>NC_057825.1:31888536-34668536 GCF_910594005.1 Cervus elaphus | reverse complement strand
GTAGGAGCTACAGTTATGCTGCCTCCACTCTGCCAGGTAACCTGCCTGTTCCTGGGGAAGCGGCTCACCCAGCCTATACCCTCAAGGCCTCAGGGAAGGGCCTGTCAACTTGTATCAAGACTTGGACTCACCCTTCAGAAGGGAAGTCACTACTTCTCCCATGAGGACAAAACCCTTACCTCTGGCCATAGCTGCTCTTCCAATGTGTTCTCTCCAGGGGAGGTATGGGCCTGGGTCATTCCTAAAAGAAAGCAAGAACTGTCCTGGTTATTTATCTGGAATTAACTCCCTGCTGATTCACAGCTCTAGTGCTTTCCCTCTCTGCCCTACCTATTTGCCCTGCTCATTAATGTCCCTTGTGTTAGGAAAGTCCAGGTTCCATCCCTCCAACTATCACCTTCATTGTTTGGGACCCTGTACATCCATTAATACAGCCTTTTAAGGCGGAATCCCTAGGTTGAGAAGCAAAAGTGTCATCTGGGAGGGGTTAGCAATAACCCTATATCTTGCATGGACACATTACCACAGATCACTTTGTGGGTTCCTTAGTGAAGGGCAGAACTCTAGGGGAGAGTGATGTTGGACAAATAACTGCTGTTGTTTGGGGATCCAGGACGAATCAGGGAAGGTGGAGGACATTCTGGAACAGTCTGAAGGGTGATATGAGCTTAAGACAAGAGCTAATAGTGGCATAGCCATGACTGTACTTCCCAATAGCCATGACTGTACACAGTGGCTGGACAAGGGCTGTCTTCAGATATCTTACTGAACATGAAATGAAGAAGAAGAAAAGGCAGGTGGAGAGACTGCTAAGACACTGTTCTCATCCCAGCTTACTACGTGCCAGTCTTTTAAAACTTAGTTTTTAAAAAATTTTATGTATAATGAGAGATTCACTTTATAAGCCAATGAGTTTCCCCATCAAACCTTTAGCTTTTAAAATACACAAATAAGGGTATAGCACAGTAACAGCACTCTAAATAAAGGAATGAAAATAATCACTCGCGGTGACAGCACCCCTATAGCCAAGAGTAGTTTCATGTGCTCACACTCATGTCCACCATCAGGCTCCTGATCAGTCTCACTTTTCATTCAGTTGTAATCAGTGTGGATGCAATCTTGTATCCTACAAGCTCCTTTAATGCTGTATCTTGAGCATTCTTTTTCACACTGATATATAATCTTGATGCTTACTTCCACAGCATCAAGAAACATTTATGATACTGATATGTAATCAGAGGTCTGGCTCCCTTGCTCTCTCTGGCTTCTCTCCACCCAGTTCTCTGTCCAGGGTGCACATTCCTTGAATGGGCATGCCATGCGAGAACCCCCAGACAGCATCAGACAAGGCCGAAGGGAGGCCTAATTTGGGGAGAGGGGACTTGATTTCTTTTCCACTCCAGCCTTCTTCTGCAGTTTTTCTTCCTGAACCTGGAAAGAATTTATCTGGAGTTTCATGAGGGACAAGAGTGTATTTCCATTTCATGCCTACAGTGCAATCTGGCATTGATTTCCACGTAGGAAGTCGTAACAGAAATGTGGGTTGTATCCTGCCCCCAGATCTCAGTGACCCTTTGGAAATTCCCAGAAGAAATATTTCTGAGCAGAAAGAACCACAGGATGGGAAGGTGCTGAGATGTGGACAAACACAGAGTGCTTGAAAGGGCTGGAGCACAGGGATCATAACCGGAGGGCAAGGTAGATGAGGCTGCTCCAACAGATGGCAGCTGGGCTGTGGAGCTGTGAACACCAGGCTACTCCACAGGCAACAGGAAGCTGTGGCAGGTCTTTGAAGAGATGAGCATTAGGGTGTGTTTTAAGATGATGATCACTCTGGGAAGTAGTAGGGTAGATGAATTAGCAGGGGAGAGATTTGAGACCATTTTGGTAATATTCTTTTTAAGCCAGGATAAAAACAAGCATGGAAGTCAATATGTATACACAGTTTCTAGGTACCCAGCCCTATTCTAAGCACTTACATGAAATAATTCATTTAATCTTCACAATGACTCTGTGAGATAAATGCTATCCTCCCCACCTTACAGTTAAGAAACAGGCCCAGAAAGGGTAAGTGACATTTTAAAGGTAACACAGTGAACAAATGGTGATGGAAGGATTTGAAAACGGGGAGTCTGGCCCCATAGGCCATGCTCAGAACCAAACTAAGTGTAAGTCACAGCCTAGGATCTAGACCAGGGCTCAATCAACTTCTGGTAAAGGGCCAGATTGTCAGTCTTTTAGATTTTGCTGACTATACAGTCTCTGCCACAAACACTCAGCTCTGATTGTATTGTGAAAGCTACAATAGATAATATGTAAACAAATTAACTTTATAGAGACAAATTTGAATTTCATATAATTTTCATGTACCACGAAATATCTTTTTTTCTTAACCATTAAAAAAATGTAAAAACCTTTCTGGGTATCAACAAACTGATTTTAAAGTTTACATGGAGAGGCAAAACACCCAGAATGGCCAACAGAATATTGAAGGAGAAGAACAAAGTCAGAGGACTGATGCTGCCCAACTTCAAAAGTTACCTATATGAAGCTTTAGGGTGATATAAAGCTTTATGAAGCTATAGGGTGATATTGGCAGAACAGACAAATAGATCCATGGAACAAGAGAGAGTTCCTAGACATAGACCCACAGAGAGTCAACTGCTCTCTGATAAGAGTGCAAAGGCAACACAAGGGAGAAAAGACAGCTTTTCAACAAATGCTGGAATAACCAGAAGTTCACATGGAAAAAAAAAATCAATCTAAAAATGTAAATATCATTCTTAACTCACAGATCATACAAAAAGAGGTAAAGGCTGGATTTGGCCCATGGGCTATTGTTATGAGAACAACATGAGAACCAGTGTCTGATCTAGACACTACTAAAAAGAGGCCAAAGTGAAATGGGAAGATGACATCTCTAGTGATCAGCAATGGCCCTGAGCCCCAGGCATCCCAGGTGGGAGCCTGGATCTACCTCTAGATTACCAGGCTGCTTGCTACTGCCACAGCTCCTCACTGGGCTTTGCCAGCACCTTCACAAGTAGAAGAATACAGGTGCTAGAGAAACTCTCCCCTGATCTTTGAGAAATGTCCCACTCAGCACAACTCCTGGTCTTTCAGGCTTCGTGCCTGAGCGGGTGGGGTATAAACTGCTCTTCAAAGAAAGCTTTTGGTCACTGCTGTAAATAGAAGTCTTCTTTAATTAAAAAAAAATTTTTTTTTTATGACCAAGGATATACCTGTACTCTATAGTTCATACATTTAAAAAAATTGAATAATGTAAGTAAAAGATCTAGCCCAGTGTCTACTTCACTTCAACAATGAAGTAAAGTTTTATGGAGAAATGAAGGAGAATGTAGGGCATGAGGCACTGTTCTAAAAAGGAAGAGGTGAAGGACAATATACAAAGTGTATGTTGAGATACATTAAATTTGCTGAAAAGTGCTTCATTATCAATCCAGAGACATAACCATACAAAATCTACGGGATACAGCAAAAACACTTCTTAGAGAGAGGTTCCTAGCTATATAGGCCTTCCTCAAAAACAAGAAAAATCTCGAACAACCTAACCTATCACTTAAAAGAGTTAGAAAAAGAATAACAGACAAAACCTAAACTCTAGGCAAAAAGAAGGATATAATAAAGACCAGAGAGGAAATAAATAAAATAGAGATTAAAAAAATAGAAAAAAAATCAATAAAACCAAGAGCTGTTTCTTTAAAAGGATAAACAAGATTGACAAACATCTGGCCAGGCTCACCAAGAAGAAAAGAGAACCCAGATAAACAAAATAAGAAATGAAAAAGGGGACATAACAACCAATACTGCAGAGATACCAAAAACACAAGGAAACGTTACAATCATATGCCATCAAATTTGACAACCTAGAAGAAATGGACAAGTTTCTAGAAACTTACTGCCCACCAAAATTGAATCAATAGATAATTTGAAAAAATAAAATAAAAGAAATAGGTAAGTTGAAAGATCACTAGAGGTGAAATAAAATCTATAAAGAAAAAAACTGCCTGCAAACAAAAGTCCAGGACCAGATGGCTTCACAGGTAAATTCTACCAAACATACAATGAAGAACTTATACCAATATTTCTCAAACTCTTCCAAAAAATTGAAGAGGAGGGAGTATTCTCAAAGACATTCTATGAAGGCACCATTACCCTGGTACCAAAACCAGACAAAGACACCACCAAAAAAGAAATCTACAGGCCAGTATCTCTGATGAATATAGATGCAAAAATTCTAAACAAAATATTAGCAAATTGAATTCAACAGCACATAAAAAAGATCATACACCACAACCAAATGGGATTTGTCCCAAGTTCACTAGGATGGTTTAATATATGCAAATCAATCAATGTGATATACCACATAAAAGACAAAAACATCATGATCATCTCAATAGATGCAGAAGAAGCATTGACAAAATTCAATATCCATTCATGATAAAAACCCTTACCACAAGTGGGTATAAAGGAAATATATCTCAACATAATAAAAGCTATTTACAACAAACCCACAGTCAATATAATACTCAACAATGAAAAGCTGAAAGCCTTCCTGCTAAAATCTGGAACAAGACAAGGATGCCCACTCCCACCTCTTCTATTCAACATAGTGCTTGAAGTCCTAGTCACAAAGATCAGACAAGGAAAAGAAATAAAAGGTATTCAAATTGGAAGGGAAGAGGTAAAATTGTCATTAACTGCAGGTGAAATGATTTTATTTATAGAAAACCCTAAAGACTCCACACAAAAACTACAAGACTGATAAATTCTCAAGGCAGTAGGATACAAGATTAACATATGAAAATCAGCTGCAATTCTTTACACTAACAATGAAATATCAAAGAGACCTGATACAAAAAAAAAAAAAAAGCCTTTCAATATTGCACTAAAAAATACTTAGGGGTAAACTTGACCAAGGAGGTGAAGAAGGAAATGGCAACCCACTCCAGTATTTTTGCCTGGAGAGTTCCATGGATGGAGGAGCCTGGCAGGCTACAGTCCATGGGGTCACAAAGAGTCGGACAAACATTGACCAAGGAGGTGAAAGACTTATATTGTGAGAACTGTAAAGCATTAACAAAGGAAACTGAAAATTATTCAAGTAAATGGAAAGCTGTCCCATGCCCTTGGATTGGAAGAATTAATATTGTTAAAATGATGATACTACCCAAAACAACCTACAGACTCAACGTGATCCCTATCAAATTACCCATGATATTTTTCACAAATAATTCTAAAATTGACATGGAATTGTAAAAGATCCAGAATTGCCACAGTAATCCTGAAGTAAAAGAATAAAGCAGGGGGCATAACCCTCCTTCAGACAATACTATAAAGCTACAATAATCAAAATAACATGGTATCAGCACAAAAACAGACATATAAATCAATGGAACAGAATAGAGAGCCCCAAAATATACCCAGACACATATAGTCAATTAATCCTTGACAAAGGAGGCAAGAATATATGATGGAAAAATGTCTCTTTGGCAACTGGTGTGGGATAAGTCGGACTGCTATATGTAAACTGATGAAGTCAGAAAATATCCTTCTCACCATACACAAAAATAAAATGGCTTAAAGGAGGGAGGTGGGAGGGGGGATAGGGATGGGGAACACATGTAAATCCATGGCTGATTCATGTCAATGTATGGCAAAAACCACTACAATAAAGAAAAAAAAAATGGCTTAAAGATGTAAAGACATGACATAAAGATGTCATAAGACATGACACCACAAAACTCCCAGAAGAGAGCATAGGAAAAACATTCTCTGACATGAATCATATTAATGTTTTCTTAGGTCAGTCTCCCAAGGCAGTACAGATAAAACTGAACAAAATGGGACCTGAATCAAATTTACAAGTTTTTGCACAGCAAGTTCAGTTCAGTCGCTCAGTCGTGTCTGACTCTTTGCAACCCCATGGGCTGCAGTACGCCAGGCTTCCCTGTCCATCACCAACTCCCAGAGCTTAATCAGACTCATGTCCATAGAGTCGGTGATGCCATCCAACCATCTCATCCTCTGTCATCCCCTTCTCCTCCCACCTTCAATCTTTCCCAGCATCAGGGTCTTTTCCAGTGAGTCAGTTCTTCGAATCAGGTGGCCAAAGTAATGGAATTTCAGCTTAAGCATCAGTCCTTCCAATGAATATTCAGGACTGATTTCCTTTAGGATGGACTGGTTGGATCTCTTTGCTGTCCAAGCTGCACAGCAAAGGAAACTATAAAACAAAAAACCAAAAAGGCAACCTACAGAATGGGACAAAATATTTGCAAAAGGTGTGACCAGCAAGGGCTTAATTTCCAAAATATATGAACAACTTGTACAACTCATGTAAAATTTAAGTGAAAAGAAACTTAAGAATTGGCTGCAAATTTGTGTTCTTTCCCCACCCTACACACAGAACGATAAACGGAGTCTTAGAAACTCAAGGTCTTTGGCCACCACTATCTTTTTCAAAATCATTAACCATGCAAACCCAGGGTGATTCCTAGAATGCCAGGTTAAAAAAAAAAAAAAAGAAAAGAAAAAACTGAGCAAAGACATCTCTGTCTGTCCGCTGTGAGGGAAGCAGTTTAAGTCGAGGCAAGAAACTGAAAAATGAACCAACAATCCTCAGAAAAATAAAGCAGAATGCTAAATTTTATCAGACATGTCCAGTTTTCAATGAAAACTAGCCAATGAAAAACTAGTCCAGGAACCAATGAAAACTGGCTCTGAGTGGACCCAGATGTTGAGTTTTGCCGGCAAGGTTTGCAAAGTAGCTATTATATATATGTTCAAAGAATTAAAGAAAAATTTCTTCTTTAAAGAAAAAAAAAAGTTTAGAGACTCAACAAATAGAAGCTAAAAAAAAAAAAGTCCAAAAGTGAAAAGTAAAATAATTGAAGAATTTACTAGATGGTTTCAGTAACAGACTTGAGATGGCAGAAAAAAAGAATCTGTAAACTTAAAGATAGATCAATAGAATAGAAAATACCTTTCTGAAAAATACAGAGGAAAAGAGATTGAGGAAAAATGAATAGAGCATCAGAAGTGTGTGGATATTGTCAAGCATACAAATAACCAGGTAATGAGTCCCAGAGAGACAGAGAGAGGGAGGCAGAGAAAGATTAAGCGATAATGGCTGAAATGTTTTCATGTTTGATGAAGAACGTTGAGCCACAGATCAAAGAAGCAGGGAAAAAACAAAAGCAAACAAAAAAACCACTTTAGGTAAGAAAAACACAATTTTCCCTGGACACATCAACTGTAATAACTGAGTGTCTAAATGTAGATTAAAGCCAAGGTAAACAAAACTCAACAGAAGAAAAACAACTTTTCACGTATAGGAGACCAACATTATGGTTACCGGCTGACTTATGGGAAATGGTGGAGGCCAGAAGGCAGTGGAATGATGAATTTAAAACGCTAAAAGGAAGATGATTCCATGTGGAAGCATGGTAATATAAAAAGAAATGAAGTACACAAAGAGTATATGAGGTAAATCCAAAATAAAATTGTCTGTATAGAACAGAAGTCAGCAAATTATGACCCATAGATCAAATCTGCCCACAGCTTATTTTTATATGGCTCACTAGACAAGAATGTTATTTACATTTTAAAGGGGTATAGAACAAATAAGAACTTGTGGTAGAGACCATACATGATCCACAAAACCAAATGTTTACCATTTGACCCTTTACAGAAAAAAAAGTTTACCAAACTTGATATAAAAAAATAAAAAAGGGGACTTCTCTGGTGGTCCAGTGGCTAAGACTGTGCTCTCAATGCAGGGGGCCCAGGTTTGATCCCTGGTCAGGGAACTGGATCTCACATGCTTCAACTAAGACCTGGTACAGTCAAATAAATAAACAATTTTTTTAAAAAAAGAATACAGTGTAGAGTTTGAAATATATGTAACATGAGCAGGTTTGAATGGAGCAAATGGAGCTGTATTTGTGTGAGGTTTTCCCTTTATCTGGGAAATGATTAAATATTAGCCGTTTAGTCGCGTCGAACTCTTTGCAGCCCCCGAGGACTTATGTAGCCCACCAGGCTCCTCTGTCCATGGAATTCTCCAGGCAAGAATATTGGAGGGGTTAGCCATTCCCTTCTCCCACATTGCAGGCAGATTTTTCACCGTATGAACCACCAGGGAAGCCCATTCACTTATTTATATTAGACTTTCATAGGACAAGGATGCATGCTATAATCTAATGCCAAAATAACAAAACTGTACAGTCAGCAAGCTAACACTGAGCAGGATAGCGTGGGGCAACTGAAACAACAGAAATATTTAATCTGAAGAAGACAAGAAAGAAGGAAAGAAGATCAAAGAACAGGTAGGACACATTGAAGAATAGTCAGATATCATTTTAAATCACACTTGGTAAGACCAGAAATGGGAAGCTTAGGGGGGATATATGAGAACTTCCTTCAGTATCTGAAAGGACTGGAAAACCAAGGGGGATGGTGTTGTTCCACATGACGCCTAAACCAGGACAGGACCAGTGGAGACAGATTGTCCCTTGGTAGAATAGCTTGGGCTACCTCAATAAGAATGAGCCACTCAGGGCACCTGGTCCAGGCAGAGGCTGAGGACCAAGGTGGGCATGTGGCACACACATCAGACAGGTGTTAGGAGCTTGGACACCCTTGGTCTGGTCAGTCTCTCCAGACCTCCATTTTCTCACTTTTAAGGTAAGGTTGATAATAGTTGCCTCATGGAGTTGCTGTCGGGATTAAACACAGGTAAACATGAAGTGCAGCATCTGACACATGGTAAAGATTCAGTAACTGGCAGCTATGATTATTCAAATTTCAATATCAGAGAGATGACCAAGCATAGACCATTGTGCAGATCCTTCCAGTCTCAATGCTTTGGGATTTCCTCATATAACTAGAGAAATCACGTTTCAGTTCAGTTCAGTTGCTCAGTCATGTCCAACTCTTTGCGACCCCATGAACCACAGCACACCAGGCCTCCCTGTCCATCACCAACTAACGGAGTCCACCCAAACCCATGTCCGTTGAGTCGGTGATGCCATCCAACAATCTCATCCTCTGTCGTCCCCTTCTCCTCCTGCCCTCAATCTTTCCCAGCATCAGGGGCTTTTCAAATGAGTCAGCTCTTCACATCAGGTGGCCAAAGTATTGGAGTTTCAGCTTTGGCATCAGTCCTTCCAATGAACACCCAGGACTGATCTCCTTTAGGATGGACTGGTCGGATCTCCTTGCAGTCCAAGGGACTCCCAAGAGTCTTCTCCAACACCACAGTTCAAAGGTGTCAATTCTTCTGTGCTCAGCTTTCTTTACAGTCCAACTCTCACATCCATACATGACTACTGCAAAAACCATAGCCTTGACTAGACAGACCTTTGTTGACAAAGTAACGTCTCTGCTTTTTAATATGCTGTCTAGGTTGGTCATAACTTTCCTTCCAAGGAGTAAGCGTCTTTTAATTTCATGGCTGCAATCACCATCTGCAGTTTACCTTAGTGATTTAACTCATCCCGGAAAAATGCTCTAAGGCATCACGAAGAGGCTATTCCTGGAATCGAAGTGTCTAGACTTGAAGACCCAGATGGAAACTCGGGACCCCTCGGACCTATCCCCACTGACTCCTGGGCCTTCACGAACCCAGTTCTCTGTTTCCCACCAGGAAAATGGGATGAAAAATTCTTGCCTTTCTCACACCACCCTTAGGCCTTTAGGGAGAAATTGTCAAAGCATTTGTGAATTGCTTGAACACTAATCATGGAATCCCAAGGCAATTTTCCCATTTGGAAAGCTGCTTTATTCTCAAGCTCATGGATCTATGAAGGGCTTGGAGTTCCCTGAAAAACTACCTGCTTGTGTGAAGAAGGGAGCATTGCCTGAGGACCACTGCTTCTCCCTGAGACGCAGGAGTGTAAAGAGGAAATGGCTGCCTAAGCCAGGAGGAAAGCAGGCCTTCCCAGAGCCCAGCAAACACCCTGCGGGGCATCTTTCTAGGAGCCAAGCCCACTGACTCACTAGTCTGTCGCCTCTTTCAGCTCATGACCTTTTATGTCTGAAGCCAGCAGACTCATCCTGCCCAAAATACCACTTCCATTAGGCCACTCCCCTGCTGAAGAACACTGAATAGTTCTCACTTCCCAATACAGCAAATCCAAACCTTAGGCTTATTACATGACCTTGAGCCAGTCACTTAACCTCTCTAAGGCTTAGTTTTTTGGGTTTTTAAATTTTAATTGAACTATAGTTGATTTACAGTGTTATGTTAGCTTCTGGTGTACAGCTAAGTGATTCAGTTATATAAATAGATATATACATATACACTTTTTCCTATTCTTTCACATCATGGTTTATTACATGATTTTAATATAGTTTGCTAAGCTTCCCTGGCAGCTCAGACGGTAAAGAATCTGCCTACAATTCAGGAGACCTGGGTTTGATCCCCAGGTTGGGAATATCCCCTGGAGGAGGAAATGGCAGTATTCTTGCTTGGAGAATTCCATGGACAGAGGAGCCCATGGCTACAGTCCATGGGGTTGCAAAGAGTCAGACACTACTGAGTGACTAACATTTTTACTTCATGGTATACCATAGGACCTTGTTATTTATCTATTTTACATATAGGGTTTAGTTTTTTAAAATGTAAAATAACAGGTTTGGATTAAATCATTTTAGAAGTCTCTAAGTCTTAAGACACTCTGATACTCTATTGTTCTCATCTAAGGATTTCAAATTTGAAATTTCATTTGAAAAGACCCTGATGCTGGGAAAGATTGAAGGTGGGAGAAGAAGGGTACAACAGAGGATGAGGTGGTTGGATGACATCACCAACTTGATGGACATGAGTTTGAATAAACTCTGGGAGTTGGTGATGGGCAGGGAGTCCTGGCGTGCTGCAGTCCATGGGGTCGCAAAGAGTCAGACAAGACTGAGTGACTGAACTGAATTGAAGGATTTCAAAATCGCACTTTACCTAACTCGTCACCTCCCCTGACACCAATCCTGTACTGCAGTCGGCGGGCCAGCTCCCTGCTCCTCAAACCCATCACGTTGAGCCCTGACCCTGCCTTTGGGTATGCTGTTTCCCCCACTTGGATGCCCTCTCTGTTCCTCTGCCTTTACGTTAATCCCACTCAGCCCCAGCACTTAATTGAGTTTCAACTCCCACATTAAACTTCTCCAGCCCACATTCATCTCTCAGTTCTCTGAATCCTGTTGCTTTTATTACATCTACTTGCACCTATTTTGGAGCTTAATTCTTCTCCAGTGATTTTATGCAGATCAGTTCTCTCCCCAGAGGCTTCCTTACATTTGGTTTTTTATTTCCCAACCAGGTTCAGCCCTACTTGGGTTCTTGAAGGGTGCTTAGACAGTTAACTGACAGTAGCAAAAATGCAACTAGATGAAAATGATGAGTGACAATAAAGTCTTCAATATCTACAAGGTGCAGATGACATTCCAGAAAAGTAGGACTCCTGAGCCCCCAGAGAAAATCCCATACCTGTGCCTACTACTCAGGGCAGGAATTCAGAGGCAAGAGAGTTGAAGTGGGGGTGGGGAATAGGGATTCAGGCATCTGATGTAGAAGAGACAGTTTGACACCAGAGCTCCAGGGATGGCTCCGCACCAACTAGACGGGTGACCTGAGAAAGTCCCCCTGCCCCCCACCCCACCCCATCAATAACGGGAAGGATCTGGGCCAACCAGAAGTCCTCCAAGGTTGCTTTCTGTTCATTGGAAAGAGCCTATTTCTAGAAGACTGTGCTGGTAACCTGCAGGAAGGACTGCAGGCCCTTGTAAAACAAACATTGACTAACTTTATTTGTTCTAATACTAAAAGAGGCATTCCTTTCCTCTCACAATGACTTCGCCCAGTTCCCATCTTTGGCTTTGCAGTGACAGGCCTGGCGTGGGTGTGCTACCAAGCCAAGAGCCTTCATTTACTAGTATGACAGTCTCCTGGAGAACTTCTGACCCCTGCCAGGAAAGTGAAATTCTAGAGAAAATTGTATTTTATTAGGCATAGGGCTTCCTTGCCAACTTGCGTTAGCAAATTGCAGTTTTGAGATAAGGATGTTTCAGTTTTCTAAATCAAAACTTTTCTAAATTGAAACTTTCAGAACAGGAATCTGTTTTCATATGGGTTTTGTTGAGTCCATTTTAAAGCTTGAACAAAAGCTCTGGTTTGCTTCTTCCCTCCGTTGGGCTCTATTGTGACACAGCAAGATGGTGAAAGGCCTTTTCTGTGGACTCAGACTCAGAACTGAATTCTGGCTTCGGTCCTTATTAGCTGGATGAACTTGGGCAAGTTATTTAACTTCTGAGTCTCAGTTTTCTCATCTATAAAACGAAGAGAATAGTACACCCCTCTTAAAGGGAAGTTGTTATATATGTACGGTGCTTAGCATGGGGCTTGGCTGTTCTACTTAACCTCACACCATGAATTTATTTTGAAGGGTATAATGGTAGTGCCCCAGGTGCCTGACAGATAATGTTCATAGTCTCTGAAGACAGGCATCATCATCCCAGGCCTCAACAAATCTTAGTTTTTCAAGGAGTTAAAGCATCACACACTCAAAAGTAACCAAACAACATATCCAGGAACAAGTATTAGCAGAAAAAACAAAGCAGAAAATAGATCAAAAACTTTGTAGACTGAAATTATAGACAAAAATTATAGAACTGCTGTTTTTAAAAATAAAAGACAAATTTGAGGATATTTATAGGAATACAAAATTATTTTTAAAAGTGACATTGCAAATTTGATAGAGAACTAAATGTAAACTAAATTTGAAAAATGGAACCAATTTTCAAAAATCTGAAAGGAAAAAGATGTTTCCATAGCTGCTGAAAAGACCTTCAACAGCTTTAACATTCATTTCTGATAAATATAAACACACTCAAGAAAACAGAAATTTGTGGATACTTCCTTAATGTGAACACACAAAACATAATTTATGTATATGTATGTGTAATTCCCAAAGCCCATATGTATGTGTAATTCCCAAAGCCCAACTGAACAAGGAAAATTTGTTTTCTACTAAAGTCAGGAACAAAGTGAGAATTCCCACTATCTCCCTTGTTATTTAGCACTGTATTGGAGCAGCAGACAATGCAATCAGAAAAGTAAAGTCAGAAAAAGGAAAGCTATTTGTTGATAGTGTGAGAGTAACCTTGAAAACTCTAGAGAATCAGTGTTAAAACTATTTCAAACAATAAAATGATTTAGCAAGATATAAAGTATAAAATTAACATAAAAATTAAAAACCTTCATATACACCAGTATATGGCCTGGCTCAGTTAGCAAATATAATGGAAGACATTTATAATAACATAAGATAAAACACTTCTGAATAAGCCTATTTTCCTCTATTTACAAATTTAAGTCAATTTCAATAAAACAGCAATACCTTTCTTTTTTCTAAAGCTAGGTGAATTGATTCTAAGACTCATATAGAAAAATAAACATGCAAAAATAGCTATGAAAATCCTAGAAAACAAGAGCAAGGAAGTAGGTAAAGTAGACTGCAAAACAATCACAAATTCTTCCTATCCTTGAATGTATGTCACTTGGCAACATCACGTTGCTGTTCCTTCCAGTAAGAGGAGAGGTTAAGTTCTCTACCCCTTAAACCCGGGGTTGGCTGTATGAATTGCTTTGGTCAATGGGACATTATCAAACATGATGCAAGCATGAGACTTGAAAAGTGTTGATACTTTTGGAACTTACCCTTTCATTGCTTTTTGGCACCTGAAAATATATGATTTTTTTTTAAAGACATCTTCCTTTGCAATCAGAGAATTTAACTGAAATATTACTTCTCATCTGTGACATTTCAAGAATTCTAAGGCCTGACAATATACTCTATTGTCAAGCTATGGAGAAGTGGGCATTTTCATATTTTTATATATATATATAGCCAGTGGGAATGTAAAATGGTACAGTCCCTATGACCGGGGGAAATTTTGGTAATATCTAACCATTTGTGTACTTATCCTTTGACCCAGAAATCCCAGTTTTAGGAATTTACCCTAAATTTAAGCTATACCTCCAAAAACAAAAAAAGACAGATGTACATGATTGTTCATGACAGCATTACCTAAAATAGCAGAATATTGGAAACAACCCAACGCCCATGTTGGGAGACTGAATACACGTGGTACATAATGGAATATCCTACAGCTGGGAAAAAAGTTAAAAAGATGTCTGAACAGATATAATGTAATTTCAGGATATGCTGTTAAATGAAAAAAAAAAAACAACAAACAAACAACCCAGGATGAAAAAGAAATTTATAATAGTTTATCTTTGTGCAAGAAGAAAAATAATGTATGTTTGCAAAGCATATACATAGAAGGATAGAAACATAGAAAGGGTATGACAATAATTAAATCTGCTACCTATAGGGACAGGTAGAAATGGGATGGAAAGACTAGGGATAGGAATGGAAATTTTGAGTATATCTTTTCACATAGCTTTGACTCTTGAACCATGTTAATGTTTTATATATTCAAAAAATAAAGTGAGGGGCTTCCCTGGTGGTCCAGTGGTTAAGATTTTGCCTTCCAGTGCAGGGGGTATGTGTTCAATCCCTGATCGGGAGGCTAAGATCCCATATGCCTCATGGCCAAAAAAAAGCAAAACAAAACATAAAACAGAATAAATATTGTAACAAATTCAAGATTTTAAAAATAGTCCTCATCAAAAAAAAAAAAAAAAACAACTTGGAAAAAAAAAGTAAAATCAACAAGAACAGGAGAAACCCTGTAATTGAATACAAACAGAAACAAAATTATATGTCAAATAGATAACCACACAGAGAGAAGAAAAGAGTTAATACAAGTGATTTTGATCAAAATATTTTGATTACATACCCTGAGTGGAACAGGACAGTCTAAGGACAAAAAAAAACAAAGATTTTGAACTTCATTTGTTTGTGGTGTAGTATTGTGGTAATTTTAATATTGTATGTACTGTAGGATTTAACAAATGAATAAATGTATTGAGTTTTTGTAAAGCTGGTTTGCACTGCAGGATAAGGAAAATACAAATCTGGAACAGGACAAGGAGATAAAACCCTAACCTAACTAAAAGTGGAGATATCTGTATAAACACATCTTTTTAAAAAGAAAACTATGTTTCTTGGCTCTGCCGCTGAGAAAACTTAGACATAATGATGCTCCAGCAGCAATGAATACCACTAGCACCTGGCTCTAAATAAAACCCCCTATCAATTAGCATCTTAAAGGCATTGCTAACTGCAAGGCTGAAATAGGGGAAATAGATTAGTCTGAATAACTTGTTCCATCAAGTTAAAAGTGCTTAAAAATTGATAAGGAAACAGAAGTCAGCTTGGAGAGGCTCTCACAGGCCAAAAACTTGAGCATCAAAATGAATAAGCACAAGGCTGGATTATAACATACTGATTAAAAAAAGAATCCATAAGTCCATTTTATCTTTTACGAAAGATAAATCTAAAAAGAATGGGGTATTTTTAGAAGAGAATTTTGTTAAAGAGGAATGCCAACTAACAATAGAAGAGGAAACAGATAGACATTTTAAAGTCACCATCTTACACTCATCATGATAATAATTCAGGCAAAAATTATCAATGGATGCTAAAACCATTAGTTATAAGAACAGTCACTTGGTATCTCCCTACAAATTATAAATCACATGGGGAGGTACCTTTACAAGGGAGAAATCTGGCAGATACCACCTTAACCAAATTGTCAAATTTAACATCAATGAAAATATTTGTTAATATCACATGTATCCCTAAATATTACACATCAAGGACAAAACGCAGTCTATGCTGTATTTCTACCTGAAGAGTTTAGTCTGACTGTAGCAGTAAAGAAACAATTTGGAAAAATTCAAACTGCAGTGCACAAAAAAAGCAAGCCTCAATTTTTCAATAACACAAAAATATAAAATAGAAAAGAAAGCAGGAAAAAAGGCTAAAGAACTATTCTAGATTAAAAGGGATTAAAGAGGCAGGAAAATAAATGCAGTGTGTGGTCTTTGGTAAATCCAACAAGCAATGACTGAAAAAATGAACAAAATAATACAAAGGCAATTAACTTATTCACCATATTAGAGTAAATCATACAATCATCTCAATAAGTGCAAAAAACGCATAAGATAAAATTCAACACCCACACATGATTTTTTTTAAAACCTCTTAGCGAATTAGGAATAAAATAGAACTTTCTTAGTCTCGTAAAGAATACCTACAGAAAAGCCCAACCATCACTGCTATGAAAAAATTGTAGTTGGAGGCACCAGCCAGCACAGTAAGGCTAAAGAAAGAAAAGGTACACAGGTTGAAAAAAGAGCAACCGAACTGTCCTCATTAGCAGGATTGCATGTACAGAAAATTCAAAAGAATATACCAGATAACTTACTAAAATTTTTAAGTTTGTACATGTAAAGTCGCTCAGTTGTGTCTGATTCTTTGCGACTCCATGGATTATAGCCCGCCAGGCTTCTCGTCCATGGAATTTTCCAGGCAAGGATACTGGAGTGGGTTGCCATTTCCTTCTCCAGGGGATCTTCCCAACCCAGGGATCAAACCCACAATGCAGGCAGACTCTTTACTGTCTGAACTACCAGGGAAGCCCAAGAGTTTAATTGGGTACAAAATGAAAATTTATTTCTATATGTTGATAACATTTTCAAAATGATAATTCAACATTCCATTTATCATATACCAAAAAAAAAATCACATAACTAAGAAAAAAATTGAATAAGACATATGCAAGACCTCAAAGAAAACTATGAAGCATTGAGTGACATTAAAGAAGACTCAATATTGTAAAGATATTTATTTTCCCCTAAACTTGATTTATAGAATTAAAAGCAATTTCTATCAAAAGTCTGACAGGTTTTTTTGGGGGTAGAAATTGACAAATAGTAAAATTTATATGAAAGTTCAAAGCCCAGTCGCTTCTAAAGAAGAAGAAAAAATAGACTTGTTTTTCCCAATAATAAAGCTTACTATAAACCTATAGAATTAAGATAATGTGCTCCTGGCACAAAAATAGACAAAGCAGCCAATAAAGCAAAACAGATTTCAAACAGATGCAGGCACTTGTGAATCCTTTATATGTGAACAGAGGTGAGGATGCAGCCAACTGTTCAATGGTGCTGAGACAATCAGATATTGTGTGAAAGGAAAAAAACCCACTAGGGCTTCCCTGGTAGCTGAGCTGGTAAAGAATCCACCTGCAATGTAGGAGACTCCGGTTCAATTCCTGGGCCAGGAAGATCCCCTGGAGAAGGGAATGGCTACCCACTCCAGTATTCTGGCCTGGAGAATTCCATGAACTGTAGAGACCACAGGGTTAAAAAGAGTCAGAGTCGGACACGTCTGTGCCATTTAAAAAAAAGGCGGGGCGGGGAGGGGGGAGATGGTTCTCCTCTTACATTAGTCACAAAAATCAATCCCAGATGTCTTTGAAATGATCCATGGAAAAAAGCAAATTTATAAAATTTTTAGAAGGAAATATAGGATAATATCTTCTTAACCCAGAGACCAGAGAGAAGTTCTTAAAGACAACACAAAAAGCACAAACCAGAAAAGATTAAAAAACTTTAGAAATGGACAGGTAATATACAAACAGACAATGGCCAGACCATAGATGACAATACAACTTTGACCCACACATCGGCAGTAGACAGCCAAGGAAGCCCCCCACCACTCCCGTAGCAATCAGCCTAGAACAGTCAGGACCTGGTCCCTGTCTATGTTACCCCTACTTTTGTCCCTGCCTCCAACACAGGATGAACCAGAGAAGCTGAGTATGTTTCCTAGGGCCTGCCTTCCAGTTAGCCACCTGCAGCTATTTTCCCTCTGGCAACTGCCACCAATCAGAGCACCCCTGAAACCTTCTCCTTTTTGGTCATCAAGCTTTCCCACTCCTCTGCCTGCCTTGAAGGCATCTCTGCCCAACGCAAATGATAGCAGCTGCCTCCTGGCCATAGCAACTTTGGAGTAACACACTGATGTGCTCAGACTCTTTGTGACCCCATGGACTTTATCCTGCCAGGCTTCTCTGTCCAGGGGATTTTACAGGTAGGAATACTGGAGTGGGCTGCCATTTCCTTCGCCAGGGGATCTTCCCAACCCAGGGATGGAACCCGCATCTCTCGGCGTCTCCTGCATTGGCAGGCGAATTTTTTACCACTGTGCCACCTGGGAAGAACCTCAGAATAAATGCCTCCAATTGTTCTCATTTGGGTGGTCTCCCTCTGGGGTTTCCTGGTGAATTTACTTCCCCCTAAATTTAGAATTTTGCTCTCTTAAAGTCTCTACAAAGAGACTGGAAAAACAAGTGCCCAGAGCAAAAGGTATTTTTGGTTATACCAAATGAACAGCAAGTGCACAGTGCATATTAAAAACTAAAACAAAATAAAGTAGGAAAAAGGACAAACCTTTGGGGAAAAGATGGGAAACACACAAGAATAGGCACTTCACAAAAGAGGAATTCAAATGGTCAGTAAAGATTCCTAGGCCTCAGGAGTAGTCAGGAAAATGCAGTCTTCCCATACAGGGAGCTAAGCAGGCACCATCTTCCACCACCATACCTACCTCCCACCCCAGAGACTCTGAGAAAGCGGTGACATGTCCTAGGTAATTAGTAGAAGCAGGGCTTGGACGCCAGCGGGCCCTGGCCTCTATCCCCACCTCCTCTCTCCGTCAGGGGGCTCCAGGGCTTTCCCACTCTGGGCCCAGGCCTCTTATTTGGAGAGAGTAAAAAAGTCATCTTTAAGGCCTACTTCAGATTTAAGAGATTTTGCCTTTCTGGACAAAGGGAGAAAGGAAGAGCCAGGGGCGGGGAGAAGAGGGGCAGAGGCCCAGTCTTCTAACTATTAGTTCTGAGGAGTCCAGAGCCCTGGCTGGGTGACCTCTTGTTTCAATCAGGGCCAGTATCCCTAAAAAGCGTGGGGCCATCCCTTAGGATTTATCATCCTCAAATCTGCCTCCCTCTCCCCTTTCAGCAAAACAAAAACAAAAACAAAAACAAAAACCAAGCAAAGCCCATGCGATCATATAAATGGGCTTACCATTAGTGGTAGCAGAGGTATCAATATCTCCATGTTAAGAATCAAGGTCCAGAGAGGTAGAACCTGCCCAAGACCACACAGCACAGAGAAGGAGCAGCAGGGGCCCTACCCCCACTCCCCCACTGCTTGCTTCCCCACCACAGGGCTGCAGCCCGCCTGCACCTTCTCGCCTGTTTCAAGACCCGCCTCTTCCCCACAGCTGGAGGCACTCAAACCTCTGCCTTGCAACCTGCCTGCTCCTCTCCCAAGCTCCGAGCAGAAGCAACATGGGACACCTGCAGGGCCGAGACATTGGTTGCCCAATGAGAAAAAGTGGACTTACCTTGCCCCAGAAGCAGTAGCAGCCCCAGGAGGAACGCGCAGGGCAGCAGCCCCATGCCGGAACCTTCCAGATGTCTGCAGACTAATGGGCTCTCACTCTTCCTGCGGCTTTTATGCTCCTCTGTTGTCTGATAGAGCGCCGGTCATAAATTTTATTGTCTTCACCTTTGAGAGGGGCCGTGGCCAGCTATAAATGATAAATATTAACATTTAGGCAGAAGACTTCTCAAGGTAGATGGGTAAAAGATGGGTGGCACATTCTAGGCAAAGGCACCAGAAGACCAGGACCACACAGCCCCCTTCGAGTGGCCTTCCAGGATGGTGAGGGTCCAGAAATTGCTAGTGTCCAGGCACTGGAAATGGAAGGTGTTGGGCTAGAATCCTGGGTCAGAGCTTGGGGTCATCCCTTAGGTTAGTCCCAGTTTTTCTGCTGTAAATTATGGAAAGCCATGAGAGGATTGAAAGTACCTTGTAACATTTGTAAACCAAACGGCCACCTCCAAACATGAGGTCTTTGAGTGTGCAATGTGTTCCCACAGAGTCTCAGGAGTGCCAACGGGCTCCCTGGTTTGGTCGGTGCAGAGAGGCTTTCTCAGAACCCCCACCCCCAGAGCCATGGGTGGTCGGGAGTGTGGGGCTGAGGTGCATGCCATACACTTACTGGCTGCATGTTGAATTGACAGATGTAAATCAAGAGATGAGCCATGGAGCTCATTGGATAGAACCAGAAGCTTCCTTTGGGCAAATGAAGCCAGAATACTGCCCTGGGTCTAGGTTGAGCAGATGGAGCTGGAATTTAAAGCGTGGGTGACAAAATAGCCTTGAGTGTGAAGCTGAAATTTTTTCCACAAGTATCAAGGAATGATGGCCCATGGTTAATAAAACAGATGTATTTAAATCATCCTTGCATTACAGCCACCCTAACAGCACCAAAGCCGAGAGCCTGGCTCCTGAGATCTAACCAGGAGACTGGAGCTGGTTTCTATCATCCAGCTCAAGTCTTGATCTGCTGACATTTTTCTCAATTGCATAAAATCATAGTTGAGTTGTCTTAAGTATAAAGTGAAGACCAAGTGGGTGGCCCCTTTGTTTCTGACTTCCAGATATTAAGATGTCTTCCTTTCTCACCTACTCAGAATAATGTGGCTTGTGGGTGACCACAGGTTTAGCCATACCAAAGGCTCAGCCTCAGGGCGACACGAAGGTCTCAGGTCACACCAGGGGTGCGGAGGCACTGATTCAACTTGACCAGCTGGCGGTCCACTGGTCCTGGAGCCTGGCAGAGGGTGGCACACAGGCAGAGAAGGAAGAAGTAGTAAACCCAAAATGAGTCTGCAGGGGTCATTTGAGCATAGATACTTCTGAGCATCTGACCCTTGTTCTCTGTTTTATTCTTAACTTGTTTTTAGTTTTTGGCCTCATTGCCCAGCATGGGGCATCTAAGTTCTCAGACCAGGGATCAAACCCATGCTCTCTGCAGTGGAAGCATGGAGTCTTAACCACTGGACTGCCTGGGGAAGTCCGTGACACTTGTTATCTTCACCAATCTGCCCATAAGCTTAATGAGAGACCCAAAGCTCCCATTCTAAGATGATGTTTGGAGTCCAGGAGTCAGCTCCAGGCCACTAGCAGCTTTGAGGAACACCCCTGAACCTGCTTGGACTGCATGAGTGTTCATAGGTCCCCACTCATGCTTAGGTCAGTTGCAGGTGGGATGGCAAGCACAATGAGAAATGGACAGAAATAGCCCAGAGTCCATGTATCCCCTTCCATCTCTTACTGCTTCTCTACATGACCATTATGGCCCAACTGGAGTGACATATGTACCAATCTCTCACCCCTTTCCCATTTAGAAAAATGGAGAAGTGATTTAAAAATCATCTTGAACCCTTGTGAAGCATTTTTGTATACTGAATTACCTCTTAGATAAAAAAAATCTTTGAGTCCTCAGTGCATCAAGAATTCTCACCACCTGTGTGGCAGTGGGGGAATAGCATTTCTTGGGCACACTTGTCCCCCTCTGTGGGGTGCTCTTCACACGTCTTAGTCTAATTAGCACCATTGACCTTTGTGATCTGTTAGCAGTTGTGAAAACAAGAGAAAAAGGACTTGCCAAACTCCCAAAGTTTATAAACTTGTTCTCTGATTTTTGCTACTAAAATATCGTATGAGGACATGTAGACATCTAGAGATTGGAAGGTGCTCCATATCAGATTTTAGCAACATTCAGCAGATGTTCCTTTAGGGAAAGGCACAGCCCTAGGAATTCAAATCTTTCAGGGATGGCAGTCCATGCCTTGGTCAGAAGGCATTTTGGTGACTGAAAAAGCTATGTGCTTGCTGTTAGTTCTTGGGGCTGAAAAAGCCAAGGGCTTCCCTTGTGGCTCAGTTGGTAAAGAATCCGCCTGTAAGGTGGGAGACCTGGGTTTGATCCCTAGGTTGGGAAGATCCCTTGGAGAAGAGAAAGGATACCCACTCCAGTATTCTGGCCTGGAGAATTCCATGGACTGTATAGTCCATGGGGCCTGAAAAGAGTCCGGCAAGACTGAGCAACTTTCACTTTCACTTTCACTTTGCTGTTGTCCAAGAATCCACAAGGGGGCGCTAGACCAAGCCTCGGCCACAGGGCCTGTGTGGATTAAAGGGGCACTGGCCTTAGAAGAGTATTTTCAAACTGAAAGGTTACAATCTATTATAATCCCACGAATTTTATTTGGTGGATGATAATCCCATTAAAAAAAAACTGAAAAGGATATAATGTAATGGAGTGCATTGTATGTAGTAAGGATAAGTAATGTTCTAAGAAACTTTAATTTCAACTAAACCTGGTGATACAATATTACAATATGTATTTCTAAACATGGATCACAGTGAAAAAGAAAGAAAAAAAAACCCACTACCTCAGAGAGTAGTTGATCAGATCCACAAAGAAATCCCTAGACTTCACTAAAAAGAAAGCTGATTTGTTTTTCCCTCTGGGGAAGGATACAGCTACCCCAAATTCCCATGCGCCAGGAGCTAGAAGCCATAATGGAAAGTGAGTAAGTTGTTCAGTCATGTGCAACTCTGGGACTCCATGGACTGTAGCCCATCAGGCTCCTCTGACTGTGGGATTCTCCAGGCAAGAATCCTGTACTGGGTTGCCATTTTCTTCTCCAGAGGATCTTCCCGACCCTGGGATCGAACCCATGTCTGTTACCTCTCCTATATTGGCAGGTGGGTTTTCACCAATAGCACCACCTGGGAAGCCCACCATACTTGTGATTAGATCTGGGCCTTGGGAAGAAATTACAAACCAAGCTTTTAGATGGTTGTGAGCAAGGAGTAAATAAAATTATTCTCTTCTTTCAACAAAGGAAAATCTAGTCTTTGGCTCCTAGGTGCACTCTGGCAATGAGGTAGAAGTGTGTGCCTGTTATTTAGGACAAGTAGCCATTGGGGCCTGTTCTAAAGAAGGTCCACAGCTGGAAGAGGAAGGGTACACACCAGAACTGTGGGAGGGGTGGAACCAGGAGTGTCAGTTTCAGAATAATCTGCACAGATGACAGTCAGGTCCTGAGAAGT
Source organism: Cervus elaphus (assembly GCF_910594005.1). Classification (NCBI taxonomy): domain Eukaryota; kingdom Metazoa; phylum Chordata; class Mammalia; order Artiodactyla; family Cervidae; genus Cervus; species Cervus elaphus. The sequence continues at coordinate 34,645,576 of NC_057825.1, read as the reverse complement.
GTCTGCCCCATGTTTTGGCTTTTCTGAAGCACCTACTGGCCTTCACCATGACAGCCTTGTGTCACTCAGTCCTGCATGGAAATAGTCCCATGATCCTGGTGGGTTTCCTGAGGGAGACGTTGGGGCTTTCTCTTCCTGCCATCTTAGCATTCCTGGAACCCCTCCCTGTAGAACACCTAGCTCAATGTCTTGCACGTACAAGGCCCTCATCAAATCTTCATTCATTGGTTGGATATTCTCCAAGGGCAAAGAGACAACTGGCCTAACCAAACCTATGTTCTCCTAGCCCTTCCTGGTCACAGAAGTAAAAGGAGGCTTAGATTAGGCATCTCCAGACCTGAATGTTACCCACACATGTGTTCCTGTGGATAAAAAACACAAGCCTATATGAACACACATACCAGTAAAACACTGTCCAGTTTGAGTGACTGACAGATTTAGCTTGCCTGGGGCAGAGGATTTTCTTACAATCAATGTACTAAAGATAAGATTTCAGTTAAGAAGTGAATCAGTAAGAGACAAAGTGAAGAAGGGACCAGCAATGGAGGTCTAGGAAAAAAAATATGATTTTCAAGTATCACAGCCTTATTAATAAAAAGAAAAAGAACAAGAGGATAAATCCCAGTAGAATGCACACTTCACTTCATGAGACCTGACCTCTTTGTCCTTTGCTATGTCCCCAGCCGCTGGCACATTGCATGTTGTAGCAGGCATTCATTCAATGTTGGACAAATACATGAATGAATGAAATAATAAAAAGGAAAGAAACCAAGACTGCTATTAAAAGATCAGCTCAATAGTGCAGAACAGAAAAGATGAAGGGAATACACGTTCTGTTTTAGAATAGAACACTGAGGAGAAAGAGGCATGATATTCCAATACCATGTCGCAGGATGGGAAAAATAATGGAGAAGCAATATTGAGGCACTCAGCCCATGGTCTTCCCACAGGTCATACCATTATTCTCCCACCTTGTGGTTCTCAAGCCTGGCTGCACAATGGAATCACCTGGAGAGCTTTTTAAGAAAAATACCTGTGGGGGACTTCCCTGGTTGTCCAGTGGTTAAGATCCCATTCTTCCAATGCAGGGAGAGTGGGTTCCATCCCCAGACAGGGAACTAAGATCCCACATGCTGAGCAGCCAAAAAAAGAAAGAAAAAAAAATACCCTGGCCTTGGTTTTACCCTTGGACATTCTAAATTAAACAGGAACTTGGGCATCAAGTTCAATGATGGATTCTAGTGGAGCCAGGCCTGCCCAGTGCCTAGCACTGAGGGATAAGCAGGCTTCATCTCTGCTGTTCTGGATGAACCAAAGGTCCAGGGGATGCAGCTTGATACCAGAACAGGCTATGGATGCTGACAAAGTCAGACTGACCTGGCAGCCTCTCCAGAGAGGAGACCCACGTGAACATATTGGATAAAAACTCTGGGATTTCCCTCTGAGGTCAGGGAGTAGATGGGACAGGGCCAGATCCTAGTGTCTGGAGACGCCCAGTCCTTGAGTTCCAGGCTGTGTGGGCTACAGTTCACCTGCAGGCCTTTTCTCTTCCTGGTTTCCTGTCTTGGTTTCCTGATCTGTGAAATTGATGGCATGAATTCCATTCTTACATGCAATATAAAAAACAGGAGCATGGCAACTAGGGAAGCGGTGAGATGAGCTGCCTCCTTCAAGCGTACAGGGTACCCACTCCCACACAGCCCTTTGCAGAGAAGGGCGTCGTCTGACTAGCATTTACAGATGGGGAGTGTGAGACACCCCCAGCATGAACCCTGACATCCTCAAGTCACACACCTTGTTGTCCCTCTCTCCCCTCTCTTATCCACCATCTCCAGACACCGAGCCCCCCAGGACCCCCAGTTCTTCCCAACCTCTATGCCTCCCAGCACATGGAAGATGGAAGTACGCACACAACACTGAGTGAGCAGATGGGGCAATCTGTAGCCTGAAATGATCAGCCAGGACTGCTCCCAAACCTCTTCCCCTCCTCCCCCCTCCCCACCTTTGCCACACCAAGCAGGGCTGGGTACGGGGGATCGTCAATGCCTTTGTACATCTGTACACCTTATGCACCTACACCCAGGTGAAGACTTGAACAGCATTTGCTAAACACCTGCTAGGTGCCAGGCATCTTCTAATCCAACTCATAAATGAATGTTATCTCATTTAATACCAGCTGTATCCATGCAGGTTAAAAGCCACGACTAAAGTCACCCAACCAGTAAGTTGTAAACAGGAGGTTCTGATCCAGGTGAAGACTTGAGCAGCATTTGCTAAACACCTACTAGGTGCCAGGCATCTTCTAATCCAACTCATAAATGAATGTTATCTTGTTTAATACCAGCTGTATCCATGCAGGTTAAAAGCCATGACTAAAGTCACCCAACCAGTAAGTTGTAAACAGGAGGTTCTAACCCAAGGCTTCTACCTCCATGTCTGTTAGTTTCTCCTTGGCATGACTGAGAGATGAACCCACTGAAGCCCAGGAAGGTTCTTGATGGTGCGTTGGTGGAGGGCAGCCTCTGGCCCATGCACCCAGTTTGGTGGGAGAGTCTGGCCATGTGACCATTCCCTCCTGGGCACTGAGTCTGAGCAGACCACCCAGCCTGACTGCCTCACAGGCCAGGCCTGGGGCACCCACTAACCTGTAGGGGAGATGCTGTCCTTCTCGGCTCCATCTCAGGAGGACCAGCGGACCAAAGAAGGATACCCTGCTCCATCTATGCTAGTGACATACTTTCCCCTCCCAGGGAGGATCCCACCCAGAGGCAGAAAAGCAGCAGGGATTAGGTCAGAACTGGTCAGAGGGCACCTAAACCTCAGCAGCCATCTCGTCAGTCCCCTCCACCCCCACCGTACAGTGGAGAAGAGTGACACAAAGAAAGCAGCAGGGCCGGTCTGTGACTGGGAGCGAGGTCTTGTAGTCCCTGTTTCAAGTCCAGGGCTCTTTCCCACTCATCTTGCAGGGCTGAGTCACCCCAGAACACTTGCAGCAATGGAAATTTTAGGCCAGTTTTACTGATAAGAAATGAAAACCCAAAGAGGATTAGGAACTTGCCCAGTTGCTCAGCTACTCAGGGTAGAGCCCAGGGCACTTGCCCTCTCTACCACAGTCCAGGAATGGCCAAGTTCAAGTCAGAGAGACTCGGCACAGACCTTGTACTAGCAGATACCAACTAAAACCCTGGGCCCACACCTCTGGGCTTTCTGGGAAGGGGTTTCCTGTGGAGACAGGCTGGCCAGCATAGCCAGTAGGCACTAGAACACAGGAGAAGCTCTTCTTGGGAGCTTCTAGAGCCAAGGTCCCTGGGGCAGGAGCCGGGGAATGCCCTGGGGGAGAGAAGTGGTGGTGAGAGTATTCTGCCCACTGCGGGGTGGGGCTAGGGGGACACATAGAATTGTGCTGTGTGGCTAAGCTTTCTCTTATTTGATCCTTCTTGCATCCTTGGAGAGTTATGATCTGTCCTTCAAATCCAAAGGGTATATAACCAAAGTCTCCTGGTTTTTCCTGGGAATCTCACATGCTTAAGGCCACACTAGGAGGCTCCTGGCTCCCACAGCCCCAGTCATCATGGCCTGACCCCACTTGCCTCCCTGGCCTGTGTTTAGAGCAGACCTCCAGCCGGGAGGGTGTCTCCCGGACCACGGAGCCAAAGGAGGAAGAGAGCCTGTCTACCACCGAATCAGGGCAGCTTACCAGCTGTCAACGTCTTTGATCCACGCTGCTGATCCAGGAGGGGGCCTCTGGGCCTTTGGCTGTGGGACCGGGGATGGCTGCCGTCTGGCATCACCAGCTTGCTGTGGGGCTGGGCCGCCAGCCACCCCCACACACACCGTGTGCAGTGTTAATAGCTTCGGTAATGATGATGATACACGAGTGTGTCCGCTTGGCTGGCTCCCTGTTTACCTTTGATGAGCATCACCCGGGGTGAGGGCTGTGCAAGTGACCCAGGCGGGGTGGGGTCCCTTCTGTCCCAGGGCGCTGATGCAGGGGGCCTGCTGGGCAGATCCGTGCTGAGTTCCCCCTACCAGGACAGACAGGCCTGGATCAGGCTTAGCTCTGAGGACCTTTGTCACCACAAACTCTGTTTTCCAGGGAGTACCTGTGTGCCTCTCTTCAGGGCACTGTTGATAGAGACAGGCCAGCCTGTTCTTATTTCTCTGATTCTAGAAGGACCTTGTTTATAACTGGAGGGTTTTATAATTGGTTCTAACCCAAAGAGAAAGCCTGAGAAAAAGGAATTTTCAAATTCCTGATTTTCTTCATTCTAAGCCTTGTACATTTTCATACTGTAACATATCTGAAAACAGACTCTGATAAACCACAGAAAGGTTTAGAAACCTGCCCAAGATCACACAGAATACAGGTGATGAGGCCCGATTTTTAATACTGATTCTTCTGCCCCAAAGGCCTGTCCTCAAAACCCTAGACACAGCACTGCCTTACTTTTGTTCATTTCAGTTTGTTCCTTCCCTGACTGCTACCCCTCTTCTCAGAAAATGACCCCCATGCTTCTAGTTTCCTGGTTTCTTCTCTCCAGCTGTTCTTTTTCAGCTTCCTTTGCCGGCTTCTCAGGATGCTGGCCTGGGCCCTCCTCTGTCTCTTTCCCTGTCTCCTAAGGTGATCTCATGTACACCCCCCACCCCAACTCATGGCTTCATTTAAAATCTAAGCATCGGTAACTCCTACGTTTCAATTCCCAGCCAGTCCTCTCTTTCAACCTTCAAATCCCATGAACTCATGGATTCGTTGACTCAGTATCTCCACTGTGATGTTTCATAGGACCTCAAACTCAAGAAACTAAGAACTGAATGTATGATTTTCCCACATTCATTTGCATTCCTACAGCAAATGGCAACAGTGGTTGTGGACAGACCCAAGAATTATTCTTAAAAACTTCATCTCCTCAGTCCCAACATATCATTCATTGCTGAGTTCCATTAATTCTGGACCCTAAATCACCTCATGAGTCTCCAGTGTGTGCTAATGATTTAAGGAGAAAACAAGAACTGCCCACCTTGTGATCAAGAGGCTTATCCTTCCTCCCATCACATATTGCCAGGAAACAAAGCAATTCTTCCCCAAATTCAAGGCCAAGTCCCTTAGTTGGCATGCCTTTTCCCCTGTGGCCATCTCCTCCCTGGAGCTTGTACTCCAAGCCCTCTCCGCATCCCCTGTCCCCAGCCCAGGTGCTCACACCTTACACAGCACAGGATGGCACGCATCTGCCCACAGCTCGGTGAGCAGAACCCCGGCACATCATCCCTGAGAGAGACCTAAGAGCCAACACGTGGATCCTGAGCTACTTCTGTGTGCCCTGGGAGGCCCCTGACCTCATGGAGCTTAGATTCTAGGCAGCTACAGAGGGAAACATGAATTTGTTTTACAAATGCATGTAAGAGGAGGTTATGGAAACATGTGCCCAGGGGATCTTTCCTGGGCTCATTTCAAGACTCTGTGATTAGCAGGATCCTGGGAAAAGCCAGGGTGACTGCAATGCGGAGAGAAGGGAGACGGAGGCAGGGGAGGTAGGAGGGGCTATTCAAGCCTCATAGGCCTCAGTCACACCTGGGCCTTTAGCCCAAGAGAGACCAGGAGCCAATGAAGGATCGAAATGGGAAAGTGACAGAATCTACCTGATGTTTTTAAAAGTGGACTGATGGCTGAGTGGACTAGGGACCATAGGGAGACCAGTCAGGAGGCTGTCAGCATTTGGGCAGGAGGTGGAGGAGGTCTGAAGCAGACTGACAGTGGCGGGGATGTAGAGATGCTCAGGAAGTCAAACCTACGGATTATGCACAAGAGGGGAGGAAAACTGTCTCCATTTCTGGCCTGGGCAACTGAGCCAGACAGTGGTTCACACGCTGAGTAGGGACCACGGGGCAGGGAGGAAGGGTTTGGAAGAATGCTGAGGGAAGACTTCAGAAGTCTTCAGAAGTGTCACTCTGGACACTCAGGGGATGCCAGAGGGGCAGCAGATGAATGGATCGAAAACTCTGCAGAGAATTCTGAACCAGAGTCATGTGGGAGTCAGATGGCTGTTCCAGATGTGGGATGAGTCTGCCTAGGGAGAGAGGATGGAGGGAGAAAAGAGAAAACTCCAAGGACTGCATCCTAGTCCTAATCATTAGACCGCAAATTATTTAAAGATTAGCCAGAGAAAAACTGGCCAAAGAAGTAGAAGGTTTGTGTCAGAGAGAAGCATGGGGATGCTGCTGAGAAGCCAAGGATCTGAGACCTGGGAAATTGGGTTTTAGCAGAGGGCATTGTTGCTGGTTTTCATGGTTTGCCTTGGAGCCTCAGCTCAGCTCTGTGCCCCTGGGGGCAACTATGCCCCCACCTGAGACTTCCATTTACCAGTCAGTGGAGGAAGAAGTTTGGATCATCAACAAGGTCCCTCCCAGCTGAACATCATTCCAGAGAAACATCATGATGGAGGCATGCCTTGGCTCCTGCCTGGCCCTGCTCCCCACCTGCATCTTACTGCATCCTCTGGGTATGTTTTAGGGTTACATTCCTAAAGGTGCAAGACCTACATGTGGGTAGAAGGGAATTCCCATTCATCTGACATTCCGTGAGTGTTGGGCCTTCCATGAGCCAAGTGTAGGTATTATGTGGGAGACAGAAAAGATATAAGATGTGATCCCTACCCTCAATGATCTTATCATCTCTTTGGGGAGATACAATGAACATACACAAAAATAAAGCCTAGAGACTGTGTAAGTTTGAGGAAAGAGTCTGTAGGTGGACATGGAACCTCTGAGCAGAAAATAAGGGCTGGGTCCATGCGGGAAAGCTGCTTGGAGTGGGCAAACCTTGACCCAGGTCTGGAAGAAGGGATGTGTACTCATTGGAAGAACTTGGGCAAAGGCATGGAGGTGAGCCATGAGCAGACTGATAAAAGGTTGGCTGACAGGTCTGGCAGGGCGGGGATCCCCAGAGATGGGGATATGTGGGCATGGCTGCTTCTGTCTGGGTCCAGGGCACAGACCTTGCCCCAGGGCAGAGCCAGCACCATGGGTCAAATGCCTCATGGGACCTGTGAACGCAGGTATCACCCCACAGGGACCTGCTCCTCCAAGAGTGACTTCAGCCCTGATCAAGATACATGAACTCACAGACTCATGGCATGTCACAGCCAGGTCTGGGACTGTAGGAGAATATTCGAGAACTGACTGTGGCTCTCACCAGACCCCAGCCCTTTCTCATGCCCCCAACCCAGCCAACAGTGGGTTCCTTTCTCACCTTGACCAATCACAAGCCCCTTCTCCTTCTGCTCACCTGCCTTGTGCCAGGCCTCTTGCTCTCCTCCCCAGGGTGGTGGGTGCTGCTAGGCTCCTCCCTGGGGTCTCCCCACTGCACCTTCAGCCCAAGACAGCAGTGTTCTGGGCACTCTTCTCCGAGAAGTTCCACTGCCCACACAAGGAAGGCGACTCCTTCCATTGTCCCCTCCCCTCCAGCCCACATGCCCAGCTGCCCTCCTTCCTCCTCAACCAAGGTTCTTAACAACCCTTCCCTGTTAAGGGTCTTCCCTGCTCAGCCAGGCCTATTCCTGCTCCAAGTCACTGTGTTGGAGGAACAGGAGGAACAGGGAGGTGGCAAAAAGTCCTCAGCCTTCTCTGTCATCACTTCTCTCCATCACTGAGGCTCTTCCCTCCACTAGGCCTCCTCTGGCCCCTGGCCTGGGCCCTCAATATCCTCCATGATGAGTCGAAACCTTCCCTTCCTTCCTTGCCCTGAAAGACTCCCTTTGAGCAAACCACACATCACTGATACCAGGCTGCCTCCACACCTCTTATCAGGCTGTAACTTCAGCCTGAACTACCTTCCTCCTCTTTCCATCTAACAAGTTGTTTCCCCTCTGGATTCACCTCAAACCCCATCTGTCTCATCTGGCAGCCAAGCAAATGTACATGACTATGCACTTTGGAGCCAGAGACCTCTGACCTTAATCTCTGCTTGGCCACTTTGAAGCTCTTTGCCCCTGGGCAAGTCACTTCATGTCTCCTGAGCCTGTTTTCCACTCTATAAAAGCAAGGGCTGATCCACCCCTCAGTGAAGCAAGGATGAAAGGAGGCCAGGTGTACGAGGTGCTCAGGGCAGCATGTGGTTCCTGGCGGAGACTCAGGAAAGCTAACTACTGGGGCTTGTTTCCATTCCCCTCCTACCAGCTGTGATCTCACTCTGCTTTGAAGCTCTGGAACATCTGGGGTCTCACCCAATTTGGCCCTCTATTATAGGTGACAAACTTCCCTAAAACAGAAACTGCTTCTGTGCCCCTGTGGGTCCTACACAGAAGGTATTTGTTGAATGGAAATGAGGATGGACCAGTAAGGACGCAACCTGGGAAGGACAAAGATTTCCTATGGTTGGAGATGCCCCCAAACCAACAGAGGCCAGCAGCTGCCTTTTCATCCCGAAATTACCTCCCCATCTGGTCTCACACCACATCCCAATGTACTAGACTACTTTTGCCACCTCCCTGTTTCTCTTGTCCCTTCAACACAGTGACCTTGGGCAGGAATAGGCCTAGTTGAGCAGAAAAGACCCCTAACAAGGGCCAAAGAAGAAGCTGTGCCCCAGGGGCTCCTGCCTCACCAGCTCGGCCACTCCACATGGCCTCGTGTCTTTGCACTGTGCCAATGGAGCACCACACTCAAGGGGTTTCCTTCCCAAGGCCCCTGGTACTCTCTGCCACCAGGTGACCTCAGACAGAGTCACTTTCAGTAGAAATGTTAGTGTTGATGGTCCCCCCTCCATGAGCAGGAAGCAAGCCCTCAAGACAGCTCACAGCTGCCCATCTCCTCCCAGCAGTCTTCAAGCTCTGCCTACAGAGAACTATGTGTGTAGGACGGGTCCACACTGTACTGTCACATCCTTCCTCACCCCCGGACAACAGGTGTCAACTTACAGACATCCATATAACTCAAGGCAAAGAGAATCTGCTCAGTGTGGCAAAGCAGTCTTTCCTTGTTCAACCCCCTTCCTAAGAGCAGAGACATCACTTTGCTGACAAAGGTCCTTATAGTCAAAGCTATCATTTTCCCAGTAGTCATATATGGATGTGAGAGTTGGATCATAAAGGAGGCTGAGCACCAAAGAACTGATGCTTTCGAACTGTGGTGTTCAAGAAGACTCTTGAGAGTCCCTTGGACAGCAAAATCAAACAAGTCAATCCTAAAGAAAATCAAACCTGAGTATTCATTGGAAGGACTGGTGCTGAAGTCGAGGCTCCAATACTTTTGCCCCCTGTTTCAAATAACTGACTAATTGAAAAAGATCCTGATGCTGGGAAAGACTGAGGGCAAGAGAAGAGGACAACAGAGGATGAGATGGTTGGATGGTATCACTGACTCAATGGACATGAATTTGAGCAAACTCAGGGAGATAGTGAAGGATAGGGAAACCGGTGTGATGGACACGACTTAGAAACTGAACAACAACTGGGATAAGAGACCAAAATGATCAGATGGACCGGGGGTACCATCGCACAAATAGACAGGGTGAGCTCTTGGCCTTGGGGACTGAACCGTAAAGTGGGGGATGGGTTCATCAGCAGACTGGCAGCCCAACCCCCAGCCTAGCAGATTCCCTGGAGCCCCAAGATAAATTTCCATCTGTGCCCCTGAAAAACCACCTTGCCATCCCCTCTGCCCTCCTTGGTGTCCCTCCTCTGGCCAGGCCTGGTGGCATCCTGTGTCTCTCCTAGAATAGCACTTCACCCCTGTCTTTGTCTCATCATAGACAAAGAGCTCCTGGAGGGATCTGCCTCTCTTTGGCCCCAATTGCCAGCACGTGCTGGCACACAGTAGCTGCTCAGTGAAAATGTATTGACACGAATTAAACCACAAATTAGGATGTAGATTAAGATCTAGAATTTAAATTTCTCCCACTGGTGCCAAGAAGTAAGATGAAGCCTCCTTCTGACACCGCAAACTCTGTGAATCTCCATTCTCCCTGTCTTCCAGATCCCAAACCTGCATCATCAGATTCCTTCCTCTTCTTGTCCTTTCCACCACGAAACCCTTCCTGACTACCCAGGTTCCAGAGACCATTCCCCAGGGCAACCCTCAAGCCCTGGTTGCCTGGGCCCTTCACCTGCTATTTGATTTGTCCTATTTTTGATTCTGAATTTGCAAGCATAATCTGTCTCTCTGTGCAGGATAGCAAATGCCAAAAAGGCAGCAAGGCTATGTTCTCCTTTTTTGCATCCCACAAAGAAGCAATACAGAGTATGGCCCAAAGTCAGCATTTTGTAAATTAATAAAATGACTGAGTGAATTGATAAATGGCTTCATTTCCAGGGGAGAAGATTTTCCACATTATCACACAACTCCATACATACGTATGGGGCACAAGGACTCTCAAGTCCTGTCTGGAGCCCCCTTGCATGTGACACATGCAGGAGTATTCCACACACTCCCCTCAGGGTGCACAGGACACTCTGAGTGTCCCATACCTTCTGAGAACCCTTTGCTCCCATTCCAAGTACATATGTTTCTTTCATGTCCCTGGTGCAGGAGAAAGAGCTCCTTTCTTTCCAGGGCTAAGAGGGGGAGCCCATTGTCACTTCAGCTTTGGTCTTGACTTGCTGGGAGGTCTGGCCCTATATGCCTCACATTTCTGTGTCTATTCCCTTTTCTTACCTGTCCTTTTATTGTTACCATAAAACACATGTTTCAGCCTGGCAAATAGGAGCTCTCTACGAGTCTCTTTTGCTTTCCCTCATGGTTGCAAAATGGCTGCCACATCTCCAAGCTTGTCATGTTTATATAACAATGTCCAAAGGCAGAACATAAACATGGCTCTTGTGGTGTATGTCTGGTTTTTGTCAGAGGAAATTGTTCCCAGAGGTCTCCAGCTGACTCCTCCTCAGGGGCAGAACTGGATCAGTCATTGGCAAGGGAGATGGTATTACCATGTCTGGCCTAGAGCAAGCACGAGTCATCTCTTAGGGTTGGTACCACCTTCTTTGAACATATTGTTGATCAATATCTAAGCAAAAGTGGGATTCTTCTCACGAGGTAGAAAGCAGGAATAGTTGTTGGGAAGGGAGCCAACAATGTCTCCTTCATCACCAAGAGCTCTCAGATCAGAGCAGGCTTCATCAGTCGGGAAAACAATAAAACCTGTTTAGCGGAGTACCAGGGACTTCATTTTATGTGAAACATGAATATTGGAAACCTGCACATTTTAAGCTCATGCAAATTAAAACCAATTCTGACAGTGTCTGGTAGTAGTTTTTGTTTACTCACTGAAGTTGTTACACCACATGGGAGTGGTATTAACAGTTTATCATTCACTTGGCCTGCCAGGTTTCAAATCATGCAGTCGGTGAACACATCCTTTCATGTGTTACATATAAATAAAGGCTTTGTTAATTATTTTACTAACTTTTTAAAATAAAATTGTATCTTAAAATTTTTTATATTTTGTCCAAATTTTATACTCTGCACAAGATATGATACTATGGCAACGGTGAGTTGACCAGGCCAGCTGTGAGTGGTGGGATGGGGTGAGGGGAAACTGGGGTTCATTCTTTCAAAGCACAGGGTGGATGACGTGAAATAAAGGAACTAGTGAACCAACAGCAAGACGTTAGGCAAATGACGCTCTGCTTTAGTTTATCCCATCTGGCCAGCTCACCAGTTGAAAGGCTCCCTTTTGCCCTAAAAATCTATGGTTCTGTGGATCCCATAACGAATAAAAAATTTCAGGAAAACCGATTACATTTCAACCCTGTCTTGCATGCTTTATATCTGAAAACACAGAAAAGCATTTTTATGTTCATTGCTTTGCAGTGACAAGGAAGGAGAGATGAGGTCACTCAGGAAGCCAGGGGCTGAGGAAAGCCTGATACTCAGCCCCACGGAGCAGGTAATGTTGACCAGGTGGTAGCGTTCCCACCTCTTGCAAGAGGAGGGGGTGGATTCCATTTAAAACCTTCCTCCACCCCGTATGGCAGGCTTAATTGCCCTCTCCACCTGCCCAGAAAACACTCATGTGAGACTCAGGCAAGCTCCCTCCGGCTGCTCAGATAAGAGAGCTGTTTTTCCAGGTTTGGCCCTGGCTGCCACGTGGCTCGAAAACTGTCTGGAGAGAAAGCAAGAGGAGGGTGGCTCCAGCCTGGAAGTCAGCAGGCTCCACTGAGTCCCAGCCTCTCCCTCCAAGGCCCTCTGCTCTGCAGGTAGAGAACAGAAGTCCAACAGGAGAGCTGAGGTCACAGCATTTGGTCTAGCCTGGACATTTTTGCCTTACACCATATTTGGGGGGAAAAAATTGGAACTAGCTGACTTTTTCAAGTGGGATGAGTCTATTTTAAAACTTCATATTTCTGGCTTTTTAGAAAAGGTGGGTGATCTTGAAACACGAGGGCCTACATTCCTGCATGGTGATAACTGGCTGGAGCAGGTTAAGTGCTTCCTCCAAAGATCATCATAGCCCCACCACTCGATCACACCGACTCCCTGGTGCCGCCATGGGATGTTTAATTCTTCTTGGATGGGCTCACTACATGCCTGCAGGCTTCATTCCTTCCAGGAGAGCAGCTGGTACATTTCCCCCAAGGCCATTGCTCTGGAGGGAGCAATGCCATCTCTCCTGCTTCTCCATTATTTGCGGGTGCAGGCTTCTCTCTGCTCTGATGTGGGCTATTAATTAATCCTGGGCAGCATAATTAGCCACCAAGCTCTCAGGTCACAGGAGGTGCAAGTCTCTGTTCTTTGCCCTGGTGCCCCACACAGGGAGTGCATGTGTGTTCAGTTGTGTCCAACTCTGAGATCCCATGGACCACAGCCTGCCAGACTCCTCCGTCCATGGAATTTTCCAGGCAAGAATACTGTAGTGCGTTGCCATTTCCTCTCCCAGGGGATCTTTCCAACCCAGGAATCGAACCCACATCTCCTCCATGTCTCCTGCATTGGCAGGCAGATTCTTAGCCACCGGGGAAGCCTGGGGCCAATTCTGGAGGCTGGTGTTTTCAGAGGAAGTATCAACCTGTCAGAGACCCACCTGCATCAGGAGGACAGTGAACTGGATGGGAAAGGGCAGGAAGGCACACTACAGCAAGGACTGATGGAATTGTGGGTGTTTAGCAGAGAAAAGAGAAGACTCGGGCAATGCAATGCCTTCCTTTGAACACGTGAAGAGAAGTTGTGTGAGAAAAGGTTACAGATTAGTCATTACTGTTTACAGCAGTAACCAGCCCCTGCTAGTTATACAGTTGTTTGGTCATCTAGTCATGTCTGACTCTTCACGACCCAGTGGACTGCCACACACCAGGTTTCTCTGTCCCTCACTGTCTCCTGGAGTTTGCCCAAGTTCATGGCCATTGTATCAGTGATGCCATCCAGCCATCTCAACTTCTGTCACCCTCTTCTCCTTCTGCCTTCTATTTTTCCCAGCATCAGGGTCTTTTCCAATGAGTTGGCTGTCTGCATCAGGTGACCAAAGTATTGGAGCTTCAGCTTCAGCATCAGTCCTTCCAAAGAGTGTTCAGTGTTGATTTCCTTTGAGATGGACTGGTTTGATCTCTTTGCTGTCCAAGGGACTCTCAAGAGTCTTCTCCAGCACCACAGTTCGAAATCATCAATTCTTCGGTGCTCTGCCTTCTTTATGGTCCAGCTCTTACAACCGTACGTGACTACTGGAAAGACCATAGCCTTGACTATACGGACATTTGTCGGCAAAGTGACGTCTTTCCTTTTTAGCACACTGTCTAGGTTTGTCATACTAGTAACAAATATTTATCACTATGTGCCAGGCACTGTTTCAAGAAGACTAATTTTGACACAAAAAGTAATAAATGGAAGCATAGGAAAACAGATTTTGGTTTAACTAATTGTTCAAGGAGGGAAGGGGCTGTCCCTGGCAGTAGTGAGCTTGCTGTCCTTGGAGGAATGCAAGCAGAGACTGGAGACTACCAAGATGCATCAAAGAAGTGGTTGTATTACATGATTCTCAAGGTCTCTTTCATCCTTGACATTCTGTGACTCAAATATTTTACCTTCCAGGACCTCCCATGGGGATTGAGTGGAAAAGGTGGAGTGCTGGGTTCAAAGGACAGACGCAAGGAATAAAGAGGTGAACTCAGCACTGTGGCTTCGGTGTCAGGAAAGTGAGGCTATTTGAGGTTAGGTCAAGGAGGACAAAGTGTGCATTTACATAAGTGCACTCTGAAGTTTGTATATGCAAATTGTGGGGAATGGATAGATATGCTGAGATAATAGGTTGTGTAAGAGACTCGGGATGTTTGTGTGGCTCCCCACCCTTGAGAACCAGAGAGACCCAGAACAGATTAGCTTATGTAGTCAGGGTGGTGTTTTCCAAACTACAAGTTGGAACCCATCTGTGGGTTATGAAATCAATTTGATTGGTTGTAACCAGCACTTTAAAAAAAAAGAGTGCATCACAACTTAGTACAAACTATTTCTTTAAAGTTTAGTTTCAATAATGGGTAAGTGCATATATCATATGTGTGCGTGTGTTGATTTATAATGTGAAATTGGTGAATAAAAGCCAACCTCCTGGACCAAACTTTGATGGGCTCTGTTCCCAGTTGTTGGAGGACAGAGGGAACAAAAGTGCCCACCAAACTGATACGGCATCTGGAGACTGAAAATTGAGACCGGCAGCTCCATATAATCCATGGATTAGTTTGTTGCAGGGTAACCTACTCACAGGGTGGGATCTGATCAGGCAGGCAATGATCTAGAATCACTTGCAGCTATACTTTGTGTTGCCAAAGCACCATTGGGACAACTTTATAGTTGACCTGGGGTGTGGGGGTTCAGTTCAGTTCAGTTGCTCAGTTGTGTCCAATTTCTTGCGACCCCATGAACTGAAGCACACCAGGCTTCCCTGTCTGTCACCAACTCCCAGAGCCTACTTAAACTCATGGTGTCAGTGACACCATCCAACCATCTCATTGACTCTCTGTTGTCCCCTTCTCCTCCCGCCTTCAATCTTTCCCAGCATCAGGGTCTTTTCCAATGAGTCAATTCTTCACATCAGGTGACCAAACTATTGGAGTTTCAGCTTCAGCATCAGTCCTTCCAATGAATATTCAGGACTGATTTCCTTTAGGATGGACTGGTTGGATCTCTTTGCAGTCCAATGGAGATGCAAGGACTGCAAGAAGACTGCAAGGTGTGAGGGTAGGAGCTTGAAAATGGGACGCATGTTCCTATGATGGGTACCAAGTCACATGAGCACCAGGAATACGTCACCAAATGTCTTTATCATTGTTTGGGGACTAACAGAGCACAGTGGCTACCCAGTCCTAATCATTATTAAGCAATATCTATTAACTACAAAGCCCTTGATGACAGAAGAGTGATTCACCACACAGCACAGTCCTGGCTAGGGTCAGCCAAAGGACAGGAGAAACTGTAAGGGTCAAAGATGGCGTCAGTTATGCTAACAACTGTATGCAAGTCAAGGAGGCAGCGGCAGATTGCACTGGCCGATCCCAGACTTTCGTCAGGAAGATGGTGTCAGTCTTCTCAGATGAAATTGTTCCCCTGAGTATCCTGCCACTTGGAGAAATACCTCTCCATGATGACAGCTACTGTCTTGGTAATTTCATTGATCACATGCCTTAATTCACCCTGGGATTAAGCCAGAAACTTCTACAGCCACTGAGCCTCTGGAGTCTGCCCCATGACCAGGTCTGTTCCTTTGACCCTTCCACCTCAGCTCCTTGATACCTTTCACCCAAGATTGCCTAAGTGCCCGAGTTACGGCAAGGAACTAGCTGCATAATCCGTATCCCTTCCCCATTTCCTGAATTACGTAATCTGTTAAATACGTTCCTTTACTATTATCTGCAGACTGAAGGAACTGACCAAAGTGGGGGGGGCGGGGGTGGGGAAAGCAGAAGCACAATGGTGTGGTCTATGCTGAGCTATTCTCCTTGCAGGAGCTGCCTCCTAGGAGCAGCTAGTCCTCAGTGACCTGCTGGAAGGTACCTGGCCATCAGAATTGGAGAACACATGTACCCTTTCGGACTTACCTAAGGGCTGGAGCAGATTGTTTAGACACCATTTCACAAGAACTGGAGTTGGGACAGAATTATACACTGCTTTTTGCCTTTCACACTGGAACTTCTGTAAATAATCCATTTCTACCCACCCTGATTTTTATGTGTGCATGTGTTAGGCCAACACATGATTTTGATGTGTGCTTAGTTGTGTCCAACTCTTCGTGACCCCATGGACCATAGCCTGGCTGTCCATGGAATTCTCCAGGCAAGAACACTGGAGTGGGTTGCCTTTTCCTTCTCCAGGGGATCTTCCGTACCGAGGGATCGAACCCTGGTCTCCCGTACTGCAGGCAGCCGATTTGTGATGCGTCCCCTAAATGGGCATTAAAAACCAGAATGCTATGACTCAAGTAGCTTGATCCTAGGATGCTTTGTTCTGAAGTGGAATGCCAATAATAAATCAGAAAATGCTTCAAAGACTTACCTTTTCTGTAACTTTTGGAATAGGTAATATATGAACATATCACAAAATTCAAAGGAATGAGACAATGTCAACTCTTCTCACTGAAAGTGAAATGCAAATCTCCCCCTTCTTTTCCACATGCAACCAGTCCCCACCCCCAGCTCTGCACACACCACTGAAACTACTGTCATAGTTTCTTAAGTATCTCTCCAAAGATATTGAGAACATTTTACATTCTACACACATTATCTCAAATCATTCAGTAGTTTTCTCAAAGAAGGGAAGCAATGGTCCACAGTAGACACCAGTGTCTAAAGCCTGAATAATATTGATTAAAATAGGGAAACTCGGACCTTCAGTTTGCTATGGGAAAACCTGGGTCCATAATACATGGAGGTAGATAGTTGCTCTTTGTGTAAATAGAATAGATTATATTCTGATCTATTACAAATGAATAAACAAATAGATTTCAAGCATTATCTATATGCTAAAAATAACCATGGCTAATGTTTATTGAACACTTACCAAGCCCTCATACACATCATTTCACTTCATCCTCATGGTAACTCGGGAGGTGTGTGTGCACTGGCTTCCGTAGCCCCCACAGCATCCTCCTTCTGTGTACCTTCCGACTGCAGAGGCTGGAAAGGAGCTTGCAGCTGAGGCCCCTGATATGAAACAGGTTCCACCAATTAGAAGGAATTTTGGAATACAGAAGGAAGGCAGAAACTGTTTGTCTACTGTTTTCTGCACTAAACTCTGATTGATATAAAATCTGTGAGGTGGGTATTATTATTACGTATGTTTACCCAGAAATTGAGGCAGAGTAGCTAAGTAACTTGCCTGAAGTCACATAGCTAGTACAATAGAGCCAGGATCTGAACTTGAGCAAGATGACTCCTTTATTGCATGTTGCTAGGTGCTTTCATAAACCTTTCCTCTTTTAATCTTCTTGGGCTGAATATGAATCACCGCTATTTACAGATGGAGAAATTAGGGCCCCCGTGAGTTTATCATCCAAAGTTGCAGGGCTAATAAATGCAAGAGCCAAAAGTGAGCCAGTAGCTTCTGACCCCTATTCTAGTTTGTATTTCACACTTTCAAACACTGCCTAAGTAGTTTCCTTGTGTGTGTGCTTAGTCACTCGGTCGTGTCGGACTCTTTGCGACCCTATGGACTGTAGCCCAGCAGGTTCCTCTGTCCATGGGATTTCCAAGGCAAGAATACTGGAGTGAATTGCCATTTCCTCCTCCAGGGATCTTCCCGACCCAGGGATCAAACCTGGGTCTCCTGCATGGCAGGTGAATTCTTTACTGTCTGAGCTACCAGGGAAGACCAATAAGTAGTTTTCCTTGGGGAATACAAAGTTTTCCAAAAAAAAATTAACAGTCCAAATGCCTACTCGTGACTTTGTTTTAGCTAAGGATGCAGACTTGGGTTTATGGTTAAGACTGCAGAATAGGAAGACCCTGAGCTCCTCCTCTGACAGGCACACCAGAATTCCAACTGTTTACAGGGTGATGAGGATGACCGAGACTAGCAGAAAGGATTTTTCACAACCAAAGGTGTAAAGAAGAAACTACAAAAGATAGTTATGAAGGGAGAGGTATAGTGTAGTCAAGACCCATACTCCTGTGTAGGTGACCCACAAATGAGAGATAATCATGGTTGCAGAGATTCCTCCTAAAGAATGAGGGGTCTGAGCCATACCTGGGGCTCCTGAATCCTAGGGGTCCTGCAATGGGAAGATGTATCCCCTGAACATCTGGTGTTGAAGGTCAGGGGGTTTTGCACACAGGAGAGTCAGAGAACTGTAAGAAACAGAGACTCTGCTTCTGTTTCTTACAAAATCTCAAAATCTCACCTGCTCTGAGATCAAGCACAGAGGCAGTAATCTGAAAGGAGCTTGGGGTCAAATCCACTTGCTGATCTTGGAGAGCCTCTCCAGAGAGGCAGAAGGAAATGGGACTCCCGCTGAAGACAAAGATGCTGGTGGCAGCATTTTGGGGAGCTCATTCTATCACAAATACACTGGTGCTGGCACATGCCATTTTGGAATCCACTCTCTAACCTATTAGCATCAGGGTCTTACCACTCACCAGTCATTTGGCACCAGTCCTGAGGCCACCCTCCAGGTAGCAGCCAGCAGCCTCTATACAAAGTAGGGCCTGACAGCCAACAGGGATGGTGACTAGCCCCATCTACCAGTGCGCCATGGTAGTCAACATGCTACAACAGGAGGATTCATGCAGCACATAGGCACCCCTAGAGCATATAACTCTGGTGACCAAAAGGAAGTATGCTGGTGGATCCCAGAGGATGTTTCCTACATAAGGCCACTTATTCAAAATTGTGAAATGTAACCAACTTACCTAGTACATACAAATGAAAACAGAAAATCAACATGAGGTAACAGGGATATGTTCCAAATGAAGGAACAAGATAAAATCCCAGAAGAAGAACTAAGCAAAGTGTAGATAAGTAATCTACCTGATGAAGAGTTCAAGTTAATGATCATAAAGATGCTCCATGAATTCAGGAGAAGAATGGATGAACATAGTGTGAAGTTTAACAAAGAGTTACAAAATATATAGAAGAATCAATCAGAACTGAAGAATATAATGACTGAAATACCACTGGCAACTGTAAATACATAGTAAAAGTAGTAGATCAACTACTTATAAAGCTAGAAGGAACATTAAAAGACAGATGTAGTAAAAATCATCTGTATTCCCAATAAGTAGTTAAGGGATACACAAAACAGAAAGATGTAAAATATGATATCAGAAACATTAAATGTGGCAAGGAGAATAAAAATGCAGGGTTTTTAGAATGTGTACAAATTTAAGAGACCATCAACTTAAAATAATAATGTATATATGTTATATGGCTTTTATACACAGTTAGAGCTATTATAAATCTCATGGCAAGCACAAACCAAAAATCTATAATATATACATGCAAAAAAGAGAAAGAAATTAAAAATAACACTAAAGATAGCCATCAAATCTCAAGAGAAGAGAGCAAAAGAAGAAAAGAACAACAAAGAACTATAAAAACAACAGAAAGCAATGAACAAACAGTAATAAGGACCTAACTATCAATAATTACTTTAAATGTAAATAAACTACATGTTTCAATCAAAACACATAGAGTGGCTGATTGAATTTTCAAAAAAAGACCTATATGTACATTGCCTATAAAAGACTCACTTCAGATCTAAAGGTACACACAAGCTGAGTGTAAGAGGATGAAAAAAAGATATTCCATGTAAATGGAAACAAAAAGAAAGTTGCAGTGTCAATACAATCATAAAAGATGGGACTTAAGACAAAGACTGTAATAAGACAAAGAAGGATATTACATAATGATCAAGTGATCAATCCAACAAAAAGATATAGCAATTATAAATATATACACACCCAACCCTGAAGTATCTAAACACATAAAACAAATATCAACAGACATAAAGGAAGTAACTAACAGTAAGACAGTAACAGTAGGGGACTTTAACATCCCACTGACATCAACAGACAAATCATTCAGACAGATAATCAAAGAAAACTCTGATCTTAAATGACACAGATCAGACAGATTAAATACATATAGGACTTCTGATGTAAAACATTCATTCAAAAGCAGAAGAACACATATTCTTTTCAAGTGCACATTGAATGTTCTCCAGGAAAGATCACCTATTAAGCCACAAAACAAGTCTCAATAAGTTTAAGAAGACTGAAATCATATCAAGCATCTTTTCTGACCACAGTGAAATGAGATTAGAAATCAACTATAAGAAAGAAACTGCAAAAAAACAGAAACATGTGGAGGTTAAACAACATGCTACTAAACAACCAATGGGTCACTGAAAATATCAAAAAGAAAATTAAAAAAAAAAATCTGGAGACAAGTGGAAATGGAAGCACAATGATCCAAAATCTATGATAAGTAGGAAAAGCAATTCTAGGAGAGAAGCTTATAGTGATTCAGGCCTACAATAGCAAATAAAATCTCAAATAAACCATCTCACCTTACACCTAGAGAAATTAGAAAAACAAAGAATCCACCTGCCAATGAAGGAGACACAAGAGATGCGGGTTTGATCCCTGGGTTGGGAAGATCTCCTGGAGTAGGATCAGGTAATTTTGCCGGGAAAATTTCGTGGACAGAGAAGCCTGGTGGGCTACAGTACATGGGGTCACAAAGAGTCAGATATGACTGAATGCAGCACAGCGTAAGAACCCCACCACTAACATCATACTCAATGGTGAAAAGCTGAAAGCATATCCTCTAAGATCAAGAACAAAACAAGGATGTCCATTCTCACTACCTTTATTCAACATAGTATTGGAAGTCCTGGCCACAGTAACCAGATAGAAAAAGATATAAAATAATCAAAATTGAAAAGGAGGAAGTAAAACTGTCACTGTTTGCAAACGACATGATATCCTAAGTTCAGTTCATTTCAATCACTTAGTTGTGTCCAACTCTTTGCAACCCCATGGACTGCAGCACGCCAGTCCTCCCTGTCCTTCACCAACTCCCAGAGTTTACTCAAACTGATGCCTATTGAGACAGTGATGTCATCCAACCGTCTCATCCTCTGTCGTCCCCTTCTCCTCCAGCCTTCAATCTTTCCCAGCATCAGGGTCTTTTCCAATGAGTCAGTTCTTTGCATCAGGTGACCAAAGTATTGGACTTTCAGCTTCAGCATCAGTCCTTCCAATGAATATTCAGGGTATCCTAAAGACACCACAAAAAAATTATTAGCTTAAATGAATAAATGAATTCAATAAAGTTGCAGGATACAAAATTAATATATATAAAGGTGTTGTGTTTCTATACTCTAACAATGAGGTATCAAAAAGAGAAATTAAGAAAGCAATCACATTTAACAATTCCATCAAGAAGAATAAAACACCTAGGAATAAATCTAACCAAGGAGGTAAAAGAGCTGTATTCAAAAAAACTCTAAGACACTGATGAAAGAAATTGAAGATGACACAAACAAATAAAAAAATATACCATGCTCACAGATTGGAAGAATTAATATTGTGAAAATGACCATATCATCCAAGGTAATATACAGATTCAATGGAATCCTTATCAAAAGTCTAATGGCATTTTTTACAAAATTAGAACAAATAACTCTAAAATCTGTATGGAAACACAAAAGACCTCAAATAGCCATAACAGTCTTGAGAAAGAAGAAAAAGCTGGAGGTATCATTCTCCCTGATTTCAAACTATACTATGAAGTTATAGTAATCAGAACAGTATGGTACTGGTACAAAAACAGACACATAGATCTCTGGAGCAAAATAGAGAGCCCAGAAGTAAGCCCACACTTACATGATCAGTTAATCTAAGACAAAGGATGCAAGAATATATGATAGAGAAAAGATAGAGTCTTCAATAAGTGATGTTTGGAAAACTAGACAGCTACATGCAAAAGAATCCTACTGGACTACTTTCTCACACCATATACAAAAATAAACTCAAAATGGATTAGAAACTTAAATGTAAGACCTCAAACTATAAAGCTCCTAGGAAAAAACATATGAAGTACACCCTTTGACATCAGTCACAGCAGGCAAGTGAAACAAAAGCAAAAATAAACAAATGGGACCATAACAAACTAACAGCTTTTGCACAGCAAAGGAAACCACCAACAAAACAAAAAGGCAGTCTATGTAGTGAAAGAAAATATTTGCAAATTATTTATCTGATAAGGGGTTAATATCCAAAATATACAAAAAGCTCATACAACTCAAAAAAGCAAAACAATTGGATTAAAAGATGGGCAGAGGATCTGAATATGTAGACATTTCTTCAAAGAAGACATACAGATGACCAACAGATATTTGCAAAGATGCTCAACATCACTAATCACTAGGCAAATGCAAATCAAAAACCACAATGAGATATCATCTCACATCTGTTAGAACGGTTATTATCAAAAACAAACAAATAAAAATAACAAGTATTGGCAAAGATGCAGAGAAAACGGAACACTTGTGCACTGCTGGTAGGAATGTAAATTGGTACAGCCACTATGGAAAACTGTATGGAGGTTCCTCAAAAAATTAAAAATAGAACTATTATCAGTTCAGTTCAGTTCAGTTGCTCAGTCATGTCCGACTCTTTGCAACCCCATGAATCGCACCACGCCAGGTTTCCCTATCTATCACAAACTCCCCGAGTTTACTCAGACTCATGCCCATCGAGTTGGTGATGCCATCTAACCATCTCATCCTCTGTTGTCCCCTTCTCCTCCTGCCCCCAATCCCTCCCAGCATCAGGGTCTTTTCCAATGAGTCAACTCTTCGCATGAGGTAGCCAAAGTATTGGAGTTTCAGCTTTGGCATCAGTCCTTCCAATGAACTCCCAGGACTGATCTCCTTTAGGATGGACTGGTTGGATCTCCTTGCAGTCCAAGGGACTCTCAAGAGTCTTCTCCAACACCATAGTTCAAAAGCATCAATTTTTCGGTGCTCAGCTTTCTTTATAGTCCAACTCTCACATCCATACATGACTACTGGAGAAACCATAGCTTTGACTAGATGGGCATTTGTTGGCAAAGTAATGTCTCTGCTTTTTAATATGCTATCTAGGTTGATCATAACTTTCCTTCCAAGGAGTAAGCGTCTTTTAATTTCATGGCTGCAGTCACCATCTGCAGTGATTTTGGAGCCCCAAAAAATAAAGTCTGACACTGTTTCCACTGTCTCCCCATCTATTTCCCATGAGGTGACAGGACCAGATGCCATGATTTTAGTTTTCTGAATGTTAAGATTTAAGCCAACTTTTCCCAACAATTCCACTTGTAGGTATTTTTCCAAAGAAAACAAAGACCCTAGTTTGAAAAGTTATGTGTACCCAATGTTCATACTAGCATTATTTATAATAACCAAGATATGAAAGCAACCTAAGGGTCAGTTGATAGATGAATGGATAATGAAGATGTGGTGTATATACACAATGGGATATTATTCAGGCACAAAAAATAAAATTTTGCCATTTGCAACAATGTGGATGGACCTGGAGGGTATTATGTTAAGTCAAATAAATCAGACATAGAAAGATACACACTGTATGAGTTCACTTATATGTAGAATCTAAAAACCAAACAAATGAATAGACAAAACAAGACTCATAGAGACAGAAAACAAACAGGTGGTTGCTAGAGCAGAGAGGAATAGGTGGGAATGGGTGAAACAGGTGAGGGTGATTAGAAGGTACAAACTTCCAGTTATAAAATAAATGAGTCATAGAGATGAACAGCTCAGGGAATATAGTCAATAATATTGTAATATCTTTGAATGCTGACATATGGTAACTGGACCTACTGTTGTGATAATTAATATCAATCACAATGTTGTACACCTGGTACTTACATTGCTGTATGTCAATTATATTTCAATAACAAAGGGGAGGAGGGGGCATGAGAATGAGAAAGGGGTGAGGAAGAGAGGGAGAAAGTGAAAAAGTAAGAAAGATGCAGACTCCCTGTGAAAGATAAATGAGAAGAGGAGACCCTTCTGTGGCTCTCTTGCCTCACACACATCTGAGGATAATCCTGTCTCAAAGCAGAAAATTTAACTTCCTGCACATCAGAAATGAAGTCCACATTGGCTATTTTCCTTGCCATCAGCCATATGATGCCTGAAGAAAATAATCCACAGGGTTGAATGGTCAGGCTGACCAAGAAGGATTTGAGATGACTTTTTGACTCCAAAAGGACAAGCTCTGGATAGTGACTTTTCTTTCCCATACTCAGGCTCCAGGTTGTACTGGACTTTCCATGGAACAAGTTTTGATCTAAAAAGTTATTTGCCAGGAACTCCTCTGGAGGTCCACTGATTAAGACTCTGCACTTCCAATGCAGGGTTAAGGGTGTGTGTGCTAAGTCACTTCAGTCCTGTCTAACTCTTTTCAACCCTATGGACTGTAGTCCACCAGGCTCCTCTGTCCATGGTAATTCTCCAGGCAAGAATACTGGAGTGGGTTGTCATGCACTCCTCCAGGGGTTCTTCCCGGGATCAAACCCACATCTGTTATGTCTCCTGCATTGACAGGCAGGGCTTTTTTGTTTGTTTGTTTGTTTGTTTTTTACCATTAGTGCCACCTGGGAAGGTCTCCAGTGCAGGGTGCAAAGGTTCAACCCCTGGTCAAGGGACTAAGATCCTACATGCTGTGTGGTATGGCCAAAATTTTTTTAAAAACTTTAAAAATAAAAAGGTTTTTGCCAGACTCAACTCCAAATAGCTTATGTATATTTCCAACACCAAATCTACCAACAAAAGACCAAATCTGTCATCTTTGAGAGTACTCAAAACATGTAACAGATTTTTAAAGGAATTCAAAACAGAATAGAGTCCAAAGATATTTTGAGGTGTGACATTCTTTGGAACTGGTTCCCAGAAGTAAATGAAAGCATGGTAAATACCCATTTGGACTCAGAACTTCTGATCTGCCCATTAATAAGAAAGTTTATTACTTTGTAGTCATTTCTTTATAGATATAGATATATAGATATTTATTTGACTGTACCAGGTCTTAGTTGTAGCATGCAGGGTCTTCAGTTGCAGCATGTGAATTCTTAGTTGGAGCATGTGGGATCTAGTTTCCTGTCCAGAAATCAAACTCAGGCCCCCTGCATTGGGAGTGTGGACTCTTAGCCACTAGACCAGTGGTGAAGTCCCTTGTGGTCATTTTTTATAAATGGTAATGCTCTGGTCTATGAAAATTCATTTTTGAAAGATTCATAAGAAGTATATTTATCATTTAGGATAATTTTGATCCTAAGCAACACAAAATCTGACACAAACTGGTTTAAGAAGTGAAGGGGGTTTCTTTTTGGTGTGCTGCCTCTTTCTACTTCTCCCTCTTCTGGGTCCTCTCGTAATAGACCTTCCCACCCCCATCACATCCGACATCTAACAGCTTCCTTTCTTGCCTCCGGCTGCTCTGAAAGAGCTGCTCACGATTTTATCTAAGACCAACTCCCCACTTGTGCACAGAAGCCTGTCCTCTCTCTTTCAACACACCAGTTATTTCCTCTCAACTACTTTCTACTTTAGCAAACTAAGATGGTTTAATTTTTCCTGATGTCAAAAAGCAAAGCAAAACTTCTTGATGTCACACAACCCCTTTCGGTTTCAATCACATCTTTCTTCCTTCTTTGATGGTAAAATTCCCTGCTAGATTTCTCCTTTCTCCTGGACTTCAATTCCTCACTTTATTTCAGTGAGTTCTGACTCCACAGTTTTTGAACTGTGGTGTTGGAGAAGACTCTTGGGAGTCCCTTGGACTGCAAGGAGATCCAACCAGTCCATCCTAAAGGAAATCAGTCCTGAATATTCATTGGAAGGACTGATGTTGAAGCTGAAACTCCAATATTTTGGCCACCTGATGTGAAGAGCTGACTCATTTGAAAAGATTCTGTTGCTGGGAAAGATTGAAGGTGGAAGAAGGGGATGGCAGAGGATGAGATGGTTGGATGGCATCACCAACTCAATGGACATGAGTCTGAATAAGCTCCTGGAGTTGGTGATGGACAGGGAGGCTTGGTGTGCTGCAGTCCATGGGGTCACAAAGACTCAGACACAACTGAGCGACTGAACTAAACCGAACTGACTGCACTTGAACAGCACAATTATTTTAGGTTTACCAACGACCTTCTTGTTGCTAAATCCAGAAGCCAGTTTTTATTTATTTGTTTGGCCATACCGCACAGCATGCGAGATCTTAGTTCCCCAACCAGGGATCCAACCCACGTCCCTTGCATTGGGAATGTGGAGTCTTAACCACTGGACCACCAGGGAAGTCCCCCAGAAGTCAGTTTTTACTATTCATTTTAATCTCTCAGCAGTATTGGATACATGTGACTGCCTGGCCTTTTTTTTTTAGAAATTTTTTGTTCACTTGGACTTCATGATAACACTGTCTTGGTTTTTTTCTTCCTTTGTTGTCCACTCTTTCTTGATTTTCTTTGCTAATTCTTCCTCATCATACTGATCGTTAAGCCCTGGAATACAATGGGGTTTGGTTCCCTCTTCTACAGGTATATTCACATCTTGGTTGATTTTCCTACACCTATAACTATACACCAGCTACATCCATTCAAATGTTGAATAATTTCTCTCCAGAAACTCCAGGTGCATTTCTAACTGGATAGTGAACACCTCCACTTGGATGTCTAATGGACTTCTGCAACTTAATGTGTCCAAACCAAAAATGTTAGCAGTTCTGTTTCCAGGATAGTTCAGTTAAGCTCATAGGAGATAGACTCCTGCAGAGAGCAGCTATGAACTCTTAGAAACTACCAATTACCCTGGAGAGTGAACAAAAGCAAGCAGTTTCTGGAGAGGAATCAACATTTGGAAAAAGAGAATGCATAGGGCATGTTTCCTTTTGTTTATTTTTTAAATGGTTTTTAGCCTGAAGCAGGCCACAGTAGAGTCACACAGGGCAGCTAAAATAATAGAAAACCTGCAGTCCTTCTGGCCTGATAATTCAAAGGAGAGAATTTAAGGCAGCCATAGTCTATAGAAAATGAGGGGAGGAATTCAAGAAAAGAGACCCAGAGATGAAAAACCATACATTTTTATGTATAAGCTCTGTCCAGATTTCTGGACAATTCCTGAAATGTAATATATGAGGCAGGCTTAAGAGGCCCAGATAAGAATAAAAGAACTGAGATTTGAACTGTGGCCTAAGAGACAGTTTATAGTCTGATAATACAATCAAGTAGATTGCCTGCTAAAGCAAACAAAAAGTCCAGCATTTTGGGGGGAGTTGTACAACAGAATTCAGAGTCGTATGACTTAATCACAAGTCCAGGATATCCCCAAATTACTCAATGCATGAGGAATGTGGAAAATGTGACCTATACTCAAAAGATAATCAGTGAAAACTGAGATGACCCACACGTTAGAATCAACAGATCATAATTTTAAAATAAACTGTTATAACTATACTTCATGAGGTAAGTGGTTATGTGTTTGTAACAAATGAAGAGATAGAAAACCTTGGGGGGAAAATAAACTCTATTTTTAAAAAGCTAAATGGGAACTCTAGAACTGAGAAAGGTAATATTTGAGATAAAAAATTCACTGGCTAGGCTTAACAACAGAATGGAGATAACAGAGGAAAGAATCAATGACCTTGATGTTAGATCAGTAGAAAGCATCCAATCTGAAGACAAGGAGGAAAAAAAAGTTGAAAAAAATGAACAGCACCTCAAAGCATAAGAAACACTATCAAAATGTTTAACACATGTAACTGGAATCGCAGAAGAAAAGGGGAGAGACTACAGGACAGAAAAAAAAGAATTAAGAAATAGCCAAAATTCCCTCAAAGTGAAAGATATACAATTACAAATTCAAGAAGACCAGTATACCCCAAACAAGACAAGTACAAAGAAAATTTCCCCAAGGCACATTGTAGTTAAATTGCTAAAAATCAAAGATAAGAGAAAAATTTGAAAGTAACCAGAGGAAACAGATGTTTTACATATAGAAGGGAAAGAGAAAGTTGTGTCCAACTCTTTGCGACCTCATGGACTACACAGTCCATGGAATTCTCCAGGCCAGAATACTGGAGTGGATAGCCATTCCCTTCTCCAGGGGATCTTCCCAACTCAGGGATTGAACCCAGGTCTCCCACATTGCAGGCAGATTCTTTACCAGCTGAGCCACAAGGGAACCCCATATAGAGGGAAAAACAACTCAAATGACCCTAACTTCACATCAGAAATAATGGACACCAATATTCAAAAAGGGGTTCATATCCAAAATATACCCAAAAAAAAATTGTACAACTCAATAGCAAAAGACCATGTAACCCAATTTTAAAATGAACAAATATTTTTGTGTATGGTGTTAGAAAGTGTTCTAGTTTCATTCTTTTACAAGTGGTTGACCAGTTTTCCCAGCACCACTTGTTAAAGAGGTTGTCTTTTTTCCATTGTATATCCTTGCCTCCTTTGTCAAAGATAAGGTGTCCATAGGTACATGGATATCTCTGGGCTTTCCATTCTGTTTCATTGATCTATATTTCTGTGTTTGTGTCAGTACCATACTGTCTTGATGACTGTGGCTTTGTAGTAGAGTCTGAAGTCAGGCAGGATGATTCCTCCAGTTCCATTCTTCTTTCTCAAGATTGCTTTGGCTATTTGAGGCTTTTTGTATTCCCATACAAATTGTGAAATTATTTGTTCTAGTTCTGTGAAAAATACCATTTGTAGCTTGATAGGGATTGAATTGAATTTATAGATTCCTTTGGGTAGTATACTCATTTTCATAATATTGATTCTTCCAATCCATGAACACGGTATATTTCTCCATCTATCTGTGGCCTCTTTGATTTCTTTCATCGGTGTTTTATAGTTTTCTATACATAGGCCTTTCGTTTCTTTAGGTAGATATACTCCATACACACTGAGGAAACCAGATCTGAAAGAGATACATGCACCCCAATGTTCATCGCAGCACTGTTTATAATAGCCAGGACATGGAAGCAACCTAGATGCCTATCAGCAGATGAATGGATAAGGAAGGTATGGTACATATACACAATGGAATATTACTCAGCCATTAAAAAGAATACATTTGAATCAGTTCTAATGAGATGGATGAAACTGGAGCCCATTATATAGAGTGGAGTAAGCCAGAAAGATAAACACCAATACAGTATACTGACGCATATATGTGGAATTTAAAAAGATGGTAATGATAACCCTATATGCAAAACAGAAAAAGAGACACAGAAGTACAGAACAGACTTTGGACTCTGTGGGAGAAGACAAGGGTGGGATGTTCTGAGAGAATAGCATTAAAACAAGTATACTATCAAGTGTGAAACAGATCGCCAGCCCAGGTTGGATGCATGAGACAAGTGCTCAGGACTGGTGCACTGGGAAGACCCAGAGGGATGGGATGGGGAGGGAGGTGGGAGGGGGATCGGGATGGGTAACACATGTAAATCCATGGCTGATTCATGTCAATGTATGGCAAAAAAACACTACAATATTGTAAAGTAATTAGCCTCCAACTAATAAAAATAAATGAAAAAATAAAAATAAAAAAACAATAAAAATAAATAAAAAATAAAATTAAATAAATAAATAAAATGAACAAATAACCTGAATAGATATTTTTCCAAAGAAGATATGCAGATTGTCAACAGGTACATGCAAAGGTGCTCAGCATCACTAATCATCAGGGAAATTATGAAAAAAAAAAAAGAGAGAAGAATGTGGTAAGGATGTGAAGGAAGGGGAACCCTTGTACATTGTCAGTGGGAATGTATACTGGTACAGTCACTATAGTATGGAGGCTCCCCAAGAAAATAAAAACAGAACTACCATATGGTCCAGCAATCCCACTTCTTGATATATATCCAAAGGAAGTAAAACCATTATCTCAAAGAGATATCTGTACCCCATGTTCATTGCAGCATTATTTACAATAGCCAAGGTATGGAAACAACTGAAGTGCCTTTCAAAATATTTTTGATAAAGAAAATGTGGTACAACAGAATACTGTTAAACCTTAAAAAAAAAAAAAAAAAAGGAAATCCTGTCATTTGCAACAATATGGATGAACCTGGAGGGAAATGTGCTAAGTGAAATAAGTCAGACAAAGACAAATACTTTATGGTATCACTTACACTTATATGTGGAATCTTAAATAAAGGGGACAGGGGTCAAACTCATAGAGACAGATCAGAAGAGTGGTTTTCAGGGGCTATAGGTCAGAGAAACAGGCAGAAGTGGGTAAAAGTGTACAAAGTTTCAGGTATAAAACAAATAAGGACTGACAGTCTACAG
Organism: Cervus elaphus; assembly: GCF_910594005.1. Taxonomy (NCBI): domain Eukaryota; kingdom Metazoa; phylum Chordata; class Mammalia; order Artiodactyla; family Cervidae; genus Cervus; species Cervus elaphus. The sequence continues at coordinate 34,615,297 of NC_057825.1, read as the reverse complement.
TATAACATGATGACTAAAGGTGACAACATTGTATTGTATAATTGAAATTTTCTAAGAGAGGAAAATTAAAATGTTCTCACCCCAGCCCCCAAAAAAGATAAATATATGAGGTGATGGATGTCCTAATCAACTTAGATGGGGGCAACCTTTCACCATGGGTCATATATCAAATCACTGTTATGTACTTCAGATATCCTATCATTTTATCAGTTATACCTTAATAAATATCATATCAAATCATTGTGTTATGTACTTTAGATATCTTATAATTTTATCAGCTCTACCCTAATGCCAAAGAATGTTCAAACTACCACACAATTGCACTCATCTCACATGCTAGCAAAGCAATGCTCAAAATTCTCCAAGCCAGGCTTCAACATTATGTGAACCGTGAACTTCCAGATGTTCAAACTGGATTTAGAAAAGGCAGAGGAACCAGAGATCAAATTGCCAATATCCATTGGATCATCAAAAAAGCAAGAGAGTTCCAGAAAAACAACTACATTTGCTTTATTGGCTATGCCAAAGCCTTTGACTGTGTGGATCACAACAAACTGTGGAAAATTCTTAAAGAGATGGGAATACCAGACCACCTGTCCTGCCTCCTGAGAAATCTGTATGCAGGTCAGGAAGCAACCATTAGAACTGGACATGGAACAGCAGACTGGTTCCAAATCAGAAAAGGAGTAGGTCAAGTCTGTATATTGTCACTCTGCTTATTTAACTTATATGCAGAGTACATCATGAGAAATGCTGGCCTGGATGAAGCACAAGCTGGAATTAAGATTGCCGGGAGAAATATCAATAACCTCAGATTTGCAGATGGCACCACCCTTATGGCAGAAAGTGAAGAAGAACTAAAGAGCCTCTTGATGAAAGTGAAAGAGAAGAGTGAAAAAGTTGGCTTAAAACTCAACATTCAGAAAACTAAAATCATGGCATCTGGTCCCATCAGTTCATGGCAGATAGATGGGGAAACAGTGGAAACAGTGTCAGACTTTATTTTTGGAGTTCCAAAATCACTGCAGATGGTGACTGCAGCCATGAAATTAAAAAACTCTTGTTCCTTGGAAGAAAAGCTATAACCAACCTAGATAGCATATTAAAAAGCAGAGACATTACTTTGCCAACAAATGCCCATCTAGTCAAAGCTATGGTTTCTCCAGTAGTCATGTATGGATGTGAGAGTTGGACTATAAAGAAAGCTGAGCACTGAAGAATTGATGCTTTTGAAGTGTGGTGTTAGAGAAGGCTCTTGAGAGTCCCTTGGACTGCAAGGAGATCCAACCAGTCCATCCTAAAGGAAATCAGTCCTGACTATTCCTTGGAAGGACTGATGCTGAAGCTGAAACTCCAATACTTTGGCCACCTGATGTGAAGAACTGACTCATTGGAAAAGACCCTGCTGCTGGGAAAGACTGAAGGTGGGAGAAGGGGATGACAGAAGATGAGATGGTTGGATGGCACCAGTGACTCAATAGGCATGAGTTTGAGTAAACTCCAGGAGTTGGTGATGGACAGGGGAAGCCTGGCGTGCTGCAGTCCATGGGGTCACAAAGAGTTGGACATAACTGAGCAACTGAAATGAACTGAACTGGACTGACCTTAATAAAACTGGAAAAGGTAGTGGGGAGCGGAAACAATGGAGAAACATCTCTAAAGTACTGAAAGTAAACATTTTTGACCCAGAATTCTACCCCAGCAAAAATATTCTTCAAAACTGAAGTTAAAATAGATATCTCTAGTTAAAGATAAACTTAAAAATATCACCATTAGCAGATCTTCACTACAGAAAATGCTAAGTGAAGTTCTCAGGCTGAAGGAAAGTAATATAAGGAAATATGGATTAGAAACAAATTAAGACCATGGCAAATAGTAATAACTGGATGAATACAAAATCAAATTTGTAATTTCCACTTTGCCCCACCCAAATCTGCTTTTCCCTGTAGGTTCCTTATTTTGATGATGAAAACTCCATCTTCACAGTTCCCCAGGCAAAAATACTAGGGTTAAGTCTTTCTCTTACTCCCCAGAAAGTAATCTTGGCTCTCCTTTCAAATCAATATATATTCAGAATCTGACCATTCTTTCTACCTCCATTTGCCTTTCCGGTCCAAGGCACTAGCATATCCTGCCTGGGTTACTGCACTAACCTGCCAATCAATCTATTTCTACTCTTGCTACCATGCAGTCAATGGCATAGGACATAGCAATCAAAAGAATTTTTTTTTTAAGATTTTTTTTTATGTGGATCATTTTAAAAGTCTTGATTGAACTTGTTATAGTATTGTTTTATGCTTTGGCTTTTGGCCATGAAGCACTTGGGATCTTAGCTCCCTGACCAGGGATTGAATCTGTACCCCCTGCACTGGAAGGAGAAGTCTTAACTATTGGAATACCAGGGAAGTCCCCCCAAAGGGTAAAGCCTATGTCAGTTCTTTCACTCTTCCGCTCATCACTCTCTGCTGACTTCCTATCTCACCAGCGAACAAAAAGAGTCCTTGCCACAGTCTACAAAGACCTCACGTGATGTGGTCCCTGCTCCTCCTCCCTCCCTCTCTTGCTCACCCTGATCTGGCCACCTTGGCTTCCTTCAGTTCAGTCACTCAGTCATGTCAGACTCTTTGCGATCCCATGGACTGCAGCACACCAGGCCTCTCTGTCCATCACCAACTCCAGGAGCTTACTCAAACTCATGTCCATTGAGCTGGTGATGCCATCCAACCATCTCATCTTCTGTTGCCCCCTTCTCCTCCTGCCTTCAATCTTCAAACACACCAGCATGTTGCTGTCTCAGGGACTTTGCTCTTGCCCCAATCTCCTTCTCTGGTATTTTCAGGATCCACTCCCTCAATTTTCTGCCTAAATGATGCTTTATCAGTGAAGTCTTTCCTAACCAGCCTCCTTTGTTTTCACTTTTCTTCATAATACGTTTTGGCTTCATAATTATTTAAACATTTGTTGAATGAATGAATGACACAAATACCTACAACACAAGACTGAAAGTTCAGATAAAGAGTTATGAGAGTTTAAACGAAGGAAACTATTATTAACTGAGCATTCTTCATATTCTATCACTATTGGTTATATCATTTAATCTTTATTACTAGCCTGTTAAATCATGTATTGCCACTAATTTACAGAGAGATATTGAGGCTCAGAAAGGTAGTTTGCCAAGGTCACATGTGTAGTAAGTGAAGGTGGCAGAATTCAACCTAGGGCTCTATTAATTTCATTGATACATTCATTGCCTCACACAACTCCCCAACCCCCATCTGACTCAGATGAGGGAGAGATCAGAAGTATCTGGAGAGGCTTTCTGGAGGAGGTGGTATTCTGAATCCGGTGAGGTAAGAGAAAAAATATTTATGCGTTTCCCAGTTCCTGGCACAGAGTCTTAAAACCCTTATAATTCCCCACATGATAAGAGCACTAGGAGCGTCTTTTGTTCTAATATTTGGTCTCTGACCCCGGTTTCTGACACAGAATGCCTAAATCCTTTGGAATTTCCTGGGTGGATAGCAATGCCTTTGCTGTAATAAGGTGGCTCTTGGTAGGTTCTTGGGTGGGGGCTGGTCTCTGGAAAGACCAAGCCACAATCAGAAACTTGGGATTTTCAGCCCCACCTCATATTCTCCAGAGAGAGAAGAAGGGAAATGGAGTTGATGATCACCCAGCTGTACTAGTGGTAAAGAATCCACCTGCCAACCCAGGAGACACCAGAAACTCAGGTTTGATCCCTGGGTCTGGAAGATCCCCTGGAGAAGGAAATGGCAACCCATTCCAGTATTCTCGCCTGGAGAATTCCATGGACAGAGGAGCCTGGCAGGCTACAGTCCATGGAGTCACAAAGAGTCAGACATGACTGAACACACATGCACAATAAACTAGTAAATAGTAAAGAAACTGTTCCTGAGGTCTATGAGCCACAGCAGCAAATTAGTTGAACCTCCTCCGATTTATAGTCAATCAGTCAGCAGCATAGGTGGCAACCTGGATTTGCAAACTGGCATCTAAAGTGAAGTGGGAGAGACTTCCCTGGTGGCTCAGTGCTAAAGAATCCACTTTCCAATGCAGGGGATGGTAAATGCAGGGGACACAGGTTTGATCCCGGGCCCAGGAGGATCCCACATGCCGTGAGGCAACTAAGCCCATGAGCCACAACTCCTGAGCCCACACGCTAGAGCCCCAGAGCTGCAACTACTAAAGCCTGAGCACCCTAGAGCCTGTGCTCACAACAAAAGAAACCATTGCAATGAGAAGCCCCCATTTGCTGCAACTAGAGAAAGCCCACATGCAGCAATGAAGATCAGCACAATCATAAGTATATCTTTTTTAAGTCTAAAAAATTAAAAATTTAAAAAATATATAGTGAGGTAGAAGGAACTTCCCTGGAGGTCCAGTGGTTAAGACTCCATGTTTCCATAACAGAGGGCATGGGTTTGAACCCTGGTTAGGGAACAGATCCTGCATGCTGCTTGGAGAGAGAGAGAAAGAGAAAGAGAGAGAAAGACAGAAAGAGAGAGAAAAAGAAAGAAAGAGAGAGAGAAGGGGAGAGAGAATGGGGTGGGAGGGAGGAAGGAAAAAAGAAAGTGGGGTAGAAGGGGGCAACCTTGTGGGACTAAGCCCTAACCTGTGTCATCTGATGTTATCTCCAGGCAGACAGTGTCAGAACTGGATGAAATTCCATGTAGGACAACCAGTTGGTGTCACAAATTTACTTGATGTCGGGTGGTGGGGACGAGCCCCACACATCTGGTGTCAGGAGTGCTGTAAGTACGACAGAAGTGTGAGAGCAAAGGAAACACACCGGAGAAGTGTGTTTCCCTTGCACAATTCTCAAGAGACAAGATATAGGCAGGAGGTTAGCATCGCTCACAGTACCAAGGGGTCGGAAGGGAAGACGAAGTTGTTAAATGGAGAGGGACATCCTAAGACATACATAAGAGGAGGGTGACAGCAAGAGCAACCTTTGCTACTTCACAATTCTGCGTGACCTTTCCAACAATCAGAGATGTCCCCAAATGGAGCCAACGACCGAGGCAAGCAATAAGGATGATATTGCTAATGATTCCTTATCTGTTCAGAGGACTTCAGAGTTTACAAGTGCTTTCACATACGTAACCTCACTGATTCTGTGACAGTTCTGTAATGTAGGAAAGGGCAAGTATTCTTTCCCTATTTTATGCCTGAGGCAGCAGGGACTCGGCCATTAGGTTCAACCCGGGTCCTTTCAGCTGAAGTTCAGAGTTCATTCGAGGCTCTGATAGCTCCATTCTTGAAGTGCTGGCTGAGAGCAGTAGGGCTCCATGTTGGATTGTCATGGAGGGGTTGGGGGGAGGGAATGTGAACCGCGGGAGAAGAACATGATGGAAGCTGTGCACATTATGATTTCACGATCTCGGTTCAATCTTTTTTTACAAAGCTTTTTTATGGTAGTAAAATATATCTGACATAAAAGGCACCACTTTAATCATTTTTATGTGTACAGTTCAGTGGCAATAAGTACACTCACAAGATAGTGCAGCCATCACCACCATTCACCTCCAGAACTTTTCATCATCCCTAACTGAAGCTCTGTCCCCCTCCCCAGCCCGTGGCAACCACCGTCCTACTTTCTATCTCTATGGATTTAACTATTCCAGGTACGTCATGTAAGTAGCTCAGTTCAGTTCAGTTCAGTCGCTCAGTCGTGTCCAACTCTTTGCAACCCCATGGACTGCAGCACGCCAGGCTTCCCTGTCCATCACCAACTCCCAGAATTTACCCAAACCCATGTCCATTGAGTCGGTAATGCCATCCAACCATCTCATCCTCTGTCATCCCCTTCTCCTCCTGCCTTCAATCTTTCCCAGCATCAGAGTCTTTTCAAATATGCTGTCTAGGTTGGTCATAGCTTTTCTTCCAAGGAACAAGAATCTTTTCATTTCATGGCTGCAGTCACCATCTGCAGTGATTTTGGAGTCCCCAAAAATAAAGTCTGCCACTGTTTCCCCGTCTATTTGCCATGAAGTGATGGGACCGGACGCCATGATCTTAGTTTTCTGAATGTTGAGTTTTAAGCCAACTTTTTCACTCTCTTCTTTCACTTTCATCATGAGGCTCTTTAGTTCTTCACTTTCTGCCATAAGGGTGGTGTTATCTGCCTATCTGAGGTTATTGATATTTCTCCCAGCAATCTTGATTCCAGCTTCTGCTTCATCCAAGCCAGCATTTCTCATTATGTACTCTGCATATAAGTTAAATAAGCAGGGTAACAATATACAGCCTTGATGTACTCCTTTTCCTATTTGGAATGAAACAATATTTGTCCTTTGGTGTCTGGCTTATTCCATGTGACAAAATGTTTTTAAGTTTCATTTGTATCATAACATTTATCAGAATTTCCTTCTTTTAGAAGGCTGAATAATATTTCACTGATGTATTGTGACTGTGGCTCAGATCATGAAATCCTTACTGCCAAATTCCTACTTAAATTAAAGAAAGTGGGGAAAACCGCTAGACCATTCAGGTATGACCTAAGTCAAATCCCTTATGGCTATACAGTATAAGTGAGAAATAGATTTAAGGGACTAGATCTGATAGACAGAGTGCCTGATGAACTATGGACGGAGGTTCATGACATTATACAGGAGACAGGGATCAAGTCCATCCCCAAGAAAGAAATGCAAAAAAGCAAAATGGCTGTCTGAGGAGGCCTTACAAATAGCTGTGAAAAGAAGAGAAGCAAAAAGCAAAGGAAAGAAGGAAAGATATACCCATTTCAATGTAGAGTTCCAAAGAATAGCCAGGAGAGATAAGAAAGCCTTCCTCAGTGATCAGTGTAAAGAAATAGAGGAAAATAATAGAATGGGAAAGACTTAGAGATTCCTTCAAGATGATTAGAGATACCAAGGGAACATTTCATGCAAAGATGGGCACAATAAAGGACAGAAATGGTCCTAACAGAAGCAGAAGATATTAAGAACAGGTGACAAGAATACACAGAGGAACTATGCAAAAAAGATCCTCATGACCCAGATAACCATGATGGTGTGATCACTCACCTACAGTCAGACATCATGGAATATGAAGTCAAGTGGGCCTTAGGAAGCATCACTATGAACAAAGCTAGTGGTGGTGATGGAATTCCAGTTGCGCTATTTCAAATCCTAAAAAATGATGCTGTGAAAGTGCTGCACTCAATATGCCAGCAAATTTGGAAAACTCAGCAGTGGCCACAGGTCTGGAAAAGGTCAGTTTTCATCCCAATCCCAAAGAAAGGCAATGCCAAATAATGCTCAAACTACCACACAATGGCACTCATCTCACATGCTAGTAAGGTAATGCTCAAAATTCTGCAAGCCAGGATTCAGCAATATGTGAACCATGAACTTTCAGAGGTTCAAGCTAGTTTTAGAAAAGGCAGGGAAACCAGAGATCAAATTGCCAGCATCTGTTGGATCATCGAAAAAGCAAGAGAGTTCCAGAAAAACATCTACTTCTGCTTTATTGACTATGCCAAAGCCTTTGACTGTGTGAATCACAATAAAATGTTGAAAATTCTGAAAGAGATGGGAATACCAGACCACCTGACCTGCCTCTTGAGAAACCTGTATGCAGGTCATACATGCATGACCTGTATGCAAGTCATGAAGCAACAGTTAGAACTGGACATGGAACAACAGACTGGTTCCAAATCGGGAAAAGAGTACATCAAGGCTGTATATTGTCACCCTGCTTATTTAACTTATATGCAGAGTACATCATGAGAAACACTGGGCTGGATGAAGCACAAGCTGGAATCAAGATTGCTGAGAGAAATATCAATAACCTCAGATAGGCAGATGACACCACTCTTAAGGCAGAAAGTGAAGAAGAATTAAAGAGCCTCATGATGAAAGTGAAAGAGGAGAGTGAAAAAGTTGGCTTAAAACTCAACATTCAGAAAACTAAGATCATGGCATCTGGTCCCATCACTTCATGGCAAATAGATGGAGAAACAGTGGAAACAGTGCCAGACATTATTTTTTTGGGCTCCAAAATCACTGCAGATGGTGACTGCAGCTATGAAATTAAAAGACGCATACTCCTTGGAAGGAAAGTTATGACCAACCTAGACAGCATATTAACAGCAGTAAAGCTGAGACGTTACTTTGCCAACAAATGTCCATCTACTCAAGGCTATGATTTTTCCAGTAGTCATGTATGGATGTGAGAGTTGGACTCTAAAGAAAGCTGAGTGCTGAATAATTGATGATTTTGAAGTGTTGTGTATTGGAGAAGACTCTTGAGAGTCCCTTGGACTGCAAGGAGATCCAACCAGTCCATCCTAAAGGAAATCAGTCCTGAATATTCATTGGAAGGGCTGATGCTGAAGCTGAAACTCCAATACTTTGGCCACTTGATGCGAACAGCTGACTCGTTTGAAAAGACCCTGTTGCTGGGAAAGATTGAGGGCAGGAGGAGAAAGGGACAACAGAGGATGAGATGGTTGGATGGTATCACCGGCTCAATGGACATGAGTTTGGGTAAACTCCGGGAGCTGGTGATGGACAGGGAGGCCTGGCGTGCTGTGGTCCATGGGGTTGCAAAGAGTTGGACACCACTGAGCAACTGAACCGAACTGTATGTATTAGATACCACATTGTCTGTGTTCATTCTCAATTGTGGTTCAATCTTGCTGACAAAAGGAGTAGCCTGTTTTTCCAGAAATATTTCCACCTTTAGGCTGCCAGCTCCAAGAGCAGACTGTGCCAGCATCCTTGCTCTTTACCCCAGGGAAGCTCTCCCTATGCAATGGGGTTATTTGCACAGGGAATTACCACCTTGGAATCAGATCCCACTGTGAGAACAGTGGTAGTTTACAGTCTTCTAGAAGACAGTATTGTGCCTTTCCTTGAAGAACAGGGATGGCAAAATGCTCCAGGTCCTCCTGCTGCTCCAAACCAAGAAATGTAGCTTGGTCACCTGAGCTGCCTGGGGAGAGGGAGAGAGAAGTGGCCGATGGGGAGAGCCACCACTTCTATCTTGTTCCCTCACGCAGTCTCCCAAGATGCCCTTGCCCTCAGTCACTGCCAGCTAGAAGCTGGTCAGGGCAGGGTGGTGTGGCCACCTGTTGGGAACCAGGGGTGGTGCAGCCTTGGGGCCCAGAGAGACACCTCATCCTTTCCAGACAGACCTGCCACAAGCACCAGGCAACAGCATGCCTGCTTCAACCTCACCACCAGGGAAGGAAAGGTTTGCAAGCTGAAACCACTGCAGGAAAAGCTAGATAAAAACCAAAACCAGAACAAAGACAGCCCCTATACCCAGACAGAACTTCAGTCAGCATTAAGAAGAAATGAGGACTTCCCGGATGGGCCAGTGGTTAAGAATCTGCCTGCCAATGCCAGGAACACAGGATTGATCCCTGGTCTGGGAAGATTCCACCTGCCCCAGGGCAATGAAACCCAGGCACCCCAACGACTGAGACCGCCTCTGCAACAAGAGGAGCCACCACAGTGAGAAGTCTGGGTACCGCAACTAGAGAAAGCCCACACAGCAACAAAGACCCAGTGCAACCAAAAATTAAAATAAATTTCTAAAAAAAAAAAAGAAGAAATGAGCTATCATGTCATGAAAAGACACAGAGGAATTTAAATGCAGGTGACTAAGAGAAAGAAGCCAAGCTCAAAAGGCTACATATTATACAATTCCAGCCCTATGACTTCCTGGATAAAGCAAAACGACAGAGATAGTAAAAAGCTCAGTGGTTGCCAGGAGTTAGGAAGGAGGGCAGGACAAATCCGTACAGCCCAAGGTATTTTTAGGACAGTGCAGCTATTCTGTGTGCTGCTATTATGATGGATACAAGTGTCAAAACCCGTTGAGTGTACAACATCCAGAGTGAACCCTAAAAGGGAAACCTAAAAGGGACTCTGGGTGATAATGACATGTCAGTGCAGGTTCATGGATTATGACAGATGGACCTCACTGGTGGGGGATATGGATGGTGGGAAGGCAGTGCATGTGTGGGGTGGGGTTATATATGGGACCATGGGCATATGGGAATTCTCTGTACTTTCTGCTCTATTTTGCTGTGAACCTCAAACTCTGAAAAAAAAAGAAAGTCTATTTAAAAAAAAAAACCAGCAGCTCCAGACACCCTGAGATCTGGGTACCAGAGAGGGCTACCACCTCGCTCCTCACACACAGTGACTCAGCTGTAGGCTCAGAGACATATGTTCACCAGCAGGAGGGCTCAGAGCCCCATCTTCTTTTCCGATGCCATTTCTTTTTCCCAGGGGCGGGGATGGAGAGGCGCTCCTTTGCCTTGGAAGTGTGGAGAGGGGATTCCTTCAAGCCCTCTACTTGATTCCTCAGGTTAAATGTCACCCTTCACGAGGCCTCCCCTGACCTCCCCAAACCCTAGTCACCCCGCCTCCCTATCTGGAGGCCTGGTTTTCTGCCCAACCCTCCTTACCACCTGAAATTAGCTTATTTGCTTACACAGGCCAAAGCTAAGGCAGAGCCTTGTCCCTGGTGCCTGGTGGATGGCACAGAGTGGGAGCTCAATAAATGTTTGTTGACTGATTGAGTAATCGGGTAACCAGCTGCATAACCCAGGGCAAGGCAGTTAAACTTTTCTGGACCCCAATTTCCTCAACTGTAAAATGGGCGGTTAGACTTAATGATTGTGCTCTCTTCTTGCTACACTGCTCTGAATGTTCCAGCAAGTATCAGAATGACCTTGTTTTTCCACTCAAGGACTTCTGTCAGGCTCCTGGGTGACTGCGAGGTCTTTAGGAAGAGAGTTCCTAGAAGCCTGATGGATGTTTCCTGACTTCTCAGGCTAGGTCTGCAGATGCAGGAGATGGGTCAGAGGGTGAGCAGAGCAGAGGGGAGTGTGGGGGAGTTCCTCCTTTACGATGTGAGCTCTAGGATGGTGAGCGCTCATATCTGTTTATGCAGCCCATGTGCCTAGAACAGGGCCTAGGCTCACTAGACAGTGAGGAATGAGTCAAGGCACAGCCCTCAGCACGTGTTTCCAGCCTTGGATGAGTGTTCTGTTTGGGTCTCCTGTGTGGTATGAAAACAGTAATAATAATCCCTCCCGTGGGTGGAGCCCTTTGCACAGTGTTCATGCATCATGCATTTGAGCCTCATGACAGCCCCATGAGATAAGGACCATCAAGTGCTATTATCCCCCGTTTACAGAAGAGATGACTGAGGTTCAAAGAGTTTCTCTTACCCCAGGCCACATAGCTGGTAAATGGCAGAGTCTGATCTCACACCCTGGGTTTTTTGTTCCAGCCCCAATGTCTGTGTGTTGCTGGTCGTGCAGAGCCCTGCATGTGGCAGGAGAAGAAAGCCTTATGTTAGAGCCAGCACCCCAGGAGAGAAAAGGGGGCACAGAGAGCAGAGCCCGCTGGCTGGGGGGGGTGGGGTGGGGGAGGAGGGAGTGAGGAGCAGGAGGAGCACGGGCAGAGCTGGAGGCGCCCTCCCCTCCAGCAGTAGCCGAGACCCCTGGGGGAGAGGCTGGAGAGACCGCAGGCCTCACGTAGGCGCTCTGCCCCTCAGGCCCAGACATGCAGGGCTGCGAACAGATCCTTCCCGGGGCACAGATGCCAAGGATGTGGGCAGACTGGTTTGAGGAACACAAAAACCCAACTGAAAGCTTTCTTCCCTTTCCCACACAAGGCACCAGACCTGCCCTGTCATCCCTATGCCAAGGAATTCTCCAGAACGACATCTGCCCTGCCTCCAAAGCTGCCTGACTTCGCCAAAGTCACACCTGAGTGTCTTCAAAATGTACACACACAGATTGCCACCCCAGAGCCCTCCCCTGGGGGTCCCCAGGCTGAGCCCAAGTCAGCACTGTGCCCCCCTGCCCCAGATTCGCCTGTGGAGACCCCTCGCTCCCATCCCACCCCCCAGTCCTGAGACGCCTCCTCTCCCCTGCTCTCCCAAGCCTGTTTGGTCCTTCTGCCCAGGCTCTGGCGCCTGGGCTTCACGGCTGGCTCCCCAGGGTAGGAGGCAGCCCCACTGCTGGGCCCCACGGGGTGCAGAGGTCACGGATGCCAGCCACCTTACATCAGCCCACATCAGGGAGCCCCAGAGAGTCAGCAGTTATCACCACCCTGAAGCCTTGTTCCAGAAGCCACAAGGCAATGACGAGGAAATGGAGGGGGACGACTGGGGCGGGGAGAGGTGGCGGCCCACACACTGGCCTGTGTTCATCACTGAGGGCATGGAGCATGCCCTGCAGAGATGTGGTCATGGCGAACGCCACCCCAAAAGGGGTGGGCGGGGAGACGGAGGACCCACCTGAAAACTAGCCAGAAGAGATGCCATGTCAACATGTCCTTCTCTTGGTGGAGTGGTGGTTTTCTCTCCAGATGCCCCAGCAAGACCCAAAATGGCAGGAGCAGGGATGTCTCAGTTATTCATAGGCTGAGGTTTCGGTCAGTCTATCGGCTTCATGACCACTGCCCTCCTGCTTTGCACTGGACTCCAGAATCAGGTCCTCCTTCCCACATCACAAGGAGCTTCGGATGCAGCTTCCCTTGCCGCCCAGCTGGAACTGGGCAAGCTAGACCAATAGGTGACCACCACCCATGCAGCTGGTACTTGTGTATTGATCCCACATTCCTTGATCACCTGCTCTCCCAGGCCTCGTGCTGATGAGGTTCTCATTTCCTTGATGGGATACCTCCCAGAGATGGTTCTGGTAGCCACAAAAATGGGGGTGGGGGCGGGTGTTGCTTCTGACCTGGGTTGGAGGGGATCAGATGCCCTGTTTTGGGGACAATGCCATTTTATATCTGTTGTCTCAGCCTCGTTATCCTCAGAGCCCCCCTCTCACTCTCAGAGGTGTCCTGGTTTGGAAGACACATGATAGGTTTGGGGGGATTGTTGGGGGACGGGCTCAGGGGAGCTGTGTGTGATGTGTGGTTTCCAAGAGGGGGCAACTGGGCCCAGAGAGGTGGACACTAGAGGGCGCCAGTTAGCTGTGCTTGGAGGGCAGTCTCCAGGATGGGCCAGACTGGCAGCCCGGGCCAAGACCTCTCTGCAGAGAGTCTCAGGCAGAGACGTGCAGGTTGGGGCGAGTGACCAGCAGAGCCCTAGTCGAACCCTTCCTGGCTTGCACCCAGCCTGGCCCACCCCTCCCACTGTCCCTGTCTACCCAGTGGAGTGCTGAGCCCTGCCCACTCTGCCTCCCCTCCTCCACTTCAGCCTGACGAAGTCCCTGTTAGCCTCTCTCCCCAGGGTGTGGCAAGGTCCACCCCAGCTGGAGGCCTCAGACCACTGGGTCTTCCCCAGTGGTCTGGGGCTGGGTTTCAGATGGCCATTCTGGAAAAATGGCCAGGCCGGGTCAAAGGAAACCCCACATCCCTGCAGGGGTGAAGTGGGGGAGGGGGCTGGCAGGAGGTAGGAGGGGCCTGCTTTCTCTTCCTTAACCCACCCTCCCCATAGTGCAGACTCAGACACAACACTTGGGTCTGGGCATCCACTCCCGTGGAGAGCCTGGAAGGCATATAACCTGCCAAGAGCCTGCTGCTCACCATCCTGACCTGGCCACTGCCCCATCCAACCCACAACTGGACACAGGATCAGCCTCCAGGGAGGCAAACTCTCCATTCCTGTTCTTCTCTCCAGCCCCCAACCCCCATGACCCCTCTCCTTGATGAACCCAATATTACTGGGGCCCCAAGCAGGAGAGAGAAGGCCACACAAAAGCAAGGTTGGGGACTGTTAAAACCACATGCTTTGACTTCCAACAGACTTGGGCCTGGGTTGCAGCTCTGATATTGGTTGATGTGTGACATTGGGCACATTAATTAACTTCTCTAAGCCTCAGTTGACTCACCTACCAAAGGTTATAAGAGCAGTTATTTCACAAGGGTGGTGGGAGGATTAAATGCAGTAAGAACACAGAGCACCTAGTTCAGTGCCTGGCATCTGAGGACACAGTGCCCTTGGTGGAGGAGACTCTGGGAAGCACCAGCAGGGCTCCTCAGTTCCAGCCCAGCTTCTCTCTCTTTAGCCGGAGTCCTTGTCTGCAAGAGAAGAACAAAGATGGACCATAAGACATGTGATGGTACCTATGGTACATGCGGATGAATTTTCTATTTGACAGTGACATCAGGGGATGTAGGAAGCCATGGCTGCCTCAGTGCCAACAGCCTCAACCTTTTAAAGCATCATTTGTTCATTCATTCATGCATTCATTCATGCATTAGTCCCAGATTATAACTGTTGTCCTGACATAATGATTAATGGCCTCCTTTCCCTCTTGAGGTGTCCTGCTTTGGATGATAGACTGTATGATCACCCTACTTAGTGTGCCAGAACCTGTGCTAGGCCCTCAGGATTGAGAGAGAGGAATGCTACGTAACGCCACTGGGCTTATAAAGCCTTATATAGGGCTCACCAGCTAGTGAGGAAATAGATGAGATGATTGGAGAAGTGTGGCCAACCAGTGCCCCTCTGCCCATTAAGACCCTACGCAGAAGCCTCCTTTGATTTCTCTCTCCTTGGGTTAATTTACTTTTACTTATGTACAAACCAACTTTTTTAGGTCAGTTCATGCCATACATTTTCCACCAGGGACATGAAGTAGCACTCCTTTTATTCATTATAATATTATTTTTCGCCAGCCTCAGGAGCTGCCTTCCATTCAGATCATGGGGCATTCTTTTTTAAGAATCACAGATAGCCTGTCTGCTCCTTCATGATCCTGTAAACATCAATGTTCCAGAAGCAGGGTGCTAATTTATTTTTTCATTCTCATGACAAAGTATACAACTGGAAAATGGCAGTGACTTAGAGGCACCCTCTGCAAGGCCAAGCCTCATAACATGTCTGAAACACCTCCATGAAATTTAATGAAGTTGGGGGGCGTCTTGGGGAAAAGGAGAGGAAATGAGAGGAAAGAGGCAGGGTGTCCCCTGGGTTTGGCTAGGGCTCATGTCCAGGACAAAAACCTCTGGGCTCCTGCCTGATCATCTGAGTTGGGTCAGGGGAGGACGACTGCATCCCCAAGGGCCTGAAGGCTGCCAGACATGAGTGTTTGGGTGAGAGTGGTCCCCCCCCCCCCACCGCCCCAGCCACCCAAACCAGAACCAGGAATTCCTTGGAAAATGGAGGCTTTAAGGGGCCCAAACCTGCCAGATTCCCTCACCCTGTGCCCATTCTTCTTGGTTCAGGTCTCATCAGACATGCTCTTCCTTTCCCTACCCACGTCCTCCCAGGTTCCTACTCAGTTAACTTGATCACCAGGTCCCACATTTCCTGCAGGGTCTCTGTGTCATGCATCCCACCTTCTCACCCAGGGATCAAACTCATGGCTATCTCACAATTATCCCAGAGAGTAACTGCACAAAAGACATGATTGTACACAGCCGACCCCAGGAAGAGCATCGCCTTATTTAGACATGCTGCCCCAGAGGAGGAAGGAAGGAAGAGGAGGGGGATGACAGGACCAAAAGGAGAAGAAAGAAGGCATGGGTGATTCTGAGAATTAAGGGTAACTAGTGATGTTATCATGGGGAGTGCTAAACCCAGGTCAGTGGGTGGGGGCAAGGCCCTGTGACTCATTCATAAGTCTGGCCCCCATACCCAGGAGAAGTCATTCATTTAGTAAGTCATTAAGTCTTTCAATACACATTGATGGAGCTGTTATCCTGTTTTAGACACTGCACTAGGCACCCGGGTGGGAGTGAGAACTGACAAGACACTGGGAGCTGGTGGCCTCGAAGGAAAGAGGTTCCACTGCAGAGCATGGGTGTGCAGGGGCAGAGGGAGATGGGGCCGGAGGGCAGGAGCCTGGCGGCATTGAGGGAGTGGCAGGAAAGACTGCCCCCCAGGAGGGAAGGGGAGGGTGGGGAGGAGACGTGGTGTGGGAGGAGTAGTGTCAGTCGCCAGACAGACAGAGGGAGGGGGAAGGGAGTTACAGGCAGAGGAAGGAGCACCGTGCTGGAAGGCACGGAGGTTGCAGGGTGGGGGAGGTTTGGGGAACTGTATGTAGTTCCTGAGAAGGGTGCAGGGGACGGTGCTGAGAATCAGTTTGAAGACCTAAGCACAGCTGATCCTGAAGGAGCTGAGATGCTCTTTCTAGGCATCAAGGTCCTTGGAAGGTGTAAACCCAGGAGAGCATGGATCAGGCCCCCTCTTGGGAGAGGAGACCCCATGTCTAATACGGGCAAGTGACTCTGATAGATGGGTGACCGGCTTGCCCAGAAGAGAGACTGGCCTCAGTAGGGTGCTCTCAAGGGGTCAGGCCTGCATTGGAGGTTTCATCACACATCACCCCCTGCCACCCTCAGTGGCCCTCACAGGTAGATCCAATTTCCCCTGTGGATGGATATAAGGTCTGAGGTGCCACAGGTGTTGAAGCTTGCCCACATCCCACAGCCAATAAGTGGCAGAACCAAAATCAGAAGCCAGGCCTTCTGAGCTCTTGCGTGCTAAATCATGCATGCTAAATCTCACTTTAAATCATGTCCGACTCTTTGCACCTCTATGGACTGCCGCCCACTAGGCTTCTCTGCCCATGGGATTTCCCAGGCAAGAATACCAGAGTGGGTTGCCATTTCCCTCTCCGGGGGATCTTCCCAACCCAGGGATCGAACCCACGTCTCTTATGTCTCCTGCATTGACTGGCAGGTTCTTTACCACTAGCACCTCCTGGGAAGCCTGCCACTAGTCCCCAGGACACTTAGAATTACAAGGATCACTGCTTTGAGAAACCAGAAGCTTTCACTCAAGCCCTGCTTCCAAACCCGACTACCATGAGGCCTTCCTAGGACCTCCTGCTTGAACTCACTTTCCATGATTTTTCACAGCTCCTCCCCAGGTACAGAAGCTTCATAGGCTGCTCTTAACAACAGCCAGGCTTCACAATGATGTGAACCTTCCTGCCTCAAACTCCCTGCCTCAACCTTCTCACCCGTGCTCCTTCTGATCCCATCACAGGACCCAGAGCCCTGGCTCCCCAAGTCAGGGCCTGGGGGGCTCCTAGCTGTGAGGACCCCATACTGCCTCCCTGTCCCAAACCTCTACACCTCTCTCCTGGGGGAGCTGGAGCCAGGTTATCCTCTAGTCAGGGGTACCCAACTTCCAGAACCTGTCTGTTGATCTGAGGTGGAGCCAATGTAATAATAATAGAAATAAGTAGGTGGTAGTTTAGTTTCTCAGTTGAGTCGAACCCTTGCGGCCCCATAGACCATAGCCCACCAGTTCCTCTGTCCATGGGATTTCCCAGGCAAGAACACTGGAGTGGCTAGCCATTTCTTTCTCCAGGGGATCTTCCTGTCCCAGAGGATCGAACCATCGTCTCCTGTGTTGCAGGCGGTCTCCTGCACTGCAGGCGAATTCTTTACCAACTGAGCCACCAGGGAAGCCCGTAATAAAGTGCACAATAAATGCAATGGGCTTGAATCATCCCAAAACCATCCCTATCCCCCAATCCATGGAAAAATTGTATTCCACGAAATAAGTCCCTGGTGCCAAAAATGTTAGGGACCACTGCTCTAGGCCACAGCCTAACAAGATGATGGGGCTTGCATGAGGGACTCTTAACCTGGAATTTCCTTTTTCAAAAAGGAGACCCGGGTGAGCACCACGAGGACAGGCCCTGGCATGAACAACAACATCAGCATCAGGCCTCGCCCGGGCCCATGGTGGCTTCTGTTCTGCACGGAAGGAAGGAAAGACCTTTTCCACCTGGCCTGGGGTGCCAACACTGCCCATATTTCCTGGCCGGCAACAAATTCCCAAACATATTTTTGTTTCTCCCTCTAACATTTAACCTTGAGTGTATTTCAAGGGAAACGCTACTCTGTCTGCTTCTGATTCATACCCACTGAGCTCATCAAAACCAGAATTATTTGGTAATCACTGCTGGGTTTACTGGATGCCCTCTGGGATCTGTAAAAATCTGTTCTTCAGAAACAGGAAGTTACAACAGAAGGATAGAGGCTGGTTGCAAAAGTCAAAATTTGAATCTCTCTGCCTATTGGAGCGGCATTTCTTCCCCCCTGCCCATCAGCCAACATGGATGCTGTGCCTACCGTGTGCAGAGAACACAGAGGTGAATTTTAAAGGAGGTTCTGAATTAATTTACTGGGGCTGCCATAACCAAGTGTCATAGATGAAGCAGATTAAACAGAAATTTATTTTCCCACGATTCTCGAGGCAGGAAGTCTAAGACCAACGGGTCTGCAGGCTGGTTTCTTTTGAAGCCTCTTTCCTTGGCTTGCAGACAGCCGCCTTCTCCCTATGACTTCACATGATCTTCCCTATGTGTGTGTCCCGACCTCCTCTTTTTATAAAGACACTGGTCACATTGATGGAAGCCCACCCATATGACCTCATTTTAACTTAACTACCTATTTAAAGATCCTGTCTCCAAATTCAATCATATTAGGAGTTCAACATTTACGAATCTTGTTGTTGTTCAGTTGCCAAGTTGTGTCTGACTCTTTGTGACACCATGGACTGCAGCACGCCAGACTTCCCTGTCCTTCACTGTCTCCTGGAGTTATGAATTTGAGAGGAACACAATTCAGCTGATAAGAGGCTTTGGTCTCAAGAAGGCGTTCTCCTGTGACAACAGCTTTCTCTTTGATTGCCATCTGAGGTTAGCCCCTGAGACGAGGTGGTTTAGGATGTATTTCCTGTGCTGTTGTAGACTTTCTAAGGCAGGATGACTCTATGGAATAGGCACTGAACTATCAGATCGGAATTCAAATTTTGCCTCCCTCACTTACTAGTTGGGTGATGTAGCTCAAGCTACATAGGCTCTGATGCCTCTGCTTCTTCACAGTATAATGAGGATCTTACTGCCTGTCTCACAGGGAGTTTTTGTGAAGATCCAAAAAGATAATACATGTGAAACAGAGCGCAATGTCTGGGAACACGGTAAGTACTCACCAAGTACATGTGTGCTAAGTTGCTTCAGTCATGTCTGACTCTTTGTAACCCCATGGACTGTAGCTTGCCAGGCTCCTCTGTCCATGGGATTCTCCAGGCAAGAATACTGGAGTGGGTTTCCATGCCCTGCTCCAGGGATCTTCCTAACCCAGGGATTGAACCCTGGTTCTTTACGTCTTCTACATTTGCAGGCAGGTTCTTTACCACTAGTCCACCTGGGAAGCCCGCTCACCTAGTAGGAGTGCCTTTTCCAGGTGTATCTCCTGCAGGATTTCCTCTTCCAGGGTATTAAGGATGTATTTCATGTATTCCATCCAGTCTCACTCCCGGGAGAGGACTGTGCCAGGAAACGTAAGAAACTCAGATACAGGGTTAAGACATCAGTTTCCTCAGCCAATCCATAGCCCAAATGCCTGACCGCCATACTTGACTTCTCAGGTTTGGGCCAGAAGGACCCTTCCTTGGGCACCTCTTACAGTCCAGGCTGACCAGCTCACCAACTCTCCATCCCACAGGTAGACTCCTGACTTTTCCACTTGTTACTGCCTCAGGAGAGGTTCCACACTTCTGGAGCAGCCAGACCCCAATGCAGGAAGAGGGTAAAACAATCTGGACTTGAACCTCATCAGCAGTACCCACTGCCAGGACCTCTGTGAGAGTGTGATGTAGAAAAGAGTGGAGACAGTCATCGGGTCCAGGCTGACCCAGCTATAGAAGCTGGTCAGGCAGAGAAAACAAGTCCAGGGGCTTGCATAGACCAGACCTCACAGTCCAGAGAGGTGAGTACTGGACTAGTGTGGGGACCCAGGTTCTATTCCCAGCTCTGATAGTCTCCAGTGGTGGGCAATTCACGAGACTTTCTGAGCTTACATTCCCCTCAGAGAGACACATGGGATAATGTGTTAGAACAATGCGAGTTCATATTTTATCAATAAGTCCTAGAGGTATCCTACTGGCAACGCTCCTCTGGGCTACCACTTTCTCAGCTTCCTAGGAATGAAGGGAGAAGTCCATATTGCTTTGGGTTCCAATTTCCTTAAACTGCCAGCATTACACACACACACACACACACACACACACCCCACACGTTGCAGCAGATTAAGGATGCATTACTTTTCAAAACAAGTAACATTTCCAGCTTTGGATTAAGAGGGATGAGGGCTCATTCTGGGCCACGTTGCCTCTTCAACATCATCCCACCCCCACAATCGCGAGTCCTCTCCCCTCCCCCTCCCTCCCTGAATTACTCATACTCCTGGAAACATGACTGATGACTTCAGGATGAGTAAGAGGCCCATGCGCGTCATGGCCCAACTGCTGGGAGGGTGAATGAGTTCAATGCTCCCTTGAGCCGGGCTACTTAGACATGTGCCAGGAGTCCTGCTGGTGGAAGGGGCCACAAGACTCTAGATGGAAGCTAGAAAAGCCAGTCAGCAACAAGCTAGAAGTCCTTTCCACCTTCCCCCAGGCTGTCTGCCAACCTTTGGGTGATGGTAGTCTTCTCAACACGGGTTGACAGCCCCCACCCCTCTCTGGGCAGTGGGTGCAGGGGCTCTTGCTGGATTCCAAGACGCTGTGTTTCTTTGACCCAAGCACCCCAGCCTCACCCCAGAACAGCCAGGCCCCAGGCAACCCTGAACTTGGCAGCCTAGCCTTGGCTGCTTTGAAAGGACCTTAATCCAGGGCTCAACCTGCAGGGTGCGTACGTGGAGTGGGTGTGTATGTTTACACTCTCCTTACACCCTAATCCACAGTGCCAGTCAAGTAAATATTTTTGGTCTGTTTTCCATTATCCACATGTCCCATTTCTGGACGTTTGGTGGAAATGGTATCTCAGCAAAGGGGAGGTGTTAATTCAACGTGTTCTGAAATGTTTGCTTTACATTCTTGGAGTTAAAGTACAAGCTGAACATACTACTATAAGCAAAACAACATGCAAACTAGATTTCCTGCACTTGATAAATAGAGCTGAAGCATCAGTTTCCCCATTCCTAACACGGGCGCAGTCGACATGGACGGCATGGACAACAGCACCAGGACTGTGAAGCATGAGACAGACCCACGTCGATGTTCTCTGCAGCCAGGACAAGATGGTATCCTCACTCTGAGCCTCGGTTCCCCAGGTGGTCCCTTCGTGTAGGAAATGGGACTCACCTCCAAGCTTTGCCCCACGAGGATCTTGAGGTGTCACATGGGACCCACTCTGATGTCTTTTGAATTGCTCAAGACAAAATCAATGCATCAGGTGGAGGGATTTTTTTTTTTTTTTTTTAGGTGGAGGGATTTTAATAAGGCATTTCAGAACAGAGAAGGCACTAGATCTCAGAAGAACATAGGATGAGTTGTTTCACAGCATCTTGAGATCCTAGATCCAGGAGCTAAAACATTAGTGAGGCAGGCAAATGAACCAGCCAGTGTGCCCCTGAATTCTCTTTGCCAGTCCCTCTCCCAGCAGAAAGGAGGGCTCCTCTCCTCCACCTTCACTCTTTATTATCATTAGCCTCAGTTATTTAAACGTGGATTGTTAGAAGTTCCATTTAAAGCAGGATAAACCTTAAGTAATAAACTCATGTGCTTCAGTATATTACTTGCTTTACTTCCTTATGACTCAGCTTAGACCCCTTGCTACCAGAGTGGCAGGACATTAATCACAGTTAATTCATGATTCCTTCTCCCATCTTAGGGTCAGGACAGATAGGGAACCAAGGCACTAGGGTAACTTTTCATCCCTCTGCTAGGATGGCCATTGTTCTGATCCATAGGCTGTTCAGGGCATAGCTCTTCCCCAGGGCCACAGTGAGGGTCCAGGATTCATTCTGCTTCCCTGGGCCATCAGAGACAGGGGGTGTTCTGCAAGGGTTCCCCTGCCTCCCTGAGATCCTAACTCCAATGCAGGGGTGCATGGTTGTTCTGATTCCTTCCACTAAGCCTAGGGTGGGTTCTCTCATCTTAGAAGAATTGTTAACTAGAAGTGGATGGATGAGCCACTTTTTATCACCCTGTGTTCCCCAAATGTTTTGTCTCTAGTCCTCAGAGGACTTGGGCTTTCAAAACCAAAGCCAGGAAGTCTCCCTTTTTTGACTGCTCTTAGGATTGTGCTCACTTCCCCTTGGCAATCAGCACAGAACTGTGGTGAAAAGGGCAGAGGACACATACTTGAGGGAATGGGTTCATATTTCAAAACTATGCTGCCCCATGGAGGATTCTCGCTACCTGGTTTAGGACTTGATTGATTACTAGAGCTGGTTTAAAGCTCTAGTAATCAAGATGGTGGGTCTTGGCATAAGAATAGACAACAGGATCAAAGGAATGGAGTTCAGAACTATATCCACACACATACAGTCAACTGATCATCAGCAAATCAGCAAAAAACCCCAAGGTAATTCAATGGGGAAGAAAAGTCTTTAATTTCACATGGTGGTAGAATAACTGTATATTCATATACTTAATAATGAATATTGACCCTTACATCATATTCAAAAACTATGCTAAGATGGATTATAGACCTAAACAGGCAACCTAAAACCATAAAACTTCCAAAAGAAAACAGAGCAGAAAATGTTCATGACCTTGCAGAAGACAGTTTTATTAAACAGGTCATGAAAAGCACAAACCATTTTTTTAAAGAAAGATTTATATATTAGACCTCATCAAAATTTTCTTTAAAAATCAAAAGACATTGTCACAAAAATCGGCAGGCCAGTCTAACAAAGAAATATTCACTAAACATATATTTGACAAAGTTTTGGTATCCAGAATATATACAGAATACCAACAGATCAATATCACTTCAGTCATGTCCCACTCTTTGCGACCCCATGACCCCAGGCTCCTCTCTCCATGGGATTCTCCAGGCAAGAATATTGGAGTAGGTTGTCATGCCCTTCTCCAGAAGATCTTCCCAACCCAGGGATTGAACCCACATCTCCTACATCTTCTGTGTTGGCAGGCAGGTTCTTTACCAATAGTGCCACCTGGGAAGCTCCAATAAAAAGGAACTTCCCCTCAAATAAAGAAATATTAGATAAAAGAAAGCAGAAAACTTGACCAGACATGTCACAAAAGAAGATTGGCCAATAAACAATTAAAGATTGCTCAACATCATTGAGTTAATCAAGAGACGCAAATTAAACCACCATACAATCACATTTTACACCTACTGAATAGCTACACCTAAAATGACCAACAATACTAAATGTTGGCAAGGACATGGAGCAACTGGGACTCAGACATTGTTAGTGGGGCTGTAAAATGGTCTATTTTGGAAAACTGTTTGACAGTTTCCTATAAAGATAAATATACATCTGCCCTGTGATTCACCAATTCCATTCCCAAGCATATGCCCAAGAGAAATAAAAACATATAGTCACCAAACACTTGTCCAAAAGTGTTCACAGCAGTTTTACTCATAACAACAAGAACTGGAAATAGCCCAAATGTCCATCCATATGTGGGTAAATAAGCTAACTGTGGTATCTCTGTGCCCTGAAATACGACTCAGCAATAGAAATGAACAAGCCATAGCCATGTGTCGTCTTACTGCAGTTCACTTTATTGTGCGTTACTTTACTGCGCTTTGAAGATACTGTCTTTTTTTTTTTTAAACAGACTGAAGGTTTGTGGCAACCTTGTATTGTCAGATGATGGGTAGCATTTTTTAGCAATGACGTATTCTCTAAAATATGTACATTGTTTTTTAAGACATAATGCTATTGCACACCTAATGGACTACAGTATAGCATAAATGTAACTTTATCCTATAAACCAAAAATTGTTTGTGACTTGCTTTATTGAAATATTTGCTTTAGCACCAGGGGCTGTTACAACACTGTTAATTGGATCAAACTAACAAGATAAAGGAGTCTTTTTAAAAGATCAGATCAGACAAAGAATTAAGTACAAAAATATTTGCTTTATTGCAGTGGAATTGAACCTACAGTGTCTCTGTAGGTGTGCCTATACTGATAGATATGACATAGGTGAATCTCAACAATATGATGCTGAAAGAAATGTCAGCACAAGAAAATACATATAGTATAATGTCATTTACAAGAAGTTCTAGAACAAGCAAAACTGATCTATGATGATAGAAATCAGGTGGGGATTGACAGAAATGCGCTGGAGACCTAATGTACAACATGGTAATATGATTATAGTTAATAAAACTGTTTTTTAAAAGAAGGATTATATGAAGAATCTAAAAAAAAATTTTTTTAATTTAAAAACCATGCTAACAGATAAAGAGAACAGATTGGTGGTTGCCAGAGGCAGGAAAGGGGGACAGCGGGGAGAAATAGATGAACTGTTTTTTTGGTTAGCTTTAGCTTTACTAAACTAAATTTTTTAAAAAAAGGAAAAGGAAAGGAAAATAACGCCAGTTTGTGAGGTGATAAAAAGACACTGCATCTTGTTTGGAGACATGTTTACACACATACAGATATGTCAAAATACATGGGTTTTACACATAAGTCTATCTCACCATATCTAGTGTACCTCAATGAAAGAACAAGACAGCTGTCAGAGGCTTTGTAGAGGAGAAATGGGGGGAAATGGGTTTAATCAGTTCAGTCGCTCAGTCATGTCTGATTCTTTATGACCTCATGGACTGCTGCGCACCAGGCTTCCCTGTCCATCACCAACTCCCGGAGCTTATTCAAACTCATATCCATTGTGTTGGTAATACTATCCAACCATCTCATCCTCTGTCGTCCCCTTCTCCTCCTGCCCCCAATCCCTCCCAGCATCAGGGTCTTTTCCAATGAGTCAACTCTTCGGAGGAGGTGGCCAAATTATTGGAGTTTCAGCTTCGGCATCAGTCCTTCCAATGAACACCCAGGACTGATCTCCTTTAGGATGGACTGGTTGGATCTCCTTGCAGTCCAAGGGACTCTCAAGAGTCTTCTCCAACACCACAGTTCAAAAGCATCAGTTCTTCAGCGCTCAGCTTTCTTTATAGTCCAACTCTCACATCCATATGTGACTACTGGAAAAACCATAGCCTTGACTAGACAGACATTTGTTGGCAAAGTAATGTCTCTGCTTTTTAATATGCTGTCTATGTTGGTCATAACTTTTCTTCCAAGGAGTATGTGTCTTTTAATTTCATGGCTGTAGTCACCACGTGCAGTGATTTTGGAGCCCAAAAAATAAAGTGAGTTGTTTCCACTGTTTCCCCATCTATTTCCCATGAAGTGATGGGACCAGATGCCATGATCTTAGTTTCCTGAATGTTGAGTTTTAAGCCAACTTTTTCACTCTCCTCTTTCACTCTCATCAAGAGGCTCTTTAGTTCTTCTTCACTTTCTGCCATAAGGGTAGAGTCATCTGTATATCTGAGGTTACTGATATTTCTCCTGGCAATCTTGATTCCAGCTTGTGCTTCATCCAGTCTGCATTTCTCATGATGTACTCTGTATATCAGCTAAATAAGCAGGGTAACAATATACAGCCTTGACGTACTCCTCTCCCGATTTGGAACCAGTCTGTTGTTCCATGTCCAGTTCTAACTGTTGCTTCCTGACCTACATACAGATTTCTCAGGAGGCAGGTCAGGTGGTCCGGTATTCCAATCTCTTTAAGAATTTTCCATAGTTTATTGCGATCCACACAAAGGCTTTGGTGTAGTCAACAAAGCAGAAGTAGTTGTTTTTCGGGAACTCTCTTGTTTTTTCTATGATCCAACGGATGCTGGCAATTTGATCTCTGGTTTCTCTGCCTTTTCTAAAACCAGCTTGAACATCTGAAAATTCACGGTTCACGTACTGTTGAAGCCTGGCTTGGAGAATTTTGAACATTACTTTACTAGTGTGTGAGACGAGTGCAGTTGTGAGGTGGTTTGAACATTCTTTGGGATTGCCTTCTTTGGGATTGGAATGAAAACTGCCCTTTTCCAGTCCTGTGGCCACTGCTGAGTTTTCCAAATTTGCTGGCCTATTGAGTGCAGCACTTTTACAACATCATCTTTTAGGATTTGAAATAGCCCAACTGGAATTCTATCACCTCCACTAGCTTTGTTCATAGTGATTCCTAAGGCCCACTTGACTTCACATTCCAGGATGTCTGGTTCTAGGTGAATGATCACACCATCATGGTTATCTGGGTCATGAAGATCTTTTTCATACAGTTCTTCTGTGTATTCTTGCCACCTCTTAATACCGTCTGCTTCTGTTATGTCCATACCATTTCTATCCTTTATTGTTCCCATTTTGCATGAAATGTTCCACTAGTATTTCTAATTTTCTTGAAGAGACCTCTAGTCTTTCCCATTCTATTGTTTTTCTCTGTTTCTTTGCATTGATCACTGAGGAGGGCTTTCTTATCTTTCCTTGCTATTCTTTGGAACTCTGCATTCAAGTGGGTATATCTTTCCTTTTCTCCTTTGCGTTTCACATCTTTTCTTTTCTTAGCTATTTGTAAGGCCTCCTCAGACAACCATTTTGCCTCTTTGCATTTCTTTTTCTTGGGGATGGTCTTGATCACTGCCTCCTATACAATGTCATAAACATCCATAGTTCTTCAGGCACTCTGTCTGTCAGATCTAATCCCTTGAATCTCTTTGTCACTTTCAGTGTATAATCATAAAGGATTTGATTCAGGTCATACCTGAATAGTCTAGTATTTTCCCTACTTTCTACAATTTAATAGGTCTAGAGTTTTAGTTTAATAGGTCTAGAATTTTAGTCTTACAAAAAAAAAAAAAGGTCTGGAGATTGGTTGCAAACAATGTGAAAATCCTTGCCATTACTGAAATGTACACCTAGAAATGGTTACGACGGTATATTTGATATAATATGTACTGCACCACAATTTAAGGCTTCCCCGGTAGATCAGTGGTAAAGAATCTGTCTGCAATGTTGGAGACAGGAGACTTGGGTTTGATCCCTGGGTCAGGAAGATCCCTGGAGGAGAGCATAGCAACCCACTCCACTACTCTTGCCTGGGAAATCCCCTGGACAGAGGAACTTGGTGGGCTATGGTCCATGGGGTCACAAAGAGTCGGACACCACTGAAGCAACTGACCACAGCACAGCACGATTTTAAAAAACTAAACATTCTACCACATCCAGCCTAACAAACGTTACTCATGAGGGGTCAAACACAAGCAAGTTAATTTCATAATATTTATGTAGTCCTTGAAATAGAAGGCAAGGTAACTCAGGGGCATGGAAGCTGCTGCGGATGGCCGTGGACAAGTAAGTGGGCACTGAGAAGGATGCGAGTCCTCTCTGTCAGGCTGCCCTGCTCCAAACTGAGGAACATGGCAGACTCTTTCAAGTTCCCAGGTCTCAGCCCATCTTGGCACCCCAGAGGACAGAGATAGATGGAGCTGGAAAGTTCAGGAGACCTCTCTCATGAATGCATTTTCTGAGAACTGGGCACTGCCAGTCCCCTAGAGGTCTGCATGTACGAGAAGGGCAAGGCCCTGCCTCAGTTGTGTGTGCGGGGCTGAAGGAAGGGAGGAGGTTGAGGAGAGGAAGTGGAATCCCTGCACCGGGAGGCCTCAGTCCGCTAGCCTGAACTCCACCTATAACACCCTGTGCGGCTTCTGCCAAGTCTGTCATCTGTCACCTGTGTTGGAGGGACTCGCTCAAGACCTCCTACACAAAGTTCCTCAGCACTGGCTGGGACTCCTCTCTGGCTCAGCCGGTCCAAGAACCAGACAGGGGCAGAGCCAGAGGCCCAGGGGACCAAGGAGAACAGACCCCACCTCCCTGACATGGCTGATGGGTGATGTGGACGGTGGAATTGGGGTGGCAACAGCTGTTGGGCTAAGGTGGGAGGAAGACAAACAGAAAGGGCATCGTTGAGAAGCAGCAAATCATGAATCATGCTGTTCATTAATGCAGGCTAATTAAGAGACCAGCATGACAGCCATGGTACTGGCAATGTCTTGATTCCCAGTTTTCAGAATCCCTGTCACCCCTGCTGGTTGGTCCCTCTACCTCCTCAATCTCCCAAGAGTGCCCTGGGGGATGTCAATGCTCTGGGGGCACTTTCTAGACTCCCCTGGCCTTTGGAGCAGACTGCTGCCTTATGAAAATGGGAAGGAGAGCTGGCATTTAGCAAGCATGGTCAGGTCTGTGTTAAAACTCATAAGGGGTATATCATATACCCTGAGAGATGGAACTCATCATTCCCATTTTGTCAGTGGGGAAATGAAAGCTCAGAATGGGGAGTGGATTTGTTCAAGGTCTCCTACTAAATTAGTCATTGCCCCTGCACCTCCTTTCCTCAATCCCTCCATCACAACATAGAACCGTCTTATTTGTAAGACTGAAGATACTTCTAGATGCTCTACTCTGACCTCCTCCCTCCCCAGTGGCTGTCATCTGCTTTAACAACTTCCAGTTCTTTCCAGTGACCCTCTACCCTTGCTGGTGATAGAAACCCCCTCCACTGAGATAGAGTTTAAGGGTTTGGCTGAAGAATGCTCCCCAGAAGAAGGGAGGTGGGATTTAAATTTTTCTGAAATCAATTGGAAAAACTGGAGGGAAGGATATAAGTTATAGTGTGTTGCAGAGGTGAATGGAAGAATGAGCTTAGTTTATCCCACAAGGCTGAAGGAGCCACTGTTTGGAACACAGGGACCTGGGGGGGTGGGGAGGTGGGAGAGATGAGGTTTGCGTTTTTTAATCTCCTGGGTTTTCCTAGCAGAAACCATGGTGTTCGCCCTGCAGTCCCGTGAAGACTGGATGAGTAGTGTCAGGTGGGCGGTCCACACGGTCTGGGGCTCAGCAGAGAGATCCAGGCTAGAGTGAGACAGAAGTTGGGCTGACTGGAGATCACCCCAGGCTCACTCATCTCATGGTCTTCTCAGAGTCTGCCGTGGTGCACGACTAAGCTGCTTGAGGACAGAAATGGCTGACTGGTGGACTGTAGCAGATGTCCTCGCTGGGGCCCTAGTGCTTACGATCCTAGAAAGAGATTCTAGAGGAACGGTCTCTATTTTGAGCCCCACCCCACAGAAATTCTGGTGTCTCCAGGGTCTGCCCTATTGCTAGACCCAGCAGCAGCTGCGGAAAGCTTCCAAAACACGTTGCTACCACCACCGTGTTCTTCTCAGGCCTGCCTGCCCTTGTCTTCCCCACAGCATTTCCCACTGAGCCCTTGGATTCCACAGTCCCATTTCTAAGCTAGAAGCCTCCCAGACGACAGCAGGACCCAGGATGCAAGACTCCACACCACACACACACATACTTCAACATTGTCTCAACAGGCCCTCTCCCACGTACGCAACAGACAGACTAACCTTTGCTGCCGGGCAGGAGACCTGCTTTGGAAAACAGAGAAACAGTCCCCGGAAGACACACAAACACTCAGCATTTTGAGTCCACTTCCACTTGGTTATTACTTGGAGGACTGATTTCATTCCAAACTCCATGAGCTGCTGGAGGTCTAGGTGACAATTCTACCATGAAAACAGGCAGGCCAGGAACCCACCCTCCTACCAGCATTTTCATCCCAGGAAATGACAGCAGGCAGTTATGTTTGCCTGCAGAGGACTGAGACCAGGAAACCCATCCTGACACAGGCGTGGATGATGGCCACGGTGTGAGACCCACCTGCCCACAATTGCCTAGTGATTGCAGAAATCCTTTCCTTTTAAAGTTGGTGGGGAAGGGGTAAGCTGAAGGAGATAATAACCCAGATATAGGTCTGGCCTTCTACCCTCTTTGTTGTTGTTCAGTCGCTAAGTCGTGTCTGACGCTTTGTGACCCCATGGACTGCAGCACGTCAGGCTTCTCTGTCTTTCAGTATCTCCCAGAGTTTGTAGTTGGGAGCAATTTTATAAACTCGCATCAGCTTTCCTAATACAATAGATTTGGGGGTTTAAAAAGTGTTGGCATGATGTCCTTTAAATATTTAGAAACATTCTCCGCCCCACCACCAAAGCTGAGTATTTGTTTTTTAAAAATAAACACTTGGCCAGGATGCCATGCGGTGCCCCCAGCCCAGGTGACTATTGTGCAAGCCGGTCCGCCCACCAGCCGAGGGCGGGGACCTGCCCACAGCTGTCACCCTGTTCCTAACAACTCCTCGGGGCACACCCTACTCATTAGGCCCTGGCCACGCCTGTCCGCCCAGACTCCTGGTGGAACCAGAATGCCAGGAGCGGGCGGCTCCTTGAACCCTGAACAATGGCCTGTGAGGAGTTAATCCAGTCCCAGAGCCAGGGGGCCCAGAAAGCTAGGGGCTGGGCGCTCGCTCGGAGCTGCCTCTGCCACTGCCATGCCTAGGACGGGCCTGAAGGGCCTGCACACAGGCCCAGCTCTCGTGTCTGTCTCCAGGGGGCCAGGCAGCAGCAGGGGCCCCCAGAAGGAGCCAGGCAGAGCTCTAGGCAGTAAAAATAGATTCGTGTTTACAGGCTGCCTTCCTTGGTGGATGGCTGAGCTGTGCAGACATTATCTCACTCCAGTTCAATGTCCCCCCAGGCAGGTAAGGGATGGGACTTGTTCCTGCTTTATAGCAGGGAAGCCCAAGCTGAGTGGATGAGCAGGCAGAGAGGGGAGGCCACGGGCACAGCCCAGCATCTACCCTGTATCTGGAACCAACCAGGGGACTGGCCCTGCCCGCACTGCCCTCAGCCCCCTGGATGGACACTGCCATTGTGGGGCGGGGATGTGCCCCACTGAGACAAGTTGCCTGCCCCCTGCCCCCAACCAGACCCACATCATCTCACAGCCCCGGATGATCCAGACCTAGCTCCCCTCCCCACGCCCCCCACCCCCCACGTTTGTGGCATGTGACATGAGGAAGGACGGAGCCGCCCAGCCAGCCCCGCCTGGGGAGTCCGTCCCACAGGTGCTTCTGCTAACTCAGGATAAACCGGATTGGGGTTAGGCGGGTGGTGACATGCTGCTATTTGTGGAGGCTCCTGGCCTCCTGCTCCTGTGACATCAGCAGGGTGAGGGCAGCTGCCATCTCTGCCCCGTCACAGGGCTCAGGGCTGCCAGAAGCCAGCCTGGAGGCCTGGAGTCTGCAGACGGCCAGGGAAGTGGCCAGGAAAGAACCCGGGCTTGGGACGCACAGCAAACTAGCCCCCTTGTACTGGGCTGGGGCAGCCCTCCCCTCCCAGGGCCCCATCTGTCCATTGAGGGGTGGGATTAGATGAGATCCCGTCACTTTATGCTCCTCCACTATCGTCAGGCTGGGCCCCACACCCACTCCTCAATTGCTTCCCTCAGTAAACCCTTCCATTGGGGAATGAGAATTAACCTGTGTCTATGTTAAAGGCCGAGAAGGGTGTGGCAATCCACTCCAATATTCTTGCCTGGAGAATCGCATGGTCAGAGGAGCCTGGCAGGGTACAGTCCATACAGTTGGACACAACTGAAGCGACTGAGCATATTAAAGGCTGGGCAGGGAGGGATGGTGGGCCATGATGGGCAGAGGCCATGCATGTGTGGCTCTGGGCAGGCAGCCCTGGGGTCTCCTGAGAAGAGAGGAGAACCACCTGATAGCTGGGGGTGAGGGGGCCCTGCCTGGTACCTCCCACCTTGCCCCCACTCCAAACCCTGACTTGGTGAGGTTTACCTGCTTTATCCAGGTCTCCAAAGCAGGGCTGAGGCACCTGGGCCAGAATCTCCCCTGAAGACACAGGCATGGAACTCTGTCATCTTGCCTTGCCACAGGGAGGCCCTGAGGGTGCCAAAGGACCAGCCACAGGGCTTGAGGAGGAGTTTAAAGTCCTGTTTAAACCAACTCTGCTTCAGACATTCACCCTCCCAGGAAGGCCCAGACCAGAGAAATCTCCAAGCCCCACAAGCCCCTTTGCTAATGGCTAGAACTGGTTACTCATTGGCAGAGCCTGTTTTGGTTGATAAACCTTTTTCCCACATGTGGTGTCACTTGATTCTCATAACAAAACAATATTTCCCCATTTTACAGAGGAGGAAACTAAAGTTCAGAGTTTAAGCGAGAAGCTTAAAGGATACCAACTAGAAAGCAGTAAATCCAGGACAGGGACCCAGGTGGTCAAATTCCAAGGTCATCGTTGTCTCTGGGATGTCATGTCCCTCACTACAGGCCCTAGGGACCCAGAAAAGCCCCACCAGAACTCAGACAGTGGGCTGAGGCCTTCCCAGCCAGCACGGCTGTGTATCTGTGGTCCAAAGGGCCTAGAGGCCCACCACGCTTCTGCCCTTGGCAGCAGTGCCAGTTCATCGAGAAGGTCAAAAAAGTAAAGTCATTCTGTAGTGTGCCTGAGACTCAGGGCAAACCTTGCCTGAGGATTGACAAGGCTGAACCTCCTTCCTCCTGCTCAACCCCATGACGTTCTTTGAAGAGCTGTGAGGAACAGGGAATGGCCATCTTCGGTGGGAACAATGGGTGGAAGCAGCAGCAAGCAGATGGGACACAATATAGGGAAGGATCAGTATGAAGATGAACTCTCCAGCCTAGTGGGGGGGTGTGATCAGCTGCTTTACAAAGAGGTAAGCTCCCCATCACTGAAGGAGTTCAAGCAAAGGCTGGGTAATCATTCTACACTGGGAATGTTATATAGGAAATTCAACTCTTGTCATGGTGAGTGGGAAGAACAAGGCTACACGATATTTATTCTACACCAAGAGCCTAGGATGAAATGGGAGCCATATCAGCTTCTATTTGACCATTTGGGCCTCAAATTCCCCTCTATGGGGCTTCCATGGTGGCTCAGACAGTAAAGAATCTGCCTACAATGCGTGAGATCTGGGTTCAATCCCTTTGTTGGGAAGATCCCCTGGAGAAAGGAATGGCTACCCACTCCAGGATTCTGGCCTAGAGAATTTCATGGACAAAGGAGCCTGGAAGGCCACAGTCTGTGGGGTCACAAAGAGTCAGACAAGACTGAGCGACCCTCTGTGAGTTCCGTATTGGATCACGATAAAGTTGTTGCAGAGTGTCTCTACCTCCTGCTGTTACAGACTGGGATAGAATGGAGAGAAGGTGTCAAGAGCAGGGATGGTAGGCTGTGTGGTGGGCTGCATGGTGGGCTCTGGACCACAGCAAGCTGAGAGTCTGACTGGGGAAGGGTCTGCTGGAGCTCCATGCTCTGAGGGCTGAGCACTCCGAGGCCATTGTTCTCTGTAGTCCCAAGAGGTAACTGGGACATTCCCATTGATTTGGGTGACCAGCCAAAGACCTGCCTGGCCCTCATGGGCAGCTGTCTCCTTTGCCGCAGTGACCAAAATGAGCGGTCAGGCCAGGTCAAGGCAAGTCCAGCCTCGGCCCTGGGTGTTGGCCAGCCACCTGTGTCCAAGAGACAGCTGGCCGTGTCACTGTCCATCCCTCCTTTGCAGCTGGCCGGGATTGTCCATATTGAAGAGGAGCTCTCTTGGGACATCCGAGTACCTGAAATCTGGAGTTAGATGTGAAGGGATTTGACACTAGCATCCCAGTGCTGTCCTTGGGATACCTCAAGCTACAAAACTGTCTGCCACAGCTCTTTGAGGGTTAAGAGAAACCAGACCACTCCCTCATCCAGAAAACCTCTGAGGAGTGTGCTTATTTGGGGAATAGCAGGCAACGTTTCCTACCTCATCACCCCTACTGGCCACCCACCTCCTGCATGGTTTTTGGTTTTCCCCTGGAAGCACTCCCTGACAACCTGTGGAAGTGGGGCATAAGCTGCCTTCAGGCTGAGCCCAGCCTGGCCGGTGTTCTTCTAGAAGTCGTGGGAGTGACTCCCACTCATTCCTTCATCAATCAATGTTTCCTTAGCCCCCATGCACCTGCAAACCCCAAACGGCAGACATTTCTCTCATAGAAACAAAGAGCAAAGGATATGAACTGATCATTCTCAGACCTGGCCTTGCTATTTATTTGCTGTGTAAATTTGAGGAAGCAACTTAACCACTCTGAGCCTATTTCCTTATCTGTAAAATTATGATAATAAGGGTTCTAACACATGGGTTACTTGGGAATTGAATGAGATAATCCACATATTATAAGTAGAATTGTGTTCCCCATTAAATTCACACACTGAAGCCCTAACCCCCCAGTACCTCAGAATTTGTTTGGAGACAGGCCCTATAAGGGGTGATGACATTAAGATGAGGCCACTAGGGTGGGGCCCTAATGCAATGCAACTGGTGTCCTTGTGGGAAGAAGAAAAGACAAAGAAATGGGCACACAGAGAAAAGACCAAGTGAAGAGATGGCAAAAGGAAAGAGGCCACAGGAGAAATAAACCCTGTGGGCACACTGATCTTGGACATCTATCCTCCAGAAACCTAGGAAAACAAATGTCTGTGGTATTTTGTTATGGCAGCCCTAGCCCACTAATACACTATCCAAAGCAGAAGAATAATGTCTGGCATATTATATACTCTCAATAAACACTAATTACTGCCATAAGTATTATTGCTTATCTCAGCTGTACACCCACCGTATTAGTTTCCTACTGCTGCTGTAACTGGGCTTCCCTTGTGGCTCAGACAGTAAAGTGTCTGCCTGCAGTGCAGGAGACTTGGGTCTGATCCCTGGGTCAGGAAGATCCCCCGGAGAAGGAGAAAGTACTCCAGTACTCTTGCCTGGAAAATTCCATGGATGGAGGAGCCTTGTAGGCTATAATCCAATCCATGGGATCTCAAAGAGTCGGACATGACTGAGCAAATTCACAGTTCACTTGCTGCTGCAACAAATCATCTCAAATATTCTGGCTTAACACATTATCGACTGGGGTATTTTTGCAGAAAAAAATGCCTGTGGCCAGCGAATTGTTATGTAGGTGAATATTGAAACACTCTGGTCAATAACGTTCAGGTAACAAAAGACATAAGAGGTGGCAAGAATACACAGAAGAACTGTATGAAAAAGATCTTCACGACCCAGATAATCATGATGGTGTGATCACTCACCTAGAGCCAGACATCATGGAATGTGAAGTCAAGTGGGCCTTAGGAAGCATCACTACAAACAAAGCTATTGGAGGTGATGGAATTGCAGTTGAGCTATTTCAAATCCTAAAAGATGATGCTGTGAAAGTGTTGCACTCAATATGCCAGCAAATTTGGAAAACTCAGCAGTGGCCACAGGACTGGAAAAGGGCAGTTTTCATTTCAATCCCAAAGAAAGGCAATCCCAAAGAATGCTCAAACTACCACATAACTGCACTCATCTCACATGCTAGTAAAGTAATGCTCAAAATTCTCCAAGCCAGGCTTCAACTATATGTGAACCATGAATTTTCAGATGTTCAAGCTGACTTTAGAAAAGGCAAAGGAACCAGAGATCAAATTGCCAACATCTGCTGGATCATCGAAAAAGCAAGAGAATTCCAGAAAAACATCTATTTCTGCTTTATTCACTATGCCAAAGCCTTTGACTGTGTGGATCACAATAAACTGTGGAAAATTCTGAAAGAGATGGGAATACCAGACCACCTGACCTGCCTCTTAAGAAGCCTGTATGCAGGTCAAGAAGCAACAGTTAGAACTGGACATGCAACAACAGACTGGTTCCAAATTGGGAAAGGAGTACGTCAAAGGTGTATATTGTCACGCTGCTTATTTAACTTATATGCAGAGTACATCATGAGAAATGCTGGGCTGGAAGAAGCACAAGCTGGAATCAAGATTGCTGGGAGAAATATCAATAACCTCAGATATGCAGATGATACCACCCTTATGGCAGAAAGTGAAGAGGAACTAAAAAGCCTCTTGATGAAAGTGAAAGAGGAGAGCGAAAAAGTTGGCTTAAAGCTCAACATTCAGAAAACTAAGATCATGGCATCTGGTCCCATCACTTCATGGCAAATAGATGGGGAAACAGTGGAGACAGTGGCTGACTTTATTTTTTGGGGCTCCAAAATCACTGCAGATGGTGACTGCAGCCATGAAATTAAGACTCTTGTTTCTTGGAAGAAAAGCTATGACCAGCCTAGTTCAGTTCAGTTCAGTTGCTCAGTTGTGTCCGACTCTTTGCGACTCCATGAATTGCAGCACGCCAGGCCTCCCTGTCCATCACCAACTCCCGGAGTTTACTCAAACTCATGTCCATCGAGTCGGTGCTGCCATCCAGCCATCTCATCCTCTGTCGTCCCCCTCTGCTGCTGCCCCTAATCCTTTCCAGCATCAGGGTGTTTTCCAACGAGTCAACTCTTTGCATGAGGTGGTCAAAGTATTGGAGTTTCAGCTTCAGTGTCAGTCCTTCCAATGAACACCCAGGACTGATCTCCTTTAGGATGGACTGGATGGATCTCCTTGCAGTCCAAGGGACTCTCAAGAGTCTTCCCCAACACCACAGTTCAAAAGCATCAATTTTTCGGCGATCAGCTTCCTTCACAGTCCAACTCTCATATCCATACATGACCACTGGAAAAACCATAGCCTTGACTAGACAGACATTTGTTGGCAAAGTAATGTCTCTGCTTTTTAATATGCTGTCTAGGTTGGCCATAACTTTCCTTCCAAGGAGTAAACGTCTTTTAATTTCATGGCTGCAATCACCATCTGCAGTGATTTTGGAACCCAAAAAAATAAAGTCTGACAGTTTCCACTGTTTCCCCATCTATTTGCCATGAAGTGATGGGACCAGATGCCATGATCTTAGTTTTCTGAATGTTGAGCTTTAAGCCAACTTTTTCGCTCTCCTCTTTCACTTTCATCAAGAGGCTTTTTAGTTCCTCTTCACTTTCTGCCATAAGGGTGGTATCATCTGCATATCTGAGGTTATTGATATTTCTCCCAGCAATCTTGATTCCAGCTTGTGCTTCTTCCAGCCCAGCATTTCTCATGATGTACTCTGCATATAAGTTAAATAAGCAGGGTGACAATATACAGCCTTGACGTACTCCTTTCCCAATTTGGAACCAGTCTGTTGTTGCATGTCCAGTTCTAACTGTTGCTTCCTGACCTGCATATAGGTTTTCAAGAGGCAGGACATGTGGTCTGGTATTCCCATCTCTTTCAGAATTTTCCACAGTTTATTGTGATCCACACAGTCAAAGGCTTTGGCATAGTGAATAAAGCAGAAATAGATGTTTTTCTGGAATTCTCTTGCTTTTTCGATGATCCAGCAGATGTTGGCAATTTGATCTCTGGTTCCTCTGCCTTTTCTAAAACCAGCTTGAACATCTGAAAGTTCATGGTTCACGTATTGCTGAAGCCTGGCTTGGAGCATTTTGAGCATTACTTTACTAGCATGTGAGATGAGTGCAAATGTGTGGTAGTTTGAGCCTTCTTTGGGATTGCCTTTCTTTGGGATTGGAATGAACTTCAGTAATGCTGAGGAAGCTGAAGTTGAATGATTATATGATGACCTACAAGACCTTTTAGAACTAACACCCCAAAAAAGATGTCCTTTTCATTATAGGGGACTGGAATGCAAAAGTAGGAAGTCAAGAAACACCTGGAGTAACAGGCAAATTTGACCTTGGAGTACGGAATGAAGCAGGGCAAAGGCTAATAGAGTTTTGCCAAGAGAACGCACTGGTCATAGCAAACACCCTCTTCCAAAAACACAAGAGAAGAATCTACACATGGACATCACCAGATGGTCAACACCAAAATCAGATTGATTACATTCTCTGCAGCCAAAGATGGAGAAGCTCTATACAGTCAGCAAAAACAAGACCGGGAGCTGACTGTGGCTCAGATCATGAACTCCTCATTGTCAAATTCAGACTTAAATTGAAGAATAGGGAAAACCACTAGACCATTCAGGTATGACCTAAGTCAAATCCCTTATGACTATACAGTGGAAGTGAGAAATAGATTTAAGGGACTAGATCTGATAGACAGAGTGCCTGATGAACTGTGGATGTAGGTTCGTGACGTTGTACAGGAGACAGGGATCGAGACCATCCCCATGTAAAAGAAATGCAAAAAAGCAAAATGGTTGTCTGAGAAGGCCTTACAAATAGCTGTGAAAAGAAGAGAAGTGAAAAGCAAAGGAGAAAGGGAAAGATATTCCCATTTGAATGCAGAGTTCCAAAGAATAGCAAGGAGAGATAAGAAAGCCTTCCTCAGCGATCAATGCAAAGAAATAAATGAAAACAACAGAATGGGAAAGACTAGAGATCTCTTCAAGAAATTAGAGATACCAAGGGAACATTTCATGCAAAGATGGGTTCAATAAAGGACAGAAATGGTATGACCAACCTAGACAGCATATTAAAAAGCAGAGACATTACTTTGCCAACAAGGGTCCATCTAGTCAAGGCTATGCTTTTTCCAGTAGTCATGTATGGATATGAGAGTTGGGCTCGAAAGAAAGCTGAGTGCTGAAAAATTGATGCTTTTGAAGTGTTTTGTATTGGAGAAGACACTTAAGAGTCCCTTGGACTGCAAGGAGATCCAACCAGTACATCCTAAAGGAGATCAGTCCTGATGTTCATTGGAAGGACTGATGTTGAAGCTGAAACTCCAATACTTTGGCCACCTGATGCAAAGAGCTGACTCATTTGAAA
Source organism: Cervus elaphus (assembly GCF_910594005.1). Classification (NCBI taxonomy): domain Eukaryota; kingdom Metazoa; phylum Chordata; class Mammalia; order Artiodactyla; family Cervidae; genus Cervus; species Cervus elaphus. Next base: position 34,577,011 of record NC_057825.1, on the reverse strand, counting down.
AGACTCTGATGCTGGAAGGGATTGGGGGCAGGAGGAGAAGGGGATGACCGACTCAATGGACATGAGTTTGGGTAAACTCCGGGAGCTGGTGATGGACAGGGAGGCCTGGCGTGCTGCAGTTCATGGGGTCGCAAAGAGTCAGACATGACTGAGCAACTGAACTGAACTGAACAAAAGACATATTAATACATCTCTGGTCAATAACATGTTAAAATATTTATTATCTTACTCTGTAGATCAGATATCCCATTGGACGAAAATCAAGATTTCTATCAGAGGCTCCAGAAAAGAATCCATCTCCTTGTCTTTTCCAGCTTCTAAAGGCTACATGTATTTCTTGGCTATGGCCCTAACCTGCTCACACCTGCTCCTCCAGCCCTTGGGGTGGTCTGAGCAGCAGGGCCTGTGGCACAGGGAAGGGGAAAGAATGATGGCTTCTGAGATAGTAGTTATGTGGGCAGGCGCTCCGTTACAGGAGGGGTCCAGAGTAGCAGAGACTTCCACAGGGAGATGTGCCCAGGGCAGACACTGCTGGTCACCAAATGTCTGGCTTTGGAGTGTCAGAGACAGCTTTATGGAGCTAGAACTCCTGCTTCTATTTCCCAACACCAACATGTCTTTCATTATCTCCAGGGCTGTTGTGAAATGTTCCAAAGAGAATAACATACTTTCAATTCATTTTAATTGTACAAAAGATCTGTATGTCAGGCAGCACTTTCAAGGAGGGGATAAGGTGTCACAAAGTCAGGGAAATGCTGATGAGTCTGGGTCCACTCAGGAGGGGTGGGGGTATGGTGTCTGGCACTGGGTCTTGCTGCAGGATGAGCAGGCCAGGGGCTCTGGAATGCTAACAGAGGGAGAGGTGTATGCTCCTTGGAGCTCTGCTGTCTCCCACAGGGAGGCTGGCTCCATGAAGAGGGTGGAGCTCAGCACAAAGGAACTCAAACAAACCATCCCAGTTTGCAAACTAGTGGAAGAGCTGGAAAAAAGTAGCAGCCTATGGTTTTGTAATTCCATTGTCTGATGGGCACAGGGGGCTGACGATGATGTGAAATGCAGGCTATCAATTCATACTATCTGTTAGGGATTCTCAGAAAAGGCCCGACCAAGGCAGCGGGGGAAATGATTTCAGAGGAAGCTCCAGCCAGCCGTGAGCCAGCTGTGTAGCCATGAACCAGCTGCTTCCACTCTCTGGGTTGCACCTCCCTCGTGTTGTAAGAAGGAAGGATGGCAGCATGACAATGGCGTAAATCATTATGCAGAGCTTACTGGGTTTGAGTCACCTTAAGTATGTTATATCACATAATCCTTCCAATAATCCTCTGGAGGGTTATCCTCATCTTGCAAATAAGAAAAGGGAAGATCAGGAAGGTTAAGTAACTCATCCAAATTCACACAGCTAATGAGCCACCCAATAGGACTTTAAAGCCTTGAATGCCTGCTAACCCCAGTGCTAGATCCCTCAGGGTCAGCTCTTGGCTCCATCTTGAGTGTGAAAAATCCAGAAGGGCCACCCCGGTTCCTTTATGCTCCATCTCACTGCTGTTTGAGGGCTGGACCCTGGGCTTGGTATGCAGAGTGTGGGTGGGGATGACCCAGGTCGCCACCAGGACTCCTGAGAATATGAAGAGGAAGTGAGAGCTCTGGCACCTCCACAACCCACACACCTGCTGCTGTTCCCACAAGTCCAAGAAAGGCCACTGCCCTTGGTTTAAAGCAAATCTTCTTTCCAAGAGCTTATTACACATACCCTTTACAGAGCAAGCTCATCAAATAAAAGCACATCTTCTATGTCTACACAATACCCTGCACATGTCTTTTTGTGGCTTAATCACTCATTTATTTCTACCACTGAATAATATTCCATTTTCTGAATGGAAACCAGAGTTTCTTTCTTCATCCACCTCCTGAAGGGCATCTTGGTTGCTTCCAAGTTTTGGCAGTTATGAATAAAGCTGCTGTAAACATCCATGCTCAGGTTTTTGCATGGATATAACTTTTCAACTCACTTGGGAAAATACCTAGAAGCACCACTGTGGGTTCATAAAGAGTATGTTTAATGTAGGCCCTTGTTTTTTATCCAACCTGCCATTCTGTCTTTTAATTGGATTATTTAGTTCATTGACATTTAAGGTAACTATTGATAGATATGTATGTGTTGGAAACAACCAAAATGTCCATGGACATATGAATGGATAAAGAAGATGTGGGGTGTGTGTGTGTGTGTGTGTATAATGGACTACTACTCAGCCATAAAGAGAATGAAATAAAGCTGTTTGCAGCAGCATGTATGGACCTAGAGATTATCATACTAAGTGAAGTCAAAAAGACAAATATCATATGATATCACTTATATGTGGAATCTAAAATATGACACAAATGAACTTATCTATGAAACAGAAACAGACTCACAGATATAGAGATATAGAGAACAGACTTGTGGTTGCCAAAGGGGATGGAGTAAGGGGGACGGATGGAGTGGGAGTTTGGGATTACCAAATACAAGCTATTATATATATATATAAAACTGGGGCACTTTGCTATACACCAGAAACTAATACAACCTTGTAAATCAACTATACTTCAATAAAATAAGAAAAAAATTTTAAGAGTATGCTTAGTTTTATAAGAAACTGCCAAGCTGTCTTCCAAAGTGACTGTACCATTTCTCATTCCGTAGCAATGGCTGTGGCTTTCATTTTTATTCAGAAATGAAAAGTAACTTGCTTACGATCACATAGTCACTCACTGACAGAGGAAGGACTCGAAAGCAGTGGCCCTTTAGGTGGTTGCCCTTTGACCATGCTGCCCCTCAGCTGGACACACTGATCACACACGCTCACAAACACTTATTCACTGTTGGCTTTCGAGACCTAGTTCTTGGTGCACACGTGTGCCGAGCATTCTCTTCTGCATCCAGGAAGGCCTGTTGCTCTAGTCCCTGCGTCTGAGAAGACTGTGATGCTCTTGCCAATGCCCGGGTGCATAGGGGCCAGTGTCCTGGTGTTCCAGGCTTACCTGTACCTGGAGAAGAACCAGACACCCTAGGAGACTCTCCTGTCAAAGCTGACCAAGCCCCAGAGTCCCAGGAGTCGCTGTGATTTCATCAGGGACTGGCAAAGAAATTCTCTCTCCCCTCCTCCAGCTTCCAAGTCCTTCCTTCCTTCCTTCCTCCTCTTTAGGTGAAATTCACGTAATAAAATCAACCATTTTTAAAGTGTAAGGAAGCTGTTGTATGTATACACCATGGAATATTACTCAGCCATTAAAAAGAATTCATTTGAATCAGTTCTAATAAGATGGATGAAATTGGAGCTCATTATACAGAGTGAAGTAAGCCAGAAAGATAAAGACCAATACAGTATACTAATGCATATATATGGAATTTAGAAAGATGGTAATGATAACCCTATATGCAAAACAGGAAAAGAGACACAGATGTACAGAACAGACTCTTGGACTCTGTGGGGGACGGCGAGGGTGGGATGTTCTGAGAGAAAAGCATCGAAACATGTATATTATTAAGGGTGAAACAGATCACCAGCCCAGGTTGGATGCATGAGACAAGTGCTTGGGGCTGGTGCACTGGGAAGACCCAGAGGGATGGGATGGGGAGGGAGGCGGGAGGGGGGATCAGGATGGGGAACACATGTAAATCCATGGCTGATTCATGTCAATGTATGGCAAAAACCACTACAATATTGTAAAGTAATTAGCCTCCAACTAATAAAAAATATATTAAAAAAAAAAAAAGAAAACAATTCCATTAACAGTACCATCAAAAAATAAATAAAATAAAATAAAGTGTACGGTTCAGCAGCATTTATCACAGTTCACAGTGTCGTGGTCCACCACCTCTCCCTGGTTCTAAAACGTTTTCCTGCCCCCAGAAGAAAACCCTGTACCTGTCATTCCCCATCCTCTCTCTCCCCAGCCCCTGGCCACCACCAACCCACGTTCAGCCTCTCTGGGTATACCTATTCCAGTAATGGAAGAAACAGAATCATACAGTATGTGACCTTTTGTGTCTGACTCCAAACACCTTTCTTGGACCACACTTTCTGTAACTCCCTAAGAAAGGAGGAAGAGCAAGGGCCATTTCTGTTTCCTTTGTGTCTATCCTTGCTCCCCCTGGTCCGTGCTGCCTTGCACCCTGGCCCACAGTGTCTGTGACCCAGCTCATCTGTTCTATGCCATTTCCTATTTCTTGTAACTACCCGCAGAAGAGGACTTTGATGCTTCCTAGATTCATTCAAAAAATAGCTTCTGGGCTGGCAGGGGAGATAAACAGGTTGCAATCATTGCAACAGTGTGATGAGGCACTGCTAGACGTTTTTCAGAGAGCCAGGGGAGCCCACAGGAAAGACAGGTAACAGCCTCAGGGTGAGGTTATCCAGGGCAGATAGACTGGGGATGCTGTCTGCCTTGTTCATGCTGTTTCCTTTGCACTTAGCACCGTTTCTGGCACCTAGAACAGGATGAATGACACGTTCATCCATCCATCAGTGCAGCTCTCTCAGCTAGGAGCCAGAGGATGAGAGTCGTTTATACCAGGAATTAGGCATAATTTACCTGAAGACTTGTAGGCAAAAGTTCAGCCCCTACAATACCCTGAAGAGTGTTTCAATCTAGATGAATGTGGAAGGGGAGAGGGAGACAAGTGAGAAAAGATGGGGCCAGATCACACCTTGCTTTGGAAGCTGCATAAAGGAGACTGACTTTAACCTGAGTGAAAAGAGAAGGAATTCAAGCAGATTTACATTTTAGAAACTCATTTTTCTAATGTAGATTAGAGATTAGGATGACCTAATGATGTGCCAGGCAGACAGAAGAGAGGTCATTCTTGCCTCCCCCTGCAGCTGATTTCCAATGGGAAGCAGAGATACATCATGTGTTATTCAAAATAGTTAGTTAAATAGTCCCAAAGGTGCAAGGTACTCTAAGGGATGCCATGGCAGAGACTTTAAATTGAAACCTGAGGAATGAATGAACAGGAGATGGTCAGTGAGAGAGGCAAAGTTTTCCAGACTACACTAAAGTTATTATGAAGGTTCTCAGCAATATGTGCTGAAGGAACTGAGAAAAGTCCAGTGTGGTTCTTGTGAAAATGTGAGGCTGGAAGTTTGACCAGATGAAGCTGGGGAGGTAGCAGGAATCAAACCCCATGAAACACTCTTACACATTTTGGACTTACCCTCAGTAAAACAGGAAGTCTTGAATGATGTAAGCAGGATCCTATTTTGAAAAATAGGATCACTTACATTTCTCTTTTGCATTTCTGTGTATGTGACCTTCCTGGTCAGTGCATTGGTCTGCTTGCCTTGAAAGCAGTGTTAGAGTGATCAAAGAAAAAAAAATATTCAGAGAAGGGGATAAGGAGTATTGAGTTGCAGACATTCAAAATCAGATTCCTCAGCCAGACAATGGTCTTAAAAGACAGTCTTTATTAAGAAAAAGGATGTTCTGGATGTCTTTAACTTTCTCTGTAATATATCAAGAAGCTAGCAGGACAGAACTGACCCTAGAGCTTTATCTAAAGAGGAGAACAGATGGGAGAGCCCTGATCTCAGGTCTGGAGGTTGGCGGGGGGGAAGTGAGAGAGGAGGTAAGTGTGGGAGGAAGTCAGGTGTGTATCATCATTGTCCATCCTCCAGTTGAAGTCCCGGACAGCAAAGGGAGGGAGGGGAGCTCTGGGAGGAGATGTCCTTACACATCACTCCAAAGGTCTTCACATCAAAGTAAATTGCAGTATGGTTAGGCACAGGGGAAGTTTGAATTTAGCTTTCTCAAGACCCCCTGGTTCCCCTGCAGTGTTAGAATGATGGCTGCACTAGGTCTGTAGTTGTGGATTTTATATAAGAAACTGATCAGAAGCAGATAGATTGAAAGCCTGCTAAGCTTTTTTTTTTTTTTTAATGCACTGAACAAACAATAAAAAGTATTGACTATGACCATTATTTCCTAATACAATCACTGGGATCCACAGTCTGCAGCAGCAGGAAGTAGAGGTGAACACTCTGAAGCTCCCAGGGGCCCCGCTCACCAATGCCTGTTTCAGGTGTAGCTGTGGGGGATAAGAGCCTCCCAGAAGGAAAAGCCCAGGGACATGGACAATGGACAAAGCTCCACTGCTGGGGTAGGCGGGGCTCCCTCCTCCAGCCCATGAGTATCTGATCGTTGTCAGGAACCAGTGCCAGATGCGTTCCCATGCTTCTTTTCTCTGAATGGGAGCCCTCACTGCAGTTATCCTGCTCCTATTCCACCTGCCATAGTAAGCATGGGGTGGAGTGTTTTCATTTCTATGTGCTCAGACCATGTAGAGCCCATGAAAAGGGTTGCACATAGCCTACTGATTCTTGATCTGCATGAGGCTTTGGGGTCATCTCTCCCAGGGAGGAGAGGAATGAATTTGATGTACGAGAAAGGGGGCATGTGAATTTTGGAGTGACTATGGCAGAAACTGCTCTTTGGTTACTCCAGGGCCCATTCTTCCCTTTTTGCCTCAATAACACAACCCTCAGTTTTACACCCTAAGGCTGTACACCACTAAGGCTGTATTTAAGATTACATTTCCCAGACTCCCTTGCAGCTAGCTCTGACCATGTGTATATGTTCTAGCTAGCAAAATATAAGCAGAAATGTCAAAAGGACTTTCAGGAAAGTCTCTGTAAAATGGGAGTTGAAATAAAAGAGGGAAGGGGAAGCCCCTCTCCCATTCTGCCAGACTGTTTCTTGGAAAGCAAATATGATGGCTAGAGTTTGCCAGAATGTAGATCATGGAAATTAGAGGCATATCTTGGGAACAGACAGAAAAGAAGATCCTGGACCCTGACAACCTCCTGAAACCGCCAGACCAGCCCTCAAGCTTCTGGCTCCAGACTTTTAAGGGAGAGAAAGAAGCTCTGTGTATTCACAGTTCTGCTTATTTGGGTTTTCTGTCACTGGCAGCTGAATGTAATCCTAATTGATATACCTCTAAGACAGGGGTCAAGTGGGAGAATTATAGCTTCAGTTTAGTGATTGGGACCCAAAACCTGCAGACACAATGCTGATGTTCTGGCTGCAGGTGGGGATTGGAGTTGTCTGGGTGAGGGGTGACAGAGGCTCATACAAGGACGGTAACAGTAGAGCTGGATAGAATACTCAGATCTGAAACACACTTAGGAGGTAAGACAGGAGTTGGTGGTGGTGAGGGAAAGATGAGGACAGGAAGAAGGCAGTCAAAGAAAATGGCACTGCAAGGAAGGAGCAGTGAGCAGAGCCATCAGTGATGCTACAGTCAAGGAAGATGCAGGCTGAGACAAGTCTGTAGGATTTGGTCACAAGGAAGTAGCCTCAGGACAGTGGAGGTGGAGGCAGACTTGAGTGGGTTGAAGGAAGAGTGGGAGGTGAGGAAGTGGGCCCAGCACGTAGAGATAACTCCTCTGGAGCTGACCTAGGGGTGGAGTCATGAAGGATTCTTATGTTTAAAATGGGCGAGACTTGACCTCATTTAAAGGAAAGGACCCTTAGAGAGTTAGAGGTCAGTGATGGAATAAGAAGAGGAAGAAGCTGCTTGAAGAGGGTCCCTGAGAAGAAGGTGGGAGGAATGAGTTTTGGGGAGCAGGAGGACCCCTTCTCTGTTAAAGCAGGTGAAGGAGGGCAGACGGGAGACAGGCAGGCTCTCTCCTGGACTGTGGGCAGAACCTTCTCAAGAGCTCCCAGCCCCTGGCCTCTCTCTGCCCCACCCCCACCACCCTGGACACCTACCTTAATCTTCCTAGAGTGACTGTAGCCGCATCCACCGATCCTTCGTCTACAGCTCCCAATACCTCAAAACAAAGGTCTCATTTCTGCTGACTTTTGGAGTCCCAGCTTAAGTGGGGCTAGTTCTGGAAAAGCCCCCCAGATTAGGGAAAGTCCCAGTGATAATCTGCAGCCAAAATAGCTTATATGACTTTGAGGCACTCACTGACCTTGTAATTATGTGATCAGACTGCTCCATTAGACAATGGCTGGTGTGTATGCGTGTGGGTGTGTGTGCATGTGAGTACTTATCACCTGTGTGTGTGTGTGTGTGTGTGTGTGTGTGTGTGTATGCATGTGATTGCTTATCACCTCTGCCTCCAAAGCACAGAGGACAGCCTGGCAAAAACAGGCACTATGTTGGGCTGAATGACCAACTGACAGCAAGACTCAGGCCTGTCATTGAGGCTGTTAAGATCTCAGGTTAAATTTCCAGCATCCCCCAAACCTGCCCATGCTCCAGATGCTGGGTACTCCTTCCTGGTTCCCAAGGTCGCCCCATGCTTTCCTTCTGCACAGGTCTTTGCTCAGACTCTTCCCTGCCCAGCATGCCCACCCTCTACTCTGTCCATACAGACCCCACTCCCCTCCCAGCCCAGGGACCCTTCCACTGCAGAATCTTCTCTGAAACCCCCACCAGCCACAAGCTGAGCCACTTATCATATTCTACTGTGAATATGTCTTTCCTGTCCCTGTCCTCCCATCATATTGCAACCTCCTTGAGGGAAACCTCTTCATAGTAATTGTTATTTCAAATGAAAACACTTGACTGTGAGGCAAAGAGACACCTTATATAACATCTGTATAGTCTTATACGACTTCATCCCCAGTGGTGTCTGCATGGTGTCATGGACTTGGTAGGAACACAAAAATAATTTTGAATGAATATTTTCTCCATCATACCTATAAGAATATGATGGTGACAGTTTCCATCAACATTAATTTTTAAGTTAATTTAAATGTGGTTTTCCTATGCTTACAACACAAAAAGAGGTGCCTGTTTTTATCCATGAACAAAATCTGTCTTTTCAGATTTTTTCCATCTTTCCTTGAGAAACAAATGCATGCCTCATGCAGTAGATCAAGGTGGTGACTGTATTTGCCAGCGTACCAGACACACCACTGCATAAGGGAAAAGGAATTTCTCCTGGAGCTGATAATTTCCAACGTGTTCAGCAGCATTTGTCTCTTAGGCTTCTGAACGAGATCGGGTATGTGAAAGCATATAAAATCTACAAAGCGCTAAAATAAGAAGGAAACTACATCACTATTCATAGATATTATTTTCCATGCTAAGGTCTCACGATTGTTTTTTAGTTCAAAAAATAGAGTCATTGGGATTCTCAGAAGTTCTACTTCAATATAAATCCATAGAGACAGTAGGCAGATGGGTGGTTGCCAGGGGCTGGAGGCAGCGGGGCGGGGAGTAACTGTGTAATGCGTCAGGGCTTCCTCTCACAGTGATGAAAATGTTTTAGACCTAGACAGAAATGGTCATTGCACAACACTGTGAAGGTACTAAATGTCACTGAATTGTTCACTTTTAAATGGTTAGTTTTTAAAAGATTTTTTGATGTGGACCATTTTCTTAAGTCTAAATACTGAATTTGTTAAAAATACTGCTTCTGTTTTATGTTTGTTTGCTTTTTTTTTTTGGCTAGGAGGCATGTGGGATCCTAGCACCCTGACCAGGGATCCAAACTGCACCCCCAGCATTGGAAATTTCAACCACTGGACTGCCAGAGACGTTCATAAAATGGTTGGCTTTTATGGTTTTGTGGATTTTACCTCAATTAAAAAAATTTGCATACCTAAACACTGAATCATCTCTAAATGTCCTGAAGGGCACAACAGTGCTATATTCTAGGGCAGCCCCAGAGTCAAGGTCCCATAGCCCCTTGTACTGCACCTTTGGATCAAGACTGGAGTCCCCCCATGTATAAGCATGACCTCCAAGCGTCCTCAGAGACACTCAGCTGAGCACTATTACCAACCAGCTGAGTGTGTGTATTTTGGTTTTTTACTTCACTGGCTGAGTCCTTAACAAGGACTTCTGAAGGTGTTTAGTTTGATTAAGGATTTGATAGTTCCAGAGGTGGAGCCTGGAGCAGGTTTTATTTTTTCCTTTAAACCAGGGGGAACTTCCCAGAGACAACAGCTCACAGCCTGAGATGGTGCCCCAGATGCTCTCCTGGTCCATCTGTCTGTCCAGTGGGGCCGGTGGGGAGGAAGGAGGACAATCCCATCCCAGAGGGCAGAGTCGGGGGTCATAGTTTCTCTCCACTCCAGGCAGGGCCCGAAAAGGCGAAGACCAGTTGTGAAGAAGGGCGGGTGGACTTGTCCTAACAGCTCACAGCTTCTCAGGAAACAGTCCTTTTGTTGTGTCAGGGAAGGAACAGACTCGAGAACAAGGGCAGGTGCGAGGCTGGTGGGGTGGGAAGGCCGTCAGCACTCCTCGACCTTCAGGCCTGGTGGGCCCTGGGCCAGCAGGGTTGGGCTGCCCACGAACAAGTACCCATCCATCCTTTAAACACACAGGACCCAAGGGGAAATCACACCTTTTCATTCCAAACACACCTCGGAGCCCAAAACCCAGGGGCTATGCTGTAATCAAGTTGCATCAGTCAACTTTATAACCAAGTCTCCTTTTTTTTTTTCCCTTTTTTAGCACGTCATACCTTTCCTTGTGCCTTCACATATACCGTCTCATTCACTAGCCCAAGAAACAAACATTGCTGACAGCCTTGGAAAATAGCAACTCCAGGGGAAATTCCTGTTCCCTTACCCAGCAGCAGTCCAGTGAACAAAGAAAGCCCAGTGACAAGCATCCATTTGGGAAAGTCTAGGTCCAGCATAGGAGACGGCCCTGGGAGCTCCTCACCAAGACGTCTTTCCTGGGAGAGAACCCCACTCAGTCTGAAGAACTCCAACTTTGTTAGAAAAGTAATTGACAGCATTTGCCATCAACCCAGATCACTGAACCAGTTTGGACCAAGACCTAGACTCAGCTGGAATTGCAGAATTCCCCGACAGACTCTGTTAAAACCCAGTGGAGGTGGCCCCTTATTGTTTTTCTCAATTAAAAAAAAAAAACTAAAAAGCTCTCTGCATGCTTTTAAGGCATTTACAGCTGCCCAAAGAAGCAGGACTACTTATGACTCCACTTAATAAGCACCTGGCAATCACCAACCTCTCTAATTGCCATGTGGGCGAAGAGGTGGGAATTCAAACAAACGAAGGAGATTTCGAAGTGTTCCTGGAAGATGAAAAATGTGACAGAAGCGCCTAGGCATGAGAGGCAAGCAGAGACATATGCTTCTCTCAGGACAGCATAACCGGCAAAGCCAACTGAAGCCAATGTGAACATTCCCAGCATCTCCCTCCTCGACACTTACACCGAAAAGAGCCATGTCAACTGCTCAGAAAAATGCAGGTACCACTGAGACGCCCCGGGTACCACGGCCTGTGTTGTCTGCTCAGGCAGAAGTTGTTGCTAGGAGGCCCAGTGCCAAGAGCTTTGAATGTCCGGTTCCCTCATACCCCAGGCCTTCTCAAAAGGGAAAGGAGATAAAACATGGGGGTTCCCACAGCACTATCATTACCCTCCCTCTTTACAGAGAGGAAACTCTGGCTCAGAGAGATTACGAGTAGAGGGGCAGGGCTAGGATTCAAAGTGCCTGTAACTCTCACAGTCCAGAGCTCTTGGGTCCTCCAAGGAACGAGGCCTTCACTCTGGGCTCCTCTTCCGCAGATTAGGAGTGAGTGGTGTTAACTCAGTACCTAACGCTCAGCTGCTGCCGACCATCCTGACTGCTGACCACTGACACATGTGCCTCCCTAGCCTTTACACCGCAGGGGAAGAGCACCCAGGACAGACACTCCCATTTACCCCCGGCTTCCTGGGCAGCAGGGTTTGGCTGACACTTCTCAGTGTTCCACACACACCAACCTGTGTCTGTTCAAAAAGGACGTCCGGAGATGTGATCGTCCCACTTATGTACATGCCTTGGTTGTTTCCAGAGGCCCGCGCATGACCTCATGCAACCACCTGGACCCTCTGAGCAATACCTTAAATTGGCTTTTTGAAAATTCTCAAGTCTCCAGAGTCAATTTTATTGAAACAAAATCCAAAGTGCCCCCAGGAAGGGACAGCCCTGTGAACTGTTAGTGGCTAGCACTTAGTAGTACTTGGCAGCTAGCTGAGAATCAGGCCCTAAGAAGTGGGAAATAGGACTGGGAGGGATTGGAGAGGGTAAAGAGAAAGAAGCATGAGAAAGGAGGTGGGGAAGGTCTAAGCAGCCCCACCCCCAGCAGCTCACCTTCTAATTCTGCCAAAAGAGATTCCCAGGGAGTTGTTCCCTGCTTCCCCATTCCCAGTAAAAAGACCAACTCTGCCCACGGAGCCAAAGGTAGAAAAGCCTAGAAGGAAAAAAGAGAAGTGACAGGAAAGATAGGAAGACAGAATAAACCAACCATCAGAGGCTCTTCAATCTTAATTCATTTTATTCTACAAAAAGCTACTCAATGGAAAGTGAAAAAGCTAACAAAAAAAAAAGGAAAAAAAGTTGTAATATGTTCTTTCTTCCATAGCAGCAAGCTTTTTCTAACAAGCTTTCTTTAGTGCAAATACTGTAGGCTTGTAATACAGTAAAATAACAAAACAGAACAACAACAAAACACCACCAGAGATGCTTCAGAGCTGAGCTACTCCTCAAATTTCAAAACTATACAAAGATTTTTGAGCTCATAGTCCTGCCTGGAGAGGCCTATTTAGAAGCCTTTCCAATGGGACCATTTCACCAATACTTAAAAAAAAAAAAAAAAGACAAGGTGCTCAGAAAGATAATTAAATTCCCCATCAAGCTGTAGGAATCTTGTACAACTTTTTTTTTTTTTACCTCCAGAATCTTAGAGCAGTCTTTATTCCACATCATCAACATACCTCAAATACAGATGCACAAAGCTTTTGATTTGCCACAATATACCAAAATACTATATATACATCTTTCACTTCAGAAAAGACACCCTGATACCTATTCTTTATACAAACGTGAAATTTTTTCTTCCTCGACATCAAGTAACCACAAACTAAAATAAATGGAATAAACTTTTAATCATACACAGAAAATAATTTTTGAGGAACAGAGCAGGATCTTTCCTTGTGTTCTCTTCTAACGTAGAGTTCTTGGTGACCACTGTCCCCAGAGGGAATGACACACCATCTTTAAAAACAGAACCTTTTTTTATACAGTTTATACAGCACAAGTCACAAATCATTTTAGAAACAACAAAGCATCATTAGCCTAAATTTAAAAAAATTATAAAGAAGAAAGAGAGGGAGAGAGGAACTGAGCATTTTAATGCTATCTGTTTCTATTCAGGCTACAAAGATGTAAACATTTAAAATAAATAATAAAATAAATGTCAATTACTTCTCCCCCTTCCCTTCCCATGCCCTGCTCAAAATTTGACCCAGCTCCTCCTGAACATGTCAGCATTAGAAAATTAAAACCCTTTGTTGATGTACAACCAATATACTAGAAGCATGAGAAGATGTCAAATAGGTAGTGAGGTGACTGGGTTTCCTTTTTAAAAGGTGCAGGAGGACCATGGGCACACCTAGAAATGTATACACACACACACACACACACGCACACATACACACAACCCGTCAATAAATAGTGAGATGCTGGCTTTTAAGATTGAATGCCAAGAAGACTCAACAAGCAGAAAGTAGCAAGACCACTTTACTTAAGTTTTTAAAAGAAAGTTACACACACCACATATCCTATTGGTCCACAAATTCTATAAGGACTCAGGTTAACCATCTGATGAGTGCAAAGGAGCACATCACAGGGAAAACAAATTCAGAGGTGGGAGGATATTGTAGGGGGTGGGTCTTTAAGAACAAACCTCAGACTGAAGGCAATCTTGCCTTGGATCTTTGGAGAAAGACCTTCTCACCTCCAAGTGTTTTTGTTGATCCATTAGTGGTGGGCCTTTAATAAGGGAAGTCCTCATCACGTAGTCTCACCCTAAAGAGAGTATATATATATAAAAGTGCCTAACAGTGCCTGGCACATAGTAGGTGCTATTCTTTTCCTTCTTCAAGAGGCCACATGGATGTCTGATCAAGGGAGGAAATCAACCTAAAAGTTACAAGGTGAGATTGCAAGTACTGTTGGTCCATCAAGGAAAGGGGAGAAAAGTCCCAATGCCTGTAAGTTGAGCTCAACCTTAAAATGGAGCCTAGTGGGAACAGAGAGGAGATCCCTTCCCCAAAGCCTGAGAAAGGGAACCAGTAGCCTCTGATGTTTCCTGGCTTTGAGATGCTTGTGTGATGGGCCACAGTGAAGACAGCTGGCCAGTCTCACAGGCAGAACAATTATTTCTTCCTGAAAACTTCCCCGGTGAATTCTCTGCTTTGAGTTGGCTCTGGTAATTGCCTAAGCTTCACCTGGGATCGCCTCTCTGTCCTGTGTCAGCAGCTGTCCCCATCCACTCAACAGGAAGAGGGCTATTCCCAAGAGGTGGCCAGGTGGCCAAGGGGACTGTGTGTTTCACACCAGCCTGTCAAGGAGTGCCTGCCCTATGCTGTCCCAGAGCTGCCTGCAGCCCAACTGGAGTCCACACCAGTTGCCTCACGGCTGGGGACACAGGGGTGCACGGGGTTCCCTGCCCAAGTCCAAAGGCTCCCCCTGCCACTGCTCCTGATGAGGAGGAGAAAGGAAGGAGGGGGAAGCAGCAGGCCTGGTGTCTGGCAGCAGCTTTAGAGAACCAGCCAGAAGGCAGTGACTGAGGATATGCCTATGAGTTACGAGTGAATATTCAGTCTTCTCCAAATAACCTCTGGCTTTGGGGAAGCCAAACCACCTCCGAGAGAAAAGTTAGAGGGTCCTGAATAGAAACACAGCTCAGAGGCCTCGAAGTCCTGCAAGTCGGCTGGTTTCTTGCTTTCTGCTGGTCCCAAAGCCAATGCAGTTTGAAATCTGAACTAAAGCCAGACTCCATCTCAGGAATGTCCAGCCTGGCCCCAAGTCACATGCCGGGGCCTGCCTTGGGATCAGGGCTGTGCAAAGCGGGGCACAAAGGGACTTTAGAAACAAAACACCAGAGAGCAGCTTCATTTAAGAAATATATAATACATATATTCAAAAAGAAGTAAATAGCTCCCAGTTGGCCACAAATACCACTTGAGATGATTAAGTCTTTCAGAGCTGAGTTCACCCCAGTTCTTTTTGCCTGTCTCCTGCTACTCCTAGCCGACTTCTGTGTCCTTGATTAATCTGAAGCCAGAAACCCAAAGGCCCCATCTTATTAGGAGTGCCCCTCCCAGAACCTCTGGGGAACTGGGGGGCAGCGTCACAGCCAAGGAATGTGGGAAATAACATATTTAAAGCATTTTGGGAAAAAATCCTGTTTCTTTTAGTCTCCTCTCTTTGCAAGCCCTACCCCTCCACACATCACTCCCAGGCATAGTGGGCTGTGTATTTTAGGCATTGGGCTGTTCCATTCTGTGTGTCTAGGGCATGGCAAACGAGTAATGAACATTAAATACCAGCCGGCGTGCCAGGCCTGGGTCTGTGAAGGGAACAGGTGAGCAGCCCTGTCATCGCTTTTTCTCTCTCTCTCTCTCCCAAGTCCAACTTTGAGATTTAACCCCCACTGGGTTGATTTAAATAATATCTATATAGTTTTAAATTATCATACAATGATCTCTAGAGCTGAATCACAATAGCGGGGCCTCCCTCAGAGCACTAGCCCAGCAGAGGCCAAAGCTGGAAGACCAGCCTTGGGGAGAAAAAAAAGGCTCCAAGGGGTGGCAGGCGGGGACTCCGCGGAGCTCTGCGGAGCTGTGCTCCCGGGGACTGGAGGACCCCTTTTCCCCATCCCCCACCCCACGGGAAGGGGCAGCTCTCTTGCAGTGGGATTCATCTCTGATTTCAGCAGCCCCTGGGGAATGGCGCGTAAGCTGCAAGCCACAGCAACAGCTCTGGGCCAGCTGTTCACAGCCGGCTGGTGGACCTGGGGAGCACACTGGGGTGAGGGGGCAGGGGAGTGTAAGAGAAAAAGCGCGAGATCCATCAGGTAGCAGATGACCACAGAGGGTAGCACGGCCCAGCACCTCGGTGAGAGGCGAGAAGCAGGCGCTGGGGCTGCCGCGAGGCAAACGCCACTCCGACTGCCTCCCTCCTTCCTCCCCCGGCCTCTCCATCCACAGCAGAGGTGATTTTGAGGCTTGGGGAGGGCCCACGCTCATTAAACCTCCACGGGTGGCGTCGCCCTGAGAGGCAGGCTGGGGGAGGGTGGAGCCGGCAGGGACTTGGAGTGATGTGTGGCTCCGAGGAAGGAAGGAGAGAAGGGTCCGGGGCAGAATGACGAGGCGGTAATTACAAGAGACGTCCTACTCAAGACACGGGTGAAGAGAGGCTGGCTGGGACACAACGTGTAGTTCATTGGCACTATTCCTGGCCATTCCCGGCCTGGTAATTAGGCATTTGGCAAACCCAATCCGTGCCCCAGCTGTCTCACTCACACCCTGTCTTCTGGCCAAGCTGCTCCTCCAAAAGCCGTCTCCGAGGATGGGGAGGAAGGGTCCTCCAAACCTCCTAGCGATGGTGGCCTCTCCTGGAGAGCTCAAGGAGCCCTGCTGGCAGTTCCGGAGATGGTGGTGGACCAGAAGTGTCAGAGGAGGGAAGGTTCTGTATTGCACATGGACTGTCCCCTTCTGGACAAGTCAGCCCCAGCCAAAGAGTCACCCTGCTGCCCCCTCTTCAGAAATGAAGAGCTTTACTATTCAGACCACCCAGATGAAATGTCATGGCAAATTCGATAAAAAACTAAGAGGAAGTGAAATTGACACCGGGGGAAGGAAGGGGCAAACAGAGGAAAGGTGAAACCAAAAAGGCACTGAGCATGCTTGGTGGGGCGGGAAGGACGCCATCACTCCAGAGACACGTCGGAACCAAGGGACAGGAAAGGTCCACACCAGCTTCAAGCTCTTCAGAAGCCAGGGAGATGCCCGAGTCCATCAAACCAAGTTCTCCAATGTTTTTCAAGAAACAGGATTTGCTTTGCGAGACGGACGAGGGAGGAGGAGGTCCTGTGACATCCAAGAGCTCATCCAAGTCCTCTGGCGACTCACCACCAAATCCCACCTGGGTCTCCTCAGGGCCAGGAAGCTCTCTGGCAGGGTCCCCCTCTTCCCCTCATGGCCCTGGAGTGCTGGAAGGTGCTGGTCCCTGGGCAGGAGGCAGTGACGAGGATCCCCACCCCCGCCCCTGGGAGCTGGGTTACAGAGCCAGCAGAGTAGGGGAGTTCAAGGAGTCTGATGACTGGTCCCCACTGCTACTGCTTCGGCGGTGAGCCTTGGAGCAGGACTCAGAAGGCGATGCTGGCGACTCCTGCTCCAGCACGCTGGGGTAGGTGAAGACGAGGTTCGAGGTGCCCGGAGTGATGGCAGGAGTGGAGGTCACCACGATGGGGGTGTGCAGGGGCTCCTCGCCATAGAAGCCCCCAGCAATGCTGATGGGCTTGATCACGGAGCGCTGGGCCTTGTCCAGCCCCGCTGATGAGGACGAGGGGCTGTCCTCTTCCAGGGGCTCCTGTTTCACCACCACGGCGCCGACCCCTCCACTGGCCCCGCCGCGCAGGGACTGCAGCCCGGAGGCTGGCGGGGACCGGCGTTCCTCGGGACTGATCTTGCACACGGGCCCATGGGCCACCAGCATGAACTCCAGCTTCTCTTTCTCTTTCTGCAGCTCGGCGATCTCCTTCTGCAGGCCTGACTTCTCCTCCTCCAGCTCCTCCGTCTCCTGCAGGGGAAGAGGGCTCTGTGAGGGATGGTAGGGGATGGGCCAGGGGGTGTCAAATCTGGGTGAGAGAGGGAAAACCAAACACGGTCCTCAGAGGGCTGACCATGAAGCTAGCGAGCTCACACCCGACTGCTTCTGGGCCACCTGCATGTTCAGGATTCCTTCTGTTTCCAGAACTCCAGATTGAGAGGAGAGGTAAGTCAGCTTGGAGGAAGGGCGAATCAACCCTTGTAGTGGCCATGACTGAGTGCTGATATGAAACTGAGTTTCCAAGAGGTTTAATCATTTGCCCAATGGCACAGAGCAAGCAGATAGGGTAGCCTGGATCTGACTCCAATGTATCTGATTGCAGAGTCCACGTGCTACTATGCTTTTCTGTCAGGACTGCCCCCGGTACCCCAAGGGGGTGAGTAATAGTGAGACCTCTTGGGGGAAGGGAGCAGAGCAGGCAGCTGCACTCCTCTCCCCCCATGGCTCCTCAAGCCCCTCCAGCTCGCCATGGACATATTGACACTGAACTCTGAGCCGCATGACTGGATATTTGCCTGCACCCACAGGCCTAGGAGTAGCTGGCTTGTAGGAAGCGCTCAACCCATCCCACTGGATCTTCCCTGCCCCTCTTCCCTTTTTTTGCTTTAAGTAGAAAGCCTATGCTTCAGGACTCACAGAACCCCAGGAGAACATTCAGTTCAGCCCCCATGCTTCAACAGATGAGACCAGCCTGAGTGGGCAAATAAGGCCAGCAGGGACCCTCTGCAAGGACCTCAGCCCCTCCTTTCACACAAAGCCAGAGAAGCAACAGATGCATGTGGTGGCAGGGGGTGGGGAGGTCGTCACGGAATTTATGGAGAGGTACGTGTCACCAGCCTCCTCCCCACTTTTCCCGAACACAGATTCCTGTTTGAGAACGAGATGACATGGGCCAGAGCTTCGCTAAGCAGAGTACAGCATATTCCGGAGTGAAAAAAACTTTCCATCTGTCTCAAGGGTCTGATGAACGTCATGAGCTTCTGAGAGGCTTCCTGTGCAGGATGTGGCTCAGGGGCCTGCGTGGCTGGGTCGTGGGGAGGCGGGGGTGTAGGGTGTGAGGCTTCAAGGGGAGAGAGGGGAGGAAAACCAAGGGGCCTCGGGGGGCAGGCTATTCTGGGGCTGGTGGCAGAAGCACCTGGGGGTAGACCCACGGGGATATGGATCCTCGAAAGGTTAGCAGTGGGGAGGGCTCTCTGGGGGTGTCTCCCGGGGAGTGCTGATCACTAATGGATCCGCCCCACCTGGCATCGGAGAGCTCCCACTTCTCCTGCCGCCTCTAACACCTCCACAGGACACTACTACGGGCATCACAGAATTCACCCAGTACACATTTAAGGCCCACGAACGAGGGCTCCGGGATGGACAAAGGGAAGTGGAAGCAGGGGAATGGTAGCTGGGAGGATTAAATAAAATAATAGGATGTGCAAGGCCACTGCAGTTTCCAGAGCTCCAACCTGGCTGCTCAGTGCAAGGACCGCTGACACAGTCCACCTCATCTCCTTACTTGGAAAACATTCCACCCAGGAAGAGTCAGTCCTGGCTCTGGGTTTCCTCCACATGGCCCCTCCTGGAGGGAGTTACGTGATGTCGGTCAGGTCAAGGTTTGGGGAGGGAAGGGCGGGGCTGAGGGCCCCCAGGTGGGGGCAATTAGGCAGCGGGGGAGAATGACTCACAGGGCAGAATGAGGTACCAATGAGGTGACAGCTTCGGGCTCAGAGCAGAGGTGGGGAACCCTCCCGCCCACGGAGGATATGAGAAAACCCCAAGATAGTACAACTCAGCTGGCTATGATCCATCCCCATGAGACCCAGGGAACGCCAAGACCCTGCAGAGGTAGAGAAGCCCAGAGAACCAGATGGCTGAAGCCAGGCTGGGCCCATTCCTGCTGGCGGCAGGCAGGCAGGCATGGGGGCGGCTGGAGCCTGGGAAGAAGAACCCTGGAGTGGGCAGGCCTGGGCCTGCCTGTGTCCTGGCGGGCAACGGCGACACCCTCTGCCATCCCTTGCCCAGGAGCCCCAGCAGGTCTCAGCACAGGATCCTTCGGGTGCTGAGGTTGACAGGGTGCCAGGCCCAAGAAGCTCGTCCAGTTCTCTCTGGGTCCAGGCTGGGTGATAAAGGCCAGCTCCCTTCTCCCCATCCCCCCTCCTTCAAATCAGGGCAGGGCTGACCCATGTGCTCAGAAGAAGGAATGCTTCTGCCCACACTAACCCTCCTGTCAGTCACTAGGGGTAAGGGAGGGCAGGGAGAGGTCCGGGAGCCCTGGGGTCCCAGCTCCAGCCCACCCAGGAGCGCGCCCACCCCACGCAGGGCTCCTCACCGCCTGCAGCTTCTCCGTCAGCTCCCGGCGGCGGTTCCGGCACTTGGCCGCAGCCAGCTTGTTCCTCTCCCTCCGAATTCGACGCTTCTCCTCCTCTTCAGGGGACAGCTAGAGGCCAGAGCCAAGGATCACGGTTAGGCTCGGGAGCGTGACTCGCCAAGGTTTTCCGCTTTTAACCGGATTGTAAGTAGGGGAAGAAGCCCTTCTGGGACCGGGCGGCAAAGGAGGAAGGCAAAAGGAACGTGGCGCAGGGGCCCCAGAACATGTACCTCACCCCAGTTTGGGTGCCTGGGGGTCACCGGAGCACTCAGAACTAAACCCCAGCCCCCAGAAGGTGATGTCACATGTTTGAAGGGAGAGCAGGGTAGCCATGGGTCAGAGACTCACCAGCCCAGGCATGATGGCGGCATGTGTCATGTCGGCCCTGATTCAGTGCCAAGAGCTGAGAGAATGAGCGGGGACCGTTCCCCAGAGAGTCCCCTCGTGCCAGGCCTGGCCCCACCCACTTAAGCAGCTTCCTCCCAACTCGGCCTAATTACTCCTCCCCAACACTCTGCCTGCTCTGCAAGCCTCATTATCCCCACTTGATTATGTAGCTGGGCCCAGAGTAAGAACCACCCGGGGTGGCGGGGTAGGGGGGGTGGTCATGTTCTCTTGCCAGAGGGCGGGAGGAAGAGCCACCCCATTCCCAAATCCCTCTGCCAGCCCTCAAGTGCTGGCTGCTCGCAGTTCAACCCAGAGGACTCACCAGTGTGCCTGGCACAGTGCTGGATTGGGCAGGATGGGGAAAAAGGAGGAGGAGCCCTGGGGCAGGTTAAAACCCTGCTGCCCACCACACCTACTCATTCAACCAGCCAGCCCTTCAACATGCCACGCATGGTTTGAGAGGTTAGAGATGTGTCAGCGAACCAAATGAACAAAAATCCGCCTGCAGAGCTTATGACCTAGCTGCTCACCGGGAAGCTGGTTAGGGGCCTGCAGCTCAGGCCAGAGGGCAAGAACTCTGCTCCACCAGCAGGGCTGATACTCTGTTTACCATACAGCCCTTCCAGAGGTGATGTGAGGAGATGGCTGTGGGCCAAGGCAGGAAGGAATTCAAAAGGAAAGACCCCCTCCTTCAGTGATCAGACCCTGACAGCACACCACCTAGGTGCCAAGTGATGAACTGGTGGCTTAGAAGATTCTGGGGGCAGTAAGGCCCAAGTCCTCCCCTCAAGGGACATGTAGGGAAAAGGCCAAAGCCATTTTTGGAGGGTTTGAGAGAGAAGCCACCCCCACTGAGGGATGCTGTCTGGACCTCCAGCCAGGTTGCACGTGAGGGAGCCACTCCGTGGGCTGTGCCCAGGCCAGAGTCCCCAGGAAGCTGCCTGTAGAGCAGGGCATAGCATCACCGTGTCCCTCCCTAGCATCATCTGTCCTTGCAGCGGCCTCCACATGGGGCGCACTGACCTGAGCCCATCCAGCTGGTAACATTACATTCCTGTTAGTCTTCAACCCTCTTACAAAGGCCGGGTCTTTGAGCCCACACTGGATCCTGGCTCCACTTCCCTCCTCAAGCCCCTGCTCCGCCTTCCCGGGAAAGCTGATGGCTCCATGGTCTCTCTCCTGAGATGTGTCAGGTG
Source organism: Cervus elaphus (assembly GCF_910594005.1). Taxonomy (NCBI): domain Eukaryota; kingdom Metazoa; phylum Chordata; class Mammalia; order Artiodactyla; family Cervidae; genus Cervus; species Cervus elaphus. The sequence continues at coordinate 34,555,442 of NC_057825.1, read as the reverse complement.
GCTCAGGGCCAAATGCAGATGTGGCACTTCTGGGAGGACCCAGACAGATTACTGATCCTCCGAGCCTCAGATCCTCATTTGGAAAGTGGGGTTAATAGGACCTGCCCTGCCTCCCACGAAGTTTCTGCAGGGATCAGATGAGACGCAGTGTGAGAGTCCTCTCTAAACCAGAAAGTGCTGGAAAGACGACGACGCAGTCCAGAGGTCTCCTCTCTGATACCCTTGCTGCACTCACTGAGCAGCAAATCAACCAGACACCCAGAGAACACAGACTGGAGCACCCTATTCTCTGTGGGATCCCAGAGGATCACAGGCTGAGGTCACAAAAGGCCACTTGGCCAAGGCCCTGAATACCTGCCACTCCAAAATCCATCTCAGCCTGAGCCCAAGAGGGACCGAGAGAGCCTGATGGCCCTGTTATAGCCCCAGGTTCAGGGCTCAGCATCAAAAGGCTACCAGGGCTCCTGGTAGCACCCCGCTAGCACCCCACTCCCTCACTGATGAGCGGCAGACAAGACAGAGAGCTGGTCCTGATCCACTTCTGCCTCCATCCCCCCTGGACAGGTTCTGGCCTCCCCAGTGCCTTAGAAGTTTCTCTCCTGTCTGGTGAGGTACAGGGCAACTTGTGGGAGCTCCTGGCATAGGAAGTGTTCAGGGGTGGTGACAATATGGTTACAGCATGAGTGTGTCACACCACCACGTAGCCACCCACAAGCCACACACACCCTCCCTTCCCTGCCACTGCTGGCCTCAGAGGGAGCCTCTGGGGCAGGCCCCGGAGGAGGGCAGTGAGGCACCAGGCCAGCGCCATAACAGCCTCTGCCCCCTGGGGGAGGCTGGGAAGGCGGAAGTGAGCCTCAGAGAAAAGACCCTAGAGCTAGGAACCCAAAGAGCCAAGTTCTAGGATGCTGCTGCCTAGGCTTCCTCCAAGCTGCCAAATGATGGTCTGAACTCCTAATTGACATGGGATAAAATGTTCCTGGCTCTCCTTCTCTCTCAAAAATGGAAGGAAAGTCTCCAAGGGCACGCCTGGGTGGTGTGATGGGAAAAATCACAAAGCTGAAGGTCAAAGGGAGTGGATGCCAGTCCTGGAAAGGGAGTGGATTCCAGTCCTGGCTCTGCTGCCACTCACTGCTTGAGCCTGGGCAAGGCCCTTCTTTCTAGGCCTCAGTTTCCTCATCTGTAAAATGGGTGCAGAGGGAAATTTAGAAAAGCCAGTCTCCAAAGTCTCTTCCTCTCTAATCTTGCAAATTTGGTGTGACCTGGGTCCAGAAAAAGGACTTCCCTGGTAGCTCAGATGGTAAAGAATCTGCCTGCAAAGCAGGAGACCCGGGTTGGATCCCTGGGTTGGGAAGATCCCTTGGAGAATGGAATGGCTTACCCACACCAGTGTTCTTGCCTAGAGAATTCCATGGACACAGGAGCCTGGCAGGCCACAGTCCATGGGGTCGCAAAGAGTTGGACAAAAGAATGAAGAGTATTTAGCACATCTTGCTTGGCTGTCCCGCTAACCTGGTAGTCCCTCACAAGACTAGCTTGTAAAGGATAAGGGGTCCTTTACATACCAGGAGAATCCAGATCACCAGTGAGTATAAAGCTTGGTACCCTGAGCTCCCTGAAGGAAGCACACTTATAGAGGACACTGGGATTGCTGCTACTGCATATTTATAACTACAAGTATGGAAGCAGCAGTGTGGGGGGATATTGGCCACTTGCCCCAGGAGCAAAAGCCCAACAGGACCTGGGAACTGTGTGTTAGTGTCTATTACACACATCTCCCCATGTTGCCCCTGCACAGGGTCCTGCCATTAAGAGAACAAGCCAACAAGTAGTGGATACAAGGCCCAGCTTTGTCCTCAGAGGAACGGGACTCGTGTGAAAGCGTCTGGTTCCTCAAAGCAGTGATCCTTGTAATTCTAAGTGTCCTGGGGACTAGTAGTGGGCTTCCCAGGTGGCACTAGCGGTAAAGAACCTGCCAGCCAATGCAGGAAACATAAGAGACCTGGGTTTGATCCCTGGGTGGGGAAGATCTCCTGGAGAAGTACATGGCAACCCACTCCAGTATTCTTGCCTAGAGAATTCCATGGACAGAGGAGCCTAGCGGGCTATAGTCCATAGGGTCGCAAAGAATCAGACACAACTGAAGTGACTTAGCACACATGCAAGGGGAGTAGTGGCACTGGATCCACAGTTATCCACTGGGCACCACGTCTGAAAGGTCCTTGTATTGGAAAACTGTGGGCCTGGGGATCCCACAGTGGAGGTGGACAGTGGCTGAAATGGGAAGGGGTTCCAAAGCTGTAATCGAAGTATTTCTCCAATCTAACATTTCAGTTGAAAAAGGGATTCTGCCACTAAAGAACTTCCCTTCCTTGGACTCACAGTGGCATGGTATTGTAGAAAGAGCACTGGAGAGGGGTGGAACCCCAGAGGCCTGGTTCTAGACCACACTTCCCCACTCACTGGCCAAGTAGCCCCAGGTAGCTGTTTGGCTGTGTCATCTGTGAAGGGGGACAGGTAGGGCTCTTACAAGGCTCATTCCCTCCTTTCTAGAATTATGCACGACTCTGATTTCTCTTTTGGGAAGCCAGGGGCCATCACTGCCCTGCTCTCTGTTAATACAGATGACGGGCCTTTGGAGTCTTGGGCAGATGCTATCTAGAGAGCATAGGCCCCGCCCCTTTCTGGCATCCCTCCCAGCCAGGTTGGCTCCTGCTCAAAGCTAAGCCGCTTGAGGGGAAAAAAGGCTGCTGTTGTCTGACCCCCACTCCCCCGCATGTGCCTGGAGCTTAAGGAGCTGCGCAGACTCCAAAGACCCCAGGGTCCCATATGCACTTCCGGAATGTGTATCCCAGGCACTTGAAATGGGCTCCAGCCTCGAGTTGGAGGCCTGGGACATGGAGGGGTGATGGACACACCATGGGCAGTACTGGCCTGCAGGGGGGCCCCTCTAGGACAGCTGGGTTCTTGCCCATGTTAGATACTAGGAGACACTTAAGGGAGAAGCCCACAAAAGCTCCCAGCCAGGGTTCATCGGCTACTTGTCCCACGGTCCCTCTGCCAAGGATCAGAGGATACTGCTGTAGGCAGGTCCTAACAGTCCTACCCATGTGCTGACACCTCATCATTCACCATGTGCTTTCCCACCATGATCTCATTCCAGTGGCAGCAAGTCCTGGCTGGCAAAACACCATCCCCATTTTGCAGCTGAGGAAACTGAGACTCAGAGATTCTAAGGGACATGGGCAAGATGCCTGACTCTCAGGTCGCATGCTCTGCCTCCAAGGATGAGGGTCCTGAGTTCCTTCATCTCCCCAGTGCTCCCAGAACACACACCCTGCTCCTCACCAGTCTGCAGGAAAACACTCTGCATTATAAAGCCACTAATGTGGCTCCCGAACGGAACTGTACCTGCTCATCTCTCCTCCTGCGGCCCACCGTGGTGCCAATGGTCTTGATCACGCCGGGTCTCGGGAGGGCCATGTGCCCGGGGACAGAGGCCAGGCCCGGCAGCGGGCTGTAGGGGTGCGAGCGGGGGTATGGGCTGGACATGGAAGTGATCACCGTGGGCTGCACCATCCACTGCAGATCCTGGCTGGTCGTGATGGCGTTGATGGTAGGGATGAAGGCGCTGCCTGAGCCAGGCATATCTACCCGGAATTTCTGAAATGAAGAGGAAGACAGGACTGAGCCAACAAATACTGCAAAACAGGCCAAGCCGAGATAGGAGGCCAAAACCAGCAGAAAGTAGGGTCAGTGCCTGGAGTGCCGAGGTCAGGATAACTGGGCGGGCTTCCTGCACATCCAAGAATCAAGGGGATCTTAACTCTTCCACGTCAGATCCACTCCCTGACTGAGGTCCTGGAAACTCCATCCCCCCACCGGCTCAGGAAAGATGTGGTCATATCCCCAATGGCTGCCAGGACAGATGTGGTCCTCAGCAGCTCACATCCCAGCAGGCCCTCTTTGAAACCCTCCAGGCCAGCTACGCCCCCATCTGCAGGAAAGCAGGCCTCCCATCTTGGCCACCTGAGCCTCTGGGTCACTTGCTCTTATTCCCCAGGTACCAGCTTAGGATGCTTCGAGGAGACTTGCAGACCAACTGCTCTACAGCAACAAAGATCACCAGGAAGCTTATCATGTCTGCTTCTGTTACTTTCCAAACAGTTTCATCATGGGGCTGTGATCCCATTAGGGTCACATGAAACAGGGCCATGAAAAGATGTCCCCTGACCCATAAGACTGAAAGTGGTAGCCTTTGCTGCCAGACTTCCCCTTGCTGTCCTTGCCCTCCTTGACCTTCACCCGCATCTTGAGAGACACTGCGTCTCTCTCTACCCATTCATGTATCTATCTATCTGAGCTCACAGGCGTGCCTATGGGAAACTTTGGTGCTGCTAGATCTGAGTTTTCTCCCTGTCACTTAATTTATGCCCAGACCACGTTGCAGAGCCCTGTGGAACATGCTGCAGGAAGCAGTCTATTTAAAATATAACATGATGACAGAGTACCAAAGCTAAAATGGGCCATGCTCCTCAGCAGCTGGGCCTGACCTTCCTTCAGGGCAGCTACTAGAAAGCGAGGAGGAGGGAGAAGGGGAAGACCCCCCCCCCCACCTCAACTTCCAGATTTTCAAGGGAGAGCCCCCCTCCTGGAATCCTAAGCCTCAGATGATTCCTGTTCCCACAAAAAGGTTCTGCACATCCTTTCTTCCCTAACTTGGGGGATGAAATGATGACAACAGTAATAACTAACACTTACTGAGCACTTACTAAATGACAGGCGCCACAGTAGTGTTTAACCTAGATTATCCCATTAATTCTCCCTCTGAGGTAAGAACTACCATTATCTCCATTTTAGAGGCAGAAATTTAGGCTTAGAGAGATTAAGTAACTTATCCAAAGCCACGTTCTAATAAGCAGTGGGGTCAGGATTCAAACCCAGTTCGGTCTGACAGAGAGGCCAGGTCTCTCCCACACAATGCAACACATTGTAGAATTGTTTTTCCAGTCTTGAAATCCAGCCCCAAGTGCTGGTATCCACCCCCAATGCACCCGGACAGAGCATCAGGGTCATTCCCACCCAGGGTCCCTACAGACCTTCCCTCCCTCACCCAGGAGGCCCCACAGGTCTGTTTGACCCCAGATGAAAGCCCACTGACATTAGCACGGATGCTATAGCATCCCTGCTCTTGCAGCCTAACCAAGATTAGAAGTATCAGCAGCAGTGGCAGCTGACTCTGCCATGGTCTTTGCCCCTGGTGACGACATCTGTGTTCCTCTGTGTAAATAAAGTGAAGCTTAGAGTACTTCATTGCAGCTCAGGGAGCTGGGGACTCTTCCTTGCTCACTCCCCTGCCTGACCCCAATCTAGGTGGTGGGATGGGGCTGCCTCACCTTCCAGACTAACCTGGATGAAATGGATTCTGGGATTCTGTGAAGTTGCCAGCACAACGGATTCTGGGAGGCAATGAGAGCTGCCCAGTGCAATGAATGGATTCTGAGTCATGTCCCAAGGCAAAAACAACTGGGCTTTTTATCAGGAGCTGACTGAAAAGTAGCAGGTGTATCTGAGTATGTGTGGTGTGTGTGAAGGAGGGCTGGGTGCAGTGAACATGGAAGGATCCAAGTGGGAAATGATCTTCAAGAAGGAAAAACAGACAACCAGGGCTGGCCATAAGGAAGAGGGCATTGGGAACACATGAGCAGCTAAGTGTGTGCAGAAGCACTAAAGCCCAGGCAGCGATGTCTCTCTTTGGATGCTGAATTGGGAGGGAGGCTGGGAGGTCATCTGAGTCAGGAGGCCTGGATGTGAGACCTTGGTGAATCACTGGGGACTCAGTTTCCCTGTCTGGAAAGGGGAACAGTAACACCAAACTCTTTGCACTATCACAAGGATTAAATAAGGAGCTACTTGTAATCACAGGCTATGAAAGCACACCAGTGGTGCTCAACCCTGGCTGCAATATTAGAATATTCTGAGGAGCTTTTCAAAAATACCAATGCAGGAGCCAGGCTTACCATTAGAGTTCTAAAACCACTGTTTTCAGGTGGGGTTCTGATAAGGTGTTTTAAAAAAACAAAACAAAACTAAGGAGGTTCTAATGTGCAGTCAGGGTTGAGAAATGATGCTCCAAATAAATGGAAGGTGCTATCATCATCATCACAACGACGACGACCATCATGGCCACCATCACCATCACCACCACCACATGCATTGTCATTGGAAGTGTCTGTGGGAAGGGGTTGCTCCTGGCAGAACTGCCAGCTTCTCATTCATGGGAAGCACCCAACATTTTTCTTGTTTCTCTCCCCGAGTCAGGTTCTGGGTTTGAAAGACATCCAAGGCATCTAATAGGACAGTTTAATATCCTTCCTTGAAGGGGTGGGTGGCTGTCAGCTTTCCTCTCAGGAGAGCACCCAAGAAGTTGACTCCTCATTCCAACAAACAAAAGAGCTCCCATTTCAGGCGAGGGGAGGAAAGCCAAAAGCCTGAAGCAAAGCTGAAAAGACTAATTCTGCTTAGGACTAAGTGGCAGACTCTCAGCCCCTCTCAGGGGGTCCTCCGGTCCACTCTCTCTGTGATGGCAGGTCTACAGAAGGCCGTGCCCGGCCATCAGCCAGATTCCCTGCAGCAGTAGCTTGGTCTAGACAAAACAAGACGCAATAAAAACAAGGCAGTAGGTAATAACTGCCTCTAAATGCATGTACAACTCGTTTCAGAGGGAGGAAAAGGCATCTGGGTAACACACTGCTTCTGAACTGCAAGGAAAACAATGTCCCAGCCCCAGAGGGGACTGAGGCTCTGCTAAAGAAGTCTTTTGTCTCCAGCAGAAGGCTCTCTGAGACACACACAAAAGTTTTTAAGTGAGATCTGGCAGATTTGTGTTTTGTGTCAACTCTGAAAGTATTTTCCAGAAAGTGACACGGGTTGGAGTGAAGAGGTGAGCCTCAGAGTTTGTGGTCCCAGGAGTTAGCCTGGCATTTTTCTCTCCCAAGGACCCAAGAATCAGTCACATGTCATGTTAGGGAGAAATTACAGTTCTCTACCAATGAGTTAACACTGAACAGAAACCAAGATGGGGCTTCTCAGCTGTAGGTATAGGGTGGTTTGATCCCTGTTGTAGCACCAACAGGAATGTTGGTGTGCTGGGGGTGGGGGGCTAGTGGAGGGAACCCAGGGCCCTCACTTGACCCCCCTGGGGCTCTCCACTCCCTTGGAAACGCCTCCTCTAAGGACAGCATGGAAGGTGCTGGATGGCTATGTGGTATTCCAGTCTGGCAGAGCCTCCAAATGCTTTATTTAACTGTGTCATCCTGTTGACTTCTGGGTGGGCAAGAATGCCTATAAAAGGACAAATTGCCCCCCTCCCCCCAACCTCCTTTGGCAGTTTGGCAAACTTTTGCTGTAAAAGGCCAGATAGTAAATATTTCAGACTCTGCAGGCCATAAGGTCTCTGTTGCAGCTACTCAACTTGGGCACTGTAGCGTGAGTACAGCCGCAGACGAGATGTAAACAAATGGGCGTGCCTGTGCTCTCTTAAGCCCTATTTACAAAAATACTTGGGCCATAGTTTGGCGACCTCTGTCCTAGAAGATTATTCTCATCTCATAAGCTCAGGTTGAGGGGAAAAGAATTAAGAGAGGAAATGAGAAAGCAAAAAAGCAGAACCATTCTTCTAACCCAGGGAGTCAAACAATGGACTCTCACTAGACAGCGTGAATCTCCAGAACCTGAAGCTGAATGTTGAGGTTACAAGCCTTGATGCCGGTCTTTGGGCAGCAGAACCTCCTTATCCTGAAGCAACCTGAATTTAAGGGAGCCTTGGGGCCACTCAGTAAGTATGTGTATCCTCCTGCTGCCTATGAGAAAGCTCAGAACACGGGGCCTTTAGTGTTACCCAGCTTCATCAGATCAGAGAGGTCCCTACAGTCCAGAAGTTGCTAACTTGGGGAAATGACCTTTCTGAACTTTATAGGGCCTCAGGTTCAGAAAGATCTAGGAAGTAGGGTTTGCTTTCCTGCAGACATGGATGTGGCAGGGCCTATCCCAGAAACTCCTGGGGTGAGGGGCCCAGAAGTGGCATTTAAGATGGAATCAGAGTTGGTGTTCAGGATCCATCCCCTCAGCCAGGCATTTCTCCACCAGGTTGACTCTTGACTGGGCCACCAAGCACTCAAGTCATCAAAACCCTGAATACCTGGGACCTGCCTCAACAGGTAGAAATGATTATACATGTCTGAGAAGAGACTGGGTTCTCTCTCTTAAGAACCCCTTTTTCTGTTTCCCAACACAGGAAAAGGAAAATTCCAACATCCAGGAGACTCGCTTGGGAGAAGAGGAGAGGGCAGGGCGAATGCTGCCTCAAATGCCCCGGAATAAACTTGTTGAGGTTCAGTTTGACTCAAATGCTCTGTACTTTTACTAAATGTGGGGTGTTCTCCAAAGGCTTCTCTGTGGAATTTGACCAATTTTCATAGATTTTATATGCGACATCACCTTGACCTTTGACCTTTCATTCCTGAGGATCAGTACTAATGTCATCATGGAAATGGTCCTCAATAACTCATAATTCCCCCCCCACCCATTTTCCAAGTGATCTGCCTCCTGCCAGGTTCACTTGAACGAATCACATTATCCTCCTTCACCTAACTGCTAGGGTGAAGGACAGCAAAGAAAAGAAAAAAGCAAGGAAAAGAAGGTGATCAATACCGAGTTGTCTACCAGGTTCCCTGATGTCTTTCCTTCCAGGGCCATTTTGGACAGAAATTCCACTCCAAAGCAAGAGGGAATTCCCTCCACCCTTCTGTAGACCCCCACTCTGTACCCCCACCAATCCTAAGACAGCTCTGCACTCCTTCGGAAGGGCAGGCCATCTCATCCTCTCTACAACCACAGCAGGTGAGCACAGCCAAGTCATTGCCCCATAATGGGGGTGAGATGGCATTGGATAAGACGACTCTTACACTTTCCCTCTCTGGCCCAGTGAGTCCAAGAGGGACAGAGTTACCAACTGGGGATGGGAACAGATTTATTTGCCTCCATCAGGGCAGCTGCTGTCATTTTGAAATGCTGTGGCCACAAAAGATGCCACACAGCATGGAAGAGATGTAGTCACAAAACACTAATTCTTTTTCTTTCTTTCAATGGATAGACGAGAAACCTAGCCTCCTGAATTCTCAAAATCAGTGCCTTTATTCCTCTGTAACAGGCCAGGGGTGGGGGTTGGGGGGGGGGGCGGAATCGAAAGGTCTAGGTGGCAGAGGTGCCTGCTTTGGTGTGCCTTGTCTTGGCGACTGCTCTCCCAGGAAGACTCTTGAGATGGAGACCAGCAGGATTTGGGGTCACATCCTGCTTCGGACCCTGCCAGATCACCCAGACCTCACACATCACCCTTGGTTCCTTCTATGCCAGATCTTTTGATAACTTCCAAATATTAAATTCACCCTCAAAAGACAAAAATATGTTAGGAGGGAGGGTTTTCAAAAGAATTTGCTGAAGCCAAAGTAAAATCTTTCTGAGTCTGACTAATAGCCACAGCATCCAAACAAGAATTTAGTCTCCTAAAGGAACGATTATGAAGGGGACAACAGCTGATTTGGATGCGTAAGTTCTGGTGTGTTTGTATTAAGACAGGAAAGAAAAAAACAGAGGCTCCTAACTCTACACTCACCTTGAATAATGAGGCAGGCAGAAATAAAGCAATGGAAATGCACTGAGGGGGTTGGATAGGAAAATTCAACTGCCACTCAGACAAGACGTGACTGCCGCTTCACCCCACTCACTTTGACGAACCAGTGACACTGACTTCCACCAGCAAGAATCAGCGGAACAGACAAATTCCTGGGATAACATTTTGTCTGATCCTAATCTACAACATCTGTGAGATCAAGGCAAAAAAATAAAAAGGGCACCATACCCTTAATATACAGCTCCCACCATCCCACCAATTCTGAAGACCATCTCCTCAAACAATTTCCAGTGTCCTACTACAAACAATATCAAGAAAACAAGCCTACTGAATTTGAAGACATTGTGCTGGCAATGGACAGATATAAAAATAGAAAGAAAAAAGCACTCCTTTTTCAACCACGCTTTATTTAGAACAAAATAAAATTAGAAAAGAAACTGCATTTTGGAGTCAAGCAACTCCTAGTTAACCACTGTTAAATATATGGCATTTATTTGTCCTGAATTAAAAAGAAAAAAAAAAAAAAGTCCTAAGAATTCGGAAAACTCACCAAGTTAACACTCTGTGGGGCTGGAAAAATACATTCCCCAGATAGTTCTTCTAAGAATGTCCCGTAGGGGGCACTAGAGAGGCATGATTGGGGCTGACACAGTCATTTCTGGTAAAAGTTCTTTGATGTGAGGAATGTCCCAGCCTGGTACAGTTGGCAAAAGTTCACTCTGGGGAATTTTGTGTGTGTGTGTGTGTGTGCATGTATGTGTGTCTGTCTGTCTCTTGGAAAAGAATGGTTGCCAAAGAAGAGAGTTAGTCTGGTATTCCTTGTTTCCAAAAAGGAACTGTCCCTTTTGATTTATTTTCACAAGTTATCTGAGAAACAGACAAATGGCAGCCTTGGAAAAGTTCTGGGTCTTGTTTTTGTTTTGTTTTTTCATTAAAAGGGGGCCAAGCTGATGAAAACAAGTTATGAAATGACCTATGTTTGTGTAACTGGCTGGATTGCGTAATGTTCAGGGCCTGAAACCGTGAGTCGAGCAGTCAGCCAGGGCATATATCTGGGAGGTGTTTTCCTAGGAAAGTTAGGAAAGAGAGAAAACAACAATAAAAAGAAAAAGCCGGGGGTGGGGGTGGGGGTGCAACTATTAGGGGCAAATCAAATCACCAGTGACCAACGTCTGAGATTAAAACTATAACTGGAACAGGAAATATTTTTCATGCTTCAAGTTCCTGCCACATACAAGAACAGAGGTTTTAACAAAGAGTTATCTGCCGCCCCCCTCAAGTCACTGAAACTCACGGCCATGTGTTAAGACCAAGCTTCATGAAGTGAGAAGAAAGTACTAGGCTGAGTAAACAGCAACAAATTTCTAAGGAATATTAGACCCCACAAAAACAAAGAGAGGAGAAAAAAATAATATTCACTTGCCCAAGGTAAAACTAGAGCTCTTACACTGAGCTGCCACAAAAGGAGGAAGGCCCATCACCAACTGCCAGGAAAGTCTCTCCATAAAGGAAGCTAAGAGAAATAAAGTGATTACAGGTTTTATCTGGTATGCAATAAAGTTACCTTGAGCCCGGGTGGGGCCACAGACATGTGAAGTAACAAAAGCTTCTCACGTCAGCTCTTAGGACCACAGAACAGCTCTGCTCCCAGTTACAGGGATGATGGAAAAACCCTCTCCCGTCCTCTCGCCACCTCCTCCCTCAGGAGTGGACAGGCTGAGAAACTTGCCCAAAGCGGCATTACCTTACCAATCCCTCTGGTTTAAAGGCGCCTTGCTTGAGCTGCTGGGCCGAATGGACAGGCACATACGCAAGAACCCCGTGCACCAGTTATTACTAATTGCAAAATCCTCATGTGTTACAGCACGCTAGGAATTAGCCAACAGCTGCTTTTTGCTTCAGTAATGAGGCCCCATTACACTCTGCTGGACTGAGTTCTCTTCCTTCTTCCTAGCTCTGGTTTCCTGTCTGATTTTCTTCCAAAACAGGGAATTGCCTCCACTCACATCCTGGGCTCAAAGCCCTAGTGACACAGATTATTCAATCGGGGCACTGATGTCCGGTCTGACTTCCCATCCAGGCCCCAGGGTCTGAGCAAAGCCCGGCTGCAAGGTTGTAACATTTCAGTGATGACTGCCACAGAAACGGCAGCCAAAGGAGCGGATGAGAAATCAAAAGATTCCTTCCTGATTTGGAGAGGCAGAGAGGGACATTTTGGGGCTGTTGAACTGGAGAATGAGGGAATGGATTTCAAATGACTCCAACCCATTGCCTAATGATGGCTGGATTCAACAGAAACCACCAATGGGGCTGGAAAGCAAACAAAATCACTTTGGGACAAGATTTGAAACTCATCACCTTAGTGTTCATTATTAAGGGTGCATGCACTGACTGTACCCTCAATGCACTGACAAGGCTCTCTCCAGTGGGTGCTTATGGGGATACCAGGGCAGGTAGAGGGAAGACACGGAAAAGCCATTCTGAGGATCCACCAGGTATGGGGAACCACTTTGGAATAAGAGATCCCTCCTCAGTTACTAAAGAGAGCCACGTTTCCATTTTATTCTCCATCAGGGTCCCTCTTCCCTGGAAGCCCACCCCAGCCCTTCCTGGTTGGCTGGCTTATAGACGCCAAGGCCACCGCCTAACCAGAGTAACTCTTGCTGCAGTCAACTGGGCTAGAGACTCGGCAGATCCTGACCAAGACGGGCTTCAGGCTCTAGCAGCCTTGTTTGTTAAGTCAGCTCCCTCACAAGCCTCTGGGTGGGTGGGTGGGTGGGTGGGGTTGGGGGTGGCTGTTGCAGAGGGCAGGCAGCCCACCAGCACCACCAACCTAGCAGCACCTTTCCGGTAGTTACAGACAGAGATGGCAGGCACAACCCCTCCAGTGCAAACCAGTCCGCCTGCTTTAGAAACAAGTTATTTCTCGGCTTCCAGAACCATTCAGGAGCCTAGAGGAGGTCTCTCCAGCTTCCCTTCTCTCTGCAGCCGTCCTGGCCCCAGGTACTCCCCAGACCCCAAGGTGCCCCTTTGGGTGGCAGTTTAGGCTCCTAGTCCGGCCCTAACAGGAGGTGGATGGGCGCAGGGTACATAGGCGCACGCAGCCAGAGCCAATCAAGGCTGACCTCCTCCTTTCTGACCTTCGCACCTGATTCCCTGAGTGACAACTCTCGCCCTCACTCTGGATTACTTGAAGGAGTCCAACCAGTTTCCGAGTCCCCAACCTCTTTCCGAAATTAACTAAGACCAACGGCGGGAGAAGGTGCGGGGTCGGGGTGGGGGAAGAAGGAGAGGGCTTTTACGCAGGAATAAGTTCCCTAGATGTCGGAAGGGGCCCGTGCGTGAAAAATTGGCGGGGGGAGGGGGGCAGTCCACCAAGGAGATAGAGGGGAATGGAGATGAATTCCTGGGAGAGGAGGGAGGTACAGGCTTCTCGAAACGGGACCTGCAATTCCAGGAGCTTGTCTGGATACGATGTAGTGTGAAGGACAGGGTTTGTAGGCTCTTTCAGCCCACTCGCCGCTCCAGTTAAAAAAAAAAAAAAAAGTGTTGGCGAGGATAGAGGGGGTGAAAGGAGGTGTGGGCAGGAGTTGAGAATTCAGAACTTACAATGGTGGCCCGTAGGAATTTTCTCGCCAAACCGAGAAAGGTCAAAGAAAGCAAAAGAGGCAGTGGCGGCGAGAGGAAGGCGGGGGTCCACCCGCGCCGCCAGGTGCACCCGGGGCCCGCACCTACCTGCTGGCCGCCGCCGCCGCTGGAGTAGGACTCGGCGTGCGCAGGAGAGCCGCTGCTGCCCCGGGACGAGGTGTCAAAGTTCCCGGGATAATCCTGGTACATGATCCGCGGTGGGGGCCCGAGAGGAAACAGGGTGTTTTTCTTCCCCCGCCCTCGCCGCGGCCGCGCACCGGCTGCTGTGCGCTGGCTCTCTGCTGGCCGCGCCTCGGGCTTGTCCCCCTAGGCGGAGACACCCCGGGAACAGGGCCCCCTGAGCGCCGAGCGCTACACCACTTCTTTCCTGCTCTGCGAGCGCCGCGGGACCAGTTGTCCACCCAGTCCCTCCCTCTAAAAAGTCCGCGCGTCCCTCGGTCCCTCCCCTGCGCGCGCCCTCCCGCCCCCGCGCGCAATCGGAGCCCAGCCTGGACCGCCGGCTCAATCAAAAATCGGTAATTAAAAAAGAATGGGAGTCAACCCGGCGGGTCAACCCTGCCAGGTCTGGGGACCCCCGATGTCAGGGCAGAAAAGAAAGAAAAAAAAAAAAAAGGCAGAAAGAAAGGCAGCCCGCTTGGAGAAACTTCTATTTCCTCCTTTTAGAAAAGGAGCTGAGAATAAACTTCCTGTGGCCGACTCGCCGCCGGAGTTTGGAGCGGCTCGGACACTTGACTAGGAGAAGGCAGCCTGCGCCCGGCCCGCGAGGATCCAGCTGAGCCGGCGTGGAGAGGGACGCGGTGCCGCGGCTCCGGCGCCCGGACCTACACCCCTTCCCGGGCGCCCGCTCCCGGACGGGCCAGCCTCGCCCGTCCGCGCCTCTCTCTCTCCCTCTCTCGGTCCCCGCCGAGCACCGCTCGCTTGCTCGCTGGTTTGCTCGGAGCCCCAGCGCTCTGCCCGAGATGAGTCACTACAATGGCACGATTTCAACTCCACACTCTTTATTCTCCAGCCCCTGTACCTCACGTCAACCCGACTCCACCTTGCAGGGAGGAGCGCGCGGGGAGGCGGGGGGAGAAGGCCGAGGAGGAGGGGGAGGAGGAGGAAGACGCGCGGGAGGAGGCGGGCGCAGCGCTCCCCTATCTGCCCCGGCTCCTGGCCGCGCTGACGCCAGCCGCACACCCCGTGCGAGGAAGGAAGGCGGTGGCGGGGGTGGGAGCGGACCGCTGGCGCGGTTTGGGGGAGCCGAGACAGCCTGGCCCATCCCCACCCCCCCGGGCCACGTGCCCTTGGTCTGTTCCACTGGCGCACGTTGCCAAAGATGGTCATTTGCGTTAGAGGACGCGAGTGCGGGTTTCCTCGCTTTCGGGTGACGTGGAGGGAGAGGGATTCCCTCGCCGGCTCCCGAGAGCGCCACGGCCTCCCCACCTTCTCCACCGCCCGGGGAAGGGGCGCGGGGCGGGGCCCCTGAGAGCCGCCGCGCGGGCCTCGGCGCCGGGTTTCAGAAAATAATCACAGTCCTGAAGAGCTAGACGGGCGGTTCAGTGCGGCGCCACCGCGAGGCCGGGAGCCGGGCGCGCAGAGCCGCTCGCAGGGAGGGCGCGGCCGTGCACGGTCGTCGGCGCCCTTCGCGGCGCCACCCGGAGCAGCGGGCGCCCTGGGCGCCCTGGGTATCCGCGCCTCCCTGCGGCCGGGCCTTGGCGGGGCGCAACGCCGCCGGGCGGGACCGGCCTGCCTATTTTCCCTTCCGCGGCTGGCTGCCCACTGCTTCCCTCCCCCCTCCCCTTTTCGGCCCTGCAATTAATTTGTTAGGAGTAGCCTTGAAGACGAAATTAACCAGTCAAGACATTCCGGCCGCCCTCTATGCTGGGCAATTAGGACTCATCTAATAGGAGTAATCGGGCATTATAAGCAACCTCGACTGTTATGAATTTGAAAGAAAAAAAAAAAACCAGGGAAGAGGGAGGCCCGAGAGAGGGCGTGCCCCAACGTTGTCTTCAGCTGTTTTGGAGCGAAGTTCAGGCAGTAGGTAGTCCGGATTCCTAGCTTCCCCCGCCTCACTGGGCGGGGCGGGGCGAGGTGCGGGGTAAAGAGCACAGGCCCTGGAGTGTGAACGCCAGGGCTGTGCTGCTTACGAGCTGTGAGACTTTGGGCGAGTCCCTTAACCTCTCTGGGCTTCAGTTTCTTTCTGTAAAACGAAGGGATTGAGACATGACCTTCTAAGGCCCTTGTCAGTTCTGGAACTTCAGTCCTTCTGCAGAGATGATGATCCGGAGGAGCACTGTACTAGGAGTCAAGGAAATCGAATTCTGCTCCACGCTTTGCCTTAGTCTCGTACCCAGCTCTTAATGTACCAGCGGGAAGATGCGTGAAGGCTGTGAAGCGTTGTGCACTGTAACACATCACAGTTTCGGCCCTCAGTCTCTTTATCTGTAAAGTGGGGGTGTTGCTAGGAAAGAAAAATAGAACCCAGCCGGGAACTCAAAGCTTTCCCGTGGCTCTATATAAAGCGCTGGCGTTTCCGGGACGGCTGGCGGCATCTGGCCGCCCCAATGGCCCCAAGATACGGTAATCCTAAACAATACTCGGGGTCATTGTTTACAACTATAAAACACATTCTGTCCTCGGCTCCATCCCCAAGGACGCGCGTGGAGAGGCGAGGCTGGCTGAGCTCCTCGCACCTCCCTCGCTGCCCTGCAGCGCAGCGTCCGCAACTCCGCGGGTCGGGGCGAGAAGTGCGAGGCAGATGGATGCGCGCACCCAGCGCGGGGCTTGGCGTTTTTGCCATCTCTCTCTTTTTTTTTAATCCTGTGTCCTGCCTGCCTGGGTTGTGTTTACGCTCCTCTCCCAGCAGGACTGAGTAAATGCAGTCCTTTGACGCAAAACCGTTCAGCCCTTTCCCCAGCGGCAGCGGCAAAACCCAGAAAACTGGGGGTGGGGACGGTGTGGGGGGAGCGCAGGTGAAGAAATCGTGACACTTTCTGACTCGCCCCTTCGTCGCCTCCCGCACCGCACGGTCCTCGGCCGCCCCGGCGAGCTGCTAGGTGGGGCTACAAAGTCAGGCGCGGTCCGGGCGTCCAGCGCCCTCCTGGGAGCAGCCGCGTGTCCAAGCGGCGCTCACAGACGCACTTTTAGTTTTTCTTTGAGCGGCAGCGGCTACCCGGCCCTCCCCCACCCTGCGCTTGAAAATCCGAGTGCTTCTGGGTCTCTCCCACACAGTCCTTCCAGTAATTCGGGGGGAAAGAAGGAGGGGGAAAGGGAGCCTATGCTTCCTCCGTGGCCTCCGCCGTCCCAGGCGCGTCCAGGCCGGGGCAGGCGCCGCCGGGAGCGCGCGGGCGGGCGAGCGCACCCTCGCGCCCTCGCCCGCCCCCGCCCTGCCTGCTCCCCAGCCTTTTCCTTTCTTGTGGGTTCCCGTAAAGCCCAGCAACCCCGAGACGTCTGCAGAGCATCACGGAATCTGTGCTGATGTAAGTCGCTAGCCTCCCTTTGGTGCGCCCCGGCCTGCCTCGAAGCGCTTTGATCCTGGCCTTCCCGGCTCCAGAATTTGTGCTGGCTCCCTCTGCCCGCCGGGAGGCCCGCGATCTGCAGCCGGCCTTCACCTCTCAGTCCCTGAGCGCCAGGCACAGAGCAGCGCCCTGATGCTGCGGGACCGACCAACTGGTGCAGCTGGTGCCTCCGACTAACTGAATGCCAAACCGAGAATTTAGCCTTCAAGCCCAGTTCATGGCCCCCTCCGTGGGGAATCATTCCAGGATCACCCAGTAACAAAGGATTCTCTGACTCTCTGGAATAAGATACTAAGAAGAATAGGGGCCAATCTTTATTGAACACTTACCAGGCGGAATACTTTAAGGGATTGTCTCATGCAATCCTCCCAACAAAAGTTTGAGGTGGGTATTATTCCCTGGTTGCAGATCAAGAAAACGAGATGAAGTAACTTGCCCAGGAGAATTAGTTAGAGGGTTAGTGACCCAGCTGGAAGTGCGGCTGATCCTCTATGACACCAGGCTCCTCCTCTTACACAGGACATGCATGACCTGCCTCCTACCGGAATGTCTTTGTTTCTCTCTTACTGGTCCCCAGAAAGCATGGACTTCATCTTGTGCGTGACTCTGTCCTACGCTTAGAGGTTCTCCTTAATTCTCTGCCCACCACTATCACTCAGGTGAAGGAAAGGTCATGTCAAGTGCCAGAAGAAGAGATCATAAAATGAGATGGGGAGAAAAAGGTAACTTGGGCTGCCTTCTCATTGCCTCTCCAGGTCTTGGGACCTCCCTGCACTAAAGTGAGGTGTTTCCTCCTCTGTCCCTCCCAGTCTGATGTCTGACTCCTGACCAAAATGACTGCCTGGCTGGACTGTACTGGCCCTCCTGTCTGAGTGCTGGACAGTTCATGAAGCCCTTTCACATACATGGTCTCGTTTCTCCTCATACAACATCCCTTCCAGGGATGTGACAACAATCAGGGTCACTCTGGATTGGCAAAGAGGAGGCTGAGGAACACAGTGGCAAGGCAACCTCCTCAAGATTTCCCAACCAGAGTCTGAACGCAAACCCTTCTCACCTGCCTTTACATTCAGTGCTCGCCTGTTACCTGTGCTCCCAGCCTTGTCAGGTCAGAAGCAAAGTCCATGACTTAATGATAAATGGTCCTCTATCCACCATGCCTGAGTGAATCTGCCATCTTTTCTCTATTGTAAACCATACATTTTGAACATTTCTGAAAGTCAGGTGCAAGTTATAATCAGTGACTAACCTGGAAGCATTTCTGTTTGTCCCAAGATCTCTGGATCAGTCAGGAGTCCATCAGGAAACAGACTTCAGCCCAGATGGTTCAAAGGAAGAGGCTTTAATAGAACATTTCCATAAAGAGGTGTGAGCAGGGCGAAGAGAGTGACAAGGGACCTTGTTGCACCCCAGGCCTGGTAACAGGTGGTGGAAACTATTGACCACCCCCAGGGTTGAAAAGGGAAGAAAACAGAGTTATTAAGAGCCTTGTGCACACTGGGACCATGGAAGGCGGCCATCCAGCAGGATAAAGAGAAGCAGCCCCTGCCAGAGAGAGCCCTGAAGAGGATGGCGACAAGATCACAAGCCCATCTCTCACACCCCTGTCAGCCTCCCAGGGTGCAGAGAAGGGCAAGGAAGGGTGAACAGTAGATCTGGTGGGGGTGGGAAAGACACGTTCAGCAAGTAAGGAAAAACCAGCACAGATGCTGTTAAAGCCAGATGTATCTTCTCACGGGTGGCATTTCAGGATGGGGGGAAATACAGTCCATCAGTGACTCTCACATCTCACCCCGAGTCGGGGTAAACATCAGAATAACCCACACAGCTTTTCAAGCTGCACCTCCCCTCCCTTTAAACCTCAGGGATACACTCAGCCACTAATCCCAAGGGAATGTGTTGTATCCCTCAGGTGTGGGGGCAGAAAGAAAGGCTGGGAACCATGGATCAAAAGAGATCAGCATCTGGAAGAAAGAGCAGGGTGAATAAGCAGTTTGACTCCTCCCTGTGGCCTTACACAACTCCTTTACATTCCAAGAGGGGCCCACCCAGCTGAAGTATTCTGAGACGTGACACGTGCCCTTACCCACCATGAGTTCCATTTCACGTATGGGATGCACACCAAGGAGGAGATGTGAAAGCAAGGGAGTCCAAAAACTATTGCTCTAGAGGCCATCCTAACATTAATATTAAAACAGAATATTCTGCATCTGGGTGGTGGTTACATCTGCATACATGTGACAGACTCATCAAGCTCTGCCCTCAGCTTAGGGCCCTCTACTGTAGGTTACCTCCAATTTAAAGAACACAAACAACAGCAAATCCTTTTGATTGACTTAGACCACATTTAGCATTATACTGAAGTTTGTGCAAGACTTCTCAGAAAGCATATGCAAATGAGGCCTTTCTGGTCCCAGTTCAGCTCGTGGCCCCTGAGAGACTCTCAGTAGTGACTGCCTTAGAAGACTCAGGCAGGAAGAAGGTACTTCCCCAGTTGTGTGTGTGTGTGTGTGTTTAAGCAGGATACATTCCAGAGATAAGGTGACCAGTGTGATTATTCAGAAATATCTTTATGAGTCAGAACAGAAGTGACCCCTGGTAGGAATGTTTGTTGGGTCTGGAGAGGAAGAACAGGACAGTTTCCTTCGCTTCCTCTTCTGGGTCCAAGATCCGCACAAGGAGAGGAGCTCAGATTGGGCTTTGAGTTGAGAAACAGCGGTCCAAGGCTGGCCCTGCTATGGCTGGCTGTGTGACCTGGACCAAGTCCCTTGACATCTCCAGGCCTCTGCTTCCTCATCTGCCACCAAGAGGCTGGACTGAACGCAAGCCCTGTCATAGGGCAAGGGATACAGAGAAGCCCTAAAGTGGGAGACACTTTCCCCACCACTCCTCCATCCAAGACAAGTCTCCTGCCAGGCATCTTCAAGTCTCACACAGAAACACCTATCCGCTCTCTCCTGAGGACTACAGAAACCCAGGGGGTTCTTCAGACTCCAGCATGAGCTTTCCCCCTCCTGCTCCACCCCAGGCCAGAGGCTCCAGGCAGGTTCCCTCCACTTCTAATGTGGTCAGAGTCCAAGACCTGCCGGGCTCTCATAGCTGTCCATCAGCCTGCCCCCAGGATTTGCTGAGCACTTCCTGAGGAAGGAGGAGTAGGAGAAGTCTGGAACCTAGATGGACCCTGCCCCCAGGCAGCTCACAATCTAGCTGAGAAAAATAGAGAGTAACACACAATAATTTGGGCAGGAAGCAACAACAATAGTGACACCTATAAAAACCTTTTATAGGGCTTCCCCATACCAGACAGTGTTTTAATTGTCATATATATTAACTGAGTTAATATTCACAACAACTCTATGAGTTAGTTACAATTATCCCCATTCAACAGATGAGGGAAACTGAAGTCAAGAGAGGTAAACTCTCTCAAGATTCCAGAGCAAAAGAGAAACAGAGTTGGGATTTGAACACGAGCATTCAGGCCTGTCTAGTCATAGCTATGGTTTTTTCAGTAGCCATGTATGAATGTGAGAGTTGGACTATAAAGAAAGCTGAGCACCACAGAATTGATGCTTTTGAACTATGGTATTGGAGAAGACTCTTGAGAGTCCCTTGGATAGCAAGGAGATCCAACCAGTTCATCCTAAAGAAAATCAGTCCTGAATATTCATTGGAAGGACTGATGTTGAAGCTGAAACTCCAAAACTTTGGCTACCTGATGCAAAGAACTGACTCATTGGAAAAGACCCTGATTCTGGGAAATATTGAAGGTGGGAGGAGAAGGGGATGACAGAGGATGACATGGTTGGATGGCATCACCGACTCTATGGACATAAGTTTGAGTAAGCTCTGGGAGTTGGTGATGGACGGGGAAGCCTGGTGTGCTACAGTCCATGGGGTTGCAAAGAGCTGGCCATGACTGAGTGACTTAACTAAACTGACTTAGGCCCCAGACTCTTGTTACGGGAGGGGTCAATGAATCTTCCCCTAGCTTGAAATGGAATCATGACAAATCATCTCTGCCTACCTGGGTATGCAGTAGCTAGGACCTGTGTTATTGGCCTATTTTCCAAACAGAGAAACTGAGGTTCAGGAAAGGTAAGCCATGGGCTCAAGGCCACACCTACCGTGCAGGCAGAGCACAGTTTACCCAGGTCTTCAGACTCCCATGTGCCTGGCCTTTGCTTTTCTCCTCCACACACGGGGCCACAGGGGATACAAAAGGAGCTCATAGAACAACCAAGAGCAGGAGACCTCATTGCTTGTCGCAGGTCTCCTTCCAGTGCTCATGAATCTCTGTTGAGTGGCAGCCTAGCAGCCACTTCCCTTTCTAGTAGGAACACCCTGATTTTCCTTTGGGAGAACCTCCACTTCCCCATTGATACTGACCCTTGGGCTGCAGGGATGGACATAAGGACACATGATGCGGTCCTAATCAAACAGAACATCCATTTCCCTGGCCTCAGTTACCGACCAGTTCAGGGTTGTGTTCATGACACAAGACTTGCTTCTAAGAGGCAGACCTGAGGCTTTGACTGAAACCTTTGGGAAAGATGTTCTCTCTTTTCAACAGAGAACAACAGGCTTCTGATGACTCTGTTGCACCTCCTGGACACTGGCAAGCTTAGAATGGTTGCTCCTAGACTTTCCATTTTACAAGAGATTCCCTTTTCCATTGGAGTCAATTTCAGTTGAGTATCTGTCAGTTTCCGTGGTGCTGGAAAAGACTTTTGAGAGTCCCTCAGACAGTAAGGAGATCATACCAGTCAAACATAAAGGAAATCAATCCTGAATATTCATCAGAAGGACTGATGCTGAAGCTGACGCTCCAATACTTTGGCCACCTGATGCGAAGAACTGACTCATTAGAAAAGACCCTGATGCTGGGAAAGATTGAACACATGAGGAGAAGGGGATGACAGAGGATGAGATAGTTAAATGGCATCACCAACTCAATGAATGTGAGTTTGAGATAGTGAAGGACAGGGAATCCTGGGGTGCTGCAGTCCACAGGGTCGCAAAGAGTCAGACATGTCTTAGCAACTGAACAACAACAAATCTGTCAGTTTCAAGTAAAAGAGCCCACCAGTGAGCACCTAAAGAACACCTACTATTAGCTCTTACTGTTTCTAGACATTTCAGAAATAAGCAATGTCAGGTAAGGAAGTGGCTGTCTTCAAAGTATCTGGAATCTGGTGAGGCATGAAAAAGATTCTCAAACAACTTTAAAACAAGCCAGAGCACAATAAACACCACAAGGCAACCACCAGGATTCTCTGGCTGATGCAGAGGGTGAGAACATATCAGGTGGAACACCTTAGAAAAGGCTTTCTGAAGGCAGTGGCACTGACATTGGCCTCAAGAGTCTGATGAGATGCTTACAGGTGAAGGTGGGGGAGGTTGCAGAGTAGACAGTGTTAGGAAAAGCCCAAGTTCAGGAAAGTATGCATATGCAGGGGCAAGAATCAAGTGATGGGGTTGACTGAGACCAGGGAACATTCTAAAATTTATAGCATGGGGGGTTGGTGAGGAGAGAATTGTTTTGAGTGATTTCCAAATATCTGAAGGCACTCCCTGTGGGAAAAAAGCTAGGTCTATTTGGTATGGCTCCAAAGGATGAGGCTAGGGCAAAGGGTGGATGCTGGTACTGGGAGAGGCAGAGTTGACCTTAGCCTAAGGAAGGCAGCCCTGCCAGTCAATATCATGAGAAGTGTGGGAAGATGTTCAAAAAGAGGCCAGACTCTGGTGAGTGTTATAAGGGGATTCAGAAAGCAGAAGGGAGTCTGAATTGGCTGACCCTCACCATTCTGTGAATACTGAGCCAGACTTGGAAATCTGGCTCATACTAGAGGGATTTGGATTTCATTTCAAAGGCAGTGCTAATATTTTGCAACTTGAAGAGGGAGGAAAGGAAGCAGGCACAGTGATAGGGTCAGATATATATCTGTATCTGTGACTTTCTTTTGTAAACACACAGTTTGGGAAATTTTAGTATGGATGGGATCAGAGGTGATGCCCAGAAATTTTTTTTTGTTGTTAGATGGGATAATGGTATTCATTCATATAAGATAATAGCATATTTTCTAGATGCATGCTGAAGAACATAGGGATTAAACGACATAATGTTTGCATCTTGATTTAGAATATTTAAGCAAGAAAAGAGGCAGAAAAGATGTATTTTTTTCCCATACACATACCTGTGTATGTGTGGATAAACACAAGTATATGTATATGTGTGTATATGTATACTAGACACATATACAAAATTAGCAAATATAATGTTGAAGATATCAGATAGAAAGTGATACTGATTGTGTTGTTCTATTATATAATTTTTAAAGGCAAAATGAATTTAGAAGTCATTGCAGGTCAGGCAAACTGTAGGGGCGTATGGGCTGAGTCCTGTTTCTTGGCTACGTTAGGCTTACAAGTGTGTTGTGTGTTCCCTTTGTAAAAACTCAGTGAATTTGCACACAATTTGTGTACTTGGCTGGATGTTTTTGTTTTCTGAGTATCATTCTGTTGGTGATGACAATTGAACATTATTCATAAAACATAACTCTTGAGTAACTAATAATTATCAAAGATTATAATTGTACAATATGAGGCAGTATAGAACAAAATACAATTATTGGAGGACAACTGCTCTACAATATTGTGTTGGCCTCTGTTACACATCAACACGAATCAGCCACGGTATACACATGTCCCCTCCCTCTGGATGTATGTTTTATACATCCATGAATTTACCCTAAAATGCTAACCCTACATACATGTGCACGCACACACGGGCATATAAGTGGTACAGAGACCAGAACTGTGATATACACATGAGAGGGAGAGCGGTCTGAAGCACACACCACTCCTCCACTGATAATTTCTTAGAAGACACGGTGTGAACTGTGGCCTTAAGCCTGAGTTTTCCAAACAAGTTTGAATGCTCCCCTCAGGGAGAAGTGTTGTTTGTGTTTGCATTACTCAGAGATACACATCATGGCTGCAGCCAGAAGACAAAAATCTAGCGTTAAGCCAGTCACCATGGTAGAGGGTGGGAGGGAGTGAGAAGAGCCCAGACTGGAGACCCAGAGGAGAGAAGTGGGGGGACCACAGAGGGCAAGGGTCTGGGAGAGCCGCGTCCGTGTTCAATGCTCAAGTCCCCAACACTCCAGTCATCCAGGGTATGCTCACCTGGGGAGGGCAGCCATGTACAGTTTCGAGGGTACCCCAAGAATGACACACAGAGAGGGTGCAGGCGCTACCCCTACTGAGAGCCCCCTGGATGTCGTACACCCCACCCAGCACCCCTGTGGATCAGCTGATGTGGGCCACAGAGCACATGGGCTGCCATGGGGACCCGCACCCCTGAAGCCACGCCGAGCCCAGGGGGTGGTGGCCCTGTTATCTGCACAGTGAGCACATCACGTGATTCCCTGCCTCAGACAAGGAAACACTTGAGAGATAAGAGATGTTCCGGGAAGGAAGGGAGGCAGAAAGGGAGGGAGGAAGGGACACCACTGATTTTTCTTTGGAGGCAACTGAGATATTTCCAGAAACAGCCCTCAGTTTGTAGGCAAAAGACAAGGCATCCTGGTTCTGCTACTCGGAGCTGCAAACCCTTGACAAGATCACATCATCTCTAGACACCAAATTCACTCGTTTGCAAAGTGGGGTGGAGAAGGCTGATTTGTGCCCACGTAGGTGCTCAGAAAGGGCTGTGGGCTTAGATCAGAGAGGTCTGGGTTCCAATCCTCACTTTGCTGCCTGAGAGCCAAGGGACCCAGGGCAGTTGCTGAACCCCTCCAAGCCTTACTTTCCTCCCTTGTAATGTGGGGACCATCATAACACCAAGACCTCAGGGTGTGGTAAGGATCACGCACATATGCATTCATCTAAATATCCACCCACTGTCTATTTACTTATATTGTGCTTATTCCCAAAAGGATTTCTGTAGCTATGGGGGAAGATTCCTTGCAGCATCAAGGGAGGGGCCTGACACCTGGTTGGGCTGAAAGCACTGCATCCCTTTCTCTGCCAAACTCATGAGGTTGGGGTGAGGCTCAAATGGGATAATGTTTCTGAAAAATGCCTTGCAAACTGGGGGGGTTCCAGACCCATGACAGCTAGAGAAAGGGGGAAAGAAAAGGATTGAGGGAAGCTGAGGCAGGAATGGACATCCGGCCTCCTAACAGGGGAAGAGTTTGGGTTCTTAGAGCCCCAAGGGGCACCAGCTAGGGGCCCATATGCTTAATTCATAAAGCAGCTCTGGGAGAAGCCATGGCTACAGGGTCCTGTAAAGTCAGAGCTAGAAGGAACATGAGAGATCATGTATTACTACTCTACCCCTACCCCATTTTACAGATGAGGAAACTGAGGCTCAGAGAAGGAACTAGGCTGGTCTCAGGTCACCCAGGGCAGCAGAGGCAGTGCTGGGACCAGACTCATTTCCTGATGCAAAAGGTAAGGCACTGTTTCCACTGTGAACCTGGCATGTTTCCCCTCACTCTGGCCTGGGGTGCCTGGAAGTAGGTCTGTAGGAACCTCACGTTGTGGGATGAATTCTGGTAGCTGAAGGCAGGAAGGTTTGTTCCCTCCCCTGGGAAGTACGCCTGGAGCCCCACCTGGGATGATGTGCCCAGGGGCTCCTGAGCAGTAATTGTGGCCAATGAACATAACCCACAGCCGAGAGCAAACACAGAGCCTCATTGTTAGGGACATCGATTGCTGCACTGGGTTGGGCATTTATTTATTATCACATCTATTTCTTTTCATTAACAGAAGGCAAATATTCCCCACCCCAGTAACTGGAAGGCTACCACCTGTACCAAGGGATGGGTGATGTCTCTTGAGGCTGGGTTGGGAGCAAAACCGACCTACTGACATGGTCCTTCCATCTGATCCAATTCAGATGAGAGTAGGAGAGACTCGGGCCAGACCTACGGGAGAACTGCCCACACCATCGGGATCCAGGGGTGCATCACTCAGTACCGTCAAAAGCTGTGGGGTGGATTGGGAGCCAGAGCTGGTCTTATTCCTCGCTTCTCCTCTAGACTTTCGGCAAGATACTAAACCTCTGTCTTGGTCTGCTCAACTGCAAATATTAAGGGTTGCAAGGATGAAATAGTATACACGTAAAAGCAGCTAGCATAGCCCCTGATATATTGGTGCTCAGTAAGTAACCCCGGAGCTGTGTCTGAGAGCATGGTGAACCTGTATCTGCAGATGAAACCGTCAGGCCACAGGGACTCCATACAATACGAGGTGGATCTGAGCTGGATTGCCCCTGCTGGGGGAGGGTAATAGCCTCGCTGTAATCTCACTTGGGGCAGAGAAATAAACCTGGTAGCCGTCTCAGTCAATCGTCATCTTCGGTTTAGCTGTCATTTCGATGTTTCCATCCTTCTCTTGGGCCCAGGGTAGGAGCCCCACACCCCCTCCATCCCATCCTCAGGTTCTCTCCCCTTTCTCCTTGGGACACACCTGCAGGCCCTTCTCTTCCCCCACCAGCCCTGCCTTTCCCTTGGGAGGTCTAAGTTTCTTCTTGCTCTCATTTCAGAAGATCCAGCTTCTCTGGGATATTCCTACTACCCCCTCCCCCCAGCAAATGTAAGAGGGATTTCACTGGGACCCTCAGCAGAAAGCTTGGGAAGAGCCAGGTTCAGAGGTGCATGCTAAATCGCTTCAGTCATATCTGACTCTTTGCAACGCTGTGGACTGTAGCCCGCCATGCTCCTCAGTTCATGGGATTCTCCAGGCAAGAATAGTGGAGTGGGTTGCCATGCCCTCCTCTAGGGGATCTTTCTGACCCAGAGATTGAACCCACATCTCTCAGGTCTCCTGCATTGGCCGGCAAGTTCTTTACCACTAGCGCCACCTGGAAAGCCTCCAGGCTCAGAGGTAGCTTTACCTAATGAAGGAGGATTGAGTAGGTGGAGTCTGAGGCAGAAGAGAAGTCTGGACCCCGGGGATGTGAAGAGGAGGTCCTGTGAGGGCAGAACAGCGGAAATGCTCCTTCCTTCCTGGCTTCCTCCCTCAGGGCAACCCCAGCAGGCCCACGGCCCCTGGGAGGAGGCCCCCACCCACATCCTCACCCAGGCTGTCTGTGGCTTGGGGGAGGGGCTTCTCATTTTCCAGATCCTTGACTCTCAGCTTGTAATGGACCGTGTGTCACCTCCAGCAAAATGCCTGTCAACAACTCTAGGGATGGGAACCAAAGACAGTGAACTTGAACTCAACTATTTGGTTTGACCTTAATAGACTGTGAAAGCTGAAAAGGACACCCAGGCATCACAGAGACCGATTCTCCTTGCAAAGCAGCAAAGAAGTTCTGCAGGGTGATAAAAAAAAGATGGTAGTCAATAAAATGACTCCATTTCCAAATAAGACTGGAAAAGACTGAATTCAGTGGGCTTCTCTAGTCAGGGCTTCTCAGAGGCTTTTGTAGGCCAGTACAAATTATGAATATCCAGGATGCATTTTCCAAAAGCATCCCCTGGGAAGAGTGATTCAACCAGCCTCTTGGCATTATGGTGAGGAAACTGAGGCACAAGATTCTAGGGAGAGAACTTTTGGTGAGTTAAGGTCTCTTGACCCCAGGGTCTGTGCTCTGTCTCTGACTCCAGGATTAAGCTGGGTCATCTTTTTTGAATTTTGTTTTTGCATTGTAATCAAGGGCATTGGGCAGTGGGAATAGAGTTTATTTATTTAGGTATATTATATATGCTCTGAAGGATAGAACCAGGGCCAGTGGGTAGAGGTTCTTGTTGAGTGGAATTTCAGCTCCACCCAAGGAAGAACTTTAAAATAATTCGACCTGTCTAGGCATGAACTGAGTCAACCCATAAGGTAGCAAGCTTCCCATCATTGGAGGGGTCCAACTCATGCTAACTGACCACCGGGTGGGGTAACAGATGGCTCCCAGAAGGTAAGTCCATGTTCCAATCCCCAGAACCTAGGAATGTGTTATTTGGAAAAAAGGGTTTATGCAGGTGTCATGAAATTAAGGATTTCAGCAGGGGAGGTCATCCTAGATTATCTGGATGGACCCTAAATCCAGTGACAAATGTCTTTATAAGAATGAAGCTGAGGGAGGTCACACACCTTGTGGAGCTGCCCATGTGAAGACCGTGGAGACAGATGTGCTAAGGCTACAAAACGCCACAGCTGCCAGGGGCTGAAAGAGGTCCTGTCCACACCTTGAGTTTAGGCGTCCGGCCTCCAGAACTGTGGGAGAGTAAATTTCTGTCATTTTAGGCCAGCTTGTTTGTGGTAATTTGTCACAGCAGCCACAGGATAAGGGGCAGAGATGTTGTCAAGGGGAGATAAGCACAGATGGGTGAGAGAGGCTTCCTTGGATGAACCTCGGGGCCTCTCCTGACCCTGTGCCCAGCGGTCATCATACCTCCAGGACACCTGTGACTCAGTGACAGAAAGCCTGTGCCAGGATTTCCCCATCTGCCCTGGGACGGGGAAGCCATCAGGGCATCAGGCCCAAGTTAGGAACAGCCAATGGGGGCCGCTT
Source organism: Cervus elaphus (assembly GCF_910594005.1). Lineage (NCBI taxonomy): Eukaryota > Metazoa > Chordata > Mammalia > Artiodactyla > Cervidae > Cervus > Cervus elaphus. The sequence continues at coordinate 34,527,085 of NC_057825.1, read as the reverse complement.
AGTGGCTGAACCCTGGCTGGTGCTTCCTACGGCCCCGGCAAAGACCCCCACTTTGGTGTCTTCAGCAGAGGGTCCCTTAAATCAAAGAACTTACAGCATCTCTGCTAACTGATCAGATGACCTGTCCGGGGTAGGGGGGACGGCTTCTGTGAGAGCAGCTTTTGTGTCAATCAAGTGGGGTCTGCCCTTGGGTTCCCTGTCACACACACAGGGAAGGGGGGCCAGGGAGCCCCCCGAGGACAGCCTGTTCCCTCACCGCTCCATGCAGGCATGTCCACACGCACGCAGGGGCTCTGTCGCAACCGCCTCTCTGCCCCGGAGACAAGCGATAACACGCCCAGCGGCCCGTCTCTTTTTGCTTCAGTCCCTGGCAGAGTAAGACCCAACCCAGGTTGCAGGGCACAGCAGGATTAATTGCCAGGTAGAGGGGGAGGCTGTGGTTTGACTGTCTGAGCAACAACCCGGGGAGAGCTGGGGACAGGAGAGAGAGGAGGCTGAAGCCTCTGCTCCCCTCAAAGCTCCTGACTGGCCCCAAGGCCTGCAGCCATGGCAAACCCAGTGTCAGCGGCTTTGTCCTCCAGCTGGGAGCCCAGCCGTTCGGGCACCTGGCTGGCTGCTCCCTGCCTTCTTAGGGAGCAGAATGAGCTTTGCACACCTGGGTGAGCCAAGCGGGGTGCTGGGCAGGAGCCCCAGCCCTGGCACACCTGTGCGTGCGGTTGGCTGGGCTCACCCAGAACCCAGCTGGCCTTGGGTGTGGGGAGGGCTCCCACTGGCCCACCTGCAGTCTCACAGGACCCCCCAGTGTCCCCCCACCCCTGCCCCCGGCACCCTCGCGTGTCCCTAGAGCCTTAGGATCTGCTCTCAGAGGTTGGTGTCGCTTCACTTCCCTGCTCCTTCTCCCACTTTCCAAATCCTCCACAGACTTACCCCAAACACAAGAGGAAACATGGCATTCTCCCCTCTCCAGGTCAGAGAGGCTTTGTAACCGCGCCCACAGGCTCTGTAAATGTTTGCTTGCAGGCTTGTTTGGCTCAGCTGGGCCAGAATTGGGTCGAAGCCCCCCCCACCCCCCGCCCGTCCTCGATTGCCTTCTCCCCCTCCCAACACCACCCTAATTTCAGGCTCAACTGTGTGCGTTTAGAGCTTAATTAAACTCTTGTCTTGCTTTCAGAAGAGACATTTTCTGCCCCAGGGAGTTGCTACCGAGCTTTGTGAGGAAGGCAGGTCTGAGCAGGCTCCCAGGGGAGGACCTGCTGGTGGGAGAGACAGCATCGTCTCCTAGAAGCGGCCAAGCTGTAGTGAGGGGGAACCAGCAGGCGGGAGGCACAGAGGCCCCAGTCTTGATGGTGAGGCCACCCCCAAGCACAGGGGGGCCTCCCTGCCTCCATCGCAGCCACTGCGTGCAGCTCTCAATTATCACAGGTCACACCGTCCAGGTCACACTGTTCCCGTGCCCGCCCTGCCCCACCCAGCCCAGCTAGCAGCAGCTTCCAGTGCCTCCCGCCCACTGCTGGCCGCACCCTGGACTCACCATCTGAGATTCCTCCCTCAGGGCCAGCACCCCCCCCACCCAACCACCACCCCCAAGGAGCCTCAGGAGGAGGAAAAGGGCCCCATGAGGGGACTCTGCCATCAAGGCCCTCAACCCAGGTCAAGGCTGCCTTGCACTCGTTCCAGAAGGGACCCTGTGGTATGGAACTTGCTAGAGAAGCATGTCTCAGGGACAGACCGGGGCTAGAAGCCTGGGTCTGCTCCTTACTACCTAGGTGTCCTTGAGATGACTTCATCTTTCTGAGCCTCAGTTTCCTCATCTGTAGATTGGGAGTGCTCATAGACCTCTCCCACAGATGGGGAGGGCAATAGAAAGAGACAACATGGGAGAAAGCATTTTGTTAAGTTGGATGAAAGGCTGCATAAATAAATATTAGGCAGAATTTCTATCAAGATTAAGCAGGCAGTGGGCAACAACACCACTGCTCGAGCTTCATTCCACCCCCTTCCAGCTGCCAAATATCACTCCAAGGCTCTCTTCCCACCCTGCCCCCGCCTCCAACCCATTTTACTCAGTGAGAATTGTGTCCCCTGCGTGCCCTGCCCCCCACGTCCCCACCCCAGACAGAGACTCATCTCGCCATCTCTATTTCTTTCCTCCAGTTTCAAAGGCCCCTCAGGCATCCCCCACTGCTGTTTTTACCAACAGGGAAGCTGAGGCAAGGATCAGGAAAACCCTTGTCCAGACCACACAGCTTGTTTGTGGGGGGCTAGAGCCAGGTCTCCAGACACCCTCAGTTCAGTCGCTCAGTCGTGTCCAACTCTTTGCAACCCCATGGACTGCAGCACGCCAGGCTTCCGTGTCCATCACCAACCCTTGAAGCTTGCTCAAACTCATGTCCATTGAGTCGGTGATGCCATCCACTGTCTCATCCTCTGTTATCCCTTTCTCCTCCTGCCCTCAATCTTTCCCCAGACACCCTGCTCGGACGTAAAGCTTCCACCACTGTCATGTTGGAGGAATCTGCTCGCTAACGAATTCTCTGGGTTCCTGTGGGGTAATCATTAACAAACAGGATTCTGGGGAGCATGGATCCAAGTTAGGGTGTCAGGGATCATCAGAGCCAGAAGCGACCTCAGAGGTCCTCTAGATTAACTCCCTGGGAGACCAGGGCCCCAAAGAGGGGCAGGAACTGCCCGGTCACATGCCCTCAGCTCAGACTCTCCCTACTCTGTTCCAGACGGGAGGGACACCCTCAGCCCTCTGTCCCAGGAAGCCCGGTCCTCCCCAGAGGATCCCCCAGGCACGACATGCGGGTGCACTCTAGAGGTCTGGAGGGAAGCCCACGGGCCACTGTCCCCAAGTGATCCCTGGTCAGCCTCGTGACTGTGCCATTTCCATCTTCTGGAGCTTTCCTGTGGGATGAGAAAGAACCCAGGGGAGGAGGCTTTTCATCTGCCCCTGGGAGGACCTGGGTGCTGCCTCAGAGCACTTCAAAGCCTTTCCTGCCATGATCTCACATAGCCTTGCCGGCCAGCTGGGGTTAAGAGGGAGTCAGGGCTAGGGGACTCTGAGGACTTGGGAGGGAGGGAGAGGTTGTGGAAGAACAGGACCTGTCCAAGGTCACACCCTTGAACGAGTCACTTTTCTTCTGGGTACCTCAGTTTCCCCATCTCTAAAATGATGCCTAATTATGCTTCACGCTACCCGGATGACTTGTGGCCCATATGTATGACAATGAAGGCACCACAAACACGTTGTTTGGTCCAACATGGGTGAGCATAAATGGTGGCCTCTTCAACAAGCCAGTTTTCTCACCTGTGATACAGGAACGATATGGGAACACTATGCGTATCACAGGTGGGATGTAACCAGATGACACAAGTGCCTTAAACAGGGGCTTGGCACACATGGGGCACCCTATCAATGTTACTTCTCTCCCCAAATCTCTAGACCAGCTAGCAAAACCCATGCCTATGGGCCTCCTCCTATTTGCCCAAGTCCTCTGAGAGTTCAGTGGTGCAGATTCCCCTTGGCAGCCACTCCAGGGCTCTGGCAGGCAGGAGGCTCTGTTGCTGCTCCATCAGCCTTACTGCCAGGTTAGGCTGGAGCCTACATCATGTGATCTCTCGTGCGGGTCAGGGGCTGTGAGTTCTAGCCCTCACAGGGCTGCAGACTTATTGTGTGGCCTTAAGCCAACCTCTGGGCTTCTCTCAGTTTCCCCACCAGTAAAAATCGGGCTAATGACCATCAGCCTCCTGCACTGGGATGTAGTGAGAATTAATTAAGGTTTGTAAAAGGCTTTGAGATCCATGGATGAAAGGCCCCAGAGAAGAGCAGAGTATTATTATCCATTATTAGTACTGTTATAGTCCATCCAAAGATCTCAAAGTCTCTTACAAATGGTAATTAGTACCTTGCAGGGATATTTTGAGGGTGATTAGTCCCATTTCACATTTGGGAAAACCAAGGCACAGAGAGAAGTGAAGTCAGAGCAGGGTAGGAAAGGGAAGAGCTGGCCCAAAGTTCCTAGAATCTGTTGCCACCCTGGCTCTTACATCCTCAGCCCCCAGGGTACACTTGAGCATCTTCCTTTGGACCAGCCAGCCAGGGCCCACAGGGTAGGTGAGGTACTTCCTCACTTGTTCCTCTAATTCTTCCCTCAGGGCAGCCCATCTCCAGTCTGGCTGGGTGGCAGAAGCTGGCACTGAGGGGACTGGAAGGAGGACCATGAAAGCAGAGAGCACAATGGGACCGGGAAGTGGAGACGAGACCCAGGGCAGCTCACTGCTTTGGGTGCTGGGCTCAGAAGCTCCCCAAATTCCTCTTGTCACCTGGAGGGTGGGATCATATCCAGTTCCAGTAAACCAACGCGAGTCCAACCTTCCAAGCTGTCTCTCCAAGGGCATTCAAGAAGGGGAAGAAGCACGACGCTCTATGACTGATGAGGTGGGTGGTTCTGGGCTGTCAGTCTATCGAGGACTCATTGGACTAGAGAGCCCCACACCCATCTGCCTTTTCTGGGGGAAGCCCATTTGCTTCCTGGAAACAATCAGGAGCCCCTGGTGCTTGTGACTGGCTCCCTGGTGCCCTGCTATATGGATATGGTAATTTTTTTTTTTTTAAGTATCCCAGAGCTGGTAGTTTGAAGACAGGTTGCACTCATTTGCAGAAAGAGCCATGATTCCAAGTACATGGAATAAAATCAGTGCTTTAAGGTGGCATGCTAAAGAGGTATTCCACAGCAAACCCAGCCTCAGAGCATGAAGCCCCATCGGGGCTGCACAACTCCTGGTCCTTGTCTTGCTCCTCAGCTCCACTCCCTAGGAAGCAGAGCACTGAATGAGCGATACTGATATTCAGAGACGTATTCTAAATGTTTAATAACAACCTTTCAAAAAACAAAGCCAAAAAAAAAAGCAAAAAGATTGACATGTAGCGTTTGCCAATTTCAGTGGTATAAATACTATCGCTGACTTCAAGCTACTGCTGTAACATCAATCAGCTCACTCATCTCTCAAAACCCTGACAGTTGGTTCTCTTAAGCTGGTTCAAGCCAGTTCCTTCACACCACCATCCCCTGAGACCTTTTCCCCAAGGAGAGAGGGAGCTTACTTGTACCATAGAGAGGGAACCAGGAGGCCCTTCTCACCCAATGTTGTTCCTTCACTGATTCTTCTGTCACCAGAAATTCCTATGAAACCTTCAATTCCAGTAGAGCTCTGACATAGATGGAGAGGAGGCGGGCTGAGGCACCTACTCCCAGGGTTGTAAGATTCTTTCCCTGGATGTCTTCTTGAGACGTGGCAGAAGGCTGCTAAGGAAATGGGCATAAGATGGGTGGGTTTTGTGAAGGGAAGGTATTAGAAGGGGTCCAGGTGACTGTCAAAGTGAAAGGCCTCAGGATAGAGGCTCTGGCTGGGAGCCTCAAACACAGCATTCCTAGCCTCCTCTGCCTCCAACTAACCAATCAGGGGGCAGAACAAACCTCTTTAAAATAACCTATAGTATTCAAAGAAATGGGAGAAGCATCCATGAAATAAGAGCAAGGTGACAGTTTAAAAGGTGACACTGGAAAATTAATGAGGAGCTTTGAAATTAATGTGATAGAAAACCTTTTTTAAAAATCTAATAGAAAAAGTCAGAAGATAAAGTCAAGAAACTTTCCCAGAAAATTGAGTAAAAGGGCAAAATATTAGAAAAGGGGACAAGTACAAGATGGAGAATTAGAGAATGGATCCAAGAGTTTCAACATCTGCTTGTAAATAATCTCAGAAAAAGATAATGGAGAAATTTGAGGGGAGAAACAATCAACAAAATGACATAGGTGACCAATATGAAAGGAGCTACCAAACGCCTAACACAATAGCTGAAAAAAGACCTACACCAAGGACCATCACTGTCAAGTTTCAGAACGGAGAGAAATAAAAGAATCAAAAACTTCCAGGATGGAAAGAAAGCAGGTCACATGAAGAGGATCAGGAATCAGAATGAAATCAGACTTCTTAAGAGCAATTTTGAAAGAAAAAAAGACAAGGAAGCTGTATTTTTAAAATTATGAAGAAAAACAGTCTTTAATGAATACTTGGTTAAACTAAGTGTGAGGGTAGAAATATATATACAAAAACTAGCTATGCATGATCTTCAGACATGGAAAATCTCAAAAAAGTTTACCTCCTGTGAATTCTTTCACTGGAAGCTGTTATTTGAGTTGCTTCCCTAACAAAGTGGAAAGGGGAAGAGCTAGGAACCCAGGAATGGAATGAGCGGTGAAGAGACATCTCAGGTGACAGCTGTATGGCAGGCATGGAGGGCGGCCCATCCAGTTCAGACCCTGAGGGTGGAGGCCTCCGGGAGGGGTTTCTGTGGTTAATGAATCACAGATCTGTGGGGGCTTTTACACTCTGTCTCAAGGTTATAATAAAATAAAATTTAAAAGTTGTTCAGTCATGTTCGACTCTTTGTGACCCCATGAACTGTAGTCCATGGAATTCTCCAGGCCAGAATACTGGGGTGGGCAGCCATTCCCTTCTCCAGGGGATCTTCCCTTCATCCAGGGGATCTTCCCAACCCAGGGATCAAACCCAGGTCTCCCGCATTGCAGGCAGATTCTTTACCAGCTGAGCCACAAAGGAAGCCCAAGAACACTGGAGAGGGTAGCCTATCCCTTCTCTGCGGATCTTCCCCACCCAGGAATCAGACCGGGAACTTTTGCATTGCAGGCGGATTCTTTACCAACTGAACTATCAGGGAAGCCCATCTCAAAGTTAGATGAACCATGTTGCAGTGTGTTGAGAATAAATGGGAAGGATACCGAGATAAGGTTAGGGAAATTAGTAGCCACTCTTCATGATGTCCTATAGTTTCTCTGAAAAATAAGTTATCTGACAAAATGGGAGGGAGAAAGGGACAGATACGGGCTTGAGTCACTGGCAAAAGTTTGGAGATTCTGTGTCAGGAATGAAAGGGGCAGTTAACTGGACACAAAAGTGCCCGAGTATCAAGTACCACACACTTGCGGCAGCACCTGTCAGCAGAGCCATGTGAGAGCTGTCTGCCCCATGACCGGTGTTGAGGTTTATTCACTGATCATTTATTACTACTTTGAAATAACTTCAAACCTATAGAAACTTTTCAAGAACAATGCAAAGAACTTCTATATCCCCTTCCCCCAGATCCTCTGATAAACATTGATCACAATTGTGCAATTTCTATTTGTGTTTCTCTCTCTCTTCTGACATACATATAGATCTGCCTTTTTCCCCTCCTGAACCACTTGATAAAAACTTGTAGACAGAATGCCGCACGACCCCAAATACTCCAGTTTGTACTTCCCCCAAACAACACCCTCTCCTTGTTACTATCCCTTGCGTGTGCTCAGTTGCTTAGTTGTGTCTGCCTCTGCAACACAGAGCTATAGCCTGGGCTATAGCCTGCCAGGCTCCTCTGTCCATGGAGTTTTCCAGGCAAGAATACTCGAGTGGGTTGCCATTTCCTACTCCATGTTACTATCATTCACCCCTCCAAATTAGGAAATCAAAATTAGTTTAATGCCATCCCTTAATCCATGGACTTGGATGGATCTCTCCAACTGATCCAGCAATGCCTCATTTGCCTTTCTGGCCCAGTGTCCACGTCTGACTGGCATTTAGTTATCATGCCTCATTAGTTTCCTTCAATCTTGAAGCAAGCTGATCTTTCTGTCTATCATGACCCTGATAGTCTTAAAGAGTACTGGCCATTCAGTCTATAGTATGTCCCCCAGGGCAGATCTGTCCTGTATTTCCTCATGTCCACCCTCAGGACATGCATTCTTGGCAAGAATCCCACAGAAATGATAATGTGCTCATCTCAGGGCATCACATCTGGGCATACGTTACTGACCTGGCCCACCAACAGTGATGCTAACCTTGATCACAGGTCAGGCTGGTGCCTGCCGGGTTTCTCCATAGTAAACTCATCATCTTTGTCTTTGATACATATATGGTGGGGAGGTACTCCAAGACTACCCTAATATCCCATTTCTCTTCAAATCTCCACTGACCTTTGATGACTCCAGCCTTGTTCAACCACAAGGCTGATGGTTGCCAAGTGGAGAAGATCTATTTCCATCACTCATTCTACACATATTAGTTGGCATTCTACTGTAAGGAAAAGTTTTCTTTTCTCCACCATTTATTCATTTATATCATTAGAGATGCACAGATTCTTATTTTAATCCAAAGGTTGTAATCTGTTACCATCACTATTTATTTTGATGCTCAGATTGTTTAAAATTTAGCCTTCAGGGAGATTCCGATGTCATCTTGACATGTCCCCATTATTTTTGGACTGTTTCCTTAGTTTCTGGCACAAAAAGGTATTTTAAACTCATTTTGTATTTTTCCTGTGTTAGCCCTGGGATCGGCTATTAGCTCTGATTCCTTCTAGTGGAGAATGATATTTTAAAACTAAGAGGTGGGCTCTTGATGGCTTCTTGCTACCAGGGTATCACTGCCTCTAGGCAATTGCCTCTAACCAATAGCATTGATTGTCTATTCCAGAATAATGTCAAAGAACAGGGGAAATCTGGCACCCTCTTCTTATGTCTGCTTTAATAAGCGATATCCCTGATGCTTTAGCATCACACATGGCTCTATTGGTTTGACATAGATATTTTAAAACCACATTAAAGAAGTATCCTTCTATTTCAATTTTATTAGGAGTTTATTATTTTTTTTAAAGCAGGTATGGGTATTGAGTTTTATTAAGTAGATTTTTTTGGCATTCATCTAAATGGTCAAGTTGTTTTTCCTCTTTTGATATATTAATATGAGTTATAGTATCAAATTTAGCAGTATTAAAACCACATCTCTTTCCCTGTGGTTAGAATAAAGTCTATTTGGTCGGGATGTGCTTTTTAGAATATAATGCTTGATTCAGTGTGTTAATATTTAGGAATTATGTATCCAATATTCATAAGTGAGAAGAGCCTGGTGTTCCCTTTCTTTTTTTTTTTTTTCAGATGAGAAAATAGTATTTTAATAGTAACAGGAACACACAGCACCTCCTGGGCTGGAGGGTCCAGACAAGAACACTCACTAAGCACAAGCCTCCCAGGTACCAAAGCTGCTTCCCTCAGCTCTGTTGTGACAAAGGTCAGACACACCTCAGGTCCCCCTCGAGGAGGTCCCCCCAATCAATGGCTCCTTACACAATGAAGGTCACATGGACACTGCAGGTTTATCATAAGTTGCCAACAGCACTTTATTTTTTCTTTTCAACATCCTGTTCTGCGGCTTCCTTGGCCCTTTTTGTCTGGATGCCAAAGAGCTGGCGTTGGCGCGGGCCATGCGGAGACTGGCAAATGCCTTAAAGTTCTTCTCCTCCTCTGTGATGACTCTGGCTTTCTCCTTCTTATAGACGTTCCGTATGGGCATAACAGGTCCGGTGAGCTGAGTGGCCAGTTTGAGCTCTTCAGCAGAGCTGTCTCCCTTCTTGGGGGCCAAGGGCTTCCTGGGGAACAGGATAAGCTTGGAGTGGTACTCCTTGAGCCGCTGCACATTGGCCTGCAGGGACTTCTGTGCACTTGTTCCGGTGCCTCGGGTCCACCGAGATCCCAATGATCCGGGCCACCTTTTTGTGGATGCCTGCCACCCTAAGCTTCTCCAGGCTGAAGCTCCCTGCCGGCGCGAACCTTCGCATGGTACCTGATCGTCGGGCATCTCACCACTGGCCAGAGAGGACCGGACGCGGGGCGCCGGGCAATGCGGCGCACCTTGGCTTGCTGGGCCTTGCATCTACGGATCTTGCGAGCCGGCTGGTTGAACCACGTGGCCACGCGCCGCTGCCAGTCCGTGTGGAAATGGGGCTTCAGGATCATGCCATTCCAGCTGGGCGCCTGGCTGCGGCCAAAAGGCCTCCTCCGAGGGCTCACGGCCGGGAAAGCCCCTTTCTTTCTTGTCTTGTTAGATGTCCTGGTGGAGTGGAAACAGGATGCAGGTAGGGAGGAAAGGACAGCAGGCAAGTGAGAGAAAAGCGGGTGGAGGGGGTGCTCCCTGGAAGGCACAGGAGAGAGATGCACAGAAAGCTGCAGAGAGTTCTAAAGCGGAATTTAAAGAATGGAGCCCTTCCCGGTGGAGTCAAGTCTCACATTTTGCCCAGGGGGTGACTTGCTGCAGAAAAGCTGTAAGTCATGGGGTTTGGAAAGGTCAAGAAACTGTGAGGCAAGGATCTGGACAGACTGCCCACTTGGCTGTTGAAATCTCCCCAAGTGGAGGCCAAGAAACTGGCAGAGTCAGAGCCCAGGTCAGTGGGGTCATGACCTGGAAGCTAGTGAGATTGCAACAGCGGGGAGGGGCAGGGAGCCCGGCTTGCTGAGAAGACCCCCAAGGGGAAGGTGACTTCTTTTTCTTTCTAAAAAGGGTGAAATGGCTCAACACACACCATGCTGGAGGAGTACTGTCCTGTCCTCTCCTGGGCTCAGGTGGGGAGGTGAGAGAGGGGTGCTGACGGCCTGCTCTGTGAGACCAGGCATCAGAGCAGGCAGAGGTCAGAACTGTTGCCGAGGGAGGGGTGACATTTCTAATCTCAACGTGAGGATCGATTCAGTTCAATGAGTTAATAGACTTGCCTGGCACAAAGAAAGCCCAACAGAACCACTGTTCTTATTATTGTTTGTACTAAGTAATTAAACATCTTCAAGTAGATGCTAAAAGGCTTTTGCAGATAGTGCCCACAAAACGTGATTGACATGTTCTACTTATAGGCAGAACTGGGTATTTTTCTCCACCGCTACTCCATCCTCCATTTCCCTTTCTCGTTTCCAGATCCTTCTGGCAGCCGTCAACATCAGCCGGTCCCTAGACTCAAATCCCAGCAGCTCGATGGCAAGTTCCATGGACCTGGGCAATCTTGGGTCTCATCTGGAAAATGGGCAATGATGCCTCCTGAAGTTGGGACAGGGCACCAGTGCTACAACCACAGGCCACTGAATCTTGCCCTGCTCTGAGCCCAGGAGCACCTAGCACTGCAGGTTTGGTGGTTGCTCAGAGGCTGAGCAGATCCCCAGGCAGAAAGGGGAAGAGAGAGGGCCCGGATTCCTGCAGTGCAGATGGAGGAAAGCGGGGGTGGCGGGTATCGAGAGCAGGTTTTCTAGTCCAGAGGCCTAATCCATCAGGCCTAGGATCCAGGAATGGGATCCAGACGCAGGGAACTCTGTAGCAGGTGAGCACAGAGAGGCAGGGAAGGTAGAGGCCCTTGGCTTGTGGTTCAGTGGGTGGTCTCTGCAGTTCTCCATTTAAGCTGGGAACCAAGAGACCGGCCGCCACCACACGCCTCCACCCCGCCCATTTCCGACCACGCTCCTCGTCCCAAAGGCCCCTCCTGGACTCTGCGTGGTCACAGGCCTTTCCCAGGGTCATGGCTAGGGACACCTCTCCCCTGGGTAGGACCCTCACTTCTCAAGGGACAGGACATGCCGGAAACACCAGGATGAACTTGGAGGCTTGTCTTTCTTGCAGAGCTGGGAGGGAGAAGAAAGGCGGTAGTGAGGATGGGACCCCCACCCCCCACCCCCGCCACTCAGCAGGATGAGCTTCTCCCCAGGGGAGGGCTTCCATCCCGGGCTCTGGCTGCTGAGTAATAGTGATGGTGGTATTAATACTCATTCAGTATCTACCGCGTGCCTGAATCAGAGCCACACTTGACAGATGAGGAAACCGAAACTCAGAGAGTCTGATTTACCTAAAGCACCAGAGCTGGTCAGGTCAGAGCAGGATTTGGATCCCATCTATGGAGCCCGGGGCCTGAGCTTCAGTCCCCTCCATGTGCAGAGCATGAGTGTTTGGAGAGGTGGGGCGAGCTCAGCCATCGACCAGGAGTGTGGTCAGGTGGGGGTTACTGAAACTTTCTGGGCCCCAGGTGTCTCTGCTGGAAAATGGGTAGAACGTTACCTCCCACAGAGAGGTGTGAAGAAGAACAAATCAAAAAATGCAGTTGTAACAGAGCCAGCTGGGGTCTCCCCAGCCCCGGAGGTCTCCAAGAATCAGCGAGAGACCCCACAGCAGGCTCTAAGGAGTCCAGGGCCCTCCCCAGGATGTCTGCAGATCACCCAGTGGGGTGAGACTGGGAGCACCTAGGTTCAGGGCCCCTCAGCCTCTGAGTTTCTGTGTGTGGCACCCTGTGACAGCCCAGGCAATCTGTCCCTTCCTCTCCATCAAAAGCCAGCTCTCCCACACCCAGAGCCAGAGGTCTTCACTGTGCAATGGACTGGGAGGACAGAGAAGCAAAGAACTCCTAAATGCACACTGCACCCTCCAGCTCTTCAAATGCTCTCCAGTCACAAGACTTTCCATCTGCCTCTCCCTGCAGGGCCCCAGAGTCCCAGGGTCAGCTTCTCCCGGGCTCTGCCCCTCTGTTCCGTCCCCCCACCTTCCCCTCCCTATGTGCCCTCTCAGGTTTTCTTCCTCTGTCAGGCAGCCCAACTTCCCCATCCCCTCCTGCCTGACTCCTTCTAGACCATTCTCTGCACATCCAAGTCAGCCAGGTGCTCACAGAGCAAAATGCCCTTCATCTAGTATAGCTACCTTTCTTAGACAGCAGCCTAGGTCACCTAAGCCAGGGACGGCCCACAGGTGAAGGGGTTTGCCTTTCCCATCACCAACATCCTTCCCTGTTGGTGACCCACCCTTCAGGGGTGTTTGTTCCAGTTGGTGTATTATTGCATTGTTCTCTGTTAAGACCACTTGGAAATAAGATGAGCTGGCGCTAGTGGTAAAGAACTTGCCTGCCAATGCTGGAGACAGAAGAGACATGGGTTCAGTCCCTGGGTCGGGAAGATCCCCTGGAGGAGGGCATGGTGACCCACTCCAGTATTCTTGCCTGGAGAATCCCATGGACAGAGGAACATGGAGGGCTACAGTCCATAAAGTCGCAAAGAGTCGGACGCAACTTAAGCGACTTGGCACACAGCACAGGGTTAAGGGCTCTACGGAAACGTGGGGAGGTGAGTAACTATCGAGAAAACAGGACGACCACTGAGTTCAACCCCTTACTGTGTCGCCTCAGGAAGATCTTACCTCAAGACTTTCCATTCACCTGTGACAGGAGAAGGGGGCAGGGCAGGACAAGGTGGCCCGGGAGGGCGTTTTGGCTGCTCCCCACTTCCTGGAGAAGCCCTGGGAGGCCGGACACCCTCTTGATCCTCAGCCCAGGCCCCGGGCTAACCTCCGTGGCATGTGCAGCTGGCAGCCCCTGCCCCCGATCGCCAGGCCAAGGAGGCAGCCCTCTGCAAGGAGGAGCTGCAGGCAGAGGAGCTGGACGCTCCTTAGATGGAGGGCTGTGGCTAGAGCTGCGGTTTGCGCTGCGCACGAGGAAGGCCAAGCAGGGAGAAGTGGGTCCTGCTTCCTGACTCAACCACCGACTGTTACTTTGAACAACAAGCTTCCTCTCTCTGACTCTTAATTTCTCATCTGATAAGGAGCGCCTGGCTTCTCAGGAGGGCCCGACCCCGCCAGCACGGATCCCGAGGCCCTAGGCCCGTGGAGCCCTTGCAGGAGGCCACCCTTGCGGGCTGAGATTGGGGAACACCCCAGCTATAAGAAGAGTGCCTGTGGAGGCAGGAGAGACGCAAGAAAGAAAACTCTAAAGACTTAGCCGGCCTCCAGACTCCACCCTAACATACAGAAATCAACACAGAAAAGGAAGCGGCGTGTTACAGCCCCAGGAGCCTAAAGCTCTAAGCAAGGGAAACGTTGCCTCAGCACCCTGATCCCTCAGTACTCACTTGACCTACTTTGTGCCAGGCAAGGCCCTACCACCAATCCCGGTCACATCACCCTGACCACATCCTCGCCAGCTTCCTCATGGTGCTTCCATCAGACCCAACCACCACCAGGACCCCTCTGCCAAGGACTCCATGTCAGACCACCAGGACACCTGATTTTGCACTGTCAACCTTGGGTTTGAGTGAATGAAGGAATGTTTTCCACAACAATTAGCTACTGGGTGCCAGGCTCCGAGTTATGCCCCAAGTGTGGTGGGCATCATAATGGCCCAGCTGGGTCCCCTTTGGTGAGGACTTGTTGCCCAGGTTCCCAAGGGGGCTGGCCAGCCATCTGGCCCTTCAGGCATGGCCTCAGCTCCAGGGATCCGCCTCTCCCAAGAGCTGATGTTTCCCAGGGCTGCACAGATTCATGCCAGATGCATTCGAGAGTATAAAGGACCCTTCGGAATGACTCTGGAGAGCAGCTCTGGTTCCAGGACCCGCACAGGGCTGGCTGAGGCTGCTCGGCTTCCCTCTGCCCAGTCCTGCTTGCTTGCCCCCTTGACCCCTTGGGGTTAATCCCAAGGCCCCTCCCTAAGAAACGTCCTGCTTGCTGACTGCGTCAGAGCCTGCTTCCAGGGAACCCGGCCAGTGACGCCGAGGAGAGATGTGACCCTTGCTCTAAAGAGAGCTCCGTCTAGTCGGGAATAGAAACAACAACAGCAGTAACAGTGACCACACAGAGCTTCCTATGGGCCAGGCACTGAGCTGTGCATTTTACCTCCACCCTCTCTGTAATAGCCAGGCCTCTCTCGGTTGAATGACACACAAATTCAGCTGAAGCAGCTTTACGTAAAACAGGGAATGTATTGGCTCGCATGACTGAAAAGTCCGGTAAACCTCTTGCTTCAGCCCCTGTTGGATGCGAGTGTGGTGCTGGCGCCAAGAGTGTGCGTTTGTGGCCCCGTTTCTAGTGTTGGCTTCGGTCTCAGGCTCAGTCTCTCCTCTGGGCCTGTATTAGTTTCCTGTGGCTGCTGTAACAAATCACCACAAACTTGGGTGGCTTAACACACGGAAATGCATTCTCCCACAGTTGTGGAGGCCAGAAGTCTGAAGCCACAGTGTTGGCGAGGTCTGTCCCTCCTGGAGGTGCTGAGAGGAAAACTGGCCCAGGCCTCTCTTCCAGCCGCGGGTGGCTACTGGCACGGCTTGGTGCTCCTTGGCTTGTAGCTGCATCACTCACATTGCTGTCTCTGTTGTCATGGGGTCTTCTCCCTGTGTATCTCCACTTCTAAATTTCCCTCTTCTTATAAAGATACTGGGTTCCCTGGGAGCTCAGTGGTAAAGAATCCACTTGCCAATGCAGGAGACAGGTTCGATCCCTGGAGAAGGAAATGGCAACCCACTCCAGTATTCTTGCCTGGAGAATCCCATGGACAGAGGAACCTGGCAGGCTACAGTCTATGGGGTTGCAAAGAGTTGGACACAACTTAGTGACTAAACAACAACAACAATAATTAAGATACCAGTCATTAGATTAGAGTCTAACCTCATCCAGTATGGCTTTATCTTAACTTGCTTACACCTGCAAAGACCCTCTACCCAAACGGGATCACCTTTAGAGGCAGCTAGGACTTGAGCATATCTTTTTGAGGGACTCATTTCAACCCGTAACAACGGCTAAGGGCTCCAGTTTTCCTTCTCTAAGCCTAGAACTTTGGTGGAAATGAAATCTCAGTGATTCCAGCTAAATTTTCAAGTAAGATTCCCACTGGCCTGGGGTGAGTCGCATGTCCATCCCCTGGGAACCTATCTCTGTGGCCAGGGCAATGGACTATCCTCATTCTCATGTGTTCACATGGGAACCAGGAAGTAAGGTAAGCCCTACCTGGACCACACATCCAAGTGCAAGTCCATGATATCACCAAAAGAAAGAGGAATGGACCCTGGGAAGGCCAAAACAACAGATGCTTCTCAGCCTCTGTACTCCCAGGGTGGGCTTGTTCCCACTTCCTGAGTGGGAGATGGAAACTTCCTACCAGTGAAAGAGAATGGAGCTTAGATGCTAACCCAGACCTTTCTGACTCCAAAACTGGGCTCTTTCCCAACAGGTGAATGCCAAGATTTCATTGGGTGTTTTCATCAGACAAAGCCTCTTGGAGGAGGTGGGGCTTGGGCTGCGCCTTGAGGGGAGGGAGTGGAGGCCCAGCCAGGAGAAGGAGAGGCTAGAGCCAGAAGAGACCAGAGGCCTTTGGTTGGGGCAGAGGGTTCTCCTAGGGAAGCGGGTGGGGGATGGTGGCTGCCATTCCCTTCTCCAGGGGATCTTTCCAACCCAGGGATCAAACCCAGGGCTCCTGCATTGCAGGTGGATTCTTTTTTTTTTTTTTTTTTCATTTATTTTTATTAGTTGGAGGCTAATTACTTTACAATATTGTAGTGGTTTTTGTCATACATTGACATGAATCAGCCATGGATTTACTTGTATTCCCCATCCTGATCCCCCCTTGGATTCTTTACCGACTGAGCCACAAGGGAAGCTCTTGAGCTCTGCCTTTTGATACCAGCTATAAACCATAGGAGGGGACCAAGGACCAGCTGGGACTTCCCTCACACTCATGTCTAGTGTTGGCCTTCAAAAACCCCTACAGACAAACTGTTTTTGTGACTGATGCACGGACAGACCTTGATGTGGGCAAATCATTACGTCCTGATGGTTACATCCTGGTACCAAAGGCATTTCCCCAACCACTCCAGGAGGGAGAGCTGCCAGGCCAGCTGCTGGGCTGGCTTCCCTGCTCCCTACAGCTGGCTCAGGGGAACTGGGATGGGGGTCGGCTGCACTTGGGCCCCCAGGAGCTGGTACATTTTGTGCTGGAAAGCAAGCAGGGGGGATTCCTCCCACTGCACAGAGGCTCGCAGCTGAGTACGGAAGCCCATGAGATGCTAGGAAAACACCCCTGGGACCTGGCTTAGGAAGGGGGCACTCCTTCAGTCAAGAGGTGGGTGAGAGCTGGGGGCCCCACAAGTCTTTTGCAAAGGACTTTTGCATGGGACTGGAGGGCAGTTCCCATTGTCCCCATAATGTGTGTGTGTACATGTGGAGGGGCCAGACGGGGTGGGGGAGAGGGAGGCTTGGAAGGTTCCATCCCCTGGTGCTACCTAGCTCTGTGCAGGTGGTTTTGGGCCACACCCAGGACTGCACTCCTTGTCAGGGGTCCTGGAGGAGATGCCATGAGACCCTTGCCCACTGGGTCCCCCAGTCTTTCCAGTGACTCAGTATGGAGCGCCCCGCTCACCTTCCCCTTGCCTCCTGGCATTTGAGAGAAGGGGAAGTGTGTGGGCAGCTCTGGGATTTCTCGGTGACCGTTCCCAGGCCCCCTTCCCCGGGGCACTGGCTGCTCCGGCTGCTGGGAAAGCGGCCCGTGGGAGGGACCGCTCTGCCTCAGAGGGAAGGCCCTTCGGGTCTCACTGACTTGGCTTCTCTCGGAGCTGCTAGCTCTGCTCCTGAGACAGCCGAGGGCTTTGCTTTAGGGCAGCGGTCCTGGGCCCCGAGTTCCCCAGCTTCCGAAGGTGGGGAGTGGAATGGCATGAAGAGGAGCCCCGAGTTTCTCAGGGGTGGATTCAAAAAGTGGCGCGGGAAGGCCGGGGAGAATCTCTGCCCCAGACATTGCCATTTAAAACGTCGAACCAGAAAAATCTTCTTTCTCCTGAAAAGCTGGTGTGCTTCCCTTTATCAGATAAAGAGAGCCTGGCACCAAGAGCATCACCTTTAGGACAAGCCAGCCTGGAAGCTATGTTCTGAGGCCACAGCCACTCAGCCGGCAGTTCTGGGACAACTCTCTCTTCTTCTACCTCAGCCCTGGATTCCTTTAAACCAGACTTTAAAGGCCTCTTCTGCCTGTATTTTCCATTGTGAGTCATCTCTAACCTATTTGGAAACAGTCAGGACAGACTGAGTGAATGAATGAATGGATGGTAGCAGTCCCTGCGTAAATGCCAGGCCCTGTTCTAAGCACCTTATGGTATTGACTTATTTAAGCTTCCCAACAACCCTCTGAGAAGACATTTCTAGCATTCCCATTTCACAGTCAAGGGACTAAAGCACAGTGAGAATGAAAGCTGACCCCAGTTCAAGGTTGCCTGGATCTGCATCTTCCTTCCTACAGGCACTAGCCTGCCTCTGAGAATGAGCGAGAAGAGCACATAAGCACAGAGATGGAGGAAGGGGAGCAGAATGGGGGAGGGGTGATGGTGCTGGAGGGTCAGAGCCCATGCTGGCAATGCTGGTGGAAGTGGTGCTGAAGGGAGGACTGCTAAGGAATCTGGCTACTTCCAGCTCTCCCATGAGAGGGTTCCTTCAGGTGCAAACACAAGGCAGCTGGTGCTATGGGAAGCTGGTTCCTGGCTTGCTCATGATCTTGGATAAGCTCCTTACCCTCTCTTGGCCTCACTCTGCCCATCTAGGAGACAGTGGGATTCAGGAATCTGAGAGGCCTTTCAGCTGAGACACACCGAGGCTCTTCCCACAGAGAAGCCAGCACAGGGGTGAGCTCCAAGAGTCGGTGGCCTGGTCCCAGGAGAACCCGGATGGCATGGGAGCAGGGTGAGAGGACGCCAAGCTCTGATAGCTTTGGGGCCCAGGCCTCAAGACCACACTACCCTCTCCTCCCGGAGAACTGCTGGGTTCTCAGAACTGGGAAGAAACCCAGAGACCATCTAATCCGCCCTCTCATTGTACAGACAAGCAAACTGATCCTGGGGAAGGGAAGAGAACTCTGTAGGCCCACTACTAAGCCCCGGCAGATGGAGGGCTGGATCCCAGTCGCCTGCCTCTTGGCCCACCTTCCACTGCTGGTGGTTCTTTTTCCTTAAAGCCCCAGCTGCCAAGCGAGGTGGCTACAGGCAGGCGAGAACCCAGAGCATCTGGCTGGCCCATCGGGATCTCTGGCCATCCCTCTGGCCCTCGAGTCGCCTCGGGCCATGAGTCACAGAAGCATCACTGTGACACCAACCCAGTGAACTACGACTTTTGAGGTGAAGCAGTTGCTTATGACTAATCCTCACACTTAAGGTGCTGACTTGGCCCTGGGAAAATGGCAAGGGAGGCTAAGTCTGTTTCTGGCAGCCTCCCCTGGGCCCTGGACCCCCCCCAGGACCCTCCCCCAGTTCCACATCATCATGCCAGGGCTCCTCAATCCCAAGCTTGCTCTCTGCACAAAGCTGGGGGTGCCTTGGAAAGAATCTGATGGGTATTTTATACTGGGATGGTAACACCTGTGCCAGGGAGGGAAAGTCCCTTGGCGAGTAGAGGGCAGGGGGGTGGAACTGTGTTCTGGCTCCTGGGCTCTTGAGAGCTAAGCGTGTGCTTGTGGAGAAATCCTGTCCCCTCTCTGCTCTCAGTTTTCTCCTCTATAAAAAGACAGCTCCTGCTGGGTGTCGCTACATCCTTATGCACTCTGACCTTTAAGGTTGATGAAGTGCTCTCTCTCCCATTGTGTATTTGCATTATAAGAAAAGGATCTGAAAAGGGTAAGCCTCAACCCAAACAGCTCTGAGTTCAGTGAAGACATCTTGGCTAACTCTTTGCACCGAGCCCTCCCATCTCCCGCCCCACACAGCGGCCCCTGCAGCTCTCAGAGTAGGTCAAAGCTGGAGCAACGGGCCCTCCCCGAGGTAGAGGGACTGGACCTGGGGCAGGTCAGTGCACGCCATAGGATCAAGGATCTCACCTATCCCTGAGGGCATCACACTTACCCCTACACTCCCACCCACACTCACCCAGACCCCACAAATTCCCTTTAGGCACTGCCTCCCCAACTCCTGCAGCCCTGGAGAGGGGGTGTGGAAGCCCCTTCTGGCCTCCCCAGACAGCTTTCTGTCCTCACACAAGTTGTCCACGTTTCCTCCTACACAGAGGGTACCCCCCTCCACTCCTGACTCACCAGCCCATCAGGACAGTGCCCAGGCTTACCCTTCAGAGTCAATTTCTCCAGAGAAAGCTGCTCAAAGGATAGAGAAAGGAATGGAATGAGACTGAAGAGTGGGGTTCATGTTAGGAAACCTCTTAGCTTATGAGGCAGGACATGGAACAAATGAACAAACTGAGCCTACAAGGGTAACCTAGTAACTAGGAGGGGGTTGGGGCTTGGACCTGGGAGCCTTCCACCCAGGCCTTGGGAAGGAAACAGACTTGTTGTTTTAAGGTTGGAAGCACACAGCAGAGGCCCACCAGCCCCTTTCCCTCATCTCTGCATGGGGATCATGCCGACCTCACGGGGTGCAATCTCAGGGGGTGCTGTTGAGGAGGTAACAGGGTCAGGGACCCACATAAATGGCCCTTACTGTCAATATTATTATCATTATTACTCTTTATATCCACCACAGTAAACATGATCCTTGGTGCCTCAGGTGCCAAGGAGATGCCCCACCCTGGGCCCCTGCCCGCAGCACCCCAGGAAGACACCCTTCCTGGCCTCTGACGTCTGTCCTGTCTGGGAGCCCTCTCCTTTTTTGTGGTTCCATGTTTGGAAATCTCCCTCTGTTTTCCCGGCTCTCCTCTGACCAGAATGGCCCAAGCTCTCTGTCCCTCTGTGCACATGAGTAACTTTTGCTAAAAAGCAAACATCACTGGGGCACCCAGCCTCGTGGTTTCAGGCTGTGCGGTTTACCTCATGACGTCATCTTCCTTCCTCCAGATAAACCAGAAGAGACTTTACTGCTCAAAATCTCACTGGTCCTGGGAAATGGGGCCTTCATGGTCCTTTGAAGGTTCAGAGAGGGCAGCTGAAGGCATCCCCAGCCCAGGCGTCCCCAGGCTGACCTGGGATGGCCAAAGGGGGTTTTCTAGCTCTGAGAACCTGGGTTGGTACAGGCTTGGACAGAGCTCTCTACATGTGGGAATCAGGCTCAGGGCAGGAGCTGGGGACCCCGAGGCTGGTCAGGAAGGGCTGGGACTTCCAGGGTCCCAGGTGACAGAACCAGGCTCCACAGACACGATCCACAGAGGACCCCTCCCCTTCCTCAAACCAGGCCACAAACCCCTCCCTGCCCCCTGCCAACCCCACAAAGTCTGGAGGATGCCAGGGCTGGGGGACAGGGAAGGGGCAGCTTACGTTTGTTGAACATCCACCTTCTCCCAGGCTCTTGTGCTCTATTATCTCAAGTAATGTTCTAACCGCCCTTTGAAGTAGGTAGTTTATAGAGTGCTCAGTGACAGAAGACAGACCTAAAGCTCAGAGAGGTTTGCGACTTGCCCAAGGCCCCAGTGAGCCATGGGACTGGCACACAGTTAGTGTTCAAGAATGTCTGCTGCATAGAAATGAGCCCTGATGGTATCTTCTAGAGAAGCAGAGGTCTCCAGGACTCCCAGCACAAGACCAGTTCCTTTCCAGGGACACCTGTACTGAGGTGGGAGGGGTCCTGGCCGAGCAGGGCCTCCTCAGAAAGAGCTTGGACTTCAGAATGGGGCCGGGGGTGGCCAGAGCAACCCAGAGTCAGCTCAGTTCAGGCCTGTCCACTGCTGGAGAGTGTGATGGCCCTTCCACCTTCCCAGGGGGCCTTATTTCCTTCTACTTGATCCAAATCCTTACTGGGCCTCCATCCTGTGCCTGTCCTGCTCACTCCACAGGGTGCTTCAGGGAATGAATGAAGGGGAGAGGACACAGAGACAAAAAGACCTGGTTCCTGTCCTCGGGGAACCTGCACTTTTTGCAGACATAATGACAGGGCATGGGCCAGCACCGCCACAGTGTTCATGATCACTGCGTGACTGTGGGCCTAGCCCCACACTCAGCATGTCACATGCTTGTCTCATCGACCCATGGTTTAAAAACAACCTGCAGGGGCTTCTCTGGTAGCTCAGTGGTCAAGAATCCACCTGCCAACACAGGAGACACAGGTTCAATCCCTGATCCGGGAAGATCCCACATGCCGCGGGAACAACTAAGCCTGTGAGCCACCAGTTCCTAAGCCTGTGCTCTAGAGCCCAGGATCTGCAACTACTGAGCTCTTGTGCTACAGCTACTGAAGCCCACTCACCTTGGAGCCTGTGCTCTGCAACAAGAGAAGCCACCACAATGAGAAGCCCGCGCATCGCAACTAGAGAGTAGCCCCAGCTCTTTGCAACTAGAGAAAAGGCCACATAGCAATGAAGACACAGTACAGCCAAAAATAAATAAGTACATAAACATTTTTTAAAAACCCTGCAAAGTGGCTACTGCTTCTTTTATAGAAGAGGAGAATGAGCTTTAGTCTCTTGCTCCAGGTCACCCAGCTAGGAAATGGCAGAGCTGAGATTCAAATCTGGGACAGTCAAGACTATAGGACTGTGGTCCTGACCACAGAGCTCCAATAACTTTGACCTGAAGCAGAAACCCCATTCCAGAAAGCTGGGCTGGGTATGCCGAGGGAGGGATGAAAGGGAGCCAGGGGCCTGTGAAGGGAACAGAGGAGGCAAAGTGCATTCTCAAGAGGGCTGCAGCCTCAGTCAAGGTTGATGGTACAAATTGTCCCATTAAGACAGAACCTGGGCGTGGGAAGGGGGTGCCTTTGGGGAGAGAGATGAAGGACTGAGCCGGCAGAGCAGATGCTAGGGGACAGACCCCACCCTGGTGCAGCCTAGGCTCTTCACAGAAGCTTGTGTCCTCGGGGTCAATGGCCAGTCCAGGTGGGAGCTTCTCCAGGGCTGGGCCACCCCCCTCAGCTCTGTGTCAACCTCCCGCCTTACTCCCTGTGGCCCAGATGCCTTCCTGGGTCAGCTGTTGGGACTAAGCTGTCCGGGAGCGAATGGAAACCCTGAGCCACTCAGAGACTGCTGGGTCTGTGGGCTGAGCTGGAGATCTGGACAATGATGGGAGCAGATAGCGCCCACGTGGGTGGTCTCCGGGAGAGCCTGAGAGGAAACCAGGCGGGGCGCCTCTGTCCTTGGCCTGGGCTCCCAGAGCTCAGCTGGAGCAGGCGCGTCCACGCTACAGGCTGGGTTGGCTGCAGGGCCTCCAGGCCCCTCGGAGTCTGTTCCCAGATCATTGCTGGTCATCACGAATCACTCTTAGGCAGCCATAACTGCCTGCCTGCCCACCCTGCCGGCAGCTCCTGGTTGGGGTGGGGAGGGCTCTCCTGCACCCGAGGATGGGAGGGGGTGATAATTCTACAGCTACAGTCCTGGGCAGCTCCTCTCCGCTCTCTGCCCTCGGCCACCCTCTCCTCTTGTCAGCCCATCGTCTGCTCCTCCATCAACAGGAGCTGCTCTCTGGGGCCCCAGAGCAGGCAGGACCCTGGGCTGGTCTGCCGGGCCCAAGGGTGACTGGGAGGTAGGGATGGGGCAGGGCCAAGGGCAGTGAGCCCTGAGCGAAGGCACTGGGCCGGTGTCTGAGCCCAGCTCTCGCTGGCTCACGCTCCTGGCAGGAGGCCCAGGCTCAGAGCCGGCCTCACAGGCTGATTCGTGACTGAGAAGCTGCCTCCTGGGCCCTGCTCTGGGTGGGAGGGGCCTGGGAAAGTCAAGTTGTGAGGCCTGCATGGCCCTGTGGGGCCGGCCCAGGCTGTGTGTGGGGGCCCGAGAAGCATGAAAAAGCCGTTTTCTTCATTAAGCATCTGGGTAAAGATTGACGGACTCAGCGGGAAGGCTTTTCCAATTATCCAGACTTGGCCTGGCAGCCGGGCCCCAGGGGGAAGCAGGTTTGCCTCCTTTGGTCCTTAGAAGGCTCCTCGCTCTCCTTGCTGCCATGGTAATTAATTAGGGCCTGTCTGAGGGGTGGGCAGCATTTTTCCATACCAACCTGCCATCCAGCTGCCCTGCTGTGGCCCTCGCTCTGGAACTCAGGAGGAGCAAGGTCCCCAGGTCATGGCAGCTGTCCCCAGAGTGAGCTGGGTGAGGCCCACTTAAAGGCCAAGCTTGGGTGACACAGGGACAGAGATGTGGCCACCACAGGCTCTCAGGCCACCTCGTGTGTAGTGGCTGTGGTGGCCACAATGACCTCTGCAGGTGGCCAGGATGGTGAGGGTCAGACACCGGTGATCAGCCCCTCGATTTCTCTGGAAGTCATTGGCTAGAGCTCTGCTCTCAAAGAGCACCAAGCCCGGGGGAACCCCGTGCCTAGGAACCTTCAGTTTTGAAGGTAGAGTAAGAAGGACTTCCCTGGTGGCTCAGATGGTAAAGAGTCTGCCTGCAATGCAGGAGACCCGGGTTCAATCCCTGGACCAGAAAGATACCTTGGAGAAGGAAATAGCAACTCACTCCAGTATTCTTGCCTGGAGAATTCCATGGACAGAGGGGCCTGGAGGGCTATAGTCCATGGGGTTGCAAAAGAGTCGGACACGACTGAGCGATGACACTTTTTCACTTTCAAGAAGGGCCAGTGCCTGGTTGGATGAGGGATTAGAGAGAGTGGGGGTGATGTTTCTTGGCAACTTGGGGTGTCATCATCTGAGCCCGAGGCCCCTCTGGGCCTATGTAGTCACCCTCTAGTTCCAGAGGATCCCCCATCCCATCTGCTTCCAAGGTGGGATGACTGAGGTCTTATCTGCCTGGCTCCAGTTGCGCTATGGGGTCAGTGCTCTAAAGACTCACAAACTTTCTCTCTACTCGTAACTAAAAATCATGAAAAAGTCCAAACACACTCAAAAGAAGGAAAAAGTATCATGACCCACACCTCTACCCCCTCCATCAGTCCACCGTTCAGCTTCAATACCCATCAACATTTTCTAATCTCTACTTCCCACTCCACTTTTTAAAAATATTTGGAAATAATCCTAGACATCATGTTATTACCAATAAGTACTTCTCGTCTCCTGGCAGGGGCCACGTGGAAGTGACCTGAGCAGTTTCCACATCAGTCTCCTTTGGGTCAGCGCCTGCCCTTGTCACCTCTGTAGTCCAGCTCCTAGCTCTGTTCTTCAGGGAGAGATCACTGAGCTGAGGTGACCCATGATGTGACCTGTGTGCTGAATGACAATCTCCAGCTCTAATTTCTATGTCTGAGAAATCAGTCTGCTGCTCCTAGAAGGAGTATGACCTAGGGATTGTTGTGGAAACTGCTCAGGCTGCTTTCATGTGGCCACTGCCAGGAGACAAGCCTTCCTAGAATAGCCTGGTCCCAGGAAGACGTGACTTCTCCCTGCCTCAGGGTTCCTGTTCATCACCTCCTCTGAGAAGCCCTCCCTGAAGTTGCTCCTGTGCCCGCAGCCTCAACCCCCCAGCCCTGTTCAGATGACTATTCAGTGCGTCTGGGGCTTTCTGAAGGGCAGCACTGTGTTCTGCTTCACATGCAGCCATCACACCAGGGAAGTCCCGTAGGTTTGCAGCATGACTGAGGGTGTACAAATAAAGGACTGAATTTGCAGGAGAACAAGTAGGTGGAGTAAAGAAATGACTGGAAGCATGCGGCAATGGGGAAATGCTCTTTGTTAGAGTCTCTGTCCATCTTCAGAAACTGGAAAACAGATGGAGCAGGTGAAAGTGTTAGGGACACTTCTCTGCTGGCAAGAGGGTCTCCTGCCCCTGCCCATCAGCCAGAGCTTGTCCTGTCCAGTGTCCTGTGTCGTTGACCTCTCTGAAGCCCCAGGGCAGTTTCTCTCCCTGCCCTGGGCTGAGAACAGGCATGGGGCTCAGCGCAGGCCCAGACTCTGCGCCTGCTGATGGGGTCTGTTTGCACAGCATCATCTGGTTTCAATCCAGTGGAATCTTCCAACTTTCCACGGGAATGTCTTCTATTTTAAACTCTCCCGGATGGGCTGGGCAAACCCAGCCTGAGCAGCCTGTGAGCCCCTGAGCAACTGCTGGGGGACTCACCTCCCCCAACCAGCCAGCCCCCATCAGCAGGAGCAGGCACGGCTGTGGGGGTGGCGGGGCTCCAGCTCCACCCAGGACTCCCTGGATGACCTCAAGCCCATCCCTCTTCCTTCTGGACCACAATCTCCTCATCTTTACAGTGGAGGGTTAATAGCAGGATTCAAATCCTGGCACCACCCTCGGTTAACTATATGAACATTACAGAGCTTCTCAGGCTTCAGTTTCTTCATCTGCAAAATGGACATAAGTTGAGTTGTTAGGATTGTATGAGTGAAGTTCTCCGCACAGTGTCTGGGCAATGGCAAGGCCTACACTTTGTTGCTCAGTCACTCAGCCGTGTTCGACTCTTTGCGACCCCATGGACTGCAACATGCCAGGCTTCCCTGCCCTTCACCACCCTCCAGAGCTTGTTCAAAGGCCCACCAAGTGCTGGTTATTATGGATCTGGAATTTCTTATCTAGAACTTTTGGTCACTTGTGCTTCAGAATTTATACATTATTGCATTTTTAGGAAGGTAATATACCTCATCTAATGCAGCGAGGTCTGGGCAGCACCCCGTGATGAAACACATTGCTGTTTCTTCATTAACGCCCATGGCTATTCACCCTAAGTGGGAAAAATTATAGGTAGTCTCATGTTTGATCAGGCCAGATTCTTACGCCAAATAAGCTATAAAAAAAAAACAAACTTGGGTTTTCAGTGCTTAGGGGAGTTTAGAGTGGCAGACGAAGGACTGGGGAAGGTGTATTGTTATTGTGCTGGTCTATTTAGGAGGAAATGCTGGAATGCTTTCCACTGCTCTGTGGTGGCTCCCCGGTGGCTCTGGGCCATGGTCAGGGTGGGCAACGTGTGGAGCCAAACATGAAGGGTGCCTGGGCACTCCCTCCTGCCCAACTGGACCGCACACCACGGCCTGCCCTGGAGAGTGCCCAGTCAGGCGGGGCCTCCACCAGGCACTGGGCACCTCTGTGTGAATTTGAGTAAAGCACCCCTCCGTGCGGGGCTTCCCAGGTGGCTCGGTGGTAAAGAATCCGCCTGCCGCGACAAGAGACACGGGTGGGATCCCTGGCTTGGGAAGATCCCCTGGAGAAGGACATGGCAACCCACTCCAGTATTCTTGCCTGGGAAAGTCCAGGGACAGGGGAGCCTGGCAGGTTCCAGTTCCAAGGGTTCACAAAGAGTCGGACATGACTTAGTGACTAAACAACAGCAATCCCCTTGTGCAGGCTCAGCACCCACGGGAGTGAGACACAGTAAACAGACCCCAAACTGTAAGCCGGGAATGCATCCTTTCCTCTGGGCAAGCCAGCAGCACGCCAGCAAACCACACAGCCCAATAGCGTGGCCCTGCCCTGACGGACACTGACAGACACTGGAGGGGCTGGCTTCACCCTCACGCCATGGGCTCACCTATTGTCTAAGAGCTGTGAACCATAGAAGCTGCCTGTGGCGCACAGCAGTGGAAGGATCCCCGTTAGGTCAGGCCATCTATCTGGGGGCACCTGAGGCTGATTTCTGACACATCTCCCTCCCTCTCCTCACTGCCCTCTGCTCTGGTCACTTGGGCCCCGGGACACAGGCTTAGGGTGGTGTGGGGAGAACAGAAAAAGCTCCTTTCATCTTAGAATCCAAGTGGGATTCTGGACTGACATCCTCACGGGATCATCTCAATCAACACCTATCCCAAAGAAGGGGTGCCCTGCCCTGGACGTTCTCCCAGAGCTGTAGCATTTACTCCAACTCGATACTCACAGAGTCTCATTACCCCTGTTGTATATCTCAAAAAAACCACGTTCAGTGGTGAAGTGACTGGCCCAAGGTCACACAGCAGCGGCTGGTGGAGCTTAGGCTTCCTGCCTCCCCTTCCAGTGCTCTTTCCCACACGTCTTGGCCACTGGGGTCCCCACCTCACAGCTCGTCCAGCAGTGGCCTCACAGGGACACCTTCCCCACTGCCCAGACGGATCCTGAAGGCAGATGCCCAGCCGAAGGCAGGTATGGGAGAAGGCGTTGCCCAGCAGTCGGGGTGGGACCTGGCCCCAGGGTCCCAGCCGTGCTGGTCAGGAGGCGTCCTGTGCTTGCACCACCTTGGGCTTGGGGAATTCCCCCTTGCTGGCTGCTCAAGGGTTAAACACAACACGTCAGCTAACAATAAAACACAAAGAGCAAACAAGACAACAGCCGGTGTGGATTAAGGAGATTAATGCTTATAAAAATGCTTTGAGCCCCTGGAAGAAAGGAGACGCCAAACACGAAGCTTCCTTCCCCAGACTTAGGTCACCGTCAGACGGCTCTGAACCTCATAATGGAGACGGAGGTGGGGTGGGGGGACAAGGTCCACCGCTCAGGGCATCCTGTAAGGAAGGGGGGTGGACACCAACACCCGGACTCAAGGGGACAGTCTTGCCGACATCATGCAGACCACAAGGCAGAGGGAGGTCAGATCTGGCCCTGTGTGTGTGGCCTCGCCAGCCCCAGGGCTCCAGTCAGCATGGGTAGTCTCCAGGGTTGCAGAGTCAGGCCAGGTACCCTGAGGACCGGGCCCTGGCCTACCAGTGGACAGGTGTGGCAGCCCCACCTGTGGGGTAAGGGTGGCTCTGGTGGGGCTCTAGGTGGGCCAGGGGCTGAGACAAGAAGAGACAGGAGCCTGAAGCAGATACGTCCAGCCTGGATGGGAATGGACACCATGTGAGGAAACAGTACCCAAAACAGACGCAGCGTCGTGGCTCCCAGGCGGGACAGGAGGAAAAAGGTGACCAGCCCAGGGCCGGGCCAGCATTCCAGCCATCACTGTCCCCTCTGGCCTCCCCCAGGCCCACGGGCTCTCCAATAGCAAGCTGCAGCTCCAGCCTCGGCTGGCCAGGGAGCCCTTCCAAAATAGGCCAGCTGACCTACATCAGGACTGCAGGAGGTCTCTACAGGGTCTGAGGGCAAATTGGAAAAAGGTGCTTCTACTGGACCACTGCCCCTAGGATTTGCAGAGTAGCTGTGGGCGGGGAGGTGGGGGTGGTGCTGCACTTTGACCTCCTCCACCTTCCCGTTCAAGGTGGTCCTGACAGGGGAAGGCCCCCTGCAGATCAGAACCTTCCCGCCTTCCTTCAGGGCATCTTCCTTCCCTCCTCATCCTCATGCTGGCCCCCTGATACTGGGGAAGAGCCTGCTTGGCCCCTGCCTCAGCCGAGTCCAAGAGGAAGGTGAAAAATCACGGGAGTCAAATTGGGCTTTAGCTTCATGCTGGGCCCCTGCTCCTCAGGTTGCCCACCTGTGTTAGCATTAGCCCCGATGATCTTGATGGCCCTCAGAAAACAATAAAGTTGCCCGTTGTCCTGGTAGGGCCCCCTGCCACCTGCCTTTCCCACCAGGTGGCAGGAGTAGAGGCAGAGAGAGGGGCTGAGGGTGTGAGAAACACGGGAAGGGCTGGGCTCTGGGTCTCTCCTCACTGCCCAAACCTCCTGTGTCCCAGGGCTTCACTGCTCTTTGCCTGCCACCCCTGGATGTTCTGGGTTCCAGCACTGAATTTCTGGATGGGTTCCCAGGGGACCGAGGCAAGTCCATACCAGGCCTTGGGGATGGGGCAGGTTCCGGGAAAGGAAGTTGGAGGGCCATGTCCTGCCCCTTTCGCTTTCCTCCTTTAGGTCTTGGATCAAATGCCACCTCCTCAGTGAGGCCTTCCCTGACCACCCTGGTTAAAAGCGTACTCCTACCCCTCCCTGCTTTATTTTCCTCCTCTCTTGTCGTCTACCATGTGCACCATTTCCTCCGTATCCTGTTCGTGCTCTCCCCACAGTGGAAGCTCCACGAGGGCAGGGACTGTTACGCTCTATGCACTGCTGTTCTTGAACAGTGCCTGGGCAACAAATACATGCTCAAGCAATAACTGAATATGCATCCAAACTAAGCATCACGTGCTCCTTAGCCCCTTTGCAGAGCCTGCCAGGAGGATGGAACATCACCGTGAGGTAAAGGGGTAAAGTATTGGTGGGGCCAAGAGGCTGAATGTGTGCACAGCTGGCCCCTCTTCCAGGAAGCCCTCCCTGATATGCATGGCCTGGACCTAAGCAGTGTGACTCTGCTTTACCACACAGCTCATCACTGTCTCCCCTGTCAGCAGTGGGGGGTGAGGGGAGGAGTTGCTGCTGTTCAGTCACTCAGTCGTATCCAACTCTTTGTGACCCCAGGGACTGCAGCACGCCAAGCTCGCCTGTGCTTCACCATCTCCTGGAGCTTGCTCAAACTCATGTCCATCAAGTCGGTGATGCCATCTAACCATCTCATCCTCTGTCGTCCCCTTCTCCTCCTGCTTTCAGTCTTTCCCAGCATCAAGGTCTTTTCCAATGAGTCAGCTCCTCGTATCAGGTGGCCAAAGTATTGGAACTTTGGCTTTAGCATCAGTCCTTCCAATGAATATTCAGGATCGATCTCCTTTAGGATTGACTGGTTTGAACTCTTTGCAGTCCAAGGGACTCTCAAGAGTCTTCTCCAAAACCACAGTTCAAAAGTATCAATTCTTCAGTGCTCAGCCTTCTTTATGGTCCAACTCTCACATCCATACATGACTACTGGAAGAACCATAGCTTTGACTAGACTGACCTTTGGTACTTGCCTTATCCTCCTGGCTCTTCTGGGGCACGGCTGGTTTTATCATCAGTACAGCCTCAGTGCCAGGATCAGGGGCGGGGTGCTGACAGACGGAATTCAATAACTACTTTCTGGGGAAGCAACTCCCACATCTGGGCCCATAGAAAGTACTCAATAAACAAGTGTGGAAGGGATGGAGGGCTACCTGGCTGGGCACTGATTTCTGTTCTACTTCACATCCGTTTATCCTAAACTGACAGCCTGGGATCACGTGTGTCCTCTTTGAACTCTCCGTCTTTCAGCTCCAGGATGGCCCTGGCATCTTTTCCTACAGCCTCTGCAGGGCTGGCCACCCTTCCATGGGTGTGGGACTCTCCTCAAGGTTTCTGGATGACGTTACTGTCTCCAGCCCCAGAAACATGCTTTTCACTCTCTGGGCGGCCTGTCAAGACCCAGGTGGCTCACATGTGAGAGAGAGGAGAAGGGGGTACTAGAGAGGGAGCTGTGATGGTTACACTGGGTGTCCTTCTGTTTCTTCATTTAGCCCCTGGGCCTGGCCCAGGCAGACCAGGCTTTCCAACTGGGGGTCCGAAAGGCAGGAAAGAGGTCCACCATTGAACAAGATTTTAAGGAAAGCTAATACCTACTGCTTGTTTACCAGCAAGCAGGAACCCCAGCTAGTAAAGTGTTCTAGTTTTGACTGGAAACATGCCCATTCAGTGAGGTAACTTCCAGTCTCCGGTGTTCACTGGAATGTAAGCAAGTATGTAAGTCATTGGTTTCAAATGATTACTTAAGAAATGCAGTGGAATAAGCAAAACTTTCTGAAATAAGGGGGTCTTAGGAGCTTGACAGAAGTGGCAAGTTGGGGAGCCCAGGTTCACTCAGCACAGGCTTGCTAGGGACCCCAGGAGGGGAGGAGGCGGCTGTGGGCCCGTGGGACTGCAGGAGGCTGGCAGCACGGGTTCCCAGATGTTCTAGGAAGGAGCCACATCCATGAGACTGGACGGCAGGGGCAGAAAAGGATTTTTTCTTTTTTTTTGGTCAGGTGATGCTCAAGGGCAGGGATGTTAAAGGAAAGGAAGCAATTAAGAAGAAGGCGAGGGACAGCCTGCGTCAGACCAAAAATGCGCTAATACCAAAGACAGCCTTGTCTGGACATTGACTCTGCCAGCGATGGTCTCACCATCCCTCATGGCTGGATTCACCAAGTCCGCTGCCAGGCCCAGGATACAGGCAGTTGCCCCATTTCGCAGGGTAGGAAACTGAGGTCAAGCGGCTTACTCAAGTCCACGCCTCCAGAAAGTGGTGGAGGCGGCATTTGACTCAGGCCAGCTGGCTCCAGAGCCCACGGCCTCAACTCCAACAACAAGCCAATTAGCCCAGGGCTTGTTTCACCCACATGAGGCTCCAGCCTGGGAAGAGTTCTGGAAGGGGTCGCTGCCCGGTGGCTGCCGGCTGCTGACCGGCCAACAGCTGGAGTGGGCGAGGTTGGGGGGGGGCGTGTCACCAGCTCTGGGAGGCTAGGGTGACAGCAGGTGAGGCGACGGGGTGGCCTGGGGGTAGCTTGGGGTGTCGGTGCAGGTGGAAAGTAGGGAGATGGCTGGGTTGTGCAACCCGCTGGCCAGAACAGGCCAAGCACCATGTCGTGGAGTCGGGATGAGGCGTCTGCCCTGACCTGGGCCTACGCTGAGTCCCAGGAGTGACCACTGAGACAGGGTAAGCAGGGTCAGGTCAGCTGAATCCCCGGCTGTGTGCATGTGTGGGTGTGCACACACTTCCAGGTGAACTGCATCTCCCCTCAGGGCAGTCTGGCCTGTCAGCGACCCCTGCCCCAGTCCTCGTGTTCCCAGGCATGGCACGACACCAGCCTCCAGCTGGGCTATGAAATAAATCCAAGGGAAAACCCCTCCAAGAACCTACTTAACTCATGCACCCGCATGATCCGTGTCATTCAAAATTTCCCCTGGGGAGGTAGGAGACGCTGCCTTCCTCAAATGATCTTGACCTTCTCAGGAATTGCCAGCAGAGCCCTGACCCCTCCCTTTGATTCTCTCTGCAGCAGTGGCCTGTCCTAGTGCTTTGAAGGGTCAGAGGACCAAGAAGGCAATGGATGCGAAGGACCCAGAACAAGGGCCTGGAATATCACTCATGGTGTCACTATTAAGAGCCACCCACCACCTTATTTCTAGAGATACCTGGTACCCTCCTAGCTTCTACGCTGTTGGCACCTACCCAAACAGCCACAGGTCTCCAGGAGCTGGGGAGTTTCATTTTGTGGCAGAAATGTGGTCATGGAATCAAAAGTAATGAATTTTCTTGAGTGGCTTCTAAACCGGTTCCAAGGGCATTTTCTAAGAGAACCTGGAATGAGGAGACCTTTGTAGAGGGACTCTGCCCTCTGGGGGCTTTAAAAAAGGGGGTGGTGGGCTGTGCTCTGCAGGAACAAGTGTGTCCCACACCATCTGGCTCATCCCAAGATGGTATCAAGGCAGCTGACCCAGGGCAGGGAGGGCCATCTGGCCACTCCTGGGGCCTGTGGGGCTACTTTTATTGCCATAATTAGTCATAATTCATCATGACCCCAACTATGACCTTGCAGGCTTGTAAAGTGTGGTTCTTCTCAGGGAATCAGAGAAGAATGAAGGAGCCAATGTGGAAACCCTGAGGAAGAAAACATGAGTTATGTTAGGAAATAACCCTTGGAGTTATTTCATATTTGACCTGGAGTCAGTCATGGATCCTGCTGTCTTTGGTAATACCTTGGTAGTTTTCCTTAATGATTACAACAACTATTTTCATCTTGTTTTTCCCAGATATGAGGCCATTATTTCAACCAAGTGTGTGTTGGACTTTAACCTGAGAATATGGCACAAGCTTTGAAGTCAGACTTTCTTTTTTAAACTGTAGGCTGACCCTGGCTCAACCATCTGAAAATCAACTGGTATTTATATTTAGGTAGCCACATAGATAGACCCATCCATGTTTACAAAGACTGCTGCAGAGCATCTTACTTGGGGCACAGACACACAGAACCACTGTGTGAAGCCTGACCTTGGAACCAGCAGCCTTGGGCATCTGACCCTGACCAGTCCCAACCACCCAAGTCCCTCTTCCTCCTGGGAAAAATAGCAAAAACAGGTATATGAATGTCTTATACAGAGCTATACACACAGTAGATGCTCAATAAATCTCTCTTCATTTGGGGAAGCTGGAAAAAGGAAGTAGAAACAGAGATCTGAGTTCACTTCCTTTGTGTAATCAGGAAGGGGATGGAAAGGGAGAGAATGAGGGTTAGGGAGGGAAAGTTAGAAATGATGGATTAATAAGGAAATGTACCAGTTTCCTGTCTGTGGGTAAGTTATTTAACTTCTTTGAGGCTTAGTTTCTCTATAAGATGGGGATCATAACACCTACCTCGCTTAGTTGTTGTGAGGATTAGATAAGCAGCTAGTGGGACTTCCCTGGTGGTCCAGTGGCTAAGACTTCAAGCTCCCAGTGCAGGCAGCCTGGGTTCCATTCCTGACTAGGGAACTAGATCCCACATGCCACAACTAAAGATCCTGGATACTGCAACTAAGATCAAATATCCTATGTGTCACAACTTAAGACCCAGAGCAGCCAAGTAAATAAATAAATATTTGTAAAAAAGAAAGAAAGAAAAGCAGCTAGTATGGAATTATCACTCATAGCTCCTTAAGGGCAGTGATCAGAGTGACCGCCACTGTGACTATTACATACCTGGTCTACTCTCTTGGCTTTTATTCTCCTGCCACTGCACATAAGCACCAAAGATACATAAAGGGGATGTTTCTTCTCTTGTTTTCATTTTTAAAAGCACCAGTGAATTAAGACGATGCCATTGAGAGAATTCGATGTCACCTTACCATTAGATGCTGTTTTAACATTCACGTTAAGAACTGTGGGACAGGCCAGTCCCCATGAACTGGGGCAGAGTCTGGGCTCTTTCTATTTATAGGCCCAAGCAAGAGGCCAACCGAGTGTGGTCGTTTCTCTGGCTAGGCTGTGACTCCAAAACAAAGACCTGTAGCTGTCAGGAACTGAAACTGAGTCAGAAGCAAACGTGGCTTGTGCTGTTCTGATTCTCCTGCCCATCGGAGGTGGGGGCAATAAACCAGGTCACTTCGAGCACCTGGGGACCTGCTGAGTTAAAGCAAGACTAGTGTGGGGGCAGGGGAGGAGGGAACGTTCATGGATACATCTAATCCCTCATTTATTAAAATCAGGATGACATCATCTTCTCTTCCTAGTCGTAAAGACAGGGTCACTCTTCCAAAGGCCACATTCACTGGCAAAACTTTTTTTTGGGTCTCCACACTGAACAGCATTCAGGATCTTAGTCCCCCCATCAGGGATCAAACCCATGCCTCCTGCAGTGGAAGCATGGAGTCTTAACCACTGGACTGCCAGGTAAGTCCAAGCAGGACTTTCAAATAAGGGCATTCTGACTTATTAGGAAAAGGCCAAAGTCAACATCAAAAAATCCTTTTTCTGCTCTGTAACAGCCATGGTTTAGCAAACATTTCTGTGTACCAAGCTCCTTACTTGGAGCTTCATGTATTTTTCTTATTTAATTCTCACCACTCCGGGAGGCAGATGGTATTTATTCCCATTTTACAGATGAGGATAATAAAACTCAGCGAGATTTAAGATACACACTGGAGCCTGCTCACTCCAACAGGCTTCCACCACGTGGCTCTCCGTGTTCTCCCCAAGCCTGCGTCTAGTGACCTTATGCTGGGAGCTTGGAATCGGTCATTATGGGAGCATTCACACCATGAAAAGCAGCAAATGATACAAACGAGGCTCCTCCTCCCCCAACCCTCGTCTTCTATCCTCGTCTTCTTTTTTAAACTGCTGAAGAACAGCTTGTTATATATTTGCTAGTGACTCAGTGGGCAGAGCCAGGATTCAAATGTAAGTCTCTCTCCTCCTAAAGCTCACCCACTTTCCAGTTCATCCTGAGGAGTAAATGGGCCCCATCGCTCTCTCTCTAACGAAGCACCATCTCTCTGTTGGTGGTGGGTCCTCAGGAAGCTGAACGGCTGGGAGAAGGATGAACACTTGCTTCTCCAGTCTCTTGTGCCTCCTCCCCGGCACCCCAGGAGATGCCCTGATCCAGTTATTAGCAGCACTCATAACACCTTTTCCTTGTCTGTGCGGAGCTTAAGGATGCAACTGAAATTACAAGGGCTGAGTAAGCTGGAGACAGGATTTACGAGGTAATAATAATGTGCTCTCATATATGGCACTTTTCATCTTCAAAGCATTTTATAGCCATTTACTAATTAGTCCTGGGCTGCACTCTGTGTGCAGATACAATGCAGCGATGGGCCGAACCAGCAAGAAGTGTTTAAAAAACACAGAGGCGACTGTCGCCCATTTACAAGTGCCACTTGCTTCTGTTGCTGTTGGGGGTGGAGATAAAAATCTCACAAATACTGGTTCTGAGTCCCTGGCATTTGAACTATGAAGTGGCTGTTGTCACCTTCTGTAGTTTGGCTGCCCCTAAGAAAAGCAGCCCAAACCTTCCCTCTGTGCTATTGGGGCTGAAAGTCTTCTCAAAAGTCCTATCATCTCCACACTCACAAAGCTACACATAGTACATCATCCTTCAGTGGGGGAAAAAATCTGTTTGTTTATTAGTGTGCATGTGTGTTTAGCTGCTCAGTCATGTCTGACTCTTTGCGATCCCATGGACTGTAGCCCACCTAGTTCCTCTGTCCATGGGATTCTCCAGGCAAGAATGCTGGAGTGGGTTGCCATTTCCTACTCCAGGGGATCTTCCCGACCCAGGGATTGAACCTGAGTCTCTTGCATCTCTTGCACTGCAGGCAGATCCTTTATCGCTGAGCCACCGGGAAGCCCTTGTTTCCTAGAGTTACAGACAAAAGTGAGAAGCGGCACTGGATCTGGAGCATGGGCTGAGCCCCGACTAGCACTGACTAGCTGGTGATCACGGGTAACTCAGTTAACCTCTCTGATCTTGTTTCCTCATCTGTGGAACAAGGGCAACCCTCCTCACTTGCTTATTTCACAGGTCTGCTGTAGAGATGTGCTGAGATAAAGCACAGATAGCACTTCTGGTTGGCCGGGCGTGCTTCACCGATGTGTGGGCTACCATGGACGATCTGGCCAGCCTGAGCCGTCTGGACCCCTAGAGGTTGGCAAGGGCAGGGAAGGCCACTCCTGAGTTGCACTGCCCAGGACTGGCTGCTGCCACTACTGACTGGCTATTTGAAATGCCAAGGGTCCAGGCCATGTGATCGCACCCATCTCATAACCACCAACCAGCCCCTGCTAGAACTCAAGCTGGAAACCCCTATTGGGTCTGAAACAAAGTCTGACTCAGTCTACTCTTGGTTCCGTGGGCATCAAGCCCAATCCATCCCCCTCCATCCTAAGTGACCATGTCATGGAGCAGAAGAGTGGAGCTTGGCCTGACGTAGAGGAGGCAGGCAGCTGGTGAGGAGAGACTCCAGTGTGGTCATGACCACCCGCTCAACAGAATCACCTGGGGAGTTTTATCAAAATCCAGACACCCAAGCCTCAGCTAACAAGATGTGATTCAGCAGGCTGGCAGTGGGGCCCTGGGCAGTGGTTCTTTAAAAAGCTCCTGGGGTGGTTTTGACTACACAGAGAAGGGACTTACTCAGGGTCACGCAGCTGGCTGACGGCAGAGCTGGGGTGCGGACACGGGACACCGGACTGTTCTGTCACAGGAATTCCCAAGGCTTCGAGGTGAAGTACTCACGTGGTGAAATATCCCAGAGGAGGGCAGCCCTTCAGCTGGAAGCCAAGCTGAGAGGTCTCTTTTAGCAGTTCCCCTGCCTCCTGAGAATATTCTCGAGTGCTGGAGAACACCGGAAGGAGGGGTTTCTCTCACTTGCCCCCACAAGGGTCCTCAGCTGGCTCCCTTTCAGGTTGACATGGGCTCCAGGAGCCACAAGAGGAGCTGAGGGGACAGTGAGGGGCCGGGTTCCACCTGTGCAGGCCCTTAGTGGGTGGGAGGCAGGTGAGTCGAAGAAAGGAGCGCAGGCCACACAGGTCAGCTTGTTTCTCTCGCCTCCATGCCAGGGTCCCACTTCCGGGGCTGAAAGCCCTCAGGGTGGAACCCTGCTAAACTAAACTAGACCTTGTCAAGTGGACAAGCTGGCCGTGGTCAGCCTGGGTGTAAGCTGAGGGAAGCCATGTAAGGCTCCCAGCTCCCAGGTTTGCCCTAATTTACTTGGAGTATTCCTTTAGCTTGTGGGCCTTGGTTCTTACTTCTGACCCGAAAGGGAGTAGCAGGGGAGAGGGATTTGGGGGTGGAAACAGATGACTTCTGAAACCCCGCCCAGCTCTGCTAATCCACAAATTTAGGGAAGATGGAGCTTGCTCAGGGTACCTTCCCCAGCCCTGTTCCTGGGTGGCAGTGGAGCTGGCAGGCCTGAACCCAGGGTTCGCCCATGGGACCCTACCTGTGTCTTCCAGGTATAATTCACACAGTGCTTCATAAGTCCAAACAACTCTCCCAATGGCATCGGGAGGAGGGGCGGGAGAAGAGAGATAAATTTCTTGAGGCATTCAACAAGCTTTAATGACTTTAATGACTGCCTTCTGGGTCAGGATGGGCTTTGTACATGGAGTACACACAAGGGCCTGGAAGTGAGGCTGGTGCTGGAACCTAGTTGTTCCTGAGCACCGGTCTTGGGCCCAGCTGGGAAGTGGCTGAAACCCTGCCAGCTGGTCAGACTCATTCAGGCAGCACCTTTACAAGTGGAGGACTGTCCAAAATGAGAAACACTGGGGTGTGAAACACACAGGCACTAGTTTCGGGGGAAAGAGAAAAGCAAAGGTGTGTTTAATCTGAAAACTTACAAAGAGGTCTCAGAGACAAAGGCTTTGGAATCAGGGTGTGTGCATTTAGGATGTCTTACTTTCCCTGGAAAAATACGGCATCATGATTTGTGACTTTATTTCTTTCAACTAAGAAATATACTGCAGGAAACAAAGAGGGAGCCACCAGAGGCGGGGGGGCTCTGGGACCCAGGTTCCCGCCAGCCAGCTCAAGTCTGGGTTCCAGTCGGGGAGCAAAGCTGCTGTGTGAGCGAAACGCTGCCATGAAGACATTCCAATGGCTTCCAGGAAGCAGTCATATGTGCTGACACGCATGTGGACAGAGAAGTCTGGCTGGCTACCTCTCAAGACTGGTGTTTCCTAGAGCTTTCCATTGGCAAACGCTGCCTCCTGGAACTGAGGGACAAAGGTTTTGAAATAAGCCCTGGTGGGAAAAGGGGAGAAAAAAAATTGTGGTTAGCACAAACAACTTGAAAAAAAAGTGCAACTCAGAGCTTTCAACCTAACTCAGAACAGTTGTTATTTATTGTTCATGCATCTTGGGCTGGATTTTCCTTCTCTGCTGATGCAAAGCCTTCTGGATTTTTCCAAGAGAGGTCCATGCAGTTCACTGCTGTGCTCTCTCTCATGGATGCTTAAGGGGCCTGTATTCAGAACTTCCTGGCTGCCAATTCCCATTAGACATCAGTATTCAGGTTCTGTCTGCCCTTTCCCAGGTCAAAACCAAGGGTCCAAGCTACAAGCCAGAGAGTGACCAAGCCAAGCAACCAGTCATTTTCGTGATCTGAAATATCAACAGGGTTGTACTTTTCACTCAATTGGATCTTCAACTTCATACAGACAAAGAAAAGGAAAAAGTGCTGGTTGCTCAGTTGTGTCTGACTCTTTGCGACCCTGTAGACTGTATCCCACCAGGCTCCTCTATCCATGGGATTTCCCAAGCAAGAATACCAGAGTGGGTTGTCATTTCCTTCTCCAGGGGATCTTCCTGACCCAGGGGTCAAACCCAGGTCTCCTGTGTATAGATAAGCAAGGCCTAATACGATGAATTTCAAAGTGATCCATGGTCTCCATTTATTTGCAAACATACTCATGGTTTGATCTACTGGAAAGAAAACCAGGCTGGGTGTCAGGAGAGCCTTCTCAGACTAGCGACAGGATCTGGGGCAGACCATTTGGTTCTTCCGGCACCCAGATTCGAACCTGTAGAAGCAGACTCTCCATTCAATAGCAGGAGGCTGTGCCCGGCACTGTCTGAGGTGTCAGGGGTTGGGAGATGCCCCAGACATGGCACCCCATGCGGATGAGATCAGCTTCGAGGAGCAGCAGACACAGAAGAAATACCAACTGCTGTGGCGAGGGCACTTACGGAGGTGCCATGAGGCACCAGCCTGGGGCAATCAACGGAGGAGGAGGTGAAGCAGGCATTTTACACATGTTCCAGGTGAAAGACACAGCAGGATCAGAGGCCTGCGGAGCATGGGACTGCTGCTCGTGAGCTGGGAACTAAACACTCTTCCAGAAGAGAAAGGGCGTGGTGGGAAGTGGAAGGCAACAAGACGGAGAGGTTGGGGTGGGCACCCTGTGCGCCTCCCGGTCCTCCCTCCCTTGCCCCCGATGCCGGTGAGATCGGAGCAGCTGACTTGTCCAGCAGTGGCTCACCCGGACCTGTGACATGAGCTAGATGACCCGTCACCATCGGTACCACAAAGGCCTCAGGTACCCTACCCAAGTCTATGTTATTAATAATTAGGATACAGTCCTAGTAAGCTTGATGCTCCAGGCCCCCAGGAGATCAGAAGCACATTAAGAGTCAGGGCATTCACTTAAAGGTAGATGGCAGGCGTGCTGAAGCTGTGAGAGGCAACGAGGTGACGTCCACCCGTGAGAAAAGAGCAGAGAACTGCTCAGGAGTCAAGAAGCTCAAACGGGTGGTTCGATGTCGGGCGAGGAGTCCCACACACTCAGCAGCCCCGGGGTTACCATGAGTTAGCCACACAGAGCATCAGTGATGACACCTGCCTGATCCCCTCCCCGCAAAGCCAGGTCATGGGAGGACCTCTTTCACAGTTCAGGGATTTGCTTAGATTTTTCAGTCCTAGTCTCTGCAGCCTCTCTGCAGTGGTTCCTGCGTCTGGAAGCTACTGCCCGGACATTACACACCCAGACCTGCTCCCTCCCTTCTCTCCCTGCTCCTCCTCACCCCCAGGTGACATCTCTCCTTGGCCTCTTCCAGTCCTGCTCTCCACTCCCCTCGCTTCCTCTCAGGCTTGAAACACCCCCAGCAGAGAACACCTCCCCCCGCCCCTGGAATCTGGGTCTCCAGTCCTCTCCCAAATGGCCTGTCTCACATTTCCAACCAGGACATCATGACCTGAACGTCTATCATTCATCCAAGCCAGTGCATGCCACATGGATGTGTTCATCGCTATTACGCATTTGAAAGTGCATCGGGGCCTGGTACTTCTGTAACAGAACCCTCACTTTCCACTTCTCCCTAAACCTCTGCAGCGAATTCATCCTGCTGCTTCTTTCTCTTCCTCCCTGGTGTCCCCACACCCTGGGCTCCCTGCCTTGTTACCTTTTACAACACTGCTGTTTCTTCCTGGGATGTAAGGCTTCATCTTCCTGTTGCAGGTAAATGAACTCTCTTTGAGCGTGGGTCTGTGTCCCTACCCCAAACAAGACCCTTCATCTGCCCAAACCTGCAGCCATGATTGTCACCATCTGCACTTTTCCTCAGTCTCATTTTGGGATCATGCCCTGCCCTCCACCACTGAGAAGCTAAGAAAGCTGAAGATCCTCTCCCAGAAAACCTGCAGGTGAGTCTCCTCACTGTGATGTCACAGGAGATCAGAAGCACATTACGAGTCAGGGTGCTCACTTAAAGGCAGATGGCAGACATGCTGAAGCCGTGAGAGGCAATGAGGGGATGTCCACCTGTGAGAAGAGAGCAATCGGGGGTGTCATAAGCTCCCTGAGGCCCACGCACGGTCCAGACGCCAGCCTCCACTCCCACTTCCTCCCGTCTGGCCACCTGCTCTTCCTCACACGTGCCATTACCACCCCGGGCCTTTAGTCATGCTCAGGCCAAATGCCCTTGCCCCCATCAAGCCTTCCCTGGTCACCAGAAGGTTCTCTCCCTGAATGCACTCTCTGTGCTTCTTCTGGGCGGCACTGCTAGCCGTGGAAAGGAGGGAGCGAGTCTCCTTCTCGGTGACCCCACAGGCCTGGCCTGTACAGAGTGCCCCGCGAGGACTTCATGGCTGTAACTAAGGTAACTGACAACCACCAGTTTGCGAGAGCAGTTGAAGCAGGTCCCTTGCATGCTTTTTGGGGTGAAAGAGAGCAAGCCCAGAAAGCAGGCAGATGTGACATTTAGATTTTGAGGAAGAAAACTGCAAAAGTGTCGTCCGTTCTCAAACTTCAACCTATGCCGACTGTCAGTGAGAAGGATCAATGCCCTCCACCATCCCTGTTCCAGCCAATCCTCCGCCTTTTCTGAGACGCAGAACCTTGGAGCCCTTGCCTGCAATCGTCCTCATGGGGAGGAGAACTGCGATGAGGCAGGAGCTGCCCCAGACGGAGAGCCAGGCGGACCAGGCAAGAGATGCCCTGAGTTCTGCTTCCCCAGGGCGAGAAGGGACGACAGGCCTGCCCTGACGTGATGCTC
Source organism: Cervus elaphus (assembly GCF_910594005.1). Lineage (NCBI taxonomy): Eukaryota > Metazoa > Chordata > Mammalia > Artiodactyla > Cervidae > Cervus > Cervus elaphus. The sequence continues at coordinate 34,485,453 of NC_057825.1, read as the reverse complement.
TCACAGGACCACATGTGGGAAGGAAGCTTGTTGACAGGCTGCCGCCACGGGTCGTGAGGGCTGTTCATTCCTTCCCGGTGTTTCACGTGCTGCTATTTCCCCAGCAGGATTTGTGTTTGCTGGAGGGGGGCCTGGTGGCCCTTCTTCAGGGGGTCCGGCACCGATGGGCTGCTGCCAACCTCCGCTGCATTTGCCTTCCTGCCCAAAGGACATCTCGGAGTCCGAGCAACGGGTGGGGCGGCGCCCCTGTCTTAGGTCCCAGGTGAGGACACTAAGGGGAGAGGCGGTTGGCCCCACAGTAGATGCCCGATGAGGGAGTGGGACTGACTGCTGCTGAAACGGGGCCCCGGGCTCTCTCCTCATGCCCGGTGTCACATGGGGTGAAACTGATGCAGCGAATCTCCTCAGCTCAGTTTTTTCCTTGGAAAATTCTGGGGGAAGGGGCCACACCAGTGCAAGCTCCTTCGACGGAAAGGTCTTGGCAAGAGGGAGCAAGCTTTACAGCAAGCTCTTTCCTTCTTCAGAAAATTCTGAAGTTTCCTGTTCTGTCCTGGGCTTTCCCTGCCAGGGCAAACTGTGTGACGCCAAGGGGAAGCAGTACGGAGCAGTGCTATTTAAAGGCATGATGCTACCAGCTGCTGTCAGTGAGCACTTCTCAACGCGGAGCCGCACAAAGTCAGCTTGGGGAAGGGGGGAGGAAGGGGAAAATGACAACTGGCTCCCAGCCATTTATAGATTTTTTTTGAAGCACTGTTTTCATTTATTTCAGTTTTTTTATCAGAGAAAGTGGAGAGCTGCTCAGAATATATCACTTGCCAATGGCACTAGCCTACACCTTTAAAAAAACTCTTTGACCCAAAGACAAAGTAAATGGTAAGCTTTAAAAGTGTAAGCGTGTTACAGGGGTGGTGAGGGGAAGGTCTTCTCACGTCCCCCTTCTCTGGTCAAAAGGGCCTGCAGGATAGAGGCCTTGAGTCAGTCAAGCTCCTCATTCTACTCACACTGGAAGGGAAATTATTTTTAGACCAGATTAGAGCTAAATATGCCTGAGGACAACATCAGGTTCTGATCCTTTTCACTGATCTCAGTCCCTTCACTCTGGGTTTTATAAAATCACAACTTAGTCTAATCACAGAGTCTCAGATCAACAGAATAAAACTTAAAGAACTGACTCCAGGCCGAGGTCTGGTAGGTTTTCCATGAATCAGAAGCAGGATTGGCTCCTGGCCTCAGCTCATAGGCACTGCCAGGAGGGCAGAGCAGACAGACCCCGAGGTCAGGAATCAGGGCGCTGGGGAGCTCAGTGGGTCTGCTTTTCTGGGCCTGGGATCCAGGAGTAACTTCCCTTCTGGGCACCAGATCCCTCATCTTCAAGGCAGGGAGCTGTGCTTGATGATCTCCAAGGCCCCGCAGGCTGGAGGCTGTGCAGGATAGGCAGTGTGTGTTCTGGAGCCAGCCACGCCTGGGCTCAAGGCTTGGCCCTGCTCCTTACTGGCTGTCCCACCTGTTCAAGTGACTCACCTCTTCAGCTTTAATTTCTTTGACTATAAGAGGGGAGCCATAACGCCTACCTTAAAGAGTAATCCTCATGAGGATTAAATGAGATGCTCCAAGTAAGCACTTGGCCTGATGCCTGGCATACTACTTGATCAATAGATGTCAACTGTTACCATGGGGACCCAGTTGGGTCTGAGGGGGAAAGACTGAGTCCCTGGGACAGCCAGGGCATGTGTGGCTGCAAAAGAGAAAAAGAGAAAAACCCTGTGTGGATGGAAAGGTCCCAGATCATCCTTTCCTCTGGGCCTTCTTGGATCACTTTTCATAGATCATACGTGCTCGCAGTTGGAGGCACAGAGATGGTTGGTCTCAGGACTTGATAACCAGCCAAAGTTGTCAGGAAACTGTGAACCTCTTGAAATGCAGCCCAGAGCCACTGGAGGTGGACTCATGGTATCTAAGGATGGGCTCTGCAGTGGGAGGCACCTGCGCCCCTGGCTGGCTTTTGCCTGAGTTCTAGGTGTGCTCTTGTGTGCAGCTCTGGTCAAGAGCGTGGTTGGGGGAAGATGGGCTGTGGGCCTGACAGATGTTTCAGATAATCACATGGCTCTGATAACCAGAAGTGGGGGTGTCACAATTGGCCCAGTCCTCAAACAGACCTTTCTCTGTCCAGGACAAGTACTGAAAAGGAGAGACAGCAGGGTGAGCAGAAAGAGCCCTGAGCCACGAGGCAGAAGTCACGGGCTCTAGTTGAGGCCCGGCTCCTCACCTCCAAAAGGCAGATGGATACTTGGTCATCTCTAGGTGCCACCCAGTTATGGTTCTGAGAAATCCACATGACTTTGAGCAAGCCACTTAACCTCTTTGTGTCTTGACTCTTCACTGGTTAAATCAAGGCACCAGCCAAGCCCACGCCTCGAGGCACTGGAAGGACTTGTGCTGGGGGAGGCAGTGCTCGTCATTATCTGGGATGCTTTTTTGCAAACATGGCAGATCTCCGAACACATGTTCCGGGAATCACAGGCAGTGGTGAGAAGGAGGGAGGCTCGTTTCTCTCAGCCATGTCTGCCCTCCCACTGAGCAGAGGTCCAGAGTCAGGGAGCTCAAGCTAAGTTGTCAGAGGTAACAATGCCTGGAAAATCCATCATCTAGGTGCTCCTGGGCAGGGGCTCTGGGGGCACTAAGGAGAGTAGGGACGGGGAAGCCGTGAGAGGAATCCTCAGAGGCCTTGAGATGAAGGCAATTAGGAGCCTTTCTCACCAAAAGGGGTTTTCCCTGCTGGTATTTATAAGCCTTGATTTATTCAATGGACCTTTTCAAAAGGACAAAAATCTGTGAAATCAACATCTAAACATTAGAATCAGTACCACTTTAAGAAAATGAAAACAAAAAACAGAGAATAAAAAGTCCCAAGAGGTTGGAGACTCCGGGGAAAGAGGAAGGAAGCCCAGAAAGCAGATGGAACATTGCGCAGGTGCCGCTCATGATACTGCCGCGTGCGGCAGGAGTCATGGTCCCATTTTGCAGGTGAGAGCCGCTGACCCCAGTGCCACCAGAGCTCGTCTTCCCATGGGAGCCCGACCTGACGGAGTAGCCCCTGGGATCTTGCTGCCTTTAACTTCATTTACTTGGGACCTTTGATTCTGCAGAAGCCTAAACAGCTGCTCTCTTCCGAAACAGGACTCTGAGGTCTCTCTCTGGAATTCCCAAATGCTTTTCTTTGGGCAATCATAAGATGAGCCTTACGATGTTTGCTCGAGTCAGGCCAGTTTGGGGGTGGGTGGGACAGGGTGGGAGAAGCGGTTTGGGGACATGAACCTCACTGTCAGGAAATCAAGGACACACAAATCAAGTCAGAATTCATTTTTGCAAATAGAGGCGAGTTCCTAAACATCTAAGGCTCCTTTCTTTTTTCCAGTTTTCTTCTGCAGCTGTGACTTCAACTGGCACATGTTTTTAATCAGTCATATGCAAGCTGACTGTGGTCTGAAAATCAAAGCGGTCCTGTAAATAGTGTAAGACAAGTCCCACTAATCATCCTTGTGGTCTTGCCTTGTCCTCATTGTCCTGAATGGCCATGGTAAAGACTGACTCATCGGGGGTTACTCTCCCGTGGCAAAGGGGTCATCCTCATAATAGGATCTCCACAAAGAGACCTGGTTCTGCCTCAATGCCCATCACCCCAAGCCCTCCAAAAGCCCCTGTGAAGACGGCCCACCCGACTCTGGGCGCCCTGGTGAGCAAATGCCTGGCACGATGGGAGCTTATTCTGTAGCTGTGCCCTGCCAGGCCAGCCTGGATTGCTGGTGTGGGCTTTAGGAACAAACAAGTGGTTATAACTGGTTCATGTACACAGTCTCCCTTGAGGTGCCAATCCTCGGGCAGGGCTGGTTTGTTTTTAAGGAATCTAAGCTCGCAAAACAAGGAAACTAACCCACGAGCTGCAAAAGGCTTGATATCACACTGAGAACACACTCGCAGCCTCAGGCAGAGGCCCTCGCCCTCAGCTGGAATCAATCTCCCCTCTGCCGGGTTCCATGGCACCCTGACCTCCAACCTCAGGCCCAGTCATGGTCTGCCTTGAGTTTGAGATGTTTAGATTGGTGTCTAGACTCTGTCTTATACAGCTCGGGCTCCTCGCCCATGAGAAAGCTGGCTGTAGTCTCAGTATGTGTTGAATTAAATAAAATGCTGCTTTAGGAGGACAAACAACCAACTGGAATCCATTTCTAGACATCAAAGTATTGGGATGAAATCTGGCTCCTTCTAAATCATAGGGTATTTGTCAATGGGTACTGAAATGATCAAAATTACCTAGTGGTTCTCCCTCCATCTGAGACTCTCCGAGGAGGCCTTCTGGAGCCTAGCCAGTTCCTCTGGGGCTAAAGCAGCATGCAGCCAGCTTCTGCAACTGCAGGGCCAGTCCTTGCCCAGGAGTGGGGGTGAGGGTGGACTGTAGGTGCCTCTGCTCCCTCGGCATCCCCTGGCGCAGGGTCTGAGGAGGAGGCCATGAGACGGCCAGCTGGCAAGATGAGGGGGGTGGGCAGGGAAGTCCTCCTGGGCTCTCCCAGCCACAGGGCTGCTTTCCTCCCCTGGGCTCTAGCTCTGCCCACATCTGTCTATTCACCCTGCCACGTCTGACCAGAAGCTCCTTAACTGCAAGCTCCATTGCACATATTCATCCCTCTCTGCAGCCCAGCTTCGAGTCTAGTGCTGACACACTGCAGCTCAACAAACATTTCTCAAACGATGTAATAAACACGTGGTTTATTTAAAGATGTACTTTAGAATGATAAAATTTTATAACAGAAACCTCAGCGGCTGTATACTCCAACCATTACGGGGAAGGGAAAACTAAGAGCTGGAGAAGTTAATAGTCCCCTCTCACAAAGCTGAGCTCTTCTCTGAAGCCCCTTGAAGGCAGAATTGGGTGATGGTTCATCCTTAGTGCACTGTGGTGCTCACCATCCACAGGCCTCACAGGCAGGAAAGAATGAATGAATGAATGGCTGTCCCAAGGGGCTGCCCTGAGACTCCAGAGCTAGTAGGTAGAATCTGAGCCTGTCCTCCCTATCTCCTTACTCTCAGGCTGATGCTCTTTCTACTGTGAACTGCCTGATGAGACACTGGGAGGAGCAGCCGACAGTGTGGCCACAGAGAAAGGCTGGCCCCCCTCTACCCTGGAGGTGGGGGCGGGTGGGCTGTGATGACCCAGGGCACCTGGCTGCGCTAAGCTTAGGCCAGATAGTGGGCTAAGGAATGTGGTGCCTCCTGAGGCCTGGGACCCCAGAGCGGAGCTACTCTGTGTCCACCCTGTCACCCTATTTGCACCTACATCTGACATATCTCAGGTGGTAGGTGCCATGGCAATGGGCATCTCAAGTTGTCTGCTCACTCTGTCCAGGGTTGTATGGGCAGGAGCCCAGCAGTGGCCCTGCTGATGGCCAGGCAGATGCCTGTGGAGGGTGCTGGGATTGTCCACAGGGCCTGTCGGGAGGAGGGCTACTCATGCAGCTCACCTGTGCTGGACTGCTGAGGGGAAGCCAGCTGCCTGTCTGATGGCAGTGAGTCACCGTCAAGATCACAGACAACCCTCTCCCCCTTAGTCAGCAAGAGGGGAAAAACCAAAGAACTGCCCACAGAGAGGAAGTGCCCAGGGTCCTGGTGGAGCTGACCAGGAGAGTACTGGACCCCTGAAGGACAGAGAACACGTAGGATATCAACTCCTTGGAGCATAAATTATTCTCCTCCTCTCCAGAGAGTCTCTCTGGGGCTAAGTGTTGTTTGCCTGGTTGTAAATTTGGTTTCTCCCACTAGACTCTCAGCATCTAGAGGCCAAAGCTCTGTCTTCCATAGCCTCCCGGGCCCCTGTCTACTGGCTTTTGAATGCACCTCTTGGTCATTGGACAACACTCTGGGTGTTTGCCCTCTTAGGTGGGTGCTCACAGATACATCTTGAAGATCTGGGGGAGGGACAGCAAGGAGGGCTATGGTCCGTCTTCTTTTCAAGCTAATCCCCTGGCCCAGCAGCTAAAATGATATTCCCAGACACCTGGGCTCACAGATAGAAAAGCAGCAATTCCAGAAAGTGAGCTCTGGTGGCTTGATGCTGAGATGTGAGCATGGTTCCTGGGGAATGGGGTTGGCGGTGCCACTCCGGCTGCTCGGGGTGTACGCTGCCTCTACAAGGGCTTGCCACAAAACAAACAATGAAAGCTATTTTTGCCTTTAAAAAAAAAAAGAAAAGTGAAAATCCTCTTTGGATGTCTTTGGGTCACTGAAAACAGGCACTAATGTAGGCCTTTTGTAAAAGCGAAGTGGCATAACGTGAACTTTTCCAAAAGAGGGGGACGCCTATATCTTTATTTTTGCCAATGAGAAGTCTATGATTCAGAGAAGTCAAGTAATTTTCTAAGATCACATCGCTAACAGGTGGCAATGCTGCTCGACTCCAGAGTGCACATACTTTGCACACCGCCAGGATTTCCAGTGGAAAGAGTGCTGGTGGCTAAGCGCAGAGTCGAGGCCTCCACGTCTGCATCTGCTGTGTGACGCTGACTCACGACTCTGTTTCCTCATCCACACAATGAAGGCGTGGGTGAGATGATTTCTAAATTTCTTTGATTTGGTGATCCTCCCCTCCCAAACATCATTTTAGGATCTTTTATTCTCCTTCATTAAAACTCCATAATACTGGAATTGCCAATGGCCCAGTAATGAATGCTGAGGGCTACTTACTGGTAACTCCCATTACACCTATGTCTGTTTCCTCCATCCTGTAAGTCTGTTTGTCCAGAGGTGGTGACTGGTATCCTTAGCTCTCATCTAGGAACTTGCATTGGGTGACTTTCCAGTAGAATTATGACTGTGATAACAAGGGACGGAAGGGAGGAACTGGACCTCTCGCTCACTTGCCCATCTGGTTCCTGGAAGTATCAAGACATCCTATGGAAGAATGAGGCCTAGTCTGAGTGTCTGGAGAAGGAAGGGCACCTGCAATCCCCATAAGGGCACGCAGGAGGCACCAGAAATGTTCTCCAAATAATGAGCCCCAGAAGAGCAAAGGTACCTTTGCTTTAAAGAAGATTTAAAGAAGATTCCTTTAACAGTAACATCTGTGGGCTTCTGAAAACTCCCCAGAGCTGTTCAGAAGTGATGTGTCTGTAAAATGCTATATACAGTGGGAGGGATTATTACCCTGACATAATTAAACATGAGTTGTGATCCTGGCTCTTGCTATGTGATCGTGGATGAGCCACTTCACTTCTCTGTGTCCCAGATGCCTCATCTGGAAAGTGAGGGGATGGCCTCTGCGTTTACTTCCAGGTCTAACATACAGTCATCCCCTGGAACCTGCCACAGGAAGCTGGTTCCAGGACCCTCTCAGATACTAAAATTCAAGGATGCTCAAGTCCCATATATAAAGTGGTATACTAGTTGGCCCTCTGTATCTTTGGATTCTGCAGCCTTGGATTCAACCAACTCTGGTTTCCTATCCTCCACTGGTTGAATATGTGGATATGGAATGTTACAAATGTGGAGATTTGACTGAATTTGCTTATAACTTATGATGGACATATTCCCATATACTTTAAATCACCTGTAGATTACTTAAATGCCTAATACAATGTAAATACTAATATAAATGCTATGTACATAGTTGCTAGTGCTTGGCAAATTCAAACTTTGCTTTTTGAACTTTTTGGAGTTTTTTCCTCCAAATATTTTTGAAATATTTTCTGGATGTGGAACCCACAGATATGAAGGGCCGACTGTACTATTATCCATTATTATTATTATTGCTTTGGTATCAATCCAAGCACTTTAGGCAGAGACAGTTTCTTTAGTGGAAGTAGTAATTTAATAAATGATCTCTCCCTGGGCTTTGCTAAAGGGGTTCCCTCAAGAGACTTAATAAGCACCATCAAAGGCATGACAAGAGGTTTCTATCTATCTCTCTTTTGTCTCCAGATCTGACTTAGGACTCCAAGAATGGAGGCCAGCATTCATCCGTCAGACTAGCAGACAACCAGACATTCACTCACTCATGGTGAGCTCTTGTACTCAACAAGGGCTGTTTCCTACAGGGGGCAAGGGGAAGATCTGAGCAAGGCCTGACCCTCAGGAGACACAGAGGCCTGGACTCCCAGACAGACTGCTGCCTGTTCAGCCTGGGTGGGAGCTGGGTGGTTTCACTTCACAGTCAGGGGCTGAGCCCTCCTCCGCCCACTGTTTCTTCCTGCTATTCCTCCGGAGCAACTAGAGCAAACTTGCTGCCTGGAACTGACTTTCTTTGCTGCTCAGAACTATGCCAGCGTATTATCCAGCAGGCCAGACGTCTGTCTAGCACTTTTAATGACAATAATAATAATTTGCATTTATACAAGGTCTTTCATCGGAGAATCTTAAAGTGTTTCACAAACAATAATTAATTCCCCTTGGCAATTCTGGGAGCCAGCTAAGTAGGAGTCCCTTTGCTTTGCAGGTGAAGGGTACTTTCCTGAACCATGCAACACTTTTTGAGGGCCTCCATATCTACTGAAAACGTAACCACCCTCAAGGTCTGGCATAAGCATCAGGCCCTCCGCAGAGCCTGCAGCACTGAACAGTTATGATGGTCTTCCTTCTCCTGAACTGGAATTTGTCCCCTGGGAACCCCCACCCACGGAGTCTACTTTCGCCTTCTGGAACAAAACAATTCCAACTAAATTGTCTGGGGTTGCTGGCTGCTGTCCCTTGTACACATGTTGTCTACTTCTATAGTCACGCATGGGTGGAGCTTGGTGGCTCAGTGTTACCAAGGTTCAGGGAGGCCTTGTGAACTGAATGGTGGAGGTCAGTCGAGGCCTCCCCCATGTGCTCTGAGTTCCAGGGCCAGGCTGACTTCCTGGGCAGGAATTCCCTGGATTTTGCTGGCTCTGGAGTTGTGTGTGCTAAGTTGTTAAGTCGTCTCTGACTCTATGCAACCCTATGAACTGTAGCCCGCCAGGCTCCTCTGTCCTTGGGATTTCCCAGCAGGAATACTGGAGTGGGTTGTCACACCCTCCTCCAGCTGGAGCCTTGGGTCAGTCCATCTTTAAACGCAGTTCTTTAGATGTTTCCCCCTATGGTGTAGACATGGGAGGCTTCCTGTGTTCATTTCTGGGGGGTGCACCTCACTGACCCAGAAATACCCTAAACTTCTGTTGAATGACTGAATGACAATGAATGAATAATCTTCTTTCCTAAATCGATCATCTTAAATCTAGACAATATCTGGACTGGTTTTTGGAGACCAAGCCAGACAATGATCTCTTTAGTTCTTTTTTCTTTAAAATCCTTTTTCAGAATAAACATTCGGTGCTACACTTGAGAAAAGGATTCATCGACTGCTCAACTGAAAACCCACATGAGGACGACGAGCTCCATGACCCTCCTGCTCTCCCAGGACTTAGAGGCAAGAAAAGCCTCAGCACTGGGAGGTGGGGCAGAGGGGTGAATGGAATCCCTTGCTAAGTTGATTTCAAACAGCTAGATCTTCTGGGGAAACCAACAGCTCCCTGGGGTGACTTCTGGGTCCTTGCTGGTAGCTTTATGCCTGAAAAGACAGCCGCCCTCCCTTGGCGGCCAAGAGTGCATTGTTTGGGTGAGATTTTTCTCACAGTGGCTTGCCATGGAAGGAATTCCGAGCATGCATCGAAGGCCGTTGTTTTCCTAAAACCTGCGCCCTTGTGAACAGAGATTTGGCTTGTGGTGATAGAGCCTCAATTTGCCCTGATTTCACATGATCCCAACTTATACTGGCCTAGAATGTGGTGGGGGTGGTCGTTTTTGGCTTGGACTTGGCCTGGCTCATTGATCTGGGGGAAGCTTGGGAGGAGAAAAGTGGGCTAGAGAGGGGATCTGCTTGTATCCTTCTGCAGCAAGGGAACATCTGGGATCACTGGGAACTGAATTCTAACGTGGGTCAGTCACTTGGTGGCTGTGTGTCTCGGAGACCTCTCTGAGTCTCTGCGTGTTTCTCTCTGATGACCCCAGAGAGAAACTTAAGCAACAGTGCCAGGCACACGGTCAGAACTCACACCCGAGTAGTTTCCTTTCCTCCCACCTTCCCCTCCCATCACCTAGCTGAGGAACTCCCGTTTCACTTGATTTTACCACACATGTGTTGAACAGTTCATGTTTACGGGAGGGCCTGGAATACCTGGGGCACTGCCTGAAAGTGCCTGCTCCTAGTAGGCATTTAATAGTTACTGGAGAAGTAAATGAACTAACTCGACCCTTAGTATTTTACAGTTTATACTGTGCTTTTAAAAATAACCCCATTTTAATCCAAGCAACAGTCATGTGTATGAAATAGATAATTTTGCTCTGCTCCCACTGTGCACATGAAGAGGCAGGCTGGGAGATGGCAGATAACCTACCCAGGGTCAGGTGCGTGGCAAAGGCAGAGTGAGGTTCAGACATGAGCCAGGGCCCTGTGGCAGCACACTGCCAGCTCCAGGGGCCCTCCGTGGCCACAGGCTTGGAGAGGGATGAGCATGGCTCTGGGGAACCCATGTTCCACTAGAAGGGCCCTGCTGAGTGCTGCTCCCCACCCCATCTCTGGTCATAACACCTGCAGCTAAAAGTGTTGGGTATCATCATGCGTCCGGTGACTTGGAAAAGTAAAAATTTTAAATTGGGAACATTTCCTAACTGGGAGGTTTCCTTCTTTTCAACCCTGAGGCTCTGGTCCGAAACTAGGGTACAGGGCTACTCTCCAGTGCCAACTTCATGGGCTCCCATCATCTTCCCCACGGGGTGCAGCAGCACTAATGCCCACACTCCACCCATTTTCCCCTCCATTGTATCTTTCCAGTACACAGAGAGAAGCGCTCTGGTCCACAGGACTCTGTTCCTTAGCACAGCACTCCACACTGGTTAGGGGCTCAGAACAGCAACAAACTACATTCCTTCTTATTCCCAGGAGCCTTTTAAGAACCAAGAAAGGGGACCGGAAGTAGATATTGGGTCTTTGGCTACTCTGGGCTCCCAGGCTTTCTTCCCAATCCTCTGGCCTTGAACTATCTGCTGGGAACTGCTGACAGATGCAAAATGAAAAGGGTAGGTTAGGGATCTTTCAAAATTTGCCCACATGGCTGGCCCAATACAATTTCCAACGTGAGCTGAGAGGTGGAAACCAGATCTCACCGCAAAGTTGTCTCACCCACGAGGAGTGCATAACAGCCTTCTCAAACCACGCCAACAACACGCCCTGCAGAGGAGGGTGGCCTGGTGCAATGTCGTCACTGTGCACCCTGGGCTACATGTAACCCAGAGCCCAGGGGGTGAGGTCAGTTCTTACTGCCGTGAGCTCGTCTGTTCTGGCCCTCTTAGCACATTTCTTTGTGCTGCCAGCGTATTACCTCTGAGATGTAACTGTGGAAAATTGTGTGCATTCCTTGAGCTGAGCCAGTTTTAGGTCAGAAGTTGGCAAAGAAGAGCCAGGCCGTGGGCTCTCCAAAGTAAGCACCTTGACCAGATCGGGGTCCCCGGTGCAGCTGTGGGGGGACCATGTCCCTGTGCTCCCAGATCCGAGGCTCTCGGCCACCCTGCTCCATAGCACTGCTGAGCGAGTGGGTATTAATGGACATGCAGGGGACCAGCCCACGCTGCTGTGGTCTCAAAAACCAAAGTCAAGCAGAGTTGACCTGTTTTTTGGCCAGCAAGCCCCTGTGAGAGGAACCCCCCTACCCCCACCCCACCTAGACTTCAGTGATGCCAGTTGGCAGGAGTGGCTGCTGCATTAGGCAGTGCAGTGTCTGTCCTGCAAAAGAAGTTTGGCCAAGGGAGCAAGTGGAGGCTGAAATCCAGCCCCTGCCCACTTGCTAGTTTACCCAGGGCTATATGCCAAGAGAAAGGGGCAAGGTTTTCTTACTCAAAGCTGTTAGCCAAGCCCGCACCAACCCAAAGGGGCACTTTTTTCTAGTTCGGACAAAAGTTCTTTACAGGCTAAGGTGGCCTGACAGGAGGACCATGCAGCTCTTTGCCTGGGATCCTCTGTTATGCACTGGGAATGTGGGTATGGAATGTATGTCACTGGGATGCAAATTTTGTGTTGGCCTCTTGTTTGAACTGGCACCAAGGAAGAAGATTAAAAAGATTAGTTCTTCCCTAGTCTCTGCATTTTTCAAGGCTTCTTCCTGTTTTTCTAGCCATGGCCACCAACCTACCTTACCACTTTGAGCTCAATGCTCAGAGCTTACCACTCTCAGTGCTCAGACTCAGACAGGCAAACACAAACAGCAGGTGGGGTGGGTCTGGGCAGCCACACAGGTTCTCAAGGCAGTACTGGCTCCCTTTCCTGCCATAGTTATCAAGCAAACAAATCCTCATTTTCTTCCATGTGGGTACAGATGGGTGTCCCACCTTGAACCATGCCACTGGAGGCAATCAGACCTACCCAGCTTTGGTGTCTTTTTACCAAAATTGATGGACACCAAAGATGCCAGACCAATAAACAAATACAGACATACAGCAAAATAAACTAAAGACATAGCAAAATAAGTCCCAACCTTTTGCATTGTAACTACTGCAGGGAAGAGAGAGGTCCCTTCTAGTTAGCCCCTTATTAGTTACTTCAGGAGTTCTTGCTATAAAAGAAAAAAAAAAACTGCTATGAGTTCAAAAGTCATAAAAAGTTGGATTAGACAACCCTAAATGTCAACTAATCCAGGGATCAGCAAGTTTCTCTGTAAAGGGCCAGATAGCAAGTATTTTCAGCTTTGCTGACCATATATCCTGTCTACAATTCAACTCTGCCCTTGGAGTGATAGCTGCCATGAGCAACATGAAGATAAATGGGTGGGGCTATGTTCCAATAAAACTTTATTTATGAAAACAAGCAGTTGGTAAAATTTGCCCTCTGGCTATTGTTTGTCAAGGGCTTCCCAGGTGGCTCAGTGGTAAAGAATCCGCCTGTCAATACAGGAGACTCGGGTTCGATCCCTGGGTCGAGAAGATCCCCTGGAGAAGGAAATGGCAATCCACTCCAGTATTTTTGCCTGGGAAATCCCATGGACAGAGGAGTCTGGCGGGCTATAGTTCATGGGGTCGCAAAAGAAGACGGATATGACTTGGCGACTAAACAACAACAAATTGTTTGCCAATACTTTATCCAGTCCAACCCCTCTATTTGCAGAATAGAAGTGAAGTGGTTCCTTCCCACTCACAGGACCCACCCAAGACCATCTAAGACCAAGACCCCTGGGAGGAGAAGAGACGTTGCTGTCTCAGAGCCATCGATGCGGAAGCCCAAAGTAGCCACTGGGATAACTGGAGATTCTGACTCACACACTCAACTTCAGGAAAGAGGACAAACACAAGTGGAAAATCACAGGTTGAAATCTAATGGGACTGGGAAAGACAACCCACATTTCAAGCTCTGCTTGAGGTTAAAGCAAGCTCTTATGAGGTTAAATCCTCATAAGTTTATGTTGCTAATGTTCACATTCATCACTTAAACTCAGGCACTGTCTTAAAATCTCTTTGGTGAAGGGCTGGGGAATAAAACGGGAAACAAGGACCTGGCAAGCTGCCGGCCCTGGTCTGTGAACAATATGAGAAGAAAACAGAAACTTCATTTTTTCCAGTCAGCAGCCAGTCAAACATCAAACAGTACAGAAATGGTCAGAGAGGACAAACCCTCTCGTCCGGGGCTGAGAACAGGTTGTTTTGGCTGTCAAGCATTTTCAAAACAAGTTTTCTTGGTCTCATGACAGGTTGTGGCAAGAACAAGAAAATAAAGAGTGGAAGATCCCATGATCACCGCTCCAGGCTTCCACGTGGGCTGGCTCTGCCTGCACCGTCAGGTCCGCTTTCAGAGTGTGCAGATAAAGCTGGTCTTAGGGCTAATACCATCTCGCCAGTGACACCACTGAACAGAAGGCATCCTCTAAGAACTCTCTGGCAGCCAGATCATCATTCCAGTCTTGGGGGGACAGGTCAAAGGCACTCTTAAGCCCAGGAGTGCTGTACTGCTCCAACCTACACCCTGCTTTATTTTAATTTTCACCTCCTGTTATGTGGAGAAATTACTCCTCTGAAACCGAGGTTAAAAGCCTTCTGCTTTGAGGTGGATTTTTCCATCTCAACCACAGAACACTTGGTCAGGGTGGGGCAAAGGGATCAGCAAGGAGGCACTGTTGGGGCAGGCCAAGATCAAGCTGGTCTAGAAAGTGCCATGAACTCTCTATCAGTAGTAATCTTGCTCTTAAGGGTGGCAAGAATGAAGCTGAGCATGGCAGTGCTGAAGGACACGCGATTCAGTTGATATCTGGAGATGAGAGTTATCAAGTCATCCAGAGAAAATGTTGCCAAGTCCACCAAACAAGTGTGTGGGAAATTTTCAGACCCCCTGAATTATTACAAAAGAATGCAAGGCAGCAGACCCAGACTGAAGTTCAGACTCCAATTCTGGATAGCTGTGTGACCCTGGGCAAAGCACCTCCCTTCCCTGGGTCTTCTTTATTTCACCTGCAGTAGGGCAGCTGGATCATCCTCCGAGCTCCAGTTCTGCAGTCCCTAGACTTCCCAGAGTAAGGAGCATCCAGTCAGGTATCATCACGCCTGCTCTGGCTGTTTCAAGTTACTCACATCACAGGAGCAGCTACAGTCCCCACTTTTGCAATGTTCCTAGAAGAACCTTTGTGAAGAGGGCTTGCCCTTATTTCACGAGACAAGTTACTAGACCACAAAGGCTGTCTTTATTCTGCCAACTGTCTATGAGAATGTTCACAAGAAAGAGGGCTGGGGAGATGTGAAGGCTGGTACAAGACATCCCACACCCCGCCCCCCACCTCTGCTCCCACCCCAAAGACACACAGCAGGACCTGTCAGCATTTACTGTCTCTACCCAGGAAATGATTTGAAGGCACGGCCAAAGTCTTGCTGAGCCTTTATTACCAGAGGGAGAGGATTAGGAAATGGGTGAGTTCTCCTCCCCAAGTCAGTGGACAGACTGTTCAATTGATTCTTGAGCTGTCCCTTCACAAAGGATGCCCACATCAATTTAAATTTCAAGTACACTTCAAATAACATTTTAGTATAAGTATATCCTAAATATTGCAAAGGATATACTTATACTAAGTTATTTGTTGTTTCTATAGAATTCAAATTTACCCTGGGCAACTTGTATTTTCAATTGCTATAACTGGAGCCCCTAACTTGGAGAGTAAGACTGGGTCTTTCGGCATTGAGGTGGCAAAGGAAAGGTAAAAGGGCCCAAGACAAGGATTCCTTTATAGGAATGGACATGTGTGACCACAGATCTCAGTTTTTACTGCTTTCCTTATTATTTCCAAGGCAAGGAGGATCTATTGTGATCCTATGCCAAGGCAGGTCACCGTATCAGTATGTAATTTGCTGATTTAAGGAAAACCTTATTGCCTACAGAAAAGAGAATCAAGTGTCTTAGCATAGCAGTTAATAACAAGTTATCATTAATTGCACACAATAACCCAGACATTTTACAATCATTTTCCCATTTTATATCCACAGTGACTTCCCTGGTGGTCCAGTGATTGAGCATCCACCTGCCAGAGCAGGGGACACAGATTTAATCCCTGCTTTGGGACGAGTCCACATGCCACAGAGCAACTAAGCCCGCATGCCACAAGTACTGAAGCCTATGTGCTAAGAGCCTGTGCTCTGCAACAAGAGATGCCACCGCAATGAGAAGCCCATGCACCACAAAGAAGAGTAGCCCCCATTCACCACAACTAGGGAAAGCCCACACACAGCAATGAAGACCCCAAAATAAAACAAAAACCAAAAAACATCCACGGCCGCCTGTGAAACAGGACTGTCACCCTCCTGTACAGATGAGAAAACCAATATCCACAGAGGTAACAAAATGCTCAATAGAAAGTGGCAGAATCAGGAATTGAATCCTGGTTGGGTCAGCCCAGAGCACATATTCTCTCCACCTTGCAGAACTCTGCTATCTGCCTCTCTTCTTTCTTTTTTTCCTGCCTCAGCTACTGCAGCCCTCCTCAAAGCAGACTGGCCTACCGGGAACCCCTGTGCTCCCCGGCCTCTGAGCATCTGGCAGAAGCATCCTCCCTCCATCTCTGCACATCAGTTCCTGTCCAACCTCTGACCTCCAGTGCCAGCCACTTCAATCTCAGGAGACAGATACCATCTCCTTCCTCTGGACTCCCAACTGTGTTTCACCTGCACATTGCACAGGCTGCTGCCTGATAAGTCATTTATGTAGAACTTTCATCTCAGAAAGTTCGTCCAGTGAAGGCAGACTGCATCCCAAGCATCACTTAACATAGTGCCTGACACCTACTTTGAATTCAATAAATGTTTGCTGAATGAATAAACAAATGGGAAGAGGGCTGGTGATCTGGACAGAACCTAACCTAAATGTCTGCCACTACAGATCCATACTATGGCTCACCAAACCTGAGCGAGCATCGAAGCTCTGTAGTTCCAAACAGACAGCTGACCTCAGCTGTCTGGCAATTTGAGGATACCTCGGGCGATCAGTTTGTGGAAGAGTGGCAGGGCATTATAATAGCAGAATATCAGTCTAAAAGTTGGGAAACCCAAACTATATCCTCAGATCCTACACTAAGTCACACTATGACCTAGTGGACAAGCCATTTCACTTTGCGGGGCCTCAGCTTTACCATGTATAAAATGGTGTAATGGCACTACCTGTCTCACAGGGTTGTTGTGAGAGTCACAGTGTTAAAATATCAATACATAAGCTGTTAACAGCTGTGCTGGTGTACTTGATGTATATTTATTATTATCATCATCTATAAGATGATCAGGACTGACTGAATGATCCATTATCACCTATTCTGACAAAGAAACAATATAATCTTGCCTTTACATATATGTTCCCATTAATTTCACTTTTTTGGCAACTCAAATAATGACAGTTTAAGGGTTATTTGATCCCCCAGATGATCAATAATGGAAAATTTTGGTTTTCTAAATTTGAGTTTTAGAAGAGCTACAGAGCCTCCTGCTTTGCAATTCTGACTTGTACTCAATATACTGAGGAATTAACGCCATGGATGCCCCATCTCTGGAATGGAATCTCACCCAGTGATGGACCGTTCCAAAAATCAATCAGCAAGCTTTGTAGTTGGGATTCTACACAACAGGTGGATGAGTTTCAGCACCTGGAGGAGGGCAGCAACCTTGTGCATGTGTGTGTGTGTTGTCCCCAGTACCTTGCACATATTCTGTATATACAGTTGACCCTTGAAGTATACAGGTTTAAACTGTGAGGGTTCACTTAACCATGGATATTTTTCAACTGTAAATATTACAGTCTGTGGTTGGTTGAATCCGTGGATGCAGAGAAACTCTGGATACAGAGAGTCGACTATAAGTTGACCTGTGCATTGTTTGAGGGTCAACTGTACTGTATATAGCTCTTAACTATTTACTGAATGACTTACTAGCAATACAAGCAATAACTTCACTGCAGAAGCCATTGTTGCATTTGATTCTTACAATTATAGTTGCTCTAAAGCCTGTTCTTTCCACACCATGGCATCTCTACCTGGCAACTTAGCCCTGATCAGCCAGGGCACACAAGGAAGCAAACCATTTTTTCTCCTCAGAAGTGACTCTGGATTAAGGACTACCTGAGATCACTCCAGGCTCACTTCTGCTTTCTCGGCTTCCATTTTCCATTAGGCATGACTAAGTGCCAGAGGTTCTGTCTGTCTGGGAAGATAGGAGTCACTGGAATTTTTTGTCCTTTTCTCAATGTGCAGCCTTCCTGCTGGTTTGCAGGCAGCTGTGAAGCAGTGTCCTTCCTTTGGCCTGCTCTGCTACGACACCCCTTTTCTTCGTTGGCCCATTGGTTATAGTAATAAGTCAAGCCACAGGAATGTTTACCTTCCCTTAAAGGTACTCAGTGCCAGGTCTCCACACTCTCAGAAGAGCTGTTTCTGCTCAAGAATACCTCGGGCTGCCTCCATTGCCACAGAAGCCCTCAGCCTCCAAGGTGAGACGCTAGGAAGAAGGTTCCCATTCCAGGTCACCCCATGGGAAGGTGACGGGCACATGAATGCAGGCATGCTACCCTTCAGCCCCTGACTCCACTGTGCTGCTCCTGTGAGCAAGGGAGCAAGAAACGGGCAGAGAAACGGGGGGAGGTCAGAGATGGCTTGGGCTGGCCCTGGACCAGTGATCAGGGACACAGGGTTCTAATCTCTGTACTGTATGGCCCTGAACAAGTTCTTCCAGAAAATGAAAATGAAGTGTTAAATCTATGCCAATCACTGTGCTGAGGGTTTTAAATATACCAATCACTCCATTTAATCTCCACCACAATGGCAAATGCTGACCACACTCAACCTTGGCTGTACTGGATGATCCCTGATGTCCCTTCCATGTTCCACAGCCTGAGACTGGCCACTACTGACAAACTTACCTTCCCAGATGCAATCCTGCTTGGGCACCTAACCCAGCTCTGTTACTGGCTGTGGATTTGGGAGGTCACTGGCATAGTGGTAACTACCCCAGTATCTGTGCCCTGTTTTTGCTCACCTCTATAAAGCTGTGATTTTTAACAAGTCATGAATCTAGCTCATGTTCACAGGTGGCCCCTGTGCTGAGGAAGCTGACAACAAACAAGACAGAATCTCATTTCTGCAGGAAAAAGGCCTCTGCTTGTCACTAATGATGTGCAGATTGGATGGCTGTTCTTTGATGCTTTCCCCCTTCCCTAAAATTCATGCCTTAATGAGAAGTGATAGAACCGTGAGGCTTGGCCCTCTTGCCTTGGCTGGACTCCATATCACACGTGACAGCCCTGAGCAGCCCCAACAGCACCTGTCAGAAACCAACATGCACATCTGAACAGTCAAGCCTAATTCCCAAGAAGCTGTTTTAACTTGACATCTGAAAAAGTATTACATCGAGAATTATTTTACTGGGTGTGTGTGTTCAGGGCATCTGTGTGCACGTTCCACAGCTGAAGTGTTCTATAAATATTAGATACGGGTTGTACAAAAAAGCATCACGTACGTAGTGTACTTAATTCCATTTAGCAGTGTTTTCAATTTGTGCCTGACCTCTGGCAACAGAGATGGAATTTTTTCAACAAGAATAAA
Organism: Cervus elaphus; assembly: GCF_910594005.1. Lineage (NCBI taxonomy): Eukaryota > Metazoa > Chordata > Mammalia > Artiodactyla > Cervidae > Cervus > Cervus elaphus. The sequence goes on along the minus strand of NC_057825.1, from coordinate 34,466,347 downwards.
AAAGTATGTAAAACTACCTTAAACATAATTTTCATTTACAATTCCAGAAATAAGTTGGAGCTTGGTGATCACTGGCTACTCGCCCAATACTTTCAGATGAGGGTCCTGAGGCCCAGAAATGTGAAGTGTCCTTTCCAAGTTCACACAGGAAATTAATAATGGTGTCCAGATGAAACCCAGGTCTCTTAACTCCCAGGCCATTATTTTTTGCATTTTCGTTACTTACGGTTTTCCTTCCATCCATTCAAAGGCAACTTTAATTCCGTAAGTATGTGTTTCTACTTTGGTACACTATAAAATCCCAAACCAACTCCCTGACTCTTTCCTTTCTGACTCTGTAAGACATCTGTCTATTTTTCTAAGAAAATGTAGGAGTATAACTCACAAACAAGGAAGTAGCTGTACTTGGTTATACATGAACGTTTTCCCATCTGGGAGGGATAATCAGAATCCAAGCCTGAGCTGATCAGTAGCTTTCACAACAGGACAACTAGGTGAATTCCTCCAATTAGACCTGCTGATCACTCTGTTACCCTCCCACCTGCAGCTTCTTGTGTGACTCAGGCTTGCATGACTGAGACCAGAGGGTAAAGCCTCACCCTGTTTTCCAATAAGAAAGCAGCCTGGACAGGGGGTTCAGTCCCCAAAACAGAGTGGCCAAAGAGTGGAATCAAAGGAAGCCAGGAACACAGATGGAGGACCTGGAAGAGATGGCCTGCGGGGTCGTGTGGAAGGAGTGGGGAGGCTGCTTGGGGCTGTGAACGCTCCGTGCCTGGTACAGCCTGGTCTGTGCAGGCTGGAAGAATGGTGAGCAGCCTACTCCAGGATGAGGGCTGTATTAGCAGTAATTGATGGCCAGGCTTTTTAATGGAGCTTATCATTTCACAGCAACAGATGTCAGGTTCTAATAAATAACATGTTCTCTCTGACCTACGCAATTTGGAGAGGAGGCCTGGACGCCAGGCACATTTGGATTCCTCCCATCTCTGTTGCTCTCTCTTCTCAGAGGAAAAACAAACTGAGTCCCCTGAAGATACTTTTCAAAATGAATCTCTGTGCAAGTTCAAGGATGCAATAATTTCACACAGCTTCTGCAGGAGACCCAGGTTCGATTCCTGGGTTGGGAAGATCCCCTGGAGGAAGAAATGGCAACCACTCCAGTATTCTTCCCTGGGAAATCCCATGAAGAGAGGAGTCTGATGGGCTATAGTCCGTGGGGTTGCAAAGATTTGGACATGACTGAGCATGCATGCACATGCTCTCTATCTCTAAACCTGGGGGATGGTAAGCATGTGCACGCAGGAACCCAGGGCATGTTGGAGGAAAGGAAGGTTTGGGGTCCTCGACAAGTTCCTCTGCAGGCACCATCACTGGTTCTTCTCTTGTCCTCAACAGGTGCTCTCATCCCCCAAGCTAGGCTAGCCTGGACCTGAAAAATTCCCTCTTCTCTCTTGAGGGGAGTTCAGCTGAGATGAGGTTGGGAGTTTTTAAAGGGAACTATTCCTAGGAAACTCAAAGGAAAAAAAAAAAAGAAAGAAAACAGAAAACACATGAATCACAGCAGCAGTTGGGCTTGCAGGCTCTGCCACTGAGGTCTGAGCCCCGATGGGCCCCTGTGGCTAAGCTTCCTGGGAGCCTAAGCTTGGTTGCTTTTGCCCAGCATGGGGTTCTCCCTTCTGCCCAGGGAGCTTCGTGCCCAGAGTGGCTCAGTTCTGCAGCTACACCACCCACCTCAGAAGGGCTGTGGGGGTATGCAGTCATAGTGGCCGCAATTCTTACCTTCCTGGTCAACCCCTACCCTTGGATGCCAGATGGGAGTCCCAAAAATATAACCATAAATTGGAGAGGGGAGGGGCAGTGGTCCCAGGAGAGTGCTGTGAAGTCCCCATCAGGGTTTTCCCTAACATTGAGTGATGACTGGCTACCTGGGCCCCAAAGCTGGTTCAACCAGGACTCCCTGTGGTCAGCTGGCCAAGCACAGGGGCCGAGAGAGACGCCTGATGCCACAGCTAAATATTACCAGAAGGCGCAAGTGAGTAATTTCTGGAGAAACAAACACATAAATAGGCTCACATTATAACCACTTATACTTCATGATCATCCCCTCCCCATCACCAGCCCTACTCTGGTCTCCAAGGAATTCTCAGGCCTCAGGGGTCCTGAAACCATACTGTGAAGAACCCTCTTAGGATTGGGACTTCCATGCTGTGCTCCATGGCATCCCAGAGGGGCCCAGAGGCCACAGTAAGGGATGGATGGGGGGCTATATCAGATGAGGGGACATCTAACCCCTCTCTCTTGAGGAGAGGAGATCTGTCTTTATCTGTTTGACTTAGAAGACGAATGTGTAAGACTGGATTGAAGCATTTGGCCGCTAATGAGAAGTCTAAAGAAAACAGTGTCTTTGGGAATACTAAGGTATTAATGAAGAAAAATAACTGAAGTAGTCCAGAATGTACAATTTAAAAAATTCTTGAAAGAGAAAGTTATTCTGCAAGGACAATCAAGGAATGACAAATAATAGAAGTATGCATGGTGAAAAGCCACATATGGGGAAATATAGACTGCTTTGGATAAGTTTCTAAATAAGAAAATAACATCTCTTTCTGACCTGGAGGCAAGGGGAAAACAACAAGATGTTTTAGATGGTTCACAATGAATTACTCCCATGTGTTGACTGAGAAGTTATTTTTTAAAATATTCCATTTATATGATGGATTTAATGTGTGACAAGCCATTGCAGTAGGTGGTTTGGAGGTTAAATTCTATTCTAAGAACCTACTCAGACCTCTAGAATCAACTTAAGGTTTTATACAATGAAACTCAGGGAAAACTCATGCCATCTATTCATATTTTTATCAAGCTAGGAAGGATTATAAAAGTTACCTGGTTCATTCCTCTAGAGAGAACTAAAGCTATGTACAAGATACCAAGGTAGGTAACTAGTGGGTTCAACTTTTTTTCAGTGATTGTTGGTTTTGTGTAGATTAAACAATTGAAGGCTGGAGTTTTTCCACTTTTCAAACCAGCTATACTGGCAACAAGAAGACACAACCACAGAGGGTAGCAACCATGAATGGGGCAGCTTAGAACTGAAGAACCTCTGGTGAAGTCACTGAGGTGAGGGACTGTTTTACACAGTCACATGTGTAGATAGCAATGCTGACTCTGCTACCTTCTAATAAAAAATCTCTGTTTTTCCTCCAGGGATGATGACATTGATAGCTAACATCTACTGAATGCTCACAACATGCCATATCCTATGCTAGACAATTCACCTGTATTACCTGTGTAGTGGCAGAATTCTAAGATAGCTCCTATGTCCTCACTCCGTGGTATATACTCCCTGTATAAGCCCCAGGACTGTGAAAATGATGGATTTCATTCTTGTCAGTGGGTTACTAACGCAGGAAATGTAAGAGATGTGGGTTTGATCCCAGGAAGATCCCTTGGAACAGGAAAGTGGCAACCTGCTCCAGTATTCTTGCCTAGAAAATTTCATGGACAGAGTCTGGCTGGCTATAGTCTATGGGGTTGCAAAGAGTCAGACATGACTGAGCAACAGAGCAAACACACACACAAGTGGTTTATGTTACATGGAATGGATTGATGACTTGAAGGAAGGGGTATTAACTGGTAAGCCTAGACTAATCAAATAAACCCTTTAAATCTGAGTCTAGATGTCAGTGACACAGTCAGAAATTGGAAGTATGAAGATTTCAGGTACCACTAAAAGCTTGACAATGGAGGGGCCCACATGACAGGGAACAGCCTCTAGCTGACACTCAGCAAGAAAACAGGGACCTCAGTACTACAACCACAAGGATATGAATTCTGCCAACAATCTGAATGACTTTGGAAGAGGCCCTGAGCCTCACATATGGTAACAGCCTGAGTCAACACCTTGACTTTAATCTTTCGGGACCCTGAACAGAGAAGTGAGGAAGGCTGTGTTGGACTCTTGATCTACAGAAAGTATGAGATAACAATTTGTGTTGTTTTAAGATGTTAAATTTCTGCTGTTCATCAACAATAGAAAATCACATACCCTACTTGAAATATTAATAAACTCAGATATGCAGATGACACCACACTTAGGGCAGAAAGTGAAGAACTAAAGAGCCTCTAGATGAAAGTGAAAGGGGAGAGTGAAAAAGTTGGCTTTAAACTCAACATTCAGAAAACTAAGATCATGGCATCTGGTCCCATCACTTCATGGCAAATAGATGGGGAAACAATGGAAACAGTGACAGATTTTTGGGGGCTCCAAAATCACTGCAGATGGTGACTGCAGCCATGAAATTAAAAGATGCTTGCTCCTTGGAAGAAAAGTTATGACCAAACTAGACAGCATATTAAAAAGCAGAGACATTACTTTGCCAACAAGGTCAATCTAGTTAACGTTACGGTTTTTCCAGTGGTCATGTATGGATGTTAGAGTTGGACTATAAAGAAAGCTGAGTGCCGAAGAATTGATGCTTTTGAACTGTGGTGTTGGAGAAGACTCTTGAGAGTCCCTTGGATTGCAAGGAGATCCAACCAGTCCATCCTACAGGAGGTCAGTCCTGGGTGTTCATTGGAAGGACTGATGTTGAAGCTGAAACTCCAACACTTTGGCCACCTGATGGGAACAACTGACTCATTAGAAAAGACCCTGATGCTGAGAAAGATTGAAGGCGGGAGGAGAAGGGGATGACAGAGGATGAGATGGTTGGATGGCATCACCGACTCAATGGACATAAGTTTGGGTAAACTCTGGGAGTTGGTGATGGACAGGAAAGCCTGGTGTGCTGCAGTCCATTGGGTCGCAAAGAGTCACACACGACTTAGTGACTGAACTGAACTGACTTGATATTCTAAACTAGCTTCCCTACCTTATAGATAAGGAGACAGACTCAGATTATGAATTTGCCTAAAGTCACACAGCTAGTAAGTAGCAGAGATAGGTTTACACCCAACTCTCTCTTGACTTTAGGGTCAGTGCTCTTAAAGGCCACATGTATTTCTTCTCTACATTTATGTTACTCAAATACCAGGCCTCTGGGAGATGAGGCTCAGAAGTGGTAAAGAGAATGGAAAACTTTATCTATCTGCCTAGGTGTGGATGTACAGAAAGTCAGAGGCCCTATATTGAGTCCTGACTCCACTAGAAGCTACCTGCGTGCCCTTAAGAAAGTCACTGAGTCTCTCTGAGCCTCAGGTTTTTTATATGTATGAAGGGTGGTGAGAATTTCTTTACTAAACTCCTCATAGGACTACAGTGATGATTTCAAGAAAGTATGTGGGGGTGCATGATAAATGGCAAAGTCCACAGGGCAGGCAGAGGTGCCTGGATGTCATGCAGGTGTATCTTTTCTTGGTGACTGAGAGTCTCAATGTCCTCTGCATATAGGCTGGACATGGTTCTCTGATGGCCTGTTCCAAAGAAGACATTTAAAAATAAGTGGGTTTTTTTTTTTTCTTTTTGGAGGGGAAATATATTTTCCATTACCTTTATTTGGAAATTACCAAATAAAGTGGAGCATAACCTTTCTTTCTTTTCTAAAATTCTTTAAAAGTCAACTGACTATTTAAAGCCAAAGTAATAACAATATATTGTGGGATTCATGATATATGAAGATATATCAGAGGACAGCAGGAAGTATAAAGAGAATTATACTGTTTTAGATTTCTACATTGGAGAAGGCAATGGCACCCCACTCCAGTATTCTTGCCTGGAAAATCCCATGGATGGAGGAGCCTGGTAGGCTGCAGTCTATGGGGTCGCTAAGAGTCGGGCACGACTGAGCGACTTCACTTTCACTTTTCACTTTCTTGCATTGGAGAAGGAAATGGCAATGCACTCCAGTATTCTTGCCTGGAGAATCCCAGGGACAGAGGAGCCTAGTGGGCTGCCGTCTATGGGGTCACACAGAGTCAGACACGACTGAAGTGACTTAGCAGCAGCAGCAGGTTTCTACATTATACTTGAAATGTTATAGTATTAATTCATCATAGACTGATATGAATTAAGAATGTATTTTAGTGTGTTAAAAACTAAAATATGGTACATAGAGCTATAACTTAAAGACCAAGGAGAAGACAGAATGGTATACTAAAAAATATTCAAATAAAACAAATTAAAGATTTGGAAGGGAACAACAAAGGAATAAAGAACAGGGGAAATTAAACAACAAATAGTAAGAAGGCAGACTTATATGCAACCAGCTCATTAATAATATGAAATGTAAATGAATGAAATACTCCAATTAAAAGGCAGAGATTATCAAACTAGATTAAAAAAAACAACCTATAAAAGGTTTTCTTGACATATAAAGGCACACACAGGATGAAAGAACAAGGATGAAAAAAGATATACTGTGCAAAAAATAAGTACAAGAATGCTGGTAAAACTAGATTCATATTAGACACAGCAGAATTCAAGTGAAGGAGTATTATCAGAAACAGCATGAGTCATTTCATAATCATAGAAGGGTCAATTGATCAAGAAGATGTAACAATTCTAAATATGTATGTACATAAATAACAAAACTTCAGAATGCAAAAAGCAAAAAAATGACAAAACTAAAAGGAGAAATAAACGTATCCAAAATCATAGGTGGAATTTTAACACCTCCTTTCAGTAACTGATATAATAATAAACACACAAAAAATAGGATATAGAAGACTGAATAATACTAACAAGTAACTAATATGTATACAAAACACTATACTCAAAATTGCAGGACATACATTTTTTTCAAGTTCACATGAACTGTTTATCAAGACAGACTACATGTTGAGTCATAAAACAAATCTCAACAGATTTCAAAGGATTCAGTTCAGTTCAAAGGGTTAAAGCCATACAGATTATAATTGACCAAAATAGAAATTAGATATCAGTAACAATAAAACATCTAGAAAAGTCCCCAAACACTTGAAATTCAAGCAGCACAATTATAAATAACTCATGGTTCAAAAAGAAATCACAAAGGAAATTTAAAAAATTTTCTAACAAAATGACTAAGAAAAACAACATATCAAAATTTGAGAGAGACAGCTAAAACAAAAAACAAACCTTAGGCAGAAATTTATAGCTTTAAAGGCTTATATTAAAAAGGAAGAAAGGATTAAAATTAATGATCTAAACTTCCGTTTTGAGAAAACTGAAAAAGAAGAAATTAAACTGAAAATAAGCCAAAGGAAATAATAAAGATAAAAGCATAAATGAACAAAACGGAAAACAAACCACGGGAAACAAAGCAACAAAGTAAAAGGTTGCTTCTTTGAAAAGATTAGAAAAACTGATAAACCCCTAACTAGATTTTTTTTAAAGAAAAGCAGGGAAGAGGATAAAGATACAAGTTTTCACTATAAGGAATCAAAGAAGTTATATCACTACATCCTACAGATATTAAAAGGAAAGTAAGACAATACCATAAACAATTTTATGCCAATCAATTCAACAACTTAAATATGATGGATAAATTTCTTTAAAAAATAACCCACAACTTGCTAAAACTAATGGAAGAAGAAATTGTAAAAATCTGAATATCCCTATATGTAGTACAGACATTTAATTTTTTTCCACAAATAGACTCCACCAAACATTGAGGAAAAAAATAATGTAAAACCTACACAAACTTTCAGAAAACAAAGGAGGAAGGAAAACTTGCCAATTCATTTTATGAAACCAGTTTAGTGCTACTATAAATGTCTAATAAGGACAATACAAGAAAAGTAACTTCTGACCATTATGACTCAAGAACGTAGATATAAAATTCTCAATACAATTTTAGCAAATTGAATTGAATAATATAAAAAAGGATAAAATTTCATGACTCAGAAGGGTTTATTTATTGCTGGAATGCAAGGTTGGTCTAACAGTCAAAAACTAATGAATGTAATTCTCCATTTTAACATAAAAAAGAAAAAACACAGGATCATGTCAATAGATACCAGAAAGCATTCTACAGAATTTAATACTCAGCCATGATAAAAATCTCTTAGCAAAGCAGGAATATAGGGGAATTTCTTTAATTTACTAAAGACATCTAAGTAAAACCTAATGCTAACATTAACCTTAAGGTGATATATAAAGCCAAATGTCTGCTCACAGCACTTGTGTACAACAATGAACTGGAGGTCCCAGTCAGTACAGAAGGTTAAAAAAAAAAAAAAAAGGAAAGAAACAAAAAAACATATAGATTATAAACACTGGAAAGAAAGAAGTAAAGCTGTTAACAGATGATATGACTGTGTATGTAAAAAATCCTAAGAAATCTACAAAAAAGCTACTAGAACTTGGTAGGATTATAAATTGAGCAAAGTCAATATAGAAAAGTCATTTATATTCCTAATACTTGCAACAACTGGAAAATGAAATCTGAAAAACTATCATTCACAATAAAAGCAAAACCACTAAAAATATACAACAGTTCCACATGAAATCTTAAGACATATCTGAGATAAAATATAGAAAATCTAAACAAAAATCATGTTGTTGATTGGAAAACTCAGTATTGTTAAAATGTTAGTCAGTTCTTCGTTGAGCTACAGATTCAATGCCATCTCAATCAAAATCTCAGCAGGCCTTTTTTGAAGGTTGGGGTTGGAATTGGCAAACTGATTCTAAAATTTATACAGGAATACAAAGGACTTAAAACAGCCAAAACAATATTTAAAAAGAATAAAGTTGGAGAATTTACATTTCCTGACTTTAAGAACTATTCGTATATAAACAGAAAACTAGGTAGACTAGAATATCCAGAAATATATCCACTCATATATGGTCTATTTATTTTGATAAAGGCATGAAGGTAATTCCATGGGGAAAATAAAAGTTTTTTCAACAACTTAAATACCTGGAGACATATAAACAAAAAAAATTAACTTCAGCTTCTACCTCATACCATACCCCAAAATGAATTTGAGATGGATTCATTTGAATTTGACCTCAATGTCAAACCAAAACCAAAGCTTTAGAGAAAGACAGAGGAGAATCTATTCATGCATCTGTGGAAGGCAAATAATTATGAGGATACAAAAATATTAACATAAAAACAAAACACTGATAAAATAGATTTCATTAAAAATTTTCTGCTCATCAAAAGATACTGTTAAGAGAATGAAAAAGCAAGCCACGGATTGGGAGAAAATATTTGTAACACATATTTCTGACAAATATATAAAGAATTCTTAAAACTTAAAAATAAACAGCCCAACAACCTGATTAAAAATACACAAAATTTGAACAAACGCTTATACCAATAAGCACATGAAAATATGCTTACCAGTAATCATTAGGATATCAGAATTAAAAGCTCAATGTGATACCCCTTCACTCCCTCTAGAATAGCTAAAATTACAAAGACTGACAATACCAAGTGTTGGAGAGGATATGCAACAACTGGAACCTGACATGTTAATGGTGAGAGTACAAACTGGTACAGTGATTATGAAAAAGGTGGTCAGTTTCTTACAAAGTTAATCATACAAACATTCCCACTCCCAATTATCGACCCACAGAATTGAAAGCATGCCTATTAAAAACTTATGTAAGAAAGTTCATAGCAGCTGTATTCATAAAAATCCCCAAACTGGAAACAACTTAAACACACATATGCAGATGAATGGATTAGTACATTATAGTATATTCAGATAATAAAATATTACTCAGCAGAAAAAAAGAAGGAATAATGTAACAGAAATATCATACCATAACAGATAAGTCTAAAATTAATTATGTTGAACACAAAAGATATGAAAGAGTACAATCTGTATTATTCCATTTATAAGAAGTATCTAGAAGAGGAAAAACTAAGACATGGTGATAGAAAAAAGCATTGTTTTGGGGGTGAGAAGACTAACTGGAAAGGAGTAGAAGGTAACTCTGTCAAAACTCCATCAAAAGTTATATTTGAATCTGTCTACTTCATGGCTCAGACAGTAAAATCGTCTACCTACAATGTGGGAGACCCGGGTTCGATCCCTGGATCGGGAAGATCCCCTGGAGAAGGAAATGGCAACCCACTCCATTATTCTTGCCTGGAAAATCCCATGGACTGAGGAGCCTGGTAGGCTGCAGTCCATGGGGTCACAAAGAGTCGGACACGGCTGAGCGACCTCACTTTCTTATGTAAACTATAAGTGTACCTAAATTATGCTACAATAAACACATTTAAATGATAAAGATATCTTTAAAAGAAATATGCAAAACCCTTGGCTTCAAAGGACTCACCGGTTTATGAAAGAAATGAGATGTATACAAAAATGTGAAAAAGCAAAGAACAATACAAAAGAGATTTCAAAGCAGTCTATGACCAATAGTCAACCAAAACTGGAGAGAGGTGAAAGAACTGCCTGTAAGTTAATATGGATGGAAAACCATAAGGAAGACTGTGGAAGGAAGGGGAGATTTGCAGGAGCAGAAAGAGAGTAGGAGGAAAGCAGCAGGCAAAGGCACCATAAGTCAAAGCAGAAGCTAAATCCAACCAAAGGTCTTTCCCATGTCCACCCCCTGACTGACCCTTCACCTCAAGCCTATCATAGGGAGGAGTACAGTATTGTTTTATAGAAAGAAGTTTGGGAAGATTAATAGCCCTGCCCAAGGCGACAGAGCTTACAGATTAGAACATGTGATGAGAACTGGCATGCACATGACCCCAAAGCCTGTGCTCACCAGCAGAAGGGATTCACTTGTGAGGACAGAATTTGCTGGACAGCCATGAGCAAGAAGTACAAGTCACAGGAGAAGCCCTGGTCAGTGCCAGAAAGTGGCCTTTCTGAGTTCACATGTTTAGAATTTTGCTCTATGGGAGGGAATAAACAGCTGACTCCACTCCAAGGGCTGTAGTGCTGTTCATAAACCACGAGAGTGTTGATGTCCTGGGCAGAGCTCTTCAAGTGAATTACAGCCTTGTGCACACTGTGTGCATACAGTATTTTCACAGGACAAAGAAGCAGGGAGTGTAAAGAATGCTGCAGTTGGCCTCTGTCTCTTTCTGTCCTGTCTCTTCACCTTCTCCCCCAATCTCTAGTCTGTACTGCAGGACAGTTCTCTGGTTGTGCTTATCCACTACCTGGACTTCTGACACAGCTCAGAGAAGTTACTTGGGTCAGTTTAAGAAGGGAGTTTTTAAACTACTTCTTTATAGCATGAGCTGCTGGCTTTCTCTTTTATTACACTTAAAATGGATCCATCTTCACTATAGTAGAAGGCAGATTTTTTTTTTCAACATTACTTCAGATGTTTTCTTTAGGCTGGTGGTAACGTAAAGCAAATGTCTCTTGCAATTCTAAACCAATCTGTTAAGATAAACAGGCTTCACTTATGATATGCCTACACTGAAATCATAGGCTTTGGTTTGTAACTCCTTAAAGACTCAATTCATACATGCTAAAATGTTTACTGAAAAAGCATGTGTGTCTATGGGTATACACATGCATATGTGCATACATACACGCGGAGATAACTTTGCCATGGAAACCACAAAAACACGTCTAGTTTAGACTGCACAGCACATACCACAAATAACAGCCCATCTTTTAAGGGAAGATCCTGTGTAGACCCAGGGAAAGCCCAGAAAATTAAACTGCAATTCCTCGAACATAAAACTTATTTCATAATCCCCCTTTTCAAGTTTATTTCAAGATAAGTAAGTCTTACTCATCGTCATTAGTTACCTTTGTGCATGTTTGTTTTTTCCTTAAATAGAACTCCAGACTTGGGCATTGTGGACAAAAAGGAAAAACACAGTGAGGAAGGGCACACTGAAGGTTCAGATAACAACAGCTCTGGATTCCACATATGAATCTGAGGCAATCTGGGTTTCTAGAGAAAGTTGTCCTGTCATTATTTAAAAGAGTCCCAACTCTGCTGTGAGTGAAAGCCTTGTACTACTGAAAGTATAGGAGATGCCGGGGGCACTTGGGGACCGAAAGAGAATCCACTGCTGCTGCTAAGTCACTTCAGTCGTGTCCGACTCTTGCTACCCCATAGACGGCAGCCCACCAGGCTTTCCCATCCCTGGGATTCTCCAGGCAAGAACACTGGAGTGGGTTGCCATTTCCTTCTCCAATGCGTGAAAGTGAAAAGTGAAAGTGAAGTCACTCAGTCGTGTCTGACTCATAGCGGCCCCATGGACTGCAGCCCACCAGGGTCCTCCATCCATGGGATTTTCCAGACAAGTGTACTGGAGTGGGGTGCCATTGCCTTCTCCACAGAGGGGAAGAAAAGAGCAAGAAGCCTTACCAATCAAGAGCGTTCTAGGTCTGGGAAGACCAGGTTTTACTAGTAGACACATTAAAAAACCATCACAAGTTTGATATCATAAAGGCTTTGATCTCTCCTGCTGGGCTATAAATTCCATGACGACATGGAAAATTTCTGATTTGTTTATCACTGTATCCCCAGCCTTGGGCACACTGCCTGCAACATGGGAGATGCTCAATAAATATTGGATGAACAATGAAGAGGATGCTGAATCGATATTCTTCATCTCTGTAATTCTTTGGATCTGATCATCCTTTAGCTGGAATCACAGGTGTGAGCATACAGCCGTATGATAAAATAATAACCACCTGCCACTCTATAATTTATTTTTGGAAACTATGACATTGACCCACTCACTGTTGCTTCATGGTTCATGAAGACTGGTGCTCCAGATACTGAAGTCTTACCTATAAAAAACACTCTGAATTTATATTTACCTATTCCATATGACTGGGGAACACTTTCTACAGAGAGTTTCAAGTGCAATAGTTATATCTCTAAATTCCAAATTCCAGCTAACTTCAACCTCAAATTCCCAACTTATTTCCCTAAGGATATTAATAGTTCTAAGTTATTTGTATAGCCATTTATTCAAAGATGATGCAGGCCCTACTCTGGGCAATGGCTGCAGAGATGCAATGAGGAATATAACTCACTCTGTTCCTTCAAAGGCACTACAGTTCCATATGAAAAACTAGGTACTGGATCCACATGTTGACTAACAAGACCAGAATTCTATTTGTTTACTGAAATTTCCCATTTTAAAAAATGTGAAAGCAGCTGTCGATATTTTCATCATAGACACTGTTTATCCATAACTCCAACTCCCATCTAGTAAATAGAATCTAATCTAAATAGAAAGGTAGATTTCAGAGATATCCTGTAACCCATTAAAAAAAAAAAAGGCAATCTACCTGATGAGGCTAGACAAGCAGTTGGCTAACTTTTTCTATAATGGGCCAAATAGCAATTACTTTTGGCTTTCCAGGCCATATGTGGTCTGTTTCAACTACTCCTCCTGCCGTTGTTGCATGAAAGCAGCCACAGAAGATAAGTTTAAAAACGGGTATGGCTATGGTTCAATAAAACTTTATTTATAAAAACAGGCACAGGGCAGTAGCTTGCCAACTCCTGGACTAGATAAACAATGTGTTACCTATTTGCAAGAAATAACAATTGATTCAGGGGACTTCCCTGGTGGCCCAGGGGTTAAGAATCCGCACTGCAATGCAGGGGAAGAAGGTTCAATCCCCGGTTGGGGAACTAGGATCCTACATGCTGTGGAGCAACTAAGCCCAAGCGCCTTTGCAACTACTGAGCCTGCATGCCACAACTAGAGAATCCATACACCGCAAGGGAAGATCCTGCAAGATGCAACGAAGATCCCTCGTGCTGCAACTAAGACCCAACACAGCCAAATAAAACAACAACAAAAACAATGATTCACTTACTTTGCTCTTTTGGCCATTTCATTTCCATCCCATCGGGGGCTGTATGGGTAGTTCTTCTGGGCCTGGGAATAAAGCTGTCCACTGTTGGTAAAGTGATAGACAGACTGGAATGTGAGAGTTGGCTGATCTCGAGGGAAAAACAGGGGCAGGTCAACTGTAAAGACAGAAGAAAGGAAAAGAAAGTTAGAGCTTAAATGCATCTTAATACACATTTTTGGCTAAATTCAAATGGTGGGTACAAGATTCTACTTAAACCATAACCACTGGTTGACGTTTAGGTAACAGGTATGGAGAGAGAACCCAAGAAATATTGGGTTGCCCAAAAAGTTCATTTGGGTTTTCCAAACTTTTTGGCCAATCCAAGACAAGGTATCTTCCCTGCCTCCAAGGAGTTTATGATTCAGGTAGAGAGGCAAATCACCCATAAATAAAAATTTAACCAATATGAGGCATGATGTGTAAGTAGGTGCTGAAAAGAGTACTAGGAAATGGTCTCAGAAGCTGGGCAACCCCAGCCGCCTGAACTGCTGTGGCACTTATTACCCAGTCCAGTATTCACAGAGAAGTTGTATATCTTCTTATCTTAGTTGTATATCTCTTTTAAGTATCTATTATATCATAAACTTATCAAAGGCTGGGCAGTGTCTTTCTCGTCCAGAATTTGAAGAAGACTGTTCTTAAAGAATGGATTTGGAAAGGGGATCAAGAGGGCAAGTGATGATCTTTCTTTTTTACAGGAGATGGCAACTGGGCCACCAGAAAAAACAAAGTATATCACTTTATTTTCAATCTAGCAGTGAATTTTGATACTGAGCAGTTTTACGTTTTTCCGTATATGTTACCATATATATCTCCTCAATCAGTACGAGCTGCTTAATGGAATGCCACAGGGACTACATATGTCTACTGTTATAGTATATACTGATTTTAATATTTGCTATTTATAAATATTATGTGCTTTATGTTCATTTTGGGATCCTTTAACTCCATTTTTAAAAATAAAATGACTTCCTATTCTCAGTTCAGGCAAACTATCACTAAAAACACAGACTGTTTCGCTGTCAAATTCCTCAAGGCATATAATATGTATTTCTGTAAATGTTACTCCGAGGACACAGAATAGGCACATTAGTTTAAATAAATAATAACAAGAAAAATGTATATAGACTTTTCTAGCTTTACAGAGTACTTCTGTATACTTTATCTAATTTGATACCTATAATTCCTTGAAGCAGACATTATTTTCACCAGCTGCATTTAATAAATGACATACTTGAGACTCCAAAAGGTTTATTAACTTGTTCATACCATAGCTACACAGAGGCAGGACTCAAATCTAGTCCTGTAATTTAAATCCTAAGCTCCTTCCACTGGCTCAGGTTGCCTTTTGCTCTTGGGTTTACTGCTCACTATGTCAAAATTACAACTTAGTAAGCTAAAGTCTCCACTGTGAAGGACGTACAGGGTTCATCCTTTTGGCTCCATGAGGCAAATACAGGAAAGAAAAAGACTACTAGATAGCTATACATGTATCACAAAGTCAGTTAGGGTGACCTTTGACTTGGAATAGGCCCACCAAGTACCCAAAATGATTTTTTGAAGGAAGTTAGGCTTGCAGCAAACTTAAAAAACAAAAAACTGTCCAGTTGGTAAGGCCTCTTAGACCTCTGAGTATATCTGACTCTGACTCAGTGCTGCAGGGGGTTTCTACAGATGAATCACCCCACACCAAAGAAAAGTGGCAAGATTTTGAATGTCCACTCTTTAGTCACATTTTCCAAGTGCCTCAATGCAGTTTCAATACATGTTTGTTTGTGCCAAAGCAAAAATTTGGTAACATATAGCAATAATACAAAACATGAAAAACAGACTAATTCACATGATAAGCACTTGGATTCAGAAAACCTATTTGAATCCCTTCATCTTACAGAGTTTGATATGAAATATCTTCAGTCATTTGGAATAAATGTCGTTTTCCAAAGCTGTTTATCTGTCTTCTGATTACTCATTTCATTTCCTCTGATTAATTTTAGAAAAAAATGCCTATTCACATATATTTTAATTTGACTTCAACTATGTTTATATTTTATATGTTTCATACATAAAATGAGATTCAGATTAATCTTCAAAGCAATAGCTATAGCATTGGTGCAAAGTATTTAACATGCAAGTTTCCCTTCAAAACAGCAGTAATTTTCAATAATAAAATTCAATGGCAATAATTTACCAATTCAAAGTAAGTACAGTCATCATTCAGTATCCAGGCAATATAGATAATATCAGAAGCTTCATGACTCTTAAGCTACCAGCTTTCTGGGGCTTTGAAATGCATTCTATTTTTTGTTCCTGTTATTTTGTTTTATAGAAAATGAGTCGCTGGTATTTTGATAGGCTGAAAAATGATTTTCCCACCTAGTCCTGAAACATCCACTCTAACCCCCAAAATGCCCAATTAAGACCAGGACCAATTCAAAATACAAACAAAATTTTATTTACCTAAATAAGTGAGTTATATGATTTTAAAAAACCTGTTAGTTGATATGTACCAAGATCTCCCCAAAAGTATTTGATTACATGATTATTTTGCCATGGAGATTTTTCTTAAAAAGTGTAGCTGGAGTAAATACTAAAATTTGAACACAGTGGCTACATCATTAGAAGGGGTAGGACTGGTCAGAGTCCTTCAAAGATAAAAACTGGTAATCCACACATTAATTCACATATGAGAAAATAAAATTAAAAAAATTTATCTTGTTCAGTTTAACAAGGGCGTATCCTGCCTGGATCAGTCAGTAGTCAGTAGCAGGATGACTTCTTTAAAAATGTTCTAAGAAGGAGTTAATAACTAAAATACCTATGAGAAATACTTTGCATTTTTCTTATAATAATGATTTGAATGGTACGTTAGTTAGAATTAAAAAAAAAAAACAAAACAAAATTTGTTTTCCTTATCCCCAAATGCTTCTGACATTTTACATTTTGCCTACAGGCTACATCGTGATTTTTCTGGCACATTAAAATGATGACTGCTGAGCCTTCAAACAGCTAAATCACTTTAAGAAACTTCTAGCTTCCAGGCAGTTTGGGCTCGTCGTCTCAGCCATGTTAAATCTGAGCATCTGAACATCTGCTTCCTTAGAATCCAACTCCTCTACTAGCTCAGGTTTGATTCCCAGAGTAGAATCATTCCATTGGATTCAGTTACTCATTGTCAGCATTGTTTTCACAAGTGCTTCCTATTTCCTTCTTTCTGGATTCAGAGACTGAATTTTGCCCAGCTCTCGAGCCACAGAAGAAATGGTCCCCTCCTTGTTCAGTATGATTTTCAATAGCCATTTCCTAAGCATTATTTTCTTCAAGAACTTGTTGAAACGAGTCACAAACACTGCTAATTCTGCTTAACCCGGACACTTCACAGGAGTTGCTCACAGGGCTCTGACGCCCTGGCAGAAAGCAGGAATAATTAAGTTCTGCACCAGCTTGCCTCACGCTGGACAGTCACAGCAGTGACAGGTTCCACTGGTCACAGTCCCAGAGAACTGCCCGCCATGCAGCTTTGAGAGGCGCCGAGAAACTTTGCCGCCTCTCTCCAAACCATGCTGAAGTTCTGATGGTTTTATCTTCTCTAGTAAATATGCTTAACTGCTCCTAAGTGCTCGTCCTTGCACCAGAAGAAGACTTCATTAGTTTTATCTAAGTTCACAAGACTCTCGAGAAACTTCACTTCTCAGCCTCAGACCTCAACAATGGAAAAATGACACTGAATGGCCAAAAGAAAAACTCCACATTGTGTATCTGATCCACAGGGCAGCTGCCAGATACTCAACATTTCAGGCTTTGTTCTAACAAGTTTGATCATATGGTTTTTCCAGGAAAAAGAAAAAAAATCTAATTATGGCAAGATTAGAATAAGGGACATTAACAGCAAATAGTGATAACTAGCAGTCTGGCACAAAGCACCGAGAGAATAATAAATAAGAGCAGACTTAGGAAATCACAAAGCATCCCAGTGGGGGAGGGGCGGGGGGCGCGATTCAGTGTAGGAACAAAGAGCTTCATCGGGCCCTCAAGCTATTACCATACATAGTGATGTTCACTCCCAATCTTGGTAACGGGGCCAACACTCTTGGTTGCCTAACCAACAGCCATTCTCCATCTTTTTTTGTATGTTTAGACACCTCCTCCCATAGTCAGAGAGCATTCACTCCCTCAACCTTCTGTAAAACCAAGGCAAAGAAATGTGACTCAGTTCTGCCAATGGGACCCGAGCGGAAGTCGGCCAGGGGTCTCTGAGAAATATTTTCCTAATTTAAGACACATCTGGAGAAGCCCCCATTTCATTTTTGCCTAGATCTTATCACGTGAGATCTTGAGGCTTGGAGCTGGCACTCATCTCGTGACCATGAGCGGAAAGTCAGCCTGACATCACTAAGCTGTCGAATTCATCTCTTTCTGGTACCACCCACCTCTGGATTCCTTGTTATGTCAGACGATTACAAGACCTAACTATTTCAACCTCTTTTAATTAGGTCTTCTTGGACCTGCAGTGCAAGAAAACTAAAGGAAATGTTATTCCTTGCAGCTTCTGTTCAAGAAGGCAGGATAATTGTATAATCTATTTCAGAAATATTTCCATCAAGCATGGTTAAAAACATTCAAGGCACATAAATAGGAAAGTTTTAGCTGTCTGGAAAATTCAGTTATGTGGGACAGTTCAACCCTTGAAAATGCCAGACAAATGAGGGGTTAACCATAATTGCTTCCCTGGAAGTCGCATCATCAAATATTTTCATCATTATTCACAAGTCAGCCATTATTTCATTCCTCCAAACCTTCCCAGCTCTATATTCTTGTGTGCTTGGGCTAGTAGGAAAGATGCTTCGTGGATTCACTATGTGGTGGCTATGGTTATGTTCTGATTTCCAGTCCTCTTAGGCCCCTCCAGTTCCTCGAAGCCTCAATAGGAGCTAGTTTTAACCCCATGCTGACTGGCTGTAAACTCCGCTTCCGATGATGATTCCATCTGAGGTCAATTCTTCTTATGAGCAGTTTATACAGGTCTCATTCTCAGGCTGCCCCCACAGTGGGCACACAACCAATTAGGGAAGTTGCCACTTATTGACTGACCACCCCTGATCTTACTAACTACACACTAAACCTCTGAGACACATGGATTCCAACCACTAGAAAGCTAAATACCACATATCCAAAATACTCACCTATAAGATACAGAAAAGACAAGTTTTCCAATTCAGAAGTGTCCCTACTCAAGGCATTAAAAATCAAATGGAGTCTCTTTTTATCATCATTGCCTTACATTTAAGTGACCAAGAAGACCAAATATTAACCACATTTTAATACACTGGTTTTAATTTTTCACTTTTTTTTGTGATTTGATCATGTAAACAGATGACCTTTGGGGTTGTAGTAATACTAACAAACTAAAGCCTGAAGTTTCTTGGATTTTGCTGTAAATGCTAAAAATCCTAGCATGCGAGGTGACCGCATGATATGATGGAAAAGGTATACATAGCCTTTGGAGTCTGATAAAAATGGGCTTCAATTCCGAGCCCTATTCATTTATTAGTGGTGAGACCATAGGCAAAATATTTCATCTCTTTGAATCTTGACTTTTCTCACCTGAAAAATGAGGGTAATAATTCTTATAGCATTGTTGAAAGAACTGAACAAAAACAGAACAGGTAGTAAATAAACATTCATTCTTTCCTCCGACTCATCCTTTTCCTTACTTTGTATTTTACTTTCAGTCTAGTTTTATATACTTCTATATATGTGAAATTTCTAACTATAGCATAAATTTTCACAGTGTTTAACTATTTTGATGGATCTCTTTCTAAACTTTGTACAGACCTTTACATCTCAGTAAAAATAACATACTGAAAAGAATTTAGCCTTTTCTTGATGACAAACAACACAGGAAAAGATCATTATACATAAGAGTCTCAAGTGTTAATAAGATTTCACCTCTAAAAAGAAATGATACAAATGAGTTTATTTACAAAACAGAAACAGATTCACAAACTTAGAGAACGAATTGATGGTTACAAGGGGGGGAAGGGATAGTTAGGGAATTGGGGATTGACCTGTACACACTGCTATATTTAAAATGGGTAACCAAATAAATAAATAAATAAATAAAATGGGTTACCAGCAAAAACCCACTGTATAGACAGGGAACTCTGCTGAATATTATGTAACAACCAACACAGGAAAAGAATTTGAGAAAGAATAGATGTATGTATATGTACTGATATAACTGAATCACTTTGCTGTCCACCTGAGGCTAACACAACATTGTTCATCAACTGTATTCCCACATAAAATAAAAAGTTAAAAAAGAGAAGACTTTACTTGCTCTTTCACAAATGCCTTCTACCACAAGCCAGACCCCCAAAACCATTCAGTTAAAGAGCTGACATGCCTTTGAGGTGGTGCTGAAGTTTCCCCAGTGCTACTGGCATGTATGTGCTGTTCGCCCCCTGACCACAAACTTTATTTATTTCTGTGCCTTTCCCTAGCCAGCTCCTTTGCCACTTCTCACCACGGCCAGCCTGGCCTCAGTATGGTCTCTCTCTCTTGCCTCTTCTCTTTGCCTTTTGTCTACTTCATCCAGCCTGTGTCTCAGCTCCTGAAGAGTCAGCGTGCTTGATTCTCTATCCGTAGGCTGGGAACCTGGTGTGGAGCAGGGGCTGTATGATGTGAACTGATGCCGTGTGAGCTCTGGTTCAGTCACTGTTTGGAGTTCAGATAGTATCTCTTCCTCCTCTTCCACCTGCGGTTGTTTGTTTCCTTCCAGGTAGGTGAAGTTATAGGAAATCTGGTTCCTGCTTACATTTTGTTTAGCATTTGCTTTTGAGGTACTTTCTAGAGACAAATTAATAATTCTGACCCCCAATGAGTCATTCACACAAAACTCCAGAAGAATCTCACTGTGAAAGGGATGCCATAGTGTAGGCCCAGGAAGAACCAGGTTCTCCCACCTGGCCCCATAAATGAACCCAGGCTGAACCATATCAGCTAAGCTTCTCCTGCCATGAGCTCAGAGGGTCTCAACTAGAAGTCAGCATCTGCATCACCAAGGAATTAACCCTTGGGCCCCATCTCAGACCTCTGGTTCCTGAAAGTGCACCTGAAGTGTCTCTGATATGCCTCCCCAGCTGGGAATTACTACAGAAGCTGAGTGCTTCCAGGGGTAGGGGTCATGAATTAGTTATTTTATATTCTTAGCACTTGGCACAGGGCTTGACATAACACAGGAGAGACACTCAATAAATGCTTGTTGAACTAAAGGAGCATTTAAGGGAAATGCAAAATTATAAACCTCAAGGAGATTCCATTTAATATGTATTAGACTGGCAAAAATTAAAAACACCAACAATCCCCAAGTATTGTCAAAGATGTGGAACACTGGAATTTCTCATCACTGACAATGAGAATATAAATTTCTATAACCTCCTGTACTGTAAAAGTGAAGATGTATAGACTTCATAACTCAGCATTACCACTCCTAAAATACTGCCACAAGTGCATAAGAAGGTAGGAGAAGGTTTGCTGTAGCACTGTTTGTGATAACAAAAATTGGAAACATCTTAAAGTGTCCATCAACAGGAGACTGTGGTACATTCCTCAATGGAATACCTTACAGCAGTTCAAACAAATGAGTTAGGCCTACATGTACCAACACAGATGAACCTCAAGAACATAATGTTCAGTGGAAAAAGCAAGTTATAGATGAGCAGTGTTCAGTATATACTTACAAAGTCCAAAAACATGCATACATTATTACACACTGCTTATGAATGCCTATGTAGTAGAAGTATAAATACGTGCACGGGAATGATAAACACCAGATTAAGGAAAGAAGTTCCCTCTGGGGGTAATGGGAAAGGAGAGAGGGATAGGAATGCATCATGGAGGGGTACTCAGGGGGACATAACCAAATTAGCAGAAGCAATTAGAGCAAACTATTAAGATTTGGCTTATTGGAGAAGGAAATGGCAACCCACTCCAGTGTTCTTGCCTGGAGAATCCCAGGGACAGGGGAGCCTGGTGGGCTGCTGTCTATGGGGTTGCACAGAGTCGGACACGACTGAAGCGACTTAGCAGCAGCAGCAAGGTGGGTACATGGTATTTGTTTTGGTACTTTTTATATACTAAAGTCAAACTTTATTTTTTTGGGCTCCAAAATCACTGCAGATGGTGATTGCAGCCATGAAATTAAAAGACGCTTGCTCCTTGGAAGGAAAGTTATGACCAACCTAGATAGCATATTAAAAAGCAGAGACACTACTTTGCCAACAAAGGTCCGTCTGGTCAAGGCTATGGTTTTTCCAGTGGTCATTTATGGATGTGAGAGTTGGACTGTGAAGAAAGCTGAGCGCCGAAGAATTGATGCTTTTGAACTGTGGTGTTGGAGAAGACTCTTGAGAGTCCCTTGGACTGCAAGGAGATCCAACCAGTCCATCCTAAAGGAGATCAGTCCTGGGTGTTCATTGGAGGGACTGATGTTGAAGCTGAAACTCCAATACTTTGGCCACCTCACGCGAAGAGTTGACTCATTTGAAAAGACCCTGATGCTGGGAAGGATTGGGGGCAGGAGGAGAAGGGGATGACAGAGGATGAGATGGCTGGATGGCATCACCGACTCGATGGGCATGAGTTTGAGTAAACTCCGGGAGTGGGTGATGGACAGGGAGGCCTGGCGTGCTGCGATTCATGGGGTCGCAAAGAGTTGGGCACGACTGAGTGACTGAACTGAACTGAAGCTTTAAATATTTATGATTTTTAAAAGTTTTTCAAAAAAGCAGACAGACATTGATATTCAGAGCAGCACAAAACAATCAATATGATTCCATTTGTACAAATTTCAAAAACAAGCAAAAATAATGACATATTGTTTATGGGTATATGTTACGTGATAGAAGTATCACATAAACATAAAATTCAGGGGAGTGGTTACTTCTGAGGGGCACATGCTTAGGGCTTCTAAGATAATGGCACTGTGTTCTATTTCTGAAGTCGGTGGTGTTTTATTACTATGATCCTTGTATATATATTCAAAGAAATATTATTTTTTTAAATGGGAGCATTTATAAAACTAAGAGGGTTTAGAAAGTTGAATGGTCTCCAGGGAAAAATAAGACACCAAAGTTGTAAAGAAAAATAAAATAACATAGAAGAAAATGGTGTGGAAAACCTGGAATACAGCTTACAGAGGCACTGGAGAAGAGGGACATTCCTTCATAAGAACACTGTCAGGCTGGCACAGTCAGCGGGTCCACTGAGCTGCTCCTTTGCTCCCAGATTTGCTGAGTGGAAGGCGGAGTGCTGGGAAGAATGAAGGTGTCTGGGCCCTGAGCAGGCACAGGGGAAGAGGAGAAGTTCCCACAGCTCACGTGGGGTGACAGCGGAGGTGCGGACATGGTGTCCATGCTGAGGGAGGGGACACTGCTTGAGGTGGAAGCTTTGCAGAAGAGATGGATTTTGAGTTGGATCCAGAAAGTTAAGGGCTGATTCAGAACCAGAGTCTGGGGGATATTCCGTAAAGAGGGAAAAAGTCAATAAAGCTTTGATGTTGTGCAGACCTAACAATTTTCTTTAAAAAAAAAAAAAATTGCCAGGTCTTAGCTGCAGCATGTGAACTCTTAGTTGGGGCATGCGGGATCTAGTTCCCTACCCAGGGATCGAACTGGGTACCCCTGCATTGAGAGCATGGAGTCTTAACCTCTGGATCACCAGAGAAGTCATCAATTTTCCATTTTTATTTGACTCTTTTCATATTGCATACATTCAATTCAGAGAAGCTATAACCTGTCCTATTTCACCAATCCCACTTTCTCCCCACTGCCCTTACCGTTGCACACGTGGAGAGCAACAGGGGACGCAAAGATGAAGGAAGCCGATGCTGCCCTTGGAAGCTCATGGCCAAGCTGCTCTCCCTCCCTGGAGGAACCTTCCTTCCCCAGGTTTTCCTCTCGTCACGACTCAGTTTGTCGGAAATGCCTCTGTCCTAGAACTCTGCATGCTTTCAACTTGTACTCCCAAACAAGTACACATCAGGGCTGTCCTCCCCAGGAGAAAATGAGAATGCCAATGGCCAAGGCCAGGACCAAGGGGTTCCCCGCATGGGAGACCCTCCTTACCCCAGTGTTTCTCTGCCTGCTTTTCCTGGTTCATCCATTCCCTCATCTAGCACACATGGAGTGAGCACATCCCATGTTGCAGGTCCCAGGCTAGACCTGAGGACCCACGCTTCCTGGAAATGAATGGTAGGCGCGACACTGTGCGCTTCCTGTGATGTCCTCTGGTTTCCGTGTCCCCCGAGGATGCACCCCATTTGGATCCTGGCATTTCCTCAGGCTTGGCTTCTGCTTCAGTCCATATAAGCTGCTCTTGCTTCTGCGGCCTTCTTCCAGGAAGCCTCTCTTGCCCACTCTGTCACTAAGTGACGTGTCCCCCTGATATAGTCTTGGCTGAACTGCTAACAGTGAAGTGTTCCCGTTGTAATTCTATATTCTCCACATGTGAACACTGGGCTAGACACACAGCAGGTAGTTGATGTATGTCTAGGAACTCTGCCTGGCAGAGACCATAAAAGTGAGGAGAGGTCAACGGCACGAGATGTAAAAAAGGAGGCATGTTTTTAAGAGATGCAGAGAAAAATCATAAATAGCATTTCAGTTCAGTCGCTCAGTCCTGTCCGACTCTTTGTAACCTCATGAGCTGCAGCACGCCAGGCCTCCCTGTTCAACACCCAACTCCTGGAGCCTACCCAAACTCATGTCCATTGAGTTGGTGATGCCATCCAACCATCTCATCCTCTGTCGTCCCCTTCTCCTCCTGCCCTCAATCTTTCCCAGGATCAGGGTCTTTTCAAATGAGTCAGTTTTTCGCATCATGTGGCCAAAGTATTGGAGTTTCAGCTTCAGTATCAGTCCTTCCAATGAACTCCGAGGACTGATCTCCTTTAAGATGGACTGGTTGGATCTCCTTGCTGTCCAAGGGATTCTCAAGTCTTCTCCAACACCACAGTTCAAAAGCATCAATTCTTCGGTGCTCAGCTTTCTTTATAGTCCAACATAATTTAATACTGTTTAAACTTTTATTTTTAAAAGAATGTAGTCACAGTAAATAAACTCCTGGCCTGGGAGGATTAAAACAGAAATCTGGCTAAATTAAGGAAGAATTTGATTAGAAAAATCCTTAAATAAGTTAAAATATATTCAAATGCAAAATCCTTGGCATTTAAAAGCTGGGCAAAGTCTTTAAAGAGTCATAAGCTTCTAATTTCAAAAAATCATGGATGATTTACCAAAGACAGATGATTAGAAGGAATAAGACAAATTCTGAAAAGGAGGAGGACTGACACTGGTCAGTTTAAATTCCAGTCTTGAAAAATTAGAACATCCTGCCAGGCACAAATTTGCAAATAATGCAACTACTCCAAAGTGAAGGATGACTAACTAGGCTTTAAGAAGAAAAAAAACCTGAAACTAGTTATTTTTATTTTTGAAAGGGTCTGGTTATGAGCTTTATATGCTAGAGAAAATGGCAACAAGTTTCCAATTTGAGAAGCATTCCTGGAGAATCTACTATGAGCTAGCTCTAGGGGGCCAAGTTGAGTATAGCCTGGTCCTCCCCCGCCCCCCACCCCCGCCCCCGACCATCACTGTTCTCAGGCAGGAAAACGACCATGGGTTATAATAGAGGTAGTAACTGCCTGGGTGTGGGGTGGAAAGATAATCCAAGGGCTTCTAGAAGGTTTGTTGGATAAGCAGGACCTCGAAAGACCACTAGGATTTGGACAGGCAGTTGCAGTGGGAGGCTTGTGACAGGGAAGGGAGGGAGAAAGGTGAGGGGATTCCAGGCAGAAGGAACAGCATCAAGCAGTCAGAGCAGAGGAGGGTGAAGGGATGCGGGTGATCAGGGCAGAGGGAGCACTGGCCAGAGGATACAACGCTGGTGCAGGGGGACTTTGGACAAATACGCCAAACTGTGGAGAATCATGAGCACAAAGCAAAGCAGTGTGGACTTTCTTCCATGAGCAGCGAGATCCTTGAACATTTCTGGAGAAGATATCCCACACCACCCACTCTGGTCAGAAATTTTCCTGTAATTTAAATACCCTCAAATGGTAGAAATCTTCTAGAAAGAAGAACATTTTAGAAGGTACACATGCACAGATCACAAATAATTTATTATTTATTATTAGAGGAGTGCAGTCATTCACTTCTCAGTTCGGGAACCAATTCCACTTTACAAAATATCTCTTAAGACTTACTAGTGTGTCCATTATGGTCAGAGGGAGGCTCTGAGTGGTAAGCTTGGCAATGGGCTGTCATCAGCTTATAGAAATCTTCTGTTTTCTCTCAAACAACTCTAACTTCCTATGAGGACAATTCTACAGCAGAGCCTGAGATTTGGGACTGGGTGTAAGACTGGGATGGGAAATAGTTTAGGTCAAATATGTGGCAGCGCTAGGAAACCAGAACCCTCAAGGGTGACTGTATGTTTCCTTACAAGACAGTGTTAGAACCCTGGCCACCCTGTCATTCTCCCATGCAGAAAGCTGCAAGAACTTATTTTTTGTGTATTACACTTTCCAAGCATTCTCCACTCCAGATTTATACTGGGCTGGGGTATCAAAATTACAGGAAAATGTCTGACCCGCTAGATTAGGTGGTTGTGGAAATGTTCAGAGATAAGTCACTCCATTCTTTGGTTGTTTTAGGTTCAGTTCCGTCTGGTGAGATGAACAGGAAAGAGCTTATCTCGGTGAGGCTGAAGGGTCAGGTGAAGAACACATGGTGACCAAGTTCCACTTAGTGATCATATAGCGTTGGTAGATTCACTGACCTCTCTGAGCTTCTTCCTCATTGTAAAACTGGAAAAACTCTAACCTCCAGGTTGAAAATAAAGCATGTGGTACAGCATCTGGTGCATAGAAAGTGCTCAATAAATAAAGCTTGGAGCCTAAGGGAATGTAAGAACAAGTAGGTATAGTGGAGAGAATATGATCTTAGGAATTTGGCAGATCCAGGCTTGATTCCTACTTGACCAGTTATGACCTGGGTGACCTTGTGCAATTTGCTAAATTCTCTGAGTCTAGGTTTTCTCATCTTTAAAATGGGAGGCTGTTGGGTGATTTATAAGACACAATGAATACATGTAAAAGAATACTTGGCATCTAGCAGATATTCATAATGATAACTATTATTACGCACTTTTCTCTTAGAAGAAATTAAAACAAACCCGAGTCTACCTAATTTCTTTCTCCAACCTGACTTCCAGCTGAGAAAATACAACCCACAGATTAAAGTAGCCAGGTTCTTTCAATTAAGCTTCCAACTTAGTTCTGCCCATCATTTTATGTGGGGCAAATTCACAGTCCTTGAGAACTCCCCATTTTTAATTCTACAATCTTCTTCCTTCAAATTGAAAAAACAAAAAACACAGCTCTGGATAATATAAGGTCAAATGGGGTTTTGCAGCAAGAGCTGACCAAAGACAATAAAACATTTGAACAGAGAGGAAGCCTGTTGAAAACTCAGACAGTTTTCCATTATGCTTGGATTAAAAAAAGATCAGAAACGTAATCAATCTTTGTATATTTAAAGATTGCTATGTGGTTCATGAACTATCCAAGTTTTTGTTTAGTTGTTTCTTTGGCCATCTCCTTAGTTATTATTTCTTCTGTGAGAATGGGAGGGGGATACAGTGGGAAAAATCGAAACTAATTCACGTTCTTCCTTGATAGCAACTCCATTTAGAAATTTCATTTCAGATGAAAGTATGACAGCTGTCTAAAATGATGTTTTTAAACTGTCATATTCTCCTAACTTGAATTATAGAGAACACATATATAAACACAAGGTGAGCATGTTGAGGCAAGCCTTTGACTTAAGTTAGCTGCTTGACTTGTACATTCAAACGTAAAGGAATAAAATCTTTTTCAAGCAAAGGTTTTCCTAAGAGGAGCAGGCTTGTGCCCAATAACTGAGAGCTCTTTCTTGCATGCTCCAAAACTTTTTTTCCCCTTTCTATTGCTTTTTATTGAAATCTTTCCAAAGCAGCCTTCACATTTACTTCTTCCCTATCCCCCTTTAAATGACTTAAATCACAGTTATGAATATTAGCTCTCAGAGTGGGCCATACAGTCATGACAACCCAGGCCAAATGAGGTGTGTGTGCCTAAGTGTCTAGCATTCTGCTGTCTATAGTTTCTTAGTTCCCTCCACCCCCACCACCCAGCTCAGGCTATAGGTTATGCTGTACCTAGAGACCATAGACCTTCTCTGAGCAGTTAAGCTGCTACGGATCAGGGAACTAGTGCACCAAGCTTAACAGCAGGTGTAAGAGTCAGGCCTGAAGTCCCTGTGAGTGAAATACATAAACTTTGCAATACCTCTTTAGTCTACTCCCTTTCTTTCAGCTGTGTTTTTGACAGATGTGCTTTCAGGGAAGAGCTGAGCTACGGGCAGTTGAGGTGCTTAAAGATCTCCATGTCTTGTCACAACAGAGGACAAACTCACTAAACCACAGTTCAGAAAGAGGCCTTGGAAGTCATCTATCCATTTAACTGAAAAGCCTGTGGTGTAGAGTAGTGAGCTGCCTGGGCAGCTGACAGAGAACCCCACGGTCCTGACCCCCGATCCAGCAAGCCTCTTGTGACTCAGCAAATCTCCCTACAGGAACAACGTAAACCACAGCTACCAAAGCCGCTTTTACAGTATGACTTTGCTGTTGCTGTTGTTTAGTCACTGAATCCTGTCTGACTCTTTTGCGACCCCATGGACTGTAGTCCGCCAGGCTCCTCTGTTCATGGGATCTCCCAGGCAAGAATACTAGAGTGGGTTGCCATTTCCTTCTCCAGGGGATCTTCCCGATCCAGGGATTGAACCCGCGTCTCCTGCATTGGCAGGTGGATTCTTCACCACTGAGCCACCAGGGAAGTCCACAGTATGACTTTGGGTTCTCCCTTAACCCAAGTATGAAAAATCTCTTACTAGAGAAAAGTTAGGCATGGTGGTTATTTTTGTGTTCTGTTCTAATAAGTACTTTTTTTTAATGCTAAGAAAAGGGAAGGAAACAAGCATTTGCTGAATACCTACAATGTTCTGGGTGCTTCCTGCCACATGGTTCTCTTGTCCCTTTTCACTAGGGAGGAAACCCATGCCTTGTGGCAAGCCCAAGAACCTTCGTGAAGCCAGGAAGAAGAGATGGTGCCAGGGTGAGCCCTGGCCCGTCTGGGACTGGAGTCCGTGTTCTATCACAAGTGCTACAAATTAAACTTACTGCTTGTTTCTGACATTCTGGAAGGAGTTTCTACTCAGGGACACTTTGGCTTATCTGCCATCTCAGCCAGAGGTTGCTATGGGCAGGCACGTTTTCTGGCCGTGAATCAGAAAGTGCGACTGACTCTCACGGTCCTCATAGACCAAGAGGAAGAACAGAATGTGCCTGCCTTCCAGACCTCACGAGTTATTCCTCTGGGTTCAATGAGCTCAGGCTTTTAAGGATTTTTATTTTTGATGTTTCAATTTCCTTGTTTTCTTTCTTTTGGATTGGGAAAATATTTTACGGTCATATCTATGGGGTTTTAATGGCCTTAGACCCTGGTGCTCACTTCTGTTCTTCTCTCATAGTTTCCATGACACTGGATCAATCTGTACTTCCCTTCCTTTTAAAACAGTTACCGTTTCCTTTCTCCATTTGTGTAACAGCTCCCCACAAAGCTCAGGTGAGGGATAGTTAACCTTGAAGGGTTGGCCCTGAGCTTTCCTCCTTTTGAAAGTCCCAGAAAGCTCCATCTCACTACCCTCTGATGTCTTCTAAATCTCCGTATCCTTCTGACTGCTCACCTGTGCAATCTGATAATTCCAGACCAGAGGCCTGGCGAATGTCATAACATACATTTTTTTGGCTTAAAAGTTTTCATATCTCATCTGTGATGTTCAAGGTGGCATATTATCCCATTCACAGGTAAGAACACTGAAACTCAGGAACAGAAAGAAGCTCGTTTAAAATTACGGTTATGTGACAGAGCTGGACCTTGGATTCAAGTCTTCAGATTTTAAACCCATGGTTCTGACATCATCAGGATGTCCTACTATCAACAGGGGAAGAATCATACCACATGTATGAAATAAAAGCCGTAAGTTTGCTCATCCACACAGGCTGGGTCTAGTATTCAGCCAAGCTCAGGACCTTTGAGTCACATTGACTCTTCATCCTGCTGTCTGCATCTCCGAAAGGCTCACTGTTGGTAGCACATCCTGGAGAGGAGAGTCCACAAGGCCCTGTCCTACTTGGTAAGGTGGGAAGCCCATCTACTTCCATCACGATAAACAGAAGTGTGAATGGGTATTTTTTAAAATGCACTTTATGCAACTGAATATACTTTTGTTTAAACCTAAGAACAACTGCCAACGGTTGGCTTCCTATGCCAACCGTTTTAGGTCAGCTCCAAATACTAATCAATTCACACCTGAAGTAATTCAATAAGCTTTCTCTGCCTCCAAGAACTGCTTCTCTGTCTGTCCTACACACTGGAGCCAGCTTGATTACCTTAATTCTCCCACCTTGTTTCAGCCGATAGGGACTAACCACTGTCTCCTGGATAAAAACATAACTTTTAAATGTTGGTGGAGCAGCTCAGGAAAGGCCTACACAGTTTGCCCTTCTTAAGAGGGTGTGTGTGGTACAGCCCATCAGGCTTCAGTTAAGACTAAGGTTTGAATATAGAAGTTGAAGTTCATATACACAAGAGCATTGAAAAGACAGATGTAAAGAATCAGATTAAGAATAAAAAAGAGAGGGAAGATCCAAAGGGCTTTAAAATAAAGTACTTTAAACCAGGGCACACCTTAATAGAACCTGATCTGGGCTCAACAGCTAACCCCTTCTCGTTCAGCCTGCCTGCTGCTCTCACAGTATCTATTCTATCCAGCCCCACCCTTTCTCTTACCCCTTATCAGTGCTCTTGGTGATGGAATTCTCTTTGTTTCCATAAGCCAAAAGGTTAATATAATTTAGGTATATTATTAATTGGCTGCATGGAAAAACAGGTTTGAGTCTTTTGATGTTCAACTTGCTAAGTCATCACTTACCCTTAGATTAAACTAGAGTCTGCAAAGGGGTGCCCTGAGTAGGCACCAATTTGGATCTATAGGAGAGGTGTGGGAACCTCAGGTCCGAAGGAATTCTTCACCAAGAGATGTCATCATCTTTTATATGTGTGTACACACACATATGGGTTTTCCTGGTGGCTCAGTGGCAAAGAATCCGCCTGTAATGTAGGAGACGTAGGTTTGATCCCTGGGTCAGGAAGATCCCCTGGAGAAGGAAATGGCAACCCATTCCTGTATTCTTGCCTGGGAAATCCCAGGGACAGAGGAACCTGGTGGGCTTCAGTCTATGGGATTGCAAAGAGTCGGGCATAACTGAGTAAGCTAAACAACAACACACACACACGCATATCTAAGTACATGGAGGTATATATGTGCATGTATTCGGTTTAAAGAGCTCCAAAGTTTTAAGACTTGTACAAATGAGAAGACAGTTGCTCGTCTGAAACTCAAAGATAGTGGTCATGAGCATTCCTAACCATGGGATTCTTGACTAGTGAGAGTTGAGGCACCTTCTAGCACAGCATAGAAAGACCTATAGGGTTTTAACTATTTAAAAATCAGTTATGACTTGGTATGAGAGATGGATCATGTGCATAATGGCCTGCATTGGCAAGTGGATTCCCAGCCATTAGGCCACCAGGGACATCCTACTGTGTTTTGTTTTAAATTCCAATCTGTCATAGACTGACAAAATAAAACTGAATGACTAGAAACACAATCATGCCCAGATGCCGTAGCAATGTCAAACAGCTATAAAAGTTTCTGTTTACTCGCAATGTCTTCATGCCTCTTCATGGTCAAGTAATCAGCTGCAGACTGTACTTCAAGCCTCGGGTCAGAGAGGCCATGAGGCGTGCCTGACGTGTTTTTGGAGCAGGGACAGTCCAGGCCTCCAGAGGAGCTCTCCTAGAACACGTGTGCTCGTGGAGGTGGCATCCTGGACCATCTGACCACCAGCTAACTGTGGCCCTCTGAGGGTCTGCAGACTTGCAGACAGTGTCAAGTTCTCCACCACGACTTTCCCGGCTGCTCGGACTGCCTTGCAACCCACTACCTCCCTAGCTAATTAGTCTCTCACTTACAGTGACGCTCATCTTTTGTTGGGAAAAAAAAAAAATCCATCCTCCCATCTCTTCCTGATGTTGTCTGTCACTCTGGATCCTCTCAGGACAAATACCCACTGTATCACACCGTTACCTCTGCTCTGACTCTAAGACAAGCCTTCTCACTTTCTTCCCAGAATGTTCCTGCCACCTCTTTGTCCCAAGTGAAACCTAGCTTTCCCCCTTAGCCACTCCCTTGAGTAGAAGCCACTTGTTTTCCCAGACTTGCCTACACACTCAATCTTGCCTCTAAGAAAAGCAACCCTATTTGAAGCTTCTATCATTTGGCTAGAGCATTTCTGTTGATTCTCACTGTGTGTTATCTACTCAGTCTCCTGGTTACACACTAACTTCTTGAGAAATGTCTACACTGGCCTCAAGTCCTCCTTTCCACTCGGGTTTCTGTAACCAGCCAGTGTAACATCAGCATCTAACAAGGCATCCTACCCAGCACCCATTTCCCTGTGGCCACACCCCCAACCTCCTCATCATCTATTCATGCTGAGCCACAAAATAATAACTTCTAAAATACTACAACTTAAAAATTCACTGATTCAGAGATATTTTTGAGTGCTGACTATACTCCAGGCACTGCTGGGTGCTGGTGATAGAGGGATGAATTAACTCCAATATCTGTATCCTTTCCTATTGCCTCAGAGGTGGTGGAGTTCCTTCTTGTCCATAGCTCTTTCCTTGACCCATGTTCCAGGTTCTATACTCTTAAATCACCACCTCTAGGATTTTGCTCTTTCAAAGATCCCTCTCTTTTCCCTCTAAATTACAATCTCTCCTCCACTGGTTCCTTCTCATCATGCTAAAGAACCTCCTCTTCCCATAAGGACCCCTCGTGACCACCACCCCTACTAGCTACTTGCCATCTGCTCTTCTTTTCATTCTCTAAACCCCCATAAAGCGGACTGGTCCACCTTCTTCATTGTCAATTAATTTTGTAACCCATTCACACCTGGCTTCTGCCAACTCTAACACATGGACATTTCTTCCAACTGCTTTTCCCACTCGGACACTGTCCATGTTAATTACCAAAGTGAATGTTTTTCACTACAACCTCATCTGCACCTCCTGCTTTCCTAGGGCCGCTCTCCCCTGGTTCTCATTTTATCTCACCACTGCTTCTTTGTCTCCACCTGAGTCTCCTGACTGCCACTCTGCTGCTGACTTCCCCACAGTTGTTTTCCTCTCCTGTTACAGGCTCGTCCTTCGGCCATTCCCCCTGTCCTGTGCTACATGGATCACAGATCTTTATCAACTAGGAGGGCTGTTCCCAAACTTCAGCCTTACATTGCTGATTACTTACTGACTTCACCTCCTTACCACCTAAACACCTCTAACTCAACAAGTTCAAGCTCACAGTCTTTCCCCTCAACTCTGGGACCCTTCACTCTCTACTCAGCTTTCCCCATCATGAATCACACAGCCATCTGCCACTTCCCCTCGCTTCCAAAGTCTGAGTGTTCACGAAGGTCTGCTGGAGAAGCAGTTCTACCATCTCTGAAGTAGTTCCAGAATCTGTCCTTTCTTCCCCCTCCCTAATGCCACTGTTTCGTGCCTTATATTGTCTTGCCTGGACTATTATCCCAAAGGGTTTTCCTACCCTGGGTTTCTTCCCACTAGAACTCATATTCTACTCTGCCATCAGACCTGTGGCATAAGTGAGTGAGATCACAGCACAGCTCTGTTTAAAATTCTTCCTAGACTCTCCATCAGGAATAGGACATTCTTTGAATTCCTCATGTGCAAGGCTCTTCCTCATCAGGCACATTTCTTTCCTGCCTCATCTCCCAACACCCCCTTAACTCACACATTCTAAACACTCAAGTTTATGAATTACTCCCAGTCTTCTGAATGTACCACATCAGTCCACGAGTATGCTACTCTCCCTGGGGCATCCTCACCTGATTCTCTCCACAGTATGTTTCTATTAAGCACTTAAAGACCCAGCTCTAGGATGCTTCTATAAAATCCCACAGAAGGGGTTTTATACACTTGTATTTTACAACTGTGTTATAGCATTTTTGCACAGTGGTTGTATTCATGTATTTGCACATCTGCAAACTCCTACCCATTTCTGTGACCACCCCTCCTGACAGAGGGCTCAGTCCATAGGAGATCCCCAAATGTCTGCTGAGTTGACTTGAATGGACACAAGGCTTTTCTCTCTGACAACAGGACCCAGTTCGTAGCCTCTGCATGGCCTGACGCTCTTAGTAATAGTGCTACAGGCACAGCAGCTGAGGAATACGATGGTTTCAGAAGTAACTGCCAGGTGACAGAAGTGGTTCACAGTGACTGTCCATGAGTGGTGTGAGGCAGAGTACTTTCACTTTTCACTGCATTTCTTTCTGGAGTATGTGCTTTTGTAACCATGTTCATGTTTCTTTTATAAAAGTAATACGCATAATATTCTTTGTTGGTTATGAATAGTCTATTGATATGTCTACAAGCTGCAAAGGACCATTTTCTGTGTGTTTGAACAGAGGGTCAAGTTCTGAGGGCTTAACTCCAAAGGGGCTGCATAAGGCGGGTGTGCTGATGACCAGGGGGCAATCCTAGTGTGAGGCTGCACCTTGGGGCCAGCAGAGCCCTGTGACTGAGAACAAAGCAGCAGCCCTGAAGAGAGAATAACGCATTCACTTCGGAAAGTCTGCTTACGTACACAGATGGTCCTTATTGATCCGTGACCACACATGTGGATGTGTAGGTTTGTGTATAAAAGTGAAGTCGCTCAGTCGTGTCTGACTCTTTGCAACCCCATGGACTGTAGCCTATCAGGTTCCTCCGTCCATGGGATTTTCCAGGCAAGAATACTGGAGTGGGTTGCCATTTCCTTCTCCAGGAGATCTTCCTGACCCAGGGATTGAACCCAGGTCTCCCACATTGTAGGCAGACACTTTACCATCTGAGCCACCAGGGAAGCTCAGGTTTGTGTATATGGCTTTTTAAAAAACATACAAAAATACCCTAAGAAAATACCTTTTTATTTCTTCTACTCCCTGACCTGGGCACAGTGTGGGGGAAGCAAGTCTTTGAAAGCTATTTCTCCCAGCTTAAGAAAACTAGAATGTCCATGTTAGGCTGAAGATCTTTCGTATATACACACACACACACACACATTTGGTTAAAGGAAGTGGGCCTGAATGCTGGACAGCTAAGTGCAGAAAGGGTGAGGATACCCTAGGGTCAGGTGGCACTGCTATGGAGAGCAGCAGATAAAACGGGCAGATCACCCAGCACAAACCACAGTCTTTCAAAGGCCAGAGCTGAAGATAAATCAATCCTTGTTAAAAACATCCGATGGCTGCGTGCTAGAAAGGCATATTTTGCTTTGCTATGTAATTTCCTCAGTCCTTAACTACCAAAGTGTATCAGAATTGAATTCGAGTGCTCGTCCTAATGGGAGCTGAGTCACAGGTACCTCGGTGCTGTGTCTGCAATCTCAAGTGGGTGACTCATGTCTGTAAAATTCTGAGAGAAAGTACCAACCGACCCGTTGCTTAGTCATCTTTCGCATGGATGCTGGGTTCATGAGCTCTGTAAACTATAATGAGCGATCTAGCCTTTTACCATCTCTTTATTCTTTTCTAAACAGTACAAATTACATCTCTAAAAATAACTTCATCTATGCAAGTGAGTCACTGTGACCTGACAAGCTTCCACAAGCTACCCAGCCAAACTGTAATATTTACTTGTGAAGGTATAAATCTTACTGTCACATTAGCCCCCTTTGTTTTTGTATTTTTTTAAAGATCAAAATTTGGTAGACTTGAGGAAGGGAGTTGAATCTCATCAGATGGTTTACAGAAAATATGGTTTACTCCTAATCTTTGATGTGGGCAGGGCTTTGGGCTGCAGGATGGGGGAAGGACTCCTTTGAAAAATATTTCTAATAGCTTATGAAAACTAGATTTTTAATATTTCAAGTTGAAGATTAATCAAAGACTCTGAACTTTTAGTAAGGAGTGCTTATCGGCTTTTGAAGGAGAAATATCAATAATCTTGTTTATTCTAAAATCCTAAACTGTGAATGTATGACACATTTGACAAAATACCCAGCCACGCTAATAAATGCATGGGTATTAAGCATTCATTTTTACTGTTCCAGTAGTCGATTTCTTTGCCACACCCTGGGTTCTTCAGCCACACAACTAAGCTTCAGTACTCCACCCACTTGCTGGATAGCTGTCCAGCCCTCAGGCCTGCCTGCTGGCCTCTCGGTTGCTTGCCTGCATTTGTGGGCCTGGCATTGCCAGCTCTCAGCCGCCCCACCCTAGGCCTGTCCCACTTAGGCAATATGTGCAAGGAATTCAACCTGGGGCAGAAGCATGTTACCTGCAAGGAGCTTACACCTTCATAAGTCAGGGAGCAATCTGGAAATATCAAAGCACTGTTAAACTATACTCTGGCTGAAGCCAGAGAAGACTGGAAGGGTTTCTTTCTCATCAGTGTTTACTCAGGAATGGAATTACTGATGTCTCAAAACCTGGTAAGTTTCCACTGCTGTTTTAGCTTCTCCTTTAAGATATCAGACCACTTGGCCACAATTGGATAATTACACAGGGTACCAGGGTGCTTTAGAATAGGAAGATGAAACCATTGGTCCATCTGAAAATTCCCCAGGAAATGACCTACAAAGCCCACTGCCTGGCTCCTACCTGGGCAGAGGCCGAGTCACATTAAATCCTTCCCATCTCCCGATCACCTGACCTGTCCCCAGGAGGCCAGCTGGGGTCACCCTGGCCTGATCTTCACCCCAGGGGAGCAGCTGCCCCCTACACGGGCACCCACTGCAGCCTGTCAGGTTTGGTCCCTTCTGCTATGTCTCTTCACTAATTCAGTCTCAGCCCTGGGCACCTGCTGCGGCCTGAGCACTACCTGCAGGAGCTGTCACTCACATCTGCACCCTACCATGGGCTCCAGCCACTGGTTCTCCTCAGGACACAGAGTCCCCTCGCCTCCCTTTTTTTCCTGCAATTTTGATGTTACTTAACCTTCCCAAGCCTCTCTTTCCTCACTTGTAAAATGGGGAGCATAACTATCTACCTCTCAGGGTGGTGAGATGAAAAGACAAGTATAAAGGAAAGGGCTTTACAGACAGGTCAGCGTGCTCTGGCCGCTGTGCTTCCCAGCTCGGCCTGGGGCTGCTGGGCTCCTGCCAAGTGCCTATCACCGTGGGGGGCACTGCACATAAGAATAATATCATTTAAAAGATCAATCAGCCCTAGTAGTCTGGGACCTTGGCAAGCAAACTAACCAGAATAATGAAGCAAATACACACAACAATGAAAGAATCATTCAGTATAATATATGTTAAAGTCTCATAATTATGTTATTCAGATTGAGATGGAGGTGATCAGATTAGAAAAACTGGAGACAGGTTTTCAGAAATGATGCAAGAAATATATGGAGGTCAAGGACTGACAGCAAAGAGGCCAAAGGTGGGAAAGAGAGAGAAAGCGCAGTGGGAACAGGGAGCCTGTGTCCTGAGAGAGGTGACGCTGAGCAGAAGAGAAACACAATAGAAGCGGTGTTTCAAGAGGATTAACTTGGTGGCAGGGCGCAGGCACGACAAACCAACCAGCTAGCCCAGAAGCAATCCAGGAGTGAGGTGACTGGCTGTAAACTGGGGTGGAGGCAGGGGTGGGGCAAACAGGGCTAAGGAGTATCTGCATTTCTAGAGCACAGGAGGGCTTCCAGTTGGCTATCATGTGATTTAATCCACACAAAACCCCTGTGAAGTAGGCAGGATAAGCAACAATACCATTTTATAGATGAGGAAACAGTCTCAGGGCCAGTGTATAGGTGAGGCTGGAGATGCAACCCAGGTTTCCTGACTGTGAGGTGAGGGTTCCTTCTACGATGTGTGTGGTTCTCAAGACCAGCTATGCCTCAGGCTTACCATAAAGTTTTTTAAAAATATGTAAGTTTGCATCTATGTTCATCAGTGATATTGGCCTGTAGTTTTCTTTTTTTGTGGCATCTTTGTCTGGTTTTGGAATTAGGGTGATGGTGGTCTCATAGAATGAGTTTGGAAGTTTACCTTCATCTGCAATTTTCTGGAAGAGTTTGAGTAAGATAGGTGTTAGCTCTTCTCTAAATTTTTGGTAGAATTCAGCTGTGAAGCCATCTGGTCCTGGGCTTTTGTTTGCTGGAAGATTTTTGATTACAGTTTCGATTTCCTTGCTTGTGATGGGTCTGTTAAGATCTTCTATTTCTTCCTGGTTCAGTTTTGGAAAGTTATACTTTTCTAAGAATTTGTCCATTTCATCCAAGTTGTCCATTTTATTGGCATAGAGCTGTTGGTAGTAGTCTCTTTTTTTTTTTTTTTTTTTTAAAGGTTAATTTTTTTAATCAGCATTTTATTTTATTTTATTTATTTTTCGCCACTAGGTCTTCCTTGCTTTGTGCAGGCTTTCTTTTAGTTGTAGTGAGTGGGGGGCTACTCTGTTGTGGTAGCCACGCTTCTTGTTGCGGTGGCTTTCCTTGTTGCAGAGCACAGGCTCTCGGCGTAGGCTTCAGTAGTTGCTGCACGTGAGATGAGTATTTGTGGTGCACAAGCTTGGTTGTTCTGTGGCATGCGGAATCTTCCCAGACCAGGAGCCAAACCCATGTCCCCTGCATTGGCAAGCAGACTCTTATCCACTCTGCCACCAGGGAAGTCCGGTAGTAGTCTCTTATGATCCTTTGTATTTCAGTGTGGTCTGTTGTGATCTCTCCATTTTCATTTCTAATTTTGTTAATTTGGTTCTTCTCTCTTTGTTTCTTAATGAGTCTTGCTAATGGTTTGTCAATTTTGTTTATTTTTTCAAAAAACCAGCTTTTAGCTTTGTTGATTTTTGCTATGGTCTCTTTAGTGTCTTTTGCATTTATTTCTGCCCTAATTTTTAAGATTTCTTTCCTTCTGCTAACCCTGGGGTTCTTCATTTCTTCCTTCTCTAATTGCTTTAGGTGTAGAGTTAGGTTATTTATTTGGCTTTTTTCTTGTTTCTTGATGTAAGCCTGTAATGCTATGAACCTTCCCCTTGGCACTGCTTTTACAGTGTCCCATAGGTTTTGGGTTGTTGTGTTTTCATTTTCATTCATTTCTATACATATTTTGATTTTAACAAAATTCTAGCAAACAGAATCCAACAACATATTAAAAAAATCATACACCATGACCAAGTGGGCTTTATCCCAGGAATGCAAGGATTCTTTAATATCCGCAAATTAATCAATGTAATACATCACATTAACAAATTGAAAGATAAAAACCATATGATTATCTCAATAGATGCAGAGAAAGCCTTTGACAAAATTCAACACTCATTTATGATTAAAACTCTCCAGAAAGCAGGAATAGAAGGAACATACCTCAACATAATAAAAGCTATATATGACAAACTCACAGCAAGCATCACCCTCAATGGTGAAAAATTGAAAGCATTTCCCCTGAAATCAGGAACAAGACAAGGGTGCTCACTCTCACCACTACTATTCAACATAGTGTTGGAAGTTTTGGCCACAGCAATCAGAGCAGAAAAAGAAGTAAAAGGAATCCAGATAGGAAAAGAAGAAGTGAAACTCTCACTGTTTGCAGATGACATGATCCTCTACATAGAAAACCCTAAAGACTCTTCCAGAAAATTACTAGAGCTAATCAATGAATATAGTAAAGTTGCAGGATATAAAATTAACACACAGAAATCCCTTGCATTCCTATATACTAACAATGAAAAAACAGAAAGAGAAATTAAGGAAACAATACCATTCACCATTGCAACAAAAAGAATAAAATACTTAGGAGTATATCTACCTAAAGAAACAAAAGACCTATACATAGAAAACTATAAAACACTGATGAAAGAAATCAAAGAGGACACAAACAGATGGAGAAACATACCGTGTTCATGGATCGGAAGAATCAATATTGTCAAAATGGCTATCTATAGATTCAATGCAATCCCTATCAAGCTACCAACGGTATTTTTCACAGAACTAGAACAAATAATTTCACAATTTGTATGGAAATACAAAAAACCTTGAATAGCCAAAGTAATCTTGAGAAAGAAGAATGGAACTGGAGGAATCAACCTGCCTGACTTCAGGCTCTACTACAAAGCCACAGTCATCAAGACAGTATGGTACTGGCACAAAGACAGAAATATAGATCAATGGAACAGAATAGAAAGCCCAGAGATAAATCCACGAACCTATGGACACCTTATCTTTGACAAAGGAGGCAAGGATATACAATGGAAAAAAGACAATCTCTTTAACAAGTGGTGCTGGGAAAACTGGTCAACCACTTGTAAAAGAATGAAACTAGAACACTTTCTAACACCATACACAAAAATAAACTCAAAATGGATTAAAGATCTAATTGTAAGACCAGAAACTATAAAACTCCTAGAGGAGCACATAGGCAAAACACTCTCCGACATAAATCACAGCAAGATCCTCTATGACCCACCTCCCAGAATATTGGAAATAAAAGCAAAACTAAACAAATGGGACCTAATGAAACTTAAAAGCTTTTGCACAACAAAGGAAACTATAAGTAAGGTGAAAAGACAGCCCTCAGATTGGGAGAAAATAATAGCAAATGAAGAAACAGGCAAAGGATTAATCTCAAAAATATACAAGCAACTCCTGAAGCTCAATTCCAGAAAAATAAATGACCCAATCAAAAAATGGGCCAAAGAATTAAACAGACATTTCTTCAAAGAAGACATACAGATGGCTAACAAACACATGAAAAGATGCTCAACATCACTCATTATTAGAGAAATGCAAATCAAAACCACAATGAGGTACCATTACACGCCAGTCAGGATGGCTGCTATCCAAAAGTCTACAAGCAATAAATGCTGGAGAGGGTGTGGAGAAAAGGGAACCCTCTTACACTGTTGGTGGGAATGCAAACTAGTACAGCCGCTATGGAAAACAGTGTGGAGATTTCTTAAAAAACTGGAAATAGAACTGCCATATGACCCAGCAATCCCACTTCTGGGCATACACACTGAGGAAACCAGATCTGAAAGAGACACGTGCACCCCAATGTTCATTGCAGCACTGTTTATAATAGCCAGGACATGGAAGCAACCTAGATGCCCATCAGCAGATGAATGGATAAAGAAGCTGTGGTACATATACACCATGGAATATTACTCAGCCGTTAAAAAGAATTCATTTGAACCGGTTCTAATGAGATGGATGAAACTGGAGCCCATTATACAGAGTGAAGTAAGCCAGAAAGATAAAGAACATTACAGCATACTAACACATATATATGGAATTTAGAAAGATGGTAATGATAACCCTATATGCAAAACAGAAAAAGAGACACAGTACAGAACAGACTTTTGAACTCTGTGGGAGAAGGTGAGGGTGGGATGTTTCTAAAGAACAGCATGTATATTATCTATGGTGAAACAGATCACCAGCCCAGGTGGGATGCATGAGACAAGTGCTTGGGCCTGGTGCACTGGGAAGACCCAGAGGAATCGGGTGGAGAGGGAGGTGGGAGGGGGGATCGGGATGGGGAATACGTGTAACTCTATGGCTGATTCATATCAATGTATGACAAAACCCACTGAAATGTTGTGAAGTAATTAGCCTCCAACTAATAAAAAAAATTAAAAAAAATAAAAATAAAAATATGTAAGTTCAGCATCTCCCCCTCACCAATTCTGGATTCTGATTCAGTAACAAGGGGGGGTGGGCGGGTTGAGGAGAGGACAGAGGCAGGGAGGTAGGTGTTCAGGTGTCAGACTTTTTCAAGACTTTGAGGGGTCCTGACGTAGGGTTGGGTCTGGAACCCTGTGCAGTCCAAGTGGATATAGTGGGTAACAGAAGAGGAGAAATTACCCTCCATTCCAAGGTCTGGAGCCTCAGTTCATGGGAGTCTGGTCCTGCCATTAAATGCTGGGTGGGGCAGAAGCTGTTTAATGCAGGAAATCTGGTAAAAACTGTCTCCTAGCCGGGGATGCCATCTACCAGCTTCATGTGCCTGTCTTAGCTCCTATCTTGTGTCTTCACCAGTCAGAGTAAAGGGTCCTGTGGATTCCAGAAGACTGGCTGGCAGCAGTGGCTGTGAAGACCACCTGTGTGTCAGGCAGCTTTGCACTCTCCCGGCTCTGAGTGAGCACGGGTGCCGCTGGGCCCCGGCCTCCCTATCTCCTATCGCTCATCCCTCCCTCTGCTACGTCAGCCCTGTCAGTTCCTAGTCCACGCGGGGTCTTTGTGAAGCCTTCCCCAGCTTCCTCAGAACTTTCTCCAGTTCCACAGAACTCTGGAAATTCCTACCCTGCTGTGGGCTTTCTTGGTTTCACAGAGTTCCCTGCTAGACACGGAACCACTTGCTAGCAGGCACAGTCTGGCGCCATCTTGTTTCCTGACACAGGAGAGACTTGGGGACTATTGGTTTACTTTGTGTGTGTGTGTGTGTGTGTGTGTGTGTGTGTGTGTGTGTGTGTGTGTGTGTGTGTGTGTGTGTGTGTGTGTGTGCCCACCCGCGTGCATGTGCTAAGTCACTTCAGTTGTGTCTGACTCTTTGCGACCCTATGGACTGTAGCCCGCCAGGCTCCTTTATCCATGGGATTCTCCAGGCAGGAATAGTGGAGTGGGTTGCTATGCCCTCCTCCAGGGGATCTCCCCAACCCATGCCTCCTGCATTGGCAGGCATGTTCTTTACCACTAGCGCCATCTGGGAAGCTCTTACTTCGTGTGACTACTGAATCTAAACCAAACTGAATAAACTTTTGTCCAATTCTCAGCTTTCTGCTTCACCCCCCACCCCCCGCCCCCATCCTCTGGAGCAAACACAAACTTGTTATCAAACCACGTCTTCAACTGGACTGTTCTGCCTTTGTCCAAGGAACTGGTTGCCCCTTTTACTATATGGGGTTCATCCTACATTCTGTTTCCCTCCCTGAAGCTACAGGTTTTAAGAGATTTTGCCTTAACAATGATTTCCCCATGAAACTGCCATATTTACTAGGCCAAACTGACAGAATTCCAAACCAAAGCAAAAAATTCAATGTTTCATTTATCCATGATACAACTTTACCATGAGTTTTGATTTCTATTAGGCTTTCTGAATTACACCTCTGAACACAGTTGGGTCATAGACCTCCACTGATGTTTTTGTGAATAGTTAAACTGGTCTAAACACTAGAAAGAATCTCTTATCTTCTATTTACCATACCCCACCTTCACAGTAGAAACCTAAGACCTCTTGGATGCTTTCCCAAAAGAATTCTCTCAATTCTCTACCAGCTAACATAATTCTCCTTTCTCCTTTCCTCTTAAAGGGTAATTGTACCCATTCTATCTATATTTTCTACAAACATGCCGACCAACAGTTAATACCATTGAGAGTAGAAACCATCTCTAAAATCTACCATGTGCCTAGAATATTATTTCATGAATAATTTGAAATTAATAAATGTTACCAATTAGCATAAATTTCATAAGCTGAGGGCAATTACCAAGCTTAAGCACATATCTGTGAATCTAGAAAATCCATTCTAAACTTACCAATTTCAAAGGGATAGGCATAGTCTTCTAATATTACATTGTACAGTTAAACTCCTTGGTTGGCCTTGTCCCTTTTAACTAATGACTCAATAAAGGATGAATATAGAGGTGATACATGCTCCTGTATGTATCTAAAATCTTACCCCATATTATGAGATTCCTTAACTCTCTATTTGTTAATGGAACACTTACTGTAAAATACATAGATATTTACCATACTCCCAAAGCAATCTACAGATACAATGCAATTTCTATCAAAATCCCAATGGTAATTTTTACTATTTTAAAAATTCTAAAATTCATATGAAACCACAAAAGACCCCAAATAGCCAAAGCAATCTTGAGCCAGAAGAACAGACCCAGAGGCATCATACTTCTTGATTACAAAATATATCACACAACTACACTAATCAAAACAGTATGGTACTGGCATTAAAAACAGACATATGGACCAAAGAAGAATAGAGAGCCCAGAAATAAATCTATTCAATTACAGTCAAGTTATCTTTGACAAGGTTACTAAGAACACACAATGGAGAAAGAATAGTCTCTTCAATGAATGGTGCTCAGAAAACTGGGCAGCCATATGCAGAGGAATGAAACTGGACACTTAGGTCACACCATATAAAAATCAACTCAAAATGGATTGAATACTTGAACATAAGATCCAAAGCTATAAAACCACTAGAAGAAAACAGAGAGGAAAAAGTTTCTTGACATTTGTCTGGGTAAAAGTTTTTTTGGATATAATACCAAAAGCACAGGTAACAAAAGGGATTGTATCAAACTAAAAAGTTACTGCACAGTAAAGGAAACAATCAACAGAGTGAAAGGGCAACCTATGGAATGGAAGAAGGTATTTGTACACCATTTATCTGATAAGTGGTTAATATCCAAAATATTTACAAAACTCATACTCAGTAGCACAAAAACCCAAATAACTCAATAAAAATCAGGCAAAGGACCTGAAATGACATTTCTCGAGAGTAGACATACAAATAGCCAACTGGTGCTCAAGATTATAATCATCAGAACCACAGTGAGCTATCACCTCACAGAAAGTAATGGCTCTTAGCAAAAAGACAAAAGATAACAAATGTTAGCAAGGATGTGGAGAAAAGGGAACTACTGATGGGAATGT
The DNA here is from genome assembly GCF_910594005.1 of Cervus elaphus. Classification (NCBI taxonomy): domain Eukaryota; kingdom Metazoa; phylum Chordata; class Mammalia; order Artiodactyla; family Cervidae; genus Cervus; species Cervus elaphus. The sequence continues at coordinate 34,421,714 of NC_057825.1, read as the reverse complement.
AAACTAGTTCCAAAATTATGAAAAATAATATAGAGATTTCTCAAAAAATAAAAAATAGAACTACCATATACTCCAGTGATCTCACTTCCAGGTATATATCCAAGGAAATGAAACCAGTATCTTGAAGAGACATCTGTGTTCCTACAGTCATAGTAGTCACAACAGCCAAGATATGAAAACAACCTACATGCCCATCAACAGATGAAAGGATCAGCAAAACATGGCTTACACAGGCAATGGAATATTCTTCAGCCTTAAAAAGAAGGAAATCTTACCATCTGTGACAAAATGGGTAAACCTGGAGGACACTATGTTGAGTGAAATAAGTCAGACACAGAAAGACAAATACCGTATGATCTTACTTCTATGTGGAATCTGAAACAGTCAAATTCATAGAAACAGAGAGTAGAACGGTGGTTGCTAGAGGTTGTGGGGGAGGAGGAAATGGGGAGATGTTGTCCAAGGATACCAAGTTTCAGTTATACCAAATGAGTAAGTTCTGAAAATCTAATGTATAGCATAGTGACTATAGTTAACAACACTGTATTGTATACCTGAAATCTGCTAAAAGAGTAGATCTTAAATGTTATCACCACATACAAAAATAAGAAAAGGAAAAAAAAAAGGTGACTATCTGAGGTTTTGGATATGTGAATTAACTTGATGGTGGCAATCATTTCACAGTATATACATATATCAAAACATCTAGTTGTGTACCTTAAATATATACAATTTTTACTTGTCAGATACACCTCAATTTTCACTTGTCAAATATACCTCAATAAAAGGTGGGGGAAGGGTGGCATGGATCTTGAAGAGCCTTGCTTCCTTCACAATACGTTGACAGGTCACTCTCTTAGAATCTCTTTCTTTGAACGGGAACACCAGGAACTATTTGAAGACTGTAGCTGAGTCACATCACTGCAGCTGGAGGCACAGTCGTGCCTGTGAGGGCCCAAGTGGTGAGGAGGGGAGGTTACGTTGGTTCATTCCCCAGGTGGGTGAGACCTTGAAGGAACAATGTCCCTCGTGCAGCAGGAAGTGGCCCTGGTGGCTCTGGTCCAGTATGAGGCCCAACCAAATCAAACACAGCCAACCACCACAGCATTTACAAAAACCCCTTCTATTTGGACGAGAGGTGAAAAAGACTGGGTCTGTATTCTCCTGAAGAATTGCATACATGTGACACAGCTGCCTCCTTTTATCTTCAACACTGTTAGACGAGTAAAGCATTCCACTGAACTTTAGCTGTATGTCTGCGGACGGCTATCTTCTATATCAGGAAACCCAAATAAGACACTCTGCATCCTTTTTTGTCTCCAAGGCTCTGGCACATACTCTGTATATGTCAACTTGGTGTTCATGTACCCACTGCATACCTGATGCCTGCATCCCATGGAAACAGGGCAACAGCATACAGCAATAATCAAGAAATAATAGCATTACATCATTGAGTGAGTAAGATAAGGCAAGGTAGAGCTGAAAGGGATCAGAGTTTGAATTTAAACATCTGGAACCTGATCTAATCATTCTGCATTTACCACCCATGGGATCTTAGGTACGTTAGTAACCCTCTCTGCTTTCTACCTTTCCATTCGGGGAATGGCAATCATGAATTTTATCTGGCAGGATTGTTGTAAGGATTAGGAGACAATGCATGTAAACTATCTTGCACAGTGACTGTCTCAGAACGAGTGGTCCATGACAACTATCCATGTGATGTGGATTGAGGGTCCAGATACTTTCTCTTCCATAGAAACAGCAGGGTAGTTATCAGGAGACTGGAGAAAGAACTCGCCATCTGGGAGAACAGGATTCGTGGTGCAGGAATGAGAAGATGAAGGTGGTTTCCAGTGTAGGTTCAATCAGATCCATGACCAACAGCAGCAGTAGCCGAAATGCTCTTCAAAACACAAAGTCCGCAAATGGGTAACACAGGTGTCAGACATCAGCACTAAAAAGGCTTGTTCCTAGATCTGGTCCTTTCTTAAGAGACAATTCTCACATCATTTTCTGGAACAGCAGGATACGTTGGCGAATTTTTAATTCTAAGTTCCTTTGAGGGAAGGATCATATCTTATTTGTGTACTTGATAAACTGCATGGTCCAAGATGGGGTCTCAAAAACTAATTTTTAATTGAATAGTGGGCTTAACCCCATTTTTCCAGGGCAGAGTAGAGGAAAATAGCACATGTGCTATAAACAGTGCCAAGGCAATATTCCTTCCAGCATTTTCATAATATGTATATTAGCCAAGTGCTGCTAAGTACTATTAGTCAAGTACTGTTAGAGCCTCTGATGTGATCTTCAGTGGGAAAAAAAGAAGAAAATCCAAAATATCTCAAGATTATTTTTATTGAATAGCCTAGGTTTGTTTTTAATCTTTCTACAGCCCATGGTCATATCTGTGGCCTCCCTTTTATGGGCTCTGAAGCTATAAATCTTAAAGGAGACAGATAAGGTAGGCACCTTGTTAAACAAAATCCCCACCAACAGGACAAACATTCAAACAGGAGTGGCCTGTCTTTATCTCATCGCCACCCAGTTTTGACGGAGTCTGTTTCCCTTTTACAAAGGGCTTGCTGTCTGACAAGTGAACATTTTACCCAGGAGACCAAAAGTCACTCCCCAGGGAGGTATTTCCCAAAGGAGATGTACTGTCCGTTCCAGTGTGCGGGCAGCTGCTGGACTCACTCTCCAGGCTGCTGTAAATGCCTTGATTTTTATCTATGGTTAGAGGGATTGCATTTTTTGATAACCTCAGTCCATTTCCCTGAAAACGTGGGTATGTATCCATATGCTGACTCATTCTGGGTGCAGAGAGCAGAGTCCTCTACAGAAGGTGGAGCCTACAGAGGGTGGAGACAGCAGAGGCTGAAACTTGGAAGAAGGAGGAGAAGGGGGAAGGGAGAGGGGTGGAGAAAACAGGAACCCAGAGAGCTGGATTGATTATTTACAAGACAGTTTGCCAGCAGCTCGATAAGAGGAGATGGATCCTGGCTGGCGACTGTTACCATGCTGCTTCTTTGGGTTTTTCACTTAACGATAAAGGAGATTTGACGTGTTTATTAAGTCATTTGGTTGCCCTGGAAGTTGGGCCTTTACCTGTGGTGATAACTGTCTAGCAATGACTCCTGCTTGTTACAAGCCTCAGCTTTTGTTTGCTGAGATGAGGGATTCAGTTGCATCTTTGTAGGCAGGAGATACTTTTAAAGGGACAGTTGTTAGGAAATTTAGATACACAGAGCTTGCCTTTCATGGCGAAGGATCACAATACAGCTTTGCAGGGTTTCTCTGCAAGGAATAATTGCCACAGTACACATCAAGTGACGTGACATGTTGAGAGTGTGATGATGACTGAGCCACACAGGAGAACCAGCAAGGATTCTGACCAGGGCACGGGGGCTGATCTCCGACCCTGACCACAGGGCCAGCAACGTTCGTGATCTCAGGTGGACCCAGCCCCAAAGTGGGTCGCTTTCACTGCATAAGGAACACCAATTACTATGTCACCTTTTCAAGTGATGCGTCTGTTCCTTGTCACATTCTTAGAACTAATAAAGTTTTATTTGTATTGCTACTAATGATAGTGTTTCAGTTCATTTTTAAACTTACTGTGTAATATCTGATACATATCAAATAATACTTGTAATGCACATACAACATATGGAAAAACAGAACATGCATGAATCCACACTCCCTCTCTGAACAAAGACACAACCTACAGCTGGAAGCCCTTTGTGTGCTCCCTCTCCACTCAACCCCCTGCCTCTGCCCAGAGATAATCACAGTCCACTGTCATTCCTTTCTAAAAAATATTTATATTTATTTATTTATTTGACTGTGCCAGGTCTTAGATGCGGCATGGCATGTGGGATCTAGTTCCCTGATAAGGGATTGAACCTGGGACCCCTGCACTGGAAGCACAGAATCTTAGCCACTGGACCTCTAGGGAAGTCCCTCCTTTGTTTTTTAAAAACATGATTTTACTGCCTATTTCCCTATCCCTAAATAATATAGTGTCTGGTTCTGCTTATTTTTGAGCTTTTTATATATAAATTCTGTCACCTCGGGTGTCTCCTGTAACTGGCTTCTTTGAGTCAACATTGAGTTTCTAAGATTTCATCTTCATTGTGTGCAGATACGGTTTTGTCATTTCCACAACTGCGTAATATTCTGTGGGGTGAGTTTAACATTATTTATCCACTCCCCTATCAGTGAACATTCACTCTCTCATTAGTTGATACCACAGCTAACAATGCCACGGTGACTACTCTTGTACACGTGTGCCTCAAACACTCTTCTTCCTGGGCAAAACCAAACAAAATTTCTCGGCCTTTCTGCAATGAGGTGAAGCCACATGACTGAATTCTGACCTATGGACTGTGGACGGGAGGGATAAATGCCCCTTCTCGACCTGGTCCTACACCCCTGGACGTGCTGGCCCGAGGCAGAAGATGCAGTGGAGGGTGCTGAGGCCACAAGGGACGGTGGAGCTACCGAGTAGAAACACCCAGGCCCTGGGATGCCTGCAAGCAGCAGAGCCCTACCCAAACTGCCCAAATACCATGGGTGAAGTGATATCACAAAAAATAAACCTTTACTGTTAGCCACAGAGACAGGGGTTGCTTGTTATATCTGTAAGGCTTTCCTGACTAATACAACCTCCATTAAAACAGATTAGAGTGTGTGTATGTGTGTCAGAAGGGGTCAGGTCAGGGCTAGGGGTGAGGAAGGAATAAGGGAGGTATGCCCATAAAATGGCTCCAGGGATCCATGGGGTGATGGAGACTTTCTGCGTCTTGGTTGTGTCAATGTCAATATCCTGGTTGCTGATAATGCACCACAGTTTTTCAAGGAGGAAACTGGGTGAAGGGAACCTGGGATCCCTCTGTGTTATGTGCTATCCTCACAGGTATTATATAATTACCTCAAAAGAAAAAGGCTTACAAAACTGTGAAAGACAGTATGGTAAATGTGGAGAAGTATTAAACAAAAGGAAGAAGGCAGTTTCTCCCTTGTTTTCAGAAAGCAGCCAAATAAAATGGTGTTAGGTACAGAGGATGGCCCTTAGACCCAGGTGTGTGCCCCAGGGAACATCCTTTGCCCTTGGTTTCTTCACCTTAAAAACAAGGACAGTACCTGCCCTAAAACCTCATAGGGTTTTGGCAGAAACAAATTACACAAGATGATAAATAGGAAAGTACTCTGAAACACTGAAAAGTTTTACACAGGATATTGAAGACTCATTTCTAATAACAACTTGTCAATGACAAAGCATTATACAAATCCCATCTACATTTATAAGTGCTGGAAAGCTGTGGGCGCTGAGTCTTTGTGTTAACTTAGTGACCAGGACTGAGGGGCTGTTAAGGACTACACCTTTGTGATAATAAGATAAAGGTCCTCCTTGTTCCAGGTGCAGACTGAGTGTGAGATACACTGCTTCTCATGTAATAAAGAAAAAAAATCAACAATATATACTCATTTTTATTTTATTCACATAAAGAAACTATGCAAGCCTGAATTTAAAAACTAATAAAAGTGACAAGACAACAAATAGGGTGGATTGAGGAGGGTGAGATTTTTCATAGTGTGCCTTTTTAAAAAACTAGGTGAATATATATTGCCTAATCAAACAATAAAATACAAAATTTAAGGGACATTCTTAGAGAGGATCCCTATTTTGTGTGTGTGGGTGTGACAGTTACTTTTGTTTTTCTCAAAGCCTTAGTTCCAGAAGGATGAAGTCTGCTGAGTGTTATCACTGGGGTGTGTATTTGTGTATACCAGTGTGTGTGTCTTAGTATAAGTCTGCACATGCCAGAGAATTCTGGACAAGGTCTTACCTCCTTCCTGTCTCTCCAAATTGGAAATACCCAGGAATCATGGAGGGGGGAACCACTGGAACTGCTACCCTTGCTTTTCAATTTTCTGCCCCTTAGCTTATTACCATGTTTCAGAACACCGACTGATTTAATTAAATGATTACTTTATATGGGGAAACTGAGGCTGACCTAACTCACTCATCCAGACAGAAGGAGGTTAGAAATAGCAGCTGAGGCCTTTACTCCCATATCTGCTCTACAACCACCAGTCAAGACTTCCTCTGGGTTTTAAGCAGTTCAAAACACAAATGCTCTCAGGGTACCAAAGTAAAACCAGGGTTGTCTCAAAGGACTTTCTAGTTGTTACAAGAATTAAATTTGAAAAGCTGAAATCAAGAAGCAGTTCTTTCTGATTGTGTTGGTTTTCTGCAGCTTCCACCATCTCGACAATAATGGAAACAGTGAATGATGTGGAATAAACCGTCTTTGAACCTTAGAGTGTATAGTCTCTTTTTGTTTACTCTCTGTGGAGTCCACTAAGCCTGCAATCTTGGGCTGTTCACCTCCCAGAAGAATGGGCCTTTTGAAGTATTCTGTCCTCTTGGTTGAAGGCCAAGTGTGCATGTTTTCATTTTCTTGTAAATACAGTGTTCCAGCACTGTCCCAATCGAAATGGCTTCTAGCTTGTCATTGACTGACTGCGGTGGAACGGTGTGAACAGAAGGTTTGGTCCTTTCCATTCTCCCAACATAAAACAAAGGCTATGCCATTGGGAGATTCTTTGCTGAGACCACAGTTCATTTCTGAGGTCTCAACCAAACATGAACTGAAGCATAAACTTTGCAAATTCTTTTAATTTGTCTGACATAGGAGACAGTTTACAAAACACATGAGGTTTCCATGCTACAGCCAAATGGAAAAATAAGAAATATTAGCATAGCCTAAGAGACTTTAAAAAAAGAAGAGTGTTCATTGGGGAAAGCCTCAGGGAATCTGAGTATAGCAGACTATGAGTTCCTTTGGAAAATGAACATGTCCCCTTCAGCCCTCTATCTTTAGTATTCAGTATGGTGCCTGTCACGAAGAATATGCTTAAATGTTCACGGAGTTAAACGCAGCTGCCACCTGGGAGGACATAAAAAGACAAACTCCATTTCTACAAATGTTAGGGTCTGTAAAGCTAAATAAGACCTAACCTGACAGACGAACTGGAAACATGCACAGAACTAAATTTGTATCTTTATTGGGAAACAAACTGAGTGCAGACAAGGGTTTAGGTCAGAGATTGCTGGGTGCATGGCATTTTAAATGTGAATGTAGTTGCTAATTCCCTGGCCTCGTGGAGAGATTCATTTTTGTAATTATCTTCACTAGGCTCCCCTATATGCAAAGTGCTGATCACTGGTGGGTACTATGGTCTCCCTAGAGACAGGGAATTCTTAATCCACCTTTTCAACACTTGGGAGAGTTCAAAAGACTCAGTACAAAGAGACAGATTCATAGTTGGGAGCATCAGAAGTAACGCAGGGATAAGTAACTCATTTACAGAAAAGAACTAAGACTCAGAACTCAAACCCTCATGTACACTAGGGTAGGGACTCTTGATCACATACATAGAGTCTTTTGATTGTTATAGAAGAGGCAATAATATAGTATTATGTTGCATACATAGTGTTATATGGTTTATATACTGTGCTCCCCAACCTCGTTCAAATGATAGCATGTACTTAGAAAGTTTGAATTTGGCAATAAGGAGTTCATTATCTGAGCCAGTCAGCTCCCAGTCTTGTTTTTGCTGACTGTACAGAGTTTCTCCATATTTGGTTGCAAAGAATATAATCAATCTTATTTCGGTGTTGGCCATCTAGTGATGTCCATGTGTAGAGTCTTCTCTTGTGTTGTTGGAAGAGGGTGTTTGCTATGACCAGTGCATTCTCTTGGCAAAACTCTATTAGCCTTTGCCCTGCTTCATTCTGTACTCCAAGGCCAAATTTACCTGTTACTCCAGGTGTTTCTTGACTTCCTACTTTTGCATTCCAGTTCCCTATAATGAAAAGAACATCTTTTTTGGGTGTTAGTTCTAAAAGGTCTCGTAGGTCTTCATAGAACCATTCAACTTCAGCTTCTTCAGCATTACTGGTCACGGCATAGGCATGGATTACCATGATATTGAATGGCTTGCCTTGGAAACGGACAGAGCTCATTCTGTCATTTTTGAGATTGCATCCAAGTACTGCATTTCGGACTCTTCTGTTGACTATGATGGCTACTCCATTTCTTCTAAGGGATTCTTGCCCACAATAGTAGATATAATGGTCATCTGAGTTAAATTCACCCATTCCAGTCCATTTTAGTTCGCTGATTCCTAGAATGTCGATGTTCACTCTTGCAATCTCCTGTTTGACCACTTCCAATATGCCTTTACTCATGGAACCTAACAATCCAGGTTCCTATGCGATATTGCTCTTTACAGCATCAGACCTTGCTTCTTCTATCACCAGTCACATCCACAACTGGGTGTTGTTTTTGCTTTGGCGCCATCCCTTTATTCTTTCTGGAGTTATTTCTCCACTGATCTCCAGTAGCATATTGGGCACCTAACAACCTGGGGAGTTCATCTTTTAGTGTCCTATCTTTTTGCCTTTTCATACTGTTCATGGGGTTCTCAAGGCAAGAATACTGAAGTGGTTTGCCATTCCATTCTCCAGTGGACCACACTGTGACAGAATGTGAGCTTCCAGATGTTCAAACTGGTTTTAGAAAAGGCAGAGGAACCAGAGATCAAATTGCCAACATCCGCTGGATCATTGAAAAAGCAACAGAGCTCCAGAAAAACATCTATTTCTGCTTTATTGACTATGCCAAAGCCTTTGACTGTATGGATCACAATAAACTGTGGAAAATTCTGAAAGAGATGGGAATACCAGACCACCTGACCTGCCTCTTGAGAAACCCTTATGCAGGTCAGGAAGCAACAGTTAGAACTGGACATGGAACAACAGACTGGTTCCGAATAGGAAAAGGAGTACGTCAAGGCTGTATATTGTCACCCTGCTTATTTAACTTATATGCAGAGTACATCATGAGAAACGCTGGGCTGGAAGAAGCACAAGCTGGAATCAAGATTGCCGGGAGAAATATCAATAACCTCAGATATGCAGATGATACCACCCTTATGGCAGAAAATGAAGATGAACTAAAGAGCTCTTGATGAAAGTAAGAGGAGAGTGAAAAAGTTGGCTTAAAGCTCAACATTCAGAAAACTAAGATCATGGCATCCAGTCCTCTCACTTCATGGAAAACAGATGGGGAAACAGTGGAAGCAGTGGCTGACTTTATTTTCTTGGGCTCCAAAATCACTGCAGATGGTGATTGCAGCCATGAAATTAAAAGACGCTTACTCCTTGGAAGGAAAGTTATGACCAACCTAGACAGCATATTAAAAAGCAGAGACATTACTTTGCCAACAAAGGTCCGTCTGGTCAAGGCTATGGTTTTTCCAGTGGTCATGTATGGATGTGAGAGTTGGACTATAAACAAAGCTGAGCGTCAAAGAATTGATGCTTTTGAACTGTGGTATTGGAGAAGACCCTTCAGAGTCCCTTGGACTACAAGGAGATCCAACCAGTTCATCCTAAAGGAGATCAGTCCTGGGTGTTCATTGGAAGGACTGATGTTGAAGCTGAAACTCCAATACTTTGGCCACCTGATGCGAAGAGCTGACTCACTGGAAAAGACCCTGATGCTGGGAAAGATTGAGGGCAGGAGGAGAAGCGGACGACAGAGAATGAGATGGGTGGATGGCATCACCGACTCAATGGACATGAGTTTGGGTGGACTCCGGGAGTTGGTGATGGACAGGGAGGCCTGGCATGCTGTGGTACAAGGGGTCGCAAAGAGTCAGACACAACTGAGCAACTGAACTGAACTGAACTCAGAAAGTGCTATGATTTTATGGCACAACAGGAAAAATATGTGAGGCAGGCAGAGATCACTAACTACAGAAGCCAGTCCTGAGCCCAGTTCTCATTTCCAAGGACTGAAATGATCAGCAGCCTACCTGGAGCTTGTCCCCACCCCAGGAGTGTGTCCCAGTACATGGGCTGGGAAGCTTCAGTGAACGTGGAGAACAAGAGTTCTGGAAAGGTTTTAGTTCAAATGCTGTTCCCTTCAACTACTAGCTATGTGACCCTGGCAAGTTACTTTATTTCTAGGTGCTTCAGTTTTCTTTAGTGTAGAATGGGGATAAGTAGCCATCTTATAAGGCTATTGAGAGAATTACATGGAATTAGGAATGTTAAGTACATTTAAGGGCAAAGCATAGTACTTTGCCCTTAATGAGCATTCAATAACTGATATTATTTATGCAGTAGTAAGACAATGGCATCATCATGATCACTATCATCATCACCTATCACCAGAAGGCACTTCTTATCATCTCAGTAACCTCTGAGAATGAATTGAAGAGAAAAAAAATACCAGGTCGACTAAGACCGAAGACATGTGGTCAATAAGATGCCTACCTACTAATGAATTGGTTTTTATTTCTTCATTTTTCAAATTGTGGTAAAACATAAAACTTACCATTTCAGCCATTTTTGAATGTACAGTTCAGTGGCTTTAAGTACACTGACAGTGCTGGGCAAACAGCACCACCATCCATCTCCAGGACTTTTCTCATCTTCCCAAACTGAACCTCTCTACCTGTTAAACAACAATTCCCCACTCCCCGTCACCCTCTTCCCTGGTAACTTCTATTCCGCTTTCGGTCTGTGACATTGACTACTGTAGGTACCTCATACAAGTAGAATCACACGGTATTTGTCCTTTTAATTGTGTCTTGACATTCACTTCACCTATCTGAACACAAGGGTTTAAATTTACCCAAAGGTCATTCTCAGTTCAGAAGTCATTCCCTAAAGCCTCTTACAGTACATTCCACACCAGGCCATGTCAAGAATCTGGACCACCACTATGGGAGGAAAAGTTACCAACAAGGTTTCAAGTTTCAAACCAAAACTCTGTCAGTGTCACGTAGGACTGAATCCTTTTGTTAAGGGTTCAGTCAGGCCAAACAGTTCTGAATCGTCCAGACTGGGGATGACCAGGGGTTTCTAGCTTGGGATGGACTCCAGGTGAAGCCCGTGAGAATTCCACCACACATTCATTTTATATAAATGTTCATTCATTGATTCTTCACCTGGATATCCAGTGGCTCATAAAACTCAACATATCCCAAACTGGGCTCAGCATTTCCAAATCTGCTCCTCCTCACCATAACCTCTGCTTCAAGTGATTGGCATCATCGGCTAACAGACGCTTATGGAAGAAAGCTGGGAATCATCCTACTTCTTCTCAGTCCTTCACTGGGATCAATTACTCAGTGTTGCCAGTTTTATTTCCAAAATATTTCTGGAAATATCTTCTTTCCCTTCATCTCTATCATGACTACTCTAGTTCTGGTCTAATCATCTTTTGCCTAATCTATCTTTCCGATTTCCTGGTTCACGTCTCAAATCATCTTCTATATACGAGAATAATCTGTTTTCATAAAAAGCAAATATTTGTCTCTTCTCTACTAGGCATTCTTCAGTGACTTTTTTAAAAAAAACTAAATGACTTTAGAAAATATATTTATTTATTTATTTTTGGTTTGGGGTCTTAGTCACGTCATGCAGGATCTTTCATTATGGTGTTCAGACTCCCTCTAGTTCTGGCGCGCAGGCTCAGTTGGGCCATGGCCTGTGGGATCTTAACTCCCCAACCAGGGGTCAAAAGCACTGGAAGGCAGATTGGACCACCAGGGAAGTCCCTTCAGTAACTTCTTGCTATCCTCATGGTAAAATCTGCCTCACTGACTTATGAAAGTTGTACAGTTAGGAAGTATACAATATGTAAATGAAAAAGCCATTAAACCTCAAATATGAACATTATTATTTGGCATTTTCCTTATGCTGAACATTATTTAGTTCTTCAGGCTGGTGTTAAGATATAAGCAGTACAATACTGAACACATACTGTTATAAAAGTGCTCACCTATCTTAGTATCTTGGAACTGAGCCATTCAAACATAGGAAAAACAATTGGATTTAGGAAACCTGGTTTCTAGTCCTATTCCTCCCCTAACATCATGCATGGCCCCAAGTCAGCCACTGAGCCGCATCCTACTCCTACAGAAGGTTTTCAGATTCTTAATCCATCCTACTCCATCCTACAGAAGGTTTTCAGATTTTTAATCTGAGGTCCATGAAACCCCCTTCTCTTCCTTCCCTTCCACAAAGGTCCTTGGATAAAATTCAGGGCATCTTGGAACTTGCATGGGAAAAATGTGTATCTTTACATTCACTACTTTTAACTGAACTTTAGCATTTCTTCTAATTATGAATGCAGGCAACCATCTGTAGCAGTTAGCAGTACCCCGACTTTGGTATCAAGAAAAATCACAGGTATTTTTATATCACATTGTGGTTGTTGCTCATATTTTCAAAATAGTCTATGTTCGTCACTACTTCAAAATTGCAGTGATTATTAGATTTGCCATGGATATGGTTATTTAAGGTATTTAAAAAGAATTATATCTCTGTTATTATTTTTTAAAGGTGTGGTAACAGCATTTTAATTGGCTTCCTTGTAGTATACTATATACTTTATTTTATGCATTTTAAAACACTGAAGAATGAATCCATAGGGTTCACCAAAGGAGTCTTTGGCATAAAAAAAAATTAAAAATCCCTAGGCAAGATGACCTCTAACCATTCATTCAAGTGCTAGGAATCCTATCCAAAACTGGCATAGAGATAGACAGCTCATATTGTAAACAAGATGATTAAAAGCACTTTTGAAACTGGAAGGTAGTAGACTAATGTGAGAAGCTGTCTTCTGTGGGCCCATGGGTGAAGTGATGTCTTCAATGATTTCACTCCTTAGCTTTTTAAACTAAATTTAGGGCAAGGAAAATGGGTAGTGATACCCATTATTTGGGCCCACATCTCTAAAAAAAGATTTTTCAAGATTTACGGGTCTTGACTTATTTGGATCCTGCTTTGAACAAAACGAACTGTAAAGAAAAGAACAAAAAACAAAAAAGAAACATGTCTGAGATAAATAGAAAAATTTGAACATAGACTGGCTATTAGATAATATTAAAGAATTTTAGATGTAATGTTATTTTGGTTACATCTTTTTTGAAAAATTTCTTATCTGCTAGAGATAAATGTTGAATTATAGGTGAGATCATATTTCACATATGCTTCAAAATATTTCAGAAAATTTTAAAAAAAGAAATAAGGTAGACAAAGTTGCGATATGGATGATGGATACTGCGGGTTCATTATATTTTTCTCTCCTTTTTGTGTTTTGTTTGAATTTTTTTAATAATAAAAAATATTAAAAATTTTTTTTTTAAGTTTCATAGACTTTCAGGATAGATCAAGCCCACAGAAATGATTGTACTCTATATATTAAAAATTTTAAAAATCATGTAAAGGAGTCTGCAGCTTGCCACAGTTCCTACCACACCCTCTTGTCTTAGAACCTGGTTACTCCATCTATGTTGTCTATTTGGCTCACATAACATTTGATTCTGTAGGTTTGCATAGTCTTTACATAATGAACCATTATAACTGACCACATTCACTATGTCTAAAGAGCTTAAATCTAGTTTTTAACAACTCAGTTCAGTTCAGTTCAGTCGCTCAGTCGTGTCCGACTCTTTGCGACCCCATGAATCGCAGCACGCCAGGCCTCCCTGTCCATCACCAGCTCCCGGAGTTTACTCAAACTCAGGCCAGGAACTGGTAATTCTTTTTTGTTCGTTTTTGTTTGTTTTTTTCCCAATCTTTATTATTAAAAAATTAAACTATAGTTGATTTACAATATTGTATTAGTTTCAGGTATGTAGCAAAGTGATTCAGATAAACACACACACACATTCTGTTGACACTCTTCTCCGTTATAAGTTATTACAAGATTTTGAATTCCCTGTGCTACACAGTAAAAACCCTTGTTTATCTATTTTATATATAATAGTGTGTCTCTGTTAATCCCATACTCTTAATTTATCTCCCTCCCCCTTTCTGCTTCGATAACCATAAGTTTGCTTTCTATGTGTGAGTTTCTGTTTCTAAATATATTCATTTGTATTATTTTTTTACATTTCATGAATAAGTGATATATTTGTCTTTGTCTGACTTTACTTAGTTTGATCATCTCTATGTCTATCCATGTTGCTGCAAATGACAATATTTCATTCTATACTACAGCTGAGTAATATTCTATTGTGTATGTATACCATATCTTCTTTATCTACTCATCTGCTGACAGATACCTAGGTTGCCTCCATGTCTTGGTTACCGTAAATAGTACTGTTATGAACATTGGGGTGCATGTATTATATCTTTTGGAATTAAGAGGTTTTATCTTTTCTGGCTATATGCCCTGTAGGGGGATTACTGGATCATATGGTAATTTTATTTTTAGTTTTTTAAGGCACTTCCATACTGTTTTTAATAGTGGCTGCAGGAGCTGATAATTCCTTAATTAAACCACTTATTTTTCTCTTCCTATGGCCACAGAGTGAAACCCTTCTTGAGCCAATATATCTGTGCCACTCGACAGGGAATCAAAGCTGGACAAACTGTTACTACCACTGAGGAGCAACACCAGTTTCATACCCCACTGCTTATATATCAGTAACGTCATTGGTGAGATGTTCACCCACGTTCCTGGGAGATGAGACACTATATGCCTATCTCCCACTGCATGGATGGACACTGACCCTTTACTTTAGTTCCTGGGACTCACAGTTCTCTGTGAAACTCCAAAGGCTTGCAACATTCATCACATTCATGGGGACACTGCCAACCAATGACATGAAGCCATTGTAGAAATGCAGTTCATTTTCATATAAGCACTGGAATCGGTTCATGGATTTAAATCCCAACTCTGTCACAGTGAATATATTTATTCTTTCTGTGTCACAGATTTGTCATTTGTAAAATGGGGAACTACTAGTAATTATCCTCAGAAGGATGATGAGGAAGAATAACTATATATATATATATATATACACATATATAAATATATATACACACACATATATATATACATGCACAATCCTGAGAACAATGTCTGGAGCATGGTATAGAGTTAATATCTGCTACCTACTGTTACCATAACTATTATCTTAAACAATACCAAAAGTTTTACACCAAAATAATGCCCATATTTCAATAATACCTCAAAATTAATTCTAAGGAAAGGTTACACTAAATGAGATTGATACTATAAAAGTTACTCTCCGTAAAAAGCATCCTTTCTTTCATTGAGTTAGGTGCCTTGTTGTGTTATAATTTGTTAATTTCAAAGCAGCTACAAACATTTTTAAGTTAAAAACACTGAGTTTTCATGACCTTTCTTAAATCAGATAAACTCATTTTAGCAATTGCGCTAATCCAATAATTACAGTTGAAAAGAATCCTATAACATATATAAGAAGGTATTTGGAATCGTGTGGAATTAAAAGACGCTTGTTCCTTGAAAGAAAAGCTATGACCAACTTAGATAGCTTGTTAAAAAGCAGAGACATTACTTTGCTAACAAAGGTCCGTCAGTCAAAGCTATGGTTTTTCCAGTCGTCATGTATGGATGTGAGAGTTGGACTATAAAGAAAGCTGAGTGCCGAAGAATTGATGCTTTTGAACTGTGGTGTTGAAGAAGACTCTTGAGAGCTCCTTGGACAGCAAGGACATCCAACCAGTCCATCCTAGAGGAAATCCAGTCCTGAATATTCATTGGAAAGACTGATGTTGAAGCTGAAACTCCAATACTTTGGCCACCTGATGCAAAGAACTGACTCATTGGAAAAGACCCTGATGATGGGAAAGATTGAAGGCAGGAGAAGGGGACGACAGAGGATGAGATGGTTGGATGGCATCACTGACTCAATGGACATGAGTCTGAGTAAACTCCCGGAGTTGGTGATGGACAGGGAGGCCTGATGTGCTGCAGTCCATGGGGTCACAAAGAGTCGGACACGACTGAGTGACTGAACTGAACTGATCTGATATTCACAACCTCTTTCCTTACAAGAAGTCCTTTAAAGTCACTGAAAAAGTCTCACAAGGTATTAGATAGAAGAGAATATTCCTGACGAAAATTAATGAAATGAATTCTCAGATCAGTGTCAGAAATTACAAAAAAAGACTTTCTGGAAGTAGACTCTCAACATGAAACAGAAGTTTCAATTTGAATCAAAATAGTGACAGTGGTTTCTAAAGGATTGGAGTTATTTGAGCTGTAAACCTTGAATAGGGTGTGTTTGTATGTGTAATCAAAAGACGAAAACCACTTTGCCCAGCAGAGCTAACCACTTTCAAGGAAGTCCAGGATAAAAATTAACCCACATGTTTAAAGTATCTAAAAGACCCATAGTTCTCTTAATCAAAGCAAAAAGGCATTTTGCATTAGAAAGTAGAGTTTCTTTTATCTTTTTCTGTATTTTTAAATCATTTTGAACAGTACAGAGAATTGATTTGTTTCACCTTTTGTTCATAATCAATTTTAGTTCTTATTGCTTTGTTAGTTATTATTTCTACCAAAATGATAAAATTAAATCATAAAGTTTGATATATGCCTGATCTGAGCTAAGTATATTAATTCTGAAATTATATTACACTTTTCACAAATCTGGTATGAAATGAATTCTCATGCATATCATTCCTAGTTTTAATCACTTTGTTGACTGATTTACTCTTCAAATCTGCTTATTTATATAAAAATGTGATCTGTATTAAAAAAGTAAGTAGGTTTGGGAAACCGCACAGTTGTGGTTTTACTAAATTATCTAGTAGCTATCTTGTTTGCTGCTGCTAAATATTCTACAAGACTTTGTTTCTGTGACAAAGAGATGAGTTCACACCACTTTGCTCAGGAGATGAGTAGCTGTCACTTTAATAGCTCTGCCTTGAGTGGTGAAAAGACAGTGATACATCAATGTAAATAATTTCCTTGGTTAGACCAGCAATCACAGAGCCTGACACAATCAGAGCTTGGAAGGGGCATTTGCAACAATAAACAGAAGCCTCTGATTTTTACTTAAAATTTCAAAAGCTGTCCTGATTTCTAGCTTATTGGCCTTGATTACAGGCCTATGAGGAAAGAATTATTTAAATGACTAGCAAAATTAGTCTGCAGATGTCAATCTCCTCTAGCTTTAAAAATAAAAAAAAAAAACTTTACCAGAAACTAAGCTCTTTATAAAGTAAAATAACTGTTTTCTGAACAGTTAAAAGTAAGCTTAAAAGTAATGAATGAATGGAAAGAGACAGATAAAAACAAATACCAAAAGTATATTAAGAAAACTGTGTTAACTTTTAATTATTTAAAATAAAGGAAAAAATCATAGTAAAAACTCATCATCTGCTAGAGAAAATAAACCCTTCCACTTCCCTCTGCCTCCACTACAACTATGAAATGGAGTAACAAGGTCCTACTAAGACATACCTTAAATAATGGACAGAGCAAAATACAAAGAAAATTATTACCTTCTTTTAATTTCTTTTGAAAAATATACGATTATAGCAATAATACAAAAAGCTGTACTGTTTATTTACATAATGACACATATCAATATAACATATATGACGATAAGAGCACAAAAAAGGGGGAGGCAGAGGGGCAAAATTGTTATATTTCACCAGAATCAAGTCATCATTAATCTTGAAGTAGACTGGGTCTGCTAAAGATGCATACTGTGATATCCAGAAAAGACTGCTAAGAAAATAACAACAAAACAGTAGCTAAAATATCAACAAAGAATCAAAACTGTACACTAAAAAATTCTGCTTGACACAAATGAGGCAGTAAAAGAGGAACAAAAAAAGAATGAGACAAACAGAAAACATATCAAAATGGCAGACCCCAATCCAACCGTACCAACAATTACATAAAATGTCAATGGAGTAAGCTATCTTAATAAAAGAGCAGAGTTTCTTTAAATGCATACAAAAGCAAAACCCAAACATATGCTATCTATGAGACACACTTTAGATTTAAAGGCATTTAGGAAAAAAAAAAAAGGCTGAAAGCAGTGAGCTGGAAAAGGTATACCAAGCAAACAATAAACAAAATAGAGCTAGAACAGGTTCTTAATATCAGATGAAATAGACTTTAAGTTCTGAAATATCACTAGAGACAAAGAGGAATTTTCCATAATGATAAAAGGTCAAAACGTTGGAGGATGAAACAATTATGAATGGACATGTACCTAAGAACAAAACAGACAGAACTGAAAGTAGAAATAATCCTTCTTGCATTTGTTAGTAGTATCAACATTTCTCAATGAAAGGCCGTCCCCAGTTCCTGCCAGAAAACCCTTTCCTACAGCAACAACTATAGTTCTTTCCAGCTTCTGGTACCCACACTCTCCTCTCACCCCAGGGGTCCTAGGGAAGGTCATGACTCCCTGCTGCTGCTGCTAATAAGCCCTTTTGATTCTACTGAATTCTCCCTAGGTACCCCTGAGATGTAATGGGGCTTCTCTCAGAGCTTGTCAGTAAAGAATCTGCCTGCAATGCAGGAGACCTGGGTTCAATTCCTGGGTTGCGAAGATCCCCTGGAGAAGGAAATGGCAACCCTCTCCAGTATTCTTGCCTGGAGAATCCCCATGGACGAGGAGCCTGGTGGGCTACAGTACATGAGGTCGCAAGAGTGGGACATGACTTAGCAACTAAACCACCACCACCTGTGTGATATGCCATCTGTCTTCTGACGGAAATTTGACCTTTATCTAAAGTCCCCTCCTTGGATTGAAAGAGACCAGCAGCTGCTTACTCAATGGTCATTCTCTCTTTCTCACTCAAGTTAAAAGAACTCTGATTTTTAGCTGGGCATTTGTTGCCCCAGAAAAAGAACGACATTTCCAGTCTGCCCGAGGACACATGCTGAGGCCATACGAACTAAGTCTCAGTAAACAAGAAGATCTGCACCCTCTTTCCATCATTTATCTATTCTGTTACTTGGATAAAGGATGTGACGGTTAGAGTTCCAACAGCTGTTTTGGACTTTAAGCAAGGAAACCACACCGAAGGATGATAGAGGATAAAGCCTGAAGAATTTTGGTCCCATGTGTCCTTTGGATTTGTCATTTTGGCCCTGGACTTCATATCCAAGAAAGAAATAAACTTCTATTTTGCTTAAACCATTGTTTTTCAAGCATCTGCCCCTCAATCCTGATACATACAGCCTGTGAGGCACTCGTACCTGGCCCTGACTCTCTTTCTAACCTCTCTTGTATGACTCTCTCCTTGCTCACTGTGCTCCAGCCGCTTGGGTGCATGCAGAATTCTTTACTGCCTTTTGTAGCGCTTTGTGGAAGGACATTCCCTGCCCCTGAAATCTCCCTGAATCTGAGTAACTGCTCATCAAGGTCTTGGTTGAATTGTCACCTCCTATGAGAAGGCTTCCCTGACCATCCTAACAACAGCTCCCCTTTTAGGCTCTTTCAAAGCCCTCTGTTTTGCTCCGTTATGGTATTTATCACCATTTGTAACATATATTTGTTAGTTTACTTCTTTATTGTCTCTTTCTCTCATTAGACTCCATTACGGAGGGTGTCTTTCTGATTCTCTCATCTATAAAACACATGAAGTTTTCTCTGGGCTACATATCACTTTGTGCCTTGTATATAGTAAAGAAGCTCACAAAATATTTGCTTTTAAAAAATACATATCAGTATACTTCACCTTTATCTGATCTCTTGTCTCATTAACTAGGTCAGGGGTTGGCAAAGTTTGTAAAGAGTCAAAGGGTAAATATTTGAGACTTTATCATTTTTGTTGCATATTCTTCTCATCCCTCCTCAACAACCCTTTAAAAACATAAAAAGCATTCTCAGCTCGAGGGCGATATAAAAATAGACTGAGGGTAGAGTTTGGCCCATAGGTTGTAGGCAGTCAACCCTTGTGTAGACTCCAACTGTCTTAAGGTCAAGCCTGAGTTACTTACTTATATCTTCTGGGACATAGCACAATACTGAGCACGCAGCAGGTTCTCCATAGACGCAGAACTCAGTTGCATTGGGCTAAACTGATTGGGTTAGGCATAGAGGAGAAATGAAATCGAACACCTCAGTCAGATTTGGTCTAACAGGTATTTTGCCGGGGAGAGAAGGCCTGTGGTCCAAGCTGAATGACTCAAAGGGTCATTTACAGGGATTACAGGTAATGGGAAAAGACAGCTTCTCATTCTGTTACAATCTTAATACCCTCTGCTTCCAAGCAGCAACCCTGTGACCTTAGGCAGCTGCCCTCCGTCTAGTGTGGCTCACAGGGGCCCAAGAAAGAGTCAATTTTCCCCAGTGGTTACTTTTGTTCTGCATTACTATGCCTTGGTCTCTGGTTCCCTTGTCACCCAGCATTCTGAAAAGCTGCTGGTTTAAAGACAGCATCTACCTCCAGAGGTACAAACAGCTTGACAAATACAGAATTACTTATTTAACCACTACAGATTATTCTTAGATGGTGACCAGGAAACCATTCTGAAAACAGTGTCTGAATGAGAGCAAGTACTTGCTCTTGTGTGGTTCCAAATCTTGTGATATACTGATCTAGATGAAGGAAGGAAAGAAGGAATAAATGGATAAAAATACTCCCTGGCCATAATTATGGCCACAGCTCCCACTCCTGGAACCACCAGAATGCCAGGAAGTTGCAGTGTCTCCTGAGAGATCCCAGAATGTGTACAATGTTTTCCCCTAGGGCATTTTTGCTTCTGCACCCTGGCAAAGTCTGAGGTCAGAGCCACTGGCCTCAAGAGAACAGTGCCTCTTTCCTGTAGCATCCAAAAGGCTCAGAATTACTGCCAGCACCTATCCTCTCAAAAGTCTTCTTCCCAGGCCTGGGCAGATCAGAGACATTATTTCATGTCCTGCCAGCTCTTCAATCTCCAAGGAGTAGTGGGCCAGCCACAGAAAACTGGCTCCATCTCTAGGCACTTCTTTCTTTTTCATGTTCTTGGGGTCTCAGAATAATTCACTGCAATGTTCTAGCATTAAGTCTCTGCCACTCCATATTCAACTCCCATCTTCATGGCAAGAACAAAAACAACAAGTGGTCCCTTGTGGGTTATAACCTAGCAAGTAGGTGTTTCCCAAAGAAGATGCTTAACAGTATGACTGAATAAAATGCATTACCTAATCAAGCTTGGTGTGCTGCAGTCCATAGGGTCACAAAGAGTAGGACAGGACTTAGCGACTGAACAACCAAGTTTCACTCTGATGATGTAGCAAGCCCTACATTTTAGATATAAGAAGAAAAAAGGGTGGAAATAATTTATTTAAAGACAGGCTGTGAGTTAATGATGGAGTAGTAAATAGCATCAAAGTCCCTTGATTCTGCATAAGATCTTGTCCCTTGTCTGCGTAAGATCTTATCTGCCAAAGAGCCAAGAATGTGGCCATGATGCTAAGAACAGGGAGCACATGGGCTGGGAAAGAAAGGAGTAACAGCCTGAGGAAACACTTTGGAAAGAGTTAATTAAACAAACCTCGAGGTCCCTGTACCTGCTCTAATGAGTGTCTGGGGGTTCTGTTTCTGAAGAAGTAATCAAAACTAAATGAAACTGTAACTTTGAAAATATGACTCTGGGACTTAGTTCTGCACGTCTGACAAAGGAAGGTAGAGAAGGAGCTGTAAGAAATACTGGACACTGTTCCATGCAGAAAATATTCTTTGGGGAACAGACCTTCCTAAGGAACAAGAATTGCTTAACACTGAGCATACTGAGCAGACAGCTAACAGGAACTGAGAGGTGGACGCTCTTTTATCTCTGAACACCTCTCCTGCCAGCAGCACCACAGCAGCCATCCTTGAGTCCCATGTGGGAAAAACAGCGAGAAAGATCAGTGCCAAGGATTTATTTTTTCCATATATCTGATATGACCTGACATCATCTTTTTTGATGATGCTCCTTGGAAGAAAAGCTATGACAAACCTAGAGAGCATGTTAAAAAGCAGAGACATCACTTTGTTGACAAAAGTCTGTATAGTTAAAGCTATGATTTTTCCAGTAGTCATGTATAGATGTGAGAGTTGGACCATAAAGAACGCTGAGTGCCAAAGAATTTATACTTTCGAACTTTGGTGCTGGAGAAGATTCTTCAGAGTCCCTTGGACTACAAGGAGATCAAATCAGTCAATCCTAAAGGAAATCAACCCTGAATATTCACTGAAAGGACTGATGCTGAAGCTAAAGCTCTAATACTTTGGTCACCTGGTGGGAAGAGCTGACTTACTGGGAAAGACTGATGCTGGGAAAGCATGAAGGCAGGTGGAGAAGGAGGCAACAGAGGATAAGATGGTTGGATGGCATCAAAGACTCAGTGGACATGAGTCTGGGCAAACTCTGGAAGACTGTGAAGGACAGGGAAGCCTGGCTTGCAAAGAGTTGGATACATACAACTTAGCAACTGAACAACATCTTTTTTGAAAGTGGAATCATGGCCAGGAGACAGACTGTTGAGATTTCATGCCACTTTGGGATGAAAAAACTGGTTGAAGCAGTCATCTAATTTACTGTTTCTAACTGTCTCTCCATGTGTCCTTCCTTCTGTGTCCTTCTCTCACAGCTCCTCTGGGATGCCTCTGCCCACAGCCACCACCATTCGTGGCAGGTTACAGACCCCTCTTGCTGAGCCGGCCTAGAGGAAACACACCAGACTAATCTCCCAGGCAGCTGTCCAGGGTCATGAAAGACAAACCAAGCATACACTCAGGACCTGGGGTCAGATTACCAAGCTAGAAACAGAATCACAGAATCACAGGATCAAGATGGTGGGGCAAAGCAGACATGGCAAATAGGAAGTGAGATCTCAGAAAGGAATTAACACTCAGAACAGAAAACCAAAGCTGTGATACATAAGGTCAGAATCAAAAGTGAGAGCTGGACGCACTAGTATACAGCTCAGCTGGGTAGGGCCACAGAGATGGTGAGCAAAGAGAAGAGTGCCAGGAGGCCTTGACTGGGACTTCCTCTCCCACCTGGTCCTGTATGGCAGGATAAGCTCCGTCTGCTGATGTCTCTACAGGACTTAACAACCCGATCCCCAGTGACATAAGAGGAGACTAAAGCAGGGGGAGGCTTGTCCCAGCAATCTGAACAAGGTCATATAATTAGTTGGAGGCACACCCAAGATGAAAACCTTCACCTCTCCAACTCTGCTTTTCTGTGCATATGTAGACAATATGCTTGCACTTTTCAGATGCATTTGAAATGATGCTCCCATGTAAGACTAGTTATATGGAGTAGAAGCTCCATATGAAGCACTGCCTGGCAAGGCAGTTATTATTGGGAAGTACCTTAAGCCAGCAGTCCTCAACGTTTTTGGCACCAGGGGCCAGTTTCATGGAAGGCAATTTTTCCATGGACTGGGGGCAGGGAGGAGATGGTTTGAGGATGATTCAAGTGCATTACATTTATTGTGTGCTGTATTTCTAATCTAATGTCATCACTGATCTAACAGGAGGGATTGGCCCATGGATTGGAGGTTGGGAACCCCTGCCTTAAAAAGTAAGAATGATAACCAAATGATCAAGGCACTACACTTTGAGTAATCTTGAAAGTTTTGAGGTCTGAATCTGGAAAGACACT
Organism: Cervus elaphus; assembly: GCF_910594005.1. NCBI lineage: Eukaryota > Metazoa > Chordata > Mammalia > Artiodactyla > Cervidae > Cervus > Cervus elaphus. The sequence continues at coordinate 34,398,240 of NC_057825.1, read as the reverse complement.
TAGAAATCTCTTTAGGATGCATGCATGCTAAGTTGCTTCAGTCGTGTCTGATTCTTTGCAACCCTATGGACTGTAGCCCACCAGGTTCCTCTGTTCAGGAGATTCTCCAGGCAAGAATACTGGAGTGCATGGCCATGCCCTCCTCCAGGGCATCTTCCTGATCCAGGGATCAAACCTGCGTCTCTTACGTCTCCTGCATTAACAGGTGGGTTCTTTACCACTAGCGCCACTGGGGAAGATCCCTCTCTAGCATAGGGTTTCTTAAATTCAGCACTACTGACACTGTAGACTCAATAACTTTTTGCTTTAGGGACCTACCCTATGCACTGTAGGATGTTTAACAGCATCTCTGACCTCTACCCACTGATGCCAGTAACAACAAAGCCACCCCTGGTCCCCTAACCATCATGACAAACAAAAATGTTTCCAGACATTACCAAACATCCCCCAAGTAGCAAATTATACCTGGTTGAGATCATGCAGTAAATATGCTTATGCTAAAGTAAAATGAACCAAGTCAGGACACTAAAGGCTGTTATATTCATTATTACATGTGGTTTAGTGCATTCAAAAATGTATGTTGACATGCTAATAGCAAAAGTATACTCACTGTGTACAAGGAAACAAAAATCTTTCCACATCAGCAACAGAGTGAGTTTTGTAAAGCCTTCTGCATCATATTCCACGACACCCCTAAGTAATAAAAACACACACAGACAAAAAACTCTCATAAAAACAAGGTATCAAAGAGATGGAACCAAGTAGAGAATGTATTCATAAAGCAAGGTTATTGAATCCGAGATACATTTAAAACAAGTGAGTGTTACCACAGGAAGGATGTGGGATTTGGAATGAAAGCATCTAGGTTTGAGTTACAGCTTTACTATCTATTATGACCTCTGGCAAATCACTTAGCCTGTGGAGCCTCAGTTTCCTTATCTGTAAAACAAATACAATCACATGTGCAAATTTCATCATGGAGTTGTGAAAAACAAGTAAGGCCACCCATAAAATGGTTAGATGGTATCACTGACTCAGTGGACATGAGTTTGAGCAAACTCCAGGAGATGATGAAGGACAGGGAAGCCTGGCATGCTACAGATCATGGGGTTGCAGAGAGCTGGACATGACTTAGTGACAGAACAACAATAACAATCCACAAAATACTATGCAAATGTTAGTCACTAGTGATGAGCAAAAGGACAAATGAAGAAGTCAGGGCAGCAAAGACCCCAGGTCTATACAGTGATTGTCCAGTCTCACTTTCATTCAGGTACTGAACAGTCACAAGCAATGACAGTATGACTAAGTTCAGGATTATAGATGACTATCTTCCAAAGTACTTGGCATCCTTTCTCTTGTGTCCCCTGATCTTCCCCACTGGGCTCAAGACAAAGTAGCAACGTTAGCAGGGTGGACGTGGGGTTCAGATGGGAGATGCACACCTCCTGTGTCAAAGGAGAACAGTCCCTGAACACAGAAGGGCCTAGACTGAATTCTGATGGGCTCCTCTCCCCCATTTCCCTCTGGAGCTGAGTGTACAGGGGGCGACACCACCATAATGTACCAATATTAACCACACAGAGAGGACAAGTATAACTTTCTCTCTCATCCATATAAGGAGACCTTTGCTGTCCTTAGAAATGCGTTCTCCCTGGCTGAGTCAGGCTAAACAGACCATTAATACTGATGGCCTCTAGGTTTAAGTAGGAAGCAACAGGTGACCCCACTGTGAAGGTAAAGGAACTGAAGCACTGAAGGTTGAATGATTTGCTCAAAGACTGTTGACACATCATTAAAGTCTGCTGACAAGTCAACAACTTTATTCAACAGTTTGTATTTCTTTTATGGGTATGTAATTTACTCAATATTACAACACTGATATCTAAACTTTTTAGACCCTGCACCCCATAAGCAAAAACAAGCACTGACAGAATCCTTCTCATTATGCATATAGTACAGTATATAGTAGTATTTGTATATGATTTTGTAGTTGTAGACAACTACTACTATATTATATGTGTAATAAAACACAAAAATGTACACACATAGAATGAGATTTAAAAACAATTGTTAACAAGTGTAAATGCAATTTTTCACCCTTTTCTTGAATACCAATGAAGTGAGGGGAGGCACATGCCCCTGAGGTACACACACCCTGCTTTGCAGGTCACTGGGCTAACATCTTCATTTCCAGTAACATACACAAAAAATAATCTTACTCAAAAATGAGAAGACTAACAGAGTTATTTATTAAGCACTGTTCATATCATAAGTACTTTCTCAAAATGCTCATAAAGAAAGCTGAAAAATACCTTAAGTGTTAAGAGACTCATGACTCATTAACAGTTATGCTGTTTAGATATTGTTACTCTATTTTGGCGATATGAGAAATTCCACAATGGATAATGAGAACATTTCTTAAAATTGTCTTGAGGAGTCAGAAATTTTCTTTTAATTATGCCACATTTGTAAAATTATATCCCAACCTTATTTTTTATTTCATCTTCTCTTTCCTTTTATCTTAATTTCTTCAGTTACTAATTTAAAATTTTAATATACACACCTTCTCTGGAATGAGGTGGGAGGTAACGAGAGCACTAAAATGCTAGTGCTTAGGCAGAGTGTGCTCCACCTTTTAAAGAGACTGTGAGGAAAATGCAACCACCCACCACCCCCCAAGCTAAGCCCTGAGTGGGAGGTTGATAAGGGCTCTGCCACCATTAAGGAAACAGCTGCAGAGCAGCCAGCAGGGGCCACATGAAGGAAAGGGCCAGAGTATAGGGTGGGTGGTCAGAGGAGACGCCCACCCTGGAACTGCAGCTACACACTGCCCTCCTCCCTCGCAGGGCCTTCTTCCAACATACTAATCCCAAGTGTGAGTCATGGCGCTGGGGTCTAAAGTCAGATTTCCTTCCCAAATCTCTGTGGCCCTGTGGGGAGTGGGAGTCCTGTCAGGAGACCTGAGTTCTGAGGAACAGGGTTCTTGCCCCAGTTCTCTCTGAGAATTCCACAGGTGACTGAACTGGTCAAGTTTTGTAGGCTTTCTTTCGTAGAATGTGCCAGGAATGCCCACCTGGCTCACCTCATGACCACTATGAGATGACGGAGGTGAAAGTGCTGTGTAGACTGTAAAGAGCACAAGAAGCAGCAGGTGTGACAACCACTTTTACTGTGGTGTTTGGGGCTAGTTATGTGGCTGCTCCAGGGAAGACAGTTGACTCTATTTGCCAAACAATGCTGAAAAAAGTGTCTTTCTGGGAGCGTTAGTATGAGTAACACACCAGGAAGAACCAAAATAGCACTGAAAGGTATCATATAGAAGAACTAAGTGCTATTTTCTTCACTGAGCCCTCCCCTTAGGGTCACTAGGATGTGAGGGCATCACTGATTTAAGGTCTTAATGAAGAACTTACGTGCCAAAGTGGCTGAGGAAGGCAGCAATATACTCTCTTCTTTTGTGATAGCCTTGAATCACATACTGCACCTGGAATACAAACCCACAGCTGAGTACAGTAGGGAATTATTAAATGCTTTATCACGTAAAATTTCCAAGATTCACAGAAGTAGAATAGTAAAACGAACACCCGTATTGCCACACCTATCTTCAATAACTGTGAATATTTTGTCTAGTTGCTTTATCTAGCCATCTACCTATCTATCAACCTGTCAATCAATCTTGCTGAAATGTTTCAGAGGAAATTAGAGACATCATGACAGTGTGCCCCTGAACACTTCAGCATGCATCTCTGAAAAACAAGACAGTTTCCTACACAATCACAATACTGTTATCACACTCAACAAAATTTAGTAATTCATTCTCTGAATTTATTTAGTACCCTGACAATTTTCCAAACTTCCCAACTGTCCCCAAAATACGTTTGGAAAAAAGCAAGGATATAAACAGGGATCAGGCATTTAATCTAGAAAGTCTTTTACTATAGAATAATAGTAGCTCCTGGGATGTGAGTGTGAGAGCCTAATACTGACTTTTCAGAGATTGGGCTGTCTTATCCTGCATTCTAGGCTCTCCGATGGTTTCCTTCCTTTTTTCTCTACCTTCTCCATTTCCTATGAATTGGAAGTTAGAGCTAAAGGTGTGATTAGATCCAGGTTAAACACTTTTGGCAAGAAAACTTCCTAGGTGATACTGAGTTTGATCACTGGTTAAGGTGATGTCAGCCAAACCACAGTACTGTAAGGGAATGGTTCCCTTTTGCCGGAGTGAATAATCCAGGGGTACACTCCTCGAAGCATGGGAAGATCAAGTTCCCTAGTGGTTTTAGTATCTGTTGGAGATCCTTGTCTGAATCAATTACTTCAACTGAGGCCTGAAAAATGGTATGTTTGTATTTTCTCATTCTATCTCATTTAACAGCTGGCATCCTCCATAAAGAAGAGTTTCCTCTCATCAAATGGGTCTATTTGGTTATCTTGAACTACAAATCCTATTGAAAAGGACAGTAATGCTCAATTATTTCTTTTTAGGTTTGTAACATTCAGAATAAGGAGTGTTACAACAGGCGATTTTATTTTGCCTTTTTATATTTCCTTCTTAACACCAAGTGACAGTTTCTATAAAAAAAATCGTGAACTCATTAAGCTAGGCATCTGAAAGTTAGTCATTTACCCATCAGTTTCTAATGCAGAAATACATTTCTTATAAAATGTCTTTATAATGGCTGAAAGAAACAGTGGGAGAAAAAGACCCCCCAAATAGTTTATATTGGCTGTAGCCACACTGAGTCTCCATGCATAACAAAAGCTCAAGATAAAGTGCTTGAAATAACCTTGACACAATTGGTACTGATAGCCATTTGTACCCTTTAAAAGTAAAACAATTCTATTTATATAATAGGGGTTTTATGTCAACTTATAAAAACAGTGCTTGCTTTGCGGGCTTAAGGCAGGATCAGAAATGTTATTTTGGGGAAAGAAAAACAGATGATAAGTTTGCTTAAGTGGCTTTGTTTAAAAAGGGGATGAAAACAGTTCTGTATACTTGATTTTAAAAACAGAAAACCATTTTAACAGAAACCCACAACAAAACTGGCTATAAAGATAGATTCCAATGCAATTATGGAAATTCATTTGAAGAGATTGTTTCTAAAAGCAGCCCATACTGTCCTCATTTGTAGCAAGCAGAAGAACATCAATTTCGAAACACAAGTGAAATTAATGAAAGGGAACCAGATAAGAAAAACTGACTGATTCTTGTATTTCTGGGAAAATGGTATTACAATTTTTTTTGAGGAGAATGTATGACTAGAAATTAATCTCAATTGGAGAGCTTTAAAAAGGCTTTTCTTCTCAGTTCTGGAAGACCAAATTTGGATTTTTCTCTATAATACTGGGACACAGATTTGAAGGCAGTGTAAAATCTACACTGTAAGTAAGAATGCTGTCCTCCGATCAGTTTTGTGGGAGGGCAGGGGCTGGGGGAATCTGGTCCAATGAACAGCAACCACGCCATGAGAGTTAAACACCCTAGAATCTGTGCCAAGCCCACAGACTGCAGAGTTGCCAGATTTTAGTTCCTTTGACATTTAAAAAATAATACTGAAGACTTTGAAATATTATTATATTTCTAAAGTATTTTCTATACAGAGATGAGCTATCTTTTGAATGAAAGAGACAAACAAAAGATTTATTTTCCAAGCCATTGTGAACAAGTCAACAGAAGCAAAGAAAATAGGATTTGCGGAATTAAGCAAACTAAGTCCATGTGGGAGAAGAAAGAAAGTCAGTATTGTCTGGACTAATAGCTCGAGTTTTTAGCTAAATAAACTGGCTGGACATTAACAAGTATATTCTATACTTGCAGAAATACCTGATAAGACCCAATAGTGTAAGTTTAGTTACTTGCCAGTGTAAAGGCTCACTAACGCAGCTAAGGAAAAGCTCTAAATAATCTCGCTATAATCTGGCTATAAGCCAAGCTAACCTGGAAATCCTGTCCCAACAAGCAGGACTTTGGCAAACTGTTCCTGGGCATGACAGGAAGAATCAGGAACCAACTATTAAAACATGCTGTACAGAAAAGCAGAAAGAGATGAGAGCTGCTCGACAGAATCACTGTGATATTAACTAGTGGCAAACACATACACACATAATAATTGGGAAATGAAAGAGTTCAAAATTTTTAAGCCATAAGAAGGTTTAAACCATAAGAAGAAGCAAAAACTTAGGGCATAATGGAAATTCAAGAATGAGAAGATAAAAGTTTAAAAGATGAAGAACCTAAGCAGACATTTCTTCAGAGAAGACATACAGATGGCCGATGAACACATTAAAAAATGCTCAACATCACTCATTATTGGAGAAATGCAAATCAAAACTACAATAAGGTATCACCTCACACCGGTTAGAATGGCCATCATCAAAAAAAAAAAAAAAAAATCCACAAATAGTAAATGCTGGAGAGGGTATGAAGAAAAGAGAACCCTTTTTGCACTGTTGGTGGGAATGTAAATTGATACTGCCACCATGAAGAACAGTATGGAGATTCCTTAAAAAACTAGGAATAAAATTACCATATGATCCAGCATCCCCACTAATGGGCAGATACCCTGAGAAAACCATAATTGAAAAAGACACATGTACCCCAATGTTCACTGCAGTACTATTTAGAATAGCCAAGACATGGAAGCAACCTAGATGTCCATCAACAGGTGAATGGATAAAGAAGTTGTAGTATACATATACAATGGAATATTACTCAGCCATAAAAAGGAACACATTTGAGTCAGTTCTAGTAAAGTAGAAGAACCTAGAGCCTGTTATACAAAGTAAAGTAAGTCAGAAAAACAAGTATTGCATATTAATGCATATATATGAAATCTAGAAAAATGGTACCTATTTGCAGGGCAGGAATAGAGACAGAGACATAGAGAACAGACTTGTGGACACAGTGAGAGGAGAGGGGGGCCAATTGAGAGAGTAGCATCGAAACATGTGCATTACCACATGTAAAACAGATAGCTAGTGGGAAATTGCGTATAACACAGGTAGCTTAACCCAGTGCCTATGACAACCCAGAGGGGTGAGTTAGTGGGGGAGGTGGGAGGGAGGTTCTTGAGGGAGGGGACATACATATACTTATGGCTGATTCAAGTTTTTGTATGGTAGAAAACAACACATTGTAAAGCAATTATCCTCCAATTTTAAAAAAAGATGAAGATAAGACTGGAACAGGGAGGTCAGAATCCTTAGAAAAGGAAGGAGGGCAAACAAAGTGGGAGAGAAACTGATGAAATCTAATTCATAGCAGGAAAGGCCATGTCAGATCGAGGTTGAAACTAAGATGGGGTGGAGAGGATGGTGTCTTGCACCATGATGCTGGGAAAATGACACTGGATGAAGGAGCCTTACAAGGCTGGGGAGGCAGGGGACTTGCTTTTACCTTGTTGGTGAGCAGGTGGCACACTTGGGGAACATAATCAATGAGACAGCCTCCTCCTGGAAAAGCCGGGATATGAAGAGCCGAGGAGCCGCCAAGTGCACTGAAAGGACAAGAGTATAGTGGATACATCTCTTAGGGCTCAAGCAACTTACGAGACATTCCCAACACACTTGGTTTCTCTTGTCCAAGTCTGCCCACCAACTGCCTGAATCAATGATGGTGAAACTAGGTGCTTCACTTTATGATTCCATTTCTATATTTTAATCCATTTTGTTACAGCAGCATGTTCACATTACACATAACTAACAACTAACGATAAATGACAACTCATGATCCTATCACAAAAGAACAGATAAGCAAATTTTGACTGGCACAGGTAAATGTCTTACCAACACGAATGGGTTACACCTGTTACTGAAACACAGACTTTTATACTCTTGATTATGCCCAATTCATAATTGAGCCAAGCAAAGATATATCATTCATTAAATGCTGAATTGATGTGCCGGTGTGATAGAGAACCAAAGGGACTAGTTCTGCAGCTCACTAGCTTGGCTGCCTTGAGCAGCCTCATTGGAATTTAGTTTTCTCTTTCTTGTGAGTGAAGTGAGAAAAAGTCACTCAGTCGTGTCTGACTCTTTTGCACCCCCATGGATTGTAGCCTGCCAGGCTCCTCTGGCCATGGGGTTTTCCAGGCAAGTATACTGGAGTGGGTTGCCATTTCCTTCTCCAGGGGATCTTCCCAACCAAGGGATCGAACTCACGTCTCCTGCATTACAGGTAGATTCTTTACCACTGAGCCATGTGAAGCAGGTGTTGAGAGAAGGGGATGCAGTCTCCTGGGGGTTAGGCAGCCCAGGCAGGTTTTGTAAATAAATGCAGAGAACCAGGTAGCGACTGGAGATTTTGCACACAATGGGAAGGGCTCCCACTGCTCAGCCTCAGCTGGTTTCTAATACGTAGGAACACACGCCTGGTCTTATCAGATCCTAATTTTGCAACTGAAGCCAGAAATCCAGATGATTTAAGCTCTCAATTTTTAAATGGTGTTAAGCAGTTAAGCATTTTCTGAAATACTGGTCCGGAGTCTGTGGGCCAATATGGGTAGAAAGTGTGCAACTAAAAAAAAAACTAAAAAAAAAAAAAAAAAAAAAAGAAAGTGTGCAACTAATCACAGTCAACACTGATATTCGATTCATCTAAACAAGAAGGGACAGTAAAAAATCATCAATCCAAGCACTAAGACACACTGCTGATCTCGAGACAGTTTCCAGAACTTTCCTGGAGATTCTCTTTTCAGCTTAAATTAACTGGCATAAAATTATTAAGAAAATCGTTCAGAACCTTATAGCATGCATTTTTTATATCATCCTTAATCTTGATTTCATCTTTTTTCCTACTCTTCTTTGGTCCTAATTTGTTTTTCTTACTTGAATTTTATTTTAATGTATATATTTCTATAACTCCCTTAAACCATTTCTTTAAGACAAAAAGGATATAAAAAGACCCCTCAATCCCTTAATGCTGTGATTATTCATTATCCAAGTCCCCACCGTAATGAGACTGTAAATGGAAACAAAACATTTCACAATAACAGTCTGGAAAATCATTCTCAAATAGTTTAGAGCAGAGAGACTCAGTCTAGAGTTTGTGGTCTTCCCTGCTGGCTCAGTGGTAAAGAATCAGTCTGCAGTGCAGGAGATGCGTGTTTGATACCTGGGTCAGGAAGAACCCTGGAGGAGGAAATGGCAACCCACTCCAGCATTCTTGCCTGGAAAATCCCAAGGACAGAGGAGTCTGGTGGGCTACCATCCACAGGGTCATAAAGAGTCAGACACGACTGAAGTGACTGAGCGCGCGTGCGCGCGCGCGCACACACACACGCACACACACACACACACACACACACACACACACACACACACAGACAGAGTTTGTGGTACAAGGAACAATATCTGTAACTAGCCAAAGGACTCCAGGACCAGTCTGTCTCTCTGTTGACTACAGATTTCTGAAATTAATTTTTTTAGGTAAAAATGAATATTATGTTTATTTATGGGAATGAGAAATCCCAAGAAACAAAATTCCAGGTGATGCGAGTAACTCAATACAGAGTGGAAAGATTCGCTGTTTCCTTACCCTACTCAGAAGATAAGTAAAACACACAACTCTGACAACTGAGAAGATTCTGAGACAGTGTTTGACTAAGTATGACATTAATGAATCACGTACACCCTGCAACTACACAGAATTAGCAAGAACATCACTTCCATTTGCTACTCTCAGAGTAGACACTAGACGAGAAAGCTAGGAAGAAAGCTAGGAAAATTCCTGTGACTTTCTGTGAACTAGAGGAAGGCTTTCTGTTTCCTCTTATGTATGCAAAAGTACACAGAGGGTGCGCATCTCACTCCAAGGGTCTAATGGTTCCATCAGGATGGAAAACTGATTAAGAAGAAAATTTTACATTACGAGAACAAATCCAGTATCTATAGCCTGTGGTTTTTGGTGAAATATCTGCATAACAGAATACTAAGATCCAGGTTTCTCATAGGTTACTTAGAGAAACAATCTTTAGCATAATAAACCGCACCCCCCAAAATGATTTGGACAGTTCCCTGGAATTGATAGCAATGGACTTTGAGCTGTATAAAATACTACAGAATAAGTTTTAAATCATTCACTATATTGAATACAATGAGTAAAAACTGTGTGTGAAAAGTCAACTTGAATCTCCCTCTCTACTTCTGAGATACAGCCATTAAACAAAAATTACCTATAATAACAGCAAGAAGCAGAGGTCTGGAGAAACCCGAAGGCCGGCTGCTCGGCTGCCAGGGCCATCTCTCCGCACCCTGCTTCTGTGATTATCAAGAACTAACCCTGGTCGCTAGGTGCTTTCCCATTATCTAATTGAACCCTCTCTACAACTCAACGAGGTGGAAATCATCCCTGTGATTTTACAAGTGAAGAAATTGAGGCTCAGAGAGCAGAAGAAACTTCCCTGCAGTCACACAACCGGGAAATAGTACAGCTGGGATCTGAATTCAGGGAAGCCTGTTGCTGGTGTCCAGGCTGCTGCGACTGCTGAATTATGCACCTCCCTGGGGAGGGGGTGTGTGTGCTAAGTCACTTCAGTTGTGTCTGACTCTTCGCCACCCCATGAACTGTAGCCTGCCAGGCTACTCTGTCCATGGGATTTCCTAGGCAAGAATACTGGAGTGGGTTGCCCTGCCCTCCTCCAGTGGATCTTTCCGACCTAAGGATCAAACCCATGTCTCTTACATCTTCTGCATTAGCAGGTAGGTTCTTTACCACTATGCCACCCCAGCAGGGGTGGAGTATAATCTTGAAAGGGCTGCAAGAATGGAAAGACACACTGGGGATGACTACCAGTGAGCAGGGTCAGGATTTCAATGAGGTTATAGCAGCAGCAAAGGACTTCTAGAAGCACTCAGACCACCACGGAAGCACAGTGATGCACAGCTCATCTCCTTTTACAACTTCCACATGGCAGCAGGGCAAGCATTCCTCCTGACTGTCTTCACACCCAGATGGTCAAACAACCAGATTCACTGCATCTCGGATGTGATGCACCAACCACTGTCATGTTCAACTGTGAATGACTTAGCTGTGCAGGGGAAGGAAGCTTCAATGTGTGAAGCACTTCAGATACTACAAAGGATTGCTTTAAATGAGAGCTGATTTCTTAACGGACACTTGCCGCACTCTTTATTTAACTCAGTAGTTTTTCAGCCTGTGAGAGTTCTGAACCTGACTTCCAGCATTGCATGCTGATAAGTGCTGCTGATTCATGTATAAATATCCGCCTCATGGGTAAATATTTAACAGGCTTGCTATAGCCTGAATGCTGCCCTGATCGTGCTGAATAAACAAAGTCAAGTGCCATGAAATAAAAGAGCTATTATGTTTTCAAAGGGTGCAAGATGGAGGAGGTAAGGCCTTGTGATCTCAAGTCCTTTAATATTCATGAATCAAAAAATACCGTGCTGAGCGTGTACAAGAGAAAACTCTCTCTCTGCAGGCATGCCCAGCCTCACTCAGCTCTTCTCAGGAATGCAGGGCTGGCTGGCGAAAAGCCGGGCCTCGCTAACCCACTCCATGGCTGAGTAGGGGCTGGGGACAGGGTGACGGGGAGATGAAAGGGACCACTGGGGCTGTAGACTCTTCTGATCTCTGGAGCGGTTCAGGGAGAAAGCTGGGTTAAAAGATGGAGAAACTGAATTGGTGTGGCAGGGTCTCAGGCTGAACTTGAGAGGAGAGGGTGAAAAGGGCTGCTTTGATGAGAAAGCATCTTCTATCTCCTTATGGGCTGCAATGAAACACGAAACTAGCTGATTATTCTTAGAATTGAAACTGAGTCCATGGATAGAAATGAGAAGGACAAGGCCAGAGCTGGAGAAACCTTTCCAGCGGTGGAGGTGAACAGACCCAAAGGTAGCCAGAAAAACAGTTCCAAGTCTGTCCTCCTTGGGTTCTAAAAGTCAAATACAAGAACTGTCTATGTACTAATATTATTGTTTCCATGCAAATACAGCTAACTGAGCCTCTGTGGACCTTGCTCTGTCTGCAAATATTCAAAATGTCTCTAATATTGAAGACTTGACTTGGCTACAGTCGATAGCATAAGGAAATATTTTGGGGCATTCTGACCTGGAAAAAGGCAGGCAATCAGCCTGTCTGCAAGCTTGACTTGGGATAATGGGTTTTAACCCATTATGAAATAGTAACTCCCCCCTCTTCCTGTGGGGCCTTACCTTATTGGCCAAATAAAAATGAAGAAAACGTGATTTAGCACTGGAGAAAACCAGAAGGGCCACTGATTTTCAACTGCAGTTCTTGCTTCTATCAAATCTGCTCTCTTTGGTCCTTCTTCACTTTCCCCTGAGTACAGTGGGGATACTACTACTCTCAAAAAGACCCATCTCTCTCAAGGGTTAAAGTAACAATTAGAGTTACACTAATATGAAAATAGCACCACACACTCCAAGAGAGATGTTATGCTAAAATGCCTCTTATGTGAGTATTTCACGTCCAGGGTTATGTCAAGTCATGGTCAGGGATGCGTGAAGCGGTCTTGGGGTCTCATTTTTGCCTTTGAACCCGGTTCTGAGGGACAGGAAGTTGACCTGGTTGCCTCCTCCACAGTAAGGTTCAGGGGAGTGTGAGGGTGAAGCATGAAAATGGAGAACTTCAAGGATGATAGAAGGACCCAGCCGCCACTGGCCTCCAAGTTAAGAGAAATCCTAAAGAAAGGTGAGCCTTCAATTCAATCCAATAAACATGAACTATATGCCTAAATCTCTTTCTGGACTTGAGTTTTCCATTCTGAATACAAGACTCAGGCACCACTGTTAACTCCTTTCAAGGTAGAGAAATGCCAGGGACCTCAAGAATCTAGGGCACTCTATAATGAGAGAGTATGTTTCTTGGTAGCCTGCCAGGAAAGCCATTACAATAAAACAAAAGTCACTGTTATTTATTGAGTATCCACTTTTGCCAGGCACTCTACTAAATGTTTCATTAGCTCGAAACTGCCCAAGAATTCTGCCAGGTAGATCTAATTAGCCCAACTTACAGATCAGGAAACTGAGATTCTAAGAGTCTAAGTATCTTGTCCAAGATTATGCAGCAAGTAAGTTGCAGGGTTTGAATCCGAGTCTCTCTGGTTCCAAAGCCTGTGCCCTTCTTTAGAAATTTTTTCATAAGAAGGATGGTGTGGAATTTCTAAAACTCTAATCTCTACTAATCCCTACCTATATACTGAAACAGTAGCAGAAGTGGCTGAAATTATCCTTAGAAAACCTTCATCCATGAAATTCATCACCTTGTTATCCCACTTTTTCTTAAGATATCATGTCACCAGATATTAACTGGGTAGGATAAAGAAAAATCATATGTAGTTTCCAAAAGTACAAATACTACACTAAGCAAAGAGTCTGGGTTTTTGTTGTTGTTGTTGTTTTCCTAACTGGATTTTCTGTTTCTTAGTAAAGCATTTTCTACAGCTGTTGTTAGCCACTGTCTCATTTTATAGATTCAGCTTTGAATCTTACTTAAAGGCCCTTACTTAAGAGCCTCTCCACCCCTCAGTTAAACAAAATCAGAGTTTAATTCAAAATACTGAAAATCTCAATGACTATAACAGGGGAATAAAATAATATAACAGGAAAATAAAAGATCAGAATGACAAGTTAAGTTTATAAGTAGGAGAAAATCCAGGGAGTCACACTGGATGAGAGGTTCACTGAGACACGGATGTGGGCCTGGCTGTATTCCATTTGTGTACCTGATCAAAAAGTTCCACCAAACATGCCTCATGGCATAAAATCAGGTCTTATTATTCCATTTGTTGTTTTCCATTTGTTGTTTCCCATTTTTTAAGGGACATATAAAAATGGAAATGTTCTGAGACAGGGTGAGTAGGATTAAACACTCAGAAAACGTTCCTATTTGGAGCAAAGTCTAAAGAAGTTGAAATTGCTAAGTTAAATTACCTAGAAGGTTATAGAGTTATTAAATAGAGTAATTTTAAAAGGTGTAGGCATACTATAATGATCAAATTTGAATCAGGTAGTCTTTACTAGACCTGGGTTTGATTCCTGGGTTGGGAAGATCCCCTGGAGGAGGGCATGGAAACCCACTCCAGTATTCTTGCCTGGAGAATCCCCATTTACAGAGGAGCCTGAAGGGCTACAGTCCATAGGGTCACAAAGAGTCACACATGGCAGAGCGAAAAAGCACATACACATTCTTTGCTTAGTCGCAGTATAAAAGAAGAGAATTTAAAAGGCAATATCGGGGGTTTAGTTGGTAAAATGAATTCTCCACAGAATGGAGTGGTGAATAACAGTTCCATTTATGAAGCTTTATGTGTAATATTAGGCACTATACTGAGTGCTTTACATGAATGATATCATTTCTTCTTCTCATCAATCTACAAGAGAGGTGCTGTCCTGTTTTACAGATGAGAAGGCTAGAGCTTAGAGAAGCCACATAACCCTCCTTGAAGTCATACAGGTGGTAAAATGGCAGTATGTGCATGCTAAGTTGCTTTAGTTTTGTCTGATTCCTTGCGACCCCATGGACTGTAGCCCACCAGGCTCCTCTCCTCTGTCCATGGAATTTTCTAGGCAAGAATACTGGAGAGGATGGCCATTTTGGCATCTAAATCTAGGTCTCTCTGACCTCAGTCTACCACTCTTAGGTCTTCACTGATCACTTCTGTGACTACTGAATCCTGATCTGCAGGCCTGACATCCGGTTCCATGTGTGCCAGGTCCATCAGGTTCCTTCCGGCCTGGGTGTCTTCAGGCAGATGCCTGGGCTGACTGAGCCCTGAGCCAGTGCCAGGAACACTCATTAAACTTATGTAGGTACCTGAAGTTGAAGCGGTTAGGGATGTTTTCAACATCAAATGAACTGTTAGAAACTCTGAAGGCCAGAAGACTTGATGGGCACTTTCCAGGAGAGAGGAGGGGAAATGCAAGCAAGGAAACTTTATACTTCAAGAAATACAAAAGATGAGAATATTTTAATTGCAAACACAGTCTGTCTAATGACATGAACACTAACCAAGTTTTTGTTCAGAAATGTGTTTAAGTTTGTTAACATCTCAGAAAAGCCTTTAAGGGACAATCTTAACAGATGTCCACCATCAGGATTTTGTTAGCATGTGGAAAAGCATTTAAAGTAAGCCCTGGAAAACAACAATGAACTTAGCAGATGTTCTATTAAGATCTGGTATGAACTACTTATAATGATGCCTGGCCACGCAAGACATGAACAGGCAAAGGGAAGGAAAAACTTTTTTCCCTCTTACTGTATCTTGATCCCTGGCCTGTTACCTGCAGTATGATTCCATCACAATTTCTCAAACCCTAGTCATTAGGAATGAGTGAATTTGTTATTTACAACATTGAGACTCCAATGAATGACTTTACTGTTCTGCTACTACACAGGTAGAGGTTGTTCTTCCTATGAGTTACTTTTGAAACATACTTACTGAGAAAAATCAATACATATCAAATATATCAAATCATTACATTGTACACTGTAAATATCTTACATTTTAATTTGTCAATTATACTTCAATAAAGCTGGAAAAAAATCAATGCATATAATAGTTACCCTAGACTAAACCCACAAGCATTTTTGTAACTCTCTCCTCCTCACTGTACACAGGTTTTAATCATGGACAAAAGAAGAGGAAAAAACTACCATCTGTCTGATCAGGGTAGAGAAACTTATCCACTTGATTCCTGTTTGTCGGTATTCACTGAAGGTTCAGGCCTATGAATGGGCCTCCCAGGTGGTTCAGATGGTAAAGAATCCACCTGCAATGCAGGAGACCCAGGTTGGACCCCTGGGTCAGGAAGATCCCCCGGAGGAGGAAATGGCAACCCACTCCAGTATTCTTGCCTAGAGAATCCCCATGATTGGAGGAGCCTGGTGGGCTACAGCCCAAAGAGGTGCAAAAAGTTGGACATGACTGAACGACTAGGCACACATGCTATAAGCCTATAAACAGCATAAATGACTTCACACACACAGCACTGGTCTCTGCGCTCCAAGAGCTAACCTGTTGGAGCTGGAGCCTGGCTTTCACACACCAAGATTGAAAGGATACCAGAAGATGCAGTTAGTCAGGCTACTAGTACACAGCACTTTATAATTTGTTTCCAAAGTGCCCCTCATTTGGGTTTTTACAACAGTCATACATAGTAGGTGGGGCTTCCCAGGTGGCGCTAGTGGTAAAGAACCCGCCTGCCAATGTAGGAGACATAAGAAACACAGATTCAATCCCTGGGTTGGGAAGATCCCCTGGAGTAAGAAATGGCAACCTGCTTCAGTATTCATGCCTGGAAAATTCCATGAACAGAGGAGCCTGGTGAGCTACAGTCCATGGGACTGTGAAAGAGTTGGACACAACTGAGTGAGCACTACATAGTAGGTAACAAGTGTTAACTCACTGTAGAGATGCTAAGACAGAGGCTTGAGATGGATAATCTGTCCAAGGTTTAAGGCTGGCAATAGTCAAAGTGGGTTTGGAATCTTTCCTCTGCACTCTTTTCATGATTGCATAAGTATGATCTAAGGAGCCTGTTAATAACTCAGACACCCAAGGCCCACCCACAGAGAAGGTGACTGATTAAGCTGACCTGGTTCCCAGTGGATCAGGTGCAGGTGGTCCTCACACCCTGCCCTGTACCTCCCAAGGATGCACAACAGGGATGAGGATGGGAAGGCGTGTGGAAAAAGCAAATTTGCCTTCCATCCCCAAGGCATGACGTCACTATTTGAAAGGCAGTGTGGACAAGAGGAGAAGAAGAACACATGGATGTGCTCTCAAGGACTCAAAGTCTAGAATGGGAGAACAGACATTTATGGAAACAACTAGAAAAAGGTAATTACAGCTAAGTGCGTACATGGGCAAAATGAAGTCCAGTCACATGCAGGTAACCAAAAGGCAAAGCAAAGAGCTGTCAAATCGAGACTGCAGATGGAAGGAAGGAGGAAACATTCTACACAAGGTAAGGCACGTGATCAAAGACTAGGAACTCTAAGGACAGCAGGCTGTGGGGTCTGGACCACACCAAGCAGTTTTCTGCCCCAATGAGAAGAGCCTGTTTCATTCTTCAGGCTGCCTGGGATATCCACTGATCAAAGGGCACCTGCCCGGAGAGGGGATAAGAAGCTCTGATGTCCATCCTGAGGCATGCCAATGGTGAACTTGATGGAAAAGAAAATTCAAGGTTTAAAAAGAAGTTCTGTGTAGTTTTACAGTGAGAGACGTCCTGAAGAGAAGGAAGAGTCTGGGGTTTGAGCCTGAATCTCAGCCAGCTTCATTGCTTAACATAGCTCTTTTATACCCACAACTTCTAAATTTATACCGTTGCTAGACCTTCACTGAACTCAGGACTCATAGAGCCAACTGCCTACTCATCACCTCTACTTGGGTGTATAAAATGTACCTCAAACTTAACCTGCTCATCAGCAAACTGCCTGCAAAACCTACTGCTCCTGCTCTCCCATGTCAGCACATGCTAGCTCTAACCGATCGGCTCCTTAGACTCAGTCCAATCTAGCATAGCTTCTCGTCTGGATTCTTGCCTCCTTGGATATGCAAGTGTTGTTCCACCTCAGCACACATGCCTCAGTTCTTCCACTGTCCCCTCTGCCTTGCAGCTCTCTTCCCAGCTGTTTGCGGGGCTTCCTCACCTGTTTCAGGTCTTACTAAAACACTGCCTTCTCAGTAAAGCTTCCTCAACAACCTATTTAAAACAATCCACCTCCTTTTCCAGTAACCCCTCTTCTTTGTTTTACTTTGTTTACAGCACAGAGCTCCATAAAACACTTTGCATATTGTATTTGTTTACCATCTCCCCTCATTACCCTCCACTAGAATGTAAACTCCTCCAGAATGGGGATTATTTGTTTTGTTTACTGCTAAGACACCAGAAATAAGAATAAGACCACATCCATTGTATGCACTCAATAAATATTTGTGGCATTAAGGTTGAAAGAATAAAGAAAGACGAGAGTTTAATTTCTAAAATGGACATGAGAAGTCTGTAAATGTACCTATCTTTTCTGAAATAGTCACTGTGAAAAAGGAGGTTTTAAGGGTCGAGGACAGGGATTGGCAAACTTTCTCAGCAATGGGACAGGCAGTAAATAGCATTGGCCTTGCAGCCCTAAGATTTCTGTCAAAACTATTCAAGTCTGATGCTGTAGCAGGAAGAGAGTCAGACGAAATATGTAAATAAGTGTGCGCGGCTGTGTTCCCGTAAAATTTTATTTATGGATGCTTAAATGTGAATTTCACATAATTTTTACAAGTTATAAAATACTATTCTTTAAATGTTTTTCTAATCATTTAAAAAATGTACAAATCATTTGGAGCTCCCGGGCCATACAAAACAGGCTGCAGGCCAGATATGGCCAGGTCTGCTGTAGTTTGCTGACTCCTGAACTAGGATTAAAGGATCACTTGACAGTTCTACAGATGCTGAAGCTGAGGAAAATATCCAGGAATAAATACAGGCCAAAAGACCTAGATTAGATCAGCCAAAATGAAAAGCAGATCCTTTGGTCAAACCTCTCAGAAACTATATTCGATCAGCAGGTAAACCACAAGCATTTTCAGAAACTATATTCAATCAGCAGGTAAACCACAAGCATTAGCCTTTTTCAGGCAAGGGTGAGGTGAACATTAGGCAACTCGTGGACTGTGGGAGTTCTCATAATGATATTGGATTAGAACTGCAAGAGAGAGCTATTTATATGATCTCAAATGACGCTTGAGGCATATTCTGGTGCTTTTACTTCTATGCTAGGTGAAAAAGCTGCCTACAAAAGCCTTCCTCCTACCCGAAATACTAGCTGTTCGTTGGTGACTGATCCTCAGAAATATTAAGATGAATCATAGATGCTCTTTTCACAGTGCAAAGAGAGATAATTTTAAAACTCAGAAAATGTCACTTTGGGAAGTCACAAACCACACAACAGAAAGGCTGCCCAGCCTGAAAATTGTAAATAAATAAAATTCTGATTCTGCACGGAAGCTTTTTCCTCATCTAGATTCTAATGCTGTCCGAGGATTGGCCTCTGAGGGTGGCTGGTGTTAAAACGTGTTGATTCCCATAATCTGCTGATGGGAGGCAACCTCTGGTCCCCACCCTTCTTCCCTGGGGCCCTCCCAGGTTAACCCTGCAGTTCTTGGTAATGCAGGCACAGCATGCTCAGCCTTGACTTTCTCAAGCTGATTCTTCTCACCTGCAGGCAGCTCATGGCCACCCTGTCTACTGTGCCCGCCGGGGTTGGCCTGAAAGGCGCCAGCTGACAGCGTCTCAGCCTTTCCCTGAGCACGGGGAAAGGACTCCTGTGTTTCTTTCTGCTTCCTGCTTGGAGAGACAGGTATTTCTGTCTTTGATCCCTAAGCTCTGTTTTCTTTCTCCTGTTACTAAATGGTTCACTCCCTATCTCCCCTGCCCCCTGCCATCCCGCCCTTTTTGCAGCTTCATCATTTTTCCCATATTGCACCGTTTGGCACAGGAGAAGGAGGGAACCACATCAAATAAAGGAATGCAACCACAAAAGCTGCCTTGAGAAGCAAGGCCCCAGAGTCTTTTTTTCTTTCTCTTTTTTTTTTTTTTTTGCCAGTTTACCGTTTTTGGACTTGTTCTCCCATAATCAAATCCTCCCTGTCGTGTTAACAATGTGGTGGTGTGTCAATACATTGGAATTCTGCTTCAATCAGCGATCTGGAGCTTAATAGGAAAATGAAGCAACAAAATGTTGGTCTTACTGTTAACCTTAGGCAAGGCCTGTACTTAGGATCGGGATGTTGGCTTCTTGATGGTATGTGGGCCAAACCTTCAAAGTTTTGTGAGAGCTCAGGGTTGTCAGCAGAGCCCTCAAGCATTATTCAGGCATCCTTCTGCCGTTACAAGAGGGGCAGCCACTCCAAATACCACTGGTTGGAGCACGAAGTACCCCAAATTTTAGCAAGCTGAGTAAAGTTTGGGTTGAATTCGCATGCAGACATTGAAAATTCACATTCAGCTTACAGGCAATAGCAATTCTCAGGTCAGGCTCTCATGATACCTGCACTTATCACAAAAGGGCTTATGTAAAGTTAAAGTGGTTTTAAAAAAAAAACAATTAAAAACATGTGCCCAACACCCAAGCCATTTAGAGACAACAGTAAGGTGCCACAATCTCCAAACATTGGGAAGTCACTATCCCCTGTCCTCAGGATATATGTGTCATTACTGATGTGTAACCATAGCTGGCCAACAGTTGCATGCGATTCTGGTTAATGTTGGAAGTTCGTCTGTTCTTGAACATTATCTCTAGCATATTCGACATGAGCCATCCACAGACAAGCCACTAGGGAGTGACTGTCCACCTTCATATGCCCCACTATACCCAAGTGATGTGATACCCTCCAGAGATTCTTCTGGGGAGAAGAGAAATCTCTGCCCATCCCTGTTCTGGGCTTCCCTGGTAGCTCAGATGGTACAGATCTGCCTGCAACTCAGGAGAGCCTGGTTCAATCCCTGGGTCAGGAAGATCCCCTGAAGAAGGAAATGGCAACCCACCCCAGTATTCTTGCCTGGGAATTCCCATGGACAGAGGAGCCTGGGGGCTACAGTCCATGGGGTCATAAAGAGTTGGACACGACTAAATGACTAACGCAACTAACACATACATCCCTGTTGTAGAGCAGCATATTAGAACCTTAGGAAAATGTGTGATTTGAAAAAGCAGATCCTGTAGCTGGTTCTGATGTGAATGAATAGGATAGGTTCTCAACCGCCCTCGCACCAGCATAAGAATCACATGTCAAACATACAGAAGGAGGAGTCCTTTATCCTTAGGAGATAAAGATCTTCTTAGCTAACAGGTGAAACTGCCAGTCTCCCAATTTTGGCAATGTTCAGTCTGGCCCTAATTACCCCTTTAAGAGCCAAATCATCCATGTCATTCCAGCTGCCCACTGATCGTCCTGCCCTTCTCCCAGCCCCTCTGCCCTGCCACGCACCCCTGGCTGCCCAACGGGACAGAGCGTGTGACTGACGCAAGGCAGCGGAGGGAAGGGGGCGCCGCCGGCAGGTGCTGCTCAGCAGCCCCACCTTTGCTCCACGTTGCGCTGCTGCCGCGGAGGTGCCAGGCCCTGGTGCCAGCTACTGCCCCAGGACATGCCTACACACATGGATGCGGGATGCTATCATCCTACTAAAACACGGCACGGATGCTGGGTGGGAACACTGCTCCCTTCCACGGGACTGCCAGCCCTCCAGGCCCTGTACTCCAAAACGCACCCGGAAAGCCAGAGGACCCATTTTCTGGAGACACTAGGGAGAGGAAACTGAGGAAAAGATAACGAGAAAGTCCTTTCTCTTGGGAAAGTCCTTTCTTGGGAACTTAAAGAGGTGAGGGACTGAGGAGGCTATCGGCGTAGTCAGAACTTTAACAAAAACAAGTATTGAGTAGATTCCTGTCATTTAAAAACACATTTTATCTTACTAAATAAACTGTTTACTAACTAATGAAGGAAGTAGGAGTTCAGTTCTGTTAACACCCATCTGTGCAAAACTGGAGCCTGTTTCTGAATATCTTAATTTATTTACCTGCATCTTTTGCTTTAAAAATACCTCCGTTGGTTTAAATCCTATTTTTATCCAATTCTCTGCAATAGATAATTCAAATCAGCCACGACAATAAACACTGGTCTACACACTCCCAGACAAAGGCTGCCAGGCAGGCCTGAGGAGGAGCAGCAGGCAGCCTGGGAGAGCCCATGGTCCAGGCAGCTCAGGGAAATCTGTCTGGGGGAAACGTGATAACTCCAGAAGGAGATGTGTTTGCTTTCTTTATCCCAGTGGCACAAGATGCAACAGAAGCAGAAAGGTTGTGTGAGGAAGGAAACCAGTTCTGGAAAAGGTAGACAAGGATGATGCTAATTTAATTGGTCAAATATAATTGAAGTTGGCCTATCATTAACTTCTTTGCAATTCACTTTCTTGGTTGCTTCAGAATTTTTATTACTACTGTTCTCTTAAATCTTTAAAATCAAACACTCAAAATTTACTAACAGAGGAATATTAAGAGCATACAGGGGACTGTCAAAATGACTTACTTAACAAGCTGTGTGGCTGAACCATAGCTATTGAATCCTGACCCTGCAGTAGTGAATGTGTCAATATTGCATGCGGGGCATCAGTGTCACCCAGAGTCACACAGAAGATGCCGAATGGACTGCTCAGTGTAAGAATTCAGTTTAGGACATGATTTAATTCTCAGGAGTCCTAAGTACTCTCCAAGAATAATATCCCATAGAAATCTATGTGGATATTTATAGTCTTCAAGGAGAAAGGCAGGGAGGGATCCACAGCTTCGGGGCCACCTGGCAAGTTCTGAGCATGCAGGGCTCAGTGGTCCATCTCAGAGCTTCCAGCCCCTTGTGAGGGGGCTGGGTTCCCAGCAGCACCTCTCTTTCCCAGTCAGACCGAGACTGCTTCTCAGTATTGGTGATGACAAATTCGGCACAACTGTCTCTTCTGAGTATTTTCTCCCTGAATGGGGTCAAGGTCATTTCAGAACCAGGGGAGCCCATGCGCTCAACTCACATCACATCCCCAAACTACTAAGCTACAGCCATGCTTGCTGCCTGAGCAGCAAACACACCATGTCCTTCAGACTCGACACATGCAGTGGGCGTATTCTGAGAGACTGGGGCCTCCTCAGAAGCAGGGAGTGGGGTGGGGGAGGGGGTGGGGGGGACTGAAGCCAACTCCTAGAGAAGAAATGACGGCTTCATATGGGTAGGACCGAATCACAGACGTAAACAACAAATTTCAAACAACCGAAGTTATCTGTCAACTGCAGAGTTGAATACATTAGAGTGAACTCTTCCGACGCAGTACCGCGCCACCACGAGAAGGTCCTGAGTGAGAACATTGGCCATGATGTGTTGTTAAAGGGAAAAAAGCAAGCTGCAGACCAGCCTGTAAGATGTCAAACCATCCACGTGACTAAAGCAACAGCTGCTGCTGCTGCTGCTGCTAAGTCGCTTCAGTCGTGTCTGACTCTGTGCGACCCCATAGACGGCAGCCTACCAGGCTCCCCTGTCCCTGGGATTCCCCAGGCAAGAATACTGGAGTGGGTTGCCATTTCCTTCTCCAATGCATGCATGCATGCTAAGTCGCTTCAGTTCTGTCTGACTCTGTGCGACCCCATGGACAGCAGCCCACCAGGCTTCTCTGTCCACGGGATTCTCCAGGCAAGAATACTGGAGTGGGTTGCCATTTCCTTCTCCACAAGCAACGGCAATAACTACAAAAACCCCAAATGAACTAGCAGGGACAACACTGTGAAAACACGAAATCGACCTACTTTGCACTTCCCAGTAAATCTGTATTTCCCCTCCTTTCACTGAGGTGGAGACTTGAGGCTCATTGACTGTCCTAAGGAAGTGGGTGGTCCCGCCCAGGTCAGATGAGCCCCCAGTCCAGGGAAGAAGACGGCTAGAGCACATCCGCCAGAAGGGAAGGAAGAGAAACAGAAGCAGAAGGGGGAGAGAATCAGAGAAAACAAGGTCTGCCTGGGTGTCTGAGAGACCGGCCTTGGACCTCCGTGTGTCTGTGTGGAGACAGACAGGGAAAAAGAAATAAGTGGAGGAAGTGGGTGGGGGAGAAGCAGGGTAGAGGTGGTAAGAGGTTAGAAGTTCCAGATCACCTGACGGAAATCCAAGTGGAGAGGGGTTCTATTCCAATTCCCCCGTGGGACTGAGGAGATGATGCTGCAAAACAACCTGCACACCAAGGGGGAGCTGCAGTAGGACACAGCTATGACATTTCGCCCTGTATACTTGGTTCTTTGGTGCTACTGGAAAGTTACAATCATCATTTATTACCTGTGAGGGTAACGGGGACCAGGATATAAAAAGAAGTGAATGCAAAGAAGAGAAGGTACTAAACTTGGACAGGTAAGGGTGAAAAGGAAAAAGGCAGGGACCCAACGGATGGAGCTCCTGAGGGGTGTGCAGAGTAGTTCATTGTTTGGTTCTGGGGTTGCGAACCTAAAATTCCCAAGGACTTTGGGACTCCATATTATTGATCTGATTCCTACCACTATTTAGAAGAGCAGTCGTAATGCCTAACACATATTGAACACTTTCTGTGAGCCAGGCATTGTATTGAGAATTCTCATTTATTATGTTTATTTACTCCTTACAAAAGCCCTATAAGGTTGATAATATTTTACAGATAAACAGTAAGGCTTGGCAGGTTAAGTAACTGACTCAATTAACTCATCCAGTAAATCACAGACACTGGATTGAGCTGGGCCATTTAATTCCTGAAGCCACACAATTTCACCACTGCCCAACACCTTACTTCCTGCCACAGACCATCTGGTACTGAGGCCTTAGCAATCACTTAACTCTTCTACTGTCCAGTTTCCTTATGTGCACAAGGATGAAGCCAACTCGTTCTCAGATCTCTTTTGGTTCCATCATTCTACTCTACAGACTGACAGGTAGATATTTGGATTCAAAAAGCTGGGAGTATCTCATTAAGGAAAGCTTTATAAGAAGTCCTATAACACCTGGAAGATCCAATCTTAATGCCCAAACTTTCCTAGCACCAAATTATGAAATAGTGACTAGCTAAGGAAAGCACATCATTCATAAACAGATGGTCTAGATGCTGTAAAGAGGGCAGGTCCTAAATCCAGGAAACAGAAACCCTGAGCCACAACTGTCCAATTGATTCTGCTCACCAGCCTGGGTGCACCTGAACTCCCTGCAGCCAGCAGCATCATGACTTTATTTTGCAACAGGGTCACTTGGACACGAAGCCCCACATGCTCGCTTGGCTCCTCAGTGGTCTGTCCAACCTTCCAAGTGCTGTGGTTGAGGCCCTGTTGCTACTAAATATTCTTCTCAGCTTCCACTTTGGACTATTACTACTACAAGTCTATCGTGCATGTGTGCATGCTCAGTCGCTTCAGTCGTGTCTGACTCTTGGCGACACTAAGGACTGTAGTCCATCAAGCTCCTCTGTCCATGGGATTTCCCAAGTAAGAATACTGGAGTGAGTTACCATGCCCTCCTCCAGGGATCCTGCATCTCCTGCATTGCAGGCAGATTCTTTACTGCTGAGCCACCAGAGTAGCCTACAAGCCTATACTTTTAACTAAAAGTTCAGTTAACAAAAGTTCAGACTTTGTTCAGTCTCTTATTGAACAGTTTATTTGCTTGCAAGCCTCTGCCTGATGTTTTGTCTGATTAAATAGAAGCCTCCAGCATAAGCCTTGAACAAGAATAAGCATTTGTGGTGGGCAGAATAATGGCTCCACAAAGATGTTCAAGCCTTAACTGCCAGAACCTGCAAACATGTTACCTTACATGGCAAAAGAGACCCTGCAATGTAATAAAGGTTAAGGACTTTGATACAACTATCCTGGGTTGCCTGAGTGGGCCCAATCTGATCACAGGAGTCCTTAAAAGTGGAAGAGGCAACAAAAGAGTAGGTAAGAGAGATGTGACAACAGATGAAGAGACAGAAAAGATGTGAAGTGTGAGAGGGACTGGATCTGCTGTTTTTGAAGATGGAGGAAGAAGGCCAGGAGCCAGTGGATGCAGGCAGCCCTGAAAAGCTGGGAGAGGCCCTCCGCTGACCTCCAGCAAGGACAGGATGTCAGTTCTGTGACTGCAAGGCACTGGATTCCACCAACAATCCAAGGGAGCCAGGGAATAGGTTTTCCACTAGAGCCTGCTAACACCTTGATTTTAGCCCAGTGACAACTGTACTGGACTTGAGACCTACAGAACTATAATATATTTATGTTGTTTTAAGCTCCTAAAGTTGGGGCAATTTGTTATAGTAGCTGTAGAAATCTAATACAGAACTCCAAATACAACTGTTTTTTAAAGCAAATACAATGAGATGAATTTATCTTTCCTTATGCAACAAGATAATAATAGCGGTGCATATTCCACTGAATAAAAGAGAATCGCTAAGTCCTATACTGATAGATAAATAGATAAATAAATAGATAAGAAAAACTCATCTTTTCAGTAGAAGGCCAACTAATAAATGTAAAAGGAAATACGAAGCTAGAAAAATCATCAGTCATCAATGGATGTTAAAACTAATGAGTTAAAGTCTGATGAGGACACTTACATAGTCTTTACACTGGTCTCTATAAATTTCTTACTAGTCATAGAGAGAAAATTTGTAATGTTACAGTAAAGAAATCTTGTAGACATTGCCTTAACCAAATGATCAAAGCTAACATCACCAATCCTGAGACAAAAGGATATCACGTATGACATCACGTGCATCTCGGAATGATGTACTCAGGACACTTATTGTGTCTGTAGTCAAATGTCATAATCTGAATCCAATCAGGAGGAAGTACCAAATGGATCCAAACTGAGGAACAAACTATCTGGCCTCTACTCTTCAAAGCTGTCAAGGTCAAGGAAGATAAAGACAGACTGAGAAACCATTCCAGACTAAAGGAAAATAGAGAGACATGGCAACTAAAGGCAACATGTGATCCTGGACCCGGGTAAAAAATAGCTAAAAGGGATATTATGGGAAACAACTGACAAAATTAGAACACAGGCTGGGGATTAGATAATAGTGCTGTGTTAGTGATACACTTCCTGACTTGATAACTGCACTGTGGCTATGAAAGAGAAGGCCCATGTTCTCAGGAAATGCCTTCGGAAGTGTTTAGGGTAATGTCCATGTCCCCAGCCTACTCTCAGATGGCTGTGTTAAAAGATAATCATAATACACAAATACAAATACACAGAATAGTAAGGCAAATGGGGCAAAATATAAACGAGTGGTGAAAATGGGTAAATGGTATGAGGCAGTTCTTCACTCTAGTAACTTATTTTCACTTTTTAGATATCAACATAAGAAACTCTATTCCCAAACTATATAAATTATGCTTTCAATTCTTATGTTTATACTAGATATACTATTATACATACAAAGAGAATTTTTGAGGAGGAAAATATGAATTCAATGAACTTAATTTTCTCTGAAGTAATACAATATATAACTGGCTAGGTGATTTTTCAATGAATGTTAATATGTTATTTAATACCATGACTATAGTAGGCAAGCAGTATGTATCTGCAGGCTAAAAAGAAGTAATTTATTTTTAGTAGGAAAGTTGGCATTCCAAATAAAAGCATGGAGACACATACATAACATGAAATAAAAACTTTTTAAAAAATTAGCTTCAAGTGTAAATGAGCCAGAAAAATGAGGAGGTTGAGTCCTTGATCTGAAACTGATGGATTTGAAATCCAATATCCATTTAGTATACTGACCTTAGGGCAAGTTGTTTAACATTTCTCTAAGCCTCAGTTTTGGACTTCCCAGGTGGCTCAGTTAGGTAAAAAATCCGCCTGCAATGCAGGAGTCGCGGGGGATGCAGGTTCGATTCCTGTATTGGGAAGATCCCCTGGAGCAGGGCATGGCAACCCACCCCAGTGTTCTTGCCTGGAGAATCCCATGGACACTGGAGCCTGGAGGGCTACAGTCCATGAGGTTGCAAAGAGTCGGACATGACTGAAGCAACTGAGCACGCATGCACGCAAGCCTCAGTTTTGCTCATTTGTGAAACGTGTGTAATAATAAAGCTCACAGGGTTACTGTGAAAAGTAAAGAATCTTGTGCCTCAGGCACAGTTTTAAATGTTATTTTTTACTGTCATTTAGTTCTACTACTTCTGTACTAGTTTAATTATTTCTTTCATAGGAAAGAGAATCAACATTCAAACCAAGCTAAAAAATAAATTCATTTCGTGGGTATCCACTGTCAAATGTTTGAAAAATCATGCTTTTAATGAACTTTAAAACTCAGTTTATCCTGGAGGAAAGAGCAATTAAAGGTTCTTTGTAAACTTTCTAGGTCACTAGTCTCACTCGCCCCACCTCCTCTCTCCTCGGAGGCTGTACAACTTTAGACATGTTTCTTCAAATAGAGATTTGCTTAAGCATGTAAGGCTTTCTGCTTTTTCTACTGTAGGTCTGCTGTTTATTTTCTTGAATCTGGAATGAGTCCCTGTGTTTCTCAGTCAAATCTGAACTACTTCCTTATTTCTGAATTTCATTGATCCAGCTTCCTTCACACTCACTCTCTAAGAGGTCCCTTCACCACAGTTGATCTGGACACTCAAAAATGCTCTTACCGAACAAATGATTTTTGACCTCCACACAGCACTTACTCGTATGGATCATTCCTCACACATAAAATGCTTTCTGGCCACTATTTCTGCCCAATCATACTTATCACCTTTTCCGAAACAATTAAGGGCCAATCCACGGAGCCTTTCTTGACCCCCATGAAACTCAATCACCCTCCTCTTCATTCACTCATTCAACAAATATTAACACACATGGCAGGGAACACGACAAATACTGTTGTTTCCTTTACAGTGTTTACATTCTAATAAGAGACAAACAATACAATAATGATAATAGAGTAATTGAAAAGAACAGAAAGCACTAAGAAAGAAAATATCATCATGTTAAAGAGCATAACTATTTATGTGGGGGGCAACTTCAGTGTGATCAAGAAAAGGCTTTCTGAGGAAATAAATTTAAATTGACACTCAAACGTTAACATGGAGTCAAGCAAGTAAACCTCTAGGGGGAAAGTCCCTTTGACAGAGGCAAGAGTAAGTGCAAAAGCTCAAACGGCAGGTAAGAAGCCTGGCAGGCCTGAAGCAGAGAAAGAGGTCAACAAGTGAGGACAAAGCGGAAGGCACAGGGGTAGATGGGAGAAGGTCAAATGTGCTGGCAGAGAGCAGATTATGAAGGTGATGGTAAGATATTTGGATTTCATTCTGTATCTGTGAAAGGGTTTTACACTGTTTCTTTCTCGTTATGGTAGATATTTCATGGGCTTATATAAACGCCCCATACCACAGGTGCTTAATAAATGCTTATTAGGGGCAAAAATTAGAAAAGCAGCTAGGAGAGAAATGGAGCCAATACTCTAAGATCATGAATGATGGTTTCTGTCACCATCATGTACCTTTGCTCCAACAACCTTGACCTCAGGTCAGTAAGTCTATTTTACCACATGAAAACAAGAGTTGTCATGGCAGTTCTAATTAGATGGGTTTCTTTCCAAGGAGGATGAACCAAGTAATACACTTCCAGGCTGATTTGGTTCTCTACAATACCTGACAGAACTGCAATCCTCTACAAGTTGGAAGATTTAGTTCAGGGAGGGCACAAATTACCAACAAAGTGGTTTCCTAAACTTGGCTTGTTTGTGAGGAGTTTAGGGAATGCATCTTCCTTCAGAAAGAATGTTATAAAGGAGGTTAGACTCAGGCCAATCCACTAAAGCTTTTTAAAATTCATAAAGTAGCAGAAATACTGTAAATTTGCATTGAGAAAATAATAGAAGTGAATTCTTTTGAAATGTGG
The DNA here is from genome assembly GCF_910594005.1 of Cervus elaphus. Lineage (NCBI taxonomy): Eukaryota > Metazoa > Chordata > Mammalia > Artiodactyla > Cervidae > Cervus > Cervus elaphus. Next base: position 34,368,841 of record NC_057825.1, on the reverse strand, counting down.
CAATTAAACAAAAATTAATTTGGAGCTTTTAATTTTTCTTCATACTGTCATTTGAGGGAAAGAAGGTTTAATTAGAAGAAAATGAGTACAGAAATGGAAATTTTAGAAGAGATTCTATTAAGGAATTCTGGGCACCATCAAGGCTTTTAGACATTAATGTCACTAATTTTATATTATTATTACTTTGGATTCAGGTGTCTCTCAGATGGCTTAGTCATGATCATGGTCGTTTTGGGCTCAGAAATAAAAGAGCAAACCATGAGGAGTGACTGTCCTGAGGTTGCTGGGCCATCTAGACGTTCTCTAAGGAAACAAAGAAATTAAAGAGAAAGCCTAAAATACAATTATGGGAACTATGAAAAACTGAAAAAATAAAATGAAGGAAGAGGAGAAGAGGAAATTCCCATGAGAGTGGAAGGGTAGAAATTGGCTCACCTAAGTTGGTGTGTGTGCCTGCTAAGTACTGTTCGACTCTTTGTGACCCTATGGACCATAGCCCGCCCACAGTTTGCCAGGCTCCTCTGTCCGTGGGATTCTCCAGGCAAGAATACTGGAGTGAGTTGCCATTTCCTTCTCCAGGAGATTCCCAACCCAGGGATTGAGCCCTCATCTCCTGTATTGGCAGGCAGGGTCTTTATCACTAGCGCCACTTGGGAAGCTGGGCTGTGACCAAAAAACAGGGAAATGAAGAGGAAGGAGAAAGGAAGAAAAAGAGGACAGGTGCAAAGGAAAGGAGTGGAAGAGTAAGGACCAAACACTGACCAGTCTTGGATTGACAGAAGAGTAGACTGTTTATTCTTTTACTCAAATATATGGAATATTTGAAAATTAAATGGTACACTCTTATAAGAAAATCTACACTTAACTCTGTCACAAACTAAAGAGAGCTTAATAAATTACTGTTAAATATACAAACCACTGTAACAACAATATAACAACAACAGCCAACATTTACTAAATGTCTACAGTCTGTTAAGCATTATATATATGTATGTATATCTATATACATATATAATCCTCATTTAATCCTCATAACAACATGAGACAGTTATTAGCCCCATTTATAGGGAATGAGAATTAATTTTATTATTGAGCCAAGAAAACTATCACAGTAAACTTGGCAAACCAAATCATATAAACCACATTCTGAAAACAGATTTAAAATATCTGAATTGTCTTTACCTCTGTCTTCATTTGCATCAGAAATTAACAGTTAATGCTGAGATGAAACCACTTTATACCTCTGTTCCAAAATCTCTGTTGAGTGTTCTGTTTAAATGTTTTAAATGTTCTGTTTTAAAGAAATATAATCTTTTCAAGGGATCTGCTCTGAGGAAGTCCTTTTTTCTTTCCTTCTGGAGATTCATTTGCAAGGGGCTGGCCAAAAGTACTCATTGACTAAGCTCTGCTACTGTACTTCAGTTTCAAGGAACATCTAATCCAGGAGCATCTACTGGCATTAAGTATTAGGAGGAGGAAATCTCGACTGCCCTTGCTTTTCCTTTCTCTTGCATTTTATAACTCTCTCTTAAGGGAAAAACAAAATACTTCCTTTTTTCTTTGAAAACAAAAGTCACTGGAGCACATGCTATTGATATCTTTCTCTTTTCTTGAGCCTTCAAGGTGAAATACTATCTCCTGCTACCACCTTTGCCACTGGGCATGCTTCAAGGCCCTCTTTAATACCCAGCTCAACCACTGTCATACCTTGGTGAAAGTCCTACTCCTTGGTCTTTCAGGACATCACCAGCACTCTCTCCTATTCTAGTATACTTCGTTCATAATGCAAACACAGCACTTTCTACTAGGGAAAGGGGATAAAGACTGGATTTGATCAGTCAGTGCACCACAATCCTAGTTTGTGTGTGCCAGGCATCACAGATATTCAGCCTGTACACACCACAGCAACAGCACCAGCTGGCTCCATTCTGAGGATGGAGCTCCATGAATTCTGATTGATCAATGCCAGAGCTATATTGGTTGCTAAATATTTTGAGTAGCACCATAATGCCAAGTGCTATGGTAATTCTTTACATGCATTAAAAGTACTCTAAAATTAGGAGTTTGGGATTAAAATATATACACTATGATATATAAAATAGATAATCAGCAAGGACCTACCATATAGTATAGAGAACCATACTCAGTATCTTGCAATAACTCAAAATGGAAAAGAATCTAAAAAAGAATGTATGTACATGTGTGTATATATATATATATACACATACATATATATGTATAACTGAAAAACTCTGCTGTGCACTTGAAACTAACACAACATTGTAAATCAGCTGCATTTCAATAAAAAGTTAAAAGCAACAACGAAAAAGAACAATTTTAACAATAAAGTTTTTCTAACTAAAAAAATGTAAGTTAAAAAAACCACAAGTACATTCTATGGTATAGCATAATTTACTATTTCCTATGTTGTTCTTCCTCGCAGACTGTGAGCAGCTCAGGAATGGAAAACACATTTTACTTATCTTTAGAGCTGTAGGACCTGGCTCCATCCTAGACACATGTGTATTAGTCATTCAGTCTTGTCCGACTCTTTGCGATCCCATTAACTGTAGCCCACCAGGCTCCTCTGTCCATGGAATTCTCCAGGCAAGAATACTGGAGTGGGTTGCCATTTCCTCCTCCAGAGGATGTTCCTGACCCAGGGATCGAACCCAGGTTTTCTGCATTGTGGGCAGAGGTACCAAATACCTTATAAACTAATAAAAGGCAGGAAGCAGGGAGGAGAATCAGAGAAGAGAGGAGCTCCTCTAGCTCTGCTCGCCCTGCAGGCTTTTCTTTGTCAAGAGGCCTAATAATGTTGTAGAGATGGAACAGCAGTACTCAAACCCACAGAGCCAATGAGTCCAGGGATTTCTACATTTAAGAAAGGAGGTGCAAGAAAAGAATAAATAGTTCCTCTTCTAGACACCAGGGAAACGGAACCACAGGGTTAACAATTAGAGAAGTTAAAGGTATGTGAACAAACTACATAATTATACTTAAGACTTCTGCTTTCTCTCCATACCAATGACTTTAAAATATAGACATCAAGCCTTAGAGTTTGCTGGTGTTGTTCAGTAGCTCAGCTGTGTCCAACTCTTTGCAACTCCATGGCCTGCAGCATGCCAGGCTTCCCTGTTCCTCACTATCTCCTGGAGTTTGCTCAAACTCATCTCCATTGAATCGATGATGCCATCCAATCATCTCATCCTCTGTCGCCCTCTTCTCCACCTGCCCTCAACCTTTCCCAGCATGAGGGTCTTTTCCAATGAGTACGCTCTTCACATCAAGTGGCCACAAAGTATTGGAGCTTCAGCTTCAGCAATGAATATTCAGGGTTGATTTCCTTTAGGATTGACTGGTTTGATCTCCTTGCTGTCCAGGGGACTCTTAAGAGTCTTCAGCAACGCACTTTGAAAGCATCAATTTTTCAGTTTTTGTGGTCCAGCTGTCACATCCGTACATGACTACTGGAAAAATCATAGCTTTGTTGGCAAAGTGAATTTAAAGTTGCTTATTTTATGGAATAATTTTATTTCTAAAAAGGAAAATCATACTAGAATCCCTATCTCAAGTAAACTATGTCTAATATCTCAATTCCTGAGACTGGATTATGTAGTATAAAAAAAAAAAATTCACTACTTCCTAATGGCAGGAAACCGTAACTGCAGAGCAAATGTGTATAAGTAAAAACAGTTCTCAGAACTGGCCCTTAGGACTAGAGAGCCAGACAAGTTCTGCCACATGGCTGTTCAGTGAATGTATGTTGAATGAATGAATGTTGAATGAATGAATGAATGATGTGACAACAATAACAACACAATTATAGCACACACATCATCTACTAATCTGGCAGCCTTTCCCTACTCTCAGTTGGCAATGCTCAAAAGTCAATGTGTAGAAACTTCAAAATCTTTTCTGTTCCTTATCAAGGTAACCCTTTTCCTCCAGGCCACACCTTTTATGGGGAATCTGAAGATCAGGTTAAAGTCCAAAGTTTCTGTTATTGGCCAAATCCCCACCCCCAATTTGTGGGATGCCAATCCTAGGCAGATATCTAATAGGTAGTCAGAACCTTCTCCACCCAATGCAGCCATGACAGGAAACACTGCCTCAGAGATAAACAAAGCAATCCTCACCCAACTCCACCTCCAGTCTCAAGTGGAAGAATCCACAGAGTGAGCTGTTGATTCCTGCTATGGACACATGCAGCCCGGGGGCTCATATTTATCCAGTAAAGGATCTCTGAGCTTTGGGAATGGGCATGACAGCAACTATGACCAACTCAGCTAGCCAAGAATATCCTAAGTTATTACTGAAAATAACTTCTCATGGACCTTCAGACCTAATTTAGCCTCCTTGTACATTTTAGGAAACTGAGACCCAGACATGTAAAAAGGCTTGCCTGAGATCACAGAGCCGGTGGAGGCAGCATTATAACTAGAATCACCTGTCTGTGCTTCTGACCTTCCAGCAGAGAAAGGTGACCAAGAGAAAGGCAGGTGAAACCTATCATCAGTCAATCACCTAACACCTATCAATCAGCCCATCTAACACTTTGTTAGAGATCACTATCACATCACCCCACTTGTTTCCTCAAGAGCCCCTGCTCACCTGGTAGATTTGTCAAATCCTATCTAAACACAGGATTAAACTGTTAATAGCATAGGGCTGCTTCAGTCAGTCAGATCGGTCACTCAGTTTTGTCTGACTCTTTGCGAGACCATGAACTGCAGCACGCCAGGCTTCCGTGTCCATCACCAACTCCTGGAGCTTGCTCAAACTCACGTCCATTGAGTTGGTGATGCCATCCAACCATCTCATCCTCTGTCGACTGTTCTCCTGCCTTCAGTCTTTCCCAGCATCAAGGTGTTTTCCAGTGAATCAGTTCTTCACATCAGGTGGCCGAAGTATTGGAGTTTCAGCATCAGTCCTTCCAATGAATGTTCAGGACTGATTTCCTTTAGGATAGACTGGTTTGATCTCCTTGCAGTCCAAGGGACTCAAGTTCCTGGGGCTGCTTAGGAACTCCCATACTGGTCTGAAGAATAGGAGAAGAGGGTGAACACTCAGGCAGGTATGCAAAGGAAAAGAAAAAAAAAAGGGAAACCAAAATTGTGGGAAAGGTACAAAAAGAAGAATTTGTCTAGAAGGCAGTGCCTCAGGGGCCCCTTTTCGGACATACCAAAGACTGAGTAAACAGGGTTCCACCAGGCTGGGTCCTGATTCTAAGTTGTAAATATGGGGGTTGGAAAAGGAGGTATTTGTTAACTTAAAAAAAAAAAAAAGTTAAAAGTTTCAAAACCACTGTCCTACAGTACTTACAAACCAAACTCAACAAGTAAGCTTTTCTATTTTCAAATAGCAACACCCTGTTAGGAAATGTTCCATAAATATACACGGCCGGCTACAGACACAACATCTTGGGCCGGGCTCCCTCTGTCCCACCCTAAGTCTGTTCTCATTGCAACTGGGCAGTATGAACTCTGGAGATGGGTACCTGGAGCTAACTACCTGCAGGCAGGGATCTTCTATCAGAGCTCAGTGAAATCTACTACCGGTGGGCTGTTCCATTCATATAGGTGTGTACACACACACACACACACACAGCCTTTAACACCTCCCCTCTCACTCACAATGCTTAATGAATTGCTCAAGAAAAACGTATTCTCTTTGTTTGTTCCCTTTGTAAAGCAAAGGAACAAAACAGAAATGAAAACACAGCGGAAACCAAGGACCTAAATCACAGAGAACCTACCAGGATTTAGCAGTGAACTAGACATTTACTCATATTAAGGAAAAGGAGAAGAATTAGACCTGATTAATAGGCAGCCTATAGCACCAAACTTAAACTCTCTTGGAAATATCCCAAATTCACCATCAGAGTTTTCACAATAATCTTTATCTATTTTTACTGTGTCCTCTACTTTAACCTGATATTTTTTTCCTCAAGTGTCAGCATTCAAGATGGCTGTGTGTATAAATTAAGTGAAACATTTATTGACAGAGCACTGAACTAATGCTATCCCCTGGTCAAGTTTGTTGCTTTAAAAAATTTGTTGTTGTTTGATTTCTAATAGTGCAGCAATTTTGTTTTCTGAGATAACTTCATCCTTGAGTGTTCAGAGGAGCTACTACCATACTGGGTGAGCCCTCAGATCTGGAGTGAGAAAGACTGGCTTCAATTCCCATACTGCCAGTGAGATAGCTAGTGTCAGTACTCACCTCACAGGGAGACCGTGAAGATGAAATAAAATAATATGTGTACATCACTGAATGCCGTGTTTGGCACACGGCAAGCACTCAAGGACTATCAGATGCTATATTCCCTCTCTCCCCTAGTAACTGTAGTAGTAATAGGGGTAGTTGTTGTAACAGTAGTAAATTGTGACAAAGTCACAAAGGTTTGTAGTTAGGTAGGGCTGCAGTCAAATCATAGCACTGCCACTTAATCAGGACTGCTGCAGTCATATAAGGAATCTTTATAGAGATTTTTAAAAAGATATACCCCTCCCCGAAAGATAAATGACAAAAAGATGTCCCTTCCTCTCAACTGAGAAACGTGCCAAAGCACTGGTTTGGCAACAAGAGCAGCTGGGCAAGTGGAGCAGTGGTGGGATCTCAGACCCCGATCATCATCTCATGGATCAGCATCATCTTCATCATCATCATTATCAAGAATCCAGATGAAAAATGAAGACTCAGAAAAGATGTCAGCAATTCTGGTTACTCTCCATTGCTGACCTTTCTAATATTCCTTAATTCCATCTGTCTAATGGCGTCTTGGGGCTTCCCTGGTGGCTTAGCCAGCGGTGAAGAATCTACCTGAAATTCAGGAGACGCATGTTCGATCTCTGAGTCGGGAAGATCCACTGGAGGAGAGCCTGGCAATCCACTCCACTATTCTTGCCAGGAAAATCCCACAGACAGAGGAACCTGGCGGGCTACAGTCCATGGGTTCACAGAGTCAGATACAACTAAAGTGACTGAGCACGCAATGGAGTCCTGGTCCACAGCTTCCCTGTAAGTTCCCAGGGAATACATTCTGCACACTGCTTCTCATCCCAGAGATCAGGCTGCTTCTTGAATTCTCTAAGGTCATGGCCTAAACATCACAATTTTTATATCATTTATTGCCAATCTCTAGTTCAATGCAAATACAAAATTATACTTTTCCTGGAAAGCTATAAACATTTAAATACAATCAACAATGATATCCATTCAAAGATGGGCACAACAGAAAAAATGAACAGATAGGTAACATACAGAGAGAAGATAATGGCAAAGATTATAACAGGGATTAACAACTAAGATATGTAATGAACTCCAGTGAATCAATAAGAAATAATGTAAAAATCGGCAAAAATATGAACAGGCAATTCACAGATGGGGAAACTTAAATGTGTAAGAGCAAACAAAGTGATGAACAGTCTACTAATAATCAGAGAAATACAGATTAAAGCAAGATGCCATAAAGATTGGCAAAAACTATAAATTTGTATAATACAAAGTGTTGGTGAGGTTGTGGGACCACAAGCATCTCTGGGACTGCTGACGAGATTCTAACATGGCACAGTCCTAGAGGGAGAGTGACCTGGCCTAGTTGTAAGAATGTTCACCGCACACAGCACACCGAGGCAACTTAGCTGTTTGTCACTATGGGGATGAAAAGGAAAATGTGATGGATGCCTGATATGGAACCCCAAATGGCAATCAAGTTCAACAACCTAGATATAAAGGAAAGATCTTAAAAGAATAAAGCCTAGCAAATGTAAGAAATAGAATATGAACTTTAGTAATCACCTATATGAATGAAAAACATCACTTCTGTAAAGTCCACAAAACAACAGAATATATATTTTAAGGGTATATCAAGAACATTATTCGTGGGAATGAGAATTGAATGGAGATGAGGGTAAGAAGTAAACAGAGAAAATAAGTAACCCTTGAACAGACTGGTGGTCATGGTATGTACTTGTATTAACCTAGCAGTAGGACGAATTCAACTTTCCACCCCAAGGTTCCATAGATACTCATGCTGCTGCTGCTGCTGCTGCTAAGTCACTTCAGTCGTGTCCGACTCTGTGTGACCCCATAGACGGCAGCCCACCAGGCTCCCCTGTCTCTGGGATTCTCCAGGCAAGAACATTGGAGTGGGTTGCCATCTCCTTCTCCAGTGCATGAAAGTGAAAAGTGAAAGTGAAGTCACTCAGTTATGTCCAACTCTTAGCGACCCCATGGACCGCAGCCTACCAGGCTCCTCCATCCGTGGGATTTTCCAGGCAAGAGTACTGGGGTGGGGTGCCATTGCCTTCTCCGACAGATACTCATACCCACATACAAAAGTGGCTTCCCTCAGCTCAGTCGGTAAAGAATTTGCCTGCAACGAAGGACACCCGGATTCAATTCCTGGATCAGGAAGATCCTCTGGAGAAGGAAATGGCAATCCAATCCAGTATTCTTGCCTAGAAAATCACAGACAGAGGAGCCTGACAGGCTACAGTCCATAGGATCGCAAGAGTCGGACATGACTTGGTGACTAAACCACCACCACCACACACAAAAAGCATTGGCAGAAGTTAGGTGATAATCATTTATGAAGTTCTTCCTAAAATTACTGATTGAAGTATGCAGACAAATAAAATGAAATGGGCTATGGAGTGATGGGGATCTGAATATAAAAGACTTTAAGCAAATGAAAAATACTGATGTTGTTACTTGCTTTTTAACAGCTACAGTAGATCAAGATTGTTTCACAGTAGCCTTTACAAGTTAAGCCCCTTTCTTAATGGATTAACTGACAGATGTTGTAAAACGAGAAACCAAGATCCTAAAATAAAAGGCAGCCCTGGAGAAACAGTCACAGAGACAGTCCCACTACTGGGCATATACCCTGAGAAAAACATAATTGAAAAAGACACATGTACCCCAATGTTCACTGCAGCACTATTTACAACAGCTAGGACATGGAAGCAACCTAGATGTCTACTGACAGATGAACGGATAAAGAAGCTATGGTACATTTATACAATGGAATATTACTCAGTCATAAAAGGAACACATTTGAGTCCGTTCTAGTGAGGTGGATGAACCTAGAGCCTATTATACAGAGTGAAGTCAGAAAAATACATATCGTATATTAGCGCATATATATGAAACCTAGAAAGATGGTACTGAGGAACCTATTTGCAGGGCAGCGGTAGAGATGCCAGACATAGACAACAGGTTTATGGACACAGGGTTGGGGGTAGGAAGGAGGGTGGGATGAATGGAGAGAGTAGCATGGAAACATAAACACTAACATATGTAAAATAGTCAGTGGGAATTTGCTGCATGACTCAGGGAACTCAAACCAGTGCTCTGTGACAATCTAGAGGAGTGGGATGGGGTGGGAGGTTGAAACGGAGGCTCAAGAGGGAGGGGACATATGTATACCTATAGCTGATCCATGTTGATGTATGGTAGAAACCACAATATTGTAATTACCCTTCAATTAAAAATAAATTAAAAAAAGAGAAGTAAACCAAGTGAATTCATTACAAAACTTCAAGTACAACCTGCCACCTTAGCTCACTCTGACACTTCATTTTGACTTTTCTAATTCTGGAATGGGTTAATTTTGAGACATGACTACCCATACACAAGGCAGGACGTGTCCCACAAAGATTTAGCAGTAAGAATGTATTCTTTCTCCAGAGGTTAAAGTACAAAATACCTGCCAATGCTTTGCCATAATCAACAGTAGTAAAAGAAGAATCCGCCCCCCCCCCATGTTTGAAGTGCTAAAAACACACATCTGTATTGTGTTTGCCTGTTGTGTTGTGTGTTTAGTCACTCAGTTGTGTCCAGCTCTTTGCGACACCATGGACTGCAGCCTGCCAGGCTCCTCTGTCCATGGGGATTCTCACAGGCAAGAATACTGGAGTGGGTTGCCATGCCCTCCTCCAGGGGATCTTTCCGACCCGGGGATCGAACCCAGGTCTCCCACATTGCAGGTGGATTCTTTACCATCTGAGCCACCTGGGAAGCCCTAAATTGTGTTTACAGGCTGTATTTTGTACTACTTACTGAAGATTTTTATTAAGTTTAAGTCTCTTTTTTTTTTTTTTGGCTTGGATTTTCTCTTATTTTAAAAATTACCTGTAAAGAAAGGATGAGAGGTTTTTCTGATGATTTGTACTCAAAGGTTCAATTTTTTTCTTTTGAACATTTGAAGATATTCTTTCGGACATGTGGACAAGTTAAATAATGCCATGTCTTCTCTTCTTTCCCTAGCTGCATGTATTAAATTAACAAAAGCCTCCAGCTAACCTGTTCCCATCACATTAACCAGAACAATAACATTAAGCTCAGCTTTGGCAAGTCCAATTCACCTTGCTGTTTCTGAAGCAACTAGATGCTGGAATTAAAGCACAATTTTCTATCCTCCGAGGAACTTCTTAACACTGTAAGAATATAAGCAGTTCTTGATAAAGCTATTGAGAGAAGAGTCACTTCTTAAATCTGAGGAGAAAGAAGAGGGGAAAAGGAGGGAGAAGGAAAGAGAGGAAGAGGGAGGGGAGGCAACAGGAAGCAGGGGACACATGGGTGGGGTAGGAGCCAAGGAAGGGGAGAGGAAGGTCAAAGTTGAGGACAACTAACAGAGCAGGGTTAAAGTAATCCAATATTGGGAACACGGTGAGCACCCTGGTCACAAGTTGTACTCCATTAAGCAGTATTTAACCAAACCTTTCTGGTATCTTCTCTAAGATTTATTTTCCTTCTCTGACCCTGCAGTGCTTTTCCAAACAGTTGCACACTCCTTATCAGCATGGAGGAGTGAACTGCACCCAGAGACAGTCCTGAGACCCGGGAGCACCCTCAGTTCTAAAGCTTTTAAATTCCTCTGGCAAAGGATGCCCCTGGCCTGCTGTTCCCAATTGCTGGCCTGGCCAACCTTCCCAGTGGCTCACCCCACATGACTCCCCTGAGGGAGGAACAGCCCGTCTCTGCGTGTATGTGGTGACCACGGTGATCTTTCACCACCCAGACTTCATCTCCATTCTGCAGCCAGGCCTCCACCGCTCCCTCGTGTCTTGCCAGAGGCTTTGTCTTCATTTTGCAACCTGTCCCTGCTGATGCACTGCAGCTTCTTGCCAGCCAGGATCTTCGTGTGTCTCGAGACTTAAGAAATCCCTGGCAAGAAGCTGGAGAGGGTCAGATGAGGCTACAAAATGGAGATGAAATTCCTGGTAGGGCCAAATCTCGAGAGTTGGGTCATGGTGGTTGTTTTTCCCTTCCTTCCCTTCATATTAAAAACCCACCTATACACAACAGAAGAACTTTTAAGCAAACTTTACAACGGTCTGTCCCTTGGTGACAATGAAAGCCACAAGCTGAAGGTTACTCCTTACACATCCTGAGATTTAGAGTACCATGTAACACCCAGGCTGACACCACAGCCTCTCTGAGTGGGCACTGACTTCCTCCAAAGTATCATCTCTCTCGGCATCCTCAAAGCCTCATATATAAAAAATAAATATAAATGAAAATGTGTGTATAGAGCAGCAAACAAATGTCGAGAAGATTGGGTCCATATTAGCCATATGGTATTTTTGGGTAAAAACAATCATTATGTGATACTAGAACCAAGGAATATGAAATTCAGATTCATCTCTAAAATCTGGCATCTTGTTTATTTCTGCTATCCTCGTCATATAATACTAGGATTCCTTTCCTTACAGTTAAATCCTTAATAACAACAACAAAAAGCCTTTTAAATATAGAATATTATACTGCTTTTTTAAAAAAATAGAACTCAGGACATAATTCTGTTTTTTCTATTTTTTTCCTACTTAGAAAAAAAACTGTACTGCAGTTGAAATATTGTGTTAGTTTCAGTTGTCCAGCAAAGTGATTCAGTTACATATATATGTGTCTGTTTTCATATTCTTTTCCATCATGGTTTATCATGGGCTATTAAATATGGTTTCCTACGCTATAGTCCTTGTTATTTTATCTATTTTATATTTAGTGGTGTGTATTGTTAATCCCACAATTAACAGGAATTAGATAAATTCCTAATTTATCTCTCCTCCCCCTGCCCCCACGACCCCCTTTAGTAACCATAGTTTGTTTTCTTTCCTCTTTGGTAACCATAGTTTGTTTTCTACACAGGCTACAACTCTTTGGTTATTAGTGAAATTTACCAGACCCCCACCCCATCAATAAACAAAATCCAAAAAACCTGGTAAACTTATAAATAGCCTAGAGTCTTTTTTTTTTTAACTAGAGTATAGTGGATTTACAACGCTGTATTATTTTCAAGTGTACAGCAAAGTGAATCAGTTACACATATACATATATCCACTCCTTTTTTCTCTTTTAAGATTCTTTTCCTATGTAGGCCATCACAGAGTACTGAATAGAGTTTTTAATAAAACAGCCAAACCTTGTAGTTCTAGTCTATTTTTGGAAAGGTCATTGATGATTTGAATTTGAATGGCTGTTTCAGTCAAGTGAGCAAGAAGAGGAAGTTATTTAAACTATTATTTATAGATGACAAGTCCAATTAATTGCTTCGGCAAACTCACAGCTGCCTACTAATATACACTTGACCCTTCTGGCCAACTGAGAGTGTGCAGAGTATGGTTACAAACGGATAGTTGATGGTCCTTTTTTCCACCTGCAATGATACACTGCTTTTATTAACAGGGAATGAAGAAGAGGGTTAATATATCTAGATTACTTTATATTTCATTCACTTCTCTAACAAATTAGCCTTTTTAGCCTTTCATTAGTAGACAGTAATAACATACAAAAACATTCAGTGGAGAGACACTTGGGACTTAGCGAGAGGCAAACACTGAACGATGATCCGTGAAAAATGAACATAGAAGACTCATCAGTGACTGATGAGAGAAAGGAATTTAGTGCAAAGACCACAGTCTTTTGTCCTGCCTTTTCCTTTAAGTGCTGTGCACTGTCAGTAGTCTAGCAGACAGGAAGGTTATTCAGAAAGTAGATTCTAAATCAACCATGAAGAAGATAAACAAGAAGAGAACGCATATTTCCCTAAAAGTCACATTTCACACATTTAGTAGAGAAGAGAGCAGTGCTAACTGTGATTAACAGTTCATTTTCATTAACATGCACAAAATGGAAAGGGGTTTCCTAATATTTACTTTACAAAATAACAGGATGTTGGGGACAGACCAGCTCTACCCATGCCCTGCTTTAATGTCAATTACAGAACACTAACTTTGTCTTACTGTCCAGGTGTTTTGTTCTATGCCTCACCGTGGCTCCTAAATTATGGCCAGAAACACATTGTTAACCTTCCCAGAACCCAATCTGCCAATGTGACCCAGCACTCTAGCTGGTTCTCCATTCCTCATCTGCTTTACTGCCAACTAATGGGACAACACAGCTCCTGAGCTCTTCTCCAATCCCGCCTTAGGTCACTCGTCCCTAATCTCCTTAGCTCATACCTAGTCTCCGTTTTATCCTCTGTACTTTAACTGCTATCGACACAAAAATAAAAATTCATTCAGAGAATTTATTGAGTGCTCACTATTTGCCAAACACAATTTTAGGAGCTGGGTGTATAGGAGTGGACAAAATCATTTGTTAAACTTTTACATTGAGAAATAAAGACTGCAATCTGCTAGAAAAACCCACAGCTGCCCGAGCAGCAAACACAGGCTGGGAACAGGAAGAGCTGGGTGGCACTAACCTGTGCCAGCCTGGCCAAGAACACACACGTAAAACACACAACTTGCTACAAGCACGTAATGCAAGAGCAGAGGCTGTGCGTCGGCCAAGAAGTCAATTCAGCATGTAATGTAGCACATGCCGCTTTGCTTCTGGGATTACACCAACTGGCACGATGCTTCCAAAATCAATTGTCTCTCCTCAATGCTGACCCAGCAAAGAGATTAGCACTGCATTATTATTAAAAAAAAAAAAAAAAACGAATCCAAGAATCGCAAAGACTCTAAAAAGATATGCTGGGTCGGAACCATGGGAACAGGTACACAAGCTAGACCCAGCAAACCCCAAATTCTAGTTTTTAATAACCACACCTAACCAGCAAGCACTCCTGAGCCTGCCTTTCCAGGCTGTTTAGTGGGAGTGGCCCTGGAGGACCTAAGGCCCCGCCACCCACTACCCTCCATTGGCTGCCTTAGGGGATCTTGCTACAGTCGAAACCCTCCCCTCTCTGTCCTGCTGCCAAAATGACCACACTCTTAATCCACACCCCCTGGCTTCCTAAAGCCCACAAAGGGCCTGCTTTAGGGTTGCTTATTTTGGGGGATTTATTACAATCAGAAATGATTTTTAATACAGTTAAGGCATAAAAAAAACCTCTTCCTTTCTCTTTCCCCCTTCCCAGTTGCATCTTGCAGGTAAAGACCAAAGACTGTGGATATCACAGGGGGATCTCTGCTTACCTAAAGGCCTGAGGTAAGACTGATATTAATGACGAATACTGCAACCAACTAAAAACTCCAATATCTGAAGGACAAAAAAGACTCAGTCTCCCGGTATTTAGTCACTGGAGCTAAAGGCAAGAAGGTAAGGAGGGGCAGGTGCTTTGGATGTGGAGCAGGAAGGCAGCTTGAGTACCAACAACCAAATACTATGTTAAAGGAAAGGCTTTCACTAAAGGCTTTCAGACCCTTTAACAGTGTAAACGCAGGTGCAAACCTGCCTGAAGGCTGCCTGAAGTTGTAAATTCTCAGGAAAGAGCTTGTGTTCCCTTCTACCCAATCCCAAGGTCATGGTAGACATGTTTCCTTGTTGTCCCCTTCTGTATTACAGATTTCTTTCTCATTTTGCCTTATATGGAGGGTTTTGTACTTTGGGGCCCCAATTTTGTTCAGGTCCCTCTTACTAGACTCCTTACCTTGGACAAAACCTTGGATTTGGCTCCTGTCCCCTACATCCAACAAGTTGTGTGTGTGTGTGTGTGCACATGCTCAGTCGTATCCGACTCTTTGTGAACCCATGGACTGTAGCCCGTCAGGCTCCTCTGTCCATGGGATTTTCCAGGCAAGAACACTGAAGCAGGTTGCCATTTTTCACTCCAGGGGATCTTCCCAACCCAGGGATCAAACCTGTGTCTCCTGCATTGGCAGGTGAATTCTTTACCACTGCGCCACCTGGGAAGCCCCACATCCACCAAGTTATCAGAACACAAGCCCAAAGGCATCACAGTTAAGTAGATGTCCCTGGACTGAAAGCTGACTTGAGTGCTAACCTATTCCACTGGATTTCTGCTTAAACATTATTTCTGGCCTTTGAAGCTATGTAACTTTCTTTCAGTTTTTATTTTATTTCATTTCCAGAGTTTTTGGTCAGAGTTATTTAGGTACTTAATCTTGCATACCAGGAGAAACAGAAGCAGGGACGTGTATTTTGTGTCAGAAAGTTCCCCAAATGATTCAGATGTGGAATCAGGTGTGGTTACAAGAGCTCTCAACCATGGCTGCAGTAGACATAATTTCCTGATTCCTTCTAACAAAAACAGCAATTATCTAGCTAATCTCTTTTACCATCTTCATCTCCCATCTAGGTTAAAGAGTAGGACATGTAGATAACTGTAAAGAGGAAACATTCTAAGCATTCTAATATGCCATGCCCATTTTCCATTGCGAGTATCTGTGGGGCTTGTAAAAGGGAGGAAGGCACATTCTGAGCACTTGAAAAGCATACAAGTCTTCTGATCTTTGATTTCACACACATTATTTCTTTGACTTCTTCTTTCAGCCTAGTAAGTAAAGTATTATAAGATAAAGCAGTAACCTCACAGAGGCTAAATAAACTGGTCAAGGACACACATGCATGAAGCTTTAAGCCAAGAGTCAGTGCGACTCAAAAGAATATGTTTTGCCTCTACCCATAATGTTGTTCCTGAGGAGCAGGAAATAAAGGCTCAAGTCCTCCTGGAGCTGACATTTTCATTGGTCAACCAGTGTGCCAATTCAGAGATGAAGGAACTGAGGTTAAAAAAAGGGTGAGGGACAGGCTCACAGACACAGTCCAAGTGAATGGCGGAGTGGGCACTGTTGCTGAGTCCCTGGTTGCAAACGCCAGGCTTAACTTAAAAAAAAAAAATGTAAAATTGTTTTTGTGGAAAAGTCTTTAACTTTGGATTAATTATGCACAATTGTGAGAGGCACTCTGCTCACTATGGTGGAAGCTGATGCTTACTTCTAAAGTATGGCGGCTCACAGGGCAACACCTTCAAACTTGTTGGCACTAGTTACAACTCCAGTGCCTCTGGGATGGGATTCTGTCTTTACTTGTTCAAGCTAATATTTTATGTGTGTGTTAGACTTGCCCAAAGCTACTTCTGTATTAAACAGACTTGAATTTTTAACTATTTTGAGTGGAAAATGTGTTACTCTCACCTGGCACACTCGTTTCTGCTAGTAAGTTGACTAATGGTCTTTTGTCAAATACACTGACTGAGACCTTATGTCCAATGGGAGCCACTGTTACACACACAGGCTGTTCACATACACACACACACACACATAATGTAAACAGAGGACAACATTATTTTGTTCAACCAGGATACACTAGTGCACTAGAGGCTCTGGCCTTCTAAGACACAGCCCCCACCCCGCCGCCGACCAAAAAGGATGCATTTTGCTCAGTTGCTGCAGTTTGAATCCAGGAATTTGCTTCATAACGTCCATGCCCTCTGCCCTTTGGAATTCTTATGTCATGGATATAAAAATAAATAAACTACCCTGACAGCTAGGGAAAATCCTATAAAGGTTGTCTGTATTATTATCTGGAAGAGACTAAGGAATCTGAAAAGTAGAGAAGAAACCTTGTCCAAACAAATATAAAATGATAAAGTAAAAAGATAAAGGGAAGACCAATGCAAGTACCAATAAGCAAAAACTGAAGATGCATTCTTAACAGCAAGCTGCAACTTGCAAAAGTTAGCATGCCTTTCTCCCAAGGTGTTTAGAAGTGCCAATGTGACATTTGTGAAAAGGGGAAACAGAAACTAATTATTCTACTGTTAAAAAATAAACTCTTTGCATTTAACTTCAGAGCTTTCCTTGTACTCAAATCTTTCTAGTTGTTCCTGCTAGAGCACAATTTTCTCTCTGGTATAGGATTCCCCTCTAAAATGTCTATGTCGCAAACATATCACACGTTGTGAGGGAGACAATGAGAAGTATGGTTTTACTAACCAGCATAAGTGATAGTCACTGCTTACTCGCAGAAGTTTCTGTTTTCTTGGCAGAAAACAATGTAAACAAAGTCAGTTTGGGAAAAAAAAGGTCAGTTTGGTCACCATAAGCTTAGTTCTATCCAAGAAAATCTTGTCTAGCAACCTTCTTAATCTTGAGGACCACCAAGCAGGAGCCAGAGAGCGGGCAAGCTGACCCATGGCTCCCCTGCTCTTTCCACGAACCCCAGAAAGCATCTTCATCTCACCCACCTGCCTTCCACTCTCATCTCCAGTCATACTAAGCTTTCTTCCATGCCTCTGCACATGCTGCTCCTTTTGGGTGGAACTCTCTCTCCCATTCTTTGCATGGCTGACCCTTACTTATCCTCAGGTCTCAACTTAAACATCTCCTTCCCCAGACACCCCAAGTCTGGGTTAGGGGGTCCTCTCAAGTGCTCCACAGTACCCCTTTCTTCCCCCTCATAATATATATCAAACTGCATACCCTCTACTCTCCCCCCACACACTAGAAGGGCAGTTTCTCAAAGGCACTGCACTGACTCATCTGTTTTCTTCCTTGTTTTATTTCTATTGCCTACAAGACCTGACACCTGGCAGGTGCTCAGAGATTATCTGCTAAGTGAATGAAGCAAAATGAGGAAGCAGAGGAGGGAAGAGGAAAAAGGGAAGAGAGAGCGCTGCTTCCGAAGGAGCAGGGTGGGGTGTCCATGGCAATCATGTCATAAGTTAAGGCACATCATCTGTTTCTACATAGACGTGATCATGACATAGCCTTCTCTTCCTTCTTGTAAACTGCAAGGGTGACATACCTTGGATTTTCCTGAGCAATGAATATGCCGACAATGAGATCCCAGGCGAGATACAACAGAAGTAGCAATAACCCCTTGCAGTTTTATGCTATTTTACAGTTTTTTTAAATGGTCACAGGATTCTCGTATCAATTCTGGGAGGCAGGCTGGACAGATATTATTACTCTTCTCATTTCACACATGAGGAAACAGACAGGAGATAGAGACCCACAAGTTGCGATGCTTCAGCTTCTCTACCCGGCATCACGTATAATCTCCTGCCAACATCAGGGGGACACTTTGCTCCTGTCGGAAATATCTCTTCGACTGATATCATCAGTTAGATGAAAATGATCATATTAAGCAATCAATATTTTTTTTCCTACAGCTTTGAGGAAAAACTGACATAAAATAAACTACACGTTTTCAAAACATACAATGTTAAGAGACTTTTGACATAAGTATACACTACACCCAAGAAACTATCATCACCATCAAGATAATGAACACATTCATATTCCCTTAAAGCTTCCTCCTGCTTTTGTAATCTCTCCCTCCTGTAACTACATCACTCCTATCCCCAGGCAACCACTGATTAGCTTTGTCACTGTTGACTTGTTTGTGTTCTCCAGATCTTTATATAAATGTAATCATATAATATGTACTCTTTTTTATCTAGTTTTTTTTCCCCACTCAGAATGGTTGGATGTTTCAATAGTACATTCATTTTTTAATGCTGAGTAATATTCCACTGTATAGACATACCACAATATATATTTATCCAACCACCCATTGCATGGACACTTGAATTGTTTCCACCTATTAGCTACTGAAAACAAAGCTGCTATGAAAATTCATGTGCAAACATTTCTGTGGACATATGCTTTTGTTTCTTTTGCTAAGTACTGATAGTAGAATGAGTGGGTCATTTGGCAGGTGTATGGTTTACTTTGCAAGACAGTGCCAAACTGCTCTGCGAAGTAGATGTACTATTTTATATTCCCATGAAAGTTCCAATTTCTCTCTATCTTGCCAACACTTGGTTTGGCTGGTGTTTTTAATTTCCACGGTTAAAGGGGCTGTTTAGTGTTATCTCATTGTGGTTTTAATTCATCTTTCCCTAGAGGCTGTGTATGTGCTCAAATATTTTTTTGCCTATATTTTATCGAGCTGTTTGTCTTCTTCTTTTTAAATTCTAACAGTTCTTTGTACACATTGACAAGAATATTTTTTCTCTCCAGCCTATTGGCCCGCCATTTTGTTTTTCTAATGGTGCCTTTGAAGAGCAAACATTATTATTTTGATGAAGTCCAACTTATTAATATTTTTTTCTTTTTGTGTACCATCCTTAAGAAATCTCTTCTAAGCCCAAAGTTACTAAGATTTTTTTCCTGTGTTTTCTTCTAAATATTCTATAGTTTTAGCTCCTTCATGTAGGTCTATAATCCACTTTGAGTTAATTCTGTATTTGATATGGGGAAAGGACTGAGGCTCATCATCTTGCTTACGGCTCCAATTGTTCCAGCATCATTTGTTGAATGATTATCCTTTCCCTGTTGAGTCACCTTGGCACCTCTGTCAAAAATCAATTGTTCATGTATATGTAGATCTAGTTCTGGACTCAATACTCTGTTGCATTTATCTACTTTTATCTCTTTATATCAAGGTCACTCTGCCTTGATAATTATAACATTATAGTCAGTCTTGAAATCAGGTAGTGTAAGTCTTTCTTCCAACTCTGCTCTTTTTAAAAATTGTTATGACTACTCTTGGTCTTTTGCATTTAACTATATATTTTAGGGTCAGGATGTCAATTCCTGTGAAAAAAAGTCTGCTGACATTTTTTTTGAGATTGCCTTGAATCTTAAAGATCAATTTGGGTAAGAACTGACATCTTAATACTGAACCTTATGACCTATGGATAATATATTTTTCACTTATTTATGTCTTCTTTAACTTTTCCTTTACAGTTTTCAGCATCTAGATTTTTATCCTTTTTTGTTGTTAAATTTATCCCTGAGTACTCCCTATTTTTGATACTACTGTAAATGGTATGTAACAAAAACAGCTCCTTTTCAAAGAAAAGATTTTTTCTTTTTTTTTGTTCTGTTCTGCCTATCTCCAATCTTCTGTCCTTCCACACAATCAATATTTTCTGTGCAATCCATGTGCCAGGATCTGAAGACTCTGGCCCATGCTGATCTCTTCCCTTTTGCTCTCACTGCCTATAATATCCAAACAGCACATTTATTCTAACTGCATCACACAACATTGTTATGTTTGCTGTTGTATTCTTTAATTGTTTCTTGTATATGCCTTATCTGCCCAACTAAATCGCAAGCCCCTTGGGAGTAAAACTATAATGTATACTTATTTATAAATCTACAATGCTTAGAATATTGATAGGCAAATAGGAAATCTTTTTTTTTAATGAAGGAACTCATAAATTCAGCAAACAAAACCTGTCTAAAACTCCAGCCTATCTGTATTCAGTACTACCTTACAGTTAAGCAGATAAAAAAACCAAATATTAAATATGTGTTTCTTATGTTCAACCATAGCCTGCAGACTAAGGGGTTCAAGGAACTGTAGATTTGCTTTCTTGTCCTTCGGGAGCTCACAAGGAAGGAAAGCACTGAAGACAGCATCCCACTCCATACCTAGATGGCGGTTCTAAAAGGGCCCCAGGGCCTGTTGCCAGGGGAAGCCTAGTTGCATGGTGGCTTCTGTCCACTTTCCATTTCAGTCTCTGGTATGTACATTCTGACAAATAGCTGTTAGCATCTGATTGAGTCTGTTTACAAGATAAAGGCAGTTGTTTGTTTACAAGATACAGGTCGAACCTACCCTCCAATATCCATTAATTTATTTCAGAGTTTTCAGGCCCACTACTGAACTCTGGATTCTGGCCCTAACTATTTCTGAGCATAGTTTAAGGTTGTAACCAACTTGTTTTCAAGCCCTTGAACTCTAGGATCCCCCCAACCCACATAATAAGTCAGTTCCAAACTTATTTGCCACAAAGAATACAGGACAGTTTAAGGAAGTCACCAACAGTGTTTTGTTTTGTTTTGGTTTGGTTTTTATTTTTTTCATTTATTTTTATTAGTTGGAAGCTAATTACTTTACAATATTGTAGTGGTTTTTGTCATACATTGACATGAATCAGCCATGGATTTATATGTATTCCCCACCCCGATCCCCCCTCCCACCTCCCTCTCTACCCCATCCCTCTGGGTCTTCCCAGTGCACCAGGCCCGAGCCCTTGTCTCATGCATCCAACCTGGGCTGGTGATCTGTTTCACCATAGATAGTATCAACAGTGTTTTTTAAGCGGCAAGCCAGTTGAATGGCTGGGATGTTAGGCCACTGTCACACAGGTCAATGTGGAGGTAGGATGAAGAAAGTGACAGACGCCCAGAAAGGACAGTATGAAAACGTGGTGGTAGGCTAAGGTAGGAATTCACCACGGATTTGCAGATATGACAGAAACGTGTTAATTTGCATTCATGAGTCACTGTCTTTTAAAGAAGGAAGCCCTGGCTTCAGCTTTCTCTCTTTCACTCTTCTTTATCATTTCCCACACTAAATGCTACCTTTGGGTATACACCAGTTTTTAAAGAAAGAAACCAGTGATATTTCACATCATACCAACTCATTTTGGAAGTACTTTAAACTGGCTCAGACAGTAAAGAGTCTGCCTGCAATGTGAGAGAAACTGGGTTTGATCCCTGGGTCTGGAAGATCCCCTGGAGAAGGAAATGGCATCCTACTCCAGTATTCTTGCCTGGAGAATCCCATGCATGGAGGAGCCTGGTGGACTATAGTCCATTGGGTCGCAAAGAGTTGGACACAACTGAGCGACTAGCACATTTTTAAACTGTCACATTTAAAAATAAAGATGTATTTAAAAGGGTCAAAAAATACTTTAAGTATTTAAGATAAATACTGAAAATAAAAGAAAGGTGGTGATTCAGGTATTTTGCCTTACTTTCTAGGTAGTTTGTCCCACTCTCTTTAAGGGTGTCTGGAAATCCCTCATGCACTGACCCCTGCACTGGGGGTCACTTGTGGACCAATACGCATTAAGACAAGAGTCTCAGGCAGAAGACTGGAACTTCAGACCCAATATATTTTCAATATAACTTGAGTTTAATATTACAGGAGTCTAAGCCAGTTCCAAAACTGTGCCCACTGCTGTTTCTGGCAGGTGTGTGTTCTGGATCATCCATGAAGTTATTTACAATTGCTTGACATGTAAGCACGACAGATTTTAAAGATCAAAACACAGGTGTGTATGTGTTGCACAATCCTGCGGTAAGGGCAGAACATGAGATCATTCTACCTAGAAACAAACCCAAACACAAACACCCACCTGGGGCTCAGGTGCATGGCTCTGTCTGCAGACAGATGAATTTATCTCTGGAGTTTTGTTCTAATATAACTGTGTTCTGATAAGAAATGAGGTTTTGAGGCATTAACACTACTCCAAACTGGGCGAGTCTTTTCAGTTGACAAGCATCTTCTACACCTGCCTTTACGTTCTTTTTAATCTATTCAAAGACCCATTTCTCAACATAAATGGGTTACAGACACCCATGATTTAAACAGCCTTACTTATTATTTTCAGTCTCAATAAACATAAGACAAGAGCACAAAGGTTTCAGGACAGTAGGGGCAGAAATATTTTCCATCTCATTATGAACCAAGAAAGAAAATTATCAAGATAAAGTCTTAAGAAAATAAGTGACTTAATTAAAACCACATCACAAAGTAGTGTGTGCATACCATCCAGTGATGCACTTAATATTAAATATGTCCTATATGTAAAGGCAGTGCACAGTAACTGTTTCATAAATTGTAAAACTACTTCGAGAGAAAGAGAGAGAGTTGAATAGAAGG
Source organism: Cervus elaphus (assembly GCF_910594005.1). NCBI lineage: Eukaryota > Metazoa > Chordata > Mammalia > Artiodactyla > Cervidae > Cervus > Cervus elaphus. Next base: position 34,345,954 of record NC_057825.1, on the reverse strand, counting down.
CAGGGCAGATAATCCTTTTAAGTCATAGCCCTGAATCTTTGGTTAAGCTTCACAGATAGCCTGGAATTTATTTCACTTACAAAAGAAAGCTAACAGCAGGAAAGGAGTTGGGGACCCAACTAAGCAAGTGCACACTTATCTCCTGTGTCCAAAAGCAAACTTCGTCATTCAACAGACTGGGAGTTAAGTTATGTGTGAATAAGAGCACAGAGGGAAGCGTTATATATGTATCTCTGTGGTCAAATAACTACTTTGTGGCTCTCTGATATGAAGGTATTCCAAGGGAAATAAGTCCTGTCTAAAAAAAATAGGAAAGAGAAACACACACACACACAAACATAAACAGGAGACGCATTTTGTACACCACCACCATTTGGTTAACAGATGTTGGTGTCTGCTCTCAGCTTTCACAAACAGATCAGTGCACTTTATTTTTGTGCAGCACCTTCTCTCCAACAGTGATGTCAAAAGCTGTGTGGCTGGTTTGACAGTATGTCTGCGGAATCTGCCTAAGAATGATAAGGGAGCGAACACCTGTCAGGCTTACTTAGATGCTGTCTGCACTGGTGACTGGCTCCATGATAAGGTGGCTGCTGAGCTGCAGAAATGTCCCATCTTTTCTAAAGTGAACCCAGGCACTGTCACGTGTCATGCTGTGTTGCTGTGGCTTGCTTACTTCATGCCTCATTATTATACAACCTTCACTTATATTGAGGGGAGAAGTATATTGAGGGGAGAAGAATATTGTAAACTGTATTGTGTGATTGTGTATTGAAGTGTAATTAGTGTAAGAAGTGTATTGTGTGATTCAAAGGGATGTTTTGGATTAACGGGAACCATATATGACCTATTAAAAAAAAAAACAACTCACTTTTGGAACCCAAGAACCAGGATCTAGTCCTTAGTTTCTTACTGACAATCTCCACTACCGCAAGGCTGTCAGGTAACTCCTCTGGATCTCAGTGTGCCAGGCTGTAAGTTGATCAGTTGGACTAGAAATGCGTTTCTCAAACTTTTCAGGCACCAGGGGCATTTTAACACATTAAAATCTCTCTCGGCCTAATCAAATGGCAGCAGTTATACTTCAAGAATCTGCGCAATTAGAAAGCAGTTACACTTCAAAAATCTGTGCAGTAGTAATGATAAAAAGAAACTCTCGATACAGTGACAATTGAAAATAAAATTCCAATTTATTAATCACAGCAGAGTTTGCATTCATTTTTAAAGGAATGGTATACAGATGTTAGACATTATTTATTTAGTCTACAAACAACAGTGAGTGTTCATATCAGTTTGTCGTTTTTGCAATAATTTCACAGCAGACACACCCACCCCAACTTGGGTCCTCTGTTTAAAGGTTAAGAACCCGGAACTTCAAGACAAACACTCCAAATCCTTTCTGACACTGACTCTCCACAGTTCTGCTTTCTTTAGATGGTTTTTAGGACTGTTTACACATGAGTGACAATTCTTTGGAAATATACTTTTAATTCTGCCTCCTCAGTCCGCCAACCAATCAACCAACCAACCAAGATAAATACACAAACAACCCAAATTAAAAAATGGTTCAAAGGCCTTAACAGACACCATACCAAAGAAGATAAGCAGATGGAAAATAAGCATATGAAAAGATGTTCCATGTCACATGTCATCAGGGGAAGAGACACCACTACACACCTATTAGAATGCCCCAATCTAAGAACATCAACATCATCAAATGCTAGTGAAGCAAGCAGAGCAATGGAAACTCTCATTCATTGCTAGCAGGAATACAAAATGGTACAGCCACTTTGGGAGAGGCAGTTTGACAGTTTCTTTAAACACCAAAAAAAAGTTTTTGTTTAAAAAAACAAACAAAAGCAATTGTGTGCCTTAACATTTATCCAAAAGAGCTGAAAACTTAGGTCTACACCAAAACCTACATGTGGATGTTTACAGTAAATTTATTCATATGCCAAAACTTGGAAGCAACCAAGACGTCCTTCAGTAGATGAATGGATAAATGAAATTGTGGTACATCCAGACAATAGAATATTATTCAGCACTAAAAAGAAATGATCATGCCATAATAAGACACAAAGGAATCTTAAACACATATTACTAACTGAACAGATTAATTACTATCAATGGTCAAAAAGAGAACTCAAAGCCATGCTTTATGCCTTCGTCCTCAGACTATAAAATGTACATAGGTTACTTCAAACTGTAGAAATAACGTTAAAAAGCAAAATCTAAAGAAAACTGACATCTTTTAAGACAGTTATCCCATGAACTGTATAGGGCAAAATATTTAACAACTTTTACCATCAAAATATTATTACTTATATACAGCCTAAATCTTTCTTGCTGCAAATTTGTCTCCTTCTCTGTAACTGACTTCTACTGATTATCCATCATCAAGTCATCAGTAATTTTTTTGTAATTCTCCTCATATAAGTGAATTAAAAAATAATAAGGCACAGAACTTAAAAGTAGTATCCTGAATTTAGGATTTCTCTTGACTGAATCAGGCCAGACTAATTTAACAGTAAAGTGTAATGTTAGATCCTGGCTCTATTACACAGTATGGCTATCTAATTAAAAGGGACTCCTGGAATAAAAGAAAGTCTCAGAGTCTAAGAAAGCATGAAAGAAAGAAGGGAAACTCCTGGCATAGAGACAAACACTGGGATGTGCAAATTATGGTCCATGGAATAAATGCAGCCCACTGCCTAGCTTTGAAAAGTTTTATTGAACACAGCCTTGTTTCTTACTTTATACATTTTCTATGTTGCTTTTTTGATATGCTGGCATAGCTGAACTATTGGCCCACAAAGCATAAACTCTTGACTATGTGGCCCTTTCCAGAAAAAATCTGCTGACCTCTGACTTAGACTTTCACCTCTGCCCTGGGTTGGTTCATTCTGGAGCTCCAGGACTCAGATTAGGTCTTCTCTCCTCTATCTGCACTTATCCACAGTGCTTTTGATTTCAGTAAATGACTATTTAATCTCTCAAATTAAACCAATAAAAACTAACCAACCAAACAAAAACCCTGAAATTACCCCTAATTCCAATAATTCCACTCTCACTCCACATCCAGTCTATCAGCGAACCCTCAACTGCCTCAATATATTCAGAAACCTGACATTCACCATCACTTGTGCTGCTATCACTCCACTCAAACCTACCATCAACTCTCCCGTGGATTCTTGCAGGAGCCTCTTAATTGGTCTCCTGGCTTCTACCCTGATCCCTTTCATCCATTCACATGACAGAAGTCAGAGTGATCTGGATAAAATGACAGATCACATCATTCATCTTCCCCACTGCCAGGCTGTGCCCTGGCCACACTGGAATCCTGGCTGATCCTGGATCACTCTCAGCAGCCTCCCATCTCAGGCCTTCATGCTTGCTGACTCTTCTCCCCACAGTGTTCCTCACCCAGATCTATGCATGGCTCACTCTTGCATTTTTTTTTGCTCAAATGCTGCTTTCTCAGAGAGGCATTACCTGACCACCCTATCCAAAACAGCAACTTCATCTCTCACCCTTACCCCATCCACACACCTGCCCCTTTTCCCGGTTTTATTTTTCTGCGTATTTCTTGTTTACTTTGTTGTCTGTCTCTGCCAGGTACAGTGTACTCTCCATGAGGACAGGAACTTCATCTCTTCTGCTCACTGCTCTACCCGCAAGCGCCTGGAACACTGCCAGTAAGTGTCCAATAAATATTTGTTTAATGAGTGAATGAATGGGTGAATAGGCCATCCCAAGTGTTTACAACACAGTCCTATGCAAAATTATATTTCTGACTTTTATTATAAAGACTAATGGGAAAATCAAAACTTCTTAGTGAAAGGTGCTTCACAAATAAATTGGCTAGAAAGTGCCATTCTACTCTAAAGCAAGGGATTGTGGTTGTTTAGTAGCCAAGTACGTGCGACTCTTTGCAGCCCCACAGACTGCAATGCGCCAGGCTTCCCTGCTCTTCACTGTCTCCCAGATTTTGCTCAAACTCATGTTCATTGAGTCGGTAATGTCATCCAACCATCTCATTCTCTGTTGCCCCGTTCTCAATCTTTCCCAGCATCGAGGTCTTTTCCAATAAGTCCCCTCTTTGTTTCAGTGGGCTAAAGTACTGGAGCTTCAGCTTCAGCATCAGTCTTTTCAACGAATATTCAGAGTTGATTTCCTTTAGGATTGACTGGTTTGATCCCTGCATTCCTAGCTGCTTTTAATGACTTCAAGCAAGGTATTCTGCCCCTTAATTAATTTTTTTTTACTCAAATTCCTATATACTAAAGGAGTTTATGGTTAATCTTTTTCTTCATTCTCCTAATTCTTTAAACTTTGGAAATTCGATTTCTCAATCTCATCTTCATTTTTTGTTTTCTCCTGGATTATATCCAAGGCTTGCAAAACCAAAGGTCATGTATCAACCTGTACCACAGAATGCTTTAAGCTGCCAGAAATTTTCATTGGCAATACAGAACTGTCATTGATTTCTTGGCAGTACATTGTCAAGTGATGCATTGATAAATCAAAAAGAAATGACATCACGTTAATCCAACAACTAGATTTGACTGAGTTAAAAATCTAAAAACAGCAAGGAAAGATTAGGGACGCTGTGATCCTGGCATGAAATCAGTCTGCACACATTAAAGCCACACTCAGTGTGATCCAAAGCCTCGCCCCTGTTGCACTCTACAATCTGGGAGCCAGATCACTGGAGCTGGCTTGGGTCACCATAGCTGCTTTTGATGACTTAAAGCACATCCTCCTGGTGCTCTGAATCCTAGGACACCCCAGATAATTAACAATAACAAAAACCCTTCTTATGCTTTCCTGGGCCTGTGTGGACCTGAGGGATATGGGCAGCCCACCTGGTCCTTGCCTGAAGTCTTATGAAGCCTAGAGGCTTGAATTCAAGCTGTGAATTGTACACACCAAAGTGGGGAAAGTAAAGAGTCACTTATTTATGTATTATTATTAGTTAGCTTTTGCTCAATTAGGGTCTTGTCAAAAGCAGATGGTGACCTGTGCCAGGGCACCCCACCCACCAAGGCTTCCTTAGACGAGGACTGAAGGTTTGTGCTCTCCTCAAAGTCATGAGCTGAAGCTCTAAGTCTCAGTGTGATGGGACCTGGAGATGGGGCCTTTGGGAGGTAATTAGATGAGAAGAAGTCATGAGGGTACAGCCCTGGACCAATGCGATCAACACACTTAGAAGAGAGCAGAGGGACTGCTCTTTGTGCCTTGTGAGGAAGGCAGTGAAAAGGCAGCTGTCTGCAGGCCAGGAACAGAGCCCTCACCAGAAGCCAAGCAGACCGGCACCTCGAACCTGGACTTCGTCTCCAGAACTGTGAGAAATAAAACTCTGTTGCTTAAGGCACCCAGTCTATGGTGTTTTGTCACGGCAGCCTGAGCTGACTAATACATGAGGTTTTAGATCTTAACTGCTACTACTGCTAAGTCACTTCAGTCGTGTTCGACTCTGTGCAACCCCATCCCTGGGATTCTCCAGGCAAGAACACTGGAGTGGGTTGCCATTTCCTTCTCCAATGCATAAAAGTTGCATTAAATTGCCAAGTCTCAGAAAGCATATTTGTATGCTTGTTGACAACATTCTAAATTTGATTTCTTCTATTCACAACAGGAGAATATAGGAATTCTTTTGCCCATCCTCATCTCCCTGTCTCTCCCTCCCTCCCTCTTACACACACACACACACACACACACACACACACTACTCTGAGAGCAGCCACATCATGCCGAGACAAGTCTTCTTTGCAGGGAACCATAAACTGATGGAAAGAACAATTCCAGAATGTCCCGGTGAAAAAAAAAAGGCATGTCAAGGCAGGATCCCAGAGACCTGGCCCCCACCCACTCCAGTGTTCTTATCCAGAGAAGCCAGAAGCAGGACAGGGAAGCAAATGCACGGAAGGTGGGCTGGGGCGAATGCATGCTGAGGCTAAACGCAGAGGCGTGAAACACACAACTGCATTGTCCCTGTTCTGTAACCATTCAGAGGAGCTCCTCCAAACTCACACAAGAATCTATTCTTGGCTTTTCAATGAGAAAAATTAACACAATGAATGTCCAAGCTAGGAATAGGGAGATAAACCCATGCATAATATCGTAGATGTTGTTCTTCAAAGCCCTGAACAAACACACTTATCTGATCATACTATCAGATGCCAGGAAAAAAAGGACTGGTCAATTCTATTAAGGATGGTATGCTGGACAATGCAAACACACACATGCACCCCTCAAAAGAAAAGAAAACACAGCAGAAGTAGGTAGCCTTTAGTACAGCTGCATTTCCTGAGTTCCTCTGATTTTATTGTTCCCTTTTGATCACATCCCTGAACTAAACTCTAAAGAACTTACAACATGTCAAGAAAGTCTTTTGTTCTAAAATTTACACACAAAGAAATCAAGTAGCCATTGTTTCCAAATTAGCTAAAGAGAAGGAAAAGACATTAACTTTAAAATCTGAGGAAAATAAGGTCCCAATCTACAAACTTTGACATGTCTCCTACAAATCACTAAACATTTCAAGTGCTATACCTATTCTAGAAGAGTCAGTCCTGGTGTCAATGACATAATTTATTCATTAATATGGCATTAGGGCTTCCCTGATAGATAGCTCAGTTAGTAGAAAATCCGCTTGCAATGCAGGAGACCCCGACTCAATTCCTGGGTCTGGAAGATCCACTGGAGAAGGGATAGGCTACCCACTCTTTTATTCTTGGGCTTTCCTTGTGGCTCAGCTGGTAAAGAATCCATCTGCAATGCAGGAGACCTGGGTTCGATCCTGGGTTGGGAAGATCCCCTGGAGAAGGGATAGGCTACCCACTCCAGTATTCTGGCCCGGAGAATTCCATGGACTGTATAGTCCATAGGATCACAAAGAGTTGGACACAACTGAGAGACTTTCACTTTCACTTTCAATATGGAATTAAGAGTGCCTCCAACAAGGGATAAATGAAATTCTCAGCCACAGTATTCCAATTAAAAATGAGTATAGGGCATGAAACATGAAAAACAATTAGAGGACAATGAGATTCCCCCTCCTTTGCCTTCAGTTGCTATCAGTAAGACAATACCAACTGCGGGGGCTGGGGGGGGAAGCCTTTACTTTGGGAAGACCTATTAGACAGGAAAACATGAATTGACTGTCTCATTTCTTGACTCCTTAACCAGAGGGCACTCCCAACCATTAAATGAATGATCTCTCTCCATAGCAACCTTGGATGTACCTGATGGTGGCCCACTTCCAGCAGTGGAGAGCTAATCATTTCAAAAGGCAAACAAATGAAGCAAAGAAGATATACAGGAAAAGTCTTCAAAACTAGCAGTACTATAGGAATATGAGAATCCCACCATCATCTCTCATTGATATATGTGATTGCTAGAACAGTATTCTACAAGGTATGTATAAAGATATTCAGTGTTAGGGACAGTAGCAAAAGGCTGAAAAATGAAAACAAAAACTGCTATGTTCATCAGCAAGGATTTGGTAAAATAAATTATTATGTTACAAACATTCAATAGACCCACCTGGGTTAATACAGAATAATCTCCATGATATATTGTGAAGTTTAAAAAAAAAAAAAGAAGGTTGCAGCATACTTCGTATAGTATGATATACAAGTGACAGAAAAGATACTTTCATACTTTTATACTCATGAAGAACACCGTTTTATAACTGGCTACAATGGGGAGAGAAACTGGAAGTCTAGGTAGTATGGGAATGAAGAAAATGTCTTTTGCATTGTATATCCTTTTATACCATTTTCTTTGCTTAAAATTTTTTAAATTTAAATTTTATTTTATGGATATACTGCTTGATTTTTCTTTAAAAAATGTCTTAAAAATGTGAGAGAGAAATGAATTTCTTCTTGTAAAGTTAAATTCTTTTCCTTTGTAGCTTCTATTCATTAATCTTTGTATAATCTCTTAGAATCATTAAATACAAAACAATAATAACCAAAATGCCCTCTAATCTCCCACTTTCAGTTGTATGATTCTGTTGTAGTTCATTAACATCTAAAAATATCTTAAAATATGATACTTCCAATCAAACAAAAAGCTTTGGAACATAGTTTTTAGCTATTTTAGGGAGAAATCTTTCTTATATTTTATAGTTGTTCTTTATTTTCAGAATTAATAGCTAAGTTAATTACTTTAACGACAATTGGTGGATGGAATTAATAGTTCCTGGCTTTTTACATATAGTAACTATGACCTTTGGGTTTCAGAGAAGTCAAAATATTAGTTCTATTCTTTAAAGTATTTAAGTAACATTTTTCTGAATAAAAAAGTAATGCATGCTCACTGTAGAAAACTTGAAAAATAGAGAAAAGCAAAAAGGAATATTAAAACAATTCATTATCCTACTATCCCAGAGAAAGTTACTATTAGTTTTGATGTATAGCCTTCCTTTTCTATTTCCAATGCATTCAAGTATATATATTTTAAATACTTGGAATCAAGCTGCACTAATTGTTTAAAGAGTCTACTTTAATAAATTATCACTTCTACTTATATTTGTTTTATAATTTTTGTACTTAAGATTATAAAATATGCATTACTTGTAAAGTTTCAGATAAATTTTTAATTTTAATTTTCTGTTTTAGTCTCTTTGACAAATATTACCTGAAATCAAAAAAATTTAAATGACTCAAAATTCACAAAGTGAAACCAGGGTAAAAGAAATTTACATAATTAAACTCTCAAAGAATGCTTTTTGAAAATTTGAAGCATTTATACTTCTAAGGTTATTAAAGCTTAAAACTGAACTGAAGACTTTTGGAATGCTCTGTATTATAAATATATTTTCATGACATTAAAATTTTTTCAAATGGATGACAGGATTCTTTACACTGATACGTCACAATATACTTGGTTAGTCCCTTATTACTGGATATTTAGGTTGTTTCTTTGAAGAGGTCACAAAGAACATAAAGATGACAGCTAAAAAGCCCTCATGTTAGATTAGACCCAGGTTAGAATTATATGAACATAGTGAAATCCTGAACAATTGATATGAACCTTTTAAAAGTTTTCAACACATATTCTCAAGTTATCTTCCAGAAGGGGTAATAAGCAACAATGCCAACAACACTGGACATATTTAGAGCAAAATAAAAACGTCTTTTATCATACACATAAAATATATGTGATTTTTCTCCCTGAACCAAAGACAACTATAAGAATAGTTAAAGTAATAGGTTTCAAGTGTTGTTACCCCAGCTTGAAATAAAATTCCAATACAGAGCTCAGAACTGCTCTTAAAAAATAACCCATAGTCCTTCCTGGGGTTTAAAAAGAAGCAAAGGTTTAAATAAATTCATACTAAAATTCAGTTATCAGGTCTTCAATGTGAGCAGGAAGATAATCAGAAGCTCACATATTAGAAGTAAGCTACATCTTGTATCAGTTTGCTCAGAAGCCCCACCACACCATGAGGGGAATAAAGCAGGGTATTAGAATCAAACCAATAGATGACTAAATAATAAGACTGAACATTTACTCCTACTGTCACTGTCTTTCTGAAAGTTTAGTTGAAGTAACTGATCTGGGGAGAAGTGAGACTAACCATCTCACATCATGGAAGAAGTTAGCAGATCTGTGCCCACCCAGATAGAAGACAAAGGGAAAAAGTGTGAAGATTCTAATAATTTCTTGTCTGCATTTCCAGTCTGACTTGAAACCATTCAATTTTTAGGCAGGTCCTTCAAATCCATTTAAAAATCAAGTTTCAGAGATTACAATCTTGTTCAGAACTAATTTTCCTGTCCTCTGAGAATTATAAACATGCTGATAACTTTCAACAATGCATTGGGCAAAAACAATAAAAAGGGCCTTGGGTCATAAAATCAATCCATTTCAGTTTCTGCATGGTCCCACCTTTCAAAACCTAAAAATGGGGTAGAATTTGGAATAAAGGAAAGGAGAAAAATTCACGGCCACTAGGAGTGGTTATTACCTGTACAAAGCAGAACCAAACACCCATGATACCAAACCAGGCCATGTGCAGACTTCTAGAAGTAGTAGGCCATGGCTCATAAAAGAATCAAACATACTCTGACAACAGTATGCAAAATATGAATAATGGTCTTCCAACAAAATCAGATTCTGGTTAAATTACTTAATTTAGTACAAAGGATAAAACTTTTATAATAGCCAAAGAGATAAAATATGTATTTTTTTCAATCCACTCAATGCAGACAATTCTGACCCTTTATAATAAAATGGTTCACCTCTGTGCTGGATCTTCTTTAAAAGTATCTTCCAAGTTTAGACCACAAGGACACCTTTTAGGTGAAAGTGCATTACATTGGGTTCCTTGAGTTCTTCCGTAACAAAAAGCTCTTGGATGGGGTCCAAAAAAGTCTTTCCAAGTATAAATGAAAACTCTCATTTACTTAGATAGATAAAATGATTTAGTTCTGACATTTAATAGTGGTATGGTCTTGAAAAAAAGTACTTCTCTAAGACTCTGTTTCATCATCAGTAATAAGAAAGCTATTAATGGCATCCACCTTATAGGGTAAAAATGCAGATTAAATAAGACAGCACAGGAAAAACACTCAATATGTGAACATTATTGTTATAGGTACGACAGGTTAATTACCTTGGAATATATAGAGTAACTAAATCTCAACCAACAAAATGTTGTCTACCAGAAGGACTTACACTGCTTTAACAAATAGTGAAAATAACCTGTCATTAAGATCATTGCATCTGGTCCCATCACTTCATGGCAAATAGATGGGGAAACAGTAGAAACAGTGGCTAACTTTATTTTTCTGAACTCCAAAATCACTGCGGATGGTGACTGCAGCCATGAAATTAAAAGACACTTGTTCCTTGGAAGGAAAGTTATGACCAACCTAGACAGCATATTAAAAAACAGAGACATTATTTTGTCAACAAAGGTCCATCTAGTCAAGGCTATGGTTTTTCCAGTAGTCATGTATGGATGTGAGAGTTGGACTATAAAGAAGGCTGAGTGCAGAAGAACTGATGCTTTTGAAGTGTGCTGTTGGAGAAGACTCTTGAGAGTCCCTTGGACTGCAAGGAGATCCAACCAGTCCATCCTAAAGGAGATCAGTCCTGGGTGTTCATTGGAGGGACTGATGCTGAAGCTGAAACTCCAATACTTTGGGCACCTGATGCAAAGAGCTGACTCATTTGAAAAGACCCTGATGCTGGGAAAGATTGAGGGCAGGAGGAGAAGGGGATGACAGAGGATGAGATGGTTGGATGGCATCACCGACACAATGGACATAGGTTTGGGTGGACTCCAGGAGTTGGTGATGGAGAGGAGGCCTGGTGTGCTGCGGTTCATGGGGTCGCAAAGAGTCGGACACGACTGAGCGACTGAACTGGAAACACACAGATTATAGTTGTCCCCTAGCAATCGTCAGAAGTAGGTTCAAGGACCTCAGCAGATACCAAAACTTATGGCTGCTATAAAGTGGTGTGATATTTGTATAAAAACTATGGCACAATCCTCCCCATACTTTAAATCATCTCTAGATTACATATAATACCTAATACAATGTAAATTTTATGTAAATAGTTTAAACACAGTGTAAATAGTTGCCTGAATACAACAGATTCATGTTTCACTTTTCAGAACTTTCTGGAGATTTTTTCCCTGAGTATTTCAATCCCTGATTGGCCACATCCACAGATGCAGAACCATTGGATATGGAGGGCCAATTGTACTTAAAAATAAATATATTACTGAAGTCTTTAAGAAGTCTCAAAAATATCTTCCTGTGCTAAGTTACTTAAATATTCTCTTTGAAAGTGTTTCACTAGTCATTGGTTTAAAAATCAGAACTTTATTTTCTCATAATTCTGGAGACTCGAAGTCCAGGGTCAAGATATTGGCAGGATAGGGTTTTTTCTGAGGCCTCTGTCTCAGGCTTGTAGATGGCCTACTTTCCCCTGCATCTTCACACAGTCATCCCTCTGTGTGTATCTGTGCCCTAACTTCCTCTTTTTATAAAGACACCAGCCATACAGACTGGGGTTCACACTGATGACCTCGTTTTAACTTAATTACCTCTTTAAAAATCCTCTTTCCAAACATAGTCACATTCTGACATATGGGGTGGGGGGGTGGTTAGGGCTTCAATATATGAATTTGGAAAGAACACAATTCAGCCCCTGACAACGAGTATGTATTTTCTCTGCTTAAAAGCCTTTGCTGCTCCCTCCCCCAGTTTTCTATACAACATATTATAGATTTCTAAACGTGGCATGTAAAATGACCTTACCAACCTGGATGCCTATCTTACTTTTCCAGCTTCCTCTCCTGTATCTCCTGGTTTTGCACCCTAGATACTGACCCCACTGAACCAATGTTCATTTTCCAAACATACTCTTTCATACCTCCTTGACTGTGAATATCTTGTTGTCTCTGTCTACAATACTCTCCCATATCAGGTACTCTCTGAAGTTATTTTGATGCCTGAGGCAGAGCCCATTACATTCTTCCCACTCCTCCAAGAACCCTGAACACCCTGCTATTACAGCATGTATCACCCTGAACTGCAATTAATTCTCTCCATGTCTTTTTCCACCACCTCACTGGAAATTCCTTGAAGGCAAGGAGCAAGCCTGGTTTTCCTCATTACTGATTCTTCTGCACCCAGTGCAGACCTGGTGCACAGCAGGAACGAAAAAAATATTTCTTGAACAAAGGAAATGAATAATGAAGTGAAGATATGAACAAATTAGTGACAGCAAAAAGTGTTTAATTTCTCTTTTAATATCCAGTATAGTGGTATGGTAATCACCAAACTTAGGATGTGCTTAATACATGATTGCTGAGTAAAATACTGACTGAACCATAGAAGAAAACCCAAAACAATGAGGGGCTCTGGATTAATTCACTTGAAGATAAGTTATGAAAGCCGATCATCTTTGGAGTAAAAAGGAAATGGATTTTAAAAAGCCTATAAACTTCAGGGAAGAAGCCCCAAGACACATGTGACAAGGCAATCTGAGCTCCACTCCAATCCAAGAACAAAGGGTTCCTGGTTTAAGCTATGGAAGGGTCTGTTCCAGCAAGCAGCTGGGCAGATTTTCCTCACACGAATAGTTTTTAACGTATGGGAAAAAGAAAAGAGCAAAGCAAAACAAGCAAAGGCAGCAAAAGGGAATAATTAGTGTAAACTGTTTTGTTTTGCTTTTTTTTTTTTTAAATGCATTGGACAAACCCCAAGGAGAATGTTGTGGAATAAACATCTGTTCACTCGGAACATGATGGAGCCTCCTTGACAGGATCTGTGGCCTGTGTGTGTCCTTACGTGCCCGAGGTTTCTATTTGTGTTTTCTCTGTGCAGACAGCCCAGAGAGTGGCCTAGAAAGAGGCCTACTCCAGGCTAGGACACACTCCACTGTCTCCAGTCAGGGCTGGGGCTGGGGGCAGCTCTCCTTTAGTTGTGTTTGACATGGCAAAAAGCACACAGGAGGGAAGGGCAAACACCAGTCGCGGGTACGTACAGAACTGCCTTGCTCTGTTTGTACGGGTTTCTCCCAACACTCCATTTTTACTGTTTCCATTAAAGTCACCAGACATGTCACATGCAGGGGATCAGCATTTGTTTCCCATCCCTATGGTCCCTGGTACCAAGATACTCAGTACAATATGCTGAAAGCATCTGTTTCCTTGTGCCAGACGTGTCCCTTGCAATCAGTCACTGAGCCTGGGAGTTTCTGTTAAGGAGAGAGATCCTTGGGCAGATTCTTCTCCAGTCTCCAGGATCACCTGTTAGTTTCTGCATCCCTAACAGAGTAGATGTGAGTAGCTGTGGGCTGAGAGGTGAAATTAGATGGGAACACTAGCAATTTTCAGTGGGCAGTGAGTGCCCTGAGGGAAACACCCCCAAGGAGAGTTGGGTGGCTTTAATTCCCATCCTCAAGACAGTAGATCACCTCACCTCAGTGTCTTGGGCCACGTGGGTCCACTTCTGCACCCTCTGACCCAGTCTGTCAGCCCAGCCCATCTTACACAAGTTTCACTCTGAACAGCACACCGTGTCAAGATGTAGACAGACTTTGCCTCACCCTCCATCTTTCTTTCTGGCTGCAGTCAAAACCTGTACTGACATTCAATTTACTTGCCTTTTCTCTTCCTAACACCTCGTGAGCACAGGTTTGTTTCTTTGTTTTTTTTATGATTCTCTTTCATTATGGCATTAATGTCTAAATCTGGCATTTTATTAAGTACCAGGCAGGGGTGACGGCCTTATGCTTCTTTCCTTGACCTTTGTCCCTGGCTCTGTGTTATTTACACAAGGAGTTTTAAGTCATGATAACCATGGTGCCTTGATTATCTAAGTCATACGGGACTTTTTTTCCCCCAGATATCTTTTTGCTCTGACCTGCCTCAAGTCCAGAAAAAAAAAAACTCTTTTTTTTTTTTCTTTCTCCTCATAGGCATATAGCTTTCTATTATCTCTGAAGTCTCCTGGTAGAGCCAGCTACTGACTTATGCCATACAACATAAGAGGCTGCATTTAACAGAATCACTTTGAAAGTGGCCAGTTGGGGCTGTTAAGAAAACTAATTATAAAACTTACCAGAGTCCACCTACTGAGTTGGCTGGAACAAGTGCCAGCACTCAGAGCTTCATATTCAGAAGGTCATGGAGAAAGCAGAGTAGCTGAGGCTGGGAAGGCGTGTAGGGAACAGCAAGGATTTCACAGGGGTCGGGGGCAGGGTGGGGCATGCCAGAAGTCTGCCCTCAAACACAATTCCAACATCTTTTCTTTGGGACACCCCCTCTATCTGTCCACACACAATAAAAAATGCTTATGCATACATATGGTACCACTTTTGATTTTCTATATAACTGTGATTGAAAAACCAATTTATTCTAACGGAGTGGATGGTTACGCCACAGTTTAATTTTATCTGAAGGGGGAAAAAAAGCTGACATCTTAGCAGTTCAACAAGTCTTTGTCACCAGAGGCCTGTGACACAAATCTCGATATTTTATGGGAACATGTATAGCTTTTCTTCATTTGTGGCTATAATTGCTGCTGGAGACGCCCCAACATGTAAAGGTTGATGCTTCTGAATGTGCTGAAAGATGTTGGAACTAAACCATGCAGTGACAGCTATCAAAATGTCACCAATGCAGTGTCATATTCAGTCAAGATGCTTCAAAATGCAAATGTTCAGCTAACACTGTTCTAGCTGCAGAAGGAAGAGGATTACCTGGCTGGTTGGTGGGGAAAATGAAATGCATTAATGAGCATAACAGTGCTTAGTTAGGAAAGAGGCTGGTAACAGAGGAGGTCACTGCAGGAAGAGGTCTCCTGCAAGGGTGTGTCCTGTGTGTGGTTGTGTACACCAGACACTTTACATGCTTTATGTGTTTGAACTCAATCCCCACAACTGTCCTTATGCCCAGTTTACTGGGGACAAAACTGACTCATAGACAGGTTAAGGAACTAGTCCAGTATTACCAGCTAGTAAGCACCGAAGGTGGGATTCAAAGCCAGGTTCTTCTGACTCTGGAGTCCATACTTTAACCACTATGCAAGTTCTAGTTTCTCATTGTGTCCCTCTGCAGAAAGTGGTGTACATTTCAAGCGTCCTGTATCTTTACTGCCCAGGTATGAGCCCTGTACTCAGAGTCCAAAGGTGGTACCGTCTTCATCTTGCCCTTACCAGCTCCTAAGGGCAGCATGAAACAGTAAAAGTTCAACATTTCAAATTTCTAAATTTTATGCTTCAACAACTAACTGCCAATCACCTAACCACTTGAGTATAAATTCAAAAGGCTTTATTTGAAACCACTGGTATTCATTTTTTGATAGTATTTGATCTGAAGAGATGGTTACCATTGCTCAGATTTAAACTTATGCTAATTAAGGGACAGGAAACAGTATAACCTAGTGAATTATGTTTGAAATTGAAAGCAAGCAAAAGGATGTCCAAATGTTTGGTCCAAGATCCACCAGAGTCTATCTCTGGCTTTAGATTAAACAATTAACCATCTCATCCCTGTTTACCCAAAATGTAGAAAGGAAACAGTCCTTCACTCAACAGATGAGTGGTTAAATGAGCTGCAGCTGTGCCAGCCTGGCATTGAGCAACTTCTGTGCAGGATGCTTTGACCACAAAAGAGCTGGAGGGGACAAGCGCCAGAAGGGACACACCCACTGTGCTCCCTGTTACATTATGAATGCAGGGCTCAGCACTGCTCAAGGGGCTTCAGGATAATATCCGCGACAGGTCTGCCACAGAGCTCTGGCTGATCCTTGCTGGAAAAGTGGAAGGAGAATCTGGGTTCTAAACAGTTTCAGAATAAAAGGAAGAAGGAGCTTTGAGACACTGGGAGGCTGGATCATACCAGACACTCTTTGAAAATGGGGAAAATTAAAATTGGCATATTCTTATCTAACCAATATATAATTCCCACTTTCCACCTACTCTCAACCCAATTCTTATCCTCATCCCCATGACAAACTCTGGGGTGATGTGCACT
Organism: Cervus elaphus; assembly: GCF_910594005.1. NCBI lineage: Eukaryota > Metazoa > Chordata > Mammalia > Artiodactyla > Cervidae > Cervus > Cervus elaphus. Next base: position 34,329,444 of record NC_057825.1, on the reverse strand, counting down.
ATTAAAACCTGCTCAAGCAGGCAGATCTTTGGCTTCCTCCATCACCAGCCCCAAGCCCTAAAGTCACCCCAAGAGCCCTAAGGGTCACAGAATAGTCCTGGGGTTCAGGCAACTAAAGACAAGAAGTGCCAACTAGTGTCCCTTCCCCCAGAAGGGTAATGGTTGGATATGTGCCCTCTGCCCCACAGTGCCATTTTTCAGATGCTTTATAAACCACTTGAAAAGAAAACTGCTTACCCATAATTCCTTGAAAATGTCTGGCTGGTTTAACTAATTCCTCAGTTATGAGCCTTTCCTCTAATGGGAATCTGTTGGAAAGCTGGCTCTTCACAATTGAAAACTGGGATCACCACAGTCATAAGCCATCATTAATAAATTTACGAAAAACCACACTAATAGTTTTAACTTTGTAGTAGTCTCCAGAAATTTGACTAAATAGCCTTAAATTAAAGGGGAAAAAAGCATGGATAGTAGAAATCTTTCATGTACCAGATTCTGACAACTCTTAGACCACAAGTTCCTATACTTTCCAAACTCTCCTATTCACCACTGTCACTAATAGCCACCATATCACACCCTTTGCTCACTTGCCCACACTCACTATTCATTATGAAGTCCTTTGAAGTTCCACCTACCTCTGTTTTTATTTTTATTTTTTTTAAACAATTGTGTCCCTTCCCAGTTCACTTAATTCAGTTCTCTGGATAAATGTGTATGTGATATTTGCATGTGCTAAATGTAGTGCTTGTGCCAAAAAAGAAAAAGAAAAAAAAAAAGCCACCAAATACTTAGAAAGTACCTTCTGGGAGCTCAATTTTCTATTAGGAATAATAGGAATACAAAAAGCATATTTGTGTGACTGTGTGGGTGGTGCTTAAGCACGCAAGGGCACGTGTGTGGGCTCCTTTAAACTGTTGCTTCCACAGCTCAGGGCCCTGGCCAAGTGAACGGGGAAATGCTGGCAACATAATGTATGAAGACAGACACTAACCCAGCAGACTAGGGGGCTGAGGGACCTGGATGGCCATTGGCTCCTGCTGAACACATGGTAAGCTCTGTGCATAGAGCCCAGAACAAAAGAATAATTTGGATTTTTTTCTTTTTTTTTTTTGAGGATGTAGAATCCTTCTGGATCATTACCTTTTAGTTGGGAACATGTATTACCTAACCAAATTCTGGCACATGATTAAGCTACGGCCAGGATGACACATGATTAAACATCCATGGTGGTTCCCTGACAGTGTCTGAAAATGCCAGGCACATTCTCCCACCTGGGACTAGTTCACACATTCCTTCTGGCTGTCCTTCCCCTCCTGGAAAATTGTTATTCTTCCTGCAATGTCCACGACAGGAGCCATACCTTCTGTGAGTCCTTGGGCCTTCCGAAGACCAAGTGCACGGCTCTTCCGGCTGGGCTCCAGCGGTTTTGCGTGCCCACCTCCAGTACAGGACTGACCACACTGTTCCAGCTGGTTACTGCTGGGCTTGTCTCTACCAGGAGACTGTCATTCTTGAGGCAGTGACATCTTTATCCTTATTTCACAACTCCCTACCCCGACCCAAACAATGCTAGTCAAGTGCCTGGCGTGGGCTACTGCTGTTTAGTCACTAAGTCATGTCCAACTCTTTGCAACCCCATGGACTGTAGTCCACGAGGCTCCTCTGTCTATGAGATTTCCTAGGCAAGAACATTGGAGTGGGTTGCCGATTCCTCCTCCTGACCCAGGAATCGAACCTGAGTACCCTGCTCGGCAGGTGGATTATTTACCACTGAGCCACTAGGGAAGCCCACCTGGTATGTGACAGGCTCTCAGAAAACTGGTTGCGTGAATAAAGGGCTATACTTAGCATTTCTTCAAATAAACAAAAAGATCCTGAAATACTTTGACAGAAATCGATTCACTCAGAACATAGGAACTTCAGATCAAACAGAAGCTTTCTCTCTCACCCACTCAACTGAAAAGACAACTTTGTTGATGGTACTTAAAGCTCCAAAATATGCTTTCCATACCAATAAAATTTCCAGGCATGAACTAAAAGCAGAATTGAGGCTGCCAGATAGCTTAAACCACAGGTGATAACTTGAAACAGAGAAAGAAAGGACAAAGGCATTAATGAGAATAAACAAAGATTTCCTATTCTGCCAACTTTAACTTCTTTTCTATTCAAAAAACCTCCCACAATCCCTAGCTAAAGAGTCACAGTGTCAATCATGCAATAATAAATAATAATAATGCAGGCGAAAGCTGCCTTAGGCAAGCAGGATCAAGAGTAGGGTGGAAGTCTCAAGCTGAGTTCACTGCCTCTTTTGTAATGATGAAAGAGTAAGAATTGGCTTCTAAATAATAAAGGAGACAGACCAGAAAGGTCTAAAAAATGGAAAAATACAAATTTAAGTGTGACTATTCTAGTCCTAAGGGATAAACCCTCTTAGTGGGGTGAAACAGTAGTAGCACAGAGATACAGAATAGAGACAGGGAGTCCTTTACCAAAACCACCTTTGCTACCAATAGTGAGGCATGAAGTGGGAGCCACCTTATTAAGAAAACTGTGTGTATATCAGCATTTTTAAACTTTCCTGATGAACGCTATATAATATAAGCAGTCATTTTTGTTTTTCCTCTAGGTCTGTGTCTTTTCTCCCTACGTGAGCTTCTTCATTTTGAGTTTGTTTGTATAGGTTTACTGTCCTGCAAACTTAAACCTGATGCAAGTATTGTGCTGTTTTTGTTTTGAGTTTCTGGATCATCAGATGACAGTGAACATGGTTTGATATTTGTTAGTTGTCTTATTCCTCTCTTGTAAACTGAAGGGCATTATTCTTTATTTACAATGGGATCTTAAGTGTTCCTCTGATCATTTATGCAGAAATGATGTCAATTATTGTTATACTTGTGACAGATAACTTTCCAATTTGTTTTTAAATTGTTTTCATGATAGTCCTAACATAGAAGAAAAGTTCAGCTTGAATGGCTGGGGGAATGTATCTGAGATTAGAACCCAGGCTTGTCTGATCTCCCCACTCAAGTCCTTAAATAATCTGCTGAACAGAGTTAATTTTACACTATTAAACTCTATTGATGATGTAGAGCCAACACTGGAGAAGTCAGTTGATATAATGTAATTTGGGTTTTGTTTTTTTTCCCTGCTTTCTTAAAGCTGTATTTGCTACTGCTACCAAAAGTATATGTAGATCAGCCTACCTACCTTCATGTATGTTGCTTCATATATGCTATAGGTGTAAAAATAGGCTAACCAACTTTGCCAGGTCAGTATATTAATAAAACAAAATCAGAGTTTGTCCTTAAAACAGGTTCTTCAACAACACTGTAAAGCAACTATACTCCAATAAAAATTAATTTAAAAATAAAACAGGCTCTTCAATACTCAGAGTCACTCCCTTTCTCTGAGTCCAGGGAGCAAGGCTCTTTTCCTGGGGGTTGCCAGGAGTCTCACCTTTGGATAAATCATGGGGTTTTTCCAAGAGACTGTAATATGACCTTCCTATAGCAGTCACTTGATAAATGCTCATTTAAGATGATGAAATACTCTTCTTCAGAGTTCTAAACTGCCCAGGAGAAACTTCTCCAGTCAAGATAAGAGAAATGGAAATTTTCCATACGCAGGGAAGTAACTGGGATGTTATTTCTATGAGAAAAAAAAGTCTTACAATTTTCTTTAAGTCAAAGAACTTACTATTTTCATCCTTACAGAAATCTAAAAATTATACATCAATATATTTGTTTTCTAAATAGAAACACATGATTCACTTTAAAGAAAAGCTGGCTATGAAAAAGATTTCTATCAATTGAATTGAATGGAATGAATCACATTTTCCCATTAAGTTCCACTTAAAAATTTATAATATTGAATCAAATTTGGCCTACTACTCAAAGATGTCCCTGGACTACTTAAAATCATTTAAAGAAAATACTTATTTCTCTCTAATCAAAGTAATTTTAAAAATGCATTTCAAACAAGTCACAAAATGAAAATTCCACATAGGTCTCAAAATTTCATAAATCTGCTGCATTGGGAGCAAACTACAGGAAGAAAAGATAAACCATATATAGGGCCTGGTCTGTGAAGCTAATCCTATAACCTCTTCCCTTTTAGGATAAATACCACTTTCTAAAGGTCTTCTAAAATCAATTATTTTTAAGATGACTCCTGATAGTTTATTTATAATTCTGGGAAAGGATCCATAATTACTAATATATAATACAATATTCTTTAAATAGTCTATGTAGAACTGTAATTCACAAATATTTAAAATTTACTTAGTCTGTGCCTGATACTCACCAGGTTTTGTATTTGGTTTTGTACACAGCAGTGGGAACAGAAATATAAATACTACATAGTCTCTAGGATCTTCCAACTAGTGACACAGATAAACTGAAGAAATTTTAATTCAATGAGGTTAAAAACCCTGATTGAGCATAAAAGCCATGCAGGACTAGGAAAGAGAGCACTTAGCTCTGTTATACAGAATAGTGCCAAGAAAGGCTCTGGAGAGATGACATTTAATCTGAATCTTGAAGGAAGACTAAAAACTAACTAGGATAGCAAGATTACAGGGAGAAAAAGTAGGACATAAATTTTCTCATGCTGTCTCTTAAGTGTGGGTACATATACTTAGAAAAACCTATTCATACTTGTGCCCTCAAATAACTTTATAAGCTTCAGAAAAAGAGGAGTTAATAATAACTAGCATTATTATACAAACAAATCACATCAGATTACTCTCATTTTTTTCTCAGGTACAGGAGGTAAAAACAGGAAAGTGATGTAGAAAATTCTGGTAAACACTGTGCCTAACACAGGGGCCATGATATGAATTATCCGCATATATAACAATTAGTTCACACTTCTTCTACCCCATTGCTTTCCAAATGGAAGCATGATGCAACAGCAACTGAGCTGCCTATGGCTGACAGCCCCCTCTGGTGGTCAAGATGGGAAATTATGTGGTTAGTATTTCTGCCCATTTTCCTTTCCCAGAGGGAAGAATAAATACTATGTTCCCTCACTGTTCCTACTTCTCTTCCTGTAGTTCAGTATCTCCAGCACCTGGACTTTAGTACACTAATATTTATTCTTCATATTCCCAATAAATATTTACAGAGCTGAACTGCTTCAAATAAGAAGTTCCTAATTCAAGGCTTTTGTAAGGCCCTTTCCATTTTTCCCAAGTACTTTTACTGTGTACCTTTGCTCATTCATCTGGGTATGAAGATGAAGAACTCTGTTGCATAAATCACCAGCATTCTTAGCCTGCATTGGGATTTTTACACTGTACTCCAGCTATAAGGAGATGATCCCTCTCTATCAATCAACTATTTGATGAATAAATTTCCTATCTTTTCTTCAAATTCTTAATCTGTTATCTTAGGAATTGTTCTTCATTTTATTTGTAAGGCAAAAGTCACCAGAAATAACCCATAAGAGGAATACTAGTTATGCATACACTTGTTGCTGAGCTAAAGAATGCTGAAGATTGAGATAATTAAGAATGATTTATTTCTACAGTTGTAAAGTGCTTAAGAAAAAAAACCTCAAATATTCCAGAAGTCTCTCAGTACCTTTTCTTTAATTAAGTCTGCCTTTTCTAAATGAGAAACATATTCAGGATTTTTAAAAAACTTAGTTTTATGTTTCTGGGATATTTAACTATTTAAGATGCAACAGTATTATTAGTTCACAAAAGCAGAAGAAAGAGAAGGGAGATGATGGGAAGAACACAGGAAAAGCAAATGGGAGAACATGTAAAAGGTAGCAATAACAAGGAAATACCTCAGGCTCCAAAGGTGAACTTAAAAAAAGAACATTAAAGAAAGAAAAATGGCAAGAAAAAATGGTGATAACTACACAGGGACTCCGAAGGACCTGGACTAACTCCCAAGCCTATACTGTGTTCACTTAATGCATATTCCAGCTCATTTGAGAACAGAGATATAATAAAACACACAAATGTAAGAACTCTGGAAACAGAAGGAAAGTTGTTGGAGGTGGGGCATGAGGGAGAGGCTGGTAAAAGGGTATAAACTTTTAGCTGTAAGATGAATAAAGTCTGAGGGTCTAATGTAAAACGTGGTGAATACAGCTGAGAATGCTGTAGTAGCGCACTACTGAGATTTGTTAAGACTATAGAATTTAAATGTTCGTATCTTTCATATCCAAACTATCTGGGCCATTTTGGGTGAGTCTTTTACTTAACCTTTCTAGTCTCAAGTATCTTGTCTTATAAAACAAAGGGGCCTGATGATATGATCTTTAAGGTCCTTTCTAGAAGGTTTTATTTATCTTTAATATTTTGACTTGCAAAAATGATTGAAAATAAAGAAGACTCAGTAAAGGAAAGGCAGACGAAGGAGCACAAAGGAACATGGGATTTATAAGATGCACAGAAATTCTAATAAAATGATGGTGTTTTCCAGGTAAACACCTCTAGTTATTAAAGGCATTAATTAGAGTAACCAAAAAATGTTTTCTCACTTAGGATATACTCTGGAACACCAAAATAGCCTACCACTACTGCTCTCCAATTCCCCCCAAATCACAAACGTTTTCTTGGAAAGAGTCCCATTTCTCTATGCTGAATGTGTCATTATCCCAAAGAAGTGTCGAAGTGTCAAAGCTTAACTTTCTCATTCAGTTTTAGGTTCTGAATCTATAAAATGAGAAACTTAACACTGAGTTCTCTTGCCCGGGTGTTACATACCATATTTAATACGGCACTTGAAGGCCTTTGGCTTAGAAACACTTGAGAAATACAAAGTATCATTATGTTAATTACTATTATTATAAGGCTCCAGAGTTTAGACTAGCTATAGTCTGATGTCTAAGGTGCTATGTGGCCCTCTGTGACCCAGGAGGGTGATTTTCCAAGCATCATGTGTAGGTGTGCTGCCCTTGTATGTATCAAAGCGTCATACAAACAAGAAGCCTAAGAGGGTATGAAGACTTGGGTTTAGATAACACTGTTGGAGCCTGATTTTCTCTGTAATGCTATTGAATACCAGGGAAAGTATGACCCTACTCTTTCTGAAGAGTATGCTTCACAAAATTCAAATCAAAGAGAATCCGCAGAAAGAAAGTCCAAACCTAACTCAAGCATGTCCTGAAGACAATTAGGTAATAAATCCCAAATATAATATATAAATAAATGCTCAAGGCAGAACTTTCCAAACTTTGTGTGCATAGCACAACCTAGGAAGCTTTTAAAAGCCTAAATTTCAGAGCCGTCAAAAGTCTAATTTGGTAGTTCTGGGACGAGTTCAGGAAATCTATCCTACACATGAACAGTCTTCTGGTCACACTTTTGAAAAGCACTTCTTTGGGGTTCCAGAAAGCCATCTAATAAAACAGCAAAATTTTGATTCAACACATTCAACAAAGACTTGGAGGTCTCAGAGACAGCAAAACCAAGTGAAATAAATGAATTACTTTTTTTTAAAACACAGCTTCAATTAAACAGCAATGTAAGTGACTAAGATTTGGACTAGAATTTCTAAAATCTTGACCAAAAAGAAGCTAAACTGGAAAGCTGTTCCAAAAACACAGCCTCAAGAAATACGCCTGTATATGAACAGAATAAAGCAGAACAAAAGCCTTTAGATAGAAAAAGTGATTGCTACATGCTTTGCATTTTCAAATACATCAACTAGCAACTCAGAGAACAGGTGTGACAAACAATGGGCCAATTTAATGCCCATTAAAGAAAAAGTATGAGAAAAAAAAAAAGCCATTTGTGAATAAGCCTCTGAAAAGAGGAGCATCCAAGAAACAGGATCCAAAATCCTAATGTGTCTTTGCATTCTTAAATGCTAAAGTCACGGGGGAGAAAAAAACAACTCTATGTGAAATGTTATGAGGTGTTAATGTATCAAAGTGTTACCCACTAAGAATAACACACAGAACTGCTCAAGTGATTACTGGAAGCTTTTATTACAAAGAGAAGGGGTAGAAGAGATGCAGCTGAATGAAGAACAGAACTAAAGAACAGAAGAACTATCTACACCATTCCCTCCTCTGACCCCCCAGCTAAATTACAGACTGAACTCCTGCAAGGAATAGCATGTAACTCAGTTGGGAAGATCCCCTGGAGAAGAGAATGGCAACCCACCCCAGTATTCTTGCATGGAGAAGTCCGTGGACAGAGAAGCCTGGCAGGCTATGGTCCATGGGGTTGCAAAGAGCCAGACACAACAGAGCAACTAACACTACGTGGAACTCTTATTATCCTCACCAGCCTATCGTCACCAGCCAAATCAACTGATCTTTTATTAGGGCTCAGGGCCTAGTAGTTGGTGACTGTCTAAGGCTCGGCTCAAATCACACTTCTTCTGTGAAGTTTTCTCTTCCTTATTCCAGCAAGGGAAATTTTACTAGTTTTGGTATTCTGGTATCATACTATTTTTACAAATCAAAATACCGGTATTTCTGTTGGTACTCCAGCATGAATCCACAAGGGGCAGGCAGCATCATTCATCCTGGGCTCTTTCAGCTGTTGGTTCTCTGCAATTCCTTCTGTCCAGTCCTGCCTCCCCAACCTCTCACCGCAGACACCTTTACGGTAGAGGAGGGAAGCCTCCCAGCTCCTCCTTGCTACTCAGCTCCTGCAACGTCCCCTCTCCTTGCCAAGACCAATAAAAGGCCCACGCTAGATTCAAGGAAGAGGGAAGGTCCCCTGAAAGCTCTGGAAGTTCTCCTGTCTTTCTCCAAGAAAGGATTTGAACTGAATTTTCTATTTAGAGAAAGAAAGCCAGAGGCAGTTTAGACCACAAATGTTAAAATTTTTGTAGTTTATTAAGAGATCAAATTGGACCAAAGTATTTTTAACTATCTTGCTCTAAATTTAGTTTGTTTTCATACTTATAATGTAAGTAATTAGCTATTAGCTTTAGCTATTTAAGAATTATTGTAGGAGCACTTGACTGTCCAGTGAACAAGTATGCCATTACCCTCCTTTCTTTATGATTCCACACCTCCAGAGCAGCTGATCTGCCTGGAGCACGTGGGCATAAACAAGGGCATCACAAGTCATCTGGAGTCAGTGAGAAGAGCTGTAAACAGTGTCCAAGAGAAATTTCAAAACCTGGGATATGTTTTCTTCAAAACCTACAGAGCAAAATCTCAAATCACAAGTATCTTTGAAGATGTTAAACACTGTCCCCAGTCACTCACTAATCAATAACCGTCTCACCCACAAGTCTGACTGCAGCACTTTCTCCCGTGGTGCCCTATTTGCTGCAAAAAGAGTCAGACCCCAGGCAGCTACTGACACCAGCTTCCCCAGGAAAAACCGTCATTGGCAAGGACACCGAGTATCAAGAAGTTTTCATCATTCTCTCAGTCTTGTTTTTTAAAGATTTTTCCTACAAATATGCTAAAGACAGGTTTATGATAATAAAACTGCAGTTGCTGGAGGCCCATCAAGTTCAGTTCCCACGTTTCACAGGTAAGGGAACTGGGACCCAGCCGGGTGAGGCGACTTACTAACCTAGGGTCACACAACCACAACACAGTACTCCTGCCTTCCAGGCTGGCCCTCTACTTCCCAGGTTTCACTGCCTTTCTAGGAGAGAAGCACCACTCTTTCCAAGCAGTTTTCTAACTGCTTGGCGTGGGTGATGTTTCTGAATGGGCCCTCCTTGAACAGCTCCTAAAACACTGACTCATTGCTCCTGATTACTTTGGAAGTGTTACTTGCTCAGTCATGTCCAACTCTTTGCGACCCCATGGACTGTAGCCCGCCAGGCTCCTCTGTCCACGGGATTCTCCAGGCAAGAGTACTGGAGTGGGTAGCTGTCTCGTTGTATCTTGCCAACTATGCCAATTGCATCGCTGATCACTGAGCCCAGGGTAGGCAAGGAGCAAGTGGGGAAGCTGGAAGAAGATGTGAGGAGTCGTAGGAATTGCAAACATGTTTTATTCTCTCTTGGCTGCCACAGCAGCAAGGCAGACAAGCAGCAGACATGCTGTATTCTCTTGTGGTTGACCCAGTGGACACAGCCACAAGAGCTTTTCAGGTGGTGCTTATATAGGTCTACAAATGATCTCAGCGGTTGCATAACCATGCAAAGTCATTATTTACAAAACATGGGGCGAGAAGATGTGGTGCCAGAGAGCCATATTGGCTAATTTGCTCTTCCCCTACAGTAGCCATGCCCTCCTCCAGGGGATCTTCCCAACCCAGGGACTGAACCTGGGTCTCCTATACTGCAGGTGGACTCTTTACCATCTGGTTCAAGCTCAAACTTGAATTGGAACATTTGTCAACACATTCACGATCTCCAGAGGAAAAGGAAAGGAGTGAGTTTGCTCTTTCCTGGGAGTTATCAGGAAAAAGAAATAGCTGTCCTCCAGCTTACCTCCTCCCCCTCTGTGTCACCCAGTGTCCCAGGCACCTTTTTGTTTGTTACTATAAGCCCTGCAAACTGAGCCCTTCGCCCAACAGGAAGGGATACAGGAGAGTAGACTGAACATGAGTTTCAGAACAGAGAAGGCCAGATTTCAATATTTCACCTACTTTTTCCCTGCAGTGTAAGTTACTTGGCTTGTCTGACCTACAGTTTCTTCACCTGTAAAATATTGGGTTGGCCAAAAAGTTCGTTTGAGTTTTTCTATACCATCTTAGAGAAACATCATAGAACTTTTGCAAGGATGAAATGAAATCATATATTTAAAGTTCCTAGTTCAACGTCTGTTTCACATGAGCTTCTCAAAGAAATGAGTTCCCTTTTCCCCTCTTCTGCTCTTATTATTAAGATTTTAGACAAGTAACTAACTAGTTAACCTCCCCTACATAATGGAAGATAATATATGCTTCTGATGAAAAGACACTATATAAAAACAAAATATGATTATTAACCATCAAGATGAATACCTGAAGGCATTAATTCACTTTATAAAATATGCAAAGGTACCAATTCACTAATAAATAAGTCATGGCAGGAGTCATGGCAGTCTGAGACTGCCAATTTGCTGACGAGGTACACCAGGGCCAAAGCGCCAAGAACTGTCTAGAGCAGCTGGAGAAGGAAGTTTAGCTCTCTACCAGGGATGGTTAGCACGGCTACCCACTCCAGTATTCATGGGCTTTCCTGGTGGCTCAGACGGTAGAGAATCCACCTGCAATGTGAGAGACCTGGGTTCAGTCCCTGGGTTGGGAAGATCCCCTGGAGGAGGGCATGGCAACCCACTCCAGTACTCTTGCCTGGAGAATTCCATGGACAGAGGAGCCTGGCGGGCTACAGTCCATGAGGTTGCAAAGAGTCAGAGACGACTGAGCATCTAAGCAGGGCCGCAGGAAGCAGCAACACATAGGTGCGCAGCGCGCCACGGTGGGAAGAGCCTGAACCTGGGTCTCGGAAGCCCTGAGGCCCAGCTCCAGACCTGTCGGGAAAGGGGGTGAGAGCTGGGCAAGGCCTTTAAGGTATCTGAGCCGTGACTTTAACTCTGGAAAACGGATATGGCCATGCGTGTCCTATCTAGCCTGCAAAGGTAACTGTGGAGAATATACTTCTAAAGTCGGAAGTGCAATATATATGTAAAGTGCAACTATTTTGAGTAAGACAGCATACAAAGATGAGAAATAACAGACTATAAAATGAGGAAGGCCCAAAGGGTGATGACAAGACAGGAGGATGGCAGCCATCGCCCTGACTAGAGGACACTAAGTAGAGGCCAAAGAGTAACACGGAAGGGCTGAGCACTATACACTCGCTGCTCGGCAGGGCGGCTCTAACCCACCATGCCGGGGCAGGTGATAAACAGGCACTATAAACATTTAAGCCAAATTCAGCTTAATTTCAAATCAGGCAATAAAAACAGGAAGAGCACTAATACTCTTACCACCCTGTCTTCAGAAGAGTACAATGGGTCTAGAGGTCACTCGGTTCCTATCTTTACTGGAATAAGTGACAAATAACAGAGAAATGTGGTTAATACTCAAGAACCTAGATTGTGGGTTAATAAGCATTTGTGCACAGACTCCTGTCTGGTTTGAGCTGGTTGGCTTTGTTTGGGTGACAGAGGGCCCACATGGAGGCTCAGAAACAGTAATTTCTTGCAAGGACACTTGATAACACAAGGAAGAAAAAAAAGTACCCCATTCGCTCTGTGTTCATTCCAGCTCCAGTTGCCCTGGCTTTGGGATGCAGAGGGGGTTTCACAGGGAATAAAGGAAAGGCGATTACCACTGTTTCAGACAACAATCCAGGGCCAAGTGACAGCTCAGCTGTGGTTTGCCCTGTGTTTATACTTTATAGAGAGAAGCTATGCCTGAGCTTTGTTTGCAGGCCTCTTGGTATATAGACTTTTTAAAAAATTAATTTATTTATTTTAATTGGAGGCTAATTACTTTACAATATTGTAGAGGTTTTTGCCGTACATTGACATGAATCAGCCATGGGTGTACATGTGTTCCCCATCTTGAACCCCCCCCCCACCTCCCTCCCCATCCCGTCCCTCAGGGTCAACCCAGTGCATCAGCCCTGAGCACCCTGTCTCACACATCAAACTTGGACTGGCGATCTATTTCACATATGATAATATACATGTTTCAATGCTATTCTCTCAAATCATCCCACCCTCACCTTCTCCCACAAAGTCCAAAAGTCTGTTCTTTACATCTGTGTCTCTTTTGCTGTCTCATATATATGGTCATCATTACCATCTTTCTAAGTCAGAAAGAAAAACACCAATATAGTATATTAATACATATATATGGAATTTAGAAAGATGGTATATAGACTTGTACTGGCTGAACTGAGTCTGCCCAATCTGCTGTGACTGGATCACTGCTGGCCCCCTGCCACCGCCCAGCAAGGCAAGCTGTACAAGTGTCAGCCACGGAAGAGGAATAAAAGGATTGGGCCCCATTCCTCTGAATGTGCTGCTCTACACGGCAGGCACTATGGCTTGAGTAATCTAGTTTCCTTGGTAACCTAACTATGTACTGAATGGTTTCCATGGCAAAGCATGTCCCAGAGTCCAAATAATCAACATACGCATACAATTTGAAATGTAACTTATTAGTAGGGGCTGGTCACACCAGGAAAAATTAGTAATCTTAAAACGTCATGATACCCTTACTGCGGCCCCAAAGCAGATGTCTCCGTGCAGCCCAATTGAAGGGTGCCATAACATAGAAGGGCAAGGCCAAACCTGAAATGTGCCAGCCTGAGCTATGTGACACTATTTCTGTGGATGCTATGTCCCAAGAGATGAGATCCTGGTCTGGAAGTAAGAGGCTCGACAACCACAGAGTAAGAGTAAAGTACTTCTGGGATTCCTAGAAATCTCTGCTAAGAATGGGACTAAGGTTCTCAAATAAACAGTCTTACAAAGTGCTCATTTTATAATCTGGAACTCAAAGGGAAAAGGTTATTACTTTGCCTCTTAACCGGGGTGACAGCACCCTCTTAGGGGGATATGGAAATGCATGGGGACATGCACCATGAAGTGGTCTCAATATCTGAGGGGTCATTCAAGCAGCAGGTGGGGCTAAGGATGCTAAATGCCCTGCCCTGCACAGGACAGGACCACACGACAAAACAAAGCATAACATCCACATGAGAAAATGTGTCATGTTACCAAAAGAAGTTCCTAATGAGAAAAATAATCAATTTTTAATGTACTTTTTTTTTTAATTAAAATTTTTAAATGTACTTGTTACCACTTGTCTTTTCTCTTTAAAAAATGAAAGACAAAAAGGAAGGGGGCAAAAGAATCTAAATAATATTTTTAAAGTTCTTAATCTGTTTGATGAGAGTGTTAAGCCCATGATGTAAAAGTTAAAAAATGACTTGTTAAAATGAAGAAGGAAGCGACTTTAATTTCCAAGAAAGGACAGACAGGGCTCCAAAGAACTGGTGGTAGTAAAAGGCTCCATGCCAGGCTTAACAGGGTAAAGCTGCCCTGAGGCCTACTGTAATCTTTGGGTTCAGAACTCGTCAGTCCAAGGTCAGGGTCCGGATAGGTCCTCTTTTCACTCTGCAAGTAACTGAAACTTTCTAGTTGTCATGTATGCAAGCAACAGTGATCATGCAGAGAAACAGGGATTATGTGCAAAAGCCTCCTTTCAGATCTCCAGAAAGGCCCAAATGACAGGCAGATTCAGATCCCACTTCATTCTGCAACCAGCCCAACTCAGGACTAGACAATCTGGTCAACTCAGAAGAAGACTTTCTTAGTTCCAGGACTCTCTTTGGAAATCCTGAACACCTCTAAATCTGGACTGAACTGAAAAGCCCATACTGACCTTTCTTAAAATTCCTAAAAATGATGGAAATCTGATCCATGTAAGAGTTCTTAAGATTAAGACCCAAGCCAAAATCAGTATGGATTCACTAGAGTACTGAAGACTTCCCAGATCTTCTTGTTCTGACTGAAAGCCCACTTCAGCCTGAAGATCTCAGAGGCTGAGCAGTATCCAGATTTACTCAATAGGTCTAGCCTGTCAGCAGTCTGAGGTGGCCCACTGATGGTCATAGTTGTCATAGTTACCATGATATTCTCATGTCTATTCCTGTATTTCCCCCACCAGCCTATCCTAAATGAATTCAGGAGACTGATAATACCTATGGTCCTGGTGGGAAGTATCTGGAGTGGAATTTTTCAAAAATTGGGATCTCCAGGTATTTCAAGAGGAGGAAGATGATGACGTTGATTGAGATGACAGTCATAATAGAATAGCAACTTACTAGGCATCTGGGGTTTATAATATGCCAGGCACTATATTAAAACAATTTATATACATTCTCTCATTCAATCTTAGCAAAAATCTATGAGGATTATAGATAAAGAAACTGAGTCACAGAGGTGTAATTTACACTAGGTTCACAGAACCAGAAAGTTACAGTCAGGCCAAAAACCGCCATCTGTCTTACAGCCAAGCAGGGCTCTGCCTTGGTGTTTCACTGAAGACTTGCTCCTGATGGGAAAGGTAGGTGGGCCGGGAGAGAGGAGAAGTGGCTATTGAAAGCAGAGAGGAGGAGTCTGCCTTGGCTCAATTACATTTATGGAGAATTGAGAATTTGGGCAAAAGGGTAGAATCAGACCTTGGACCTAGTTAGTCTTCAAGCTATGTTAGCCTTTGGAACTAAAATAATGGGGATCCTTCCAAAAAAGTCTATAAAAATCATCCCAGAAAGGTATACATGCAAAACTGCTCTGATCAACAAAGTGTGTAAGGAAACTGAAGACCGACTAGGAAATATTTGTCTGTACTGAGTATGGAGTGGAAAGTAGGAAAAAGATCAAAGCTACAAATGAAGAAACACACTTTAAATAAGTTACCAAGTAAAAAGCTACGGGCTTTCTTCCTGAGATTATGGGAGGATAGGAGGCAGACAGGCAGTGAACTGAAGAGACCCCTTCTGAATTTCAGCTTCATCATCTATAAGACGGGGCAACAGTAGTAACCAACTTTATAGGGCTGTTGTGAGGACTGAGTGAGTTAATGGATACAGCATACTAAAAACATGTGACCCAAGTACTCATTAAGTATCAGGTACCATTAGTATCCAGTACACATATACACACCCACATACATACACACTCACTTGTAGAGAATATACCCTATGATTTTGATTTTTAGCTTTTTTTAAACATAAAAACGCATGGTTCTGCTCATCTTTCTGATATTTGCTCTTTTTTTTTTTTAACTCAGAAAACTTTCCATGTGAGTAAACAGAAATCTACCTGGTTCTTTACTGCTTCATTCTATACCAAAGTATTTTTAGTCATTTTCCTACTGACAACCATTTCAGTTGTTTCTACCATCTGGACCTTCAATGTTAAATTCTCTACTGACCAAGAAAAAACAGGGTTCCAAAGTTTATCTGTGTCCTTAAGAAAGTGTGTGCAAAAAGTAAATGAAGAGTCACTAATAGAATAGAAATAACAGAAACCAATCACTAAAACAAATTATACCTACAAATATTTTGAAGGGTTTTTTAATTGTATGAACATAAGAATCTAAAACTTAAAAATAATAATACCCTCTATAATCTTTTTTTCCCAAGGAACCACATATATTGAATGTTTTTCCCAAGGAACCACATATACTCAATACATATTGAGTATAACAAATAAATCCTCAAAAGCTTTCAACGTAGTTTTCTCTAGTATACATATTATACTGGTCATGTCAAACTCTGACAAAACTGAAGTTTGCACAAAAGCACCAGGTCAGAGGAGGAAATGGAAACATGGAAACGTTATTGCCATTTGGTCACAAACTTTTCTCAGAGAAACACGATTATAAAAACGTGTTTCAGGATGAAAACTTGGCACAAAATAACCCAATCTTACATCATCCTTTTCAAAGACTGGGGTGGAGTAGGGATGGGAGGGATTAAAAAGCGGGAGAGCAAAGCTCTTTAGATGTAAGAGAAAAAAAGGTTGCTGGTAAAATAAATTTTCCACTGATGTATAAATTCTTCAAATTAATGGCTTGGTTTTAGCTGAAATTTGGCAAGGTAGCAGATTTCAGTCTTTTTCAGGTATGACCTCTATTGTGTTGAAGCTGTCTATAAAGATAATGTTCACAGACAGGATGTCCATTCCCTATTATGGTCCTAGTTACAATATTATGTTAACTCATCATTTGTTTTGCTTTAAACTAAAGACTTCTCCATTCATTAAAGTCATTAGTGCTTCTAGTGAAAGACAGCATGTCTGAATTTTAACCAGTGCAGAAAACGTTCAATATAATTATTAACCCTGTATTATGAGACTCAAAATCAGACATACCAGGATCAAATTACATGTTCTTTAATAAAAGGTCACACAGTAAAATCTGACAACATTGGTGTTCAACCTTTCCTCCAACAACAGTATAGGGGTTCCACTTTATACATTAATTTTACACATTAAGAGCTTTAGTCATTACCTACTCCTACCAAACACTTGTAATCAAGAAACATGCCATTACCTTTTGGTATTAAGTAATTACCCTTTGAAATCATGTTGTGGACATAACAAACCATATACACTTTTAGGAAGAAGATGAGGTAGAATGACTTTATTTTTAAAACCCAACTGACTCATCACTCTATGCACATCCACAAGCTATTATATTCATATTAACGTCATAGACCAATTTGGCTTCCCTGGTGGCTCAATGATAAGAATCTGCCTGCCAATGCAAGAGATGCAGGGTCTATCCCTGGGTTGAGTTGATCCCCTAGAGAAGGAAATGGCAACCCACTCCAGTACTCTTGCCTGGGAAATCCTATGGACAGAGCTACATTCCCTGGGGTTGAAATGAATCAGACACAATTTAGTGACTAAACAACAACAGACTAATTCATGGATCCTTGTGGAGATAGAAACATACTGAGAAAAATGAGAACCAATGGAATATCTGAGAGCTGGAAGCCCTGGGAAAGAAGTGCTGTGAACCATATGAGTTTCCTGGAAATCAAGGCCCAAACATCAGAGGAAAGCCCCAAAGTGTCAGGCCTCAGCCCCCTGGATCCTTGCTCCTGGAGCTCTTCTCTCTCCACTGTGAGCTAAACTCAGAAACCTAGGTGCTAGTGTTGGGCAGAGAGAAATGCAAGTGGCAGGGTCTTCATGAATCTGTCCTTCCACTGTGAGCCAAAACAATAAGGTTAAAAACTGCTTCCTAACATAGTGATTATGTTAGCTATTTTGAGAACAAGAAGGAAGTTAAAATGTGCTCTTACTAAAGCAAATATTGATAAGCATAAACATCATAATTCTTAGAAAAATGGTCATTCATTATACACCCCTTATAGCAAGGCTTTTCAATCTTTTGGCTTCAAGACACTATGCAACCTTAGACTTATAGGTTTACTAATTTACTGAACACTAAGCGTCTGACTTCCAATTAAATGCTATGTAAATGCTGTGTGTGTGATATCACATGTATAAAAATATGTATATGTATGTATATATACACAAATGTATATATACATATACATACTAAAAGATGCTCGCTCAGTGGAAGAAAAGCTATGACAAACCTAGATAGTATATTAAAAAGCGGAGACATTACTTTACTGACAAAGGTTCATCTAGTCAAAGCTATGGTTTTTCCAGTAGTCACGTATGGATGTGAGAGCTGGACCATAAAGAAGGCTGAGTGCTGAAGAATTGATGCTTTTGAAGTGTGGTGTTGGAGAAGACTCTTGAGAGTCCCTTGGATAGCAAGGAGATCAAACCAGTCCATCCTAAAGGAAATCCACCCTGAATATTCATTCGAAGGACTGATGCTGAAGCTTAAGTTGTAATACTTTGGCCACCTGATGCGAAGAACTGACTCACTGGAAAAGACTCTGATGCTGAGAAAGATTGAAGGCAGGAGGAGAAGGGGACAACAGAGGATGAGATGGTTGGATGGCATCACCCACTCAACAGACATCAGTTTGAGCAAGCTCTGGGAGATGGTGAAGGACAGGGAAGCCTGGTGTGCTGCAGTCCATGGGGTCACAGAGTCGAACATGACTGAGTGACTGAACTGAACTGATACATATATGCATACACATACCTATATACACATATTATCCACAAATATACAGCACAAACAAGTGTGTGTGTGTGTGTGTGTATATATATATATATATCCATTTCCAATTATATATATAACCTATTTCTGATTAATAAAATGTAAGTTCACTGAAAACGCATTTAATTCATCACTAATAATGTGGAATGCTAAAAAGTACTACTACTTTCTACACAGGTCTGTGAAACATTTAAAAATTTTTTTTTTACCCACAGTAAAATCCACTCTGTGTGACACACAGTTCCTTGAGTTTTGATAAAAGCATAGAGTTGTATATCTACTACCACCATCATGATACACAACAATTCCATCATACTAAAAAATTTTCTTCTGTTGACTTTTTGTAGTCAACCTTGTATAAAAAGTTTCAACATTAAAAACAGGTCCTCACACTTGAAAAGAATGAGGATGAGTGTCTCATAGCACTGATGATCAACTTTTTCATACCTTCATGCCACCTTTTTTACACACGGGTTTCTACTGTACTTCCACTCAGTTCTTGACCAAAAGGATTAAAGGGTAAGGTAGCTGAAACAATGGGATAAGAAGAAACAGACGTGGAGGAGTTCAGACTTCAAGATAGTATAAAGGAAAAAATGCTGGAACTTGAGCATAAAGTAGAATAGATAGTTCTTTTTTAAAAAAGGAATATGCCTGGGCGATACAGGGAAAAGTAATGAGTTGGATAAAACTGGTGAGTGATTGCTTATGAGAAAAGAGAATGAACTTAGATTTTAAGTTCAGGAAACAATGGCGGGAGGAAGGTCGAAAATAGGATGCCTAGGTTTCATGGCTAAGATCAACAGAAGGATAGTTAAATCATTACTGAAAATAAGAACATAGAAAAAAAGCAGGTTTTGAGGAAGGGGAAATGGGTAATGTCAGATGATGATTTATACTCTAGATATTAAATTCGAAGCTTCAGTGATTGTTCCAGCATGAGGTACTGTAGAAGGCAATTAATAACGCAGAAATGAAACCAAGAACAAAGATCCTTAAACAAAGTTTATGAATTGATTTTAGGGGCAGGTGTGGTATTCTCAAAACTGCATTTGAACTTCTTGCACCTGTATATTTCCCTGGATAAAGTCCATGGCTCTCCAAGATTTTCAAAGAGGTCTGTGTCAGTCTGCGATTCCTTTACACATGATGTGTCGATTTCAGATACTTTACATCTTTGCTATTCAGATGATGTGTATGGGTGTCAATTTCTTTTTATTTAGGCTATTGAGATTCCTTGTATTTCCTCTACTTGGTGTTTTCCATCAGTCCTGGAACATTCTAGATCATTTTCTCTTCTGCTTCGTAATTTCTCTGCTCCTGCCTATAAAACCGCTTAATGTTTTCAAGAACCACCCACTCTTTATCTCAGACCTTCCATTGAGGAATATTTTCCTACTTGTGAAACATAAATGAACTATATGTAATGATCAGTGCTCAGAGCTTCACTGTTGAGATATATACATTTAAATAGAAAATCATCACCTTCTCATTTTCATTACAGAAAAAACTCGGCACAAAATCTTTGACCTATTCAATGGAAAGGTGCTTGGCCTCAGCTCTTAAGTGAGGACACTTAAGTTATATCTTATACCTTAAAGATATCAAGCTAAGTTGTAAGAATGTAAGAGAATCATTACACTATAGAGAAGAGAAAAGCATTTAATAGAAACAAGGCAGAGAACTGCCCAAAGACACAAAACAAATCTAAGAGCTTAAAGGTCCAACGAGTTTAAGAACCATGTACCAGCGAGATTTAAGCTCACAGACTTATACACATCTTCTTTCTGGAAGTCTACTGTTTGCCTGAAAAGAAAACTAGATTAAAAACATTAATCTATCACTAACTTGGGTGGCTGGGGAGGTGGGAGTTCTGCACCAGAATGTTTCCATAAATATGGTATTTGGGGACTGATTGATTTTTCTCCCAGAACTAAATTCTGTTCTGGTTCTTTTTTGTAATGTTTCAAAGTGCAGGCTGAGCTCTTGATCTTTTGGGAGGCACGGGCAAGACAAAAGGCCAAACTCGCTAATGAAAACTTGCTGAACTTACTCTTCAGAATTCCATTCTAAGTCACGAAGAACCCTTCTGGCCCTGCTCCCAGACTAGTAAAACGAACATCTCAAGTCCCCAGAGGCGAAGATAGCTTGCTCCACTAAAACCAAATATGCATCTCCTGACAGCTGGTTGTCTTAGCATACTCAGGACTATATATTTATCAAAGGCAAAAAAAAAAAAAATCTCCAGCAGCACAATATTTATTACAGGATTATCTCTGTGACTCAAGTAAACATAAGTAAGGCTAAATTAAACCATGTTTACTATGATGTTCTATTACTTAAATCCTGACACAGAATCACCCCAAGAGATTTGGGGTCCATTTCTTGAGACAACCGATGCAGTTTTAAAAGTTAAAGGGCAAGATTTCTTTTAAATCTATTTGTGTTTAATCGCACGCCTCCTCAATTATTCTAAAAAATCTTTTTAGCATCTAAAATGAAAATTTCCCATCCTGTTAAGATGTTGCATTCAGTATCAAATTTAAATAAAAATTCACAAAATACTGAATTAGCTCACTGCTTTTAACTTATTTTATCTGGTTTATCTGAATTTAATATCCACAATCTCATTGACTCTCACCCCTAATTCTAAGTGTCAATATTCAGTTCTCCTCATCCCCTTTTTCTCTAGGCCCTTGGTCAAATTTCAGTTTATCCCAGGCTTTGTGGATTACAGGCCAGCCAAATATTCCCAGTGATTATGTCTGTTGCTAGGCACACCATGGAGAAAAGACAGGGAAAGGGGAGGTTGGAGAGGCCACAGAATGAGGAGTTGACAGGTCATATGCGATCACATGGGCTTCCCTCATAGCTCAGATGGTAAAGAATCTGCCTGCAGTGCAGGAGACCTGGGTTCAATCCCTGGGTCGGGAAGATCCGCTGGAGAAGGAAATGGCAATCCACTCCAGTATCCTTGCCTGGAAAATCCCATGGACAGAGGAGCCTGGTGGGCTGCAGTCCATGGGGTCGCAGAGTCAGGCAGGACTGAGAGACTAACACTTCATACTTTATATATTATATGTAATCACAAGCAAATGCACCACTTCCAGGATTCAGCTGATAAGCCCCTCTACGAAATAAATTCCACCTCTCCAAAGGAAGCCAGGGTCCACAAGGGGAACAAGCCTGCTGGCTGGTCACAAAGCACAGCAACAAGAAACAATGAAGGAAACCACTTGCATTCACAGGCACGGGATATAACGAGTTCAGAGCTTTCTGCCCCACCAGGGAGTCTAATCGGTGGGGATTGTGGCTGAGCTCACATGGGGACCAAGGGCAGGACCAGCTTGGCAGGAGGTGGGCTGTGGCTCACCAGGCCTCAACTGTTGGATGAAGAAGTCCACCCAGAAGGGGTTTAAAGTCCAGGAAAACAATATGACAACAGAGGCACAAAGAGGGGAGAGTACAGTCATGCTGGGGACACAGATGGTGGTGGTCACGAAAGCTCCACAGAGCAGGTGGTGAGGGAGAAGGTCTAAGAGGACAGACCCTACGGGAGAGGGAAATAAATTTAATGTTCAAGTATAACAAGTAGTCCAAGCAAAGGTATAATAATGAAAAAAATAAAAACTGTGTTCACAGGAAATCACACACAAAAAACCAGTTTGGCTGAACAACAGGAAATACATAGAGGCCAGATCAGGGTAGAAAGACCAGACAGGATTAAAAGAGAGAATACTCTGGATGATGAGAGAGATGTGCTTAATTCAGTTGGTAACAGGGAGACACTGGTGGTGTGGATGAAGTCATGGAAGGACATGATATGACTAGAACTTACTTTAAGAAGACATGAGAGTTTTCTGCTAAATAAACTGAAATAACAGGGAAAGTTAAAAAAAAAAAAAAGGCTATCAGGAGACGTGGCAATTGAAGAACTGAACTAAAATGACAGGAAGAATGACAAAAATAAAGACACTGCGGAGAGAGGGTTTCTAGTATAAAACAATGGGCTGGTTATTGATCTTGAGATGCAGCACTGGGCACTGAAGACCATGAGAGTGCTGTGAACACAAAGAAGGCTGCAAAGCAGAAACATCTACTTGAGGAATGATGAGTTTCATTTCAGACACTTTGAATTTGAGGTGTCAGCTGAACACACAGACACAAAATCTATCAAGTGGCTAGAAAAGCAGACCTGTAGACAGGGAGAAAAGCTGGGATTCGAAATGGGGATTTGGGGGTCGTCCACAAAGAGGTGAAACCATGAAAGAGGCCTAGGGTGAAATCATGGGAAACATAATTTAGCATAATTTAAAGGAGATCCAACCAGTCCATCCTGAAGGAGATAAGTCCTGGGTGTTCATTGGAAGAACTGATGCTGAAGCTGAAAGTCCAATACTTTGGCCACCTCATGCGAAGAGCTGACTCACTGGAAAAGACCCTGATGCCTGGAGGGATTGGGGGCAGGAGGAGAACGGGATAACAGAGGATGAGATGGCTGGATGGCATCATGGACTCAATGGGCATGAGTTTGAGTAAACTCCGGGAGCTTGTGATGGACAGGGAGGCCTGGCATGCTGCGATTCATGGGGTCGCAAAGAGTCGGACACGACTCAACGACTGAACTGAACTGAACTGAATGTGTTGGGAAAGGAAGTAAAGACAGTGAAGGATACCAGGAAGGATCTAAGAAACCCAGCTTTTAGAAGTGAAAAGATGTATTATGAAACTCATGCTAGACTATTCACAGTGGCCAAGACCTGAAAACAACCTAAATGTCCATCTACTGATGAGTGGATGAAGACGACGTGGTACATATATACAATGGAATACTATTCAGCTATAAAAAGAATGAAATAATGCCATTTGCAGCAACATGGCTGCAACTAGAGATTACCACACTAAGCGAAGTCAGAAAGAGAAAAACAAATACCATATGATAACTCTTACATATGGAATCTAAAATATGACATAAATGAAACTATCTATGAAACAGAGCAGATTCATGGACATAGAGAACAGCCTTGTGGTCACCAAAGGGGAGGAGATTGGGGGAAGGATGGAGTGGGAAGTTGGGGTTAGCAGATATAAGCTACTATATACAGAATGGATGAAAAAAACAAGGTCCTACTATATAGCACAGGGAACTATATTTAATATCCTATGGTAAAACACAATAGAATACAAAAAAGAATGTGTGTGTGTGTATATATAACTGTGTCTCTTTGCTGTATAGCAGAAATTAACACATTGCAAATCAATTATGCTTCAATTAAAAAAAATGCAAGCCAAGAATATTACCATGAAGATTAGATGGGATGGTAAATTGTAAAGCAACTTGAATATTTCAAAACACTAAACAAATACATTTTTATTGCTACAGTATTACCATATCTAATCTCTAGAAAAACCACGTCGTATTGGCAGAGCCATACTTTTCAAAGTTTTCCAAAGTCCCCTCCTCAACAAGTTGATTGGAACTGTGATCTCCTCTTTCCCTGAAGTCTTTCAGTTGTTAATGTCTTTTCTTGGGTGTTTATATAACTCAAGAAGCACTAACAGAACATCAACCATGAGTCAAACACTACAGTAGGCATTTCCATACCCCCTTGGAGTGGATGAAACTGAAGCTTAAGATGTATCTCCCTTTACAGAAGATGAAATGAGGCTCAAAAAGGTTAAAGTATCTTGAGCAAGACTGCCAGTTAGCAAGTGGAGGAACAGAGGGCTTCTCATGCCGAGTCTTATTGTGCTATTTCTACACACAAGTTGGAACTTGCCATATTTGTTCTGATCTCCCTTACTGATTATACACAAACTAAGGGCATAAGCCACATCTCATTTTTTTCTTGATATTCTCTGAAGCATATAGCAAGAGACCTTATACTGGGTCACTTTTCAATGTGTTTTTGTTGCCTGAAAGAATGAATGTATGGATATTCACAGGCACACTGGCCTCAATAATGGCGAATGTCTTTGGGCTGGTAAGCTTTGAGTATTTATTTCCAAGGCGGGACTGTAACTCAACAACGCAAAGTTCTAAAAACAAATTCTGTACTTGTGAAAGATGCCACCTGGTCCGCCTCAGGGGCTGAAGTCCTCTTTTTATGCACGGAGTGGGAACAGCACAGGGAGTGACGAGCTGGTTTTCTTCAAACCACTCCCACTAACCGGCTGCAGCCAAGGACAGGCCCACACCTTTGGGGGAGAGAACTGTGCAGTCTCTGCTGCCATTTGACCTCTGGTGTCACCGCTGGAACTGCCACAGTCTGGGGCGGAGGTGAAGGCAAGGAAGGATTCGTGCCAGCTCGGATGACATAACCCTATGATTCCAGCTTTCCTGCCAGGAAAAAAAGGCAACTGGTTTGGAATCTAGTTTTTCACCCCCCTTCTCCTGTTATTCAACCAAAATCTACTTTACATAACTAACCATTAGCTTGTCTTGCATACCTTACCACTTTTTTTTTTTAATTTAAATGAACATTACTTAGTGTCTAATTCAATTGATTGACTTGGGTTCCTTTGAAAACAAATGAATGGACCCTGAAACATGCGCATTTTATAAAAGTCCCTTGTTGGAGAACACAAAGTTCTCAGAACCTTTTACTCTGCAAGCCACATATAGAACACAGCGAGAGACCAGGAAACAACAAGCATCTAAACACTATACAGGCGTTCAGTCAGTCATGCATCCCGGCACTGCTAGAAACACCAGACAACTGTGCCTGGACAGATTTCTGAAGTGAGACCACATTGCAGAGCTTCATAAATTATAATACACTTGGGAGTTTTCTACCCAGTGTCTCTGACAGATGTTCTCTTTTGTGGGAGCCTCTAATTTGGGGGCATTTGGTATCCATATCCCTAGAAATCTTTAGGGCAAAATAAATTTATCCCTCTTCCTGTATGTGATGACAAGACCCCAGAGTAGCCTTTTCCTATTTTTGAGACTAGTTAATGTGAGCACAGTGCCCTTGCCTACTGCATGAACTAGCTGGGGCAGAGACATTACACCAGCCAGACTAAAATGGGTTATTTCCCAGGCTCCATGCCATGTAAAGTCTTTTATCAATTTTTACCTACTGTGGATCAGGCTGTCAATCTCTAGGGCTTCTGCCTGTCAAATACAGTGCATGGGACTTGGGACTTCCTCGAAAGAGCCACAGCAAAAGCCAAAAAGTGTGCAAGCCTGAGCTAGGGCAAGCGTCTGGCATCGGCTTCGGGCGGGTCCACGTAGGATGCTTTTCCCATGACTCCTGAAAGAACTCTCCAAGTCTGACTCTATAATCAGTGCCTCAACAGTTAAAAGTTGACAGGATTGTATGAAACACAGAAACAAGAACTTAACACAATATCAACCTCTCTTCACTCAGTTCCTAAAATCTATCCTATGACCTTGACCTTAGTGAAATTACATTACTTCTTTCCTATGCTCTGAACTCCATAAGAGTCAGGCAAAGATATGAATAACTTTAGCAACTATGTAAGCCCTTAGAAGATCATACCACAATTCGACCACTTTCCATTTTAACCTTTCTCTAAAAGCTCATTTTTACAACTTTTACTCAAGGATATAAGAACGTTTAGTCATTTTATTTGCTATTACACATGCAGTTCTATTAAGGGAGCTTGTACCAAACAGTAAAAACGTACAATCTCTCAATGATGCATTTTCACATTTTCTTGTGAAAATTACTTACTTCCCTAGAACACTGTCAATTATTTACTATTATTTGATATTATTTACCCTGCACTGCATTTGTAAAAGCATTAAAGGAATGAAAAGACTTGCTCCTTGCACGTGAGTTGCTTGTGATATAGATAAAAGATGAAGGAAAAAAAAAAAAGCACAGCACTAACTAAATCTATGGTGTGCAGATTATAACAGTGATAGAAGTTTAGTGTTGTGAGAACTCAGAGGAAGGCTAGATTAATTTTGCTCAGGGAAAATGGGTGGTAGATGGCATCTGAAAAAAAAGTCTTAGAAAATGTATAATATTTCAACACAAAGACAGCATTAGAGAAGGGCATTTTACATGGAGGTAACAATTTTAGTAAAGGCACAGAGGCAAGAGAGTATGTGTGAATGTAGAAAACTTCAAGTGAAGGAGTCCAGCTGAAGGACAGGATACATGGGGAGAAATGACATGGGGGAAACTGATCTGGAAAAGTAAGCTGTGGCCAGTTCTTGACATAAAAGGGGCGGGGGGATGTAGAAAGCTAGATTTTAGAAATAGGAAATCACTTTTAAAACATTCCCTTTACTAATAATTTTTCCCACCATATCTTTGATTTTTAGAGTGAGAAATATTTTACTAGCAAGTTTACTTGCAAACTACGAGCAGTCACTTCAAAGAACAATAAAGTAAATGCTGGCAAATTTGTGGCTGCAGCTTAATTGATAATATTCTTATTACCTGTATCTTGTGATTGTTTTACAACTCTCTTTTCTCATCATCAAAATACCTTCTTAGTTTAATGCATTCTGTATGTACTGAGTGGCTACTCCGGAACTAGTATTTGCTCACATGTTTACTCATCCCCTCCTTTTCTGCCCCAATCTGTCCTACTAACCACTCACTCAGTCACTCATTCTTCTCCTGTAAACTATATCAATAATAATAACATTACTAGCTCCAACTTGCTATAGTGACAGGCATTGCAATTAATGCTTTATGAACAGTATTTAATATAATCCTCAAAACAAAACTATGAAAAAGGTATGATTACCCCATTTTACGGATGAGGCAACAAATTCAGAGATGTTAACTATTTCGCCAGTTGGTAAGTGACAGAATCCAGGTTTAAATCACATATGCTTGATTCCTTGCCTGTTACCACTTCACTGTATCCTCTCCAATATCCTTTGGCCTCTTACTGCTATGGTTCAGTATTTTCAATTAAAAATTAAAGGATTCATTGAGTGACTGCTACTTTAAGATCCTGTTCCAGGTATTGTCAGAGGTATATAAATAGATGAGAGAATGCCTGTGGGTTATAAATGCTCATAATCTTCCATATTTGAGTATAAAGAGCCATGCCTTCTATCAGTAAGATGGTATGTCCATGATTC
Source organism: Cervus elaphus (assembly GCF_910594005.1). Taxonomy (NCBI): domain Eukaryota; kingdom Metazoa; phylum Chordata; class Mammalia; order Artiodactyla; family Cervidae; genus Cervus; species Cervus elaphus. The sequence continues at coordinate 34,301,833 of NC_057825.1, read as the reverse complement.
ATGAATTAAGAGCAACTAAGGAGAAGGGGGGTGAAAAGAGCTTGGTATATGAATGTGGATGGTGACCACATCTCAGACAGAAATCAGCCAACCCTGACTAGATGACTTACAGAGAATTTTAATAATACATTTCAAGCAGAGTCTGTAAAAACTCTCTCTGCTGATGAAAAATCTGTCCTGTCAGAAGTTCCCAACCAAATCTGCTTACAATCCATTTTCAATGAACCTCAACTTCCTTTGAAGTAGAATAAGCTAGTAAAGCATTTTAGCCAACAATAAGCACATTGTGAGGCTAGTGCTTATAAGATCCATTACTGATGACAAAGTTACTGAGTTAAAACACAAACGTAATATCAAACTACTGGTACCACATAGTCTGAATGTTGTGTAAAGTGATACAGAACTATTTAAATGCAAAAAAATAATTCAAACATGTCATCTTTTTAAGCTACCTGCTTCTAATATTCCCTTCACTAACTTCTGAATAAGTTAATACTGTCAGGATACTGGTTACATTTTTACAAACAATGAGAAAAGTTATGAATACACAAGAAATTGAGTAGGGTGCTGTTCAGCAGTCCTCTTTAAGGTAACCATACATGTTGTTGTTTAGTTGCTAAGTCATGTCTGACTCTTTTGTGATACCATGGACTATAGCATGCCAGGCTCCTCTGTCCATGGGATTCTCCAAGCAAGAATACTGGAGTGGGTTGCCAGTTCCTTCTCCAGGGGAGGTTCCTGACCCAGGGATTGAACCCGGGTCTCCTGCATTGCAGACAGATTCTTTACCAACTGAGCCACCAGGGAAGCCCTAGGGGACATCATTTTAGTTCAGTTGCTCAGTCGTGTCCGACTCTTTGCGACCCCATGAACTGCCAGGGGACATAGGGCTAACCTATTAGTTTGGCAAGCAGGGCCCCATCTCAGAGTTGCTATCTGGAGGGGAGGCAGTGGGTTAACCTGCATGCATTAACTATCAGGGTGCACTCTGCTAGGGACGCAGGGGAGGGCTTCAGGAGCTCATAGGGGCGGCACCAGCCTCAGAGTTGGGATTGCTAGTCCCCAGCAGCCTCCCTCCTGCAGTCTGGAATGCTCTCCCCTGGCTGAAAGATCCGCCCCCACCATGTCTGCATGGCTCCCGCTCTCCACGAGTCAGTGCACGCGTGTCACGTCACTTCAGTTGTGTCTGTCTCTGCGACCCCATGGACTGTAGCCCACCAGGCTCCTCTGTCCACAGGATTCTCCAGGCAAGAATACTGGAGTGGGTTGCCATTCCCTTCTCCAGGGGATCTTCCCAACCCTACTTGGCAGGCGGACTCTTTACCACTGAGCCATCAGGGGAAGCCCAACCACACATACCCAGGGACATTCGTAAGGAGTCACAATTTTGGACCCAGGCACAGTATTCACATCACAAAGTGCACAGCTAAGTCTTATCCAAAGATCACTATGGCAAATACTGTCTGTATTTAATCTGGAATCTAAACACTGAATACAATTCATTTTAAGAAAACAAAAGTCAATAAAGAGAAACCATTTTAAGAATGTAAGACTGGCAAAAGAAGTAGCAATCATGTCTCATTAACAAGAGGAATCATCAGGCTACATAAAATTACGACACCAATACTTACTGTTCAATTCGGGGTGACAAGTACAGCTTCGGGTACACCTGAGTGGCTTCAGTGTCCTCAAAACTGACAGAAAGGAGGGCCACATCTTCTCCTGGGTCTTCATTCACATCCTTAAACAGTTAGTGAAAAACACAATGTCATTAGTACTTGCTCTCATAACAGTTTTCTGGTGACCAGCTTACTGTCCGCCAGCAATGAGGCTGTGTGGGTCACCTGGATTCTAGTTTTGAGACTCCATACATGCTTTGCCACATATCTAGTCACTCTTTAATAGTGACAGCTTTCAAACATTCTGTTCAAACTCCACCATAATAATAAAAAGATCCCCACAAATCTTTCAGTTGTTCCCACATTCTAAGAAGGGACAAGTGAATCTGGTGTTAAAATAAAGGATTAGACAAAAATGTAGTTAAGTTACAGTAAACATGCTGCTAGCAAGATATACAATGTCTTACAATTTATATAGTACATACAGATGGCTTAAAATTTACTTTTCCTAGAAAGAAGATGCATTATAAACATGATTTATATCACCAGACAGTAAGAAAATCTTAAAATACCCGAGGAATTTTATTATATCTATCTTGATAATATACTGTAAGATATTTAAATAGTAAACATTGCCAAGAAATATATTACTATGAAGTGTGCCACTGTACATGCAAATGGCAGGGTGTTACACACATACCTGTTCAAACAAAATGATCATGGATGACTCATATGTGAACCACAAGACGTATGTATTTTAAAAGTCTAGTTATAAGAATATTATAAGACAAAAACAAAGAAACATTGAGAGGTTGAACTGATAATGATAAAGCTAAACTTATTGTAATTTATAATTAAAAAACAAGAATAGCAACAATCAAATGTCATAATCAACTCAAGCCAACACTGATGATATATTAAACTGTCCTGAATTAAAACTGTGGGACTTACCACTATGTGAATGTACTTTACAATCACTGCCAAGCACTGAGAATTTGGCAGACTTCTGAAACAAATACTGAATTAGAATAAATTCTCATAGCATGGTGATTTCAATTTGAGAATAAAAAATTTTAATAACCCTTAATTTATTTCTGATTGGTAAGTGGCTACAGAGGCTTCCCTGTTGGCTCAGGCAGTAAAGAATCTGCCTGCAATGTAGGAGACCCGGGTTCAATCAGGAAGATCCCCTGAAGAAGGGGATCCCACTCTAGTATTCTTGTCTGGAGAATCCCATGGATGGAGAATGTTGGACTACAGTCCATGGGGTCGCAAAAAGTCGAACATGACTGACTGACTCTCTCTCTCACACACACACGCAAATGGCTCCAAGTCAAATACAAGTTTTTAAGAAACTTAATAGAATTGCACATTTTTCACACTAAGGCACTGCTAAGAGCCAACCCACATTTCTAAATCAGATCACACGTTCTCAGCAGACATCCTAGGAGAGTCCCAACCCAGACTTTAAGAACCACTGCCTGTGATACTTGGGAATCTCAGACATGATGTCCTTCCTTTGGTCTAAAACAGGCCTCAGCCCAATTCTTCTGCATCTTTGGAAGCTGGTCCTCACACTCACCTGCTTACCTCTAGCATCTTTGGTCTCCTTGCTCTGCTTTCTACTGTGTCTACAGGATGCAAAACTGTGGCAAGTATACATAGAGACAAGGAACGGAAGTCTCCCCTACCTTAAAATATAAAAATTTTTAAAAGAAAGAAAAGAAATCATGCTGATTTCTGCTTAGTTCCCTGGGTTTTCTCTCACATCTCCCCTCCACTGCATAGACTGCTGCTGAAAGACTGGTCCACACTCCCTGTCTCACTCCCTCTCCTCTTCTTAACCTCCCCTTAGCCCGCTCTAGTAGCCTTCTGACCCTAATTCCTACCAGGACAGCCATTAAAGACAACAAATGCCTCTCGGTCCCCATCTTACTTGATCTCTAAACAGTATTTGACATGGAATTCTCTCTCCTCTGAAAATACTCCTTCTTGCTCCGAAGAAGCTATATGTTCCTGGTCTTCTCGTGTCTCTTTGGCCACTTCCCCCTCTCTTTTCTTCCTCTCTTTTTTAACTTCTCAATTGTTTTTTCATTTTACATTACAAAATTCAGGCTTGTTGTAACAAGTCAAATGATACTGAAGGTTTTTTTGTTGTTGTTGTTGTTTTAAAAAGGCATTTCCAAAAATAAATAAATAAATAAAAAGGCATTTCCATCCTTGCTTTTCAAGGTAACCAATAGTAACTGTGTATGTGGCCTTAAACAGCTTTTTCTATGATCATAAAAACATACACACACTTGCATAAAAATAACTCTTTAACTGTGTGTTCTGTTTTCCCTAATAAGAGTCCTATTATACACAGGACTCTACCACTGCTTTCTAAATAGTCACATAGTATTTCACGTCATGGATTTATTTTGTATTTAACCATTCCCCTAGCAACAGACATTCAGGTTGCCTGTAGTTCTTAGCCACTTGATAGTGCTGCAATAAGTATCTTTGGATAAACACCTTTTAGTAGTGGGACTTATATTTCTTAGGAGATAACTAAAACTCAGCTTGCTGAGTCAAAGGCTATAAACATTTTACATTTTAATAGATTGTTTTTCTAAAACTTCTGCAGCAATTCACATTTGGGCCCATGAATTTGCATCAGTATGAGAAAGCCTCTTTCTCTTCATCCTGAGTAACTGGATGATATTGGCTGTTTCTCTTTCATTCGACATTGGCAATCTGATAGCTGGAAAACTGTACCTCAATTTAGATTCAATGAATGAAGCTGGGCAATTTTTTTTTACTTGTTTATAGATACTTTACATTTCTCCTATAAACCTTCCCATCAAATCTTTTGCCCATTTTGCTTAAAGGCTTTTGGACTTTTTTGTTGTTATTGTTTATTACATTTACTAACCCTTGTTTATCCCATGTATTATAAATATTTTCTCTTTTTTTTCCATTTATTTTTATTAGTTGGAGGCTAATTACTTTACAATATTGTAGTGGTTTTTGCCATACATTGACATGAATCAGCCATGAATTTACATGTGTTCCCCAGCCCAATCCCCCCTCCCGCCTCCCTCTCCATCCCATCCCTCTGGGTCTTCCCAGTGCATCAGCCCTGAGCACCTGTCTCATCACCAGCCCAGGTTGGATGCAAATATTTTCTCTTTTTGGCTTCTGACTTTGTCTGGGGGCTCTTCTGACATCAGAAGAAAATTGAGAATGCTATAGGGTTAAATCTGGCTAATAACTCAGAGGTTGTTTAACCATTTTCCTAGTTTTTCCTCTAACACTGTTACAATTTTATTTTTACATGTAGATTTTGCAATGCATGTATATCTGGACTATATCTTTAGGTGGAATGACAGAGGAAGTATGTAAAAGGAACAAGTAGTACAGTGCCTGGAACACAGAAACCACTCAATGTCTGCTGAATACACAAATCAATAAACAATTTAATGTTAATTCCTAGCCTTTTTCCTCCACACTTAGTGATTTTATAAAAGCTGCTGTCACCAGTGATGTCTGAGAACTAAGTACTGGTTCCTGGCTCCTGTCCTCTCCCCCACCTCCCCTCCCCAGTAAACCAAAGTCCCCAGAACTAGTGGTTTTAAAAGGAAAGCCAAGATTGGGAGTCTGAGTTTATCTATCACTTTTTACTCTTTTATAGATGAGAAAGAATCCAACTTTGTATGCTCCTTTCTGTAAAGTAAGGATGGAAAATTTTAAAAATACTTATAGCCTCAGCAAATAGAAACTATGTAATTATATGATTCTAAAACTCATAAAATATCTAAAATAAGGGTGAAGCTGAGCTTGAAAAAATTCACATTCAGAGAGACAAATTCATTTTATAATCTAAGTGCAAAAGTAGTTCCCTTTGGAGTTAGGGTAGTCACCTTCAGAGAAATAGTAAAAGAAGAACTAACATTAAACTGTCTTTCAGATACCTTTGCCCAACAACTGAGTTTCCTTGTTAAACGTCTCTGACTACAAGTCACAGAACTCTGTTAAAATTTAAAAAAAACACTGAAAAAAACGGGGGCCACTAAAAATCCTTTTAATTAACAGCTTCATTCCATACGCCTATGAATAACTTATAATTATTTCCCTTTCCTGTTTTTTGAACTTTGCATTTCACTACTATTTAAGCAAAGAACAGAAATGCTCAGAGACAGTCCTCCAAACAACCGGAATGACCCTGGTTTACATAATCAACATTTATTATCTGGCATCCTGCAAAAAGTACATGAAACATTAATCTGAGTATGAAAATAGCTGTTTCTAGAAGTTCCTTTTATGAACTTCTTTAATATGATTTATTCCCCTTGGTGTGTGTGGCACATGAGTTTTCCCCGAGTTGGTATTTGATATCTAATGGATACGTAAGTTTGACTTTGAGAGCTTAAATAAGCCCAAAGAGTTCCAAAAATACAAATCTACACAGTGCTGCTTCCAGTTTCTGCAGCTCTAACAGGCCTGTACATGTGTTCCTTCCCATCTGGGAAATTATAAAAGAAGCTCTTGTACCATGGTTCTTAGAAGCTAACATTACAGATGATTATTGTAACCACTAATGGCAGCATTTGGAAAACAGGGGGTGGTAACAGTGTAGTAGGGGAAATTTTAAAATGTACAAGTATACATTTTCAGGGCTTCCTATCTGTGCCATTTGAAACTGCAGCAGACTAAAATGGGGTTGGGGGGCAATGCCGAATCTGCTAAAGCTGAAACAAAAATACTGCCTCACACCTTTACAAAAGCATGTCAGGCACTGATATGCATATGGCAAGGCAATCATGGCTGTGATATTTTGCTGAGAATTATCAGTGGATTTGGCATGGCACTTGGTTATAGCAGAAAGGGCTTCCTGCGGCTTGCAGTGAATAGTCACTAGATGGTGAGTTCCTTGCAGGCTGGGAGTTTTTCCTGTTCATTTTTGTATCCCCAGTGTCTGGAACATAGTAAATATATAGCAAATTGGTTGAAAAAAAACTGAATTAGCACAGGAATGACTGTAAGAGTGAGTAAATGATGGAGTTAAACAGAAAACGCTTTCTGTTACAAAGATTCTCAATATTTATCTCTTCTGTGCCTTAAATCTACAACTAGTTCAGATTTTATCATAGAAAACTCAAATCTAAACCATATATAAGCGAAGGATATACTGACCAATAAAAGTTAACACTCTGCTTAGGTTATAATGGTTTATTTATACACCTTTTCTTCATTGGGGCTCATTGCAATATCAAAAGGGTATAAAAGAGAGAATAATTAGCCTTGGAAATGAAAGTAGACACAAGTACAATTTATCATTATGCTGTACCTTTTTGATATGCTAATTTTCCAAATGAGGAAAGCAGTCATTAAACAAGTCCCTATATGTTGATCCTATATGTAGGATCAAACCATCAATTAACTAGTTGCTGACAGAAAATATTAGCTGGACAATATATATTACAAACCACATGTCACATAGGAAGACTGTAAAAAAAAAATTGCATTTCTCAACTCAGAAAGTTTTACAACAAAACTATAACCATTACTAGTAAAACCAGTTTGTGGACATAAAGACTATAAAGAAGCTATTATTCTGTCTGTCAAAAACACAGTAAGAACTATTTTGAGTTATATTTAAAATTATATTAAATAAGACCCAGGATTAATCATGATTCCTAGGGTGACTGAAAACTACATCTAAGTAAGCAACTCATATACAAAAGGTATGCGTTTTTTAAAAGATATAAGCAAATTAAAAATTTCCAAAACAGAACCTTATTTTAAAATATACTAAATGAAGTTTGTACTCTAGAGGCCCCAGAATTTTGACAGTATAGATTTGTCATCAGATTACATATATTTAGGTTTTTACAAGTCAAGTTTTTTCAAGAGAATGAGACTCTCATGATGCTACCATTCATTTAACAAGCATGGAACAAAGTAAGTAAAATATATAGTATGTTACAAATACTATAGAGGAAAATTAAAGCTGGAGAAAAGGATTAAGAGTGAGGAGGGAACAGAAGTTTCAAGAGTGGTCAAGACAGCTTATAGAGACTCAGCAGTGGCCTCTCATTACTTGAGACAGGAGATTTACAATAACATGTCCTCTAGACTCACTGTTACATATCAGTATGAGCAACCCCAGTTAAAATTTGAATTGGATTCTACTAGCATTAAGACATGACAACAAGGGACTTCCCTAGTGGTCTAGGAGTTAAGACTCTGTCTTCCAATGAAGGGGGTACAGGTTCAATTCCTGGTCAGGGAACTAAGATCCCACATGCTCCAGGGCAACTGAGCCCAGGGGTTGCAACTAGAGAGTCTATGCACCTCAAATAGAGAGTTGGTGCAAAGCAACGAAAGATCATGCATGATGGAAGAAAGAGCCCGTCTGCCACAACTAAGATGCAATGCAGTCACATTAAGCAAAAGAAATATTGTCACCCTGCTTATTTAACTTATATGCAGAGTACATCATGTGAAATGCTGGGCTGGATGAAACACAAGCTGAAATCAAGATTGCCGGGGGAAAAATCAATAACCTCAGATATGCTGATGACACTACCCTTATGGCAGAAAGCAAAGAGCAACTAACAAGCCTCTTGATGAAGGTGAAAGAGGAGGGTGAAAAAGCTGGCTTAAAACTGAACGTTCAAAAAATTAAGATCATGGCATCTGGTCCCATCATCTCATGGCAAATACATGGGGAAACAATGGAAACAGTGACAGACTTTATTTTCCTGGGCTCCAAAATCACTGCAGATAGTGACTGTAGCCATGAAATTAAAAGACGCTTGCTCCTTGGAAGAAAAGCTATGACCAACCTAGACAGCATATTAAAAAGCAGAGACGACTTTACTGATCAAGGTACATATAGTTAAAACTATGGTTTTTCCAGTAGTCACGTACAGATGTGACAGTTTGGACCATAAAGAAGACTGAGAGCTGAAGAATTGATGTTTCTGAAATGTAGTGTTGGAGAAGACTATTGAGAGTCCCTTGGACTGCAAGGAAATCAAACCAGTCAATCCTAAAGGAAATCAATCCTGAATATTCATTGGAAGGACTGATGCTGAGGCTGAAGCTCTAATACTTTGGTCACCTGATGCAAAGAGCTGACTCACTGGAAAAGACCCTAATGCTGAGAAAGATTGAAGGCAGGAGAAGGGGACAACAGAGGACGAGATGGTTGGATGGTATCATCAACTCAATGGACATGAGTTTCAGTAAGCTCTGGGAGATGGTGAAGGACAGGGAAGCCTGGCGTGCTGCAGTCCATGGGGTTGCAAAGAGTCGGACATGACTGAGCGACTGAACAACAGCAAAAGAAATATGGAAGAATAAGAAAAACTATGTACCTAAGGGAAGACCACACTAACTCCTTGGAAGGAAAGTTATGACCAACCTAGACAGCATATTAAAAAGCAGAGACATCACTTTGTCAACAAAGGTCTGTCTAGTCAAGGCTATGGTTTTTCCAGTAGTCATGTATGGATGTGAGAGTTGGACTATAAAGAAAGCTGAGTGCCGAAGAATTGATGCTTTTGAACTGTGGTGTTGGAGAAGACTCTTGAGAGTCCCTTGGAGACTGATTGCAAGGAGATCCAACCAGTCCATCCTAAAGGAGATTAGTCCTGGGTGTTCATTGGAAGGACTGATGTTGAAGTTGAAATTCGAATACTTTCACCACCTGATGCGAAGAGCTGACTCATTTGAAAAGACCCCGATGCTGGGAAAGATTGAGGACAGCAGGAGAAAGGGACGACAGAGGATGAGATGGTTGGATGGCATCACCAACTCAATGGACATGGGTTTGGGTGGACTCTGGGAGTTGGTGATGGAGAGGGAGGCCTGGTGTGCTGCGGTTCATGGGGTCGCAAAGAGTCGGACCCGACTGAGCGACTGAACTGAAGGGAAGACCTCGGTCTCACTGCTAAGAAGTCTCTGTCCAATAATGACACTGCTCATTTTGGAAATCAGGTCATTTCCTCTTTATCAAAGTGCTGGGAAATATATAAGTGCAAGGAAAGGCAGTTCAGTCAGAAAGCAAAATGGATACAAGGGTAAGGAATCAATGGGTGCCATACTGGGCCCTTTGGCCTGCTAGTTGGCTCCCGGCCCCGGGCCCCTCTGTTCCATGCAGCAGGGCTTGCAGCACTGAGGTCGGGATTCTGAAAGCCTAGTTACAGCTTATCTCACCACATACTGAGTTCTTGGCTAATAGTGACTTCAATGTATTGATACATCATGTGACGATAGTTTTAAGACAGTTACTTCAGATCTGGTTTCACCAAATGAAAATGAGAATAAAATGTTTCTCTCTGCTTAGTCCAGAAAAACTGGGCTATTTCTCATATGTTTTCCTGACTAACGCTTTTGCACTTGCCATTCCCCTTATAAAAAAGCATTTTCTCAGGACTTCCCTGGTCTAGTGGAGTTAAGACTCCACACTTCCAATCCAGAGGGCACAGGTTCAATCTCTGGTTGAGGAACTAAGATCCCACATGCCATGCCATGCAGCCAGAAAGAAAAAAAATAGTTCTTTCTCTTGTGATGGTTGGGAAGGGCAGAATAGGTGAAGAGGATTAAGAGGTACAAAACTCCAGTTATAAAATAAATAAGTCATAGGGATATAATATATAGAATAAGGAATATGGTCAATAATACTGTAATAACTTAGTATGGGGACAGTTGGTTACTAGCCTGATCATGGTGATCATTTCTTAATGTATGCAGATGTCAAATCACTATGCAGTACACCTGATGCTAACATAATATTGTATCTCAACTATATTTCAATAAAAAAATAAAGTATAATTTAAAAATGCTCTCTCTCTCCTTTCCTTAACTGGTGTGATTTTTTTTTTTTTTCCAGTGGGTTTTGTCATACATTGATATGAATCAGCCATGTTAACTGGTGTGATTTTAAGTTAACTCTGTAAATTCACTTGCTTCATTAAGATTCCCTTCAACTGCATTGTGATCTATGTCTACTCTAGGTAGTTTTTACGTGTTGCCTTATGAATTCCTCGTGCTATTTAAGCAGTGTATAGTTTATATTCCAAATAGACTGTGAATTTCTTGAGGTCAGGGTAGAGATCTATTTCCTATTATGTCTAATAACCATAGCTGACATTTATTAAGTGTTTACTCAACATCGCTTTGCTTAGTGCTTTATATGCATTCTCTCATATAATCGCCATGACAACCTTATAAGGTAGATACCATTATTACACATTTGCAGATGGAGAAACCGAGGCTGAAAGTGATTAAATTGTGAAAATGCATTTTGAAGTCATGAGAAGGGGACGACAGAGGATGAGATCGCTGGATGGCATCACCGACTCGATGGACATGAGTTTGAGTAAACTCCAGGAGTTGGTGATGGACAGGGAGGCCTGGCGTGCTGCGAATCATGGGGTCGCAAAGAGTCGGACACAACTGAGCGACTGAACTGAACTGAACTGATGTTGACTCAGAACCCAGACTCTTAGCCACAATGCTATACCCATTGGCATACTGTTGGGCACAAAGAAGAAAGTATCAGCACTCAGAGAAAAATGTAAAAAATGTGGAAACCCACATGCAGAAAAGGTAGCAGAGATCTACTGTACATGTACTCATCCTCCATTTAGTGTCTAAATCCTGTATGCTTCAAACAACCATGAGAAACTTAAGGAACCATTCCCTATTCTCTTTTTATCCCAAGAAGACTATCCTGACTGCATCAATGGGTATTCAAAGCAAATTGAAAAGAATATATGCTTTATGTGTTTTAATGTTTACTTTTAGAAACTGTGGAGCAAGAAATTTAAAATTCTAAGAGTACAAAGACTAAAAGCTATAAAGATCACCACGCCAAACAAAATGTATTTATTTGACATCTTTACACAGACTCATTGAAAGAAGGATGGCTTCTCTGAGAACACCAATGAGGGCTGTGGGGTTCTAAGACATAATATCAACCTTCCTTCAATTGTATGTACAATTAGGCACATTCTATGATTAACTAGGGCTTTCCTGGTGGCTCAGACAGTAAAGAATCTACCTGCAATGTGGGAGACCTGGATTCGGTCCCTGAGTTGGGACGATCCCCTGGAGGAGGGCATGGCAACTCGCTCCAGTATTCTTGCCTGGAGAATCCCCATGGACAGAGGAGCCTGACCAGTTACAGTCCATGGCATCACAAAGAGTTGGACACAACTGAGCAACTAAGCATATCACAGCACAGCACATGATTAACTAAGTACACTCAGTGGAAATAAGAGGAGCTGATCATCAGGTCAGGAAAGGATAAGTGCCATATTCCTGAAACAGCAGCTCTAAGACGGGGAGTCCGAGACACCAGGATGGAGCTGTTGTCACCCACCCGTGTTTTCTGAAAGTGACATCTTGAGTTCATTACTATGAGATGTCATGACATAGTATGGGGCTAGCATTTTTCTAATTTATATCTTGCTTATTATTTTCATAAACAGAAACCATTTCACTGCCCTCATTTATGCAGGAATCTGCTTGTGAAGCTGTACTCACCCCTAATATGTTGGTTATAGCTTCTGTTTATAAAACTAAATTGAAACATATGTTGTACAAATAACTTTGGGGAAAAAAGAATTCCTGGCTCTTCCAAAATAATCATAATCAAGATTTCACTGGTCAACTACTGTCTCAACAGTTATTATACCTAACAGACACAGTCTTGAGAACACCAACGTTCTGACTAAACGGTGTGTGAACTGGAGCCTTTTCTCTAGAAAGCTGGAGGCTAGGGGGACAGGAGAGCAGGTGGGGAGTTGCAATACAGACAGGGTCCTCATTAGAAGCACAGAATATTTCCTGGCTTCCACTACCTTCTCTCCTCACCGTTTTTAGAGAAAGAACCTGGAGTGGGGGGTTTCCCCTATTACTCTAACAATGTGTTCTTAATGAGTTTGATAAGAAACTAAACTTATTTATATAAGCATCAGTTTCTGCAACTGTTTTACAAATTGTACCAAACCACATCCTCAGACATCTGAGTTGTGATTTTACGCACACCTACTGATACAAACCTTGTGCCAGACTGTTCAGGAGCCCAACAAAACAAGTTAAAACAATAGTGAGTTTTCCTCAAGCACATATGGAACAAATACGAACACCATTTACCACATCCTCAGTATGTCTCCAAGACTTAACAAAAAGGTAGAAAAGCTTTTACATAGGAGTTCATACAGCTCTTTGTAAAGGATAGAAAACACAGATTTGAAATGAAAGCTAATACAGTAGACATCTGTGATACTACTTGGCTGACACCTTCTCTTCTCCTGGGAAGCCCCTTTCTCATCTAGTCCCCACGCCTAGACCCCAATCCTTACAGTACCTGGCAGAGATACCAGTTCCAACCCCCTGGGAAGAGCTGATGGGTCCCTAGAAGAGTGACCTAGTCCTTTTGCAGAGGCAAAAGAAACTGTCAGTAGCCATGTTCCCCATCCGCAAAAGAGGCCAGGCCATTGTGAGAGAACAAAGCCCTCACCCTAGAGAAGGCAAAAGGAGAAGAGGGCAACAGAGGATGAGATAGTTGGATGGCATCACCAACTCAACAGACATGAACTTGGGCAAACTCTGGGAGACAGTGAGGGACAGGGAGACTTGGCGTGCTGCAGTCCATGGGTCGGACATGGACTTAGTGACTGAACAGTAACAATGACAACCAAGAGAAGCAGAGCTGAGAGAGAAGAGAGTCTTGGCAGGACGCACACCCATGTGCTTGGTCCAGCTGTGTCCTGCTCCTCCTGTTGTTTGCCTTCAACCTTTTTCCGACTTTGGAAAGCCAATAAATTGCCTACGTGCTTCAGCTGGTTTGAGGTAGTTTTCCTTCATGTACAACCAACATTTTCTCTTGTAAATGATTAAACTGACTCATACAGATGATAACCATGGCAAATGGAAATTTACAGAATTAAGTGCTAAAAAGAGACTTTCATCCCTGGGTTATCTAAATGCTTGTCGCATACTATTAAATGCCAGGCTCTAATCAGAACCTGGAAAGGGCTTTTAACACTGAGAGGCATGGCAAGTCTCTGCAAGTGCCAGAAGAAAGCTTTACTGGAGCAATCTGCCTCAGCACCAGGCTGGGGCTGCAATGAGGCTATTTCCCTGCACTTACTGCTTCTCATCCGGGAAGATCTGAAACAGCAGAGTAACCCACCCCAAGCCTTGGATGGAACATCCTGCCCTCGCTGTTCTGTAGCCTCCCTAACCTCAACCAATGAAGGAAAATGTATCAGAGGAGCCAACGCTAATGGCTATTAAACCATAATGGCTGGCTATTTGAACACATACACTGCTTTGCAAGTTTATCACACAACTTAACAACTGGCACAAAAATGGTGATCTTTTAGCTACAGAAATAAAAATAAAAATTGCTAAGAGTTTGCACGTGTTTGTATTTTTTCAGCAAGATGTGCTAAACGTGGGCATTACAGGAAGCAACAGGTTCTCATGGCTTTGGCAAAAGTGTATGAAAGTAGCTGAGCACAGAACCAGGCATGAAGAAGGGTCTCGTTAAACGCTGTTTCATTTCTCTTATTCCTTCCTCCCTGACTCCTGGTCTGAGATCATATCCATTACCATGCTATTTTTCCTACTGTTAAAGCTCCACCCTTTCCTCTTCTTGTTTAGGTGGCTTTGAGTTATGGGGCTTAGAGATTCTTCCTGGGAGGTTCTGTGAGTGAGGACAGAAGGGAAAGGCACCCTAGAAGCGCATAACACCTTTGCACCCACCCACCCACCCAGCCAGTCTCTTACACAAACTGTTTGGTGCCCATGGCAACTAGGCAATTGGTTACTTCCACATGATTTCAGCCACCTGGTACCGCACCCTCATTAGCTGGCGACGATCAAAAACCACAGGTGCAAGAACAGAAAATGGAACCTACTGGACACTCTCTCCTTAAAGTATTATAATGAGATCTTCTGGTTTGCATATTGATGTTATCTTCAGAAACTAAAGGGCAGCTAGGAGCTCTGAAAAAATCTAGTGACTTGGAGCCCTATCCCTCTGGAACTGGCTGGATGAATGATTTCAGAGTGGAAAAGAGCTCCGAGAAGTATATACTGCATCTTTCTCTCAGACTCAAAAGTGCCCCCTGGCATTCCAGCCTCTACAAGATATCTTTCCAACCTCATTTCCACACTATGTCACTGACACACCCTAACTACAGCAGCTGCCCACACTCCATCCTGCCACTCAATCCTGAATGCCTTCTTCTAACCCTGCATCCCTCAACCCCAAATCTCCCAATTCTACCTGCTCTCTAAAGTCACTGTCATGTCCTCTCACAAGACTTCCTGGTCCTGCCCTCTGATGTAATGGTTTCTCCACCGGGATCCTACAGATATTTAGCTACACCCTTCATATGGTAACATTTGATTGTTTTGTCTGTGTTTTAAAGTTACTTACATGTGTGCTCTTATCATGTATCTGGCTAACTTCCTTAAGGGCAGTGTTGTACTCACTGTTGTATTCCCAGTGCCTAGTATGGTGCCTACCACAAAAATAGGCACCCAGTAAATATTTGATGAACAAATGCATGAATATGTATATGAAAAAAAATGACTACATATGCTTGTCAGGAAACTACTGATCCAAAAATGGGTTCCACAAGCAGACTTCCCTTGCAGAAATAGCAGAGATCTATGCTTCTTATTAATTTGACCTTCCAATATAAATCAGTAAGTGTAACTTTGGGCAGAATGAGCCATTATCCTTGGATTCAGGTCATCCTCTAGAATAATAGGAAAATTCAAGTTCTAACACTTGACTGAGAGATCAAACCCTACAAGAAAAAAAGGCAAGAGCAATCTTTTTGCCATTTCTAATCAACTTCCAAATAACACACCATGTGCTATCACTAAGTCAGTACTCATTTATGATTTACCTACCATGTGCAAGACATTTGGATGGAAACAATAAGGGAAAAAATGGCAAGAATACATCTCCCAACTTCATATGTAAAAACATGAAGATGAGAAGCTTTTTTTTTTTTTCTTCCTTCTTCAATAAGAGATCCAGTAAGATAGGACATGATTAATCATTATAAGGTAAGGCTGAAAAACTCATCAGTTCTTCTATGTGTTAAGAGTGAATTCATCAGACTTTTTCTGACATTAGACTTTTATAAGGAGATAAAGCAGGAGAGTAATGAGCATCCTAAATGGAAAAATGCAAAACTTTTACCAGTAGTAAAAGACAGGAAAAAGAGCTCTGACTTTCCCAGCCTGCAAGATGCTAAACAGCAAGTCCTGGTGTTTTCCCAGGAAAACAGTTCTACCACTTCCGTATTCCAGGTTATCTCGTTCAAAACGCCTAGAGACAGAGAACCAGTACCAGATCCCAAATGCAGGTGTGGCATTACCTTCCTGAAGAGCCAGCAGCTGAAGCCTATTTGGGTGGAGCCTCACTAATTAGACCAACAGCATCAGCTTCACCTTGGGGACACTTTTAACAAAGGCCTAGATGATCTCTAGAACATTAAAGTCTGAGAAGCACTGACTTAGAGAACTGACACTTAAGGAAGAGAAAACAGGTTCAAAAATAGAGAACTGAAAAGCAATGGACTGAGATATTCATCCTGTGATTGAACAGGAGAACACAGAGGAACTGTGATGTTGCATAGGACTGTGGAAGAGTGTGGAAGGTATCTTAGACAAAGTTTAGGATTTAAAAATGAGTCTCTGTGGCATATTCCAAAAACTCAGAGTTAAATGGAGGAAAGAACTGTGGTAGAAGGTGAAAAGTACAATAAGATATTTCTCAAACATTCTTCTAACTGGCCACATCCATAAGCTATGGAGGAGCCAGAGAAAGGGGCCAGGTCAAGAGAGCTGGTATTGTGGCCACTATCCCCTTTGGGTCAATGATACTGGTAACGTGCCAAAGGTGAAAGGACACGAGTGAAGGGTAAATAAAATCAGAGAATGTTAAAAAAAAAAAAAGAAAAAAACACAGACCCTTTAGAGATCTGGGCCAGGGGTTGTTACCCTGTGCTCTGGGAAACACTTGGGATCATGTGTACCTACGAGTAAGTGTCTTAAGAGCAACTATGACTGTGTTTTGTATACTGGGCACTGGGAGAAAGATTTCACTTGTAAGAAGGTTTCTATTATATTAAAAATAAAGTTTGTAGCCACTGATCCCAACACCCACACTTCGTAGATTTATAGATGGAGAAACTGAGATAAGGGAAGTGATTTGTCTGATGTGCAGAGTTGATTAGTCACAGGGTTGAAACCAAAACTCATGACTGCTGACTCTTGCATCAATGCTTCTTTTCACTACATCAATCTACTATATCCAAATCTGCTTCCAAAACTGTGCCACTTACTAAATGAGGTCTGTGTGAATCAAAAAGAAAATGTTAAGACCCCAAAAGAGGAGGAAGTTATGAAGAGTGGAAATTTTCATATGAAGAATATATTATTATACTAAAAAGTTCCCAAAATGAAAAACTCAATGTTGTACTTAGCATAACTATTGAGTAGGTGGCTTTGTTATTTAGAACTTGACTAATTATAGAAGTGCTGATGACTAGATTTAGATCAACTAAAATTTGAGCTAGACTTTATCACTGGCTTGGGTTAGTGAAGAATACTTCATTTCTAAGCTAATAACAGGTTGAAGATAGACCAATTGATGAACATTTGCAGTTTTGTGCTTATGAAGAGAAATTGTGACATTTCACGATGCATAAATGATGATGAAAGTACTGAAGCATCCAAGCAAGTTGCAATTCTCCAGGGAAGCTATTAACAGCTTAACATTTCTGGTTCACATTGGAATGTGGATTAAACTTACTAAAAAAAAGTTTATATTAATATCAAATAAGCATGAAAGAATGTAATTAAGCAGATTAGGTTGAACCCTTTAAGTTCCAGGTTCTCTTGGGTCTGTTAATTATAGAATCAAATGTTGGTTAAGTGTACAAGAAAACCTGCACAATAATCCAAAACAGGTTTCATGAACTATGTTAAAAAACAAACAAGCAAACTATTAAAAAAAAAAAAAATACAAGAGCAGACAGAACACCTTCCCAATGCCTCAGCAAACTAAACTGGGCTTCTCCCCAAGATAAACCATGACTGGACCTACTATAGCCTATGCACCATGGGCAAAATATATTACAGATTTCTTTTATTTTCTTCTGCCTTCAATTAATTCCATTCTCCTTCTATACTGATTATACCTTTGATGCTGACCTCAAGACTCATTCATTCATTCACCCCTATAAACATGTTATTAATGCCCTACTATGTGTGAGGCACTACCCAGAAGGTGCTAGGAATACACACCCTCAAAATCTTCACAGACAAGTAGGAAAACTAAATAAACAATAAAAAAATAATAACCATTTGATTAAAACTGTTAGAATAAAGATATATTATAATACAGGTGTGAACCTCTGACAGAAAAAAGGAGAGGTGTTAAAGAAAGGGCAAAACTGGCTGTCACATGAAGCTTTTTCAGGAGATAATGTTGAGCTTCCCAGGTGACTCAGTGGTAAAGAATCCCCCTGTCAAGCAGGAGATGCGGGTTCGATCCCTATGTCGGGAAGATCCTCTGGAAAAGGAAACTGCCACCCACTCCAGTATTCTTGCCTGGGAGATCCCACAGACAGGGAAGCCTGGCTGACTATAGTCGCAAAAGAGTCAGACACGACTTAGTGACTAAACAACATCAAGGAGATAATGCTTTTAGTTGGAAGGAATCACAGTGCTCTGAAGGAATAGAAAGTACAAGGAAGTGAAAGAAGAAAGAAGAGCACGTGGAAAGATATGGGGGTACAGAGGCATATGGCACACCCAGGGTAGGGTTCAGAAAGGCTGAAACAATGGACACTAGTGAGGAGGGGTGACAGATGAAGCTGAACAAGTCTATATATAAATATGTGGCTGCACCAGGGATGTGGTTTAGTTGCAGCATGTGGGATATTTAGTTGTGTCATGTGAGATCTAGTTCCCTGACCAGGGATGGAACCTGGGCCCCCTGCATTGGGACTGTGGAGTCTTAGCCACTGGACCACTGGCCCACAGGAAAGTCCCGGGACAAGTTTAAGGGCCTGACCACAAACAACTTCAATGCATTTCAGCCAAGGAGTTGCTTTTTTTTTTTTTAAATAACTTTATTGCCCAGGATATTTTTTTTCCTTGTGTCATATTTTGTCTGTTTTGTTTTTGTTTTCTTTTTTCATAACTATAAATTCAAGTTTAGGGAAGCTTGCCTTTGTCTTGAGAACCAAAACAACAAAGCTTTCATATTATTTGCAACCTGGTCTAGTTTGAAGAGACCGGTAGGAGTTATCTTGCAAGAGTAAGATTTATACCATGAAGGGTACAGTTCCAGGTCTGGTGGTACTGAACGGAGACAATGGCATTCTTGACAAAATTACCATCTGCTGGTGGCGTCTGTGGAAAAGAAGCCCTTGCAAATTTCTAAACAAGAGTAAACTCTTATTAGAAAATTCTAAAGTGTTTTACAGGCCAAAAAGGGAATGAGCTTAGTAAAATGCCTCAACAGAGTTGGAATAAAATACTGGATTTGAGAATTACTGGAACTTGGATATGTTAAAAGAGGGTGGAGGTTGGGTCATGCTTACAATGGTCTCAAGTTCAAATGAATTACTGTGACAAGACACCACTTCACAAGTCACATGCTGCTGGCCTGGGGGCTCCTCTCTTCCCTCAGTAGGTGCTGGCAGAAGGTGTGCTCAGTCCTTTTCCAATGCAGATGCCTAGCCCCAAAGCCAAAACATGGGAGAGGAAGAGAGATGGAACAAATACCTTAAGAAATTCTGCGGAGAAGATCCCCCCTTTCTTCATGGCTCTACTTTAACTCATGCTTAAGGAACTGGTATGTTTAGGGTGCCTGAAGTGGAACTCCTTAGGTAGAATGTTTTCAGGTCTACTGGACCAGTCGGACACCCAGTCTATGCTTTTCTTCAGAGCATCCACTTCTTTCTCTCCTTCTGCAATTTCTTCTGACTGAGAGCTATGGTCCTTGCTGGTGTGCATTTCCACATCAAACATGACCTGCCCATCTTCTTGTGGGGAAGGGCTGTTGCAATGAAAACTGCCTCTGGAACTGCTCTGTCTGGATTCATGCTGTGCATCCAAAAGAATCTTTTCCATGTCCCCACTGTGATGAGGAGGATATGTGCTCCAGCCCCCCATTCTTCCCATTGCCATTATCATTGCCATTGCTGCTATTCAGGGGAGCTCCACCCAGGAACTGTTGAGGCTGGCAGGCAGTGGCAGAGACTGTTCACCTTTCTCACAGTTGTTGTGCAGGGGCAGTGGCTGTTCTACTAAATGAGATGACATTGTCAGGCAGCTGGAAGAGCTGCAGCCCCGAAGCAAGGACCTTCTCCAGTTCTCAGGCAGCAACACAACCAAGGAGTTTGCTTTTTTAAGGGCAAGGCAATAATGGATTACAAACAAAGTAATGATGTGATCAGATTGCTCTACAAAGAATATTCTAGCAGCTTGCAGGGCAAGAATAAATGTAGGCAGGGGGAGCTCTACAGTGGGCCAGAGCAGAACAAGAAGGATGTCCCCAAAGAAAGGCAATTTGGTGCAGGATGTCTGAGCCCAAGTGGAGGGCAGAAGGTGCCCACATGATGGAGGGACAGCAGAAATACTGGAACATATGTAACCAATTGGTTACATATTGGTTACATATATAACCAATGTAATATAGCTATAATATATTATAGATAATGGGAAGTATATACAAAATATATTATGGATAATGGGATTTATCGCTTTCAAAGAAGAAAGATATAAATATGTATAAACAAATTCAGCATATTAAATTGGAAATGGAGGTATCAGTATGAACATGGCTGGTTAATACACACAGATTAGATATAGAAATAATACTGAGCATCAAAATAAACAACAACGCTAACTGACTATATAGTCCATTAACTCGAACAGGAAATCATGGGTCCATACTGTTGTAAAGAAAGTTAGATGAAAAACATATTTGTATAGTTTCAAAGGACCACCCCACAAGATACTTATTGATTACATTTTTAAAAAAAAGCAACTCTGCTGTAGAGAGCCTTACAAACACCAATTTAAACAAGTCATCAAAGTGATCATATCAATCAGTAAACAGATCAGATGTGCCACTTGAGGTGCAGTGAGAACACAGCACCACTTCCATGCTATTCCTGCCACAGATGCATACATGGAATCCAATCATGGAGGAACATCGGACAACCCATATTCATACATTTTAAAAAACTGGTCTATAATCTTCAAAAAGCTTGTGAATGGCAAGGAAAAACTGAGGAACTATTAAAAATTGAAGAGCCATAACAAAAGAATAGAATCCATGATTCTAAATGGAATTCTTCTCTCCATTAGGAAATCAGTGGGACAAATGGCAAAATTTGAATAAGGTCTTACATTTGGATGGTAGTACTACAACAATGTTAATTTCTCGATTTTTATATCTATACTAGAATTGTGCAGGAAAGTGTTCTTATTTATAAGAAATATGCTACAGTATATGAAGGTCAAGAGCATCACACTGCAACTTACTCTCAAATGGTTAAAAAAAAATGCTTTGTACGTTCTTACATTTTTAGTATGAATTTGATATTGTTCCAAATATAAAAAAGGAAAGAATTAATAGATGATAAAAATCAAGACCAGACCATACAAAGATACAATACTGTTCTCTTAGGAAGAAAAAGGAGGAGAGGAGTTGGAATCTTAAATTAGAAACCCAAAGTACATGTTTATGCTTAACTGCATAATAAAATATATATAATTCTCAAATCACAACACAGTTAAATAATTTCTCCAAATACTGCCATTTTCCCCCAAATTAAGGAATTTCACCAGGTTTGGTTATAATTATCTACCAGGAATGGCTGACCTCCACCTGATCCTGGAGTCAAGATCTGACACCTAAAGTAGTCCCAGTTTCTTACAGAAAATAGTTTAATAAGGCTGATTTCTGTCTGGGTACCACACATCATACCTAAACTTACACTGTCAACAACCTTCAAGATAGATATTGTCATCTCTATTTTGCAGATCTAAAAATTTCTCCAAGAGATTAAGCAAAATGTCCAAAATCTTCTACTAATAAATGGAGCATCAGAAAATAAATTCAGGTTTCTCTCACTCATAGCCCATGCTTTTTCCACTACAATCCAGTAGCCTGCTACGTGCAAGGCATCATGTGATTCACCATGGGAGAGACAAGAGTAATAAGACATGTTCTCACGGAACTAACCACTTCTGCTTTCTCCCCTTTATGTCGCAGTCAGAATCGTCTTCCTCTTGCCTCCGGCTATGACTCTCCCACATCTCAGCTTTTATCAGTGGGTGAATTCAGGAACACGGTTTTCTTTACCTTTTCTGTCATTGAAGAGATGAGACAGCAATTCTAAAGATGTACAAATGTGCCTTAGAATATAAAGACCAAAAAAATGAGCACTTAACATACTGTGTTAAATGAGGTTTCTGAGTATACAATGACCACTTAATCAGCTAAAAATGGAAAGAACAAAAGGAGTATAAAGAAAATAGTATTACTTCTAAATAATGTTATACTAGATAAGAAAAAAGCCAAAGACCAACCCAGGAAATGCCAGGAGTTCTGGACAAGTGAACTGCTTCCTTCCAAACTTTTGTTGTTTCACTTGGTAGAAGAGGTCACCTAAGAAGCACTCAGAGGGCTTCGCTGATGGTCCAGAGGGTAAGATGCTGGTCGCTTGTTACAGGGAGCTCAGGTTCAATTCCTGGTCAAGGAACTAGATACCACATGCATGCCGCAACAAAGAAGTTTGCATGCCCAGCAACTAAGAAGCCCCCATGTTGCAATGAAGATCCCACAAGCTGGAACTAAGACCAGTACAGCCAAAATAAATAAATAAGTATTAAGGAAAAAAAAGAAGGAGCTCTCAGAAATCAGAGTCAAGCTCCTGACTAGAGCAATGGTGCTCTCGCTTGGACTGTCATTCTCTGAGGAAGCAATGGGACATTGAATTCCTCATTTATCTCTGTGAATATTATGGTATTCTGCTCATTTTGAAAGTGAAGTCGCTCAGTTGTGTCCAACTCTTTGCGACCCCGTGGACTGTAGACCACCAGGCTCCTCTGTCCATGGGATTCTCCAAGCAAGAATACTGGAGTGGGTTGCCATTTCCCTCGCTCATTTTAGTGATGGTTAAAAAGAAACTGACTGCTACATAAAAGAAGAGGGAGGACAATGAGATGCCAATTTACTCCATCAATAATGAATTCCCTCGACCAAGCTCATAATACAAAATGTGACATGTTTAATATCATTTCTGTAATCTTTATTTATCCATATAAAACACTGGATATAGGTCTTGGCAGAATTTTGAGAAGCTTATATGTATGAGTAGATTTCCCCATAAAAACAAATTTCTAAAATTCAAGATAACATGTAAGTAATCATATACTTACTTTCAAAGTTTTATGGAGAAAAAAATAAAAGGGAATCCTCCCTATAAGACAATAGGAAACTATAGGCCTGTTTATATATTATTCAAATCAGCATAATTTAGAAATGATTTTAATAGGGGAATATGTAAGAAGACTCAATGCTATTATGTTTCTCATCATTAGTATTATGTCAGGCAAGTCCGTGGCTTTGGTTTACCTCCAATGGTCTCTGTTACAAACACCAACTGAGTCTATTCCTGGAATTGCTGTTAACCTCCCCTAGTATTTCATCCTTTCATACACAATAATGCACAGGGGGCAGTGGTAATATGTGAAATAAGCTCAAAGTTCCCAAAGTGGAAGACATTGTTTTCTTGCATCCTACCTACTGTAACTGAACACTGGGAATTTACTGGAATTGAGGATTTATTATGAGTCAGATGGCTGACAGTCTTTCCAACCAAAACATCTGCTCTACAAAGGCACAACTGCTACAATCCATTTCCTCTTGGATCTGGAGAATGACCAAGTTGTAGCTTAGCCCTTTCCTTAAAGACACAGGGATTTGAAATGAGAAATGAAATCAAAGCAGATCTCTATGTCACCTTCCAACCTCCACTACTATCTTTGATGGCATTAAAATGTAATAAAATATGAGAATTTACATAATTTTTGAACATTAAAACACTGCAATAAGAGTGGAATAACCAAGGACTTTATCAGATTACTTCAGTTCTTTCTTTGGTACTTGAAAAAAGAGGGGACACACACTGACTCCAGTAGGGAGAGGGTCTCATTATTTACTCAACAAATATTTACTGCTGATCACTTCTACATGTCAGGCACTGTCCTAGGAACAAGTGGGGAACAGACTAGGTAATGGCCACCTCTTGGAGCTTACCTTGCCACAGGGGAAAACAAACAACAAGTAAGCCTATTCATAAATACTCTTCAAAGCACTACAGGTTTCCAACTGTCTATTTGATACCATTGGCACTAAGATTTTTTCCCAGCAACTATAAGCAATAAGATAGTTTTCAGGAACCATATTCTAGAGCAGTGGTTCCAACCCTGGTCCTTATTTAAAAGCACATTATTGGACCCTACCCCTGGCCATGATGATTCAGTATACGTATCTGGGCCAAGGAAATATGGATTTTTTTTTCAACTTATCAAGAGCTTGAACCGCTCATCAGGTTTGGGGTCTACTGCTCTAGAATACTGACTTCCAAACATTTAAAAGCATTAAGTTAAAAATGTCAATTTAAAATATTTGGTTTCCAGACATAAACCCACACACCTATAGTCAATAACCTTTGAAAAAGGAGGCAAGAATACACAGTGGGAAAAAGACAGTCTCTTCAGAAAGTGATGCTGGGAAAGCTGGACAGCCACAGGTAAATCAAATTAGAACACACCCTCTCATCATACACAAAATAAACTCAAAATAGTTTAAAGACTTAAACATAAGATGTGACACCATAAAATTCCTATAAGAGAACATAAGCAAAACATTCTCTGACATAAATCATACCAATGTTTTCTTAGGTCAGTCTTCCAAGGCAACAGAAATAAAACCAAAAATAAACAAATTGAACCTAGTCAAATTTATAAGCTTTTGCACAGCAAATAAAACCAGAAACAAAATAAAAGACAACCTACAGAATGGAAGAAAACATTTGCAAATGATGTGACCAACAAGGGCTTAATTTCTAAAATTTACAAACAGCTCATACAATTCAACAACAAAAAACAAATAACCCAATAAAAAAATGGGCAGAAGACCTAAAGACACAGTTCTCCAAAGAAGAAATACAGATGGTCAGTAGGCATGTGAAAAGATGCTCAACGCTGCTAATTACTTGAGAGATGCAAATCAAAACTACAATGAGGTACCACCTCACACAGGTCAAAATGGACATCATTAAAGAGTCAACAAATGACAAATGCTGGAGAGGGCATGAAGAAAAGGGAACCCTCCTATAATGCTGGTGGGAATGTAAGTTGGTGCAGCTACTATGGAAAATAGTATGAAGGTTCCTCAGAAAACTAAAAATAGAATTGCCATATGATTCAACAATTTCACTCCTGGGCATATATCCAGACAAAACTTTAATTTAAAAAGATATACGCACCCCCAGGTTTATAGCAGCACTATTCACAATAGCCAATACATGGAAACAACCTAAATGTCCATTTACAAACGAATGGCTAAAGATGTGGTATTCAATGGAATATTACTCAGCCATAAAAAAGAATGAAATAATGCCATTTGCAGTAACATGGTTGCAACCAGAGATTATCATACTAAGAGAAATAAATCAGAAAGAGAAAGACAAATATCAAAAGATGTCACTTATATGTGGGATCTAAAATATGATACAAAGGAACTTATCTACAAAAAAGAAACAGACTCACAGACATAGAGAGCAGACTTGTGGCTCCCAAGCTCGGGGTGCGGTGGGTGGGAGGCATAGACTGGGAGTTTGCAATCAGCAGATACAAACTATTACATATAGAATAGATTAAAAACAATATATAGAACGGATAACCTGTATAGCCCAGGGAACTATATTCAATATCCTGTGATAAACCACAATGAAAAAGATTATGAAAAAGAGATGTGTGTTTATGTATATATGTGTATGTGTGTTAGTTGCTCAGTTGTGTCCAACTCTTTGCAACCCAACAGACTGTAGCCCACCAGACTCTGTCCATGGAATTTTCCAGGCAAGAATACTAGACTAGGAAGACATTCCCTTCTCCAGGGGATCTTCCCAACCCAGGGATCAAACCCGGGCCTTCTGCATTGCAGATAGATTCTTAACTATCTGAGCTACCAAGGAAACCTCTGTGTATGTGTATGTGTGTGTGTGTGTATAAACTGTCACTTTGCAGTACAGCAGTAGTTACAACATTGTAATTTATACATTGTAATCTATACTTCAATAAATTTTTTTTTAAAGTTTGGGCTGAAGATCAAAGATCTTAAGATCAATGTATCTTCTATGTATTTACTGATAAGCAATATACATGGACTGCTATGCTGATACATTATAAATATCTTAAAATATGCACAAACAGTAGAAATTCTAGGAAGGTGAGACAAAAATAAATATAAACAAATATTTTCTCCCAACCCGGCTGGCTGCCTACACAGGCTGCAACTTATGAAGTGGGGCAAACCAAGGGGCCTGCAGGTTCCTCACACACAAAGACTGGGAAGCAGGGCAACTGAAGGCAAAGCCCTTTCATTCACAGCCTGGGAAGACAGACTATCTCAGCCCTCACTCTGATCTGTAAACTTACACTTTCTCACTTATGGCACAGGGGAGAGAAGCAGGCAGAGGGCATTAGAACTGTAATCTCAGTGGCAGGAATTCAGGAGACCTTGCCTCACTCCACCTGCCAACACGTACCTGCCAGCTCTTGTTGACATACACTAAGTATGGAAAAACCACACTTGGAAAAACATATAAACTCCATTCTAGGTTCAGCAGCTGTAACCCTGTTGTGTCAGTCATTTGAATCATGTGTGAATGTGTCTGTGTATGTTAGATTCCTGACCATGTGATAAAGGTAGAAAGAGTACAGGCTTCCAGATTAGACAAGCTAGTGAGAATCAGGCTCTCCCCTGGTTGCTCGCTATGTCCACTTGGCTGAGTAAGTTATTTAAAACCTGGATAAGCCTCTGTTTCCTCAACTGTAAAATGGGAGTAGTTATATAAAACTACAGTATCAGTTACACCATGAATAAAGGGTGGCCATCACTGTGGCCACATCATTGTCACTGTTATCCCAGATCACCTTGGAACACCTGGCCCACCTGTTTCCTGCTATCTGCACACTCTGATCCTGGCTCGTGCACCTGCAAATGATACCTGTCAGTTGCCTTCTCTTTGTATAAACTCTTTGTTGGCAAATTCTGGCCTGTCTGTGCAGCATCAGTTTCTAGTTTGGTCCCTGCTAACCATGATAAACGAATGGCCCCACAACTGATGATGTTAAAGCCACTTCCTGCTTGGCTTGGCCAAGGGGCAGCCCCTTGACTTTGAATTCAGGGTTACACCTTCGTGGACCAGCAGCCTTCATCTGCCCTTTCATCTGACAGCTCACTTCCTGGCTGTTTTCTCTCTGCGGCATTAAAAAAAAAAACAAACCAGATAATATTTTCTCTTTTCCAGTTATAGCCTCCTCTCCAGTGCCTTCTTGTTTGTGCTTCCTATCTCTATTCAAATAAAAGGTAATAAAATCATTTGACTGTGAAGACTAAGAAGGCAATTCTCAAATGATTTACCAGTGGCTGCAGGAATGGCCCTACATGTATACCATAGAGCATTTCAATTCATAGAACTTTCAAAAGTCAGGTAGCCATCTTAAGGAAAATCAGGCCTCTTAAAAGATTTTCCAACTGTATAGACTGCCAAGGAAAGAAATAAAAACAAATAAGAACCTGTCTAAAAGAATTTAGGAAAAGAAAAAAGAATATCAAATTAAAGTCAGAAAAGGAAAAATAAAACCAAGAGCAGAAAAAAATATAACAAGCAAACATAACATTAATCCAGAGAAAAATCATTTTATTAAATCAAGGCTACATGTTAGAAAATAGTATTTTTTTTAATTGGGGCAATATAAATTTTAGTTATCTGCTAATAAATTTAGCAGTTAAATAGAAATGGATAAAAATTCAAAATAACTGGAGAACAAAAAAGAAGTACCCAGAAACAGCAAACGGTAAAGAACAAGTTACAAAAAAAGAAATGTTATTAGGAACTACCATTTTAAAAATTGCCTCTGGCCAATCAGTTTGGTGTAGAATGCTTCTAAATTTCCCAAAAATAGACAAGAATGTTATGCTTTTCAATCTACTTCACAAAGCAAATATAATTTTTTAATTGATGTGTAACTAACATATATTACATTTGTTTCATAATATAGTGATTCAACATTTATATACATTATGAAATAAAAGCAAATATAGTTTTATTTCCCATAAACAGACAAGACAGTCACAATAGTTTTTTATGAGTATGGCTCTAATAACTAAATAAAAATCTTAATAAATAAAATATAAGACAACACTAAAATAATTTTCCACTATGAACAAGCACAAGTTTACACTTGCATGACTGGACACAAAGAAAATATTAAAATTTGTCACATGAAAAGGAGAAATGGTAAGAATCACAGCATCACCGCAGCAAGTGCTCATAGAAAACTAAAATACTCATTCTCAGCCTTTTGCCAATGCAAACAAAACAGCCAGGTTGTCAGGCTCTCTCCAAGAGACCTTAGGAGCACATTTATATTCTTTTTGAGCCTTCTGAGCTCAGAAACTCAATTCTGTTTGCACACCAACTGCATGGCCATGGCCAAAGGGTAGTTGACATACAAACAGAATGCTAACTTGTTAGTTTACCATGGGAAATTAGGTACTAAAATATTCCAAGTTCACATGGTTAGTGTGTTCTTTCCCCATAATGCCAGTCCATCACTTTGTAACGATAAATTAGTCAAGGGGAATGGAATATTTCAAGCCCCTTTATCACGGCATGCTCTTTGCATGAGGCAGACCCATGTGGGCTGCCAGGCAACCCAGGTGAGTTAGAGGAACTGCATTTTAATAAAGCCTGATGCATCAAGCTCACCCTAGGAATAATCTTGTCAGTGGGGCCAATGGGATACTAGGAGTGCTTAGACTATGAGCAACATCCTTCTGCATCCAACTCTAAATGGGGTCTCTTCCAGTGCATTTTCTAGCTGTGACCCATGGCACATAGGTCTGTAGTAGTTTCAAACAGCTTTTTATCCTGCAACTTTCAGATTATTCAAAATTCACCTATTCCTATATCTTGGATAACACTGGAACAGTTACTACCAAATTGACTCTATAACAATCTTTTTTTCCTGTTCTTTCCTTAGTTTTCATTTGATATACTCTCTCTCCAGATACATGATCACATTCAAACAGGTGTAATATCACTCACCTGGGGGTCCATTTCACCTCCCAAAGAGAATATCTCATGTTAATATCTTCATCTGTTTATGTGCTGGCTACAGCTTTCACAGGGTAATTTGATTCCCCTATTTCCTAGTTCTTAGGGAATCGAAGATATTAATAGTTACTTCACTGAATGAGCCATTAGGTATTAGGGAAACGATTCAAAAGTACAAACATAGAAAGGTAAGAAAAAATGTTTTATATACGACATAGTTCAACATCATGTTATGAAATTACATGATTATACAACTTACTAAAATCAATTTAAAATAACTAGTCATTTAAAATAAGCTGGGCCTTCCCTGGCAGCCCAGGGGTTAAGACGCCATGCTTCCAGTGCAGGTGGTTCAGGTTTGACCCCTGGTCAGACAATTTCCACATACTGTGTGGCACGGCCAAAAACCAAAAATCAGAACAAAAAAGCCCACAAAAATATTTAAAAATATTTAAAATTAAAAAAAAAAAACTAAGTCATTATTTAAAGTAACGACTTCAGCAAAACTGCAGGATAAAAAGCCATTTGAAACTACTATGGGCCTAAGTGACAAGGGCCACAGCTAGAAAATGCAGTGGAAGAGACCCCATTCGTAACAATGACAAAAAATTCAGTAAGTGGGTATTAATTTAAATCAGAAAATTAGAGACATCTTATTCAAAATGACATAAGGTCTAATAGCTGATTTAAAGAACGATGGATAAATGGAGAAATATAATTTGCTCCATGCTGGGAAAACTAAATATAGTAAAGATGACAACATTCCCCAAATTATTATGTAGATTAAATAAAATACTGATTTTACAGAATTTGATATTGGTACTAAAACACATCTGTCTGAAAAGTTGGAAAAACACCAAAAGAAAAACACTGAAGTTACGATAGTGGTTTCAAACTATTTAAATTGTTACAAAAGGAAAATTATTTCTTAAAGAAAGACAGGGTATTAGCTGAAGCAGAAAAAACTCAGAACAGAATTCATAAACAGTGATCAGGCTAAAGCAATCCTATGAGAGGAAAAGGTGCTACTGAGCAACTGGGAAGTGAACCCAAATGCAAAGAACTAACTTAGAGCCTTAAGCTCATTCATACATGTAAGCTAAAGAGCGAAAATATATGCAAAAGAAACCAGAATAGCATATTTATTCCAACTATGGAAGAGAGACAACTTTAAAACTGCTCCCCCAAAAGTAAAATGTTATCACAGACAAGCTACTTTCCATGATAAAAATATCTATTCCCCTAAATATATCAAATATCAAACATACCAATATAATGCAATATGATATTAGTATCTAAAAGACAGAGAGAGTAAACTGGTGAGATGTGATGCATGCGATGTAAGGTTACTACCCATAGCATATAAAGAAAAAGAGTCAATCAACAGAATTTAATTTAAAAAGTGGTCCAAGAAAAATGAATCCTGGGAAGATATACAGCATATACAATGTATACACATTGCTTAATAAGGCAATGAAAGACCATTTTAAGGTATCACAACCATAACTACCAACTCAGTAGAATAAATTATGAAAATCCAATTAGGGCAGGGTTGGATACAAAGCTTTGCCTCCTGTTCCCATCTCCCCACTGATCTCCCCAGCCAGTCCCAGATTTTTCGGTGTATGATGTGGGTCCTGCCTGATTTCATGTGGTCAAGAAGAGGGAGGAAGGAGAGAAAATGAAAGTAGGAAGGAAGGAGAACCATGAATCAAAAGACTGAACTTGTTTCCACTCATCCATTCAACCAGTATTTATTGAGTATCAACTCTGCATCAGGCTCTGTGCTGTGTTAAGTATCAAAACTATTGTAATGAACATGTAGTCAGGAAGACAGGTAAATAAATCAACAATTACAGCCCATGTGATAAAGGCTTTGCTACGGGAGGCAAAAGGTATCATGGGAGCATGGAAGACATGCACCTGACCAAAACTTGGTCTAGAAAGATCTCCTGGAGAAATGGCCTCACTCTGTCACTCCTAATGGAGTGACTGCTATGGAGGAAACTCGCCATTGCCGACCAAAATAACAAATGCATTTATCCTTTGACCTGGCAATCCTACTTCTGGGAATTTGGCCTAAAAATATACCAGCAAACACAGGAAATAACACAGATACAAAGTTATTCACCTGCAGCTTTATTTACAATAGCCAAAGTTTGAAAACAATCAGGTGTCTCCAGCGGATGATTAAAGAAGCCATGATACATTCACATGATAAACTACTAGGCATTTGTGAAAAACACAGAAACGGGGGGCT
The DNA here is from genome assembly GCF_910594005.1 of Cervus elaphus. NCBI lineage: Eukaryota > Metazoa > Chordata > Mammalia > Artiodactyla > Cervidae > Cervus > Cervus elaphus. Next base: position 34,270,487 of record NC_057825.1, on the reverse strand, counting down.
ATATGGCAGCATAAAAAGACTGCCAAAATACATTTGTTAAGGGAAAAAAAACCCTGAAAGGCAGAGTAGTGTATGTAGTATGACACCTTCTGTAGGAGGAGGATAAATAAGACTGCATGTATGCACACGCGTGTACTAGTATAAAGACATCCTGGAAGGAAACGTGTGCGTGCTGCGCTGTGCCAAGTCGCTTCAGCCGTGCACGACTCTTCTCGACTTTATGGACCATAGCCTGCCAGGTTCCTCTCGTCCATGATATATAAGAATAAGTAATAAAAGTGATTATCTATAGGGAACTGGAAGGTGAATGGAGCACAGGAAAATGGGATGGCAGTGAGTTTTTTAATCAATGTATACCTGTTTATGTATTTCAATTTCTGAGTCATGTAAATGACTCAGAACCTATTTATTTACATTAATTTTAAAATTGGACTAGATGATTTCTAAAGCTCTTCTACTCTTAACATTCTGTGATTATATGACTTAACCTACACTTAACTTGTAACCAAATATTCATCAGATTCTTCATTTGTAAGAAAGCTTAAAGCCTATTATTTTTTAAAAAACTGAATACTTACGTCAGACCAAGAGGAGTATCTTAAAAACTATATTATGTGACTAACACAATCTTCTCTTTCTACCTATATTTAGATCTTCTTAATGCCTCTAAATTTATTGAAATTTAATGAAGATTTAACTGAGCACCTAACTGGGCCAGGCATAGTTATGACCAAGACTAAAAATTAGGTCTCTGAATTAACAAAGCATTTACTGTACAGACCTTAAATTATCCTCATTACAGATGTTAACACCGAATTTAAATACAATGTTGTCATTTCTTTTTCTACATAAAGATAGATATTTGTGTTGCTTTTAATTTTTTTTATAGAAAACTTTCTCAAATCTGATTTAAAACTTTTAAATTAAATTTGAGAAGGGACAGCTCAATGTTCTGGTGATCTAACCTGGGCCTGCCCTGAACAGGCCAGAAAACACTACTGGACATTTCAATGTGTTCCTCAACCTGGCTCAGGGCAGATAAGAATATGGTTATCATATTCTTAAGTTATGGTTATCATATTTCGTAAGTTAGCCCTCCCACCCCCTGGTTTGCCAAAGATTCATGCTGTCAATCTCTAATAGCAGTATTAATGTTTGATTCTCAGACTGGTTCAAATATTTCATAAGATAGTCTGCTTTTCTCTCTTAATGATTATAGTAATTGATTTCTATATCTGTTTCTCCACTAACTGTGAACACTTTGAGGGCTCAGCCCCAGTTTTATTCAACACCTGAAAAACACAGTAGATGGTCAATAAACATTTGCTGGATGGATAAAAGAATGAACAAGTAAACAAACAAAGGAATGGTTAAATCACAAAAAAACTAAATTAAGGATATGTTAAATATTGAAAAGAAACCACAAGGAAATTAATGTTCTATATTTATTGTCATTACAAGTATGCACAATAGCTGGCTCTTGCCCAAAGCAAGGTATGGTTATGCAGAGAATAAAGGAAGCCGAGTGCTGACACCATGTTACTGACATGCTGTCTTCTTCAAAAGGAGCAAATGGCTCAACTAAGATGGTGGTTAGTGATATGGTGGAGTAAAGAAAAGTGAATTTGAAATAAAAAGATATGAGTTCAGGGACTTCCCTGATGATTCAGTGGTTAAGACTCCATGCTTTCACTGCATGGGGCATGGGTTTGATCCCTGGTTAGGGAAGTTCCCCATGCCTCTGCAGTGCGGTCAAAAATTATTTTAAAAAAAGAAATGGGTTCAGCCCTCCCAGCATTACTAGGTACTAGCCACAAGACCCAGTGCAAGCTGCTTACCTCCTGGCTCAATTTCCTCCTGAGAGTGGAAAAAAAAAAAAAGAAAAATAGTATATGTCCTATCTACCACATGGAAATTGTTGGGATTAACACATAAAACACTCTTTATGAGAGTTTTGTGATGGTAAAGTATATATAGACAACGGATAAAAAGATTACTCTTCAAATCTGGATCAAAATAGCCCAAAGATTTGTTAATGATTAAAATTCAGTGAGACTAAACACAACAGGGACAACTCACATCTTAAACTAAGTTCCTCAAAAGTTGCCATTTTATACTTCAGTGGAAACCAAAAAGAATGGCCTGAAGATGACACCAGCAAAATGTATTTTGCACAGCTTACTCAGGGAACACGTGCCAGAGAGACTAAGCCCAATGTTGAAAATATGAAGACAAAGAAGATATGATCCTGTGATCCTGAACCTATAAGGGTTCATAGTCCACTGAGGGTGGCAGAAATAAGTACAAGTAATTAAGGTACGATAGTGTGGGGGGGGGGGTGTGTAAAAAAGGGAAGAAAGGATGGAGGGAGGGAGGGAGGGACTGAGGGAGACTGCATAGAATGATTAAGATTGATTGCTTAGGTACAGAGTACTATGGGAGTTTCAGGAACCCATTCTAACCTATTTTTCCCCCAGGCCCCTGTTTCAAGGCATCGTGGGGTATATTCAAGATTCCTGGGCTCTACCTCATGTTTTATCTTTCCATTTTTTTAGGTCTATAAGTTACCTCAGTAACATCCTATAGATGTCAGTGTAGAGATCTTCTACATTTTTAATTAAGCTTATTGCTAACTATTTTATGTTTTTGATGCTACTTTAAATGATATTGTTGTTAATTACATTTTCTAGTTCTTCTCTTAGTGTATTTAAATATAATAATTTCTAATATTAACCTTGTATCTTATGCTCTTGCTAAATTCACCCTTTGTAAAGGTATTGCCTTTTTGTAGATTTTATTGGATTTTCTACACACACAATTGTAATGTTTGCAAATACACGTTTGCTTCTTCTTTTTCAGTCATTGTGCCTCTTACTTTTCTTGACTTATTGCACAGATTAGCACATCTCATACAATGTTGAATGCAAGTAGTGAAAGCAGACATCCTTGTGTTTTTCCTGATCTTAGTATCTTCAACATTTCATCATTAAGTATGATGTTACTTATGGTTTTCCTATAGATGCCCTGAATCAGACTGAAGATGTTACCTTCTATTAATACTTATAGTTCACTAAGTTTTCCTTTTCTTTCATTATGAAGGGGTATTGAATTTTGTCAAATGTGTTTCCTGTTTCTACTGAAGTGATCATATGATTTTTATTCTTTGTTAACATAGTTAATTACATTGTTTTTTGAAAGTTAAATCAACCTTGTATTACAGGGAAAAATTCTACTTGGTCATGATGTATTATTATCATTTTAAATATAATATTTCATTCTATTTGCTAATATTTCATTAAAGCTTTCTGTGTTCTCACACATGATAGATAACAGTTTATAATTTTCTATTCTTGCAGTATCCTAGTAGGTTTTGGTAGAGTTATTCTGGCCTTATAATAACCAGTTTTACTGAACTACACTGATGGGCTGAAATTTACAGCTGATTTTAGCAACGCATAGATTGAAAATGGCAAATTCAGAGAATGGTTGCTAAATTTTACGTGTAAGACAATTAGAGAAATTATTATATAAGCATATTGTACACCTTTATTGGGGCTTCCACGGTAGCTTAGCTGGTAAAGAATCCACCTGCAATGCAGGAGACCCCCGTTCGATTCCTGGGTCAGGAAGTCCCCCCAAGAAGGGATGGGCCACCCACTCCAGTATTCTCGGGCTTCCCTGGTGGCTCAGACGGTAAAGAATCCACCTGCAGTGCAGGAGACCCGGGTTCGATCCCTGGGTTGGGAAGATTCCCTGGAGAAGGGCATGGCAGCCCACTCCAGTACTCTGGCCTGGAGAATCCCCATGGACAGAGGAGCCTGGTGGGCCACAGTCCATGGGGTCACAAAGAGTCAGACATGACTGAGCGACTAAAGCTTTATTGACAAAATTATTTTCCCAAGGTGCATAAGGAGAAAACTAAGCCATATTTCACTTTAACTCCATATTCCCTAGTCCTAATAATTTATCTTTCAGAGACAAGGAGGCAATTCAGGATGATGTTAAACATCAGAGATTTGTATTTACTTACTGTTTGTATCTTTACACATGCTTCCCTGACTCTGAGAAACAAAACTGCTCCATTCACACCATAAACAGCAATGAAACTCTACTACTTCCCATCCCTACAATCATCCAAGGCACACTCTAGTCTCCCTGGCCCTACCCCAACCCCACCCCTACCAGGACGAGCACCCCTACTTTCCCAGGCAAGTTCAACAGAAAACACTCGAACTCTGGGCAAGTAACACCTAAGTATCATGTATTCATTTGATTAAAAAAAGAAAAACCCTATTAAAGAAAATAGCATTTTTTACACCATTTTTAATCAAAACAAGGTTTTAACTGACATTTGACTGCATTTTAATTGTTTTAGGACTGGAAAACAAGAAGTACTGATGGAGAGCAGAACTTACGTGAAAACAAATTGACTACTTTCATATCTTTACGTGAAATTGAAAAACTGAAATTATAAAGGTAGTATCAGGAGGAAAATATTTTATTAAGGCTCAAGAGTGAGGAAAATTACATGATCACCATGGTAGATTTTAAACAATGAAGTACATCATTTACACAGCACTTGGTAGTTAAGAATGTGTGTTTACACACGTCTCACTTGATTCTCCCAAAACCCAGGAAAACAGAAACACAAATTGTACAATCCTAATCTTCATGGTAAGAAAACAGGTTCAGAAAGCTAAGCAATTTGCTCAAGGTTGCACTTACAGCAAATGGCAAGTCTGGGCTTTTACCCTTGCCCTCCAATTCCAGAAACAAAATCACTCTACTTGGCCATGGGTCCTTTGTTTGGCTGTATGTATAACTTACACATGAATATCTTCCAGAGATAAACCAGAAGATACATCTATCTTAAAGAATAGAGATCTTAAAGAAATACAACCCCCTTGGAGGCGCCCTGAGCTAGAAGCATTTCTATCTAAGTCCAAAACTAAATATTCTGATAGGTGAAATCTTCGGGAAAGACAATGAGGACATGAAAACAACAGCCAGAATAGAAATTGGAAGAAGTAATTTACTTTTCCCAGTGACCTAAGTTCTTTGTGCCAGATACCACCTCTTTGTCATTTGGCCATCTCTTGATTAGTACCTTTTAATCGTGTATTAGGAGTTAAGAAGTTATAAGTATAATCCCTGTTAACAAAGACAGGTAAAAATTATTCCAAGATTATTTGAACACTGGAGACTGAAAAACCCTTCCTAAGTGTAATGAGTGGCTCTGCCAGCTCATCTGAAGGCACCTTCAAAAGGTCACATCTTCCTGTAAAATAACATTAACTCATTAAACACACGCACACATGTATGCACACGTGCACAAAAACAACACAGAGCTTAAAGGGATAGCTTCTAGGTGATTTCAAAACAAATATTAATGGCATTGAAACTAATTTATTGTAACAAAATTTTTAACAGTATGTAACTTCATTGCACTAAGTACAAAATTAATCCAATCTGCCATAATGTAACAAGCAAAATACTAAGCTTCTTACTGTGAATATTTGAAGATACAGGAGGACCTAGATTGAAATCCCAGCTGTCCTACTACTGGTTACGAACCTGGGCAAGTTACTCAAAGTACATTAAAAGTGTTTCTTCATCTTGGGCTTCCCTGGTGGCTCAGTGATAAAGAATCTGCCTACCAATGCAGGAGACACAGGTTCGATCCCTAATTCAGGAGGATCCCATATGCCTTGGAGCAACTAAGCCCATAAGCCACAACTACTGAGACTGTGCTCTAAGATCACAGGAACTTTAATTCCTAAAACCCACACACCTAGAGCCACTGCACCACAACAAGAGAAGTCACCACAATGAGAAGCCTACTTATAGAGAGAGTAGCCCCCACTCCCCAGAAGTAGAGAAAGCCCTCACAGAAATGAAGACGCAGCACAGTCAAAAATAAATAAATAAATAAATTTTTTAAAGTGTTTCCTCATCTGTAAAATAAGGATAATAAAAATATCCACTTTTTTTCTCATCAGATTGTTTACTATAAACTACAAGTGCAATTACAGATTTCATCATCTATTATAAGAGCCAGAAATCCATTATTTGGGTTCTGGTCCAAAATCTGACTGTTAAAAGAATGAAAACCAGGCCCTAAAGTTAAAATTTTAAATTACTGACCAATATCAGGGAATTTGTTAAACTCACCTCAGGGCCTCCTATAGTTAGAACAATGACTACAAGATAGGGATGGTCAAAACCCACATGTTAAATGGAAAAATGAATCTAGCTCACAGTGATTTTCACTTTTGTATTGAGATGTTTGTTATTTCTCTAAAGGTTTGGCTCTCTGAGTTTTAGTTCTTCCGAGGCACAGTGTCAAAGGTGTGTGTTTTATCACAGCCACCATAGCCCTGTGCAAACCATGGGTATTCAAAACACAAATCACAGGAAAAGGAAAGGTCTTTTCCTCACTGAATGCCACACAATCCAAGCTGGTACAGCCCTTAACAATCAAGACTATGGAATGATGTTTTGACCATTTAACAGTCTTTCCCCCTTTTAGTTAAAGAGAAAAAGCTGAATTCATTAATTTTATGAATATCTTTGATAACCTATTAGGACAGGGACTGTTCTAGACACTTCAGTTCAGTTCAGTCGCTCAGTCGCGTCCGATTCTTTGCAACCCCATGAACTGCAGCACACCAGGCCTCCCTCTCCATCACCAACTCCCAGAGTCCACCCAAACCCATGTCCATTGAGTCGGGGATGCCATCCAACCACCTTATCCTCTGTCATCCCCTTCTCCTCCTGCCCTCAATCTTTCCCAGCATCGGGGTCTTTTCAAATGAATCAGCTCTTCACATCAGGTGGCCAAAGTTTTGGAATTTCAGCTTCAAGATCAGTCCTTCCAAATGAATACCCAGGACTGATCTCCTTTAGGATGGACTGGTTGGATCTCCTTGCAATCAGTCTCCAAGGGACTCTCAAGAGTCTTCTCCAACAGCACACTTCAAAGGCATCAATTCTTAGGCACTCAGCTTTCTTTACAGTCCAACTCTCACATCCATACATGACCACTGGAAAAACCATAGCCTTGACTAGACGGTCCTTTGTTGACAGAGCAATGTCTCTGCCTTTTAATATGCTGTCTAGGTTGGTCATAACTTTCCTTCCAAGGAGTAAGCGTCTTTTAATTTCATGGCTGCAATCACCATCTGCAGTGATTTTGGACACTTGGGATACAATAATAAAACAGAAGAGGCTGTCTTTCCTCTTATTACCTAAGATTTGTCACACTGAGGCAGATATACACACACAAACACACAATGAGTGTGGCCTGTCAGTCACAGGGTATAAAGAGGCTACAGAATCCTACCAGGTGTGTACTGAGATACAGTCAGTCAGAGATTATTTTTCCAGGTTGTCTCTGAAGATACAGAGGGCTACTTAGAAATGAAAAGATTTAATTTGTCCTTCAGAGCAGAGACTTTGAAATCATCTGAAGAGTTTAAAAAACTATAGGTGTCTGGGACCCCTCCCCAGAGATTCTGATTTAATTGGTCTTGGGTGTGATCTAAGCAATTAGGAGTTGTGAAAGCTCTTCAAATGTAGCCAGGGTTGAGCACCACTGTCATCAAAGAGCACAGAATCTCTTGGGAATTCAATAGTCACCCTGCCCTGAAAAATGTCCTCACCTGGGAGAAAGAATAATTGCAGGAGTTCACAGGCCATCTTCTTCCACATGTGCAGCTCCAGAGCAGTTCAACTTAAAGCCCTGGCGCTTGGGAGGGGATCCTAAGAGAGCTTTAGGGCCATCACTGGGGTCCAGGTATAAAGAACTATGCTTGTCACCACTTAATGCACCCAAATGACAAGTTTCAGTGGAATACTAGCCATTTATGATCCTAAACATCTAGATGAGAACAAGCTAAGAGAAAACACAAGGGGACAATCTTCTAAGTATAGGATTGCAAAAGAGGAACATAGTCCTTTTATGGCTGTGGGCCCCAGAAACATCAGGTTCTCAACAGCCTCGACTTCCAGCAATTCATCAAAATTTCTAGTTCCATTGTCCTACCACCATATGGTGACTTCTACCTCAGATAAGGGAATGCTTATGTTCTTATCTATTGAAGGACTCTGACTCTTTCCAGATTTGGGGGTGGTCATTTGCTTTGTGACCTTGGTTCTTTGATGGGTTCACAAAAATCTGTCTGTCCAGCATTTTTCTTGTGGTAAGGATGGGTCTTAGGCTGTTCAAACTCTGACCAGAAATTCATTCCTAGAATGTCAGCAGTCATATCTCTATGTTCTCACACCTCTCCTCTGTCTCCAGGCAGGAGACAAAATTTTACCCTCTAGAGAAGTTAAAAATTCCTCCAGAAGCAACAGCAGTAACAGTTTACTGGCCATTGAGTATCTCCCAGTGAAAAAGAGTGCTTACTGTCTGATCTTTTCCACAGCTGAGCCCTCAATTAACAAGCATTCCCTACACACCCACAAACACAAAGTCAATCTCTTTTCTCCCCCCAACCCACTGCAACACATAGCTTCTGTTTAGACTTTTAATGTCTCATTCTTGAGTATAAAAGAACTACCAGTTTTTCAAGGAAAGCTTCCAATATAAACAAGAAAGAACTCAGAGAAAAACTGAAATTTAAAAAAACACAGAATTAATATCCTAAAGATATGATAGCAAAGTTTAAAATATCAATGGAAAAACTGAAGATAAAGACAAAAAAAAGAAAAAAAAACTTCCAGAAAGTAGAATGAAAAAAAGCAAAGAGAATCAGGAGACGCATAATCAAAAAAAAGAAAAGGAAAGAAATATAATCCAGAAGTCTAATTTCCAATAAACTGGAGTTCTAGAGAAAGAGAACAAAGAAAATGAAATGGAGTACATTTTCAAAGGAAAAATGTAAGACAATTTCCTAGAAAGATAAGCGTCTCCAGGCCAAAAGGGTCCCAACTGCCTACACAGTCACCTCCTGTTTATAAACACTGAAGAAGGAAAAAATGAACAGGCAACTATACTATGATGAATTACATGAGTAAACTTTTTTGTTTTGTTTAAACAGTAGGGTTGCTTCTCTGCTAATTTGCAGAGAAGATCTGCTTAAATTGATATTAAAATTAATTTTGCATTCTTGAAACAAAAATATATCAAAAGGTTGCTGAAGTATGGTGGCAGAGCAGAAGAAAACCAAATCAACATTTGTTTTCTCCTAATTTGGAGAAGGAGGGGAAGGGGACCACAGGGGATCAGATAGTTGGATGGCATCATCAACTCGATGGACATGAGTATGAGTAAACTCCAGGAGATAGTGAAGGACAGGGAAGCCTGGCGTGCTGCAGTCCACTGGGCTGCAAGGAGCTGGACATGACTAAGCAACTGAACAACAACAATTTGGAGGGTAGGCTGACTACACAGATATTTTGAAGATGTAACAAGCCATTAGAAACAATTCAAGAAACCATGTTGGAATCAAGGAAAATGCAATTTATTTGAGACTTACAGGTGCATTTTTGTGCTTGTCCTAAGAACTTTTTGAAATCATTCATTTGAAGAGGAAAACAATACATCTCTGCCACAGTACTTGTTTTACTATTTCTAAGAAGTTTTACAGTAGTAAAATTATAAAATCACAGGATTAGAAAAATAGATAAGGCCCTTGAAAGCATATTTAAACATTTGCTTTCCTTCATGCAAGAAAAAAAAAAAAAAAAAACCTCAATCAATCACAAAAGGAACTTACATGCCATACTAAACTTTAAGAAAAAAACTGTTAACCCTGAAACAGGTGTCCACATGTATTAAACAAGTATTCATTGATAAACCCTTCCACTGGTAAAGTAAAAATGTAAGCTCGTCAAAAATGGAGGCATGTTTACTCTGGGGTCCAAATTTACTCACAGTGGTTAATAAATAATTAAATTAATTTAGTTAGGAAGTGGGGGTGGGGAAGAAAACTGTTTTATGAACTCAAAGAGTATTTGTGTTTTAAAGCCCAAGTCAAGTTTTTCCTTGTACTGAGGGCTGTGTCAATGTGTTAGAACACTGGGTCATACACAAACCAGCCTATTCTTGGATATGAGCTTCACACAGATATATCCAAAATTCTTTCTTCTATTTGTCTAAGTTCTAAATCATTTTTTTCTGCAGTTGGGCATATCCTATCTACAATTTACAGATGGACAAGCTCATTTGAAAACTGACTAATTAAAATATATTGATCATAAAATATGTACTGTTATCTTTTTTCCTTAACACATCCTAAAGCCAATCTTAGCTGAAAATGTATACGTACGTATCCTTGCACAGCATAAGACAAGAATATAATTCAATGAAACCTTTACAAAATGTCAGATCAATTACATTTTTTCAGTGCAGATGGATTTAAGGAAATCATCTCTGAAAACAGTACTTCATTTAAAGTAAAATAAAGACATAATTTTCCCTGATAAGTCAATGTCTAGGAGATGCCAAAATATTAAAACTGCCATATATTAAAGATGCTATGATATGAATTTTTAAAGTACATACAAGTAGTTTGTGATGATCCTGAGGCAAAGTCCCAAAAACACTAAGATTCTCTTCGGTTTGCCCAACAGGAAGGAAAGAATGATAATGTGATATATGAGAAATAAACTTTCAGTTATTGGGGCTAAAAAGCTCAAATTTTAGAGAGATCATTAATACATGACTCAAGTAATTCACTCATTTAACAAATACTTATTGAATATCAGCAATATGTAACTTTTCAACTACATCTATAATTCTGAAAGTGAAGTTGGTATGAAGCTGATCACACAGGCAAATCTTACCTCTCCCTCAACACAGGTCAGCATGACATTTCTCTAAAGGACTTCTTTATGAGGTTTTGAAATTCAGTGCCATAAAAGTCAGATGCATAAATCACTTCTGAAGAATACATTCATACCATGCATTGTGCAATAATTTCATGTTTTGGTAGACTTTAGAGATTTACTGTTACTTGAGTTAAACAGTAACAGACACAAAATATTTATCTCTTTGCCCATTAAAGCTTAATATGCACCTTAGAGCAACTTATGTATTTGTTAACACAATACAAGTTATGTTCTATTCATCTCCAACTGAAATGTGGTATTTAAAACATTCCCTATGTTATATCTGATTATAAATGACATTTAAGAGCAGTATTCAAGTTGGGAAATGCACAAAGTGGAAAGGTTGAAAGTGTTATTTCTTGTAAAAATGGACTGGAAATGCCTTCCTTTTATTGGTCCTAGTACTATTTATTACTCTTCATTCTGTAAGAGCAACCTTCTTTTTCTTTTTTTAAACAAAAATAAAAAAGAGATTAGTCTGGTGTGCTTCTAACACTACACTAAGTAAAACGACACCAGCAATGCCTGAATACATATTCTATCTTTTAAAATAAATTACACAGGACTGTGAAAGTGTCAAAAATGGGGGCACTTAAAGTTAACCTTGGGTTTCTTTCTTTATCATGGTTTCCTAACAGACTATGAGAAGGAAGAAGGGATTCTTAGGCCTTGTTTTCATGGACTATGGTCCCTAAACTACCGGTCTAGACCAGCTGTCAGAGTCTACCACTTAGGCTTCCTGGATTCCTCCAATGGATTAAATCTCTAGGATTATTCTCCTCAGCAACAGACTAAAATGTCAACAGCACATGAAAAGGTATCAACACTCTCTCTTCAGGAAACCACCTGAAATGGAGATACCCAAGGTACACAACCAAAATGAACATCCTCCCCTCCACATATCCTTCGGCTCCCTCAAGACCTATAACTCTAGAAAGGAGGAAAGGAACTGCCTAGGTTATGGAGCCCTTCCAAGTTCTACTTTCAAATACAATTCAACACACCCACAAAAAAATGACGGGTACATTCTATGTATAAGCTTCTACAAGGGTTTATGTTTATGTTGTCTGCTAGAGAAATGCCTATCTGTGTGCATCTCTCAACAGAGTTGAGGCCTGCTCTCAGGCTGTTCCAGCCAAGAATGCCACTCACATCCCTGAGATGTCCTCTGCAAGACCATCTCATCAAATGACACATCTCTTTTCCAAGCCCAGCTCTGAGTTCCCTCTTAACACCCCTTCAGAGGCCTTTTCAGACCCTTATTCTAATCAATTTGGTAGTTCCTGTGACTTTTCTGTCTTTAGACCTTCTCTAAGTGTTAGCACAAGTGTAAAAACTGCATGTTTTACTCTCTTTTTACCATCTCTTACTACCTAATGTAGGACAGTGCACTCAATAAATACAGATTATCAAATTACTGAACACACATATACAAGGAAGAAAACATCATCTATGTCAAAGATGGCCACTTTCTAAAGCTAAGACAAAGGCAAGAGTTAAGATACCTGGTTAAAGGTTCAATCAGACCTCAGAGACACAATGCTGCTGGGTAACATTTTGTTATGAGTTTTCCAGGGATCATGACCGTACATGCATTAGTAGCAAGAAACATCAGTAATCTCATGAAGTAACAGGTAAAATCATTTCCCAAGGGGAAGGATGGCTATTTAGAACTGGAAGCACAGAGAAAATGGAATATATATTTTTAGTCATTGCAGAAAATATGCTAAAGAATTGATAAGAAATTTTTGAGCCACCAAAAGGGCCCAAAGTGAAATTTGAATCACAAATTGGTAGTGGACCAAATCAGCATGGTTCTGGAAATTTCTCCTATAATATTCTACCATCAGATTGCAAAAAGGGAAAAGGCACACAGCAGACCAAGCGCATGGCAAGGTGATAGTGAAGTGGTAGTGAAGCAGGAGGTGGTGGCGAAGCAGGTTTTAGGGGCCAGGAAGGGTAGGGGATTAGCAGCGTCTAGGAGTGAGTGGGCTTCTCAGGTGGCTCAGTGGTAAAGAAACAGCCTGTCAAGCAGGAAACGTGGGTTCGATCTCTGGGTCAAGAAGATCCCCAAGGAAATGGCAACCCACTCCATTGTTCTTGCCTGGGAAATTCCATGGACAGAGGAGATTGATGGGCTTCCATCCACTGGGTTGCAAAAGAGTTGGACATGACATAGCAACTAATCAACAACAGGGAGTGAATGGCTCAAGGCAAAGACCTGGATGGAAGAGGCAGTAGCTCAAGACTCTGCAAACAGAGGAGAGAACCTTAGAAGCAGAGAAGCAATGATGAGTATAGGGCACAGCAAAAAGGGGCAGTGGAAGCAGAGATGAAGGTGGAAAGACTCTAGCAGGGTGAAGAATGATGAGTGGATCACCATCTCACATCCAAAGTTGGTAAGGAGGATGGCAGAGGATGGAGGAAAGACATGACCCAGGTACTGAGGTTGCCTAAAAAGGTAGAAATGAGTCCTAGGGGGACAGACTTAGCATGATTACTTGAAGAGAACGGTACAGGTTGACAAAGGATTGCATTTTAATACTTCTTCAACAAGTCAAGGTAAGGGGGGGAAATGAGACCTCCACAGAAGAGGAAAGAATCAATTTTCACTTAGAATAGGAGGAGAGTGTTATTCACTCAGTCGTGCTCGACTCTTTGCAACCCCATGGACTGCAGCTCACCAGGCTCCTCTGTCCATGGTATTTTCCAGGCAAGGATACTGGAGTGGGTTGTCATTCCTTTCTCCAGGGGATCTTCCTGACTCAGGGATTGAACCCGGGTCTCCTGCACTGCAGAAAGATTCTTTATCACCTGAGCTATAAGAGAAGCTAAGAATAGAAGGGAAACTACATAAAGGAGTGAAGAAATGACTTAAGAATAATTTTCTGAGGAGTAACATGCAAGAGACTATAATGAAGTGGACATGAGTTATCTAACTTTATCCTTCAGTTCAGTTCAGTTCAGTTCAGTCACTCAGTCGTGTCTGACTCTTTGCAACCCTATGAACCACAGCATGCTAGGCCTCCCTGTCCATTACCAACTCCCGGAGTCCACCCAAACCCATGTCCATTGAGTCGATGATGCCATCCAACCATCTCATCCTCTGTTATCCCCTTCTCCTCCGCCTTCAATCTTTCCCAGCATCAGGATCTTTTCAAATGAATCAGCTCTTCACATCAGGTGGCCAAAGTATTAGAGTTTCAGCTTCAACATCAGTCCTTCCAATGAACACCCAGGACTGATCTGCTTTAGAATGGACTGGTTGGATCTCCTTGCAGTCCAAGGGACTCTCAAGAGTCTTCTCCAACAGCACACTTCAAAAGCATCAATTCTTCAGCACTCAGCTTTCTTTATAGTCCAACTCTCACATCCATACATGACTACTGGAAAAACCATAGCCTTGACTAAACAGACCTTTGTTAACAAAGTAATGTCTCTGCTTTTTAATATGCTGTCTAGGTTGGTCATAACTTTCCTTCCAAGGAGTAAGCGTCTTTTAATTTCATGGCTGCAAGCACCATCTGCAGTGATTTTGGAGCCCCCCAAAAATCAAGTCAGCCACTGTTTCCACTGTTTCCCCATCTATTTGCCATGAAGTGATGGGACCGGATGCCATGATCTTAGTTTTCTGAATGTGGAGCTTTAAGCCAACTTTTTCACTCTCCTCTTTCACTTTCATCAAAAGGCTCTTCAGTTCTTCTTCACTTTCTGCCATGAGGGTGGTGTTAATATCAGAGGTTATTGATATTTCCAGCAATCTTGATTCCAGCTTGTGCTTCATCCAGCCCAGCGTTTCTCATGATGTATATAAGTTAAATAAGCAGGGTGACAATACACAGCCTTGATGTACTCCTTTTCCTATTTGGAACCAGTCTGTTGTTCCTTACAACTGGACTATGAGACAGACATTACATTCATTTTAGAGAAGAGGATACAAATGCATAAATAAGTCAAATACCTTGCCCATGGTCAGAGTCAGTGATAAAGATGAGACTGGAACCCAGGGGTAACTGGGCCATTGCTGTTCTTAACCACTAACAGAATTAAGATGGTATAAAGTATTCCTTCTTCCCACATTTCTGTTCCTCATTCTTTTATCTTTAAAACATGTCTTTTAAAGCTATACAATACCAATTCTCAACCACATCAGAGAATTCACACTGTTGCACTGCACTAAGAATGCACTGTAGTGTCTTCCCAGGGAATGTGACACTTCTAACCTAAAACAGAAAAATACATTATGCTGAAGAACAACTGCTCTCCACTTTCAAATCACTGGTATCAGAGTGAATGGCTTGGTTTTTATTTTCTCCTCCACAGTCATGTCCCAAGGACACATCACAGTCACACCAACAAAATGTTAGGCAGCTCTGTTTAGCCTCAAGATTTGTTTCCTCATCTCAGAAGAAAATAAATAATTTTAGATTATCTTCACTTTGTTGCTATAACTCATTACTAAAAAAATACAGGACATATTTATTATTATTATATAAGAGAGGCTTCCCTGGTAGCTCAGTGGTAAAGAACCTGTCAGCCAATGCAGGAGACATGGGTTTGATCCTTGAGTCAGGAAGATCCCCTGGAGAAGGAACTGACAACCCACTCCAGTATTCTTGCCTGGGAAATCCCATGGACAGAAGGAGCCTAGCAGGCTACAGTCCGTAGGGTCACAAGAGTTGGATACAACTTAGCAACTAAACAACAACAATATGTAAGAACATATATTAAGGTATTATTACCTTAATTCTTATACACAGTACAGAATTGTTTAAAAAAATCAACTGCACATAAACACATCTTTAGGAGAGTACCTGACAGAACTAATTCCTGTGCCTTTTCAGTAGCTGTATCATTTCCACACCCAGAGAACGAAGCAGATTTGGTCTACTGAAAGGCGATGGGTCTGAAACAAACTCAGGAAGCCATTGGCCTCTTCTAATTTGGTGTAAATAGAGATTCACAGTCATTTTGATTCAGCAACCTAAGTTCTTTTAGGAATGAGATGAAGGAAATGGTAGTAAAAGAAATGTGAGCAGTATGTCATTAACAATGTGAGAAGGGCCCAGTGTGAATCAGTCTGGTGGAAAATGTGTGTTCTTAAGATGTGCTGAGGTGTGATGACCACGTCAAGCTGTGCTCAAAAAACCCGCAGTTCAGGTGGACTGATGGTATTTTGTGGGGACGGTCTATGATGGTCAAGTTACCACTGGATACACTAAAAATGCCATCTTCTGTACTGAGCAATCTGCATCATGGAAAACAACTTCTCAACACAAAGGACACTCCTCTGGTCTTAGCCACAGATTGGCAATTAGGGAAGTGTGGTTCTAGCCTGTCTTCATCAATTATCTGCACCACAGACTCTGACAAGTTCCTCTTCCAGACAGAGGAAGCTACGGCTTATCCAGCCCATCTTAAGAGGGCTGTGAGAAGATGCACATTAAAGCAAAGTGCTGTGCAGGGAGGGAGAAGGGCCCCTGGCTGGAACCAGCAGTTTCATGATCAGCCCTCGAGTCTATATGGCTGCACTGTGTTTCCCTGCCTGTCTCCCCCCTTACTATTAATATATAAGATTGTTTTTTAGGCTCATTATTGCTTCACATACTCCTTGCTAGGAAGGAAATATTTCTATGCAATAAAAATTCTTTTGGTGTTTTTTTACTCCCTTCTCATCCATGCAAAACAGGAAAGCATGACACATTGCCTTTTATGGTTACAAAAGATCCAGACTAAGGTTCTTAATGTTCTTAGACAATTGTACTCATAATATTACCACAACACTTTCCTAACTTAACACTGTTGGATGAGGAAAAGATGCCTTACATACTCCAAGCTTAGTATATCTCCAGGGAAGACATATTCTGACAAATGTTTACTAAATCAAGTCACCAGCTAATCAACCAGGGAATTCACTGAAATAATGAAATTGATATGCTTGTTGAGGGCTACTAAAAATGAGAATGTCAAGGTAATTTTACAAGGCTTTAAAAGCAATTTTCTTTTATTTGAACCATGCTCTAAACAATGTGGTCTACAGGGCACTGAAAATCAAGGGCATGGATTGGTCTCTGATAACAGGATCACTTTTGTTTTGTTTACTGTTATTCATAACCATTACCACAGAAAGTGCTGGAAAAATGGAATATCCATATGAAAAAGAATGAAGTTGCACCCTTATGTAACACCATATACAAAAATTAACTCAAAAAATTAACCTAAATGTAAATTCTTAGAAGAAAACCCAGGACAAAAGCTTCACACTAGCTTTGGTAATGGTTTCTTGAATATGATACCAAAAGCACAGATAACAAAAAACAACAGGCAAATCTGATTCCATAAGGAATTTTTTAAACTTTGTGCATCAAAAGTAAGTATCAACTGAATAACAAGGCAACCCACAGAAAGGGAAGAAATGTTCACAAAGCATACATTTGATAAGGGGTTAATGTCTAGAATATAGAGAGAATGCCTGAAACTCAACATCAAAAAAACAAAATAACCTGACTCAAAAATGGACAAAGGACTTACACAGACATTTCTCCAAAGAAGACATATGAAAGATCAATCAGCACATCAAAAGATGTCCAGTATCACTTATCATAACGGAAATTGCCAATCAAAACAATAAGACACCACCTCACCCACATTAGGATGGCTACTCTCAAAAACACAGAGAACAGGTATTAGCAAGGATGTGGAGAAACTGAAACTCTGTGCACTGTTGGTAGGAACGTAAAATGGTAAAGCTGCTGTGGAAAACAGTATGACAGTTCCTCAAAAAATTAAACATAGAATTACTGAATGATCCAGCAATTTCACTTCTGGTATATACCCAAAAGAACTGAAAGCAAGGTCTTGAAGAGATATTTGTACACTTATTTTCACAGCAGCATTATTCACAATAGCTAAAATGTGGAAGCAACCAAAGTGTACATTGAAAGATGAACAGATAAGCAAAATATAGTGTATACACAAACACAGACACAGACACAGACACACACACACATATATATATATATATGCTGGAATATTACTCAGCCTTTAAGAAGAACAAAATTCTGCACTATGCTACAACACAGATGAACTCTGAGGACATTATGCTAAGCAAAATCAGCAAGTTAACAAAAGACAAACACTCTATGATTCTATTTATATGAGATACTTAGAGTCGTCAAAATCATGGAGACAGAAAGCGTGACCATGATTTCCAGGGGCTGAAGGGATGGGAGAATGGGAAGTTATTGTTTAGTGAGCATAGAGAGTCATTTTTACAACCTGAAAAGAGTTATGAAGATGGATAGCGGTGATAGCTGTACAACAATGTGAATGCATTTAACCCACTGAACTCTATACTACTTAAAAATGATTAAGATGGCAAATTTTGTCATATATATCTTACCACAATCTTTTAAAAAACCATCAGCTGATAGGTAGCTCATCTATAAGCAGTACCATCTCTTCCACTAGTTCTGGAGATTTTTTTTCCTCTTAGGCAAGGCAGGTAGTTTACGGATTTTTCTGCCTCATCCAAGTAGTCTGCCCAATAGACAGACTATGTAACTGTCCACCTACATAACTGAGATCACACTCACTTTTCCCCCAGTGTTCCAATATTGCTTTCATTTAAGAAGATACAGGCCCTTAATAATTTTTGTTGTTGTTGTTGTTGGTTATCTATTTTATTTTTTTTCATTTATTTTTATTAGTTGGAGGCTAATTACTTTACAATATTGTAGTGGTTTTTGTCATACATTGACATGAATCAGCCATGGATTTACATGTATTCCCCATCCCGATCCCCCCTCCCACCTCCCTTAATAATTTTTTAAATGCTGTATGACACAGTTATTTTTAAATGACCATCATAGAATTTTAAGCATGAACCTCAGAGATTATCTAGTCAAATTCTGGAATTAAAAATAAGAAGGTTGAAACTCAGAGAGGTTTCTTAACTTCCCCAGAAAACATGATTAATTAAGGACAAATAGGATACAGGGCATCCAATGTTAACTATTTTGAAAAATCCAACCTAAAAATTGGTACTTATAAAAAATTACTCATTTTATAAAAGGACTGCTGAAGGGTTCCTTAAAAAATGAGTTCCTGTAGTTCCTTATTTAAGAACTTATTACGCAAATAAATGTTCAGTAAATCCATAGAAATATACCTCTAGTACATAGTTAACTATGAGCCCAGATTCATGACTGATCTTTGCATAGTATATTTGTAGAACAGTAGAAAATAATTTTCACTGTTTATGCCATTGTAAACAAAACATTAGGATAATTCTGCTTTCTTCAAAAGGGTCCATCTGAGAACAAAAATGTAAAGTATTTTATCTTCTAATGTCTTTGACACTGTTTCAATCAATAAAATTAAATCCATCCATCTTTACTGCAAATTAAAGGGGGTGCTTACATTTACAGAGAACCATATTCCTTAATAAGCACTGTAAATCCAAATAATGCAATTAGACTCTGAATTTCCCATGAAAAGAATTATGAAGGAAAGATACTTGACCCAGGATCTTGAGCTCAAAATTTTATTTATAAACATATACAATGAGAGTTACTCAGATTTCCTGGATCTCTCCCATGTACACATTATTGAACTTTTTTGTGGTTTTATCCTGTTAAAAATAACAAACAAATACATTGGTCATACTTATCAACAGTGAAATAATGTACCTACTATACTAAACAAAGTTTACATAAATAAAATTGTACTGCAATTCAATACGCAATCATAAAACTTTTCTTTAGTAAGCTATATTTACTAATAAAGGAAGCAAAAAGCTTTTATTTACCTTTTTTCTAATTCCTGCCTTATTTTTATGACAACAAAAAAGAAAATGAAGAAACACTGTCACTGAAGTCATCATCAAATTCTGAAGACTTTCTCTAGACATGTGTGTAAAAGTTTTTTTCCCCTTTAATGAAATAGTCCAGACAGATATAATTAACACCAGTTTATCAATTATGCAGATAAAGAAACACATAAAATACAAAAGAAGTGCCTGTGTATCCTCCACCCTTTTATATCCTTTCCCCTATCACCTTTCTCAATTATCCAGCACCCTGAAATATTTTGAGGCCACTTTGGCATGCCTGATGCCTTTTTGAGTAATGGCTTTTATTGTCATTTTCCTCTTCTATAAATTTCTATTACTTAGAAAGTATTGATAATTTGCTAGAGAAATTGAGATCAATATTCCCCAATTTATTTGAGAGTATATATCAATTTGTATGTTTGACACAAAAATAAGAGATGAAAAACTGGTTCAAGTTGCAAATATTAATAACTTTAAGATCTGAGTTGAAAATCATTTGTTTGTGAATAAAAAGTGAACAAATGAATAAATGAAGAACAAGCAACGTAGCCACCATATTTTAACATTATCTTCCTTTCAGTCAGTGCTCAGCAGCAATAGACACAGTTGACCGCGCTTTCTTCTGGGCAATCTCCTCTCTCGGCTTCTGCATCGCCACTCTCTCCTGGGTTTTCTACCATTTTATTAACCACCCTTGTCAGTCTCCTTTACTGATTGCTTCTCCTCTGCAAGACCTCTAAATAATCCTCAGGGCTTGGACTATTCAGTCTCTGTACTTTCTCTTCAGATGACCCCAGGCATTCCAATGTGTCTAAGCAATGTCTCTGTGCTAAAAACTTGCAAGTTGTTTTATTTTTTCAAGTATCAAGAGATTTGGAAAGGAATTTTATTTTAACAATCCAAATTACCAATACATCTGGGCAATACTTCCAAGTTTACATTTCCTCTTCAACCTCTCTTCCAAACTCCAGACTTAACTTACAGATCCGATCTACTGAATATCTCTACCTAAATGTCTACTGTGTGTGTGTGCTCGGTCACGCAGTCATGTCCAACTCTTTGCAACCCCCTGGACTGTAAGCCACCAGGCTCTTCTATTCATGGAATTTTCCAGGCAAGAATACTGGAGTGGGTTGCCATTTCCTACTGCAGGGGATCTTCCCAACCCAGGGATGGAAGCTGCATCTCTTGGGTCTCCTGCATTGGTAGGATCAGTAGGTGGATTCTTTACCACTGCACCACTTGGGAAGCCCAAATGTTCCACTAGGCAGCTCCAAATTAACATGTCAAAACTGGAATTCTTAGTCAACCCCTCAACCTCTTCACCTCACCCCAAACTTGTACCCCTCTCCCTCCCCATCCTCCTCATCTATATAAAAGGCACCACTATCTACCCAGTTACCCAAGCCAGATACCTAGTAGTCATCCTTGCTTTCTCACTACTAGTATTGAATTGTCTTGACATAATAATGGAAGGTCAAGAAGCAATAGTTAGAACTTGACATGGAACAATGGACTGGTTCCAAATTGGGAAAGGAGTACGTCAAGGCTGTACACTGCCACCTGCTTATTTAACTTATATGCAGAACCTCATATGAAATGCCAGGCTGGATGAAGCACAAGCTGGAATCAAGATTGCCAGGAGAAACATCAATAACCTCAGATGTGCAGATGACACCATCTTTGTGGCAGAAAGTGAAGAGGAACTAAAGAGCCTCTTATGGAAGTGAAACAGGAGAGTGAAAAAGGTGGCTTAAAACTCAACATTTAAAAAACTAAGATCATGGCATTCAGTCCCATCACTTCATGGCAAACAGATGGGGAAACAATGGAAACAGTGAGAGATTTTATTTTTGGGGGCTCCAAAATCACTGCAGATGGTGACTACAGCCATGAAATTAAAAGACGCTTGCTCCTTGGAAGAAAAGCTATGACAAACCTAGACAGCATATTAAAAAGCAGAGACATTACTTTGCCGACAAAGGTCTGTATAGACAAAGCTATGGTTTTTCCAGTTGTTGTGTGTGGATGTGAGAGTTGGACTATAAAGAAAACTGAGCACCAAAGAATTCATGCTTTTGAACTGTGGTGTTGGAGAAGACTCGAGAGTCCCTTGGACAGCAAGGAGATCCAACCAGTCAATCCTAAAGGAAATCAGTCCTTAATATTCATTGGAAAGACTGATGCTGAAGCTCCAACACTTTGGCCACTTGATGTAACCCTGATGCTGGGAAAGATTGAAGGCAGGAGGAGAAGGGGACGACAGAGGATGAGATGGTTGGATGGCATCACCGGCTCAATGGACATGAGTTTGAGCAAGCTCCGGAAGATGGTGAAGGACAGGGAAGCCTGGCATGCTGCAGTCCATGGGCTCCGTGCAAAGAGTCAGACAATACTGAGCAACTGAACAACAAATAATCTGATGAAAACTGCACTTAATGCAGTCCTTCCTTCTCAAGATACTGAAACTCTAGTGAAGTAAAGGAAGGAAGTCTGACAACAGTATCTGGTGCCTTTGTTCTATTTCCTAAGCATCTTCTTCGGGATGGGATTAAAGAAGGGGAGGGAGGTTAGGAAAAGAATTGAAGCGATATGATCAAATTAGACATTGGGAGCATTCTGGGTGTTCAGAACTATCCATGCTAAAGAATATTTGTACTTCAAAACCAAAGACAGTTGTCCTTTTTTAAAATAAAGTTCATCTTTCTCTGAAATAATATTCACTTAGGTTTAAATTACCTCAAAAAGAAGAGCCTTTATTCTTAGAATGTAAATTCTAGAATCTTATGTGAAAATGTTTGTGAGATAAACAGCTCTTCCATACACTACCTCATGTGAAGTCTGTAATCAAGGATAATTACACCACAGCATAAAAGCCCGAAGTTACTACAATACAATTTTAATAGCATCTTAATACTCTATAAAAGTATTTTAAATTCATAAAACATAGGAACAAAGAGCAGCAGTCTTCTCTTACGGATCTAGTCCTTAAAGAGCAAAAAGTTTACTTATATATGCTGTAAGAAGATATTCAAATACAGAAAGTTAAGCTTTGTATTACAAACATTTTTGTACTTTTATAATTAACTAGTCTCTCCACCCCCATTAATTATATTTAATTCTATTGTCAGTAAGTAGACAAAACTCTGGGCAATTTTAGTGTTTGTCTCTAAAACCTAAAGGCTGAAAGGTTTGCTCAGGTTCTGAAAATGAAAGATAATAGTGTTTGAGAGAATACTTATAGATCTTCTCAGTCATTTACTCCCACTACCAATTTACAATTAATGAAAGAATATGTCAAGGTGAAAAACACTGCTGATCATCTAAATTAGGTACTGATGATACAAAGATAAATAAGGTACTGAATCTATCTTTTGCGAGCTCATGGTACAGATATACAGCATAAAAAATGAAGTGATAAGATTCTTTATTAAAAATGTTAAGTGGTCATCTAGGATTGAAATGACCTCCAAATAAACTGTATGTTAAATTACTAAAACAGGTGTTATCTCCATAAACATTTCAAATATAAAATTTTATAAAAAACAGGGATGAAATTTTCTACCTCAATATTTTAATTAAATGTAATAATCCATAATATGTAATTTATAAAATATATACAGCAAATGAGGAAAAATCCATGAGACAATATGGAAGTAGACAGTCTTATTCAAATGAAGGGAAAATAAAGATTTTATTAGTGTTCTAGGAATCACAGGCCACAGAGCACTCTATTTGATTAGCTGGCTACTACAGTAACTGCAGCAACTGAACTACAACAGCAAACGCTGTATACAAACACTGCATTTGAACAAATAAAGTGATTTTCCATATATATCAAAAACTAAAGAACACAAAGACTTGTGAACAAATGCAAGTGATGGACCTGAGGAAAAAGCTGGGATGGTAGGTGCATACACACACACACACACACACACATACATACTTAGTTTTTAAGGTAGCTCTAATTTGAAATGGTAAGAAGAAGATGCAATGCTTTTTCAAACTTAACCTTACAGTTGGCCCTTGTATCCAAGGGTTCTGGATCCACAGATTCAACCAACCACAAACCAAAAATATTTGGGGAAAAACAATTCTAGAAAGCTCTAAAATGCAAAACTTGAATTTGCCCTGCAGCTGATTTCATAGTGTTTACACTGTATTTACAATGATTTGCACAGAACTTACATTGAATTAGGTATTATAAGTAATCTACAGATGATTTAAAGTACACTAAAACGTGTGTACAGGTTGTATTTAAATACTGTGCCACTTTATATCAATATAAAGAATTTGAGCACCCAGGGATTAGGGTAACCTTGGGGGTCCTGAAACAAATCCCCCACGGATTCTGAGGGATGATTGTACTTTCATCCTTTCTTATGTAAATATCAGTTGTCCTTGCCTAGAAGGGAATGCCATTATGAACTAGGGAGCCACTGCTTACTATAGAGATGGGGCCCCACAGTTATACAGCTCCCTCACTAACTTGTTAGGAGCCTGAAGGCCAAGTTATTTTTTTTTTTTTTTTTGTAAAGAAGAAATTAAAAAAACAGCCCTCTCAGCTTTTTTGGACCAGAGGTGTGGTCCAGTCCAGACAATTGTATGTCCCAGAATACTCTACTAGATTCAAATAGTTTCCATTGTGATCAAGAAAAAAGCTTGCTTGTCAGAACTTGTATTAGCTGTACTAGGTCTACTTTGTATTAAAACTGGAAGGAGGCAAAGACAACAGCTGACTTCGTAACTAAGTAGTATAGAAAATCTTCAAAGTTCAACACAGATGTGGTCTTGATGGTCCATGAACTGGGAAAGTCTGTGACTACCTTAGGCATGCCCTATGGGAGCTTCTTAAAAAAAAAAAAAAAACCCTCCTATTCCTGGTCTGTAGCAATCCCCCCAATTCCCAAAGATTTTTGGCAGAAGCATGATCTCAAATAACTATTTAGGTTAAATGTACACTAAGAGTATAAAGTTCACTATTCTCAAAGAAAGTCTACATTTCAAATAAGAGTTTGAAAATCCAAATTTATCTGAATCTATGGATTCAGATGTCTATGGATGATAAACAAGTGCCATCCACTGGTCCTCATCTGCTTGGATGACCATTCCCTCCAATAAATACTGCACACTTTTCATCTTCCCCTACCTGTACTAAAGCCATGGAGAGTAGTAAAGAAGAGAGAATGTGAAAGTCCAGAGAGAGCGAAATGGGTCTATTGAAGATTTACCAATAGTATAATGACACTCTTAGGAAGGGTTGAGGGAGTCAATATCCTGTTTTATTTATAGATACACACACAAATCTACAAAGCAAGTACAAAATTTTGCTCCTGCCTCATAAGCATTGGTCCTAGCCCCTTCTTTCAGAAATAAGGCACTCTGTAAATCTGTTGAATAAAGAAATATAAGTGATACCAGTAGCATCTGATTTTCGACCAGAGATTAGAGAGAACTTGGTACGGCCCTAAGAGATGTTAAGCTGAACAACCAAAAAGTGTTCTGAACTTGAGCTTCACATCAATAGACAGTAACAAGGGGAGACATCAAAGCACAGCACACCATCAACTTTTCCTAACTGAATTAGGGAGAATCTGAAGGTCAAGTGGACATTTCACCCACTTCAAGCATCTTCCTAAATCCATAACTAGCTCTTTGTTAGGATACACTTTCGCAATCCTAAATCTTAGGTAGGAACTGAGTTCAGGGTCAGAGAAGGACTCTGTTGTCATGGCTCCTGTCACAAGAGCAAAGCTGTCGTAACAAATGATTCTTATTTCCTTACACACCACTTCAAATATTTTGAAAAGTAAAACTGACGAAACGCAGTCTGCTCTCTACCACATTCAAGATCTGGTCTCTATCAGCTCCACCAGCTTCAGCCCCAACAGAAACACCACATATGCAACTTTCTAGCTGAAAGAAAATTCCAAGATTATCCTCTGAATTCATTTGTGGTTTAGTGGGTGGGGGAGTGTTACACTTCCAAGAGAAATCACGGCCAGATAAGAAGCAGCAAAGGGTTATCACCACTGAATAAAACTAGGGGGGCAGGTGGTCCTCAGATGCAATGAAGACAAAGCAAAGGTGACCAGCATGGCCGCTGGCTCCACAGAGAGCGACATCGGACGCAACACAGTGGGACGACACCGCCAAGTTTACAGGGGGCGTCAGGGCTGAGAGTGAGCAAAACTGAACATTATAAATCACTGTGTTGCATAAATAAGTTTTCAACATAGTCCATTTCCCACAAATTGTCTTCACTGTTCAAGGAAAAGGCAAAAACACCTCTAGTTTTACCAAAGAAACTAAACCCAAGCTGTTTTCCCCTTCAAAGTACTGTAACATATATGAGAAAATTTAAACTACTTTTCGGGAATTTAATCATTATGTAAATTGATATGAAGGGACTAAGAATTAAATTCAAAGAAACAGATTTGCATTATAGAAACAAAAATGGGGGGAGGGGTTAGGATTCAGTGGTTTTGGACCAGCCTTTCCCATATGAACTCAATCGCTGGGTAACCAAATAGCAGATGAGAGGAAGTATCTCCTTATTCAATTATTCCAGCTAATTCACAGAAAGACAATGATAAAATCACAGCACCACCATTTTGCAACTCCCTATGAATTAATGGATCTAAGCATTAAGCACCAATGGTTGCTACCATCACAAAAAGAATGACATTTATGTACCTCTTTTGAGAAAAGAACACACCACCACCTATAGTTCTGCCAAAGGAATTAAGCCCAGATCTGATTAAGCCTTTTGATTTACCTGCCAGTTTGAGGGAAACACATAGGAACACACTTCACAGACAATGAGTCTGCAATCAGCAAAATCTAGACTGTGGGCAACTCTAAATGTAAGTGACCTGTGTTGTGCAGGGGGGAAAAGATGAAAGGAAAGGAATAAAGGAGGAACCCATAGACCAAAAGAAAAAAAAAGAAGACGACGACTTACTACTACTACTACTGCTGCTGTCACTTCAGTTGTGTCCGACTCTGTGCAACCCCATCCCTGGGATTCTCCAGGCAAGAACACTGGAGTGGGTTGCCATTTCCTTCTCCAATGCATGAAAGTGAAAAGTGAAAGTGAAGTCGCTCAGCCATGTCCGACTCTTCGAGACCCCATGGACTGCAGCCTGCCAGGCTCCTCTGTCCATGGGATTTTCCGGGCAAGAGTACTGGAGTGGGGTGCCATTGCCTTCTCCAAGAAGAAGACTTAAAAGACATCAAATTTTTAAATTAATTAATTTATTTTAATTACTTTACAATTTTGTGGTGATTTTGCCATATATCGACATGAATACAGGTGTCCCCCCTACCATCCTGAACCCCCCTCCCACCTTCCTCCCCACCACATCCCTCTGGGTTGTCCCAGAGCAACAGCTTTGAGTGCCCTGCTTCATGCATTGAACTTGCACCAGTCATCTATTTTACATATGGTAATATACATATTTCAAGGCTATTCTCTCATATTGTCACATCCTCGCCTTCTCCCACATAGTCCAAAAGTCTGTTCTTTACATCTGTGTCTCTTTCACTGTCTTGAATATAGGGTCATCACTACCGTCTTTCTAAATTCCATATATATGTGTTAATATACTGTATTAGTGTTTCTCTTTCTGACTTACTTCATTCTGAATAATAGGCTCCAGTTTCATCCACCTCATTAGAACTGACTCAAATGCATTCTTTTTTTAGCTGAGCAATATTCCATTCTGTATATGTACCACAACTTTCTTATCCATTCGTCTGCTGAAGGAACATCTAGATTGCTTCCATGTCCTAGTTATTGTAAATGTTGCTGCAATGAACACTGGGGTACATGAAGACACATCAAATTTAAAACAACAGATAAGACACAACTATAGTTGAAGGATGGGGCTTTCTTGGTAGCTCAGCAGGTAAAGAATCCACCTGCAATGCAGGAAACACCAGTTCAATTCCTAGATCGGGAAGATTCCCTGGATATGGGATAGACTACCCACTCCAGCATTCTTGGGCTTCCCTGGTGGCTCAGATGGTAAAGAATCAACCTGCAATGCAGAAGGGAGACCTGGATTCAATACCTGAGTAGGTAAGATCCCCTGGAGAAGGGAATGGCTACCCATTCCAGTATTCTGGCCTGGAGAATCCCCATGGACAGAGGAGCCTGGCAGGCTACAGTCCATGGAGTCAAAGAGTCATACACCACTTAGCGACTTTCACTTTTCACTACATAGTTGAAGGCTACACACTTGGTTAATGAAACCATAAAGAATCTCAATGGTTTTTCCTAAAACTCAGAGTAGTGCTTATCCTTGATGTGAGGAAGAAGGCTGTGACTGAGATGGGGCACAGAAAGTCAAGGGGGAGCTAATAGGTGACATTAGAGAGATGTCACCTGTTAGGGACAGATATTATTATTTTATAATTAAGGGAACTGAAGCTTAGTGGGTTTGAGCAACTCACCAAGGTAACATAGTAAGTGGTGGCTGTGTGGTTGTAGTTCACACACAGACTATCTGACTACAGGCTTGAGCTCTATAGACTTGAGCTCCTGCCCAGGATTTATCTGTAATTTAGCATCTTTTTTTTAAGGTTTAACTTACAAAAACTAAAATGCATACACTTGGAGTATCACTTTTATTTGAGAGTAAAGCCCAATGAACTTTACATTTGAAACACTGCTTTCTTATGATGGTTTTAATATCCACTTAAAGAGAGAAATGCATAAACTCTTTAAGAAAATACGTTTGCCAGGGCAAAATCAAGTTGTTAACAATTTAAGATTAACAAGAAAAGTACTTCAGAGACCACAGCAGTAAGTGAGCTTTTCCTGGAACTGGGGATAAGACAGGACAATGCTTCCTATGTGATCTAGTGTTTCAGTTTTCTTTTTTTACTAACCAATTAATACTTCCCCGGGGATTTATGAAGAAAGCCAGGGTATGGCTTCATGGGAAGTAAGAGATGACAAAGTATTTTCTCTCCACAGAAAAAAGAGACAGGCATGGGGTATTAGAATAGGGGCTACTGTGGACATAAACTTTTAGGTTAGCTAATAAAGGGGTAAGCTTTCTGCATCTCCAGAGCAGGCATAAAGAGGTAATTTCTGCATCTCCAGAGCAGGCATAAAAAGACACCAGAAAGATTTGTGCGAATTAAAAGATTTTCTTAAAACTATAAAGAAAACTAGAATGAAAAAGTACTTTGATTACAGTTAGGTTTAATGAAACTATTTGAAACTGTACCTTAAAGTAGGTCTAACTCTTTTGCATATATTCAATGTAACATCTAGCCTTGGATTTGTTTGTAAATCACAGTCGTAAGTAAATATTTGCCCTGTTATTTTAAGAATTAGTTTTTATACCAGTCACAATAGGAGTAATGATAGTAAGTAACATTCCTAGAGGGCTCTGTGGTAGGCCCTGAACTAACCAGTGACAGATATCAACTCATTTACTCTTCAGAGCCACTCTTGGAAGTAGGCTGCAACTCTGTATGTACCAAAGTACACAACTAGTAAGCAACAGACGTGGAACACTGAGACTTCTGTGTGTCTTGCGTGTTAATTTAAGCACTGCTTTGCAGTTACCTGGCAGTTAATCTGCAGCTGCTGCTGCTGCTAAATCGCTTCAGTCGTGTCCTACTCTGTGCGACCCCACAGACGGCAGCCCACCAGGCTCCCCTATCCCTGGGATTCTCCAGGTGCCTATACTGCTTGCTCTAAATTAGCACCACAATCCCCATGGTAGTGGGACAACCTTAATGGAATTGAGAAGGAACTAAGAGCGCTCTAGAGGGAATAATCTGAGTCCATTCTATTTCAGGGAAGGAAATATCAGAGGTATACTTGATCTCTATGCTTAACTTGCTGTAACTAACTCTTTGACCCATTATCAGACAGGATTTAGCCTATAAGCTATAGATTTCTCTGTTACAGTGGTTGGCACACAGTAGGTACTCAATATTGAATGAAAGTGAAAATAAATACACAAGTCAACAATCACAAAACTTTGAGACACACTGTATAATCTTCATAGTTCCAAGGAAGTAAACTAATCATCTTTAGTGGCCCACTTCTTTTTAAGTAGTTCAAAAGGCTGAACCAAAAAAAGGGTAAAACGCAGGATCCTTGGAAAAAAGAGTGGGAAAGAAAGAGACCAATGCAAGGAGTATATAGCTGAGAGAACCAATAGAGAGGATAATATGAGATGATTCAGTTTTTCTCACTAATGCCTAAATGTATATGGATATTTGTCTTTTATTTTCAGTTTGCTACGAGTCACTATTATCCTGAAAGGTGAAACTATAAGGAAGATGTACCACTCCATCACCTTCATGTATTACCAGGGGAAGGGGGAGGGATAGATAGGGAGTTTGAGATGGACATGTACACATTGCTATATTTTAAACATAAACAACAAGGACCTACTGTATGGTACAGGAAACTCTGCTTAATACTCTAAAATAACCTAAGAAAAGAATTTGAAAAAGAATAGATACATGTATATGTATAACTGAATCACTCTGTTGTACACCTAACACAACACTGTTAATCAAATATACTCCAATATAAGATTAAAAAAAATTTTTTTAAGTCCTCTGAACTAAAAGTAAAGAAAAAAATCAGAGCAGATTTTTTTTTAATTCATGCATTCTTTTTTTTTAATTTTTTTGGTTTTTATCAACCCAGTTATTTTGGGTTGCTATTCACTAAAAGCTATAAGAATGTCAGTGTCGAGGCCATATGTTGAAAGTCAACAGGATTCTTTTTCTTCTAGCGTTCTCTCTTTTATTGGCAGGTTTTCCTAGTAAGATCTGTCATCTGGAAGAGCTCATTCTGCACAGTTGATGATTTTCCATAGGTTATGTTTTCAGGCTGAATCATAATCTTTTGTAGCCATAATCTGCTGAAATTCTCATCACATTCATAGAATATTTAAAACATTTCATTTTTTTTCAAACTGTAATATATGAGTTTCCCCCATCTTCACAATTAAACCAATATCAAAATGTCTTGGCAGAATTAATTATAGGGTGGGAAGGGTAATTAAATTTTAGAGCTTAAAACCTCAAATCTACTACAGAGTTGTAAACTCAGAATTTTATGTACTCTTAACAAAGGTTGTCTGCATCAGCCAAGCAAGTTCACAGATGTTACATTGCGTGACTCGATTCTGATTTATGGTTAAGATTGTCAGAACTTGTATTGTGCCCTTGTTACACATGTACATTGTAAATATTGCATAAGAAGACTGGAATGCAATAGCCATAAAAATAATTGTAGGCTATTACATAATCAGAAGTCTGTTTCTATCCTTTATTAGACTAGTCTCATCACACCAAGTAAAATATATATACCAAATAAAAATAAAATGAGTTCTAGACTTATATATCCTTTTCCATATTTTCTTCAGATTTAAGATTTTAATTGCTATAATGAGGATAATGTGTTTTTTTTAATCAGCAGAAAAAGCGGAGTTTGCTAAAATAATAAAAGAAATCATCTACATTGTCATGTTGTCATCCTACAGATACTATATCAGTTCAGTTCAGTCACGTCCAACTCTTTGCAACCCCATGAACCGCAGCATGCCAGGCCTCCCTATCCATCACCAACTCCCAGAGTTTACCCAAACTAATGTCCACTGAGTCAGTGATGCCATCTAACCATCTCATCCTCTGTTGTCCCCTTCTCCTCCTGCCTTCAATCTTTTCCAGCATCAGGGTCTTTTCAAATGAGTCAACTCTTCACATCAGGTGGCCAAAGTTATTGGAGTTTCAGCTTCAACATCAGTCCTTCCAATGAACACCCAGGACTGATCACCTTCAGGATGGACTGGTTGGATCTCCTTGCAGTCCAAGGGACTCTCAAGAGTCTTCTCCAACAGCACACTTCAAAAGCATCAATTCTTTGACGCTCAGTTTTCTTTATAGTCCAACTCTCACATCCATACATGACTACTGGAAAAACCATAGCCTTGACTAAACAGACCTTTGTTGACAAAGCAATGTCTCTGCTTTTTAATATGCTGCCTAGGTTGGTCATAACTTTCCTTCCAAGGAGTAAGCGTCTTTTCATTTCATGGCTGCAGTCACCATCTGCAGTGATTTTGGAGCCCAAAAAAATAAAGTCAGCCACTGTTTCCACTTTCCCCATCTATTTGCCATGAAGTGATGGGACCGGATGCCATGATCTTAGTTTTCTGAATGTGGAGCTTTAAGCCAACTTTTTCACTCTCCTCTTTCACTTTCATCAAGAGGCTCTTTAGTTCTTCTTCACTTTCTGCCATAAGGGTGGTGTCATCTGCATATCTGAGGTTATTGATATTTCTCCCGGCAATCTTGATTCCAGCTTGTGCTTCTTCCAGCCCAGCATTTCTCATGATGTACTCTGCATAGAAGTTAAATAAGCACAGTGACAATATACAGCCTTGACGTACTCCTTTTCCTATTTGGAACCAGTCTGTTGTGCCATGTCCAGTTCTAACTGTTGCTTCCTGACCTGCATACAGGTTTCTCAAGAGGCAGGTCAGGTGGTCTGGTATTCCCATCTCTTTCAGAATCTTCCACAGTTTATTGTGATCCACACAGTCAAAGGCTTTGGCATAGTCAGTAAAGCAGAAATAGATGTTTTTCTGGAACTCTTTTGCTTTTTCAACAATCCAGCAGATATTGGCAATTTGACCTCTGGTTTCTCTGCCTTTTCTAAAACCAGCTTGAACATCTGGAAGTTCACAGTTCACGTATTGCTGAAGCCTGGTTTGGAGAATTTTGAGCATTACTTTACTAGCGTGTGAGATATACACAAACACATACATTTTTTAAAGCAAATTCTTCCTGAGTATATAATGTGTTCAGGATAGTACCCTAGAATGCAGAGAAATATAAAGAGAATACTAATTCTGCCATAAAGAGCTTAAGCTCACAAACATGATCCTTTCCTTCCTAGGTACCACTACCACTGTATCACGTATCTAGACATTTGCTGTCTCCTCTAACCTATGCTTCTGGCCTCCATGTGCCATCTCCAATAAATCTTTTAAAAAATATATGTATTTATTTATTTGGCTGTGCAGGGTCTCAGTTGCAGCAAGGGGGATCTTTAGTTGCAGCATGCAAACTCTTAGCAGCGGCATGTGGGATCTAGTTCCCTGGCCAGGGATTGAACCTCAGGGCCCCTGCATCAGGGGTGCCAAGTCTTAGCTACTGTACTACCAGAAAGTCCTCTTTTTGTGGGCTGGACTTAAGCCACTTCTAACGAAGTGAACGAAGGAGACACTGTGCGACTTTAGACACTGGGGCTGAAGCTTCCTTCTTACTCTCTCAGATTGCTTGCCCTGGAGGAAGTCTGGTGCCATGTTGTGAGGACACTCAAGCAGCCTATAGAGAAGCCCGTCTAAATGAGGAATTACGCTCTCCTGCCAACAGTCCTGTGAGTGAGCCATCTTGGAAATGGATGCTTCAGGTCGAGATAAACCTTCAGATGACTACATCACTGCCAACATCCTGACAGCCACCATATGAAAGACTCTGAGCTGGAAACTCACAGCTAAGTCACTCCAAATTCCTAACCCAGGGGAACTATGACATATGAATGTTCACTGTTTCGAGGCATTAAGTTTTGGAATAATTTATTATGCAATAGTAAATAACCACTATACTACCTATGGGATAAATGTCTACCAGGAAGAATTACTTCAGATATAAATATAAATCTTTATGACAATATTCCCAAACAGTATACCAAAGAATAAAAAGCCTCTTAACCTGTGGTATCACTGATACGATTAGAAAGCACAGTGAGGACACAGATCATATTTATTAAGGTTTCCCCATACATATCCTCAGTATCAAGTATGGAGCCTAATACAGTAACAATTCAATGATATTTGTTGAATGGATGGACCCCTTTCTGAGAATGACTCTGAAGCAGATTTTCTTATAATAGATTTTATAGCCCTGAGTTTCTTAGCAAAAGACTAGCCATGACAAATGGAGTTAGAATATAATTCCTTAAAACCCTCTACATTCAATTTTTTTGGTTTTGGTTTTTTTTTTTTACCTTTCTTATTGAAAAATATAACTACAAGTACAGAAACTGACACACAAAAATATCTATAGCTCAGTGAATTACTAAAAGACAAACACCCTCAAAAGAACCTCCCAGGTCAAAAAATAGAACTTTGTCAGCTATCCCAAGAGCCCCTCCAAACAGAGCATGTGTGCAGATATAGTTTCCTTACATCCCATATCTAAGCAAGGGAAGAACCAGACTACTTAGGCTTAGAAAAGAAAGAAACAATTAAATGAGAATCAGATCCAAGAGGTGACTCTCATCATGGCCAGGATCTCATGAGCAGAGTTCCCACAGCATTAAGACCTGCCTGCCAACTGTAAAACCTGCGGGTGAGAAGCAAGAGCTGTGTGACAGGATCATGAATGGGAAAACCCTTAATGTGAATCTATTATCTTTTTTTCCTTAAAATTTTAATACATAGCATAAAAGAGGCATGGATGGAATTTCTGAATGAGATGTAATGGTGGTAGCAGGTTCAGACCTCACATTGTAAATCAGATAGCACTCTTGCTTTGTAGATTTGAATTTTAGGGAGCTTTATGCCACATTATTCACTAAAATTAAACTGCCTTGAACTGTTGTGTTATTGTCTAATAATTAAATAGCTGATAGTGTGCTAACAAGGTAAATAAGTTGAATTTCAGGTATAAATTTTTTTTTAACTGAGATTATGGACTGTCTGAATGTTCTAGCATAAAATCTCAGCTCTGTGCCTGTTAATCCTCAGCATGTGGGATTGTGACAAATTTCCTAAAAGAGATCAACTGTCAACTAAACAGTAAAGTATTGTAATCATTCAAAATGACTGAAAAACTGAAAAAGAATAGCCTCATATTGATTTCCAATTTTTTTGCAACATCAGTTATGGAACCTAGAAAAGACTGAATCATTCTAAAATTACTGTGGGAACTTGCTTAACTATATTCAGGATGGAAAACAAATTTTATGCAGCCTTAACAGGGCTCGTAAGTCTTGCTTTTTAATGACGTAATTGTTTAGAGGTGCTAATAAAGTTTCCTGGACAGGCTATAATAGATTTCAAATGAAACAAGGCTAGATGACTCTACCAGTCTACAAAGCAGGACCCATGTGACCACAGGATAAGCAAGACTGAAGCAAGTTCCATTCACGGCCAAGTGACTTGCTAAAGTAACTTTTTAGAGAGGGGTGGAGGTGGAATGTATTTGCCCCCAAAAGTTCCTGTCAAAAATAGAAGTATTTTCATAATTCTACTGTATCAGAAGCAGGACAGAACTATGCTGATCTACAAATATGTAACAATAAATTTCCTCCCTTTTGTGCCTGTTCTACTATATCAGAGGCTAGACAGACCTATGTTGACCTATGAATGTGTAACAATAAAGTTCCTCCCCTTTGTGCCAAGAAACAGGCCTGCTCTACCACGAGCTTGCACAACAATCTCTCATAGTGGAAAGAGCCTAGGTTTTCAAGTGAGACAAACCTGAACTGAAACTCTGTGCTCTGCCACATATAGATAAAGGTAACCTGCATAACCCAGTTAGCTTCTCTCAGCTTTAGTTTTAATATCAAATTATTCATTGTTAGGGGGAAAAAAGTGAAAGTGCTATAATTAATTTTTATATATTTATCCTGTATCTTGCAACATGACAAAATTCATGTATTAGTTCTAGAAACATTTTTGTAGATTCCTTAGGTTTTTCTACATAATAATCATATCCTCTGTGCATAAAAACAGTTGCTTTTTCCTTTCTACTCTGTGTGCCTTTTATTCCTTTTTCTTGCCTTATTGCACTGGCTAGAAACTCCAGCACTGAACAGTATTGGTGAAAGTAAACATCCTTGCCTTGCTATTAACCTTAGAGGAAAAACAGTGGTCTTTTCCACCATTAAGTATATTATTAACTATAGACTTTTCAGAGATACAAGTTACCAGATGACAAAGTCCCTTTTTAGTCCTGGGCTTCTATCTGGAGACTTTTATCAGGAATGGATGTTTGGTTCTACCAAATGTTCTTTCTGTGTCTATTAAGATGATCACACAGTCTTTCTTTTTCAGTTTGGTAATACAGTGAATCACATTGTTGGTTTTTTAAACATGCAGCCTATCTTGCACCCCTGGGATAAACTCCATTTGGTCATGATATATGTTACCTTTTTTTATATATTACTGTACTGAATTTCAATACAATACAAAATTTTATTTTGAATTTTACATCTATATTCATGAGAGACATTCATTTGTATTTTTCTTTTCTTGTAATATCTTTGTTTAATTTTTGTTATCAGGTAATGCTATCCTCACAAAATCAGTCAGAAAGCATTCTCTCTTTTCCAATTTTCCAAAAGAATGTGAGAATTCATGTATTATTTTTCCTTAAATAACTGATGAACCTTACCAATGAAGGCATCATGTGCCTATACTTTCCTTTACAGGAAGGTATTTAGCCATTTAACTATGACAGACATAAGACTATTCAAGCTATCCATTTCTTCTTGAATATGTTTTGGTAAACACTGAAAAATTTTTAAAATACAAGAACACATAAGCCAACACATCACTGCCCATCAGAATGATGATTACATGTTACCACACCATGTAGCCTCTAGAAAACTTCACTACTCAATCTTGAGGTAAGTAAATTCTTAATTTTATTTTGAACATAGTTTTTACTTCATGGACCCTCTAAAATGGTCTTGGTGACACCAGGGGTCTGGGGACCACACTTTTGCGGAGTACTAGGCTATGCAATAGAGACTAAGAATACTGTCACCATCAATATTCCAGGATTTTATGTTAAAGACTATTTTCATGAAGTAGCCACATACTGAACAGACATTCAAAGCATTAGAGACTACTTTTCCAGAGTTAGCACAAAGTGTGAAAAACCTAAATTATTGTCCATCCTGCTTCAAGGGAGCCAAAGCTTTTTATAAGCACCCTTGGAACAAAGAATGACACCAACCTTGTTTCTGGGTGTCACCCATTTCAACAATATGGTCATCATGTAAAAAAAAAAAAAAAAAAAAAAAACTACAGTAAATGGATTCAAGAAAGGAATGGGATCTTCAAAAAAATAGTAGAAAGAGGGCAAATATCACTGTGACATTATTTTGTAATGAAACTAAGATCAAAATATAAGTGTGCTGTTAAAATTTGTTTTAAACTATTTTATAAAAGAAAAAAACAAAATCCCTCTCCACCAGTTCTGTATTAGATGCCATCCTAATCAAGGGCTGAAGTTTCCTTTTCCTACTCCAAATCCTAGTGGTTCATTTATAAAGAAAAAGAGGAGACTGGAACATTGTCTAACAGTGAATACAACACCCAGCTCAGCAAAAAAGAACAAAACTGAAAACCCCCAAGGATACTTAAGAGATTGCTGTGTCTCAGGATAAGGGAGGCAAGGGCAGCCAGGGTCCTAGAAGACAAGGTATGAGTCAGTACAGTACTTCTCAAAATATCTACGATGAAGGAGATGCTACTGTTGTTGGTTTTTTTTTTTTCTAATCCTTCACAGATTGATGGCTTCATAAAATACATTAAAAATGAGTTATTATAAAGAGAAAAAAATTTTAAACATCAAAATGCAAACCCAATATTTTTATCATTACAGTCAACAGACATGATTATTCTGTCAAATTGCTTCAAATGCTTCTAAAGACTTATCAATTCTGTACTTATTTCTTCATGAGTAAAAACATATACTTTGGATAGCATTGACTAGAAGGTTCCGACTATACCGTTTCCTCTCCTCCACTTTCTCAGGTTGATCATTGAGTTAGGTGAGTAAGCACACCACCTACATGTATGAAAACTTCATCAAGTCTGAAACATGGTCACCTTGAGCCATAATATTCAGCTCTACATTCCTTGAAACCTGCCCACCAGCCTCATTTCCCTCTTCCTGCTCCCCAGTCATTTTATATACTGTTTCCTGGCAGATTTCTCTTCCTGAATACAATCCCAATCATAGTACTACTCAAAACAATCACTAAACTCTGTGGTTGAATATTTAAGACTCTCTATATATCATTATGTATATTTAAAATGCCTTTCCTTTCTTATTTCTCACTAGTCTGTACACATAGTCTGTGATTTAAGCAAACTAAACTGTTCATAGTCTCCAAATGTTCTTTCCTTGCCACCTAAAACCATGCTCATACTTTCTCTATCAAAACAAATCTTTCAGGCCCATCTCAAATATTACATCCCTTATAAAGGTCTTTTCTACCTAGATGTAATCTCTTACCAATCCACTGAAGAACTTTGTACTTCTCTTATGGTACTTAATTTAGTATGACTTGCATTACTATTGTCTATGCAATCATCCTACACACCAAACCAGATTTTACTTTTATTTGAATTGTACGTCCACTGATTGATGAAAACAGATTAACAGTAACAGATGACAGTGATAAACTGACACTACCCATGTCAAGTGCCAGGCAGTAACTTATGACGTGAGTAGGGGAAATGTCACCACTGAGAAAATAGCTCCAAGAAAAAAAACAGTCAACCTATAATGATCATATCCTACAATTCTTGCTACCCTCACTGAACTATCTGGTTTCAACCCACACTTTCCTTTCTGAATTATAGGTGGCAATACCTCCCCCATAAACGAGCTGGGGGATAAAAAAAAAAGGGAATCAATATTAAGGGATTCATCTATGCTTTCCCTTAAAAAACCAACTACATAAAACAGGATTCGTAAAACAAGGAGGTTTAGTTTTTCTTCACAAGCTCAATAAATACTAATGGTGATGATCAGAGTTCTAATGAACATTGCCCTGATCAAACCTATCTGAAGCTTTGTGCATATTTCTGGGCACCGCAGTTTAAGAGAGATGCCAGCAATCTGGAATACCTACTGAAGAGAAATACAAGGATAGAGAAGGATTTAAAAACGTATGACATATAAGTAGAAAGGACAAAAGATGCCTAGTCTACAAAAGAACAGAATCTCTGGCTGTTTGAATATAAGTTCTTCTGCTAGAAAGTGAAAAAATGCATTCCTTTAAAAAACTGCATTCTAATAAATCACACATTAAAAATAAGAGGCTTATGAGAAAACTATGGCAAGTCTAGACTTTACCTTACAGTTGCCTGTACAACTCTGTAACTATAGCATTAACAAAAACCAAAGTATATCCAGTGAAACTACTAATATACCTAAAATGACATGCTATAGTTGTAATAAACAAAGAATTATTATACTAAGTATAGGACTTTTAAAAAGCTGAAGATAACTTAATGAAAGGGGTGACAAGGAAAGTCTGAAACAGATGAGTTACAGGAAAGCATAGAGGGACATCACCATTAGAAGTTACAGCAGAGAAGCAGGTTTTGGACAAAATGTAATGATGCCAGAGAGAAAGAGCTCTGGCTTATTGTCTTATGTTTGTTTCTTTTCCACAAAGTTGGGAAGAAGCTATGCAATAAATACTTAAAACGGAATGTACAGCAAGACTGAGCCAAGTAGAAGGAATGAAGTGAATGGACATTGTGTGCCATACAAGAACCCTTCACAGCTTGCTAAATTCATCTGCACTAGTGAACTTTCACTCAGCTGCTATTTGGTGGTCAACCTATTAACTATAAACCATGGCAACTTCTGCCTTATACTGGTATACTTTCACTATTTATCAATCATGCATGAACTAATTCATGATACTAAAGCATTGTATGTTATAGAATACACTCTACTTGAAGAACTAACAAGATATATGGGGACAAGGCAACAAAGCTGGTCAACTAATAGTGATCTGAGACACAGCTCCACTATAAAATTATAATTTAGAGGAAAAAACAAGAGCATACCATAAAAAAATAAAAGCAAAAGAAAACAGTAAAACAATAAAACAAAACCAAAAGGAGAAATTTCACAGAAGCTGCCTGTGACTATTCTTCATTTTCTGTAGGGAAAAATACTATGTTCAG
Organism: Cervus elaphus; assembly: GCF_910594005.1. NCBI lineage: Eukaryota > Metazoa > Chordata > Mammalia > Artiodactyla > Cervidae > Cervus > Cervus elaphus. The sequence goes on along the minus strand of NC_057825.1, from coordinate 34,230,824 downwards.
ATTACCATAAATTATATATAAAAATTTGGGGCAAGTGAAAATTTGGGTTTGGCAAGTGAAAATTTGGGTTTTGAATTCTAGATGGGGGGAAAACAGGACAGAAGAAAAAAGAAGCAGTAGCTATAACTCTATCTTAATTTCAATGAAATGCTTACTTTCTTCCTAGACCACAATAAATTCAATACTTAGAAATATAAATTAATGACTAAATAAAATCAAAACCATTTCTATTCTGCACTTACTCCAACCTCAGAAGTGTATTAAGTACTACCATCTTCATCGTCTCACTGATATTCCCAACAACCCAATATGGTATGCAATAGCCTGACCACATTATAACAGTTAGGGGAACTAAGACTTGGAAGAGAACTTAGTAAATTATATGCTGCTAACAGACTGTTTAAATGTAAGAGAGAAGGTGGAATAAAGGAAGGAAGAAAATAAGGAAGGAAAGGAAGAGAGGAAGAAGAAAAGAGGGAGGGAGACTACAACCAAGTTCAAGGTACTAGTTAAATAAAAACAAACAGACCACAGTATTAAAAAACAACTTGAACTCTGTGAACCAAATCTTTTTCTTCTCATCTTTCTATGATGATACTGTGAAGCAATATTTCTCCCACTTTCCGTCCTATAATTTAGGAAAGGGGACTGGCAAACAACTGCCCACAATCTAAAGCCAATCTAATGTCTGGTTTTTTATAAAGTTTTATTGGGACCCAGACATAATCATTCATTTAGATACTGTCATAGCTGCTTTCACGCTGTGACAACAGAGTCAAGTAGTGGTGATAGGACCACAGGGCCCGCAAGCCTAAAATTTTACTATCGTGCCCTCTAGTGCAGACATCTAGAGCCCCTGATCTAGAGTATGCTTTTCTCTAAGCCCTGATTCTCTACAGAAGGGACATGGGACAAGGACAATGAACTAAAAGCAGTCATTTGTCTCCTACTTAATGAAGGAATAAGGGGAAATATCCTGCAGGCTATTTCTAGACCATCTCACTACTTTCCACATGATTAAGTCTCAAATGCAAATTTGGCTCAATTTTAGCAACGATAAATCAGACTTATTACTGGAATAAACAGCACCCTACTTTTATGGCACTTTCTTCCAGGTACACATTCCTACTTTTATAAAAGTATGCCTACTCCTATTTGATTAGACAGAAACTATTTCCTTTCAGATAAGATGAGGGTTTCCTGTGAATTCTTTATGGTCTTTCAAGCACCAGACAACTGTTTTAAGACCAGATTTCACAGGAATGAATTAAAGCAGTCTTTATTTATAAAAGCTGCTTATTAAGTGTGACTTTATTGGATCCAAAAAATTTCATAAACTAAAAAGTTTCAAACTTTGAAGCATCATCTAATGGATGGTTCAGAGAAAAAATTTTATAAGGATAAAATTTATTTTCACTAAATAAAAATTCATTCAATTTAAATTCATTTACCAGGATCAGGGGACTTTTTAATATTTGCTATTTTAAGCTTTCTGAGAAACAACTATAATCAATATATTATATATCACCCTAACAAGCTTGCTATATTTTTGAAAAGAAACTATTTAGGGGAAGTTATCAGTTTCCTTCCTAGTAAATATGTAAAACTATATGGACTTTCAAACAATTCTGCATAATAAAGAACAAAGCAAGTATTCATCCATCCAAAAAAAAAAAAATCCAGGGAGATTAATCAGCCTAATTCTCTTTTTTTGGCTGCACAGAATGCAAAATCCTCCCCTCTTCCTAAGGGAAGGTAAGAAGAGTGAGGAATTTTAAAACGCAAATTTACTAAAATTCAGTCTTTGATGACAAGTCACAAAATTTGACTGTCATACACACATTTTTTAAATGATCATGCTATTACCTCTTTCCCCCTACTATATAAAAGAATGATAGCATCCCACTCTTACCAACTTTATTCAACACAGTACTGGAAGTCCTAGTCATAGCAATCAGCTAAGAAAAATAAATAAAAGGAATCCAAATTGGGAATAAGTAAAACTGTCACTGTTTGCAGATGACATGATAATATACGTAGAAAATCCTAAAGATGCCAGAAAAAGACTACTAGAGCTCATCAATGAATTCACTAAAGATGCAGAACACAAAATTCATATACAGAAATCCATTGCATTTCTACACACTAACAAAGAACTACCAGAAAAAGAAATTAAGACAACAATTGCATTTATAATCACATCAAAAAAAATAAGATAACTCAGTATAAACTTACCTAAGGAAGTAAAACACCTTTATTCAGAAAACCATAAGTCGCTGATGAAAGACACTGACGACGACACAACAGATGGAAAGATATAAAATGTTCATACACTGGAAGAATTAATATCATTAATTCTTGATCATACAACACAAGGCAACCTACAGATTCACTACAACCCCCATCAAAATATCAATAGCATTTTCCCACATAACTAGAACAAAGAATTCTAAAATTTGTATGAAAACACAAAAGACCTCAAATAGCCAAAACAATCTTGAGGGACAAAGCTGGAGGGATCACATGCCCTGACTTCAGACTACACTACAAACCTACAGTAATCAAAACAGTATGGTACTGACACAAAAACAGACGTATAGATCAATGGAACAGAACAAAGACCAGAAATAAACCCACATACTTAAGGTCAATTAATCTATGACAAAGGAGGCAAGAATATACAATGAAGAAAAGACAGTCTCTTTAATAAACTGTGCTTGGAAAATTGGACAGCTACTTGTAAAAGAATGAAATATGAACATTTTCTCACATATACAAATATAAACTCAAAATGAATTAAAGACCTAAATGTAAGCTCTGAAATCATAAAAATCCTACAAGAAAACATAGACAGAACACTCTTTAACATAAATCACAGCAATATTTTTTGGATCTGTCTCCTAAAGTGAAGAAAATGAAAGGAAAAATAAATCAACAGGACCTAATTCAATTTAAAAGCTTACGTACAGCAAAGGAAACCATTGACAAAATGAAAAGGTAATCGACTAAATGGGAGAAAATATTTTCAAATGATATAACCAATAAGGGGTTAATATCCAAAATATACAAACAGCTTATATAACCCCATATCAAAAAAAAAAAAAAAAGAAAAAAACCATACAAATAGTTCATACAACTCAATAAAAAAATAAAATAAAAAAGACCTAAATAGAAGGGGCAGAAGATCTAAATAGACATTTCTCCAAAGAATACATACAGATGGCCAACAGGTACATGACAAGATGCTCAACACTGCTAACTATTAGAGAAATGCAAGTCAAAACTACAATAAGGTATCACCTCACAACAATCAGAATGGCCATCATCAAAAAGTCTACAAATAATAAATGCTGGAGAGGGTATGGCAAAAAATGAACCTGCCTACACTGATATTTTTTGTCCTGTTGTTTTACCCTCTTTGCAGGAACTAAAAGACAAAAAGACATTAGTGTTGCAAGGTAGGCGTTTTACTTAAGAGTAGAAAAAGTACTTCATTGTACTTTGGGAGAGGAAATAAAAAACACTTTCCAATTTTGCCAAATAGGTTCTACCTTTTTCCTATCTGACTGGCGAGGAAAGTAAGGGCATAACAATATAAAGATAGAATTCTTAGAACAGAAAATACAGAAATTTGATTTTGAAGAGGGAAAAAAATTACATAGATTATGATCCAAGAAGTGTTTTTTTTTTTTGCCTTTGGCCTTCAAGAACATGAACAGAGCAACACTAAGTTCAAATAAACAGGATAACCATTCAAACTGATAAGGCCCAACAGATCAAAACAAAGACACTGTAACTATAAATTATGGATTAAAGTGACTATGTGAATAATAATTCTCTCATATACTATTAAATTCTGTTTTAAATTAGCAGAAATAGAGTTTTAACCGAACATATGGAAGTCAGTGAGTCTGTTATGTAAGAGTCTCCAAGGAGACTTTGTTATTCTAATAGAGCACAGTAACTGTTGAAACCAAATTAATTATGCTTGGTAATTACAGGTCTAATATGTATATTTTCCACAACAGGAGTATAGAGAAACTAATATAAATTGCTAACTTTCATTCTCACTTGGATTTCACAACTCTTGGATACAGAGTGGGGAAACAGTCAACTAGAAATTAAAAATGAAAGTTTAATGAGGCACAAAAATCCCATGTTTTACTTAGGGAGAAGAAAGGTAATAAATCCCATGGGTAGAATGCTAAAAAAAAAAAGTCCTAATCTTTCCTATGGTCTATAGTTTATATTCTGTCAGACTATACTTTAATTCCAATCACTATCAAGAATAATCTCATGTTATTTACGACTACAATAATACACAGGAATACTTGCACGAGGATTTTGTCTTCTCTCTAGACTGTAATAAATACGATTAACTCTCTGAATAACATCAAATTTGGAAGGCAGAAATTTTTCTTACATCACAGCAAAGTTATATCACCACAGGCTAAATATGGCTGAGGCCATACCCAAAACCACATCCACAGTAAACTTAAGCCCCTGTCTCAAGGGTTCCTGTTCAGAACTTGCCAGTTCACTGGTCCATTTAGTTTCTTTCACCTGACTTCCCTGCTGGCTCAGTGGTAAAGAATCCACCTGCCAGTGCAGGAGATCCAAGTTCGATGCGTGGGTTGGTAAGATCCCCTGGAGAAAGAAATGGCAACCCACCCCAGTATTCTTGCCTGGAGAATCCCATGGACAGAGTAGTCTGGTGGGCTACAGTTCATGGTGCCGCAAAGAGTCGGACACGACTGAGCTACTAAACAACAACAATCACAGCCTGATGTGGATTTGGGTTCCACCTCTCCTCTATAAATCATTTTGCAGACCCCTTCCCAAAGTAGCGGCTCCCAAGCCATCCCCTGCCCTCATTGTATTTTAAAGTACCATATACACTGGCCTAATTCAATTCTAGATCTCTCCAGGGCAGTCCAACTTTGAAGATGCCTGAGATCAAGTGCTAACATACATAAAGAAAATGAAATGCCCTGTAGTACAAAATAGTTAACATGCAATCCTACTTAAAGACAAATGAATATTAAGGTAATTTTTAAGAGAGTCTCTCATCCCCAAAAGATCATTAACCAAAGGCAGTCTTTTTCCCAAGGTTTAATTTGTTTATACTAATTTTATCTTATAAGGAAAGTCCATTTTGAAATTATTTTTAGGGCTACGATTTTAGCTCTTAGGTAACTCACTGGATCTTCATGCAATAAAATTTTTAATAGAATTCATCACCTAAACAAAATGCTGGCAAACTATACAAATATTCAAAGTTAAATAATGACTTAAAAAGTTCAACTGAATTCTCATAGTGATAATCATACATTTTTACCTTGAGCAGGTACGTGGGAATATTGCTGAAATCCACTGGCAACTTCAAAAGGAAACGAGCTGAAAATTCACCAGTCTGCAAGAAATAAAAAAGGTTTAATAATAAGATTAAAATAAAAAATAGATTATGAAGTGACAATTACAGCCAAGGCCACAAGTTCAACCTATTTGAACTGTAGGCATCTTCAATTTGGGTTTCCTAACATCAAGCAAGAAAAGAAAGTTGAAAAAGTAGGGGAGGATCAAAAAGCATTATTAAATTATTAGTTACTAAAAAATACAATTAGAATTCTTAATCTGCATTTTAAATGTGCACTAGAACTATAATGCAGTAGTATTACCTGTTTTTTAACAGTATGAAAAGAAGACATGAATGTGTGATTTTTTTTTAATCCAAACAATAGGCACAGACCTGCCCATTCAATTCATCTGATTTTACTAAAGCATTCAGATCATTTCACTAATATTTATAACCCATGGGCTACTGACATAAATCACCATCCTTTATACTACATCTGGAAGTAAGAACAAAGGTCAAACTTCTATCCACATATATAAAGGAGTATATCAGCAGGTATCCCAAATAAGACTCTAAACTCCTGATGATCTGTTAATATCATTATCATCAACTAAAATTTTTTAGCAGTTCTATGAACTAGTCTCTATAGGAAAGATGTACAGAGGTTTTGTGATTTAAAACATTTAACCAAGTTAAATAATAACTTCTATTTTTTTTTTCTGAAACAGAAAACTCATGTAAAAGAAAAAAGTTTCCCTCTCAATTTACAATGGCAAATCATCATAATTTATTGTATTTTTTATGATGGGAAAGACTAAGGAATGACATAAAAAAAAAAAAGAAAAACAACTCTGTCATGGTCTAGAAGGAGGGGTTTTTCCACCTGTGCTATGCAGACACCTCAGGGTTCTAAGAAACTTCTGCAAAGGCAACAAAGAGGGGTGTGAGCTAGTAAGGTTCTAGATCTTTCAGCCTCTCTGGCAGCAAAGCCTGCAGCGCAGCTTGGGATTTTCTTATGATACCATGGGTTTTCTTACGATGTGCTGTTTGAACAAAGAACTCTCGGGATGAGCTAGAACTACTCTAAAGAGTGGTCTCTGCCTTTTTCATATTATGACCATTAAAGAGCTCCCTGAATCTCTACCTCTTCCCTCCTGACAAAACAAGCACTTCAAACTCCCTAACACATCTTTAAATATAGCAAGCATTTATAAATATTTTTTATGGATGGGTGGATGAACACACTTAAGGATGTATGCACACCTCTTATATAAGATTTCACAAGAGTCACCACTCCTTTCTACAAACACCCAAGTGACTGGATTCAAGGTCCTGGCCCTAACTGTGACCTAAAACCTTGAAAATGCAAACAGAAATATAAACCTTGAGCTCAAAAGATAAAAATGATAGCTACCATCCACATAGTTGTGTGTTGTTTGTTTTACTGCATGCAACATTTTTTAACTAACATCAATCTCTGGCTAAGGACAGAGTATTTCTTCAACCCCACAAGCCTAATCCCATGACAGAAAAGGCAGAAAACAGAGAACCAAATGGCCAGAATCAATGCTGAGGTCCCAGAAGTCATCATGCCACCAGGAATGCCAATGGTAAGAAATGATGCTACTCCTTAGGACTCAGCAGCTGTGCTCTTCCTTTGATATTTGTTCCTCTTTTCAGTAAATGCTAATTCCATTCTTCCGGTTTTTCAAGCCAGAAACCTCAGAATCATCTTTGACACAGGATGGAACCCCAATCGCACAGGTTACTCACAACCGAACACTTAAGAGAACAGCTGAGAGCCACTTAAGGATCTATAAACAGCTCGTCATGATGGACGGGAGGAGAAGGTCTGTGAAAGAGTCTAATAAAATTCTTACCTTCTGTTATAGTCCCAGATTATTAGAAAGTGTGGTTTTAGTGTTCTATGAGGCTGCTAGAGGACTAACATACCCTGTAAAGTGTGAGTACAAGAGGTCATACTTTGAAAGGGGTATGTATGGGAGAAACAGAATTATATAGGAACTTACAAGAGGGGAATATGGGGCTTTCTTGCAGACTCAGAGGGTAAAGAGTCTGCCAGCAATGCAGGAGACCTGGGTTCCATCCCTGGGTTGGGAAGATCCCCTGGAGAAGGAAATGGCAACCCATTCCAGTATTCTTGCCTGTAGAATTCCACGGACAGAGGAGCCTGGCAGGCTACAGTCCATGGGATCGCAGAATTGGACACGACAGAGCAACTAACACATAAGAGCGTAATCCATCCCAGTAAGATTTTGGAAAGAACAGAAAAGTCTCCCATGAGTGATGCATATAGTGCTAAAGAGGGAGGAAGACTCATCAAAGAATACAGGTTCCCAGCAATGGGCCCCCTTTTCCATCTTCTGTAAACTCTATTTTTTCCTCTTTACCCACTCACTCCCATCAGCGTGCAAACATCATTTGACAGGTCTTTCTTGACTTCATACCCTCTTTAGGTCCCATCTCATTTCTCTGTTCTACTATACAAAATTGTCTTCTCTAGAGATTAGTCTATATTTGAGGTCTACATTTTCTCTTTTATTTTTCTCTCCAAAAGCCTCTTAAGTCAGCCCTGCCACCACATCCCTCTCCCAAAACAGCTCACGAAGGTCACCAGTGACCACACCATTGCCAAATCTAATGTCCTTTCTCAGTCTTTATCTTCTTGCTGTTCTATCAGCAGCATTCCAGCATAGCTGATCACTCTTTTTCCTGGAACCTTCTCTACTTGATTTCCAAGAGCCAGTCTATTTGAGCTTTTTATTTCACTGGCCCTCCCTCTGGTCTCCCCAACCTCTTAACACTGCTGTGTACCAGCGCTTCTCCCCAAGACCTCTTTTCTTTACACTCCCCAGGTGACTCCATCCAGGTTCCTGATTTTATGCTGGGATGGTTCTCAAATATTTTATCTCCATCTCAAATCTTTTTCTACTTCAAGTTTCATTTATCCAGCTATGACAACAAAAACCCAAATCTTGATTTTGTACTTTCCCTTTGATATTCATTCATTTCAGAGAACAGCAATTTCATTCTTTCTATCTCTCAAGCCAAAAAACTTCAGCATCACCCTTTACTCTTATGTTTCTCTCTCTTCCACATTCCAAGTGGCAGCAAATCCTGCTGACTCTACTGTCAATTTATATCCTCAGTCTGGCCACATTCCACCATCTCCATAGCCATCTGACCCAAGCCATTGTTATCTCCAGCCTGGATGACTGCAGCCACACCTAAACGCTTCAGCCATTGCTCATGTGCAACTGATTCCCATCACCACAGGAAGAGAGATCCTTTCAACGTTCATCAGATTACGTTTCTCCTTGGCTCAAAAGTCTTAGATGGTAGGGATTTAGCTTCTTCATAGAGGCATCTGACAAGATAACAACTGATCAAAGATGTGAAAGAGATGAGGAAGTAAACCATATGAAACATGGGTGGAAATATCTCAGGTAAAGAGAACAAGCATAAAAAGGCTTGATGCAGGAGTCCACCTGGATGTTCAAGAAACAGCAACAAGGTCAGTGTCTCTGGCACAAATAAGCACTAACACTGATCTCAGGTCTCCTAGAAACTTCCCCAGTGTGCACCACTGCTAAACCCCTGTAGGCTGTGCAAGAATCACACATAAAATGAGTGAACATTAAATGCCTACTAGATAAACTCCCTACCAATCAATAAATAGCCATTTCTACCTACTAGCCTAAAAATGTCAACCTGTAGGTTAAAATGTTAAAGTTAACAAACTCCGACCTTTTAGTTTGTTAGACTCAATGGCTCTTATAGTATTTTTGAAAACAACAACAAAAGAAGTGAAATGTGCAATTTAAAAAATTAAAAACTCTCTACATATAAGGTAATCGGAAGATATTCACATATTTAGCCCTTGGACTCATTTGAACTGCCAGTTATTTTAGTCCATGGGCTGCATTTTAGCTGTTTTGCCCTATTTTAGCTTGCACAATGTATTTTTATTCTACTGGCTATTTTTGACCAACATTCTTTTAAAAATGCTCAGACGATCCCTACTTTATCCCTTCTCAAAATGTTGATCCTAGAACTAATATAAATTTATGTTTGGTGGCAAAAGACTGATTTATACGCTAAATTCATAATAAAAGAAATGTTGATCTCAGGATTAATATTAATTGGTTTATCAGAAATGGGCTGATTTAAATAACTAAATTAATAATAAAAAAAGCTTAAGAGTGTGAAAAGAATTTGAACTTTTTGGAAACCATAAAAAGTGCTTTATGATCTCTAACTTTCAAGCCTACTATACATTCTTTATTTTACCTTTGAGAGAACAAAGAAAATTTTGCACTTGTTTCTAATAGCGTTAGAAACATTGGAGACTAAGATTCTAGAATTCAGTTTTCAGTTGCCACGGATTTTCCTTACAACCTGTAAGTGAACCCTTTTTTGTGAAACTGAGTAAACAGTGATTGAAAACATATCTTAGTGTAAAATTTGAGCCCTAAACATTACATGAGGAGCATAACACAAGTGAAAACTCCTCCTCACATTCGACCTCAGACAGTGACTCTTCCTGTGTTTTTATATTTGAAGTTCCAACAGTTATTCAAGCAATTTACAGCCACTCTGTTGCAACATCAAAGACTGCTTCCATAGCAATCTTTCCTGTAAGCCGAAAAGGAGACATTTAGATGCAGCCAAGTCAACAGAATCATCTGATTTCCTTTTTGTCAATCCTTGGTCAAATCTTCTCTTTGATAGACGCAGAAGATGATCTGACCTACGACCGTTAAAATGTCAGCCGTTCTGCCAACTGCTTTAATGGCAATTTCCCCAGCATTAGCAATAAATACACACATCCTCCCTTTTCTTCAAGTTATAGTACATTGGCAAGTAAGTTAAACTAACAACGCTGAGTTTTGGCAGTTTATTAGGTTTAAGCTTTTCTTCTGGTAACAGCAGCTGTGTCGTAGTTCTCTTTTCCTTTCAGAAGTGGCAGGTAGACATCTTGTGCAGAATGGATTCCAAAATATGGTTGCTCTGCAAAGTGAAATTGTACTTCCTTTCTTAGAGACAGTCTGCTGTCAACAAACAAGCTGTCATCTGAAATTGACTGTCTTAATGCTTAGGTGGCTAAAAGCTAAGAAATACTCAAGAGTGACTAACTTCAGCTGGGTGACAGCTTGGTAAAGATGAATCTTCAAATGGCCTCAGAACCAACAGCCTAAATCTAGAGATTGTTCCTTGTTAAACACGTAATTATCTACCACAGGTGAGAAGGGAAGCCAAAGTTAGTCTAATTAGAACATCTCACACTTCACAAAACTGTTTTCTAAGATATATCATTTAATTATTCCCAAAGCCCAGTTCAGTAGGTATAATTCATTTACATCTACTTTAGAAATGAGAAAACCAAGGCTTAGAACAGTCAAGAAGCCTGCCTGAAGTCATTGAGAGTGTAACAGAGAGTCAAAACTCAACCTCAAGATTCAAAAGTTATTCATCCATTCATTACTGTGGATTAAGAGCCTCACATGTGCAAGGCCTTATACAAGGCACTGCAAATACAATGAGTAAAAGAAATATGATCCTTGCCCTCCTGGAGCTTATATTCTAGTGAGTGAGTCAGTCATTAATCCAAAATAAAATAATACTCCTATAAATTAAAATCTCCAAAAAATAATATCCATAAAAGGGCAGAGTGCTCTGAGAGCATATTCAGGAAGACCTGGCCTGAAGCCCCTGTCCAGGCTTTGGGGCTCATTACTTGAGGGAACTTTAAAAAGTTGAGTCAAAAGACCATGTGGAAAAATGAACAATCAATACCAGCCAGGAACTGATAAACGTCGTCTATTCTGAAGAAAAGACAAAATACCAGCCAGGAAAACTGTGAAGAAGAAAAGCAATGAAAGGAGGCTAGCTATACCAAACAGCAAAGCATCATATAAACACACAGTAATTATAGCAGGATAGTCTGCTGTTACATCAGCAGACATAGTAATGGAACAGGAAATCAGTCCAGAAGATTTAGTGCCTGGGTGATAATGTGGGACAACTGGGTAGCCATCTAGAAATAAATAAGACTTAGACCCATATTTCACATCATCTATAAGGAAAAACTCCAAGTGGACTAAGGATTTCAGTGTAAAAACTGAAACCATGTAGAAGAAAACACTGACAAATGTCTTTATAAAACCTTGCAGTAGAGAATGACTTTATAATTCAAAAGCCATAAAAGAAAAGATAGACAAACTTGACTACCTGATCATAAAAATTGTTGGGATGATAAAAACCACCATCAGCAAAGTTAAAAGATAACTGGCAAATTGAGGGAAGTATATTTGCAATTCCATCGCAAACAGCAATGATTTTAATGAAGAGATTAAAAACCCAAGAGAACAAAAAGAAAGGATAAACAGAAAAGAAATACAAGAGACTCTTAAGCATATGAAAAAATGCTTAACCTCATTCATATCAAAAGAAATACAAATTAAAACTAAATTGAGCATCATTTTTCACCAAACAGACTGGGAGAAATCTGATAGCACTGCACTGTCTTCTGACCTCCACTGTTTTTAATGAAAAGTAAGTGGTGACATGTAGGTAACTTTCACCTACATGTAAAGTGTTCCTTTCTGTGGTGGTGAAGATTCTCTCTTTATGTCTGGTTTTCAGTATTTTGACTATGACGTGCCTTGTTTTTTCCCTGCATTTGTCTTGGTTGGGGTGTGTTGAGATTCTTAAGTCTGTAAATGCATGTCTTCCATTCTATCTGAAAATATCTGGGCATTATTTAACCAAATATTTTCCTGCTTTCTTTCACATTTAGATTTTATCCCATAAGCTCTGCTTTCCCTTCTAAGTATCAACCTCCCATCTAATATCTGCCTCCTTTTGATCACTCTCCAGCGCCTTAAGGCACATGGCTTTATATCTGTGGATGGGTTAGTCTAACAGGAGCTACCTGGCCATTATGCAAAGCGGAACATGACAGAAATCTATAAATAAGTTTAATTTACGACTGGCAATGCTGTGGAGAAACAATCACTCTCATATGTTGCTGCTGGGTTAATAAATTGGTATAAACATTCTGAGGGCATTCTGGTGATAAAATTATAAACACATATAATCTTTATTCCAGCAATTCCATTTCTAGTTATTTATCTTATAGACATACTGGAACACAGACAAAGTCACATGCACAAGATTATTTACCACAGTGTTATTTGTAACAGGGAAAGATTTAAAACAACTTTAATGCCCAACAATAAAATTCATACTAAATAAATTACAGTTCAATTATTCAGTGTAATGATATACAATCAATTTTTTTAAAGGAATGCTTATATGGATAAAAGATCTGAACTATATAAAGTCAGAAGTAAGCTGCAAAACAGAGTATATAATATATGTTACCATTTGCATAAAAAGGGGGCACTATCTATGTCTATAGGGGCTTCCCAGGTGGCACGAGTGGTAAAGAGCCCATCTGCCAATGCAGGAGACAGGAGAGATGCAAGTTTGATCCCTGGGTCGGGACGATCCCCTGGAGGAAGGCAAAGAAACCCACTCCAGTATTCCTGCCTGGAGAATCCCATGGACACAGGAGCCTGGCAGGCTAGTCCATAGGGTCGCACAGAGTCAGACATGACTGAAGCAACTTAGCATGCACACATGCATATATATATGTGTGTGTGTGTATGTGTGTATTTGTATTTGCTTGTATGTGCATAAAGAAACCCTGAAAAACTACACTAGATAAAAGCTACACCAGCGCTTTTTCGGGTAGGAGAAAGAAAGGAAGGAGGTTTGATTTGGGTGGACACAAGACAATGATGGGAGGGAGACTTTTTACTATGTACATTTTGATTTCTGAACACTAGAATATATTACCCACTCAAAAAAATTTAAGAGATTTGAAAAATAAAGCTAGAAGTATGTATAATGAGATGCTCATAATCATGCACTCATACATATATTCAACAAGCATTTATTGAGCACCCACCATGCCAAGTACCAGGCTGGATAATAGAGATGTTAAGATCAACAAAATACAGTCTGTGTATTCACAGAGCTTAAAGTCTATCTTGACAGACAGACAAGATATTACAAAGGAATGCCTGGAGGGAGATATTTATAGGATGCATTGGAGGTAACTAAGTTAGGACTCTTAGTTTCAGGTGAGAGAATTCTAATTCAAACTAAACTGGGCAAATAAAAGATAATTTATTTTAAAGATAGGCGGTATCTCAGGAAATCTAAGATTTTAAAAGCAGCCCAGCCTCAGTTCAAAGAACTCTAATGCCCCCAGGACCTTCTGTCTTTTATCTCTGCTCTCTGTGTTTCATCTTACTCTCTATTTACCACCTTCTGATTCTTTTGACTAGATAATTTGAGGGGAAAAAAGGTCCCAGATACACATGTTACAGACCAGCTACTATTAACAAGACCAATCTTACTCTCACAACTAACTCCAAACTCCTAGATGAGAACTCTGCTTGACTCAGGTGCCTCCTGATCTAATCAACACTATTTCCACAGTTTTTACAATGAAAAAGTTACTGTTACCACAAATTCATTGAAAAGCATTGAAGAGCAGGCAACTCTTTGGGAGAGGTAGGGTACAGTTATACATACACTTCCCCAAAGCCCTAAAAAAGTCTTAGAGAACACTTCAAATACGAGATTCTTCATCTTTTTCCTTTTATATGTAGAGAGAAACCTTTAAAAACTGGACTCAATCAGTCCTTTAAAGATACTCACACCTTCTCCTCATGCTGAGGAAATTGTGGAAGGGGTGCCCCCAACAGCTAAGTACCACCAAAAATGCGGCAAAGCACCCAAGACTTCAGAACCAACAAGTGGCCTCACAAATACAAGTGAGGTGACCCAATTCCAGTCCTTCCTCATATGTTGCTCTGCGAGGTGCAGGCAAAGATTTCCTCTGTGCTTCATGTTTCTGTAAAACCAGGTTTTTTCTACTTGATGGGCCCTGCTGCTAAAGGAAAGTTGGAATTTTCTACTGATACTTACATTAAAAAAAATAATAATAATAAAGGTCCTTTTAAAGATCAGTAGTCACCTATTATATTCACTTTAAACATCTTGAGATATAAAGCAATTTAGGCCCAAACATATACACCCATACACACACACAAGTACTTTTAGTGAATAAAGTAAAAACCTGAGAAATAAACTGTTGTGACAAGATCCTAAGTACTCTTAGTGACATACAGGTCAAAATCCAATATAACAAATTCCATTACACAAACAAGAAAAATGTGAGAGCCCCTGTCATTGGTTCTATTACTTTAAATAATGTTCAACGTCTAATAGTTCCATGCGGTTAAAAACAAAAACAAACAAACCTGGACAATTGTAAGTGACTCTAATAGATTTCACTACCATGCTACACATTTTTCCAAAGGAGCAACCACAAGTTTATCCCTGCCACAGGTGAAATGCCTCAGAGTTTAACTCCCAAGTGGCATAAATTAAACAGAGATGATGAGAAGCCCCCTGTATCCCCTGCTCCATGTGGCAGAATGGTGTCACCAAAATATCTACTCCATCATCGTGGCCAGCAGTGAAAGGGTCACCCTCTCCCAGACCCTCCAGCTATTCTGATCTTTCTATGCAATTTGACATTATTTAACATTTTCTAATAGCCATATTTAAAAAGGTTAAAAAAAAAGGTGAAATTAATTTCAATAATATACCCCAGTATATCCAGAATACTATCATTTCTGCATATAATCAACATGAAAAATTATTAATGAGACCACTTTCTGTGCCAGTTTCCTGAACTCTGCTGTGTATTTCACATTTGCATACATCTCAGTTCAGACCAGCCACATTTCAAGTGCTCAGTAGCCACACCTATGTTATATGACTAGTATATGACACAGTTTGTTGTGATCCACAGAGTCAAAGGCTTTAGAATAGTCAATGAAGCAGAAGTAAGATGTTTTTCTGGAATTCTCTTGCTTTTTCTATGATCCAATGGAGTTGGCAATTTGATCTCTTGTTCCTCTGCCTTTTCTAAATCCAGCTTGAACATCTGAAAGTTCACTGTTCACGTATTGTTGAAGCCTCTGCCCTAAAGGAGCTTACACTTGAACCACCCTGTTATAAAATTAATCAAACAAGGAGACCATAAGGATGAGATGACTCTAATGCCTTGGTAGCCAACTTAGGCAAATGGAAACCTAAACCAGAATCAGTTCCTGTAAATGCCTTAAGATTAAGAAGAACAGCCAGTCACAAACAGCCGACTAGTCTTTCCCAAATAATGCAACCACTTCAAGCTCTAGCCAAACAACAGACTTGCTTTTCTTCCAAGTCCTCTCTGTAAATCCCTAGCCCATAACTCTAAGGAGCAGAATGCTCCTAACCACGCTGCATCAACATTTGCTCAAATAAACTCTTAAAAATTTTAGTATATCTCAGTTTATCTTTTAACACTGCTCATATACTTTCCTTCAAACATAATGTCACAGCAAGCTGGGATGACAAAAGCATGTCATTAATTCAGATGAGGAGCTATCATGAAATGGCTCCTTTCTTCTCTGCATGGTATTTTTAAATGTTGCCAGAGTTTAATTTATAAGCCATAAATTCTTAAAATCTTACTGGGATTTGTGGCCAGGTACAGCAAAAAAAAAAGGGGGGGGTAATTGTTTCAGTCTCCATCATATATCATTATTAAGAAAATTCCCACAAAAGGAAAAAATCAGTTGCTAAAAAAATGTTTTATCTCACAGATTACCCACTGGTGATCTTTAATATGGAAAATATGTGAAAATATGTGGTTTTAGAACATCTCAAAACATTCTTTTCATAGCAGGAAAGAAAAATGCCTTTGATCAAAATATTAGGGATGATAAACTAACTTTGAGCTCTGGGAATTAAAACAAAAGCCAAAGAAAAATTCACAAATTTGCTTACTGTTACTATTGTTACTATTAACTGACATTGGTTCTTTAGATACTACTGACTCAAGCAGGAAAGCAGTTGATTATTTACAGTATAAAGTGAGACCTTAAATTTTGTCCATTGAGAAAACTTATAATGTACCTTTATGTTGATATATTGTATCAAAACAGTATATATAATATTAGCATCTATAGCTTACATTAGGACATTCATTAAAATTAAAATTCTAATCTTAAAAATAACTGCTCAAATAGCAGGAGGGACGTCTTTGTGGTAATCTGTATCTTGACTACAGTGGTAGTTATAGGAAATTACTCATGTGATAAAATGGCATACACATATATTTTATCAATGTCAATTTCTTGGTTATATAAAACATAACCACTGGGGGAAACCAGGTGAAGGGTATACAAGACCTCTCTGTACTATTTTGCAACTTCTTGTGAATCTGTAACTATTTACTATATCTTCTTAAAATTACTCTGATCATGCAGGAATATTAGAATTGTTCATTCTGAACAGGTAACCTTGCATCCCAATGTATCTGTGTTTCTCTCAATTTAAAAAAAAATTGGCATTTATTAAAAATTATAAAACCAACACAGACTAAGAAAACAGTGTTCAAAACTCTACTCATTAAAAACTCTACTCATTAAAGGAGATGGACAAAGCAATAAGAGAGATGGCTTCATAAAAAGACCATGGCAAAGAAATAATAAAGAGTTTGTGTTTTGTTTTTTTTTTTTTTTTTTTAGTGTTTACTTTCAAATGTGCACTTGCTGAAATCTTCTAACTGGAAACTGAGGAGAAAAAAGAAGAGTGTCTGCAGTGACATGGAGAAGCACTGTATTTCAAGTTAACATGCTTGTCAGAAGGCTGACAGGAGATGAGAGCCTTCGCTCTCTCTTCTACATGGTTTTTAAATTTTTCCTTTTGCCAACTGATGGTAAAACGGAAGAGGCATCTCAGGATTTTAAGAGCAGAAACGGAAGGTTAAGAAAGCAAACATACGTTCTAGAAAGAAAACTTCAGTAATGGCAAAGGTGGAAACAGAAAGGGGAATAGAAAGCCACCATCCTCTCAAATGAACACAGGATGTTGTCATCCAAAGGTCTTCAATCATTATGCACAGTCTTAGGTTCCTTACAGAAAACATTTATCAGGTGGACTAGTAGGATCAGGAGAACCACAATACATGGATTCACATTCAGCCCAGGAAGAACATATTGATTCTTACTCTATTTTATTAAAAGAATATATTGGTTTTCATATTTTATTTCCTATATCAATTTATTTCATATTAAAATGTTTTCTTGCTACAATAAGATGTAATAGATGTGATTTACTGATCTATAAACCAGTCATATGAATACTTATAATTCTTGTCTCCCACATATGCTATGCCTATAAGTTTTTCTTTCTTTTTTGGGGGCTGCACCACATGGCTTGCAGGATCTTAGTTCCCCAACCAGAGAGAACCTGGACCCCCTGCATTGGAAGTCCTAATCGCTGAACGCTGGGGAATTTCCCTCTAAAGTTTTTCTGCAACCATATAACCCACTGACCTCCTCTACCTATAGTGCTACTTATCTCCACCTTCCTTTAGGGCCTAGGTCAGTTCCGGTTCACCAGTGAAGGCTCCATAGTTACTTCATTTCTCAGTGATTGGGTCTTCTTCTGAATTCATATACAGGCTGTCCATTCCATTTGAGGCAATCTATTTAGTGTTGCTATTTCATTTTTTACAAATACGTGCTGAGTCTTCTTAACTGGATTTTAACACCTTCAAGAGCCAAAGCCAGGACTACTTTTTTTTTAACTCGAATCATTAGCAGCATAGTAGACTTTCTATATCAGTTGTACACTGGCTTAGCCCTGTTGAATTACATCTTACGGGTATGGTGCAGCATTCCAGAGCATGTAAATATAATTTAAAATACTGATTCTGTAGTCTTTCAAAATAATTATCGTTCCAAGCTCTGTGTTATCAGAAAAACTGAAAAGCATGCCTTTCAATTACCTAATAAAAGAATGAACAAAATAGGATCAAAGGAGCAGCTCTGTGACATTTCACAAGACATCTGATGGCAAACTAGACGTACATCCAATCTCTTAGATGTAGCTCTTCCAGAGACTCAGACAACTAAGAAAGGAGCACAAAGTAGAATACTAAGAGAGAATGACTGAATGCTTTACTGAAAATGAGACAATCTAATAATATACACCTTCCTTAAAAGGATAAAATAAGTTTGCCATAACTGTTTCTTAGTTACCTAACTATTCTTCCAACTGACTATTGCACTCTTATTTAAACCATCCATTAAAGACCTGAGTGCAATTTCTTTTAAAAATCTCCAGAATGTTTTTACTTTCTACAGCCCTGAGGATCTTTCTGCTTCTCCATTTCTCAAAGATAATACCTCTGAAGCACATCTGCCCATTTCTTTGGTTTCTTCAGCCCTGAAACAGAGCCCCTAGAAGAAGTGCAGCCTGGCCAACAACTTGATTTTAGCCCAGGGAGCCCCACCTTGGACTTCTGACCACCAGAACCATAAGGTAATATATCTGTGTTGTTTTAAGCTACCAAGGTCGTGGTAATCTGTTACAGCAACAGTAGGAAACTAATACAGCCTTTGATTCAAAAGATCTCACCTCAAAATCAAACTCCTTTCTTTCTGCTAGGGTCCCATGTTTGTCAACCAAATTCTTGGGGTGTATTTGAATTCCAGTAGCAAGTTGTCCTTTAACATATTCCTGAAGCAGCACATCAAGATCCAATGTGTTTCATCCTGCAAGACTCACCTTTATGTTCTGTTTTTGGACCAGGAACTAACTCATATACCTGTATTTTTACTTCCAGTGTCTCAGCTCCTACTTCTGTTGATCTCCTCCTTGGGTTGGTCTGCTGTAAGCTTAACCTCTAATTGTCCACCTTGTCTTGTTACAAGGTTCTCAGTTTCTTTACTTCCCCTCAGTCCATAATCATTGCCCTGATGCTTACAAACTACTCAACAGCATATGAAAATAAACTGGGGGTAAACATAGCAGTAGTAGGTTTTATAAGTAAAGAATGGATTATCAGTAACATTAAATTGAAAGTTTTAAATATACTATAAATTCAAACTATCTAACTATACTCCTACACTCAGAAGAACTACAACTCAAGTATTAGCTGGGCCAATGAACATAATTTCAAACATTCTTAGATCAGAAATGGCACCATAAAACTGGATAAATTTAAAGTCAGCCTTAATATTAAAAGGGGGAATTAGGTAGGAAGGAAAATCCTAAAAACTAAAGACCAATTAGTTTGACAGTGATTCCTGTCTTTAAAGGAATCTATCAGTACTAAAGACAACACAAACAGGTTCATCAAGAAGTCATGCCAAATTAACCTAATAACTCTTTTGAAAGGACAACTAAATTGATTGTTTAATAAGAGAAATGCTTGGATTAGAGGATAAACTAAGTAAGTTCAGTGAAGTTTTCCTTACTATCCATAGGAATAAAGTTTCAAAATAATAGTTTAAAACCTTGAACTCTGCACTACTTGTAGAAATATGAAATGGTGCAGCCACTATGGAAAACAGTACAGAGATTTCTCAAAAAAAAAAAAAAATTAAAAACAGAATTAGCAATATGATCCAGCAATCCTACTCTGGGGGATGTATTCAAAAGAATTCAAAGTAGTATCTTTATATATACTCAGGTGTAGTCAGCATTATTCACAATAGCCAGGAGGTGAAAGCAACACAAATGCTGACTGACGGATGAATGGATACACAAAATGTGGCAAAAGTGTACACTGGAATACCAAGCAGTCTTAAAAAGATGAGAAATCCTGTCACATGCTACAACATCAATGAACCTCAAAGAGAGTATGCTAAGCAAAAAAAGCCAATCACAAAAAGACAAATGCCAGATGATTCCACTTATATGAGGTGTCTAAAGGAGTCAAAATCATACAGACGGGAAGTAGAAAGGTAGCTGCCAAGGGCTGGAGGGAAATGGAGTTAGTGTTTAAATTGGTCCAGAGTTTCAGTTCTACAAGATGGAAAAGCTCTAGAGAGTGACTGCACAACAATGTGAACAAACTTAATACTACTTCACTGTATACTTACAAAGGGTTAAGATGACAAATTTAATTTTACGTGTCTTTTACCACAATAAAATAAACAAAATAAATTTACAAAATAACAGACAAACAAAAAAAAAAAACCTTGAACTGAACAAACAAGATGATTTGTAACAAGGATAAATTTTAGTCTCACTGATTCAAAGGCATTAATCACATGTAAGACCTTGGAAAACATGTCCTTTGAGAAAGAGCTGAAGAGCAAGATGGGAGAGGTATGTTTAACCTAAGAAAAGAAAGACTGAGAGAAATCTGAAAGGCTTAACACAGAGAAGGGAACCTAAACTTACTCTGTGCTTAAATAAACTAGAGTTTACTCATTCATTCATTCATTCATTCACTCAACAAATGTTTATGGAATGTAAACAATATGCCAGGCACTGTTCTAAGTATTTACGATATTTCCAGTGAACAAATATCTCTGCTTTTGTGGAATTTTACATTCCATTGGGGGGAGACAAACAACAAACATAATAAGTGTGGTAGGCTCCCGATGTGATCTCTGGTGGGATTCACACTCTTATGTAATGCCTCCCCTGTGTGTACGTTGGACTTAAGCAGAATATATCAAAAGTTTTTTATAGACATGATGCTAGTGCACATTTAATAGACTACAGTGTAGTGTAAACATAACTCATATGTATCAGGAAACCAAAAAATTCATGCAACTCACTTTATTTTGATATTTGCTTATTTGCAGTGGTCTGAAACCAAACCCACAGTATTTCCCAAGTATGCAAGTACATGAAATGTTCAGAAAAGAAAATCTATTGACAGAAACTCAATTAGTGGTTGCCCAAAACTGGGCGTGGGAATAAAATTAACTATAAATGGGCATTGAGGGATATCACTGGGATGATGGAACCATTCGAAAACTGGATTGATGATGGTTGTTCAACTTGCTTTACACTTAAAACAGGTGGATATATGATATCAAAATAATACCTCAAAAGAAGTTGTTTAAAAAAATTGGGGGTGTTAATACAGCCATTTCTAAGAAAGTCACATATGAGTAAAATCTTTGAGGAGGAAGGGCATTAGCTTTGTGATTATACAGGGGAAACAAGCCAGATGACAGGAAAGCTATGCACAGACCCAAGGGCAGGGGCATGTCTGGTGTGTCTACAGTACACAGAGGCGCTAGTGTGGCTGAGATCATTATTTTTAGATAGGAAAGCAGGAGATGAAGAGAGAGCAGGAACGATGGATGGAGGATGGCGGTGACGGGAATCAGGCTGAGCTCTTCTATACCCCTGGAAAGACGGTGGCTTTTACTGTGAGAGAAAAAGAGAGGGATATGAAAGTTCTGGGCAGAGGAGTGATACACTCTGGCTTGTGTCTTTAAAGGATCACACAATGTAAAAGAAATTATAAAAGGCTCCACATAAGCTAGTTACCTCCGGAGTTACTGACCTCTCTCGTCTGACTGAGATATCACATACTTTCTCATAATTCAGAGTTTTGAAGAGACCTTAATGTTTATGTGGTTTCTCAAAGATATCGCCTGGGAAGCCTGTAAAATTTGGAGACTCATATTCCCAGCTGCAGACACTCAGAAGTCAGGGGCTGCGGGTGTGAGACTGAGAGAATATCCGGGCATCCTCAATCATGTTTATCTAAGGAAATGGCCAGGGTTTATTATAAATGAATGTTGGAATTGATTATTTTATTCTATTACAGATAAAGTGACCTTTTTCTCCCTTTCTCGAAAAACCTTACCCAGTTGTTCTTTTTCCCGGCATAAATCTCCATGTTCCCTCCATACTGTGGCTCTTCCAGTAACGTCTGGTATTCGAACATGAGGCGGGAGCTCTCACGGAGGCGGCTGCACTGAAACTGGTGATACTGTTGCACAAGTTCCTTCACCACCAGTAAGAGACATTCAGGGTTTGATGGATTCCAGGAGGCAAGGTTCTGTAGAAGCCAAAAAGAAAAGCCCAGTAACAAATGAGTTCTCACACAAATCCAGTATCACATTGGCTCATCAATATAGAGGGAAAGACGGATGAAAATCTAAGAGAAATAGACTACTTTTTTTTTAATTGAAGTATAGTTGATTTACAGTGTTTTGTTAGTTTCTGGGGTACAGCAAAGTGATGCAATTATACACACAGATATATATGTATATATATATATATTCTTTTTCATATTGTGGTTTATTATAGGATGGAGAATACAGTTCCCTTGCTATAGAGTAGGATTTGGTTGCATCTCTATCTTATATAGAGTAGTTTGTATCTGCTAATCTCAAACTCCTAATTTCCCCTCCCCCACCCTTCCCCCTTAGCAACCATGTTTGTTTTCTAAGTTTGTGAGTCTGCTTCTGTTTTGTAAATAAGTTCCTTTTTATCATATTTTAGATTTCACATATAAGTGATATCATAGGGTATTTGTCTTTCTCTTTCTGATTTACTTCACTTAGTATGATAATCTCTAACCTCCAAGTAGCTGCAAATAGCATTATTTCCTTCTTTCTATGGCTGAGTAATATTCCATTGTATGTATGTACCACATCTTCTTTAGCATTCATCTGCAAATGGATACTTAGGTTGCTTCCATGTCTTGGCTATTATAAACAGTGCTACTATGAACATTGGCGAGCATGAATCTTTTCCAATTAGAGTTTTTCTGGATATATGCCCAGGAGTGAGATTGCTGGGCATGTGGCCACTCTAGTTTTCGTTTTTTTAAGGAACCTCCATACTGTTTTCCATAGAAGCTGCACCAATTTATATTCCCACAAATAATCTAAGAGAGAAACAGATCTCTCTTAATTAGAGAGATCTCTTAATTAATCTAAATTATTAGATTAATAATAATCTAATTAAGAAACTACTCTTAATTAATGATAAGCTCGGAGCTGAAGTCAGAAGGGCCTCTTGAACTTGTTGATTTTTCCTGCTTTCTAAAAATTCTTGCAGACAATCAAGGAGAATTCCACTATGGGCAGGCAGAAACAGTAAAGTGTAAAGTAGCGTAGTAACAAAACAAGAAAACAAAACATCCTAAGAAGACCATAATTTTAGCCTTAAAGACTTGTTTCTTATTCTTTCATAATTTTAATTTCTTCCATCTGCACCTAAATTCAGCATTAAAAGCTAATGTCATTCAACTCAAATCCACAGACCATCTGCATCTATAATACCAGATATAAATGAATGCTCTGTAAACATTAGAGCCCCACAGACATGTAAGCACAATGGTGGTGGTTCAGCCTGAAAAAGATAGGAATGGAGTAGAGATGGCAGAAAATACAATTAGGAAATGCGAGGTCCAGAGAAAAGGCCTGACCAGGAAAGGAGATGGGAAAGATCTGACAAGTATATAGCTGCTTTTAAGCTCACAGTCATTCATTCAACAAATACTTATCAAGTACCTATTCTGTATCAAGCATTGTTCCAGGCAGTGACAGGAATAAACCAAGTCCTTGCTAAAGGAGCTTACAGTTTCATTGACCAAAATAAATAATCAACAAAATCAGATGGTAATAAATGCTACTGAGAAAACTGGTGAAGGAAGAGCTTCAAAAGAGAGAAGTGATCAGCTGTGCCAAATGGTGTTGCTGAGTAAGAGAAGGCCTAGGAACTGACGGCTGGGTGTGTGGACACACAGGTCAGTAGTGCGCTCCACAAGGGCTATCTTGGTGAAGTAGAAGCTTGACTGTAGAGGCTTTAAGAGAGAATGAGTAGAAAGAAATTAGAAACGTGATACAGACAACACAAACTGGTAACCAGAGGGGAAGAGAAAGTTTTGCTCAGATGTTTATAGTCTGAGGGAATATCCCATAGAGAGGGGGGAACATGTTGCTGAAAAGGGAAGTGGGCACAGAACACCATCAGGGAAGGTAACAATTAGGTAGGCAGAATGGGATCTCCAAGAGGGATGCCTTAGAAAGGAGCACAGAGAATCCATCTGTAGGTATAAGAGAAAAGGCCAGTTTAGGATTACAAATGTAGGCAAGTTGTTCTATGCGGCGATAGAAGCTTGTGATGATTCTCTTCTAAGAGTTTACATTTTCTCCTTGAAACAAGGCCATCAGCTGAGAGTGAGGAAGAAGGAGGGGATACAGGAAGTTTGAGAAAAGAGTGTGCAATAGTCATTTAGAACAATAAACAATGAATGAACTGGGGAAATGGAGGAGGAATTCCAGACAGCACTAAAAGCCCCACTGAGCTTGAGGTATGATTTTTTTTTTTTTTTTTTTTGAGGTATGATTTTTAAGTGAGACCAATCAGCATAAATTCCCTCACCTGGGTGCAATGTAGAGTGGGAGGAATTTAGATTTAACAAAGGTTGGGATTTTGCCAGGTAAGTACAATACAAAGAAAGAAGGGCAAGAGATCTTTGAGGGCTTGCAGAAGAATGATTGTAATTATGGACATGGACACCCTAAGCCAGGAAAAAGCAAAGTAAGTTCATAAGAGAAGTAAGAGTTAGTGGAAAAATGAAAGGACCAATGGTCGTGGTGAGCTGAAGAATTGTTGCCATTGAAATTCTAAAAAGAATGAATTCTAAAAGACAGGAGGTGTGGTCAGAGAACGGGATGTTTGATCTGTAATGGGTACTGACAAGGCCTGGCTGAACATGTGTCTGGCTGAGGGAGGTGGAGGGAGGACAAGATCCTGCAGGAAAGGAAGTCAGGGACTGAGAGGCCCACATGTGGGAAGGAGCGTTTATGTGAATATTAAAGCGTTTATGTGAATATTAAATCACCTGCAATCACAAAAAGAGCAATCAACAGTGCTGAGAAAATAACTGTGAGCCATGCGCTAAAATCTTCAAAGGATGTCTCTAGATAACAACAAGGAGGGAGGGGTGTGTTCTACTGTCTGATGGGCTAAGTTTCAAGGCTGGGGATGGGGTGTCAGGGAAAAGGGAACGATGATTTCCTTGGCAGCAGCATCGAGCAAGGAGAATACCTACCGCCCCTCCAAGTGCAGTGATACAAAAGATGAGAGAGAAATCAGCTGTGATAAATAAATTATTTGAGAGCATGGAGGGAAAGACAGAATCTCAGGGCAGAGGATCTGAATATTCAGGTTTCAAGAGTGAGAAATACTATGTTTGGTCCCTATTCCCACCTCCAGATTTTGGTTTAACTGAGTCAATCTGCACAGACAGTCTGTTTGTTTAAGCTCCCCAGGTGATTCTAAAATGCAGCAAAGGTTGAGAACCACTGACTTTGGCGGGGGGCGGGGGGGGAATGGTGTAGAAAAGTTAAGGGTATCAGGGACTTTACTGATGATAGACCATGTATATACCACAAAACACTGAATTTCCAGAAATTTAGAAATCTGGCATCTATAAAGGAAAACACCAATACATCACAAATGCTCAAAACGTGATAATTATATAGCCTGCTGAGTACTATATAAATTCTAAGAACTTTTCATATATTCAAATTAATCCTTAAGACAACCTACAAGTTACATTACTATAGCATTTTATTCAGATGAGAAACTGAGGCCAAAAGTAGTTTGGTATCTTGTCCAAGGTCACAGAGCTATTAAAATAATAAAGCTGAGTTTTGAACTTAAGCAATTTGGCTCCAAGTCCCTGCTTAAGCACTACAGCACAGGTTCTTTAATGTCTGATTTAATTAAAGAGCTGGATTCTCAAATGTGCTTTTACATTCAATGTTGCAATATGTTGTTTTGGCTGAAGTATATGAAGAAAATCCAGCCTCATTCAAATATGTACTTCGAAAAAAGAAGAGTAGTTCCACAGCCTTTCCAAATAATTCTGGATGTTCTTCTTTGATACTACACCAAAACTCAACAAGTGGTGGTTTCTTAAAGGTTAGTTGTAATGTGGAATCTAAAACTACTTTTTTTCTCTTCCATTATGGTTTATTACAGGATACTGAATGCAATTCCCTGTGTTAAACAGTAGGCTAAAGTTATATTGATAAATATTTCACACTCTTACCCTAAATTCCATTTGTCTATCCTGTACTTTAAATCAAACTTTTACTCATGTATGACTTTGCACCGTCATTCATTGGTCATTTAGAAAATACCGATTCACTGAGTTATGGAGATATTCCGAATGTTAACACATTTCATTTATGTAACACCAAAAAATCACATTCATTAATACCATGACCAATCTCACCAGAGAAGTCTTCTATCAAAAGAAAACAAACAGAAGCTAAAGAAATACATCCTTTAAAAGGATAATAATGATTTTGCCCCAAAGAGTGCGTTGACTTAGGGAATAAATGACAATGGAGAGGTCACTAAATGCTCTTTCACTTATAGGAAAGATAGGTCTTCAGGGATATCCAAGTAAAGACTCCATGAACAGAGGGAAAAGCAGGAGCTTCAGCATTCTGCAGTGAGTCACAGACAGCCCTTGCTATGAAGTGACTGAACAAAAAGAGCGTAAACTCCTCACTGGCAAACGTCTGAATCTCAGGAGCCTGAGGTCCTTTCGAGGCACTCAAGACCACATTTAAAGTATCAACAGGATATAACAACACAGTATAAAACTCAAAATGATCATTATATAGCTGGCTATGCATTTCCTTCAGAAATCATCATTAAACACTGATATACAGAAAAAATACACAATCTTCCCTTTCTCAGTCAAGTATTCAAGTCCTTCTTCCAATACAAAAAGAAAAAGCTTCAGTTGCCTCAGTTTAAACTCTTTATTTACCTTATTTATTTACTTATTTTTGGCTGCACTGGGTCTTTGTTCTTTGCCACACGAGCAGCCTTTCTCTAGTTGCGGCGAGCAGGGGCTACTCTGGTTGTGGTGCCACATGCTCTTGTTGCAGTGGCTTCTCGTGCGGCTGGGCACGGGCTCCAGGCGCTCAGGCTTCAGTAGCTGCAGCGTGTGGGCCCAGCAGCTATAGCACACAGGCTTAGCTGCCCCGTGGCATGTGGGATCTTAGTTCAGGGATTAAACCAGTGTCCTCTGCACTAGAAGGGATTAAACCAGTGTCCCCTGCACTGGAAGGCAAATGGTTAACCACTGGACCACCAGGGAAGTCTCTCATTCTAAACCGTTAATTCTATCATTTCTCTTTAGCTATCTGGCAAGTTACAGCCTATATCTATAAAAATTTTTTAAATTATGAAAGCATATAAGCTGGCAAATACCTCTTACCAATTTGAATTCATTTCAAGTGATTCAATCTAATTATTAAATGCATAGTAAAGACATGCCAAGCAGTCCCTTTCCATTAAATACAACCTCCCAATACATGGAAATGCATTTGACCTCTCTGGCCATTCAAAGCGCACTTCACTGGAAAACAACTTAGTTGAAAAACAAGGAAAGCAGCGATATGTTCACTGGGATAAAAATTCCTCTACTGCTGCTGCATGACCACTTTTACATATGAAGTCATTTGTGCTCTGAATTACTTG
The DNA here is from genome assembly GCF_910594005.1 of Cervus elaphus. NCBI lineage: Eukaryota > Metazoa > Chordata > Mammalia > Artiodactyla > Cervidae > Cervus > Cervus elaphus. Next base: position 34,203,031 of record NC_057825.1, on the reverse strand, counting down.
GCCTAGAAGGGGAGAACATAGAAGATACACAAGATTTTGGTTACTTTCTAAGACTGAAGCGTATTTTAAAAACAGGTCTAACAATGCAGGACGTTGGGGTTTTCCACCCTCTTGAGAAGGAGATAGAGAAAAATGCCCAAAACTTCTTCAAGGAAAGGGTGAGGGAGCATAAATTAAGAAGACTCTTTATGAAAAAGAAAAAAGTTTCTCTCTCTATGCACAAGGTTCTTATTTTACTTATTTTTGGTGATATATGAAAGAGGAAATCTTAAAAGAGGATGGTCAAGAAGAGTAGGCATGGGACATGTAATATATCAACATAGGAAGGAGTAAAAATGCATTAGGAGAAAGTGATAAAAGTATAATAAGAGAAAACAGAGAAAAGTGAAAAAATGAACTACTATCATGAAACTTTATTCCTTCTCACCAAACACATATGAAGCAGTTCAGGGAAGATATCATGCCAGTGCTTTTTAAATGCTGGTTACCTAAAGAGGTTGAACAACTCTGATGATACTCAAGTGTAGACAACTGAGAGTGTAGAATGTAAACCTGCCAACCCTCAGTGACATGATATTCACTAAAATATCAGTTTCTAACTGAAGAATTGGCATCTGCCTCTTTGTAGTCACAACCTGTCCCATCTAGCAGTAATTCTGGATTCCCCACTCTGGCTCACTCTATAGGCTGCCTGACTTGAGGGATGCTCCTGTTTGTGTGACCCGCAACCTTCCCAGGTCTCTCTCATCAATACAATCTACCACACATGTTATACTCTCAAATCAATGGCCCTGCAGACTTGAAAAAGCACAACCAATCCTCAGCTGCTTTTGTGAGCTTCCTTATGTGAGAACACAGCAGATTATAATTCTTGCAAATGCCTAACTCACTTCACCCCCAAATCACATCTCACTTACTCAAAACAAGGCTTCTCAGTCATACTAAAGAAAATTCACTCACAATGATACAAATATACAAAGAGTTGGGAAACAATATACTAGATTCACAGCACTGGGGAGATGAAGAAGAGAAATAAGCAAATTAGCAAATGAGCCCCGGGACCATCACTGACTAACAAGGAAGGAGAAAAAAATCTTATATGGGGGAAAAAATTTCTTTTAAAAAATGCTTATAATAAAAACTGTTAATTAATAAGAGGATAAAGTATAGATATAAATTAGAAACACTTCTTTAAAATTATCTGAAACATAACAAAATTATGTACAACTATCTAGTACTGTACACAACATATAATACTGTACCATATATTTGAAAGCTGCTAAGAGAGTAAATCTTAAAGGGTCTCATCACAAGAAAAAGAAATCTATAACTGTATGGTGATGAAAGTTAAATTTATTGTGGTATTCATTTCACAATATATACATAAATCAATATGTTATATACCTAAAACTAAATGTTGTATGTCAATTATATCTTAATAAAAAGTTAAAAAACAATGTGTAAAAAGTATATAACCTTACTAATTAGCAAATAAATGTGATTTTATTGATTTCTTCTTTTTCATAAACTAATGTTTCATTGAAACAGTAATATACATATGGTAAGAGAAACAGCATTTTTTCTGATAGCATAAGAGTATAAAGAATAAAGGTAAGTCTTCCTCACAACCTATATTATCAGATCCCTCCATTCTCCAGAAAGACTATTCTTATCCCCCAGATGGAGCCACACTGAGACCTCTACAATTTATAGAGTACTCACAGAAATAAATATTGGTATGGCAAAAAATTAATTAGGGTAGTTTTATAATCCTCAATGGCTTTATTTTCAAATAGTCTAATAATTCTCTTCATTCTTGTAAGCAGAGCCTATTGAATCTAAGATTTGAGAATGTTGCCATGTTCTTTGAAGTTGTTGTTAATTACCGTCTTGAAAACTCAGTGGGTTCTTGGAAGCACAGAAGCTAATTAGAAAGAGATGCAAATCTGTGACATCCAAATGAATAGCTAAGACGACGACCAACATACGGCCATTTTTGGGATTAATACGGGCTAGTAAAAAATATTCCTAGAAGTACAGTTAAGTTAAATTCTCACACTTGCTTAAGAACTATGCCTGAGAAGTAAACTGAAGTATTCTGGTCAAATGTGGCAATTTGCAGCCTGTGTTCGCTACTGCTGGAGCCAGGAGTAAACCTAGTAGAGGGCACCCCAGCCTCTCAACCTGCTTTAACCAGAACACCACTGTCATTCTGCTTTTGGTTTTGTTTGGTTGGTTGTTTTGGTTTGCTTTGAGTTTGGGTTGTGTTGAAGTTTTACCTAACATGTCATTTGAAAAAAAAATTTATTTTTTGGGAAATGGATCTAGTCTAGTAAGTAGTAAACACTTCACTGAAATCTTACGCTTCTTTTATCCTTCCTATTTGTGACCATCTTCATCATGATACCAGAGGCCCTCCCAGGAGGAATCTGAAATTATACAATGGCCTGGAGGATCTTCCAGATGTGCTGCAGAAAAGCATTTTCTCTGGTTTATAAGGCTGTAGCCCCATGTCATGAAATTATAGATTATATATATATGTGTGTGTGTGTATATATATATATATATATAGAGAGAGAGAGAGAGAGAGAGAGCGCGCGCTCATAGCTTGGGAGTAAAAGGGATTTATCTCTTTAAATCATACATATCTTAACAATAAACAAAGTGGAACTACAATCTTCTCAAAAAAACCTAGTCTGCTTGGGGCCAGCCATGGCAGGTTCCGCTGCATTCTGTCCCTGCTCTCTCTAGAGCTCTCCAAGGTTCTGACCTCCCTCTCAATCAACAACTAACTTCCCTGGATTTTTTGTGACCTAGGCTTTTCTAAAAGGTCTGATTTATTGCCTTGCAGGAGAAATAAAAAAGACAGCAGTCCATTCCCTGGCTTAAATCTTCTGGATACCAGTAGTAATGTGATACTAACCCTATGCCAATATAGAACATGACAGATAAACATCTTTGAGAAGGACAAAGGTAATGTGTTGGGCAAAATATACAAATATCTTGGTTTCTGAAAAATCACTCTCCTGCATGATTTTATGAAAGAACCAACAGGTTTGCAAATGAGAAAAGGAAAATAAATTCTAAATCTGAATTTTTTTAAATGCCTTTCAGTGGGCAGCCTCACCAACAATTGCTAGGTAAGCAAAACTTCCAAATAACAGAGGAGTTCTGGGGAATCTTCAAATATCTACCACCTACTGGTACATCACACCAGAATTTCTCTACCATCACTGTTTTATGCTCAGCAGACTCATTGGAACTGACATACATGTTTGCTTTCTTCCACAGGCCAGCATGCTTTTAATCTAAAATATACAAAAGTATCTCAAAAATACAGGCTTCCCTCATGGCTCAGAGAGTAAAGAATCTGCCTGCAATGCAGGAGACCTGGGTTCGGTCCCTGGGATGAGAAGATCCCCTGGAGGAGGGCAAGGCAACCCACTCCAGTATTCTTCCCTGGAGAATCCCCATGGACAGAGGGGCCTGGCAGGCTATAGTTCATGGGGTCGCAGAGTCGGACATAACTGAGTGACTAAGCACAGCACAGCACATCTCAAAAATAGAACTTTAGCTCCATTTAGAAAACTCAAAAAAAAAAAAAAAAAAAAAAAAACAACCTGTAATATCGCTTCTTGCTCATGAGAAGTTGCTTACAAATGACCTTTCAGCTCCTCTAAAAAAGAAAGTGACCAGCATGCAACCCCAGGACACGCTGAACTGCCACTTCAAATAGGTCTCTAGGATCACCTGGCACATTTCTAAGTTCTGTTTCCTTGGAACTGGGACGGAGAGATGGGAGCAACCTAGAGTGGGAGAGAGCAGGGGGAGAAAGGAATCTCAAACCACATCTGTTGACCCAGCATTTCTTGTCTATCAAGAGGAAGAAAGTAAAGAGCAGCTTCTTTTCTATCTTGGAAACCCTGCTGCAAGTGGAACAAAGTTGAAAACAAAAGAGGCTCCCTAGAACCTTTCTAAGCCTTTCTTAACAGTACAACCACTTAGAGCACAGACCAGCATCTTTTCCAAAATGAATATAAAAGAACTAAGACTGGAGACCCTAAAATCACTGACTGCTGAATTTAATAATGACAAAATCCACTCTTCTTCCCTAAGATATTGTCTCTACACACACAACTTTAAGCTGCTATCTTTTAAATACAAAATCAAATCTATTGGGGGCCAAAATGCTTAAGTTTTATACCTACTGTTTCTCAAACAAATTTAAAAAAGCATGAATAAATGATATTATTAAGTTCAGTATTTGAACAAAATGTCAGTGTAGACTAAAATTTGACTAGTGATCCCTAAACATTTAGAAATCCTTCTGTCTGGTCAGCAAAGTGTTTCAAAGAAATTTAAATTCCTCTAGGCTGTACATGTATCCAGTTCACCAAAACCCCAATTAAAAAAAAAAAAACAAAAAAGAAACCTTTTCATGACCCCAGATTGGCTGTGGCTCTGAAGTGAATGTTGCTATTCACCTGAGTCGCTAATGCCACACACCTTCTCAATCAAGCCTACTCTGACTCTGAGAATAAAAGGCAACATTGCCATGACAGAAAGGAAATTAGCAAATATGATTTCCAACTTGACTCAAATTGTTTTTCCTGGGGATGCATTTAAATTGTCCAGGTTGCTCGAATATCATCCAGGGATGTGATTTTGAAGGAAACAGCTTGTTTCTGGTTTTCCTGGCTGTACTACAAGAAACAACAGTGTGAGCTTATTTTAAGTTAAAGTGTGCTTCTGTGTTTCTTTACAAGAAATTAACTGCAATCCATTTAGTTAAAGCAAACACTTTGTTAGGATTTCACTTTTCATTAGAAAAATGTCTTCAGGAGTATTTTAAACGTAAAAGATGAAGAATCCCAATTTCTGCACAGAGATTTTAAACTTGGAGCAAATTATTTAAATAATGGAAGAAGATGATTCAAGCTTAGCATCCTTTGTTGGCACTGAGTGTTTTATAGCCATAGGTGAGTCACACCACCACAGGAATCCTACCCAGTCTCCCCTGTCAAGACAATAATCTCTTCTCCACTTAAGTCAGGATCAGACCTCAGGGTAGATTCTCATTTCTTTGCAACTATGATAATCACAAAGAGACCTATAGGAATGAGCCATATGGAACAAGACAAGAAAACAAACAGCTTCAACCAAGTTGTTATTTTTAACCAGACAAACACCTGCAAGCTCTGACACCTGGTTTCTGACCCCTGCCCTATCAATGATTTCTTAGCTAGACTTGGCCCCTGGGCTACAATAATTTATACTATACAACTGCTTCTCCTCACCATAGCGAGCTCCCTGGACTTAATTCCAGACCGGCAGTATTTGACAGACCTTCATCCTCTTAGCCAAAATCTCAGTCTTGGGCCTTTCTGGCCAGCTGCCTTGAAGCAACCAAAGTCCTAGTAACACAGTTTGCATATAAATAATCAGGGGAAACGCCCACTGAAAAGAAGGCTCTTCTTCAAGCTCCTCCTGTTACACCAGCCACAGGCAACTACGATAAGAGCAAGGAAGAAAAAGCAGTGTAAAGCAGACCATCAACTAAAGGAAAAGATACCCAAAAAGTGTAACACAGGAGATAGTAAAAGCATTCAATGTCTATCCTTCCCCCTAAAAATTCTACCTCAGCCCAGGTCCATATAAAGTCCTTGGCCAAAACCCACATTTAGTAGACATCTATTGTTTGATTTCCAACATCCATTTCCCTTCTTCTGGTTAAGACAAACCCAAATTTCCTTGGGAAACCACACCTCCTCACTCTCAGGCATGTGTTTTGAGTTAGAACTTCTACTTCAAGCTCCATGGTCCTGACTGCCTAAACCCATCAACATTTCCTATGCACTGAGGAAATTCAGCTGTGTGCACACATCTGATCAAGTGCAATGAGAAAAATGAAGACATCAGCTGGGACTTCTGAGAAATAAAAGTATTCTTTCTTCCCATGATAGGAGAATACAAAGTTTGAACTGGAGTAACAATTTTATATTCACTAAGGAAGAGACCTGAGCTGCTGGGTCAAGTATGGAGAGTAAGAATAAACATGGAGAGTAAGAATAAAGTCAGCACAGTGGAAGGCAGAGCAGAGAAGAAAAGAAATGGAAACTAGATCCTTAAATGACATTATTGTAGCTACTGGACCAAGCCTTATCTGAAGCCCACGTCTGGTCTTCTAAGTTCTGTAAGTCAATGAGCTCTCCCTTTATTGTTTAGGCTAATTTGAATCAGGTTTTCTGTTGGAAGAAAATGAGGGAGGAGGAGGAAAAGGAGAGGGAGAGAAGAAATAAAAGAGTACTGATACACCATGTCACTATTTCACCTCACTAAGACAAAGAACAGAGGGAAACATTCATAAACTCTGATCATTATTTGAGAGCCCTTTAATCTAAAGTATACATCTGACATGGGTCCTTATGTTTTCTGCCAGAGAAAAAAGAAAGCTTCTTACATTACTGCAGGAAAATCTACACAGAGGATTAATCTATTTCCACAAACCCAACAATGATTAAAATAATTTCCCTTAAGGAAAAAGTAAATTAAAAGGAAGGAAGGAAAGATGGAAGACTCTACTGCTATATATTACAGCTCATTCAATACATGTTAAGTTAAAATGAATCTGAAATAGGTATCGGAGATGTTCCCGATCCCAGAGCTTTTCAAATACCAGTAAGGTATTTGATTCAGTGGGTAATAAAGTGAGATTTCTGAAAAATTCATAGCGCTGTTGAAGGTTGCAAGGGAGAAAAGTGAACAACTGTTTCAGACCAGATAAGCACATTTTGATTAGTGACATGTGTCTTGGGAACGTATACAACAAGCAGCAGCCCAGTCCTTCGTTAACATGAGCTCAGAGAGGCCTTTACTGGCTTCGTGGTCCTGTAAACAGGAGGTATTTTTACCTTTCCTCCACTTGAGTGAAACAATCAGCATGGACACACTGTACTAGGTGTCTTATGAATGCTGGTTCCATGCCAAGCTTGAAGTGTGCAGCTCTGACTAATAAGCCTTTACATCTTTTGCACAAATTCTCTCCAGAGATTGAAAATAGGCCCCCACAATAGCAGCCACAGTGAAGGCCCCAAGCCATTTGTCAACTCAGCAATACACAGTGATTATTACTCAGTTTCATCAATTTTTACTTCCTTAAACTCAACATCCTTCTCCAGTCCCCAAGGCCATTTTTCTAACCACTTCTTTCAAAACTGTGGTGCTCCTCACAGTCAACTAAAGAGAAGTATTTATCTCAAATTGTACCACCCAAACAATCTTCCCTGGGTCTCAGAGTAAATAATTACAAATACATACCCTGCCAACAATGTGCCTCAAGCACCTTAACAATGCCCTTATAACCTGAGCCACCAATATCTATTACCATCAACACACTTTATCAGACAGAATGGGGTTCTTTCTATCAATAAACACCACTTTTAAAAAAAATTCTTTAATAAAGGTCTGTCAGTATACAATCTTCATTGACCAAAGAAATCTGGTATTCTCAGCAATATATGAAACCTTTTCTACCTACAGCTGTAGTTCCCATCCTGTCTGTCACCAGAAAAACGGTAGAAGTGTCTATTAAAAAGACAGACTCCGATCCTGCACTCTGGGCAGCAGAGGATGAGATGGTTAAGTAACACCACCAACTCAACAGACATGAATTTGAGCAAACTGCAGGAAATAGTGGAGGACAGAGGAGCCTGGCATGCTGCAGCCCATGGAGTCACAAAGAGTCAGACACAACTTAGTGACTGAAAAACAATAACACACTTAAAGACACTGATTCAGTAAGCCTGGAGGGACACCCACTTCATGGCCCTAGAGAATCTGTTTTGTAATTTTTGGAGTCATGTTCAGGGATCCTGATAGCAAGGCAGAAACCCAGGAAGTTAGATCATCTTTCTGACAAATTTTCTTATTGTGCTCAAAGACCCAAATAATTTCATATAAACTCACTGATCCTTCACATAAGATCCACCGTTTAAATGATGGCTAAAGGCGCCATCCACTAGAACTTTCCATTCGAGTTGCCCTGAACATGTCCCAGGAATAAGAGAATGTGTCTTCACACCGGTGACCTATTTTTAACAATAACTAACAGTTGAAATCCAGGGCTATCCATATCCAGAAAGGAAAATCTCTAACAATGGAGAACCAACATCACTCTTGTGAATTCCTACAAACTCAATCCCCCTCATCTGCCTAGATTTCTATCTTCCAGGCTCCTCCTGAGAACCCATTATCCCTAATTTAATGCCACCTGTGTGCTGTGCTTAGTCGTGTCTGACGCTTTGCAACCCCATGGATTGTAGCCCACCAGACTCCTCTGTCCATGGGATCCTCCAGGCAAGAATACTGGAGTGTGTTGCCATGCCCTTCACAGGGGATCTTCCCAATCCAGAGATCAAACCCAGGTCTCCCGCATTGCAGGTGCATTCTTTACCATCATCTATGCCCCAGAAGGGCATCAGAGGGCAGACACACTAAAACCATAATCACAGAAAACTAGCCAATCTGATCACATGGACCATAGTCTTGTCTAACTCAGTGAAACTAAGCCATGCCGTGTGGGGCCATACAAGACGGTTGGGTCATGGTGGAGAGGTCTGACAGAATGTGGTCCACTGGAGAAGGGAATGGCAAACCACTTCAGTATTCTTGCCTTGAGAACCCCATGAACAGTATGAGAAGGCAAAATTATAGAATACTGAAAGAGGAACTCCCCAGGTTGGTAGGTACCCAATATGCTATTGGAGATCAGTGGAGAAATAACTCCAGAAAGAATGGAGAGATGGAGCCAAAGCAAAAACAATACATAGTTGTGGATTGGACTGGTGATAGAAGCAAGGTCGAACGCTGTAAAGAGCAATATTGCATAGGAACCAGGAATGTTAGGTCCATGAATCAAGACAAATTGGAAGTGGTCAAACAGGAGATGTCAAGAGTGAATGTTGACATTCTAGGAATCAGTGAACTAAAATGAACTGGAACGGGTGAATTTAACTCAGATGACCATTGTATCTACTACTGTGGGCAGGAATCCCTTAGAAGAAATGGAGTAGCCATCATAGTCAACAAAAGAGTTTGAAATGCAGTACTTGGATGCAATCTCAAAAATGACAGAATGATCTCTGTTCACTTCCAAGGCAAACCATTCAATATCATGGTAATCCAAGCCTATGCCCCAACCAGTAATGCTGAAGAAGCTGAAGTTGAATGGTTCTATGAAGACCTACAAGACCTTTTAGAACTAACACCCAAAAAAGATGTCCTTTTCATTATAGGGGACTGGAATGCAAAAGTAGGAAGTCAAGAAACACCTGGAGTAACAGGCAAATTTGGCCTTGGAGTACGGAATGAAGCACGGCAAAGGCTAATAGTTTTGCCAAGAGAACACACTGGTCATAACAAACACCCTCTTCCAACAACACAAGAGAAGACTTTACACATGGACATCACCAGATGGTCAACACCAAAATCAGACTGATTATATTCTTTGCAGCCCAAGATGGAGAAGCCCTATACAGTCAGCAAAAACAAGACCGGGAGCTGACTGTGGCTCAGATCATGAACTCCTTATTGCCAAATTCAGACTTAAACTGAAGAAAGTAGGGACAACCACTAGACCATTCAGGTATGATGTAAATCAAATCCCTTATGACTATACAGTGGAAGTGAGAAATAGATTTAAGGGACTAGATCTGATAGACAGAGAGCCTGATGAACGATGGATGGAGGTTCGTGACATTGTACAGGAGACAGGGATCAAGACCATCCCCATGGAAAAGAAATGCAAAAAGGCAAAATGGTTGTCTGAGGAGGCCTTACAAATAGCTGTGAAACAAAGAGAAGCGAAAAGCAAAGGAGAAAAAGAAAGATATTCCCATTTGAATGCAGAGTTCCAAAGAATAGCCAGGAGAGATAAGAAACCCTTCCTCAGTGATCAATGCAAAGAAATAGAGGAAAACAATAGAATGGGAAAGACTAGAGATCTCTTCAAGAAAATTAGAGATACCAAGGGAACATGTCATGCAAAGATGGGTTCAATAAAGGACAGAAATGGTATGGACCTAACAGAAGCAGAAGATATTAAGAAGAGGTGGCAAGAATACACAGAAGAACTGTACAAAAAAGATCTTCACAACCCAGATAATCACGATGGTGTGATCACTCACCTAGAGCCAGACATCCTGGAATGTGAAGTCAAGTAGGCCTTAGAAAGCATCACTACGAACAAAGCTAGTGGATGTGATGGAATTCCAGTTAAACTATTTCAAATCCTAAAAGATGATGCTGTGAAAGTGCTGCACTCAATATGCCAGCAAATTCAGAAAACAGCAGTGGCCACAGGACTGGAAAAGGTCAGTTTTCATTCGAATCCCTAAGAAAGGCAATCCCAAAGAATGCTCAAACTACCGCACAATTGCACTCATCTCACACACTAGTAAAGTAATGCTCAGAATTTTCCAAGCCAGGCTTCAGCAATACGTGAGCCGAGAACTTCCAGATGTTCAAGCTGGTTTTAGAAAAGGCAGAGGAAGCAGAAATCAAATTGCCAATATCCTCTGGATCATTGAAAAAGCAAGAGAGTTCCAGAAAAACATCTATTTCTGCTTTACTGACTATGCCAAAGCCTTTGACTGTGTGGATCACAATAAACTGTGGAAGATTCTGAAAGAGATGGGAATACCAGACCACCTGACCTGCCTCTTGAGAAACCTGTATGCAGGTCAGGAAGCAACAGTTAGAACTGGACATGGCACAACAGACTGGTTCCGAATAGGAAAAGGAGTACGTCAAGGCTGTATATTGTTACCCTGCTTATTTAACTTCTATGCAGAGTACATCATGAGAAATGCTGGGCTGGAAGAAGCACAAGCTGGAATCAAGATTGCCGGGAGAAATATCAATAACCTCAGATATGCAGATGACACCACCCTTATGGCAGAAAGTAAAGAGGAGAGTGAAAAAGTTAGCTTAAAGCTCAACATTCAGAAAACTAAGATCATGGCATCTGGTCCCATCACCTCATGGAAAATAGATGGGGAAACAGTGGAACTTTTTGGGCTCCAAAATCACTGCAGATGGTGACTGCAGCCATGAAATTAAAAGACGCTTACTACTTGGAAGGAAAGTTATGGCCAATCTAGACAGCATATTAAAAAGCAGAGACATTACTTTGCCAACAAAGGTCTGTCTGGTCAAGGCTATGGTTTTTCCAGTGGTCATGTATGGATGTGAGAGTTGGACTGTGAAGAAAGCTGAGCACCAAAAAATTGATGCTTTTGAACTGTGGTGTTGGAGAAGACCCTCAGAGTCCCTTGGACTGCAAAGAGATCCAACCAGTCCATCCTAAAGGAGATCAGTCCTGGGTGTTCATTGGAAGGACTGAGGCTGAAGCTGAAACTCCAATACTTTGGCCACCTCATGCGAAGAGTTGATTCATTGGAAAAGACCCTGATGCTGGGAGGGATTGGGGGCAGGAGGAGAAGGGGACAACAGAGGATGAGATGGCTGGATGGCATCACCGACTCGATGGGCATGAGTCTGAGTAAACTCCGGGAGTTGGTGATGGACAGGGAGGCCTGGCATGCTGCGATTCATGGGGTCGCAAAGAGTCGGACACGACTGAGTGACTGAACTGAAGACCCAGAAAGACAGCACCAAATAGCTTACTAAATGGTGTGATCATTCTTAAATTGGAAGTATTTATTTGTGTGTGTATTTTTTTTTTTTTTTTTTTGGCTACACCGTGGCAAGTAGGATCTTGCCACTTGCAAGGGCAAGGGATCAAACCCTTATCCCCTGTAGAGAAAGTGAGGAGTCTTGACCTCTGGACTGCCAGGAAAATCCCTATTTGTGTTTAATTTTAAACCACATCTTTTCTCTCAAATTTTTTTGGTTTCATTTTTATTAAGGAATTACAGAGGGACTGCAAATTTGCGGCTTCAGCCTGCAGACACGTTTTCTTTGACCTACACAAAATTCCTATTTGAAAATCTTTAGACAAAGCATACACATTTCTGCAGGACACAATCACCACCAATTACAACCGCTATATACTGACCTTTCTCACTCATTTGCATTGCTTGGCTGGCTCCTCTAGGCATCTGAGTTTGCAACACCTAAATTCAGAGTCTAGGGAATTTACTAAGATTAATTTTTAGTTCCTTCCTTAGTCCCTTCACTCACAGTAGATACATAAGGTGTTTATTGGTGTCACATAAGCAAAACGTAAAAGAAATGGCTAAAGTTTCTCAGACACTGAAAACTGAAGATGAAAAGAAAGTTCTCCTATTCAAGTGCACCCACTAATGTTCATGAAGAATGGGTGATACAGTTTTTTCATATTACTTTTCTTCCATAAGACCATAAACTACCCAAGAATAGGGACAGTATCTTACTCATCTGTGTGCAAAAGGCATGCTAGACATCATGGGCTATTCAATGTGGGCACTCAAAATTATTTGTCAAATGATCACCTACTATTCAATTCATTATAAACTAAGTTAAATATATTAAAGGATCTGAAAATTTTGCAGGGTCAATGGAGATACTGGCTCTTGGGAGCCAAGTTAATCTGTGGTTATGAGAAAAAGTAGACAAAAGGAAATGGGACAGCAATTCTGAAAATACAATATTGCAATATGACTAATTACAGTTATCAATCATTAAAAGTTTGAACAATCTGAAAAATACTATCTTAAAAGCATTTTTAAGACACAATTTCTCTCGAACAGCTAGCACACTCAAAATAAGTATAAAAAATTATTTTAAAAATCAAATTATCGTGGTTCAACAGACAAGGTCTAAGGGGTACAAAATAGCACATTAAATCAGTTTTCCGTTCAAAAAAACCTGCATGAGATGTTGATTTTCCTGTTTTTCATAAACCTTATAATCGTGCTTCCAGAAAACTACCAAGCATCTGCCTCTATGTAGCTAATTCTTATCATCTTGGAGCCCTCACAAGGAAACAGAGAGCGTACTGTGCCAGGATCACTCTCTCCTCCAGCCAAAATCATTATGCCTTGGAGCCAATTTCCTCTTGGTAAATTTTGATCAAATTCCTTCAATTTGCAATTTCCTCAGCACTGGTAATGGCTACACATGTCACAAGTCAGTATATATGCGTTATGTGTTTAACAATATAGATTATAAATTTAAGAGTAATATGTACACATGTGCACATGTGTAAACATCTACATATGCAGCCATACATACAAATGCATGCACACTGGTTCCTATAAGTCTCTCTACGTGACTCTCTGTGAACACCACAGACGCAAAGCCCATTTGGGCTTTCTGAATCCAGTGATAATGCTCGGGTAATTAAAATTACTTTAGAAATCTGCATTAATCAACTCTACGATGCAGCTACAATATGACAATCAAGCTTAATAATAATTCTGATGCTATAAACAGTCCCTTAAAAGCTTCTGAATCATCAAAAAAAGATCAAATTATCTTTTACTTTAAGGGTAAAGAGTATTTTTATCAAAAATCAATTATTTTAAAAGAACTGGTGATCTATATATAACGTCCACAGTAAATTTTTATGAGTATGAATATTTAATTAACCAATACACATACTTCCCAGTTATTCTTGATAAAGCAGAATTTTTGTAATTTTTATATATGACTCCTATCTTTGAAATGTACATATTTACATATATTATTAACAGGAATTGCAGATTAACCACAACACCATATTTTACAGCTATGGTAATTCTTCAGTCCTTTAAATGCCAAACTGTTGACTCTCTAGTTGTGGTTATTCTTTAAAATAAGCCATATTAAATATAATTCACCTTTCCTGATGAATCAAGGTCATTTTTATGAGAGCATATTATACTGCCAGTTTGTTTTTAAAAAACAGTGATATCATTAGAGGTTTTCAAGTGAACAGGCTGTCCTTAAAATGAATGCATCCAGGATACTTTACCTTAATAATCCTTCAGTTTCTTTTGATAGTTCTTTTCTATCTACTATACAAACATTTGTCTCATTTTGCTATATCCAGTGTCATTGTAAATTTTAATCTTCAGTCATACATTATACACAATTATCTAAATAAAAACTAAAGATGCTTCTATAGCTCATATATAAAATATAGCATGTAGTCCCTATCAGAAAATTCAGAACCTCTTTCTCTGGGAGGGTGGGGTTATTTTTGGTTTGTGACTATGTACCAGGTGGTTGAAGGTGCACAAAATCTGGGACATACTTCCACCTACCAATTCATAGGAAATGCAGAGGAACATGTTAAACTGCGCCATGGGAATATAATCAACAGAATCTAGTCTGTGGTAATTTTATAAGACAAGTAGATATGCTTCTTCAATCATAAACTGCAAATAGGGGGGAAAGATGGAGAAAACTGACAAGTTAGAAGATATTTTTAAACTGTAACAATTACAATGCATAGATTTTGATTCAGACAATTTGAAATTTGAACACTGGTTATTTCATGATGCTACAGAATTACTGTTTTTTTTTTTTTAGACAAGATAATGATATTTTGGTTATGCATTTTAAAAGATTCTTTATCATTTTTAGTAACATACCAAAATATTCACAGATGAAATGATAAAATGTACAGAATTTGCTTCAATATAATATGTTAGGGAGTAAGTGGATGAGGGTACAGATAAAACAAGACTGATCATGAGCTGACCATTATTGAAGCTGGGTGACAGACCCATGAGGATTTACTATATAATACTTTCTACTTTTGTATATACTTGGAATTTTCCACAATAAAATTTTTGAAAATAAAGCAATTTTTAAAATAAAGCAATTCTATAGTTAGAATTTTGTTTTGCTTTGATTTCTAAAAATTATATCTAAGATTATGCTTTGATCTCTAAAAATCGCTAGTTAAAAATTCATACTAAAAGTTAAAGAAGCTTTTTCAGTAATCTTAATTTTTTAATCCAGTTAAAAGAGTTTCTCAGTTTTCAAAATCTTCATTCATCCTTTACCTTAAATGTTATTAACATTTTACACTGCATTACTGTCTTAGAAAAGAATTCTCACAGGACATGTTGCAAAACAGCACAAAATTTTAGATCACAATTTTAATAGTCATAAATAAAAATGTACAAAAAGTACCAACAAAAACTAAGAAATGTATCCTTGGCTCTCTTCAGGAAGTTAAAGTTACTAGGTTAATGGGTATATTTCAAGTGTTTATTTTTAGTCCTAAAAGTCTGAAAATTACTATTACAGATTTTCTGATTCGGTAAGAATATAATTAAGGGTGCCTATGATACATTCACTATGAAATTCAAAAGAAACATTTATAACATAAATCTACACCTAATACCAAAATTATTTCTAGTCAGTTCTATTCATCTATCAAGACAAACATATAAACTTAAATGTTCCAAACAGTTTTTCATATTTTTCTGACCCTAAAATGCTTTAAATCTAATATGGGTGGATTTAGTGAATTTGGTTTTAGGAGCAGTATTACCTAGGTAGAGGTTGAAAGTAAAACAAATGGTTAACATACACTTTTCATATAATAACACAAAAATAATATACTAGTTTTTACATTAAATCAAACTTCATTAGGACAAATTTTTACATTTTTAAAATAATTCTCATAGAATCTGGCTGTGCTAAAAGTTCATGTTAATCTTGCAAACATCTCCAAAGTAATAAAAGAAGTAAATCCTTTTAAAATGTACCTTTAAACATATAAATTATATACAAGGGTTATACTAATCACTATTCTTACCAATTAATTTTTTCAAATCTTCTAAAGAACTCCTTTGATTTAAAAATGTGACTGATCACTTCTGGTATGCTATATTTTAGATACTGTAAGTAATGAGCTGACCTTCTTTTAAAAATCTATTATAATCCAGACTTTCTACTTTTCAATCTGGCTTCTTCACAAATGTTCTTGAAACATATTCAAGAAGCTTCATTAAAAATGCTAAGTGTTTTACTTATGACAATACTGTGCTCCTATGGTATTTTCATAATCCCAACAACTTAAAAACATTTTAAAATGTATACAAGGTCTACTGAGTCATTGTCAAATCAAGGCTACAAATCATTCTATGGTTAAATGATTACATCAGACCAGTGTAAAGGTTGTGCTGGCACTTTACTTTGCAGCTTTAAATTATCTTGGCTCTTCCAAGCTTATGTGGGGGCTGCAGTTTGGCATAAAATTCTCAGCCGGATACAGATAATTTATCCAAAAAATGTTTTTAAATGGCTAAAGTTTTTTTTTTTCTTTTTAAAAATGTTGGAGAAAGCATACATTAGAATTAAGTTTCAAATTTATAATACTGTTTCCCTTTTTAATGTTCTCATCCCCGCAGATAACCCAAGTATAGTAAGATAATCCCAAACCTAAAGACGTTCAATAAGTACAAAACCTCACTTCGATATGAATGAAAATGCAAACTCAAAGATCAGAATTAACTGCTTTGAGTTATACGGGGAAACCAGAGGGCTTCTCTGAAAACACAAACATCTGCTAAACCTTCTATAGTTAAGATTATATGTTGCCCTTGGTCATTTTGGTTTCTACACCTCTATTTTAATTTCCATTTTTCCATTCAAATGTTACTTTCTTTATTCTTCACAACAGCCTTGTGAGATAGGTACTAATATTAGTAGTTTTACTAATAAATAAACACATAGATGTTTAGTACCCTGGTCAGTATAGTCCACATAGTAATCAACGAAGCTGAAACTAGAATTCAGATCTGTTTCAGTCATATTCATTTTCAGTAACCTTAGTTTTCAGCTCTGGTTGTACACGAATATGAGCTTTCTAAAACCACTGGTGCCCTGGCTCTAACATAGACTAAGGTAGACTCTTTAGGAGATAGGAGGCTCAGTATATTTCCAGTGGTCCCCATGAAAGAATCACAGTATTACACAAGAAGGATGGCAATATTAAGCCAACCACTTGTAAAGGCAAGCTTTAATGCCATTTTTTTCTCACCCTACATACATCCACGTCCTCATTCCCAAATTAGCAAATACCAAGAAAAACTCATTTAATTTTAATATTTGCCTTCATGAAGTGTGGAGAAGGAAATGGCAACCCACTCCAGTATTCTTGCCTGGAGAATTCCTTGGACAGAGGAGCCTCGTGGGCCACAGTCCATAGGGTTGCAAACAGTCGGACACAACTGAAGTGACTTGGCATGCACACATGAAGTCTATTGTGAACATAAGTCCTAACATCCACCAAAATTTAAAAGACAACTGCAGCTGAAATACCTTCTGGATGATGTGTAATTTTATGCTCTTTTTACTGCTATCCCCCTTCATCATATTTTATTGCTCTTCATTCCTTTCTGAAGGAATATATCCTAATCTTCCTAATAAATCTCTAATCGTCCAAATGAAACCTTTCTTCTCCCTGAAGAATTAGTAAAGGTTTGCTGATGATGAACTCTCTGTTTTTGTTACCTAAAAATGTAATTATTTCACTTAAATTCTTGAAGGATATATTTGCTAGCAACAAATTTTAAATGACTGTGGTTTTGTTTAACTGCATTAAAGATACTGCTTAACTGTCTTCTATCATCCATATTGCCATAAGAAGTCAGCTAACAGTCTTTTTTTTTTTTTTCATTATTTTTATTAGTTGGAGGCTAATTACTTCACAATATTGTAGTGGTTTTTGTCATACATTGACATGAATCAGCCATGGATTTACATGTATTCCCCATCCCGATCCCCCTCCCACCTCCCTCTCTACCCGACCCCTGTGGGTCTTCCCAGTCACACTTTTGTTTTCTCTAGCTATTCTTAGGTTTTTCTAATTGCCTAGTTATCTGTAATTTTGTCATCATGAATCTAGAAGTGTTTTTCTTTATATTACCTTCTTAGAATCAACTGGACTTTCTGAATCTGAGGAATTATGCTAATTTTTTGAATGATGAATTCAATTTTTTAATGGTTTATTATAAAACATATACATAGACAAGGTCACAAAACAAAAATGTATAACTCGATTAATAATCATAAAACCAGCACCTATGAAAGGAAGGGAACACATATATAAAGCTAAGCTGACCAGCACATTCTAGCCCCCAGAGCAACAATGTTCATGGATATGATGACCCAAGTGAGGCTAACCAAGACTAACAAGTCTCAATTCTAAGACTTTTTGTTCATGATGTCATGATGTCAGATCTTCTCTTATTCTGGTATTGTGATGTTGACCTAGAGCTATAAGGAGATGCTATGAAGAACCTGAGAACAATGACAGAAGAGGAGGAGGTAGAACAAAGCCCTGATGCTACTAAGTATTTGACCCTAAAATCAGTCATATCCCCAGCTAGCTCTACCCTGGTCTTTTCTGTTATTTGAGCCAATAAATCCTCTTTTTACTTAAGCCAGTTAAGTTACATTTTCTGTCACTCGAATGCTACCAGAATCTAATTGATAAAATTCATCTTGTGATTTCCCTTCTTGAAGCATTTCTCCATCTGAATTTTATTATTATCTTTCTACCTTATATCATAATAATCTACAGTCAGATTTCTTCT
Source organism: Cervus elaphus (assembly GCF_910594005.1). Classification (NCBI taxonomy): domain Eukaryota; kingdom Metazoa; phylum Chordata; class Mammalia; order Artiodactyla; family Cervidae; genus Cervus; species Cervus elaphus. Next base: position 34,184,492 of record NC_057825.1, on the reverse strand, counting down.
GCTACTGAACTGTCAGCATGGAGTACAGGTGCTGACAAGAGAGGTACTGGATAAACATATACTGAAGAAACCGGGACTAAATCATCCATCTTTATATTCCTAATACTTAATACAAAGGCTTAAATATACTACAGACTCAATACATGCTTGTAGAAGAAATTAACTGACAAATAAGCAGCTGGAAATAGTATTTCAATAGAGCAGAGATCAGGACACACAAAAACAGTATCTTGAAATAACACTTTCCAGAGACTAGAATGATCCATGTGGTAGTGAATTAAAGTTGAAGACATCAGTAATAAAATCATGTTTCACTTAATATAGATACAAATGGCTAATATATACAAACCACGCTTCACTTAATATAGATACAAATGACTAATATATACATATATTTCAAGATATACATATTTCCTTGCTCTATAAGCTGAGAGGACCCAAAAGGGGACACCCCAGTAGCAACAAGCACACTTAGCACTCAGATCTTGGTTTCCAATACCTTTCTCCAATAAAATAAAAAGAACCAGGCCTTCCTAGGGAAATGGTTGATTCTAAGGCTAAAGCAGGAACTAGATAAGTATCTTGTAGTCCTATAAAGCAAGAAAGTGCTCCATCAAACAAATCTAAAATAATGGGGGCATGTCAAATGAAGATAGGAGCCAACTGAATAGCTTCCAATGGCCAAAGCTGGAGCAATTTTAGCAACAAAATAAATAATACAGTAGTGTATTGTAACCCAAAGTATAAAATAAATACCTATCAGCCCATACTGATATAAATAAGTGACATGGGAGAACACACAAATCTCCCATGCAGAAGAATTACAAAAAATTTATGCAGGTATTCTGCTCTTGAAGAGGTACCATCTCTCTTAAATCTTTAAGTGTGGCCTATACACAGTAACTCCTTTCTAAGAAGGGCAATACAGAAAGGATGAGAAAAGAGTAACTTTACAGTACAGTACAGTAAAGAAACCTGACAAACACTCTCTCAAGTCAAGTGATCAAGGTCAGTATCAACAGTGATAAGTCATATTGATAGTATGTAGACTTCCCTGGTGCCTCAGACGGTAAAGTGTCTGCCTACAACGCAGGAGACCTGGGTTCAGTCCCTGGGTCGGGAAGATCTCCTCGAGAAGGAAATGGCGACCCACTTCTGTATTCTTGCCTGGAAAATCCCATGGATGGAAGAGCCTGGTAGGCTACAGTCCATGGGGTCTCAAAGAGTCGGACACGACTGAGTGACTTCACTTTCTTTCACTTTCTTTCTTTCACCCTAAACATGATGTGATGAAAATAGCACTTTAGCTCTGAGGTCTTCCTACCAAAAGACCATAACTGTGATCTAACCATGAGAAAAATATTAGACAAATCCCAGTTGAGAGACAGTCTATGAAATATCTTGCCAGTACTGCTCAAAACTATCAAGGTCATCAAAAACAAGGGAAGTCTGAGGAACTGTCCCAACTACAGGAACCTAAATAGACAAGAGAACTAAATGCAATGTGTTATCATGGATGAGATTCTAGACAGAAAAAGGGCATCAGGGGAAAACTAAGGAAATCTGAATAAAGTTTGGACTTCGGTTAATAATGATGAATCAATATTGGTTCATAATTGTACAAATGTATCATAGTAATGTAACAAGTTAGTGATAGGCAAAACAATGAGGGGTACACCAGAACACTCTTACTATCTTTTCAATAACTATATAAATCTAAAACTAAAAGTTCTAAAACTAAAAGTTTATTAAAAAATAAATAGCCCTTCACCCATAAGGCCCTGTATACTAAAAGGACACAAAGTAAGTTAGTTGTAGACTAGCCTTTGAAACAAGTAGAAAATGTGAAATAATCAATTTAGAGATTATGAGGGAACATAATCAATAATCAAGTGCACATTTTTCTTTAAAAATGTAGAATAAAATCTGACTCCTCTGAAAAACTAACATATGCATATTAATTTCATAACTATTTCCAGAAGTGTACCCTCCCAACAGGTAGCTAAAAAAGAAAAGCATCAAAAATGTGTGTAATTCTTAAGACCACAGGGGAAGAGAAATCTTCAAATCACGAACATCTCAAAAATGTCTTGGTAAACCATATTTTTTTTTTAAAAAAGGAAAACAAATTAAAACCTAAGGCTGCAGTAGTTGCTTAAAATCACACCCTAAATCTATAATGAATAATCTTTTGTATTCTAAACTCCTAACAATTTTGCCTCCATCTACTTCTATAATTTTCTACTCTTAACCTATGCAAATTCCACTCTGAGAAAACTGGTTTGAATACACACACAAAAAAAAGACAACATACTGAGTGGGAGAAAATATTTGCAAACAATGCACTGACAAGCAATTAATCTCCAGAATATTCAAATAGCTCATAGAGCTTAATATTAAAAAAAAAAAAACCCAATCAAGAAATGGGTAGACCGATATAGACATTCCTTCAAAGACATACAGATGGCCAATAAACACATGAGAAGATGCTCAATACTGCTAATTATTACAGAAACACATAACAAAACCACAATGAAGTACCATCTCACACCAGTCAGAATGGCCATCATTAAAAAGTCTATAAATAATAAATGCCAGAGAGGGTGTGAAGAAAAAGGAACCCTCCTACTATGTCAGTGGGAAAGTAAACTGGTGCAGCCACTATGGAGAACAGTATGCAGATGCCTTTAAAATTAAAAATAGAGTTACCATACGATTCCTGAGCAAATAACTGGAGGAAACTCTAATTTGAAAAGATATAGGCAACTCCAATATTTATCATAGCATTATTTACAATATCCAAGACATGGAAGCAACCTAAAAATTCATCAACAGTTGAATGAATAAAAAAGATATGGTACATATATTACAGTGGAACATTATTCAGCCATTAAAAGAAAGAACAAAATAATGCCATTTGCAACATAAATGGACCTAGAGATTATCATACCAAGTGAAGTAAATCAGGCAGAGAAAGAAAATATCATATGACATCACTTATATGTGGAATCTGAAAAGTGATAGAAATGAACTTATTTATGAAACAGAAACAGTTTCACAGGCATAGAAAGCAAACACGGTTATCAAAGAGGGCAGTGGCAGTGGGGGTGGGGAGGGGGATAAATTAGAAGTTTGGGATTACCAGACCACCTGACCTGCCTCTTAAGAAACTTATATGCAGGTCAGGAAGCAACAGTTAGAACTGGACATGGAACAACAGACTGGTTCCGAATAGGAAAAGGAGTACGTCAAGGCTGTATATTGTCACCCTGCTTATTTAACTTATATGCAGAGTACATCATGAGAAACGCTGGGCTGGATGAAGCACAAGCTGGAATCAAGATTGCCGGGAGAAATATCAATAACCTCAGATACGCAGATGACACCACCGTTATGGCAGAAAGTGAAGAGGAACTAAAAAGCCTCTTGATGAAAGTGAAAGAGGAGAGTGAAAAAGTTGGCTTAAAGCTCCACATTCAGAAAACTAAGATCATGGCATCCGGTCCCATCACTTCATGGGAAATAGATGGGGAAACAGTGGAAACAGTGGCTGACTTTATTTTTTTGGGCTCCAAAATCACTGCAGATGGTGACTGCAGCCATGAAATGAAAAGACGCTTACTACTTGGAAGTAAAGTTATGATCAACATAGATAGCATATTAAAAAGCAGAGATATTACTTTGCCAACAAATGTCCATCTAGTCAAGGCAATGGTTTTTCCAGTAGTCATGTATGGATGTGAGAGTTGGACTATAAAGAAAGCTGAGTGCTGAAAAATTGATGCTTTTGAACTGTGGTGTTGGAGAAGACCCTTCAGAGTCCCTTGGACTGCAAGGAGATCCAACCAGTCCATCCTAAAGGAGATCAGTCCTGGGTGTTCATTGGAAGGACTGATGTTGAAGCTGAAACTCCAATACTTTGGCCACCTCATGTGAAGAGTTGCCTCACTGGAAAAGACCCTGATGCTGTGAGGGATTGGGGGCAGGAGGAGGAGGGGACAACAGAGGATGAGATGGCTGGATGGCATCACTGTCTCAACAGACATGAGTTTGGGTAAACTCCAGGAATTGGTGATAGAGAGGGAGGCCTGGCATGCTGCGGTTCATGGGGTCGCAAAGAGTCAGACACGACTGAGTGACTGAACTGAACTGAACGATAATATCAAGCAGATAAACAAGGACCTACTGTATACAGCATAGGGAACTATACTGAATGTCTTACTATCAAACTGAATCACTTTGATGTACACCTGAAATTAACAACACTGTAAATTAACAACACTGTAAATTAACTCTGCTCCAATTTTAAAGAAAATAGTTTAAAAAAGAAAAGAAAACTGTTTTGCTCAATGCTTCTAACATGCTGTCCTCGGTTTGAGATACTTCTCTGCAGCTTTCTCTTCCTGATTACAGCACCATCCCTTCTGTTCATTTTCTAAACCTACCCCTATTTAAAGACCCAGGTAAAACCCTTCCTTTCCCCATAAAACCTCATACGACCATCAAGGCACAATAACCACTACTTCATCAGAACTCCTGCACCATTAATGTGGTACTTAACATATTCATTCATTAAAAAAAAAAAAAAGAACTTAGTAGTTTTAAAAGAACACTTAGTAGTGTGTACTTCAGCCTTCAAGGTGCTCTCAGAATGTCAGAGAAGACAAAAATGTAAACAAACAGCTACTAGACAAATAGTAGTGCTGCAGAAGTATACATAAAGTGTTAAGACAATGCACTGCAATATGCTACAATATTTCTCTTTTTATGCTTAAGCCCTGTTTCTCCAGTTAAACCAAAGTCCTCTTAAAAGGTGGAGTTGTCCATCTCTACTCAATGCTGTATACAAACTAGCCAAAAACAATATGGATGTTACTTCACTAAAACCTCAATTTTACCTCTTATTTTCTTTCTTTTTTTTTTTTACCTTTATTTTCTTAAGAGGAGTATGTGTGGAATCCCTGTTCACAGAAATTAGATTTATAATGATGAAGTAAAAAACTTTTTAAAGTTATTACCATCATCAACTATTAGGTTTTAAGAAATCATATTATTCCCATTTCACTTAAGTGAAGCTCATTGTTTCTGATGAAAAACAAACTTAAAAATAAAGAAATAGGACTGGTTTTAGATATACCTTTTTTTTTCCCGATTCCTGGCTGGGAAGATCCCCTGAAGAAAAGAAAAGCTAGCCACTCCAGGATTCTGGCCTGGAGAATGCCATGGACTATATAGTCCGTGGGGTCGCAAAGAGTCGGATACGACTGAGTGACTTTCATGTCTATTTTCCTGGGGAGGCACTAACCATCAGGGAAGAAGAATAGAAGTCAATTTTAAAAGGTGTTTCAGATGAATTCATAACATCAAAGGAAAAATGCTTTCAGTAATATGTAAGTTAAAAAAAATAACGGCTGAAAAGTTATTCATACAAAGGACATGTATGCATGTGACAGAGACAGATACTGGGAGTAAATACACTAAAATAATTAACATTTTAATACTCATCTCTTAACTGTGTGATTACGGGTGTGTTTTCTTGGTGCTTATCTGTATTCTATACAATCTGTCATTAATAATAAAAAAAATACATTATTTTAATTTAAAAATCCAATTCTCTGAGGAGAGTGCTGAAGAGAAAGAAAATGATAAGGAGAGGATGGTGGAGCTTCCCCGGTGGCTCAGTGGTAAAGGATCTGCCTGCCAATGCAAGAAACACAGGTTTGATCCCTGATCTGGGAAGACTTCACATACCATGAGTCTACTTAGCTTGTGCGGCACACTACTGAACCTGTCCTCTAGAGCCCAGACCACAATTACTGAGCCCATGTGCCGCAGCTACTGAAGCTCATGTGCCCTAGAGCCTGTGCTCCCCAAGAAGAGAAGCCACTGCAATGAGAAGGCCATGCACCGCAGCTAGAAAACAGCTCCTGCTCAACCCAACTAGAGAAAAGCCCATTCAGCAGTGAGGATCCAGCACGGCCAAAAATAAAAAAATAAATAAAATTATATATAAAAGAGTGAATTTTAAAAAAAAGAGGATGATGAAGAGAGATGACCGACCAACCAAAGACAATGAATAATCTTCAAAACCGATCATTAAATAATCCTCTGAGTAAGCAATTTTTGAACGGAAATGCTTCGTATTCAATTCAGTACCTCATTTTCCTAAAAGCATTTTTACAAATTCAATTGAGTAAATCAAAACTGGCAACATCTGCTAAATGTTATATTTGCCATTGGATTTCAAAAAATAACTTGGTTTGCCTTTTTTTCATTTGTCTTATGAGAGTGAACATTTTAAATGTACCTTGTTTATACTTTCAAGATGTTCTGTTTTTCTACAACTGTGCTTTAAAAGCCTTGTTTATAACACATGCCTTCAAAATTGTGTGTGTATGCATATGTGTGTATATTAATACTCCTCTCTTTAATACACAATTGTTATAGTAGCAACACCTTTGGAAAAAAATAGATGAACTTATATAAACTGTCATTTTTAGACTGGGGACCTTTCTACTATCTCCCCTTAGGAGGTACATTTTACAAAGAATAACAGTATCTTCATACCTCATAAAATGCTTCCATGGCTGGTAAGTAAAAATAGATAATGGTGTAAATATAGAGTTTTTAACTCATGAGCATATAAACCAAGTTCGCACTGAAATTTCTGGTAATTTTCTCATATTCACTTGAAACCATACATTGATGTACCCTTTGAATCCAAGCTGAATAACCCAAGAGAACCATAGATACCATTTCTATATAATGTTTACCCTTACTTCTTTCCACCTTAGGAAAATCTATTGGAATTTAAAATCTAGGTTTTCATAAGAAACAAAAAAGTACATTGTTTTTAACATTTTATTAATTTTTTAATGTTACTGAAAATTTTATTATTTTTATTATGAATAATAATTTTTAAATTCTGTATTCTTACCAACAAAGTAAGGGGTATTTACAGTCCACTAAAGATTTTTAGTTTTGCTTTGAAAGTAAAGGACAAAATGATATGTAGGATAACTGTCTTTTGCTTCCAGATAGAATGGAATGACTTTGTATAAACCAGCATTCTCAAAAAAAACAACCAGAAAGCCAGATATCTGAAGGTATTCAACATCTGCTGAAGCAATGAAAACTGGTGGGGCTGAGAATTCAGAGGAGAAAGCATTAGAGAAAGATATCTCTGGGATATTTACAAACTCTGGGCACAGGAGGCAAGCTGATAAACCAAGTTTTGCACAGCACAAAGCTGCTGCTGGACTCCGAAAAATCATCAGAAGAGTCCTGAGAGACCTCAAACATGCAGCCAGTTCCCCTCAAGACATCTGATAAGTTCTGGGCAGCCCAGGGCAAGAAGCTAAAATTTAAGCAACTACTTCTGAAAAGCAGAGCAGAGTTATCAGCAGTCTTACAAAGCAAAATTTAGAATATGAGATCTGTCAGGACAAAGATCCATGCTGTGAGCATTTACAATAGCCAGTATGTTGAAGCAACCTAGATGTCCATCAACAGATGAATGGATAAAAAAGTTGTGGTACACATGGACAATGGAATATTATTCAGTCAAAGAAAGGAACAAATTTTAGTCCCGTTCTAGTGAAGTGGATGAACCTAGAGCCTGTTTCCAGAGTGAAGTAAGTTAGAAAGAGAAAAGTAAGTATGGTATATTAACAGATACATATGGAATCTAGAAAAATGGTACTGATAAACCTATTTGTAGGGCAGCAATAATGACACAGACATAGAGAACACACTTGTGGACACTGCCATGGAAGGAGAGGGAAGGATGAACTGAGAGAGTAGCACTGAAACATGTATTATCGTATGTAAAATAGATAGCCAGTGGGAACTTGCTGTAGGACTCAGGGAGCTCAACTGGTGCTGTGTGCAACCTAGAGGGTGGGAGGGAAGTTCAAGAGGGAGGGGACATGGGTGTACTTATGACTGATCCATGTTGATGTTTAGGAGAAGCCAACACAACATTTTAAAGCAATTATCCTCCAATTTAAATAAATTTAAGATCCATGCCATGTGGGTACTGGAATAATTTGATAATGGGTAGCCTTTCCCTTCTCCAAGGGATCTTCCCAACCCAGGGATCAAACCCAAGTCTCCCGCATTGCAGACAGATTCTTTACCCGCTGAGCCACAAGGGAAGCCCAAGAATACTAGAGTGGGTAGCTTATCCCTTCTCCAGCGGATCTTCCTGACCCAGAAATTGAACTGGGGTCTCCTGCATGACAGGCGGATTCTTTACCAACTGAGCGAGCTATCAGGAAGTCCAAATAACATGTCAGTATATTTTAAAATACTTTATTGGCCCAAGCACTTTGAAGGGTCTAGGAATATTGACCATGCCAGATTCTCGGTTAAAAATCCTGAAGAGCTCTACCTCAAGAGCAATAGCAAACCAGAGGTAGACACATCCTGACAAGAGCCATAAGTCAGCCTCAACCCAGCAGAGTCCCTGTCCAGATTAAGGTGATCCATCAATGCATATCTGCCTATGATATGATGAACCTTCTAGAAGGGAACGATGAACCTTCTAGAAGAAGAGAGCATAAACAACCAAATAATATGTTTTTAAGTCACTGACACTTAACTATCCATGGATCCGATAAACTTCTCCTCGACATGTCCCATAGCACCCTGTGCATACACCTCTATTCCTGTTCATATCACCCAAGGCTGCAATTCTGTTCACTTACTTGTTTTCAGCATTATGTCCAGCTTCAGGGTGAAAGATGACTCTTTTATAGGTCTCCAATGAAACATTAAACAGATATTTGAAAAATGCAGAGCATCCTATTTTACAATGCATTAGTGGCCATGGCAATGGACGTGTCCAGGAGCGGGAGCACCACACACCTGGATGGCATTTTTCAATAATAGGCCATGCGGTCCATCTCAGCTTAGTGCTTTCTTCACATGTATTTCAAATACTTTTTATGTACACCAGGTATGGACTGTTTTGAATGGACACATTCAAAAGATGTCTTCCAGCACAGAGAAGAGCAGGGGAGGAGACACAAGATGCTAGTACAATACTCTTTATACACTCACATTCCATGTGAGCAGAACAGTGAAGGAATTACACAAGTGCGAAGTCAGCAAAGGAATTACACAACAGTAGCTACTACCTGTGGTAGCATTAGGTTCCCTACCCTGAAGACGCTTGTCCCAAACACAAGATCATCACCTTCTTTAAATTAGGAAGTCAGATATCAGTGGTTTCTAACACACGATAATTGCAACACATTCTTCTCATTTAAGCGTATGATCCACCCTTCCTCCTTTATGCAATTTTATTTTAAATTAAAGTGAATTATCACTGTTACTTTGAGGGGAAAGAATTTCACAATACCTTCTGAGGCAGTTGAACACACCACAGGGTGTTGCAAAAGCAAGGCTGAAAAATCACTGCTTCAGAGTTTCTGTTAACTGATTTTTATCCCCCAAATTTCTCAAAACTTGAATTTTTCTTCTAGTTTGAATTTTTCATTTAAAGCATTTCAGTCTTGGAAACCAACAAGTCCCTTAAGGAATACAGAACCTTGAATGCAAACTGTTCATCTAATCTCAATGCACCCGGCACTCTTGTAGATGCTAGGATACAGCAGGAAACAAAACAAACTCTATTCTCTCAAGAAGCTTCCGGTCCAGTGAATAAACATGGTGATCATGTATCCCAGTTCCCCCAGGACTGTCCCATCTTAACAGTGAACATAAAAGTCCCAGAAAATCCCTCTCTCCTGAACAAGGGCATTTGGTCACCTGAGCAGAAATAGATACCTAATAAATAGCCCCAAATTTACCAAATGGTGAAAAAGTGCAATAAAAAGACAAATAACCCAACTTAAATATGGACAAAGGATTTGAATAGACATTTCTCCAAAGAAGATATTTAAATATATATAACCACCTCATATATTTTTATTAACCTTCTGGGTATCCTATAAGCTACTTCAAAGTACTGTTTGGAAAGATACAGGGTACCCTCCAGAGCTGTGTAGACTTTACCCAACTAGCGAAGGTTGTATCCAGTTGTTTCTCTAGGCTTTCCCAGCTCACTCACTAGTCTAATGAAGCAGCACTGGGTAGACTGCTTGAGGTCTGAGATTAACTATAGCTAAAGACAGGTGTTCCCCTAGATGTGTGATCTTTCTTTTAGACATAGTGCTTTGATTTTTTGGGCTGTTCTTCTGTAGCTAATTTCTCAAAAACATTTAATGGTAACTCCACTCAAAACTAAACATCAGATAAGTGAAGTTATAATATAAACTCCAACACAACAATATAAATCTAGGTCAATTTCCTGAATATAAAACCAAAAAGTGTAATAAGATAAAACTTAAAGCCCTTTACAGCTTTTAAAGTCCACACTCTAGTCAAAACAAATAAATAAGTATATAAATAAATAAATAGAAAGATAAGGTCTAATACACTCACAATCCTTGCCAATATTGAAGATGTGCCTTGCAAATTTTAAAGGCAATTCCAAAAAAATAAATTGTAAACATGTATTTCTTATTGTTTCCATCAGTTTCCTCTTGCTTCATCTTAGCTTAAAGCCCCTTTCCCACCTCCACCTAGATCTCTACAACAGTTCTCAATTCTCTTCCTCAATTTCTTATAATCTACTATATTAACCACACTACTGTTAGACAATTCTCCATGCTTCATTTCCTTCAGTGACGCTTAACCTAGAATTCAACGCATTCCACAATCTCACCCCACTTTATCTTTTTAACCTTTTCTAGCCCTTCCTTATATTAACTTACTCTTCAGCAAACCTGTCAAGCACCTTATTCTACAATATATTATACCTATCATTTGTTTATGTCATTCCCTCCCCTTGAAACACTCTCCAACATACTGCCCCCACTTTCACTGTATTCTGCAAATATTGATACAAATCTCACCTCCACAACAAAGCCTTTTCTGACAAGTATCCTTAAACTTCTGGAGCACTTAGCCTGTTATATAACTTTGGCATTTAGCATATGCTACCTTCCACTGGGCAGGTTTAATACAGGAGAGATTTATAGGGGTACTTCTGCCTTATTTTCTTCAGGTAAGGCCTTCAGCTTCAACATGGGGTGAATTTGTAATACAAAGCATTTAAAGGGAAGTGAAAATCGCTCAGTCTTGACCGACTCTTTGCGACCCCATAGACTATAGAGACCATGGATTTCTCCAGGCCAGAATACTGGAGTGGGTAGCCTTTCCCTTCTCCAGGGCATCTTCCCAACCCAGGGATCGAACCCAGGTCTCCCACATTGCAGGCGGATTCTTTACCAGCTGAGCTACAAGGGAAGCCCAAGAATACGCCTATCCCTTCTCTAACAGATCTTCCCGACCCAGGAATGGAACCAGGGTCTCCTGAATTGCAGGCGGATTCTTTACCAACTGAGCTATCAGGGAAGCATTTAAAGGGTCCAAACTTAAACTAAATTCTTTATTCAAAGCTTCAATTAAATTTTTTTTGGCACTTCTTTTCTCTTTTTTTCTTAAATTTTTTACTTTATACTGGAGTATAGCTAGTTAACAAAGTGATGTTTGCTTCGGGTGGGCAGCAATATCCATTCTCCCCCAAACTTCTCTCCCATCCAGGCTGCCACATAACATTGAACAGATAAACTACAATTAAAAAAAAAAATCACCTAAAGTAGCAGTTTATGTGTAAATATTAGAAATTTTGTAACAAATCCATTCTACTCTTGTCAACTGTATTTTTACAGTTGTGTTCCAAAATTTAAGACAATTCTTTAAGTTTGGGTTAATACTTCCTGTTTAATACTTCCCTTTTTAAAAAAGGGAGGGAGGACAAGATTTCAAAGCAAATTCTCAAACTTTTAATTACAAAACTTCAATGTGGCAAAAAGTTTTACAAGAAACACAACTAAGAACAAAGTTTTTGAACAACAATAGAGCTTCTTATGGTACAAGCATCATAGCAAAATCAAAACTTGGGAAAGAAAAGAAATAGACATTTTGTCTGGTCAGACCTTTTAAACAAAATGGCATATGTTTTTCTCTACCAGCCATGAAAAGCACACTTTTTATACAAACCGCATGTGCTCCGACAAGTATCAATTCTACCACCCCTTTCTCTGCTTTAAATCCAGAAATATTTTACTTCAATTACAAAGTTTTTGGTCTTGCTTAATAAAGAACACTTAATCTGGTCTTTACCATTCTGATAATAAGACTGAGATAATGCGCATACAAGTCCAAATTTGCCACTTTCACTTCTATGCAAAAAAAAGGCCTCATGAAAAGCCGAGAAACACTCCCCTAACAAGTCCTGTGATGAAGTGTTAGTAAACATTAGAAAATTGATTGCAGGCATGAAATATTAAGTTAAAACAAAGAAAATGTTTTCAACATGTCTCCTTAAGCTGAAGCAACAATATTTTAACCAAAAGGCTAGAGACTTTCTTTAATTCAAAATAGTCTGCAAGTAAATAAAGCTGCAATGAAGAAAAACAAAAAAATTTTATTTAAACAATTTTGGCACAAAACGAATTTACTTATTTCACAGGATAGAGGGGAAAAAAAGGGGTGGAAAAAAAATCTATGTGTTCAGCAAATGTATCTGTTAAAGACTAGGCAACTTTATTTTCCTTTCAACAAATAAAGATCATCCGAACACAGAACACGCCTGCAGTACTCACATGCAGAGCTGAGGGGTCTGGCAGGAACTCAGCATCTTCTCCAAAGATAAAATCGGGAGGCAGCTCTGGGTACTGGGCATTGAAAATTATATCCCCTGTAATACAGAAAATGTCAGTTCTTATTTCCTTGCAAACATATGAATGATCAGAGCAGTGCATCAGAAAAACTTCTAACAAAAATACTGAAAAGCACTTTCATTCAGAAACAAAAAGAACTGATACCTTGTTTTAAATTAACATTCACAACATGCAGTCAAAAGTGCTACCTCCTGATACACTATCCTGGAGAGGGCTGGCTCGCCCTCCTCCAGGAAGATCTTCCCAACCCTGGGATCAAACCTGCCGCTGTCTCCTGCGTTGATCCCCAGGCAGGTTCTTCACCACTAGTGCTACCTGAGAAGCACATAAATACAAATACCAAGGTAGAAAAGTAGAAACAACTACATCCACAGCACACGCAGATTTTGTTAATAGCAAACATGACTGTCCAATCACTGCCTGCTAATTAATAAGCCTTTATCAAGGGCTGATTTTCTAAAGATAAAGTCCTGGCCTTGAAGAAATTAAGCATACAAACCTTTGGTATAATAGAAAGAACCTTTGGCTCAGAAACCAAAAAGTCAGGTTTATATTCACAAGATTTCCTAATTATTTATTAGTTCAAGTCATTTGGGCAAGTTTTAACTTTTTCAGTATTCAGATTCCTCATTAGTTAAAAAGGAGATATAGCAGTACTGACATCACAAGTTTGTTATGAGGGTAAAAAAGATAGCATGTCTAGCCAGATGTCTAGCATACTGGAAGCACTCAACAAGTCACACAGGAGTATTACTGCTGTTATTACTAGTATTATATTCAAGCATAAGACAAAAACTCCTTGGCAAATTGGTCCTATAAGTTCTACCTCTTTGTTCCTCCCCTTTCTCCTTCTTTAACTTCCTTTTCTTTCCCCTCTGCTCACACAAAGAATCAGTCCTCATCATTCCACTAACAGATAAGCATATCCACCCTCTCATACACATATTGGGTTCTAGTGTTTAAGACTGTATCTACTTGTATATATGCACACAACCGCTGCACCCAGGTACACACATAGTGTTATATCAGTCCAATCATTTTAACTGCTCAAACAATAATATCTTGGTAGTGACGTCTAAATTTAAACATTCAGACTTCAGTTTTCATTTGAGCCTAACTAATCCTGTGTACTATAGATTTCACCTTCAAACTCAACCAAGTCTAAAAACACGTACATGACTGTCACTTTTCTCACTCCTCTCTTCCCCTAACTGACTTCCCTATTTCTAAGGATGGCACTGCTACTCCTTAATCACCCAGACTGAAACTTCAATGTCATCTTTGACCTGACCCACATCCTTATACTCTTAGAAAACAAGGCATCTCAATTCTTCCCCCAAAGTGCTTCTCATATACTATTTCCTACTGCTAACTGCTCAACCCAGGCTGAGATGACTTAGTCCATATGTTTGTGCATCCAAAGAACAGATATTTGAACTCTCATCTAGGCACTATGCTGAGCATGAAAAAGCAAATGAAGAACTCTGTTCTTAAAAAAGCAACAGACTAGAAGAATTATTACCATACCCTCCTAAGTGCTCTCCCAATACCTCCAACCCATACCACATACTATCATAAAGCAAATCTTCTTAAAGTACTGCTGTGCCTCCAAAAATTTCAAATGGTTCTCTAACACAGCAACATTAAACTTTTCAAAATGGAATTTAAGGCCTCCAAAACACAATGTTCCTTATTTATCCACCCTTTTCTTTAGATATCTAAAAGCCAATACTAATTTTCTATTCCAACCAACATAATCTACTCACTGACCTCCAAACTATGACACCTAGTTGAAATGCTCTTTCTCTTTGCTCAGTTCTTATTCATTCTGTGTGAGCCCCTTTAATTACCTTCTCTTGTATGAAGCCTTTCCTAATAAATCCAGGAAACACGGATCCTTGTTATTTGTGAAATTCAACAATACTGATCAGTTATGCCATTGAGTGAGAATACTTAACTGGAGGCTTACACTTAAGTGGCTCCATTCATTTTACAAATTCATAATAAACACATGGTATATGTGAGGCATTATGATATACATCATGTCGATACAAAGATGGTTAACCTCAAGGAGCTCACATTTAGTAAGAGGGACAGAACAGATACACTGAAGCACAAATACACAGCAGTACAAAGTAAGTACATATACTTGATCTTCCTACATATCATATCTTACACGCAGTCAGAGAATAAACATGCTCTTATACTGACTTCATGTGTTTGACAGGGCAAAATACAATACATAGAGAATATATTCAAGAAATGTTCAATATATGAAAGAAATTCTATTTTCTGAATTGGATATCTAAGTACTGACAAAATCTAGAGTAAGGAATAAAGTATAGAAGAGTTACTTTTACCACTTTCTGTAGTGAATAAATCTAAACAAGGAAATACACTCATCAGAAGTTTGGTGTAGAGTTAAATTATCAAAAGCAATAAAATCACTACCTTTCCTTCACCCTATTATCATCTCCGGTTTTTAACTATATCTATTACAAATTATAAACCTCCTTCAAATGTGCTAACTATAAAGCATTACCCCAAGCTAAGACTAAGAGGCAAAGATAATATAAACGTTCTAATTATTCATTCTTACTCAACTATACTCATAAGTTAATAAAACAGAGGCATTGAAGTTTTGGGGAAAGCCATGCTAGAATCTATTGTGCCTTGATGCTCAAAAAATAAATAGCATGCTAAATTCCAATAGAAGAAATTTTGTTACTTTTGTTACTACAGGAGGACACAAAGCTGGATTTTCAAGTTCTCAAAGGAGCATTGTCAGTAATACATATTTCCAAACCACTAAACACTAGGAATCTGATCCAAGGATATCTACTCTTGCCAATTCTATTCAACACTGTACTGGAGGTTCTAGCCAGGGCAATTAGGCAAGAAAAAGAAATGAGTGGCATCTATATTGGAAAGAAAAAGCAAACTTATCTCTATCCACAGATGACATGATCTTGCATAAAGAAAAGCCTAAGGAATTCACACATGCATACACACAATGAGAACTAATAAACAAGTTTTGCAAGGTTCCAAGAATACAAGATGGATGTATAAAATCAATTGCTTTTCTATACACTACCAACAATCCAAACATGAAGTTAAGAATATTTACAACTATATAAAGAAGAATAAAATACTTAGGAATAAACTTAACAAAAGAAGTGTGAAGACTTGTACTCTGAAAACTACGAAACATTGTTGAAAGACTTTAAGAAAGTCTACATATATGGGAGATGAACATCTCATGTACATGGATCAGAAGACAATATTGTTGAGATAGCAATACTGCCTAAATTAAGGTACAGATTTAAAGCAATCCTGCTGGCTTTTTCCTCTCGGGGCACAAACTGACAAACCACTCCTAAAAATCATATGGAAACGTAAGGGATTCTGTATGAACAGAAAGTAATCCTGAAAAAGAGCAAAGTTGAAACCCTCACACTTCCCAATTTCAAAACTGATTAGAAATGCACAGTAATTAAGACAGTGTGGCAACAACATAAAGACAGACATACAGATAAATGGAATAGAACTCAGAGTCTGAAAATAAATCTTCTGTTTATAGTCAACTGATTTTTGACAAGGGTGCCAGGACAACTCAATGGGGTAAAAAGAGTTTTTCATAATTTGATACTCATAAGGTTGAGACTAAAGAAAAAAATGAGAGAGAAAGAAAGAGAACATAATAAGTGTTGGTGAGGTTGTGGAGAAATCAGAACCTTCATTTATTGATGGTGAGAATATAAAATGGTGCCATCACTTTGGAAAATAGTTTGGCAAGTCCTCAGAATGCTAGAGTTAAGTCATGGCTCCTCCTAGGTATATACCTAAGAAAAATGAAAATACATGCCCACACAAAAACTTTCACATGAATATTTGTAGCAGTATTATTCACAATAGCCAAAAAGCAGAAACAATCCAACATTCATCTGATAAAGGGATAAACAAAATATGGTATATACATAGAATATTACTCAAGTATAAAAAAAGATACTGATACATGCTACAATGTAGATAAACCCTGAAAACTTTATGCTAAGTGAAAACAGCTGGACACCAAAGACCATATATTATATTATTACTGTATTATTCCCCTTCTATGAAATGTCTAGAATATAGAAATCCATAGAGACAGAAAGTAGATCCATGGTTGCCAGGGGCCTGAAAAGGACAGAATAGGGAGTTAACTGCTAATGATTTCAAAGATTCTTTCTGTAGAGATGAAAATGTTCTGGAATTAGTCTTGATAATTGCACAACTTCATGAATATATTAAAAACCACTAAACTATACACTTCAAACAGTGAATTGCATGGTATGTGAATTATATTTCAATAAAGCCATTGTTGTTGAATTTTTTACTCTGATGCAAAAATTCACCTCACTTTAATCCAAACTTAAACACAAATAAATTAGAAGGTGTTTACTCAATGGTTATGAGTAAATTACTTTTTATAAATAAAATCATCTTGAAAATGCAATTGTAGAGTTTTCCATTTAAAAAAAAAAAACTCTGCAATGAGTCCTTTTTAAAAGCAAATAATGTTTTTATAAGATGAATACTTACAAAGATCTTTATTTTTCAAGAAGTTTCCCAATGGGTTTTTTTTAAAAGAGAGTTCTGGGGGGTGTTAATTTTTTTAATCTAAAAAAAAATTTTTTTAAGCTGCCAAAATTATTTAAATATACAAAAAAATTTTTTAAGGAAACCATGTATACCAATGATTACATCCTCAACTGTAACAATCCTTTTAGAGAGAGAGACATTACCATACTACACAGAGTAAAAAATATTATACAAGTAATTTTCAAAACAAAAAATAAATTTAAAAGTCTTCCAGAATCTCACACTCTTAAACACTTCCGAATTTCTCAAACTCTACCTTCAACCTCAAAGAACTCCTAAAATACTTTACTTTAATACTGTATAGCCTCTTTGGAATAAAATGCAGCATTGTTTCCTTGCTAGGAAGAATAGTCAGTAAATCAGTCAAGAACATTTATTAAAAACCCACCATGCACAGATGCACATATTGGACACCTGGGGAGATATACAGGAAGTAGAAAACACAGTCCCTGACCTCAAGACAGAGATGGTGGAGAAAAGACCAACACAAATCACGGAGAAGAGCAATAACAACGTGTTTCCTTTATTTCACCCTGGACAAGATGATAGGAACTCAGAGGACAGATCCCTTGGATACTGCTTGCTCCAACTTTTCATAAAAAGGAAGAGCAGGCAAGAGAACAAAGAAATAAAAATAGAATCAGAGGCGATATAAGGTGAGGTTTAAAAAAAAGGTAAGTAAAGAAACAAAACTCCTAGAATGGCTAGTACAACAAACACCTAACAACAAAATGGGGCTGTTTTAAGTCTTACTTTTCATGATTCGCTGAAAATTCACACACTACAACTGTAGGACCAATGGGGCAGAAATTCTTTTCTTTGAAAATATATGTCTACAATTCTTCATAAAAAGCACAATAGAAGCAAGAAAGTTTTTGTCTACATTCTTGTGTCTTGGCAGCTGACACTCTTTGGAACGTACGAGCACCATCTCAGGAAGGCCCAGTCACCAGAGCTGCAGAGTAGGCCACTTGTCCTCCTCCCCAGTTACAGAAGGAATGCAGCTTGTGCCAAGCTCCCTTCCTGATTTTCATCAATGAATAGTATCATGCTACTTCGTCTACCTTAAAGCTGAAATAACTGCCAGGAAAACATCGTTTCAAAGAAACAATTCAAATGGCAAATGACTGGTGTCCAGGGAAGCCCACCAGTGATGGAAGAAATATTCTTTTCAGAGGCTACATAAAATGACTATTTACTGAAACTCTCAACTATAGGAAGTAAGGGTCAGACAAGAGTCTTGTGGAAATGCCAGGTTGAAGGAGATTTTCATTGGAAAGGTAGGTTTAGGCAATAGTTTTACCAAAGATTTTGGAGAAGTAATTCATTTCCAAGAGTTAGTTCTAACTCCTGATATAGTGTTTCCTTACACTGAAATTTAACCTATCTTTCTCTGAAAATTTTATCTTTCTCTGAAAACTTCATCCACTGGTTCTTAGGAATTTATGGAACAAGTATAGGTTCACTTTAATATCATAGTCCTTCAATTATTCACAGGCAGTTCTTATGACCTCTCTTTCAACCCTACCAAGAGTCATCTCGTAACCAGGCTAAATATCCCAGCTTCTTGCACTACTTTTCTTATGACTTGGTCTCCATTTCCTTTATTACCATTTCCTCTCTCTTCTCTGCATGTGTACAGTTTGTCTACAGTCCTCTTTGAGGGTAATACCCAGAACCAAAAACAAGATTTCAGGTGTGCTCTAAAGAACACAGATCAAGTAAAAAAAAATGAACAAATAAAAATCCATGCCTTCATTTTAGATACTAAACTTGTACTAACAAATATGATTACATATTGAAGTAGCTTTTTTGGTAGCCATATCAATGTTAACTCATGTTATGCTTCCTGTCAACTAAAAAAGCCCCCAAACTTTTACATATACACTAATGCTAAGACTTGGTCTTAATTTGGACACCTGATTTTCAGAAGCCATTTCAGGATTTTAAATTTACCCCTATTCCACTTCAATCTTGTCAGATTTAGCTCTCTAGTTTACAGTCCATCATACTATTTTTAGGTTTATCATTAAGAGATTTTTAATTTTGTTCAAGCTTTTTTCTGCATCTATTGGTATGCTCATACAGCTTATATTAGTCTGTAAACAACTGAAGTAACATTGATTTTCAAATGTTGAACCTGTTATCTATTTCTAGGATAAAACCCACCTGGTAGTGATACATTTTTTTCCCACTAGATCACTGACTAAATGGACATGAGTTTCAGCAAGCTCTGGGAGATAGTGAAGAACAGAGAAGCCTGGTATGTTGCAGTCCATGGGGTCACAACATGGAGTTGGACATGACTGAGCAACTGAACAGAACAGAACAGATTCAAGGTGCTGGTAACTTTTTTGAAGAGTTGTTTCTCTCTTCAAATGATGGATACTGGTTTATAGTATGTTTTATTTTTCCTGTACTTTCTCTGACTGGTTTTGCTATCTCTGACTGCCTTATAAAATCAGTTGGTAAACTGTGTCCATTTCAGTTTCTGAAAGAGACTGTGTAGAACTGGTGCTATTTCTTCCTTAAATGTTTAGTAGAATTCTCCTGAGACAATCTGGACCTGGAGTTTTACTTTTGAAATATTTCTTTTATAAACTATGAATTCAATTGTTTTAATAGATATCAGATTATTCAGATTATCTACCTCTTCCTGAGTGAATTTCAATAATTTAAGTCTTTTGAGGAATTTGTTCATTTAAGTTGTCAACTGAGTTGATAAAAAGTTAGGTTCAGGCTAAAAGTGCAGAACTACATTCTGTGGGCTTGATTCAAATGTCAGTATAGTTTTCAAAGCCTTTTAATGCTATCTTGGTTTTCCCCAAGTGTTTATTACCCAGAAACCAGTTGAGGACCTGGGCAAGAGGCTACACTACAGTCCAGTTCTCAAAGACCTTGCCCTATTGGTTTTGTCCAGTCCACACACGGGCAGCCTGAGGGTAAGTCTGAGATTCCACACACAAACTAAAGGGTGCTTTTCTCCAGCTCCCTCTGCTTCACGATTTCTCTCTATACTCTCTGGCTCCTAGGGGTATGTTTTCCTGGTCTTATGATAGAAAGTAGGAATTATAGCCTCCCCAAGTGCACTTTCTAAGTCTATGTCCACCTAAAGATGAAAGAACAAAAGAAAAGAGTTATCCAGGCTGCTGCAGAAGTCCAGTTTCATTACCTGATTAGGGCCAGCAGTTTAAAAAAAGCTCCATCCTAAGCCCCGCTCAATCCTTTTGATCTTCTGACCCAAGAGAAAGGGTTTTCCTTGAAACTTCTTCTGTCTACACCCTGCACGGTTCCAGGATCCAGGGAAAGGAAGAAAGATAGGATGGGGGGGCAGGAAATTCACCTCTTACCTCTATATGGGCCATTCTTTAAGCTCTTATCTCTCTTCTTAGTATCTATTATTTATTTTTCTGAGTCCTCAAGTAGTTGCTATTTACATTCTTTAGGTATTCTAGACTTTTTAATTGCAACCACTGAGAGAGATAGGGTGGAATACATTTACGTCTTCTTATCTGTAATTGATCATTAATCTTAAGAAATAAATATTTAATAAATAATCATAAATAAAATAATTAAGTAAACTTAATTAATTTTAACATATTTATTTAGCCAACAGATACAAAATGGTATCATTTCAATGCATAATCAATATAAAGGTAATTAGTGAGATTTTTATATTATTTTATTAAGATTTCAGAATCTGATGTGTCATGTTTACATCACACCTCAAATTCAGATTATTCTTATTTCAAGTGCTCCACAGCCATATGTGGCTAGCAGTAACCACACTGAGCAGCACAGAGCTAGAGGAACAAATAAAAGGAAAGAAGAGAACAAAGGGAATGAAAGGAAAGAAAGAAGGGGAGGTCAACCTTCCATGGCCACTTTCAGGTAAAATGTGCTCACAACTTCATAAGCAGCATATTCTGTTGCTGGACAGTTATTAGTTGATGGATAAAGTACGTTCTTACATAGGAAAAATATATATGCCTGTATATCACTTTTACCTATTCATGGAAATCCTACCCTAAGCATTATTCTACATGGCAGTCCCTAAATCATCTATCTGCAAATGACCTCTTCTTCAGATAAAATATGCCAGTTGTTTCAGTGGTTGGTGTACAATAAGAGACAGTCCTCAGGAAATTAAGCCTAAGCTACGTAATTCTTAGGTATATCAAAGGGAATTTGCTATGTTGCTGATTCTTAGAAACTTAGGGTAATTAGGGGTATAATGTCCCATCTTCAGATGCTATAATATGCTTTAAATGAACCTTTACCCTTGAATTTCTGTGTTCTTATTTCAGTACATAAAATAACAATATCTTAAGCCAAATGCTGTGAATTAGCATTACTTATTGAGTAATAAATATTCTACTGCAGACAATTTTAGTTGTAATAATTTTCTAATGCATATTCACAAAATGTTTCATTAATATAATTTATTACCAATTCTTTTTTAATGACTACAATGTATCTGACACCATACAAAGAAAGTAAGCTTTCTCAACCTTTCTATGATTATTTTATAGTTTTTAAAAGTAGTTAGGAATCAAATATAATTTTTAAACAGTCAGTAATGATGACTGTCATGAAATAGTGAAAAACTGATGTTAATTAATTTAGGTATAGCCTCTAAACTGCTATGCATTTACATTTCACTTTCTGTGAACTAAATATCATATTTGGGTGGATAAAAAGGTTAATTTAGAAGTACAGAGTAAGTAACTTTGCACTTACAGAGAAGAATAAGAGACACTGTCATTTGGAGGACACTATAGAAAAAATCCTGAAATGTGAAGCAATACCAAACAAAACAGTAAGTGATTATTCTATAGTTGAAGAAGCTCAACAAAAAGAGTATGTAACCACTGAAGTAGTTACATACTGTAAAGATTTAGGTTGAACTGGCAAAATGAAAAAAGAATTTTTTTCTCATTTTCTAGAGAGATAATCTTGACTTATTAATTCACTCAATATCTCAAAAAATATTAACCATATACAATACTCTAAGTCACGTCAGTAACAGAAAAAAGAATCAAGAAATTCTATTTCAATAAAGCTTGCAATCTAGGAGATACGAAAATAACTATAAACACTGACAAATTATTGATTCAGTATAGGATTAGCCAATAGACACTAAAACCATTTTACAAAATCTTGTTGAGGAACCAGATAGTTTCGAACATCACCCCCATGGATACTAATAAACTACAATAGAAAAAAGGCTATCTTTATAACAGAGAAGCCTGGCAGATACTACCTTAATTTAACCATGTGGTCAAGCTTAGCAACACCAACAATGGAACAGGCAACATGGACCTTATGAAGACCACACTGAGGACATAACATCACTTGTTTAGACAGTTTGACAAACATGTTTAAGCTAAATGCAGTCATGAAGAAAAACAACCAGACAAACCCACAACCAGCCTAGAATCTTCAAAACCATAGATATCATGAACAAAAAAAGAAAACAATAACAAAAAAAGGTTAGAGAACACTTCAAGATTAAAGAAAATAACAGAGAGATGAGCAGTAAGGACAGTGATGATTCTTCCTTGGACCACAGATCAGCAGAAAAAAGCTTAAAGGACATCATCAGACAACTGAAAATATAAATATACGCCACATATTAGATAATATCATTGCATCAATGTTAAATTTCTTGCGTGTGATAATGGCAGGAGATTCTGTAGAAGAAAAATGTCCTTTTCATCAGAGATATATACTGAAGTAGTACGTGTGAAATATCAAAATGTCTGCAACTTACTTTAAAATGATTCTACAAATAATGAAGACATATAGATATAAATAAAATCTATAGCTTCATACATCTGCACATGTGTGTGAGTAAGGAGAGAAATAAATATGGTAAAATGTTGACAACTGACAAATTAGATAAAGAGTTTACAGATATTCATCGTACAGTTCTTCCAAATTTTTATAGATGTTATTTTTAAAAATAAAAATTTGACACAAAAAATGGTATAAGGTTAAAACAGATTAGTGTCACAGTAAACAGACAAATAACATGCCATGGAAATTCTGAAAATGGAGTAATTAGTAAGGAATGTAAGAGATGGCTTCATCAAAGAAGTGGCACTTGAGCTGTGTGTTAGATAACAAAAATGGCTCTAAAGGAAAAAAAAATTACAAAATACATTAATATATTCTCTTATAGAAAGTGAAATAACACAGAATATATACCAAAAAATTAAAGAGTGAAAAAGATTTAAAAATGAATCTATGAAGGGAACATCATGAGCAAAAAGCAGAGTCGCAGGAAACCCAAAGCACATGTAAAGAAATGTAGCAGACACCTCCAGGGCTCCCAACACACCCCCTGGTTCCCCCAGCGCAGCACTCACTGCAGCTCTGGATTCCACCTGAGCTTCTTAACCTCAGTCCCATTGACATCTGGGGCTCCATACTTTGCTGTCCAAGGCCACCCTAAAAGAGGGATGTTTAGCAATATCCCTGGCCTCCACCCACTAAATACCAGCCAGCAGTACTCTCCTCTGCCCTTGGCTGTGACCATCAAAAGTATCTCCAGATACTGCCAAATGGTCACTGGGGAGCAAACCAACCTCCCTGCCCCAGACCCCACTCCCATTCCCCTACCTCACCTCCTAATTCTGCTACACACCCCCTACACACACACACACACACACACACACACACACACTAAACTAAACTAACAGCCACCCAGCTTAAGTAACCTCACCTATTTCCCTAAGGGCATTCTCTGGCCTAAAAGAGAGCCTGGCCAAAAAACAAAACAAAAAACAAAAAGGCTACAAAAAGTGAAAGTGAATGACACTAAGACTAAAGGATGAGATGGATATATAAACATTCCTTGCCCTTTCCTTGGGACAGTATGGAAGAGTTCTACAGTTGGAACACTGGAAGTATGGTTTAACCCCATTTGCCCACAGCAATAACGCACTCATTTATACACCTTTTTTTGGCTTTTCTGCCTCCCTTGTCTCTCTTCCCTACTCGCTCACTATGTTTCCAGGGATCACCTTCCAAATAAACTATTTGTACCCAAATCCTGTCTCAGGCTCCGCTGTTCTAAGTATCCAAACTTAAGGCAGAACATGTGGCTGTTCAAAGAAAGGTACGTTCCTCCTGGAAAAATGAAATGTTTAACCATGACTGGGTGGGAGTTTCCATAACCATTTCGCTGACAGTTTTTTGCTCAGGTCTCTGTCTGAGCCCCTACAGTTTAGTGTCATGAGACTGGGCTTCAGTCCTTCCACTTCTAATCCACAACCAGAAAAGGAATGTAGAATCCCTGTACCCAAAGGCAAAAAACAGAACAGAAGGCTAAACAAACAAACCAAGCTACTTCAAATAGAGAAGAATGGTTCACACATTAAAGCTACCTCTACCAACTTAATCAAACCAAAGTGTAGGTTGAGACCTGAGAGAATCTGGCTCATCAACTTACTAGAGACAGACACACAACTTTGCAAAGTGCAACAATTTCCCACAAAGAACTCCTTTCCCAGTTGTTCCCTGGAAGGAGAGAAAGAGTGAAAAGGCTAGCTGGAGGCCCAGGGCAAAAAAAAGTACAAGATGAGCCTGGAACATCTGGTCATGCCAGCAAGCAAGAAAGCTATCAAAGCTTTTGGAATCATACTGAAAAGACTCAGGAACATCACAAAGAGGCTCTCACTAGCCAAAGATGGGTCGCTTCAAGCATCAACAACAATAAACGTACTGGGCTGAAACACATTAATAACCAACTAAGTCAGTCAGTCCCATGTGCTCAGTCGTGTCCGACTCTTTGTGACTCCACAGACTGTAACCTTCCAGGCTCCTCTGTCCATAGGATTTCCCAGGCAGAAACATGGAAGAGTTTGCCATTTCCTCCTCCAGGGGATCTTTCCGACCCAGTGATCACACCTGTGTCTCATGTATTGGCAGGCAGATTACCACTGTGCCATCTGGGAAACTCCAATAACCTGTTAACCATGAGTTAACAATGAAACACTAAAACAATCACATTATCTTTGAAAAATGCAAAGGAAACTACTCATTTTGATAACCAATATCATACAAGATACACAACAGTGAAGGAACATGCTAAATCACATGAAATCATCAAAATTCAGATGGGGGAAAACTCTGTAGGACAAATGCCCCAGTTTCTTCACAAATAGACTGAAAAACAAAGAGAGAAAGAAAACTGAAGAAGGAGGAAGAGGAGAAAAGAGAACAGGACATAAAAGACCATGAAGAGAAAAAGGAAAAACAAGAGAAAGAAGGAAGGATGGGAGATGAGATGACTGTAAATAACGCATCAGCCTATTATTGCAATGCATACACTCTCACTATCCAAACAAACTGTGAACACACAAACACATTTGTTTACATATGTATGTGTGTATCTGTGTGTATACATTGACTCAAGGAAATCTAAATATTGCCTGGTAATGAAAGATTGTATTAGCCTCTTTAAACTTGTATTCTCCACAAGTTCCATATAGTTCATAAAAATCTTAAAACACAGTCAAAAATACAACCCTAGAGTATTTCATTTAGAGACTTTTCAATGATTATACATATTACTGAAAATCTCCTTAACCATTTTTTGGTTTATTAACATATGTATCCAAAAGAACATCAAGAGATGTGGTCAGACTTTCTGCTGAAATTATTTCCTAGGTCAGCTGATATATCAAAAATAAGAAATGTTAGTTTGGCATAACTTGTTTCTAAGTAAACCTATGCCAGCTACTAAACACGTAACATGTTTTAAATGCTCTCAAACCATTTGCTTAACAATCAGCTCAAAAATAAAAAAGTAAATAAAAAAACAATCAGTTCTTGAAGCTTAACCAGCATCAACACAAAAATTAATCTGTCATTTTAAGAATATATCTCTCTTTTTTCTTTAAATACTGGGTCCATGATTTTCCTCATCTGTAGTCTGCTTATTACCCACCATTTCTCAACCCTAATAATTATTTGGTAATTCTAGTAATTCCAGCAATTCCATTTTCCAAAAAAGATCACCACTATAAAAAGAATCTTGGTTTGGCTAATTAATTCAAACAAGAATTCCACTAAGCATTCCTTTTAGTACCATGAAGCTGTCATACAGATGAGGAAATAAAGTTGTTTTGTCTCTGGGACAAAAAATATTTTTTGAAGAGCACTCTGCAATGCTGTCTTATGAATGATAAGATTCCCATTGATTACAGTAGCTATATATCCACTTACCAAAGAAATTGCTACAACTGGTAGTGGATTACACGACATCAAAGAGTCTACAGCTCTAAAAATAAAATTCTTTTACTTCAGTTAATTATTAGGATGACATAAGATCTAACAAATCAATGTGTCTCATAAGAGGAATTACAGCAAGACTAATAGGTTGAGGGTAGAATATTCTATTTTAATTAAATTTGCTTTTGATCATATCTAATTTCTTTAAGATTCCTTTTGTTTCATAAAATAAAACTGAGTATTTTATATTTAAAGCTTATGCTAAGGTCAAAATCTTTTGATAATTTCATTTCTAAATAAACATTAAGTACATTTTTAAATGAAAAGCCAATTCTTTCATTCAAAAATACCCAAAGAGTTTGGCTCTACATAACTGATCCATTTTATTATCTTGACTTTAAGTTATCTTGACCTTTAAATTTTCTTCCCTCATCTTTCCCACATTAAAGAGAAACCATCCAAGTGATTTTGAAAAGTTGCTCAAAATTGATGTTTAATTTATGATCTGACTGCAAATTAAACAACAGATTTTATTATATCACAAAGATATAATTAAGACAATGAAAGATGTATTAGGCCAGATAATAGATCTGAATCATAAAGCTATGTTGCTAGGTCAAGGTCTATAAGATAAGTGAAGATCACAGGCTTAAAGACACACACAGTAAAATCAGCATTTCAGACTATTCTCTACATCTCGGGGGTGACACTAAGCCTTTATCTCTCACAAGCCTGATTAACTTCTCATTCTGTTTTCAGCAACTTCTGCTTGTGATTTCTGCCTTCAGAAACAAACAAAACAAATATATCCAGCCATGAGCTATTACTCTCCAAGTGTCCAAGAGAGATCCACACAAAAGTGGAAGCATGTCAGTTAGTTTCCCAATCAGGTATTAGTCAAATCGACCACCACACCTTTCCCAGCTGATGTATGACAGAAGGCATGAGTGTTCGATGCTGTGTTTACTTCCTATTCAGCAATGCCACTGCTTGTCCTTATTTCCTGCATGACTTTCTCACCATGCTGATTTGCCTTTATCTGATCCTAACTGAAAAGCCAATTATGAGTGTATGGTAATAAGGACAGTAATTCTTTCCTAGCATGGTAACCGCAGGAAAAGCGTCAGGCTTGTACTCAGAAGTCTTGGATTTGGGTCCCTGACTTCCCAATTATCTGACCTTGTCACTTAGACTCTGTAAGTCCGCTCTTGTATCTGAAGAAGCAGAGCCACTGGCCCTCTGAGAGCTGTCGGGCAATTAGAGTGAGATCATTTAAGTATAAATACTTCGAAAAACATGGAATGCTACACAATTGCAAAT
The DNA here is from genome assembly GCF_910594005.1 of Cervus elaphus. Lineage (NCBI taxonomy): Eukaryota > Metazoa > Chordata > Mammalia > Artiodactyla > Cervidae > Cervus > Cervus elaphus. The sequence continues at coordinate 34,156,536 of NC_057825.1, read as the reverse complement.
ACTTCTTTCTAATTCCTAGCTGAATTATATGAAGCAGAAATTTAAGGCTGATGTGGCCACAGCTTGACAAAGGCAAATAACACTTGCCAAAAAATCAGGAGAAATGACCACAGAACGCTAGATGGGGAGAAAAAAACCACACCAATCTTTCTTTCAATTCTGAGTTCACTGTTTAGCAATGTGTCTTCTGCTGACTGCACCCACTGGCATAAACCAGAGCACCAGCGGCAGAATCAAACAAGCATACAAAGAACAATTTCAGTCCAGGCCCCGTGCTTCAGCTCCCACAAAACAGGGCTTGGAAGATCGTGCAAAAGCCCACTCATAAATTTTCAGAAACTGTGAAAACCAAGGACTAGCCTGTGGAATTCATGAGAACAAAAAAACAGAATACTTCTCACTGTCAAATAACTCTGAAATGCCCAGCAGCTGGACCAAAAAGATGCTAAAAATAAATAAATAAATAAATAGTGAAGGATCCTTTTGAGTTCACACACGACAAGAGTCAAACAAGTCTAACAATGAACAAAAGCAAGTTGTGTAATCCATGGACGCTAAAGTGGCGGGGGGCGGGGGGGGGGGGGAATCTATCCAAATGAATGAAAATTTAGAATGCTGAACAATAAAGATGAACAGATTAAATAAAATTCTTCAAAAGTAGATAAAAGAAAATGCTTTACAGAAAGCAAGGAATGATAAAATTCATAAAAATAAAACCACTATCAAAGAACAGTTAAAGCTCTAGCCAACATTCAAACAAAATACCCCCTGAAAAAAAAGAAAACTGAAAAATAAAGCAACAGAAAATAACAGTTTTTTAAAAGCGATGGTATCATAACAAGTTTTCTGTTTGATAATTTAAATTCAAACTGATAATAACAAAGGACGGAGACAGTCAAGCACCAGACAGGAAAATTTCGCAAATCAGAAAGAAACAGATCAAGCAGGATCTGTAAAATCAAGTTATTTACATGCCCTGCCATTTTCAGGGAAGGGTTGGAGAGGTACACAAAAACAAGTCACAACATCTCAGAAGTGCCAAGGTCACTTCAACATAGTAAGGGGGGCGGGGGGGCGGGAGGAGGGGAGAAGAAATAGTGAAATCTAAAAGCACCTAACAGAGACCAAGTGAAACATAGTAGAGTCCTTTATAACACAGGGGCAAATTCTATCCTGACAATAATACATGAAGCAAAGGATTGATACATCATGGTTACTTTGTCACAAAAGTAGCACTCTTTTATCCAGTAATAGTATTTCAAGGAGGCTATAGCATCTCTCTCCTTACAACAGTATTAAAAAAATTCCAACTACGAATTAAATATTTTACTAAATGGAAAGCTACCTAAAACTTTCAGATTCCCAGACTCTGAAGAGTCCACTTAGACAGGGAGCATGTAATACTTCACAGAAATAAACTGACTTGCATGTGGCTGGTGGCCAGACTGCTGGATGGATACAGAAAACAATTCTTTTATGAAAGCAATGCCAACACTCAATTCATAACATGTGCTGAGTCTTCAATGTGGACAAAAGCCCTCTGAAGGTCCTTACCTAAAACTGGAGGTGTGTTCCCCTTTTCTCTGAAGAAAGCTGCTACTTAAAAACAATGTTCCCAGGCAAAGGTAGGATCCTTTTCATTCCCCAAAACCACAGGCAGCTGTGTGTTATTGGAAATCCAGAAGAGCCATGCTGAGGTTCAGAACTCCCACACAGTCACGGAGGTCCAAGGCACCCCTCTGGGGAGGGTCTCCTGTACTTTTGAGGGTTCCAAGTACTTCACGCCGACAGTATGCACTTGAGGAAAGCACACCATAATGACTAAATACCAAGCTTCTGTCTTTCTTCACCAGAGTATCTGTCAAAGGCAAGACCTGACAGCAGGTTATCTGTACTGTCTTCAATACTCTCCATCAAGCAGCCAGGCCCTCTCCAGACCTTCTGCTTCTTGAAAGATGATCTCAACTCCAAACTCACCCAAACATGAAAATAAATAATTCAAAGATATATTTAATATATATACATATATAATTAATAATAATAGATCATCGATGTGAATTCCCCACCTTTTTCCCTCAAAATTCACCCATTTCTATGCGGCTTAATACCATCAAAACAAACAACCCAATCAAATAATGGGCAGAAGACCTAAACAGACATTTCTCCAAAGAAGACACACAGATAGCGAAGAGGCACAGGAAAAAATTTTCAACATCACTAATTATCTGAGAAATTTCAAATCAAAACTATAATAAGATATCACCTCACACCAGTCAAAACAGCTATCATCAAAAACTCCACAAACAGTAATCGCTGGAAAGGGTGTGGAGAGAAGGGAATCCTCCTGCACTGTTGGTGGGAATGTAAACCGGTGGAGCCACTATGGAAAACAGTATACAGGTTCCTCAGAAAATGAAAAAGAGACACACCATACGATCCTGCAATCCCACTCCTGGGCACACATCTGGAGAAAAACATCCAAAAGGGTACATGCACTCCAATGTTCACTGCAGTGCTGTTTAAAACAGCCAAGACATGGAATTAACCTAAATGTCCATTCACAGAGGAATGGATAAAGAAGATGTGGTATATATATATATACTGTGGAATATTATTCAGCCATTAAAAAGAAGGAAACAATGCCATTTGCAGCAACATGGGTAGACCCAAAGACTGTCATACTGACTCTAGTCACTTATATCTTGTGATATTGTTTATATAAGGAATATAAACAGAAATGATACAAATGAACCTATTTACAAAACAGAAACAGACTCACAGATTTAGAAAATGAATTTATGGTTGGGGGGAAGGGGAGAGAGAGAGTTAGGGAGTTTGGGATTGACATGTACACACCGATATGTTTAAAACAAATGGGTCCACAAGGACCGATGTACAGCACAGGGAACTCTGCTCAGTGTTAGGTAACAATTGAAATGAGAAAAGAATTCAAAAAAGAATAGAACTGAATCACTGATTCAGTCCACCTGAAACTATCACAGCATTGTTAATCAACTATACTCCAATATAAAATGAGAAGTAATTTCCCATTTCTCTCCTAATCCTTTTGTCTTCTCCTCTTCCCTCTGCAGACCTCACCTCTGGTCTCTGCCCTGGGTCCCATCTCTGCCGCCCTCCTACAGGCTCTTAATCCACTCTTGTTCATCAGTGTCTGTATTCTAATTACTAAAGCTACCTAACGAACTGCCCCAAAACTCAGAGGCTTCAAACAACAACCTTCTTATTGTGCTCACAGACTCTGTGGGTTAGAAACCTGGGAAGAGGAAACGCCCTGGGAGTCCACTGATTAGGACTCCACACTCTCCCTGCCAAGGGCGCGGGTTCAATCTCTGGTTGGGGAACTAAGATCCCACAAGCCACAAAGCACAGCCAAAACAGCAACAATGAGAAAAAAAAAATAGAGAGAGAGAAAGCAAGAAAGAAATCTGGGTAGAATGCAGGTGAGTGATTCTTTTACTCTTCACAGCATTGACTGATATCACTAAGTGGTACTCAGCTAGTGGACAGATTAGTTTGAAGGGTCCAATATCTGGGCTGGGATAATCCCAAGGCAAGAACAGCCAACTGCAGTGCCTACATATGAACACTCCAGGTGGCCTGGCTACCAGACAGCACGGCAACTTCAAAGCAGTCAGACTTCTCATGCAGTGGCTGAAAGCGCCAAGCACAAATGTCCCTGCTAACAAGATAAAAACTCAATTATCTTTGATGACCCAGTCTCAGAGGTCAAACACCATTATCTGCATCATACCCTGTTGATCAAAACAGTCACAAGCCCATACAGATTCAAGGGGAGGAAAATTACACTCCAACTCTCGAAGGAGAGGCGGCAAGGTCTCACTGAGTACAGAAGAGCAGGCAGAGCAGGGGACACTGCCATGGCCATCTACAGACAACCGGCCACAGCCTCCCGCTCCACTGCCTGCTTTGCTTCAGTTTAAAATCATGCTCAGTCTAATCAAATCTCTCTTAAAATGTCTGCAGAGGGCTGTCCACAGTAGGCTTCAATAAACAGGGAAATTTGACAAAGGTAAGAGAATGAGCGAAACTTGGGGGCAGAAAGCAAATTATGTGCCCAGGGGATAGCAAGTAGACTACACTGGTAAGAAAGAGATGTTCAGAAGGGAGAGGGCAGATAAGAGATGAAAATGAAGGTTAGGGACAGATTGTTCAAGCAGTCTTATTCAGAGTTTAAAAGTGGGCAAAGAGAAATGTGAACAACGTTATGATGGTGCCAAACAGCGGAGGCCCTCAAGTATTGGGCTTCAGAATTTGGATTGAGGAGATGCTCAATAATGACTGGATGAGTGGATGGGCAGAAGTGCTTTGAGATTCATGGATCCTTACCTCTCCTTTCTACAGGAGATGGCCAACCCTGAGAAAGCAGGTAAACGGTCTGATATCTGAGGACGACTGCCTGGAACTTGTCTTACCAAAGAGTAGTGAAATTATACTCAGAAAAATAGAAAAAGGAGAAACAGGAAAATAAGAACAATAAAAAATTAACCGCAAAAGAAACCATTTTGCAATTTGCTCTACATTAGGATGACCAAATTGTCTGGTTTCAACAATAAGGAGCATTCATCCTTCATCATGACAGGCTTTAGGCATACTGTCAAGCAACGTATTTAATGTCTCACTAATCATTTCATGATCTGCTTCTCCAATCCATCCTGAAGATAGAATCAAAAGGGATGCTACCCTCAGGACAAATTCAATTTATTCTTTCCTTCCCAATATACTATACTTATCATTTTAAAATAAGAGTTCATTGATTAAGAGTTGTTCTTACAAAGTTAAGTCATTTAGTCCTGTTGTAGCCAAGTGTTGGCAAAACTGCCTTTGTGAGTCTTTTTCCTGTTTCTTTCTAAATATGCATGTCAACCTGGTAGATTTATATAAACTTTCAGAGCTCTCTTTCCCTGTCTTCAATGCAGAAACCATGATGCTCTTTCTCAAATATCTTTAGATAACCCGCACCCTACTCAAAGTCCCTCTGAAATTTAATATCCTTCCAATTGAGACTTTCCACATGAATAATTCTTTTAGTGCTCTGGTCTCATTTAATAAACATGTACTTCTTTATCAGCTACTGTGTGGGGTATACAGACCTTAGAGATCTCAGGGATACCACCCCTAGAGTTTTACAGTGTATTATTTCAGGAACCACAGATTTGATTGGATATAAATAATCTGACTAACAAATTCCCTCATGTCTTGAAATCCGAGTTTCTTCCTTCATGCTGTTCTTAGTGCATTAGTAGGATTCGGGCTCTTTATATGATGATACTGCCCAATGTCCATAAATATAACATAAAATCCACCTTCAGAAAGTTCACCTTTTTTCTGTAAAGAAGCACAATTTATCTTCCCTTTCCCCTCACCCATCTTAAGAAGAAGGACACAAAAGAAACCAAGAGCTACACTAGTGATGTTGAAACTTTACAGAAGATGGGGCTTTCATAAGATGAAAGGAAGAAGAGTCAGAAGTAGAAATGATGTGTGCCAAGACAGACTGAAGGATGCAACTTAAAATAACTCACCCATGGGTTTGTATTCCCTTATAAACAAGTTTTTTAGATGAACTGGGCTAAAGGTAACTCCTATTCTATCTGAATAAAATCAAGTTGCCCAAATGTGACCTCTGAGTCATGAGAAAGGAAGAAAACTATTCTAAGATCCACAATATAGTTCATGGTATGACATGAACTATGTCATGTTTGGCATGACAAATGCCAAACTATGGCATGACAAATCAGGACAACTACGATGACATTTGTCTTTACATTCAATAGTGAAGAAATGTGCTTTAAATTATCACTTATTTCAAAGAGTGAAAATCCAATGCAAATACTGAAGTCATATCCAAGGTGAATAGTCTTTAATGAATGCTGGTAACAGGAATTTAAAATTCCCACTGTTAAGACACACAGAGAATAAATAACTGGGCAACAACATAGTCTAAGTCAAAGGGCCTAAGTCAAAAGAGCCTTGAATATCAAAGCCCAAAATAAAACAAAGCACTCTGATGTGACTCTGAAGACTTAAGCATGACTTCAATCACAACGCGGGGGAAACTTCCACTAATGCATATACGTGCATCAGGGACAAACCAGACAAGATTTACTAGTGATGTCAAAGATCACTCGTTTTTGCCCTAGACCAACAAAATGGAAAGGGTCATTTCAAACTGCTACCCAGCACTTTTAGGAATTGCCAAAGTTTGAAAGATTTTTGTTCTTTCAAAGGAAGAAAGCACCGATGGATAACAATAGTGTACTTCCTGGCCTGAGGAAGAGGGAGATGGGAGCTCTCTTGTTGCACTTCCTAGAGAAGGGTGCCAGCTGCCTTCTGCAGACTGAGATCAGATTGCCAAGAATTCACAGAATAGCAGTTATGACAGATGACCTAAAACACTGATCTGGGGCAAAGAGGATGTAGTGCAAACCACACAGGAACTGACAGGAAGTCAGCCCTTGGGCTGGCACTGACACATTTAAGAAGGCTAGTATTCCCAGACCTTTGACACCCAGTTTCATCATCTTCCTTTGTAGGAAGAGTTCCATCAGATAGAATAGTCAGAAAGATCTTGGACAAAGCATCTTGAGGCCCATTCCTATTTAGTAACAGTAAGTGCCCCCTGCCTGAACCAGAGGTTTCCTCACGTGTCAGAAGTCCATCAAAGATCCTATGGCACTTACTTGACCAAAAAATCACATGCTTGCTGGCACACACCTTCGTTTTCTCAGCCATGAGCCCACAGAATGCCATAAATGATTCACAGGCTGTGATGATGGTAAGAATAAAAACTAATATTTGGAGTTCACCAAATAATGAGTCATACTCCTGGAAGAAAATAAATCCTTGTAACTGGCAGCCCTATAGGACGAAATTTTCAAAATTGTTTTTAACGTTAATATTAATTCCATAAAAGTTGGCAAAAAGAAAACGATTGAGAAACGTGATATTTGGTTTGCTTACGCCTTATAAAAGTCCAGTTCATGCTCCAAGAAAAAGAATGAGTAGGATATCTATTACCTATTCCTAGACTTGCCTTCTGGACTCACTGCTGCCAAGTTACTCATTCTCCCACACAACACTTTCCATACTAATTTCGACCCTTAAAAATTAAAAAAGAAGCCTTGCCTTCTTTGCACCCAAATGCCAAAATGGAATCTTTTAGTATTTCACCTTTATAAAGGGAATGTTTGAAAACAGGCCTCTCTGGCTGTGACATCAGTGAGTTACTGAGGCCTCCAAGGGCCGGAGGAAACATTCCCAGTCCCTCGCAATGCTGCCTACTCCTACGGTACAATCTGGCAATGGCCAGGGACCAAGTCTTTAAAGCTGTTTTATGGTATTTAACATATGGTCATAAATTGCTCAGTGCTCTAAAGAGGGGCTAAATTTGCCACCCCTATTGATGAGAAATGTTCTTATTTATTTAAATTTAGTGGTAAATTGGCACTTCTCCAGATGAAGGGGTTTAGGCGTAAGTACAAAGGAAGAACTAACTAGAGATGGAGTTAGAACTTTTCTATACACTGAATGCAGCCACATCAATTCAGGTTTACAGCACCACTATCAAACAGGGTTTCTCATACAGAGTGACAGTAACAGGGAAAAGAGTCTAATTTCTAAGGCCCAGGGAGGGAGAAACTATAAATTTTATTCAGACTGCATGAAAACTTTTTTAAAATTCCTTTCTCTTTCTCCTCAAGCTAACTCTCTTCCTGTGTTCCTTCATCTCCCCAAAAAGTTAGATGTATGTGGTCTTCACCTGAAATCCCATATCTGTAAAACGCTCTGGAACTTCCTAAATCCTCCTGCATCTACCTTCCTATTTTGCCATATTTTTGGTTAACTTGTTTATTTTTTTTTAATGGTTCTAATTCCCCATCACTAAAGACATGAACATACTAAAACATTTTGTTCTCTTCTTTTTACAACCTCGCCTGTAGCCAAAAGCAGAAGAAAAACAAGAATTTTATTTATTTGTTTCTGGTGGGGTGGTTACTAATGATATTAACATGAATGGCATCAAAAGGGAAATGGGAAGGATAAAGTCACTGCTGGTTTTCTTTTTTATATACTGATATAGAACCTGTAGAAGAATCAAAAGATTTTGCTTGATTCTGGAAATGTGAAGAAGGCTTTCAATAAATTTGAAGTTTGACAGCAACCTGGGAAAAGTATTAAAAGGGCTGTTCTATGAAGAGTTAGGCTGCTTATATCAGACAGAAGTCTCACTTTTTAATTCAGTAGAAACAGAAGAGTCATATCTACCACACAAAGAAGTATATAGAGACTGATTATTAAGAACCAACACATACAAGTTAATATAAATGATGTCACATACTAGGAAATTTAGACATGGTTCATATCCTTTGGGAGAATGGAAATGTCAGGTTGGTTTATTTCTCTGCCTTGGTTCTTGTCTTGTTGTAACAAAGATTTGGTATGGCAGAAGGTCTAATTACAGTTCAACTAGGCAGGATTTCTAGGCTCTTGCAGCAGTAGCAAGGATTTGAAACAACAGACTAGTTACAATTCAGTTACAGCTCAAGTAGACAGAACTTTTATTAAACTGACAGTAGATAATACACTCCTGACATGGGAGCAGGCAAACCCCAAAGGAGAAGCCAAGATCCCTCTTGGCTTCCCTTTTTATACTTCAACTCTTGGTTCTGGCCCTGTGCAAAACAGAGCCTGTACCTACTGCCAATCAGGAAAGGGAATACAAATAGCCATATGCTCAATGCCAATCAGGGAAGGGCTGTGTCTGGACACATGCAAATTAGGGCTTTTACATATTCATCCAGGTGGGCCTGGACTGAGAGTTTTGATTGACAGTTGCAAGTTAATAACAATAGGTTCTACTGCATATGGCTTTCCGGTAATTCAGTCTATTATAACCAGATGTATGTATGTATAGAATATTTATGAACCTTTAATGGGCTCCAGGCTGCCTAAGGTTACTTGAGGATATAGCTGTATATCAAGGGCACATGTGACCAAGTTGGAGAAACCCCTGTGGTTAGTTTGTATCCACTGCATGCCTAGGGAGCAAATGCAGGAGTTGCAAGTCTCTGTGGCTATTTTTGTAGCATATCTGTGAGCTCTCCTGGGTGTGTCTGGGGTGGGGTTTAGAAATCAGCTTGCATCCTTTCCAGCTAAGCCAACCCTTGTTGCTCATGTCTAACTTTCTACCTAACAGAAATATGAAATCTCAATTATTTCCTCTAAAATAGACTAATGACCCAATGAAAATCAATGGAGGTCAGCAAGCAGAAAATACCACCTAAGAGAGTCCATGGGGTCACAAAGAGTCGGACATGACTGAGTGACTAACACACAAATCCTGCCATGTAACCTACAGTGATCTGGAGTACCTATGCCATCTGGAATGCCCATCAAATGTCCCAAAAGGTCTTATACTATCTTCTGCAGAAATATCCTAGAGGTGAGAGCAGTTGAATGTACTTAAGGATCAAAATTATGAAGAAAAAGGACTAGTTCAAAACAAACAGAAGCACATGCGGGCCCTCCATACATTTCCATTAAGAATGTGACTTCTTGTTCAGTTGCTCAGTCATGTCTGACCCTGCAATCCCATGGACTGCAGCATGCCAGGCTTCCCTGTCCTTCACTATCTCCTGGACTTTGCTCAAACTCATGTCCACTGAGTCAGTGATGCCATACAACCATCTCATCTTCTGTTGCGTCTTTCTCCTTCTGCCCTCAATTATTCCCAGCATCAGGGTCTTTTCAAATGAGTTGGCTCTTCACATCAGGTGGCCAAAGTACTGGAGCTTCAGTTTTAGCATCAGTCCTTCCAATGAATAGTCAGGGTTGATTTCCTTTAGGATTGACTGGTTTTACCTCTGTGCTGTCCAAGAGGCTCTCAAGAGTCTTCTCCTGCACCACAATTCCAAAGCATTAATTCTTCAGGGCTCAGGCTTCTTTTACGGTCCAACTCTCACATTCATACATGACTACTGGAAAAATCATAGCTTTGACTATACAGACCTTTGTCAGCAAAGTGATGCCTCTTCTTTTTTAATACACTGTCCAGATTTGTCATAGCTTTTCTTCCAAGGGGCAAGCGTATTTTAATTTCATGGTTGCAGCCAATGTCCACAGTGATTTTGGAGCCCAAGAAAATAAAATCTGCCACTGTTGTTCCATGTAAGGTTCTAGCTGGCTTCCTTTAATTCTTAGGTCAGACCAGAATTTTAAAGTCTCTGCTTTATCTACTCTGAAAAACTTCAAGTCCCTCTTTTCTGATATTAAGACACTACTGCCAGAGCCATAAGCTTGCCAAAAAGGGGAGTGGGGGGAAATTGCCCAAAGATAATTAAGGTAAGCATGTATTGAATTGACACCAACTTTGTATCCTCACAAGAACACTACACATTTACCTAGACAATCCAAATCATAACCCATAAAACAAGTCACAACAATTTTAAAAGGATGTAAATCATACAAAGTATGTTCTCTGACCATAGTGGAACTAAATTCAAAAATCACTAAAAGAAAGATATCTGAAAAATCGAGAAAATTCTGGAAACTAAATGATATGTTTCTAAATAACCCATGGGTCAAAAAAGAAATCAAAAAGGAAATAAGAAAATATGATGAACTAAAATGAAAACATAACATATCCAGATTTCTGAGACAAGGCTAAAGCAGTACTTAGGTAGTAATTTATAGCATTAAATACTGATAGTAGAAAAGAGAGACCTCAAATCAGTAACCTCAGCTTCTACTTAACAAACTAAAAAAAGAAGAGCAAGAAAACTCAAAGAGAAGAAAGAAATATTAAAGATCAGAATAGAAATCAATAAAATAGAAAACAGAAATATAACAGAGAAGATGAATGAAGTCAAAAGCTGTTTCTTTGAAAAGAGAAAATTAAAAAGTCAGCCAGACTGGTTAAAAAAAAAAGAAGAAACAAGTCACCAACATCAGGACAAACAGATGTGACATCACTGCAGACTTTACATATTTTTTTAAAAAGAATATTATTTTAAAAATTATGTCAATAAATTCATCAACTTGTTTGAAACAGACAAATTTCTTTAAAGATACAAACTACTGACACTTGAAAAGTAGTAGATGACCTAAGCCTTTATCTATTAAGGAAATTTAATCTGTACTTGAAAGCAGTTTCACTGGAGGATCCCATCAAACATTTAAGGAAGAAATAATATGAATTCTTCAGAAACCATTCCCAAATACTGAGGAAAATGGTTCACAATTTTCCTTCATGATTCTTTCACAATTCATTCTATTCTGAAATCAGTTTTGCTATGATGCTAAAACCAGTAAAAAGTATAAAAGAAACTACAAACCAGTATCATCCATGAACATAAATGCAAAATTCTAAACAGTTTTAGCAAGTTGAATTAACAACATATTAAAAGGCTAATACATCATGACCAATTGGAGTTTATATCAGAGATGCAAGATAAGCTGAATATTCAAAAGTTAATCACCATGTTAGTAAAATTTTTTTAAATCACATGATCATCTCAAGAAGAAAGTATTTGCCAAAATACAACATCCATTTTTTGTTTTAAAACAAAAACCTCTCAATTAATTAGGAATAGAAAGGAACTTCTCAAACTGATAAAGGGTATCTATGAAAAATATATAGCCAACATTATACTTAAGGGGGAAAGACTTTACACTTTCCCCTAAAATCTGGACATGGCAAGAATATATGCTCTCATCACTTGAATCCAACAACATGTACAAAATTATAGTCAATGCACTAAAATAAGAAAAAGAAACATGGGGGGATTGTATTTTCAATAGATGAGCAATAAAGAGAAAAAGAAAGTTAAATATTTGTACTACAAATTAACATCAAAATATGAAATATTCAGAGATTTATTTAACAAAATTTGTATAAGACCTGTTCACAAAAACTATAAAATACTTAAAGAAATTAAAGAAGACCTAAATAAATGAAGAGGCTATCATTTTCATCCATTGGAAGACTCAATGTTATTAAGGTCCAGAAATCAACCTCCAGATTCAATGCAGTCTCAGCAGGATTTCTATAGACACCTGACAAACTGCTTCTGAAATTTCTATGGAAACAGAAATAGTAGAAGTAGTAGGACTTCCTGTACCTGATTTAAAGATTTACTACAAGGCTGTTACAATCAAGGCAGTGTTATAGTCACATAAGAACAGACATAATAAGTGGGATACAACGTAAACTCCAAAAATGGGCCCACACTTGGTTAACACAGATGTGGTCAAAGTTAACCCAAAATGGATCAAAATGTTAAAGATAAAGGTATCAAACTTCTAGGAGAAAATCTTTAAGAACCTCAGGTAGACAAAGACTGCTTAAACAAGAAGTCAAAAGCATAAACAATAAAAGATAAAAACTGCTCAATTGGACTTCATCAAAGTTAAAAACTTTTGCTCTTAAAAAGATACCATTAAAAACAATGAAAAGAGAAGCCACATACTATTAGAAAATATTGACAAGCTGACAAACAACTTCTTTCCAGACTATATAAAGAACATATAACTCAACAAAAAGACCAACAATCCAATCAAAACATTGAGCAAAACATTTAAACAGTTAAGAAAAGACATATGAATAGCCAATATGCACATGAGAATGCAAATCAAAACCACAATGAGACACTACTACACATCCACTAGAATGGATATGATTTAAAAGACCAATAATATCAAATGTTGTTGTGACTATGAAATATTCTTGCAAATTGCTCATAAGTAGAATGCAAAATAGTATAATCACTTTAGAAAACAGTTTAACCATTAACAGAGTTCACAATACAGCAATACCACTCCTAGATATTTACCCAAAAAAATGAAAAAACATATCTCCACAAAAAGATGTGAACAAAAATTTAATAGCACCTTTATGAAAATTAGCCAAAAACTAGAAATAACTCAAATAACCTTTAACTGATGAATGATTAAAAAAAAAAAAAAAACTGTGGTATATCCATACAATGTTCTATCATTTGGCAATAAAAGGAACAAAGTACTGATATAAGGAATAATATGGATGAATCTCAAAAACATTAGGCTGAATAAAAGAAGCCATACACCAAAAACTACATAGTATATGATTCCATTTATATGAAATTCTAAATTAGGAAGAATTGTTTTACAATTTCAGAGAGAAGATAAAGATCATGGGTTGGGGGATGATGGTGAAAGGGACTGACTTAGGGAGGAAAGAAAATGTTCTATTATCTTTGGAGGATGAAAATCTTCTACACTTTGTAGTGTAGTTAAATAGCTATTTATAACTGCCAAAATGTATGGAATTGTACATTAAAATGGGTATTTTGTTTTATATAAATTATACCTCTATAAAGTTAATACAAAAATGCGGGATATAAATTTCTATCCCAAAGTTACTGTGTGATTAAATGAGAAGATGTATAAAAATAAGTCTAATACTCTATAAAATATATGCTCAATAAGTCACTTTCAACAATTGTATCATTTTTAATAAATAATAATTAGCATCAAAACCAGATTTAAACATATACAGTTAGCTATAACTAAGTTCACTTTACAAAATTTTAACAGTTGCTATTCTTAAAAATTCTTCTAACATTCCATGAATTCCAAGGAAAAAACATTCTGAAATACCAAGACAAAGGAATCCTCAAAGTTTAAGGGAGCGTTAATGTCTAATCCACAAAATTAGCACTTTTTACTTGCCTTTCAATGAGCATTTTTTAGAACAGTCACTAAATCAAAGGTGACCTGCCTCCCTAATTAGCCGCTAAAAATACCTTGAATGCTAGATAATAATAATCCTTAAGTAAATGAATCTTTTAAAAAGATAAAAATAAAGTAAAATGAACTATGCTACCAAGGAAAATTATAATGCTTCTCAGCATGATGCCAAACTAAATCCCTGGACTGCACATCCAACTTTTTACTTAGCGCAACTGTTACAAGTCCTAGTAAAACTGGTTCACTCCTCCTCTCCTTGCAGGTGATCCTGAAGACAAGAACAGTGCTGGCCGAGGAGCCTCGTAGAGAGGGCAACCACTGGAGAGGCAGGCTGGTGAGCGCGAGTGAAGAACCAAATATGTCACAGAACTGTCAGGCCATTTTACTATTTCTTTGGTCCATCCTGAAAGTGAAAGTAAAAGTTGCCCAGTCATGTCCGACTTTTTGGGACCCCATGGACTATACAGTCCGTGGAATTCTCCAGTCCAGAATACTGGAGTGGGTAGCCTTTCCCTTCTCCAGGGGATCTTCCCAACCCAGGGATCGAACCCAGGTCTCCCACACTGCAGGTGGAGTCTTTACCAGCTGAGCCACAAGGGAAGCCTATCTGAAGTGGGTAGCCTATCCCTTCTCCAGGGGATCTTCCCAACCCAGGAACTGAACCAGGGTTTCCTGCATTGCAGGCAGATTCTTTACCAACTGAGCTATCAGGGAAGCCCTACTGAAGACTAAAGGGCTTCCCTGGTGGCTTAGACGGTAAAGAATCCACCTGCAATGTGGGAGACCTGGGTTTGAACCGTGAGTTGGAAAGATCCCCTAGAGGAGGGCATGGCAAGACACTCCAGTGTTCTTGCCTGGAGAATCCCATGGACAGAGGAGCTTGGCAGGCTACAGTCCATGGGGTCGCAGAGTTGGACACAACAGAACAATTAAGTATAAGCACTGAAGACTAAACAGTGTGAACAAAAGCAGAAAGAGGACAGGCAGGATATCTGAGAAGGATAACAAGCAAATCATTTGTACAGGCTTTTGACTTGGACTGTCATCAGCTGAGGTCCAACAAGGGAGCCCATGGAGGGGCTGGAAGGGCAGATTGTGACAGCCTTGAATGTTGGGCTGTGGGATTCGGCTGCTAAAATATTGAAGGGAAGAGGGGAAAGATTACGTGGTTAACATTTCCCAAACAGATTATTTATTGTAAACAATACAAGAAATTTTTCACAAAATAACACTCTCATCCCAACAAAACTGCCAACAGTTGTAGCCACAGCAGCCAACCTTTGGATGTACCAAAGTTCAAAATACAAGGTATGAGAACAAATCTAAGGAAAGTGCAAGATTCTTTTAGATATATCAACAGAACCTTAGTATCTCCTTCAGCTGATACAACAAACTTCTTCACAACACCACTGGGACCTTCTGATGCAACCAGTTTGGGGTTTAGTTTCTGTTAGATGGTCATCAGTATGAAGACCTTGAGTGTCTCTACACAGTACTACATAAAGTGAAGTCTTAGAGGACAAAGAGGAGGAAAAGAGTCTTCTGAGTTTACTATGCTGACTGGCTAAGACAAAGTAATGTATAATAGACCTGAGATGAAAGAAGCACATACACACACACACATAAAGCAGCCAAACTACTTGAGACAGAATCAAAAATGAAGCTGAATTTCAAGATTCAGTAAAGCAGAAATTCTGGAACACTATTTGCAATTTGCCTATAAAAAGTTTTGTATGTGTCTGACCATTGTTAAATTAAATGGTACATTCTACTGAAATAGGAGCTCTGAGATTGATTTCTTTTTGTTGTAATAATTTTCAAAAATAAATTTAAATTTAGTGATGTAGTATCAAAGCTTTGGAAATGAACAGTAATTTTATACTGTTCCTCTGAAGACACGGAAGAGATAATATATTATTCAAATCATTATCTTTTTTTTTTTTTTTCACTTCTTCCTGTGGAAAAAAGCTTTTCCTCTGGGAAAGTCTTTCAACTTCAAAACCTTTGGAGATAAATTTTTTGGCATGACTTCTTGACTCTGTCACAAATGGCTTTGAAATATTCATCATTCCTCTCGGATGATAAACAATGGCATTGCTTCTGTTGCTAAAGACAAAGGGAGAATGTCTCTAGTTTCACTTGGAAGCTCTTTAGAAAGAACTCCTGAAACAGTGTGATAGATAGGTTCCTGGGTACCTGCCCAGCCCATGCTCACTTTGTGTTAAATTGGCCTCTAGTACCCAAGCCAAGACATTAACCAGAACTCTTGACCATACGACTGAATCACAAGTGAATACCCAACCCAAGATGCCAATTAGACCCTCTCTCCCAGGAATTTAGACCATAGGCTGTCTCTGCTGGCCATGAGCTTAGTCACCATGTCCTAGGGGGGCACAGGAAGTCATTTCTACTCCCTGTGAGGAGAAACAGAAATTTGGTGGAAAAAGAGTAAAGTGGGGACATATGTATACCTATGGATGATTCATGTTGATGTATGGCAGAAACCAACACATTAGAAAGCAATTATCCTCCAATTAAAAATAAATAAATTTTTTTAAAAAAGAATAAAGTGAATATGATGACAAGAAAATATGCTAAAGGACAAAGACACTCAAGAACACAGATACTGACTGGTTACTATCGTGCCCACCATCCTTCCAGTCCCTACAAGGCCTGGTTATACTTCCTGCCCTTGGGCACCATGGAATTTACTTAATTCCTTATAAAGACAAACAAACAAACTCCTTAGTTTATGTTTGTTCCAATGGGTTTTTATAACCAAACAGTCCCTGATTAAAACAAACTGTCAGTATGAAAAAATAGCAATTTTAAACCAAAAGATAATTTCATATTTGAAACCAATGTTAGGAAATCTTTAGATTTACTAGTCACAGATTTGCTTTATAAAACTTAAAATATTTCCATTATCTCTCTTTATAGTTATAAAATAGTGCTGTTCAAAAAACCTATAAAATTGAGAGTATTGCAGGATTCTGCCACTCCATCAAACCTCATCAGTGTTATATCCAAAGAATGAGTATGGTTCATTCATTTCACAAACATGTATTTAGCCCCTCTAAATGCCAGGTACAGACTGGAAATAAAATATGAGATACAGACTGGAAATAAAATGATCAAAATAGCCTCACTATCGCCCCATTTAAATAGGATACACCAAAGCACAAACACAATAATTTCTTCAAGAGTTAAGTGTTATAGAACATGACAGTTATTACAAATATGAATACATGACTCTCATCTTCCTCTGTGAATTTTGCTGTAACTTTTGAGTCATTTCAGTGGCACTATCCTAGACCTTAATATTTGTTTTATTTAAATCAATTTGATCACTGAAGAGTCACTTTTCCAATCCTCTTTAAGTAAGGACTAGTTATTTCTTTTACAATCATGCAGTTCAAGGGACTTCTCTTCAATTCAGATATCCTTTGATATTTTCTATGAGAATCTTACACAAATTGGCACCTCTTTCAATGCCCAACAGTTTTCTCTTCACATTAAAAAGAGCTGAGGAAACATCATTCCTAGTGCACGATAATCTTCTGTGTTTTTTTTTTTAATGTCTGTTACTTCATTATACATGTGGATAATTCTTAGGAATCAATTCATAAATTTACAGGTAGAAATATGCCCTCTCCTTAGTCTTTCATTTTCACTATTATTAACTGCAAAGCTTCCTTTATTCAGCTTCCTTTATTCCAGATGAAACATTTATAGAAGAACTATTTCCTAGTACATAAAACATTCCAAAATATAAAATTTAGTCACATATTATTTTCATTAATCTGCTTTAAGAAGGCACAGTAAAATATATAAAGAAAATGGAAACAGATTCCAAATCTGAAAAATACTGTATGTCCTTCCTGTTTTCTGAATTGTTAAGAGCAATGTTCCAATTACAAATTCCTTGTGTAATAAATAACTTCTAAAGATTGAATTTCTGTTGGCAAAAGGCTGATACAAGTAACAGAATGTCACATTCTTTACTACACCATACTTCAACCAACAAAAATCTGAACACTAAGATTCAAAAATTCATTCATGCATTCATCACATTCCTTCAATAAATATCTAACTGAGTATCTTTACAGTGCTAGAGACTGAAGATATAATTTAATAAAATAGACAAAAAGGTCTCCATCTCTAACTTTGCTGAGTTTAAAGTTATGTAATAAGTAAACTCCAAATACTTTGATTCAGCCTTAGTTAAAAGTATAGTTTAAATCACATACCACAAGTTTTCAATGAGAACTGTTAGATAAAGAAGCTGTTTACATTACCACTACCACTGATGCATCATGATTCAACAAACTCCGCTTAGAAACGTTTACTGTCAGCCCTCCATATTCATGTGCAACCCACGAGTATGGAGGACCGAATGTACCATGTCATTTTATCTAAGGGACTTGAGTATCCATGGATTTTGGTATCTTCAGGGGCTTCTGGAACCAATCCTGTCGATACCAAGGGATAAACTGTATAAAATACTGTAAAGAGATTTAATTTTGAAATAATTTAAATAAGTACAGTGACAAAGAGAGAAACTTTAATTGCCATGGCCTAAAAGTTGCGCAAATTAAGGAAAGCAAAATAACCTTGCTATACAATCACTGATATTAGGTGGGCAGAGTCACAAAACACCAGTCCAATAAGTTCAATGGATCTTTACTTGAATTTTAACTAGGTATTTGAAGGGTTTGTTCATCTGTTTTGATTTTATTTATATAAATTTTTCTAGTTCATACTATCAGAGAGCAGTAACTTGTTTCAAAATTTATGCAGTTGGTTTCATTTATTTTGATGACTATCATATTTTAATGTCAACAGATATTAAAAAACAATTTCCATCTGGAAATCTAAAGAGGTTTTAGTTTGGCCTCCATATTGAAGCATTGAGGCACCTCAAAGGGTATCAATTTGAGAGTTTTTCAGGTAATTTTTTAAAGCAAGGTCAAACCCAAGAGAATAAAGGTGAATCCTACAGTGATAACTGCAGGAGCAGGCCTGTAAGGTAATCAGTCAAGCAATTTACAGACAAAGCACAGACGGCAATTACAGATTTAGAACAGACAATAAGTTATCAACTTTGACAATGCAAAAGGAAAATAATAGAAGACAAAAATTGGGAGGTGAAGGAGGACAGGGGTTAATATCATCATCTTACAAAGTGAGGAGCCAAAAGACACCGTCTCTGGCTGCTGCTGCTGCTGCTAAGTCCAGCTCTGTGCGACCCCATAGACGGCAGCCCACCAGGCTCCTCTGTCCCTGGGATTCTCCAGGCAAGAATACTGGAGTGGGTCGCCAGTTCCTTCTCCAATGCATGCAAGCATGCTAAGTTGCTTCAGCCGTATCAGCCTCTGCACGACCCTATGGACCATAGCCCACCAGGCTCCTCTGTCCACAGGATTCTTTAGGCTAATGTGAAACTAAAGAAAAGCACACTAAGTGAGCATCATTATTGCACAGAAATTTTGCTTAAGAAACAACAGCGGTAACTGTGCGCCAGGCACTTACTAAGAATTTTTAGGAGCTGTTCATTCAACTATACAATACAATGCTTTAAATGAGTCTTTGGGGAAAAAAAAAAAAGGAACTTCCCTGGCAGTCCAATGGTTAGGACTTTGCCTTCCAATGCAAGGAGTGGGGGTTCCACCCATGGTCGGGGAACTAAGATCCCACATGCCTTGGGACCAAAAAATCAAAACATAAAAAAAAGAGAAGCAAAACTGTAGACTTTAAAAAGACTTTAAAAGTGGTCCACATCAAATAATCTTTCAAAAAAAAAAACTGAAGCTACAGGGTAACCAATCAGTTCAATTCAGTCTCTCAGTCGTGTCTGACTCTTTGAGACCCAATGGATTGCAGCATGCCAGGCTTCCCTGTCCATCACCAACTCCCGGAGTTTACTCAAACTCATGTCCATTGAGTCAGTGATGCCACCCAACCATCTCATCCTCTGTCACCCTCTTCTGCTTTCAGTCTTTCCCAGCATCAGGGTCTTTTCCAATGAGTCAGTTCTTCGCATGAGGTGGCCAAAGTATTGCAGTTTCAGGGTCAGTATCAGTCCTTCCAATGAATATTCAGGACTGATTTCCTCTAGGATGGACTGGTTGGATCTCCTTGCAGTCCAAGGGACTCTCAAGAGTGTTCGCCAACACCACAGTTCAAACGCATCCATTCTTCGGTGAAAGCTTTCTTTATAGTCCAACTCTCACATCCATACATGACTACAAGAAAAACCACAGCTTTGACTAGACAGACCTGCATTTGCAAAGTAATGTCTCTGCTTTTTTTTTTTTTTTTTTTAATTTTTTTATTAGTTGGAGGCTAATTACTTCACAACATTTCAGTGGGTTTTGTCATACATTGATAAGAATCAGCCATAGATTTACACGTATTCCCCATCCCGATCCCCCCTCCCACCTCCCTCTCCACCCGATTCCTCTGGGTCTTCCCAGTGCACCAGGCCCGAGCACTTGTCTCATGCATCCCACCTGGGCTGGTGATCTGTTTCACCATAGATAGTATACATGCTGTTCTTTTGAAATATCCCACCCTCACATTCTCCCACAGAGTTCAAAAGTCTGTTCTGTATTTCTGTGTCTCTTTTTCTGTTTTGCATATAGGGTTATCGTTACCATCTTTCTAAATTCCATATATGTGTGTTAGTATGCTGTAATGTTCTTTATCTTTCTGGCTTACTTCACTCTGTATAAGGGGCTCCAGTTTCATCCATCTCATTAGGACTGGTTCAAATGAATTCTTTTTAACAGCTGAGTAATATTCCATGGTGTATATGTACCACAGCTTCCTTATCCATTCATCTGTTGATGGGCATCTAGGTTGCTTCCATGTCCTGGCTATTATAAACAGTGCTGCGATGAACATTGGGGATGCACTCCAGTATTCTTTTTTTTTTTTTTTTTTTAATTTTTTTTATTAGTTGGAGGCTAATTACTTCACAACATTTCAGTGGGTTTTGTCATACATTGATATGAATCAGCCATAGATTTACACTTATTCCCCATCCCGATCCCCCCTCCCATCTCCCTCTCCACCCGATTCCTCTGGGTCTTCCCAGTGCACCAGGCCGGAGCACTTGTCTCATGCATCCCACCTGGGCTGGTGATCTGTTTCACCATAGATAGTATACATGCTGTTCTTTTGAAACATCCCACCCTCACCTTCTCCCACAGAGTTCGAAAGTCTGTTCTGTATTTCTGTGTCTCTTTTTCTGTTTTGCATATAGGGTTATCGTTACCATCTTTCTAAATTCCATATATATGTGTTAGTATGCTGTAATGTTCTTTATCTTTCTGGCTTACTTCACTCTGTATAAGGGGCTCCAGTTTCATCCATCTCATTAGGACTGGTTCAAATGAATTCTTTTTGACGGCTGAGTAAAATTCCATGGTGTATATGTACCACAGCTTCCTTATCCATTCATCTGCTGATGGGCATCTAGGTTGCTTCCATGTCCTGGCTATTATAAACAGTGCTGCGATGAACATTGGGGTGCACGTGTCTCTTTCAGATCTGGTTTCCTCAGTGTGTATGCCCAGAAGTGGGATTGCTGGGTCATATGGCAGTTCTATTTCCAGTTTTTTAAGGAATCTCCACAGTTTTCCATAGTGGCTGTACTAGTTTGCATTCCCACCAACAGTGTAAGAGGGTTCCCTTTTCTCCACATCCTCTCCAGCATTTATTGCTTGTAGACTTTTGGATAGCAGCCATCCTGACTGGTGTGTAATGGTACCTCATTGTGGTTTTGATTTGCATTTCTCTGATAATGAGTGATGTTGAGCACCTTTTCATGTGTTTGTTAGCCATCTGTATGTCTTCTTTGGAGAAATGTCTGTTTAGTTCTCTGGCCCATTTTTTGATTGGGTCATTTATTTTTCTGGAATTGAGCTGCAGGAGTTGCTTGTATATTTTTGAGATTAATCCTTTGTCTGTTTCTTCATTTGCTATTATTTTCTCCCAATCTGACGGCTGTCTTTTCACCTTACTTATAGTTTCTTTTGTAGTGCAAAAGCTTTTAAGTTTCATTAGGTCCCATTTGTTTAGTTTTGCTTTTATTTCCAATATTCTGGGAGGTGGGTCATAGAGGATCTTGCTGTGATTTATGTCGGAGAGTGTTTTGCCTATGTTCTCCTCTAGGAGTTTTATAGTTTCTGGTCTTACATTTAGATCTTTAATCCATTTTGAGTTTATTTTTGTGTATGGTGTTAGAAAGTGTTCTAGTTTCATTCTTTTGCAAGTGGTTGACCAGTTTTCCCAGCACCACTTGTTAAAGAGGTTGTCTTTTTTCCATTGTATATCCTTGCCTCCTTTGTCAAAGATAAGGTGTCCATAGGTTCGTGGATTTATCTCTGGGCTTTCTATTCTGTTCCATTGGTCTATATTTCTGTCTTTGTGCCAGTACCAATGTCTCTGCTTTTTAATATGCTGTCTAGGTTGGTCATAGCCTTTCTTCCAAGGAGCAAGCATCTTTTAATTTCATGGCTGCAGTCACCATCTGCAGTGATTTTGGAGCCCAAGAAAATAAAGTCTCTCACTGTTCCCTTGTTTCCCAATACAGGAACCAATACTGGTGATATAATTACAACAATGCAACTTTATAAGATGAAGATGACAAGAGAGAGAACCGGTACAATGAAAACAGGCTGATACCTCATGCATCAGTGCAGGAAGTCAAAAGGCAGCAACATCTAAAACTAGTAAGCCAAGAAAGAGAGGCATGAGCGTATTGCTTAGGTATATGGAGGTCATCCCCAGGAGAACTGGACACTGAAACCATTTTTTTTTAAGGTTTTAAGTGGTTCCTTTGAGACATAGGTCTAGGATTGGAGAGAAATGGGACAGAGGACCACTGCTTTCATATATTAGAAAATGTCTGAACTACTTACATTTTTCACCATGTGAATGATTTACTTTGACCATTTCTTTCAAATTTACTTAATAATATTTTTCCCCAAAAAAGCAGCAATCCGATATGTCCTACTATCTCAGTCAGGTGAAATTCTTTTCTATTTTAATGGTTTCTAGAGAATGAACTAACAATAAAAGGTTAACAGGTCAGCACGTCACAAATTTTTCAGTTCATGTTGCAATCGGTAAATTAATATAGAGTGATTCTACAAATATTAAGATGTGGCCTTTTCTGGCCTAAAATGGCAAAACACACAATCCATGGTCTGAAAGGTACTGCTTACCCATCTGTCCCACCTTCAATATCTTTGTTCTTTATTCCTCTTTGTAAGAAAAGTCAGACTTTCATACCCTGTTCAGTTCAAGGGAAAATTTCTGATGAGAGTACTGATACTAACCAACCAAAGCGATCATCATCTCCATCATCACAGGCTACAGCTTTAGTCCTGGTGATTACGGCAGAGAAGTGCTGACGCAACCTAGGCAAGTGCTGCAGATGGTGGACTAAATCCAACAGGAGGTCTTGCATATTATTCACCAAGGTCACAAACCAGAGTTTCAAGAGCTCAAGGCAGCCCATACACACATTTGGTTTGGCCTACCTAATGCTGGCTCACACTGTAATTTTCAAGAAGTGGCCAATGTCTAAAACTGAGAGAATTCAAATAAAAATACAGATTTCCACCTTTTCTCAATAAATCAGTAAGGGTAACCACTCAAAACTGGGTTGAGTGCTCCAATTTGTCACCCCTAGCCTATGTCCCTCATTCATGTTACCAGTCTGGCCTTATAGTCATTTATATTTCTGATCTTTGCTATAAAAGATAAAACACGTGCATGTCTACTTGACCACAACTTACTGTCTGCCAACTGTCTTACTTTGACTAGAACTAGGACTGAAAGACAAATTTTCAAAAAGTGGTAAATCCATAAGATATCTGATTGATATCTTATGAGATAACATTTAAAAGCCAGAAATAAAAACACTAAAGCACAAAGTCCAATAGCTAGCACTGTAATCTACATTTTCAGTAAAACAGTCATCATTTACTTACATTTTAATGTCTCTCCAGCATATGGTATATGCAACTTAAATCGGTCACAGTTGGGTCCAGGAGTCAATGACGTGCAGCTTTTTAAAAAAGAAAGAAAAGAAAAGCATTTCTCAAAACCCCACATATTTATATTTAATAAAGTTAATTAAAAGTAACCTTACAGACCAAAGATTAAAACACTGACTTATAGACCAAAATAAAAGTGCTTAATGGTCATGGAGGCTAAGACAAAATAAGACCTGTGCTCAAAGAAATAATTCATTTATCTCACAATAAAACCTATATGCCTTCTAACATTAAATACCAACATTGCTTCAGCTACTTCTCTCAAAGAAGTGTATCTCAACTTTGAAAACAGGTACATGATCCAAAACAGGTCTATAGTCTTTGATGCCAAGAATTGTAAAAGAAGCACAGTTTTATGGTCATATTTTATATATAGACTCTTAGTTTTCACTCAGTTAGTACTAAAAAGAGCCCACTTTTGGCCTTTTTCTGGTACCAGATGGTTTTCTCTCTTTCCCTGAAAACAAGGCGCTTCCTCTAGATTTGGCACCCCATAACTTACATCTGTAGCAGAGCACAATGCTCTGCACTCAGTTTCAGATAAAATGCAAATTTAAAAGGGAGGGGGGGTGAGTTAGTCACCCAGGTCTCAACAGCTTGTTGTTTTTTTTTAAATCTATTACTTCGTAAAGTTATACAATGTTCTTTGTTCTTTACACAGATTTACTTTGTAAGCTATCTCTCATGATCTTCTGAGTCATAACTTCAACTGTGTAACAGCAATATTGGCTTCATAAATTAATAAAATATTAATATGAAGTCAGTTGAGGAAGTTGTATGTCTTCGTTTAGTCAAAAAAATAAGCAAAGCTTTTCATTGGTACAGTAAGAAGGCTAAATTTTTTCATAACTCTAAAACTGCCTATGAAACATTTCTGAAAAAGAACCTGCATAAGTGGTTTAAGGAAAGGAAGCACTGTTGGAACAAACGTACCACTTCCCTAGATGGCCACTGTGAAAGGCAACCGGCATTTGAAACTAAATTTGAGAAGTGCTGACTCTAAAAACACTAACTCAGAGCTCATATTAGATTTACTATTACTTTTTCCCAAAACTCTGTGAATGTGAAAGAGAAAAGTAGACAAATTTTAATGTATTTAGCATAAACCAGACTGAGTGACTGAGTACGCACACCAGGTCGAGTATTCCTCTTTATCCTTAGGGGCCAATAAAAACATTAGCTTATAAACTAAACAACAAAGCTGCACTAATAATTACAGAGTAACTTACTTTAATTTTTTTTTACAAGTTTTAAGATCACAGTCTCCTTTACCTTTCAACATAAAAAATTCTTTGGGGCACATTTTATTGAAGGTACTAAAATATCTCTCTTATAGTATCTTTTCTAGCCTACAACATAGTAGTTCTTTGAAAACACTCATGGAAAACACTTAAACACTAACATTATAAAATATGAAGTATAATCTAATGACAGAAATTACTCTACAAGCAACACCAAGAATTTTTTTCTCTTACATTATATTCAACCATGTTTTTAAATAATTTAACAAATAAGCATACAATCAAGTGTCTTTGGAGGCCTGAAGATCAAATCACCTACATCACTTAATGACTGAAGTTATTAATAGTACAGGAAATCCTCAAGATTAATCTGATTCTAATTTGAATAAACTCATCCTTCTACAATGTGAATTAAATTTTGAAATAATTACAGTCACTGTGGTGCCATACTCTGTATTATTCACTTTATGCTTAAACCAGGACTAGGAAAGTGTCTTTGTGCTCTGCCCTTTCACCTTCCTCCCTTTCTACTTGAATGGCTGGTTCCAGCCACCTCAGGGCAGAAAAAATACATTTCTCCATCTGATTGATTCACTCACTGATTCTTTTCACTTAGATAAGACTGACTGAACATTGTTCCACGTCTTAGGAATACAGGGTGGACAAGATAGACAAGAGCTACAGTCTCATGATACTTACATTCTGGCAAGGGAAGGAAAAATGATTAAAAAGAGAGAGAGAGAGAGACAAATGTACAAAGATAGTTTAAGATTGCTAAATGTGATGAAGAAAATAAAACAGTGAGCTGCAATAAAACGGGAGCCACACGATGCTGGAAGACTGGAAACGACCCTTGGAGGTGGTGAAATCCGAAACCTGAATAACGCAAAGGGGCCAACTATGCACAGTTCTGGTGAAGAGCATTCCAGGCAGAGGAAACAGCTGGTGCAAAGGCGTGAAGGCAGGAACAACTTGGGTATTTCTGCGGGAAGGAATCTTGCTAAGTCTGGGCAGTGCAGCTAGAGCAGAGTGACTGCAGGAGATCAGAACAGCAAAAGATCAGGACAAGAGATACACAAGGGACAGACCACGCAGAGCCACGGAAGTGGTGGCGATTAATTCAGATTTTATTCTGAGTACAAAGGAGGGTTTTAGGAAGAGTATTATTATCTGAGTCTAAGTTTTTAAAAGATTATCCAGTACACTGTATGGAAAAGGGGACTATGAAAAGGTGAACCAGAAACCAGGAAACCAAAGAAGAATCCATTACAGGCAAGAAAGATGCTGGGCCCTTGGGCTGGGGAAACAGCAGGGGCGATGGAGATAAGAGGATTTACTCAACAGGGACAACTAGGAGAGAAGCAAGCTGAGGGAGAAGGGAAGTCAAGAGCTGAAAGTCAGCTGACAGCCAATTCTTCCTGGAAACAGAGGCAGGTCTGTGGGAGGGCCAGACAATCTAAAAGAGCCACTAAAGCTGCACACACACAAAAAAGAAGATCGAAGAAAAACTCATCAAAAAAGAGCCCTGTCTGATGTTGGAAAGATCACTTACTTGAAGTGGGGATGATGGCAGGGGTAACAGTCCTCAAGCAGGACTATACATGGGTTACATCAGCTAGTCTCCAGTTAACTGCAGGGCTTCAGTCTGGCTGAGAGGTATACACAAATTTGGGGCCAAGAACCAAGCTGTTCAAGGAGCAGAGAAGAAAGGCTAAGCTGCCTCCCCCTCCTAAACAGCACTCAGCTCCTCCTCCAAGGAAACGTTAAGCAAATTACTTAAAATATCTTGTTATGCGGTCTTCCATATTTCTTAGGATAAACAGCTTGATGGGAAACAAGCCAATGTCATCTTACCTAATGGTTCGTTTAAGATTAAACTGTTTCCCCTTTTTAAATTACCTCAGTCTAAAACTGGTTTTGGTCATGTTATTTAATTTACTGTGAAATTTCAAATCATACTCAAGGAGGCCAATAGTTTTTCAATTAATAAAAAAAAAAGGTTTGGGTTAAAAAATACTGAAAAACACATATAAAAAGAAAGGTTCCACGTATGGAAAAGAAAGATCTGTGTGCAATGGCTGCAAACAGCAGCCTCCTTGGTAGTGTATGCAACCTGTTGCCTGTACAGGGAGCCCTAAGGGACCTTGGAGACAACTCTTCCTAGTGGGCATTCATGACTGGCCTGCTGTTTCTCAATCTAGACTCCAGACAGGTATGCGCGGTGCCTTTGGAAAGCCCCAGGGCACAGTGGCCAGGGTCCACATTGGCCAGGTCATAATGTCCATCTGCACCAAGCTGCAGAACAAGGAGCATGTGATTGAAGCCCTCCGCCGGGCCAAGTTCAAGTTCCCTGGCTGTCAGAAGATCCACATCTCCAAGAAGTGGGGATTTACCAAGTTCAATGCGGATGAATCTGAGAACATGGTGGCAGAAAAGCGACTCATCCCTAATCGTGGTCCCCTGGACAAATGGAGGGCCCTGCACTCATGAGCATCAGCTCTGTTCCCTCCTTAATCACGCTCACCAATAAATGCTATTTCCTGTCAAAAAAAAAGAAAAGAAAGATCTAAGTGTGCTTATGTCTATGTACAAAAACAGATTTCAAAAAGAGCATCACCAAAATGTAGTAGGATTTAGGGTGATCCTTAGAACTTTCTTCAATGACCTTCTGCATTGTTTTGATTAATAATGAACATGAACCATTCTACAATTAAATATTTTAAAGCTAAACATATTCTTTTACATTTTGACTCAGGAAACTTGGTTATGATGGCTTCATTTATCTTTTTCTTCTAAAGTGCTTCACTCCTTTTCAAAAGGAAATACGACAGGGTGATTTACTGATGAACAGTCTTCAAATGAGATGTATGAAACTCTTTATATTATGCCATCACAAAACATGACATTTCTAATATTTATTATCTCTCACAGTTTCTCACATGTCAGGGTTTAGGAATGGCTTGGAAGGGCAACTCTGGTGTAAGGTCTTCCATGAAGTTGTAGTCAAATGCAGTAACAGAGAATGCAGTATTAGTCCTTGTGTAGGGCAAGTACTCCTAAAAAGGCATTTCCTGACCCAAGTATGAAAAAGCTAGTAAGTAAGAAGCTACTAACTTCATTAAAATTATATTTGCATAATGGCAACTTGCCCTAACATAGTTAGATCTAAAATTTAAAAAGACCAATATCTTTTAATAATAAAGTAATTTTTGATGACTTAGAAATTGCTGACGATTCAAATGTAACTTCAAATTTGCCTTTCAACTATATTTTTGTTTTCTTACTTTTTATTCATTTTCGGCCACACCAAGTGGAGGCTCATGGGATCTTAGTTCTCTGACCAGGAACTGAACCCAGGCCCTCAGCAATGAAAGTATAGAGGCCTAACCACTGGACCATTGAGGGATTCCCTCTCAACTATATTTCTTGAGTGTTGACTACACATCAAGCATTGCGCTAGATGCTGGGAATACAGCAATGACAAGAACAAAAAGATATCATCTTACCATCATAACATATAAAGGGTCTGGGGATGAACCATGCTCTAAAAATGTACCTTCCACTAAATTCTAATTACCTCATTATACTGGAGATTCACTATTTTAAAGTCTAACAGGTAAGAAAACAAAGGGTGTTGAGCTCCCTTTTAGAAAGGTTGTGCATGTAGGAATTCCCAAGTGACGCTTCAGTTCAGTTCAGTTTGGTCGCTCAGTCGTATCCAACTCTTTGCAACCCCATGGACTGCAGCATGCCAGGCCTCCCTGTCCATCACCAACTCCCGAAGTTTACTCAAACTCACATTCATTGAGTCAGTGATGCCATCTAACCATGTCATCCTCTGTCATCACCTTCTCCTCCTGCCCTCAATCTTTCCCAGCATCAAGGTCTTTTCAAATGAGTCAGCTCTTCGCATGAGGTAGCCAAAGTATTGGAGCTTCAGCTTCAACATCAGTCCTTCCAATGAATATTCAGGACTGATTTCCTTTAGGATGGACTGGTTGGATCTCCTTGCAGTCCAAGGGACTCTCAAGAGTCTTTCCAACACCACAGTTCAAAAGCATCAATTCTTTGGCACTCAGCTTTCTCTATAATCCAACTCTCACATCCATACATGACTACTGGAAAAACCACAGCCTTGACTAGACGGACTTTTGTTGACAAAGCCAACATGTCTCTGCTTTTTAATATGCTATCTAGGTTAGTCATAACTTTCCCTCCAAGAAGCAAGTATCTTTTAATTTCATGGCTGCAGTCACCATCTGCAGTGATTTTGGAGCCCCCCAAAAATCAAGTCAGCCACTGTGTCCACTGTTTCCCCATCTATATGCCGTGAAGTGATGGGACCGGATGCCATGATCTTAGTTTTCTGAATGTTGAGCTTTAAGCCAACTGTTTCACTCTCCTCTTTCACTTTCATCAAGAGGCTCTTTAGTTCTTCTTCACTTTCTGCCATAAGGGTGGTGTCATCTACATATCTAAGGTTAATGATATTTTTCCTGGCAATCTTGATTCCAGCTTGTGCTTCTTCCAGCCCAACATTCCTCATGATGTACTCTGAGAAAGAGAAGGTTCCTCTCAAGTTAACATCAAATAGGCAGTTTACTCTGGTACCTTATTAAGAACTTGGAGCTAACCACTGACGTTATAAAATGCTAAGCATAATAACCTTCTCAAACTATCATCCCTACAATCTCCTATTTCCCATCTAATCACATGACTCTCAATATTATCTTTGATCTATTTTCTAATTGTGGTTTGTTTTTCCTACCAGTTCTAAGATTCTTGGTGCCAAGAACTGGTTTACCATTTTCAAAATGTCTTAGTACAACAATCCAGCACAGTGCTACAAACCCAGCACTGATGACTGAAATCATCAACTAAACTCAAAAATTATCATTTTATAGACGACAACAGATTGGAAACCACTTCCAAGGCACTCTAGTCCATCTTAGTCTCCCTGACCTAAGCATCTTTAAATCATCTCTAATCTTCAGAATCCAGCAGCACTTATGTCCAGGACACGGAGAGTCCAACAACTATGCACGGAGGTAAAGGTTTGCTGAATGAAAGGTTTGCATAAAACTTGATTCCCAGTCTAGTGCTTTTTTCCTGCAAGAACCGAGGATTTAACTAGAATTGGGAAGCCGTTCTCATCCTCACCTCTGAGAAAGTTAAAAGTGACTATTTGTGGAAGGTCCTCCCTTTGAAGAATTGTCCATGCAACTCAGAATTTAAAGTCATAACCTAAAATTACTCTATTTTCAAAATAAATAATAACAATAGCAGCTAACATTTATTGGGCGTTTACTGTGCAAAGGTCACTAAGTTCTTTAATTAAACTATTTAAGCCCACAGCAACCTTCAGCAATAGGTACTATTATTGTCTCCATTTTACAGATGAGGAAACTGAGGCAAATGGAAGCTATGTAATTTGCTAGTAAGTGACAGAGCTGGGATCCAAGCCCAGGATGTCTAGCTCCAAGGCCCATTTTCTTTTCTTTTTTGAGGCCCATTTTCTTAACCACCAAACTAAATCATCTCTCAATAATTAAAGAGAAAACCATCAGAATTAGTGAAAAATGTGAATTGTAACTCTTCTCAACAAATGTATTTGATTAAATCTGTGCTGCAGTGTTGACACTCTTGATTTATTCAGCAAAGTCTTTAAATAATAGTGAAATGTAAATTTAGATTTGAATCCTTTTCAAATCATTACTTGAGTTCCTAATTACTGAGATCATACTCAAATTAGGAGAGTTTCACTATAAAGAAGAAAAGATAGGCAATTTCACAACACTTTACACGATCTGAGTAACAGCCAAGAATTAATCTTGATTTAACAAAGTTAAATGAAGATATTCTACAAGCTTTAAGACATCAGCATTTTTAAGACAATGCAAAATATATGCTTTCCAGTTTAAAGCTAAACCTATTATTTGACATACTTTCTGGAAAAAAGTAATGACAAACCATTTCTATTCTTCAAGCCACCTAAAAAGAACAAAGCAGATGAGTCTAGGGTTCCTTCCCTGAGTAAACGTCAGTTTCCTTTACTCTATTAATTCACCATTTGGCATGTTCTCCTACATAGCTTCCTGTTTTCTTGATAATGACGTGTGTGCTTAACCAACAATATTTAACATCAGCTAAGAAGGAAGTCTTCAGCTTTGGCAACCTAAAATGCCAGGTGAGTATGAAGCAAAAACAGGCTCAAAGACCAATAACTGCATTTTAAATAACTATTAAGTCATAAATTAGAGTGAATTATTGTGAGTTGATATTCAGCACAGTTTCATTTTACAGAGTTAATTTTCTCTGAATTAACTCTAACATCAAAAATTCCACTCAGACTAAAGCACTTTCAAAATTATCATGGTTTCCAGACTGAAATTCAGCAGTAAAGAAGCTAGAAGGCTGAAGTAGGATATCTTAACAGCTATCTAAATAATCTATAAAATGGGCATTTTATCTGTGGAGGTATCTGAACTTCTGATTCACAGAATCTTTCACCTTCAGTCTTGGAAGGAAATTATGGTGCAACTAGTTGACTACATCAAAACCCACTAGAGCAAGTCTTAGGCCTTTCTACAAGAAGACTCATGGATTAAAACTGGTAAAAGAAAGCAGCAAAATCACACTGAGGTAGATGTTTCAGATGATTATCCAGGTGACTGGAACTACCCGCTTGATGACATATGATGTTCCTAATATACCAAGTACATCCTCTACATCTCTAAAGTCTAAAATCTATTTCTGAACCCTACTAGAAAGTGAGGGATTTAATTCATAGCATAGGAATTCAAAATGCCATTACCAAAATAAGTGACTCAGCCCAGAATGTTTTAAAAATTATAAAATTAAAATATTCAAAAACACATGTTTGCCAGTTCATGTGGCATCAACTGTTATTCTCAGTTTCTCCGCTGTATCTCCATTTACAAGTGAGAGGTTTCAACTCTACTTTAGAGTGGGAAATATTTTTAAATCTTAGTAGGTGTTCTATAGCAAAAACGTGGTTTACATTATAATATCGTTTCAGTAGGAATAATGGGCTCAAATACTATTTTTAACAGTTAAGTAGGCAAGGGGAAATCCTTTAACTTTTTGAGATAGACGCTTAGCTCATTACTGTTCAACCTTTCTTCTTTTCTAATATATGCATTTAATTCACTCTGTTAACAGAACAGAAAAGAAAATTAAGAGGATTATCTTAATAAGTTCCGGATAAGTGTTTGATAAAATTAAATATCCATTCATGATTTTTTTCACACTCTTTGAAAACAAGGATAAAAAAGAAACTTCCTTAATATGGTAAAGGCCATCTATAAAAAACTTACAGCAACATCATGCTAGTAACAAAATGTTAAATTTTTCCCTCTGAGACAGAGAATGAAACAAGGATATCCTTTGTTACCACTTTTACTTAATATTGAAATGGAAATCCTGGCTAGTACAAAGTTTGAAGTATGAGGAAATAAGGGTATAAACATTGGAAAGGAAGAAATAAAACTATACTCATTTGTAGGTAATATGACCTTATGTAGAAAGCATTTTAAAATCTTCACATCTATCACTGGAAATGACATTCAAGTTTAGCAAAGCTGCTAGACAAAGAACACACACAAAATCAACTGTATACTGTATATGTATATCGATATACCATCAACAGTTAAAAAACAAAAGCTTTTAGAAAGATGCTATTAAAAACATCAAACAATCAAATATATAGAAATAAATGTCACAAAAGGTGCACAAGAGCACTATATAGAAAAGCTATTACTAAGAAGAAAATAAAACCAAAAAAAGAACATAGATACCATGTTCACAAATTAAAAGAAACACAATGAAAAGACAACAGTTCTTAAGTTGATCTGGAACCTGAATGGCAGAATCTAAAATGTAAATGGAATATTAAGAACTAAGAATAGACCAGATTCTCTTGATGAAGAAAAACTTGAAAGAGTTATTTATAATAGCCAAAAGGTGGAAACAATCCAAGGGTCCATCAACTGATGAATGGATAAACAAAATGTAGTCTACACACATAATGGAATGTTATTCAGTAGCCTTAAGAAAGAAATTTTGACACATGCTACAATATGGATTAACCTTGAAAATGCAACAGTAAGTAAACAAGCCAGCCACAAAAGGTCAAATACTATATGATTCCAACTATGTGGTACACAGAGTAGTCAAATTCAAAGAGACCAAAAAGAGAATGATGGTTGCCAGGGGCTTAGAGAAGAAGGGAAAGAGTGTTTACTGAGTACAGAGTTGCAATTTTGCTAGATGAAAAAGTTACAGAGATAGATGCTGACAATGACTGCACAATAACATGAATATACTTAATGCTACTGAACGTAAACTTAAAGTGATTAAAATGGTAAAGTTTGTGTGATATTTTACCACTATAAGAAAAAAACTCGTAGGAGAACCTGCTCTATTGGCTAACAAAAATTATTATAAAACATGAAAGTACTGATATTGGTACAAAGATAGGCAAAAGGAACAGAGAAACAGAAGAGAGAGTCCAGAGAAAGACCCTCACATACCTGAACACTTGATTTCTGACAAAGGTAGCTCTACACAGAAGTGAGGGAAAAAAATTGTTTTCAATAAATGATGCTGGGTCAGCTGGACATATTGATACTTATAGTGAAAAATATGAAACCCAATGCCTACCCTCATAACATTCCACAAAAATCAAGTCCAAGTGGATTGAAGCTCTGAATGTAAAAAAAGAGAAAAAAGAAAAATATTTTTAGAAGACAACCTGGGATGGAGGGAGATAATGGAAGAATATCTTCAAGAACTTGGGGTGAACAAACAAGGACCTACTCTAAAGCACAGGGAACTTGGCTCAATGTCACCTGGCAGCCTGGATAGGAGGGGAGTTTGGGGGAGAATGGATACATGTATATGCATGGCTGAGTTCCTTTGCTGTCCATCTGAAACTATTACAACATTGTTAACCAGCTATGTTCCAATACAAAATCAAAACCTTTAAAAAAATAACTTGGGGTGAACAAAAGTTCCCCAAAAGCACTAACTATAAAGGAAAAGATGGGTAAATAGGATCACATTAATATTATTACAGATCTGTTCATCAAAAAATACCATTAAGGGAGTGAAGGTGGTGTGAGTGATAAAGAACCTGCCTGACAATGCAGGAGACATAAGAGATGTGGGTTCAATCCCTGGGTCTGGAAGAGCCCCTGGAGGAGGGCATGGCAACCCACTCCAGTATTCTTGCCTAGAGAATCCCATGGACAGAGGAGTCTGGTGGGTTACAGTCCATAAGGTCTCAAAGAATTGGACATGACTGAAGCGACTTAGCACACACATAAGGCAGTGAAAGACAACCCTCAGAGTGGGAAATGATACAACATACAAAATTGATTAAAGCTCATATGCAGAATAAATAAAGAACTCCTGTATAGTCGGTAAGAAAAAGGCAACTAAGTTAGCAGATCCAAAGGGGCACTTCATAAAAGGGGATCCAAATGGTCAATAAACATATGAAAATGTGCTTAACTCAATTAGTCACCAGGAAAATAACAACTTAAACCCACAATAAGCTACCACAACACACCCATCAGGGTAGTTAAAATTAAAATCTCAACCAAGTACTGACAAGGATGAAGACAAACGAGAACTCTTATACTCTGCTGGCAGAAGTATAAATTGGTACAGCCACTTTAAAAACCCACTGGACAGTATTTATTAAAGCTAAATATATATACAACCCTGTGATCTAGCAATTTTACTCCTAAAATGATCCCAATTGATATATGTACATATACTTCACCAAAGAATTTGTTGTTCAGTCACTAAGTTGTGTCCAACTCTTCTGTGACACCATGGACTGTAGCCCACCAGGCTCCTCTGTCCATGGGATTTCCCAGGCAAGAATACTGAAGTGGGTTGCCATTTCCTTCTCTAGGGGATCTTCCCAACTCAAGGATTGAACCTATATCTCCTATACTGGCAGGTAGATTCTTTACCATTGAGCCACCAGGTAAGCCCTCACCAAAGAATATTATGTCAATAACAGCAGCAATCTTTGAAAATAGCCCCAAACTGAACAACTAAACTAGAATTTCAAACTGAACAACCATATAAATGCCTATTAGCTACAGGATGTGCTTAGTCACTCAGTCATGTACAAGTCTTTGTGACCCCATGTACTGTAGCTCACCAGGCTCCTCTGTCCATGGGATTCTACAGGCAGGAATACTGGAGCGGGTAGCCTATACCTTCTCCAGGGGAATCTTCCCGACCCAGGAATCGAACTAGGATTTCCTGCATTGCAGGCAGATTCTTTACCAGTTGAGCTAACAGGGAAGCTCAAGAAGCTAGGAAGATAAATTAGGATGTGATCATCAAAAGAAATTTTTTTTCTCAAAGAAATATTGTATAGCAATAAAATAAATAAACCATACCTACATGCAACAAGGTGGATAAACCTCACAAACATATTGCTTAAAGAGAGAATACATACTGTGTGTTTCCATTTATTTGAAGTTCAAAATCAAAAGCTTTTAAGTTTAATTAGGTCCCATTTGTTTATTTTTGCTTTTACTTCCAATATTCTGGGAGGTGGGTCATAGAGGATCTTGCTGTGATTTAGGTCAGAGAGTGTGATTTATGTTCTCCTCTAGGAGTTTTATAGTTTCTGGTCTTACATTTAGATATTTAATCCATTTTGAGTTTATTTTTGTGTATGGTGTTAGAAAGTGTTCTAGTTTCATTCTTTTACAAGTGGTTGACCAGTTTTCCCAGCACCACTTGTTAAAGAGGTTGTCTTTTTTCCATTGTATATTCTTGCCTCCTTTGTCGAAGATAAGGTGTCTGTAGGTACGTGGATTTATCTCTGGGCTTTCTATTTTGTTCCATTGATCTATATTTCTGTCTTTGTGCCAGTACCATACTGTCTTGATGACTGTGACTTTGTAGTAGAGCCTGAAGTCAGGCAGGTTGATTCCTCCAGTTCCATTCTTCTTTCTCAAGACTGCTTTGGCTATTCGAGGTTTTTTGTATTCCCATACAAATTGTGAAATTATTTGTTCTAGTTCTGTGAAGAATACTGTTGGTAGCTTGATAGGGATTGCATTGAATCTATAGATTGCTGGCTTTTGCACAACAAAGGAAACCATAAGCAAGGTGAAAAGACAGCCTTCAGAATGGGAGAAAATAATAGCAAATGAAGAAACAGACGAAGGATTAATCTCAAACATATACAAGCAACTCCTGCAGAGCAACTATACAGAACAAATATATACAAGCAACTCCTCAATTCCAGAAAAATAAATGATCCAATCAAAAAATGGGCCAAAGACCTAAACAGACATTTCTCTAAAGAAGACATACATATGGCTAACAAACACATGAAAAGATGCTCAACATCACTCATTATCAGAGAAATGCAAATCAAAACCTCAATGAGGTACTCTTACACTGTTGGTGGGAATGCAAACTAGTACAGCCACTATGGAGAACAGTGTGGAGATTCCTTAAAAAACTAGAAATAGAACTGCCATATGACCCAGCAATCCCACTCCTGGGCACACACACCAAGGAAACCAGATCTGAAAGAGACACGTGTACCCCAATGTTCATCGCAGCACTGTTTATAATAGCCAGGACATGGAAGCAACCTAGATGCCCATCAGCAGACAAATGGAAAAGGAAGCTGTGGTACATATACACAATGGAATATTACTCAGCCATTAAAAAGAATTCATTTGAATCAGTTCTAATGAGATGGATGAAACTGGAGCCCATTATACAGAGTGAAGTAAGCCAGAAAGATAAAGACCAATACAGTATACTAACGCATATATATGGAATTTAGAAAGATGGTAACGATAACCCTATATGCAAAACAGAAAAAGAGACACGGATGCATAGAACAGACTTTTGCACTCTATGGGAGAAGGGGAGGGTGGGATGATCTGAGAGAATAGCATTGAAACAAGTATACTATCAAGGGTGAAACAGATCACCAGCCCAGGTTGGATGCATAAGACAAGTGCTCAGGGCTGGTGCACTGGGAAGACCCAGAGGGATAGGGTAGAGAGGGAGGTGGGAGGGGGGATCGGGATGGGGAACACATGTAAATCCATGGCTGATTCATGTCAATGTATGGCAAAAACCACTACAATATTGTAAAGTAATTAGCCTCCAACTAATAAAAATAAATAAATAAATAAATATATTACTTTAAAAAAAATGAAGGTCAAAATCAGAGAAAAAAACTATAGTGTTTGTATACTGATAAAAATAGTACAAAGAAAGTGGAAAGTGATGACTACAAAAGTCAGAACAGTGGTCTACAAATGAGGGAAGAATGGGGTGGTGACTGGGAAGAGGCACATAAGGAGTTTCTGGGGCATTGCCGAACATTTTATTTCTTGATATGGGTAGTGGTAACTCAAGACGTTCATGTTTTAATATTCATTAAGTTGCAAGAATATGTTTTAAGCCATCTATGGTTTAACAAAGCCCTCCAGGAGACTACAATGCACACTCAGTTTGACCACTGCTATGAATGTGTACCATGTCTAGGCTCAGTATGATCACAGGAACCTGAGCTGGATTTTCTATTGCCAGTGGATCACCACAGCCACCTGCATATGCAACTTCACATTTTCCTTTCCATGATACCAAGTCATTTTGAAATAGTTTATGTTCATAATCTTCATCTCCTCCTTAATTGAACTTTTCTTAACTCTTATGGAGCCAGAAAGTTTTCTAAAAATTTGTAACTGGGAATACATGTTTCTTTACTCCAAATCAAATTATAAGTATTTGTTGAACATGAATATAAAGTGCTACACCTGGGACTTTCCTCTTGGTCCAGTGGTTAAGACCATGCTTCTGCTGCAAGGGGGCACAGGTTTCACCCCTAGTAGGGAAACTAAGATCCTGCATTTTGCACAGCACAGCCAAAAATAATTTTTCAATTATATAAATTATATTTACAGTAATGTTTATTCCATTTTATAATTTTTACTTTATATTGGAGTATAGTTGATTTACAATGTATTGTTAGTTTCAAGTATTCTTTTTTAGATTCTTTCCCACAGAGGTTATTACAGAATACAGAGTAGAGTTCCCTGTGCTATATAGTAGGTCTTGTTGATCATCTATTTTATATATAGTAGTGGATATATCATTCTTTTTATATTTGCTTTATACTATACAAGCATGCTTTATAATTAAATAAACTTGCACGTATTAGGGGTTCATAATCAAATTATTTGAGGTGCATGATTGAACAAGATCA
The DNA here is from genome assembly GCF_910594005.1 of Cervus elaphus. Classification (NCBI taxonomy): domain Eukaryota; kingdom Metazoa; phylum Chordata; class Mammalia; order Artiodactyla; family Cervidae; genus Cervus; species Cervus elaphus. Next base: position 34,118,170 of record NC_057825.1, on the reverse strand, counting down.
CTGCTGTAAGTTACAGAAAGGAGTCTCTCTCCTCAAGAACCCGAACTGTAATCAGAAGACAAAAATCAAATCTGTGAAAGTCAAACAAGGCACAACTTAAATAACAACTCAAGACAACAATAGATACAAGTCACAAAGCAATTAACATGATTAATTACCAAATTAGTGGTTAAAGAAAATAAACACAATAGAAGCTGAGGGAGCAGAGAAACCATGTACAACAGAAGTAATCAAAGAAGGTTCACTGGAATATAACTGGCCTCAAAGAATAAGTTGGGTCTGATCAAGACAGAGGAAGGAAAAATACCTACCAGCAAGTGTCCTTAAAAGGGCAAAACCAAAGACACAGTCTGCTAGAATAAAAGCTCTACGATGAACTAGAGTACATTAAACCTTTGATCCCTTAGTGCTCAGCAGCATACCTGACAACACACAGGAGGTACCTGATAACTACTGCATATATAGTACAGGTGAGCAAGTGGAGCCAGAGATGACAAGCACACTCCAAGGTCATATCAAAGTCAAAATAAGTTACATAAACATCCTGAACAGATTCTTATTCCAACTGTGGGAAAGCCGTTAATTCTTACACTAAAAAAAAAAAAAAAGAAAATTGCATAAGAAATCCCCAGGGACAAGGCCAACTTACATACTACTCCTCTACATTTAATGTATTACACAACATAAATTTAGAAAAAGCAATTTTTACACTAAACACTTTTAATTTGTTCAATAAAAATATTCCTATAACAGTTTTATGCCACCATTTTCAATCCTTGACCCCAAACATGACCTAAATGGATGCATTCCCTATTCTCGGAACTCCGCTTTATATTCTATATCATTTATATCCTATGTATCTAGATCTCAATCTCAATTCCTGCTCCTTACAAGAAAGGACTGCAGAGTGTTTATCTTGGCAGGCTCCAGTGGTTCAGATTCTCAAGGGAATGAACTAGCAGAGCCTTGATCTTTCTCTTACTGATTTTTCATGATACTCGTTTTATTTATGTTTGTATCTCCACAGTGGTTCACACTTACTAGCTGCTCAATATATGCTTTTCTAATAAAAAAAATTAATAAATCTGAGTGAACATGAACAATGCAAAGGGAAGGTACAGAAAAGAACAGACAGGAAACTGGCAAGGGACAGAGGAGGACAGAGAGAGAAAAAAAACAAGCAAAAAGTAGAAGAGTGAACTGCAGTGGAGACAGATAACAAGGTAGAGATAAAAATGGAGGATAGAATGGGAGAGCAGAGAAGAAGGGAAGCAGGAGAATTAACAGACTGCAGTGTCATTAAAGGATTCCCACTACTGTTGGTGAGAGGTGCTTTCTAAAGATGAAAGAAAAAAAAATTTTAATTCTCAAATTCTTCTAAGTGATTATGAAAAGATTTAGTAATATTAATATAAGTTTATCAAGAACTACAGCACAATGGGATAAACACACCATCCATGTATTTTACATTGTTAGGTTGTTTTAGAGGATTTTTTCCTTAGATTGCCAGCTGGGATATAAGTTAAACACCATGAATTGTAAATCCTTGTGTGAGTTAAATAGTCTGTCTCTTCCTCAATTTCCTCATCTGTAAAATGGGGATGATAGTCACTCCATGGAGTTGTTATGAGGATCCACTGACATGATACAGATAAAACTTAGATTCTGGCACAGAGTAAGTACTCACAGTTAGAAGTACTGCAAAACTGTTTTGCACAACTGCAAAATCAAAAATATGGAGAAGGAAAGACTATCTCAAACATTATTTTCATTAAAGCCTTAATTTCACTTGAGCAATAATTTTTAGAATTTAAAGCAACCACCAAAAAAACCTTCAGTGTACCCCCTCATTACTACGCCTTCTTTAGTCTACAGACAAAAGTTATCAGAAGTAGTCCCACTGTGCAGAGACTGAATCAGAGCAGGGAAATTATTTCTCCAGGGGCCAATTCAAATGGAGCCCAGGATGCGCCTCGGGTTGCACAGCAGGTCCCATGGTAGAACAAAGAGTATCAGCTGGAAGATCTACGTGGTGGCAGAGCCAGAAGAGACCGGAAGCAGCCCTCAGAGAGAGGCAAGGAAGAAAGCCTCAAGTCAAGACCAGAGACATTCACACGTTTCTGACGCACAGTAAGAAACTTACATGTCACCACTTTATACCACCACCCAGTACACACACATGTGCTGAGTATTTATGTACACATACAAGAGTACACAAGAGTGTGTATGTGTCTACATAAATTGAAACTTTTTTTATAATACTTAGCTATAATACTACATGAAATGCACTGAAATTTTTTATTCAACTCTATATTATTTGATATTTTTTAAAATGTGGATCGAGACCCACTAACATGATTTTATAACATACCAATGGATTACAACCTACCAAATGGTTTGCTACCAAAGCTCTGTCCAAAACAACCTCCAAGAATGTACCTTCCAGAAAAATGAAGACAACAGTACTATACTACACAACAGTCAAAGCTATCCATCAAACAAGTCGCTCAGTTCTAGGTGTTACACTTTAAGAAGCAGAGAGATCAACTGGATCACTTTCAGAAAAGCCAACAAGAATGGTAAAAGGACACAAATCATATGGTATAAGCAAAGGCTATATGCCAGTCTACAGAAGAGAAAAATACAAAACATGACAGCTGCCTTCCTTTATTCAAAGTGCCGTCACATGGAGAACTGATTAAGTTTGTTCCTTACTGTGTCAATAAGCAGAAGTGACACAAAAGCACTTTCTAACAGCCCAGGTGCCCAATGAGTGGCCTTGGGACTCAAGTTTCCCTGTGACTGGAGAACTAGGTATTTAGCAAGGAAGCATCACAAGGGGCTAATAGATCACATGGCGGCTGTTAGGGTTTAATGCCTCCAATCCTGAAATTCTGTTAACTCCAGACTAGATTAAGGTAATGTTAAACTATAATATGACTTCAAAAGCCAACACCAGTTCTTTATTAAGTTGTTGTTTTTTTTTTTTTGGCAGGGAGTGGGGGGAATATAGTTGCTTTACAACATTATGTAAGTTTCTGCCGTACAACAAAGTGAATCAGCTACATGTATACACACAGCCCCTCCCTATTAGACCTCCCTCCCTGCCCGCTATACCAACCATCACGGTCATTACAGAGCACGGCTCTGCTATAGCTCAGCTCCCTGTGCTGTTCGGCGGGGTCCCACCAGCCATCTGTTTTACACAGGGCAGCGCACAGGCATCAACCCCAACCTCCCAGTTCATTTCCCTCTCCTCCCCTCCGTGTCCACCCGACCGCTTTCCACATCTGCATCTCTATTTCTGCCCTGCAAATACTTTCATCTGTACCATTTTTCTAGATTCCACATATATGCATTAATATATGATATTTGCTTTTCTCTTTACAACTATATTAAGTTTTTATAAAGAAACGAATTCTACCATGAACTACATTAAACAAACTTGAAATGGCAAATGTTAACATTTTAACAAAAAACAGTATAATAAAAATTGACTAAATGTGCCTAGCCCAGTCAATAAAAACCTTCATCAGTTACAAGGAGAGAAAAACTGAATTACCACCCAAGTCACTGACATAGTGTTAAGATGTTTATCAACTTAGAAAATATAAATCTATACATAGCTTTAACAGGCAAAAAGCAAAAAAAAAAAAAAGTTATCTTTAAAATGTACAGGAACAAAGTAAGAAGGTCTCCCAAAAAAGAACTGTATTGTAAACATTCTCTCCTTACTCAAAAGTCATGCTTCTTTGGTCTATATGCAGAAAGCATAAATAAAGTAAGGATGCTCTCAGTTTTCACTGACCCACTAATTGAAAACTTTAGTAATTTTGAGAGAAGTCTGCATTCTTACAACCTTCTACCATATTTTTCTACTGTATTTGTTTAAAAAGGAAAAAAATTACCTCAGATTATCCCATGTGTAGCTAGCAATTACTTATCACTAGTATACCACTGTCTCACCACTCAGAATTCTGAAAAGGCCAGCTCTTAAACTGTTAGAATGCAGAAACCCCCTGAACAGTGATACTCAAAGTGAGGCCCACGGACCAGTACTAGACTACAAACCATTACTAATACATGATGAGACAAGAACAGATACTGAGAGTAAGAATTTGGAAATTTTTATAGCAATTTAAAAGTGCAGTTTTAAGTCTGGTGAGTTTAACATTAAAAAAGCCAGGCCTTGCATTTCATGTGTCTTTTTTAATTTCATTTTTTGACTAATTCCTTTTTATTATATTTTATAAAAGTAGGACTTGGTGACAGACTAGAAGCTTTTTTAAAACTCTAGTCACCAAAGACAACTGAGAAACATTTAGCTAAATATCCTTTATTTAAATGCCGAAGGTCTTTGATTATATAGATAAACTGCTTTACTTTGAAGTCCCCCAGTCCCTCCACTCACTTCGGTTTTCCCACTATAGTAACAAACACTATTAATTTATTCCTTGCCAAGTGTTCTTTTGATATCCCTGCTAAATTGCCAGTAATATCAATATAGCTCACTGCTTATAATTTATCATCAGATTATCTATCTGACTGCTCAGAATTTGTAACACTACTTCGTTTGTATCCAAATGTAGTTCCAACATGTTCTTGGATTCATTCCTTTTAAAAAGATATTAAGTAATTTGAGATCCAGTTTGAAGGGGATCACCCAATCTTATAATATGACTGCTAGCAGAATCTGTGGCAGCAAGTCACAATGTTTTAGAAAGTCTAAAGAAAGTTATCACTCAAGTCTAAATCCTAGGCCTCCACACCTGAAGTAGTAGCCTGCTGCATCCTGTACTCATGATTAAAGATCTGATATCTCCAATTCTGTCAATCTACCTAGACTCTCAATTCTCTATTTGAACTATTTTGGTCCCCAGAACTCTTTTCTGACGTACATGTTCTTTTAGTTCTTACACAAATAAGTACAAAGATGGATATAATACATATATGGTCTCTCTTAATGGAGAACGAAATGACAATCCGCTCCAGTATTCTTGTCTAGGAAATCCCATTGACAGAGGAGCCTGGTGGGCTACAGTCCACGGAGTCACAGAAGAGTCAGCCATGACTTAGCGACTAAACAACAATAACAAGTCCCCCCTTAAATGCAGTTCCCCTTTCCAAGATTTCAGTTACCAATGGTCAAAGTCCAAAGGAATTAATGGGAAATTCCAAAAATATACAAGTCATAAGTTTTAAGTTTCATGTCCTTTCTGAGTAGCAGGATGAAATTTTTAGCCATCCCATAAGGAATCCCCAACCATCAATGCAGTCTGCTCCTGACATCCAGTCACTGACATCGTCGGGATTCAATGATCCAGGATCACTCAAAGCAGATGATCCTCCTTCTGACAAATGGTCAAGTCGTGAGTAGCTAACACCAAGTCACAATTCCCACGTCATTCACCTCAATTCACCTAAGTCATGCAGGCATTTTATCATCTCACATCATCCTAAGAAGAAAAAGGGTGGTCACAATAAATCCTGAGAGAGACACTGCAGTCACTTAACTTTCAGTTCAGTTCAGTTCAGTCACTCAGTCGTGTCCGACTCTTTGCGACCCCATGGACTGCACTCCAGGCCTCCCTGTCCATCACCAACTCCCAGAGTTTACTCAAACTCAAGTCCATTGAGTCAGGGATAGCATCCAACCATCTTATCCTCTGTTGTCCCCTTCTCCTTCCACCTTCAACCTTTCCCAGTATCAGCGTCTTTTCAAATGAGTCAGTTCTTCACATCAGGTGGCCACAGTATTGGGAGCTTCAGCTTGAGCATCAGTCCTTCCAATGAATATTCAGGACCCATTTCCTTTAGGATGGACAGGTTGGATCTCCTCGCAGTCCAAGGAACTCTCAAGAGTCTTTCTCCAACACCACAGTTCAAAAGCATCAACTTTTTACAGTATATTTTATAATTGTGTATGTTTGTTAGTCGCGCAATCGTGTTTGACTCTGTGAGTCCATGGACTATAGGACCAGGCTCCTCTGTCCATGGAATTCTCCAGGCAAAAATACTGGAGTAGGCTGCCATGCCCTTCTCCAGGGGATATTCCAGGCCCAGGGATTCAACCCAGGTCTCCTGCATTGCAGGCAGATTCTTTACGGTTTCAGCTACCCAGGAAGCCCCATTGTCTAACTGGTCTATTTTATTATTGTTGTTAACCTCTTATTGTGACTAATTTATAAATTAAACTTTATCATAAATATGTGTGTAGAGAAAGAAAACCATATATGTAGAGTTCAATACTATCTGTAGTTTCAGGCATCACTGGGGGTTTCTAGAACGTATCTCCCGTGGATAAAGTGAGGAGAGGAGGGGAACAGCTGTACTTATAAAAACCTGCCAATAACAAAAAATTCCCAAAGATATTTTTATTATAAAAAATATGATCAATACTACTCTGAGGAAAAGTTGAATAAATATACAAGGCTGTACTACAAGAAATTATTCCAGAATGCCAATAATTACATACTTTTAGTTAAGATGTGCAATATCACTTAAGCTTCCAACTGTTCAATAACCTGAATAATGGGAAAAAGCAAAAAAAAGAAAAAAGAACTACAAAAGAGTCTGAGATTTAGGTTAAAGAATGAATCAGTGACAGTCTTAATAAAAAAAACTACACATTTTTAATTTCTGCTCCAGTTACAACTATAAAATTGTATTCTCTCCCCACAGTCTTTTTGATTTGTAGACATCTACAAACTCTTGTCAAATTATTTAAATGCTGAGAACTAGCTCATTTGTAGTAACTTACTGCCTAGAAAATATTATTTCAGATAGCCTTTTCTAAATAACTTCAAATACTGACCTCTTTCTGATGTTTAAGTTTTAGTCTCAACTGTCTAACAATTTCTAAAATCTATCCAGTAAATGGGTTTTGTTAGTGTCATATATAAAGATGTTTCACAAATGTAGATGGCCTAAACACCCATTCCACAGCATACTATATTAATAAGTGATTCTTATCTTTTTCTGGCCAATGCTTTCCTGAAAAATAAATAACATCTGATAAAGAAGACCTGGGATCCAGTTCTATCCTCCACCACTTATCAGCTAAGTAACCCTGGATGAGTTGCTTAACCTCTCTGAGACTTATGTCCTCACATGTTTTTAAATATATATACGCATAAATTTTAACGTATGATTACAAAAACATTCCTCATGGATTTACTGAAGACAAAGAAAGCCAATGAAACAAGAGCTTTGTACTATTCACAAATGCTAAATACATTTATCACCCATTTCTTTATGGTAAAAGACAGACAGGCAGATATACAGAAAGATATTGTCTACTTAGAGCTCTAAATCCACTGTTCAATTCACAATAAAACAAATTTTATGTTATTTCCAGGAATACTATTCAAAGTTCTGTCATTATTACAATATAAAATATATACCCAGACAATGAATCCTGATGATAAACCTACACCAGGAAAAGCACAAAGTGAAAAATACGCTTTTTCTGGAATTTCATTCTTCCTCAAGTTCCATTTCTTCTATCTTCTATCCCAATGTCTGTCTTTTCTCCTAATACTGAGACAAATACCTCCTGCTACTGTCTCATCCCACTGGGCTCCTACAGCAGAAACTGTTCTTAAGCCAAATCTACCTTTTTCAAAATAAACACAAGTAAAAATCTTTTACTATTAAAAAAAAAACTACAATAATATGGAAATGAAGGTACCAAGAATCCCTTCACTGCTCACACTCCTTCCCTTTCCTAAGTTAAACACTGAAAAAAGTTTGTTTAATATGCTTCCAAATCTTCCTCTGTACACTTAGAAATTCAGAGGTATACATATGGGCTTCCCTGAGGGCTCAGCAGTAAAGAATCTGCCTGCAATGCAGGAGACCCAGGTTCAATGCCTGGGTCAAGAAGATCCCCTGGAGAGGGCGTGGCAACCCATGTCAGTACACTCTTGCCTGGAGAATTGCATGGACTGAGGAACCTGGTGGACTACACCAGTTCGACTACAGGGTCGAACAGAGTTGGACACAACTGAGCAACTTAGGACGCACACATGCATGCCAGTATACACAGTCATATAGTACCTGTTTACACACGCACGCAGGTGTAACACAGTCATACAGTACCTGTTATGCTGTAGACTGACACTTAACCTACTTGGCATTCGGTCCTGACCAACATTCCTCTAGTGGCACTTTGGCAGTACAGGCAATACTTCCCAGAGGTGAGCCACTGAGATGACTCCGCTCACAGCACAGTTACTTAGAGCTTCAACAAGTATTTACCGAGTGCCTACTTTGTGCCATCTGCAGGGTTTTAAGTTTTGAACAAAACAGGCATGGTGCCTGCCCTCATAGCGCTAAAAGTCTGGCAAGACACAGCATTAAATAATCAGCTGTGCACATAATTTCAAATGGCAGTAAGTGCTAAAATAACATGTTACAGAAGAACACAGTCAGGAGATCTAATTCAGATAGGGGCTGGGGGACTCCTCTGAAACTAAAAGAAGCTGTACTCAAGATAAATCTGAAGCATTACAAAAATCAGACAATTGGTAATGGGAAAGAATGATCCAGAAGAAGGAAGAAGGTGAGCAAAAGTCCCACCTAGAAAAGGGTCTGAGGCCTTCTGGGAACAGAGAGGTCAGTGAAGCTCAGGGAAGGGAACTAGGAGGAAAGCAACATAAGACAAGGCAGAACAGGGGAGAGGCGCCCAACCACATGGCAAATCAATGAGCATTTGGAGATTTTATTCTAAGAGCAAAGGGAAGCTGTTCAATAATTCTGAATGAGTCACAGCATCTATTTTTTATTTTTAACTTAAAATAAATTGATGAGAATTACAGAGACGACCTAGAGCACTTATAAAGAGACTAGTTAGATAAGAGTTGATGCTGACAATGTAGATGGAGGGAAATGGGCAGACTGGAAATCAAAGAGCCTCTGAGAAGAGTTGATGAGACTAAAAAGATGTATTTCAAGAGGAAGGGGGCATAAGTATACCTATGGCTGATTCATATTGATGTATGGCAAACCAACACAATATTATAAACCAATTATCCTACAAATAAAAATAATTTAAAAAGCTTTTTTTTTTAAATTTCCTTGAAAAAAATAAGAAGTAAAGTAACCTTGAAGTCCATGCTCACGGTTGGGTCAGGGGTCTGTTTCAGTGGCTCCCCGTACATAGAAGCCCCTCTCAGTGTCTGTTTACTGGCCTCTGGCTTTCTTTACCCTTTCTTCTCTCTGATCTTTGCCTCTCCCAATTTTATCTCCCCATACTGTCCTTCTGCCTCCTTTCCAGCCCTTCTTTTTTCCCTCCATAACCTCCTCCCTTACTTAGATACAATATGAAATGGAAATCATTTTTAAATATCTATTCTACTTAATGAACAGTTCTTAATTTAAAATCTGGAGGATTCAAACATGTTTATATACATTCACCGAAAGACATATACCAGAATGTCTGAAAGTGAAGTTGCTCAGTCGTGTCTGACTCTTTGCGACCCCATGGACTGTAGCCTACCAGGCTTCTCCGTCCATGGGATTTTCCTGGCAAGGGGATTGGAGTGGGTTGCTATTTCCTTCTCCAGGGGATCTTCCCGACCCAGGAATCGAGCCCAAGTTTCCCGCATTGCAGGCAGACGCTTTACCCTCTGAGCCACCAGGGAAGCCCCAATGTCTACATCAGCACTATTCACAAAAGACAAAAACTAGGAGCTTCCCTGGTGGCATGGTGGTAAAGAATCCTCCTGCCAATGCAGGAGACACAGTTCAATTCCTGGTTCGGGAAGATCCCACATGCAGTGGAGCAACTAAGCCTGAGCGCCACAACTACTGAACCTGTGCTCTGGAGACTGGGAGCCACAACTACTGAGGTCCACTAGCGCTACAGCCTGTGCTCCACAACAGGAGAGGCCACTGCAAAGAGAAGCCCATATACAGCAACTAGTCAGCACCCCCAGTCACTGAACTAGAGAAAAGTCCATGTCGCAAGGAAGACCCAGCAGAGCCAAAAATTAAATAATCCTTTTTTTAAAAATACAGAAACCAGGCGCTACCCAAATATCCTCCAACAGTCAAAGAGATAACTGATGTGTTCAAATAATGGAATACTCCTTGCTCAGCCAGGAGAATCAATATATCCACCACAATGTAGAACCTTACAAACATAACATTGAACAAAAGAAACCAGACACAAAATGGTGCCTTGTGGAATATAAATCCTACTTATACCAAAAAAAAATTTTTTTTAAAAAGCAAAACTAATCTATGCTTTTAGAGGGCAAGATAGTAGTTGTGTGTGTGATGGGGAAGGAAGAATGCCAGGAGGACGTATAAAGAGCTGGTAATGTTCCGTTTCAGGGGGTGCTGATTATACAAATGTGTTCAGTTTGTGAAAATTCAGTTATATTCACATTTGATTAAGTGTAGTCTTCTGAATGTATTCTATACTTCAATAAAAGTTTTTTTAAATCAATGAGCTTAAAACTTTAATGTCCAGGGGAAGCGAGCAGTAGCAACAACTAGCCACTTTTTTGATCCATGATGCCCTCATGGATCATTAGAACCTCAAGGTCCTAATGACTTACTTTGTTTACCCCAGGAGACAACTGTGATATGGCTCTGAACCTGGAACCATGAACTCTACTCTCAGATTCCCAGCTTTATACTTAATGCTCCTCTGCTGGGCTGGGTCCTATTCTAGGCACTGAGGACATAACTGTGATGCCAGATGAGAAGCCTGCCTTCTCTGAGGCAACAAATACATGTGTGTGTACATATATTTATTTCAAGTATATGTGTGTGAGTGTGTGTATGTGTGTGTGTGTGTGTGCTTGAAATTAGCAAAAAGCCAGATCCTGTAATGGAGAAAAACAGGCAAGACCTGCTTTTGATGGTATCATCTAGCTAGATGACCCTGAACAAGTCACTTAACTTACTTGAATCTCAGTTACCTCATTTGCCTTAAGAGATTATTATAAGGATCAAATGTGATAATATCTTTCAAAGCACTTATAATGATAGCATTATTAATGGTAACAGCTCTTATCATATTACTGTCCTTACTGCTCAGTATAAGAGGGCTTCCCTGGTGGCTCAGATGGTAAAGAATCTGCCTGTAATGCAGGAGCCCCGGGTTTGATCCCTGGGTGAGGAAGATCCCCTGGAGAAAAGAATGGCTACCCACTCTAGTATTCTTGCCTGGAGAATCCCATGGACAGAGGAGCCTAGTGGGCTATAGTCTATGAGGTGGCAGAGTCAGACACGACTGAGCGACTAACACTTTGGGGCTTCCTAGGTGGCACTAGTGGCAAAGACCCACCTGTCACCACAGGAGACGCAAGACACAAGGGTTCAATTCCTGGGTTGGGAAGATCCCCTGGAGAAAGAAACGGCAATCCATTCCAGTATTCTTGCCTGAGAAATTCCATGGACAGAGGAGCCTGGCGGGCTATAATCCATAGGGTCACACAGAGTCAGACACAGATGAAGGGACTTAGCATGCATATGCTCAATATAAACTTGCTTGAGTTAACCAATGCCAGCCTGGCCTACACTAATACAGTAATAATAACAAGGAATAATAACAAGGAATTTTCTAGGTCACTAATTCTCAATTAAAAGGCTTCTATTCTAGGTAGAAGCAGGTGTATTGATAAATGGCTCTCCATTCCCTCTAAAGAGGCGCTGACACAAAGGCCTGATTCAATTTCAGCACAGCCTTCTCCAGCCTTTAAAGAGAAGCAAGCACAGACAGACAGAGCTAAGAAAGGAGAAGGCTAGACAAGTGACATCACCTCGGAGTTCAAATTAACCAACCAAAGAAAATATATGCAGTACCTTCATTTATTACCTGGTACTTTCTTGGGACCACAAAGAATCATACTTAAGATATGTGGCAGAACTAAAATCAAACAAAAACAATAAATTCAGGGGAAAGCAAAAGGGCTATGAAATCAGAGACTTAGTTTCAAATCATGGTTCTGCCATGTAACAGCCTGAGACCCTCACCTTGACCTCTCAGGACTGCTTCCTCACCTGTAACAAGAGGATGCTAATATCTACACCTTATGCAGTGATGTGATGTTGCAGGAGGTTATATACCTAATTTGCCTAGCCAGGATTATTGCTACTATTGTTGCTACTATTGTTGTGACTATTTTATAGACCTAAGTCCACTAAAAGCCACTCTTATACAGCCCAAATTGTCAACACGTTGATCTCCTCTATTTTTCCTGACTGTATCCCTCAGTCCTACACAGAACAGTATGTACTCAGACACATTTACACATAAAGCTAAAAATACAGTGTGGACACAAATCTACATGCTTGCACAGAATGAAAAGGTAAAAAAAGCCTCTTTGAGTTTTAAGAACCTCAGCTATTTGTAAAATTATGAGGGTGTTCCCCTTGCTATTATTCTAGCTAATAATAAATCTTGTGGCAGGCTCCTTTACAGAAGCTAGTTTCATAAGAATTTACAGTTCAAGAATAAGTTCACAACTTCAGTACTGTTGTAGCTTTCCTCACAGTACTTAATTCACTTTGCCTTCTCAGCCAAAGGCTTGAATCAAAGCATAAATTGAAGGGGAAAAAAAAAATGGTGAAAGACTGATAGCCTTTTCTCTAAGGTCAGGAACAAGACAAGGATGCCTGCTTTCACCACGGCTATTCAAAATAGTACTGGAAGTCCTAACTAGAGCACTTAGGCAAGAAAGAGAAATAAAAGGCATCCATACTGAGAAAGAAGCAAATACCTCTGTTTGCACATGACAAGGTCATACATTTAGAAAACCCTAAAGATTCCACCAGAAAAAAGCTGTTAGAACTAATAAATAAATTAATTAAAGTTGCAGAATACATAATTAACACACAAAATTCAGTTACAGTTCCATATATTAACAATAAATAATCTGGAAAGGAAATTACAAAAACAATCCCATTTACAACAGTATCAAAAAGAATAAAATACTTAGGAATAAACTTAACCAAGGTGCAAAAGACTTGAATACTCAAAACTAAAAAACATTTCTGAGAGAGATTAAAGGCACCGATAAACAGAAAGGCATTCTATGTTCACTGAAGACTTACTATTGTTAAAATATTGGTATTACCCAAAGCAATCTATAGATTCAATGCAATCTCTATCAAAATCTCAATGACATTTTTTGCAGAAATAGAAAATGCTATCCTAAAACTCAAATGGGAACTCAAGGGATTCACGAACACCCAACACAATCCTGAAAAAGGAGAACAAAGTTGAAGGTCTCATACTTTCCAACTTCAAAACTTAATACAAAGCTATAATACTCAAGAGTGTGGTACTGGCATAAAGATAGACATACAGACCAACTAAATAGAATAAAGAGCCCAGAAATAATCCCTTGAATATATAATCAAATGATTTTCAACAATAGTACCAAAAGCACTTAATGGGGAAAAGATTGTCTTTTCAACAAACAGCACTGGGAAAACTGGATATGCATGGGCAAAAAAAAAAACATAAGTTGAACCCTAATCTTACACCATACCCTAAAATATTTAATTCAAAAGTCAAAATGGATCAAAGACCTAATTACAAGAGCTAAGATGATAAAGCTCTTAGAAGAAAACACAGGGGGAACGCTTCATGACATTGGATTCTGCAATAACTTCTTGGTTTAAAAGAGAAAAAAAAAATTCCTGGATATTACACCAAAAGGACAGGCAACAAAAGAAAAAAACAGATAAGGTCAACTTCAACAAAAGTAAAAACTTTATGCATCAAAGGATACTGTCAACCGAGTGAAAAGGCAACCCGTGGAGTGGGAGAAGGTAAGGAATTTGATATCTAGAATACATAAAAAACTCCTAGACAACATCAATGAAAATAGGCAAAGGACTTGAACAGACATGTCTCCAAAGAAGATATATAAAACAGCCAATAAGCATATGAAAAGATACTCAACATCACTGGGGAGACGCAAATCAAAACCATAATGAGATACCACTTCATATACATTTGGATATTATTTAAAAACAATTTTTAAAAAAAAAAACAACAAGTGTTGGTGAGGGTGTGGAAAAACTAGAATCCTGTGCATTGCTAGGGGCAATGTAAAGGGCAGCAGCCACTGTGGAAAAGTCAGGTGACACTAGCGGTAAAGAATTCACCTGCCATTGCAGGAGACACAAGAGCTGCCCATTTGATCCCTGGGTCGGGAAGATCCTCTGGAGTAAGAAATGGTGCCCCACTCCACTATTCTTTCCCTGGAAAATTCCATGGGCAGAGAAGCCTGGAAGGTTACAGTCCATGGGATCGTAAAGAGTCAGACACGACTGAGTGACTGAACAGAAAGCACACTATGGAAAACAGCATGGAGACAACATAAATTATCATGTGATCCAGAACTTCCACTTCTGGGGGTATTCCCAAACTGAAAACAGGGACTCAAACAGGTGCTTGTACTCCCATGTTTATAGCAGCATTACTCACAACAGCCAAAAGGCAGACGCAACCTAAATGGCCACCTATCAAAGAATAGATAAACAAAATGTGGCATATACATGCAATGAAATATTATTCAGTCTTAAAAATGAAGAAAATTTTGGGAATTCCCTGGTAAGGACTCTGCACTCTCACTGCTAAGGGCCCAGGTTCTATCCCTAACCACAGAACTAAGATCCTCAAGGTGCAGCCAAAAAACAGAAAAAGAAAAGAAAAATTTGACACATGGTATGACATGGATAAAATTTGAAGATATTATGCTAAGTGACATAAGCCAGATACAAAAAGACAGATTCTTCCTGAGTTCACTTACATGAGGTACTTCAAGTGCTAAGATTCAAAGACAAAAAATAAAATGGTGACTGCCAAGGCTGAGGGAAGGAAGGAATGGGGAGCTCTTGTTTAATGTGAAAGTATGTAATGACACTGAACTGTACACTTAAAAATGGTGAAAATGGCAAATGTATGTTATGTATATTTCACCACATTAAAAACAAAGTATGTGCTAAGTCCCCAAGTGAACCTTCATGTTAATACTTTACTGAAACAGAAAATTTTTTAAATAATCCTTTTTAACTGAAGAAGTCTTAGGAGGCTACAAATGTGTCTACAGATGAAACAAGCAATTTTTCTGAGGGCAGTATATCTACTTAATGGTAGAACATCAAAATGGTTCCCAAAACTTCCACTTGATTCAAGATCTCTTATCAATAAGTTGGCAAGAGCAAAGGTTGAGATAAAAAACCTTTTCAGAAAACAAAAGGGATACATTTTTCAAAAAGTCAAGAGAAGCAAGGTCAATGGGAAAAACAACTTTCATAACATGCCATTAGAAAGATAACTAAATGACTCAGGAAATGTGGCCCTGGAAAGGAAAATTACAAAATTATTTCTCAAGACCATGGCATCAAAAGGCAAGATAATTCAAACAACATGGAAGCTTAAAAAGGGGGCTGTGTTACATGGATATAAGGGGTCCTTTAATATATAAGTGATAGCATAGGAACAGTTAATTGGAGCTCTGAAACAAACTGATGTGCCTATTATCATGTATTGGAAGAGCCTCACTGTAATCAAGCAACTTACAAATTTTTCATTTTAATTAAACAAAAACTAGTCAAAAAATACTACCTTAAAATTGCACAGAACAGAGAGGACAAAAATAAGGGTAGGAGTGATTTTTTTGTTCCCTTGAACAATGCAAAGTAGAGCCAGGAACTGACTAAATGAATCTTCTGTTCTTTCCTTCGCACATTAAATTGGCTACTTCCCTCTACTTATTCCCCTTCCCCAAATGAAGCCATCCTGAAATGAAGTCACTATAAGGCACGAAAAGCCCAAGACTGACAACCATCTAAAACTCCAGACTCAGATTCATCCTAGCACTCACCACCCCAGACTCTGTGGAAAGACTGTGGAATCCTAGCAAAAGTTCCCAAGGCTAGTGATGGCAGAGTTCACTGGGTCAAAGACAATATCACCACTCTGACTTTTCCCCCAAAAATCCTAAGTACAAAATATAAAATAAATGACAGCCCTTTGAAACGTTAAAAGGACCCATTAACTGTTTCATTAACATATTTATATTACTGTATTATACTATTATAATCAGAAGAAGACTGCTCAGGACAAGGGTCTAAGACAAGTAAAGAGTATGGGGCTGGGGCAGAGGAGGATGAAGAACCTGTGCTTCCAATGGTTAAAAAAGCTCAAGGACTAACTCCTAGAGGATGACCTGAACATGGTGACAGCACTCAAAACATCAATACCATGCACTGTTCCCTAGGTTTCTAGATGCTTCGGTACCTAGATAAGCACCCTGAACCCTAGCCAAAGATCTGCTCTAATATCCACAACCCCACCCACCCACTGCCCACACTAACTCTCCACCCTCCAACAGAGCTCCCTAATCTAGCCTGCACACCATCTTAGCAGGCCTTGCCAGGCAGGCTTATTAACCCTCTGCTAAAAACTGTTGCTGTCTCTGCTCAGGGCAAGCAACGTTCAGCCTCTAATAGCTGTTTAAAACTGTTAGGTTCCATCTGCTTAAAAAAAGAAAGCTTGTATCTTCACACCCATTCATTCTTCAACATAATCAAATGTTCCAAATGAATAATATATCCCCCTGCTGGGTCTCAGTTAGCCACACTTTTTCCTCCCTCCATAGATCTCCAAAAAACAAGATAGAAAGTTACCCTAGAAACAAAAGTCTCTGGCCTTCCTGTGCTTTTCTGCTCTATGATTTCTGATCTCTGTTATACATGTGTGAGTTCTTAGCTTGCTCAAATCACCTGGGTTTTATTAGACAGCTCCTTTATACCACTCACATGGACACTCACTCTTCACACAGTCCCTGATTCTGGAATGCCAATGTGACTCTACCAACTACCAAACGACAATAATACAGTGAAACAATAAATATATATAATATATAAACTATGAAAATATATACATATAAATGGTGATAAAAATATATATATACTATATGTAACATAACAATAGTAATATAACAGTTGCTACCATTTATTGAGCACTATGACCAAGTTACTCTAGGTGCTTTACATAAGTTATCTCATTTCATCGATATAACCACTTTTTATCTTTATGAGTAGTCTTTATCTCAAGTATTTGTTAAAATACCATTAGGTCATTCCACAGGACAGGAACAAAGATAATTCCCTACAGAAACTTAGCAACCATGTACAGAACTTTACAGAAAACAACTCTATAGCTGAAACCTGACTGCTGACCAGGGAATGGGGTTCTGAGGAGACTCTGCAGAGAAAGGACATCAGGCAGAGGAGGAAAGCTGTCCCTCTGGGCAAGTTCTTGTGACACTCACAGAATGGAGGCTCTGTTTTTAGAAGGTTCGAGTGCAGCACAGAGGTTCTATGTGCCTTTCTGGCCACACCCCAAACTGAGGTGCCATTAGATCAATGTCACTCAAACTCCTGGCGAGCCACACTCCCACATCAAAAAGTCCCAAACTGAGGATCAAGTTCTTCCACACAGCATTCCTATCAGTAGCGAGGCAGTAGATGCCCTCAAGCCAATCACCCATGTAGTCTGGCATTTCAGGAGCTCCATTTGCCCAGCCAACAATGTTCACATCGGCCCCACTGGAACCCATAGCAGCACCTTCGGGCTCCACAAAGCTTCTCATAAGTACATAATAAGATAATTATTACCATCATCCCTATGTAAGAAAAAGCATGCAAAGGGTATGTAAATTGCCAAAGGTCACAAGCTGCTAAGTGGTAAAGTCAGGATTCAAACTCAGACCTCACCAGCTGAAAAGCCTGCATACTCACCACTATATGATGCTGCTACCCAACACCTCTAAAGATGGCTCAGAGGGTTCCAGTCCCACCACCCTGACTTCTGGCTTGTGCCCACCCAGCCCCACTCCCCAGACATGCTTCAGCTCTTCCAGTCATGGGTATGTTTCCTTTCTCCAAATTCCCCCTAAGCATTCTTCAGTATTCTGATAATAGATTTCTGAATTACTAAATTTTTCAATACATCTCCTGATTCCACTTTAACTTCTGTAATAGCTTTCATATATGCCAATAAACCACTAAGAATTTCTATCTGATAGCACACAAAGAATAAACAACCTAGGAATAAGTTAACAGTAAATGTGCAGGAACAAAATGAAGAAAACACACACTTTTATTCACAGATACAAAAACAGATGTGAAGAAGAGAAATTGACCATATTCCTGAAGAGGTATACTCAAAATTATATAGCAGGAATACTCAGTATTGTAAAACTACGATCTAAGGGGCCAGCTCCCAACCTTGAGTGGGAACGAATAATCACCCTCCCTGAAGCAGGTTCAGGAACTGAGGACAAGAGACCAAATATTATCTCATTGCTCTTATCATTCAGGAAACTCCAAGGAATTGGGGAGCTATGAGCCTCAAACTGTGGATGAAGACCAAATTTATAGGAGATAAATATAAACCACAACACCACACTGCCTGGTAACACTGTAGTGAGGCTCAGCAGTTGACAAGCCCACCTATGCCCAAAGAGCTTCAGTTTCACATTTCAGAATCTCACTCTTTAATAGACACGGACAGCCAAGAATCATCAGTTTAAGGAGAGCCACCAAGATGAAAGAGAAAACAGGGATACTACAAGGTAAAGAAGAAGTGTTTTTTAAACATTTAGTCAATTATACCTCAACTGAACAAAAAAAAACTACAATTACTATCCCTGCAGAAAAGAGAATACTCCATCCATAAAATTACAATATGTGTTGGAAGTCCCCAAGACTACAGATCAAGGCTCCCAAATTTCAACTTGCAACCTACACTTTTGTACTTGTCCAAATTAAGTTTAAAGTAGAATAAAGACATTCCCAGACTTTCAAGAACTCAAAAAGGAACCTCCTCTTCTCCCTTTCTTAGGATGCTACTGGAGTACTTGCTCCAACAAAGCTAGAGGGTAAAACAAGAAAGTAAGATATGAGATTCAACACAGGAAAGAGGTAAAGGGAATGATACATGATACAATGAGAGCTGCCTGGCAGACCTAGACAACAATCAATCCAGATTACAGCAGTTCCTCCATCCATCTTCTCACCTCCCCATGTCAGCAGATGGCATGACCACCTACCCTACCCACTCAAGCTAACAAAGAAGTCATTCCTGACTCTCTCAAAACCCAAATTCAACATACTCTTGATTTTACCTTCTAAATAACTTATAAATACATTGACTTCTTTCCATCTCCATTGGCACCACCATATTCCAAGACTCTATTATCTCTCACCTGGTCTATTGTAATGGACAGCTAACTAGTCTACCTTATCCCGCACAAACCATTTTCCATATAACAACCAGTAATATTTTTAATATAAATAAATCATGTCACTCTGCTTAAAATCTAAGTTCCCAAATTTAGCCCACCAGACTCTGCATAATCTAGCCCCTGACTATCTTTAGAATCTCACGTTATTTCCCTCTCACACTCCCTCCCTATAGTCCAACCACAGTGGCCTTGCAGATCCTTGAACATGGAAGCTTTCTCCTGTCTCTGAACATGATATTTCCCTTTTACAACAACTTCCCCAGCTCTTCACATTGAATTATTCGCATCTTTCATGATTCACCTTAAATGTCATTTCCTCAGAGACAGCTTTCCTGATGGTCAATTCTCAATTAGCCCCTCACCAAGTCAGTTTCCTTTCCTTTCTCAGTGAGTCAAAAAGAAGGAGTTTTGTTCAGTGAATTACGGTATATCCTTAAAGAACAGTATGAAAGTAAAAAGTGAAAGTGAAAGTCACTCAGTCATGTCTGACTCTTTGAGACCCCTTGGACTGTAGCCTGTCAGGCTCCTCTGTTCATGGAATTCTCCAAACCAGAATACTGGAGTGGGTTGCCATTTTCTTCTCCAGGGGATCTTCCTGACCCAGGGATTGAACCCAGGTCTTCCACATTGCAGGCAGATTCTTTACATATGCAACCATTTCAATGAAGGACTTCCCTGGAGTTCCAGAGGTTAGGACCCAGTACTTTCACTGCCATGGCCCTGGGTTCAATCACTGATTGGGTTACTAAGATCCTGCAAACCACATGGCGTGGCCAAAAAACAAACAAAATAAATGAGGTTATAAAACAAAGTATTTAGGATATATGGTTAAGCAAGACAAGTGTTAAGAATCAGAACAGATGGATAAGGAGAAATTTTCCTACCAGCTATCACAACATACTATAAAGTTGTAATAGTTAATATAGCACAAGGACAAGGAGGTTGACTGATCAGAACAGGAAGCCTAGAAATAGATCCATGTGCACTGTACACTTGACAAAGTAAGAGACACGGCATTACAGAGCCACAAGCAAAGGATGAGCTTGTCAATAAACGATGCTGGGACAACCGATTATCCATTGGTGGAAAAAAACTATAGTCCTATCTTAAAACGTATTTTATAGAAAAATAAATTCCTGTTTAAAGACCCAAAAAGGAAAACTTTAAAATTCTGAGAGAAAGACATATAACTTTTGAGTAGGACAGAATTTCCTGAAATGGTTCTTTTCTCTCTCTTACAAATACATACACACACACAAAGAGAACAAATCTAAAAAGGAAAATGTTGATGAATGACTTCATTAAATTAAAACTGCTAGATATCAGTAGTACCAAATTAAGAACGTAAACC
Source organism: Cervus elaphus (assembly GCF_910594005.1). Classification (NCBI taxonomy): domain Eukaryota; kingdom Metazoa; phylum Chordata; class Mammalia; order Artiodactyla; family Cervidae; genus Cervus; species Cervus elaphus. The sequence continues at coordinate 34,097,536 of NC_057825.1, read as the reverse complement.
ACAGACTAAATGGAGATTGTAATATATGTAACTGCTGAAAGATTAGTATCCAAACTACATAAACAACATTTTAAGATCTCTGTATACACACACACACACACACAAACACTCACACACACATATAAACAATCCACTTAAAAGATGGGCAAGTGAAAGTCGCTCAGTCGTGTCTTACTCTTTTTGATCCCATGGACTGTAGCCTGTCAGGCTCCTCTGTCCATGTAATTCTCCAGGTCAGAATACTGGAGTGGGTAACCATTCCCTTCTCCAGGGGATCTTCCCAACCCAGGGATCGAACCCAGGTCTCCCAGACAGGAAAATTCTTTACCATCTGAGCCACCAGGGAAGTCCAAAAGATGAGCAAAGGTATTCCCAAAAGAAGAAATCAAGGAAAAGATTCTTCACTACATTAGTAATCAGGGAAATACAAACTAAAAGCATAGTGAGATACCACTTCACATCCATCAGCTTCACAAAAAATTAAGTCTGACAACACAGAGCATTGTGAAGGCTATAGAAAAACGAGAACTCTCATTCATTTCTGGTGGAAGGAAATTGATACAATCGGCAATATCTAATGGAATAAAATACCATACACCCTAAAAGTTGGCAATTCCATTTCTAGGAATACCCTAAAGGGGTAGCTTTCAAACTTTTTTGATCATCACACACATTTTATACTGTGACCCAGTTCAAGCATACAACTCAAAGGAAAATTCACAAAAAGGAGCTTATTCTTATTAAGTGTGACACATTCTGATAGTTCCATTCTCTTCTCATTCAGTTTTCAAATGTTGGGGTGACTCATTCCACTGATTTTACAACCAAAAATGGGTAAACATACCCAATTCAAAAACCTTTGCCCCAGAAAATCATCTCAAAATATCTTCTTGAGCAAAGGTGGGACAATGTTCGTGGTGGCTTGCTTTGTCAAAAGAAATTTAAAATAACATACAAGTCAGTCAGCATGAGAGTGAATTTAAAAATGGGAGGCATATTCAGATAATGGAATATGATACAGCAGTGCAATGAAAGAATGAGAACCATTAAATATAATTATCAATAAATCTGATGAATTTAATACTAAGCAAAACAAGCAAGTTGCAGAAGAATACGTCCAGTATGGTATCATTTGCATAAACTTTTTAAACATGTAAAACAATACTACATATTATTTAGGGATACATTTACACATGATGAATAAAGTATAAAAATATGCTCAGGGAAAAAGGAAAAAGATCACAGAGGAGTATGAAAAAGTAAAATGGAAAGACCAAGTAAACAGCTAGATAGTTAAATTGTTAAAAGTTGCCCATCTTCAAAATTAAACTATTGCCTCTCAGGGATGCTTCCCTGGTGGCTCAGATGGTAAAGAATCTGCCTGCAATGCAGGAGAACTGGGTTCAATCCCTGGGTTGGCAAGATCCCCTGGAGGAGGGAATGGCTACCCACTTCAGTATTCTTGCCTGGAGAATTCCATAGACAGAGGAACCTGGAGGTCGCTAAGAGTTAGACACGACTGAGCAACTAACATTTTCTCAGGGCAGCAAGTCCCTTCTAGACACGAGGCTGAAGACAGAGGCTCAGCCTGCCAGCCAGAGACTAAAGCAGCCAATTTGAGATGAGTCTTCAAAGCCGACAGCACTCATCTTTCAAAACTGTTCCATTTAGTAATCAACTACACTGAGTATCTATTTTTAACTAAGTAATGAAATTCAGAACATGGACCCAAAAAATGCAACAGGTAGTTGTGGGTGGATGAGATGTCATAGCAGATGCCCCAAACACAGCCATGTGCCAGTAAGGTTGAGTCACTGTGATGTGCTGAAAAAAGATATTAAGGCTCAGCTGCCACAGGTTGCAGTGAGTCCTCCCCTGCTTTCCTCTCAGGAATCATTCCAGGATGTGGAACACTTAGACATCTTCGAGATTAGTAAATCACTAAAAAAAGACAAAATATGGCATCTTACAAATAACACATGCTTGTGATCAAATTAACATAGGGTAGAGAGCTAATAAACGTTCAGTAGGCTCATGGAATAATTCCCTAACATTAAAAATTCAGCCCCTCCAGGTCTCAATATAAATTTCACCTAGAAGAGTAAGCCCAGTACTGTAACACACTTGACCGTAATCTCTAAAACCAACTCATTTGTCAGGGAATGTCATTTAAAAGGATTATGCATAACAGAATTTAAGCGATCAACTCTCAGACCAATGAACATGTTCTGAATCCCAAGTCCAAACTACTCTGATCCCCAAACTGAGCAACTTCTCTGGGAAAACAGCTAATGCATTCATTCATTCAACCTTTACTTACTACATTAGAAAGACACCATGGTAGAACTTACAGAGGCATTCAGTTCAGTTCAGTTCAGTCGTTCAGTTGTGTCTGACTCTTCGCAACCCCATGAACTGCAGCACTCCAGGCCTCCCTGTCCATCACCAACTCCCGGAGTCCACCCAAACCCATGTCCATTGAGTCGGTGATGCCATCCAACCATCTCATCCTCTGTCGTCCCTTTCTCCTGCCCTCAATCTTTCCCAGCATCAGGGTCTTTTCAGATGAGTCAGCTCTTTCCATCAGGTGGCCAAAGTATTGGAGTTTCAGCTTCAACATCAGTCCTTCCAATGAACACCCAGGACTGACCTCCTGTAGGATGGACTGGTTGGATCTCCTTGCAATCCAAGGGACTCTCAAGAGTCTTCTCCAACACCACAGTTCAAAAGCATCAATTCTTCTGTGCTCAGCTTTCTTTATAGTCCAACTCTCACATCCATACATGACCACTGGAAAAACCATAGCCTTGACTAGACAGACCTTTGTTGACAAAGTAATGTCTCTGCTTTTTAATATGCTGTCTAGGTTGGTCATAACTTTCCTTCCAAGTAGTAAGCGTGTTTTCATTTCATGGCTGCAGTCACCATCTGCAGTGATTTTGGAGCCCCCCAAAAATCAAGTCAGCCACTGTGTCCACTGTTTCCCCATCTATATGCCGTGAAGTGATGGGACCGGATGCCATGATCTTAGTTTTCTGAATGTTGAGCTTTAAGCCAACTTTTTCACTCTCCTCCTTCACTTTCATCAAGAGGCTCTCTAGTTCTTCCTCACTTTCTGCCATAAGGGTGGTGTCATCTGCATATCTGAGGTTATTGATATTTCTCCTGGCAATCCTGATTCCAGCTTATGCTTCCTCCAGCCCAGGGTTTCTCATGATGTACTCTGCATATAAGTTAAATAAGCAGGGTGACAATACACAGCCTTGACGTACTCCTTTTCCTATTTGGAACCAGTCTGTTGCTCCATGTCCAGTTCTAACTGTTACTTCCTGACCTGCATACAGGTTTCTCAAGGCATAAAAATATTTTTTGTTTTTATACAGAGGCATAAAAATATTTTAAACAAGAATCCTGTCCTTGACACTGACAGCCTAGCAATGGAGTTTGGAAACACACGTAATCTTACATAAGGTAGAGAGATTTAGTTGCCATAAGAGAAATAAAAGTGAATTGCTATTTAAAAAAAAATAACTTACTTTGCATAGGTTCTTGCCTATCTAGTCCTTCTGTGAATCATACCTAGAATACAGAAACCCTGGTACCTCATCTCTTCAAGGACAAGTAGCTATATATGGTAACAATACTGGCTCCTGTGATCTATAAAAATCAGTCTCCTCATTTTAAACATTTGAGTTAAGAGAAATTCCAAACATGGATCCCAATTCTCATAACGGACTGAAAAGTGAAACTGTCTGTCACTCAGTCATGTCCGACTCTTTGTGACCCCATGGACTCTAGCCCTCCAGGCTCCTCTGTCTATGGAATTCTCCAGGCAAGAATACTGGAGGGAGTAGCTATCTTCTTTTCCAGGGGATCTTCCAAACACAAGGATTGAACCCAGATCGCCTGCATTGCAGGTAGATTCTCTACCGTTTGTTTGAGCCACCAGATGGCTGCTGGTCTAAAAGAAAGGGAAAAGCTAAAAGCAACACACCAAAAAAAAAAAATTATTTTCTCTAACTCTGTCATTGTTTTGCTATAGAAACTTCTGGAATTCATACTTTGGTTGAAACACTGAGGAAAGAATTGTTAATGAGCTTCAAAAGAACTTTCATGAATCTTTCAGTTAAATACGACATAAAAGGCATCAATAATGCTCTAGATTAATGAGGCTTTTCACATCATTTTATCTGTAGCGGGTTTGTTAATGTAGGTAGAGATAATTTTATTTCTTTTCTAAATCTAAAGTAAACTCCATAAATACTAAAAGTCATTAAACACCCTTTCCAGTATTTTTCACAGAGTTAGTCCAGACAGGGCCAGGTCTAGTCGATTCATTTCAAATTAATCATCAGACCCACTATCTGCACCTGAACACTCAACTAAACATTCAGGAATTTGGGAGCACCAAAGAGGGAGTCTACAAAGAAGAAGTAAAGTGACTTTATCTGGATGAATCCAACTGTTCTCTCAGGATACCAACAAAAGAGTAAGAAGTTCAGGTTTATGTGTTTATATCACCTTACATAAACCAGTTCCCAGTCCTCTGCCATCAGTCCTGTCATGTCTTCAATATCTCTGAGGAGAGTATTTGTGACAAACTGGAGAAGGAAGATCTTTTTCCATGTCCTGTCCATTCAAGCCAGTAAATAACCTGGGTACACAGGTTTGTCTTTTTAGTGACAACTTTAATGAGAGAGAATTCACAAACCATAAAATTCACCTTTACAGGTGCACAAATAAGTCATTTTTAGTATATTTAGAGAGTCGTGTAACCATTACCACTAATTTTAGAACATTTTCATCACCTCAAATAGAAACCCATACCCAATGATTACTTAAAAAGCATCCTACCATTCCAACGAAATGTCCAACTAACCTAGTCTTCTCTATCTTACCAGTTTTATCCAGGTCTTCAGCTTAGTCAGAAAATAGCAAGATTTGTAGAAAGTAAAAATAAAAGAGCTTTTAAAAGAAGAACTAATCAACAATGTAGTATCTCTAGAAAGAAAATGTTCGAAAAATGATAGGGATATGCTCAAAAGACAACTTGACAGAGCTCCCAATGATAAAGGCTAGAACAACTGAGCAAAAAAATAAAATAAATGAACACAGTTCATTAAGGATTATAACTCAAATAAAATAAATGCCTCAAAATTCATACTGATATAAATAAACAAATAAATAATTGGCAGGGAAGGGGTAATGCTTCTTTATAGAAGAATTAAATGACTAAGTGTAGGAGGAAAAGGGAAATTAAAAATCACTCTTATCCAAGAACCACAGTAACAATTATTGCAGGCAAGAACCATTAATGGAGGTTGAAATTAACGGACAAAAGTAAGATGAGAAACAGAACATCTGCACAATGTCAAACACACTGCACAATGTACTTACTAATCACAAAGGGAAAATCAGTTTCACAGTGGCAAAACCTGATACACACAATCTTAATGATGTACTGAAAATCATACATCCCTTCTGTAACACCGAGGGCGGGTATCAGAGTGAGTATTTCTCACTCTGATAAAGGGAAAACATTAGACAAACCCATATTGAGCAATATTTTACAAAGTAACTAACCAATGCTACCTTTAAAAGCTTCAAAACCACTGAAGACAATGAAAGACAAGAAACTGTCACAGATTTGGAAGATAAAGTAGACATGACAACTAAATGCAATCTGTATCATGGATTGGATTCTGGACTAAAAAAGGACATTAACAGGAAAACTGGTAAAATTCAAATAAGACTTAAAGAACAATTATCAGCATGTAACAGCATTAATTTTCTGTAGCATTTTTGTAATTATTCTTTAAGTAAATCTATTTCAAAATAAAAAATTGAGTTTTTTTAATGCAACATTTTTAGGTATGAAATATTACTGTTTCAACTTAATTGTGAAAAATGACTCATTTTGGGCTAGCAATTATAATTTTCCTATTAGGAGAGACTACCAAATAATGTCAGATTCACAATCTCAAATCCCAACTCTTACAGTGCATACTGAATTGCAGAACACAGAACAAGAAAACAAGTCAATGATGAAAAACACACTAGCTAAAAACCACTAGCACACTGTTAACAAAGAGGTATGCCTTAATCATACACACACACACACACACACACACACACACACACACACACACACACACACACACACACACACACACACACACACACACCCCATTCTGATCATGAAGCAATGGCCCACAGCACAAGTAAATAACCTGAAACATAAAATGTCAAGAACTGGACAAAACCAATTTAACACATGATAAGGGCATGACTTGATGAATTTCTGTGGTGTTCGACTTTAACAAGCCTGGTGAGAAAGGTCTGTTATGAGGAAATGGATGAATTGGTTCTGGTACATACCCCGATTTCAAGTCAGTTATCCTCAAACAGTTTGTAGCATCCAGTCCCACTTTCCCATTACGGACCACGCTAGATATGAACGGAGAGAGCATTGGAGAAATTCGGTTCAAGGCCACTTCTGGAGACATTTTAACTTGCCTTGCAAATCACCACTGAAAGAAGAAGGAAAGAATGATGATCAGAATATCCAAATTGTTAGATATAACAATCTTCCTGGAAACTGGTGCAGTACACAGAAGTGTCTCCTGCTTGATACCTCATCTCCTGTCTTATGGCAGCCTCTTGCAGTGACCCTCCAAAAGCCTATCTCACTATTGCTCACCTACTCAAGACACAGACTTTTCAGGAGGAGCAGCAACCCCTTGAAATCTAATTGCCTCCCCCTTTTCAAAGCCAGTTTCTATGCTGCCACACTCTACTTAAAAGCTGTCCTACTCTGTCTTAAAACTGGCAGGTCCTTCCTTCTCAAGAAGGGTTTACTGACAATCCTCTCCCCCGACACACAAAACACACACACTGCTAGGTTAGGAGTCCCCCCCACCTTGTCCCCACAAAGAGTAAGAACTGGATTGATAAAACTGCAAAATTTCAGAAGAAGCAAACCTACTTGCAATTATTACTTACAAGTTATTTACTTGTAGGTGTATTTACTGGCACACCTCTTTCTTATTTCCCCTCCACAGTATAATTACCTGCTTACTGATCTCTTCCCTGCAGAACTGTCTTGACTCACCAGTGTTTAACAGAAGCACCTAATACACCATGAGCACCAAGAAGCATCTTTTAATAAAGATGAATAAGGAGACAAGAGCTAGAGAAATATTTGGGTATGAAGAAAAGATATTATGCCCTCAAAAAATCTGGTAGAAAATAGCATATCTGAGATGTAGCAAAAATCTATGTAACCATTAAATCATGAAAACACACACCTATCCAGATACTAAGCAGCACAAACTATCATAGATCCAAAAGTTTTTGATTCTAAGGCACTAAGAAATTCTTAAACTTGAAAATACAAAAGTAAAACCAATAAATCATCTCTAAATTACTTGGAAACCCATGGGGCTGGAGGAGGGAATACATGAATTCCTCTTAACAGATTTCTAAATGAAAGCCTCCACTTTCAGAGGTGAATAAGTCAATTTAAATGATCATTTTCTTCCTCAATCTGAAAGGATAATCCCACATCAAAAGCAAATTAATTTCCTGCAAGTTACAATTGCAAGTAAATGATGTGCTCATTCTGGTTTTCATATACTATGCCATATGAGGATTTACAGCTCCCTGCTAAATGCTGAAAACTTGTACTCATTTTAAACATTTCAGAGTAGTAATAAAGGGCAAAAAAATAAATAACAATCATAAAAACAAATAATAACAAAAAAAAACCCACTGTGACCCTACATACTGCTGACACCCAAAAGTACCTCTGAAGTAGAAAAAGCTTTATACTTCAGTATTCAAATCATCTTTTCTACAAATATAAAACAAGGTCCTCCCCTAACCACTTAACAGATGGCTTCCCACCACCATTCCAATATGTCATCACAAAATAAGAATAAACATCTAGTGCACTGTATTATCAGTCATAAAAATCAAGTACATTTATAATACTTTATCATAAAGAGCTTCCATAAACATTAGTGCACTTGACCTCCACAATTCTGGATGGTAAGCCATATATTAGAATTCCCATTTTACAAATGACATAGATAACTTTTATAATTTGTCTTTGAACAGTATACTAGACCATATTATCACTGAAGTCTTATTTTTTTCCTATTTCTGCAACATTTCCACTTTTATTTCTGCTCATTGATGTCACAGTTCTTGAAAGGATGCTTATCTAGATCATATGCAAAACAGAAATACTCATTTTGGAAAAAAGCAAAAGGACCTTACCTACACTACAAAATTATTCTTCCATGTATTTTCCCACAATACCTATTATTATTTCATCTCTCATTTCTATGAAAAACGGAAACAGAACCAATACATTCTCGAAATCTACTGAATATCAGGCACTATATTACCCATCTCTAGCTTCAATTTCATTTACTTCTCAACAACTACCTCGTCCTCTGTTTAATATTATTGTTCCCATTTCAAAGATAAGAAAACTAATGTTGAGCAAGACTAAGTAACTTACTCAAAGTCACAAACCTAGCAAGCAGAAGCATTGGAATTCAAATCCAGATCTCCCTCAAAGTCCACTATGCCTATCTTCTTCTCAAATAAACACCAAAGAGAAAAGCATCAAAGTGAATTTGTTTTTTTTAAAGCATACATCTAGTAAAATGAACAAAAAAGTCATGAATTCAGACTAATGGTTGCTTGACAACTAGAAACAAATTAGACTAATGTTGGCCTACTGCTGAAGCTGGCCTAAGTGATTCACTAGGTAAAATGCTAGGGGGAACAAACCTGCTCCAGAAACCAAACTATACTTAAGGTGACAACACCCCATCCAATTCAGCAACTGTCATGACCTTAGAATGACACCTGAAGGAATGAATTTGTCTTTGTTTCCTGAACAGCCATAATACTATCTTTTGACAGTGCAAGATTTTATGCAGCATTAAAATGTTACAAGCACAGCTGCTGTGACTTCTCTAGACAAGAGAGGGTGGGGGGAAAACCTGACTCCAAAATCGGAGGTCACCGAATAGCTAAAAATGACAGTTCTTTGGCTTCTGAGCGGGGTACACAGATGGGGGATGATCTCCCAGTAGTATTTTTTACACAAAAAAAGCACAATAATCGATCCCAGATAGGCAAAATTTTACTGTGGCCCGTTTCCCTTGAAAGCTAGTTGCGAAATTTCTATTTCCTGATTTTGACGTGTAATATACAGAAGGAAATGCAGAAATACAATTTACAGAGCTTTACAATTTACAGAGCTTTGCTGCCTCAAGATAGGGTCACATGAGGTATTTCGATGGGCAGTCTGGGGAATACAAACACGTCTAAAGCATCATCTACCTTCTCGCAATTAAGATGGGATGACAAACACGGAAACACGTGCCCAGCTTACGTCATGGAACGGAAAGGGGTGGCGTCCTGCTGCGTCACGTCGACGTCATACGGCGCACGAGGGAAGTACACAAGGGAAGTAATTTCTCCAAGGGGCAGCATTCAAGAAAAACAACCAGCTCGAACCCAAAGAATGACCACCCCGCTCTAAAAGGGGACACCTTCTCCCAAACTGTATGATCCCCTAATCAGCAAGGAAAAAGCAAAGAGTCTTGAGCTTAATCAGGGACCGGGGGCGGGCTAGGTGTGGAGAGAGAGCAGCCTCTGGCCTTGGGGGCTCGTTCTTGAGGGGACCAGCGTGACGGGAATGAGTAGGGCATCTTTGGGACAGGGGCCTTCTCTATAGAAGAGAAGGCGAGCCCTGGGCATATGTAAAACCACGGTCCTCAGCGCCACCTGTGCAACTCGGGATCCAACCTCCCCGCACCAGCCCCAGTCCAGGTACCTGGAACTTAAGTCGGATCGGTAACCGGCGACTACGTGGGGTACAGGTTACCCGAGCGCGCCCCCGACCGACGCACCAACCTGCGCGCGCACCGCGGGCCGGATGCGTGCGCGTCCCCGGACGTCCCGCCCCGCCCCGCCCCCTCGGCGGCCCTGGAGCCGGGCGGCGTGCGCGTCCCCGGCCGCGCCAGGCCGGGCGCTCGGAAGGGCGTCCCCCGAGTGCCTGAAAGTTCCTGCCTCCGCGCCTACCTCGTGCGCGGCGAGCTGCGCGGAGTGTGGAACTCGTAGGATGCCTCTGCTACGAGAGGCTGTGCAGGAAGACAATTCCTGGAGGAACTAGGGACAGTTGGTGAATGGGGTTATTTCGGGCATCCAGGTGGGCGACCCACCCGGGCGTCCGGAAGGCCCGCGTCGTTCGGGAACGTGGGAGCAGCGTCTCTGGTTACGGGGTGGGGCAAAGGTTAAAGGGCAGCCTCCAGGTTGGACACTGCCGACTCTGAGCAATGGCCGCGTCTGGGGACCCTGGGAGGCAGTGGCAGGAGGAGGTGGCGGAGGCGGCGGTGGTGGTGGTGGGCTCCTGCATGACCGACCTGGTCAGGTTAGTTCGGGGCCATCGTGCAGAGGCTGCGCCTCCAGCGAGGGGCGGACTGTGCTCTCTTCTCTCTGCCTTGGCCCTAGGGCTTTGGGGATGGAGTGTTGAGTCTGGATGTGAGCTACTCAGTCTGTAAAGAATCTGCCCGCAGTGCGGGAGACCCGGATTCGATCCCTGGATCGGGAAGATTCCCCAGGAGAAGGGAATGGCTACCCACTCCAGTATTCTTGCCTGGAGAATTGCATAGACAGAGGAGCCTGGCGAGCTACGGTCTATGGGGTCACAAAGACTCGGACACAACTGGGCGACTAACCCACAGATTTCCCCAGCCCGCTGCGCGTGCCTCAATAGGGTAGAAGAGGCAGGTTTGAGTTTGTAAAGGTCATTGTCAGATGAGGGAACATAAAAGCCAGCGTGTAGTGAAAGCTCCCCTTTAACTAGCAGCGCCTCCAAAGACCTGCTTCTGTTTTCTTCACTAGGATGCTAAACCTGTTCCCTGGCTAGCCGAGTGACTTTAGCCGAGTCATTTTACCTCTGAGAATGTGCCCACTTAACAGGGTTGTTTGCAACACTAAATGGAGGAAGGTGTTTTGAGCTGTAACACTATCCAGGTTGGGTGTTATACGTGTGAATGTGTAGAAAATGGGTGGAGCTGAGGCCAAAATTTTAGGCGGTCATCTTTCACCATATTGATTGTCAGCTTTCTTGCATTTCATATTTACAGCTTATTTTTCAGTATTAGAGTAACCATAGGTTACCTATGGCAAACCAAATGTGAATCAAGTTAAAAACCCAGTATATACAACCATTTTAAAAAGTGATTGAATAAACAAAATATGCTAGATGAAAATAGTTGAGTTAGGGCAGTGAGATTGGATGGAGAGATCTTTCCAAGATAGCTTTTTTTTTTTAACTGAAATCGCCTTTTTGATTGTAAAAGTAATGTTTATTTATTTTAAAGAAAAAAAAAAACATGTTCCAAGAAAATCCTACCATTTAGATTGCTTGAGTTTAATTTTTTGGTGAGTGGCTTTTCAGATATACTGCTATTTTTATATTATAAAAATAAAAAATGATCACACTACAGTAAGACCTTATCTGTCCTGCCACCTTGCCTTTTCAAAGGACAGCTGAGAACCTGGAAATAAATAAAAAGACCTTGGGACCAGCAAAATTAGTCACCAAATCCCTGCACTAAACCACCTGTGATCTACTTAAAAACTAGTTTTAGGGTCTTCACATAACGGACTAAATCTTCCATTGTTAATAATGTTTATAAACTAGGTTATCAAATTTCCAGACTGAGATTAGAAAGGGGAAGAGACTGCAAGGGGCAGGTAGAAATTACAAAAAAACCCTGAAAGTGAGGAGCGTGTAACAAGCAACAGAAGAATTTTAAATGCAAGATCCTGGAGAATTCTCTGGCACTCCAGTGGACAGAACTCTTGCACTTTCACTGATGTGGGCCTGGGGTTGGAGTCCTTGTTCAGGAACTAAACATCCCACAAGTTGTGCAGCTCAGCCAAAAAAAAGAAAAAAAAAACTGCCCAGAGCCTTTATTTTTCCACGAATACTTGAGCTACCTTGTGCCAAGATGAATGTACTTTGTTTAGTGACATAACAAAGTTCAGTCTAGTTTTGGACATTTGATGAAGAGGCCTACACATCTTTCTCTAGAGCTGGAGTCAGCAAACCTTTCTCCAAAGAGCCAGATAATATTTATTTTAGACTTTTTGAGCCACATAGGGTCTAAGGTCACATATTCCCCCCCCCCACCTTATTTTTAACATGTACAGAATATAAAAAACTACATCTTACAAACAGCCTGCAGGCCATAGTTTGCCAACTGCTGTCTAGAGCATTGCTGTCCGAGAGCTCACTCTAGTGATTGATGTTATTAGTCATGACTCTTCAAGAGAAGGGAATATGGTAATCATTAAATTGTATATAAAAATGGGGAATGAGTTTTACTTTAGATATAGTTCCATCAAATATATTTAAAATGTAGTTAGTACATAAAGGACTAAACTTTGAGACATCTGAAATAATTCATTCTTTAGAAAATCCATCTAGCTAAAATTTTACCATACTTCTATAGGGGAAGTAACAGAAGAGAAGGAAAGCTGAACAATTTCCCCATGCACTCAACCTGAATAAGAATGTCAGGGTTAGAATTCAGAGCCCCCTCCTTATTAAACTAAGTAGAACTTTCTGTGAAGCTTGACTATTACACATTAAACATAATTATAGTTACTTTCTAAAATGAATACTCTTCAAACTTTGGGGAGGGGAGGGTCTCAAATGCCCATGTTAGCATCTGTCAGGATTTAAAAGCTCATTTCAGAGCTAGAGAAATTTAGAGATTATTTATCCCAGTCCTTCACTGTACTTATAGATGAGTACAGTGAGATCCAGAGAAGAAACTCTTACATTGTGGAAAATCTTTGATCTCTCTTCTCTTGACGTTTTCTTTTCTTTATAAGATACCCAGATTTCTAGTCTTCACATGAATCACTAGTAAATTTCCCAGTTGGTGCTGGTGGTAAAGAACCTGCCTTCCAGTGCAAGAGATCTAAGAGATGAGGGTTCAGTCCCTGGGTCAGGAAGATCCTCTGGAGGAGGGCATGGCAACCCACTCCAGTATTCTTGCCTGGAGAAGCCCATGGATGGAGAAACCCATGGACAGAGAAGCCTGCCGGCTATAGTCCATGGGGTCACAAAATGTCTGACACGACTCAAGTGACTTAGCACGAGTGTGCACATGCACATACACATACACTCTCCCACAATTTTTCTAACAAGCTTCCCATGGTTTCTGATTATTGCTACCTCTGAAGATCTTTACAGAATACCTCAGTATAGGATTTTTATTTAAAAGCCTGCGTCTGTAATAAACTTGGGTCCAACTTTGCTTGTATTATTTTCCTATCTCTTCCATAACAAATTACCAAAAACCTAATGGCTTAAACAATACAAATTGAATACTGATAATTCTGAAAGTCCAGAAGTCTGATACAGGTCTAACTGGGCTAAAATCAAGTCTTTTGTAAAACTGCATTCCTTTCTGGAGGCTCTAAGGGAAATCTGTTTTCTTGCCTTTTCTGGCTTCTAGAGACTGCTCACATTCTGGCTTATGGCCTCTTCAGTTCAGCGACTGGCTCAGTCACTCAGTCGTGTCTGACTCTTTGTGACCCCATGGACTGCAGCACACCAGGCTTTCCTGTCCATCACCAACTCCCAAACCTTGTCCATTGAGTTGGTGATGCCATCCAGCCATCTCATCCTCTGTCGTCCCTTTCTCCTCCTGCCTTCAACCTTACCCAGCATTAGGGTCTTTTCCAATGAGTCAGTTCTTCGCATCAGGTAGCCAGAGCATTGGAGTTTCAGCTTCAGCATCAGTCATTCCAGTGAATATTCAGGACTGATTTCCTTTAGGATTGACTGGTTGGGTCTCCTTGAAGACTCTCAAGAGTCTTCTCCAACACCACAGTTCAAAAGCATCAATTCTTCAGCACTCAGCTTTCTTTATAGTCCAGCTCTCACATCCATATATGACTACTGGAAAAACCATAGCTTTGACCAGACGGACCTTTGTTGGCAAAGTAATGTCTCTGCTTTTTAATATGCTGTCTAGGCTGGTGGTCATAGTTTTTCTTCCAAGGAGCAAACGTCTTTTAATTTCATGGCTGCAGTCACCATCTGCAGTGATTTTGGAGCCCCCCAAAATAAAAGTCTCCCACTGTTTCCATTGTTTCCCCATCCATGTTCAAATCCAGTAATGGTTGGTGAAGTCCTTCTCACATAGCTTCACTCTCACACTCACTCTTCTGCCCTCCATCTTCTGCATTTTAAGTACCCTTGTGATTTCATTGGGCCCAAATGGGTAATTCAGAATAATCTCCTTATTTTAAGGTAGCTTATTAGCAGCCTTAATTCCCCCTTGCCATATAATATAACATATTCACAAGTCCTGGGGATTAGGATGTAGACATTCTTGAGGTGGGGGTGGGGCAAAGTTCTGCCTACCACAGTGGTTAAAGTCAAAAAATCTTATAATACTTAGAGCTTGGAGGACCACTGAAGCCTATCAGTCCATCCTCCACATTTTACAGATGAGGTAATTAAGAGAGGTTAGGTGACTCACCCCAAATCATAGAGCCAGTCAGTGGGAACCCAGGTTTCTCAACCTTTATCTTTCCATTATATCATTGTATCGCTAACTCTGGCACATATTTATTGCCCTTTTCATCTACAGTTCATTTAAGGGCTTATAGTCTCTGCATTCATTAAGTGTTTACTTTGTAAGTTGGCAAGGAATAACAACTAAAGATTTATCATTTTCAGGTCTAAAGATAGGATCTCCATTACTATTTCTTAGTTTCTGTCTAAGCTTAACCATAACCAACCTGGACACCCATGCCTGTACTGTAGAATCACTTTAGAAATGAAACTACTTCAGTAACTAAGCCCTCTTGGATAGTATCCAAGTCTAACTCACTTTATATATTGCATTACTGTGTGCCAGACACAGCTAATGCAATCATTGAGCAGCTTTTTTCATTTCTAATTTCAGTCCACTATGAATAGTAAGCTCTGTGTGCTAATAATTTTTAAAAATCATTAGCTCATCCAACATGGCAAACAATGAACATTATTTACTACCCACCTGTATTTATTTAATTATTCTCTTCCTTCTTGAACAATCATCTCTGAAGTTCCAAATTGCAAAGATAAGAGAAATCAAGTCTGTTCTTGTGGAAAATTAAGTCAGAGCTCCTCCAAAGACAGATTCCCATGAAAACCCAATAACAGATGAATTTTTTTAGACACTAGTTAATCATGCTTCACTAGTCTTTATTTCTTATGACATGTATCACCCATTTTTTTAATTATTCACTCAGCGAATATTTATTGGTTTTATACCATGTGCCTCTGCACTTCCCTAAGGGCAGAGGATACAGCAATGAAAAACACAGCCAAAGGTCCCTGCCACTTGGAGCTTACATTCTAGTGGCAGAAACAAACAATATCGGTAGAAATATGTAAAATTCACAGCCTGTTACAGAAATGCTAAGGAGGAAAATAAAGCATGAAACAGGGGTGGAAATAGTAATTTTAGATCATTAGCCACAGACAGCCTCAACGAGAAAGTGATTTGAGTAAAGGCCTACCAAAAGAAAGGAGGCAAGCCATACAAATCACCAGAAGAAGAGGATATGAAAAGGCCCAGAGGCAGAAGCACACTTCGTAGGATCAGTGAACTACCAGGAGTCCAGTGTAGCTGAAGAAGAAAATAAGGGAGAGGAGAAGATAATTGATGGTTAAAGGCCAGTGGTTCCTACCCTGGATGAAACGAAAAGCCATTGGAGGGTTTGAGCAGACAAGTGACATGATATGACCCATAAGAACAGAAACAGGGAGACCAGTTCAGAGTTAATTAACAATAGTCCAGGCAAGAAATGACGGTAGTTTGAACAGTGCAAGTAGGGAGAAGTGAGCATCTTCTGATTATATTTTAAAGGTAGAGCTGACAGGATTTGTGGAGGAATACAAGACAGGTCAAGGATTACCCCAGTTCTATGCCCTCTGCAAGTGGAAGGGGAAACTGACATGTGCTGAGATGGTGATAGAGCAAATTGCATAGGGAGAGGGCAGTATTAGCAGCTCAGGCCGGATGTGTGAGACTTGAGGGGCCTGTCAGACATCCAGCTGAAGCGGTCAAGAAGACAGATATATGAGTTTCAAGTTCAGAGGAAAGATCGAGCTGGAGATATAAATTTGAGAGTCATCAGTGTATAGATGGTATTTAAAGCCATGAGACAAGATGAAATCACCCCGGTCTGTGCTCCTGGGGCACTCCAACATTCAGAGGATCTGTTTTACATAATTTATCTCCTGTCTCCCAGTCTCTCTGTACCCCTAAAACTTGCTTGGAGACAAGTTTAATACAAACCCATGTTTACATTTCCATGGTAATAGACTATGATGTCAACTAAAACTCTATGTTATCCTTTTACATGCTCCAATTAAAAGTGATGGCTGGAGAGATAAGGCTCATGTTCAACCAAGCATCTAAATTTAATCCTTGGCAAGTCAGGAAATGATTGCTTAATTCTCAAAAGATTTTAATTGGATGGTGGCAGAAGTGAATTTAGAAGCTCTTTAGATCCAAAGTGAATGAAATGCTGGACCTCGATTACAAAAAAAAAAAGACCAAAATTTTATATTATACCTAGAAAAGGTTATATGTGTTTGGCGAATTATAGTACCTTCTAACCTACCTTCCCACTCCAGTGTTCTTGCCTGGAGAATCCCAGGGACAGGGGAGCCTGGTGGGCTGCCGCCTATGGGGTCGCACAGAGTCGGACACTACTGAAGCAACTTAGCAGCAGCAGCTGCAGCAACCTGCCTTCCACAAAAGCTTCTTGAGTTGTTGTATTTAGAACAGAAAGATCTCCCTAGCAGTCACATTTTCAGGAAAGTAAAAGCCAAAGTAATGCTGGTCCAAGAAGTATCATGCATTCCCAATATGAGAAGAATATCATATAATCATTATTCTTTCTCCTCCTTAAATTGGCCTTGAAAGTTGCTTATCAGTTACAAATCAGTTTTTCAGTTAATATTTCATTGAACATGTTTCTGTCAACTGAATTCTCTAAATTCAAAAGCAATTATGCATGGGAAATTTGTGAATTTTGGTCCCTTCAAAGAAAATACATGTTAAAAGGTAAATTGTGTGTGACAAAGAGCACCTATTGCTTGGTATTATTATACTTTAGGATTTCCCTGGTAGCTCAGTTGTTAAAGAATCTGCTTGCAATGCAGGAGACCCTGGTTTGATTCCTGGGACGGGAAGATCCCAGGGAGAAGGGACAGGCTACCCACCTCAGTATTCTTGGGCTTCCCTTGTGGCTCAGCTGGTAATGAATCCACCTGCAATGCAGGAGATCTGGATTCGATCCCTGGGATGGGAAGATTCCCCTGGAGAATGAAAAGGCTACCCACTCCAGTATTCTGGCCAAGAGAATTCCATGGACTGTATAGTCCATGAGGTCGCAAAGAGTCGGACACGACTAAGCGACTTTCACTTAGCGATCCATTCCTTGGCCAGCTCTTCACGCCCTAGTGTCGGCACGGTGGGGAGAGCACGATGAGGTGGGCTTTGTGATGAGTGTGCTCCAGTGTTGTGATTACTTATGTCTAATGTTAAAATGCTGAGACTGAGCTAAGTGCTGGGGATACTGCAATTGGTGAAATATGGCCACAGTGTAACAAGTTCCTGAGGAACTTGAAGACCAAAGAAGTAGGCAGACACAGAGGCAGATCATTGTAGTGTGATATGCTCAGTACCTGCAGGTTCTGTGGGAGCACAAAGGAATGTTCCTGGATAAGATGCCTCCCCAGCCACCTCTTGAAAAGGGAGAACATCCTCGCCAGTTGGGATGATCACACAGGAGTGAAGTTATGGCTGTGGGCATGCATGGCTGTGCCGGGGACAGCAACCACTAGCTGTTCACTGTACACTGAGCATCACATAAAAGGTTTCAGTGAAAGGCCCCATCAGCCATGCTAAGGTGCTTGGGTCTTACTTTGTAGGCTCTGAGAGCCAGGGAAGGATTCAAAGTATAGAAACGACACAGTCAGGTTTGCATTTCACTTAGCTTGCTCAGTGCCATAGCTCTCAGTGCCAAAGGCAGATGTAAAAGAAGGCAATGTTTGGAAGTCATCAAAGATATTGTCCTTGAAGACAGACCCAAGGGAAAGCAGTGGTCTTCACAAAAGTTGATAGGGACCTTAACTAAGACAGTAGTGAAAAGTAAAGAAGAGGAAAAAAGTTAAATATTTGGGGAGTTGAATTTAGTTCAGGTTAGTTCAGTCGCTCAGTCGGGTCCGACTCTTTGCAACCCCATAAATCGCAGCACACCAGGCCTCCCTGTCCCTCACCAACTCCCAGAGTTTACTCAAACTCATGTCCATCGAGTCGGTGATGCCATCCAGCCATCTCATCCTCTGTCATCCCCTTCTCCTCCCGCCCCTAATCCCTCCCAGCATCAGGGTCTTTTCCAATGAGTCAACTCTTCGCATGAGGTGGCCAAAGTATTAGAGTTTCAGCTTCAGCATCAGTCCTTCCAATGAACACCCACGACTGATCTCCTTTAGGATGGACTGGTTGGATCTCTTTGCAGTCCAAGGGACTCTCAAGAGTCTTCTCCAACACCACAGTTCAAAAGCATCAATTTTTCAGCGCTCAGCTTTAGGGAGTAAAAGATTTCAAAACATCTGTTAAGTAAAATGGGCATGAGTCAAGCTTCTGCTCTCTGTTCCTTTATGAGCAAGCCCTGTTAGCTTTCCCACACTGACAAGACCTGGAAAGTAGAGTTCTTAGAAAGAATCGCACTTGGTGGAACGAAAGAATTCCATGTTTCATGCTTTTTAGCAGGGAAAAAGATTCTACTCCTTAAAAAATAAAAATAAGTGTTATCAAGTAACTATAAAGCAGTCAAATCTCCTGGTGGTGGGGAGTTGGGGGGGGCGGGGCGGGGGGTGGAAGGGAGTGAATCCTAAATTTGACTTTGAGATTTAAGAAAAAACACTGATGTGCTTTTATAATTATAATGGGAAATTAATAACAAAGTTGGCTCAGGAAATTCACAACTGCTTATTGGAGATAATAAAACTAAGATAGTAAATATACCAATACTTTTAAAAACACAGAAACTATACAACCTCAACTACCCATGTAACAAAGATATATGTAATGTAGCAAAAGTGTCGTTTGGAAACTTAAATACCATGAAACTAGAGACTTTGAGTCCAGTTCTTTTTTGTCTGCCACCCTGTTCATTTTAATTATTGGAAACAAGACTTGGGAAGACTTCAGTGATCTGGCTTCAACCCGTAAAGGTTGGAGTCCGGATTAAAATTTACCTCTCTTGACTCTCAGATACTAACACATTATTGTGAAGGTTAGAGTAGCATTTCAGCAGTTTGACATATATTTGCAAGAGATAAGAAGGAATTCAAAATGCTACTAGGGAACAGTTTCCTTGCAAGGAAGAAAAAGCAAATAATGCAATTACCTGTATCAAAAGGCTTAATATTGTCCTTTAGAGGGTTTTTTTTCCCTCAGATTTTTTAAATTATGATAAAATACCCTAGACATAAAATTATTTTAACCACTTTAAGTGTACAGTTCAGTGGTATCAAGTACATTCAACTATCATCACCATCCACCTCCAGGACTTATTTTTTTAAGTTATAGAAAAATCACAATATTTTATTTCCTCTGGCCTACAGCAGTCTTTGTCATCCTAGCCGCAGCAGGGAAAATTTTAAAATGGTTTAAAAATTGACCCGCCCTACTTGGTTGATTTCCTCCAGCTAGACAGAGCATCCCCCTTGGGGTTTTTTGTATTACTTTCTGATAATTTTAATATGTATCAGGGTTGAGAACCACTCACTCAGAAGGTCCATAATTAAAAACTGTTCATTTTCCCAAACCTAAACTTTGACCTCATTTAAATAATAACTCCATCACCCCTCCCCCATCAGCCCCTGGCAACCACCATTCTACTTTTCTTTATGAATTTGGCTTTTCTTTGTACCTCATGTAAGTGGAATCATACAGTATTTGTCATTTTGTGACTGACTTATTTCACTTAGCATTTCACTTAGCATGGTATCTTTAAAGTTTATCTATGTTTTAGCATGTATCAGAATTTCCTTCCTTTGTAAGGCTGAATACTATTCCAGTGTGTAGACACCACATTTTGTCTATCCATTCATCCATCGATGGACACTGCATTGCTTCCAGTTTTGCTACTGTAAATAATACTACTATGAAACATGGCTGTATAATATCTGTTCCAAGTCCTTGTTTTCAGTTCTTTTGGGTACGTACCTG
The DNA here is from genome assembly GCF_910594005.1 of Cervus elaphus. Lineage (NCBI taxonomy): Eukaryota > Metazoa > Chordata > Mammalia > Artiodactyla > Cervidae > Cervus > Cervus elaphus. Next base: position 34,077,185 of record NC_057825.1, on the reverse strand, counting down.
GAAGTGCTAGATCATATGGTAATTCTGTTTAATTTTTTGAGAAACCATCATATTATTTTCCGTAGCAGTTGTACTTTTCCTTTCCTATCTTCCATTTCTTTTTAAACTGCCTATTTTTCATCTTATCTGTTTAAGCCTCCTTTTTCTATTCCAGTTTATAAAACCTGGGTAAGATTTTTTTCTTTTGTCTGTTATTTTTTTAGCTCCTACCTAGTTCAGTTCAGTTCAGTTGCTCAGTAGTGTCCAACTCTTTGGAACCCCATGAGCTGCAGCACTCCAGGCCTCCCTGTCCATCACCAACTCCCGGAGTCCACCCAAACCCATGTCCATTGAGTCGGTGATGCCATCCAACCATCTCATCCTCTGTCGTCCCCTTCTCCTCCTGCCCTCAATCTTTCCCAGCATCAGGGTCTTTTCAGATGAGTCAGCTCTTCCCATCAAGTGGCCAAAGTATTGGAGTTTCAGCTTCAACATCAGTCCTTCCAATGAACACCCAGGACTGATCTCTTTTAGGATGGACTGATTGGATCTCCTTGCAGTCCAAGGGACTCTCAAGAGTCTTCTCCAACACCACAGTTCAAAAGCATCAATTCTTCAGCACTCAGCTTTCTTTATAGTCCAACTCTCACATCCATACATGACCACTGGAAAAACCATAGCCTTGACTAGACGGACCTTTGTTGACAAAGTAATGTCTCTGCTTTTTAATATGCTGTCTAGGTTGGCCATAACTTTCCTTCCAAGTACTAAGCGTCTTTAAATTTCATGGCTGCAATCACCATCTGCAGCAATTTTGGAGCCCATAAAAATAGAGTCAGCCACTGCTTCCACTATTTCCCCGTCTATTTTCCATGAAGTGATGGGACCAGATGCCATGATCTTAGTTTTCTGAATGTTGAGCTTTAAGCCAACTTTTTTACTCTCCTCTTTGACTTTCATCAAGAGGCACTTTAGTTCTTCTTCACTTTCTCTTCACAGTTGGTAGTTATCTGCATATCTGAGGTTATTGATATTTCTCCCGGCAATCTTGATTCCAACTTGTGCTTCATCCAGCCCAGCGTTTCTCATGATGTACTCTGCATATAAGTTAAATAAGCAGGGTGACAATATACAGCCTTGACGTACTCCTTTTCCTATTTGGAACCAGTCTGTTGTTCCATGTCCTGTTGTAACTGTTGCTTTCTGACCTGCAAACAGGTTTCTCAAGAGGCAGGTCCTGCCTAGTGATCCCTCTTTTATGTCCTCTTATGCAATTATGTATCTCCCTTGTGCATGCATACATGTTACAAGTGTACGCCTGGTGGGGGAGGGGGTGTCTGTGCAGCAGATGAGCAGATGAGCTCAGTAAACCTCACATCTTCTCCACTAACCCCACGCTAAGCAACAGCATGGTTTCACCACTGTATTATTTGAAGATAGAGTGTCCTAAATTTATATCTGTAAGTTGATCTGTTTGCTTTGATAAATTTCTTTGAACTCTTATCTTTTGGACTTGTTTCCTTTTCCTTAGGAAAATTCCTTGATACAGAATCTCTAGATCAAGGGAAATAACATTTTTGTATAATATATTTCCAATTTGCGTTCATAAAAAGTGTTCTGAAATACACTCCCACCAGCAATGTGAGAAACACCTATTTCCTAGAAAACTAACCAACACACTGCTGGTTTGAAAGGTGATAAATGTTCTCTTGTTTTACTACTAGTGAGATTGAGTTTTTTCTCAGATGTTTGTTGGTTTGTATTTCTTCTTTCAAGAATTGCCTCTCCATGTGTCTTGTCCATTATTCTGTTGCCCTCCCTTTGAGATTTTAAATGAGAGTGTTCAGAGGGAAAAAAAAGTTGTGAGGAGTCTAGTATGAAAGAGAGTTCTTTCTCTAGCAAAGGAACTAACAGAGTAAAAGTGAAAGTAGAGCTAAAAAATTGACTCCATAAGTCAAATTGACTAGCATAAGACACTATGGAAATGAAGAAGAAAAAGATCTCAACACTGGCTGCCCTTAGAATCAATTAAACTAGACTTCCAGGGATAGGGCCCAGTCATCAATATTTTTTAAATAAATTCCTCCCATAGATTTTTTTTAATGTGATCAATAAAGATAGAGAAGTATTTAATAACTAAAGTATTCACCTTTACAATTATCTTTGTGACCCCATGGATTGTAGCCCACCAGGTTCCTCTGTCCATGGGGATTCTCCAGATAAGAATACTTGAGTGGGTTGCCATTTCCTTCTCCAGGGGATCTTCCCGACCCAGGGATCGAACCCAGGTCTCCTGCATTGCAAGGGGATGCTTTACTGTCTGAACTACTAGGAAAGCCCAGTTATCTTCTTCTTCTTTTTTTTTTTTTTTTTTTTTGCAGAGAGAAAAAATATGTTTTTATTTTTTAATTGGAAGATAACTGCTTTACAATGTTGTGTTGGTTTCTGCTATACAATAACGTGAATCAGCCATAATTATATATATGTCCCCTCCCTCTTGAGCCTCCCTTCTCCCTCCCATCCTGCCACCATAGATTTTTAATGTGCCACCAAGGTAAAGATTAGTGGTTAATCAATAAAACCAGGCACTGTGAAGTCATGTGAATGTGGCAAAACACACTCAATTTTTTGGAGAAATTACCCTTTGAGAGAATGGGAGTAGAGTTATTCCTGACCCTGGGGAGTCATCCTTGGTACAGATGAGCACATCAGTTTTTAAGTGGCACCATACATGGTTATGGGAAATCTCATGGACAGAGGAGCCTGGCGTGCTGCAGTCCATGGGGTCACAAAGAGTCAGACACAACCTAACAACTAAACAACAGCAAATACCTGGTTATACAGTCTCTCAGCTATGATAATACAGAATGTTAACTCCTGACACACTGTGTCACAGAACAGTGACAAAATGGATACCAGTTCTTGAATTACATGAGTTCTGCTAAGGATAGTTACCTCCTAGTTAAGTGGCTGGATCTTCCTCCATTGTGACAGTGAGCTTACAGTGTTAGCACTGGACTGTAAGCTCGGTGAGGACAGGGTGTGGATGTCCCCAGAACCTCCAGACAGAGCCTGGAATATAGTACCATAATTAATGTGTGCTGACAGTTGAACTGAGTATCCCAAACAGGTCTGAGATGATTCCAATGTATTTCTTCCATAATTATGTGCAGTTGCTCAGTCATGTCCACCTCTTTTGTGACCCCGTGGACTGTGGCCCGCCAACTTCTCTGTCCATGAGATTTCCCACGCAAGAATACTACCTCAAAATCTGCCTCATTGGATATAATTTCAAACACTTGTTAGTATTCTCCACATGGTGATGAGTTACCCTTTTGTTGTATAATAAGGTCATACAACAAAGGTCATGGGGAGGATTTCTTTGAATTGTGCAAAGTTCTTATGACAACTGATTATCTTCTTAAAATCTTCATGTGAGCACTTTAAATATCTCCATCTATCTTACTTTACTTTCTTCACAGTTTTTATAATACTAGCTTGACTTGGGGCATTTCTTGTATATCTGCAGAAGGCAGGCAGGTATAAATGATCTTTGTATGTATATGGTCGATCTGCTTTCTAAACAAAACTTGGGGGTTTTGTTTGGGGTTTGGGTGTTTTGGGGCTTGGAGGTGTTTTGTTTTGTTTTTAGTTTGTTTCCCAAATATATCACATTTTAGATACTGGCTTTTCCTCTGTGGCCAAAATTTTTTTCGAATGCAATTCTTCCATAATATTGCAGAAAGTAACTTGTGCAGTAGTTTTTAAGAACCTTACATATTATATTTTACATCTGGAGCTTTACCGCTGGTTTAAAATGCTATATAATCCATAGACTGTGATAGCAATAATATTGATTTTTTCTAAATTAGAAATCTTCATTTTTCAAGTGAGAAATAACAAATCCAAATTTTCAGTTACCTGTTTGCAAATAAGTACAGTTGACTCTTGAATAATGCAGGGGTTAAGTCACCGCCCCCCGCCCATATCTATGGTTCCACATATGTGGATTCAACCAGCCACAGGTCATGTGGCACAATAGTGCGTACTTAGTGAAAAAAAATCTGACTATTAGTGGACCAACACAATTCAAGCTAGTTGTTCAAGGGTCAACTGTACTCTGCCAAAACTCTTAAAGAAATTCAACTCTAAAGTCCTTCAGGCTTGATAAAGATTATAAGCAGTTCTTCAGTACAGGTATAACATCATTTTATTGTGCTTCACAGATATGTTTTTCACAAATGGAAATTTTATACCAACCTTGCATGGAGAGAGTCTGTCAATGCCGTTTTTTCAACAGCATGTGCACACTTCATGTCTCTGTGTCACATTTTCGTAACTCTTACAGTATTCCAAACTTTTTCACTATTGTTGTATTTGTTACTGTGATCTGTGATCAGGGATCTTTGATGTTGCTATTGTAATTGTTTTTAGCTGCTGAATCATGTCCATATAAGACTTCAAACTTGATAAATGTTTTGTGTGTTCTGACTGCTCCACTGACCAGCCATTGCCCCGTCTCTCTCCCTCTCCTCACACCTCCCTGTTTCCTGAGACAACCAACAATATTGAAATTAGGCCAGTTAATAACCCTATAGTGGCCTCCAAGTGTTCAAGTGAAAGGGTCGCACACCTCTCTCTCATATTTCAGGCTCCAATCAAAAGCTGGAAATGATTAAGCTGAGTGAGGAAGGCATGACTAAAGCAGAGAGAGGTTGAAAGATGGTCCTCTTGTGTCAAAGAGTTACCCAAGTTTTGACTGCCAACGAAGAGTTCTTGAAGGAAATTAAAAGTTCACTCTGTGAACACATAAAATAGTAAGAAAGCAAAACAGTCTTATTGCTGATATGGAGAAAATTTTAGTGGTCTGGATGGAAGATCAAACCAATTACAATATTTCCTTAAACCAAAACCTAATCCAGAGCAAGGCCCTAATCTTTTCAATCCTGTGAAGGCTGAGATAGGTGAGGAAGCTGCAGAAGGAACGTTTGAAGCCAGCAGAGAGGTTGGTTCATGATATTTAAGGAAAGAAGCCATCTCCATAACATCAAAGTGCAAGGTGAAGCAGCCAGTGCTGATGTAGAAGCTGCAGCAGGTTATCAAGAAGATCTAGCTAAGATCATAAGAAGGTGGCTACACTAAACAGAAGACTGTCAGTGCAGACAAAGGAGCTGCATATTAGAAGATACCATCTAGCACTTGCATAGCTAGAGAGAAGTCAATGCCTGGCTTCAAAGGGCAGGCTGACTTTCTTGTTAGGGGCTAATGCATCTGGCCACTCAAAGTTGAAGCCAGTGCTCATGTACCGTTCTGAAAATCCTAGGTCTTTTAAGAATTAGGCTAAATCTACTCTGCCTGTGCTCTGTAAATGGAACAACAAAGCCTGGATATCAGCACATCTGTTTGCAACATTTATTTAAGCTCACTATTGAGACCTACTGCTCAGGGGGAAAAAAAAAGAAAAAATCCTTTCAAAATATTAGTGTTCATTGACAGTGTACCTGGTCACCCAAGAGCTCTGATGAATATGTACACTGAGGTTAATGTTGTTTACAAAGAGATTAATGTTTCGAGATGCCTGCTAACACAGCATCCATTCTGCAGCCCATGAATCAAGGAGTAATCTCAACTTTGACATCTTATTATTTAAGTAATACATTCCATGAGGCTAAACCTGCCAGAGTGACTCCTCTGATGAATTTGGGCAGAGTTAATTTAAAATCTTCTGGAAAGGATTCACCATTCTAGATGCTGTTAAGAACATTTGTGATTCATAGGAAGAGGTCAAAATATTAATATTAACAGGAGTTTGGAAGAAGTTGATTCCAAACCTAACGAATGACTTTGAGGGTTTAAGACTTCAATGCAGATGTGGTAGAAATAGAAAAAGAACTAGAATTAGAAATGGAGCCTGAAATATGACTGAATTGCTGCAATCTCATGACAAAATTTGAACAGATGAGGAGCTGCTGCTTGTGGATGAGCCAAGAAAGTGGTTTCATGAGATGGAATCTACTCCTGGTAAAGATGCTATGAAGATTGTTTAAACAATAACAAAGGGGTTAGAATATTATATAAACTTAGTTGGTAAAGTAGCAGCAGGGTTTGAAAGGATTGACTCAAAACTTGAAAGAAGTTCTGCTGAAGGTAAAATGCTATCAGACAGCACTGCACACTGTAAAGAGAAATCGTTCATGAAAGGAAGAGTCAATTGATGTGGCAAACTTTATTGTTGTCCTAGTTTAAGAAATTGCCACAGCTATCTCACCCTGATCAGTGAGCAGCCATCAACATCGAGACAGGACACTCTACCAGCTAAAAGCTTATGACTCGCTGAAGGCTCAGATGATGGTTAGCATTTTTTAGCAATGAAGTATTTTTAACTAAGGTAGGTATGCTGTTTTTTTTAGATGTAATGCTATTGCACATTAATAGACTACAGTATAATATAAAGGTAACTTACATGCACTGGGAAATAAAAATTCATGTGACTCATTTTATTGAAATATTTGTTTTATTGTGCTGGTTGGGATCTGAATCAGAAATATCTCTGAGGTATGCTTGTAACTTTTTGTTGTTGTTATAACTTAGTATCCATTACTTCCTAAATATCACTGGATTTCTTCTTTGATCCATCAACTTAATTCTTTCTGAACTCTAAGGAAAAGAACACCATTATTTGGTTTTCCCACCTTACCGTCTTGGTTCAGCTTGCAAAATTCCAATGTTCTTCAAAAGTACAGCTACCAAAAATTATGTGAGAAATTATAAAAACATGAAATATAAATAATTCCAAGGGACACTGAATACATTTGTACATAATATCTTATATGGGTTTTGGAGTCAGACCAACCTTGGTTTGAATTCTGGCTCTGCCGTCTTTTACTGGGTGAACTTGGGTATGTTTTTTAATCTAATTCTCATTCTTCTCATCTGTGAAATGGAGATGAAAATAATAACCTTGTCTTGGGGTTATTGTAAGGATTAAGTGACTTAGCAGTCATAAGATGCTTAGTGCACTATTTGTCTTATAAGCACTCAAAGAATGGTATCTGAGGACTTCCCTGGTGGTCCAGTGGCTAAGACTCCATGCTGCCAGTTCAGGGGGCCCAGTTCCATCCCTGGTCAGGGAACAAAGATCCCACATGCTGCAATTAAGATCAAAGACCCTGCATGCCACAACTAAGACCTAGCACAGCCAAATAAATAAATATTTTTTAAAAAGAACAAGAAATGGTATCTGGCACTATTGATGTACATATATCTTAACAGCTGTTTGTTGGACACTTGGTGTGTATGGGCAAAGTCTTAGGCAGGGTGATACAGAAGCAGATGGGATACAGTCTATGAGAGATAGCAGGCATAGACTGCTAGAGAGTGGAGGCAGGGCAGCTAACCCACACAGTTACATTCAGACTCCAAGAGGGAGTAATAACTGAATTGAATTTTAAGGGACGCATATAGACTGGCTCCAAAAAGAAGCAGGGGAAAGAAATTTCCAATCATAGGGAATAGGGTATGCAAAGAGATTCAAAATACAAGTTAAATTTTAAGAATGAACATTTATCAGGACTTCTCTTGTGATCCATTGGTTAAGAATCAGAGGAATCGGGTGGAGAGGGAGGTGGGAGGGGGGATCGGGATGGGGAATACGTGTAAATCTATGGCTGACTCATATCAATGTATGACAAAACCCACTGAAATGTTGTGAAGTAATTAGCCTCCAACTAATAAAAAAATAAAAAAATAAAGAGTCTGCCCTGCAATGCAGGGAGTGCAGGTTCGATTCCTGGTTAGTTAGGGAACTAGGATTCCACATTCCATGAAGCAACTAAGCCTGCACACCGCAACTACTAAGCCCATGTTTCACAACTGGAGAGTCTGTGCAGCACAGCAGAAAGATCCCCCATGACGCAGCAAAGGTCCTGCAGCCACATGAACACTTATCTATCATGACATTGTGTGGAGGCCACTGCTCTCCTGTGTAATATCACTTGGTGCCACAGTCAAAGGGAGTAGAGGAATGCAATGAACTACAGGTCTCTTTGAATACAGAACTTGCTGTTTTCTATGTTCATAAAAATGTTAAAAATATCTGTTATAGCTACTGAAGGTCCAGTATTATAGTCAAAATTGAGGAAAAATATCTAAAATATATAAAGAACTCACACAATTCAATAGCATATATATATATATATATACACACACATAACTAAAAAATGGGCAGAAGTTCTGAATAGACATTTTTCCAAAGACCTATAGATGATCCACAGGTACATGAAAAGATGCTCAGTCACTAATGATGATCACTAATCGTGAAGAAAATGCAAATCAAAAGCACAATATATTATCATCTCACACCTGTTAGAGTGGCCATTATCAAAAAGACAAGAAATAAGCATTGGAGAAAAGGGAACCATTGTGCACTGTTGGTGGGAATGTAAATTGGTGCAGCCACTCTGAAAAACAGAATGGAGGTTCCTCAAAAAATTAAAAATAGAACTAACAACCTAAGGGCCCATTGATGTATGAACAGTTAAAGAAAATGTGGTTATACATATATACAATGGAATTATTATTCAGCCATAAGAAAAAAATTAAAATTTGCAACAATATAAATAGACCTGGATGCCATTATGCTAAGTGAAATAAGTCAGACAAATACCTTTTGATATCACTTATATGTGGGATCTTTAAAAAATTTTTTCAATTTAAAAACTAAGCTCATAAATACAAAGAATTGGCTATTGGTTGCCAGAGGTGGGGTTCAGAGGTGAGCAAAATGGGATGGGCTCTAAAGGAACAAACTTCCCATTATAAAAAAATTGTAAGGATGTAGTGTAACAAGGTGACTATAGTAAATAATACTATATTGCTAAGAGAGTAGGTTTTTTTTAAGTTTTCATTTAAAAAAATTGAAAGTTGATTGTCAAAAAAAGTAGTATTGAGTGGTTTAAAGACCATGGCAGTGGATTTCTAAGTCCAGAATTATAATTTAGGCTCATCCACCTAACAGCTGGACTTCCCGGGTGGCACATGTGGTAAAGAACCCACCTGCCAATGCAGGAGTCATAGGAGACGGTAAAGAATGTGTGGCTTAGCAGTAAAGAACCTGCCTTCAATGCAGGAGCCCCAGGACACATGGGTTCAATCCCTGGGTTGGGAAGATGCCCTGGAAAAGGAAATGGCAACCCACTCCAGTATTCTTGCTCGGAGAATCCCATGGACAGAGGAGCCTGGAGAGCCACAGTCCATAGACTCACAAAGAGTCAGACATGAATGAAGTGACTTAGCATACACACCAGCAGATGGCAAGAAGTAGCCTACAGATAATTACAATGGTGGTGACAGAAGTCATTTTGAAATTTAAAATGTACTATAATTAATTGGAAAAATAGAAAATAAAATATTGATTTTGTAGTTATTTGTCACTATCATACTTTGCTTGTCTTCTTCAAAGAATTAAAACATTTTCATCAGGAACTTTGATAAATGCTTTGGCCTCAGTATTTCTTTCCTCATCCTACATACCTTTCTGCTATCCTGTCTTGTCCAGTCCCCCCTTACTGATCTCTCATAAACACATATATGTATTTCTCCTGCCCTCTCCTCTTGCAACTTGTAGTTCAAAAATTAGCTCATTCTGCACCTACCTATCCAAGCTTTTCTTCTTTCTCCAGGACTTTTCTTAGCTGGGAGTAAGGAGGTATGTAAGTGTGTGTGTGTCTGTTTGTGTGCTCAGTCACATTAGTAGTGTCCAACTCTTTGCAACTCTGGACTGTAGCCCACCAGGCTCCTCTGTCCAAGGGGTTCTCCAGGCAACAATACTGGAGTGGGTTGCCATCCCTTCCTCCAGGGGATCTTCCCAACCCGAGGATCAAGCCTGCATCTCTTATGTCTCCGGCATTCGTAGGTGGGTTCTTTACCACTAGCGCCACCTGGCAAGCCATATATATGTGTGTATATATATATACGTATATATATGTATGTACGTATGTATGTGTGTATGTATATGTGTATGTATACATATGTATGTATATATATATATTCAGAAGGAATAGTTGACATTAGCTGGTACTTTAAAGTTTCTAATCTTTGACCTATATGCCTCTCCTGGTGCCTTCTGTACTCAGTCCTCTATTGGAAGAGGACTCAATTTACATTGGAAGAACTATCTAAGCAGCTTTTACGGTACAGACCATTCGTTCAAAAATACTTACTTCTGGCTGTATTAGAATAAATAATACTAGACTTTATCTTACCACTATAAACTACTAGAAAATGGGACATAACATATGAAGCAACTGTTTCTGATACTGGACAAACAGGAGTATTATCCAGAAGACTAATGAAACAAATAGAATGAGCCCCGGAAGCATGTTACCGACCATGGCACAAAGAGAAGGAGTTCAAGGAAAGCATGGTAGCATTTTCTCATGAGCTGAGAAAACCGAGTTTATAATTTAGGAAGACTACAGTGGCTAGAATTTATGGCAACACATACTGGGAAGGAGGAAACTAACCAGAGAAAGGTCCAGAAATCTGCATCGGAGTCCCTTAGATTCTATTACTAAATCCTCAATGGACATACATAGAAACTCCACAAAACTGGGGACTTCCTTGTTGGTCCAGTGGCTAAGACACTGTACTCCCAATGCAGGGAGCCCAGGTTTGATCCCCAGTCAGGGAACTAGATCCCACATGCCCCAACTAAGGATGCTGTGTGCCACAACTAAAACCTGGCACAGCCAAATAAATGTTTAAAAAAAAAGAAATGCCACAAAACTGGGCTCCTACTGGAGAGCTCTAAACTGAACATGTCCCAGAGATTATATAGGAATGGGAGGTGTTGAGTTCTGTCCAGCCAGAGACATTGTTGAACCCCTGGGGCATTCAGTAGAGACCCAATAAGGACCATTTATTGGATTTAGGAAAAGGGGTAAACTTGTCCTGAAGTAAAGGCTACTCTATACTCACTGTAACAACTCTTAAAAACAATCCTCAAAGGATCAAACAGACTCACAACTTAGCTGCCTGAAAAAACAAAGTTCAACCCTTTGGGAAAATACAACAAAATTAAGATACTCATTGACATAATAGTTGCAATGTTCACCATTCACTCAAAAGTTACTGTACATGTGCAAGATCAAGAAAATGTTATCAATAACCAAGAAATAAAAGTCAAAACCAACACAGAAACAACAAGGATAATGGAATTAGCAGAAAGGGATTTTAAAAGAGCCCTTATAAATATGCTCAGTGATTTAAAGAGGAACATGAATATACTGAGGAGAAAAGTGGAAGATGTATCAAGAAAGCAAATGGAGGTTTAAGAAATGAAAGATGTAATATCTGAAATGAAAAATTCACTGGAGGGGTTTATGAACAGATCACTGTGCTCAAAGACAGAATAGAGATTATCTAAACTGAAGTATCTGCATATCTGAGGTTATTTATCTGCATCTCAGATATGCAGATGACACCACCCTTATGGCAGAAAGTGAAGAGGAACTAAAAAGCCTCTTGGTGAAAGTGAAAGAGGAGAGTGAAAAAGTTGGCTTAAAGCTCAACATTCAGAAAACTAAGATCATGGCATCTGGTCCCATCACTTCATGGGAAATACATGGGGAAACAGTGGAAACAGTGGCTGACTTTATTTTTCTGGGCTGCAAAATCACTGCAGATGGTGATTGCAGCCATGAAATTAAAAGACACTTACTCCTTGGAAGGAAAGTTATGACCAACCTAGATAGCATATTAAAAAGCAGAGACATTACTTTGTCAACAAAGGTCTGTCTAGTCAAGGCTATGGTTTTTCCAGTGGTCATGTATGGATGTGAGAGTTGGACTGTGAAGAGAACTGAGCACCGAAAAATTGATGCTTTTGAACTGTGGTGTTGGAGAAGACTCTTGAGAGTCCCTTGGACTGCAAGCAGATCCAACCAGTCCATCCTAAAGGAGATCAGTCCTGGGTGTTCATTGGAAGGACTGACGTTGAAGCTGAAACTCCAATACTTTGGCCACCTCATGCAGAGTTGACTCATTGGAAAAGACCCTGAAGCTGGGAGGGATTGGGGGCAGGAGGAGAAGGGGACGACAGAGGATGAGATGGCTGGATGGCATCACCAACTCGATGGACATGAGTTTGAGTAAACTCCGGGAGTTGGTGATGGACAGGGAGGCCTGGAGTGCTGCGATTCATGGGGTGGCAAAGAGTCGGACACAACTGACCGACTAAACTGAACTGAACTGAAACTGAAGCACAGAGGGAAAAAAATGACTGAGCAGAATGAACAAAGCTTCTATGATGTGAGACAAGCAGTGTATCATGTATGTAAATGGAATCTAAGAAGAAAAACAGTGGGAGAGGCACAAAAATATTTGAAGAAATAATGACTGAATTTTTTTCAAATGTTATAAAAAATATAAACACATAGATCTAAGAATTTCAATGAACCCCAAGAAGAATAAACAATATAAACCATAGCAAAGGACACTGTAATCAAATTCCTGCAAACCAATTATAAACAGAAACTCCTAAAAGTATCCAAAGGGAAAAATACACATTACATAACGGGAACAAAAATTGATTGCAGACTTCTTGTGGGAAACAATGCAAACCAGGGGGGGAAAAAAAAAAGAAATCTTTCAAGTACTGGAAAAATGAACTGTCAACATAAAATCCTATATCCTTCAAATATGATGGGGAAATAAATACAAAAACAATAGTCAAGAGAATTTCTTACTAGAAACCTGCACTACAGTAAATACTGAAGGAAGTTCTTTAGGGGAAACTAAAATAATACTGGATAGAAATTCAGATGCACTCAAAGGCATGAAAAGCCCCAGAAGTGGTAAATCTTTGGGTAAGTGCAATGAGTTATTTTCTTCATTTCTTAATTTCTTTAAAAGGCAGTTGACAATTTAAATAAAAATAACACAATACTGTAAGATTTATATCATGTCAAAGTAAAATGTATGCCAATAATAGCACAAAGGTTAAGAAGGGGAAATGGAAGAATACTACTGTAAATTACATTTATAAGTAAAGTAGTAACATTGGGAAATAAACCAAGTTAAAGTGCATATTGTAAACCCTAGATCAGTCACTTCTTAAAAAATAGAAAAAGAGAGTCAATAACACATCACTGTTACTCCCTCAATCGTGTCCGACTCTTTGTGACCCCATGGGCTATAGCCCACCAGGCTCCTCTGTCCATGGAATTCTCCAGGCAAGAATACTGGAGTGGGTTGCCATTTCCTTCTCCAGAGTGTCTTCCCAACCCAGGGACTGAACTCAGGTCTTCTGTGTCTCCTGCACTGGCACACGGATTCTTTTACCACTGAGCCACCAGGGAAGTATAGTGAAGAAGAAACAGAGTACAATGAATTCAGAAGAAACTAGGGCAAGAGGAGAGAAGTGAGTGCTGTAATGTTGGGCAATGGTGTTGCTATGAAGAAAATTGTTGGGAAGCAGTTCTCCATAAATGTTTTCACGTTGCTGTGCGATCAGGACTTTCTGAGAAAGTCTGTTGGCACTTGGATTAAAGAATGTTTTTGAATGCCAAACAAAGCCTAAAAGTCAGAGACCTCTGGAGATATTTAGACTTTTCCTTGGATACATTTATTTACATTCTAGGGGTTATAAACCTAGAGGCCTACCCTTCCTTTCCCCTAAGAGGATTGGTTTACACTGCAGAGCAGAGGTCAGTAGGTCATGTTCTTCTTCCCCATCCCTCCCTCCCACCCTCGCTCTCTGCCCATCCCACCCTAGACGGCAGGAGGAGCAGCAGCTGTGGCGGTTGTCCTGCATCAGCTCCCAAAATTCATTATTTAAAGGTTTCTCTCATCACCTCACCCCAAGGGGGATTGGTACACAGAGAACTAACACAATTATGAGTAATTAAAAGCCTGGATCTGGTTCACATACTCAGTGCTTCTTGTCAGAATGAATGAATGAATACTTCACAAAAATTCAGTTAGGTACAGGTATCTCACCTGTAACGTGGTCTGGGAAGGCCTCTCCGAGGAGGTAACATTTGAGCAGAGTAGTGAATGAAATGCCATGGAAGACCATAACATGGAAGAAGACCATGACATGCTAAAGCTTTACTGGCTCTTCCAGTGCCTACATAGCATGCTTTTTCACACATAAGCAAAATTTAAATAAATAAGGGTCAAGTATATGACACGCTGAAACGCTGGCCACTTCTGACTAGAATATTGTTTATCTATTCTATAAATTCAAGAGTAGCTGTATCTTCAGACAAAATGACTTTTTAGCCACAGGCTTGTTTAGCCAGGAAAAGAGTTAGAAATGGAAATCAGTTAAGATGCATTTAAAGCCTAATTCATGTTTCATTTCTTTAAATAAATCTTAAGTGTATGTCTGCAAATGTAAGGTTAGGCTCCACAAAATGAAGTTTTAGTTTCGAGGCTAAGTTCTTTTTACAAGGGTAGAAATAGCTGTCACCAGCTTGGTTTGGGAATTATTCTTATGCTTGTAAATGTGACATACACAAATGCTGAGAAGAATAGATATGGGTGAAAAATACAGGCTGTAGGAATAATAAATGAGCATAATGAATGTTAACTGGGTAAAAACGAATGGTACAATCCCCTGTTACAGGGGTGTACCATGTATCAGAAGCTTGCAGCCTAAAAGAAGAAAGGATGGAATTCAAAAGCCAAAAAGCAACACATCCTTTGACTTTTGGCTGGAGTCAATATCAGTGTGACCTCTTTGGTCAAAAGGCTTCTCATCCCTGTTTCACCAGGTCATTCCTTCCTTCAGTATGAATCATCTGTGAGAATCTTTAACAGGGACGTCATTGTCAAGAAGTTAAAAGCAATTGATAAGTTGTTCTGATAATACCTGTCAGTGAAATAACTCAGAGTACAAAACCCAGGCATTTAAGGAGTTGACAAGTATTATTAAACCTGTTTTGCAAGAGAAGAATCTGGTTCAAAGAGGGAAAAGCTGTCAAAGGTAATGCAAGTCTGTAAGTGGCTCACGCCTGCCTTGTACAACTAAGCTCTAACTGCATGGCCTCTCATGGCCCAGGAGACTGGGGGGCCACCTCTAAACATTTATTGGTTGTTCCTTCTGTCCAACTTTGAAATATCATGACACTTTAAAGCTACAAATTTGTTTTAAATTCAAATATATTTCTTATAACTGGTTTTCTCCTTCATTCAGAAATTTGTACTATTTAAAATTTTAAATGGTAGCAACAGGGTATTTCTGCCAGTGTGTGTTCAGTGGTGTTCAACTCTGTGACTCTGTGGACTGTAGCCTGCCAGGCTGCTCTGCCCATGGAATTCTCTAGGCAAGAATACCGGAGTGGGTTGCCATTTCCTCCTCCAGAGAATGTTCCCCACCCAGGAATTGAACCCCAGTCTCCTACACTGGCAGGCAGATTATTTACCACTGAGCAACCTGGGATGCCCATATTTCTACCAGTACTACTTCCCTTTTTTTTTTTTTTCCTTTGAGTACTTATTTGAGTACAGTCTTTGACACCCTACTGAGAGCTCATGTTAGAATTGGGAAGAATCATGGTGATGCTTTCATACAGAGGACAGTACTTTGTGCAGGTTCTTTCATGAACCTGACCTTAATTTCATGGCTTTAATAAAGAAAAGAAAAAGATAGAAAAACCTAATTCAAAGTAAATTAGGATCTTTAATTCAGAAAGTCTTCTGCCCATTTGTAATTAAGTTTCTAGTTGCTCTCCAGTCCACTTTCCACTCTTTAACTCATTCACTTTTAAAAAAAATAATAAATCAGCAATAAACTGCCTTAATCTGGGTTCAGCAGAAAGCAGATCGATAAAACAAAGGCTTGAGTGCATGTCCTCTATGCTGGACTATAATCCAGGAAGCAAGAGCCAGAGAAAGTGAAGCCAAGAAGCAGAAGCGTCTCTACCAAGATACTTGATGTATTTTAACAGATTTCTCTGTCCTGCAGGACAGCCCAGAACAGAAACAGAAACCCTGAAATGGTGAGGGGGTCGCCCAAGGCAAGGTTCTGTTAGGTTGCACCTGCAAGAAGCCAGCTACAGGCAACCGGTGCTGGGATGCAGGGAGGCCAGATAAATCTGAAATAGTTACAAGTGGCTTCCCTCAAAACACAAAGATATTCTTGGTACATACAGTTCCGTGTACTTTTGCTCCCCACTCCCGTCTTTCTCATGGATATCTGTCATTAACATTTCATTTTCTATACATTTGCATATCATATGAGGATATATACATATTATCTTTTTCCTTTTAAGAAACATGAATCAGGTTATACTAATCTTATTCTGTAACATGTTTTTTTCACTCCTCTGTTATTTGCATCATGGTTAGATTTTATCTTGTCAGCAAGCTGATTTTGCCCTGTAGGAAGTTCATTGGAAAACACTGATTTAACATTTGTTGAATTAATGTCTGAATGTAAGAATGATAGTTACAGTTCTTGCTCATATTAATAGAAAAGGAATGCTGCCGATATTGGGAATGCAGTGGACAAGGTCTTGTAAAACATGGAATTGTTATTGTCAGACAATTGAACAGTCATCCCAGCCTCCTCTTCCCCATTCGTCAACACCTCCACATCTTCAAATAAGAAGAAACAAAGGATGCCATACAAGGGAGACATGGAAAAGAGATGTAGGTGAGGAAATACTCACCTTCCCTCTACCTTTCTCAGTTCTTGACTGAGACCCCTGTAGTGAAAGACAGATTAGCAAGAGGAAAACAGAAATTCAGTAACATGTATCCCTCAGATATACATGGGAGATATCCAGGGGAAGAAATGAATCTACAAGGTGACTTAGAATTTGGGATTAAATAACATCTTAATAGGGAAGGGAGAGGGGAGTGGTAGGTCTCTTCATTGTTTTTAGTCTCTACATCATGTCTGACTCTTTTGCGACCCCATGGACTGTAGCCCACCAGGCTCCTCTGTCCATGGAATTTTCCAGGCAAGAATGCTGAAGTGGGTTGCCATTTCCTCCTCCAGGGGATCTTCATGGACCAGGGATCAAACCCACGTCTCCTGCATTGACAGGTGTATTCTTTACCACTGAGTTACCTGGAAAGCCTGGTAGAACCCTTAGGGGAGAGTAAATGATTTTTAGGACAGACTGATGGCAGTCCTGGGTGTTCATTGGAAGGACTGATGTCGAAGCTGAAACTCCAATACTTTAGCCACCTGATGCGAAGATCTGACTCATTTGAAAAGACCCTGATGCTGGGAAAGATTGAGGGCAGGAGAAAAAAAAAATTAAAAAAAAAAAAAAGATTGAGGGCAGGAGGAGAGGGGACGACGGAGGATGAGATGGTTGGATGGCATCACCGACTCAATGGACATGGGTTTGGGTGGACTCCGGGAGTTGGTGATGGACAGGGAGGCCTGGCGTGCTGCAGTTCATGGGGTCACAAAGATTCGGACACAACTGAGCAACTGAACTGAAATGAACCGATGGTCCTTAGAAAAATAGATGGGAGGTGTGACAGTCTGTGAGAAAGGCTCTCTAGGCATGGTATTGACTTCTCCTTTCCTGTGACAAGAGTCCATCCCGTCTGGTTGATCAAACTCCAGGAAGGGGGTTGATGGCAGCTGAGTTCCTATAGGCAGATAAGGGAGTTCAGGGCAAACCTCTCCCTGCATCTGCTGGTTTTCAAGTGCCCACAACTCCAGATAATATGCCAAAGCAGCACATTTTGCAGTGGCATGTCCTCAACTCCTACAGTTGTATTTTGGGGTGGCATATTCTGCTGCCCTTCGGAGACAAGAGGAGACTCTTACAAAGGTTCATCCAGTCAGCAAATGGGGATAAGATGGTACAGACATCGGTCCCTGTCCTCGTGCTGGAAAAGGTGACAACTGAGGGGAGGAAGAGATAAGAGTAGAACAGAGATGCAGGCAGAAAAGAAAATAGTAGCATTCCAAAGGAGTGAGAAATTTAAGTGATGGCTAAATCAGTACAGTGCTTGTGTTAGTATAAGTTGTTTAGAAATAAGTTTAAATCTCAGCCATCTGCTCCCACGTCAAACACATACACGCTGTACCGTTGACTTCCCTCCTCCCCCACAAACACGTACATCCCAATAATAATCTGGTGATATGTTTTTCATGATTTCCCACAGTTGATAATAAAAAATACACTTAATTCAAACCAGTGAATTGTGACCCAGATCTAAGTATAAATATAGTGGAAGTCATAAGTTTCTTTAGTGACAGTCTTACTAATTAAGTTATTTCGGCCTGTTTTTAGCCACATTGGATACTTTTTTCTTTTTAAGGTTGTTATGAATGTTGTTTGTAGCAGCATCAATAAGCCAAGAATTCACACAGTTACTCAATCACACAGATTACTCATCATTGCCTGTTCATAACAGAATCCTAAAGTGCTTAAGATTTCTGATGCAAATCAAACTCTCATCATCACTTGTCATTGCTAAATTAAATGACAGGATAATAACATTACATTAAGAGCATTTTTCTCTTGATTGAGTACCTTTTTCAGAAGTGAACCTTGTAGATGTATATTTTTTCCATCGGTACTATAAATGCATTTAGAGTCCAAGATAAAAATAGAATTGAAAAGGGGAGGAGTAGAGTGGGATGTTTTCAAATTATTGATGAGTCTCTTTTGAATCTCAAATAACCATATTTGACAGGGCATTGCTAGGGAACCAAGCAATGTTTTAGCCCAATTTATTGAGACTTTTATAACTTCATAAGGGAGGTTCATGGGTCAAACTTGGTTTTTATTGACATGATCATGTGTTCCTGGCATCATTCATATGTCATCCCATTGCAAATAGGCTGTTAGGGACCTGGAGGAACTGCACTGTTCTGTTACTCTAATACAGTAAGATACTGTCTTCTGTTAGCTTGCAGCCTATGTGGGAAATGAATATAAATTTCTAACCTGCTAAAGCAGAGTAGGTTCTCAGTTGACTTATTGTGGACTTATCTCTTGGCCTTTCTTTCTTGTCTAAACCTAGTTAACGCCTGCTCTCTCTCCCCACTGGCTCCAGGCCCTAGTAGTAAAGGATTCACCTGCTAATGTAGGAGACCCAGGTTCAATCCCTGGGTTGGGAAGATCCCCTGGAAGAGAGCATGGCAACCCACTCCAATATTCTTGCCTGGAGAACCCCATGGACAAAGGAGCCTGGTGGGCTACGGTCTGTAGGGTCGCAAAGAGTTGGACATGACTAAAGCGACCTAGCACACACGCGCACAGCCCTTGGCCCACTTCTTTGTGGCCAGCTGAGCAGTCCTCATGCCACTGGAGTCTATCTTCTCTACTTGTCCCTATACCCAGAACTCTTTCTCCTTTTAAAGTTGTCTATTCTTCAAAGGTACTGTTTCCTCACATCTTACATCTTTAATGTTATCCTAGAGAAAGTCTTTTACTCTTTCTGCCTCACTTAATACCATCCTCACTAGGCAGTAACATGTCAGTAAAACTCCTTAGCACTTGGAGACGTCAGAGAAGGTACAAACTGAAAGAAGATTGGCTTTGAGTTGACAATAATTGAATCTGGGTGATAGGTACATGGGGCTAGGGGAAGTCATTATAACATTTTCTATAGTTTTATGTTTGGAATTTTCTATAGTAAAAATTTTAAACTAAGATCTTTAGAATCCTTCTTTTTTTTTTTTTTGATTAATGCTCTTTTTGAGTCAGTGCATGAAATGGATGGTATACAAGATGGACTAGGACTAAAACCTAATCCTGCCATCTAAATACCCTACTTCCACCCCACCCCCAAGGAAACAAATAAGATTCTTCCCTGCCTGGATTTGCAACTTCCCTCTTCTCCTTAGGTCCTGCACATGGTTACCAGAATTATAGCACACTTCCTCCTTCTTGTAAGTGACTAGATAAACCTGTACAGAACACATTAACTTGGTCCCATTTATTAAGTCCCACTGTGAATAAAGTTCTGTGTTGGGCACTGGGAAGGGGGAATATGAAGTTACTTCCCTCTTAGAGGTCCACGAGAAGGAAAACAGAGGCAGCCATAACAACCCTGAGGCAGTACAGACTCTTAAGAGTTGTGCCCTGAAGTAGAGCTACAGCAGTTTGAGAGCGAGGAATTTTGTCAAACAGATGACTTCTTGATAGTGATACAAACTACTGAATATTATCTTCAAGGAAAAGAGAATTTTTTTTGCTCCTGTTTGCAGTTCTGGCTGCTAAGACCAGGGCTCCATCAGATAAACTTCCCTCTGTCTTCTGAAAAACTCAAATTGACTGCAGTTACCAATGTGCTTTTTTCCCCTCTTTTTCTTTTAAATTATAGCCTTACTTCTCGTCTGCCAAAAACTGGAGAAACCATCCATGGACATAAGTTTTTTATTGGCTTTGGAGGGAAAGGTGCCAACCAGTGTGTCCAAGCTGCTAGGCTTGGAGCAAAGACATCCATGGTATGCAAGGTAAGCATAAAGTACAGTGAAGAGGGTTCTAGAGGCAAGAACCTGGTTAAGACATGAGCTCGTTTTTTTTATAAACTATTTAAAATGAGCAATTCAGTGGCATTTAGTATATTCACAGTGTTATACAACCACCATATCTATCTAGTTCCAGAACATTTCCATCATTTCAAAGTAAAACTTCTTACCCATTAAGCAGTTTCTCCCCATTCCCCCTCCCCTCAGCCCCTGGCAACCACCAGTCTGCCTTCTGTCTCTATGGATTTATCTATTCTGGATATTTCCTATAAATGGAATCATATGATATGTGACATTTTGTGTCTGGCTTCTTTTACTGAGCATAATGTTTTCAAGGTTCATCTACCTTATAACATGTATCAGTACTTTTATTCCTTTTGTGGCTGAATAATATTCCATTGTATATACCAGTCTGTTTATCCATGTATCTGTTGATGGGCTGTTCCCACCTTTTGGCTGTTGTGAACAGTGCTGCTATAAACACGTACATGTACATGCATGTTTAAGTAGCTGTATGGGCCTTTGAGAGGCTCATTGTTTTTAAAGATTTAAATAGGAGAGAGTAATCTTCCTTGTCCTTTGTATTAGTTTCTACCCACTGAATCCTCTGGGAAGTAGCAGTCCTCAAATAACCTAATGCTGCATTCCCTGAATTTAACAAGTTTATAACTGGAATGTGAGAAGTGAGGGGAATTAGCCTACTCTGTTGGGTTCCTGTGGTCCAGCTTCTAAACAACGGCATGAATCATCTTGTTTTTAGCAAGTTTCACTCCAGCAGCATGGCTTTTGGAAACTTGGTCTAATAACTGGTGGTTTCCTCACCTCTAAGCTGTTTTCTTCTAATGCTATATCTCAGATCAGAACGGAATCTGGGCCTTAATGAACTGCACATACTGATCTTTAGTTCTGTTTTCAGGTATATTAAGAAAAGACATGTAAAATATGGAAATCCTGTTTCTAGCCATTCTACTGAAATTATTAAAAATAAAACAAAATTGGCTGCCAAAGTTTCCATTTTTGCATCTTTAATGAAATTTTAAGATGCTAGCTAGCATTATTGGTATAACGGGAAAAGTCATTTATTTGCTTTAGGAAAGCTAGCTAGGGTCTGCACAGTAGAGGATAAGAAAAACAGGAGAAATTTAAAAGAATAATCTCTCTCCTGTGAGCTGGGTAGATTTTACCAAAATTTCTCTGAAATGTCATTTCCCATTGTATACAGCACTTTTCTCTCCACAGGAGTCTTTAAATGATGTATAAAGTATACAATTATCACTTCATCTGCTAAGGAACTATATCTTTATTCTAATTGATGATATAATTCTTACCTGGCTATTTGGTCAAAAACATCACATGAAGCACAAAATTCAAATTAAGAAACCTTCACTTGCTAAGGCTGAGCTCTTTAATATTTTTAAAATATCAATTAGTAATTAATTATTGATGACCTATTATGTGCTAAGAATTATGGGACTGGGAGAAGGAGCTGATTAAAAGTATTAGGCCTGACCCATCCTATACCTGATTAGAATTGGGGGTTTGGGGAACAATCAGATGGTGTAGGATTTAAGTGGGGCTTGGGAAGTGAAAAGAGGATGGTATCATTTCCTGGCTGGGAAACCTGGACAGAGAATTAGTACTGGTATTGGAAGAAAGTTACCAAAAATGGGTACCCTGGGCAGAGGGGAGTCCCCTAGAGTTGGAGATATGAAAGGAGAGTTTAGAGAACCCCCTGTTGGAGGCTTTATAAAAGCTATTCCTGTAGCCCATTAAAGTAAAAAATGGATGTCCCCTGCAATCTCATCCAACTCAAAGATTTTGAGGTTGGTTTTATTTTAGGTCTGTTGAACTTAAGGCAAAGAGAAATGCAAAATAGAAACATTTGAATTGTGGAATGGAACTTTGGAAATGAATCATTAAGCCATAGGAGTGGAGGTGAGCAGAATAGAAGACAGAGGGCTGTATTTTGGGAAATGCTCCAGTAAGAAGGTTGATTAAACAGTGGTGCTGTTTGTTTTATTCTGGTCTGTGTGTGATGGTTATGTGAGCACCTGTACCATTCTGAAAGTTCTTTATGTCTACAGTGCCTGATCTAGTCGTCTGTTGTTTAGCCCCACAGTGAAATTTACCCTGATTGTCTGTACTGAAAGGACATGGAAACATGGCCTCATCTAAAACCTGTACAAGTTTACTTTGCTTAGATACCCTGAGGGACCTTTAGATGTAGATTTATTTAAGCTTAAACAAATTGCATCGTATTCTTAGGCTTCTTAAAAATAAAAATAAAATATCCTTTGTAATAAGAGTTATTGTTAACCATTAATCATAATATTTCATTCAATTGTGAGGTATATTTTTATTGAGCAAATTAACCTAACTGCCTTATAGCAGTTTCTTAAAGATAACAAATTCCAAGTAGAAAACCAAAATCATTAAATTACTCAAGATAAAAATGAACAGATGAAGCAAAAGAAAAACAGGTAGAAAATGTTCTATGGCTTTCTTAGCAACATTAACCTCTCTACTACGGCCTTGCAACAAGCTCAGATTCGAGTTCTGACGAAGGAACACTGTTTGATGACACAGGTACAGCTTACACTGAACTCAGGAGAAATGTCTGTCAGTTGTGATGAGGGCGGCTAAACAAGAATCCATCAACATGGGTACAGTGATCCATGTGTAATGAAAGACTTCCACAAGTTAAGAGTTGTGCAGTCAGTACTCAACTGAGTCATGGCCAAGGTCATGGTCCAAGGATAATTGGAGGTGATGTTTTGACATTAAAAATTCAGGCAGATATAGAAAATGAAGGTCTACTTGTCAGGGCAAAAAGCCTGTTAGGACACATTGCATCGGACCTCACCTGATTTAAGTATTTCCTCTTCCTCCATTCCACTGAAGCCAAATGTTAGAAGGAAGTTATGTCTAAACATCAAAAACCGGCAGCTCAGGAGGACCATGGTAGGATAAACAGCTCAAGGTTCAATGACCCAGCATGAGCCCAGGGTCCTTGCTTCCCAAGGGTAGAAAGAAGCCATGAGCAGGTGTGGACCCTGACAACCCACGCAGCAAATCAGCAAACAGGGAGGACCTTCACAAATTACCTGGTCTCGCCTCCTTCACACAATGGGATAGTCTAAACTGTCATATAAGTCATATAAACTGTCATATAACTATCAATAATCTATTTTCTCTTAAGGATGGTCAGATTCATATGCACACTACTATATTTAAAATAGATAACCAACAAGGACCTACTGCGCAGCACAGAGAACTCTGCTCAGTATTCTGTAATAACCTAAATGGGAAAAGAATTTGAATAGATACATGTATGTGTATACACTGAACGCTTTGATGTACACCTGAAACTAACCCAACATTTTTTAATCACTGTGCTCAAATATAAAAATTTTTTATTTTTTAAAGGCATAAAGGTCTGTGACAGAGGCAGTAAGTTAGAGCAGTTCTACTCAAAATCTGGTCCTCAGGGCAACCTGTCACTGATCAGGACAGTACAGAAACTTGAGAGTAAGCAGTTAGGAGCATTTTCAGCAATCTGAAGGTACCGTTATAGCTATTGAATATAACAGTAATAAATTAGGCCTTGTATTTTATATGACTCGTATTTTTATTTTACTGTTATATTTTAAAAATTATTAGTTCATAATGTATAGAAAATGAAAAAAAGGAAAAAAAAAAACAGAAACCTGATCCTTGACCATAAAAAACTTGAAAAGCAATGTATCCATCACGTTAGCCATAAAAGTACCCTTCTAAATGTTAGATCGTGTGCTAAGTTGCTTCAGTTATGTCCAGCTCTTTGCGACCCTATGGACTGTAGCCCACCAGTCTCCTCTGTCCATGGGATTCTCTAGGCAAGAATACTGGAGTGGGTAGCCATGCCCTCCTCCAGGGGATCTTCTGACCCAGGGATCAAACCTAAGTCTCTTATATAAGTCTTCTGCATTGGCAGGCGGGTTCTTTACCACTAGTGTCACCTGAGAAGCCCTCTATGTTAGATTACTGTGGGACAATCCACTGATTGTGCACTGAGATTTTAATCTTCAAAGATCAAAACCTAAGTCACCAGGCCTTTATAGATAATATACATAATGAAGTGAAATCTCTTTTCTGAACTCTGTTGAAAGATAACTGGCTAAAATTAGTTGGCTGTATTGATAGAAATGCATGTTCAAACACTAGGATCCTATGACCCTAACCAATATGACTCATATAGGAAGAATGGAAGAAACAGTTGGATTATCACAAACCCACCACCACTCTCAGATAAGCAGGCCTGATAATGTAGATTGAAACATTAACTTTGCATGTTAAAAGCCATCATTCAGTAAGGGTAAACACCCATTTATCTAGGATTTAAACAACCAGACAGCATAAACTGGAATTTTATGTATTCTTCTTTCATCTTTTATGATAAAGCCACAAATGACAAGTTACAAAATTACTATGAGGGTTTTCCTCCAAAAAAAAGCAACTGCTGAGTTTTGTTATGTGACAACAAATGCAGCTTATAGTCTCTTCAACATGCTGTTCATTGTGACCCTCAGGCACTGAAAAGCCACAAAATCTCTTGAATCACAAAGATTAAATTATGTTCAACTTAGATTTACTGTTAATTGTATCTTCATGTATTCTAACTTTGAAACTCAGGAACCTGTTTTAATACATGTGATCATTTTTTTAGCAGTATATATCATTTCATGTGTCCCTGGGTATGCTATCTTGGTCCCCTGTTTCATTTACCTCAAGTATATGTTGATGGGTGCAATTACTAGATATTTTCTGCCATTCAAGGATTCTAAGCAGCCCATCATTCCTCACCCATTTGACAGTGTTGGTTATCATGACCGCACTAACCGCAGTTACTCTCCTCATCACTGGTCATAGCTATGGACTGTGGAAGCCGCTAAGTGGCCCTCCCTCAATGCAGAGAGATATTTCCAGTCCTCGGAGTGAATGAAGCACCTCAGTGCCCTCAGCATGAAGAACTGCTCTTGTTCCCAACACCATCCAGCCCTTTACTTTTCCATGATCCTAATTCACATCCCTCCACAGCCGCACTGTCCAATACACTAGCCACTGGCCACATGTGGCTATTTATATCTCAACGTAATTCAAGTGAAATTAAAAATTGAGTTCTTCATCAGAAAGAGAAAAATAAATATCATATATTAACACTTATGTATGGAATCTAGAAAGATGATACTGATGAACCTATCTGCAAGGCAGCAATGGAGATGCAAACATAAGAGAATAGACTTCTGGACACAGGGGGACAGAGGGTGGGAAGGAGGGGGTGGAACAAATGGAGGTAGCATGGAAGCATATACAGTAACATTTGTAAAATAGATAGCCAGTGGGAATTGGCAGTATGACCCAGGGAACTCAGACAGGGCTCTGTGACAACCTAGTGGGGTGGGATGGGGAGGGAGGTAGCAGGGAGGCTCCAGAGGATTGGACATATGTATACCTATAGCTGATCCATTTTGATGTATGGCAGAAACCAACACAACATTGTAATTATCCTTCAATTAAAAATAAAGAAAAAAAATGAGTTCCTCAGTCATGCTGGCTACATTTTCAAGTGTCTGTATTGGGCAGCACAGATATAGAACATTTCATGATTGCAGAAAGTTCCATTCTACAATGTTCAGGTAGGGCTGAAACCTGGGATTTCCTGAAGAGCACCTGGGTTCCGTAAGTTACCTTGGCTTATGTGTGAGTGGTTGTCCCTAGTTGCTGCTGACTTGGCTTCTTTCACCTGCAACAGCCTGACACAGGCTACCTCAGACTATGTGGTTTTCCCAGAATCTTTCTTCCTGAAAGTATTTCACTGCTGCAACCAAAAGAATGTGAGGGTGCCTTCAAGAAGGCTGTTCAAAGAAAAACCTTGGCTAGAAGCTTCCTGTAGCCATAATCAGCATAGTCTGGATGCCTGTAAGTCATGTCCCTTTTAAGAATGATAAGCTAGATTCAAGGAAAATGAACAGACAAGCAATTAAGACAATCAAATACTTACAGAACACCTTTAGTGCACAGGACTGGGGGAGGGATAAATATATGCTAAGCTAGAGTCTCCAGTAAGCTTTTAGGAAGATGAGACTTTAGGACTGGGCAAACATGATAAGATGGTATTCAATTAAGTGTTTAATTATATGGTATCCATGAGGAATGCTGTAGGAGTTCTGGAAATGAAAGGAATAACAAGGGCTAGAATCGAGAAGGTAAGCCTTAAGTTGATGCTTGAAAAACAGGTGAGGTTTGATTAGGTAGAGGAGAGACGAAAGGACTTCTGAGTTCTTGTAAGTAGAAGGCAAGGAAATAGGCATAAATATATTGTACTCACAGCATGTTTTTAACACAAACACTGACCATTCAAGTTAGGAGTGCCTCTACTAACCACTCTGAAAAACAGAAATCCTACTATTTTGCCAACTGTGAGTTTCGGAGGAATATAAGCAAGGGGAAGCAAGCCTGGGCCATGTCAAAATCAGTCTGGAGTCAACAAACACAAGCCAAAGAAAGCTTTCGGATTTTACAGTACCTTAATGCCAGTGTTGGACCCTGATGGGCCCCTTGCCCCCAGCAGATTCTGCAGGTCCCTTCAGACTCCCACTGAGCTGACCTCCCAATGGAAACCAAGCAGGACTATGCTCCCGCTCTTCACTTCCACTCAGACACAGCTTTCCAGACACTCTCCCAGCTCTAACAATGCAACCAGCAGCCTTGACTGGAGGCCACACATTGTAATCACCTGGGGACCTTGCCACTGTCCCACCGGCCACAGGGGCTGGTTTAATTGGTCTGGGGTATAACCTGGGCATCCTCAGGCTGAGAAATCTTGGCTTCCTACCTGCCTGAGATAACTCATACAAGTCCCACCCTACAGCCTGGGTCAGGTGGAACAGTTTACAGCAAACTGTAAAGCATTTTAATTAGGATAATAGCAGAACTGAAATTCAGTTCCAGATGCACTGATTCTCACAAGCGCCATTTTGCCTCATGGCCACATTTAAAGTTTTCACACATTTGACAGCCAAAGTGTGAAGGGAAAATGGGAAAGCTTCCAACAATGCCCATGAGGATTCCTTTGTAACTGTCATTATTCCAGGGGTCTTGCCCTTGTAGCATTCACGGTGGTTTTCAAGGTACTTTCACTTAGCTGTCAGTGATGGGCAATGAATGACTCCTTTGAAAGTGAAAGTGAAGTCACTCAGTCATGTCCGACTCTTTGCGACCCCATGGACTGTAGACTACCAGGATCCTCAGTCCATGGGATTTTCCAGGCAAGAGTACTGGAGTGGGTTGCCATTTCCTTCTCCAGGGGATCTTCCCGACCCAGGGATTGAACCCAGGTCTCCCGCATTGTAGGTAGACGCTTTACTGTCTGAGCTACCAGAGTAGCCCAAATGACTCCTTTACTTGGCTTCTATTCCTCTGACTTCTGGTTCAGTTTAGTTCAGTTCAGTCACTCAGTCATGTCTGATTCTTTGTGACCCTGTGGACTGCAGCACACCAAGCTGTTCTGTTCATCACCAACTCCCAGAGTTTACTCAAACTCAGGTCCATCCAGTCGGTGATGCCATCCAACCACCTCATCCTCTGTCATCCCCTTCTCCTCCTGCCTTTAATTTTTCCCAGGATCAGGGTCTTTTCCAATGAGTCAGTTCTTCACATCAGGTGGCCGAAGTATTGAAGTTTTAGCTTCAGCATCAGTCCTTCCAATGAATACTCAGGATTCATTTCCTTTAGGATTGACTGGTTTGATCTCCTTGCAGTCCAAGGGATGCCCAAGAGTCTTCTCCAACACCACAGTTCAAAAGCATCAATTCTTCGGGGCTCAGCTTTCTTCACCGTCCAACTCTTACATCCATACATGACTACTGGAAAAACCATAGCTTTGACTAGACGGACCTTTGTGGGCAAAGTGATGTCTCTGCCTTTAAATATGCTGTCTAGGTTGGTCACAGTTTTTTTCCCAAGTAGCAAGAGTCCTTTAACTTCATGGCTGCAGTCATCATCTGCAGTGATTTTGGAGCCCCAAAAAATAAAGTCTGTCATTGTTTCCATTGTTTCCCCATCTATTTGCCATGAAGTGATGGGACCAGATGCCATGATCTTAGTTTTCTGAATGTTGAGTTTTAAGCCAACTCTCTCACTCTCACTTTCGCCCAGAGGTTCTTCAGTTCTTCACTTTCTCCCATAAAGGTGGTGTCATCTGCATATCTGATGTTATTCATATTTCTCCCAGCACTCTTGATTCCAGGTTGTACTTCATCCAGCCCAACATTTTGCATGATCTACTGTGCACATAAGTTAAATAAGCAGGGTGACAATATACAGCCTTGATGTATTCCTTTCCCAATTTGGAACCAGTCTGTTGTTCCATGTCTGGGTCTAATTGTTTCTTCTTGAGCTGCATACAGATTTCTCAGGAGGCAGGTAAGGAGGCCTGGTATTCCCATCTCTTAAAGAATTTTCTACAGTTTGTTGTAATCCACACAATCAAAGGCTTTGGCATAGTCAATAAAGCAGAAATAGATGTTCTTCCGGAACTCTCTTGCTTTTTTTATGATCCAACAGATGTTGGCAATTTGACCTCTGATTCCTCTGCCTTTTCTAAATCCAGCTTGAACATCTGGAAGTTTGCGGTTCACATACTGTTGAAGCCTGGCTTGGAGAATTTTAAAGCATTAGTTTGCTAGAGTGTGAGATGAGTGCAATTGTGCAGTAGTTTGAACATTCTTTGGCATTGCCAAAATGACAAATGAAAACTGATCTTTTCCAGTCCTGTGGCCGCTGCTGAGTTTTCCAAATTTGCTGACATATTGAGTGCAGCACTTTAACATCATCACCTTTTAGGATCTGAAATAGCTCAACTGAAATTCCATAACCTCCACTAGCTTTGTTTGTAGTGATGCTTCCTAAGCCCCACTTGACTTCTCATTCCAGGATGTCTGGCTCTAGGTGAGTGATGACACCATCATGGTTATCTGGGTCATGAAGATCTTTTTTGTATAGTTCTTTGTGTATTCTTAGCATCTCTTCTTAATATCTTCTGCTTCTATTAGGTCCATACCATTTCTGTCCTTTATTGTGCTCATCTTTGCATGAAATGTTCCCTTGGTATCTCTAATTTTCTTGAAGAGATCTCTAGTCTTTCCCAGTCTATTGTTTTCCTCTATTTCTTTGCATTGATTACTGAGGAAGGCTTTCTTATATCTCCATGCTGTTCTTTGGAACTCTGCATTCAAATGGGTATATCTTTCCTTTTCTCCTTTGCCTTTAGCTTCTCCTCTTATCTTAGCTATTTTAAGGCTTCCTCAGACAACCATTTTGCCTTTTTGCATTTCTTTTCCTTGGGGATGGTCTTGATCACTGTCTCCTGTACAATGTCATGAACCTCTGTCCATAGTTCTTCAGGCATTCTGTCTATCAGATCCAATCCCTTGAATCTATTTGTCACTTCCACTGTATAATCGTAAGGGATTTGATTAAGGTCACACCTGAATAGTCTAGTAGTTTTCCCCACTTTCTTTAATTTAAGTCTGAATTTGGTAATAAGAAGTTCATGATCTGAGCCACAGTCAGCTCCTGTTGTTGTTTCTTCTGACTGTATGGAGCTTCTCCATCTTTGGCTGCAAAGAATATAATCAATCTGATTCGGTATTGACCATCTGGTTATGTCCATGTGTAGAGTTCTCTCTTGTGTTGTTGGAAGAGGGTGTTTGCTATGACCAATACGTTCTCTTGGCAAAACTCTGTTAGCCTTTGCCCTGCTTTATTTTGTACTCCAAGGTCAAACTTGCCTGTTACTCCAGGTATCTCTTGACTTCCTGCTTTTGCATTCCAGACCCCTGTAATGTAAAGGGCATCTTTTTTGGGTGTTAGTTCTAGAAGCTCTTATAGGTCTTCATAGAACCGTTTAACTTCAACTTTTTCAGCATTACCGGTTGGGGCATAGACTTGGATTACTGTGATATTGAATGGTGTTTGCCTTGGAAATAAACAGAGATCATTCTATCGTATTGGGGGTTGCACCCAAGTACTGCATTTCAGACTCTTTTGTTGACTATGAGGGCTACTCCATTTCTTCTAAGGGATTCTTGCCCACAATAGTAGATATAATGGTCATCTGAGTTAAATTCACTCATTCTAGTCCATTTTAGTTCACTGATTCCTAAAACGTTAATGTTCACTCTTGCCATCTCCTGTTTGACCATTTCCAATTTACCTTGATTCATGGACCTAACATTTCAGGTTCCTATGCAATATTGTTCTTTACAGCATCTGACTTTACTTCCATCACCAGTCACATCCACAACTGGGCATTGTTTTTGCTTTGGCTCCATCTCTTCATTCTTTCTGGAGTCATTTCTTCACTCTTCTCCAGTAGTATATTGGGCACCTACCGACTTGGGGAGTTCATCTTTTCAGTGTCATATCTTTTTGCCTGTTCATGGGGTTCTCAAGGCAAGAATACTGAAGTGGTTTGCCATTCCCTTCTCCAGTGGACCACATTTTGTCAGTGGTCTTATGGTTATCAACTTCCAGTTGCTGGGGAGGAGGCTTACGTTTGAGTCAGAAGTAAACAAAGGAGATTGGGAGATGTTCATTTCTCTCATCCTTTTTTAAAGTAAATTCAGAAGAATAAATGAATGTGTAAGACATTTTGTGGGAGAGGAAATAGGGAAGATGGCATTCTTTTATGGCCACCTGATGCAAAGAGCTGACTCACTGGAAAAGACCTTCATGCTGGGAAAGACTGAAGGCAAAAGGAGAAGGGGGCAGCAGAGGATAAGATGGTTAGATAGCATCACCAACTCAACAGACATGAATTGGGGCAAAGTCTGGGAGATGATGGAGGCCAAAGGCGCTTGGCATCTGCAGTCCATGGGGTCACAAAGAGTCAGACATGACTTAGCAACTGAACAACAACAACAAAACATTGCACAAGTCATCTGTGCAACTCTGCAATGCACAAATAAAAGGACTTTTTAAGTCCTTTTTAAATAGGACTCAGATCTCCATTGCTTTTTGTCCACATTTCAATACAATAAACATTGGAACCTAGGCATAGATATGCTCCCAGTTGACTATATTGTTCTTATGAAAGGAATAAGGTATATAGCTTTATATATATATTCTGATGCGAAGAGCAAGAGTGTACTCATTGGAAAAGACCCTGATGCTGGGAAAGCCTAAAGGCAAAAAGAGAAGAGGGTGACAGAAGATGAGATCGTTAGATAGCATCACTGACTCTGTGGACATGAATTTGAACAAATTCCAGGAAATAGTGGAGGACGGAAGAGCCTGGTGTGATACAATCCATGGGGTTGCACAGAGCTGGACACAACTTAGTGACTGAACAACAACAAATTCTGTATGAGACTATAATGGTGGGTACATGTCATACACTTGTCAAAACCCAAAGATTGTACAATACCCAAGTGGACCGGAATGTAAGCTGCGGAGTTAAAGTGATAATGATGTGTCAATACAGATTGACTAATTGTAACAAATAGGCCACCTTACTCATTTTGTCTATGACTAGAAGAGTCCAAAGGAAAAACAGAAGTATCATTCCCAGAATGCATGCTAGGATGCTAAACAACAGAATTCAACTGTACCAACTTATCCAAGTTAGCTAGGGCTTTTTAAATTCCCTCCTCTTTGCCCCCCTTGTCAGGATCAGAGGAGAAGATAAAGAAGATTCTAAAACACCAGGCAGGTCATTCCAAAGTTGTCTTCATGTATAGTGATTTATAGTATATCAGTATATACTATAGATAGTACAGATATATAGTATGAATAACTGAGATTCTTCATAAATATTGAGGATTGTTGATGGTGGACAGCTCTGTCACAATAGGAATTTTCGTGTGAACAGATCAAAGTGAGAATGAAGCTATGGAACTTGTGACAGTCATTAAATGCTTCACATTTTAGGCAGGATATAAATGGAACATTAATATATAAAAATTCTTTGGGTTGAAATCAAGTCTAGCATCTTACATTAAGAAGATTAATTAGTTAATGTTTATAAAGTACCGTGCAGATATGCCCTTTTAAAATGCTAAGTATTCTAAAAACTACATTGTAGCATTTTACTAAGTGTAAAACATCTAATGTTCATCATTTCTTTGGTACAGGTTGGCAAAGATTCCTTTGGCAATGATTATATAGAAAACTTAAAACAGAATGATATTTCTACAGGTAAAATTTCGTCTTTCTTAAAGTTAGTTTTTATAACTTTCTTCTGGAATCTGGTTATAAGAAAAGTCGAATGTAGATTAGAGTTATTAGATCCTCCCCTGGTGGCCAGAGAATTTTTATGCTCAGCTTTGTCTAGTCTTGCTTGACTACCCTTTGGTTACTTCTTTCATATACATTTCTCCAGATGGGAATAAAATGGTAGGAGGTTACAAACCTTCATCTCATAGAAATGTTTCAAAAGTAGGTGACAAGAGAAAACAGGTGCTGCATTCACAGAAGATATTTTAAGAAAAGTCATTGAATGTCATAGCTGGAAATGATCTGAGAAACCACTGATGCTGATACCATCATTTTACAAGAGAGAAAACTGAAGGCCAGATTGGTTCTGAATGTGTCCAAGAGCACACAGCTAAGCTGGAGCCAGAGCTAGGACTAGAATGCAGGTCTTTGGCTCCAGTTCAGGGCTCTTTGCTGCTGCCAAAGGCTGCCTGATCAACATTTCCATTTACACGCCAGACCATAATCCTTGATGAGATGCAAAGCTTATGAAAATGAAGAGAATCAAACAAGTTCATTTTATGAGTTTGACCTTTAGTCTTTCATCTCAAGTCTGTCATTTCTTTCACTGAAGAAAAGAAATATGGTGGTCTAGGAAAATGCACATGTACAAATGTGAATAATCTGAAGGAATTGGAAGCGGGGGTGGTTTGCTGGGCTGCCACTAATGTAGAAAAAAGGCACAACTAAGTGTGAAGACTTGTATGTTCCTCATTGTGTAGGTGATGGGTATAAATTAGCACTAATTACTTATTTCTTTTTTATCATTCCAGATGGTTAAAGGTTAAAAAGTTTTTCCAAGGATTAGTGTTGCATTGAAATTGTTAAAAAATAGATTATCCCTGCCAGGCTGTACATACGTGATGATTTCTTTTTTCTTTTAGAATTTACATATCAGACTAAAGATGCTGCGACAGGAGCTGCTTCTATCATTGTCGATAATGAAGGTATATGTTTTGCACATTGGAGTATCGTTTCTAGAACTAGAGCAGAAACATCCATTTTTTACTCTATTCCTGTGGATCTCTTACCATACCCACCACTCCAAGGCCTAATGTATGGTCTTTCCAATGTAAATATATATGTTTCCCTTTATTTATACTTCCCAAGTTGATCGCTCAAATACAAAACTGTCCGTCCAATACAAATGAAGTGATATAGTTGCCTCAAAATTATACTTATATTCTGTAGCATCCCATTACCCTTCATGTGAACCCAGAATTGATATTTGTCTCTAAAAGTAGTTAAGTATTCATCTGTCACTTCAGTTATAAGTAAATACATGTAAATAGATAGGTGCAAAGGAAAGTTGATGAATCATATTTATAGAATATTTACTGAGCAAATGGCAGCAACCAATTGCTTATAACTTGTTAGTGTTCAATTTCGTCTACTCTTTAAACAGCAATCAAATCTCAAAAGTCTATATATACAACGATATCTGTCACAGGACCTTACAATAGCTGAAATGTGTCTTTTAAAAACAGTAACTTTCCAGGACTTCCCTGATGGTCCAGTGGTTAAGAATCCATGCTTACACTGCAGAGGGTGCAGGTTCAATTCCTGGTTGGGGAACAAAGATCCCGCATGCCGCAAGGGGCAGTCAAAAAAACCAGTAACTTCTCTTTACCCTCAAGGAAAGTTTTTAGAATTTCTGCCAACTATTTGAAGTATAAAAACACCTACATAAGATTTTTTTAAATCAGAGTTAATATTCAGAGGGCTTCCCACCACCCTCTGAATGGTGCTAGTGGTAAAGAATCCACCTGCCAATGCAGGAGACAAGGGTTCGATCCCTGGGTCGGGAAGATCTCCCAGAGTAGGAAATGGCAACCTACTCCAGTATTCTTGCCTGGAAAATTCCATGGACAGAGGAGCCTGGCAGGCTACAGTCCATAGGGTCACAAAGAGTCAGACATGACTGGGCACATACACACACACACAATGTTCAGAAGGGCCAAGCATTTCATGGAGCTCCTAGGACAGAAGAACCTACTGCACTGTGAGGAGTCAGAGTATACTATATTAAATTAGGATTTGACTGAACTGAACTATCCCAATATGTCTTTTATTTATAATGCAGTTTCACAAAATCATTTATCACAGAAATTATGGTATTTTTAGTCTACTTTAGTGATCTCGAAGTTGCAGTAACAACCCCCCAAAAATATATTCCACTTAAAAACAGTAGACCAAAGTTTTCATTCTAACAACAGTCTGTGTCCATTACTTTAAGCCATATCTTATGTAATTATCACTGCCAACAACAGCTCATTCCCTGTCTGAATCCTCTTTTTCAGTATTGGGGGGGGGGGCGGTTTCCAGGGATATATCATCAAGTTCTGTTTCTTCCTTATCTGGGTGACACAATACCACGTTTTCCATGCAAAGATATAGTTTAATATTGTGTATGGGCTGCCTATTACAGTAGACTTAGTCTGGTTTACAGCATATGGGGTAAGAGCTAACACAGATACCCAGAGAGGCCACAAGCAGCATCTTTAAGTGGAGGGGTGAGTAGTGGTTCTGACAAGTTAAATTTGAGGTATGAGTGAGCTAGCCATATGACAGTGTCCACCAGACAGCTATAGGCTCAGGCTTTGTTGCACATCAGCCAAAGCCAGGCCAAACCCGTCAGCAACACAGAGCAGCAGTGGACTGTGGCCGAGAGAATGAAGCCACTGGAGGAGAGGGGAGAGGAGGTATGCTGTCTTCCAGGATGCAGGTACTTTGAATTTTTCCAGTACTGAGATTGGGTTTACCCTGAACCATCCCCATGTTATCAAGTCTTCCTTGGTCAACACACATACCTGTGGTAAGATGACAGACTAGCACGTGTTCTGTAGTCGGAAGAGATTTTAGGTCATGTCTATACACAATTAGCACAAACAGCCTAGAGCACAGAAGAGTGCTACAGCCCATCCCTCTGAGTCAGGCTGTCCTATAGACTATAATGCAAATGATATCCATAAATTTACATTTTCCTTTGTTGTTGTTTAGTCGCTAAGTCTGACTCTTTGTCTGACTCTTTGTGACCCCAGAGACTGTAGCCCGCCAGGTTCTTCTGTCCGTGGGATTTCCCAGGCAAGAATACTGGAGTGGGTTGACATTTCCTCCTCCCAGGGATCTTCCTGACCCAGGGATCGAAGCCACATCTTCTACATTGGCAGGCAGACTTTTTACCACTGAGCCACCTTTATAGTCACATTTTAAAAAGTAAAAAGGACCAGGTAAAATTAATCTTAATATATTGACTTAATCCAAAATATTATCCTTTCAACATGCAATCAAAATGTTCTTTAAAATTAATGAGATATGTTACCTTCTTTTCTTACTACTCAGTCTTTGAAATCTGCTATGTATTGTGCAACTGAAGCTCATCTCAGTTGGGACAAGCCACATTTCAAGGGCTCAGTCACCACATGCGGCTTGTACTCATGAGTACCCTAAGGGACAGCACTGCTCTGGAGAGTTCACCTGACAGAGAAAATGCACCACCACCCCTCCCCGACTTGGGTTGGACTGTAGAGAGTGGCTCCAAGGGATGAGCATGCAAGATTCCTCAGTCCTGCTTCTGTTTGACCTAGCACAGTACAGGCCAGATATCACTGTCTCCCTACTTACCTAGTACAGACTTTATCTGTTCAGTATTATAAAATGTGTTTTGATTTACAGAAATCACTTTTCAGAATACCCTGAGACATACATGTGAACTGACTGCATACTAGAGAGCATTAGTTTTTAGCATTAAGCAAGCTTCTTCCTGTTTATACTCATCGTTATGACATCTGTCATTTAGGATTCAGAATCTTTACCATATACATTGTATCAGCCATTTCCCATAAGAGAAACTATTTTAAGTATGTTATATATAATTTATCAGCTAACATTCTGTGTACATAAGAAACTGAAAGGGAAATCTTTTTTTTTTTTTGAGATTTTGCTCATGATTATCAGAATAATATGATTCCTACAGAGATATAAAAGACTATCCATGGGGAATACAAAATTTAACCTGAATGTCTTAGAAATATTAAAATTCATACTTATAACACATTTTTGTATATAATGATTTTCTAAGGGTGAATGTAACACTGCAGGATGTTGTTGCTTGATTTTGCTTGATTTTTAATATAAACATCTAGAAATTCTTTATAGGCCAGAATATCATCGTTATAGTAGCTGGAGCAAATTTACTTTTGAATACAGAAGACCTGAGGAAAGCAGCCAGTGCCATTAGCAGAGCCAAAGTAATGATCTGCCAGCTAGAAGTAACTCCTGCAACTTCTTTGGAAGCCCTGAGAATAGCCCACAGCAATGGAGGTAATTTTACACATTTGTCCTTTCTATAAAAGCTTTTATCACTGTCTCAGTGAAAGTTAACCTTTCAAGTTAAGCAATGCCATATTTTTCTGCAGTAAAATATTTTCTCCCATTCTGAGATTCACTGTCTTCTTGTAATTCTCAATAATGTTAGAAAACCTTACAAATGGGGAGGGGGAAAATAACATGAGTAGCATTTCTGATATTCTGAAATATAAATCTCCAGTCTAGTTAGCAGAAATAATTCAAGTAGTAACTGGAATCTCTGAAAGAGCCCCTTGTCCAAGATATACCCTACGTAGTAGAATGAGTTCCATTCTGAGAAGAAGAGTTTAGGCTGTAGGTCATGGATAATCACTGCCCAGGTACACTTGGATAAACATCTCAAGGACTGAAGATTAAATCTTCCTCCTTTTTGTAAAACTTTATCATCTTTTCTAAAAACAACAAAAGATTATTTATATGTAATATTTTCTATGTTGTCAGTGTCCTTTAAGTAGCTCTTTTTGTTTTGTTTTATCTTACTCTTTGGAAGTTTTCAAACACAAAAAAGCAGGCAGAATTCTATAAGGAAACCCATCATGCAGCTTCAACAGTTGTCAACTCGTGGTTATTCTTGATTCATCTGTTCTCTCACCCACTCCCCTTCTCTCACCCCCAACATATAACAAACTTGAAAAAAATCTAAAGAGTTTGTTTGCTTCTTTTTTTTTTTACCACTGACTAATAGGAAATCGTCTGAGTTAGAATCCCATTTCTGTTCCTTGTTAGCTTTATAGTCTTAGCAGAATTATCTGATTTTTTTGAGCCATATCTGTTAAATGCATATAGACATACTCCCCTACAGAATTGTTCTAAGAATGAAATAAAATAGGATGCCAAGTTTGGTGTAGTACTTCTCAGTAGACACCAATTTTCTTCTCTCTTTCACTTCTTTTTTTAAATTAAAATTAGGATAATATCCTGATCTCAGCACCTTTTGGTGAAAAAAATCAAAATAAAAAGTAGCCACTTATCTAAGACAGTGACTTCTTCTTGATATTGTGGCCATAGTTTTGTGACTTATACTAAGAAGAAAATAGGGAGAGAACCACACTGACTTTTCCAGATCCAACTTTCTCATCAAGACAAAAAGGAAAAAAAGAAGAGAAAAGTGTGTGTTGTGTTTATAATAAGTGCTTTCTCTCAAAGTGTAAGTGTTCTACATAGCAATAAATGGAAAATAAGTTACCGAAATGATTTTGTGGGGAATTTTAAAATGTATGTCCTGATTTAACAAATTTCCTCTTGGCAAGACAACATGCTGTGGCAAATTCTCACTGACATTTAATGTATTTCTAATGGACTCAAAGCTGTCAGAAAGAATTTTAAGCCAAAACTCATTTGGTTACATTTTCTCAGGGCGTCACAGATAAAGTCCAAGGCTTATGGTGAGCATTCTCCACACTGCACTCATCGTAATCAGGTGATGTGCGTACAACAAGCCACTTCATTCAAGCTCCTATCTTTCCTTGTGTAGGTCAAAGCATGTTCTCATGTAACTTCTCTTTTTTTCCTGCTATCCCTTGCTTCTCAGAGATGACTCTTCTTCTGTCCTAGTCTAATAGCCTGTTACCTACCCAGCTTGTGAAGGAGAGAAAGGTACAGCAACCACAGTTGAAGAGCTAACCTTTCACAGGTGAGGCTAGAGTTATCTGGATGGGCAGGCAGCCTGACCTGGGCGGTCATTTGGTTGGGGTCCAGCAATGTTTCCTCTGTTATCTGCCAGGCAATTTTTCTGTTGAGGAGCTGGAGGACCTGGGGCATCAGGAATGGGTGGGAGTAGGTGATGGAGAGCTACAGCCCACCTAGTCTACTTCACATTTTTCCTGAGAGCCAGCATGCCTCATTAAATTCTGCATGATCTTTCTTATATTGTAATACTGGGACTAGTAATACCTGTACCTATATGTACTTTACAGTTTAGAAAGCACTTTCATACATATTTGATCCTCAGAAAAGCCTTATGACAAAGTAAGGCACATATTATTCTCCGAGATTAAAGAGGAGAAGATAGACTCGGAGAGGTTAAGTAATTAGCTCAACCAAGGTCACTGTAGAAACCATAATTCCAGACTCCAAGACCCAAGTTTTGTGTCCTAGGGCAAACTTTATTATTTTTTTTTATTTATTTTTATTAGTTGGAGGCTAATTACTTTACAAAATTGTAGTGGTTTTTGCCATACATTGACATGAATCAGCCATGGATTTACACGTGTTCCCCATCCTGAACCCCCCTCCCACCTCCCTCCCCATCCCATCCCTCTGGGTCATCCCAGTGTACCAGCCCCGAGCACTTGTCTCATGCATCCAACCTGGACTGGCGATCTGTTTCACCCTTGATAATATACATGTTTCAATGCTGTTCTCTCAGATCATCCCACCCTCGCCTTCTCCCATAGAGTCCAAAAGTCTGTTCTATACATCTGTTTCTCTTTTTCTGTCTTGCATATAGGGTTATCGTTACCATCTTTCTAAATTCCATATATATGCATTAGTATACTGTATTGGTCTTTATCTTTCTGGCTTACTTCACTCTGTATAATGGGCTCCAGTTTTATCCATCTCATTAGAACTGATTCATATGTATTCTTTTTAATGGCTGAGTAATATTCCATTGTGTATATGTACCATAGCTTTCTTATCCATTCTTCTGCTGATGGGCATCTAGGTTGCTTCCATGTCCTGGCTATTACAGGGCAAACTTTAAATAAAGAAACTGTCGCGTCCCATTGATTTCAAGGAACTGAGCCTTTATGAGAAGTATCTCTAGAAAAGTGAAACCAATGAATTGTAATACTCTCCAACATGTAGCCTAAGCTTTCAGTGTTATTACTGCTTAAGTCACAGAGACAAGACCCTACAGTGTTTTCGGCAGTGTGTCCCCTACCTGCCCACATAAAACACATACACAAGCAACCGCGCACACATGTGCCTTTGTCTAGTATCCAGTTGGTCCCCATTTGGTACTTATCAGTCAGACATGGCTTAGATTCTATACTATGAGTGGTGTGGGTGTGTGTGTGTTTGAATTTAATGTGTCTTCATTCTCACCTGAGAGAAGTGTATAGTACAATAGAAGTAGCACTGGTTTGGGAGTCATGAAGTATGGCTCTGAATTCAGAATCGAATCACTTACCAAATGGAGGACCTCGTGCAAGTACTTCAGTCCCTCGCACTGGGCCTCAGCTTCTTCTGTGAAACATGGGAATCGGACTGAGAGCCCTCACATTCCTTTAATGTAATGTGAGAGTGGGCTGGTCACAGAGCAGAGCAGGCAGAGCATGAAGGTCTGTTGAGCACTGAGTGTCCTGTCCATTGCCCAGGGCTGGCATAGGTGCTGATCAGCATTATTCCATCTACAAGAAAGATGGTAAAATCATGGTCGTCATCCATTGACGACAGTAAACCCATTGCCATGGGTTTATTTAACAACTCCCTTATCTCTACAAGCAGTGAGGTTTGACTTAAACACATTGTATAATTGGATTATATATCAGGTGTTAAAATACAGAGAAGAAAGTCCCCCCTCCATCTTTGAATATACTGTCTCAGAATTTACCAAAATGAAAGAATTGGTCTTACGCAACACCTGCAATGTCAAAAATGACTTGAGATCCCTCCACAGCCCTCTCCTGTCTAGGCCGCAGTGTTGTGAGGGAGGCCCACGGCAGAGCTGGCGCTGCAGCTGCTTGTGATGAAATTATGCATGTTGGTTCTGGCCTTTATATCCATTTTAAAGCAAATGGAACATTACAGGAACAATTATAAATAATTGAAATTGTAAGATCGCCAAGAAATTAAATTCTAGGTAGGATACAAAATATCTTTTAATGCCACTTTAGCCCTTTTCCATTTAGCAGACCAGGCTTCTTGGCTGGCCACCTCGACTCTGATGACATGGTTCAGCACATCGCCCAAGCTTTGGGTGTTTTTGTTGCTCAAGTCACAGAGAAGACACTCGAGAGTGAGAGACTGCCTAGCCAGTGTTTTGGGTAGCCCAGCTCTCCCATGGTTTCTTTACTTAGGGTGATGTCTTCTCCTGTTTCCCTGAGCTCGCTCTTAGGGCCTTCTTAACTATCCAGCCTCTGCCTTTCATGCTGACATCATTGAGAGTCAGCTTCGTTTTCCTGTCTTTGCCTGTACAGTTGCCTCCCTGGGCCTCACCAGTTCCTCACTGATATTATTGTGCCAGCCATCGACAGGCTAAGACAATCGGGAGTTTAGTCCACTGTATGTGGTAATGAATAATAATTACTGTTGGTACCGTCTGTCACCTCTGCAGCTCCAAGTTACTCCATGGCATTGCACATCCTGTGTTCTCTAGTTTCACATGGTTCCAGGGTGACATCATTTTTTTTCCCATCTTGACTATTACAAATTTGCATTCTTCTTTGATGAGCTCCATCTACTGATTCTTCATTTTTTTCATCATGGTAAAGTATCCAAGCTTATTTATGGTAGCATGAGCCAAAAAGGATCCTTTCTTTATGGTATTTTCACTTTTCTCCTAAATTTAGTTATTAGTTGGACTCTAATCCTATGTATTCAATTTCTTTTGGTAAGAATGCTTCCCCTTAGTAAGATATAGGCAAATAAGATTTGACTGGTTTTTATATAGTATTTACAGTCAAATTAAATTGCAGAGTTTCTCAGTCCAGCAATTATTGCTTAAAATTCAATGTAACTGTTTCTTTAAAATTTGTTTTTTTATGGTGAAAAAGTTAAAATATATGTGAGTATATCATGGTAAACCCATATATACTAGCTTCAACAATTATCAACACTTGGCCAATCTAGTTTCACTTATACCCTTGAATTATTTTGAAATGAAGCCAAGACATTATATCATTTCACTCAGAATGTACTTGTTTTTTGATGTGAGATGTTATATATATTTTAAGAATTATGTCTTTGCATGGTGTATATATATATTAGCTGCATGGCAGCTAATCTGTGGTCAGATTTATTCTCAGCCTTTTGTAACTAATCACTTATTAATTTAGTGAGTAATCTCTCAGAGTTTTTTCTCTTCTGTATAGATGTATGAATATAAACACACATAGAATTATATTTTATTTCTTTTGTTTAAAAAAAGAGGGGGATCTTACCACAGACTTTACTATAATACTTTTTTTAACTTATAAATTATAGAAGCCTTTCTATGACAAAACAGAGATCTGCTTCATTTTTTTGAGTAGTAGCAGGGAGTATTTGTCATAATTTTTTATCTAGTCTGATAGATACTTAGTTTCTTTTGTTTTTTTCTGTTATAAGCAGAGCTCAATGAA
Organism: Cervus elaphus; assembly: GCF_910594005.1. Classification (NCBI taxonomy): domain Eukaryota; kingdom Metazoa; phylum Chordata; class Mammalia; order Artiodactyla; family Cervidae; genus Cervus; species Cervus elaphus. The sequence goes on along the minus strand of NC_057825.1, from coordinate 34,034,804 downwards.
CACTACTGTACCTTATCTTTGCAGGCCTGGGTATGTGTGTGTAGGACAGGTTTAGAAAAGGAATTGCTAGATCGAGGCTCTTTTGCAATAAAATGGAACTTTTATAAGAAAAATGACTCTGTCCAGTTGTTCCATCCTGCCTGACAGCTGGCTCTAACCTGCGCTCAGAGCTGCTGGGTGCAGAATTCAGGATCGGATAGGGTGAACAATGGTGTTTCAACTCTATGCCTGCGGAAAATAGGGAACAACATATTTGTTTTGAAAACCTAAGAACTAAATGAGTGTTTTAGAATGCTGGGCAATGATGGCCTTTATGCATAATTGACATCTCTGAGACCTTGCTGAGGTGGGAAAACCAATGAGAGAGATTTTTGCCAGGATCCAAAGTCCAACAGAAAGCAGACAAGATGGGTGGACAGGCGGGGGTATGAGGCTATGGCTAAAGGACAATATAATAACAGTAATAATCCTTTACTTTTGTACAACAATTTACAGTTTACACAGGGCTTTTACATCCATTTTCTAATTTAAGCTTCGCAATAGCCCTGTGCAAAAATATGAGCAGCCAAAAATATACCATAGAATTTCTGTGGGTGGACATTCTAGATTCTAAAATAATGAAAATGTGGGAATAGCGTTGGCCTACAAACCGCTGGTCAACATCCACCGACCAAACCAAAATGTTGAGTAAGACCAAAGAAGGTGCAGCCATACACCAGCTCGCTTCCCCAGGCAGGAGTGGACGTACGGATACACATCTTCCCCAGTAACGTGGATGGATCAGCACCAAACTAACCATGGGAGAGCCACTTGCAGAACTTGTTACTGTGCATACTCACTGACCTCACCCCCGGAGATTCTGATTCAGTGGGTTTGAGGTGGAGCCTAGAAATCAGGCATTTTATAAGCTCTCCCAGTGAGGCTGATATGCAGCCAAGTTTGTGAACCACTGTTCTAGAAGAGTCTCTGAGGACTGCAGCTAGAGTAGTTTACTCTGCGGGTTTATAGTAAATTAGAGTGACTAAACACATAAGTCAGTGGACGTGGGTAAGGAAAAGACGACCAACCAAGAAAACAACACAACACTGTAAAGCAACTATCCTCCAATTAAAAATAAGTTTAAAAAAAAGACCGACCAATCTAGTCAGGTATTCTGGTGTATACATGAGTGTTTTGACAGAAGGAGAACTTCCTGTGAATGTAATTTTTAAATACTTTTTTTAAATGTTTACAGAGTTCCACAACAAAGACTACTGTTAAATACTGTACACTGGCATGGAGGGGCTTGTGTTGCTATGGACAGAGTCCTGTCCCAGAGAGGCAACCACTTGAGAGATGACTAAACCCTAGACTTCAAACTAGAGGACCCTGGGTAGAGACCCTGCTTAACCATCTCCCAGTGTGTGTCCTCAGGCTGACTTCATCTCTCTGAGGCTCACTTTCCTCCTCTGAAAAATGTACTTCTTCTGACACTGTGATCGCTGTGATATTCTCATTTTTCCTCTTTCTGCTGTCCCCATCCATTCTCCTCTTATAGTCTCCTATTCTGAGCTAGCTCTCAGCCTCTGATTGAATTTCTCCTCCTTTATCAATCTTTACCTTATGTTCCCAGATTGCCCGTAGAAGCTAAGATTGTAAGCTTTTGTGTGAATGTGCATGGTTGCATATGTGAAATATATTCATAAGGTATTTTAAAAAATAGGTGCTCAAAACATGCTTATGTACATGACCCTTCTCCTTACTATCCTTACCAGGAAATTTTTGAGCTCTTCATTGTTTCTTTTCTATCATGTCTTTATTTTTTTCCTAGAAAATGGATTTATGAACTAGCCTTGCAACTAAGTGCTTAAAGTAATCTTCAAAAATGTTCACCAGCCTGCATGTTCACATTTACACGTGTGCTTTCATGTCACATCATTCAAATTCTTCTTTAATGTTCTTCTTGCTCTTTGCCAAAACTTTGTTACCACATTAGTTGTAAATACTGATGCTTGTCCTTGGGGCTGAAATGTTGTAAAGTAAAAAGCAGACCAAATGGACATAAGAAGGAATTGATACTAGGCTATCACGGAGATTGAGATTCCAAACTTTTCTACATCTATAACTAAGCTGATTTTTTAATCTGCTGGGGAAAATGGTTGTACATGGGGGTTTCCCTTACTGAATGTTCACAAATGCACCATGTTAAAAACAATAACCACAGAACTCCCTTTTCACTCCTTTGTAGTGAAAACATTGTTCAATCCAGCGCCTGCCATTGCTGACCTGGACCCCGAATTCTACACCCTCTCAGATGTGTTCTGCTGCAATGAAAGTGAGGTAAGGATAGAAGGTTGTGCTCATTCCTTAAGAGACCAAAAGACTTTCATGTATGTGGATAAAGCAAAGAATCCAGGACTAACCACATGAAATTTATTGCATATGAATTCTTGGGCATAATGAAAACAGATTTTTTTTGGTTGACTGGGATGTAGAAAAAAGGAAAGTAGTGAGTCCTAGAAGAAAAAGGATTCCCTGAGTCATACCCATGTTCTGTTTTCTTATTTAATCATTCCATAATCTATGGACTAATTACCATTAGAACTGCCAGAGAGAGCAAACAAAAATATGACACCCAGTTAAACTTGAATTTCAGACAAACAAGAAATAATATACTAAACATACTATAAAATTATTTGTTGTTTACCTGAAATTCAAGTTTAACTGTGAGTCCTATATTTTATCAAGCAGTGCTATTAATAATTAACATATAACCCTGGAGCATCTGCTACCTTCTGTTGTGAAGACCCTGTAACTGCACTGGTAGACAGACACAGGCTCTCCATTGATGCCATGGGAAGCCCTTGGTGGCCACTCTATTGGGAAACCACCCTCTCAGTCTGTCTGAGGGTCATAATGTATATATCTGCATAAAATGTCTATATAGATTCATATCATGCCACTCATTCTGAAGTATTTTAGGGAAAAAATTTCCATGTTTTCCCTTTTATCGACCAGACAGTGTTAGACCAGCACTCATCCCACCATTGCGAGGCAAGACGTATCATACAATGCAACATACAGAGAAAGACAGTTTATAATTAATAAACTATAAAAGTAGTTTTCCACTTGGTACAAAGGCCAAATGAAGGTTTTTAGGATTTCCTGATCTGCCTTTTGGTTAAGTTCATCTCTCAGAACATAAAGGAAACCAAGAAAGAGGACTGCCACAAGGAGGATAATTTTAAGAAGCCACAATAGGTTATGCAATATTTTTGAGCAACCATCACAGCCAAGCATTGTGCGGGGAGAAAGAAACTGTGGGAGATAGTGGCCATTTCACAATAAGATGTTAGACTACCCTCAACTGCCAAACTGGTTTAGATTTCCCTGTTAGACACTTAGAGAGCATCACTGTTTATACTTCAAACACTCATCACAGCTCGGATTGCTTATTCAATACCTCCATCTTCTCCTGGAAGGGCATGGACATCTCTTATTCACTGTTGTATCCCAATGGCTATCATTGCTGCATAATCAATTACCCCCAAATCCAGTGGCTTACAACAACAGTAACTATTTATGGTCCATCATGGTTTCTGTGCATCAGGAATTGAGACAGGACACAGCATGGTTCGTTTCTCCTCTGCGATATCTGGGGGTCTCAGCTAGAAGACTCAAAGACTGAGGGCTGGAATCATCTAAAGCTTCTTTCACTCACATGCTGGCTGTTGGCCAGAACACTTACACTTGGCTTCTCCTTGTGGCCTGGGCTTCCTCACAATATGGAAGTTAGGTTCTCACTAGATCCAATCTCCTAAGGAAAGGTGAGGAGAGAGCGCGAGAGCCTGGCAGAAGACATGGTAGCTTTATGTGACTTTTGTAAGTCACACAGCATCTCTTCTAGCCCATTCTAATGATTGACATAGGAAAGTACACCCTGGTACCCTCTCAATGGAAGACTGTCATTGTCACAGTGTGAAAAGAGCATGTACAATGTGATAATATATTGATAGTTATCTTTGGAAATTATCACCTTTTATATTATATTTGGAACATAGTTGGCACCTAGTAAATCCTTATTGAATGAATGAACAAATAAATTGAACTCTGGTCTTTAAGGAAACTGACCTCAAAAACTTAATGGAATAAAAAAAAATTTTAAACTTAACATTCTCATGGATGACTTCTAATCATGATAACAATGTAAATTCATGCTCTAAGATATGCCTTGTGCACCACACACAAACCACTGATTCATAAATATAAAAAGACAATGAAAACATACTTACAAGCTCAAAAACAAGATAAATAACTCTACAGATCAGAAATGGAACAGAATCACAAAGCATTTAGCCCTGGGTATGCTGTACTCCAGCCCCAGAAGCTGGCATTGGTTGCTGGATGGGTAATGGGCACTGAAAGAGTGCCACTCATGGGAGCATGGAGCAGTGCCCATGGCTGGAAACCAGAAGGCTGGGCTAAGGCTTCCCTGCTAAGGAAAAAGAGTGGTGGAAGATGCTATGCCGAGAACATATAGAAGGCTCCCAACATGTGGAGATAGGAGAACAGAGAAACTGCCTCAGATTCAGAAAGAAAACCAAGCCAACTGATGACGTAGAGACTGGACAGGTGGTACAGTATGGCTAAGAACCCCAGAAGAGGAACTCCCTGTTGTCAATGTAACATGTCGCTCTGGTTTAGAGACCCCTGGGGACCTAGTGAATGCAGCCATTAAATCACTAGAAAGGCAGGGATAAACCTGGTGCGAGTGAAATCTGCAGACTCTCCACCTCACTGAGAGCAGTGAGCCTGCAGATGAAGAAATGTACTGCTGCGAGAGATCCAGCAGAATCAACAGTCTGAAGAGGAATTTGCCCAAGATGAAATTCAAATAATAAAACAATGCAAAAAAGACTTTAAAATAAGTATGATCAAGATTCTCATTCAATGGGAAAAAAAAAAAAAAGATTCTCATTCATTAAAAAAGGAGAACACAGGAAGCTCAACCTGGCTCTCTATGACAGCCTAGAAAGGTGGGGTGGAAGGGAGGTTCAAGAGGGAGGGAACATAATGTATACTTAGAGCTGATTCACACTGTTGTTGGCAGAAAGCAGCACAGCACTATAAAGCAATCATCCTCCAATTAAAAATTTTTTAAAAAGAAGAAATTGTGAAAGAAAAACAGAATTGAACCGATGGTATGTGAATATGAAAACCAACCAATCAGAAGTCTTGAAAATGAAAAAATAGTCATTGAAAAAAATTTTTAAACACTCACAGAAAGATAAACATTAAACTGGGATGAAGAATTTGCAAACTAAAAGAAAATCTTGATCAGTTCACCTGGAGGAAGAAAACTCAATTCTCCTAGAAAATAGTACAGAAAGAAAAATAGTTAACTATTAAAGAGGAAATTAGAGAAATGAAGGACAGCTTGAGAGGCTTCAACATGTGTCAAACTGGACTGAAGGAAGATGAGAATGGAACTGAAGAGAAACTCTATTAGAGGAAAAACTGTAGGGTGTTTTCTAGAATTGAGAAAAGACATGAGCCCTCAAAACATCAAAAGTGTATTAACAGCACCATATAAAATAAATAAATATAACTTTCTACTAATGTACATTTTAGTGAAACTGTATAAAATCAAGGGGTTTAATAAAGATAAAAATATTTTTAAACAGCTAGAGGAAAAAAGATTACATATAAATATCAAGAATATCTGATACGTCATTGCTTGTAAAGGGGGAAAATGGAAAAAAATCAAAGTGTCCATGAAAAAGAGAAGAGATTTTGTTTAAACTGTAGCATATTTGCAGTATGGAATACAGAGCAGTTTTTTTTTAAGCTATACATATCAACACAAATTTTAAAATGTTAAGAGGAAACGTACATTGCTAAATAATATATGTGGAAGATATCATTTAACTTTTTTAAAGAAAAATATTAGAAGCAAATAAAGTACAATAAAGTAAAATTTATTAAAGGTAGGTGGTAAGTACATGAGTGTTTATGCATTATTTTTCATGTTCAAGATTTTTCCATTAAAGAACAGCTGTTTAAAAGGTTTTTAAAAACCATAAGAAGTCAATGTTTCTGAAAATGAACCATCCAGCTCAACGTACATAAGTGATCCCAGTAATGAAGGTCAATGCAAACCTTCTTTTATATAAAAAGAAAAAAGAAAGTGGTCTCACAGTATAACCAACTCAGACTGAAAGGGTCTATGGAAAAGATCGGGTTGCAGGGTACATGGTGAGGTTAGTGAAACCCATGCTCCTGGGAAAACTGACACCAAGAATGAGCAGACACGGAGATGACTTATAGGCAACAAGAAGGGTTAATCTAGGCATGTTTGGAGCAAGTACAGGAAGGGACAAACCCACTCTTAAGATAGCATATGATTAAACTGTAACAGAAAAGACAGAATCTGGTTATAAACGTTTTAAGTCAAAAAGCATCACATGATTCACCTAGTCCAGTGTATATTCAGCTGCTTATCTCAAAACCATAAAGGTTCCCTGGAGATGCTGGCTGGGTACCTAGCGGGCAGGGAAGCAGGACTGCAGCCCTTCACCCCTACTTCAGCTAGAGACTTGTTTATATTCTGGGAGAAGCTACTGATCCTGTCCAAGCCCAACATTTTACAGATTTTTTGTGACTTGGAGAAGTTTCCAGAGTGAGTGAGCAGTGGAGGTCTCTGAATGTCAGCACATTGCTTTTTCTGCTATATATCAGAGTCTCTCCTGCTCTGCTTCCATCTTCTCAAGCAAAACAAACAGAAGAAATGAATGGTCTGCAAACTAGCAATATGAAAAAGGCATTATGGCCCAAGAGAGGACTAAAAGGATTTAGGTGTGAAAGTTATGGGTATGATTTACATCAAAAATCACTGGCAGTGGCCCCTTGCTTCCTTCTTTTCCTCCCTTCCCCCTTCCCTTCTTTCTTTTGTGAAATTCTCTTTGCTTCCCCTAACTATTATGGAAATCATCATAAATAAGGAAAAGCTGAATGGGCAATGAATACTCATATCCTCTCTACCTAAGCAGTTGTTACCATTTTGCTGCATTGGCTTCCCCTCTCCCCTGTGTGTATTTATTTTTGTTTTGGTTGAATTATTTGAGAGTAAGCTGCAGACATGATCCCTCAACCCTGAACACTTCCGCTTACATCTCCTAAGAGGAACCACAATACCATTATCACATCTAGGAAAATTATCAGTAATTCTATACTATCATCTAATATTCAGGCCACATTCCAATTTTCCCAGTTGTCCCAGGAACATCTTTTATAGCTTTTTTGTTGTCACTGTTATTATTTCATTTATTTTCCTGAGCCAGTATCCACCAATGTTTGCCATGGCCTTGGTTGTTATGAAAAAGAAGGGAGACATCTCCTAGAAAAACAGATCTAATCTAGAAGTGGACCCAGTCACTTATTCTCAACAGTTTCTTTTCTCTTTTGTGTATTTCAGGCTGAGATTCTGACCGGCCTTGAGGTCGGCAGCCCCACAGAAGCTGGGAAGGCTGCGTTGGTGCTCCTGGAAAGAGGCTGCCAGGTCGTAATCATCACCTTAGGTGCTGAAGGATGTGTGATGCTGTCACAGACAGAACCTGTCCCAAAGCACATTCCCACGGAGAAAGTCAAGGCTGTGGATACTACGGTAGGTTTTTCAATTTCAGAATCCTTTTGGCCTTTGAAAATCATCATTTAGTAACTAAGATACTGCACCTGAATTTTTGGATCATGTGGTAGAGGCTCTAAGAGGTAATATGTTGGAAGAGAAGAACAATCAATCAGGCTGGAGAACTGTATCTTAACCCTCTCTAGCCCACTGTGGGACTTTATACAAGTCCCCTTAGCCTCTCTGAATCAGTTTCCTCCATAAAACTGGAATCAGTAAAATTATACCCATATTACCTTTATTCATTCATTCATTAAATAAGCCTTGATTGAATGCCTGCTATATGCCAGTCATGTGTTAGGTGCATATGTATAGTGATGTACAAGACAAAGTCTCTGCCCTCATGGGCTGAGATTTTTAAACAATAAGCACACTGCTAGATCTTACAAGCCTCTTGCCTAGAATGAAATAGCAAAGAGCACTAGTTACTATTGTATTATATATATATATATATACTAGATAATATATATTTAATTTATTGTATTATATATTGTACATTTTATTATATTTAGACAGTATGTTTGTTTATTTCATTGCTTAGGAAAGACTATAAAATGTGGCTTATTTATCAAAAAAGAAGCCTATGGGCATTTGATAAAGTTTTAGACACAAATATACATTGAAATACATAAGTGCAAGGAGTACTTCTTCTTACATGAAATTACTTCTTACATAAAATTACATCCTGAATGCTTTTTAAAATGTGCTTTATTAGGAATTTGATAAACTATACTTGGCAGTGTTATTCTCATCATATTTACTTATTTCTGAAACCACTAGTTTTTCTGCTTTGTCAAGAAAGACAGTAACTTGATTTGAAAGACTCCTTATTATTTCTGAACTCAGTCCTCCATTAGACTAAAACTATTCCAGGTCCTGAACTAGAGCAGAAGAGTTTGTTCTCTTTTGCTGAAAATAAAACGAAGGGTCCTTGTGAAGCTGTCGGACCTCTGTGGCTGCCGAGAAGTGGCTCAGCCTCTGCTCAACATCTGTGTCAGTCACAACTCCTTTTGCTCATGAGTACCAACCAGAAACACAACTCAAATGACTTAACCCAGAACAAGGGATGTACCTGGTGCACATAAGTAGAACGTTCGAAGGTACGGGAGAATGCAGAGACTAAACCGTGTCCTCAGGACTCACTTGTTCACCCTCGCCCTGTCAGCACTGCTTGCCTTGTGGTGGGCTTTGAGCTCAGACTGGCACCCTCCGGGTGGTAGCCCCTGGCAGCCCCCTTCCCACACTGTGTCTCACATCATGATCCCATCCTCGATGTCAAATAGAAATCAAAGAGCTCTTTTCAGAGGATGGGAAGTGGATATTGATCAGAGAAAGCCACCTGTGCCCACCACAGAACATTCATGTGGAAATGCACTGCTTGGGTATAGGACTGATTGGAGAAACTAGCCTTGGAAATGTTCAAATTGGAATCAATAGTAATAATGCTGAGTTATTTCATGTTGAAGGACTGGCTTTCACAGATCAGGATGGATTATAACTTTGAGCATCTTACATACAGCCGTGTGCACCAAGGAGGTTTTCACACTTCATTGATACTGTCTTGTGCCTTTTCATTTGGTTTCTGAGCTCCTGCAGTTAATTTTTAAGGTTCAGGAAAGGTGAGAGACAGTGATGGGATCAGAAAGGAGAGAGAAGATGGGATCAGGAAGATCAGGGTGTTAGATCAGGATTGACAAGTTTTTTCTGTGAAGGGCCAGAGTTTTAGGCTTTATATGCCATATGCATCCATGCTGTGTTACAACCACTCAGCACTATCATGGTAACATGAAAGTATCCATAAACAACTTTGTATGCTCTTAAAATTAAGTTAGTATTAATCTAAACTAGGTTAAGTTAAGGTGTTAATTGGAATCACCAACTAATTACAATTACTAAGAATAACAAAAGAAAAAATCAAGATAGTTAAAATGGTACACTAGAAAATATCTTTTAAACACAAAGGAAGACAGTTAATGGAGGGACAGAGGAATAAAGATACTGAAAGATATGCTGTTGTAAACTGGGATAAAACTAAGACTGAGGAAGATGTAGGATCCAGGAAACAGGTGATGCAACTTGGTACTGAAGAATTTATTTGCAGGGCAGCAATGGAGAAACAGACATAGAGAACAGACTTATGAACATGGAGAGAGGGGAAGAGAGGGTGAGATGTATGGAGAGAGTAACATGGAAACTTACAATATCATATGTAAAATAGAGAGCCAACAGGAATTTGCTGTATGCCTCAGAAAACTCAAACAGGGGCTCTGTATCAATCTAGAGGGGTGGGATGGGGAGGGAGGTGGAAGGCAGTTTCAAAAGGGAGGGGATATACCTGTGGCTGACTCATGTTGAGGTTTGACAGAAAACAACAAAATTCTGTAAAGCAATTATCCTTCAATTAAAAAAATAATCTAATTAAAAAAAGAGAGAGAGAGAGAAGTCAGTGACAATGAAGGAAAGTTCCAGGACAATAGCTATGCAGAAACCCCATCCTCAGTCAGTCCAGATTAGAGCAGGAGCTTGGCAGCCTCTTCCATTCCAGAAGGAATGTCTTCCAGAAACAAAAAAGAAAAAGAAAGAAATAGTGGAACATCCAGCTATCCCATGTATTTGAATATGCCCAGAGATTTTTAGCTCTCTTGCAGAATTTGAGGGTGAAACAATAATTAATTAACCAAACATGGAGATTATAATCATATCATGAAAATGGAAAGATAAAGTGAGTGTGTATTTGCGTGCATATCAGGGAAGATAAGAGAACTAAATGCTCATCTTCCTTAGCTAGAATTCAACTGATAATATCTAAAACAGATTAAAAAAAAACAGTATAAACACTCCAAGAAATAGAAGATAAAAACAGAGGAAAGCAATAAAAGAATTTAAAGTATTTGCTTCATAGAAATGGGAGTGGAATGGGGCATTTACACTTTAAGCTTTGTCTTTTAGTGTACATCCACTATTTTTTTTTAATGGCAAAACACAATGAGGTACCATTTCACACTCACTAGGATGGCCATAATCAAAAACAGATAATAGCAACTGTGGACTAAGATGTGAGAAATCAGAAGCCTCAAACATTGCTGACAGGAATGCAAGATGATGTAGCCACTTTGGAAAACTCTATGGAAGTGCTTCAGAAAGTTAAATTTAGAATTACAACAGACTCAGCAATTCTCCTTCCAGGTATATAGCCAAAAGAGATAAAAATTTATATTACACAGAACCTTATCCACAAGTGTTCACACAGCATTATTCATAACAGACCAAAATTGGAAACAAACCAAATTTCATCAACTGATATAAATGGATAAACAAATTGTGGTAGACACATATGATAGGATATTGTTCAGCCAAAGAAAGGAATCCTGATACATGCTATGGCATGGATAAACATCTGAAATGTTATAGTAAGTGAAAGAAGGTAGGCATAATAGGCTACATATTGTAGCCTTCATATAAATTCACTTCAATTTATATGAGATATCCAGAGTACATTTATCTATTGAAACAGAAAGTGGATTGACAGTTACCAGAGGGTGGAGAAAGGAGAGAAAGGGGAGTGACTGCTATTGGGTATAGGGGTTCCTCTTGGGGGTGATAAAAATGTCCTGGAACTAGATAGTGCTGATGGTTGCACAACCATGTGGATATGCTCAAAATCACTGAATTCTGCACTTTTTAAGGGTGAATTTCATGGTATGTGTATTTCTCTCTCAATTGAGAAAACAAAGAACAGACAAAAATAACAAAAAGCCACTTCACTAATGGATACTCTTGTAATAAAGAATCTTTCACTTAATTGCTCTACTAAATCTACTGAATGGGCACTCAACATCCCTCTCCCCAACCCTGAGCAACGGAGGTACCACAGGAAACAAGGGTAGTTATTTTCTGGGCGTAGAATCTCCCTCAAGCTTTTGTACGCTGTCTTTCTCCTCTCATCCAGCACTCTCATTATTAAAACTCTTGCTTGTTCTGCACTCAACTGTTGAGCTTCTTCATAAGCCTCGTAAAGAGGAGCTAATTCACCTGGTGAGGTGAGGAACTCCTAGGGAGGCATTTTCTTCTGAACAAATGGGCTCCTTCACTTTCCTGTCAGGAGGGTATTACTGGCTCTCAGGTGGTTTATAGCCTTCTCCCTTTTCTCCTCCTCCTCATCCACTACACCTTAGCAAAAAATCCTGCTGTGCAACCTAAATATAGCCACCTTTTTTATTTTCCAGTCATATCTCAGTAAAGCTTGGGGGGAATTCAGTACATCAGGAATGGCATGGATGGTGGAAACCCCTTTAGTTAGTAGGCACGTTGTCCAGTGGAGCCAGCCAGCCCTAGAAGGAGCCATCGCCCCCTCTACACCAGGCCTCTGCAGGCTGCTATGTTCGGTTTTGCCTCAGTGTTAATAGTTGGATGTATCGCTTCTATTTTTAATCTGTTTTTCCTGTTGTACTAGAGTGAGAGGGTGGCAATAGCTGCAGATATCCTCAGCTCAGTTTGGAAGACATGACAGATGTGTCTCGTTTCCCATCTCTGCACTCATGTCCTCGCTCAGGTCCTTCCAACCTGAAGGTCAGGGGCTTGCTTTCTTGTGTTCATGACGGCACTGAACATTCGCCGCACTGTCAGAGTTACACACAGATAAGCATGGTGATACTGTCGGATTATTGTGACCGTCTGTCGACTCTGTAAAATTCTTGATTTACAAGTTTCCACGTGTAAATGGTTAAGTCCTAGAAGCTATATTGACACTCTTAATTTCAAGAATTCAGCCCAAAGGCTAAATCTGTCTTCTCAATAATCACTCACTTTGTAATAAATCATCATAATTCAGGGTATATAAGTAAGCTGAGAAAAATCAGAAGCCAGTGAGATGAGGGATTCCTCTTCCCTATTTTTTATTCCTCTTTCTTTCTATCCATTTGAGTCCTGTAGTATTCACAGTTGTTGATGAGGCATTAGACAGCATCAGCCCAACTAGGATATCCCCAAGGGACAATACAGGGCTGGAGAATCAGCTCCAAACTGGAGACTGTACCAGTAGGAAGTGGAACTGTTTCTGTTAAAGTTGATCTGGAAGCCAGCTCATGAGGGTAGGGAGGTTGTTGGGGCTGGTGAGCTACCCACAGCTTTCTAAGGTAACCTCCTTGGTATATTGCCCTCACCCTGGGGTCTGGCCTTCAGCCATCCAAGCACAGGCTTATTCAGCTCTCAAGCATAGGTTCCCATTGACCCACTTCTGAGATATCATCCAGAATGGTAGTTCAGTCTTTGATAATCCAACAATGGAAAGATCATTATTTCCATCTTGGTGTGACCTTGCCCCCAACCTCCACCCACTTCCCATCCCCAGCCACCTGGCCATTTGTCAGATATAATTCAGTTCAGTCACTCAGTCGTGTCCGACTCTTTGCGACCCCGTGAATCGCAACACGCCAAGCCTCCCTGTCCATCACCAACTCCCGGAGTTTACTCAAACTCATGTCCATCGAGTTGGTGATGCCATCCAGCCATCTCATCCTCTGCCATCCCCTTCTCCTCCTGCCCTCAATCCCTCCCAGCATCAGGGTCTTTTCCAATAAGTCAACTCTTCGCATGAGGTGGCCAAAGTATTGGAGTTTCAGCTTCAACATCAGTCCTTCCAATGAACACCCAGGACTGATCTCCTTTAGGATGGACTGGTTGGATCTCCTTGCAGTCCAAGGGACTCTCAAGAGTCTTCTCCAACACCACAGTTCAAAAGCATCAACTTTTTGGCACTCAGCTTTCTTGACAGTCCAACTCTCACATCCATACATTAGGACCACTGAATTTAGGTGCTATCAAGAGGTGTTTCTCAACTCCAGCAGATTTAGGTACTGTTTCCTCCAGAGCCACAGTCTTCCTGAGAGGACTGGGGACTCACCAGGTCTCATGTGGCCCCGCCAGTGGTAGTTTTTGTGATACTCCTTAAACTGTGTTTCCCTAGCAAACCTTTCTTTCTCCCGCCTCCTTCTTTCTGATCAACATGTACATTCTTTGCACTTGTTAATAACTGGTAGAGTTTCTGAGGGGTCTTTGAAGCTTAGTAGCCATTTTGTCCTTCAATAGAGACTTTGCACATTTCTGTCCAGAAACTTCTGTTATAGCCAAAATGTTTGCGTGCCCCTCACTGTTGATTGCCAATACTTCAGAAAGGGTTGGGCCATAAAATATGGTAGGTAATGAATGAATGACATCCTGAATGACAGGATCTTGGGTGCTAAAGAGGTAACTATAAAATAGTAAGGCTAACTTTAACTATCAATTTATTATTTAAGAAGTGACTGTTGTTTCTTTCAAATTTTGACCTTAGGAGAATTACATCTATGTTGATACTGCCAATACTCAGAGTACCTTGGGAAATGCTCTTTTATAATTTCCTTGAGAGCCTTTATCACCTTTGCCCCCTCAATCACACTATTTTTTTTCCACTTTCTGAAATTAATACATGCTTAGTGTTCAAGAGGAGAAAAGAACAAACAACATAGAAAGGTATAAAAAAGAAAGTCTGATATTCATGATCCTACCACTTAGATGTAATCACTGTTAACATTTTAGTATAAATCCATCCAGATATTTCTATGCATAATTTTGAATATCTGTTAACAGCAAATGTGAATGTGTTATTATGGGATGGCTCTACAACTCAAAAAAATCAAACATTTCTTTAGAATAATGTAAATAGGCAATTCACTTAAGAAGACATACAAAAGATAAAGAAATTAGACACTGTTCAACCCCACAAGAAATCAGGAATATGCAAATCAAAATAATAGTGAGATTCCCTTCACTGCCCATTAGGTCACAAAAAATAAAAAATAGCTAATGTCAAAATCCAAATAAATTGGAAAACACATGCTCTCATGTAATTCTGGTGGGAGTATAAATTCACAGAATGTTTTTGGAAGGCAATTTGACAATAGCAATTTTTAAAACATGTTTTGCCTTTAACCCAGTATATTTCCTTCTAAGAATCTGTCCTACAGAATTGATCACATATATAAATATTTGTCCTAGAATGTTTATTTTAGCTTTGTTTGTTATAACCAAAAAATTGACTAGACAGGTCTACATAATCATAAGTAGAAGAAGGGCAAATGGTATAGTATGGTGCCATTGATTTAAAAATAACTCTAGCTATCCGTAAGTATAATTTAAAAGAAATATAAAAATAAAAAAGATAAAACACCAAACTGTTTTCCATTACTCATGGAAAAGGGAATAAACTGGAGGATAAGAAAGTGTTATAAACGAGGACTTCAGTGTTCTGCTCCACATCCTTCTTACTTGTTTGCATTTTTCCATAAACCTGTATTTTTAATGCATTACTTTGAAATTTGGAGTAAATACGACTTTCAGACGTAGCAAAAAAACTATCTGGAGCCACATCTAGCAAGTAAGATAGGTAATATTTCTCAAAGCGCAAACTGGGCATTGTTCTCACAAAGGGACCACAGTTCACTCCCAGTCTCACAAGGAACCTCTCATGCATTCCCAAGTCTCTATATGTGTAGGTTGAGTAGCCATTTGATTTCGGATGACCCCTGAATGGACAGTCCTGATTATATATGGACACGTAGATTTGCATGCCCTTCAGATCCATCGTACTTGAGCCTCCATAAATCTGGATATTTCACTACACACTTTTGACAGGTTTTTCCTTAATCTTTCTAAAGAAACAATTTCCCTCAAAAACATGTTATTTTATACAGTTTCCTTTGGAAATATCAGAATAAATGTCAGAGCTGCACTGTGTCTGTTTGTCACTCAAATGCACAGCAGATATTCAGAGAAACTTCACTCATGTTCAGGTTTTCTTTCTGAATGAGTCTGCTTATATATCTCAGTTTAACTCTTTAACCCTCATTCTCACAATTGATAGCAGAATGAATGATCCAGACTTTGGCTTTACCACATCTCTTGATCTTTGGCTAATGGATGACCTGGAGGAGCTGTAAAAGGGGCTAGGCCATAGGAGATAACTTAGGTTGAGGTACTTACTAGTTCATGGACTTCACTGTTCATGTACCTCCTATTTGGAACAGACCTGAGGGACTTCCCTGGTGGTCCAATGGTTAAGACTCCACACTTTCAGTGCAAGGGGCACCGGTTCAAACCTCTCGTTGGGGAACTAAGATCCCACATGCCGCCATGGTAGGGCAAAAAAAGAAAGAAAGAAAGAAACCAACCTAAATGGAAGGGTTCATGAGGGATGGAGGAGCATATGTAATACAAGCCTTTGGACTGAACTGTGCTTCCTCCAAAATTTATATGTTGAAGCCCTTGCCCCCAAAGTGACTACATTTAGAGATAGAGCCTATAAGGAGGCAATTAAGATTAAATGAGATTATAAGGGTGGGGCCCTGATCCCAGTAGGATTAGTGCCCTTATAAGAAGAGACACCAGAGAGCTCACTCTCCTGTGTGTGCATTCACAGTGGTCATGTGAGCACATAGCAAGTGGCAGCCTCCTACCAGCCAGGAAAAGAGGCCTCAGAATGAAACTTACCTCCTGACACCTTGATCTTGGACTTCTAGCCTCCAGAACTGTGAGGAATACACTTCTGTTGTTTAAACCACCTAGACTGTGGTTTTATGTTATGGTGACCCATTGACTGTGTGGACCACAATAAACTGTGGAAAATTCTGAAAGAGATGGGAATACCAGACCACTTGACCTGCCTCTTGAGAAACCTGTATGCAGGTCAGGAAGCAACAGCTAGAACTGGACATGGAACAACAGACTGGTTCCAAATAGGAAAAGGAGTACGTCAAGGCTGTGTATTGTCACCCTGCTTATTTAACTTCTATGCAGAGTACATCATGAGAAATGCTGGCTTGGATGAAGCACAAGCTAGAATCAAGATTGCCAGGAGAAATATCAATAACCTCAGATATACAGATGACACCACCCTTATGGCAGAAAGTGAAGAAGAACTAAAGAGCCTGTTGATGAAAGTGAAAGAGGAGAGTGAAAAACTTGGCTTAAAGCTCCACATTCAGAAAACTAAGATCATGGCATCCGGTCCCATCACTTCATGCAAACAGATGGGGAAACAATGGCTGACTGTATTTTTGAGGGCTCCAAAATCACTGCAGATGGTGATTGCAGCCATGAAATTAAAAGACGCATACTCCTTGGAAAGAAAGTTATGACCAACCTAGACAGCATATTAAAAAGCAGAGACATTACAAAGGTCAACAAAGGTCCATCTAGTCAAGTCTATGGTTTTTCCAGTAGTCATGTATGGATATGAGAGTTGGACTATAAAGAAAGCTGAGCACCAAAGGATTGATGCTTTTGGACTGTGGTGTTGGAGAAGACTCTTGAGAGTCCCTTGGACTGCAGGGAGATCCAACCAGTCCATCCTACAGGAGGTCAGTCCTGGGTGTTCATTGGAAGGACTGATGTTGAAGCTGAAACTCCAATACTTTGGCCACCTGATGGAAAGAGCTGACTTATTTGAAAAGACCCTAATGTTGGGAAAGATTGAAGGCAGGAGAAGGGGACAACAGAGGATGAGATGGTTGGATGGCATCACCAACTCAATGGACATGAGTTTGGGTAAACTCCAGGAGTTGCTGATGGACAGGGAGGCCTGACGTGCTGCGGTTCATGGGGTCGCAAAGAGTTGGACACGGCTGAGCGACTGAACTGAACTGAACTGAACTGACCCAAGTCAATTGGCACAAGAAACCAAATGAGCATGCTTCAGAGGTGACCGAGAGTGAATCTCAACAGGTCAGCTGTTCTCTGAGGAAAAAATAAGCTGAAGCAAACTAACTAACCCTAAATTTAGGGTCAGTGTAAAACACCTTTTTAATGAAATTTCTCAAGAGGATTGCCTATGGGTTAACTGGAATCACTGGTCCCAGCAGCTAGAGGCAGGTGAAGTCTTGGGTTCTCATCCTCATTTAACCAGTAACTAGCAGACAGTTTGGGGAAATGACTCACTATGTTTGGGGTTCAGGTGGTGCATCCAAACATGATGTGTTTGGAGTGGGCAATCTTTGAGGTGTCTTCAACCTCTGAAATTCCTTGGTTGTTACAGATTCTTGGGAACACAAGGATCCTTTGACTAATAATGAAAAGCAGAGTACTACTTTAGGCCAGGCATTGTGCTGTACTCCTTGTGCATTTTCTCACATGTTGAGAACAACCCTGCAAGATGGGCTAATGCCCACTTTAGAGAGGAGAAACTTATACTCCCAAAGGTAAACAACTTGCCCAGAATCATCCAGCTTATAAGTTGAAAGAGTCAGGAAATGATTCTAGGTCTGCCTGCCCATCTGTCTGACATCCATGTACTCTCTACCACACCCTCTTGATTTGGTAGCAGTCTACCTAGTGTCCAGTCTCTTCTTCTTGGCATTCCAGCATGGTCTCCTTGTATTTGTCATGATAGAGGCTTCTGAAAATTGCTCCATGTCTCTAGTTTTTCAGAAAGTTCCAGATCTTGGCAAAGCACCACCTGCTTTGTGTGGAACAGTGCAACCTCACTTAAATGCAATTACCCACATAGAGTCCTAAGAACAGGGCCTGGCTCATGTAAGAGCTCAGTACATCCTTAGTGCTTATTAGTAGGTCCCTATGTGCCTAAATGTTCACTTTACCTGGATCTCTTTTTTTTTAGGGTGTGTGGGGGTGGGTAACCAGTGGCACATACCAGGAGCTTGCATTACTCACCATTACACAGGGTAGTTATGACCTTGGCTCTGTACACTGTTGGAGAGAAACCCAGAAATGTTGGGAAAGGCAGAGGTCCCACTGCCATTCAACTCCAGCATCTTCCTGTACAGGACAAGAAGCTGGATTGCACAGGTAGCCATGTGGCAGGATGATGCCAGGCCAGATATCCAAGCTTCAGACCCAGATCACTTCATTCATTCTTGTCTTTGAATGATCAAGGAGGAAATGTGTACCACTCCTAGAGTCTGTAACCAAAACATCTTTCATTAAACTATTTTAAGTAACTTCTTTACGAACTGCTAACTATCAAGGCTAAGGAAAATACAATTCTTCTTTAATTTCCCCCCAAACTAGTCCTCCCGTTTAAGGAAAGAAAAAGCACTACTCCTTCCCTGCCTGGCAAACACCTACCCATCCCCAAGGTCCAGCTCAGAGAGTTCTTTTTGGACAACCCCAGTGCTTAATATAATGCTCGGTCCTCCTGAAATAAGGAAAGAGTTCCAGTTCCTACTGGGAAAGTAACTAGTAAGAGTCACTTAGCCTCACTGAGTGGCTTCCCAGGTGGCGCTCAGGGTAAAGAAGCTGTCTGCCAAGGCAGGAGACATAAGAGATGTGAGTTTGATCCCTGGGTCAAGAAGATCCCCTGAAGGAGGGCATGGCAACCCATTCCAGTATTCTTGCCTGAGAATCCCATAGACAGAGGTCCCTGGCGGGCTATATAGCCCATAGGGTCGCAAAGGGTTGGACGTGACTGAAGCGACTCAGCATGCACGCAGGCAGCCTTGCTGACCCTCCGTGTTCTCGGGGTACTAGAAGCTACAGGATGCCTTACAGTACTTCAGTGCTACATTGAGTACGCCAAGGGAGAGACTCAACCTCAGGTACAAATGCTCTTTTTTAATGATTTGCAAACAAAATAATTACCCAGTTTCCCATTTTAAAACATACCCTTTGATTGTTTTACCTTCAGTCATAGAAAGGCCAGGTCCCCCCAGAAAAAACTTACAGAGGCTAAATGACATCTCTGAAATCAGCATCATAGAAGAAAGAAAACCTACATCTAAATGAGCTCTGAGATAGCCATCTTCACCTTAGGAATGATACTAATAAATGGGCATGATGTCTGTGCAAACTCTGCCGACTCTGGCTGCCAGAAAAGATGAAGATGACAAAATGAAGTTCACTGACTTAAAAAAAAATGAAGAAAAAAAGGACAGAGGACAAGGTAATTGCTGAGGAGACTGATCGACAAGGCACAAGACATCTGTCATGCCGGGGAGCCTTATTAACTCTATTACATTATTTCCACATCAGCAGATCACCTCATTTACTAGCTAATCAGGCAGAATTAAACATTTTAAATTATCTTTCTTAATCCTGCATGTGATCATTTGAAAACCCAGGGTTCTAAAAATCTAATTGTAACTGCTTACCAGAAATGTCATCTTCACTTTGAAGAATTGAACCAGGGCCAGATACAAGGCTGTTTTTTGTTTGTTTGTTTGTTTTCCATTTTTCTAAAGTACCATCCCATGGCCAGAACTGGACTTGCATGTATTGGTACATGTGCCTAGAGCTGGACATCTTAGGTGCTCCCAAGTGTCTCCCCTGGCCCTGCTTCAGAAGCCGTAATGGCCAGAGACTAAAGAAGAGCAGTGGTAGGGGATAATAGGGGCAAGGGTGTGGAAGTAGGACGTAGTGGGAAAAAAACTGTTATAGCCTTAGCAAAAGTCAGGAGAGCAAAATCTAAATCCAGTAGGCCCCTAACAGAAGGGACAGGAAACAGTCCCTCTCCCAGTAAGAAAGGATAGGATGGGGTTGTGGGAGCTTGCTTATCCATCCATGATTAAGTCTTCTTAGCTTCCTATGCCTGCTTCTCCCTGCTCCTTCAGTGTCCTGGGCATCAGTGTGAGGGCACAGCAGTGACTGGCAGTCTGCTGTTTGCTCATCTTCCTAGGATGCTGCAGTAGTGTCCCCAGGACCAGAGCTCCCAGGACTGTACTGTAGGTCTCCTAAGAGGTTTTCATTGTGTGAGGACACTTCTTGGGTAGGCTTGGAATAAGGAGCTGAAAAACCCACTTGGAGCCAAACCGCAGAGCCCAATGAGTTGGAACCCACTGCCCTCGGTGCCCATGTTTGCTGACAGGGGGACACAGAAGTGAGAAAACAGCTGTGTGGGGCACAGCTTGCTGAACATTCGTCTGCCCTTTGTGTATAAGTGTGTTATAAAGTGTAAGTGTGTTAGGTTAGTGATATGCCTACTTTGTGTATTTTCAGTGTTGATGATGTGTGCTCCATGTGAATGATGAGTTGCATGAATGCCATGTGTTTGTATGTGTGTGTGGCAGGGGGGTGAGTAAATGTACTACAGTGGGACAGAGGTTAAAGGGGTAACTAGTCACTCTTGCTTTCCCCCTCCTAATTTCCTTTAAAATCTATAGCAACAGCTCATGAAAAGGCCCAGAAGCAAGAGAACAGGTCCTGCTTGTGCTTTTTCAAGTAGTTCTGATTGTAAAGAGGTCAAAGTACAAGAAAAGTGGGAAAGGATGAGATACAGCTGGAAGACGGGGCTTCCCAGATGGTGCAGGGGTAAAGAATCTGCCTGCCAATGCAGGAGACACAAGAGACGCGGGTTTGATCCCTGGGTTGGAAAGATCCTCTGTAGGAGGAGATGGCAACTCGCTCTAGTATTCTTGCCTGGAGAATCCCATGGACAGAGGAGTCTGGCAGGTTACAGTCCCTGGGGTCACAAAGAGTTAGGCATGACTGAGCACACATGTACACATGCACATCTGGAATGGGGATGGGTCGTGAAGGGCTTGGTTTGCCACTCCTGGGAATTTGCACTTTCTCTGGCAGGCAGTGGGAGTCATTGAAAAGAGGTTAAGCAAGGGATACATTTTATCAGATTTGTACTTTATAAAAAGATTAACGTGGCTGTTGAGTGAAGACTAAATTGGAGATTACAAGAGTGGAGGCAGGGAAAACCATCCAAAGAGTGTTGCATGATCTGAGAGATTATGGCAGCCTAGATTGGCAACACGGCAACGAGGGATGTGGAGACGTGGGTTTGAGAGCCCTTAAGAATTCAGAGGACATAATGGTAGTTTATCTGCTTTTTTTTACGAATGGGGGTGGCAGGGTGGGGGCTATGTAAAATGCCTATTTCATCGTCAGAACAAATAGATCATTCTACTGGTCTCTGGTCCTCAGCAGTTTGTTCAGCCCAGACTCACCTAAGGCTCAGACCTCCTCCCATTAGAAATAGTTCATATCATCAGTGATTCTCTGCAGATGGCACAGGAAGACGCCTGTGTCATTTACAAAAAAAAGAAAATGAAATTCTCTGTTGATTCCTCTGTGCCCTTCTATTGGATATGCCTGGCTGCCTGCCACCATTTGGGGGAATCACTGGTCTATGCAACAGAGAAACATTTGGAAGAGAAACTTATCCTTCATTTAAAGTAAATAACATTTGAAGGAAACTCTTTTGCAACAGAATGCTAGTTCACCTATCTCGCCCTACCACTGGTGCCCTAGACAATAGCTGACGCCTGATAAAGACACAGCCTTCATGAAACTACACAGTCTCCCCGCTGATGAAGTGACACATCAGCCAGTATGTGATGAATCCGGGTTGTGCAGACAAAAATACCAGGTATTCCAGCCAAGGCACACACAGTGCACTGTGAATCACCTACACCAGCTTTCAGCAGTTAGAGTCACAGAACAATTGCTCAGTTCCTTCACAGTGTAGACCTGGCCCAAGACCCAAGAGTGAAGCAGTAACTGTAAGGAAGCAGAAATATTATAAATAACCCAGAGAACCCTTTTATAACAGCAACTGCCTGCTGATTTTGTGGCCTAACAGCTCAAGCAAAAAAAAAAGGATATAAATACAATATTGTGCAATGACTAATTACTCAAAATGTTGTGCATCAGCAGAAGTGGGACCTGTGGTTGGTGCTAATATTATCAGATGCCTTTGCTGTTTAATAATCTGGTAGCTCTATATTATTTAGCATGCAGTTTTCACAGAGAATAATGATTTTATTTCAAGTAGCTTTCACTGAAATAAAAAAGCAGCTGTTAGAAGAGGAACATTTGGCAGAAAATATTGTAGAAGAATCTTCTCTGAGATACTAAATCATATTGGATTAACTGTTCTGTCTAGAATGGTGGAGTGACAAAGGAAAAAGATCACTGACCACAGAAGGCCAGGGCAGTCTTTAAAACCCAGTGAATGATGAACAGACATTTTAGTTGTCAGTGCCATTTATTCATCAATATATAAAGTTATGTATATACAAAGCTTCCATTAATAGTGCCTGAAGAATGGGCCTTTTTTATTCCAGTTTTAGCTCATATTCAGGATTTTACTTCTCTCTCGTTAATAGTGGAATTCTTTAAATTATAGCATAAATTAATACACCACAGACATTTGGGGCAGAATGGGGTTTTTAATCAATTTCAGTCTCCACAGGCCATTCTGTGTGGCTTAGCATGCTGGGCACGTGCTGGCCATGCCCCTGCCCCTGCCCCTGAATAGGCTAAGACACTTAGTTGCAGCATGTGGGATCTAGTTCCCTGACCAGGGATTGAACCCGGGCCCCGTGCATTGGGAGCATGGAGTCTTAGCCACTGGACCACCACAGAAGTCCCTGACTCAATTTTAGATCAGATCAAAATGATGCCGTTATTATGATCACCCTACTCTTACAAATTATTATTAAATATTAGTAGGGTACCAATAAATAAAGAATCTGGCAGTTCTGGGATGAAGGTTGGTAGAGTTTTTCTTATTCTCTAGTAGTTGAATTTTAATCAATATGTTGAAGGTTGAAAGACCAGAGTCATTTTTTAATACCACTTACAATCTTTGGGGAGAGTGACATGCTGCCTTGAACATATCTGGCCCCACCTTACTTAGATTTTGCAGTCGACCCCCCATTGATCCCTCTCTTTTTTCATCCATCTAAATGAAAGAAGCCTTCAGCCCCATAAACCTTATTCCAGATGGAAATGCATAATTCAAGAGAAATACTGATGTCAAAGAAGAGAAGGCACACCAATTTGTGTCAGCAGTTGCTGTAAATTAAAGACGAGTACACGGAGAGTTTAATGTAATGTAGAATTGAAAATAAAATTAGAAGCAATATTTAGGCAGTTCTCCACCTCTTTCTTCCCTACTGTGACATGAAGGATTGACTCCCAGCTTAAGTACCTAATGCAGTTCATTTTTCTTTTCTGCTGGTATTTTTTTTTCCCCATAAAATGTTGCTTGTTTATCTCTGGCATCCAAAATTAGATCTTTTCACTTTTTCCATCCTGATCTCAACAGAAAAGTCAGGGTAGGAATACTCAACGTTTTCCTCCCCTCATCTTCCACACCCATCACATTTTCAGCACAGAAAGGACCCCACTCTACCAGTCTGACTAGTTCAGCTGCTGTAGATAGCTATTAATTCTTCCTTAATATGGATTCTTTCTAATGTGGGTATTACGTCCATGGTTTCTTTTATTTTCCTAAAGCTGGAAAATAAAAGGTTGATAATGCACATTTCAGACATATACGACTGCACAAGGTATTCCTGACACTTTGGAGAACTATTCTTTAGCATACATCCACTTATCCAATGAGTGGCCGTTATTCAGCACCTTTTGGAGCTCTCTATTCAGATTTCCCTTACAGCCAGTGTTGTTCTTTACAGTTGCCCATTGTTTCTGGACATTGGTGGAACTTCCTAGCTTGATCCCCCACCTTAATTGCTAGGCTTGATTCTAAATGATTTACTCTTGCCAGAAATAAATTCCTGAGGATAGTGATTCACAAAGTGTGGCCCTGGACCAGTAACATTAGCATCACCTGGGAACTCATAAGAAACACATGCATGCATGCATGCATTTCAGTCATGTCTGACTTTTGGTGACCCTATAGACTGTAGCCCACCAGGCTTCTTTGTCCATGGGATTCTCCAGGTGAGAATACTGGAGTGGGTTGCCATTTCCTTCTCCAAGAAACACATATCCTGGGGCAAGTTTAATGGATCAGAAACCTTGGGGGTGGAGCTCAACAATCTGCATTTAGCAAGGCAATCCTAGTTTTTTAGGATGAACTATTGCCTTTATTGAGGATATTCAAAGATGTGCTACTGCTTTTTTAAGACCTTCCAAAGAACGGGTTTCAAAACCTTTCTGAGCAAGGCTGGAGTACATGTATGCCTCTCCAGGGGACTGCTTTAATAGAGACTGGTCTTCCACTGAAACATTCCAGGTCTGCCACCTAGCCATTTGACCTTGAGCAACTTCTTAACACTTGGTTTCTCATCTGGAAAATGAAAGGCCCACCCTACCTACTTCACAGGATTGTAATGAGATTCAAAGTGAGTCACAACTACAAATATGCGCTGGAAACCAGAAAGTACTATGAAAATGCAAAAGCCACATCATTTTGCAGACAGGATTCTGGTAGTCCTGGTGTTATGTCAGGGCAAAGAGTTGGGGAAAGGCCTGTAGTTATCATTCGCTTGGCCAGATCCACCTTTCTGTTCATATTATGACCGATTCATCACCTTGGTAGATATGTCTAAGATTCTGCCATTGCAACCCACCGATTTATTTGGTGTTAAGAGAGGGAAACTATTGCCTGACTAGTGGCTACAGGGGGCAAGGAAAATATATTCATTTTCAGACATGCTATTTTCTATGGAAAGCTCCATGATGAGTGATGGTGAGTATAGATGGACGATGTATGTGGGCACTGCACACTCATGCCAGAACGTGTCACACACTAGCAGGGAAAGGGTCTATGCTGAAACCACCCACATCAGCCCTGTGCAAGGGAATCATGACCTTCAAAAAGGAAGCTAAGTGTCCACTGCTACAAGAGGGCCAAAGAGAAACTCCCTCCAGCAAACCAAATCTAGAGCAACCAAGATTTTAAAACAGACCCGTTAATGTGTCTGTGCTTGAGGAGAGTGTGGGCGGATTTTCCCTCCGAGGTTAGCACTTACAAACAGCTTCACCATAGGAATTCATAAACACCAAGCTCCTGGTGTGTTTATAACTTAACTTGAAAACTTTATAGACTCCTGAGGGACCATATCTGGGCAGGAAGAAAGCTAAATCTGTGGCCTTAGTGCTTACTGAGAATTCAGTTTTAGTGACACGGAACAATTCCCACTAGGCCAACATCAGCTTTCCTTTTCACACACAGTGGCAGCTAAAGTCAAGAGATTCTATAGGAATCCAATTGGTTAATTATGATTAAATTATTGGTTAATTATGGGAAAATAAGCTGTTGGTTAATTATGAAATTAGAATAGGAAATGATTTTGCTCCAAATGTGTGCCTATTAAATAAATCTGTGGAGACAGAAAGTACATTAGTGGTTCCTAGGTCTGGGGGGAGTAGGGAGGAGTGAGGGGTGACTGCTAATGAGTCCAGAGTTTCTTTTAGGGGGGGATGAAATTTCCTAAAATTAGACTGTGCTAATGGTTGCTCAACCCTGTGAAAATACTGAACACTGAACTGAATAGTCAGAACACTGAACTGTGTACTTTAAATGGACAGATTATTTGGAATATGAATTACATCGCAACCAAGCTTTTTTTTTTTTTAAGTCAAATTGCTAATAAATTGTGGAGCCAAGGAAAATGCTGTGTCTATTTAAGACAGAAATAAAAATCACATCAAAACTTTGCTGCATGTGGCTTCCTACTTGATAAATATGAAATAGTGATCATCTGAAATACATTAAGGCAGAAAATATTTGCTTTCTTTTAATCACACTATTTTAAAAGCAGATTATCTCAGCCAACTAACTGAAATTTAAATGTAATAAATTAAGGTGACTAGTAGTTGAAACCAAAGTCAAAAAACAGTTATGACAGAATAATTAGTCCATGTTCCCTAAGATATATTTAGAATAAAAATCAGCAGCATCTACACAATAATGGTAAGAAAACTGAATTCTCACTGTCCATCATGATGCCCTAAGCTGATCTGGTTAGGGAAGGCTGGAAGGTGAAGTTGGAAAGGATGTGATCTCATCCTGATGATGGGAATATGTGTTGATAAGAGAAGACAGGAATACTCAGATTCAAGCTATGAAATGGGGCTCTTGTATAAGCAGCATCATATCTTGTGGTATGTTTATCGTCTAGGCTTCAGTTTTGTCTGCCCAGGAAAGAACATTTGCCCTTTTCCTGCCTTGGCAAGATAGGCCAGGCCACACTAGTTCTAATCTCCTTGTGAAAGTCCTCGCTCCAGGGTTTGGGGCTTGCCCTTGGCTCACTGGTGGCCATGGAGACTGTCAAATGAGGTAAACAGGAAAGGAACTGGCTGGGAGATGGAGGAATTTCTGGCTCAGTGGAAAGAAACCAGGGAGTTACCAACACCTGCCTAGCAAGCCTTGCAGTTTGGAGGCTGCTGGTTAGGGCTCCTTAATGCACCAGAAGCATATGACTGGCCACTGGCAGTTCTCTGCGGTAAGAGGCCCTACTTTGGTGTATCTCAAACATGTTTTTTTTTTTTTAATCATTAATCATCACCCACCACCCCAAGGAGCCTAAGAGATGTTTTTCCCTAATTGTCATCTCCTCCCATGAAATTTTAACACCACAGATACTCATTCATATTTTTTCTCTCTCTGTGTATGCATATATATATATACATAAATAAATATGTGTGTATATATAATATATATACATATGTGTATGTGTGTATGTCTGTTTACACACTGTGGTTCTCCCACGCATACAAGAATGAATTTTCACCCTCCATTAAGAATGCATGCCCTGGAGGGAATGAAGAGTCTAACAGGGCCTTTCTCTTTCCGCTCACATTTGGAGTGGTAAGGTCAGTCACACAGAGAAGGTGGACCAGGTGACCCAGTGTCCATCACTAACCAGGAGAGGCCCTGACATCAGGTTCCAGCACAGCTTGAGGACTGTCCTCTTGAGTCATACTGTCCCCACAACTATCCATGCAGCCTGCCTGCCACCCTCGGGGCTCTGCCACCACCTCCTCTCGCTGGCAGGAGCCCTCTGCCCAGTGACCGGCTGGCGGGGACGCAGGCAGCTCCTCCATCAGAGCAGCAGCGCAGGTGGAGATGCACAGATTTCTGTGCAGCAGCTCCCTCCGTCCCGGGCTGTCCTCCAGCCCCTCCCAGCTCTAGCCTCTCCCAGAACCCTTGCTCACTGTTCTCCCTGTTCCTTCATCAAATGAAAGCAGGAGATTTACCAGGTTCCCCAGTCTTGCACTGACCCCTCTGCTTCTCACTTTACATTCTTTAGTCTCTGCTCACAAACTCTATAAAGGCCTCATAAAGATCTCCCTTGCCCCAACAGAGAAATGGATTTCAGAGACCCCAGCACACATGGATAGTCACTGCTAGAACTCTCTGGAGCCTGGCCTCCTTGTAATTAAAAGCTGCAGGACATGCTTCTGCCTCCTCTGCCTTCCCTGATTCTTGGAGCATTCCTGGAGGCCCTCTTCTGCTCGGAGCTGGGGACATAATGCCAGGCACAGCAGAAACCCCCAGCTATGGGATCCACAGGAACATGACCTTTGTCCCTTCGAACCCTCCAACTTAGATCACAGGCTTTCATTTCCCAAAACGCTAGCAAGTTAAAGGGCCTCTGAGATGGTACCATCCAGTACCCCCCACCTTGGTGAGCACTTTCTGTGCTCCAGGCACCATACCAGACCTTTTCACATATGTTATCCAGTTCAGTGTTTACAAGAGAGGTTGAGTCACTCGCCAAAGTGGTGAAATCAGGGCTTCAGGTCAGGTCTGTCTGACTCCACACCGTCTACCGCATTGTCCCACTTGAGAAAACATGTTTCCACTTGAGAAACACATTTTTCCCAGCTGTGTACAGAGGGACTTCACTGTAGGTTTACCATTCCCCAATGATGACAGAGGTAACATAGAGGGAAGAAGGTGGGATTTAATCCTATGTGTGTGTTCCCTCTGTGTTCCTTCAAAGCCAAGACCAAAGTGCATGACACCGGGTCTCCTGCCCATCCATGACTAGCCCTTTAAGGACAAAGGATGACATTTCTTCTCCCAGGTTTAACCAGATGCTCATGCCTAAACCTCCAGCACACAGGAATGAGGCAGAAGCCCCATTCTTGGAACCTGGAGGCAAGAGCAAAGTAGGACTTGCCACCAAGCTAGCCTGAGGGTGAGCCCCTCAGTGCCACCTCAGTGCCACGTCAGCAGCCCTGCCTGCACAGGGGTGGAATGGAGCAGGGAACCTGGTGCGTTTCCATTGTCCTCTGTCCCTTTCCTGAGCCCCTTGCAATATTCTGTTTTTATGAAGAAGTAGCGCCTTGACTTGGGATTTAGTCATGCGTCATCCCATTTGCCTTTTCCCTGGCCTCAAAAACCACGAGCCTGGCTGAGGAATTCAGGTCCACAGTGTAGGCTTTGAATAGCTTTGTATAGGGAGAGGTTCTGAGAAGAAAGGAAAGTGCTATCTGCTTGTCCGATGGAATGTGTTAACACATTGGGCAGGAATGCAAGGACTTTAACTGTTAGGGTCCCTCTGCAGTTTGGGTGATGAATCATCCCGTGTGGGTACAGATTCCTAACGAATGAACCCTCGTGATGACATCATTCTTGCAAGATCATCTAGGTTCTGCTGTAGGCGCCTGACAAGTTCTTACCTTGGGTATTTTCACCACATAGTTTTTTTTTTTTCCTAGCCACATTTAATACCCATCACACCTTACAACTCTTCCATTTTTCTATCAACTGGAAGTTGGCAAACCAGGACTTTCACAGGTCTGTCTCATTGTCATCCCTCCTACAGGGCAATCTTGAGACAGCACGTGCTCCTCACCTAATCACTCAGCACCCAGCCTCCTGACAGTCCTTGATTCAGCACATATTTCAGCAGTGAGCCTGGCCTTGCACTAGTCCGAGGGTATGGAAGTGATGAAAACCACAGAGGAGGGCGGGGGTGTCTAGGAGGGTACGTAACCCAGACTTGTGGGATCAGGGAAAACGCAGTGCTTTGAATATGGTACCAGTCAGTAAATATGTGATGACTAAGTTCATACCCGAGTTGAGTCTTAGAGGAGTTGGAGTTAGTGTAGGAATGAGGTCAAGCAGAGACATCTCCATGAATGAAGACCCAAGGTCACATGTGTGAGTCGGAAAAAGTAAGAGATGAAACTGGGGAGGTAGGCAGGGGGAGCCTCATGTGCCACGCTAAGGAGTTAAAACATTATCCTAAGAAAGACGAGAAATGTTCAAAGGGATTTAAGCTGGAAGTGAGGTGGCCCGATGTACTGCAGTATGGAGGATGGAGTGGAAAGGGCCAGATCAGAGACAAGGCAAATAGCTAAGGAAGTGAACCTGGTCCTCTGGTGGTTATGTGAGCATGCGATAGGGATGGAGTAGGGATGAGATGAGGGGACAGATTAGAGAAATATTTAGAATTTAAACTTGGCAGCTGGTGACTATCTAGAAGACCCCCAAGATTTTTAGGGTGGAAGTGCCACAAACTGAAAAGATAAGAAAAGGCTCATGTTTAGTTAGGATTAGGAGTTCGATGCGGGCATGTGGAGTTAGAATCGACTGCCAGAGACATGAGGCTGGTTGAGCTGACTCACAGGTAGGTAAGATACACAAGCCTGAAGACAGAAGAGAATCTGGGCTAAATGTAATGACTGAGGACTCCTCAGATTCATAGCAGTCGAAACCATAACAGCACAGTATTTGACACACCCAGGATATTAGGGGGAAGAGAAAGGCAGTGGGTGAAGGACAGAACCTGAGAGAATACCAACAGCCATGGTGCAGGAGGGGGAAGACAGACCCAGGGCAGAGACAAAGGAGGGTCAGAGAGCCACAGGGCCCCAAGAGAGTGCCTTACTGCTCTGTGCTTCTCTGCCCCCTAAACCTCTGGCTGTCCTGTTCTTCATAAGTAAGCTCTTTCACATCCTTAACTCCCCACACAGCCCCTGTAGGTGAAAGCTGCTCCTGGTCCTAAGGCACATTCTTGCGGCTTCCAGCCACCCCTTCTCTCCCCTCCTGTAACAATTCCTGCATCTTCGAGGCTCATGCAATTCAGTTACAAAGCCCGGACCTCTTTTCCTGGTCATTCTCTTGTTTATCTAAGATGCTGGCATCCATATCACCATTTCTCTCTCCATCCCTCTCCCACCCCTGCAATGCTACCAACATAAGATGACTCCAGTACCATGAGGATGAACCATCACCAAGTCCCATAGTTCCTAGATGCCCTCACCTCCAGGGACTCTTCACCTCCACTCCAGCCTCCCACTCCCATGACGACTCCCAGGAAATGGTTAATACCTGGCACCACTTCAGTTCTGTGGGAATAAACCTCACATCCCACAACCAGCTCTCACCCTTCTTCTCCTACACTAGTTCTCACATTCCTTAGTTACCTCTTTTCTTCTGACCTTTTGACCCCTCCTGACCTCTTCCTTCCTTACCCAGGCTAGACTGATTATTTATCTGGTTGTTCTTTCCTGAAATCTCTGCTCCCTTTGGACCCGCCCTCTTCCACCACACCTGCTCAGGGCAACTCTGATTCCCATACTCTTCTCTGCTCCTGCTTCAAACATGCAGAGAGAAACGGGACCCCCTCCAGAGGGACATCATTAAAGATTCATGGTCTTCACTCATCCCTGGCATTCTTCATCACTACAGAAAACATGTCCTTCCCCTGGGGAAACAGGAAAAATTCAGCAGTAGCCAGAAGCCTAATCTCACTCCCAAAATAGCTTATCCACCTGCTCTGCCGCTAGATTTCCACCCAGATGCCCTTGGTACAGCCTTTACTGCCATCTACCTCCTTTATTCCTACCGTGGGCAAGTTACTTAACCTCCTTAAATCCTAGTTTCCTCTGTTTTAAAATAAGGATCCCCCAGGCTTGCTGCCAACCCCTGAGGTACTTTGTGCAAATCAGAAGGTGCCTCTGAATGGGCACGCTCGGAGTGCTGAGCATGGCCTGCAGACCCAGGGTCACCCTGTCACCTGGGCACCCTCATGCAGAACCGCCTTGTATCAGACCCGGCAGCCCCATCAATACCTGTGAGGTTTATCACTGTGTCTCTTGTCAGACAGCAGAGCCCTGAGAGACTGAGCCGGTAAGCTCAGTGCAGGAACAGACCAGGGTCATAGTCCAGGACTCAGGCAGGCAAGGGGCAGTGGGAGGGAATGGGGAGTGGGGGCAGGCGGACGGAGAGGATGGTCTGGAAGGGAGAATAAGGGAGAAGAGCCACCAGCCTCCCCAGGGCCACATCACGTCCAGTCCTGGTGCCAGAGGCTGCCCCCTCCCCAAGCCACCTCTGGGTGCTGTCCTTAGGAGCACCCACCCACCTCTCAGATTCTCCCCTTGGGGTTCCTGTCATCAGCTGCTCATGAGTGTCATCTCTACCCCACCAGCCCTGCAGAGTGCCTTGCCCTCCCACCCTCCACACCCCTGGAGGCCTCAGGTTCTCCACAGCGTGTCTTGCTCCTTCCACTTCATGGATACTCCAGCGTCTCCCAGGTCCCTCAGAGCAGGACCCCTCAGAATCCAGGAGAGGCAGGCCCTCGGGAGAGCAGGACTTTCAGAATGCCACATCCATTCTCTAAGGGTGGCTCTTCCTTAAGAGGAAGTTATTGTTGAGAAGGCAATGAATAGTAGCCACATGGGTACTTTTATTGAAGATAGATGAATTATCCCATCACCCCTTTTGGCACAAAAATAATTTTCAGTAAAAGGTTAAAACCATCATGTTGTATCAATGAGAACTATTCCATTATTCCAAGAATGATTGATTGGAAAGAACGTTACTTACAGGAAAATCACAGTGATACAATACAGCTTCTACTTTTAAAGCACTTTCCATTAAAAAAAAAATTATACCAATGTATAAAAATAGTTATACTGAAGATGTGAATCAACAGCCGAGTAATTTATTGGCACTTGAAAGCCTTGTGGTATAAATAGATTCAACAATGAGACTATCAAGTAACTGGGCTGTGGCAACCTAACCTCCATTTTCACCGATACAAAACAAAGTCACACATAGTTCAGTGAGGGACATCCGGCCCCCTTGGAAGAGAGCACCAGGAGCGAAAAACACAGTGAAGCTAGGACCGAGAGTCAGGTCAGCTCACCCAGTCAGCACTGAGTGAGGAAGTCGAAGAGACAGAGGGGGCGGAGATACGGTCTCTGCCCTCAAGGAGTTTTACGTTGTCCTAGACTCTAGGCCTGTACACCAGATAGTCACTACAGTGTTTTAAGTGTCCTAAAGAAGTACAAATAAATACATCAGAAGGGAGGGAGGAACTTCTCTGGTGGTCCAGTGGCCAAGACTCCACACTCCCAATGCAGAGGCAGAGGGTCCGGGTTCAATCCTTGGTTGGGAAACTAGAGCTGACATGTCACAACTAAAGATCCCGAGTGCCACACTAAGACCTGTGTGGCCAAATAAATATTCGAAAGGGAGGGAGACTCTTTTCAGCTTGGTTTGGAGTGTGTGGGGGGCGGAGAGGGGACGACATTGTAAGATGAAATGAGGTCAGTCTCATGTGTATCAAAGTACCCAGATTTGCAGCCTCCTGATGGATGCAGAGCAGACAATAGAAGTTCACTCCCTTCCTTTCCCTAACACTCTTCTACGTAAGCAGTACTGTCCCACCCCTTCATGCTTAAATTTCAGAGTTTTTCCAGTTTGATGCAATGTGACTTCTAAGATAGTATTTACTGGCCTTCACGTCTTTGAGCTGACGGCCCCCTGTCAGCCAGGAGCCTCCCTGCTTTCTTGTACTGTTTTTGGAATGAGGCCAGATGGCTGCCTTCTTTGTGAAGAAGAATGTAGTCCACCACCACCCTGGACTCCCACCACCTCTTTTCTGGTGAGAAGGTGGATACCAGGGAGCTGAGAGTTGGCCCATCAGCAGTCATTAATTGAGCACATACTACTTTTAAGGATTGTGTAACTCTGGGGAGTCAGCTGATAGGAAAGAACCAGATAAGATTTCTGGCCTCTCAGAGGAGTTTTGACACATGGAATTGCCTCAATCAAAGCTCCTGGTTGAAAACCAGTTGTGTTACTGGCATGGAGCACTGGACACCATTACAATGCTACCACTGACATCCCAGAATTCAGTTTCTCTGCAGTCAGTGTCACAGCCAGAAAACGTTCCTTCCAGTCCCCTGGACTTGCAGGAGGGGGTCACTGCCTAGTCCTCAGTTGCAAAGGAAATTGCCTAATGAGATGGGATATTCCCAACTGCAGGAAGGAGGTTTTCTCAATTCAGTTCTCCCCAGCTTGTCTCAGATGTCCACTTGATTGAATTTAGAAAAAGAGGGAAATCATTCAGAGGCTGAAATTGGACCATTTAAAAGTTCAAGAGTGACTGACATTGATTTTTTTAAACTTCTTTAGTAAAATTTCTTTTATTAAAAACTTCTCTTAACAAAAATTTTAATTTTTAAAAGAACAGAAAAATTGCAATACTCCCATATACTCTTCATGGTTTTACCAATTATTAACATTTTTACAATGCTAACAAATTTGCTAATTTGTTTTATTGCTGTCTCTCAAAATACATAAAGATACTTTTTCTTTTGATGAACAGTTTGAGAGTAAGTTGCAGACATGGTGACTCTTTACCTCTTAATACTTCAGGATATATCGCCTGAGAACAAGGACATAAAAAAACTACAATGTAATTACTGAATTCAGGAAACTTAACACTAAGATAATCTTATCTTCCATGCACAGTGCAATAATGTTCTTTATAAATTTTTTGTTCAGGAGCCAGTCCAAGATTATGTATCTCACTGAATTGTCATGTTGCTTTCGTCTCCTTTACTATGAAACAGGTCCTTAGCCTTTGCCTTTCTTGATATTGATCTTTTTTGAAAAGCACAACCTCATTGTTTATAGAATTTTTCTCAGTTTAGGTTTGTCTGGTGCTTCCCCATAACCCAAGTTAGGTTATGCACTTGGGGCAGGAATACTACACAAGTGACCGTATTTCCTTTTCAAGGCCCCACATCAGGGAGCGTGTGATGTCAGTTTCTCTCTTGACTGGTACGTCAACCACTTGGTCAAGGTGCTCCATGTAGTTACTCTTTTTCCCTTTTGTAATTAATAGGTAATCTGTGGGGAGAGACTTTGAAACTTGTAAATATTCTGCCTTCATCAGACCTTTATTCAGCAGTTTTAATGTATCTATTGATGATTTTTCCCTGAATTAGCTGTTATTACTCTGGGTTCAAAATGGTGATTTTTTCAGATTTCTGTATTTACTAGCTGGCATTCTACTTTAAGGATGAGTTTTGTCCAGGATTTTTTCCCTTTATTTAATATCAGTCTAGATTTATGGATTATTAATAAATTTTTTATTTATTTCTTTTTGGCTGTGCTGGGTCTTCACCACTGCACTCAGGCTTTCTCTAGTTGCAGCGAGCAAGGGCTACTCTTCCTTGTGGAGCACAGGCTCTAGGCTGCACAGGCTTCAGGAGTTGCAGCGCACAGATTTACTTGTTCCATAGCGACATGTGGGATCTTCCTGGACCACAGGTCAAGCCCATGTCCCCTGTATTGGCAGATGGATTCTTAACCACTGGACCACCAGGGAAGTCCTCCCTCAATAAATTTTAACGTAATTGTTAGCAACTTATCTATGTTTGGAATCCACACGTTAGATAAATTACTTCTCCATTTTTTAGGTCAACCTACTTGCAAGCGGATCTCTTTTTTATGTGAACTTGAACATTTAGTCTACACCTCAATATCTGCAAAGGTGAACAGGAAGTAGAAAACGTTTATGGCACTTTTAAGCTTAACACATAGGTGACTGAAGTGTTTTGAATAGCTGTGGCAAAATGGGGTACTCTGGGAGGCCTTTTTGAAAAAGGAAGGAAAGGGGTTCCACAGACAGGTGAGAGAAGGCACAATCAATGTCTTTCAGACTAAACACAGAGAAAGGGGGACTCAGCAGAAATGTTGAGGATGGGGGAAGGGCAGGGAAAGAACCCAAAGTGGAATTAATATGCCCAGTCCGTGGGTAGAGTGTGCAGAAGCGCAAGGGAGGTCAAGGGAGTAAGGTGGAAAGGTATGTGAACTAGTTAAGAGTTATATTCGATGACTTTGGGTAAGAATACTGAGCAGCAGGGCATGACAGATTCCCAAAATCCCCATGAGAAAGATGCTAATAGTTTCATTTTATTTATAAGAAAACTAAGTCACAGAGAATTTAATTTTCCCAATGTCCCCAAAATACTAAGTTTAAAGCCAAGATTTAAACACAAATCTATCTAACTTCAAAGCCCACGCTGTCAAAAGAAAGAGAGACATCTGTAATGGAAGAACAGTGATAGAATTAGGGCTCTCAATATAAAAACAGATAGGTTCCTATGTGCCAGTCATACCATCTCAGTAATTATCCCAACCATGCACTTTAGAGTAAATCAATAGTAAGCCCAGTGTGCTTAAGAAAGTTAAGGTTTTCAGAATTTATGACCCTGCATGTCTGAATGCCCCCACCCTATCCCAGTCTTTATTTTTAAAAAATCAGCTTTATGGAGATATCATTTCAGTATGTAATAAGATTTCACCCATTTTAAGTTTATGATTCAATGAGTTTTGACAAATGTATATAATCATTTACCAATATGATCATAATATAGAACTTTATCACTCTAGGAAGCTCTCTGTGCAGTCCCTTTGCAGTTGATATTCTCCAGCCCCTGGCCTACTTTCTATCTCAATACTTAGGCCTTTTCTAGAATTTCATATCAATGAAATTATACAATATGGTATGTAGTCTTTTGACTGGCTTCTTTCACTAAGCATAATACTTTTGAGATTCATTCATGATGTTGTATTAGCAGTTCATTTCCTTTCATTGCTAAGTAGTATTTTATTATTATATTGGATATACTACAGTTTGTTTACCCATTCATCAGTTTCAAGGACATCTGTATTGTTTCCAGTTTGGTGCAATTATAAATAATGCTGCTATAAACAGCACATATAGGTCTCTATGGAGATATATGTTTTCACTTCTCTTGGGTAAATATCTAAGAGGAGAACTGCCGGGTTATATGGTAAGTGTATGTTACATAAGAAACTGCCAAACTATTTTCCAAAGTGTCTGTGTCATTTTGCATTCCCACAAATGATGAATGAGATTGTTCCAAATCTACACCAAAAGTCAGTATTTTAGTCTTTTTAATCTTTTCCTTTCTAATGAATATGTAGTATTATCTCGTTTTTAATTTGGATTTCCTTGGTGTCTAATAATGTCTAGAATTTTTATACATACTTTTTTTGCCATCTATATGTCTTCTTTGAAGACACCTCTGTTCAAATCTTTTGCTCATTTTTATTGGCTTGTCATATTGAGTTTTATTACTGAGTTATGAGTTCTTTATCACATGATTTGCAAATATTTTCTCCCAGTTTGTGGCTTGCCTTTTGATATTCTTTTGAAGGGCAAAAACTTTTAACTTTGACAAAGTCCAGTTTATCTTTTTTTTTTTTTATATTTCATGCTTTTGGTGTCCTATGAAATCTGCCTAATACAAGGTTACAAAGATTTTCTCCTATATTTTCTTCTTCTGGATATTGTGTCATTTTAACTCTCACATTTAGGTCTCTGACTCATTTGAAGTTGGTTTTTGTGTATGGTGTGAGATAAAGTTTCATGTTTTGCATATAGATTCCCATTTGTTCCAGCACCATTTGTTGAAAAGACTGTCCTTTCATCCATTGAATTACCTTGTCAAAAATAGGTTGACCATATATATCTGTGGGTCTATTTCTATATTCTCTTTTCTGTTCAACTGATCTACATGTCTATCCTTACATCAATATCTGTGATTACTATAACTTATGGTAACTCTTGAAATCAGATAGTTGACATCCTCCAACTTTGTTCTACTTTTTTCAAAATTGTTTTGTCTATTCTAGGTCCTTTGCACTTCCATGTAAATTTTAGACTCAGTTTGCCAGTTTCTAAAAATTGCAGGCTAGGGTTTTTATTGAAATGGCATTGAATCTGTAGATCAGTTTCGGGAGAACTGACAACATATTTTTTATGCTACTGCAAATGCTATTGCTTTGATAATTTTAATTTCTTATGATTATTATTAATAATTGCTGGTACACAGAAATAAAATTGATTTAATATTGGTTACCTTGCTAAAGCCACTATTTCTAGTAACTTTTTTAGATGTCTTAGGATTTTCTACATAGGTGATTATGCCATCTGCATAGTAAGAGTTTTACTTCTTCCTTTCAAATCTGTATACCTTTTCCTGCTTTTCCTTTTTGATTACACTGGCAAGGAAATCCAGTATGATGCTGAACAGAAACAGTGAGAACAAATCCTTGAATTATTTTCAGTATTAGAGGGGGAAGCTCTCAGTCTTTCTCATTAAGAATGATGTTAACTATAGATTTTTCATAAATGTTCTTTAGCAAGAAGATCGAGTTATACCTTTATTCCAAACTGAATTTTTATCATGAATGAATGTAGAATTTTATCAAATGCTTTTTCTGCTTCTATTTTTTTTTTTTGAGTATAAGTAATATACAATGTTTTTAGGTTTTTAATATAGTGAATTCCTTTTTTAAAAATGTTAAACCAGTCTTGCATTCCTGGGATAAACCCTACTTGGTCATGATATAGATTCAATTTGCTAAAATTTTTAAGGTTTATACACCTATATTCATGAGAGAAACTGATCTGTTGTTTTGTTTTGCTTTTCCTTGTAATGTCATTGTCTGAATTTGGTACCACAGTAATGCTGGCCTTATAAAATGACTTGGGAAGTGTTCCCTTGTCTCTTCTATTTTCTGAAAGAATTTATGTAGAATTAGTATTGTTTCTTGCTTAAACACTAGAATTCTCCAGTGAAGTCATCTAGACTTTGGTTTTCTTTCATCTAGCCTACAGTTTTCTTTGCAAAAAAAAAAAAAATCCCTTTTTTTTAATACAGAAAAGATTTGCCTTTGCTGTCTACCAACACACTGTACAGCACTGAGAATAAATGTAAATCAAGCTGTAAAAATTGTTGGTGCCGAAATAATGCTTCTGGCACACACAGTTCTACCAAGCACTGCGTTTCCATGACTTTCGCTATAGTGGGAAAATATTTAAGTGATCTAGTAGAGTCTTTTCAGATATAGGTACAGTATTTTTTAAACTTCCTTAAACATCTCCTTTGCAGTCAAATGCCCTATTAGCTGACAGGAGTATGTAAGACTAATGTCTTCATTGGTGCTAGAATGTTTCCTGTCAGCCCTGTGCCTCTGCTCTGGTTAGGCTGCAAGTTAAAAATGAGCAAGGCACAGAGGCATGACTTAACTTCTCATTAAATATGCTTATTGCCTTAAATTTTTTTGGAAAAGTATTACAAGCTTAAAATAGTAAGCTTAAATAACAAGGTTAAACAATAATATAAAGGTAGATAGGAAAAAGAAGAATTTGCCATTCTTTGCAGATAAGAAAAATAAATTTTAACAATTTAATACATACCCTTCTTGATTTTTTCTGTATTCTTTTTTAAAAAAATGCATACATACTCTAGGCACAGGTGTTTTTCTTTTTTCTCCCACCAACCCGCCATGGGATTGTGATATTGAAATCTTTTTTGCCTCAAGTAGTGGACATTTCTCCAGGTATGTACATATACTGCTAACCTTTCCTTATTAACAGCTGCATATTTTTTCTGTAATACAAAAGTATAAGTTTATTCATCCATTCTCCTGTTTGATAGAAGATCACGTTATTTCTAGTATTTTGTCTTTAGAAACAATGCAGCGGTAAACATCTTTGAGCATATATCCCAATATATAAGAGCTTTCACTTCTGTAGATTTCCAGAAGCAAGACCACTGATCAAAAGACATACACATTTTTTAACAAATACTGTATTGCTCTTCTCCATTCCAACCAACAAATTTATTATATGAGAGTATCATTGTCCTCTCTATCTTCATCTTGCTGCTTTTGCTGTCAATCTTATTCTTGTATCAGTCTGATGGGTAAAAAATATTGATTTGAATTTTCTTTAATAGCTGATAACGTGGCATCTTTTCTTGTTTATTGGCAATTTACTTTTCCTTTTCTGAAGTTGCAAACCTATATCTTTTGCCCATTTTTATCCTGGATTTGTCTTTTTCCCAGTAATTTGAAGGTGTTTTTTGAATATTAGGAACATGTCATATATACTAGAATTTTCACCAAATTTGTACTTTTTCATTTGGCTTTTTTTTTTTTTTTTTTTGCCTGAGCAACGCAGCATGTGGGTTCTTGGTTCCCCTACCAGGGCTTGAACCTGGGCCTCCTGCAGAGGAAGCACAGAGTCTTAGTCACTGAACAACCAGGGAAGTCCCTCATTTAACTTTATTTACAGTGTCTTTGGACATATATATATATATTTTTTTAATTTTTATAAATTAAATCTATTCTTTTTTTTCATCATGGTTTTTGGGTTTAGTGACTTGCTTATGGTTTCCTTGCCTGGAATTATTCAAATATTCATCTAAATTTTCATATTATATTAGTTTTATTTTTTTACATTCAAGCCTTTAACCTACCAGGAGTTTAACTTTGTGTATGATATAAGGAGGAATGAAGATGTGAAATCTTAAGTTTGCCAAAAAAAAAAAGGGTTTGCCATAACTCTTCATATGTTGTAGTATTTCCCATGTTTTCATAATACACCCTCGACCTAGCTCCTAATTTCTCTGCTTCAGACCTATTGTCACACTGCTGTGCTCCAAACTCAGGGAGGGCATGTCTGTCTCTTTTTCCATTGTTTCCATTAGGAAACACTAATAAACAATTTTAAGGCACCTAGCACAGTGCTTGACATATTTTCGGTACTCAGAAAACATTTATGGGAGGAAGGAAAGTGTTGAATTCACACCTGTGTTACTATGACTCCTTGGCAAGTTTAATATTGCAGGCTTATCTGAGTAAACAAGGGGAAATGTCATTCTCCTTAAAGCCATTCACTGTCTCATGAGCTCACTCAGTTCCTTCCGCCTCCTATATCTTTGTTCTAAGGCCTTCCTTCTCCCTATAAATCTGTCCCATTTCATAAGGACGCCCCTTAAGCAGGCTTTCCTCAAACCCTTCCTTGTAGTTCAACAGTATATGTAAAGTACTGCCATATTAGCGTTTAATCCACAATGGATTTTACTGTTTTTCTTCTTTTTTCTTTTTTCTTTTTTTTACTGTTTTTCAAATACCCATCACTGTTCTAGGCACATAGC
Organism: Cervus elaphus; assembly: GCF_910594005.1. Lineage (NCBI taxonomy): Eukaryota > Metazoa > Chordata > Mammalia > Artiodactyla > Cervidae > Cervus > Cervus elaphus. The sequence continues at coordinate 33,994,159 of NC_057825.1, read as the reverse complement.
TCATTAAATACTTAAACTGCAACTGAAACAGTACTGCATACCAAGGCTCTTTATAAAGGCTCAAGTAGAGCCTCAAGATTTTTTATGAAAGCCCTTGGGACTAAGGAAGCAACAAACTGGGGAAAACTGGACCCTGAAAGCTGTTAAATACCAGAGTGATTTTTCAAGTGAAATTGTGTCATCAGATTTATTTTAAACACATTTGTTGGATGAACACATGACTAAGTATTGCCCAATCTGAAGGCGAGGTCAACAGACTTTCTTTGGTGGTTTTTGTTTCCATGAGTTCCTATATGGCCTTCACCAATGTAGGCCTTTGGAAATTCAGGGAAAATGGAATAAGCCTTATATGTCCCTACATTTAGTTTGAAAATAACATCTGAATGCCTTTCACCACTTGATGAATTTTTAATGGAGAAACAGCTAATTCGAACGTTAGGGCAGAGAATATACAAGATGAGCTTGGAGCATCTTATAATGTCAGAGAATAAGGAAAGCACTCAAAAAACAAAATAATGCGAGTTTATCAGAAGGACACAAGTGCCAGATGAAAGAACTCCCAATGGTCAAAGCTGGAACAACTTGAGCAACAAAATAGTGCAGTGTTGGATTATAGCCCAAGGAGTGAAATAAATATCCCTGAGTTCATACTGATATATAAATAAACAGTTAAATAAATAAATGAGGGGAAAGAAACATATCTGCCATAGAGAAGAATTCCAAATAATTTATGGAGATACTCAACCCCCAAGAAGGTAGAGCATAACTCCCCACCCCTTAAGTATGGATTACACTTAGTGATGTGCTTCCAAAGAACACAGTGTGATAAGTGGGACCAAAGTAACTTTAGAGTGGAGACAGCTGACAAAGACTACCTTAGCCAAGCGATCGTGATCAACACAGTGGTAAGTCATGTTGACAGTATGTACCCTTGTTATGCTCTGATGAGAATGACACTTCACCTCTGTGGTCTTCCTCCCTACAACCATAAACACAGTCTAATCTTGAGAAAAACAGACACAAATCCCAATGGAGGTACATTCTACAAAATACTCAACCAGTCCTCAAAACTATCAAGGTCATCAAAAACAAAGAATGTCTAAGAAACTGTCACAACCTATAGGACTTTCAGGAGATATGACAGTGAAATGTAATTCAGGTATCCTGGATGAGATCTTGGAACAGAAAAAAGACACTAAGCAAAACTAATGAAATCCAAATGCAGTATGGCTGTGTATGTGTGTTCACTCAGTCGTGTCTGACTCTTTATGAGCCTTTGGGCTGTAGCCTACCAGGCTCCTCCGTCCATGAGATTTTTTCAGGCAAGGATTGGAGAAGATTAACATATCCTCCTCCAGGGAATCTTCCCCATCCAAGGATCAAACCCACATCTCTTCTGTCTCCTGCATTTCAGGCAATTCTTTACCCACTGAGCCATCAGGGAAGCCAGAATGAAGAATGGAGTTTAGTTAATACTATTAACACTGTTATTTAATTAGTGGTGGCAAATGTACCCTAGTGATGTAAGATGTTTACAGAATTGGCTATGTGCGATGCGGAATCTCTACTATCCTTGTACGTTTTCTGTAAACCTAAAACTAAAGTTAAAAGTATATTTACGTTGTGAAGTAATTAGCCTCCAACTAATAAAAAAAAAAAAAAAAGAAAAGAAAAAAAGTATATTTAAATATTTTGAAAACACAGACTGGGCAACAAATGACTATATGCTTATCTCTACAAATGTGCTTTGAATTACAGGGTGCTGGTGACAGTTTTGTGGGAGCTTTGGCCTTCTACCTGGCTTACTACTCAAATCTGTCCTTGGAAGAAATGCTCAAGAGATCTAATTTCATCGCAGCGGTCAGTGTCCAGGTCACAGGAACACAGTCATCTTATCCATACAAAAAAGACCTACCCCTTGATCTATTTTGATTGCTATTAACTCCAAAGTAAATATACCTAGAAATAACATGTACTTAGGGATGGTCACTGTTAACTAGCAGCTTACTATAAAATGTCACCTCCTTTCTTTGCAAATACTATGTTCATTTACCAAGTCATCCTCAAGCCTTCAATTATTTCTTTATAATGATTTCTTTGCTTTTCATGCAAAAGTCAACTAGACAGAATTAAGGATACTACAACAAAGACCTGTACAAACAACCCCACCATTCAGGAACCAGCAAACTCTACTGCCAACACATCATGAATACTGTTATGTACACCAAACAGCAGAATTTGCAAGCAACAGTGTCTAATCAGAGCAGAGAATGTTAAATAAGGGAAAGATGACTTGGGCCACACAAGCAGTTCCTAAGAAGGGCAGCTGATATTCAGCTTTGCCTTGAGTGTTGTCAGAGCTTCTGGTTTTGCAAGAGAAGCCAGAAGTTTACACGTTTATTGAAATCTTTCAACATTTAAGTATCAGCAACTGAGTTTTTTAACATTGTAAACACCACCTGTGGGCCACTTTTAGCCTATGTGCTAAATAGACAAGTCATTTGCTAAGCCAGATTTTAAGTTGGGTTTTTTTTTTTTTAAGTGATTCCGGCATGTCACAGCCCCTTTACACTAGGTTTAGGTAGAATCAAGTGAAGGATTTTTCTTGTAACCCAATACCACAATGTAGAGTTTCAATCTAAAAATAGCTAAGATCTCACCTATTATTGCTTTCAATTAGAGCTTTAACAAAAGATGCCAGAAAAATAGCTGACTGACTAATGCCGCAAGCCTCTAAGACTCAACAACTGTCTAATTCCATTTCCAGAGAGGCGCGCTCACATTTCCTCAGGAGACAAGACTGGGCCACAGGGAGGGAACACCTGTTACTCAGGAACAGCACAAGTTTCTTTTTTTTTTTTTTTCTATTTATTATTATTCGTTGGAGGTTAATTACTTTACAATATTGTAGTGGTTTTTCCCATACATTGACATGAATCAGCCATGGATTTACATGTGTTCCCCATCCCGATCCCCCCTCCCACCTCCCTCTCCATCCCATCCCTCTGGGTCTTCCCAGTGCACCAGCCCTGAGCCCTGAGCACCGGTCTCATGTATCCAACCTGGGCTGGTGATGTTTCAACCTTGATAGTATACTTGTTTCAATGCTGTTCTCTCAGAACATCCCACCCTCGCCTTCTCCCACAGAGTCTAAAAATCTGTTCTGTACATCTGTGTCTCCTTTTCTGTTTTGCATATAGGGTTATCGTTACCATCTTTTTAAATTCCATATATATGCATTAGTATACTGTATTGGTCTTTATCTTTCTGGCTTACTTCACTCTGTATAATGGGCTCCAGTTTCATCCATCTCATTAGAACTGATTCAAATTCTTCTTAATGGCTGAGTAATACTCCATAGTGTATATGTACCACAACTTTCTTATCCATTCGTCTGCTGATGGACATCTAGGTTGTTTCCATGCCCTGGCTATTATAAACAACAGCATGGGTTTCTTAATGTTTGTGGTCATGGTGGACACTCCATCCTTCTCCCCTGTAAATGCTTTAAATGCTATAGGATACATACCAGCAGAGCTCAAAATATGAGCTGATCCTTACCTTCAACAAGAAATTTGACAGGGAGAGAAATGAGCAATTTTGAAAACTTGTGGTAAACAATAGCTTGGGTGGGAAAGCATACAGATCTGGGTAGGGCAGGAGTCCTACCTGTACATTTGGGATAATCAGTGGAACTTCCAAGCTGGTTGGCTGTGTAGTAACCACTGCCCCAGGAGCTGAGCCATGAGCTTTATGGAAATACACTATAGCACCTCTTATTAAAAAAAAAAAATTCTAGAAGTAGTCCAAACTGTTCCTAGAAAATCCTAGATACTGCTTTGGTGACCTGAGTTTGAGAGTGTGGACCAATGGCATTTTTCTAATTCTATAAGCACAGATCAAAAATAGAAGTTCTCTTGGTTTCTTCTGTGTTAAGAGGCTGGCTTCCTCCTTTCATTCCTGCTCCCTTTGCCATCCGTGTTATCGCACAGGAGTTCTTTCAAGATCTCTCTGGACCATGACCCTGCCTTTTCTATGAAGTACAAGTGAGGGCAGACTGGAAACTCTTGCACAAATCTCACTATGGAAAATTTTCTTTTCTTATATGAAACAATGGTTATTTTTTAGTACTGTAGTTTTAAAATTTCAAATAGTGGGGGAAAACATCACCAAGAGACAATAGCACAGGCTATTTTAATATATTTTATTAAGGGCTATAAAAATATCCAGAAAGATAAATAAATGTGATGCAATGGTATATGTCCTAATATGAAGAACTTGTTTTCACTGCATTGTTTTCCTTCACAATGGCCTTCAAATCACAGGAGGCAGTGATTCCGTGCTATTTCCTCTTCTTTTATTACACGCTGCAGAATTTCTGAATCAGTATCCCACCCTCGATCTTCTCATTTATAAATCAAATTCATTTTCAATCCATTGTTTAGAGGGAGCGTATTTTTTTCTGTTCCACAAAGAGGACTTTTTTTTTCACTGTAGGAGGAGAGAAAAGGATTGTAGCAGAAAACTAAAAAGTATCATCAGCATTTTTTAATAAAAATACACATCAGACCATGAGCCCTCTCCTTTCTCTTCTTTTACTTTCCTTTGTCATGAGGATGGAGCTGACTTGCAAACTCAGTTCACTGATCCCAGAGACCAGACAGGACTGGAAAAAAATGGTAAGGAAAACAGGGAAGGCCCATCAGCCAACCTGTGGCATCCCTGATACCCCACAAAGTCACATTTAACCAATGTGAAATATTCAAATTAAAAAAAAAAATTACAGGCAAAAAAAATGTCTTCACTCAGCTAATGCCCACTCTTGTATGAGGTAAAGCAAGGACAGATTGTAGGAAAAAGCTGGACTCCAGAAAAAGAATGGAAAAACTGAGCAGACCACAGAAGAAAAGGAAGCCTGGCTGAAAGAGTAAATACACATTAAACCTTGTACTTTCCAGAAATGGTTTCATATACCCAAGTACAGATTTACTATTATAACCCAAATCTTATTATTATGAATATCATAACAGAGTATAGTTCTCTGAAACACACCAAACAAAAGTGCTCACTGCCTGGATGAAAGATTAGAGACTAGATGCTAAGCAATAAGGTTTTGATAGTTCCTGTAATGCCCTATATAGCATTCCACTAACATCACATATCTCTCTCTCTCTCTCACACACACACACAACCACCCCACCTGAATTATTCTTTGCAAAAAAACAAGAACAGTGCACCAAGGAAGATCCAGGAACTCCAAAGACTATGTATGACATGACAGCAACTCACTTGTCCCTACCACACAAGAAATTTTAGCTTTGTTTTTTGTTATTCTTTGATAATTAATATGGATACCCTGTGAGATCCCCAAACAGTCTATTATCAACAGTTAGATAGGGAGCTTATTTAAATACATTCCTACTTTTACCTCCATCTCTACCCTAATTCTACTTCTATAGAACTAGAGTGGGACTGGAAGTCTGTATATTTTAAAACTCAGGATGATTCTGATGGCAGCTAGAATAACCATTAACCAGTCAACAGAAACTTATCTGTAAATTTAATAACGTATTTTATTACTTTGTACATAGGAATATTTTTAATATATTTCAAAAGATCTAGTATTAAACATAAGTAGGACCAGTGCTCCTTCAAATTCAAAGGAAGACTACAAAGCATTGTAAGACAGTAGTAAAGAACCCAAACAACTTTCCATCAATGTTATTCACTGCAAGAAGTATTTCCATGTTTTTCCACATGGAACTAAAAAATGGATTAAAAGAACCTGTCTCATGGATAACTGGTCAGGAGATTATTCAAGTGACCCTGGATAGGAATAACTGATGAAGACCATATCAATGAAAATTGATATACTTGCTGCATTCATTCCCTTAATTCAAAAGTTCATAGAACTGTGCTAGGCAATGTGGAATTTATGAAAGTGTAAGAAGAGTCCCTGATTTAGTACCAATATACCATGAGGTACCTGTAGGAACATCCAGTAAGCCCCACAGGAACCTAAAGACTAAAAGGGACTGGAATGGTGAGGCAAGAATCTCACAAACAGGGTCAAGTTTAGGCTCTCAAGCATTTGGATGAACTAACAGGGAAGAGCATCTAGTTTAGACAAATGGTGGCAGGAGGTAAGAACAACAGTGCTGATCGCAGGGGAATGTCCTGATTAAAAAAGGAAAAAAATAGACTAAATTGGCTCCATGTAATAGAAAAAATAGGGGGCCTGGAATCAGAAAGACTGGGTTCAAGCCTTGCCTCCACCATTTATCTACTGTAAGTTCTTGGGCAAATTTCTCAAAATACTCTTCCTTCAGTTTTCTTCCCCATGAGAGGGATAACTCCATCTCCCTCACAGGGCTGCCAGAGAGCAAACACTCCCTATGTGTTAGCTGAGTTCAAATGACATGCTGCTATCCACAGTCACAAACATAAATTAATTTTCTGTCAAAATATTTGCTGCTTAATTCACAGAAGAATGAATCTGTCAAGTTCTTGCCCTACATCTAACCTAAACCTATTCTGCTTCGATTAAAGCCTATATTGTCTTGTTTAGTCATCCAAGGAATTAAAACTGACAAGTTTTCATTTTCTTTATAATAAACCTTCATATATTTAACAAAGTTTAATACACTTATGCCTCAACCTTTAATCCTTCCTCCTGGGAAATTTGCATCTAGTTTCATATGAGGAAAAGAAGTCTGAAACGACACAGGCTGGTTCTAGCCATAGAGTATACCCTGAAGTACTCACATAGTTGGGAATTTTTCCATGTTTCCTTGCCTGATTTTCTTTGTAAAGCAGACAAGCAAAACATTACCCTTAAACCAAACCCTTAAACCATTTTCTCACTGCAGTAAAACATGCTAGGACAACTGCCAAGCTATTTGGTACCCTGGGTGATGGGGCAGGCCGCAAGGCAAACATCATGCAAGCCCACAGGGCATTCAGTAGGTGGGCAGAAAGCCAAGCAGTCAGCTATCCCAGAACATTCTTTTCTTCAGAAGAGACAAAGTTGTGTTGTCAAGGAACCAACAATCCCTTCTCAGAAAAGCTTTAATCGTCTGTCTGAAATTTATATATGAATATTTTCTTCCACTTTCAACTCATGGTTAGAACTGTTTATGGTTGTATCCTTTCCCGATCTCAAAATGTAAAATCAATCTAACAGAAAGTTCCTAATACCTCCATACTAAGACTGAAAATTCCAGTACATTTTCACACTTAAAATCTCACAGAAGGTTATTCAATCAACATTTATTAATGTTGTACAAGTTCCTAAAAAAGCTCTAAAGGAGCTAAAATGCTAGAAAACCACTTTATTGTAAAGTTCATCACTCTGGGTTTTCACCAGCTGATACAAAGAAATCAGAGAGAAAACCACCACATCAATCTAATATCATATTGCTATTGGTCTGAAAGTTTGTGTACCCCAAATTTATGTTGAAATCCTAACCCGCAAAGATGATCGTATTAGGAGGTTGGGCCTTGAAGAGGTGTTTTGGTCACGAGGGTGGAGCCTTTGTGAATGGGATGAATCCTCATAAAAGATAGCCCACAGAGGTTGCCTGCCCCTCCACCAAGTGAGAACACAGCAAGAACCCCCTCCTATAAACCAGGAAGAGGGCCCTCACCGGCAAGTCACCATGCTGGCACCTTGATCTTGGATTTTCCAGGTCCCAGAACTGTGAGAAATAAAACTGTGTTGTTTATAAGTCATCTAGTCTGTGGTACTTCGTTATATCAACCCAGACTAAGACATATACCTTATCATTCTAATAATTTTTCATCATTTGAGATATATCATCCTGAAATTCAGACTCCTAATCATCAGGGACAAACCTAGAATTCCCTTTTTATTAAAGAATGACCAGAAAGTTTCACATCATAAAAACAGCAGGAAATTTTATTTCTGTTAAAGAATGGAACGCATACCATTTTTTTTTTGGCCACATGGCATGCAGGATCTTAGTTTCCCAACTAGGAATTAAACCCATGCTAGCCACTCCAGTATTCTTGGGTTTCCATTGTGGCTCAGCTGGTAAAGAATCCACCTGCAATGCGGGAGATCTGGGTTCAACCCCTGGTTGAGAAGATCCCCTGAAGAAGGGAAAGGCTACCTACTCCAGTATTCTGGCCTGGAGAATTCCATGGACTATATAGTACATGGGGTTGCAGAGTCGGACACAACTTAGCGACTCTCACTTTCACTTTCACTCCTGCAGTGGAAGCACAGTCTCAACCTCTGGACTAGCAGGGAAATCCCTCTCAGAGCCCTCTTTAAATGCCTCTTTACACTGGTACAGCCCTGATTTTTTTGAAGATGATATTATTTTTTATTTTGATGAATTCAGCATAATGAACAGTTTGTAAGATCTTCTTTGCAAATTCTGAAAGCAGTTATTAAGGTGGCTGTCAGCCAGATTCGTACTAGTGCCCAACCAGAGCTCACACACTAATAAGTGAGTTTTAGCCTCCTCTCTCCATTAGAGGTTCATACGTAGAGTGACCTCAGGGCCTAGGTTTTGGAGTCAGACAGTCCTAAATTCAAATCTTTATTCTGTCACATATTTTAGTTATGTGTCCTTAACTAAAATCCTTGGCATCAAGCTCATCATCTATAAAATGGGGTTCAGATTGCCTGAAGAGTATGGGTGCTTGTGTTGCGATGCATTCATATATCTGAAGACTTAGGCAAGTAAACAAAGAAGACAGAATTTTCCATTTTGTCTGGTTATTCACAAGTACTCGTTTCCTTTCTCTCAAGGGTCACTGCCTTCTGTTGCCTATATTGTCCTTCTGTTGTTGTTTCAGGAGGGAAGGTAAATTCAGTCCCATTGCTCCATCTTGGCCAGAAGTGAGTCTATCAGGCCTTGTTCTTAAGTAACGAAATAACTGATTACGACACTGCATGCATGCTAAGACACTTCAGTCATGTCTGACTCTTTGCGACCCCAGGGACTAAAGCCTGCCAGGCTCCTCTGTCCATGGGATTCTCCAGGCAAGAATACTGGAGTGGGTTGCCATTTCCTCCCTGAGGGATTATGATATTAACTGCCTATATTTCATTATTTAATGGATTAATTTGAAGAAATAAGATTCTAGCACCAATTCCAACTCTAATCAACAACCAAGTGTCTTATAATTCAACTCAACCTTGACATACTTCTCTTTCTGTTTCCCAAACAGTATTGCCTATTCTATTTACATATCTGGATTTTCACCTTCAAATCTTCAGTTATCTCTTACTGGAGAGACATTCCCTGAACTATCCTACCTAAAGAATAAAGATGGGATCTACCTCCTTGCAAGTCTATCCTGTATCTCAGCATCCTGCTTGTTTCCTCACATGGCACTGAGCATTAATTGTCATCTTCCTTCCTCTCCCTTCCAAAACCAGACTTTGATCGCCAAGACTGAAGGCAGTGAGTCTATCTTATGTCCATGACTATCCCAGCACCTGGGATAGTAACTAGCACCAAAGTAAACTTTCAATATACACTAGGAATGAATGCTATAGTGACAAAGGGGCCACAAAACTGCCTTTGTTCAATGTCATCTGAAAAGGGCAACAGGCCTTGAATTTATTATGGAGCAACTTTTCTGGAATCTTACCTACTGGATCATAATGCAGTAGAGTCAGTTTCTCCCATAGTCGGCTTCTCTTAGTGTTGAAGGAAAAACCTGTTCCAGCTTGGCTCACCATTTTCACCAGAATTGTTCTAAGATTTAAAAGCAAGTTGTTACAAGCTAAGGAAATAGACTAAAATCAGTCGTAGGAGGGATGGCACATTCTGAGAACACTATACAGTAGTATTACTTGTGGGAACATCAATTAAACCTTAAGTTCAGTTCTAAGACAGTCTATGTCTTAGAATGGTTCTGATTCCCAGGATTTGTTCCAATACACAGAGTGCTTTGGAAATGACCTAACCAAAGCAAGAAGACTAATCAAACTGCATTGTGGGAATAGACTCAGACCCCCATATTTCATGAGGAGAAATCAGGACAAGGAAGATACACAAATACTGGTAACCCTAGTAGGCCAGTCAGGAAGATAGTTGTCTCCGAAGAGCTTTATCTTTCACATATGAGCAGTTAAGAGTGAAATCAGGAAGCAACAGGAAGCAACAGAATAAAGGGATTGGAACTTCCATACTGACAATGTGTAAAACTTTGTTTCCTTTCATAGTTTAAGTTACAATCATCCAAAGCACAAAGTTCACGTTTTGTCCCACTGGACCATTTAATACCTCATACATTTGTTACTTTTTCAGGTGTCTTATCTTCCTGTGTAGATCATGCTATTTGAGTTCTCCTCTAATTCCAAAAAGAATTTGAAGCACCTAAGATATATTACACATCTTTGCATCCCTTTCAATGTTCAGCATAGTGCTTCATGCATTAGAGTGATACAATATTAAGTATTTGCCCTATGGAAAGCACTATATGCAAGGCCCTCTAAGTCTACATCTGCACCCTGGAGAAGTAACACTAACAGTGTGGAAGGTGAGTTGTGTACACAAGGTCTGTAAGGCAAGACATGTGACAAATGGCACCAGAAGGACACAAAGAACATGAGAGGTAGGGCGCACCTCTAAAGAAACTGAAGACACAGCAGATTCCCCCAGAATGTGAAGAAAAAAAATAAGTAACTGGATTATGTGAAAAGATATATATAAAGCAATAAAAGATATTGAGGGAAGAATACTAACATACATGTTTTTCATTAACTTTAATCCAGAAAACCTAGCTTTAAGGATTATGTGTCTTGGGTTGTAACCAAATGCTGCCTGTTTTAGAATTTTTCTATTTTTAACACAGAAAATCTTACTTCAGTTATTGTCTACAAAATTTATTTTTGAAATACCAGTTTGGTATTAATAGTCTCTCTGGTACAGCATGGAATCCTTAGCCTTTGAGATTTTTGAAATGCTTGTACCATGAATGCAAAAGATTAAAAAACTCAAAACTGACTATGTGGATAGTCAAATCACAGCTTTTTTTGCTATATTCCTGTAGTGAGCTCCAGACAAATGGCCCCTGATCCTCAATTTGAGAAAACAGAACTGCAGTCATAGTCCAAAAAACATGGGGACCCTGATGATTTCTTTAGGAACAAGACAGCAAAAGCAACTTTTAAGTAAATTAACTGAGAGCTCACTTAAGTAGATCAGTTGGGAGGGAGGGAAAATATTTTCGGAAACAGTTCATGGGGCCAAAACAATTCGAGTGTAATCCTCAAATCAGACTTTAGAAAACTGAAGCCAAATGCTTAATTTAACACAAGAATTCATTGAGAGTAGCTGAACTAATGAGTCTAACATAAACAAGCTTTAAAAAATAAAAAAGAAAAACTGCTACTTACTTTGACTTGCTCTTGGCAACTTTTTCATAGGCAGGAAAAGTCGGATAGAAAAGAAAAAAAACTATTATCTTGTTTATGCAAAATTCAAATAAAGCTCAAATTTTAAGATTATAATAAAAATATTTAAATCATGAAATATGTCATAAGTTGTCACTCAAGTAACTACTCCCAAGCTATTGGGGATCCCGTTAGGATTTTATAGAAGCCTCTCAAAAATCCAATCGGACCACCACAATTCTGGACGGAAGGCTCTACACAATCTCTTTTCAGTTGAACTGACTACCTTTTAAATTTTCCCAAAGTAAGATCTGCTCCTCTTCTAAGGTGCAAATATTTGCACTAGAACAAGCCTTTTCTCTGGTAAATTAACCTATGCAAACTTCAACAACCATCACGTCAGGTGGAGAAAGAATATTAAATCCATCCGGGAAGTCAGCCTGGTGCACCGCAGAACAGTCTTGGGAGCCAGTGGGCTTCGTTACCAGCCCGCTGTACGACCTAGGATCAATCACTGTTTCTCACCTGGAGAACTCGAAATGAGTGAATTAAAAATTCTGAAGTTTTCTCAGTTAGAACGTCCAGCGATTCTGCTGACACACCGCTACAGAGGGCGAGGGAGAGCCCCACTTCTGCCGGCCAGACTCTACCGTCCGAATGAGCCGCAACAGCCCCGAAATCTGCGCCGAAGACCCCCCAAGACCCACTCACCCCGCAGGGAGCGCGCCGCGGGGCATGCCGGGTGCTGTAGTCCTGAAAGCCTGGGAAGTCGCAGCGGCAGCTTCCCCACCGGCGCGCGCACTCCACCCTGCAATGTCCCAGGGCCCACCTGTCACCACCTCCCGTCCGCGCTGCAGACCCTGCCGCCGCCTCCAGCCCCACTTACACGTAACCGCTGACAGGAACATGGCGACAGTACCCCTGAAGACTCGGTAACGGGCCCGAAGTTCCCGCAACAAACAACTGCTTCCGGGGCACAGGCCTGTTCCGGAAAAGGATGTCCGGAAGTTCTCCGCAGCCACGCCCCCTACATAAACCTCAGGGCTGAGCCCGCCTCTTATTTGTGGTCTCTACAGTCCAGGTGTCTCTTATGTGGTGCTGTGGTGTGGAGTCCTTTTCATTTTGGGAGAAGACCTTTGTTATCGCTCGGGGTTCGCGCCCCAGACCCTAACTCCTACTTCTGGGTCAGAGTTAGATGTTTTCCATACATGTTTCACTAAATAATCGCAGTCGACTACATTAAAGCTACAGGAACTCTGCATGTTCCTCACCCACTCCAGGCTATCAGGCTTCTGCATTATTTCCTTCAATTGTTGCCTTCGTTTTCCCCCTCCAGCCCAACTCCATCTCCATCTGGTTAACATCTACTCTCAGTCCCTCCAGAATTAAGAACTCCACCTGAATATGCCTATTCTTGATTATGTGTTGGATTTCTAGGAAGGCTGGGCCCTGAGCATCTTAACTGCTGTATCTAAGCACCTACCTGGCAATAGGGGGCAAATAACTGAGACTGAGAGCAGTCACATAGTTTGCTTAATGTCACAAAACTAGTGAATAGCAAAGTCAGAATCTGAACCCAAAGTTTGTCTGACTGCAAAGACTCATGCCTTTCCCACTAGACATTGGGACCTAACCACTTTACCATCTTCCAATTTTCATCTCTCTGCAAGAAACCTGCAAGTACCTGCAACACCAGGTACTTCAGGCAAAACCTTATTTCCCAACTAATAATCAGGATTTTAGGATTTTTTTTTTCTAATCTGTGGTTTTATCTACATATTAACTATTACAAACAAGTGAAAGACTTATTCTCATGGATTATCCTCACTGAAGGTAATAAAATTATTAAAAAGAGAAAATGTTATCCAATACAACTCAATTTTTAAAATTTGGACTGTCCTTGCCCTGGGTACCTCTGATGGTTTTTTCCCATAACTAGATTCCAACAAATGAGCACCCTCTAGGTGACCAAATCCTTCCTTACCTTGTGTCGTTCAGCTGCTGACAAACAAGAGCTTCAGGTGTTCAAGAGGATAATTTTTTTTATTTAGGAAATTCCTTTTGAAGATTTATAAGAAAAAACACAAGACTGGAAGCCAAGGAACATGAATTCTAGTGTTTATTCTGTCCCTTGGAAAGTCATTTCAACTCTTCAGACCTCAGTTTCAGGCTCAATGTGGACACTGAATCAGTGATTCTCATTCCTGAGAGTGTATCAGTCATCTTGGGTCTTTTAAAAGGCCTGGATGCCAGAGGTAAGGCCCAGAGTCTATACAGTATTTCTTCCCCTTCCCCAATTTTCTATGAAGAACCATTTTGAATATATCAAAAAGTAGAAAAGATAGTATAATGAACAAACTCTATACCCAATGCAGTAAATGCTAAGATTCTGCTATGTACATTGAATTTTTAATATGCATATATAACATGTATAGGTGTCATATATGTGTGTATATATATGTTATATATATATATATATTATTTGGTTAGTTTTTGCCTAGCTGTGTAAAAGCAAATTGGAGACATCACAACCTTTCCCTCCTTTTCATTGTAAAAGTAGATTTTGTTTCTCTTTGCAGTTTTCTGTATGGTGATACTTCAGCATATGAAAATATCTTGCTCCCCATCAACCTTTCCTCAATGGTTTTAGCATTCATTGATGGTCTTTTTTTTTTACCCAAGAATTATGTTTTGGGGTACACAGTGGTAATTTTTCTAACATTTCATTCCTTATTCATTTGTTAGTTGTCTTCTGTAAAGAAAAGCTTTCTATAATCAATTGAGGCAGAATTATAATTCTTCCTAAAAAGGCAAGATAAATGCTAATTGTTCTCTCTTTAATTACTAAAATTCAAGTAAGATATTAGCATAAGAATCACTTCCAATGGTGACAAAGACGTTTTCCCCTTTGTGTAATTTTCTTTAAATTTTTAGTATCACTATAATGGATTTTTATTCCTTGTTTTATAATCAAACATGGTTATTATTATTTTTGATGTTCAAAGTTTCCCAAAGGAGGTCATTAGGAGTTCCTTCAAGCTGGTCCAGTGTTTTTTCAATGCATTTCCTTCCTTGCTTTCTGTCACCAACTATCTCAGGTTAACCTTGTACTTTTCCTGGCCCAAACATGGAATCAGCCATTTCTTCAAGGTACCCTAGTTCTTTTGGAAGGAAGTGATATACAGAAGTCACCATTTGATGCACAGCACTGGACTAGATTTTAGGGGATTTCAAGTTTTATTTTAAGCCATAGAATTTTCATTTAAGTGAAATCTGTCTCAGAGCTCACAGTGTAAAATGAAGCATCATCTCTTGAGGGATGTCCTCAGAATCTTGGACTCCACAAGTCATGGAAACTCTGGATTATGGAAATGGCCACATTCTCTTCCAGTGCCATTGCTCTGGATTCCAGTTTGAGGTTTCAAATCCCACCCACAGGCCCTGCAGTCTTTTGTCATACTTCCATTGTCTTCCTTCCCAATCTGTCTGACCATGCAGAGGCCTGGTCCAGGGAGGAGAGAGCTTTATGGGCACATTGGCAGCAGCAGGAACAGCATGCAGCAGAAGACCACTCAAAACTTACACCTCCTCAGAGATAGGAAACAGCACTTCAGAATCAAATCAGGACCACAGTTATACAGTATCTGCCAAAGACTGAATGTTTGTGTATCCTCTCGCCTGCACCAAATTCATATGTTGAAACCTAATCCCCAACGTGATGGTTGCAAGTGGGGCTTTTGGGAGGTGATGAGGTCATGAGGGCAGATCCAGTTCTTGGATCTCTTCTCTGTCCACACTAATTCCCTTGATGGTCACATCTGGCTTATGTTTTTAAAAATCTACAAGCTGGGACCTGGCAGTCCAGTGGTTAAGAATCTACCTTGCCATTCAGGGGACATGGGTATGATCCCTGGTCAGGGAACTAAGATCCCACATGCCGTGGAGTAACTAAGCCTGTGTACTGCAACTACTGAGCTCACACACCACAGCTAGAGAGTCTGTGGGCCATAATGAAAGATTCCACATGATTCAACAAAGATCCTGCATACTGCAACTAAGACCCAACACAGTCAAATAAATATTTTTTTAAAAAAATCTACAAGCGGAAGACTTTCAGATTTATGTCTCCTGTCCCAATCTTTTCTCCAAATTTCAGATTGGTGCATTTAATTGCCTCCTTGACATCACACATCCAAAATCAAATTCCCAAAATTGCACTGCACCCCACAGGCTTCCTCTATGTCGGTATGTGGCAATTTCACTTTTCCAGTTGCTAAAATGGAAACCCTGGCGGCCAACTTGATACCTCTTTCTATTACACCCTATATCCAACCCATCAACAAGTCCTGTCATTCAAATGTCACCTAATCTGTGAGGCCTCTGTGCCCACTCTGTGTAAAAAAGCAATGGGCAAGCACATGCACACACAGGCACACACTCCCTATTCACTCTAACCCACTTTTATATTTTCTGATAGTTCTTATTATCATTTAATATTACTTGTGTACTGGTTAATTTCCTTATTGTCTATCTTTGTTCACCAGAATGTAAATATCTTAAGATCAGGAATTTTGTCTTCTTTACTCACTTCTGTATCCTGGTGCCTGGAACAATGCTTGCTGCCTCTATTAAATATCTGTTGAATGAATGAATAAATGAATGAATGAATTGACTCTGGAATGAGATACACCATACAAATGTTAAATTATTAATACTTACATTTAAATGGCAAACAATGATAAGAATTTGTATACTGTTGATTGTTTCAGGCTTCAGGCAAACTTATAAGCTTACTTTTAAAAAGAGCATGTACAGTTTGTTGAAATTTTTGTATGGAGTAGAGAGAAGCAGTGCCTTTCTAGTCTTATTACTTCACCCTACATCCACCTGTTATTTACACCTAACACTTTGTTGGCAGTTGGTAAGTGTTAATTAAAATGTTTATTAATATAGATGTAATTTATGATCTGGGATGTGTGTGTATATTTGTCTGAATTTACATAATGAGCCCTCTGTGCCTTATTAAAGTGCAGAACAATTAGAGCATCCTGGCAGCCCAAATGGAAAGCGTATAATCCTTAGGGGAGGGGCACTCATCCTCTTTTGGCACCTGGGAGAAGGTAGAGCTGTTTAACTTAGATTCTCAGTCCAGAAAAATAGATGGAGGGAAACAATAACATCTATTGAATATCTGCTCTTGCAGGGCCTTAGTCAGTGTCTGCATTGTGTTGGTCAACCCCACACTGCTTAGCACTGGGATTCGGCCGTGAGGACCTAGGATCACAGCTGTTCCCCTCTCTGCTGTGCTGAGAGGTCCCTAACTGCGTATTTGTTCAGCCCACTGTCCTACCTACATCCTGCCTGACTTACAGTTGGTAAGTACAGCCACTGTTCTTGTCTACAGGGTCAGTAATCCTGGCTGCCTGGCTGTCCCAGGGGCCTGGGCACATGGGCATTTGAGGGAGGGAGACTACAGGACAAGGCGCAAATAGTTTCTACCCTCACCAACTCAATCCTTCCCAGCATCAGGGTCTTTTCCAGTGAGTCAGCTCTTCACATCAGGTGGCCAAAGTATTGGAGCTTCAGCTTCAGCATCAGTCCTTCCAATGAATATTCTGGGCTGATTTCCTTTAGGATTGACTGGTTTGATCTCCTTGCAGTCCAAGGGGCTCTCAAGAGGCTTCTCCAACACCAGTTTTAAAGCATCAATTCTTCTGCACTCAGCCTTCTTTATGGTCCAGCTCTCACATCTGTAGGGACTACCCTAGTGACTCAGATGGTAAAGAATCCATCTGCAATGTGGGAGACCTGGGTTTGATCTCTAGGTTGGGAAGATCCCCTGGAGAAGGAAATGGCTACCCACTCCAGTATTCTTGCCTGGAAAATCCCAAGGACAGAGGAGCCTGGTAGGCTACAGTCCCTGGGGTAGCAGAGAGTGAGTCACCTTCACTTCACCAACTCAGGCACCTCCTGGCAGATTGGACAGTTTCAAAATTGGGTCCTCCACCTCAACAATTTAGTATTACAGCAAAAACTTCTTGAGGGAGAAAGACTAAAGGCTGGCAAGACCTAGGGGCACCAACCAGGTTCAATCTGTGTGCAGAGAATATCCTCAAGTTGGCATTCAGTGCCTTCTATAGTCTGCCCTCACTCTCCTAATTCAGCCCCATCTCTCTTCCATGGAGCCTGCCCTTCCTGGAAGAGTAACAGTTACTCTTTGAAGGAAGTCTCTCCTGACCCTCCATTTCCCATCCTACCTTCCACAGTTTCCCCTAAGAGCACTTGTTATGTTTTCTGCCCTCCTTGGATCACTGGTCTGCCTCCCCACTGGCATCTAAGTCCCTTGAGAGCCAGAGCTTCTGAGTCTCTGTATATCTTCCCAATCCCACACTTGTGCACCCTCCATTCCCTGTCAGCAGGAGCTCTTAACACAAAGGGGTGCCCCACTAACTTTGACAAGTATGAACCGAGCATCTTCTGTACTAGGGAACCCTGCCTTCAGCCATTCTCCGTCTCTTCAATCCTACTTCCCCTCCCAGGTCCACTTGAGACAGGGAGAGTGGGAGGAACCAGGAGAGGAATAGAAGCAAAGGCACAGGCTTGTCAAAAAAATAAATAAATAAAATAAGCAGTGCACATCCTCCTGGGGCTAGAGTGTGTGAAGAAATGAGCATGGTGACTAGAAGGGATCCCTGGGGCTAGGTAACCAGGAAGGAAGGAGCCAAGATGATGTAGTGGGGGTGAGGCCTTGGTTCTGTGGGCAGCAGGGGAGTTAAGTGATGTGATCAGATCTCTGTAGTGGTAGCATCTGAAATCACACCTTTTTCCTGTTAACTGGGAGAGAGGCAGGGACCAACCCATCTCACCAAACACAACATTGGCAAGCCCCCTTCACTTCGTGAAGCAACAATAGGCACTTTCTCTGCCCTACATGTTAATACCTGCTTATTTAGTTAACACATGTATTTGGTGTTTCTGTAATAACTGGTAAGCTCTTCCTGCTTCCAGTCAACTCACCTTTTTTGAAAAGGGGAGAAAGGGAAGTAGAAGAGTGTCATTGGCGCCTTTAAGAATCTGCTAAAAGCTGTGGCTTAGTTTTTCCACCAAATGGACATATACTTGTCCAGAAACAATTTTACCTGGACTTTCCAGTAGTTCTCAACCTTGGCTGCACACTAGAAATGCCTGGGGAGATTTATCAGCAACTGATGCCTGCCTCCCACCCCCAGAGTTTTTAATTTAATTGATCTCAGTGCAGTCTGGAATTTTAAACTCTCTAGGAGATTTTAAAGGAGATCAGTCCTGGGTGTCCATTGGAAGGACTTATGCTGAAGCTGAAACTCCAGTACTTTGGCCACCTCATGTGAAGAGTTGACTCATTGGAAAAGACCCTGATGCTGGGAGGGATTGGGGGCAGGAGGAGAAGGGGGCGACAGAGGATGAGATGGCTGGATGGCATCACTGACTCGATGGGCATGAGTTTGAGTGAACTCCAGGAGTTGGTGATGGACAGGGAGGCCTGGCGTGCTGCGATTCATGGGGTCGCAAAGAGTCGGACACGACTGAGCAACTGAACTGAACTGAACTGAGGAGATTTTAGTGTACACTGAAAATTTTAAAGTAGATTTGTGGACTCCAAGTGAAGGCCCCTAGCGTAGACCATAAAGTCCATGTGTGTCCATTTAACTTTGACGGTTAGCAGCACCTACCTGTGTAGGCAGGGGAGGGGAGAATATAGCCAGCTTGAAAGAATGAGGAAGTCTTGGGGCTGTCAGTAGAGAGAGGAGGTGCTCACCTGCATTCCAGAAGGTTGCAGAATACTTAGCAAAAAAGGCGCTGGAACTGAAGACAAAGAGCATGAAGCTTAATTGCCTTCCTGAGAGATGGATGGAAGGCCCGCAGACAACACCCTTCCCACCCACACACTGCACCTCCCCAAGAAGAGCTGCAACGTTATCAAAGGGCTGGCAGAACCAGCCTTTGGGGAAAGTCAACCAGTTAAATACGTGGTTGGTGACACAGGTGGGGAGAGGGTGGCAACTGTGGGTGCTGAAATAAAGCGGGTGTGAGGGTGTGGAGGTAATGGGCTGCAACTCTTGGCGGGAGGAAAGGAAGATTTGGGGTGTGGTCAAGGAGAAGCAATCTGGTGGGGGGGGTGGTGGGAGCTGTTTTGCATCACAGCAGCAGGAGAGGCAGCTGCGGTGGAAGGAGAACTTGGTGTAAGGCCTGACCCCACCGTGTACCAGCCAGGGGCCCTGCTCGAGGACATGGCCTCAGTTCCTTACCTGGAACTTGTGTGACAGTAACTTCAGAGGAGACCACAATCTCAGATGATTATCCTCAGGTCATCTCTAAGGCTTTTTTCACTGTGAGGTCCCATGAGCATAGGAAAGTGCCCTCCGAAAATGCTCTTTGAGGTTTTCAAACCTACTATCCATCAGAATCATGTGGGGTGTTCAGCACCAAATAATACAACTCAGTGGGGGATGGGGGCCTGCAGGTGGTTTGTAACTCTCACCTGGTGCTTCTGATGTTTCATGTGGTTTGGGAATCACTGTTTTAGACCGTGGGGAGAAACTCCTGGGGATCTTGTCAAAAGGCAGATTCTCAGCCATGAGGTCCAAAGTAAGGCTTGAGATTTTTTTTTTTTTAGATTCTGTGTTTCTGAAAGACTCACCGATGGTGCATCAATGCCACTCATAGCGTAATCCAGGCAACACCCCCAGCAGCTGTAGCAGCATCATTTGGGAGCTTGTGAGGAATTCAGAATCTCAGGCCCCACCCTAGACCCACTGAATCAGAATCTGCAACTCAAAGTGATTCATAAGCACCTTGAGGTTCAAGAAAGATTGTTCTAGAAGTGACTAACTGCTTAGGGAATCAAGGTTGAAAGAGGAATGGGAAGACAAGGCTCGGCTCCTTAAAACAGAGTCTAAGTTAGAGAAGGGCAGAGATTTTCACTTCTTTCAGTTACTGCCATATTTGTGAGCCTGGCACATAATAAGAGCTCAA
This sequence comes from Cervus elaphus, assembly GCF_910594005.1. Lineage (NCBI taxonomy): Eukaryota > Metazoa > Chordata > Mammalia > Artiodactyla > Cervidae > Cervus > Cervus elaphus. Next base: position 33,973,770 of record NC_057825.1, on the reverse strand, counting down.
TAAATATTTGTCAAGTGAGTGGATGAGCTAAGAGTCCAGTCTCTGGGGCCAGGTATGAGGCTAGAGTGGAGCCAGTAATCACCATGACTAGATGCCAACTTCTAGGGTCCAAGTCTTTCTAGCCCTCTGTCCAAGACAAGATTGGTAGAACTCATGGCCATGTGAGGCAGGAATGTATTTAGTTGTCTCATCTGTGAAGATGAAAAGGCTATACGAAATTGCAGCCAAAAAATAACACTGGTCTTCTCAAGTAGGTCTGCTACAAGAACCAGGGGCTGAGCCAACTAGTGGGGTATGGGTGGCCAAAGGAGCCCCAGCTCCAGAAATAACCTTCTGGTCTGGAGGAGGGAATCCATGAAGCTGACTCCAACATGTTTATAGCGGGTAGAATTTAATTACACTCAGCAACAATTCTAGTATACCTCCTCTTTCCTCTGTTTAAAATAGATGTCAGTAAGGCCTACCCCAGAGTCAAAGGCAACCAGTATGGCTTTTGTGGGTTGGGGAAATAGTAGATCCTACAAAGGACAAACGTGTTTGTTATTAACTAGCCTTAGAGGAACAGACCAATAATTCATATCTGAAGTAGTCTTCAAGGGTGTCAGTCTAGAAGAGAAAGTATTTCTCTTTGTTTTTCCCATGTGTACTATTATCCAAAATGTCTGTATCATCCTAACAATAGAAGCTAGGATTCCAGCCAAAGGAAATCCATTCTCAACCTGCCCTAGGAACAAATTGGGCTGAAGATTTCTGACAGATTCTTCAAAACACCATGACCTTTTTCCTAATGATTATTTTAAATATACCGTGAACATGAGAGAATGCCTTCTAAAGCAATGTCATTTTAATCATCAATTTCATTTGCTTGATTCCTGCAAATGAATTGAGTAAATAGTAACTGTGCATTCCCTAGGGCTCATGTACCTCTGTCTTGAACTGGGGTCCATGTTTAAGGTAAAGTAAAATGACTACGGTAATGGCCATACTAGTCATGGCAAAGTTTCAATGAATAACTATTTTCCTTTCTTTAAAAAAAAGTTTATTTATTTATTTGGCTTCACTGGGTCTTAGTTGCAGCATGTGGGATCTAGTTCCCTGACCAGGGATCGAGCCCAGGCCCCCCTGCATTGGGAACATGGAGTCTTAGCCATTGGACCACCAGGGAAGTCCCCATGAATAACTGTTTTCAAAAGAATAATAATTTTCCATCATGACTTCCTCCCTTTCAACCCAATCCTCAACATAATTTCTAAGTGTTCCAGAGAGGCGGGTCCCACAGAGGAAAACAATCCTCTGAATGTCTTGGCATCTCCTGGTAGGATGGTCCCTGCCTAGCACCCAATCCCCCAAGTTGCCAGGTGCATATAAGGAGGGATCATGAACTCTGACACTGTACTCATTGGCTGCCAGAAAAGTGATTTAAACTCCTGTACTCCACTGTCCTTGTGTGAATGTATCATTGCACCTTTCTTGCCTAGTGAAAAGAATGGCTAATTAACTTTTCATGTTGTTTAGGAATAGCATTCAATGGCGAGTTGCCATAGTCATGCAAATTTTCAGTCTTTTAGGGCCATTTTGAATGGGTCTGTGTTTCTTTTTTGTTGATCGAGAGAGACAGCGAGTTGTCATGTTCACAAGGATGACCTAACTTGAGCTTCTGTGGTTTGGGATCCTGCCTGCCTGTGTTTCACCCTGTTTTGCCTCCAAGGCAGAAGCCTGTGTCTCTAGCCAGGAGATTGTGGTTAGTTTCCTGGCCTCTGACAGAGGTGGGGACACACCTGCACCCCTGAGGGAGGGAGAGCCTGCGGAGGGTCCATGAGGCCGGGGCTGAGTCACTCAGCTGGGAGACATGTCAAATGGCATTAGAACATCAGTTTGGCACTTAAGGAACAAGGGCCCACACAAAAATTCATCTGTATGTTAACAATCTAGTCCATTTTCAAACTGAATCAAGAATAGAGATTCACTTGTTATCACCTATTCCAGCATTGGAGTTTATTCTTCATGTGAAATCCTCCTAGGAGAAATCTCAGCTTCATGCACAGATCCAAGGCTCCCCACTTTATAATGTGTCATCACAGGTTGCTCTCTATTACTCCTACAATTCACAGTCCTGTTCCAGGGCCAGGCAAATTCAGAAAACCCCACTGCAAGTCAGCATCTTAGAAAAATCACTTTCCTTTCTTAAAAAAAATTATTTGAAATGTAACTTGAATAAACCTGAGCCCCCTTCCTTCCTTATGTAGTTCCATCTTTACATGGTATCCTATTCAAAAGAAACATAAGTTGAACTCCAAATGCCTTAAAAATCATGGAAACCTTTGAGAAGTTTCCTGAGAAGTGACCATTTTTCTCACCCAAAGTCCCATTCAACAGCCATACCTAGCCCATTCTCTCTCCAGAGAATGGCTTTCCCCTTTATCTTGTAGATTAATTTAGCCTCTTTGATGTCTACCATCCTCTATCCTAGCAACCATCTAATTCAGCCATAAGAAAAGGGAGGGGGTGGGCAGGGAGGACTTGCCAAGCAGCCCAGAGTCCTCCCATAGAAAGCCAGAAGGGAAGAAAGACTGTAACTACCTGTGCATCGGGGTCTTGGTCCAGAGGTGAGAAGAGGGAAAGAAGGAAAAGGATGCCCATAGTACTCTTAGGACCAAGGGACCTTCTGCATCCTGAAGATGGCAGCCTCCTGAACAGCGCTGGGTCCCCACATGGCTGCCCTGATGCTCACCAGCAGGCAGAACGCAGGCAGTGAGATCCTTAGGCCCCTCCACAGGGTCCTGGGACTACTTAACCCAAACAGAGGTAATCACAGCAATCTGCATGTGTCTGTCTCTCTGTGAGGCAAGAGATTTGATGGATTCAGACAGTTTTGATGTAACATGATGTGCAGCCAAAAGGGAAAATTGGGATCCACATCCACCTTGATTTTCATGGCAGTAAGCCATTCCAAATGAAGGAGGCACAACTTTTCGAAAGATGTCTTCTGTGATTCAGAATAACTGAGTCCAGTTTAATCTGGTGCATGGTGAAGTTAAAGAGCTACAGGAGTGCTTCAAGTGTGTTTTGCAGTTTTCAGAGTTACTAATTAGCTCCATGACATTAAGGTTAATGAGATAAAACATCTATAAATCAAGATGACGGCCGAATCAAGAAGAAAGCCCCCAACTCCTGCTCTACCATGAAAACACTCCAATTTCACTCTTTCAGGCTGTCCCTTTGATTAAATTTGATTATGTGTGAATATGTACAAATGTATAATTATACAATTCATACTTAAATTAGAACTACCTTGCCCGAAGCTCCTTTCTAAATGTAAGTCAGTTGTTAACTATTAACAGAATGAACTGATTTGATGAAAGTCTAGGAGTGACACTTCCCAAAGAGCAAAAGTCTGTGTGTTAGATTAAGAAATATGTTCCTAGACTCCCCTGGTGGTACAGTAGATAAGAATCTGCCTGCCAATGCAGGGAACATGGATTCGATCCCCCATCTGGGAAGATTCCACATGCTGCAGAGCAACTAAACCTATGTACCACAACTACCGAGCCTGCACTCTAGGGCCTGGGAGCCACAACTAGAGAAGCCACTGCAATGAGAAGTCTGCACACCACAATTAGAGAGTAGCCCCCACTTGCCGCAACTAGAGAAAAGCCTGTGCAGCAACAAAGATCCAGCATAAATAAAAATAACTTTTTAAAAAAGAAAAAAATACATTCCTAAAAATTTGGAACAAACTTTCCAAAAAAATAAAGACAAATAAAAAAATAAAACAAACTCTGGAAAATAAAATTATGGACTTTATCGACTAAAGCTATAGAGGAATTTGTGATTTAGAGAACATTCTGACAAATCCTTTTGTAATCTGAAGGATTCTATGCCACTTAAACTCTCTATTTGTACATGTGGGTTTTTCAGACTGTTATGAGCCTAGGCCCTGGAGTCAGGAGAATCAGGTTAACACCTTGACTCTACCACTTACTAGCCCTGTGTCCTTGGGCAAGTTACTTAAACTTCTGTGCCTCAGTTTCTGCATCTGTAAAATGGGGATTATAGTAGCCTATCTCATAGGGTTTTTGTGAGAATGAAATGTGATAATTCACATAAATCATTTAGCGTAGGACCTGAAACACAGCAAGTACAAAGTAAATTATGATAATTACAAGGGACGTAGAGCCCAACTGGACTTCAACTTTCCTTCTTGAGCCTTTTGCAAGGAATACAGAGCCTTGAAGCATGGGTTTAGTAAGACAAAGTTCCTTGGAATTTATGATGGAGACATAGTTGCTCATTATCAAGCTAGTTTGAGTGCAATATTTAGCCATTTTCCTTTTGTTGAGAACTTGATGCACTTCCTTTCTTTTCCCTCTCACTAACTTAAAAGATTAGTTATTATGTTCTGGGCATCCAGATCCCTGGGAGGTGGAAAGTAGCCCAGAGACTCATTTATATTTGATAGATGGGCCTTGAATAGAAATGGCATCCCTTGGGGCATATTTGGAGGCTTTGGCTATACAGAGGAAATTTCCCCATCTTCGGATGCTCTCTGATCCTTTTGACTGGATCCACTTCCTCCTGGAAGAGCTGGTGGGAAGCATGGTCTGGTGGGAGCAGATTCTCAAAACAGCTATCCTACTTCTGGAGAACCCCATTGTGTGTGTGTGCAAGCGCATATTCATGCATGTCCTCGCATTGTATATGTGTGTGTGTGTACTCACACATGTCCCCACACCGTGTGTGTGTGTCCTTACACTGTGTATGTGTACTCATGCATGTCCCCATTCCTAGCAAGGAAGGATATTCTCTTAGGCTATAAGATTAAAGAGTCCACGAGTAAACGTATAATACAAAATGTCAATTACTGGTTCTGGTGACCAGAGAATGAACCCCATTTCAGGAAAAGAAGAGGAAGCTGAAACTCTGCAAAGAGTAGGGCCCTGAAGCTGTTGCCCAGGTCGGCCCAGCCCAGCCAGCCGACTTTTGCTTAGTTAGTCGTCGAAGAACACAGGCTTGAGCCTGCCTATTGCATCAGTTGCTCCCCAGCTGCCCTTCCCCGCCCCACCCTGGAAAGTGGTAGGGAGAGCTACGTAACAGCCTGTGAGGCAACCACTCAGGCAGAGGGACGTCTGGAAGAGACTGTCTCACTCCTTCCAGCCAGGCCCCACCCAACAGGCACTCCTAATCCAAGTCCGTGAAGGGAAAGCACATTTCAGGCCCGGAGTCCTCCCAGCTGTCCTAACACTACACACAGCCCTTTCTACCTCCACCTGGACATCATGCGGTGATGGACAGGACTTCTGAGCTTCTCTTTTGGTCAAACTGGGATCTAGAATCTCAGAATGTTAGGGCCAGAAGACCTCAGAGGGCACCTGAATCAACATTCCCATTTTACAGATGATAAAATTGAGGCCCAGAGAAGCAAAATGACTTGCCAAAGAGCCCACAGCTAGAGTGAATCAGCTTGCTCAGTCTATAGCTCACATCTCCCCTCTCTCCTTGCACAACCTCAGAAACAAAGGACCAAAGTATTTGGACTTGGGAAGTATTTGAATGGAAGACAACACCAGAAATGAGTGCTCTGAGATCTGTAAAGTCATTTAAGATGGAGAGTAGGATGCTTAGGAGATTCTAATGAGTGAGGTTGAAATCCATTCTGAACCTGTGCAGAAGAATCCCTTAATCCAAGTCTTGCAGGAGAGCAGGCCAATTTTAGACTGAGCTGGACAGGAGCAGACTGGGGAAGGGAGGGACCCATTCTGGAGCAGTCCCAGAAAGCCTAACCAATGCCTGGCTCTTCCCCCAGCCTTCAAGTCCCCGGAATACTGAGAAGTCTCAGGTCCACTAAGGCAGGTCATCAGTTTCCAGGTTGAACTCAACTACCAGGCCCACTGTGGGGGACCAGGATGCACAAAGAAAGCATCCATCAGCTGAAGTTATGAACATGGGACTCCAGGGCACTGAGTGGAGATCAATAACTACTGACAATGTATGCTGATTTAAGGGTATATTGAGATTGGGACCATAAAACTGAGCACTGGAAAATTGATGCTTCTGAACTGTGGTGCTAGAGAAGACTCTTGAGAGTCCCTTGGACAGAAAGGTGATCAAACCAGTCAATCCTAAAGGAAATTAACCCTGAATACTCATTGGAAGGACTGATGCTGAAGCTGAAGCTCCAATACTTTGGCCATCTGATGCGAAGAGCCGAAAAAACCCTAGAAGAGTCAAAAAAAACCTAGAAGAGTCAAAAAAACATTTGAAAAAACCCTAATGTTGGGAAATATTGAAGGCAGGAGGAGAAGGGGGTGACAGATGAGATGGTTGTATGGCATCATTGACTCAATGGACATGAGTTTGAGCAAACTCTGGGAGACAGTGAAGGATAGGGAAGCCTGGAGTGCTGCAGTCCATGGGGTGGCAGAGTCAGACAAGGCTGAGTGACTGAACAACAACAGAAGCTAGAACTACACACAAATCCACATACATATTCTTTTTAAAAAATCATTTTATTGAGGTATGACTGACACACAAAAAGCTGAAGGTACTTAATGTACACAATTTGATGAGTTTGGAATACACACATGTTCTTTATTTACGTGTAGTTCCACCGATGCTCAGTCCAAGAGGAGTCCAGCTTCCTGGGTCACTTGCAGCTGAGAAGGGCAGCCTCATTGAGCTTTAGCTGATGAAGGATCAATATCGGCTCCTGCTCTCTCTGGGACCTTGTTTAAGAACCACCTTTTTTGGTTTTTAACCCAAAGGCTGCCAGCAACACGTGATGTCCTGCAGTTTTTAGGCTTTTCCTGGACTCTGGAAACCTCATGCTGAGTCTCTCTCTGAGCCTGACACTGATTTAACAGACACTTGTGCTATTTATCTGGCACCTGTGACTTTGCTGAAGGCAATATCTTCTTTAACTGACTTCTAGAACGGCCCACATACTCACAGCCCCTCAGGACTTGAGAGCTCAGCCATGTTTTCCTGCTGACACCCAGGTCCTAAGAGATTAAAATTCTTCAATCCACCTTTCTGATTCAGGGGGGTTCTACTTTTTTTTTTTTTTTTTGGTTGCGTTGGGTCTTAGTTGCAGTGTGTGGGCTTAGTTGCCCTGAGGCATATGGGATCAGGGCATCCTCCACCGGGGCATCCTCGATCGAAGCCGTGTCCCTTGCGTTGGATGGCAGATTCTTAACCACTGGACAACCAGGGAAGTCCCTTAGGGCTCTACTCTTACTATGCAATTATTCACCTTGAATTTCTTATATTATCTCAAAGGGGCAAGAGGCATTTTTCCTTCTTTTCAGCCTGCTGCACACAGGAGATTTTCCAGCTGCCGGTTAAATGCTGGGCCCCAGCAGGTACCAATGAACACAACACCATCCACTATCAGGTGTGCTCCTGGGAGAGCCATGGGGTCTACATGAAAACAGGAGGACAGGGCTTCATTGTGTTCATGGGGCTCCCCCATTTGGTCACCAAGCCCCTCGCTGGTGCACCTAGGGAGTCACCCTGACACATCACCCTTCACCCCTCCTCAGAAGGATGGGCACTTATCAAGAGCCTTGAATCAGGCAACCCCACAGAGAGGGGCAGGGGACACAGGAGCTCACAGTGGGGACAGGGACAGGGGACAGTCCTGTGAGCAAGAGCGTCTGGCACAGTTAGAGTGAGGAAGCAGGCAACAGGAGAGGAACCAGGGGAGAGGCTCAGATGAGGAGCCTCAGGCAACCGGAGGGGGTCCAATCCAACATTATTAAACAGTTCTCTATCTTTTGCCTAATTAAGTTTCATGAGTCAACTCAAATGTTTGCTCCCATTTTCTGCCCCCAAAGAAGAAGATGATAAGAGGATAGCTGGCCCAAGGATCTGGAATTTGGAAATGATCAATTTCCAAGTACGGGGAAAATTCATGAAAAATGAGCACACATACTCCATCTTCATCCCAGTCCTGCCATGGACAGCATAGTCCAAAGGAGAGCTGAATAACAGAGTGTAAAGGGAAATTAGAGATGAGATCATTTAGTCAACATCCTCATTTTACAGATGTGAAAACTGAGACCCAGGGAGGTGCTCAAAATCACCGTCAATAATTGCAGAACCCGTGGGACTAGAACTCTGGCTCCTAACTCCCAGTCGACATGTTTTCTTCCATTTTACCCAGGGTTTCTATGGCAGAAGCCATGACTATTCAGGGGTAAAAGTTTGCCTTGGAGCGCCCTCCTCTGGCTCTGGGCAGCCACTGGAGTAGCTCTGAGGATGTAGGCCTGGTTTCTTGGAGCTGAGTGCGGAACAGAATCACCTGCAGGTGGTTAAAGCATTGCTGAGCCCACCCTAGAAGTTTCTGATTCTGTAGGTCTGCGGTGGGGCCCGATGATGGGCATGTCTAACCAGTTCCCAGGTGATGCTGATACAAAGATTATTGAGAATCTCTGGTGTCGGCAGAGATCTTACAGTAAGAATACCCGGGTTCAAGTTCCAGCTTTGCCATACACGGACTGTAACATTGAACATGACGCTGCTTAATCTCTTGGCATCTCAGTCTCTTCATCTTATGGTGGTAATTATAATAACCACCCATCAGGTAAATGCATAAATAAATCAGATATAAAATTACCTGAAGAGTGCTGTACTGATGCTATGTGAATACATAGACTCACAGATATATGACCTCTGTCTGGAGAAATAGCATTGTGGGCCAAGAAATGGCCATGGTAACAGAAGTGTTCTCTTGCTCTCTCTCTTTTTTTTTTATGTTTATTTATTTAATTTGGCTGCGCCAGATCTTAGTTGCGACATGTAGGATCTGGTTCCCTGACCAGGAATTGAACCTATGCCCCCTGCATTGGAAGGACAGAGTCCCAGCCGCTGGACCATGAGGAAAGTCCCCAGAAGCATTCTCTTAATGCTACTCAAAATACCATGAATCTAGCAGAAATGGTGTTCATTCTAACACAAATGTTGCCTGAAGAATTATTAGCCTGGCACTGGTTTACCAAAGTAAATGACACGGTCCCTGCCCTAGAGGAGCCACTAGGAGGAAGATAAACATGCAAATCCCAATAATTACCCTACTGGGTGATGAGCCAGGAAAGGAACCCTATCCCTTGGGAGCACAGAGCAATCAACCCTGTGTAAGGAGTCAAGTAAGGCTTTGAAGAAGCAATGAGTAGGGTCTTGAAGGATGAATAGGAGTTCTTTGAGAAGTGTCAGTGGGCACTTCAGACAGAGGAAACAATATGCAAAGTAGCCACAGAGATGTGAACATGCATAATGTGTCCAGGGAAATAGTGTAGTTCTATGTTGCTAGAGTGTAGTTCTATGTTGCTAGAGCTCAGTGGGTCTGGGAAAAATAACAGAAGAGGGGTTTGGCAGGAAGGCTGAGGCAAGATTTTGCAGAATCCTGATGCCAGGCTGAGGAGTTGGGACCTGATCCTGAGTCTGATGGGAACCCATTAGAAGACACCCACCTCCACCCTGGAAGAGTCCTTGGAAAAAATCCCTAATGAATCCCCAAGATGAAGATTTATGAGCCAAGGGCCTTCACCACCCTCCTCAGTTCCCCCAGTGCCTGCAAACCTCCTCTGCCAGGAAGCCAAGCCCAGAAACACCTCCTGAGCTGGGTGGGGGCCCTTGGGAACCTGGAAGGCAGGAGAAGCAACGGGGCAGCCTCCCACCTCTTACCTTCATCAGATAGCCCCCACTCTCCCGAAGGTTTCCTCATTCCCTCTCCCCATGGGTGTGGAGTCACTGAGAGGACAAAAGGCTGTTATCTCAAGCTAAGAAGTCTGGGAGGTGTAGGCGCCCTTGGAATCAGGAGAATGAGTGCTCTCTGGCAGGTGGGCAGGCAGCCTCTGATTGCAATCCAGGAAAAGGTCTGTAGCGACCTACACATGGGTAGCAAGCCCCTTACCTCACTGACCTGGCTGAGGTCCAGAGAGCTCGGGAGCTGAAAGGAGCCTGAGAGGTCATCTATTCCAGGTGCCTCCTTTAAAGACGAAATAAACACTCAGTGGTCAGGTCAACTGCCCGTGATGGCTGTCTATCTCTCTTTCCCTACTTCTGACGCCAAGATGTAAAATCCAAGCCAAAGGGAAACTGGCGCTTTCTGTGTCCTGACCCCCCTCCCTCCTCCTAAAGTCAATCCCAGAGCACACACCTCACCCCTTTATCCACACTCCCCACCCACACCCACCCCATCCCCCAGCCAAGCCCCCGACCCTTGTTAGACCCAGGCTTTTGTTTCCAAATGGGTAGATACTGAAATGTGTAGAAGAAAGTGGTCTCTAGTATTTTTGAAAACTGCAATGATGAGAAAAGGGAACAAAGTGCTAGTCTAAACTGTGTGGGTTTGGGTTTTCATCCCAGTTCCTCTATCTCCTGTGGAGGGGGAAGCAAATTGTTCTTGTGGGAATAATCCCTTTTGTTTTTAGGCAAATATTTTAATAGGATTTTGGGTTATGCAGGGATAAAACGTAAACCTATTCTGGAAAAGAGACAATGCAATGCAGAACAATGTGAAACTACAGGCTCTGCATCATAATTATAAAAGGTGGTTTTCTTATGGAATGAGTGGCATCTCGTCAGGGTTTATGGGAAGTTTTCTGAATATTGCAGAGTGGCCTTAGCTGTGCTTTGGGGACTTGAGAGTGGGGCCTGTGTCTACAGTGGGAGAGAGCTGGATTGAGTGGGTGATGGGCAGGGAGGGCAGGTCTGCGTACAATTCCCAGATTTCTCACAAACCTGGAGGAGGGAACCCCAGCAAGATCGTGGCCACTGGCGCTGCTTCTCTTTTGTTTGGGGGTTGTGATTTGTTCCTCCCTCTGGCAGGGCTACATAAAAAAAAACTGAGCTTCCTCTAAAATGACTACAAAACCGAGTGAAACTGACCCATCCACCCCTGGCACCCCTGCCACTGTCAGCTTGGAGCAGGAGCACCTCCATGACACCAGAACCTCACCCACCTTTCCACTCTGCTCTTTGATGAAGCCTAGTGTCTGATGCGGAGAAGGCAATGGCAACCCACTCTAGTACTCTCGCCTGGAAAATCCCATGGACGGAGGAGCCTGGTAGGCTGCAGTCTATGGGGTCGCTAAGAGTCAGACACGACTGAGCGACTTCACTTTCACTTTTCACTTTCATGCATTGGAGAAGGAAATGGCAACCCACTCCAGTGTTCTTGCCTGGAGAACCCCAGGGACGGGGGAGCCTGGTGGGCTGCTGTCTATGGGCTTGCACAGAGTTGGACACGACTGAAGCGACGCAGCAGCAGCAGCAGTGTCTGATGGAATGTGGCCAAAACCGACAGAACCTCCCAGTTCCTAAATATTCTTATTTTGAAAAATATTTTTCACAAATACTTTACTTTGAAAAGGTAAAAAACTTTATTTTGAAAAAGTTATTCTAGGGAACTGGATCATCCTGGGATTAAGGGTGCATGTCCTACCAGGCATAGGGAACTGGGCTTGAGTCAGTAACCAAGGGAAGGAATCAATGGACATCAAGAGGTTACATGGGGACTTCCCTAGTGGTCCAGTGGTTAAGAATTTGCCTTGCAATGCAGGGGACACGGCTTCGATCCCAGGTCTGGGAACTAACATCCCACATTCCACATGCAACAGAGCAATTAAACCTGCCTATGCACCACAACTATAGTGCCCATGTGCCACAACAAAGATTCCACATGCTACAACTATAAGACTGGATGCAGCTAAATAAACATTTTTTTAAAAAATAAAGTAACAGCTATGAAGGTGCAAACTGATTCTTAAAAAATGGGGGTAAAGGATTTCTGTCTTACATTAGTATAAAAATTACTCTATTAATAAGAAAACATAAATATATTATGATATATATTTTAACATACATATAGTATAAAATGTAAAACAATAATTTACAACAGAAAAATTTATGATAGTATAAAGTAATATGCTACTTTATAGAAAATATAAATAATACGTGAACATGTAAAAACCATAAATATCACCAATTACCTAACCCCCTCAAAATGAATCGATGTCAACATTTGGGATACTATCTTCAGATCTTCCTCTATGCATATAAACAAATAAATAAACAAACAGATAACTAGATATATTGAACACCCACCCATGCTTATTTTATAATTCCAATGAAAAGAGAACATGTTATTTTCCAATAGTTCTATTAATAGCAACAGTCCCAGGACGAACTCTCATTGGCCCAGCTTGGATTCCAGGCTCAAGGAACTCTGAATTTAGAACCCACAAAAGTCAATTTAGCCTATAAGATAGCTTAAAATGAACTAAATATTTACTTTCTCGAGTTGTTATACTTAATTAAATAAACGAGACCATGCATATGGAAGATTTCTGCAAATATCAGTGATTACTAAAATCATTAATTACATGTATTATTAATATCATCACCACCCTTGCCACATCATCCTTCTTCCTCCCCTCTTCTTGCTTTATCTAGTTTTCTGCTTTTTCCTCTTCCTACCAAGTCTCCATCATGTCTGGGTTAACCCGGCTGTGGCCGACTGGTAAGGAGACCACGTGCTATTTATAGCAGTGTTTCCTCAGGCAGTGTGGTGTGTGGTGATGTGGGAACACACCATTTAAGGGATACTTCTATCTCTCATTGCGGCCCAAGTGGCTTCTGAGAACTTTGTCTACAGTGAGGAAGAATGTAGAGAACGTACTCCTCTCCTCACAGCAGAGGCAAGCTCTGCCTTTTATACCACCTGGTCAACCATTTAGGCATAGATCTGGTAGAATACAAGTTTGTTATTCAGGCAGTGTCTGAAATGATGCATTCCTGTCAGCAGACCTACAGAAGGACACTTCAGCTGGAGAGAGACTAGAAAAAACTCAGTCAACCCAAGCCTAGAGAGTACATTGGTGTGAGAGTCGGCGTTTTAGTTTGGCAAACTGAAGACTGGCAGCAGATCAGGGACTACAAGGACTGAGTGCATAAAGTCCTTTATGGAATCTTGGACATGTTACATAAGTAGTTTGGGAATAATTAAGTTCCTAACTTAAAAAGCAGGTGGTTGACAACACCTGTACACTGGAATTGAATGATTAAGTAAATGAATGGCAGATGGTGAGAGCCAGGTTTCTTATTGTTGGAGTAGGTGTTTACAGACAGACAGGAGAAGGGTAAAATGATCCATGTGGTAATGACTTAAGAGACATAAGTGGGAAATCATGTATAACTTGATATAATACAGATGGTTACATATGGAAATATTTACAGATATATGTACACATATATGGGTTAGTACACACACATCTATTTCCTTGCTGTGTCAGTCTAGAGGATCGAGAAGCAATGACATCCCAGTAGCAACAAGCACACCTACTGCCCAGAACTTGGTTTCTAATACCATTTTTCAATAAACGGACTAGGTCACCTTGAAGAAATGGTTGATCTAGAATTGGGGCAGGAAATATACAGAATGATCCAGGAGCATCTTACAAAGCTCAAAACTCCACAATGATGGGGTTTGGAGTGGCTAGAGAACACAAAGGAATACAGAAGCCAATTGAAACAGCTCCTAAGGGCTAAAGCTGTAACAATTTGAACAAGAAAATAAAGTGTTATTGTATTATAACCCAAAGTATAAAATGAGTATTCATGAGTACACTAATACAAATAAAAAATTGAATAATTAGACAAATGAGGGAGAAAAGGTGAACCTCCATATAGAAGAATTCCAAATAACTTGTGTATTACAGATACTCTGTCTTCAAGGAGATGGAGAAGTCATGTTGATATATGTGTTCTTGATATGATGACAGTGGTCTTCCTCTCCCCAAAATCCACACCCCAGTCAGATCATGAGAAAAACATTAGACAAATCCCAATTGAATGACATTCTATAAAATACCTGACTGTCAATCTGTTAAAGTCATCAAAAACAAGAAAATTCCAAGAAACTGTCACAGTCGAGAGGAGCCTAAGGAGACATGACAACTAGATAACATAGTATCCCGGAAAGGGAAATTGGAGGAAAAACTACAGAAAACTGAATTAAGATTGGACTCTGTCATTCATGGGGTCACAAAGAGTCAGACACAGCTGAGAGACTGAACAACAATAATGGTGTACCAACACTGATTCATTAATCATGACAAATGTGCCATACTGATGTAGGATGTTAATAATAGAGGGAATTGGGTGAGTATATGAGAACTCTGTATCATCATCGTAATTTTTCTGTAAATCTAAAACTATTTTAAAACAAAAAGTTTATTTAAAAAAAAAGGTACCATACACCAAAATGTTAATACTGATTATTTCTGGATGGTAGGATCATACAAGTTTGCTTCAAATTTTCTACCAAGTATGTACTATTTATATAATCTGAAACCATTTTTTAAGGTAGGTATGAACTTCCAGTTAGAGATAACAAACTGATCATGTATCTTTATCTCCTCTTCCTCCACAGACTCCACAAAATTCTTTTTAAAGTAAAGACTCATGAGAATACAGAGGGTGGAAATGAGGACATCGATGGACAAGATTGAGTTCAGTAATTTGGGCTGGAAAGGACTTCCCTGCTGGTCCAATGGCTAGGACTCTGCTCTTCCAATGCAGGGGGGCTCAGGTTTGATCCCTGGTCAGGGAATTAGATCCCATGTGCCCTAACTAAAGATCTTGCAGCTGAAATGAAGATAGAATATCTTGTGTGCCACGTGACAGCCAAATAAATAAATATTTTTTAGAAGAAAAAAAGTGGCTGGGAGAATGGTAACAGAGTCGCCAGAATAGAGGAAACTAAGACTTAAAGGACCTGGAGAGGAACTGATGGTGATGAGTGAGCAGACTCTCCCCAGAGAGGCAGGGGTCTTAGAGGCAGCAGGTTCTGCAAGAAGCGAGTTTGAATCATGGGATTAGACTCTAGGGAACTGGCTAGAAGAGATCTATGAAGAAATTACAACTCTAGATACCCTTCCATCACACGGTCAGGAACCATGCCCCTACCAGAGAGTGGAGGTTTCTCTAGAGAAATTGAATCAGAGCATCCCCAAATTCCGGGATTCCAGCAAGAAAAAAGGCAGATGTCTGATTAAGTGTCAGTTCACATGATAATAGTAGGGCCCTCCACCAGACTCCTTCCCCGAAAGGAACTTTCAGGCATATGTCCCCGGGGATAGAAGATTCACCGGAAAAAAATTTATCTGCCCCCGAGAGAAATCCTCAAAGTGTTGGCTTTTCATGGTTCCCCAATGAAATGGCCTGAGGATGAAGCCCACCAGTTAAATCCTTGCCCACACACACAGCTGTCAATCACACTGACGCTCACTGTTACATACGACTGGACAGCCTGAAATCACCAGAAATCTACACAAAGTATCCCACATGAGAGAGACTAAAGCAAACAAACATTAAAATAAAAAAGGAACTCAGAAGAAATAGAGATAATTTAAGAAAATGATTTTTGAATTTTAAAAGTTTATGTAAATGTAAGACCAGAAACTATAAAACTCCTAGAGGAGAACATAGGCAAAACACTCTCCGACATGAATCACAGCAGGATCCTCTATGACTCACCTCCCAGAATATTGGAAATAAAAGCAAAACTAAACAAATGGGACCTAATGAAACTTAAAAGCTTTTGCACTACAAAGGAAACTATAAGTAAGGTGAAAAGACAGCCCTCAGATTGGGAGAAAATAATAGCAAATGAAGAAACAGACAAAGGATTAATCTCAAAAATATACAAGCAACTCCTGCAGCTCAACTCCAGAAAAATAAATGACCCAATCAAAAAATGGGCCAAAGAACTAAACAGACATTTCTCCAAAGAAGACATACAGATGGCTAACAAACACATGAAAAGATGCTCAACATCACTCATTATTAGAGAAATGCAAATCAAAACCACAATGAGGTACCATTACACACCAGTCAGGATGGCTGCTATCCAAAAGTCTACAAGCAATAAATGCTGGAGAGGGTGTGGAGAAAAGGGAACCCTCTTACACTGTTGGTAGGAATGCAAACTAGTACAGCCGCTATGGAAAACAGTGTGGAGATTTCTTAAAAAACTGGAAATAGAACTGCCATATGACCCAGCAATCCCACTTCTGGGCATACACACTGAGGAAACCAGATCTGAAAGAGACACGTGCACCCCAATGTTCATCGCAGCACTGTTTATAATAGCCAGGACATGGAAGCAACCTAGATGCCCATCAACAGATGAATGGATAAGGAAGCTGTGGTACATATACACCATGGAATATTACTGAGCTGTTAAAAAGAATTCATTTGAACCAGTCCTAATGAGATGGATGAAACTGGAGCCCCTTATACAGAGTGAAGTAAGCCAGAAAGATAAAGAACATTACAGCATGCTAACACATATATATGGAATTTAGAAAGATGGTAACAATAACCCTATATGCAAAACAGAAAAAGAGACACAGAAATACAAAACAGACTTTTGAACTCTGTGGGAGAATGTGAGGGTGGGATATTTCAAAAGAACAGCATGTATACTATCTATGGTGAAACAGATCACCAGCCCAGGTGGGATGCACGAGACAAGTGCTCGGGCCTGGTGCACTGGGAAGACCCAGAGGAATCGGGTGGAGAGGGAGGTGGGAGGGGGGATCGGGATGGGGAATAAGTGTAAATCTATGGCTGATTCATATCAATGTATGACAAAACCCACTGAAATGTTGTGAAGTAATTAGCCTCCAACTAATAAAATAAAAAATAAAAAATAAAAGTTTATGTATATATTTAGTCACCTCAGACAGCTAAAAGAAGATACACATCCATGAAAAAGAATTGTTGAGTTGTTCAGTTGTGGCCGACTCTTTTGCGACCCCATGAACTGTAGCCTGCCAGGCTCCTCTGTCCATGGGATTTTCCAGGCAAAAATATTGGAATCAGTTGCCATTTCCTCCTCCAGGGGATCTTCCCCTCCAAGGGATCAAACCCAAGTCTCCAGGTCTCCTGCACTGCAGACAGATCCTTTAACACTGAGCCACTGGTAAAGCCATGGTGTAAAAAAAGGAATAATCAGAGAATGAGCAAGAGCAATTAGGAATTTTAAACAGATAGCTAAAACTAAAAATTAAACAAAAGAGTAGGAAAATAAACTTGAAGATATCTCCTAGAAAGTAGAATAGAAAGACAGATGAAAATGAGGAGAGAAATAGTATTAGAGGATTATTCAAGTTCTGACATCTGTATGCAGTTTCAGGAAAGAGAAAGCAAAGAATAGTAAGTTATTTTAAAAATAATAACAATGTAAGAAAATTTCCCATTAGTGAAAGAGATAAACATCCAAATTGAAAACACCCACTGAATGTCCAGTAGAATATAGGGAAAATACCAAGGCAATAACTTGAATTTCAGAATGCCCAGATAAAAGAAAGAAATCATAACTTCTAGAGAGAAAAATCACATCATATGTGAAGGAGTAAAGAGCTGGGGCATCAGATACCTCAACAGTGGTACAAGATACTGGAGGACAGTAGTGTTGGGAACCCAAAGTTCTGAGTGAAAACTATTTTAATCCTAGAATTCTATACTTATCCAAATAAAGGCTATGTGTAAGTGTGGAACAAGGATATTTTCAGATATGTAAGAACTCAAAAATTTTACCTCCCACATACCTTTTCTTAGGAAGATAGTGAAGGGTGTGATTCAGTGAAATGCAAGACTAAGCCAAGAAGGAGGAACAAAGAAATTCCAGAAAACAGAAGAACAATTCAAAGGAGAAGACTGATAAAAGGAAGTCCTAAGATGACACCTGAGCCCCAGGTACAGAGAAAAACCCATTCAAACTGAAGCAGGAAAACAGAGGATTTGAGGGGTGGGGCAGTGGAGAGAAAATAGTGATAGATTATTTGATACATTTATTATCTGAGGGGAAAAACATTGTTAGATATTTAACAGATACATAAAGAACATTTTTTCATACTGTTCATGGGGTTCTCAAGGCAAGAATACTGAAGTGGTTTGCCATTCCCTTCTCCAGTGGACAGTATGAAAAGGCAAAAAGATAGGACACTAAGAGATGAACTCCCCAGGTCGGTAGGTGCCCAATATGCTACTGGAGATCAGTGGAGAAATAACTCCAGAAAGAATGAAGAGATGGAACCAAAGCAAAAACAACACCCAGTTGTAGATGTCACGGGTAATGGAAGTAAAGTCTGATTCTGTAAAGAGCAATATTACATAGGAACCTGGAATGTTAGGTACATGAATCAAGGCAAATTGGAAGTGGTCAAACAGGAGATGGCAAGAGTGATCATTGACATTTTAGGAATCAGTGAACTAAAATGGACTGGAATGGGCGAATTTAACTCAGATGACCATTATATCTACTACTGTCAGCAAGAATCCCTTAGAAGAAATGGAGTAGCCATCATAGTCAACAAAAGAGTCTGAAATGCAGTACTTGGATGCAATCTCAAAAACGACAGAATGATCTCTGTTCACTTCCAAGGCAAACCATTCAATATCACAGTAAACCAAGTCTATGCCCTGACCAGTAATGCTGAAGGAGCTGAAGTTGAATGGTTCTATGAAGACCTACAAGACCTTCTAGAACTAACACCCAAAAAAGATGTCCTTTTCATTATAGGGGACTGGAATGCAAAAGTAGGAAGTCAAGAAATACCTGGAGTAACGGGCAAACTTGGCCTTGGAGTACAGAATGAAGCAGGGCAAAGGTTAATAGAGTTTTGTCAAGAGAACGCACTGGTCACAGCAAACACCCTCTTCCAACAACACAAAAGAAGACTCTACACTGGGGCATCACCTCAGTACTGAATCAGACTGATTATATTCTTTGCAGCCAAAGATAGAGAAGCCCTATACAGTCAGCAAAAACAAGACTGGGAGCTGACTGTGGCTCAGAACATGAACTCCTTATTGCCAAATTCAGACTTAAATTGAAGAAAGTAGGGAAAACCACTAGACCATTCAGGTATGACCTAAATCAAATCACTTATGATTATACAGTGGAAATGACAAATAGATTCAAGGGATTAGATCTGATAAAGTGCCTGAAGAACTATGGATTGAGATTCATGACATTGTACAGGAGGCAGGGATCAAGACAATCCCCAAGAAAAAGAAATGCAAAAAGGCAAAATGGTTGTCTGAGGAAACCTTAAAATAGCTGAGATAAGAGGAGAAGCTAAAGGCAAAGGAGGAAAGGAAAGATATACCCATTTGAATGCAGAGTTCCAAAGAACAGCATGGAGATATAAGAAAGCCTTCCTCAGTAATCAATGCAAAGAAATAGAGGAAAACAATAGACTGGGAAAGACTAGAGATCTCTTCAAGAAAATTAGAGATACCAAGGGAACATTTCATGCAAAGATGAGCACAATAAAGGACAGAAATGGTATGGACCTAATAGAAGCAGAAGATATTAAGAAGAGATGGCAAGAATACACAAAAGAACTATACAAAAAAGATCTTCATGACCCAGATAACCATGATGGAGTCATCACTCACCTAGAGCCAGACATCCTGGAATGAGAAGTCAAGTGGGGCTTAGGAAGCATCACTACAAACAAAGCTAGTGGAGGTGAGGGAATTTCAGTTGAGTTATTTCAAATCCTAAAAGATGATGCTGTGAAAGTACTGCACTCAATATACCAGCAAATTTGGAAAACTCAGCAGTGGCCACAGGACTGGAAAAGGTCAGTTTTCATTCCAATCCCAAAGAAAGGCAATGCCAAAGAATGCTCAAACTAGCACACAACTGCATTCATCTCACATGCTAGCAAAATAATGCTCAAAATTCTCCAAGCCAGGCTTCAACAGTATGTGAACTGTGAACTTCCAGATGTTCAAGCTAGATTTAGTAAAGGCAGAGGAACCAGAGTACATCATGAGAAACTCTGGGCTGGATGAAGCACAAGCTGGAATCAAGATTGCTGGGAGAAATGTCAATAACCTCAGATATGCAGACGACACCACCCTTATGGCAGAAAGTGAAGAGGAACTAAAAAGCCTCTTGATGAAAGTGAAGGAGGAGAGTGAAAAAGTTGGCTTAAAGCTTAACATTCAGAAAACTAAGATCATGGCATCTGGTCCTATCACTTCATGGGAAATACATGGGGAAACAGTGGAAACAGTCTCAGACTTTATTTTTTGGGGCTCCAAAATCACTGCAGATGGTGATTGCAACCATGAAATTAAAAGACGCTTACTCCTTGGAAGGAAAGTTATGACCAACCTAGACAGCATATTTAAAAGCAGAGACATTACTTTGCTGACAAAGGTCCATCTAGTCAAGGCTATGGTTTTTCCAGTAGTCATGTGTGGATGTGAAAGTTGGATGGTGAAGAAAGCTGAGCGCCAAAGAATTGATGCTTTTGAACTGTGGTGTTGGAGAAGACTCTTGAGAGTCCGTTGGACTGCAGGGAGATCCAACCAGTCCATTCTAAAGGAAATCAGTCCTGAATATTCATTGGAAGTATTGATGCTGAAGCTGAAACTCCAATACTTTGGCCACCTCATGTGAAGAGTTGACTCAATGGAAAAGACCCTAACACTGGGAAGGATTGGGGGCAGGAGGAAAAGGGGACAACAGAGGATAAGACGGCCGGATACCATCACTGACTTGATTGACACGGGTTTGGGTAGACTCCGGGAGCTGGTGGTGGACAGGGAGGCCTGGTGTGCTGCAATTCATGGGGTCGCAAAGAGTCAGACATGACTGAGCGACTGAACTGAACTGAACTGAGGAACCAGAGATCAAATTGCCAACATACATTGGGTCATCAAAAAAGCAAGAGAGTTCCAGAAAAACATCTCCTTCTGCTTAGTGACTATGCCAAATCCTTTGACTGTGGATCACAACAAACTGTGGAAAATTCTTCAAGAGATGGGAATACCAGACCACCTGACCTGCCTCCTGAGAAATCTATATGCAGGTCAGGAAGCAACAGTTAGAACTGAACATGGAACAACTGACTGGTTCCAAATTAGGAAAGGAGTAGGTCAAGGCTGTATATTGTCACCCTGTTTATTCAACTTATATGCAGAGTACATCATGAGAAACGCTGGGCTGGAGGAAGCACAAGCTGGAATCAAGACTGCCAGGAGAAATATCAATAACCTCAGATATGCAGATGACACCACCCTTATGGCAGAAAGGGAAGAGCTAAAGATCTTCTTGATGAAAGTGAAAGAGGAGAGTAAAAAAGTTGGTTTAAAATTCAACATTCAGGAAACTAAGATCATGGCATCTGGTCCCATCACTTCACGGCAAATAGGTGGGGAAACCATGGAAACAGTGATAGACTTTATTTTCTTGGGCTCCAAAATCACTGCAGATGGTGACTGCAGCCATGAAATTAAAAGATGCTTGCTCCTTGGAAGGAAAGTTATGACCAACCTAGACAGCATATTAAAAAGCAGAGACATTACTTTGCCAACAAAGGCCCATCTAGTCAAAGCTATGGTTTTTCCAGTAGTCATGTATGGATGTGAGAGTTAGACTCTAAAAAAGTTGAGCGCCAAAGAATTGATGCTTTTGAACTGTGGTGTTGGAGAAGACTCTTGAGAGTCCCTTGGATAGCAAGGAGATCCAACCAGTCCACCCTAAAGGAAATCAGTCCTGAATATTCACTGGAAGGACTGATGCTGAAGCTGAAACTCCAATACTCTGGCCACCTGATGGGAAGAATTGAGTCATTTGAAAGACCCTGATGCTGGGAAAGATTGAAGGTGGGAGGAGAAGGGGATGACAGAGGATGAGATGGTTGGATGGCCTCACCGACTCAATGGAATGAGTTTGAGCAAGCTCCGGGAGTTGGTGATGGGCAGGGAGGCCTGGCGATCTGCAGTGTTTGGGGTCACAAAGAGTAGGACATGACTGAGTGACTGAACTGAACTGAAATGAAAGAACATTTTGAACATAAGCAATAGCTATTATAAAGAAACTAAGCAAAATAAAAACTGTGACAAGTGTTAACTGCAAGAAAATCACAAAGTCAGAGGGAATATAATTATATAATACTATTTTTCAGCAGTAAATGATATTTACAAAATCATAAGATAAGCATTTGCAACAGGGATGAAGGAGGCTCTGCTGTGTCCCAGGATGTGGGTCAAGTCCCAGGGTTGTATGGTTGTATGGTTTCACATTTGACTACTAATTTTTAAAATCATGTCTACACTTATATGGGAATATGAGAAAGGGGAAATGTAAGAGAACTAACACCTCAATTATCATGGAGAAAATCAATAGATAGTATCTGTCAAGTCCATGCATACAAGGCAAAGCAAAGTCAAGACCTAACTGATTTAACCAGTAAAGATGTAATTAGCCACCTTGAGACTTAGACAATGTTTTACTCACATAGACAGCAAAGGAAGAAGCCAAAGATGCCAGTTCCCTGTGCTCCTGGTCCCATACACCAAACAGTCAGACAAACTGAAACGAAGAGGGTTAGATGACTGAAACATGAACTGTGGGATGCACATTAACTGTGGGGCCAGTTCTGGACTGTGGCTAAGCAGTTTTACACTCTGTAGCTCTATTCTGAGGTGTGACACTTCAGTGATTTAGAAAACAGAAGTAAGTAAGGACTGTTTTCTAGATCATAACCAGAAACATCAAAGAGATAAAAAGATGGGATAAGAAAGAAGTGGCAAGAGTCCAATAGTAAGAATTCTGGAAGAAAGTGAAAAGAGTGACAAAAAGTAATTTTTTTCAAAGAATATGTGAGAATTTTCCAGAAATGAGATAACATCAAAAAACATTATCAAGAGAATATCAAGAATAAATTTTCAAGTTTTGAAGTCAAGAGACAAAAAGAACTGATTACCTAAAGCCTGGGCGTGTGGAGGCAAGAATACTGGAGTGGATAGCCATTCCCTTTTCCAGGGCATCTTCCCAATCCAGGGATCAAACCTGCAGACAGATTCTTTACCATCTGAGCCATGAGGGAAGCCCATTATGAGATGGCCCCTAGTAAATCCTTTCAGTTGGATCAAAAAAGGGAGTATGGACAGCATTCCACAGGAGCAGATTAACTCAAATCATCTGTAACAAAGCCTAGAAAGACAGGCAAGTCTCCAAAAGAATTATGGGTACAATGTTGGACACACAGAGTTGACTGAAATCAAACAGTTCTTTAAAAAAAAAAAAAAAAAAGGCAAAGTTTTCGAGAAAATTGCATCATCAAAAGAATACCAACCTGTACAAAAAGAAACTGTGACAGTTTAGGATATAAAATGTCCTTTGAGTCCACACCAGAGAGTTAGTGCTTCCCTAAATTTTGTTAATGAGATTTAAAGAATTGTTAGCACAGAAAAGCTGACTAATACATTATGGAAATGTTCTAACGTAAGCAAAATAAAGAAAATAGTATAATGATGCTCCCGATACCCATTATAGAAGCTTCAATAATCAGCAGCACGTAAGTAATGTTATTTCAGCTCTAGCCCCACTCACTCCTCCGTCTTTGTCTTAGATTATTTTGAAGCAAGTCCAAGATTCCTTATTATTTACACTGTGAATATTTCAGTACACGTCCAGAACAGCTAAAGACTCTCTTTAAAAATAACCAGTGTCGTTATCACACATTTTTTTTTTTGCCTTGAACCTATTCTTTTTTAAAATGGTGGTTAAAAAAAATACATAACATAAAATTTACTATCTTAGTCATTTTTAAGCATACATTTCAGTAGCGTCAAGTAAATTCACCTTATTATAAACAAATTTCCAGAACTCTTTCATCTCACAAAACTGAAATTCTGTATCCATGATACAACAGATAATCCCTGGTAACCACCAGTCTACTTACTGTCTCTATGAATTTGACTATTTTGATTACTTCATATAAGTGGAGTCATACAGTATTTGTCCATTTGTGACTGGCTTACTTCACTTAGCTTAATGTCATCAAGGTTCATCCACGCTGTGGCAGTGCATAGTCCACTCTGTGTATATACCACATTTTGTTTATTCATTCATCCGTCAGTGGGTATTAGGGTTGCTTCCACTTCTTGGCTATTGTTATCACACTGAAAATGTTTTTATCAAGTTTTTTCAAGTTGTATTTGTTCTATATATCTTTTAAGTCTCTTTTAATTTGTAAGGTTCTTCCTTTTTTATTTTTCATATATACTTACATTATGTATATTAAATATTATATTTATTATATGTTAAATACATTTAAAATTCTATTTCTCTATTATATCTATTGAATTGTATCCTTTTTGTAGAGTTTCTGGATTTTGGTCTGGATTTTGCTGATTGCCTTTTTGTATATTCTTTACATCTTTTTGGTACCCTGTACTTTCTGTCAATCAGTAACAAGATACAGAAT
The DNA here is from genome assembly GCF_910594005.1 of Cervus elaphus. Lineage (NCBI taxonomy): Eukaryota > Metazoa > Chordata > Mammalia > Artiodactyla > Cervidae > Cervus > Cervus elaphus. Next base: position 33,949,468 of record NC_057825.1, on the reverse strand, counting down.
TTTTATCTGATTCAGGTTCAGCTTTTGGCCAGAATGCTTAATAGACAGTGTTGTAGACTTTCATCAGGAGGCATGTTATATCTGAATGCCTCTCTCTGTGATTTTATTGGCCATAGATATACCATGATTGATTCAATGACTCTCTTACTAACAGACGAAACAGAATAGAATTTAAGGTAAAAAAAATCATAAGGATAAAAGTAGGACATTTCATACTGATAAAAGGAACAATTTACCAAGAAGATGTAATAACTGGGAATCTGAATGTTTTCAACAACACAGTCTTGAAATATATAAAGCAAAATCCAAAAGAGTTACAGAGAGAATTTTACAAATCCATAAAGATATTTTCTCGATATGTATCATAAAATATGGTTAGCAATATCTCACCCAGGGTCTCAGAATGCTCTGAAGATGCAGCCATTGCAGACTGACTTCCTACTTCTAGTCTTATCCATCCAATCCATTCTCCACACTGCAGCCAGAGTGATTTCTCCAGAGCACACACTGGACCATGCTTAGAACCCCACAGTGACTCCACAAAGTGCTAAAAGGACTTTGTTGCTCTGGCTCCACATTTGTCCTAGCCACCTTCCTCACCACTCCTGCTTTCCCTGTCTTCCCACCAGTCAGGCTGCACTGGTGTGCAGATCCTCAGAATGAACCACGGTTTCTCCTGCCTTGGGCTTTTGCATATGCTATTTCCTCTACCTGGACACTGCTCATCTATCCTCTTCTCCTCCTCCCCTTTTTCTCCTTCTTCTTCAGGATAACTCCTTCTAATCACTCAGGGCTCAGCTCAGGCAAGACCTTATCCAGTGGTCTTTCCTGGCTCCTCCAGATGGGGTCTTCACTTAGCCACCACTGTTCCCTAACACAGAATGTATCAGCCTGCTGGCCTCAGGCCTTTCCTTTCTCTACTCTAGACTGGAAGTTAATCCTGAAAGGCCAGGATTGTGGAGGTTTTTGGTTACTGTGTTCTCAATCCCTAGCACATGCCTGATATACAGAGAAGCTCAATAACTGTTTATTAAATAAATGAATAGTGTGCAGAGGGAAGGATTATATCACAGGGAAGAACAGAAGTCTTAAGATGGTCAAGAAACAATTCAGAATCAGATGGAGGAAAACTTCATAAAGTCTGGCCTCTTAACCAGAGCTCTGGCCCCAAGGTCTCATGGAACCATAAAGAGCTGCCTAAAACAGAGCTGCCCATGTCTCTCACGTGCGAAGGAAAAAAAAAAGAAACAGATGATCTTTGGGAGTCTTATAAGCAAAGCAGTGCAAATGGGAGCTTCTTGGAGTTCTTCATCTAGGAGAGTCAGTGAGCTGGGTGGTCAAAAGCATGTAGGATGGTGGGAGGTAAGTGTGTTCCTAACACTAGCCCTGCCCTCCCGGGCTTCTTCCCCCCAAAATCCGCACTCAGTATGTGCTCAGGTGACCCTGGAAAGGGGCCTGCCTTCCCCACCCCTCTCCACTATGCCCTACAGGGTGAAAGCGGGTTTTCTGGATCGGAAAACTCCATCCTGGGATGGGGGAGGATACTGGGTGGGGGGGGTGGGGGGGGCGGGGACAGTGCAGAAGGGCAGGGGGATAACAGATGAGGCTAAATTAATTTTGGAAACCATTAAATCTTTGAAATGAGAGCGTGTTTTCAGCAGGGACAGTGAATCACTGTGATTTGCAGAAACAGGCACAAAGCAATTAGCCATCTGGATGCTGTGGCTTCCAGTCCCCCCAGCGGAAACTTCAAGTGAGCGGAAGGCTGGTCATTACCCAGTCCAGACCCAGCTCTCCAGTCCCCACAGATAAGTCTGTGCCTCGAGCCAGCTCAGAGCCCAGAGGCCTAGGACAAAGGGCAACTTGGCAAGAGTCACAGAAAAAATGGGCAGGAAATGCAACACCAGCCACAGGGAGCCAGCACTACTTCCTTCTTCCTGTGAGCTCCCCTCAAAATCCATTCTGATGGAGTAAATTAGTTCATCCACTCAACATGCATTTGTTAGTCACCTACTATCTCCCAGGCTTTGTGCTAGCACATAGATTACATCACGACACACACATGAGGCGTTCCATGGGTGGCACAATTTCAAGGGGATCCATAGTAGTCCATGTGAACAATACTCCCGGAAGTTATAAAGCAGAGGAGCCTTGCTGGGAGAGATTATCACCTTTTTTAATTAAACAAAACAAAAAACCACCCATTATAAAGAAACTGTTATCTTTTTTAGTCAATGAGGAAATAAAAGCTGAAAGAGAAGGCATAAACTTGCTCAAGGTAAGTTGTACGATTAAGAATGGAACTCAGAATCCCGTGCCCTTTCCTAGATGAGCCTTATTTGCCAATTGTTACTCTATCTCGCTCACCAAGTTGTGAGAACCAAATACTACACAAGGATGTGAATGGATTTATAGAGTGCCATACACAGTGGAGCTATTTTTATAAGGCAGTTACCCTTCCACCTCCGATGCCCTGCCATCCTCAGGCACTGTTCCTCCATTCATTCCTAAAAACTGCCAGGGAACACTGGACAAACCGTTCCAGGAAAAGGGTCAGCAAGCTTCTCCAGAAGGAAGGAGCATATACAACTGACCAGAAAGAGGGCTTCCACTCAAGGAAGTCTTACTGGTCTGAACTGTGCTGTGATTCGCAACCAGCAATGGTTCTGGCCTGCACCGTGTGTGGCAAAAAAGCTAAATGGAGCAAGATCCTGCCATAGGAGCCAGCTTCCAGCAAAGGGAGAGAAGCCAGGAAGGGAGACACCACCTAGACCGACCAGAAGTGCACAGGTCCTCTCGCCTGTCTGTGGAGGTGGGACCGATGACCAGCCACTTCCTGCTCCATGTGTGGGTAAAGAGTTGCCTCTCTAGTGCCTCAGCTAAGTGCTGCTTCACCCAGCTCAGGACTCTGCTGAGGCTTAGGAGGCCCCAGATCTGGAAAGTCAGAGGGTTTTCATTTGCTGTCTGCATCTGCAGTCTCCCCAGCTGCTACTAGGAGTACCAGCTCTCTGACCAGGGAAAAGCTGAGGGGCATGCAGAGAACCCAGACCTGGAGAGGATTACCTGGATGAGAAGCCCAGCTCTGCCTCTCCCTGGCCAGGACTCGGGTGAGACTACCGACGTCTCCCCTCGCTTTCTTCATGTTTAAAATGGAGTTAATGCTTCTGGCCTCACCAGGATGGTGGTAAGGGCCGAATGAGATCACAGGTGCCCTTGGGGAACAGGCAGGTAATGGGACTAGTGAAGAGAGTTTCTGCAATCAAGTTTCCTGATTTACCATGGCTGCCACGCAGAAGGCAGGCTCAGGGTTGCCAGATCTTTCTATTTGTCAAGAAAAATCAGAAGTCTGGATTTTTCACATGAACTTGTTCAACTGTCAACAGCTGGTGAGGGCAGAACAGAACATACCTGCTGGTGATCAATGCATGAACTCAGGTGATGTCCACTTGCCTGCTGGCCTCTGGGCTCACTCTGTATTAGTTTCCTTCCTCCTCTCCCTGCTCTGCTTCTGGTTGGCTCTCTAAGGCACCGCCCTCCCCAGGTGGTTACTGTTACCACACTGTAAACTGAGCTGAGGTTGGCTCAGCCCTGGCTGTGGCCTGAACCCAAGGCCCTGTAGCTGAGCGAGGACCTGTGTTCTCAACAGAAGCAGGCCCAGTCCCAGACAGCCACCTGGAAGGCCCACCAAGCTTCTTCCCCAGGAGGGTGAGGTCAGGATGAGGAACACGGATCTTCAGCCACAAAATGAAGGAATGAAGGAACAAACAAGCCACTACTGCCTGAGGCAGAACTTTTCTGGGCAGCAGAGGGGCAGGATCAAAGACTCTGCTCCCCTCAGTCCTGTTGATGGAGCTCCTAGAAGGCCTTTTGCAAAGGTGGGCAGGGCCTTGCGCTGGGAGTCCTTGAAGAACACACAGGCTCAGGGCCAAGCGAAGCCAGCCGCCTTCCATCCTCCCATCTCCACTTCCAGCCTCTGATTAGAATCAGGCTGCAGCCTCCTCCCCCAAAGCCTTCCAGAGAACCGGGCTGGGACCGCCGGAAGCTGGAGTGCAGGGCGCGGGGGAGGGAGGGGTGAAGGGGTGGGCTCTTGCATCAAAGTCCTTCCCAGAAAGGGGCAGCTCCTTCCTAGCACTGGGCCTGCTGGTCTCCCCCCTCCTGCCCTTTCCCGGACATCCCGACGTCTCTCTCTGCTGCCTTTCCCAGGCGGGGCCGGGCTGGTCGAGGCCTCGGGAACCCTCAGTGAAGCCACAACGGGAAGCACTTGGCCTCGAGACACACCCTCGCGTTCTCTCTTGGCTGTTCCTGGGAAAGGGTGACGGAGAAGCCCCCACAGAGCCTCTGCCGTTCTCGGGGCACTTCCCAGTAAATCCGCCAAGTGGGGAATCTAGCAGCCCAGGTTCCTCCTCCAGCTTCCCCTGAGCCCCTCTCCGGAGGTTGTGCTCGGCCCGGGCTCCTCCCCTCTGCAGCTGCGGGACCTGACCTCAGCGCCCACCAAACGGACCACGCAAGCTCAGCCAGCCAGACATCAGATAAACCTGAACTGAGGGGCATTTCACAAAGCCACTAAAGGGTAAACAAGGGCTGAGAAACTATTCCAAACTGGAAGAGAATATGACAACTAAATGCAATGCGTGCAAGGTACTTAACCTCTCTGAACTCTGATTTCTCATACAGACAATGGATCCTTGTGAGGATTAAATGAATTTACAGTCCATGTAACATGCTTAGAGGAATGTCTGACAGAGTAAACACTAAGTATTTATTATTATTTTTCACCTATCATCACGTCAACCCTCTCTTTTAGCAAGGGAACCTCCAGTTATTTAACTCCAATAATAATATAGGGCTTCCCAGGTGGTGCAGTGGTAAAGAGTCCACCTGCCAATGTAGGAGACGCAGGAGACTCGAGAGGCATGGGTTCGATCCCTGGGCGGGGAAGACCCCCTGGAAGAGGAAAGATCCATATTATTGCCTGGGAAATCTCATGGACAGAAGAGCCTGGTGGGTTACAGTCCATGGGCTCACAAACAGTCGACCACAATTTACCGACTAAACAACAACAACAAATATAGAGCCAGGTGGGATGCCCAGTGCTCCAGGGATCACAGAAGCAGGCTGATTCCCAGAGTTGGAGCCATGAGCCCCTTCCAGCCAAGCCCTGGGAGTGGGAAGAAGTCAAATAAAGGCGCCTCCTTACTTCCGGGAGTCCTCACTAATGTCTGATTCCCTTCTATCAGGAAGTCTTCCCGGGGGCCTGGGGCTGTGCCCACACAGCTGTCTCCTCCCTTGAAGGGAAAGCTGTGATGGGAACACTTTTCTCTAGGGAGGAAATGGGCAGGGACTGACTTTTGTGTCCCACCAGTATGCAAATCATCTTGTGAGACAAGTGATTTTACAGGAAAACACATCCTGTTCCCTCTATCACATTTCCCTTGACGTCTGGGGGAACCTGTTGGGGTGGTCAGGGTTAGAGAGACTGTTCTGGGAGCTCCTGATCACCAGCCCGTATACCCCAGGAGTCAGAGGGCTGGTGAAGGCCAGAGCCTGTAGGCTGGACACCCTGGTCTTGGCAGCTGAAAAGGGAACTGGCCTAGGTCCCCTCTCCAGCCTGGTTCCTCCAGCCAACAGGGAAGACAGAGGAGCCCAGTGGAGCAGTGTCTGGGGAGCCAGTTACTTGGCTTCCAGGGCTGACTCAGCCCATAATCCACTATGGACAAGTCATTTCTGTCTCTAGGTCTTAGTTTCCTGATCTATAAAATGAGACAGTTAAATTAGATCAATTGTTTGCAACTTGGGGAACATAGATCCTTAAATGATAAATGGGCCTCAGGAGGTTGGTGCTGCCCACAGTTGCATGCACATATCTATGCATGTGCATATTTTTCTGGGGAAGTGTGCAAAGCTGTCGTCAGTTCATGGTGAGGGGAGAAGACTGATAATCAGACAAAAGGTTTGGTGATCTCTGTGGTCCCTTGAGCTGACTGCTGGGTAGATGGAAGCTTCTTGAGGACAAGGGTGTGATTTATAACAACAGCATAACATGATATCTGACACCAAGGAGATGCTTGTTAAATATTTCCAATGAAAGAATGAAATGCTGGGTAAAGATGACAGCAAAAGATGGAGGTGTTCACCAGGGTAGAATCCCAGCTGTGTGAGTTGAGGTGGCCAGCGATGACGAGGCTGGGGAGGGGACAAGGTGGTGGGAAATGAAAGAAATGTATCTGAAAACCCACCCTGGAATGTGCACAGTCCGTGGGCTATCTGGCTTGGGTTTCTCATCTCTACCAGACATACACAGCTCTAGCTCCTCTTGGTTCCTTAGGGAAAACTGAGCCAAGCTAGACTCAGCCCAACGTACAGCAACTAAATTGGTTTGGTTGCCACAATTAAAATTCTCAAGTTTCTCCAACCAGAAAAATCCATAGAACCTAAACAGTGTAGACTCCTGCCTGATCTCTGAGGGTCACTAGAGCACCTACAGGAGTGAGAGTAAAGCAGTGAGTAAGTGCTAAGTCACTTCAGTTGGGTCCAACTCTTTGTGACTCTGTGGCCTATAGCCTACTAGGCTTCTCTGTTCATGGCATTCTCCAGGCAAGAATACTGGAGGGGGTTGCCATCATTCCCTTTTTCAGAGGGTCTTCCCAACCCTGGGATCAAACTTGGGTCAGCAAACTCGGGGGCAAGCCAACTCCTCATCCTGGACACCACCAGCCTTGCCACTTCAGCCTCCGCCCTCGTGGCCCTACTGGGACCCCTGGCTGAACTCCTTCATTTTGTAGCATCTTTGTGCTTTCTTTCTCCACTCACACCTTCTCCTTTGCCTACAACTATATACTCGTCTCTACGTTGGCCTCTCCTGGCCTTAATTAAAATGCCTTCACAAGTTTTTTTATGGCCTGGTAAAATGCTTGTGATTTGGTGTTATGTGAGAAAAAAAGAGAGAGAGATACAAATTGTGTATCTATAGTAAAGCCTCAACCCCCTAAAATAAACTGATATTAGTAGGAATATGGATGCTATATACATTACAATGTTATATGATTTATATATTTATGTATATGTCTAATATTATAATACTTCAGTGCTGTGTCTTAAGACCATATTATTTCTCCCCTATTTCTCCATTCAGGAAGTGTGCTTAAGTGAGAGGCATGCTGGGAACTCAACAGCATGCCTGGCAGGGGAGACTATAAACAGGAAAACCACATGGTCTGGAACACCGAGGTTCTGGGCAGGCATGCTCTGGAGCTGGCTAAAGGAAGCTCATTCCGCCATCATGCTCTTGGGAGGCCAGGCCTGGGAAGAGAGGTTCCAGCTGGTTGGGCCCTTCCAGGGAGGACCTCAGCCCACAGGGAGTAGAGAGGTGGGATGGGCGCAGGACCCAGCAGGATCCAGTTATCTTGCAGAGGGGGTGACAATGGCCAGAGTCAGGTCTGGGGCTCAGGATTGAGCCTCCCTTCCTGCTGGGGGTACCTGCCAGGGTTCAATCCTTGGGACTCTGCTCTTCCTTCTCCAGGGGGCTCTCTTCGAAAACCACACCCTCATCATGGTTGTTGCTGATGTCTCCATGTTTGCAATGGATAGTGAAGGAACATGTTCATGGGGTCACGGAGAGACTGTTTATGAGATCTTTGTCACTTTGCAGAGGAGGAAAGGATCTAGATGAGTTAGGTGACTCCCCCCCCAAGGGTCTCCCATCCTGGGTGACCTGGGCCTTTTTGTCACCTTCTCTTTCACTGTGTCTCCATCTCCCATAGATCAACTGTAAGGTATTACACTGGCTAAACAAGCATTTACAAACTCTTAGTAGCCTGGAAAGAAATCGCCACTTAGTCATGAGTGGGTGTGAGCAACTGGGTTGAAGACATTCCCCCTGCACAACCCCACACCTAGTCCACATCATCGTCAAACTGTCCCAGCCTGTGTCACGGCAACTCCCTGGCCTTGGGAGGAGTCCCGAGCTGGTGGTTTGTCTTCCTTTTCCTTTGCTCTTCTACCCTTGCTGAGAGCATTGGGAGGAGCTGCCTTTGCAGTTGTCCATTTGTAGATTACTATGAAAATAATCATAGACTATAGTAGTGTTGTCTCCATTCTACTAATATCTAAACCAAGAAATGCTTTGGCCACCTGATACAAAGAGCCAACTTATTGGAAAAGACCCTGATGCTGGGAAAGATTGAAGGCAGGAGGAGAAGGGAGCAACAGAGGATAAGATGGTTGGATGGCATCATCGATTCAATGGACATGAGTTTGAGCAAACTCCAGGAGATAATGAAGGATAAGGAAGCCTGGTGTGCTGCAGTTCATGGGGTCACAAAGAGTCAGACACAACTAAGCAACTGAACAACAACTGTATTCCCAGAACTTCCATGGGTGAACTTCCAGTGAGCAGAACAAATCCTTATCCTGTATTGTCATAGAAATATACTGGACGAAGTATTTCAGCCTTGGATGCTGCTGCTGCTGCTGCTAAGTCGATTCAGTCATGTCCGACTCTGTGAGATCCCATAGACGGCAGCCCACCAGGCTCTCCCATCCCTGGGATTCTCCAGGCAAGAACACTGGAGTGGGTTGCCATTTCCTTCTCCAATGCATGAAAGTGAAAAGTGAAAGTGAAGTTGCTCAGTCGTGTCCGACTCTTAGTGACCCCATGGACTGCAGCCCCCCAGGCTCCTCCGTTCATGAGATTCTCCAGGCAAGAGTACTGGAGTGCGGTGCCATTGCCTTCTCCATCAGCCTTGGATGACACCTACATAAACCCACAACAATGCTGGCTCAAAAGCTTCCACTATAGGGACTTATGTTGCCTGTCTAGAACAACACCTCCCTCCTTTAGGGGAACTCCTCTTTCACCATTCCAACATGAAATTATGGAAAGAGCTGCCAATCAAATGTGTTGCTCCCAGGTTCACAGAGGTGAGTGTGTAACCCAGTTGGGGCTAGTCATAGAACCCTAGGGGCTCCCTAGCTACAGTGCTTGGTCTAGAAATAGTCATATGACCAAAGTTAAACTAATGAGAATGCCTCCATAGCTTTTTCATTTAAGTTTTAAAAATTAAGTCTAAATACATAATTTGTTATCACTGAAAAAATTCAAGCCTGACAGTCTCCTATGACCCCCCCCACCCCTAATCTTTGTCCCTCACCAGAACTTTCTCTATGCATTTGGGCACATTTAGAAATATATATTATAAACATACACACAGACATACCTATTATTACTTCAAACTTTTGTTTTTGTTTATACTTTAGTGACACCATATTGTATGTATCATTCTGCAAATTACTTTCTTCATTTGCCAAGATATCTTAGGGGTTTATGTCAATGTATATTTCATTCTTTTTAAATTTCCATGTTTTCAGAGTATAAAAGATACTATAGTTTAAAGATGGACTTTTAAGTTATTCCTAATTTTGTGCTACACACAACACTTCAAATAACACCCTTGCCTATATTTCCTTATGTACACGTGTGAGAGTTACTGGTCAGGATTTTGAGAAGTGGCATCATCAGAGTAATAATATTCACATTTTTTTTTATAGTTTGCAAATTGTTTTTTTTTTTTCCTTTGGCTGCAGTGGTAGCTCTGCTGGCAAAGAATCTGCCTGCAATGCAGGAGACCCCGGTTCAGTTCCTGGGTCAGGAAGATCCCCTGGAGAAGGGAAGGGCTACCCACTCCAGTATTCTTGCCTGGAAAATTCCACAGACAGAGAAGCCTGGCAGGCCCCAGTCCATAGGGTTGCAAAGATTCAGACTTGGACTCGACTGAGGAACTTTCACTTTCAAGGCATTCGAATTTCCCCAACCAGGAACTGAACCCACGCCCCCTGCAGTGGAAGCAGAGTCTTATAACCACTGGACCACCAGGGAAGCCCTTTAAAATCACAACAGAGGGAGTTCCTTGGTGTTCCAGTGGTTAAGACTCTGCACTTTCACTGCCCGCCACCCCGCCACCCTAGGGTATGGGTTTGATCCCTGGTAAGGGAACTAATATCCCACAAGCCACAGAGCAAGGCCAAAAAAAAAAAAAAGAGGATAAATAGGGTCAACTGTCCCTCTAAAGTGGCTGGAACAAGTTACATCCCCTCCAGCAGTATATCAGAGTGTTAGCATCTCTATTTTCCCCGTTCTTCACTGATAGTTGAGAGTATCAGAGTTGAACATTTTTGAAATCTGACGACTGAAAAATGGTATGTTGCTGTTTGCCAAGATATCTCAGGGGTTTGTGTCAGTGCTGGCACTGGTGGGAGGGGCTCTCTCTACCCTGGCACAGCCCTGAGAGCTTCGGGGAACCAACACCCAAAAGAGGAGGGTGAGTCCTGAGGGCGTCCATGAACCCAATTGTTCTCTCTCCACAGTCTCCACAGTCAGCTTAAGTGAACTAACGCCTCCTCCTCTGGGGCCCAAGCTAATTACAGCTGTGTTTCTATTACTTCAGCCAAAAGATCAAACTTCTCATTAAAAGGGATAGATGGCCATCATGTCTGTCATTCTTGTCACTGAGTTCACAAAGCTTACACTAATTCTCTTGTCTCTTTCAATGTTCCTTTTTTCTCTTCTTTTCCATTCCTTTCCTCTCTCCTTGCTCTCCGCATTCACACATCTCTTGCCCTAGGCACCATATTCAGGTGTCCAGATCTCACAGGAAGGTCCTTTCCAGGGAGGGGAGGGTAGAGCAGCTAAGAAAGCCCCTGGGAACAGCGGATGGAAAGAGTATTTGCCTGACTCTGGTTGGAGTCTTTGCAGAGTGAAAACAGACATGCTCAGAACCCAGTTTCTCTGCTTTGGCCTTGTCAGAGATGGCTAAAATCAACATCAATGGAAGGGCCAACATCTCTGTTTCAAGGTAGATAGAAAAAAATAAGAAAGAAAGAAAAGGAAGAGAAAGAGCAAGAAAGAAAGACACAATAAAAGGAACGGCTCTCTCTCTTTGGTTTAATTAACATACCCCCCCCACTGTTTTTGTTAAAAAACCTACATAGCGGTTACATTAGAGACAGACACAACATAAACACATAAACACAGGCTGTCAATGTTCTTTTGATGGTAGTGTGTGTTTATTGTTTTATTTTATTAACAAAAGTGTGAGAATAAGATGCTGAATCACATCCGATTCAGACTAGAGGGGCTCAGCTCACGCTTTCCTCCTGTAAACACACTGGGCTTGCTATTCTCTTGGCTGACCTAACACTGAGAGCAAGTCACTGTCAAATGTGTTTCTCGTTGACATGACCTACGGCGCTAGAGGGTTCTGAGAACAATTCTTTTCAGATACAAGGTCATTTCACCCTGGAATAATTCTGAGAAGGAGAAATGGAATAGGGACAGCATCCCCATGTCAGAAAGTAGGGACCTTGCAGAAAGAGACTGTGTCCTTTAAGACCAAACAGTGACAGCAGAATGACTCAAAAGACTTCCCTCCCAAGAGTGGACATCTAAGAGAAAACTGCCGGAGAAAGCCGGGCTAGGCTGGGATATCGAGGTGGGAGGCCGAGCAGAGGGAAGGAGGTGCACCCCCAGGATGGCTGCAGGGCCAAAACGGGGACTTGGGAGAAGGGTCTCCTACACTGAGGATTAATTCACAGTGAGAGCCTGTGAGGGGGTGACAACCTCTCATCATGGCCCCATAAATCTTTAGTACAATACCCCCACCCCATACACACATGCCCTACCCCATACACACATGCCCTACCCCACCCCCATATCTGGAGGAAAAAGTTTTTTTCTAGAAACTGGTAAAGGGGCTGAATTTTACATTCTGTTAGCTGGGGTCAAGATAGCTCACAAGCAAGAGAGGGCAATCTGTGAGGCATCAGTGTATGCATATTTGTTCTATCCTTAAGCATCCCCAGGACTTCCTTGGTAAAGAAATGGTAAAGAATCTGCCTGCAATGTGAGAGACCTGGGCTCGATCCCTGGGTTGGGAAGATCCCCTGGAGATCCTTCTCCAGGGGCAACCCACTTCAGTATTCTTGCCTGGGAAATCCCATGGACAGAGGAGCCTAGCAGGCTACAGTCCACGGGGCTGCAAAGAGTTAGACCCAATTGAGTGACTTTCACTAAGTATCTCCAATATCTAGAATGGTGATTGGCACACAGTGGATACTCAGAAAATATCTGTGGAGTAGATATATACAATTCCTCATGTACACACTCTTCACTGTGACCTCCTCCTTCAAAGTCTGTTCAGCATTCAATAAGACTCTGCTGTGACTGAGTCAGATCCTCACTCAGGGCACTCAGCGCCCAGCCCTGCTGTCCCAGGGAAGTCCTCACCAAGATCTCGGTTCCCCTCTCCTGTCGGAGAAGCAGGGAGATAAGATGTATCCTGAGGAAGCTCTCCAAGTTCTGCCAGTGAGAGCAGGGCAGGGTGTGGGGTGGGGAGGCCTGCCTTTTTTGCTTACGGCCAGGGCAGGGCAGCGGACTTGTCCACCTGGTCCACCTGGTTCTCAATACAAGGCCTCAGGTCTGCCCCCTACTGTGGGAACAAAGGAACTTCGCCCAGAGCACCAACTCACCAACTCCTCTGAGCTGTAGCACTTTGCTCTGTGCTAGGGTGAAGCAGCCACTCTCACATGTGTTAGGATAGGTGACTCTGGGCAAAGACCTAACCTTTCCCAGCCCCAGGTCACTCATGCATAAAGGAGGAGGCAGCTCCCTCTCTGCTCCCCTGACAGTGTCTTGGTGAGGGTCAAATGAGCTCAGACATGGGAAAGCACCTTGAACTCTGTAAAGCCAGGCCAGGTGTGGTTGTGCTGTTTTCTAACGTAGGCCTCTGAACAAACACACACTACACTACCCCCAAGTGCAGAGCTTACACCTTCGTTTTCCTCCATTCCTCAGCCCAGGCCCCACTGTGCAAGCTGCTGGTGGCTGGGAGCGGCATGCTCCTGGGGCCACCAACTGGGCCTGGATGCGACCAACACCTTGGGGGATGCTGATGGCCGGAGGAGAGCCCTGGTCCCCTCACTAGTTAGGCCTCACAAGCAGAGGCAGCAAGCTGTCCATCCAGGTGGGGAGCCACGGACACGTGGAAGGTCACAGTAGCTTGGGTTCGATGCTAGTTAACCAGAAGGGGGAGGCCATCAGGGCAGGCATGTTTCCCCAGGCAACCCTGAGCCCCACATGAAGTCCCAGGGCAGGCTGAGGGATGCAGAGGCTGGGTCTTCTCGTGACCTCAGACAAAGGAAAATCCCTGAGGCCCTGGTAGGCAGGGGGCAGTGAGGCACCCCTATGGATGTCTGTCCTGTATTTAGCAAATAAAAATACAGGACAGATACCCAGTCAGACCTGAATTTCAGATACACATCAAATACTTTAAAAATATAAGTATATCTCATGTTTGGGATATACTTATGCTAAAAAATAAATTTTTGTTGTTGTTGTTGATCTGAAATGCAAATTTAACTGGACATTCCCTATTTTATCTGGAAACCCTGTCACCTCCACCAATGCCCGAGGGTAAAAGGGCTCAGGAAGCCCAGTCCCTTCCCAGAGTCTGGAGCCACAGCTCACTGGAGGTTCCAGGAACTCTCCCGAGAGGCCACTTGCTGGGTGCCTGCCAAGACTGTGTCCTCAGTTGGTGACCCACGTAGCCCAGCGCTGGGTAGAAGAGGAGAAGGACCATGACAGTAGGGGGAGCAAGGGGTTCCCTCAGGTGTTCATGCTTGCTTCTGTGAGGTGACATTAGCCCGTCTCCTTCACAGGGTCTTGTCCACATGGATGGAGGTCATGGTGGGCACTGCTTTCACTTATTACGAGCCCTCTTCCAGAGAGGTTGTTGTTGCAGGGGCCACACATGCCTTTGTTCAGGTAAAGAGGGTAAAGCACTCCTTCCCTGGCTCAGCTCTTACGTGTGGTGTCCCCCGTGTCCCTCCCTCTTCCCCCAGCCATCTCACCCTCTGCTTGGCTCCAGTCACCACCTACAGAGAGCTCCAGGCCTCTTTACAGGAATAAATTACAATTTTCTCAGGGTTGACATCATCCCAGGAGCCACTGCTCACAGGTAGGTCATCCACTCTCATCTGAACCATGGAAATAGCCTTCTGGCTCCTTGGCATGCCACCCTCAGGCCCCCCACTTAAAACCTCTCACTGGAACCTCTCATTGGTCTTGGGATAAAGTCAAAACACCTCACCCATTTTCTGCTCTCAGGCAGGCACATTTCTTGTCATGTCACATAGTGGCCAGCACTGTCCCTCTTCCCCAGCTCACTGTCCAGTCAAAAGCCTTGCAGTTGCCCTAACAGCTCTGCCCTTTCCCGGCAAGCCTCTTGCATCATAGACCTCAGTGCCCTTCATGAATTCCTTTAAATATTTCCTTCATTTCTGTGACCTTCCATGTCCTTCCCTGTAGAATGGTGATATTTACTGCCCTGCCAGGCTTCTTAGGGTCTCAGAGAATCAAATGAGAAAAGGGATGTAAAACTATTTTGTAAGCTGGGAAGTTGTGAGATGCAAAGAACAGAATGACAAGCAATCCAGAGAGGCTTACAAGCCTCCCTATAAGCTGACCTCAGATGCCCACAGGAAGGACAGGGGACAACTAGGGAAAGGGACCAAGGAAATGATGGTATGGGAGCAGGTATGTGAATGGGTGGGTGGGTTGAGCCTCGATGGGGGCTTCTAGTGGAGCAGCCATAACACATGGGGTTTGGGCCTGCATGGGAACCCCCGGGGAGGCAGGGTGGTGATGAGGGGTGTAGGAGAGGGGGCTGTGGCCCCTTCCTTCCAGCTCAGCAGGATGAGTCATCCGGAGCTGCCAGCCCAGATCTCACCTTCCTCCACTGGAGGCTGGGCTGAAATGGTCTAGAGGATGGAGCATGGAGACGCAGTACAGAGGGTGAGTCACAGAGCTGAGTCAGAGCCCACTCAGCCCTTTTCAGGGCTCTGACGAAGGCTGTGCCAGCACAGTGGCATTCTTCCAGCCTTGTCCCTTCACACACACACACACACACACACTTCTCCACACACACACACACACACACACACACACACACTTCTCCACACACACACACACACACACACACACACACACACACACACACACACACACACACACACACACACACACACACACACTTACTTCTCCAGATCAACTGGATTTCTCCAGCTCAATTCAACATGCCTCCCCTGACTGCTAGCCTTACTAATTTCCCATTGTTTACCAGGGTCTGTGAAATCCTACTGGGTCTCCAATGTAACAGACCCACAGCAGGGGGAATGAGGGAGAGAGCGGGTCTAAGACACAGCCCCTCAACACTGGGACAAGCTGGGCAGTCACTGCTCAAACACCCCATGTTCTGGGGGGAAACACTGAGCCTAAAGATGTATCTATGAAGATTTTACCAACATTCTGTTTTCTTCTTCAAAGGAGGCTTTGACACATGTAAGCATAACCTGAGCTCATGGTCACAAAATAGGTTCCAGTGTGATCTGTCCACTTTCAGTATGAAGACTGACTTTTGGCTTTGAATCTGTAACAGAAAGAACTGCTTGCTTGTATCAGAGAATATACAATAACAGGACTGGGATGACTTAGAAGTCATCAACTTCAATCTAACTGCTTCATTTATAGAGATAAGAACTCAAATCCATAGAGGAAAAGGAAGCAAAGTCTTTGGATAATTTCCAACAATTCTGCAGTTTTTAACAAATATAACATTTACTACAAAAATAAACCGTATTACAAAAAGAATGAAAAAGAAAAACCGCATTAATCCCAACACTCTAATATACCAATGATATCATTTTGCTACTATTTATTTACTGTTTCTTTTTGTACAACTGTAACCATGGAATGAATGAAAGTTGCTCAGTCACATCCAACTCTTTGCAACCCCATGGTCTGTCCATGGAATTCTCCAGGCAAGAATACTGGAGTGGGTTGCCATTCCCTTTTCCAGGGGACCTTCCTGACCCAGGGATCAAACCCAGGTCTCCTGTATTGCAGGCAGATTCTTTAACAACTGAGCTAAAGGGGGGTTCCAACTATAACCATACATGCATATAATTTTGTATATTACTTTTTCACTTGACTTTACTTTCTCAGCATTTCCACCATGTTATGAGAGTCTTCAAAACCATCATTTTTAATGACTATATAGTATTCCAGCATGGAGATGGTCATAATTCTTTTCAAGACTTGTTTAACCATTCCTTTATTGAAGGACATTTAAGTTATACCCAGATTTTGCCTATCATCATACTAAATATTATTTTCACTTATTTCCTTGAGTTCAATAGACTCCCATAAGTTGCTCTAAAGTAAAAAGTGTGAACATTTTTAAGTCTCTAAATATATGTTAATAAATTTCTTTAAGATTGTACTACTTAGGGACTTCCCTGGTGGTCCAACAGCTAAGACTCCATGCTCCCAACAAGGGGGCCTTAGTTCAATCCCTGAGTCTAGACCCAGGGTCTAGTTCAACTAAGACCCAGGCCTTAGTTCAATCCCTGGGTCAATCAGGGAACTAGACCCAACATGCTACAACTAAGAGTCTGCATGCCACAACAAAGATCAAAGATCCCACGTGTGGCCAAGACCTGGCACAATCAAATAAATAAATAAACAAAATTTCTTTAAAAAGAAAGATTGTACTAGTTAAACTATTGCCAGCAGAACAAAGGCCTATTTTCACTGCCTCTTTACCCTCCATTTAATACCATGGCTTAAAATAAAATACTTCATCCATTTCAACAAGTGACCAAAATGTAAATGCTTCTACCTTCTGACTCACCAATTCCCCTGCTAGAATTAAGGAAATCATCTAGTGTGTACTGACTGTGCAAAGTTGTCCACTGTGGAGTAAAATGGTGGGATACCAGGTATCTTAAAATGGACAAGTGCATTAAAAGTCTACACAGAGGGGCATTATTGGGGAAGACTTCAATGTTTTACTTTATACACTTCTGTGTTGTTTTAATTCTTCCATGAGCATGTATTACTTTTTTTTAAAATTTTCTTGGCTGAGCCACATGGCATGTGGGATGTTAGTTCCCCAACAGGAATTAAATCCCTGCCCCTTGCATTGGAAGCACAGAGTCTTAACCACTGGACTGCCAGGGAAGTCCTGAGCATGTATTACTTTTATAATTAGCAGATGACAAAGATATTTCCATATCAGAGAGAAAAAAAAAAAAAACCCTTGCAGAAACCAGCAAGTTTTCATGGCAGTAAGTGCTGGTTCAGTACATCAGAACCTCTGCCCTTAAGCCTTACATGACCTCAAATTTTCTGTCAAATGGTCACGATACTACTAATGTCACAGGGTTATTGTGTCACTTAAATGAGATCATTCCTGTAAAATGTTTAGCACAAAGCCTTGCATTTAGTAAGCATGAATAAATGTTAACTACATTATTATTTCCTTCTGACATTTTTTTGAGTCCCCTACCCACAACCTTAGCCACTGTTTCTTACCACGATTCCAATAACTCTCAGCCTCCAGGGAACAAAGCCTGCGTGAAGCCACGTTAGCCACATACCTTCCCTGAGAATTCTGTTTGGCAAATCATCAGCCATTAACCCCAGAACAACACAAAGGCGTGATTCGGGAGGGAGCGAGTGGTGCACGTATGTGTGTGGGCAGTGCACTTGAGCGCGAGTGAATGCCCCTTCATTCCAGATGGTGATGAGGACGCTCGGCACTCGAGACTGGCAAAAATGAGAACACTTGTTTTCAGAAGAGCAACAGCTGGGGGGAAAAACAACCCAGAGAAGTAAAAATAAAACTATCTGATTTTTTTAAAAATTGAAATTTCCAAGCACTCATCATGCTTAGAATCTCAAATACCTTATGCTTATTTTCAGAAAAAAAAAAATAAATAAATAAAATAAAACAAAATCTACTTTTTTAGAAAAAAGAGCTGCAGAGAACAGCACTAAGCTGAGAGGCAATGTTGTATGAAATTCAGTTAGGACCTGCAGTCAGACCCCTTGGGCCCAAAGCCTGGCCCTTCCCCTGACTAGCTCTGTGAATATGGCCAAGTTAATTCATCATTTTCTTTTTTTACATAATTAAAACAATTTTTTTTTTCTTTGGCTATTCCTCAAAGCATGTAGAACTTCTCTGACCAGGGATCAAACCCAAGCCCCCTGCAGTGGAAGTAAAGAGTCTTAACCTCAGTTTCATCATCCCTAAAATGGGAACGATAAAAATACCTACTTCATGGAGTTGTGAGGATTAAGCGAGTTAATATGTACACATAAATGCTCTATAAGTAGTGGCCATTACTGTTTTTGTTCCTGGCTGTTTGCTCTGAGCAGGCATGAGCTGGGAGAACCAACAGTCAGGGAACAGTTCTGAGAGTCCTCTCTATAGACATGGCCATGGAAGGAGGGACAGCCCAGGTCTGCAGGCAAAGGTTTTGTGTGGTCTCAATCCTTCCTGAGACAAGAGTCCAGGTGAAGGACCCCTGCCTTTCCCAAGGCACCAGGCCCTGGCAGTCTCATAGAGGAGGGGAAGGGGCTGGGCTGGGGGTGGTGGAGGGGTTACTACAGTCAGGCAGAGGGAGGCTGACCTTGAGCGCTGCTGCTCCTAGAATGACCTCTGATTACATGGCCCAGGAAGGCAGTGAGGACCGCTGGGCAGCTTCCTGTCTGGAGACCAAGGCCTTGCAGTCCAGAGGCTTGGAGCAGAGGGGCAGGGCCAGTGGGAGTGGGTGGAAGTGGAGGCGCTGCTGTGGGTGACAAGCCTGGAGGGGACTTTGGCGGAAGGACAGAGGGTACTGGAAAGGTTGCGGGGGGGGGGGGGGGTGGCCAGGCTGAGGCAGTGGTCAAGGTGAGAGACGGAAGGTGGGGGAAGGAAGAAGAAGGGGAGAGGGGGCTTTGTGGCGGGGTGGAGGTGAGAAGGAAGGGGGAGGTTAGGGGGACAGTGGAGGTGTGTGTGTGTGTGTCGGGCGGGGGGGGGGGGGGGTCCGGGGAGATGACCAGGACAGCAGGGCCCCTTCTGCTCCTTAGACTATGGCTGTTTTCCGATCCTCCTTCCCTTCTCCCCAGCAGAAACGCGGCCTCGGCCTTTCTGGCCTTTTCTGGCCCCATTGCTCATCCACACGCCTCCTCCTCCGACGCGCTTGTCAGGCAGCCGCTGGGGAGGACGCGGCGGGAGCCTCAAATGCCACCTACTCCCGGCCTCTCTCCCAGTTGATGCTTCTATTTTAGGCACCACGTTATTTCCTGCTGTGATTTTTTCAGCCTTCTAATTCGGGCTCTGAGGTAAGCCGTGACATCCGCTCTGGCTCCCCGCAGCCTCCCCCTCCCGTCCCCTGAAAGCTGTGCCTCCTCGACCCCTCTCTGCTGCACCCCAGCAGCTTCACGGACTCACTCAGCCACGCCCAACCCAAAAAACAGGCCTTTAAGGAGGAGGGACATTCCCCCTGTTCTGGGTGAGAGAGGCCAGCTAGAATATACTTCTAGGCAAGGATCTGGGGGAAAAAAATGACAAGGAACCAGGATAAATGACACCACTGTGTTCCAGATCCACCAGGGGGACTGCAGGGGCTTCCATTTCAGTGGTTTTCAACTTTGCCAGAGAGACAAGTCCCCTTTGAGAATCTAATGAAAGTTATGCACCCTCTTTCCAAAAAATGTCCTTAGGCAACCCCCACCCCCACCCCTCCACTACACACACACACACACACACACACACACACACACACACACACACACACACACACTTCAGTTCTGCCTCTAAGGACAGGGCTATACATGAGACCCTAGGTGTCCCAAGACCCCAGATTAAAAGCTCCAGCACAGAGGTCCTGAGTACTCATCTCCTCCCAACCATGCTCACCACTCCCTTCTGCTGTTCCCCTCCCCTATGGTAGGCCTCCTTATATTTAATCAGTGCATCTGTATGTTTAAGGATTTCACTCCCAAATGGGCAAAGGGAGGCTGGATTGTAAAGTGCTTATTGGGGGTTGGGGGCATGCTCTGGGTCTACATTCTGATTCCTCACCTGGACCTGCCTGACCCTATTATCACCTCAAACTCAACATGTCTAGAAATAAATTCGTCATCATTTCCCACCCAGCTTTTCCTCCCAGCTCCCCTTCTCTGTTTGGGGCATGACCTCCTCCTGGTCACACAGGCACAAAGGATCCACCAGCTTTGACTGTTCTCTTTCCCTCTCCTCCATGCATGCATCCGATACTGTCCATCCCTGCTGGTGTCTCTCTGGCGTCCACCTCTTTCCTCCCTCTCTGTCTCCAATCACCTAACCCTGGCTCTTGGCTCTGATAGCTGAAACAGCTTCCTGGCTAGTTGTTCTGCCCACAGTGTCTCCATTCTTTAAAATAAGTCAACTTCTGAGTCAGGATCCACCTCCACTAGAACTTCCCTGACCATCTGAACTACTCTAGCACATCTTTCCTGTTCCACTCACTTTACCAGTACATATTATCTTGCCAGGTGCTTTATCTCCTTTTACTGTTTATTTCTATATATATATATATTTTTTTTTTGGGGGGGGGGGTTGTGCTGAGTCTCAGTTGTGGCACACAGGATCTTTGATCTTCATTGTAGTGTGCAAAACCTTTAGTTACAGCATGCAAACTCCTTTGCAGCATATGGGACCTAGATCCTCAACCAGAGATCGAACCTGGGCCCCCTGCATTGGGAGGCACAGAGTCTTAGCCACTGGACCCTGAAGGAAGTCCCTCCTATTGCTGTTGAGCTTTTTACCTTCTTCACCTAAATGAGAAGCTCTTGGAGCTCTTTCTAGCCCCTGATCTGAGCTTACCTGGGACCAGCTCCATGCCTGGCACTGCACCCTGGCATGTAACACAAGTGTTTCTGATTCCTCATTGTCTCCCCTATTTTTCAGTCTGGCCACTCCAGCCCTCTTTTATTTATTTATTTATTTATTTATTTTAATTAACTAAGGAGTGCCTTCCACCAGAAAGCAGAGAACCCAAATCCCAATGCCTAGAGGGACCAGCAGGTCATGAAATGTCAGCTTACCCAGGTGTGAGCTGACAGGGTACGGAGGAATGTAGATCCCATGACCCCACTCCAGAGGGCTTGCTGCAGCTCAGCCCCCCTTCATCACCATTGGGCTCAGTGTGGCTAGATTGTACAGCTTTTCCAAAGAAACACCAAATTTGGATTTTTACAGGAAGCTTCCCAACTTTTAACACACTGTGCAGGACAAAAAAAGGACACAGCTACAAGATAAATTCAGCCTGCAGGTAACCCTAGACATAAAGGTTTCCTGCCTTGTAATTATTTTTGATGTGTCAGAAAGCACTTTGGATGCAAGGTTCCTAGTTAATAGTTATGTCAATAATAAACTGTGTGACCTTGGGTAAGTTATAGTCCTCTCTGGGCCTCAGTTTCCTCATCTGAACAATAAAAAAAATCCTATTAAATGATCCCTAAAACCTTTCAACATGGTTATTCTCTGGTTCTGTGGCTTATACCAAACAGTAATTTTAGGATTTCCCTAAAGAGGGAAATCCTGTTTAATTGAATCGTCTGGTAAATGAGATTTACCCTAAATACACAATGAACATAGATAACCACATTTCAAAGAACTAGAACACAATAAGTCATTGGTTAGCTAAAATTCTCCAGGGTTAACTGGAAAATCCCCTTTTAATCAAGCTTATTGTTAAAAGACTTTCTAAAATACCGGAGTTCGGCTTCCTGCCTTTCTAAGCACGGGAGATGCAGCCGTGCTGGGCAGGCGAGGCGAACTGTTGAGTCAATGTCTGGATGGCCCTGCCACCTGGGCCGCAGGGGCAGCAGCAGAGCTGAGGGAGGTCCTCTCAGGACACTGCAGCCAGGGGACTGCTGGGGGTCAAGGACCAGCTGGCTGGGGCCAGATCGCTGCACTGGGACCTCATCAGCCTCTTTGCAGGACTCCAGGGCTTAACATCCACGTGGAAAGTGGGAATTACCTCACTCCTAAGCTGGGAATTCATTGAAAACTGGCACTGGCGGGATGTGTGTTGAGGCTGAAAGTCATGACATGACCCCAAGCTCCTTCCCTCTAAAAAGAGTAAGAGTGTGAAGCCCAACGGATCTTAGTCAGAATCCACACTCTTCCACTCCTAGATGTGTAACTTTAGGCAAACACCTCCTCCCTTCTGATCTCAGTTTCTTCAACTATAAATTGAAGATTACAGTACTCTTAAGAAGAATGGTTACGAGCACTAAAATATTGTGTCTGCTAAATGGCTGGTGTGGTGTTTGGGAGTTAGTGCTAGATAAGGGGAAATTCTTATTCCATTAGGAAGTAAAAGCTTTTATTGCTTAAAATCCAGTCTGATTTTGCAGGTCGTTTTTTTCCTTTTCTTTTTTTTAAAATTAATTTTTATAAGAATATAGTTGCTTTGTAATGCTGTGTTACTTTCTGCTGTAGAGCAAAGTGAATCAACCGTACGTCCACATCCACCCCCTCGCTTCTGGACTTCCTTCCCGTTCCAGTCACCAGAGACCATTAAGTAGAGTTCCATGCACTATACAGTAGGTTCTCATTAGTTATCTATTTTATACATAGTATTAATAGTGATCATGTATTGATCCTAAGCTCCCAATCCTCCACCCCCTCAGTTTTTTTCTTAATAGGGTTAGAAAGTCACTCTCAGTCACCTTCCATTTTCCAGGACAGACATCTCAGAAACAGTTTACAGAGTCAGATGTTGTCTCTTGCTTCCTCCTCCCTTCTATCCTATGCTATCATTCTGAAATACAGACAGGCAGCCTTAAAATCAGAGCCAGGATCTTGATTTTACAACTAATTCTTGATTCAGTCAACAATCATCAATAGGTGGAAAAGTTCGGGGCTTCCTTGGTGGCTCAGTGGGAAGAAATCCATCTGCCAATACAGGAGACATGGGTGTGATCCTTGGTCTGGGAAGATCCCACATGCCGTGGAGCAACTAAGCCCCTGTGCCACTACTGTGTTTGTGCTTTAGAGCCAGGGAGCTAGAATTACTGAGCCCACATGCCACAATACTGAAGCCCGAGCTCCCTAAAACCTGTGCTCTGCAACACAAAAAGCCACAGCAATGAGAAGCCCTCACACAGCAACTAGAGAGTAGCCACCGCTCGCCGCATCTAGAGAAAAGCCCGTTAGCAACAAAGACCCGGCACAGCCAGAATCAAATAACTAACTAACCAAATAAATAAAAAATAGATGGAAAATTTTGATGAGGGCAGAGTATTCACAGGCTTAAAGTATCTCTTCTTAAATTACTTACTAATTAAAAAGCGAAAAATAGTAACTTTACCACAGAGAAACCTAGCCAACACCTCCCGGCCCTAATGACGGCAGTTAACATCACCAGTCCCGGGACACACAGATAGCACGCTGGCTCCTGAGATGATGCGCTGAGATGCACAGTAGCACTTCTGTGAGATTCCTGCCAACAAATGCCTACCTTTAATCCAATCACTAACAAACATCAGACTAACCCAAGCAAAAGGACATTCTACAAAATGACTGAGGGATTTCCTTGGTGGTCCAGTGGTTAAGACTTTTGCCTTCTTAGGGTGTGAGTTCAATCCCTGCTCAGGGAGCTAAGATCCCATGTGCCTCAAGGCCAAAAAACAAAACATAAAAAAGAAGCAATATTGTGATAAATTCAAGAAAGAGTTTAAAAATGGTCCACATCAAAAAAGTCTTAAAATGTTTATCATAAAAAAACTAAAGAGATATAACAATTAAATAGAATTAAAATTAAAAGACAAGGTCCAAACTCAGCCCTGCCAACTGCAAGATACTTAACATCCTCTGGACATCTGTCTCTTCACTCCAAAATAGAGAATAGCAATGCCTCTCCCCTAGGGCTATCTAGAGGACTAAATAGCGTAGTCCATGTAAAAAAATCCAGCCCATGCCAAATTCTACAAGTATATGCTGCTAAGTGTCCAGAAGTGAAAAATGCAAACAGAATTCTTGCCCTCAGGTAGCTCATACTCAAGTCAAAAAGGTGAAAAAAATCAATGACTAAATGAAGGGCAGACATGCAATTACAAACTGCCATAGATTCTATGAGGGTGATGCAGTGTGGCTGGAGAGACAGGGAGAAATGGGGAAGCCCTACTACCGGGAGGGTAGGCAGTGGAAATGCCATTGAAGCTGAGCCTGGAGAAGGAGGAAGGAGGGGTTGGTGGTCTAGGGGATGGGGACAGCAGGAGCAAAGGCCCTGAGGTGGTGGGAACTAGTTACACACAAGAACTGTGACCCTGTCTCCTCAGCTGGAGCATTTATAACTCCTTGTATGTTCCTGGGGGGAAGGGGCAGCACAGCACCCAGCAGATTGGACACTCGGTTAGTGTTTGATGAATGAATGAGTGAACGGATGTCCTTTGGTTTCAATATTTGCCATGAGGTAATCTCCCCTCTCTCTGCCCTTAGCTGCATTGGGTAGTGAGAAGAAAGGAGGCTTCTTTTGAACTGGCAGCTCTGGAGTTTTCCTCTCTGTGGGCAACTTGCTTATATCACAGAGCTAGGAGGGACCCCCTCAAACTGCCAGGCTCCTACCTCTCATGGTTGAAGGAAGAAGCTGAGGCCCAGGCTTGGGACAGACTTACCGGAACCCATGGGTCTGGTTGGGGGCCCACGTCTGGTGCTTTCCCAGCGCCACAGCCTGCCTTGTTTATTTGTTCAACAGGTTTGTTCAACCATGGCACAGCCTGTTCTGACTCTGGAACATTTAAGAGATGAGCCAAAAAATCACAGAAAAATGGTTTGCTCTGGGAGTTAAGAGGCGGGGCAGCCAGGGTGGGAGATGGGGTTCCGGCCAGCTCTGGGGCAGAGTTTTGGCTTGGCCTCTGCTGTCTTTTTCCTTCCTGCCCTTGGGAACCAAAGGGACTCCTGCCTAGGAAAACTGCCAGGAAATCCTACCGAGGATTTCCTGCCTCGGTTTCTCCAGGACCATCACATGAGTAGACTCAACTGTAAGATCCCTGGTTCCCATCTCCACCCTCATCAGCTCCATCCCAAACTGCAGCTTCCCCCCACTGAGTTCAAGCCACAGCTTGATCCCCTTGACCAGCCCAGGGATGGAGCTGCTGGGCCCAGCACCTGGATCGCTCTGTGCCCTCTGCCTGCAGGGACCTCTTTCTTCCTGCTTGTGAAAGCGTGCTTATTTTTCTAAACCCAGCTGAGATGTCACTGCCTCAAAAACCTTGAACTGATTCCCCAGGTGGACTGCCAGCTACCTTTCAAGTTTTAAAAAGCCAAACCAGGATAAACAGGATAGCAAAAATGCTGAATTTCTTTGCTTTTGTGTGACTAGATACTCGGTGTCATAATGTTATCTTGTGTTGATCAGAAGCACTTATTTGCAGTTACATAAATGTTTGATTACAAAAAACTTGGAAATAAACACCTTACAAATGCAGTTTGTTTGGCTGACAAGATAATTCATTTAAATATTAATTAAGTTCAGGATAGCAGAACAGATGGGGGTGTGTGTGTGTTAGTCACTCAGGCGTGTCTGATTCTTTTCGACCCCATGGACTATAGCCCACCAGGCTCCTCCATTGTGGAATTCTCCAGGCGAAAATACTGGAGTGAGTTGCGTTTCCCTTCTCCAAGAGGTCTTCCTGATGCAGGCATTGAACCCGGGTCTCCTACATTGCAGGCAAATTGTTAACTGTCTGAGCCACGAGAGAAGACGGTAAGGACAACAGCAGCAATCTCCATGGTAAGAAGGTGAGTCTAAGGTCCCATGTAGCCTTTGGATGCACACGGCTGTTTCATTTCCCCAAAAGGCCTGGTACACAGTAGATGCTCAGAAAGTATTCACTGGATACTGTACGTGAAGGTGCAGGGTACATGAGAATGATGACACTGGGGTCACCGAAGCCTCTGTCAACTCTAGGGGCTGCCCCTTGGAGACCAGATGAATAACCAGTCCAGGAGCTGCCCTAGCCTCAGGGACAGCTAACTGCAAATCCTTAGGGTTCACCCAAATAGCGCTGAGATTGCTCAGAACCCGAGGACAAGGCTGTGTATTCTTGAGCCCTCTGGGGAGCAGGGGCAACAGCCTGGATTCCAATGCCCATCACAGCCACCTCTGCCCCTCTACTCCAAGCAGCTCCCAAGAAGCAGAGTCTGGCCAGTTTATGGGAGGTGCTGTTCTCCTTCGCTTCCAGCATTAGCTCAGACCTTAAAAATCGCAGCCTGGCGCCTGCTCTTCTCATGACAAGGAAAACAGGAGATGTCAGAAGCCTCCTTAGGTATCTGGGAGAGAACAGCTCCTTCTGCTCCCTCCCTTCCTTGTATGAGGTCATTGAATCAGGATGACAAAGCAAACAGTGACGTGTTGGGACTTGTTCCCTGATTGATTCCAGGATTTCTCCAGCCCCTCCTTCCTCCTCCTCCTCAGAATGGCAGGCCCAGGTGTGAACAACAAGCAGAACTGGACTCGGTCCTTGGGATCTGGGAAGCGGATGCTAGTTGAGGGGCCCCCTCTGTGGTGGTAAAGAGGAGGTCCCAGGGAGAGCTGGGTGGAAGCGGGAATCGTGATACAGCACCACTGGACACTTTTCCAGACTTCACTGTGCTCTCATTTGTTCTCATTTGAGTTAAGGAGGGCAATAATTCTTCTCTGACTTTACGGATGAGAAAACCAAGACTTGTTTAAGGTCAGCAACTTAGGGCTTCATGGCTTAAGGGTCACAGAGCCAAATGTGAAATAATTTTGTGATTACAGTATCTTCCCACCTCATCAAAGTCCCTTTTTTCAAAATGTATTTATTTATTTGGCTGCGCCAGGTCTTAGTTGCAGCATGTGGGATCTTCAGTCTTCATTGCAGCAGGCAGAATCTTTTAGCTGCGGCATATGGGATCTTAGTTGTAGTCTGGATTCCCTGACCGGGGATCAAACCTGGACCCCCTGCACTGGGAGCGCAGTCTTAGCTACTGGACCACCAGGTAGTCCCACCACAGTTCCTTGAACTTCACTCATTGGTATACCTGTTTCATTCCACCACACTGTTACTTAATGTCCTTCTTTAAATAAACTCACCTTAAAAGTTGACCTCATTCTATGCAACATTACATACGTGTGTGTATGTATAAGTAATAATGCATGTATTTATATTCACAACTGCTAAAATTAAACATGTTCATTCTCCTCCCCCAAAGTCAACTTTCATAATGCCAGCGATGCTGGTGCACACTTCGAGAAACTGTCCAACTGTCCTCCGCCCTCCCTGCATTACTAATGATGGATTGTCACAGGCTGGCAGCCAAGTGGCTGCCCTTGTTGAAATGTTCAGCCAGTAGGATCACTCAGGGCCACCACTGTCGTTGTTAGGGCTGTGCCTCCAAATCACAGAATTACTAAAACAGAGGGGATAAGAGAGGTCATGGAATCCAACTCATAAGGGACAGAGTCTTATACAGCACACCCATTCACAGTCCTAAAGGTTAAGGGAGCAGCATGCAGAGACAAAAAGACAAATGAGCTGTAGTCTTTGCTCGAGAAACTCACAAACCTTACAAACACAAACAACTGAAAACTAGAAGGAATGAGCAAAGAATCTGGAATTATGGTTCCACCATGAACTTGGCATGCCTTTGAGCAAGTCGCTTCATTTTCTGAGCCTCAGTTTCCTTAGACAAAAGGTGATAATATCTCCTCTTTTTACCTCTAAGACTGATAGCAGCAGCAGCAGCAAGCTCCTCCATAGAATATTTGCATTAAGACTGGAGGATGACTTTCTCCAGGTGAAACGAAGCACCAGAAACAACAGGCTGGGAAGAGATTTGGGGAGCTTGTCAGTGTCCCTAATTTGCTGCTTCTGGGTCTTAGGCCTGGGAAGCCTCTGGTGACCTGAACCAGCTTGCTGCCCTGAAGTCTTTCAGAATCCTGATTGTGAAAGAGTTCAGGATCTTCTTTCTTCTGCTTAGAAACGTTTGTCTTCTGGCATCCAACTCCTGTATAGTGATGGAGCTTTACTGCCCTCTTGTGGTCACTCCCTGACATAGCTGCATTGACTTTTGAAGGGCTGTGCGTGACAGCCAGAGGAAACCAGAGCCAACCCTCCAGATCAAGATTTTCCAGGGCCAGCAGAGGACTTAGAGCCCAAATTAAAGCCAGCTGTTGTAACCCAGAGCTCTTTGATGGGAAGGGGTAGTTCTGCCTGATTTTGCCCCAAGTAGGACAGGAATCCAGGCCTCTGCCTGCGTTAACGCTGCTAAAATGGTAGGTGCTGAGATTATCCAGCTTGTCTGGAAAAGTTCTGGAAACAAAGAGTTCTAAGGCCCCTTCTCTGCCTGGAAAACCCAATGGTAGGAAGGGCCAGGCCTTGAACTTGCCCTCCACCCCTCAGTCATGTAAAGCAAGTTAGCTGAGCACCTATTTTGTGAACTGGTAAGTTCCATGAGGTGCAGGTGGGGTACAAAATAAGATAGTTCCTGTCCTCAACTTGTAACACTTACAAACGTAAACGAAAACTAGAAGGAGTGAGCAAAGAATGCCCAAGCACACACATAATTAACAGCTGTCAGGCCATCCAAGCAAGAGCCATCACAGAAGCAGAAATAAAGTGCTGCAGGGCTGCTGGGGAAAGGGGGCTTTAGTGACAACCAGGATGATCAAGGTTTCCTGAAGACAGTTAGACTCAGGCTGAACTTCTGAAAAATGAGTAGGACTTTACCCAGTGGACACAAGCCAGGAGGACCACGCATGCCGCATGCCCAGTTGCTTCAGTCATGTCCAATTCTTTGTGACCTCATGGACTGTAGCCCACCAGGCTCCTCTGTCCATGGGATTCTCCAGGCAAGAATACTGGAGTGGGTTGCCATGGCCTCCTCCAAGGGATCTTTCCGACCCAGGGATGGAACCCCAGTCTCTAGCGTCCCCTGCACTGGCAGGCGGGTTCTTTACCACTAGCGCCACCTGGAAAGCCCAAGAGGACCACATTTTGGGGAGCTGATTATGTATCAAGATTGGCTAAAGTTTTTATAGACAGCTCAGTTATTTAATCTCCACAACAATACTCTGAGGTAGCTCATATTTTCTCTATTTAATAAACAAGGAAACTGAGGCTAAAGGCCATGTACAGCAGGCTTGATGGACAATATGGGAAGAAGTAAAAGGAAAAGTTCTGTTCAGGGCAAATCTATGGTTACTACAGGTGGTTGGGTGGCAGAAAGGGAAGGGACAAGAGCATATGGGAATGAGTTATGATAAAAAAAAAATTACAGGAACCCTATGATACAGATTCTAAAGCCTCAAATGAATTTGGATAATGGAGAGGCTTTTGAGGTTTCAGAGACAAGGATTCTGCTCAGTGATGTACTGCCCAAGAAGTTCTTTGGGGTTTTTCTCTCTTTAGGAGAGCTCAGAGGTGTGGACAAGAGCTGGATGAGGCACAGACTAAAGGAAGGGAAATCTGGGAGGAATCATAAGGGAAGTGAAGCTTGGGTCAGGGCAGTGGGCGATACAGAGGAATGAATCCTAAAAGCCCTACATGGAGAAATTTTTAAGATTGACTTGGGAAAAAAAAAAAAAAGATTGACCTGGGGTCCATCTTTTTTTAATGCTAAAAGGGAAAAAAAGAAGGTACTTTAAATGGCTGAGCAAAACAAAATCATAGTATTTGGTTTCAGACAAAGACCTCAAGAGATATATGTTTCATGTTATACTACCTCCTACTACAAACATTGAGACACAATGGTTATAGAATCCTTTTCAACTAAAGGTTTACGAAGCCTGCGGAAATGCTTCCTCAAGACATATAAGATATACACATTGATTTATAAGATGCTCTTTCACAGGTTAGATGGCAAGAAAAATTGTCCTCTGCAGGAAGTAAATAGACTCTTACTTTTAAGGATAAATGAGGACTCTAAATGCTACACTTAAAATTCCATATCAAATTGGCAATTACTACAGTCAGAACCAAGGATGTGGACTAAGTTTAAAAGGAGTTATTCTTAAATCTTTTCACATTTTCCAAATAGAAATCTGTTCAAAGTCATACTATCAATTTTATTGATATCTCATTAAAATGAGTAACAAATTCTATGAAGACTTGAAATAGATTGATTTGGGGGGCAAAGAAGGTGGAGTTACACTCAGTGGGAACCACTGTTCCCATCACATGCTGAGCTCTCAAACCTGTCATCCATGCTGGGTCCTCTTTGGGGGTAAAAACTTCTGGTCTACCCTATAATAGAAGTCTCTCTCAGTCCCATCCTGGACTGTGCTTGCGCCAAACCTCTAAAACAAAGCAGCACAAAGTCCTCTCAGATTGCTGAGAAGAAATCTTGAAAAATGGTTCTCAACGCCCACATCAAGTGAGGAATCTCAGGATCAAAGAGCAGCCTGTCACTAGAAGACGCCATACCAGCTTGATGCTGTGACCCACCCTCCAAAAAGGTCAAGGAGAGTTTTACATCATTTCCCAGCAGTTCATCAAACCTGCTGGGTCCAAACAGGGGTGGACCGAACCTTGCATGGGAACTCAGCCTCAACAGGGGTTTGGGTTCCTGCTTTTGATTGCCACAGGGCTGGCAGGCTTCCCCCTGGCTCCCGTTCTCAGGAAGCCGTCCACAGCTGCTGGTCACTTGTCACACCCTATCCGGGAGGTGGCAGCATTTCAATGGTAAAGCAACAGATCCCCAGGCTGTGGTGATGACTTCAAAGTTCAATAGATAGGAATTGTGTCATTATTTCCCACATAGTTAACCCCTTCCAGTTCCAGTGAAGCAGTAATGGGTAAAGGCTTATAATGGGCTACAGGGAAATAATGGGACTTCATACTTCCTATCCTAGATTGGGACAATTCCAGGGAAAATTTTGAGAGCAGGCACTCAACAAAAATTTATTGCATATACCAGGTACTTTGCAAAATCCTTAGAAATGTCTGAAAGCAGACAGAGATTCTGTTTAAATTCACACCACTGACCTTTTCTTTACAGAATGTTGCTCACTGTAGCACTTACTTTTTCCCCAAATAAATGAGTACCGGTAGCCAAGAAAAACTGTTCCCAGTACCAAAGATTTGGAGACCAGTTGTCCAAGACTCGAGTCTGCTTGCAAAATTTCTGCCTGCCACCTGGTCTGAATCTTAGGCTTAGCTGGTGAAGACTGAAATTGTTCTCAAGCCCTCTTCTGAAATCCAGACCTCTTTATCCAGCTGCTTTCTCGACATCTTTAATTAGATGTCTTAAAGGGACATCAAGTTCAACTTGTCCAGATGATATCTATGATATACTCCACCTCCAGCAGGTCCTGCTCCAGTGTCCCCTCATCTCAGCAAACAGCATCAGCCATTCAAATGTACAAGCCAGTGACTGAGGAATTACCCTCCAGCCTCCTTCCCCTTCACTCCCAGACAATCCATCACTCAGTCTCAGCCATCTTACTTGTTAAATAGTTGCAAGGACCCCTTTCTGTCTCTGCATCTTGATCTCCACTTAATTCAAGTTACCATCGTCTTTTAGCTGGATCTCTGCAGCAGACTCCTGACTGGTCTTCCTGTATTCTCTTTCCTCTTCCATCCTTCCTCCAACCGGTAGCTTGAGTGTTCTTTTAAAGACCCAAATCTGACCATTTCACTATCACTGACACCCCAGTGGCTTCCCATTGTTCTTTAAATTCAGAGGCAGATATAATGCAGAATTCCTGAGAAAGCCAAGAGAATAGACCAGGGACACCCTGCTCACAGATAACCTGTTGAATTCTTGGTATTAACAATATTTTTTGTATTGTCTAATAACCTTGCTCTCCATTTTTGTGAAAAGGACACTGGATCACTTTGATTTCTGGTAACCAAAAAACTACAACCCATATAGTACAGGAGTGGGTAATTAGCCTTTTGATTAGAAACTTTTCAAATATCCTAAAGAAGTTGTAAGGAACATCTTCAATATGATGAGACCCTGAAAAGTGAATTAGCCCAGAGCTGAGGTTGGGCCGAGCCTGGCCTGCCACCTGTTTTTATGAGTAAATATTTATTGGAACACAGTCACACTCATTCATTGTATACTGTCTATGCCATTTGCACTCCAACAGCAGAGCTGAGTACACAACAGATTGTATGGCATGCAAGTCTAAAATACCTGGCCATTAATTTAAAAGAAAAAAAAGTCTGCCAACTCTGCTTCAGAGGTTCTCCACTATGGTTGCACATTAAAATCACCTGGACTGCTTTTAAAAGGGATTGACCCAGAGATTCTGATTTGTTTATTTGTGGCCACACCACACAGCATGTGGGATCTCAGTTCCCGATTGAACTCGTGTCCCCTGCAGCAGAAGTGCAGTGGCCTAGTCACTGGACCACCTGGGAAGCCCAAAGATTCTGATTAGATTGATCTGACATGGAATCCAAGTATTGGAATCAAAAACTTTTAAAATATCCCTGCTGCTGCTGCTAAGTCACTTCAGTCATGTCTGACTCTGTGTGATCCCATAGATGGCAGCCCACCAGGCTCCCCCGTCCCTGGGATTCTCCAGGCAAGAACACTGGAGTGGGTTGCCATTTCCTTCTCCAATGTGTGAAAGTGAAAAGTGAAAGTAAAGTCACTCAGTCATGTCGGACTCTTAGTGACCCCATGGACCGCAGCCTACCAGGCTCCTCCATCCATGGGATTTTCCAGGCAAGAGTACTGGAGTGGGGTAAAATATCCCTAGGTAATTCTAATATACAACTACAGTGGTGAATCACTGATATGACCCAGTCTCTCTCACAGATAAGTCAGCCCAGATGTTATGATCTTTTTTGTGGTGATTAACAGCTACTAGTATCTTCAAAACTGTGTAAAGCACATCTGTCTACATGGTCTCATTTGATCCTAGAATAAACTCGAATATCCAAAGAGCTAAAAGCATTACTGTCCCGGCTTCAAACATGACAGAACCGAGGCTCAAGGCATATAAGTCATGTCCTCAAAGCCTCCTATTTGGTAAAAAGAAGCTAAGATCCATGTGCAGGTCTTTTGAACACTGATGTTAACTGTACAAGTTACATGTTTATATTTTATTTTGGCCAGTGGAGTCCTACTTGCTCTCATGCTCTCCAGACACAGGACCGTACCTACCATTCCCAGAACATTTAGAAATCTGCCTTCCGAAAGCAGACTGTGCTCTGTGCAGCACCTAGGATTCCTTAAGGTCACTGCGAGAGTAGAGTGAGGAGGGGAAGACAGGCATGCAGGTGTGTGTATGTGTGTACATCCAATCCTGATGCCTTCAACTCAACCAGAGTTAGGTATATTTTCACCTGTTCAAGTATTAGGATTCCACATGCAATTTTGTTTAAATAAAGAGTTTTACCTTTGAAGATCAGTGATCCGGATCAGTCCACTGTTTAGATCTACAGTGGCATGGCCACTCTGCCCCCAAATTCCAGTCACTCCTTACATCAAGTTCTTATCTGTTCGTCTAAATGAAGTTCAAAATAGTAGTTTCTCTTAATGCCAATATTGGTATTGTTTTCTGAGAAGTCAGACTTATTTTTAGCAGGCCAGACATCTGTCAGGGTAACTGAAGTTTCTCATTACCGCTTCCTGCCCACCTCATCATCCCGTAGAATCCCCTCCCTCTCGCTGGGCCACAGCCTTTCTCCTGCCTGCTTACTATGTCTGCCTCCAGCCTAATCCACAGGTTTTCCACCTTGCTTCCACTCTTAGGCTTTCCTTTCCTGTGGAAAAGAGGCACTAATCATGGGAAGTGGAGTGGAAATAGACATAGTCCTGCATTTCTTCATGTTTGCAGAGAGGAAGGAACTTTGATTCCCCTCATTACAGAGGTGAGAAGCCCCACAGTGGGCAGAAGACATCCAGCTTTTCATTCTGTGACCTTATTTGCACCTTTCCACAGGAGGAGTGACTAACCCAATTGGTCAGAATCCAGGATATTCAAAGGGCTGAGTTTCTATCAGCATTGGTGCCTGAGTGCATGAGGTGTGTTATATGTTCCTGAATTGTGTCCTGGTAGGCCAGGGTTTGTCCTCAAACTTGGCAGGAAGCTTACAGTGGGAGGGAGTAGGAAACCCCCACTGTGTATCTATTCTTAGTTCCACGAATGACACAGAACTCAGGGTTATGCTCTGGCATGACCTCCTATTACGGCACTTACTTGAGGAGGCAATTATCAGTGAATCCTAGAGCCCACCTGACAAAAGTACCCTATTGCTCAGTAAAACCATAGTCCCTAAAGCTTAAGAAAGACATTGTGGCCTTAAATAAACATGAGACATTTTCAGTTTCTTACTTTAATAGACTCATGTCTCTCACTTTACTAATTCTCAAAATATATGGTTCCTTTTTACATACATACACAAACACTTTTAAACATAAATATCAAATTCAAGAGAATCAGATAGGTAGGTAAATTTAGGAAGCTGAGTACAGAAGAAAATGCCAGTCACCAGATTTTACAAATGAGCATCTGAATTCCTTCTCCGGACATTCAACTTGATATATTATCCTAAATACCCCATGTCACATGGTCCACAAGGTCTTCCTTCAAGATTCAGAAGCAATCAATACCCATACTTGTCATTAAGATGGGTCCTGCCATCTCCACTTTGGCCTATATCAGCATAAAAAGAA
Organism: Cervus elaphus; assembly: GCF_910594005.1. Classification (NCBI taxonomy): domain Eukaryota; kingdom Metazoa; phylum Chordata; class Mammalia; order Artiodactyla; family Cervidae; genus Cervus; species Cervus elaphus. The sequence goes on along the minus strand of NC_057825.1, from coordinate 33,914,939 downwards.
ACAAAGAAAAATAGACATTCACATTTCCAAGTCAGGAGGGAAAAGATATCCAGTCATCAGTGGGCCAAAAAGTAAAACAAACATGACCTTTCGTATATAATTTCAAACTACAGTCTTTTCACCACTACTCTAACATTTACTAGCAAATAAAAAGCAAGCATTTTAGTACCTACATTTCTATTAACTGCTAACATATTAGAAACCCAATCCACAGAAAAAGCAATTTGTGGTAAGTACATGGAGAAACAAGTATCTCATATATTGCCTTAAGTGAAAGTCACTGAGTCGTGTCCAACTCTTTGGGACTCCATACAGTCCATGGAATTCTCCAGGCCAGAATACTTGAATGGGTAGCCTTTACTTTCTCCAAGGGATCTTCCCAACCCAGGGATCGAATCCAGGTCTCCCACATTGCAGGCAGATTCTTTACCAGCTGAGCCACAAGGGAAGCCCAAGAATACTGGAGTGGGTAGCCTATCCCTTCTCCAGAGGATCTTCCCAACCCAGGAATCGAACCGGGGTCTCCTTTATTGCAGGATTCTTTACCAACTAAGCTATCAGGGAAGCCCTATATTGCCTTAAGGGTGTATGTATGAACATAAACTAGTACAATCCCTACAGAATGCAATTTATACTATCTTAAAAATGTTCATAGCCTCTGCTCCAATATGTTGACTTTTATGAATTTGTTTTCTACAAGTGCACATCTACACTTGCAAAATTATACTTATTAGAAATTACTTATTGTAGACTTGTTTGTAATGGCACAAGACTAGAAACACAGCAAATATACATTGAGAGAACTGGTTAAATACGTAAAGATATATCCATACCATAAAAAAGAACTATGTAAAAAAAAAAAAAAACTATGTTACCATAAAAAAAAGAAAAGAAATCTGTAAACAGCTATGGAAGGATTTCCATATACTATTAAGTGCAAAACAGTAAGGTATAGGGTATATTTCCATTTACATTAAAAAAAAAGTAATGAAATTTTATTGCTTTCAAAGGCATTTTATATAATGCATATAAGAAGTGATAAGAAACTGATATTTGGTTGTCTTTAAAGAAAAAAACTGAGTAGCTTAAGCACAGCTAGAAAACTTTTTTTTTTTGCGCCACTTTACAGAAAATTTAAAACATACGTAAAAGTAAAGAGAAAATATAATGAACTTCCATGTACCCAGAACTCAGCTTCAACAATTATCAGTATGTGGTATCCTGCTTTATCTATTGCCCCTCCTCTATCTTCCCTCATCCTCCACCACGGGATTATTTTAAGCAAGTCCCAGCTATCATTTCATTTGCAAACACCTCTATACAATACAATATTCCTGGAAGATAAGGACTTTCTCTAAAAAAAAAACTCAATATCACTCATACTTTCAAAAAAATTAACAATAATTTCCTAGTATCATCAAATATCTACCTATTCCTCCAGATGGGAGACTTTTCTACTATATACTCTTGTAAAAAGTTCTTATACTTCAGTACATATTACCTATTTGAAACCTTAAATAAATAAATCTTATAGTAAAAGAAAAGTAAAAACCATCTACCTTCAGGTGGGACCCACACACAGTAATCTGGGTCATCTTCTGGATATTTGGAGGAAAGTATCAGTGGAACCTGCAAAGAAAAGATGTTATTTTATTCAAATGAATTTTAACTCTAAGAACCACTGTCCCTATCTTTGTTAGCAAACAAAAATTGAGAGAACAGTTTCCACTAATGATCTTGACATAAGTAACCAAAAATGGGGAATCACTCTCTCTCTGAATCTTGATTTTTTTTTTCCCATAAAGTTTCAACAAGCTTATTTTCAGCCAGTGAGAGTGGCATTTTTTCTAAAAGAGGCAGTCATTGCAGGTGTGAGTTCTAAATGATATAACCGCAGAGAGGAAAATTTGACATCTGCCTTTTGATCCAGGTGCAAAAAAGTTCACAAAGAAACCTAACTGTTACCCTTTGAAGGGCCTGTGTGAAAGACTTGTTGGCTGGCATCTGGGAACTTGGATTTCAGGAGGGTTCCCACTACCCTACCTGACAAGAGTGGCCCACTGAGCCAAAACTAGAAAAACAATGTGGTTTATGCTGAACACCTGCTTTCCTTCTAGGACAATGGAATTTGGGTAGATGCCAGGCAGGATTGCTATGTGATCAGTCTCCAGTACTAATCCCGGGGACTAAGTCTCTAATGAGCCTCTCTGGTTTCACAAGTTGTCACTTGTTGTGAAGGGAAGCAAGCACAGCCTATGTGGCTGCACTGGAAAAGGACCCTGAGAAGTTTGTACCTGGTTCCCAGACTTCACTCCACGTGCCTTTTCTCTTTGCTGGTTGTGCTTAGTATCCATGTGAATGATGTAATACACCACAGTTGTAAGTTCCATCACATGCTGGGTCATGTGAGGCCTCTTGTGAAGTTACCCAGCCTGAGGGTGGACCTCCCGACACAACCTAGCAATTCCACTTCTGGGAACTTACATTATCCTAACACAATTATATATACATTAAGGTTATTCACTATAGCACTGTTATAATGAAAGACTAGAAAGAACCCAAGTGTCCATCAGTAGGGAACTGGTTCAATAGAGTACACCCACACAGTAGGAGGGCTTCCCTGATAGCTCAGTTGGTAAAGAATCCACCGGCAATGCAGGAGACCCTGGTTCAATTCCTGGGTCGGGAAGATCCCCAGAGAAGGGATAGGCTACCCACTCCAGTGTTCCTGGGTTTCCCTTGTGGCTCAGCTGGTAAAGAATCCACCTGCAATGCGGGAGATCTGGGTTCAATCCCTGGGTTGGGAAGATCCCCTGGAGAAGGGAAATGCTTTCCACTCCAGTATTCTGGCCTGGAGAAGTCCATAGACAGTCCATGGGGTCACAAAGAGTCGGACATGACTGAGCAACTTTTATTTCACTTCACTTCACACAGTAGGAAGCTCTCAGTGCACTGAATATATTAATACAAAGATTTCCACCACAGGTTAAAAAAATAAAAATTCAAAAATAAAAATAAAAGAGCCCAGATTTCTAGAAGAGATAGTAGTAGACATCTGGGAATTCTTCTAAGACAGCCCCTGGATTCACTCTTCTGGATATGGCTCATGACAAAGGGATTCATTTTTACTTTCAGAAGTGAAGATTATGACTAAAATACTTACTTTTCCTGGACCAGGAGCTTTCTTTTTCTTGAATTCATCTCTGCTTTTCTCATTCTCATTCTTTGATGCTAATTTATGAGAAAGAAAAAAAAAAAGAGGCAATGGCTATGTCAGAAAAATAAAAAAGAAAAATTCCTCCTTAAACAGTATTCTAATTATTGAAGAAAACATCACAATCTAATTCTCAAAATCTCTGACTACTGTAAAGACTACATAAAGAGAGAGCTGTCCCTTCATTAATAACCTTAGTTTTCAAATCCTAAGCTTGAATTTAATCACATCTTTTGAAAAGGTAAAGGAAAATGGGGTGACTCTACTATTTTACAATTTAATCATTATAGTTAAAGCAGTAAAAAACCAGGAAAAAAAAACCAGTCCTTTTAATAAGCCAATCTTTCAACCAATTTAATAATGTTGGAATTACCCTCATGATAGGCACATACTCAACTCTGGAAGAGGTAAAATTGTAGAGGGCTCTGCAGAGCCAGAGGAAAACGAAGGTATTAGGGTGCTTTGGAGGTTGGGGGGGAACCTCCTGGGGGACCCGCAGGAGGCAGAGGAGGAAAAGAAGGACAAATGAGATGGCACCAAACAGACACCTCTCATATATTCCAACTCTGTCCCTGGCCCTGGCAGCAGCATCGACCCCCGGTCTGCACCCCGCAGCTCAGCTCCCATCCCCTCTCTGACACCGGCTGGCTGCCTGTGTGAGAAGCAGCAGAGGAGTCACTGTTCTACTTGCCTGAGGGCTCCTCACACGACGCAGCTGCTTCACTAATCTCTTGGTAATCTTTATTCTGTTCCACTTGGCTGAGTTGAGACATGTTTTCTATAGAATGCAGAACCAAAGCATACTGTATTAACTTAATTTGCGGTGGGGACCCAAGGAAAAAAAAAGGCAAGAAAAGCTAAGTACATACGTAATCATCCAGTTTTACTATCATTAGCTTCAATAAGCTTAATTAGGTTTTCGATAAACGTGCCTCCAGATGTCTAACAGAGAACCACCAATTTTCTACTTCAAAAACTGGCCATCTCTGAAGTAAAACTTTTTAGCAATACTTACTGAAAGCCTGAAAAAAGGACATATTCCTTAACCAAAAATTCTACTTCAAGGAATATATTCAAATAAAATAATCAAAGATGAGCACCAAGGTTTATTACATACAAGCATGTTTATAATAGCAAAAATTAATAAAAATATACATGCATAATAAAATAGAGTTGATTAAATGAATTATGGCACACTCATGTGATAGACCACTTTGCCCCTTATTAAAACCACACTTAAAAGAATATTTTTTTAAGGCATAGGAAAAAACAGATTATAAAATAGCATGTACAATATGATCCCAATGTTGTTTTATAAATAAGTAAATTTAAAAATAAATGAATGCCTGGAGTAACCCCTAATCAGTTGCATTTACTAATTAATGTATCTTATAAGCCAAATTTTTTAATTGGCTATTTTTAGAAACACACATTTGCTTTGGGCCCTTAGACAATCAAACAAAAACCACAATACTTACTGATCCCCTATAATGCTGTTTATGTATCATCCTTATAATGAATGCATCAAAGACTAGATGCTAAAAAAAGTATGTATAACTGCCTTTTTTGAAAAGGCTAAGCATTGTGCCAGTAACAACGAAAAATGCAAAAACAAAAGATTTACTTCTCATAGATGAGGAAACAGTAACTTTTCTGTGCCTAAAACAGCTGAAAGTAACTTAAAAATACCAGGCAGGCTCCGTGTTTTCACATAGACATGCCTGGTTTGTTTTGGAAGTCCATATGCACACATTTCCACACATGCTTACTGCCGATGTTTTATGTTTTTCCTAATGTTCCCTATTTTCTCTACAGTCTTAATCTTGCAAAGCAGTTCAACAAACCAGCAGGAAAATAACCCCTGCAGCTGACAAGGGTTAAGGGGCTACTAAAAAAATAATAATATCTAGGGGTAGCAGATTCCTCTTTTCTTCTTTGGACTTTAATGTATGATCCAAAGTTTCTAAAATGAACATATATTCCTTTTATAAGCAGAAGAAATTATACTTAATATTTAAAAACCAATCAATTTCCTCTTTTACATTTTTCATTAGCCCTTTGCTGAGGTAGGTGAAAACTACATGCCAGGTTCTCGGCCAGGTACTGTGACAAAAAGATGAATGAGGTATGATGCTTCCTAAGAAGTGCAAGCTGCAGATACAATTACGTTTAGCCTCTGTGGGGGAAAAATGACTAAGGGAAGGCTTTCCCTGAGACCATCTGGTCAGGCCCCGTCATCCACCCTGTTCCACCGGCCTCCAGTCACAGAGAGGCAGCAGCTCAGGACTGTTCCACAGCCGTTGAGGTTTCAGATTCCACAGCTTTCAACTTTCAGTAATTCTGGAACACACTGGAAATACTTGCCCTTATTTTGCAGTGAGAATAAATAATAACTGGCAATCAAAGAAAGACCAGGAAGGTATGTTTGAGTCAGTTGTATCACATTATCACAAAGTGTCACAAAGTCAAAATGCATAAGCAAGAACTGGCTTTGCTTTTTCAAACCTATGCATGATGAATGCCCACTGCACAGCATAAGAAGGAGAGAGAAGACATTACCATGGTTTTTTGTTTCTTTAGAACATGTGAAGTCTATGGGAGGACTCGTCTCCTGCGCTGCTTCTTCTGGCTCTGTCTCCTGCTGCAGCCTACTGCTCCCAGCCTCCGTTTTCTTTTCATGCTCCTCCTTTTCTTTCTCCTCTTCCTCTTCCTCCTCCTCTTCCTCCTCCTCTACTTCAGGCTCATCCTTCATTCTCATTAGAGTTGGAGGGAGTTCTGGACGCTTAGGGGGTAACTTCTATGAGGGGGAAAAAAATCCATGAACAAGCAGCTTTACAGTATGACTCATGTCTCCTGCATTAGCAGGGGATCCTCTACCATATGAGCCACCAGGGAAGGTCTCATAAAGTCATGGAAGGATTAAATGAAGGAAGAAAAACCATATAGCAGAACCAAGTGTATAGATTATGTTACTAACAAGTGTTAGCTGAGTCTGAATATTTTAACATCTATCCACCAGGGAAAAAAAAAAACCACAGGAGACCCTTTCTTAAATGCAACACTGATCACAAATTAATAAACTGGTATTCTAATTCATAAATTAGCTACATGCAAACTGGCATGAATCAATTCATCAATTCTTTTTTCTTTTCAGCTGAGCAGCCTGTAGGATATTAGATCACAACCAGGGATCGAACCCACACCCCCTGCACTGGAAGCGCAGTCTTAACCACTGGACCACCAGGGAATTCCCGATTCATCAATTCTTGATAACCCCAGGCTGAAGAGAAAAATCCAAGAACCACATCCTGGAAAAGATGTGATTGTACCAAGTCCACAGCCTGTTTTTACATTACTGTGCAATGAGTCACTGAGTTTTGAAAAGAAAAGAGAAAAATTCACTCGGGATAACTCAAGAGCTAAAAGTTTAAGACCTTGACCTACAACTTACCCCTACTGTTCCCGTTTTTAATTTGAATTTGCTTCCTCCTTTCATGGCACCAAAGAGAGGCAATGTGAGCTTTTTAGCTTTGTTTTCTCCATCTGTTGCCTGACTTTCAGTTCTAGGAAGAAAGAATAATTAAATATATATATATCCCAGTGAGGCCAAGGTTTTATCTAAAAATACCATGAGAAAGAAACTTTTGGTGAAACAAAACTTTCCATAAAGTAAACAGTTACGCATACACCAATGAAGAGGGATTCAGGCCAGCAGAATTTGAATGGACAACACAGACACAGAGCTATTTAGGGTCAGATGAGGCTGCTACTGCAGTCCAGTCATTTACAAGGTGCTTAATTTACAACATGCCATCTGACTTCACATTCATAAAACGATACGTACAGTACACAGGTACTGACAAACGACACTGACCTGGGTACTGCCTGTATGTTACTTATTCGTAACATGACAGGACACATAGACATGACCCATTCCCACTAAGTGGCAGGAGATGGATCCATGGTGTAAAGCCCTACTTTCCACCAACCTCTCAAAAGTACTCAATACCTTACTTACCTGGAGGCCACACTTATCATAACCACACACAACAGCTCTAAGCACAGAAGTTTAAAAAAAAAAAAAGTATGTGTGTAGGGGGTGGGAGGCAGGATATCCTGACAAAGACTTAATGAGAGACCCCACAGTTGGTGAGCTGTCAATGTTATCACTGGCTGAATATAGTTTTAAAAGCTAAGCACCTGAGGGTAAAGCTAAGGAAGAGCAAAAAGAAGAGACTGTAAAAATTAGAAAAGATGCAAGGAAAAAAGAACAAAGCAAAACAAAAAGGATAGCAGTTGAGTTGACAAGTCACTCAGAGAGTAGGCAGAAATAAGATAGCATGAGGAGACAGAGGGAAGAAAGCCCTGTGTTTTCTTTGCATGACGAGAGAACAACCCTGCATTCTGGAACATAAGGACAGCACTGGCACCCTTGGTTCACAGGGACTCATACAAGAAACTGATTACTCTGCTCGACTGAAGCCCCACTTCCAATCCTGCCTTCTTTTACCTAGTCTTCCCCGCTCAGAGGTACTCTCCCCCTTTCTCTACTGAGACAGACCCACTGCCTTGAGAAGGCCACCAGAGGAAATCCTGCCTGCCTGCCCTTAAAGATGCTTTGTCAAACATCCCTCACATCCCCTCCCCACAATTGAAACTCACTGTTAATTTGTTTGCTCTGGACTACGGTTCCTGAGTTTTTACCTTTGTTCCACAAAAACAATTCCACAAATAGTTGCTAAGTATATCAGCGACAGTAAAAATTATGACAAGATGACAATATATATATGCCAGCACATTGTTAAGTGCTTTTCAGTTAATCTTTGCAACATCATTTCTTCTAATTTACAGAAGAGGAAAGTAAGGATCAAAGAAGGTATATAACTTGCCTTAAAATTCCCAAAAAGTATACTCTAAAGCAATTATCCTCCAAATAAAAAAGTTTTAAAAAAAGAACATTTATGTACAATTTATGACCGACTGTCAAGCTAAACTACTGATAGACTCCAAATCTACTTTATAAACAAAATGATGCTTTGTATAAAAAAAAAAAAATTCCCAAAAAGTAATTGACAGAGTTGAGAATGAAACCTAGAAAGTCTAACTCTAGTGCTAATCTACCACCTATCAATAATGTAATTCAAATATCACTTGTGTCCAATAATTGCCCTGAAACCAAAGTTAACAATAAAATCAACTTCAGGGGATTGTGCTTTTTCCCCCCTTTAAAGGAACAGATTCCATTTTTTAAAAATATTTAAATACACTAAAGGGTTATCAATTTGTTCTTGAGAATGACAGATATGGGCATTAAAATGACAATCTACTCATATCTTTTCATCTCTGGTTTTAAAATCATAGATAAGAATGGTAATACATTGTAGTGTTTGTATTTTTCTTATTATAAGTATAGTAATTTTATTTCTCTTTTTATATAGTTGAGAGTTATCTGTATTTCTTTTTCAGTAGACTTTCAGTTGATACCCTTTGCCCATTTATCTCTTTGGTGGATAGGTCCTTATATATTAGGGAAATTAGCCTTTTGTGCATGTTGTTTTTTAAAGAAGTTTCAGTTCAGTTCAGTTCAGTCGCTCAGTCGTGTCCGACTCTGCGACCCCATACACCGCAGCACGCCAGGCCTCCCTGTCCATCACCAACTGCCGGAGTTTATCCAAACCCATGTCCATTGAGTCGGTGATGCCATCCAACCATCTCATCCTCTGTCGTCCTCTTCTCCTCCTGCCCTCAATCTTTCCAGGCATCAGGGTCTTTTCCAATGAGTCAGCTCTTCACATCAGGTGGCCAAAGTATTGCACTTTCAGATTCAGTATCAGTCCTTCCAATGAATACCCAGGACTGATCTCCTTTAGGACGGACTGGTTGGATCTCCTCGCAGTCCAAGGGACTCTCAAGAGTCTCCTCCAACACCACAGTTCAAAGGCATCAATTCTTTGGTGCTCAGCTTTCTTTATAGTCCAACTCTTACATCCATACATGACTACTGGAAAAACCATAGCCTTGACTAGATGGACCTTTGTTGGCAAAGTAATGTCTCTGCTTTTTAAAGAAGTTTACTCTGCACTAAAAGATTAAGTAAAAATTTAGAGCCCTCCAATGAAACAGGAATCAATATGTTTTCTTTAAAAATCTTCTAGCAGTTTCTATTTCACAAATGAAATGTTTTTTTACCCATTTCAAAACCACTGCCTTTTGTGCTTTAAAGAGTTTCTTATATTCTATTTCTAGTCCAAAGTGATTAGCTAAGAAACAAAGATATAATTCAGAATGTTATCTATGTAAACATGCTTATTTAAACTTACAAGTATAATTAAGACTCACTTACTTTTTTAGTTCTGGAATCTCTGCTGGCTTTACAATCTTTATCAACCCTTTAAGTCTCTGCTGTTCTTTTCTCAGTTCAAAAGTTCTCAGGTGAAGTTTCTTCCGGGACACACCATCTAATGCACTCCCTGACTTCATTTCTGACATGAATGCATCTAAAGAGTCCTGAGATGGTGACTCTGACAGAGCTGTCCAAGAAAGGGATAATACGTATTCAGAAAGATGGCTGAAAATATTTTAAAATTCGGCCCAAGTTTCCATAGAAAAGTCACTAACTTGAAGCTGGACAGAGGAAGATACTGATATTAGGAATAAGGAAACTGGTTGTACCAGATCTTAGAATGTCACTGTGCCTCAACGGGCTTCATTCTCCTCATCTATTAAATAAAAAGGTTGAAACAAATAATTTATAATGTTCTTTGTAGTTCTAAAATTATATGTTGCTCCTTAGAAAGGCTCCATATCTATCTTACTAACCAATACAGCTTTAGTACCTAGCAAAGTGCACTACACACAGTAGACACTCAATAAATATTTGTTTAATGAGTCACTCCCTTACCTTTACTGGAGGCTTTCAGTCTCTCAGAAATTTCAGAGAGTTCCTTTTCAGCATCATTTAACTTCGCAACCTATAACACCAAATTACCAGGGTTAGCATATGTTTTATATCTTTCAAAATATGGTAGCTTTCCTTTTCTTCTTCCTCTTATTTTCATTATTGTGACAAGTTTTAAGAGGATTAATTCAGAAGTGCATTTAAATCTGCTCCTCATGGAGTTAACATTTTTCATTTATTTAATTCTAATTGAATTTATTTCTGAATTAAAGAACCAAGAATTAAATAGAAAGAATGTACAAAACACAGACTTTATTTTACTCAAAAGAACCCAAGGCATTTGTTTTCATTGATCAATCAAAAAGATAGACACTGAGTAATGTTTTAAACTGAATACTAATTAATATAGTGAAAATGCAGGCCATCTTATGATAATTTCATGAAGGACACACTGTTTAAGACTATAGGCATAGCTCATTTTATGGAGCTTCACTTTACTTGCAACTTGCAGATATTGTAAATTAGAGATTTGTCACAACTCTGCATTGATAGAATGATGGTTAGCATTTTTTAGCAATAAAGTATTTTTAAAATATATACATATTTTTAAAGATAGTACTACTGCACACTTAAGAGACTACAGTATAGTGTGAATATACCTTTTATATGCACCAGGAAACCAAAAAATTCATGTGACTCACTTTATTACAATATTCACTTTATTGCAGTGGTCTGGAATTGAACCCACAATGTCTTTGAGGTGTGCCTATATTACCGGAACTATACTCCTCAAAAATTCCTTTCACAATTCTTGACTACCAAAAGCCAAGGTCAATTGCACCTCAGAACGTCACTATTTGGAACTTTTTCCTTTTCTTTTTCAAAAGATCATATCCAAAGATATGGTAAGATCATATCCAAAGAATGCTCATTAATGGATCACTACCCACCTAGAGGTAGATGCAGCTTCTAGCAACAAGCCAAACTTTTTTCCAACTTGGATAAGACTAGATGGTTGTTTATTACCATCAAACTTACAGATCACAAAAATTATACTTCACTACCAGATTTCAATGCTACTGCTTTAAAAATTAAAAAACAAACATAAATAATACATTATTTATAATACTACCACAGCTACTCCTACAACTAAAACTTGCCAGTGATTCAAAGGTCTCTGGCTTCTCGTCAATCTTCCCAGCCTTCTTCATTCGATTCAGACGCTTCTTTTCAACCAGGCCAGTCCGATCAAGAAATGTGTCATCATCACTGTCATAAAAGTCTTCATCTTCCCAGTTCTTGGCTTTCCTTTTCCGAGATACTAGAGGTAGATAAAATACAATAAAATTAGAAAAATAAAATAAAAAGAAAGAAGGCAAGTAGGCAAGCAGCTTAAAACACCACCACCAATTATTAAAAGAAAGGACTCAACAAGCTGCCAAAATACATATAAAAACAAAGGGCAGTATTCATGCTCAGAAAATCCCATGGACAGAGAAGCCTAGAGGGCTACAGCCCATGGGGGTCTCAAAAGATCCAACACGACATAGCGACATTTAAATTAGAAAACCTTGGAGACATTATTAAAAACGAGATGAACCAGACACAAAAGGGCACATATTGCATGATTCCACTTACACGAGGTACATAAACTAGTCAAATTCATAAAGACAAAGTGGAACACTGGTTACCAGGTGCTGGAGGGAGGAAGAATAGGAAGTTACTATTTAATGGGCACAAGGTTTCAGTATGAGATGAAGAAAAAGTTCTGCGATGGATAGTAGTGATGGTTACACAACATGAATGCATTTAATGCCACCGAACTGTATACATAAAAATGCTTACAAAGGTAAATTTTAGGATGTGTATGTTTTACCACAATAAAAAAGTTAAAACAAAGGAAGAGCTAATTTATTTAATGAGCAAAAGCTCTCAAAAATCAATTAGTGAAAAAGGAAAAAAATAAATGAGGAAAGGGCCAATAATCCAAAAGAAAATCTTAAAAATAATCAAAGCAGTTCACAGAAAAGAAATACAAATGGCCAACAAACATTTAAAAAGATGTCAAACATTTTTTAATAATTAAAAAACACCAACTAAAATAATGAGATACCACTTCATATATATTAGACTGAAAGTGAAAGTCACTCAGTCGTGTCCAACTCTTCACAAGCCCATGGACTATACAGCCCATGGAATTCTCCAGGCCAGAACACTGGAGTGGGTAGCCTTTCCCTTCTCCAGGGGATCTTCCCAACCCAGGGATTGAACCCAGATCTCCCGCATTGCAGGCAGACTCTTTACCAGCTGAGCCACAAGGGAAGCATATATTAGACTAGAAAGAACATACAAAGATTAATAATATCTAAGGAAATGGCAACCTGCTCCAGTATTCCTGCCTGGAGAATACCATGGACAGAGGAACCTGGTGGGCTACAGTCCACCAGGTCACAAATAGTCAAACACCACTGAGCAACTGACACTTTCACTTGGTAAGGATATGGGGAAAGGACTCTCAAACAGTTGGTGGGAATGCACACTGACACAATGTTTTTGATGGTCAATCTTACAACATCCATCAACATTAAAGATGCAATTAATCCAGCAATTCTATTTATAAGGAATTTATAACATATTTATCAATGCAACATTGTAACAATGAAAATCTAGAAAGTCCATCAGCAGGGAACTATGGTAGCCATTATGTTTCTATCTATCCTATCTTACTCCCCTGGGTGTGGTAAAAGTGCCCTCTTTTCTCTAGAAAATTCTTCTCCCATTCCATCTAGATTAGGTATTCATGTGACCACACCAGATTCACGAGAATCTTTCCCCCAGAGTTATATTTAGATATAGGAGAAAAAGAGGCTCTCTTTCCAATGAAGTTATTACAGACAGGCTGTAAGCATCCAGCTTTTCCTTATGGGGTTAGAATCTCTGCAAAATAAAACCATGCACTCATGAGACAGAAATATAGATACACATATACAGGTTGCATGTGTCCTCAGGATACCGAGTTCTGGTTTCACAGCACTAAGTTTTGCTTCCAGAACTTGCAGTCCTGGTTCATGCAGTTCTTTCTTCAATCCTGTGCGCTATTCTTTCCAGCTTCTGCAGCCAATAACCTTTTCCCCATGTGAGTTTTCATTAGGTTTCTATTATTTGCAAACAAAACAGTCCTTATTAATAATAAACCTGGTAATTTCCAAGTTGAGATGGTATACTGAACACACATATCTAACTTCATTCTCTCCCCACACCCCACTAAGACTGCACCAAAGAGATCTTTTTTTAAAAAACACTAATCTACAAAGACAGGACGAATAGGAATGGGGACAGCAACAACACCAAATTTTTGGAAATTAGAAAGCAGACAGATGAGTGGAAACTAACTTAGCAAAACTAAAAAAAAAAAAAAAAAAGGATCCTAACCCAACAGGGGGGGAAACAGAACTGATCTGATTATACTACAGAATCCTCAAAAGGATCTAGAACTGGGGCTGGATAGCAGTGACAAAATAGAGAGGCCTGAGTAAAAGCTGACAGAGAAACAGATCATCCACCCCACCTACTCACCTCCTTCCCATCCCCAGGAAAAACCCAGCGTTTAAGATAGAAAGTCTTTGAACTATGGACTGACTAGTATAGTTGAGGGCATGGGTACTGTGTTCAAAAACTAGCACTGTCCTGAAAATGGCTAAATTTGAGAACATTCTTAGCTATCTCTACCACATAGGTCCAGGAATGCTGGCAGCCAGTCCTCTCCCTTCATGCAGGAGACTGAGGAGTACTCTTTGGGGAATCTTGCCAGCAGAAAAAGGAAAATCTAAAGATACTTACATGAGGAACTCCCCTGCAAAATGCCCACCCACATCCTTCTATAGTGTTCCTCAAACTTAAATAGCCCCATCTATATATTCCAAGCTGCTCATCACCTTTTTTGTCCCTGAGTAGTTTTTACAACTAAGAACTACATGACACCTGAGAAAGACCTCTACCATGCAGAATAGACATCAAATAAACAGAAAAAACAACCTGGAGAAAAGGGATTAGCAGAGAGATGATATGTTAATAATCCATGAACAACAATGGCTTATTACGTTTTAAAAATGAATATCCAAAGAACAAAATGAGCTTTGGAAATTGAAATCTTGATAGCAAAATACAAAAAGAAAGTTATAGAAATATCCCAGAAAGAACAAAAGAGACACAGAAACAGGATAGAGAAGGGAAAAAAGAAACATAGACAACCAGCCCAAGAGGTTCACTATCTAACAAACAAAATTCCGGAGAACAGAAAAAACAGAAAGATAAAATGAGGGAATGGCACAATTCCCAAAATGTTCCTGAACTGTCCAGATTTCCAGGTCAAACAGATCCAACAAGTACCCAGGGAAATGGATAAAAATAAACCCACAGAAAGGTACATCATAGTTAAGTTTCAGAACTTTAAGAACAAAGGGAAACTCCTACAAACTTCTAGTGAGAGGATGGGAAAAAAGATAACATATATTAGATCAGTAACCTGAATAGTTTAGGACTTCAACAGCAGTGCTGGATGTCATATAAGAGCAATGCCCTCCAAGTTGTAAAGGAAAATTACTTCCAATTTAGAGTTCTATTCCCAGCCAAACTATTAACCAAAAGTAAAGTCAGAATAATTTTATGTTCAGAATGGAGAGTTTAATAAAGTTGACTTGCTATCTGTCCTTTCTTAGGAATCTACTAGAGGATGTCCACCAAAACAACAATAGAGCAAGAAAAATGAAAGATGTGAACTCCACTGAAGATTATTACCATCCATGCCCTTATTGTTGGTACCAGCTTCCTAACCTGCCAAAACTACAGAAAGATGTGTTTCACTAAAACAAATGAATAAACCAAGAAATATGAGAATCATGAAACAGAAAATCCAACCCTAGAGAAAAAGAAAGGAAATCTCAAAGAAGATAGCAAATGAAGCCCTAGATTACTGTTCTGCAGCAGGCATCCTTAAAAGAAGAGTGCTCTTCAGGAGAAATGTCTCCCCAAAAATCAGGACTGATAAATTACTTAACGTAATTGACCATATGGAAAAACACACTAGAAGGTTATTGAAATGTGTGGGAAGAATGAGAAAGAGGTACCAAAAAAATCAAACACATGACACACAAACGCAATTATTAACTCCAGGAAAAACGACAAAATAAAACTGCTCAATTGTGATTAATATTTGCATAAACATAACCTTGTAAACATTAAATACTTGTTATAGTCAATGTTTACATGACTAAAAATATAATAGCATGCTCATGTTTTTTAGAAATATGAAATTTTTTAAATGTTTTTTTAATTGAAGTATAGCTGATTTATAATACTGCATTAGTTTTAGGTATACAGCATAGTAATTCATTTTTGTTTTGCAGGTTATATTCCCTTACAGGTTATTATAAGATATTGGATTAGACATATGGATATATTTAAATGCTAGAAGAAATAACTGAAAGAGTTAAAGACCTTCTAGAGTCGAAGACTGGAGACGGGCAGGACAAGAACAGGTATATTCTGCTATAAGACTTTGGTAGTTTTAAAGTATATGTAATTACTTTGCAATAATAAAAAGTAACTTCAGAATAAAAAAAAATTACATACCCAGTTTTTTAAAAAATAAGGTAAATTTAATGCAATGATAAATTACCAAAATAAGGTAAATTTAACACAACAATATAAAAACTATCCATGATACATTCTTATGTTAAAAAGTCACAAAAGGGGCTTCCCTGGGGGTTCAGTGGTTAAGAATCCGCCTTGCAATGCAGGGGACACCGGTTTGATCCCTGGTCCTGGAAGATCCCACATGCCATGGAGCAACTAAGCCCAGGTGCCACAACTACTGAGCCAGCAGTCTACAGCCGGGGCTCCGCAAAAAAGAGAAGCCACCGCAATGAGACGCCCGCACACTGTAACCAGAGAGTAGCCCCTACTCTCTGCAACTAGAGAAAGCCCACACATAGCAACAAAGGCCCAGTGCAGCCAAAAATAAATAAAATTTTCTTAAAGTCACAAGAATATAAACATAAATGCATTTGCTATGAGTGTTTGTATTTTGTTAAAGGTTTTAGTTCTGAACACGTCTACAGGTAATGTCTGGGAGAATATAAATTAAAAAAGATTGCTGTTGCTGCTGCCGCCAAGTCGCTTCAGTCGTGTCTGACTCTGTGCAACCCCATAGACAGCAGCCCACCAGGCTCCTCTCTCCACAGAATTCTCCAGGCAAGAGTACTGGAGTGGGTTGCCACTTCCTTCTCCAAAACAAAGGTTACCTTTGGTTAAAGACATAGAGAATGTTTTTCTTCTCATTTCATAGAATTCTGTACAATTTACACTTTTCCCCTAAAAAGAGGTTTTATTACTTTATGTGTTAAATTTTCCTTCCTTCTATCCATCTTTTTTTTTAAAAGGGAAAAGGAGTCCCCGCATACTCACCCGCCTCCTGCCGCAGCAATCCCAAAGTATCGAGGATTCGACAAGCTTCCAGTGAGCACTGAATCATTGCTTCTTTTTTCTTTCCTGAGTGAATGGCCTCTGCCACTAGCTGTTTTCCAGTTGAATCATCCACAGGTAATCTGCATTGGTATGGGAGGGATTTAAGCACAGAACTAAGCTCCAAGTCTCATGAAAAACATTAATATTTTATGATAACAGTCATATTTTTGAGATAGCTTTTTAATCTCAGTTCATTTTGTTCTATCTTGCCAAGGGTGAATTTCAATTCTTTTCCTTACACCTTTTACCCATCCCTCTATAACCCCAATGTGTTACTAAACTATCAATCCCCAAATTCACGAAGTCTCAAAAAGACTAAAATTGCCTTTTGGGTTGTTGTTTGTAACCATAAATTAAACTTGAAATTAGCCACTTTCCAGAAATGGATGTTACTGAGAAAAGAACATACCTCACCCTGCAGAGCCAAGTGCTATGACCCTGTTCATCAAATTCATATTCTAATTCTTCTCCTGTGGGAGGAAGAAAGGCAAAACAATTTTAATAGCATCTGAAAATTACAAGTTGATACAAAGGGAAAAGAGAGCAGAGGTTGAATAAGAATACAAAGTCTCAAACCACACTGAACACTAAATTTCAAAGCATTTCACTTCCTATTACTAGGAATTATTATCTGATAATAAAATTAAGACGAGCTTGAGACAGAGAACTACAAACTCAAAACAATCGAGTCTCCACACACAGGTTTGTCCACGAAACAGAAGCTCTCACACTTGTAAGTTGTAGACTTGATGTTAATTTGTCACAGTTGCTTAGTTTTTAGAAGTGTAACTATTAAGTGAAGAATGCCAACAGTTCATATGTATATATTTATATTCATACACACACATACATATAAATGTTCTCTAAAAGCATATCCACTGAAACAATTCTCTGCAGAAACATTCTTTTTGTAATTATTATCTCAAATGCTTTATTCCAGCTTTAATTATTTTTTTAATGGAAACATTCTTTAAATCACAGAAAGTGTAAATCCATGTTAAGAATGACAAAGATCAGGGGAATTAGAAACAAAGAAATTGTAATAAATTGGGTCAGTCTCCCAACCACCCCATCCTGTATCTTCTGAGAAGGATGAGATGAGTTGGAAAAAAGTACTTCCTTTTTCCAAGATGTGAAAAAAGACTAACAGAATTTTTACAATTTCCAAAACAAACCTGAAGCAACTGACCACACAGGCAAGAACTGAACAAGGAGGACATTAGATAAAATACAGCATTTCTAAGTACTTGAAGATCTAGAAAAGCACCCTCTTGTGGATACATTTTTACCAGCAGGGTCAGAATCTGTATACATACCTTCTCGGTCAAAAAAACCTTGGAGAGCCTTTTTTGGATCCTTTATATAAAAAGCCTCTCTTTCCTGTTGAAACTCTAAGACAATGGGGTTCTCTTCAGCCTCATCCTCTACAGCATCTTCTCCTACAGGATACAGGAAAGAAAGCAATGCCAATCAGACATAAGAGACTATCTGAATGGCACTCACTATCCTTTTAGGCTGCACAAAGATACAGTTACCAGCGATGAAAAGAAAGGTGGGGGTGGGGAAGAACAAGCACAAAACCATCAGTCTGAACATCTTCGGGTTTCTACATTGGGTGACAAGTTAAAACTTGTTTTCATGGCACCTTACTTTTTTCTCCATCACTATATGTATTTTAAAAGCAAGACTGCCTACCACATTCTCTATGTAAAAAAAGAAAAATCTAAACTCCTCAGTCCCACATTCTCATTCTCTCACAGCCAGGTCTTATACTTTGTCTTCAATATAATTTCCCAATACTTATCATGTCCACCAACAGACTGATCTACTCAGTACTTCCTTAAAAATCATCAATCCCTGCCCTGGACACCGTCCCAATGCTCAGTTTCCTAAGGGCTTATTTTCCTTTCCTTCAAGTTCCAGCTTAAAACCCTTCTGTTTATAAACTAATACACTGTCCCAAAGTTCTGTCAGTGCTACCCAACAGGCATTATAATGAAAGCCATATATGCAATCTTACATTTTCTAGTAGCTGCATTAAAAACGTAAGAGAAACAGGTGAAATTACCATGTAATCAAAATAAAAGCATTATGGATATTTTACATTCTTTTTTCACGCTAAGTCTTTGAAACCCAGTGTGTATTTTACCTTTACGGCACTTGTGAGTTTGGACTAGCCACCCCGTAAGTGCCCAGTGTGGCTGATGATGACCATACTGGATAGTGCAGGTCTAGGTGTCAGGGGCTGCTCCCTTCTCTGAACCCTCACTCCAGCATACTAGTGGTTTCCAGCTTTTGTTTGGCACTTACCACAAGTAATTTCATAAGATTTATCTGTCTTCCCCACAACACAGTTAAAGTCATCCAGCTTTTCAGACTCCACCCCTGAATATCTATCCACCAAAATGTCTGGTGTTACAGAAAATTCAATTTATCCCTCCGATTAGATATTTCACACTTCAGGGTGTTTACACAAAGTACAAAAAATTTGACAGAACTCCTACATTAGATAATATTCCATTTTATTTCACTCCCTCTAGCGATAGTCAGTACTTAATTAATGAAATAAATTTTAATTGTTAAACTATATGCTAAGACTTTTTTTTAAGTATAAAATAATTTATTACAGCATTATATAGGTTGGCATTATTTTACAGTGAATTCTTTTCTCTCAACAATTATGAATCTAAATATTAACTCAGCGTGAAGGAAAACAATTTTAGTTAGAACAGTTTCTCTAAATAAAATCTTTTGAATTTATATTTGTCTTAAAAGGAAGTATTAATGTTACAGACATATGGTTCTGAAAAAAATATATTCAATGATGCCATTACTGTTTTCTGTACATGATAGAACAAAAGCTGCTGCTGCTGCTAAGTTACTTCAGTCGTGTCTGACTCTGTGTGACCCCATAGCCGGCAGCCCACCAGACTCCCCTGTCCCTGGGATTCTCCAGGCAAGAACACTGGAGTGGGTTGCCACTTCCTTCTCCATACACTAAGACTTTTGAACAAGGGAGTGCAATGTAAAACACAAGAAGATAAATCAATTGGGCCCATAATTCAGTTTTTTGGCATCAGAAAAGTTAATAAATCTAAGTTTTGGTAATCTATGTGCAAACTGTATTTGCCCTATCTTTCTCAAAGAGTCACGAAAGCTGTATGATTTTTAAAAATTAACTGTACCAATAGAAACGAATTTATTAACCTCTGGCAGCAGTTTTAATGCCTTACCCATTCCCCAGGTGCAGCCCATTTCATCGTCCTGACTACTAGTATTTCTCTTTCTTTCAGCGGTATCCATTTCCAATTCTTCATCTGAGTCTTCTCCCAGCATCTTCTTTTCCAACATCATTTGTTGCTGCTTGCGCAATTCCTTCAGTTGCGTTACTGTCAACTCGGATTCTGCCTCTCGATCTTCCTCTGGTCCCTGATGAATCAAGCGAAAGAATTCTTTTAGAGTTTAGGATGGCTAAAGTCACTTTCAGAAACAAAGCAATGCGTACAGACGTCTGGAGATGAGGAGCCAGATTCCCGCACTTTCATAAAGGACAATCTCCTTTCTCAGGGAAAACAAGGAGCTCAGGAACGCAGCCGGGTGATTTCAATTGTAGGGTTTTTTTCAATTCTAGAGATTTCAATTCTAGGGTTTTCTACTTACCTGAAGAAGAAAGAGCCGGGTGCTGCCTCCAAACCGAAGAACATGTCCGACGTGGACCCGACAATAGGTGCGGGGTGGGATGCGGGTTTTGTTAAGGAAAGTGCCGTGGGTGCTTCCCAAATCGTAGAGATAGAAGCCAGGCCCGTGGCCGTCGCCTTCTGCATCGAGGCCGGACACTCTGTGCTGCAGCACGGCGTGGTAGCGAGACACCGAAGGATGCTCCAGGCACACGTCACAGCTAGGCAGCCTCCCGAAAAGGCAGCAACTCAGTCCTTTCAAGTTCCGGGTGCCCAGGATGGTGCCTCCTTTTAGTGTCTCGAGGCTGTAGGGGGCCGTGGTGGGGCCGCCCCACGGCGGCTCTCGGTAAGGGGGCGCCCGGGCCGGGCCGCCAGGGGAAGGAGCCGCCGTGTGGGGCCGCGGCTGCTCCTCCGCTGGACCCCTAGTCTCCCCGCTGTCCGGCAGGGCCGGCGGGACATCAGGCTCCCCGGAATCAGAGTCCGGCAGCGCCGTGGGCCTTTCCTTCACCTCCTCCGGGTTTGGAGGATTGTTGGCCTGGGCCTTACTCTGCGCCACCGGGGGCACCGGCAGGGCTGGCTTCTTGAAGTCGTCATTGAGTTCCGGCAAAGGCAGCGGCTCGGACTGAGAGGGACTATCAGCCATCCTCAATCGGGAGCAGCCTCAAAATCTGTCCCTGGGAAACCTCGCCCTCCTCGGGTCTCTACATTCCTCTCCACGTCTCCCTCTCTCCAGCCCCCCAGCCGCTTCTCTAGCAGCGATAGTGGAGTTGATCCTTTACGACCCAGAGCTTTATGAAGAATCGAGTTATCCCTGGAAGTTGTAGTAAGAGGAAAACAGAAAAAGGCGGTCCAGGTTCTGTCAGAATGGGGACATCTTTAGAGGTTGCAACCGGGTCGTAATGACTTCCTGCAGCAGAGCCTAATTGAGAAGAAGCGCTTCCGGCAGCCTTGAACCGCCGGTCAACACACCAGCCTTCCGGACCTGATACGAACTTTGTCTCAGGCCTCTCGGAAACGATGAGCCGCCCAGTCCAGTACCTGCGAAGTGGCAGTCTATAGTGGAGCCTCCTTGCCTCGGTCCGGGTCCAGATCTCCCTGTGTCTGGGCTGCCCCAGCATTAAACGACCCCAGGGCACTGTGACTGGCGCCCGAGTCTGCTGATGGTGAGAGAGGAGCCCTGGTAGGGATGTGGGCATTGCTTGTGCTTGATGCCTGTCCTTCCTGCTCCTTTGGTTCAATTTAGGGGAGAGGGCGATTTTTGTTGTCACTTGGTTCATTCATGTATTCGTTCGTTCTTTTATTCTTTTGAAACCAATTGAGGCAGCATAGTGTAATTAAGTGTGCAGACCCTGGAGCCTGACCATCTCCATCTTCCCTCTCAGCTGTTTCTGACATTAGGCAAGACAGAAGGTCTCAGCTTCCATGTCTGAAGTGTGGGGTAATAATAGTATCTACTTTTTTTAAAAAAAATGATATCTACTTACAGAAAGGTTGGGAGAATTGAATTAACAGTAGAGGCAAAGCCTGGCATGTATAGTAGACACTCAAATCTTAGACTTCAAGATCACAGCTGTAAGAGACAGATGGAAGAATAAAATTGAAACAAGTACTAGTTTAAATACAGGGATAAATGCTGTGATGGAGACATACGAAGTGCTGTGAGACTTAACAATGGGAGATGTGTTGGGGAGGTGATAGAGGGTGGTGACTTAAATCATACTTAAGGATGAACACAAGTCTGCCAGGGATGTGGCGGGTAGCAAGGCATTGCCTGCAGAGATCACGTCATTAAGCTGTGGAAATGCATGGCATTTCCTCCTTTGTGTTTTCTCGCTGAACTTGGTCTGTGTCTCTAGAACAGCACTGACCACACACTTTAATGTTGAAGCATTCTTTTCATGTGTTTCTCCCTCACCTCAGGGTAAGAACCTTGAATTAGTCTTTATCTCCTCACATGACACTTGGCATTTGATAAATATTTATTGAATTTGAAGAGACATATGGGCAATGAATCTGGAAAGGTGAGTTGAAGCTGGACTGTAACTGGTGTTAAATGGTAAATCAAAAATTTTTGACTGACGTTTTTCCAGTAGGCAATGGGAAGTCATTAGGTCTAAGTCTAAAATATTAAGTCTAGCCTCACTATAGAGGCTTCCCTGGTAGCTCAGCTGTGGTAAAGAATCTGTCTGCAGTGCAGGAGACAAGGGTTCAATTCCTAGGTTGGGAAGATCCCCTGGCCAAGGGATAGGGTACTCCAGTATTCTTGGGCTTCCCTGGTGACTCAGTTGGTAAAGAATTTGCCTGCAATGCGGGAGACCTGGGTTCAATCCCTGGGTTGGGAAGATCCCGTGGAGGAGGGCATGGCAACCCACTCCAGTATTCTTGCCTGGAGAATCCCAAGGACAGAGGACCCTGGCAGGCTGCAGTCCATGGGGTCACAAAGAATTGGACACGACTGAGCATTTAAGCACAGCACAGCATCACTGTAGGGAGTAGATTTGATACAAGGAAAGACTAAAGGAAGGGATATTATTTAAGAGATAGCAGATAGCTGAGATTCTTTCCTATGAGTGTCAGAAGTTGAATGCATAAGACTGTTTAGGATAGCGGTTCATAAATTTTCCCACCAGGATTAGTTAAAGGTTCCCATGCTTGGCATGTATGCATGCATGCTAAGTCACTTCAGTGGTGTCTGACTCTTTGCGACCCTTTGGATGGTAGTCCCTCAGGCTCTTCTGTCCATGGGATTCTTCAGGCAAGAATACTGGAGTGGGTTGCCATTTCCTTCTCCAGGGGATCTTCCTGACCCAGGAATTGAGCTCATGTCTCTTACTCCTGCATTGGCAGGCAGGTTCTTTATCACTAGTCCACCTGGGAAGCATTCACAGATTAATAACCACCTCAGGAGTTCCCTGGCAGTCCAGTGGTTAGGACTTGGCACTAAGATCCCACAGGCTGCATGGCATGGCAAAAGAAGAAAAAGAAGAAGAACCTTTTCCTATCTTTAACTCTACTCCTTTTTCTCCTGCAGATCTAGGAGAGATGTGTCAAGATACTCTGAGAAATATCCCAAGTCTCATTTAAGTGTCTTGCCTTGCAAATCATTCAGGATTGGTAATAAGTTAGTGGGGTGAGTTGGAAAATATGGACACTATAGCCTTATATACTCTTGCAGCTATTAGTCTACTAAAGACCCAGACTCTACCTTGTGGTTCAGTCCAGTAGGAATTATCACAGTGTATGACTGTGATATTAACAGTTATATTTCTCTTAATTTCTTCAGGAAGAACGTCCTTGGTCCAACAGTGTTGCTGACACTGACTTTTTCTAAGTGGTCTTGAACTGCCTAGTTTTTATGTCAATACCTGGCTAGACCTCGTATTCTTCACTACAGAAGCCTTTAACCTGCAGTTGCTAGAGATTTTAAAACACTGCCTTTAGGATACCATCCACATTTAACTTGGGAGCTCTTCCTTTGTAATTCCAAAATGTTGAGATACTGGGGAGAGATACCAATCTCATCAAGCCAGACCAACAGAAGTTCTTTTGACTTGCTCCCTCGGGAGTTCCGACTGGTAGAAGTCCATGACCCGCCTCTGCACCAACCCTCAGCCAACAAGCCCAAGCCCCCCACTATGCTGGACATCCCCTCAGAGCCCTGCAGCCTCACCATCCACACCATTCAGCTGATCCAGCACAACCGACGTCTGCGTAACCTCATTGCCACAGCACAGGCCCAGAATCAGCAACAGACAGAAGGTGTAAAGACTGAAGAGAGTGAACCTCTTCCATCCTGCCCTGGGTCACCTCCTCTTCCTGATGATCTCCTTCCTTTAGATTGTAAGAATCCCAATGCACCATTCCAGGTCCGGCACAGTGACCCAGAGAGTGACTTTTATCGGTAAGGCAAGGCTTTGCTCTATGTTACTTTTCTCAAAAAATCATCCCAACAGCCCTGTTAAGCATGTCACCACATTTCCAGGAGGAAACTGAAGATGAGAGTAAATGACTGGGCCAGAGTTGCTCAGGTAATTAGTGGAAAGTCTAAGAGTTAACCATGTCCTTACAATTCCAGAGTCTGTATTTTTTTATTTTCTGATGCAACAAATATTTATTGAGTCCCTAATATATGCCAAGCACTTTACCAGGAGCAGAGTACTACACTGGTTTGTAAAACAGGCCGTGGTCTCATAGTCCTCCAAATCTAGTTTTTCTTGTTAATTAAAAGACATACAAAAAAAAAAAAAAGACATACTGTGGGTTTAGCTCATTGTCCTCAAGATGAGGTTTATGGACTTATTCTCTTACTATTAGGAATCCATGAGTTCTATACAAGAATTTTTTAATGGTGTATTTTCATTTTGATAACACAGTTCAAGAAATAATAGTGTAACAATGTTCCTGATCCTTGCTGCTCAAAATCTGATCTGAGATCAGCAACATCAATATCACCTGGGAGGTTGTTAGAAATGCAGAGTCTCAGACTCACCCAGACCTCCTGAGTCAGAATTTTCATTTTAACAAGATCTCCAGAGATTCATACATATATTTCAATTTGAGAAACCCTGCTCCAGATCCGCTGAGTGATTGCCTTAAAAGCTAGTGCTACTACTGGATTTCAGTATGAAAGTTTGCATTTGATGCCAAATAAGTACTTTTTTCTTTTCATTTTGAAATTCGTCAGACCTACAGAAAATTTTAAATAATAGAATGACAAAAACCCAAATACCCTTCACCTGAATGCAACAATTGTTAATATTTTACTACATTTACTTTCTCTCACATATGTATAAGTGTGTATGCACACATTTACTCACAAATATACAAATATTTATGTATACATATACACATACAGGTTTTTTTTTTGCCATATCTTTTAGAGTTGTAGATATCACATATTTCACCCCTAAATTCTTCATCTTAGCCTAAAAATAAATTTTCTACATAATCCCAATAACTAGTATCACATCAAAGTGAACACAAATTAAGTACTATCATTTAATACATCTGTATTCAGATTTTTCCAGTTGTCCCAGAAATATCTTTTATTAGGTATGTTTTTCCCTAGTCTTGGACCTAATACAGACCATGTATTCCATTTCCTTGTTATACCTCTTTAGTGTCTTTTTTTTTTTTTTTGAGGTATAGTTGATTTACAATATTAGTTTCAGGTGTACAACACTGTAATTCAATATTTGTATAGATTATACTCCTTTTAAAGTTATTATAAAATATTGGGTATATTTCCTGTGCTGTACAATATATCCTTGTAGCTTATTTATTTTATACATAGTAGTTTGTACCTTTTAATCTACCCCATCTTGCCCCATCCTTCCCTCTCCTCACTGTTAACCACTAGTGTGTTCTCAATATCTGTGAGTCTACTTATTTTTTGTTGTGTTCACTAGTTTGTTTTCTGTATAAATGATATCATACAGTATTTGTCTTTCTCTGCCTCTTTAGTGTCTTAAGCTAGAATAACTTTCCCCTTTTATAATACATGATATTAATCTTTTTTAAGAGTTCAGGTCATTTGTCTGTTCCAAATCAGACTGGATTTGCTGATTATTTTCTCAAGATAAGATTCAGATTAAATGTTTGATAAAAATGCTTCATAACTAATTGTGTTGTACATCACCTATTGCATCTGCCTGTTGATGATGTTGCTACTATTTTAATTGTCCCAAACTAATGAAAAAAGAAGAAAAATAGACTTATTATGTAAGGTTTGCAGTTGGGCCATATTAAGGCGAGATGATATCATGGTGCGTTATCTAATTGGAAGTTTTGAAGATACTGGAATAGTGAAAAAGGGAATGAGAAATGTGTCATTACATGCTTGGCACATATTGGTATAGATGTGCCCAACTTCAGAACACTTGCTCTGTAGCAATCAGTACCAACTTTACATTTTGAGAGCAACTTAGCTTTAACAAAATAATACTGTCCCTCATGTTAAATTGATGCTGTTATTTAGAATTTGTAGTTTTGTGTCAGTTTTCTAATTATTTTAATTGTTAGGAAGATTCTGTGAACATCAGATATTTACACATAGTTTATTTTATATATATTTAAGAGACTGTAACAAAAATAATTTGCATCAGTTCTGGGGCTGCAGGAAGAATTATTTTCCTTTGAAATGGGTCCATGTATTAAGTAAAACAGAATTGATTTAGCTCTGTTTATTAGGCACATCTGAAGTCTTTAGCTTTTGATCCAGAGAGACTGGCCATGGGAAATGATGATATAAACAGTAAATGAAAAATTACTTGACAGTTGGTTTTCTTATTTTCCAATTAGTAGGTGAATTGCAGTAGTTGCTAATGAGCAGATAATAGCAGCGTGGGTGAATAGTTCCTCAGGCACTCTCTACAGCAAGCACGGGGTGACAAATGTCAAGTGTGGACAGGGAAGAGTCATTTTCTATACCCTATTTTATTTTTATCTATTTACTTCCTTTGTCAGGGGAAGGCAGAAGATAGGAAATTTCAGGAGACCAGGTAAATTACTAGGAGCTCATTAAAAGTTACTTTTAGGAAATCAGACAGCTTTTGAAGTTTTTTTGTTTTGTTTTAGAAAGATAGGATTTTTGCCACAATGATTAGGTGCAAAACAGAGTATTATGAAGAACACAGGATCTAGAGTCATAAGCTCTGTTACTTTATATTACCAAAAAACATTTGGCAAACCACCCCCTCTGAACTTCAATTTCTTCACCTGCCAAATAGGAATAATAATATGGACCCCTACCAATTTCACAGCATAAAGTAGGATAAAAATGCTTTGTAAGCAATTGTTGTTCAGTCTGTCAGTCATGTCTGACGCTTTGCGACCCATGCTGCAGTAAGCCATGCTTCCCTGTCCTTCACTATCTCCCGGAGTTTGCTCAAACTTATGTCCTTTGAGTCGGTAATGCCATCCAACCATCTCATCCTCTGTCAGTTGTAAGCAATATATGTGGTTTTTTTTGCAATATATGTTTTAAACTGCTTTTATAAAATTGAATTGCTTTCCTATTTTACAAACGGTTTGTTGTAGTTAAATTCTAGAGGTCCATATATTGCCCAGCATGTGAGGAACCTATACTATGCTGAAAATGTGCACCATTGAGCTATGCTCTTAATCAGAAAAAGTGATCAAAATCAGCAGTTGATAGAAGATGGGAACTTACTTTTCAGTAGATACCCTTTTATAATGTTTACTATAAACACATATAACCTATGCAAGCTTTATGTAATTGGAACCGCTCAGGGATATGACTGTGGGTCATTGAGACATGCCCTGAAATGGCAGCAAGGTAAAACTAGGCTATGTAACCTGCCTAAAATTCTCCTGGAAAACTGAGCCAGATGTTTAATTAGGATTGTAAACCACCTAGGAAGACAGAACAGGTCACCCCTTTGCAAGAGAACCAATGACACTCATCATGTCTCCACTTTCAGGGGGAAAGGGGAGCCTGTGACTGAACTCAGCTGGCACTCCTGCCGACAGCTCCTCTACCAGGCAGTGGCCACAATCCTGGCCCACGCGGGCTTTGAGTGTGCTAATGAGAGCGTCCTGGAGACCCTGACTGATGTGGCACACGAGTACTGCCTGAAGTTCACTAAGCTGCTGCGCTTTGCTGTGGATCAGGAAGCCCGGCTGGGGCAGACTCCCTTCCCCGACGTGATGGAGCAGGTGTTCCATGAAGTGGGCATCGGCAGCGTGCTCTCCCTCCAGAAATTCTGGCAGCACCGCATCAAGGACTATCACAGTTACATGCTGCAGGTGAGAGGATCCTGAGGAGGGATGCACAAGGATGTGTGATCTGGGGATGTTCAGGCAGGATCCCTAACACTTGCCCTAGGGTGCAGAGAGCGGGGACTGGAATAGAGTGAGCTTAACTTGGCTTTCCTCTTGGCCCCGGCTGTGACCCACACTGACCTGGTCAGACCCAGGGTTCTTCTTCAGGCAGTGAAATTATAGCAGGTGGCTAGCCTGCTTTTATTCAACACATATTTGTGGAGTGCCTATTGTGGAATTCAGCAGTTGATTAGGACAAGTTCCTTGAGCTTGCATTCTTGTTGAGAGAGAGACAAAAACAGGTAAACAATGATCAGAATCATTTCAGATGGCATTAAGTGTTATGAACCAGGAGCAAAACAGTGAGATGACACTGCCTTCAAAGGTAGAGTGTGGTGGGGGAGACACCGTTTTTTGTTAAAACCAGAACTATCTAATCTCTCCCTCCCTTGTGGCCTTAAGCATTTTGTTCACTGTTTTGGTTTCCCCAAATCTGAAATATAAGGAATTCATAACACCCAATCGGCTTTGCTAAGTGATCCAGATGTCTACAGTGCTCATTAGCCACCCATTGTATTTATGTCAAATGTTAGTTTTTATAGCCAAAAATGTCACCTTTCATCCCAGATCTGATATAATACATCTAAATATTTTACCTTTATGTACCTTTTAATCAATCACATACACATTCTCTGCCAATATAATACATCTAAATATTTTACCTTTATGTACCTTTTAATTAATTACATACACGTTCTCTGCCAAACAAATTTTCTTTACATGTCCCTGTCATTTATAAATTTCAAACTCAAATTCCTCCCATTAGCAGTGATGCTTTATTTGTATTCATATTCTGTTTCCACTGGATGCCACAAGCTGACTATCCAACTTGCTTTTAACATTCCTTTGGAAAATTGACTCTTGGTTGCCAACAGATTAGTAAGCAGCTCTCTGAAGAGTATGAGAGGATCGTCAATCCTGAGAAGGCCACAGAGGACACGAAGCCTGTCAAGATCAAGGAGGAACCTGTGAGCGACATCACCTTCCCTGTCAGTGAAGAACTGGAGGCCGACCTTGCTTCTGGAGACCAGTCGCTGCCCATGGGAGTCCTTGGGGCTCAGAGCGAGCGCTTCCCATCTAACCTGGAGGTCGAGGCTTCACCACAGGCTTCAAGTAAGAGAGAACAACCTACCCATCTTGATTCTGAGAGATGTGCCAGCCTCAGTACTTCTTGCATTTTAGAGTCAAAGTCTGGAGATGGAAGAGCAAAAGTAGGGATGGGCAGGGGAATGGAAAGTCTAAAAAGAAATATAGCTTCACTGATCTGGAGATACCAACATTCTCTTCCTAATTGGTGAAGAGGGAACTAACACAGCTTTACAGACATTCTTTGAAATTATTCCTAGTTAGGATGTAGATGCAATATTACTCTCTTCAGTTCAGTCACTCAGTCGTGTCCAACTCTTTGCACCTCATGGACTGCAGCATGCCAGGCTTCCCTATCACCAACTCCCGGAGGTTGCTTAGACTCATGTCCATTGAGTCAGTGAGGCCATCCAACCATCTCATCCTCTGTCATCCCCTTCTCCTCCTGCCTTCAATCTTTTGCAGCATCAGGGTCTTTTCCAATGAGTCCATTCTTCACATCAGGTGGCCAAAGTATTGGAGTATCAGCTTCAGCATCAGTCCTTCCAGTGAATATTCAGGACTGATTTCTTTCAGGATGGACTGGTTGGATCTCCTTGCAGTCCAAGGGACTGTCAAGAGCCTTCTCCAGTACCACAGTTCAAAAGCATCAATTCTTCAGCGCTCAGCTTTCTTTATAGTCCAATTCTCACATCCATACATGACTACTGGAAAAACCATAGCTTTGACTAGATGGACCTTTGTCAGCAAAGTAATGTCTCTGCTTTTTAATATGCTATCTAGGTTGGTCATAACTTGCCTTCCAAAGAGCAAGTGTCTTTTAATTTCATGACTGCAGTCACCATCTGCAGTGATTTCGGAGCCCAAAAAAATAAAGGCAGCCACTATTTCCACTGTTTCCCCATCTATTTGCCATGAAGTGATGGGACCAGATGCCATGATCTTAGTTTTCTGAATGTTGAGTTTTAAGCCAACTTTTTCACTGTGTTTCACTTTCATCAAGAGGCTGTTTAGTTCTTCTTCGCTTTCTGCCATAAGGGTGGTGTCATCTGCATATCTGAGGTTATTGATATTTCTCCTGGCAGTCTTGATTCCAGCTTGTGCTTCCTCCAGCCCAGCATTTCTCATGATATACTCTGCATGTAAGTTAAATAAGCAGGGTGACAATATACAACCCTGACATACTCCTATCCCAATTTGGAACCAGTCTGTTGTTCTATGTTCAGTTCTAACTGTTGCTTCCTGACCGGCATACAGATTTCTCAGGAGACAGGTCAGGTAATCTGGTATTCCCATCTCTAAGCATTTTCCACAGTTTGTTGTGATCTACACAGTCAAAGGCTTTGGTGTAGTCAATAAAGCAGAAGTAGATGTTTTTCTGGAACTCTCTTGTTTTTTCAGTGAGCCAACGAATGTTGGCAATTTGATCTCTGGTTCCTCTGCCTTTTCTAAATCTAGCTTGAACATCTGGAAGTTCATGGTTCACATAGTGTTGAAGCCTGGCTTGGAGATTTTTGAGCATTACTTTGCTAGCATGTAAGATGAGTGCAATTGTGCAGCAGTTTGAACATTCTTTGGAATTGCCTTTCTTTGAGATTGGGATGAAAACTGACCTTTTCCAGTCTTGTGGCTACTGCTGAGTTTTCCAAATTTGCTGTTACTCTCTTGATGACAATTAATTCAGCCGACCCAGCTAGGTGGACAGATGGCTTCCTGTTCTCGGTATTCTGGTCTTTCCCAATGCTTGTGCTGGGTTAATTAAGGCAACTTCCAGACAGGTGGAGTAATGTTAATTGCTCAAGGATGTTTGAATAGTTGGGGTTCCTTGGCCACAGTAGTACCAACAAAATTGAACCTGAAAGGATTAAAATAGGGCAACTCAATTATAGGCAGCTGGCTGCTGCTTCTCTGTGATTCCCTTCAGAACCAGAAGGCTCAATGATCCCTAAGTCAAAAAGGCTGCAAATAATTCTAGAGGCTCAGTTCTTTACAATATATTTATTTATTTATTGGCTGCACCACACAGCATGTGGGATTTTAGTTCCCCAATCAGGGAGCAAACCTGAGCCCCCTGCAGTGGTAGTCTTAACCACTGGACTTCTAGGGAAGTCCCAGTTCTTTAGAAATATAAATTATGTCATCAATGAACTAATGATGCAAACAGCCAGTCCTCCAGTGTGGCCTAAACAGAATTAGGGCACATTTTCAAAGTACTGGGCAGAGAGCCTTTCACTATGGAAGATGTAATAACCACAGAACAGCTTTGCTAGAAGACACAGAGGCAGGAGAGCCAGAAAGAAATTCTTTCAGACATCAGGGTCATGTCTCTTTTCAGCAGTCTGGGAACTGCTGCCACCGTTTTGTAGTGATCACTAACTTCATAATGTGAGAGAGAACCAGGGACCCAAACACAAGGCAGAAAAACAAGACAGCCCCATAAAAGGACAGGCAAATGTAACACTTGCCCAAGAACCCATGGTTGTGCCTGCCTTTGAACCGTGACTATTTCCACCTGCATAGCTTTACTTTCCCTGGTTTAGGGGAAATGGAGATGGATGAGGTGAGGTAAAGGAAGGGGAGGAAGTGGAAAAGAAGATATTTTGAGTTGGTAACTTTTTGAGCAGAGAATAACCACCATATTCTCTAGGCAAGTAGTGAATCAGAATGAAAACTGAGTTCAAAGGCCATCAGCCAGCCCTGGGTGGTGTATGCCACCTGCTTTGTTCCAGCCTTTCTTGCTGCTAGTTAGTTCTGTGTTCTTTTCCATCCCCAGGTACAGAGGTAAATGCTTCCCCTTTTTGGAACTTGGCCCACGTGAAAATGGAGCCTCAAGAAAGTGAAGAAGGCAACGTCTCTGGGCACGGCGTGCTGGGCAGTGATGTTTTTGAGGAGCCGATGTCAGGCATGAGTGAAGCTGGGATCCCCCAAAGCCCTGATGACTCAGACAGCAGCTACGGCTCCCATTCCACTGACAGCCTCATGGGCTCCTCCCCTGTTTTCAACCAACGCTGCAAAAAGAGGATGAGGAAAATATAAAAGGCAAAGAGGGAGACCTCTCCAGACTTAAAAGACCTAACAGAAACTCTGGTGAATTCTTATTTGTTTCCACAAATAGTGATTAAACTCTTAAACACAATGGGTTTTCCTGATATCAGTGGAGCTGGATTTAACCAAATAAGTTTACTTTTACCTTTTGCATCCAGTTTTTGTTGTTTTCCACAACCAAGCCACCTTTCACAGATATCATACCGGGATGGTGATCCAGAGACCAAAACAGTGTCCCTGACTTGTCTTTACCTTGTGTCAAGTGACTTAGCTTCTCTCAAGCTGTTTCTCTTGCACACTAAGAATCACACTGGGTCTGGCCTACACTGCAGGGATATTATGAAGATGAAGACGTTATTAAGCTTCACAGCTGTGCTTGAACAGACTCACATATATGCTGATATCAGATGTCAATTTTTTTCTTTTAACTTGCTTCATTTTTGGTTCAAGTCATTGGGAATCCAATGGAAATAGCTCAACATTGCACAGCTTATCTATCAGTAGTCTTTTTTTTCGAACTGTTTCTGCTGCCCACAGAATCTCCTATGAAATCAGAACAGTCTGTGAACAGCCTTTTTGCTTATCTAAATAGCCCTCTCCTATCTCAACCATATATTTTTCTTCTTCCTTCTCTAGACTTAGTCCAGGTATTCCAATCCTCTTTATTTCCAGTCGGATTTTTAACATTGGGTTGGCCAAAAAAGTTCATTCAGGCTTTTCCATATTCTATACAAAAACCCAAACGAGGGCAACCCAGTATTTTCAGCATGCACATTTTTCAGTTGCTCCTTTCATTTTCTCTTTGAATGATGAAACTAACTGATGGCTCATCAGTCTGCCTGCAATGCAGGAGACCTGGGTTCGATCACTGGGTCAGGAAGATCCCCTGGAGAAGGGAATGGCAACCTGCTCCAATATTCTTGCCTGGAAAATCCCATGGACAGAGGAGACTGGCAGGCTACAGTCCATGGGGTCACAAAAAGTTGGGACATGACTGAGGGACTAACACTTTCACTTTGTGAATGAAGCAAACAGGACCTGTCCATAGACAGACTTGTGCCTATTTCATTTGTTGCATCTGCTTGGCCATCAGAGGACAGTGGTCCATTCCTTTACCAGAATTCTACACCTGCACATTGTGCTTCTACTGGATGGGCAGCCTCTAAAAGGCTAACAATATACACCTTTCTGCTTTACATCATGTCCTGAACAACTTGACTGCTGTTACTCATCCATCACAGTATCTGCCCTACTTGGCATCTGATAGTGTCAATCATTATTTATTAAGTACTTGATGTAGCACTGGAATAATCAGGAGTAATTAGCAAATGTGTGCAAGTTAAGTACTTCTGATGTTTGGTTTGGGGGTGCAGAATACAAGTCTTGTGAAATTTAGAACACTCTTAGTAGACTAGAAATCAAGGCCTATATCACTGAGTGCCTTAAATGTCTCAGGTATTGGGAATAAATATGAATGCAACAGCAACAAAATAAGGTTATGATTTAAACTGTTGCCAAAGCATTTATAAGTTTGCTAATTGGACATCCTTGGCATGTTTAAACCTTTCCTGTTCCAGGTTTAGCTTCATTTCCCCTTATTTGCTTCCTTTGTGGCTCAGCTGGTAAAGAATCTGCCTGCAATGCGGGAGACCTGGGTTCAATCCCTGGGTTGGGAGGATCCCCTGGAGAAGGGAAAGGCTACCCACTCCAGTATTCTGACCTGGAGAACTCCATGGACTGTAGTCCATGGGGTCGCAAAGACTCAGACATGACTGAGCAACTTTTACTTCACTTCACTTCCCCTTATTTACTGATGAAAGTATACATCTGGTGGTCAGTTTCCAGAAAGTAGCCATTTAGTATTTAGTTGGTTCACTTAGCAAACATTTATTGAGTACCCGTTATGTACTGGGTCCTTTGCAAAGGATACACAGATGAGTAAGACTGTCTCTGCCATTATGGAGCTTATAGCTTAGGCCAGATGATTTCCTCTTTAATGAAAAAGTATTCAAAGGCACTAGGGAGAAAAACAGGTATGCAGAGGTTTGCTGTGCAAGTGGTTCCCTCTTAAAGAACAAGTTCAAGTTTTTAGACCAGTGGTTCCCATTAGTTACACAGTATTGAAATTAATACTTCATGTAAAACAAAATATTTTTATTTTTAGAAGGTTTAAATTGGAGAATAGGCACTAGATGGCCAAGGTTCGGGTACTCTGATAAAGCAAGTCATAGGAGCATTGATACCTGAGATTCACCTGGTCTGGAATTATGCCATAGGCTGTTGAGTTAGAGCACTGTTCTGAACTTGGGATGCATCAGAATCCCCTGGAGGCCGTTTTAAAACAGACTGCTAGGCCCCACGCCCCACCCCCAGTTTCTGATTTTGGTCTTGAATGTCCCGTTTCTGGTAACTTCCCAGATGATGCTGATGCTTCTGTTCCAGAGACCACACTTTGAGAACCATTGAACTGAAATACAGGTTAGGCAGGAATAAAATTTCTTAAGAGAAATAATATTATGTTTTAAGATACTGTGAAGAATGTGGAGGCAAAGCAAACCCTTACCAGGGCTATTATGCGTAGAATGTGCACCTGACCCAAATCCATGTCCTTTGAGTAAATCACTAAGGAAGGACACACTTCATTAAAGTACAATACAAACAGGGCCTGGCTTCATACCTCGCTATTAGGTGTGGTGTGTACACAGAACTTTAATAAACATCATGTGGCTTTAAATCTCTCTTCTAAACTGAAGTGACTATTTGTGATGATTTTCTTACTTGAAATGATGACAAGCAGGCTTACAACAAAGTGAAAATTAAAAACTCTTTATCCAAGCCAGCATCTAAAGTAGAATTCTTAATAACTACATGTTGCCCACTTTCTTCAGTGAACCTGATGTTCTATAATGAGCTCCCCAGTGGGAGGCACATTTCATACCAACATTGACTGGTTGCCAAGGAGACTCCACTGTTATTCTGGACAAGCTCCTGTTTCCTCTCGCCCTTTCTACTAAAAAGGAAGGGAACTCATGGTGCAAGTTCAAAGGCAAGTGCTCGGGAAGTAGAGGCTAGAGATACAGCCTACTAAGTTCTCTGTTTCATCCATCAGTAGCAAAAGTATGTGAGCTCAAATGATAACAACTTACGGTTTTAGGCTCAAAGGGATATCAGTGTCCAAAAACAGAATATGCTTCCTTGCATAAATCCAAGGGGAAGGCCAATGGTAATCAGCAGGTCCAAATAATCTATTCCTGGCTTCATCGGAGTCAGAAAGTTTCACTAGTAAGACAAACTGCTATTCTGAACAAAACCATCCTTTATAGATTGTAGCCCCCAGTCAGAGATAAAGATAGTCCTTCACACAGAGTTCCAAAATTTTGAACTTTAGAAACTATTTGTTGTTTTTCTTCCAGTACTGTGCCATTGATTCTTGCATAAAGTTCTGGAATGCTGGCTCTTCGCGGCTTTCCTCTGTAACTGTAAGGAAAAAAGAAGTTGAGTTATTTTCAAACTCTACCCATTAGACAGGTGGATTAGAGCCACTGTCTCTCATCCATAAGAAATAGTACATGTAACCTTGAACAACATGGGCTTGAACTGGGTGAGTCGCCTTACACACTAACTTTTTTCAGTAGTAAATACAACATACAGTATTATATAATCCATGGTTGATGAAATCGACAAATGCAGAACCACAGAATCAGAGGGCCAACTCTAAGTTGGTTATATGAGGACTGTTAAAACTGTACCAAGGGGGGAAAAAAAACTGTACCAAGGATAATAGGTACCCCAGTCCCTGAGTTGTTCAAGAGTCAACTGTATGCTTTCTAAGACACTACATGTTTACTTCTCCCAATAAGGAAGTATTTCCTAGAAGCAGGTTCTATTTACCATGTTGCCCAAAATGTACAATTTCTCTGACCAGTAGGTGGGGAGATGCTTCCCTCATAAAGTAACTAAAATGAGGTCCCACTCCTACATATTTTTAACTGAGAGAAATGAAAACCTGTGTCCACACAAAAACCTATTAACCAATCTTTATAGCAATTTATTTTACCACAGCTTAAACCTGGCAACAACCCAAATGTCAATTGGCTTGTGAATGGATAAACAAAGGCACATTCACATAATGGAATATTACTAAGCAATTTTAAAAAAACATATTACACATGCAATAACATGGAAGGATCACAAAAGCATTACACTATGAAAAAAGTCAAGTTAAATATGTGATTCCACTTACATGACATTCTGGAAAAAGCAAAATCATAGGCACAAAAATCAGATAAGTGGTTGCCAGGAACTGGTGTAGGGGAAGGAACTAAATAAAAATGGGCATGAGCAAAATTTTAGGGTGATGGAAGTGTTCTATTCCTTGCTTATGATGGTAATTACTGCAAGACTATATGTATTAAAATTCATCTAACTATACACTTGTGGTGTTAGAGAAGACTCTTGAGAGTCCCTTGGATTGCAAGGAGATCAAACCAGTCAATCCTAAAGGAAATCAACCCTGAATATTCATTGGAAGGACAGATGCTGAAGCTGAAGCTCCAATACTTTGGCCATCTGATACGAAGAATGGACTCATTGGAAAAGACCCTGATGCTGCGGAAGACTGAAGGCAGGAGGAGAAGGGGACAACAGAGGATGAGATGGTTGGATGGCATCACTGACTCAATGGACATGAGTTTGAGCAAGCTCTGGCAGTGATGAACAGGGAAGCCTGGCGTGCTGCAGTCCATGGGGTTGCAAAGAGTTGGACACAACTGACTGAACTGAACTGAACTGAACTATACACTTTAAAGGGGTGGGATTTATTGTTTGTAAATTATACCTCAATAAATATTATTAAATGAGGCAATTTACATGTTAGCATCCAGCACACTGAAATAGAGGTTTACCCTTGAGCACAGCAAGGACCTAAAAGGGTTGTTTCAAGAAATAGATTCTGTCCACAGTCCATAAAACTATGCCACATAAAACCCTTTAGGGTTTCCAAAGCCATTCTCTCCTCAATGTTACAGTCCCTTCTGACTAGTTTAGGTTCACTAAGGCCTCCTGTATTCTTAAAACAATTATAATAAACAATCCTGGGTTCCTCAAAATTGAGTTAGGACCTAAAGATGAGAAGACACAAGACTAAGAAAAGGCCATAATCAAGCTCAGTACTAACCATTCTTGTGGAAGGCCAGGAACTCTCAATGTATGGAACTCCTTCCTGGTGCTATATCCTTTACCATTTCTTCTCCCCCCTATTACTGGCTGCATGGTTAAAGTCTCTCAATAACAGAAAGCTCCCAGGCAAACAATGAGAGGATAAGCAGTTGTTCTGTTTTCATGAGTCACCTCAGCCACCTCTCACCTCTGTGGTCAATATCATCAGTATCACTGTCTGCTTCCTCATCCTCTTCATCCAAGGTTCCCCGAGTCAGGATCAAATCAGAAGGGTCCAGCACAGGAGATGAGCTCCCTGCATGTAAAATACTATCAGCAGCATATCAGGAACACAGGCCTCCTCAAAAGGGTAATTTTGAATCAGTAAGTAACTATGATTAAAAATTGGCAGGATAAAGTGATCATGATAAAATCCAGGATCTTCTCTCTTTTAAATGTACTATTCACACCATTAAACATTTCTATACTAGTTTATTTCACAAAGTGCCAGTAATCCAAGAGGTCTCATTTTTAAGTTGAGAAAAAACTCAACTCTCAAGAAGCTTGTCTTAGTAGTAATGTCATTTGTTTTTACTAGCTCTTAGCTTGAAAGCAGCTATGGTTTTTCCTATGAAGGCTAAAGACATGTGAGCAGACCCAGTGTGCTGGTAAGTCCAGCATAAAAGTGTGAAGTGTTCAGGAAACTTCCTGATGGAAATTTAAGTTCAGAGAGGGTCTGAAGAGAATAGAGGGTGAAATGACAGAGGAGCTGAGTATTTTTCAAGAAAAGGAGAATTTATGATAAAGACCCTCCAGAAAGCAGGCATAGAAGGAACATACCTCAACATAATAAAAGCCATGTATGAATGATAAACCCACAGCAAACATTATCCTCAATGGTGAAAAATTGAAAGCATTTCCCCTAAAGTCAGGAACAAGACAAAGGTGCCCACTCTCACCACTACTATTTAACATAGTTTTGGAAGTTTTAGCCACAGCAATCAGAGAAGAAAAAGAAATAAAAGGAATCCAGATTGGAAAAGAAGAAGTAAAATTCTCACTGTTTGTAGATGACATGATCCTCTACATAGAAAACCCTAAAGACTCCACCAGAAGATTACTAGAGCTAATCAATGAATATAGTAAAGTTGCAGGATATTAAATTAACATACAGAAATCCCTTGCATTCCTATACATTAACAATGAGAAAACAGAGAAATTAAGGAAACAATTCCAATCACCATTGCAACAAAAGGAATAAAATACTTAGGAATAAATCTACCTAAAGAAACAAAAGACCTATATAGAGAAAACTGTAAAACACTGATGAAAGAAATCAAAGATGACACAAATAGATGGAGAAAAATACTGTGTTCATGACTAGGAAGAATCAATATAGTGAAAATGAGTATACTACCCAAAGCAATCTATAGATTCAATGCAATCCCTATCAAGCTACCAACGGTATTTTTCACAGAACTAGAACGAATAATTTCACAATTTGTAATGGAAATAAAAACAGCCTCGAATAGCCAAAGCAATCTTGAGAAAGAAGAATGGAACTGGAGGAATCAACCTGCCTGACTTCAGACTATACTACAAAGCTAAAGTCATCAAGAGAGTATGGTACTGGCACAAAGTCAGAAATATAGATCAATGGAACAAAATAGAAAGCCCAGAGATAAATCCACACACCTATGGACACCTTATCTTTGACAAAGGAGGCAAGAATATACAATGGAGAAAAGACAATCTCTTTAACAAGTGGTGCTGGGGAAACTGGTCAACCACTTGAAAAAGAATGAAAATAGAACACTTTCTAACACCATACACAAAAATAAACTCAAAATGGATTAAAGATCTAAACGTAAGACCATAAATCTATAAAACTTCTAGAGGAAAACATAGGCAAAACACTCTTTGACATAAATCACACATAAATCACACATAAATCTATGACCCACCTCCCAGAGTAATGGAAATAAAAGCAAAGAAAAACAAATGGGACCTAATTAAACTTAAAAGCTTTTGCACAACAAAGGAAACTATAAGCAAGGTGAAAAGACAGCCTTCAAAATGGGAGAAAATAATAGCAAATGAAGCAACTGACAAAGAATTAATCTCAAAAATATACAAGCAGCTCCTGCAGCTCAATTCCAGAAAAATAAACGACCCAATCAAAAAATGGGCCAAAGAACTAAACAGACATTTCTCCAAAGAAGACATACAGATGGCTAACAAACACATGAAAAGATGCTCAACATCACTCATTATCAGAGAAATGCAAATCAAAACCACAATGAGGTACCATCTCACACCAGTCAGGATGGCTGCTATCAAAAAGTCTACAAGCAATAAATGCTGGAGAGGGTGTGGAGAAAAAGGAACCCTCTTACACTGTTGGTGGGAAAGCAAACTAGTACAGCCAACTATGGAGAACAGTATGGAGATTCCTTAAAAAACTGGAAATAGAACTGCCATATGACCCAGCAATCCCACTTCTGGGTATACACACCAAGGAAACCAGAATTAAAAGAGAGACGTGTACTCCAATGTTCATCGCAGCACTGTTTACAATAGCCAGGACATGGAAGCAACCCAGATGTACATCAGCAGATGAATGGATAACAAAGCTGTGGTACATATACATGATGGAATATTACTCAGCCATTAAAAAGAATGCATTTGAATCAGTTCTAATGAGGTGGATGAAACTGCAGCCTACTATACAGACTGAAGTAAGTCAGAAAGAAAAACACAAACACTGTATACTAACGCATATATATGGAGTTTAGAAAGATGGTAATGATGACCCTATATGTGAGACAGCAAAAGATACACAGGAGTAAAGAACAGTCTTTTGGACTCTGGGAGAAGACGAGGATGGGATGATTTGAGAGAGTAGGGTTGAAACATGTATATTATCATATGTGAAGTGGATCACTGGACCAGGTTCGATGTATGAGACAGGGTGCTCAGGGCTGGTGCACTGGGATGACCCTGGGGGATGGAATGGGGAAGGAAGTGGGAGGGGGGGTTCTGGATGGGGAACACATGTGCGCCCATGGCTGATTCGTGTTAATGTATGGCAAAAACCACTACAATATTGTAAAGTAATTAGCCTCCAATTAAAATAAATTAATTTTAAAAGAAAAATAGGAGAAAAAAATGGAAAACTGAATATACTAATAGAAGTAAGCTCCCTACACAGGGAAACTAAGTAAGGGCTGAGCTCCAATAATCAGGAGAAAGTCTAATCAAGTGGGTTTGAGTCCTGAGCAGAGGATTCAGCTTGTTAGGGAATGGTCTCTAGGAGAACCTAACATCAAGCCATGTAACCTAAGGCCATGGGATGTCACCACCACTCCCTCTTCAGGAGCCTAAAAGGTTAAAAAAGCTCAGTTGGGAAACATGGGTGGCCAATTACTTGTTGGATCTAGGATTTATCTAAATTGATTGACAGATATAAAATACCACATTTACTTTATCCTTTTCTCTTTCTCTCCCTTAAATCCAAACACCTAACTACTAAGGGGAGATAACTGTACCCTTCTTTTAGTTCCTAACACCAGAAGACCCTCCAGTACCTGCGGCAATTCCTGTGTCCAAGGCTACAGAGCCCATATCTTTCTGGAGGCGTTCCAGTTGTTCTTTCTGCTGCTGGCTCTGTGCACTGGCCTATATACATAGAAAAATATGTCATTATATTAAAAAAGAAGGCCCAAGTTAGATGCCAGACTTCTAATGGAAATGACAAATTATACAAATACTAGAGGCTACTTAAACAATGAGGGAGGTAAGGGATGAATGATGACAGAAACACTAATCAATGTGGGCCCATATTAGCATAAATTCATTCCAAAGGGCTCTGCAGACTGTATTAGAGGTTTCAGAAACTAGACACAGAATCTTCAAAAGAACCCTCAAGTATACATAGCAGGAAGGCTGAATCATAAGATGTCCAATGGAGCCAATGGGGACAGGACACCTGATCATTTGGGGTAAGAGTTATGAACTGCCTCTCTGTTCTTAAACAAAATTCTACAACAGCCTTTAAATGGACCTTGGAGTCAGGGTGGAGGTGTAGCACTAGAAGGGCTCAGCACATATAACAGGATAAACCTGATTTTTATTACTTCAAATTTAGAGAAGAAAAAAAGAGGTCTTTCTGCATCCAGACAGCATACATACAAATTTATAGATCAAATTAACAAGTATCTAAAGGATACATTATATCTAAAAGATACATGTATCCTTCACAAGTATCTAAGTGACAGTGAAAGTCGCTCAGTCCTGTCTGATTCTTTGCGACCCCATGGACTGTAGTCCATGGAATTCTCCAGGCCACAACACTGGAGTGGGTAGCCTTTCCCTTCTCCAGGGGATCTTCCCAACCCAGAGATCGAACCCAAGTCTCCTGCATTGTAGGCGGATTCCTTACCAGCTGAGCTACAAGGAAAGCCATTACAAGTATCTAAAGGATAAACCAAAACAAAATAACTTACAATAGAAGGATTAGGACATAGTTTGAGACTGTTTTTTAGTAGCCCTAAAACACAAACAGCCTCTTATCTTACCAGTGATTTCTTCAGACGTTCATATTCGGGACGATACTCTCTGGAAAGAGAAACACTCTAAATCCCTTTGATTAATAATTTATCATGTTACTTCTATTTTCCTAGTATTTTGATGATAACAAAAGATCTTATGTCACCAAACATCAGATGTAACAAATCTTAGTCACTAAGACTCTATCCCTAAGGAATTAAAAGCAAGGTACATGCCCCCCACCCTGAAACCAGCAGAGACAAAAGACTGACTGCTGAGCTGGGAAGATCAACTCTGGAGAGACCATGACTGATGAGTTCATCATACACTTGGATGAACATGAATAAAAGATGTTTAAATCATGAGTAAAAGAAGCTAGGCCTACTCAGGAAGCCCAGTATATAAATTATGTCATTCATCTGGGCAACAAAGGATACAGAAAAGAGTCTATCCTGAGACTTTGATAACACTCGCAAAAAAAAACCACAAAAAACCCACAATCCTTGTCTGATGAACAAAAAATAATGTCTGAAAATAATAATGTGGCTACTAGGATCGTACTAAGTATGAAGCTTGCTAGAAAGCAGCCAGCTATCGGACCTAAGGGAAGTGTATAGGTGCTCTGACTCCACTTTCCTTTAGATAAATGGAACTCCAGTATTAACCACAACAACAGTTATAACAATCATTTATAAAGAAACATGCTTTCATTGTGTCAGCAATTACGCTACGTGCTTTAGGTATATCATCTCAAATAATCTCAAATAATCCTCACAATGACCAACCTTAACAATAAATGCTACAGTTACTCACTTATTAAACAAAGGA
Organism: Cervus elaphus; assembly: GCF_910594005.1. NCBI lineage: Eukaryota > Metazoa > Chordata > Mammalia > Artiodactyla > Cervidae > Cervus > Cervus elaphus. The sequence goes on along the minus strand of NC_057825.1, from coordinate 33,872,119 downwards.
AAAAGAAGTCTAACTCATGTCTATCTGACTCCAAAGTCTATGTTCTTAATCGGGGGTCAACAAATGTAGCAAACAGGCCAAATCCAGCCCACTGTCTATTTTTATAAATAAAGTCTTATTGGAACACAGCCACACCCAATTGTTTAGGAATTGTCTATAGGTGCTTTTGCACCACAATGATAAGAGTTATTACAGTCCACAAAGCCAAAAATATTTAATATCTGACTTTTACAATACCTGATGACTCCTGTTCTTCATCATTCAATAAAGTGAAGATTTTATATTATTGTGGGTTTTTTTGTTTTTTTTTAAACTAATGGGTACTTGTTAACCCTAAATGTGATGAGACCCGGTACACATCTACATGGAAAATATAATACAAACATGAAAACCAAAACATTTTGCCTAACAAAACTGCTGTCATATCAGAATTGTGAGTAACTAAGAATGTCATCAATAAAATGTTCTTTTATCCTCACCTTTCATATTCTTCTGTGGCACTGGAAACTTGCACGAAGAGTTCTTCTAATCCTGTACCCAGAACAGCAGACACACCCACCACCTGCCAAAAGCATCATTAATGCCACTGAGGAAACAACTGCATATTTTTAAACAGTGTACATTATTTGGTTCAAATTTCATAAAATCTTCATAGAAGAAGTTTGGAAGTTAAGAAGTCCCTGGTAAAGAATGATGCTAAAACAATACAGAACAGCATGCTTACTCAAAAGTCATGGAAATAAAAATTTTTTAATTTTTTAAGTTTAAAAGTCATGGTAATAAGTCCATGGAAAGTAGAGAAGTGAAAAAGAAAATGAGGACCAAACAAGCAGCAGTTCTTTTCATCTGTTCCCTATCACATCAAACCACAGTCTGTTCTCTATAAAAATTAGTATCTCAATGTTTTTGCTTGGACAGTGAATATACTCCTTGCTACCCACACCCTCTTTTCCTTACACAAATCTTACCCTTCCTTCAAAGCACACCTATATGTGCTATATCCTCCAAAATCCCTCATTTCAAAAGTGATCTACCACCTAACCACTATCAGGCCAACTTTTAATCTTTCCTAATATATCAAAATATAAATTACAATACATTGTATTTCAACTCTGTGTTTAGTGTTCTTTCCTAACTAGATGATAAACTCTCTGAAAGTAGGGTCTCTATCATATTTATCTTTTAAATCTCCAGTTTTTAATAAGTAATGCCTTACAAATTACTTTTCGTAAAGGAATGAACTTCCTCTCCAAAGATATGTTCAAAGCCAGCCCTCTGGATTAATAGATTAACTGGAGAGATGGACAGCATAAGCAAGAGAGAAAGTTTACCCTGAGTGAGCTGTAAAACTCATCTAACACCAGGCTCATTGAACGAGTCAGGTTACTGACGTATGTAGTCTCTTGATTCAAGGCATCTTGGAAAGCCTCAAAATCCTGCATCCATTCCACTGCAAAGCTGTGGTCAATGATGTCAGTCTGTACCAGAGAGAAGACAATTATCAGCAACCAGAGATGAGGTCAGACCCCAAACAATGGGAATTTTTATTTTTTTAAACTAATTTTTTAATTAAAATTTTTATTTATTTATTTTTAATTTAAACAATTTTAAAACTTTTGGCCACATCCCACAGCATGTGGATCTTAGTTCCCTGACCAGGGATTGAACCCATGACCCCTGCAGTGGAAGTGTGGAGTCTTAACCACTGGACCATCAGGGAAGTTCCTCCTCCCAATTTCTTTTAATTAAGTGGTGACAACAAACAGCAATCATTCATATATTTTCCTTCTCTGCTTCCCCCATTTCCTCCTCCACTGAAACAAGCCACAAAGAGCCAAGACTACTGTGCAGTATAAATAATTAAATGAAGATCTGTATATTCCAGGTTAAAACAGACCCTTCACTATCCACTGCCAAGTGACCATGGCCACAGTGGAGGCCAACATTTTCCAGGCTCCAAAGTCAAGTACACAGTCTCTTGCATTCTGGCCAACAACCAACCACAGAGAAGTTTTGGTTTTGTTTTAACTGCCACTCCCCATAGACTGGCAGGCCCTCCACCATTACACAGTCCTGATCTTGAGGGACAACCCATATGCTGTGGACCAGGAGCTACTCTATTTAGCCTAAATTAACTTTGGAGAAGAATCAGTGACATATATTCATTCAATTTAATTGAGTCCATTTCTGAGAAGTGCTCACAACTTTGCTTTCAGTTAGCTTAAATCTGCTCTCCAGCATCTGAAATCATCCCTCTCACCTAACCAAACTTCTAACACAAGGTTCTAATGAAAAGAAATATTCAGGCAAGACAGGAAGAAGACTCCACTTACTTTATTCATGACCACAATAAAAGGCAGCTTGGTTTTGTATAAGATGCTGAAAATCAAATATGAAGGCATTATTAGTAAAAGCACTTAAGCTCCTGCTTGCATTATTAATCCAATGGAACTGAGTAATTAAAAGGGAGAGGGGTTCAGACTCTAAATACAGGTATCCATTTTCACACAGCACTCACGTGTGTTCCCATCCCAAGCAGGAAACCACTACCACTAAGCAAATAACACACATACACACTCTCTCCTATTCTTGGAGTAATAATGCTTTGGTACTGATCCTGGGTATGTTTATGTATGTGTGTGTGTGTGTGTGTGTGTTTTCACCAAATTAACTGTTTATTAAACAGTTACTATGAAGACAAAATCATGCTATCAAACATCAGATTTCTATTTGGACCAGGATTTCTTGTGTTTAACAGGAAGGAACATCCCTGGTCACATCAGAAGAGACAAACTGGAGTGCTTGCTTTTTGCAAATGCCTAAAATTAAACTCAGTGTTAATAATGGCCCACCTTGCTCCTAGGTCTAACACACTAACATAGCCTAGTAGGAGATGCCCTTCCTCTCCTAATAGCACCACACTTGAGAAAATATGTGCATGCAGAGTCACGGATGAATCTTTAATTCAGTCTCTCCTCATGTTATCATCTCATTTTTCCTAGCACGAAAAAAAAAAGAAAAAGAAAAAGCATTTAGATCAGAGCCTCTATTCTATTCAGAATTGGATTTCATTCAACTGGGGCAATGCATCTACCAGAAGGTGCATTTTCATTCATCACCTATTCTGTAATAAGCAAAGGGGAAAGACCACCAGGGGCTGATGCCAAGGCATATGTGCTTTTCTTCCCTCACCAATCCAGAGCCACTAAAGAGGGTGTGGGCAGCACAAACTGAGAGGGAAGCACTCAGGACTCAAAAATGAAGGAAAAGAACAAGTGGAGACTTCACTTCTTGACACAATACTATGCCCAACAATAATGCATTACCTGCAGGCATAGAGCATATTGGACATGAAGGTCACTGGGTTGGTACTTCGAGATGTGTCCATTACATAAATGACAATCGTTGGAAACGAGGATGCCTAAAGCCACAGAATAATCACAGCTTTAGTCAAAAGGTCCTTGACCTGTCCCCAAACTCTTCTCCTACCCTCTGTGGAGAGGAAGAACCACTATAGGAGGGTGTGCAGAGCTCTATGACTCTATCCCACATAAGTTCCCAGGCAGAAATATGAAGTTTCTCTTGTCTGGCTCTCTACTTAACCCTCAGTAACAAGTCCTAAAATACTTACCAGGGCCTCAGTGATAATTGTCCCAGAAGCTGACCATGTGAATACCTCAATCTGTCCAGGTGTGTCAATTAAGACATACCTGTGTCAAAAAAGATCATAAAAGAAGTTTTTATTTGTGCATTCTGAAAGATATTCCAGACCACAAAACATTAACATCTGGGCATTTAAGACAAGAAATAACCTCCCATGCCAAGTCTCACGTCTTCCCATTGCCATTAAAGTGAAGACCACATTCCCCCAGGCTTTGATCAGTGTCCAGTATTCAGGTTCATTGGCAGGAGCAGCAATACATCAGTGCTGCAGTCACAGAGGAAACTGACAGTTTTAGAAACACACTGCATTAAAAATGAGAGATAACCAAAACCAGTATGTAAATCTCTTGGGAAACCTGTTTACTTAGCAGTGGGGTTGGAGGAAAACGGAGGGAAGGGAGGAAGAGAAAAAGAAGAAGGTGGTAACTAAAGAAGAGGGTCTCCTCTTGAGGGGATGCAATGTTCTAAACTTGTGGTGATGGCTGTACAATTCTATAACTACCATAAAAGCCACAGAATTGCACAATTAAAATGGGTAAAGTGTATGGCACATGAACTATATCTCAACAAAGCTGTTTATAAAAAAGAACAAAGATTCACTCATATATGGACAATTAACTGACAACAAAGGAGCCAAGAACATACAATGGAGAAAGGGAAGTCTCTTCAAGAAATGGTGCTGGGAAAATCAGTCATATGCAAGAGAATGAAACCAGACGACTCCACATACAAAAATGAACTCAAAATGGATGAAAGACTTGAATGTAACACCTGAAAGAAAACAGAGGAAGTAGCCTCAGTGCCATCTGTCTTAGTGATGGGGATCGGACACCAAAAGCAAGGAAATCAAAGGCAAAAATAAAAGATGAGACTACATCAAATGAAAAAGCTTCTGCACAGCAAAGGAAAACATCATCGAAACTAAAAGGTGGGGATTCCCTGGTGGTCCAGTGGTTAGGACTTGGCGCTTTCACTGTGGTGGCCCAGGGTTCAATACCTGGCTAGGGAACTAAGATCCCACAAGTCACTGGGCATGGCTAAAAAAAAAACCCAAAGGCAACCTACTGAACAGCAGAAAATGTTTGCAAATCATATCTGATTAGGGATTGGTATCCAAAATACATAAAGAACACATACAATTCACGAACAACATGATTTATAAATGAGAGAGGATATAATATGTAGACATTTCTCCAAAGAAGCTACACAGATGGTCAATAGGCACATGAAAAGATGTTCAACATCACTAATTACTAAGGAAATGCAAATCAAAACCACAGTGAAATGTCACCTCACACTTGTTAGAATGGCTCTTATCGAATACATAACAAATAACAAGTGTTGACGCAGATGTACAGAAAAAGAAACACTCGTACACTGTTAGTGAGAGTATAAACTGGTACAGCCACTATGAAAAACAGTAGGAAGATTCCTCAAAAATTGAAGGGTAGAGCTACCATATATGATTCAGTGATTCCACTTCTGGGTATTTACCCAAAGAATATAAAAACACTAATTAGAAAAAATATACACACCCATATGTTCATTGCAGCACTACGTACTACACCCAACACCCAGAAGCAACTTAAGTGTTCACCGATGGATGGATGGATACAGAAGACGTGGTATACACATAGTAGAAAACTATTTAGCCATACAAAAAGAATGAAATCTTGCCATTTGTGACAACATGGATGACGCTAAGTAAAACAAATCAGAAGCAAAAAGACAAGTACTGTACAATTTCACTCATAGGTGGAATAATCTGGGAAAAAGAGAGAGAATGAAACAAAGAGAAAAGAAAACCAACCAAAAGCAAGTTCACAGATACAGAGAACAAATCAGTGGTTACCAGAGGGGAAAGGAGTTGTGGGTGGGTCACAGAGGTGAAAGGGATCAACTGTATGGGGACAGATGATAGCTGGCCTTTGGGGGTGATCACTCTGCAGTGTATACAGATGTTAAATTATAATGCATACTGGAAACTTATTTAAAAAAACAAAAGCAAAAAATTCGAATAGACATTTCTCCAAATATATACCAATAGCTAAGAAGTACACTAAAAGATGCTCAACATCATTAATCATTTAGGAAATATATATCATAAACACAATGTGACACCACTTCGTACCCACTAAGATGGCTCTAATCAAAAACAGTAATAAGTACTGATAAGTATGTATAGAAAATGGAACCCTCAATGCATGTATGTTGTAAAATGGTGCCTGCAGCCACCAGGAGCTTGGAGGAACAGGGAATAGAATGAATGCTAATGAGAATGGGGTTCTTTTGGAGATGAAAATGTTCTGAAATCAGGTGATTATGATCAATGCACAAATGTGTGAATATACCAAAAACCACTAAGCTGTACACTTTTTTTTTTAACATTTATAAAAATATGGAACGCTTCACGAATTTGCGTGTCATCCTTGCGCAGGGGCCATGCTAATCTTCTCTGTATCGTTCCAATTTTAGTATATGTGCTGCCGAAGCGAGCACTAAGCTGTACACTTTTAAAGAGTGCACTTTACGGTCTGTGAATTCATACTGTAATAAAGCTGTTACTTTAAAAAAACTACTCCTAAAAAAAAGTAAATAAAATAAAAATAAAAAACTACTCCTATATGATCCTTTTTTTGTAAAAACACCTTATCCAGCCATCCTTCTATCTATGTACATATAAACAGAAACACCTGGGATGATAAATCACTGCTACTATATCCTCATAGTAGCAATAATGATAATAATGATTGTTATTTCTAATGATAAGAAGGATGATAGCTTCCTATTTTAAATCTATGAATGGTAGGAAATATTCACAGTAATGTCTATACACTTTTTACAAAAACAATAAATTATCTTCCTTTCTTTTAAAAAAGCAAACCTATTAAAAATTTAACAAGTTAATCATAGACAATGATAATAAGAATATTACTCTATTTTATGTTTTAATACTTTTTTAAATTAAAAAATAGTCTCTCTGAATCATGTGAATTATATTACTTTAAATAAGGATTAGAAAGGTATCTCAGAGACTTTAATGCCAATAAGTAAGAGAAGGCAATTGAACAAGTGAGTTGACTCAAATTCTAAAGATACCTCCTAAGAAGCCAGAACCATATTCCAAAATGATTGGGGGTGCGATTCTATTAAACCGAGCTCCACATTGTGGAGCATCTCAATGACTTGTCTTCTTGCCCACAATTTTTTCACTTGTCATGGTTTCATCTCAAACTTCACTCTTTCAAAACTTGAGAGTATCCCAAAATCTTTCAAAACACCTAGAAACACGTCTACTGCAGAGTAATAAATAGGCATTAGACTGAAATCACTTACTTAGACATGTTCTGGGCCTTCTCAATAAATTTCATCACCTAAAAGGGAAAGATGTCAATTACAACAGGATCCAGGTTCAACAAAAAAAAATTGCAGGGCCCTGTCCAGAGTGGCCCACCTCACAGGCACCATTCAAAACTGAATCTCTATGTTCTCCATCTGAGGACACCAGCTAACATGCTCATGGAACTACAGAAGCAAAGCCACACCTGCAGCAGCACAACCCCCTGGAGCACAGGGCAAGGGCCTAAGCAGCTGAAGACTTGATCTGTCGCTCCCAAGTCTCTTTCTTGGTGCTTTGGTAAAATGTTAACAGCTTGTCTCACTGGGTGAAACCAGGGTTAAAAAAAAAATAGTGATGCAAAACTCTTAAGGAAGTGGAATGTGACAGAGAAAACCTCATAGATGACAACTATCTACTGGAAGTGAAAAGCCCCATAATCATTCCATTCTCTGCCTGGCAGACCTTCCCACTCCCCATCCCTCCAACCCACCCTCAGAGTAAAACTGCATGCCAACAACAGATCAAGAATAGAACCCGGGGGGATTCCATGGCGGTCCAGTGGTTAGGACTCTCGTGTTTTCAATGCCAAAGACCCAGGATTCAATCCTTGGCTGGGGAACTAAGATCCTGCAAGACACATGGCCAAAAAAAAAAAAAAAAAGAGAGATAGCAAGAGAACTCAAGTCTCTTAGGTGTCTGCTGTGTTGGCTGCCACAAACATTCAGTGTGAAGTCTCTCACCGTGTTGATCATCCTCACATTGCCTACTTCTCTGTCTACCAAAATGCCTCCTTATGTTCTATATGGACATCCAGATGGATTGCCCTTCTTTCCCGATGTGATCAAGCCAAGGCATTTAAGAGTCACAAGTTTTAACACAGCCATGTCTATGTAAATAGAGACAGATATACCTGATCAAATCTGGTAGCAAAGAGATTGAGTGAGGTCACTATGCCACCATTAGGTCCAAGTCCATACCTAGACATTAAGTTAAGGATTTAAATTGCTTATAGATCAATTTAGATGATAAAGTTTATTATCTTGACAATCCCTCACACACACACACAAAAACCCAGCATAACATTAGTGTTCCATTGACTAGAATGTACCATACAATCTTAACCTCATGGGGAAACATTCATTATTTATATCTACCTCATTCATTTATTGTTTAAAAACAGCCACGTAAAATGGGGCCAAATGGAATGGACAGATATTTCAGGCATTGATAGCCTGAGAGCATTAGCCATGAAGATCATCTATGTACCACTCCTTGCTCCGATTCTCACTCATCAAGTCACCTGAGGACTGGAGTCAGTCTTCCTACTCAGTAGGACCTAAAGGGAAAGTACACATTTTATGGGCAATGTACTAAGAGTTGACCAACCCAAAACTTAGAGTTGATCTTACTAACCTTTGAGTTTCCCAGTCTAAAGAGATGGTGACCAATAGCTTTATCCACCCAGGTAATACTACCTTGTGGACCCAGGCACACCACCAGCTAGCCTCTCATCCTCCGTGCTAATCACAACATCCTGCACTTTGGGACAAAGGCAGAAAATGGAACTCACAAGCTGAAATAGGATGTCTAATCACCTACAGTGCCTCTCCTCACATTCATCATCCCTCCTCTTTATAAAGTCACTTGAAAGCTATCAAATGTTTTTGCTAGTATAATTCACAAGGAAAGGCACAGATATTTTTTCAAAGCTACACAATACACAGACAGTAACTAACCAGGGATGAGCCAAAAACAAAGTAGATGTGGAAAAGGATACTGTTTCATGACTTCTTTATACTTCACAGTGTCACGAATGTCTGCAGGGGAAAAAAAAAAAGAAATAGAATTTAACACATAAGAAACAATACAATTTCAGACTGTCTATAATATCTAAGCCAATTGACCTCTCAAGTCATCTCTGCTTCCTCTGAGGAAACAAATCAGTTTCTCTCTTAGCATCCAAGTCACTTTTCAAATCTGTTTCATAAATTTTCAAGCTAAGATCACTGAACTGTGACAGCAAAAGAAGCAAGTTCAGGAACAGACTAGGAGGAGAAAAGGTACCCTGGAAGTATCTTCCCTCCCGACAAGAAACTGAAACCAGCTTTTGAAGCTTCTATGCTCAGCACTGTCTGTTAATAATTTCTCCAGTTTCACACTGGTTTACTTCCTTATGGCCAAGGATAACTGCCAAGTAACCGAAGAAGAAGTTTAGGCTAGGAGTTCTCCAGTTACAGTAGGGATGGTCTGAGATGAAAAGAAAAGTTCTATACAACTTAAATACTTTCTCAGTGACCATATATATAGAAAAAGGGAGTTAAATCAAGAAAAAAGGCTTATTTCTTACTCCTCACTTACTAGTAACTACGTTAAAGCCAATAATACTTTTATAAAGGCATTAACTTGGGGAGTGGATGTCAGGGAGAGAAATAAGTGATGAAGATTAAAAAGTACAAACTTTCAGTTACAAAACAAATGAGTCATGGGGGTGAAATGTACAGTGTGGGGAATATAGTCAATAATAATATAATACTGTTGTATGGTGACAGATATTAACTCAATTTGTCACAGCGATCATTTTGAAATGTTTACAGATATTTCAAATTAGTATGTTGTGTACCAGGAACTAATGATAATACTTTGGCAGGTCACTTACACTGCAAGACAAATAAACACACAGAAAAAGCAGACTGGATCTGTAGTTACCAGAAGTGGGTACAGAGGGAGGCAACAATTGGACGAAGGTAGGCAAAAGGTACTAACTTCCAATGCCAACACCAATAAATACTAGGGATGTAATATACAATATTATAATCATAACGAGCACTGCTATATGTTACATATGAAAGCTATTAAGAGTTCTCATAACAAGGGGAAAAAGATTTTGCATTCCTTTAATTTTATATCATATGAGACGATAGATGTTCACTACCCTGATGCTGGGAAAGATTAAGGACAGGAGGAGAAGGGGACGACAGAGGATGAGATGGTTGGATGCCATCACTGACTCAATGGACATGATTTTGAGTAGCCTCCGGGAATTGGTGATGGACAGGGAGGCCTGGCGTGCTGCAGTTTATGTGGTCGCAAAGAGTTGGACATGACTGAACAACTGAACTGAACTGAAACTTACTATGATAATCACTTCCTGAATTTCTAAATCAAACCATTATGTTATACAATTTAATCATATACAATGATGTATGTCAATTATATCTCAACAGAACTAGAAAAAAATGTATTTGGATGGAATTCAAAATAAAAAGGAAATTGATCTATCCAGTAATATCTAACTAAACCTAAGCAGCAGTTGGTAGACCTACCCCATCAACTACTGCTCCTTGGAAGAAAAGCTATGACCAACCTAGAGAGCATATTAAAAAGCAGAGACATTACTTTGCCAACAAGGTCCATCTAGTCAAAGCTATGGTTTTCCCAGTAGTCATGTATGGATGTGACAGTTGGACCATAAGGAAAGCTGAGTGCCAAAGATTGATGCTTTTGAACTGTGGTATTGGAGAAGCCTCTTGAGAGTCCCTTGGACTGCGACGAGATCCAACCAGTCCATCCTACAGTAGATCAGTCCTGGGTGTTCACTGGAAGGAATGATGCTGAAGCTGAAACTGCAAAACTTTGGCCACCTGATGGGAAGAGCCCACTCACTGGAAAAGACCTTGATGCTGGGAAAGATTGAAGGCAGGAGGAGAAGGGGACGACAGAGGATGAGATGGTTGGATGGCATCACTGACTCAATGGACATGAGTTTGAGCAAGCTCGGGGAGTTAGTGACGGACAGGGAAGCCTGGCAAGCTGCAGTCCATGGGGTCGCAAAGAGTTGGACATGACTGAGTGACTGAACTGAACTGAGTCTTTAAGTGAAAAGATGGAAGTATTTTTTCTCCAAAATTGTTCCCATAATGATTTCTGCTTCTTAATACCAGGTCTTCCTTAATTAGTATGTTTGGAGTACAATCTTAATGAGATTAAAAAGAGACCAGGGGAGAAAAGACTAATACCAAGGAATAGTCTGAAAATCAGGAGGCCTAGATCCTATCAAGTATCAGGACACTGGCTCTCACCCATTCTTAATCTTTTTTATCCTCACAGAGTGTGATGAGGGAGGGAACCTCTTACCATGACAATGCACACCAGCATATACACACACATTTTCCCATGTAACTTTGCAAGATGGCTACAGATCAGTAAGCAGACTATGCACCAAACCCTCATGCTCTAAACTTGAAGACAAGAAACTACATACACAAGGTTTATGTATCAGAGCCTGCTGAAGGGTTTATGTCTTAGAAGACAGAGGATTGACTTTCTGTCACTTCATTTTTCCAAACAGCCATACTCTGACACCCTCGGGTCAAAAAGAGGTAGAGAGAATAGTAGTGGTAAGGAAAAAAGGAAATCTATAGCCCTGTCATAGAATCAAATAATTACAGTGGTGTGATCACTCACCTAGAGCCAGACATCCTGGAATGTGAAGTCAAGTGGGCCTTAGAAAGCATCACTAGGAACAAAGCTAGTGGATGTGATGGAATTCCAGTTGAGCTATTTCAAATCCAGAAAGATGATGCTGTGAAAGTGCTGCACTCAATATGCCAGCAAATTTGGAAAACTCAGCAGTGGCCCCAGGACTGGAAAAGGTCAGTTTTCATTCCAGTCCCAAAGAAAGGCAATCCCAAAGAATGCTCAAACTACCGCACAATTGCACTCATCTCACACGCTAGTAAAGTAATGCTCAAAATTCTCCAAGCCAGGCTTCAGCAATATGTGAACCGAGAACTTCCAGATGTTCAAGCTGGTTTTAGAAAAGGCAGAGGAACCAGAGATTAAGTTGCCAATATCCGCTGGATCATCGAAAAAGCTAGAGAGTTCCAGAAAAACATCTATTTCCGCTTTATTGACTACGCCAAAGCCTTTGACTCTGTGGATCAAAATAAACTGTGGAAAATTCTGAAAGAGATGGAAATACCAGACCACCTGACCTGCCTCTTGAGAAACCTGTATGCAGGTCAGGAAGCAACAGTTAGAACTGGACATGGAACAACAGACTGGTTCCAAATATGAAAAGGAGTACATCAAGGCTGTATATTGTCACCCTGCTTATTTAACTTTTATGCAGAGTACATCATGAGAAACGCTGGGCTGGAAGAAGCACAAGCTGGAATCAGGATTGCCAGGAGAAATATCAATAACCTCAGATATGCAGATGACACCACCCTTATGGCAGAAAGTGAAGAAGAGCTAAAGAGCCTCTTGATGAAAGTGAAAGAGGAGAGTGAAAAAGTTGGCCTAAAGCTTAACATTCAGAAAACTAAGATCATGGCATCTGGTCCCATTACCTCATGGGAAATAGATGGGGAGACAGTGGAAACAGTGTCAGACTTTATTTTTGGGGGCTCCAAAATCACTGCAGATGATTGCAGCCATGAAATTAAAAGATGCTTACTCCTTGGAAGGAAAGTTATAACCAACCTAGACAGCATATTAAAAAGCAGAGACATTACTTTGCCAACAAAGGTCCGTCTAGTCAAGGCTATTGTTTTTCCAGTGGTCATGTATGGATGTGAGAGTTGGACTGTGAAGAAAGATGAGCAAAAAAAAAAAAGAAAGAAAGAAAGAAAGATGAGCGCCGAAAAATTGATGCTTTTGAACTATGGTGTTGGAGAAGACTCTTGAGAGTCCCTTGGACTGCAAGGAGATCCAACCAGTCCATCCTACAGGAGATCAGTCGTGGGTATTCATTGGAAGGACTGATGCTGAAGCTGAAACTCCAATACTTTGGCCACCTCATGCGAAGAGCTGACTCATTGGAAAAGACCCTGATGCTGGGAGGGATTGGGGGAAGGAGGAGAAGGGGACGACAGAGGATAAGATGGCTGGATGGCATCACCGACTCAATAGGCATGAGTTTGAGTAAACTCTGGGAGTTTGTGATGGACAGGGAGGCCTGGAGTGCTGCGATTCATGGGGTCGCAAAGAGTCAGACACGACTGAGCAACTGAACTGAACTGAACCATAGAGTCTGTAGCCTCTAAGATTGGGCTGCCTCAGGCCAAACTACAGGGAAGGAGCACAGCCCCATCCATCAGCAGAAAATTGGATTCAAGATTTATTGAGCATGGCCTTGCCCACCAGAGCAAGACCTAGTTTTCCCCACAGCCAGTTCCTCCCATCAGGAAGCTTACACAGGCCTCTTATACTCATCCATCAGAGGGCAGACAGAACGAAAACCACAGTCACAGAAAAGTAACCAAAATGATCACACAGGCCACAGCCTTCTCTAACTCAATGAATCTATCAGTCATGCCGTGTAGGGTCACCCAATATGGACGGGTCATGGTGGAAAGTTCTGACAAATCATGGTCCACTGGACAAGGGAATGGCAAACCACTTCAGCATTCTTGCCTTGAGAACCCCATGAACAATGTGAAAAGGCAAAAAGATATGACACTGAAAGATGAACTTCCCAGGTCAGATGAACTTCCAATATGCTACTGGAAAAGAGTCAAGAAACAGCTCTAGAAGGAATGAAGAGGCTGAGTCAAAGAGGAAACGAAACCCAGCTACGGATATGTCTGGTGGTGAAAGTAAAGTCCAATGCTGTAAAGAACAATATTGCACAGGAACCTGGAATGTTAGATCCATGAATCAAGGTAAATAGTAAGTGGTCAAACATGAGATGGCAAGAGTGAACATCAATATTTTAGGAATCAGTGAACTAAAATGGACCGGAATGGGCGAATTTAATTCAGATGACCATTATATCTACTACTGTGGGCAAGAATCCCTTAAAGAAGTGGAGTAGCCCTCATAGTCAACAAGAGTACAAAATGCAGTACTTGAATGTATTCTCAAAAATGACAGAATGATCTCTGTTCATTTCCAAGGCAAACCATTCAATATCACAGTAATCCAAGTCTATGCCCCAACCACTAATGTTGAAGAAGTCCAAGTTGAATGGTTCTATGAAGACACACAAGACCTTCCAGAACTAACACACACACACACACACACACACACACAAATGTCCTTTTCATTATAGGGGACTGGAATGCAAAAGTAGGAAGTCAAGAGATACCTGGAGTATCAGGCAAGCCTGACCTTGGAGTACAAAATGAAGCAGGGCAAAGGCTAATAGAGTTTTGCCAAGAGAACGCACTGGTCATAGCAAACACACTCTTCCAACAACACAAGAGATAACTGTAAACACGGACATCACCAGATGGTCAATACCAAAATCAGATTGATTATGTTCTTCACAAACATAATGGCAAAGATGGAGAAGTTCTGTACAGTCAATAAAAACAAGACCAGGAGCCAACTGTGGCTCAGATCATGAACTCCTTATTGCAAAATTCAGACTTAAAGAAAGTAGGGAAAAGCACTAGGCCATTCAGGTATGACCTAAATCAAATCCCTTACACTCATACAGTGGAAGTGACAAATAGATTCAAGGGATTAGATCTGATAGAGTGCCAGAAGAACTATGGACAGAAGTTTGTGACATTGTACAGGAGGCAGTAATCAAAACCATCCCCAAGAAATGCAAAAAGGCAAAATGGTGGTCTGAGGAGGCCTTACAAATAGCTGAGAAAAGAAGAGACACAAAAGGCAAAGGAGAAAAGGAAAGATATGCCCATCTGAATGGGCAAGTTCCAAATAATAACAAGGAGAGATAAGAAAACCTTCTTAAGTCAATGCAAAGAAATAGAAGAAAATAATAGAATGGGAAAGACCAGAGATCTCTTCAAGAAAATCAGAGATACCAAAGGAACTTTTCATGCAAAGATGGGCACAATAAAGGACAGAAACAGCATGGGCCTAACAGAAGCAGAAGATATTAAGAAGAGGTGGCAAGAATACACAGAACTGTACAAAAAAGTTTTGACCTGGATAACCACAATGGTGTGATCATTCACCTAGAGCCAGACATCCTGGAATGTGAAGTCAAGTGGGCCTTAGGAAGTATTACTACAAACAAAGCTAGTGGAGGTGATGGAATTCCAGCTGAGCTACTGAAAACCCTAAAAGATGTTGCTGTTAAAGTGCTGCACTCAATATGCCAGCAAATTTGGAAAATTCAGCAGTGGCCACAGGACTGGAAAAGGTCAGTGTGCATTCCAATCCCAAAGAGAAGGGAAATGCCAAAGAATGTTCAAACTACCACACAATTGCACTGATTTCACACACAAGCAAGGCTTCAAGCTAGGCTTCAACAGTATGTGAACCAAGAACTTCAAGATGGACAAGCTAGATTTAGAAAAGGCAGAGGAACCAGAATCAAATTGCCAACATCCATTGGATCATAGCAAAAGTAAGGGAACTCCAGAAAAACACCTACTTCTGCTTCATTGACTATGCTAAAACCTTTGACTGTGTGAATCACAACAAACTGGAAAATTCTTAAAGAGATGGGAATACCAGACCACTTTACCTGCCTCCTGAGAAACCTGTATGCAGGTCAAGAAGCAACAGTTAGCCCTGAACATGGGACAATAGACTGGTTTCAAATTGGGAAAGGAGTACATCAAGGCTGTATATTGTCACCCTGCTTATTTAACTTATATGCAGAGTACATCATGAGAAATGCTGGGCTGGATGAAGCTCAAGCTGGAATCAAGATTGCTGGAAGAAATATTAATAACCTCAGATATGCAGATGACACCACTCTAATGGCAGAAAGCAAAGAGGAACTAAAGAGTCTCTTGATGAAGGTGAAAGAGGACAATGAAAAGGCTGGCTTAAAACTCAACATTCAAAAACTAATGGCATCTGGTCCCATCACTTCACAGCAAATACATGGGGAAACAATGGAAACAGTGACAAACTTTATTTTCTTGGGCTCCAAAATCACTGCAGATGATGGCTGCAGTCATGAAATTAAAAGACACTTGCTCCCTGGAAGAAAAGCCATGATAAACCTAGACAACACATTGAAAAGCAGAGGCATTACTTTGCAGACAAAGGTCTGTATAGTCAAAGCTATGATTTTTCCAGTAGTCATGTACGGATGTGAGAGTTGGACCACAGAGAAGGCTAAGCACCAAAGAATTGATGCTTTCAAACCTGGTGCTGGAGAAGATTCTTGAGAGTCCCTTGGACAGAAAGGAGATCAAACCAGTCAACCCTAGAGGAAATCAACCCTGAATATTCACTGGAAGGACTGATGCTGAAGCTGAAACTCCAGTACTTTGGCCACCTGATGGGAAGAGCCAACTCATTTGAGAAGACCCTGATGCTGGGAAAGATTGAAGGCAGGAGGAGAAGGGGACAACAGAGGGTGAGATGGTTGGAAGGCATCACCAATTCAACGGATATGAATTTGAGCAAACTCCAGTAGACGGTGAAGGACAGGAAAGCCTGGCGTGCTGCAGTCTATGGGTCTAAAAGAGTTGGACATGACTGAGCAACTGAAGGACTGAACAACAATAACAAGGAAGGGGAGGGAGTAAACAAAGAAAAAAATGGGAAATAGGAAGAAGGCTGTTTCAGGATACTAGCAAATCTAAGGGAAATGAAATCAGGCAGTTTAGAAAACATTAAAAATATAAGTATTGAAGACGGGTAGGATAGGTTGACAGCTTCCCATTCTCTAGGAAACTTTACACAAGTTCTGGCAGAGTTTACTCACCAATATTGGCAGGAAAGGGAACTTCATGCACAGCTGGGTCCAAGTTGATCACATAAGGTGGACACCCTTGACTATGCAGATATCCTGTGAGCCTCTGCAATGACATGGAGAGAGGGATGGACTGAGACCAAGAGCAGGACACAGGGACAAGAGTGAACTTCCTCCCCTTTATCCAACTTACCAGAAGAATTGTACTTCCATTTCCCTCTACCTTATTCGTCTCTGATCTCCACCTACAACATTCACTCTCAGCTGAAATGCTACCTTTCTTCGTCGCACATCCAAGAGTCTCCTCTACTCTCCATCACTTAACTTGGCGCGGGGGCGGGGTTTCTATCTCCCCGCCAAAATATTAGCTCCACCTAAGCGGGAACTTTGTCATTTCTGCTGTATCCCCAGTGCCTGAAACATGGCAGGCATCCCAGAAAGAATTCTTTAGAAATCTACACTTCAGAAACCTAGCACTCTATTAACCGCCAGAATTCCTTTAAGCCTCTGCCTTGTGGAGTTGGCAACATGACAACTTCTATACCAACTACGGTCGTACCAAATCGGCACTGATGGTGCGTAGAAGAGTCTAAATGAACCCAGGTTAGGATCTGAGAAGGCTTCGCGGAGAAAGGAACCGGAGTTGCCGGTGTGTCCCTGAAAGCAGGCGCCGGTTCCCTCCAACTCCCCAGAGATACCTCCTCACTTTTTCCCCTGGCCTTACTCCCACCACAGACAACTTGTCGCGCGCCCCGACTACGCCCGCGCCATGTAGGTCACCTGTACAAAGGTGGTTTTCCCAGACCCCGCCATTCCCAAAACCAACAGACACGCTGGGGACTGGGGACCTCCTGAAGCTTGAGATTCCGTGGCAGCTGCGGGCGCGGCCATCTTGCTCCTGGCTCCGCCCACTAGACCATAGAGATGCTACTTGCCAGAGAGACACCCGCGACTTTCCGGATTCTGAATGAGACTAGAACCGAACAAAACCAAATCGAATCCAACCCAACCGGCCAGTAAGGGCAGGGCCAAGGGGCGAGACGTGCACCTTTTTCTGTCCGTTGTGATCCGGATGGGGGCCCAACTAGGGACCCCGTCAGGGAAGTGGAGGCACTGGGAGGACGGCTGGAAAAGGCCAACCAAAGAGCTGCTCACGGTCGTCGGGCAGGGCCTGGGAAGGTCAAAGCTCTGGATCCCGGGCGGGCAGGACGATCAGGGACCCCAGGGTCCACCAGGGACCCCGGGGACCCCAGGGACGACCAGGTATTCCCGCGCTACGTTAGTGAAGAAAGTGCGTTTTCCTGTCAGCCCCCGGGGAGCGGGGAACCGAGCCTCTGGAGAACCGGCCGTCAGAGCTGTTCCGTCAGCCGAGGATGTTAGGCGGCTTAGGACTGCACGACAGGGAACCCTGACGGGATGCGAGACCCAGAGTTGCTGGGCCACGCCGAGATCCGCAGAGCCTAGTTCAGAGAAACTGGGGATAACCCCCGTAATGACACGCTATTTCCGAGTGTTGCCAGCCCCCAAAAGTAGCTCTCGCTCCCTGGTGGTCTCCCGAAAGGGACAGAACCGTGACATCGGGGAAAAACAGTCGGCTGACGAGTTTGTCAAGTAGGTACTGAAGGGGCACCTCCCTCCACCCTAGAGCCCTTGGCACCCGGAAAGCTGAAGCTAAAAGCTGAGGCATGTGCTCCTCCCAATCACCCGGTTGGCTCCAATGGCCCTTTGGAGTGACTCTAGTGTTCAGTAAGCTGTGAGATGTGGGTTTTACACCCAGGCTCTGTTGTACATTGTACATTCCTGGAGTTAACTTCTGAAGTCAGGAGGAGAAGGGGACGACAGAGGTTGGATGGCATCACCGACCCAATCGACATGAGTTTCAGTAAACTCCTGGAGTTGATGATGGACAGGGAGGCCTGGCGTGCTGCAGTCCATGGGGTCGCAAAGAGTCCGACAGGACTGAGCGACTGAACTGAACTGAACTGAGGCTTGGCCATCAGCTGAGGACGTTAAGCGGCTTAGGACTGCAGGACTCCGGACCCTGGAAGGATCCAAGCCCCAGAGTTGCTGGGCCGCCCGGAGATACATAGAGCCTAGTTTGGAGAAACTAGGAATTTCTGGGGGTGTACATTGTGGTGAAGTCACTTCAATTCTCTGAACCTGTTTTCCCCTCTTTAAGCTGGAGATACTACCTCTCAGGGTTGCAGCGAAGACATGTCACTTGTAAATTTCACTCCCTTGTCTTTACCCCTAGTTCTACCACTCTCCCCCCACCACTCCTACCCCCTTACCTTGTGTGAGGGACATTGATTTGTCCTCCCAAATACTTGATATATGAATTACAGTACAAGTGTGCATTTTTAAAATTATTTTCTAATTTCTCATGAAAAACATGAGCAAATGTCTCACTTCTTCTTTCAGGTTGGCTGAGGACACCAGTAATTCCCTTCAACCAGATGTTAATTTCATACATACTTTTCTCAAGCCAGAGAAACTAACAAAGGTCGAGAAAAGGTTTAAGGGAAGAGCAGTAATGGAAATGATGAAGCTGGACAAGGAAATCAAAGAAACTCAAATTCGGCTAGAACCCTTAGTGGTGGAAACCCGGCAGCTACTGGAGGAAAAAGATCACATACAGAAGGAAAACCAGTTCTTTCAGGAATACCTGACCAAGCAAACGGAGGAGTCTAGACAGAGAACCGAGAAGCTGTGGAACTACTATCTACAACAAAGCGTGAAGATTGAACAAAGAAAACAAGAATTAACCTCCAAATATGCGAACAAAAATTCAGCGCTTAAAAGAGAGCTCTTGGAGAAGGAAAACACCCTATCCAATTTGAATAAGCAGTTGGAGGCAATGAGGGACATTTCAGTGATAAAGGAAAAACAGGACAGAGAAATTGAGAAACTTCAGCAGGAGATAAAGAAGACCCACGTTGAGACAGCTGCAAAGAAACAGGCGATGCTCGTCCAGTTCTTCCAGGACAAAGCATTACTGGAGGCACAGCTGAGTGAGCTAGAGGCAAGGGAGTCGGGAAAGAAGTTAACAAAGGAGCTGAAAAGCAAGAACCAGGCATTGGAGAAGGCAGCAAAGCAGCACGTTTCCGAGTTCCACAGTAACATCAACAGACAGCACCAACAGTTACAGAAGGAACTGCCGGAGTTAGTTCAGAAATGCCATCAGTTGGAGGGTACTCACAGCCAATTAAAAAAGAAGCAGCTGCTGCTGCAACAGGAGCACTGGTACGTGGAGTGCTTAAGGCGAGGGAGGCAACAGCTGCAAGAAAGGCGTAATCGGTGCCCAAATGGACAGGGTTCTCCGAAGGCCACAAGGAACCCTGCCCTAGGCACCAAATCAAAGGTGCATCCAAAGTAATTTCTAAAATAACACTAAGTCTAGACTGGAGCAAGGGTTCTTAGGTGCTATATAACATAACCCTGGTTAGGAAGGCTTTGAGATATCAGATTGCTATGATAAAATACCCATTATAATGTGTTAATGTGAAGGAGTAGGTGTTTTTCTCAACCAGTACTGCTAGATTATTTGGTAGCACTGGCTTCCCATTAAGTTAGGTTTTTTTTTTTTTTTTAATTAGCTCCTGGTAATAACTGGGCTGTTCCTCATACCTCCAGATAACCCAGTACCATTTGCCAAAAATTCACCTGTGAAACCACCTCAAGAAAACACCTTGAGAAAGTGACAGAAAAACAGTTGTGTGGTGTGTTCCACCTAGCTAAGTTAGGTTTCTTTACAGAAAAAGAAACTCCTGAGGAATAGCATTTCAGATTGTTAGATTCTGCTTTGTGCTCTGTAAACAACCAATGTCCATGTATCCTCCCTTCTTTGGCCACCTTAGCACACATGTGCAGTGTTTTCAAACTTCTTTATAAAGTCTGTGCTGGTGATCAAGTAGCTGCTTCTGTAGTTTTCTCATGATTGAAAGATTAGTAACAGCAAGTGTAAACAAGATGACCTGCTATCTGATGCTCAGCCCATACAATTTTGAGTAAACTGTGTGATGTTAGTTGCCCAGTCGTGTCTGACACTTTGTGACCCCATGGACTGTAGCCCACCAGGCTCCTCTGTCCATGAAATTCTCCAGGCAAGGATTGGGTAGCCATTCCCTTCTCCAGGGTATCTTCCTGACCCAGGGATTGAACCTGGGTCTCCTGCATTGCAAGCAGATTCTTTATGAAGGTGGTTCAGACGGTAAAGAATCTGCCTGCAATGCGGGAGACCCGGGTTCAATTTCTGGGTTGGGAAGATCCCCTGGAGAAGGGCATTGCAACCCACTCCAGTATTCTTGCCTGGAGTATTCCATGAACAGAGGAGCCTGGCAGGCTACAATCCATGGAGTCACAAAGAGTCAGACAGGACTAAGCGACTAACACTTACACTTTCAAACTCTGTGAAGGAAGGGTAGAAGGCACAGTATAGCTAGTCAGTTTTCTGTGGAGAAATACCACTAACCTGAGTGAGATGACTGAATGCTTCTGCCTGTTTTAGAAAAATGTATCAAAAGAAAGTGATCATATATCTGGAGAACTTTTTGAAGCTCTTTTGCCATCTTGTTCCCTAGCAACATCCTAATTCTAAGATTACAAAGATGACTGAAGTTTCAATAGAAAGAGCACTTTAGCTTTAGGTCATGTGTATCCTACATCTACGCCCCTTCAATTGAACTAGGAATAGTATTTTAAATTAATCTAGACTTTTAGGATAGTTACATTTTTGGCACTTAGGACATACTAATGATCAAATCAGGGATTTCTTTGAATGCTGAATCCTGGTACAGAAATATAGCTTCATATTTTAATATCACTCCCTGATGAAAAAATAGAATCAGCTTTATGTTTTTAAGAAACTGTGAGTGATGAAAAACTTCAGAATGATTTTCCCAGTTTTGTTTCATTCATATGTAAAATGAATTCTTGTACTTAAGATTCAGAAAAGGATTCTGCCTCCATGTGCCTTTACTTCTAGCTTTAACAACTTGCTGTTAAATGTGTAATGTCTTGGTTCCTAATTTTTTATTGAAAATAAAAAAAGATTATAATACCCAGTGATTTTATTATTGTTCCAATGTAATATACCTTCTACTTCATATCTTTTCTCACTTCTTACCAACTCTGAATGTCTTCCTCATACTAGTGTATATAAAAATGCAGTTTTAGTGTACAAATTGTTAGGTAGCACACAGAAACCTAAAGAGTTTGTCAGTGGAGCTGAAAATAGAGCTTGTTTTAAAACGTGGTATCCAAAACACATTTGAAACCTTTATTCTCTATGGATGCAAAAACAACAGGAAAATATATAACTAAGGATAATGAGTTGGAATGCAGGAGGGATGGAGACTCTTATTATTCTGTTAATTCCCCCTCCTGCCAGTGCTATCCTGATGATCTAATTCAGGAGTGAATAATTTCCATCCTGTCTCAGTTTATTTTTAATTTCTCTCATCCCAGATAACGGGATCTGGTCTGGTGTAGTACTTCTGGCTTTCTCTGTTGGGAGTGAGGCCTCTGAGGACTTGAAGAATTTTAAGGGGTAGGTCATCTGATAAAAGCCCTTAGAAATTCTTAGCAGCAAGCCAGCAGTAGGTTGGCCAACTAGGATTTCAGTCTACTTTTTGTCTGCTTCCCTATGCTGGAAAGGAAAGAGGATGATGTTACAGAAAGTGTGTTAGACAGAAAAGACCATAAAAGAAAGTATCAGAGGTGATATTTAGGTTAAGACTTAAGTGATAAAATGAAGCCTGCAGTACAACAACTAGGGAAAAAGACATTCTAGACAGTGGGAACAGAGAATGCAAAGGCCCCAAGATGGGAAGGAGTTTGGGAGGATTAAGGAACAAAAGTCAATGTGGCTAAGTATAGTTGGGGACAGGACAAAAAAAGAGTGGAGCAGAGACCAAGGAGGTTAAAAAGGTTAACGGTGAGAGCAAGGAGGCCTTGTAGGACAAAGGGGGATGAATTTTATTCTACTTGCACTGGGAAATCATTAGGCTTTGAGCAAATGAATAAAGTCTGATTTATAGTATAAAAAACTCAGCACAGTTGTATGTGGAGTATACCAAGGCAGTGAAAAGAAGGAATCCAGTAAGGAAGCTCTTGAAAAGGCAAGAGGTGAGGACTGTTCAGAATGGAAAGGCAAACATGGGAGTGAACAGAAGGCATAGAGGGGAACTGACTCTTAGTGGGAGGGGACAGATAGGTTACACAGGAGACTAGGCTCACTAACAGAACAGACTGTATCATGTCTCAAAGAACATTTATTTTTTACCCATCAGAGATCATCCTGAAGGGCAAATAGTCTTTCTTGAGGTGATTGAGGGAATCAAACATCTTCCATGCTATGCTCTACCAGGCCCTAGAGATGCCATATCATACGCATCTACCAGAAGGGGAAAGTAAGCATGGAAGCACACTCACCCTCTTAAAAGTTCTGGCACAGAACTGACACATTTCTACTCACATTCCACTGGAGAGGTTAGCTGGTTACTCCATCACTATAGGGGGATTGGGTGGAGCCCTGGGAAGTGTAGTCATTTGTCCTATAACTCTGTAACTCTGCAACCCTGTCCAATTTTGCTGGACAGTCAGTAGTCTGGTATAAGGATGCTTCCAATATAAATTGGGAATAAGATTGCAGTATCATTATTTTTAGACTGAAATATCATTCTTGTAGATGTCTACTGGAACCCCTGAGCAGGAGGAATCTATATAGCCCTAGGGTGTGCTGAGTCGCAGGGCAGATCTTCAATTTTAAGAGATCTTGCCAAGTTGTTCATAAATTAATTGTACCGGTGTCTGTTCCCAAGTGCAGGGAGTTCACACTACTCCAAAATCTAGCTGGACCTGATACAGTCCAACTTCAGGAAAATGTATTCTAATGAATTTGGTTTAAAAACTTAAACACTCAGTAATGATTAGAATCCTCTCTATTGTGTCCTGTTGATGCATGGCTCAGATAGCAAAAATAAAAGGATCCCCTGTGAGGGCCCGGGATGAGACTGGACAAGTTTAATCTCAAACCAATTACAGGCACACATCTATTATTGGGGGCTTGGGCACATACTACTGCAATGTGAAATTCACAATAAAGCGAGTCACATGAATTTTCCAGTTTCCCAGTGCATATTGAAAAAGCAAGAGAGTTCCAGAAAAACATCTACTTCTGCTTTATTGACTATGCCAAAGCCTTTGACTGTGTGGATCACAATAAACTGTGGAAAATTCTGAAACAGATGGGAACACCAGACCACCTGACCTGCCTCCTGAGAAATCTGTATGCAGGTCAGGAAGCAACAGTTAGAACTGGACATGGAACAACAGACTGGTTCCAAATAGAAAAAGGAGTATGTCAAGGCTGTATATTGTCACCCTACTTATTTAACTTATACGCAGAGTACATCATGAGAAACGCTGGGCTGGATGAAGCACAAGTTGGACTCAAGATTGCTGGGAGAAATATCAATAACCTCAGATATGCAGATGACACCATCCTATGACAGAAAGTGAAGAACTAAAGAGTCTCTTGATGAAAGTGAAAGAGAGTGTAAAAGTTGGCTTAAAGCTCCACATTCAGAAAACTAAGATCATGGCATCTGGTCCCATCACTTCATGGCAAATAGAAGGGGAAACAGTGGAAACAGTGGCTGACTTTATTTTTCTGGGCTCCAAAATCACTGCAGATAATTGCAGCCATTAAATTAAAAGACGCTTACTCCTTGGAAGGAAAGTTATAACCAACCTAGACAGCATATTAAAAAGCAGAGACATTACTTTGTCAACAAAGGTCTGTCTAGTCAAGGCTATGGTTTTTCCAGTGGTCATGTATGGATGTGAGAGTTGGACTATAAAGAAGGCTGAGCGCAGAAGAATTGATGCTTTTGAACTGTGGTGTTGGAGAAGACTTTTGAGAGTCCCTTGGACTGCAAGGAGATCCAACCAGTCCATCCTATAGGAGATCAGTCCTGGGTGTTCACTGGAAGGACTGATGTTGAAGCTGAAACTCCAATACTTTGGCCACCTCATGCAAAGAGCTGACTCATTTGAAAAGACCCTGATGCTGGGAAAGATTGAGGGCAGGAGGAGAAGGGGACGACAGAGGATGAGATGACTGGATGGCATCACCGACTCAATGGACGTGGGTTTGGGTGGACTCTGGGAGCCGGTGATGGACAGGGAGGCCTGCCGTGTTGCAGTTCACAGGGTCGCAAAGAGTCGGACACTACTGAGCAACTGAACTGAACAGTGCATATAAAAGGTATACAATGTAGACTACACTACATTGTAGTTGATTTAAAGTGTGCAATATCACTGTGTCTAAAGCAACAATTGTACGTACTTCAAATCAAAATCAGTATCTCTAAAGGGAAGAGCAATAAAGCAAGGTATGAGTAGATTCATTTGAACCAGCATAATTTTGGACCTAAGCAACTACTGAGACAACTGTATGTTACTTCTTCAAAACTCATTCCCATCTCTAGTCATCATTTCCCTCCTTTCACATAGAGTGTCAGCAAAGAGACAGGTAGCACATTGGAGTCAATGAACAATGGAAAACATCATTCTAACACAGTAATTTATTTTTCTTGCCATTGCCAAACATTCCCCAAATCTTACTCACCAGAAATTAACAGAGCTTCTCCATTTTCCTCCCTGACAATCCTCATGAATGGAAAGGGCTTTAAGAGAGCAACTGCCAATGACAATGTCGAGTGGATAGACCATGTCCTTCATTTCAAAACTACCTGTTCTGGCAGTATCCCAACCAGGTTTCAATGCTCCTATGTGTCAAAGTGGTCTTCACAAAAGCCCACATTTTAAGGCTATATGGAGGAGCACGGAGAACAGTTAATAGTGGTAACAGCCTTTTAGATTTTGAAAAGGCAGTATTGGTCCACATCAGGGTTAAGGGTCTCTGGCTTTTTATGTGGCATAAGCCACAAAAACTGGCAAGAATATAGAAGACCAATATTTATGGAAAAGGGGAAGAGAATTCAGAAATACAATAACAGAGCTGCTCTAATCAATGCTCCAGGGAAAGCCAGCCTCAAGGAGAAACAGCCTAACAGATACTATCAGCTAGGCATGAGTATCAGAAAAAGAACTTTTCTTTCCAACTCCAGATAAGTATCTACACCTGGTGTCAAAGTCTCAGGTTATAAAGAGGACAGAACACAACATCTAAAAAAGGGTAGAGAACAACATTCTCAGAAAATTCAGAGACAGACTTTGGCTAAAGGGAGATACGAGGACTTAACAGAGTGCAGACTAACCATCAGGTCAAGTCCAGGGGAGAAGGAATGTGCACCCTGGCTACCAATCTTCATGGCAGTACCAGCAATATTAGGGTTCTGTATCAAATATCAGAGGAAAAAGGGTATTACTTCTCAATCCTCAAAACTGCAGGAACAAAATAAACTGCAGGAAAGTTGATTTGAGGTGGTATTTATTTCTGCTGCCTTCTTCTTTCCAGTCATTTTATGTGAGACATATTCCTCCTAAGGTTGCATATAATGCCTGTGCATCTAGTTACTTACTGCCACCTGGGACGAAGTATTTCCCAGGAAAACCTGCATCCAGAGGGTCTAGTTTTATTATTCTAAGTATTTTCTCACTTTCAATCCTAAAACCATAATGAGACAACAAACAGCCTCCATATATTCTGTCACCCAAGCAGACAGGGGACCCTTATTAAAGGAGCGACAACAGTTCTAGGTTCTAGGCTTGTTATACCACAAATACAAAATCATCAAATCAGTATGGTTTTAAAAAGTTAGTTTGGAATCATTTTATAAGATAGATGATGGAGCAACTACGAAATCAATGGCGCTTCCAAGAACATTCTATACCCCAGTATGGAAAGGATAATCAAACAGATTTCTTAGTCTTGTACAGGGCAAGAGGGCCTACAGTGGACCTTAAGGGGGAGCTCTTTGGGCACGATGAGAGAAAAACAGGGGGACTCCAATGAGAATAGCATGAAAATCTACCAAAAAGGAGATGGGGTGGGGGTAGTGGAGGGTTCACAAGAATCAGTAGGGAAAACAGTGAAATTTACACAGGAGGAAGGAGCTGAGAGTGTCACAGCATTACACAAACAGCTGAAAGAGTAGATTTCTCTTCACTCAGCCCCCGTGACTCAGGCCTCTCCACACAGGTCCCTGTGACCACAGCCTCCCATCCACTCTCCCAGGAGTGCTTTCACACTGCCTGCCTATTTCTTTCCTCATTTGTGATTTGTCTTTGGGGACTTGACTTTCTGAAACTGTGATGGCACTGGCTCCTGCTCTGGTTCTTTACCGGATGTTGCCACTAGCTGTTCCTCATGATTCCTCCTCTGATCCTTCCCTACTCTAAGACTTGGCTCTGTCTCAGGAAGCTCAATGCCAGGCTGCTGCCGCCGCCTTAGAGACCATTGGCTCCCATGCTGCTGCCTCCGCTTCTCTTCTTCTTGCTGTCGCTGTTTTCTCTTCATCAGCTTCTCAAAGCTTTTGCTTGTTGTCGGAGTGACAATAAACCAGTCCTACAGAGGCAAAACAGAAACACCATCCAGTCAAAATACAGTGCCCAAGGAAGCGGTATGGAAGACTTTGTTTTTTAAGGTAGGATTAGGGCAGAACACAGTAAGGAGGCAACAGATATGAAACCAGAGCTTAGAACTGTGTCTTATAAACTGGAGAAATTCAGTACAAAGCAGTCATTACAAGCATTTCTTGTATAAGACATGACTTCAGGTACTACTGTAAGGGATCTACAAAGTCTGACTACTTAGCATCATCCCACCCATTCCTATCCTTTTGAAGATCTCCTCATGAAACATAAAACATTTGGCCATAGGAGATTTTTATTTCAATTTTTAATTTTGCAGTCAGACCACCTAAGTATAAATCTCAGCTCTGTTTCGAACCATGTGACCATCAGAAAACTACTTAACCTCTCTGAGTCTCAGTTTAAAAAATTAAGGGCTGGAGGAACTGGCACCCAATGAAGAAGTATTCCTCCGAAAGAAAAAAAACAAAACAAAACACAGAAATAAATTCAGTAAAAAAATGTCAACTTAAATCAAGAAATCTGCTCAGTCTTCTAGCTCTAACTACCAATTTATAGGAAATAGCAGAATAGAGAATCACTGCTATAGGAATGCAAACAGCCAAGTCCAGAATGTGAGTAAACATAAGTGACCAAGGGCTTGGTTTCTTAAATAATAGGGGAAAAGAAACATCTGCATTGCCTGATGAGATTGTCACTAGCCATGTGTCATTAATAAGCTCTTGAAATGTGCTTAATCCAAATTGAGATATGCTTTCTATGTAAAACACACAGTAAATTTCAAAGACTTTCTGTGAAAAAAAATGTAAAAAAAAAAAAAAGAAAAAAAATGTAAAGTATCTCATTAATAATTCCATATTGACTACCATGTTAAAAAGATAGTATTTTAGATATATTGTGTTTAAATAAAATACAGTATTAAAAGTCAATTTCACCAGTTTTCTTTATACTTTTTAAAAATGCAGTTAGTAGAAAACTTGGGATTACACATGTGGCTCACATTATATTTTTATTAGATAGCACTGCTCTAGATTAAAACAAACAGAAGGATTTCCCTAGCAGTACAGTGGTTAAGACTCGGCACTCACAATGCAAAGGGCACTGGTTCCCTGTTCGGAGAACTAAGATTCCCCATGCCATGTGGTGAGGCAAAAAAAAAAAAATCTAAAACAAAGGTCCATATATTGCATTTGTCTTTTTTATTTTAATTAATTCATTCATTTACTTCCTTTTTTTTTCCTCCTGCAGTGGAAGCACAGAGTCTTAACCACTGGACCACCAGGGAAGTCCGGTTTTAGATTTTGATTGGAATAAACCAAATCTGAAATAAAATGATGAGACAGGGAAGTATAAATATTGAGTACATATATGATGATATGAAGGAACCTTTGTTAAATTTTAACGTGTGATGATGGTTGCAGTTATATATTTTTAAAAGTCCTCATATTTCTAGACACAGGTTGAAAGAAGTATTGACAGCTAATATGTGATGTGGAATTTGCTTTAAAATAAGCCTTAAAAGGACAAGGAAAGTGGATGCAATTATCAGTGACACAAGACTGGCCACACAGAGGACTGTGAAAGCTGTTCATTACACTACTCTGTCCACTTACACTGTTTCTGAATGTCTGTTTAAAAAAATGTAGCCTAAGAAAGTGAGGCAAAATGGTAGGAACAAGGTAAACACGTTTACCACAGTACAGAGTTCATAAATACCATCATAAATCATTGAACAAATGCTTGGGAGCAAGTCCAAGACTAAGTGAAATTTGTTGGTTCCAACTTTTGAGGAAGAAACTGTAGAAACAAGTGAACTACACAAAACCATATTTTGTTAGGAGATAATTATCTTTCAAACACTTCCTGTAGCATAAAAAGTTATAATATTATTAAAAAAGAAAATAAGGACTGGCCTTCCTGAAGAAATCTCAGATGAGGAAAGGGATTCCCAAAGCTTCAACCAGTAAAGCAACAGGAACCACAACAGATGACACTAACTGAAGCCAGAAAAACATCTATTTCTGCTTTATTGACTAGGCCAAAGCCTTTGACTGTGTGGATCACAATAAACTGTGGAAAATTCTGAAACAGATGGGAATGCCAGTGAGAATAACAAATGAGAAACCAGTATGCAGGTCAGGAAGCAACAGTTAGAACTGGACATGGAACAACAGACTTGTTCCAAATAGGGAAAGGAGTACCTCAAGGCTGTATATTGTCACCCTGCTTATTTAACTTATATGCAATAGTACATCATGAGAAATGCTGGGCTGGAGGAAGCACAAGCTGGAATCAAGACTGCTGGGAGAAATATCAATAACCTCAGATATGCAGATAACACCACCCTTATGGTAGAAAGTGAAGAAGAACTAAAGAGACTCTTGATGAAAGTGAAAGAGGAGAGTGAAAAAGTTGGCTTAAAGATCAACATTCAGGAAACTAAGATCATGGCATCCAGTTCCATCACTATTCATGGCAAATAGATGGGGAAACAGTGGAAACAGTGGCTGACTTTATTTTTCTGGGCTCCAGAATCACTGCAGATGATAATTGCAGCCATGAAATTAAAAGACGCTTACTCCTTGGAAGGAAAGTTATAACCAACCTAGACAGCATATTAAAAAGCAGAGACATTACTTTGCCAACAAAGGTCTGTCTAGTCAAGGCTATGGTTTTTCCAGTGGTCATGTATGGATCTGAGAGTCGGACTATAAAGAAAGCTGAGTGCAGAAGAATTGATGCTTTTGAACTGTGGTGCTGGAGAAGACTCTTGAGAGTCCCTTGGACTGCAAGGAGATCCAAACAGTCCATCCTACAAGAGATCAGTCCTGGGTGTTCACTGGAAGGACTGATTTTGAAGCTGAAACTCCAATATTTTGGACACCTGATGAGAAGAGCTGACTCATTTGAAAAGACCCTGATGCCGGGGAAGATTGAGAGCAGGAGGAGAAGGGGACCACAGAGGATAAGATGGTTGGATGGCATCACTGACTCAATGGACATGGGTTTGGGTGGACTCTGGGAGTTGGTGATGGACAAGGAGGCCTGGCATGCTGCGGTTCATGGGGTCACAAAGAGTCGGACACGACTGAGCGACTGAACTGAACTGAATTGAACCTCACATGGCTAAGAACTATTACATCTGAGGGCAGAGAACTGCTGCAGGGGCTTGCTATTTTTCCCCAGCAGGCAACAACAGTTTCTGCAGTAAAATATGCCAAGAGAATGCACACTCTACTCCCTGAGCTTTTGCAATAAGGGATTTAATTCTACAGCAAACAAATTCTCTGTTCATCTGGACTCCTAAAAACCTTCCCCAAGAGAAAACTCTTGATCTTCTGAACTTAAAGCATTTTCAACTTTTAATATTTTAATTTTGAAAATTTACAAACTTTCCACAAAAGTTACAATAGTTCAATGAACACCGAGACTGAGCTCTGTTAATCTCTCTTCCCTTCCTTCCCTCCCTCCAACTCTCCCTTTGTTCCCTCCTCTGAACCATCTTCAGTTTA
Organism: Cervus elaphus; assembly: GCF_910594005.1. NCBI lineage: Eukaryota > Metazoa > Chordata > Mammalia > Artiodactyla > Cervidae > Cervus > Cervus elaphus. Next base: position 33,841,413 of record NC_057825.1, on the reverse strand, counting down.
GTTACCGACATGGTACTTCATTCCTAAAAACGTCATGTATCTGCCTAAGAACAAGGGCATTCCCTGCATAACTACAATACAGTTATCACATTTTGGAATATTAACATTGACTTATTACTATCACTTTGTAGTAGTTAGTATTCAAATTACCTCAGTTCTCTCAATAACATCTTTTACATTGTTTCTATGCAGTATTTCAACAATATTCAAAACAGGTTGCTCAAAGATGTTGGAATACCAGAAAACAGGAGTTCAGGAGTATAGACATTGCTGTGAAACAAGAATTCCAAAGGTGTAAATGCAACCTGGTTGTCAAATGCCTAGTTTAACTAGACTTCAGGAAATCAGAAGGCTTCCCACGTGGCTCAGTGGTAAAGCAGAAGACACAGGAGACATGGGTTCAATCCCTGTGTCGGGTAGATCCCCTGGAGAAGGAAATGGCAACCACTCCAGTATTCTTGCCTGGAAAATCCCATGGACAGAGAAGCCTGGTAGGCCTCACTCCATGAGCTCACAACAGAGTCAGACATGACTGAGCCCGTGCATACAAGTTAATTAGAATAATCAGGGATGCTCATAGCCACAGTTATTTCAAATGCTTTCATGAATGAGTGAGTAAAAGTCACTCAGTCATGTCCAACTCTTGGTGACCACATGGACTGTAGCATGCCAGGCTGCTCTGTCCATCAAATTCTCCAGGCTAGAACACTGGAGTCAGTAGCCATTCCCTTCTCCAAGGGATCTTTCCAACCCAGGGATCAAACCCAGGTCTCCCACATTGCAAACAGATACTTTACTGTCTCAGCCACCAGGGAAGCCCAAAAATACTGGGATGGGTTGCCACTCCCTTATCCAGGAGATCTTCCTAACCCAGGAGTTGAACCAGGGTCTCCTGCATTGCAGGCAGATTCTTTACCAGCTGAGCTACCAAGGAAGCCCAAATGCTTTCACAGAAAAATACTAGTCTACATCTGATTTAAGGAAGTTGTTTAACTCTAATGAGTCCAGTAGACCCTTTAGTTTTTCTTGACAGTCCCAGCCCATAGTAAGAAGCACAAAATCCATGTACCCTTGTGGCACAGTCATGGGGTCCATAAGATTATGAAGTTGTGGGAAAGAAGGAACCTCACCTCAGCATGGACAGAGTTGATGTGATACTTGACACCACTCTCTGACACAAATTCTTTCTGACAGAGAAGACACTTGTATTTTCCAGCCACAAATGTTCCCTATTTTCAAAAAAGAAAAAAAGCATGATTGGTCAATTTAGGAGCAAATTTAGGAAAATCTCAAACAGTAATGTATGTATCTATGTTATCTATGTGTGTGTGTGTGTATACACACCCATATACACATACATATATTTACAATATTGAAAAAATACAATTTATTGTTTGAACGCAAATCACCACCCAGCACTTTAAGCCTATCCTAAGTCATACCCACAAATAATGGTTACAGCACAAGTAAACTGCTAATTCAGCAGATAAGTAAGTTAGTGCCAGCAGAGACCCTCCCTTCCTCAAAGTATGGAGAAGACAACATCCCAGGTAAAAGTTAAAGTGCACCATTACATGTTAAATAGTTAATGCTACCCTTCCAACAAGCCACATGTGCTACCTGGGCAATGGGTAGGGACTATTAGAGATGAAAAGAGGAAATATGACTTCAGCAAAGTGAAGCACAGCAATATATTTAGGAAAACTCATTTGGGTATATTATCACCATAATACATCTATTCTAATGTAATTCTATACCAAACACTGCCCCCACTAAGACCCCAACACAATCTGAAGGTCCCCAATTTTGTTATGTAACATGTCACATTGTTCTATCTTCCCTATGTCTTCCACTTCCTTCCAGGTTTCTCCCCCTAAATGATCAAACTCCTTAAGTTCAATGAGGAACCAACATGTAATTCTTCCCACTAGAATCATCCAATGCTGTAAAGAATGCCTTGGGAATTCAGAATTAGAAGATCACCCTCAATAAGACCTAGCTGAATGACTCAAACTAGGATCAAGATGACAAACCCCTAAGCATTCCTGCACAGGTCGGTTTTGGGAGCCTACCACTCCCTTGTTGCCTTGAATTAAGACTTCTCTCCCCTCCTAAGGCTTCAGGTTTCCATGGTGTTCATTTTGTGTGAGCAGATACTGAACAGGAACAGAAAGTGGCAGCAATCCCAGGGCTGGTGGGCTATAGGGCCCTTGGGTCAACATGGAAAAGATTCAGTGAGGTGAATGGCTGTGAACCTGACATCCAGGGATCCCATCTCCCATCCCCAGAAGACGGTATAGTTCAGATGGCTCTGGAGATTGTCACCCATCTAGATAAACACATGTTAAGTTGATTCTAGGAAGCTGAAGATCCAGTAAAGCAGGACAGGCCCAGTGTAGCATAGGCTCAAGCAGAAAAAGTTAAATCCCTGACAGGCACTGAGAACTACGTATTTTTCTCCAAATGTTTTTCCCTGATATGACTTATGGCTATTTTGGGCTATTCTGCATCTTTGGCATGCCTTGGTATCCCACCTAGTAACAAACCAAGAATTTTTGGGACACACAAAAAAACTAAACCAGTCTTTGAAGATAACAGACAACAGGGTAAGTAGCTGTTCACTGAATTTGAATTCTCTTCCATGTCAGACTATTTTAGAGGTCATGTTCAGATAAATAGTTCAGAATGTTACAAACCAATGTACAAGAGCCCAGGTGAGCTTTAAGACCAGATACACTACTGTAGACAGCCTCACAACCCTGTAACAGAGAAGAAAGCATATGAAGATGACACCAAATAGCATCGTTTTCTTAGCAATCTGGCCATTCACATTAACCCACTCTGCCCCCGGGAGGAAGAGGTCAAATAAATTGCATCACAACCACACAGAAACATATGCAAGCCAGAGAACAAGAGGTAAAAGAAAAAGAGATAAGCAAGCTGCTTAATGAAGCTTAAAACATTCTCTTCCCTGTGCTTTTCCGATACTTAGAAAAACATAAGAAATTGTATGCTCAGGTTTTGCAAAAATCAACTTTCTCTAGTATAAATGTCTCTTGTATATCTACTCCTCCCCAAAGCACTGCATATACAATTGCAGTTGATTAACGATGGTGGGAAAGTCTATGCCACTTTTCCAATCAGGAAATGAGTCATACACTCTCCCTTTGAAACTGGGTAAGTCCTGTGATTCCTTTGACAAACAGCATGCTATGAAAATGATGCTTAACAAATTCTGAAGCTAGGCCTAAGAGATCTGAGTTTTTGCTTTATGTTCTTAGAATACTCTTCTTGAGAATTCAGTCACCATGCATCCTGCTGGTAATCCAACTACAATACAAGATAGAGAGTGCATATGGGCAGCCAATATCCCAGCTGAAGTGGCTGCTTAGAAGCCATTCAACACTCAGAACTTTCAGCTGAAAGCAACCCATAAATGATTCCAGCTGATGCCATGTATTAATACAACTGCACTTTGAGTGTGGATAGAATTGGTGATTTACAGAACTGTTAATAAAGTAATCAATGTTTTAACTCTTTAAGATTCACGTGCTTTGTCACAAAGGAATAAATAACTGAAACAACAGCAGATACTTGATTAACATTTAATGACTAGATGAATGAGAAAGAACCACCTGGTTAGGACACTGGATGCGATGATACTTCTTGATATCTGACTTCCATTTGTGTAGTACTTCTTGGCTGAAGGTCGGGAGCCCAGGACGAGTATATTTTAACTATAAGACAGGAAACATTTTATTGGAGGAACTTAACTGTCAACCAAAATATCCCATGTAAGAGAATTATGTGAACTCTTCAGGTCATGTAATTCTGGATTTACAGAAGTATATTTTCATACACAAAAAACATGTAAGATCCTTTTAAGTTCCTAAAACATATTGTTTGTTTCAAAACATTGCCTACTGTTTTGTCTTAAAACAGTTTGACTTTTAACAGAAGACAGGAGACTTTCAGATATAACATTTCAGCTAAAGTTGAAAATAAAAAAGCTAGTGACAGAGCATTACACAGTAAAAATATTTGTTACAAAAGAGAGAGAAAGCAATACAGATATGTCCTTTCTATATATATGTATACATTATACTCAAGAAATATTATATATAAATATTATATATTTATACATATATAACATATAAATATATATAAATATGATGTATAAAGGTCAAAAGATAGAAATCAAAATGTTAACAGCAGTATTATCTGGGTGCTAGAATTTTGAGTGGTTTTCATTTTATTCCTGCTTATCTGCATTTATCATTTTTCTTCAATGAAATCATGTTAATTTTTGATATTCAAAAAATTCTAACACCAAAAAACTAAGGTTCAACCTGAAAGAATGTGAGAAGACTCAGAGTATAGAACACCTATTATTTCCTTATACTACAAAATTAGAATTATTCCCAGAACTTTCTTTCACACGTTTTGACACCAGTTGGTCTTTTCTTACAACTGTAATTGGTTTCCAGTGACTTTTTTTTTTTGACCATGCTTTCAGCCATGCGGAATCTTATTTCCCCAACTAGGGATCGAACTCAAACCCCCTGTGTTGGGAACACAGTTTTAACCCCTGGACCATCAGAGAAGTCCTGTTAACTAGTTTCCAGAAAAAAGTTTTAACATCTGCAGAGATAGTTCTTACAAAGTTCACCACTGGTAACAGACAGTTGCATTTCTGGTGAGTAAAGAATCCTCCTACTTGAAAAATGAAAGTATCTGAAAGGAAGCTAATTCTCTGAGATAGAAAGACAGAATCAAGTCTGGAGAGGTAATGGGGGAAGTAAGGAAGGTAAACTAAAGAAACTTTGATAAATCAGAGTACAGAACTGGTTGTTAATATTTGCTTTATGTATTTAACAAACAAAAATGGAGAACAGTAACACAATACCAGCACGGGATTTTAACACCCCATTTACATCAACAGACAGATCATCCAGACAAAAAAATCAATAAGGAAAACTCGCCTTAAATGACACATTATACCACATGGACTTTATATAGTAAATATATATATTCCATCCTAAAGCCACATAAGACACATTATTTTTACATTTCATGTGTTTAATAGGTTTCCCCGCTGGCCCAGCGGATAAAGGACCTGCCTGCAGTGCAGGAGATGCAGGTTCGATCCCTGGGTCAGGAAGATCCCCTGGAGGAGGAACGGCAATCCACTACAGTATTCCTGCCTGGAAAATCCCATGGACAGAGGAGTGTGGTGGGCTATAGTCCAAAGGGTTGCAAAGAGTCGGATACAACCGAGCATGAGCACCCTGAGTGAATATATATTTGAGATTGTTATGTCTTCTTGTTGGATTGACTCCTTTATCATTATGTCATGTACTTTGTTTCTTGTTATAGTCTTTAAGTTCTATTTTGTCTGATATAAGTATTGAACAACTTTCTTTCTGTTTCCATTTGCATGGAATACCTTTTTTCATCCCCTCACTTTCAGCCAGTCAGATCTGAAATGAGTCTCTTTTAGACAGCATATATACAGATCTTATTTTCATATCCATTCTTCAGTAACCTTGTCTTTTGATTGAAATATTTAGTCCATGTATATCTAAAGTAATTATTGACAGATATGTGCTTCCTGTGTTTAGTTAACTGTTCTCAGGTTATCTATTCTTCTTTGTTCCTTCTTCTTCTTTTCCTCTCTTCCCTTGTGATTTGATGACTATCTTTAGTGACAGTTTTGGATTCATTTCTCTTTTTTCATGTTTATCTATTGCAGATTTTTGGTTTGTGGTTACCAAGAGGTTTACATACAGCAACCCTTGGAAGTGAAAGTGTTAGTTGCTCAGTCGTGTCTGACTCTTGGGACCCCATGGACTATAGCAAGCCAGGATCCTCTGTTCATGGAATTCTTCAGGAAAGAATACTGGAGTGTGTAGCCATTCTGTTCACCAGGGGCTATTCCCAATCCAGGGATCAAGCCCAGGTCTCCTGCACTCAAGGCAGATTCTTTACCATCTGAGCCACCAGAGAAAACCCAACAGCAAGCCACATATACATATATACTTGCTGTTCTCTTAAGTATGAAGGCTTTCTAACAACCCTGCATTTTTATTCTACCCCATCAAATGTTTTAGACATATTCTATATCTTTTTCTTTCATATATCCATAAGTCCCTTTAACATTTCTTATAAAGCTGATTTAGTGGTGCTGAACTCCTGTAGCTTTTACTTGTCTTGTAAAATCTTTTCTCTATCCTTCAAAGCTGAATGACAGCCTTGCTGGGTAGGGTACTTGGTTGTAGGTTTTTTCATGGTTTTAAATATATTATGTCACCCCGTTCTGGCCTGCAAAGTTTCTGCTGAAAAGTCAACTGATAGTTCTGTGGGAGTTCTCTTGTACATATCCAGTTGCTTTGCTGCTTTTAAGATTTTTTTTCTTTCAGTTTTGGGCTCACTACCCCCAGTCAGTGCAACTCCCTTTTTAGTATATAAAATGGTGTTTTGCATAAGCTTTTATTTGGGAAAAGAAAGAAGGTGGGAAGAGGAAGTCTACTGCTATAAAAACAAATTGAAACAAATAAGAGGAGTTCTTACCTAAACTAAATATTAAACTACTACATATGAACTAACAAAGTAAAAACACACTGGGCAAAGACCAAACAAAAATCTGGGAATTCAGGTTCCCCTGGAAGTAGTCTAAAATTAAGAGGGCTCCTTAAGGAACTTCTGAAAAAGACTGTCACTCTAGGACCTACATGAATTCAAACACTGAAGCTGGATCATATGTACTCCATCTCCGAGGATAAAGGAGAAAAATACTGTTTGTCATGTAATTTCATATGTGTTTACCTTTCTGCGTGTAGTAAGCACAATATCAGACCTAACAGTTCAAAACTGATACAAGTTTCTGCCTCACCTTCCGATCATCAGGTACCAGATCCTGAAGCACCTTTCTCTTAGGCCATTCCTTGGCCAGTTCAGCAGAGGCCAGTTCCTGCAGGTGGTATACAGCTATCTTGGCAGAACGTCTTTGAACTCGGCCTCCACTCTTCGACTCCAAGCTCATGTCCTTCAAGCACTCTGGCTGTCCTGACTCTGGAAAGAAGGATATCTGCAAGAATAAGACATAGTAAAACACAGGCCTGAGAAATGGTTTCCATTAGAGCCAGTGATTAAAGGCTGTCCTTCCTGCCCTAAAAATCAAAATAGCTCTTTACTAGCTTGCTAACCACTAGTATCAAGCTCCACCATATTACTGCATATTTTACTGGTAAAAAAGCTTCTTAGCAGGATAAAATCTGTTATATTGTAACAAGTGGTTAAAAGTCAAGACATACCCATATAAAAAGAAATAAACATGCATCATAGCCCTAGATATAAACCATAAAAAGTATAAAAATTCTAGGAGAAACCTAGGGAGAACATTCTTATGATCCTGGGCATGATGGGTTCTGATGGGTCCACTTCGTTAGGCTACTGTCATCAGTTAAGTCAATCAAACATTAACCTAGGTTTAATTTTAAGGTAAATCTAATTTGTGTCCACAGTCAGCTGACTTTAAGTAAGACAGGTGTGACAGAAAAAAAGAGACAGGAAAGATTCCCAAGGTGAGAGAGACTCAATACTCTTGCTGACTCAAACACGAATGAGTCCATGAGCCAAAGGTTGCAGGTGGCCTTCAGAAGCTGAGCACATCTCCCAGCAAGCAAAGAAATAAGGTCCTATACCTGCATGGAACTGAATTCTTGATTGGGCTTAATGAGCCTGCAAACAGATCCGCCCCTCGAACCTCCATAAAGGAACAGTCCTACTAACACTGAGCCCAGTCTGACGAGGTTCTACGCAGGAGAACCAGCTGAGCCTGAACTTCTGGCCTAATAAACTGTGAGATAATACATTTATGTTGTTTAAGCCATTAATTTTATGATGATTGTTTTAATGCAGCAAAAGAAAATTATACATCATACTGAGCAAAAATATCATAGCTATAAAAACAAAAGCATTATCCATGAAGGGAGAAAAAAGACAAACTGAACTTTATGAAAATTAAGAATTCTTCCCTTTGAAAAACACTATAAAAAAATGCAAAGACAAACTAAGACCAGAAGAAAATATTTGTAAAACATGTATCTGCTTAAAGACTTGTGTCCAGAATATATTAAAAAAAATTCAAAATATTATTTAAAACTTAATGAAAGTGACTCAATTTTGTTCGACTCTTTGTGACCCCATGGACTATACAGTCCACAGAAATCTCCAGGCCAGAATACTGGAGTGGGAAGCTGTTCCCTTCTCCAGGGGCTCTTCCCAACCCAGGGATTGAACCCAGGTTAGGTCTCCCCCATTGCAGGTGGATTCTTTATCAGCTGAGCCACAAGGGAAGCCCAAGAATACTGGAGTGGGTAGCCTATCGCTTCTCCAGCAGATCTTCCTGACCCAGGAATCGAACTGGGGTCTCCTGCATTGCAGGTGCATTCTTTACCAACTGAGCTATCAGGGAAGCCAGGCAAGAATACTGGAGTGGGTTGCCATGCCCTCCTCTAGGGGATCTTCCCAACACAGGGATCAAACACAGGACTCCCACATTGCAGGTGCATTCTTTACTTTCTGAGCCACCAAGGGAAGCCCTAAAACTTATTAGTAAAACAACAAATACTCCAACAATAAAATGAACAAAGGATTTCAATACTCTTCACTAAAGAAGAAATTTCACTAAAGACTGACATTCCCAATAAGCACATGAAAAGACAGTCAACATCACTAGTCATTAGGGAAGTGCAAATTTAAAACAGCAGTAAAATACCACTATATATTTATTAGAATGGATTTCAAAAATGAACCTGACAATAGCCAGGAGTTGATAAACATGCAAAGCAACTAAAATTCTCATCCTCTGCTGGTGAGAAAATGGCTCAGCTGCTTTGGAAAAGTTTGGCCGTTTCTTAAAAAGGTAAACATACATTTATCACATGACCTAGCAATCCCATTCCTAAGTATTTATTTACCCAAGAGAAATTAAAACTTATTTTCATGCAAAAACCTTTATGTAAATATTTACAGCAGCTTATTCCTGATTGCCAAAAACTAGAAACAACTCAAATGCTCTTCAACTGGTGAATGGATAAACAACTTGTGAAACATCCTAGACAGAATGGAATTCTAGACAGAAACAAAAAGGAATAAACTAATGATACATGTAAGACATGGACAAGTTTCAAATGTATTATGCTTAGTGGAAGAAGTCAGACTCAAAAAGGTACATACTGTACAACTTCATTTATATAACATTCCAAAAAAGGCAAAACTATAAGGACATGAAATGTATCAGTGGTGAGCCAGCTGGGAGTGGGAAGAACAACTGACTACAAAGGGACACAAAAGAATTTGGGGGGAATGATTAAATTGTTCTATATCTTGATTATGGTAGTAGTTACATATGTTTTTCTCAAACTCTTATAATATACACTAAAAAGGGTGAATATTAATGACCATATCTAAACTATACCTTGAAACTTAGTGCTAAAAAAAAACATGAGGTGGGAGAGCCTAGAAATGTAATGAGGAAAAGAAAAAGTCAGGACAAGAAAACTGGAATAGAGGGACCGAACCAGCTGGATAGAGTCCCATAAAATTTCTAGCTAAGGGAGAATGCCTTATGCTTTAAAAATAAAGTATTGAGTTTACTTAGACCCAGACTACACAATAAACTTTGATTTCTCTAATAGTGATCAAACAGCAGAAAGAAGAGCACAGAAACAAGGAAAAAGAGAACAAAAACATTCAGAATAAAAGGAACTACAAATGAGGAACCAAGGATGTACAGAACATGTAGTCGCAAAGCAGTCACCACAGAATAGACCCCCAAACAGGGTCTGGAAAGTAATCAGTACTCACAGGACCATGCTCTGACCTCAGGTGATACGCAAGTCCAGTCTTCGATCTATACGGCTTTCCACAGTGGTGACATTTCAGGGTCATCTTCTCCAGCTCAGCAGCCCCTTTGCCACATTTTCTCATATGGTACAGATATCCCATGACGCTGGTGAAGCTACTAGAGCAACTCTGAACACAGGAGAAAGGCCTATATTTTAATCTTACATATTTTGATATAACCTCTAATTTCTAAAGAGCCATATCACACAACTAGACACTCTGATATTACTAGACCCTCTTCAACATTTCCCATTGGCACAACCCTTCCTTTTCCCTGGCCCAAGTGCTATCCTTTCTACCACCAAGCATGAAATTCAACCAGTTTAGTCAGCATTCAACAAACTAGAACTGTATACCTCCTCTGTGTCAGAGCTTCCTCCTTGATCTATGAACCAGCTCCATTCCAACACCAAATACCCAGCAATATCAAAGTTCCTCAATATGAGGTTACTATGATCCTCTTTATCACACAAAAGAAAGGATGACAAAGAAACTCCTTCAAACAAAGGGAAAAGGGAGAAGCACACATTTCTGGAGATGAGAAAGAAAATAAAGAACTGTTAATGAGTTCAGGAGACCTTGAAAATCAGAAGTTACTCTGATGCTGGAAGATGACACAAAACCAGGTCTGTAAGGGAGAAGGAGAGATGGGAGGAAGTAACAGAAAGACATTGACCTGAGGCTCCAGGCAAATGGAGTTTCTGTCTTTGGGCTCTTACCTCACGCATGCATCTCAGCTTTCCCAGTCTCTTCAGAACTGTTCGGAGACGTTCCCTCTCACTGGGTTCATCTATTTCATCTCCAGCCTTTAAAATGGGCTTGAAAACAAGAGAAACAAACAGCCAGCTGATTCACAGAAAAAAATTCCATGAGAATCAAGGCCTGGACTAGAACCTAAGCTGATGATCACGAAATCTAAGTTATCTGACTCCTGGCTTTATCTTCTCCTGAACAGTAAAGTGAATGTAAAGGAACTAAGAGTTCAAAGTCTCTGCCTCTCAGGATATGAACCTTTGGGCTAACCTAAACACACAAATACCTCAAATACTTCCGTATCCACATTTCATTGTGTGTAACTCTTCTATCAAAATGATCTCTTCTTCCTTACATCCCTATGAAGTCCCAGAGCTTTAGCCATCTCCACTGAGGTATCTACACTCATCCAAGTAAAGATATTCAAATATCACACGCTCATGAGGGACAGAAGATGCTCTTACCAAGGTATTATGATTTGCCATGACGTGATACTTCAACCCTGGTAATGAACGAAGCTGTTTCCCACAATGACGACAAGTAAGCTTTTCCTACAAGGGAAAAATGCTGCTCAGCCAAACTGTTCAACAAAGAAATAGGATGTCACAAAGTCCTATGAAAATGCTCTCATCTGTATCTTCATTTCCCAAATTATACAATAATAATGAATCTCAAAATCCCCCATAATTCACTGTCATGTCCTCAAGGGCAAAGAGGTAAAGGCTACGCATTTTTAAAATAATAAGAACTACCATTTACTGAGTGCCAGTATTTGTCAAGAAATGGGACAGGCACTTTTTTATCCTCATGGGTTACACAGGTAGTAATAATTGCTACTTTGTAAGTGTGAAAATTGAGGTCCACAAATGAAAAACTAAATGACCCAACAAGTAAGTGGCTGAATGACGATTCAAACCCAAGTCTGTCAGACTCTCTATGACACAATGCTGCCTCTTCTCCACAATAATCAGCATATCCAACACAGTGCCGGAGGTCTCAAGTTTGGGTAAAAATTTATAAGAGTTATGAAATGCCACAAATTATCTAACCTGTTTGCAGTTTTCCATGTGTTTCTTTAAGCCCTCTATGGTCTTTCTCCCCACTGCCTGGCAGGTAGGACAGGAGACACTGCCTTTATCCACAATTTCTAAGTACCACTGCTCCTCTAAACTGCCTACAAAGGAGAGAAAGGAACACTTAAAATTTGCGGTATTCTCCAGATACAAAAAGCACAATCTCAGACTTTAGGAAAAGTATCATAAAGTGGCTTTTTCTCTTCCTGGGGGAAAGACTCTTGCTGTATATAACTTCTAGAAATAAATTTTTTCAGACAGTGAAGAGTTTCTGAAACTCCCACTCAATTCCCATGACAAAAACCATCCAAGAACCACTCCCAAGCCCAGTGGCTTATAGAAATGGACAATAATTTTTTCCCCAGTTTTACTGACCTATATAAGTGACAATGAGTAACATTTTTCATAGCAGCATGTAAGAATGGGATATGTAACTGAGATATGTAACAACCAGTTTGCTAAGTGGTTGTATGTGCCAGAGATTGGTGAATGTTTTTATCCCATTTAATTTTCACAACAATTCTGACTGCTTTATTATTCCTATTTAGAGACTAGGAAACTGAAGTTTGCAGAAATTAAGAGGCAGGTCAAAGAACTAACAAAGAGCCAAAACTTGAACAAACATGACTTATCTTCAAACCTATGTCCCTAATAAGTGCCTCCTAAAGAAATGCTTTGGTACATCATTCCTTTACCAACAGCAACAACAACAAAGACAGAATGAGAGAACTAGATCTCACAAAGCTTCTGAAAGCATACCTGCTGCATAAGCTGGTGGTTCCTTCCGAATACGGCGAGTCTGGGCTTTGGGATTAGGCTGAGCTTTAGGCCGCTGCTTCCTCCCTGACGCAAAACAGAAACTTGAAGCCTGACACATCACCTCTGCTGATCCTGCGCTACCACCAAAAATCTCTTCCCTCCTCAACACGCTGTGCCCCACTCCCTCAACCAACTGACTCCCTTAAGTCAGGAGAGAAGAAAAGGGTAAAAAATAAGGCAGGTTGGAGGCCATTCCTTGCCAAAAAATTCAAAGGGCTCAAAAGTGCTTTCTAAGGTTCCTTTCACCTTCAAAAAACAAAACCTAGGCACCCAGGGAAAAAGAATTAGCGAAGTTACTCCCTTACCATAAAGCTTATGCTTCTTCTGAGGAAATTCTCGATAGTCTTTATCTTCTTCCTGGCTCGGTTTCCTTTTTCCTTTGGTTGATACTCCACCTGACCCTGAAATAACACAAGAAAACAAAACAAAATCTTAGTATGGTTTATATATGAACATCTGGGCCTGCCTCTAAATCATCTATCACAAGATCATGAAAGGAAAAAGATCATCAGCAAGCGAGGCCTCATGAAGTGTTCATAAGTTTTTTAGGGAAGTTGATATAACCTTCTATTAATTGACTCAACCTCCCCTTTTCCTTCTGTATTGTTCTCCATTCCAAGTGATTAATTGTTCCCTATGACTAATAAGGTCCTTTAGGCAGTGTGATTTGTTTGATCCTGATTTGAGGCTAACTGTCCAAGATAAAGGGCTCCTAAGAACCCCTCAGGCTATAACCACTAAGAAAATTCTACTTAGAACAGCCCTTTTACCACCAGTCCCTAAACCTTCAACAGAGGATGAAACTAGAACAATGGAAAAAAAAGTTCAATTCATGTGAAAAGGAAAGGTGATACCAGTATAGCCTAGAGAAATAAGATCTGCAGACTTTCACTCAGTAAAATAGAGGAACAGTTCATGAAACTAATAGTGTGTGACAGCCTAACACCTTAAAAAATTTCAAGGGAGTTCCCTGGCTGTCCAGTGGTTAGGACTCTGCTTTCACTGCTGGGTCCCAGGTTTAATCCCGTGTTGGGGAACTAAGATACCACAAGCTGCCTAGCACAGCCAAAAAAAAAAAAAATTCAATCACTAATAAGAAACACGTAAGTGGTACTTAACACTTTAAAAGTCATTTACAATAGCTACCTCAAAATATTGGAGAAAGACATGCCAATCCACTCCAGTATTCTTGCCTGGGAAATCCCATGGACAGAGGAGTCTGGTCTACAATCCATAGGGTCACAAAGAGTCAGACATGACTTAGCGACTAAACCACCACCTCAAAATATTAAGTAGAGAGTTCTCTGTCTTTGGAATAAGATAGAATAAAATAATAATACTGATACCTTCTACATGGGAAGCAGCAGCTGACTTGATCCTTCTCCTTTTCATCCAGTAGGTAGATTTTCGGAAAGATGCTGGAAAATCACTCACTGGTTCACATGAAGAAGCAGATGATGAGCCGCTTAAGGAGTCATCGTGAGGGATAGTGTACTGGAAACTATTATCCTTTATGGAGCATTGGGTCCTGCTACTAACATGACACAAAGAGAAATACCACAAAGAAGGGTCTGGGATAAAGTTCCTATTAACTATATTATATCCTAAGAAGATAACCAAGTTGGTTACCTGTGCAAAAAAACTAAGAAGCCTGATAATAAAAACAATTTAGATTGTAATTTTCTAACAATTAAAATAGTTGACCTGATACAATACATAAAATTGTTATTACACTTTGCTATAATCAGAAAGAATAAGCACTCTCCATAAATCATCACTTTATAGCCAAAATAGGTATTCTTTCCTAAATTCATCAAAGAAAAGAAAGTAGTAAAAGTAACAGGGTGTTTGATGACCCTTCAGAAGATCTCCTGATCTATAAGAACGTATATCCAGGCTTCTCTATTTCTCTGGCAGAGGGACAGTAACCAAATAGTACCCCTTAGAATAAAGAAGGAAAAGAACAGTTTGTAAGCTCTAGTCTGATCCATCTTCCTTTTCCCTTAGCCTCAGCCCTAAACCTTGATGTCAGGACACCCTGTCTTACTTAAGCAACATGATACTTAAGATTTCATAGCTAAAGGAAGGGTGCTATCTTATCTGAGTTACACTGGCCAGAAATCTGGTATACAGCTACATCCAAATTTCCAAATCTAAGACCAGTCACTTATGCAGTTAACAAACATTACTGAGTAGCAACACAGTATCTTCTAGGTGGCTCAAAGTGTGGTAGAGTAGCAGTTCTCAAACTGCCTAGTCCAGGATCTCTGAGACATCCCCTTTCCAACCAACTGTGTGAGACCTACCTTAGATGTGTGATTTAGAAAGGCCACTCTGGATGGTACGAAAAATGACCCACAGAGGATGAGTGAATGAAAAGAGAAGAGTTAGCAGTTTGTTGCAACAGTATGGGTAAGAGATGACAAAAGCTTAAGCTTGAACTAAAGTTTCGCAGTAGAGATGACAAACCAAAAAACTCAAGACAATACTTTAGAGGCAGAGTTGGTAAGAATTACACATAGAGGTCTGTGGTAGCAGGGAGTTAGAAGTAACACTGGTGACCATTCTTAGGGGGGAAAAAGTAAAATGTGATACATGCTTACTACAGAATACTATGTAGTTGTTAGAAGCAATAAACCATCTCTACACATCTTTGAACATAACTAAAAGGCATATTGTGGAATAAAAAAAAGAAACAGAACAGATCTATAGTACAATGTCAACTCAGTAAATTAACAAATACACAAATAGCACTAGCTATTTACAAGGACTCAACTATTTAAGGACAAATACCAAACTTGTTAGTATGGCTATCTCTGGGAGGAAGGGGACAGACATGGAGATTGAAAAATAACAGAGGCTTACAATGTCAGTATGCTACTAAAAGGGAAAAATGATTTTCAGCTCTCTGTACATGAGGTCCAATATTACAGCTTTAATATAGAAATGTCCCGCTTTTGCATAGTGGCATACACCCACTATAGCCCATTCTTCCTGCTGATTACAACGAAAAACTCTGGACCTCAAAAAGTAAACAAAAGTAGGTGGATTGTGCAGTAGAGTTAAAACTGGTAGAAGTGAGTTACACAGGGTATGCTTTCTAGTTTTTTTCCCCCTCTCACAAGTGGCTTTGCAACATGATGGGCTCCACGTGCAGACCAGCAAGGACAGCTTAAATTCCAGTAGAAACTTTTTGGCCTTAGAATCCATGAAAAGGGGTCTCTATATACTAGAGAACGTGAGTGAATCACAGAGTAGAAGCAGGCAAAGAAGGTAATCTCCTAATTCTGTGTACAAATCCACACAAATCACTGCTTAACCTGAGTTATGTATGTATGGAACATAGTCAAACCAGCTTAGCAAAGGCTTTGAAAAATGTAATAAGATTTGAACAAAGCACACAAGTCTCAGACTAACCCCTAAGTTATCAGTGTGAAACAGATCCAAACCAATGTATTAGAAGATTGGAAAACTGAAAACAGGATTTGAAAAACCTGAAAACGTCTAAAACTAACCCCTAAGCTCTAAACCATCATAAAAAAGACTCAAAGAAAGGAACTAAGACTGAACCAATGCCTTCAGAAAGCAGAACAGAATTTATGGTCTGAACCTAAACAGAAATAAAAGCAGCAATGATCCCCGGAAGATTCTAAAAAGACCCACAGTCTACACAAATAACATTCACAATCTTGAAAATAAAAATCCAAAATTATGCAGCATACAAAGAACCAGTAAAATGCAAGCAATTCTTAAAGGACAGATAAACAGATGTCAATTCCACGATGATGCAGATGATGGAACTATCAAAGTCTTTAAAGCAGCTATTATAACTACACTTCATGAAAGGAAAACACACTTGAAATAAAGGAAAATGCAGGAATCATCAGCAGAAAAATAAAAATCATAAAAAAGAACCAAATGAAATTTAAGAACTGAAAAATAACAAATAAAATAAAAAACTCACTGGATGGACTAGTAACAAAAGGGAGATGACAGAGGAAAGAATCTATGAACTTAAGACAGATCAGGAGAAATTAACCAATCTGAAGAAGAAAGAGGGAAAAAGACTGAAGAACAGTCCACAGAGCCTCAACAACCTGTGGATCAATATCAAAAGATCTAACCTAGATATAGTTGTAATCACAGAAGAGGAAAGAGAGACAGAGACTAAGAAAAAATATTTTTAAAAAGGTAACAGTGGAAAAAATCCCCCAAATTTAATGAAAGACTTAAAATTCACAGATTCACAGAGCTGTAAATTAAACACTCAATAGGATAAATTAAAAAAAAAAAAACACCTAGATATATCTTAATAAAACTGTTTAAAACTGAAGATTTAAAAAATCCAGAAAGCAGCTAGAAAAAAAATGACATATTACATACAGAGAACAATGATTCAAATGATGATTTTCTCAACAGAAACCAAGGACAGAAGACAGCACAACATCATCTTTAAGATCCTGAGAGAAAAGATTTATCAACCTGAAATTCCACATTCAGTGAAAAATACCCTTAAGATGAACAAAAACTAAGAAAATTTGTCACCAGCAGAACTGCTCTGTGAAAAATGCAAAGGGAAATAATTTCAACTGAAGGAAAAAATGACACTAGAGGGAAATTTGGATTTTTAATAATGAAGAAAGAGTAAGAGAAATGGTAAATAGGTGGATAAATACTAAAAACTGTTTAAAGCAAAATTTTAACATTATCTAGTAAGGTAAATGTAGATATAACATATACAACAGCTATAATTTAATAGTCAGCAATAGGCAGTTAAAGCAATTTATATGGTTGTAAGGCTTCTACATTTAAGCAAAGTGGTTGGATATTAACTTTAAGTAGATGATGAAATGATAGGTATGTATATTTGTTAATTCTGAAAGCAACCATTACCAAACCTCTCCCCCACCAAAAAAAAGGCAGGGGGGAGGGAGAGTAAAAATTAAATAAAATAAAATAGAACACTAAACATTTAAATAATCCAAAAGAAGGTATATAGGAATAAACAAAACAAGGTAGAGAGAACAAATAATTAAATGGCAAACTTAAATCCAATCATGTCAATAATTAATTTAAATGTTTATGGCCTAATTACTCCAGGTCAAAGTCAGACATTGAGAGAGTAAATAAAAAAGTATTTTAATATAGGCTGTCCACAAGAGGCACACTTTAAACATAAACGACATATGTGGATTGGAAGTAAAGGTATAAAACAATTATACTATGCCATTAGCAAACACCGTAAGGCTGGAGTAGTTATTTTACTATCAGATAAAATAGACTTCAAGACAAAGAGTATTACCAGATATAAAAAGAAACACTTCATAATAAAAATATCATCAGGAAGACATAATTACTCATTGCACATGTCTAACAACAGAGGCTCAGAGTATACAAAATAAAACTGACAGAAAAAGAAAAGCAGACAATTCTACAAATCTTAGCCAACTGATGAGAACTGACTCATTTGAAAAGACCCTGACGCTGGGAAAGATTTAAGGCAGGAGGAGAAGGGGACAACAGAGGATGAGATGGTTGGATGGCATCACCAACTTAATGGACATGAGTTTGAATAAACTCCAGGAGTTGGTGATGGACAGGGAGGCCTGGTGCGCTACATTCCATGAGGTCACAAAGAGTCTTGACACGACTGAGCAACTGAACTGATTTGCAGATTTTTTTAACAGATTTTTCGCAGTTTACAAAGACAATCTAAGGAAATATATGA
Organism: Cervus elaphus; assembly: GCF_910594005.1. Lineage (NCBI taxonomy): Eukaryota > Metazoa > Chordata > Mammalia > Artiodactyla > Cervidae > Cervus > Cervus elaphus. The sequence goes on along the minus strand of NC_057825.1, from coordinate 33,823,131 downwards.
AATAATTACTAGAATTAAAAACAAATTTAGCAAGTGGCAGGATACAAGGTTAAAGTACAAAAGTTCAACTTATTCGTAGCTGCTAGCAACAAGCAACTAGAAAATAGACTTATAAAAATAATAGCATTGACAATAACAAAAAACACAGGAATCTACAACAAATCTAGGAACCTAAAAACAAATCTAACAAAAGCCATCCAAGACCACCACAACATTATAATTAGCCTCGAATTAAAATTTTAAAAAAAGCCATCCAAGACTTTTACAATGAACACTACAACACAATGGTAAGAAAAAATGAAGACCAAAACAAATGGAAAATATGCTTATAAATCAGAAAATGCAACACTGTTAAAAATGGCAGTTCTCCCTAAATCTACCTACAGATTCAATATATGTACCAATCAATACTCCAGCATGCTTCCTTTTTTATTTTTATTTTAGCTTCTTTTTATAGAGATGACAAACTGTAGAATTTATATTAAAAAACAAAGAAAACATAACAGCTGAAACAATCTTGAAAAAACAAGAAAGTACATGACAACTGATTTCAAGACTTACTCTAATGCCACAGTGTCAAGACAGTTCAGTATTAGCAAAAAGACAAACATATACATCAATGGAATAGGATAACAGGAGTTCAGAAACAGACCCACACCTATATATGCTGTTGTTTAGTCACTAAGTCGTGTCCGGCTCCTTTTGTGACCCCATGGACTGTAGCCCACGAGGCAACTCTGCCCATGGTGTTTTACAGCCAAGAATACTGTAATGGGTTGCCATTTCCTTCTCCAGGGGATCTTCCTGACTTAGGGATGGAATTCATGTCTCCTGCATGGGCAGGTGGATTCTTTACCACTGAGGCACCAAGGAAACCCACACCTATTTACATTTAACTGATTTTGGACAAAGGTGCAAAGGCAATTGAATAGGGAAAGGAAAGTCTTTTCAACAACTAGATATGTAAGGAATTAATACTGATCTTTATAACACACCATGCATAAAAATTAACTCTAAATGAGCCACAGACCTGAATGCAAAACCTATAAAACATCTGGAAGAAAACGCAGGAAAAAAATCTTTGCAATTAGAGATGGCAAAGTTTCCTTAAATAAAACACAAAAAGCACAAAACATAAAAGGAAAAAAATGATAAAATTCTTTTTATTTTTAATGATAAATTTAAAACTTTTGCTCTTCAAAAGATACCATTAGGAAAATGAAATGCAAACCACTGACTTGAGGAAATAGTCAAGATATATGTAACAAAGGAACTGTATTCAAAAAAAATTTAATAGTGAGACAAAACTTTTTTTTTTTGGTGGCAAAAGACATGAACACACATTTGACAAAAGAAGATATATGAATGACCAATAAAACACATAAACAGATGTTTTACATCATTATTCATCAGGAAAATGCTAATTAAAACCAAAATGAAACACCACTACACACCATTAAAGTTGCTAAAATTAGAGACTTACTTTCATACACTGCTGGTAGGAATGTAAAATCATACCACCGACTTGCAAAATAATTTCTTAAAAACTTAAACATACTCCTGACATATGAGCTAATCAGTCTAAGATGGTAAGTACCATCTTATAAATATATATTGTGTTAAGTATTTATCAAGAGAACAAAAATATTTTTCCACACAGATAACTTGCACATAATGTTCATGGCAGTTTTATTCTAACACCCTCATACTGAAAATAATGCAAACATCTCTCAGGTAGATGGCTAAACAAACTATGGTATATCCATAATGGAATTCTTTTTAGCAATAAAAACTATTTTTCACTCAAAATCATTATTCTGAGTGAAAGAAAGAATGCAAAAAGAGGACATAGTGTCTGATTTCATTTATATAAAATCCTAGAACATGCAAACCACTGTACAGTGACAGAAAACAGGTCAGTGGGTGTCTGGCAACAGGCGTGAAGGGAGGAATGAATTGCAAAGGGACATGAGAAAACTTATGGGAGACAGGGAAACTTATCTTGATTGTGGTGACAGTTTCATGGGTACTTACATTATGTCAAAGCTGAAGGTACCCTATACTTTCAATATATGCAGCCAACTGCACTTCAATTATACCTCAGTGAAGGTATAAAAATAATTTAATGGGAACAGGCAGTCCTCTAGGGCCAAAACCCACCATACCAAACAATGGGAATAATCTCTACCAGAAAGACCTGATAGTATCAACAGGCTATAAAGAGTCAAGTCCCAGTTGACTCCTCTTAGGTAACATCCTCATAGGAATTTCTATACAGTCAATGTTGGACTCAGACATACCCAGCTCCCTGCTCATGAATAAGCATGTGTATAGTGAAAAATCAACTAGTTTATATGTCAGCATGATTAACTTGAGGATTAAGTCATTGTGGACAGGGAATTCTCTCTCCAGGTTTCTTATTTTTAAAGCACTCAACAAAAACAATTCTCAAGTATTTTACAGTACCTATCAACTCAGGGTTCATTTATTTTTTTATTATTTATTAAAAACCAGATTAATATCAAACTTCTTTATCCTGGGGCTTCTGTGGTGGCTCAGTCAGTAAATAATCTGTCTACAATGCAGGAGACCCGGGTTTGATCCTGGGTCTGGAAGATCCCCTGGAGAAGGAAATGGCAACCCAGGCCAGTCCAGTGTTCGCATGAAGAATTCCATGGACAGAGGAGTCTGGTAGGCTACTGTCCATGGGGTCTCAAAGAGTCGGACACAACTGAGTGACTTTCACTCACTCACTCACTCTCTTTCTTTCCATAAATATGACAAGAAATAGCTTTTGGCTTCAACAATGACTATCATAATGGTAGTGACTTTAAAATAATTTGTTGTTTAGTCTTGGCTTCTTATCATGAAGATGAGAAGTTTAACCTATTTTCAACTCCTTTCTGATCTACCAAGAACTTTTAAGAGCCCCTAGTTCATTCTCTAGGTGAAAATAGTTATATTTTATTAGAAAAATATTTTAAGTTCATCTCAGTATCATCTGCAGCCTTTTTTTATTCTACCCAAACCTTAAACACTGATCTTTTCCACGTTTTAATCCTTTACTCTTCTAGTCTCAATTCTCACCAGTGATTCTCAAACTTCACAATATCCTAGGCCAGTTAAAAATAGGGATTCTGATGCCCAATGATTCTGATTATCAATGGATGAGAGCCCATAAGCCTTTACATTTCCTAACAATTACCCATTTGCTATTCCATTAAAACCTTTTACAAATTCACATTCTGTTATTTCTTCTGAAAAACAAACAAAAAAATCTTTTTCCTTATGGTTAAATGCATTATTCCCTGACTTTCAAGTCTGTTTAGGAGTGATTTGCACCAGCAACCCTTCCCTTCCAAACATCACTCCCCTTCCCAAAAGACTATATATAATTCTTGAAATAAAAATATTTCATTACTCAGTATTGTGTTGATCTTGTGTTTTTCATGTCTGTATATCTAACCTATCACACAACTGACATAAAGCAGGTATCTAGTAAATGTTATATGAAGGAATTAATCCTTTCTGAATATCTCCTGAACAAGAATTTTTTTTGGTATTAACGAATATGGAAAAGCTTAGCGCATTCAATATACAATATAATAAACCAGCCTTGAAGCCAAGTAGTTTGAAAATATAAGTACTTCTTAGTCATTTTCATCAGTCCTTCCCAAGTTCATCAATGTATTCTTGAGTACCTATACGATGTCTAAAGAAATGCAGGGCTACACAGTCACACATTCCATTTTTATTATAATCCGTACTTTTTTTTTGCAAGGGACGTTTTCCTCCCCCACACCAAGATTAGACCTGCACTGTCTAATCAGATGGCCACTAGCCACAGGTGGCTATTTAAATTTAAGTTAATCAACATACAATTTAAAATTCAGTTCCTCACTGCTACTATTCACATTTCCAGCGCTCAAAAAGGATACGTAGCTAGTGGCTATCACACTTGACAGTGTGGACGTAGAATATTTTTATCATCACAGGACGTTCTACTGGACAACACTGGTGACACAATTATAAATGGACTGCAGAAAACCTCACTTACTTCTTAGCTCCCACGATCCTCGTGCTCCTCTGCTGCTTAAAGGGTGTGGGTCCCGGGGTCTAGCAAATGGTAAGCACACGAGTGAGTGTATGCTAGGGACCTCTGAAACTTGATCACAAAAAGATGAATCCCCCTGCGCCAAGAACTGAAGCTCTCCCAGGGCTACTACTGAACACTGAACAAGGCAAGACTTTTTAGGGAAAGTGCGCCGCTCTACCTACGGGGTCAAGGTAGGTGACACCACCAGAGCCTTCATCTCTTCCATTCTCAAAGCCCTGGTCCAAGAAAGACTCTAAACGGGAGACGGAAAGACAGGACAAAGGATATGGGAGACATCAGGGATGTAAAAGGAATAGAGACTAACGGTAATCTGATGAGGAACTTAGTCCAAGGGGGTGGGGAACGGGCAGCAGAAAGTGGGGGGGAAATACGGGGGCTCACAGATCTGACCTAGAAGGGTGGGGCCTACGCTGAGCTCTGAGAAAACCGACTCTGAGCTGGGGACAAAAGCGAGGCACCGCGTGTGGCGCGCTCGACAGCGCTACCCCTAAAGCGTAACGGTCAAACCGAGAAACTCACAGCGGGCACTGCACCGAGTCTGGAAGACATCACTCCCTCTCCACGCCCAACAAATTCACCCAAGGGCTCCGGCCAGACCAACGCCACTTCCGCTCTCCTCTCCGCTCCCGGATGTAGAGTCGGGTCCGCGAGCCCGGTGGCGAACGTCTACTTCCGCCTAGCAGCTTCCGAGGGGGCTGCGGCAGGGGCGAGTCACGTGACTAGCCCCCCTTTCCTCTGAGACCCCCGCCCCGGCAGTGCGCGGTGGGACCCGGGAAACTGGGGGTGGGGTTTGGAGCGTCAACTTTGGCCTGTGAGCCCCTCCCTTTCGTTCCCACGGTTTGCACAACCTCTCCTGCCCTTCCGGCGCCCCCAGGCTCCACCCCGCGAGAAGAGTGGTCTTTCTTGATGCACAGGAAGGTCAATTATTGCCCTTTATTTATCTTAGGGAAATGACAGACCCATTCCCGCTCTCCCTCCCCCCAGGTAGAGAGACGAAGAAGCTCTTTCATTGCTGAGGGCTTAGGAAGTGGAGGCCTTGGCCGAGTAGGAAAGAAGCCAGGGCCGCTCAGGGGAGACTTGAGCTAGGCAATGAATAACGGGGGGGGGGGGGGTCTCTTCCATCTACTAGCGTCAGGCCTCCAAACTTGCCCTCCTTTGGGGATTTTTGGTGTGGTCTCCAGGAGACGTGTTAGAGTTACTCTTGAAATCTTTACTCAAACCATGTCTGGGCCTCTCCCTAGGGGAGCTGTGTTTGAGTCTCTCCTTGAGGGGATTGTTGTGGCTCCTCTCAGAGGGACTTTGTCCGCTCCCGTCAGAGGGCTTGTGCTGTCTTCTCTCAGAAGCACTGTGTTCTCTCCTCTCAGAGGAACTGCGACGAATTTTCTCAAAGAGACTGCGATTGCTCCTCTCAGAGGGACTGCGACACCTTCTCTCAGAGGGACTGCGACATCTCCTCTCAGAGGGACTGCGACATCTCCTCTCAGAGGGACCTCGATAGCTCCTCTCAGAGAGACTGTGATGGCTCCTCTGAGAAGGGCTTGGATGGCTCCTCTCAGAGGCGCTGCGATGGCTTCTCTCTGAGGCCCTGCGATGGCTTCTCTCTGAGGCGCTTCGATGGCTTCTCTCAGAGGCACTGCGATGACTTCTCTCAGAGGCACTTTGATGGCTCCTCTGAGAAGGACTTTGATGGCTCCTCTCAGAGGCACTTCGATGGCTTCTCCCAGAGGCACTTCGGTGGCTCCTTTCAGAGGCACTGCGGTGGCTTCTCTCAGAGGCACTTCTATGGCTCCTCTCAGAGATACTGTGCTGGCCCCTCTCAGAGGGACTGTATTGGCTCCTTCCAGAAGAGTAACATGGGGTTCTTTCCCTACTGAAGCCGAAGCTCTGATGGTTTCGTTCCTTGTGTGTGGGTTTCCCTTTAAGGTGACTGTGTGAGGTCCTCTTCATAAGAGAACCAGGTTGTAAGAGTCTCCCTCCAGCATGAACTCTGATTCCTGGTTTGAAGTTCTTGGACTCCTGGTTAGAGATTTCATTTCTGTTAAAGTTTTTCTTAGCTCTGCTACTACTGTCATTTTGAACAGGACCCAAACACTGGCTAGTTGAGGTGTTTTTGAGAGTGGTACTTCTTTGGGAAACTGTGGGCTTGGGTAATTGCTTAGGTCTGAGTTGGAAAGAGCTATCCCTTTTTGGTTGTTGAGCTGGTCTGAATTGGTCTGTTTCTTCCCACCGTGTGCTCTCCTGCTTGGTGACTGACTCTGATTGCCTTAGCTTGAGAATTGGCATCCTGTGTCTTTTGCTGTCTCTTGTTAAGCAATAGTCTCTGGCTTTTTGTTTTGGAAGGTAGGTTTTGCTTGACCAGAAATAGTCTGACCTTGCTGTGTCCTCAGGCTTCTGCCCAGCCAAAGCCATAATTCTGTGGGCTGTTTGAATTGCCTGCTTTAGGCCCTGAAAAAGCAGTTGAATAAATTTTGGATGGGAGGATTTCTTAGGTTGTCTTTTTAAAGAGGCGGTCGTTGTCTGAGATGCTCCACTCCTCTTCCTTCTTAACTGGTTTGGTAATTCCCTGGAGGAACTCTGTATTATAGCTCTACCATTTGTGTAGAACTTTGTATTTTGTGATCTAACTCCCTTGGGGATTGTTTTCATTGGATATTTTGAATCATGAGTCTTTTTGGTTCTCACTTTAGCCCATTTTTCATCCTGATTGCTTTCAGAGTCACTCTCTGATAGTGAGTGAACTTGAGTGAACTCATAGTGTCCAGGCTCTCTAATTTCTGTCTTTTCTATTAGGCTAGAGCTGTCATATTGCCTTCGCCTGATGTGGACTTCTATAGGAGAAGGAGACTGGGAAGACCCAGACTGGAAATCTATTGTAGAAGTAGGACTCTTGGAAGCTCGTGTGTAACCTTTGGCTTTCCTTAATGATGTTGATCTAAGGCTCCTTGGCGTGACTGGTCTGTCTCTTCTGTGATACTTTGGGAGCTGGGGTCTTTTACCAGTTCGCAACCTAAAACCAAGATGTAACCTAATCTCTCCATGGCCTTCAGGAGTGCTTACAAGGTGAAGCTGTGGATAGATAAGAAGGTGAGGCCCAAAAGCAGCCTGTAATTTATGACAGCAATTAAATCCTGAACATCGGCCACACTGTAGGCAGATAGGATATTTTAGGACCAGACCTGAAGCTAAAGGTGGAGGTACATTGGGGGGTATTTGACTCCTCAACAGTTTTGCTGCTATTTTTAGCTGTAAATCTTGTAGCAGCTGGAACTGTTCTGAGAAGTCAGTCTTGGCCTGGGAAAGATAACTTGGCTTGAGGGAGTGTTGGGACTCAAAAATCCTTGTCTGTGAATCACTCTGTGAGTTCTCAGTCTCTTCCATTGGAACAGAATCTCTCCTGGCAAAAAATATGTTGAGGGAAGACTCTGACTTTGCTGGGGCAGGAGGCTGACTCCCTGTGCATGAAACAGGCACGTACTGAATGACTTCCTGGGATATATTGCAGGGTTTTGAGTTTGTTTTCTTTATTCTCGTTCTACTCCCAGAGTAGTGCTGTATTATGGAGGGCATGGAACTACGTGTCCACATCCTTAAGGGTGTTTTTTTTCCATGACCATGGCATGAAGTATGTCTCTGAATGTAGTTTTTGACCACTGAAGGCTGAGAAATAGTACCTTGACCCTTTTCAAATAATCTCTCAGAAGATGTCATCAATTCAGCTGGAACCCCAAATAAATTCTGAATAGATTGACAGGTATCTTCAGTGGCTCTTTCTGTTAAAGATGTTGGAGAAGAAAGCTTCCTTTCCATAGTGGTCCCCAAGACATTCCCCAGCATTAGCATATTGGAGAGATATTTTCTAGCTAGTCGTGGCCTCGAGGAGCGACTCTCCCAGACATTCCGTTGCCTGCCCAGGACAGGCCAGGAAAGGGCTCTTTGAGCCCCTGACTCTGCCTGGAAAAACCTAGGTGGTGATATCCAGTCTTGTGGTGAATGTTGTGAGGGTCTCTGGAGTGAGCTTTCTGACTCCTCCACATGTTTCCTCTTAGTCCTTTCATTAGGTATGACATCCACTCCTGACATCTCAGAATTTGAGTTTTTTACAGGAATAACTGTCTCATCAGGGGATTGGTTATGAAGGGATAAGGAAAAAGTTGAAGATTGTATCATATCAAGGTCTATAAAAGACTCCTCAGGTTGCAAAATATCTGTCACAAGGTTTTTTATATCCAATACACTTGATACTTGCGGCATCTTAGAATCCCAAAAATCTAATTCAGATGTTCTGACAGAACTTGAGCTGAGTGAGTCTGAAGAGTTGTGTAGAAACCTAGAGAAATAATTCCCTATTTGTAAATCTTCTTCTGATGATCCCTCCTCAAAGTCCTTATTCTGACACACCTCATTTAGATTCAAATCCTCAGATTCCATGACTTGAGGAGGTCCTGTTTTTACCCCTGTAGATTTCACAGCCCGAAGCCCTTGTTTATGATTTAACACTGTAGGTGTCTTGAGTGTACATGTTGGCTGTGTGGTTAATTCTGCAGATTTCACTTCAGTATTTGGCCTTGGTGTTAATTCTACAGATTCTACTGGTTCTTGAAGATGTAGCCTTGGGAATAAATCCAAGTAATTTGTTGCCTTAAGCCCCACTCCTATTGGTTCTGCAATCTGGGGAATTGGCCCTGGTGCTAATTCCTCAGATTTTACAATTTGAAGTGGTGGCCCCACAGTCTTTACAATTTGAAACCCTGTCAAATCCATTCTTTTCAAAGTTTGGTACTTTGATTCTGTGCTTAATTTCTTAAATTTTGCATTTTGCAAACTTAGGCCTGAGGTTGAAGGTCTCACATCTTGTGGTTTTGAAGTCAACTCAACACAGTCTACCATTTGAGAGTTTGGCCATGATGTTAACTTTACAGACTTCACAACTTGATATGGTGGCCCAGGAGTCACGTTCACAGGTGTAGCAACTCTGATGGGAGCTACTGGCTTTACCCCTATTGCTTGAGCAACCTGAAGCTGTGTCTTTGTAGAGTTTGTGACTTGTTCTAATGGCTTTGGACTAATCCTCATGAATTCTGTAATTTGACCCAGTAGTCCTGGGGCTGTTTCTAAGTATTTCATACTTTGATTCTGTGACTGGGTTAGCTTCATTTTTCCCTCCCCTTGTTCCCATGTCTCAGTGGTGACCTCTGCAGATGCTGTGTGTCCTGCAACTTGACCTATTTGCTTCGCCTTTAGGAATTGCTTACAGGTCAAACCCATAGACCCAGGAACTTGATATTGTATCCCTTCTGACATCTCTGAAGATTCTGGGACATCTTGAAATGTCCTTGTAATCAATGCTATAGACTCTCCCCTTGGCAGTTTTTGCTCGGAGATCACCTCCACAGATTCCTGGGCTTGAGGGTAGGGCCTTGAATATCTCTCTGCATCAGTGGTTTTACTTATTGGTTTTGGACTCCTTCCAAGAAATTCCTCCCCTTGCAGCTTTGTCTTGAAGGTCAACCCCATAGTTTCTGTAATGTGATTCTTGGGTCCTGAAGTCATCCCTTCAGATTCCACAACTTGCTGCAGCTGCCCTGTATGTGACTCCTTAACTTGGGACCCTGACTGAGAGAGCAACTCCAGAGTTTCCAGGATTTGGTGGCTTTTCTTTGGTGTTAATTCTAAGGATTTTAAACCTTGATTCCTTAGCACTGGAGTCAGATCAACAAATTCTGGTACTTGAAGATTTAGTTTCAGAGGCATTCCTGAAGCTTTCATGGCTTTTCCTTTTGGTTTTTGGGTCATCTTCACAGATTTCTCTACAGTTTCTGTGTCTTGATGTGCCAAACTTTGTGGCATTTTTGAAGAATCTATAACTTGATAAATTGGTATTGAAGTCAAACTAACAGATTTAGGGACTCGATGCATTGGCTTTGGAATCATCTCTGCATGTTCTACAAACTGATGCCCTGGCCTAGGGATGATTTCAGAGGAGCCTGTCATTTGAGAGCTTGTTCTTGGAGTTAGATCCTCAGATTTTGGTCTTTGAAACAGTGACTCTGATGCTAACTCCACAGATTTTATAGCTTGTTGCAGAGACAGTGAAGATGATTTTGCATGCCTTGTGCTTTGCAACTTTGGTTCTGGAGTAAACTCCAAATGTTTCACACCTTGTTGCTGTGATTCTGGAGACAAATTTGAAAATTTGACACTAGTCAACATTGGTCCTGGTATGAAGTTCTTAGTTGACTCTGGTGCCGAGATTCCTGATTTGACACCTTGCAATCCTAAAGTGAGCTCTTGGCAATTCATGCCTTGCTCTTGAGACCCTGGTGTCAACTCTACAGATTTCATATTTTGAAGACATGGTTCTGGTGCAGAGATCTCAGATTTAACACATTGTGACCTGAGACATGATGATGATCCTAAAAAGTTCATACTTTGAGATTGGGGCAGTAGGTTTGACTTCATAGATTTCACATCTTGAGAACATGGCACTGATACAGATACTACAGACTTCTGCCTGAAGCAAGAAATCAATTTATTAGAATTCACATCTTGAGGTTGTATCTCTGGTTTCAACTCCAGAGGCTTCCCATCTTGAAAACATGGCTCTGGTGCAAACACCACAGATCTTATACTATGCTGCCTGAGGTGTGAGGGCAACTCCTCACAATTCATACCTTGAGGATGTGGCCCAGAGTTTAACTCCATAGATTTCACTTTTTGAAAGCATGGCTCTAGAGCAAACACGTTCCATTTCAAATTCTGCAGCTCAGAGTCTGAAATCAGTTTTGTAGAATTGGTACCACAAAGCAGTGGCTCTTTGTTCATCTTCATAGATTTTATATCTTCAAACAGTTGCTCTGGTAAAAATAACATAGGTTTCATAACATTTAACTGAGGGCCCAAAGTGAACACAGACTGCACAACTTGTTGCTCTGACCCAGCATGGTTAACCAAAAATTGGACTTTTGGAAACTTTGTCCCTGAAGTTAACTCAGGAGATTTTGCTTCTTGCAAGTGTGATTCCAGGTTGAACAACATAGATTTTGTACCATGAGATTCTGGCCCAGGGTTCATTTCAGAGGGTTTCATACCATGCATCTGTGGCCCTGGATTAGACTTTACAGAACTTAAGTATTGAAGTTCTAACCCTGAATTCAACCCAGTAGAATTCACACCTTGCTGCTGTGGGTCAGAGTTGAACTTTGTTGAGGTTCTACCTTGAGACTTTGTCCCTGGAGTAAATTCACATTTTATGTCTTGTAAATTGTGCACAGGGTTGAACATAACAGATTTTATACCTTGAAGTTCTGGCCCCGGATTAAAATCAGAAGATTTCCTACCTTTACATTTTGTCCCTGAAGTTAACTCAGGAGATTTTATACCTTGCAAGTGTGGCCCACATTTGCACTTCATAGAATCTACACATTGTAATTTTGGCTCTGGATTCAGCTCAGAAGAATTTTCACACTGTGTCTGTGGGCCAAGGTTGCATTCTGTGGGTGTTACACTTAGAAACTTTGACCCTGAAATCAATTCGGATTTCAGACCTAGGCAGTGTGGCCTAGGGTTGAACACCGTAGATGTCTCACATTGATTCCCTGTACATGACTTCACTTCAGATCCCATATTTTGACATTTTTTCCTTGAAGTTGACTCAATGGATTCTATACCTTGCAAAGATGCCCCACGTTTGCAACCCATAGAATTTAAACATTGTGATTTTGGCTCTGGATTCAACTTAGAAGACTTTGCACCCTGCATCTGTGGCTCAGGGTTGCATTCTGTGGGTGTTACACTTAGAAACTTTGACTCTGGACTCAATTTAGATTTCAAACCTTGGCAGTATGGTCCAGGATTGAACACCATAGATGTCTCACATTGATTCCCTATACATGGTTTCACTTCAGACCCCATATTTTGACATTTTTCCCGTGAAGTCAACTCAGGGGATTTTATACCTTGCAAGGGTGGCCCACATTTGCAACCCATAGAATTTAAACATTGTAATTTTGGTACTGGATTCAATTCAAAAGACTTTGCACACTGCATCCATGGCCCAGGGTTGCATTCTGTGGGTGCTACACTGAGAAACTTTGACTCTGGACTCAATTCAGATTTCAGACCTTGGCAGTGTGGTCCAGGATTGAACCCCATAGATGTCTCACATTGATTCTCTGTGCCTGGATTCACTTCAGTTCCCATATATTGACATTTTTCCCCTGAAGTCAACTCAAGGGATTTTATATCTTGCAAGGGTGGCCCACATTTGCAACCCATAGAATTTAAACATTGTGATTTTGGCTCTGGATTCAACTTAGAAGACTTTGCACACTGCATCTGTGGCCCAGGGTTGCATTCTGTGGGTGTTACACTTAGAAACTTTGATTCTGGCCTCAATTCAGATTTCAAACCTTGGCAGTGTGGTCCAGGGTTGAACACCATAAATGTCTCACACTGATTCTCTGTGCTTAGTCTCACCTCAGATCCCATATGTTGACATTTTTTCCCTGAAGTCAACGTAGATGATTTTGCTCCTTTCAGACCTTGGCAATGTGGTCCAGGGTTGAACACCATAGATGCCTCACTTTGAAGCTCTGTCCCTGAATTTAACTTAGAAGACTCCATACCTTGAAATTTTGAAACTGAAGTTAATTCAGAAGAGCTTGTACCTTGCAAATGTGACCCAGGCTGGCATCCAGGTGGATTTACACACTTAAGTTTTGGTTCTGAAATGAATGCAGAAGAATTCACACCTTGCAAATCTGGCCCAACGCAGAGCACCTTAGATTTTCTACCTTGATGCTCCGTACTGGGATTCAACTCTGAAGATTTTGTATCTTGCACTTGTGACCCAGTGTTGAATGGTGTGTAATTCACCCATTGAAGTTGTGGCCCTGGCTTCAGTTCAGAGCATTTCCCACCTTGTAATTTAGGCTCATGGTTAAATTCCAGCAATTTCTCATCTGGAAGCTTCATTTCTGTGCTCAACTCAGATTTTACCTCTTGCAGCTGTGGTCCAGGATTGAACTCTAAAGATTGAATACCTTGGTGATTTGTTCCCAGACTCAAATCAGAAGATTTCATATCTTGCAGTTGTTGGTCAGGATTGAATTCCAAAGACTTCACATTTTGAAACTTAGTCCCTTTGCATGATTCTGAAGATTTTATATGTTGTGAATGTGTCCTAGGACTGAACACCATGACTTTTACACTTTGAAGCTCTTGCCATGGATTCAACTTACACGATTTCTCATCTTGCTTTTGCTTTCTAGCATTGCTCTTAGACGATATCCCACTGTGAATCTTTGATTCCAAGGCCAACTTACAGGATTTTGCAACCTGAAATTCTAGGCCAGGATTGACTTCTGTAGAGTTCATCAATTGAAGCTTTATAGGCCCAGAAGATTTTGCACCTTGCAACTCTGCCACAGGGTTGAATTCCATAGATTTCACACCTTGAAGGTATGCCTTTGATGTCAGCATAGATAATTTTCTATCTTGTAACTGTGGAGCTGAGTTGAACCCCAAAGATTTCACATCTTGTACCTTTGTACCAAGAGTCAATTCAAAAGGTTTCATATCTTGCCACATTGGCCTGGTGATGAATTCCATAGATTCTCCACTTTGAGGCTTTGTCTTTGGTGTTAACTCTGAGGATGTCATACCTTGCAGAGGTGGAACAACAGATTTCAAATCTTGAAGCCTCCACCCTAGCCTCAAATCAGATTTATCACCCTGTCTCTGTGGTTGAGGGTTGAACTCCACTGATTTCACACCTTGAAGTTCCCTCTTCTGGGTTAAATCAGATTTCCCACATTGTAACTTCAGTCCATGATTGAGCTCTAAGGAGTTTTCATCTTGAAGCTTTGTCCCTTGAGTCAATTCAGAACATTTTTTACTTTGTATCTGTGGTTCAGAGTTGAACATCGATTTCACTTCCTGAAGCGTTGTCCCTAAGACCGCTTCAGAAGACTTCATACCTTGAAAGTGTGGTCTAGAACTTAACCCTTTAGATTTTACATGTTGAAGCTTTATACCCATGATCAGTTCAGAACATTTCATATCTTGTAAGTGTTGGCCTGAGTCTGACTCTACTGATCTCACAACTGGAATCTTCCTTGTCAAATCAGGTTTTGCACCTTGTAACTTTGGACTAGGTTTCAGGTCTACAGACTTCACACCTTGAAGCTTCTCCCTTGGGATATCTTCAGACAATTTCACACCTTGCAAGTTTGATCCAGACCTGAAATTCATAGATTTTACACGTTGAAGCTTTATACCCGTGATCCACTTGGAAGATTTTATATCTTGCAACTGTGGACCTGACTTGAGTTCCACTGATTTCACTTTTTGAAGCTTTGACCCCAGTGTCAACTCAGATTTCACACCTTGCGATGGTGGCCCAGATTTGGACTTTGCAGATTCCACATCTTGTAACTTTGAGTCTGAGATTAATTGAGAAGATTTCTCTCCTTGAAATTGTGACTCAGAGTTGACCACCAATTTCACATTTTGAAGCTTTGATGCCGGGATCAGCTCAGAAGATTTCAGAACTTGCAACTGGGGACAGGGGCTAAATTCTTTATGTTTTACATCTTGAAGTTTGGCCTTTGAGGTCCACCCAGAAGAGTTTACACCTTTTAACAATGACCCAGGGTCAAAATCTGTATATTTGACACCTTGAGTCTTTGTTCCCACAGTCAGTTTAGAAAACATTGTACCTTGCAACTGTAAGCCAGGGATTAGTTCAGTAACTTTCTTATCTTGGGACTTTGTCTCAAACGGTGGCTTAGAAGATTTTAGACCTTGACACTGTGGCCCAGTGTTGAAATCCTCAGATTTCACACCCTGAAGCTTTGGCTGAAGAGTCAACTCAGATGACTTCATACTTTTCAAGTGTAGTGGGGAGTTCAACTCTATGGTTTTATCACTTTGTAATTGTGACCCTTGGCTTAATACCTCAGATTTCATCTCAGGAAACTGTGGCTCTTGTGTAAGCAGTGGAGACTTCACACCTTGAAGCTGTGTTCCTGGGGCTGCCTGTAATGGTTTCACTTCTTGAAGCCATGGTCCTGGGGTCAACATAGGAGATTTGCCATCTTGCAAATTAAGCCTAGATTTGAACATCATAGATTTTATATCACAGAGCTTTGACTTGGGAGTCAGGTCACATGATTTCATACTGCTAAACTGTAGACAGGGTTTCACATTGAGACCTTGAGCCTGAGACTCTTGGAGTGATGTCAAAGATTGTACATCTTGAAGCTTTGGCCTTGGGGTCAATACAGATGATTTCATATCTCTCAACTGTATCAACTCTGTCGGTTTGACACACTGAGGTTGCAACTCAAGATTTAGCAGAGATTTCACACCTTGAAACACTGGTGCAGGCATCCACTGAACAGTTTTCGTACTTCCAAACTGTGGCTTTTGGTTTAACTCCACAATTTTCATACCTTGAAACTGTGGCCCTGAGGTTGATGCCAAAACTTTTCCTTCTTGCAACTGTGGTCCTGGGGACAACTCAGGAGTTTTCACCCTCCTCAACTGTGGCCCAAGGTCGAACTTCAAATATGCTGTACCTTGAATTTTTGGCCCCAGATGCAATTCAGATGACTTCGCATCTCTTAACTGTGTTGAAGATTTCAACTCTACAAATTTGCCTCCTTGAGGTTGTGACTTAAGACTTAACCCTGCAGATTTCACGTCTTGGAACTCACATCCTGGTATCCACTGAATATGTTTCATACTCTCAGGTTGTGGCTCTTGTTTAAACTTAGCAGTTTTCACATCTTGAAGCTGTGGCTCTGAAGTTGACTTTGAGGATTTTACTTGGTGTAACTGTGGTCCTGGGGTCAGCTTGGAAGACTTCATACTTTGCAACTGTGGTTCAAGTTTTAACTTTTTAGATTTTACACCTTGAATATTTGATTCTGGAGTCAGTTCAGATGATTCCCTACCTTTCAACTGTAATTCAAAGTTGAGATCTACTAATTTTCCATCTTTAAATTTTAGCTCTGGAATTAACTCCCAAGACATCCCATCTTCTGACTTAGACCCTCTCTTCAGTGACTCTGAATTCACACATTGCTGCTCTGGTGAGATTACAGATATCTCACTAACCTGTTTTGGCCCAGGAGTTAAGTTCACAAGTGCCGTCTCTTGAAACTGTTGCTTTGGGGCTAAATCCACAGATTTTACTCCTTGAAACTTTTGTCTTCTGCTCGCATTCACAGATTTTACTACCTGCTTCTTTAGCCTTGGGGTCAACTTCATAGGTTTTGCAAATTGCAGCTCTTGATCTGGAATCTCCTCTACAGGTGTTAAACTTTGAAGCTTTGGACATGGGGTTAGCTGCAAAATTTCCACATCTTGCATTTGGGGCTTTGCAGTCAATTCCCGAGGTTTCATACCTTGCAGTTGAGGCCCTTGGAGCAATGACCATGGTGCCAAAAACACAGAATTCTCATCTTGCATCCTTGGCCCAAGTTTCAATTCCATAGCTTTCACATCTTGCAGTTGCGTTCTTGGGATGAACGTCACAGTTTTTAATCCTTGATTTCTTAAGGACAGTGCCAACACATCAGATTTCACACCTTGAAGCTTGGAATCTGAGGTGAGTTTCACAGATTTGACATCTTCTCTCAGTGGTCCTGAGGTTATCTCCACAGATTTTTTATCTTCCAGCTGTGGACTTGGGGTTAGCAATGTAGATTTCATACCTCTTGGATGTTGTCCTGGAGTTAAGACTGCAGAGTTCACATCTTTCAACTCCAACTCTGAGGACAGCAACTCAGATATTAAACCATGAAGTTTTGAGCCTGGGGTCACCTCTACCGGTTTCACATCTTCCCCCTCTGACCCAGGGGTTAACACCATAGATTTAACATTTCCCAGTTGTGGCTTTGATGTTAACTGAATGGATTTCATACTTCCTAAATGTGGTCCTGGGGTTAACTTCACAGATTTTGTATCTTCCAGCTGTGGCTCTGGCATTAGTGCCTCAGATTGTAAACCTTCAACCTTTGAGATTGGGGTCCTCACTGCAGGTTTTACATCTTGCATCTGTGGTCTTTGGGTCAATCCAGAAGATTTCATAACTTGTAACAGTGGTCTTCTTGCCAACTCAGAATAGTTTACACTTGGCAACTGGAGTCTAGGAGACACCTCCATAGATTTTACATCTGGTCTCTGTGGCTCTGAAACTAATTTATAAGAAATGTCACCTTCAAAGCTTGACATTTGGTCTGCTGCTTCACATTTTATGCCTTGGAACAGTGGCTTTGGTCCTAACATCTCAGGCTTAACCCCTTGCTGTTCAGGTCCTGAGGCCAACTTCATAGATCTTTCTCCTTGCACCTTTGGTTCTGGAGTTAACTCAAAAATCTTCACATATTGTAGTTGTGGCCCTGAGTTTAATTCAGAGGATTTCACACCTTGAGACTGAACTCCTGATGTTAGGTCACAAAATTTGACATCTTGTAGCCATGGCCCCACCTGTTTCACACCTTGAAGCCCTGGAGACATCTTTGCTGATTTAGAATCTTGAAGCCCTAACTCTAGAGTTGTCTCCATGGAAGTCACACTATGAAACGGTGATTCCGGGATTTGCTTCCCAAATTTGACACCTTGAAGCTTTGGTCCTGAGGTCAATTCAGAAAATTTGACATCTTGCTGCCTTGACCCTAGGTTCAGTTCCTCAGATTTCATATCTTGAAATTGTAGTTCTGAGGTCAGTTTCACTGATTTCATGCTGTGAAACTGTGACCCATCAATAGACAGAATAGATTTCATATTTTCAACTGGGAGCCCTTGACTTAACTGCAAAGATGACTCTGTTACAAATCCTACAGGCTTTGTATCTTGAAGCTGTGTTCCTGGCATTAACTGCACATGTTCAAAACCTTGATGCTGTGGGTCTGGAGTCAAATCAGAAAATCTGACACCTTGTAAGCATGGTCCTGAGCTTAGTTCCGCGAATTTTGTACTTTGAGTTTGTGGTTTTGCCATCAACTGTATAGATACAACACTTTGATGCTTTGGTCCTGGGATACAATCTGACAATTTTATTTCTTGCATTGGGGAACCTGGGGTCAATTCATCAGATGTCACACTGTGATGTGGAGACCCTGAGATTAAATCTAAAAGTCTTTCTCCTTGAAGTGGTGGCTCGGGAGATAACTCTGAAAATCTTACACTATGCAACTCTGGTCCCAGGGACACACCTTGGAGCTGTACCTCCTGAGTCAGTTCCTCTGGTGTCATACTTTGTAGCACTGGCTCTTGTATTGGCTTCTCTGATTCTACCATTTTGGTAGTAGTTGACTGTTGAATTAAATTAACATATTTCATGTCTTGTAGTTTTGGCTCTGATTCCAACTGCCTGGATGTTACTTCCTGGAACTGTGGCTCTGGAGTCAACTCGGTAACTTGTGGTTTTGGTCCTGTAACAAACTGTTTAGATTCCACCACTAATGGGGATGACTCGGAGGTTAACTTCACATATTTCAAATTTTGCAGTAGTGGCTGTGATATCTCATATTGCATCCTTGGTTCTAAAGTCAACTCCAGAGATTCTTTTTCTGAATTTGGTTGTACTGGTATTACCTCCTGGATGTTTTCAACTGGAAATGCTGCTAACCCCACATTTTCTGTGTTTGCATATTCTGACCTTAGGGATATCTCTGATGATTCTGTATCTTGAAGATGTGGCCTTAGAGGAGTCATTCTTGCAGATTCTATAACTTGATCTGTTGGTTTTTGCACTAATTGGGGCAAATTAACTTGGGGCAAAGCCTCAGAAATCAGTCTTACAGTTTCTGTGTCTTCACGATCTTGACCTGGAGTCAACTCTGAAAATTTTTGAAAACACAGCCTGGGCATCACACCACCAGGTTTCAAGACTACAGATTCCTCCTCTTGTGGCCAGCTCTCAGCAGCTAACTCTGTAAGTGCTATGTCTTGATGCCTTGGTCTGGAAGGTAGACCCACAGATTTCAGTTCTTGTAAATGCAGTTCCACAGTCACTTTCCTTGATTCAACATGTTGTAACTGTGACTCAGGAATTAACCTACTAGATTCTTCCAGTGGTATATGTAAATCCACAAAATTATCATCATGCCTTAATGGCCCTAGAGTCAACTCCTCAGGTTTTATACTTGTGGACTGTGGTTCTGAGGTCAATGACACAGATTTCACATTTTGAAATCGTGGTTCTGAGATAAGTTCCTCATAGTTCATAACCTCTGAATATGGTCCTAGATTCGGATGAACAAACTTCGTATCTTGAGGCTCTGGGGTCAACATCTTTGATTTCATACCTTGCATCTCTGATCCTGGTACCAACTCCAGAGATTCTTGTGTAGTGTGCTCTGACACTGGAGTTTCGTCCATGGCTCTCACACTTTGGAACATTGGCTCAAGAGTGCCCCTGAATGACATTGAGTTCATCTGCATAGATGCTTGGCTCAATGACCTGGGGGTACTTCCTAAAGATGATTGTATCAACCCCATAGACTCTTTCGCATGGTGACCAGTGTCAGAGGTTAGCTTTGCTTCTGTTTCTGAATATCCTGGTTCTGAGATCATCCCTAAAGATTCTGAAGCTTGATACCATGAGATCAGTCCTTCAGGTTCTGTGACTTGATGATTTGGTCTGGAGTCTACCTCTACAGAGTTTACTGCTTGAATGTGTGCTCTTGGGATCAGTTCCTCATTTTTCATACTTTCTACCTGTGTCTTAGGAGTCAGTCTTGTGCTTTCTACCATTTGAGGAGTTTTTACATCTTCAAGCAATGGTATTGGGGCTGTCTCCTCGGATCTTATATCTTGTGACCATGACTTTGGGGCCAACTCCATAGGTTTCACATCTTTTTGTACTATTCTTGGAGACAATTCCACAGTTTTTATACCTGGAAACTCTGATGGTAGAGCCAAATGACCACATTCCATACATTGCAACTGTGAACTGGGGACCAAATCTATAGATTTCCTACTTTGCAACTGTGGTGCTGGAACTAACCCAGTAGATTTTTTACTTTGTTGTTGGGGTCCCAGCATCAGTTGGATAGATTTCGCACCATGAAGCTGAGCCCCTGGGGCTGACTGCACAGATTTCTCATTTTGCCCCTGTGGTGTGGTGGCCAACTCCTCAGGTTTTACACTCTGCTGTTGTGGTTCTGTGGCCAATTCTATAGAGTTCACAGTTGAGACTGGCTGTCTGTAATTTCCCAATTCTGGGACTGAACCTGTGGTTATGTCTACAGATTTCATATTTTGTGACTCTGGTGCTAAAACCAGTTTCCCAGACTTCAAATTTTGCAATCTTGGGGATAATGTCATAGAACCCATAACCTTAAGTTGTGGGATTGATTTCATCTCTCTATAGTTCACATCTTGAACTGATGTAGTAGACATTTCTGCAGATTCTGTGACTTGAGGCAGTGGCTTTTGGCTCTTTCCCATAGATTTTGTACCTCTACCCAGTGACCTTGGGATTGTCCCTAAAGATTCCATCATTTGATGATGTGAATGTGTCACCTCTGCAGATTTCTCCATTTTTAGCCAGGAGTCAGAGGTCAACTCCATAGTTTCTATGACATGATGACTTTGCCTTGGACTCATCTCGGAATACTCCAGAATTTGATGCCATGGGGTCAACCTTGAAGACTCCGTGACTTGATGAGATGGCCCTGGTATTAATGCCATAGATTCTGTGCCTCGATAATACGGTTGTGGAGTCATTCCCTTAAAATCTGGCATTTGAATACATGACCCAGGAGTCAATTCCAGACTCCTGGAGTTGGCTTGAGATATTGGGATCACTCCTCCTGATACCATGACTTTATGTGGTGGCTTTGGAGGTAAGCCCACAGATTCTACCACTCCAAGTGTACCAATAGTAGTAAGAGAGCTTGAAGTCAAACCATCTGATTGAATTGCCCTTTGGGTTATATTTGCAATTTGAGACTGTGTATCTGGGATCAAACCCCCAGATTCTATAACATGTGACTTTGTTGGTGGAATTATCCCCATAAAGTCCATAGCTTGTAATAGTGCTACTGGAGTCACTTTCATGTAATCCATCACTTGATGCAGTGGCCTGGGGATCATTTCAAGTGATTTCATATTTTGACATACTGGCCCTGGAGTAATCTTCAGTGATTCTGTGACTTGACTTTGTGGCCTTGATGTTACATCAACTAATTGCATAACTTTATGTGGCCTTGGGGTTATTTCCACAGTTTCTATGACTGCATGTCGTAGTCTTGGACTCATCTTTCCTGATTGTATGACTTGATGGTCCAACAATGTACTCCTTTTTACTGACTCCACAACTTGATATCGCATTGTTGGGGTCATTCCCATTGACTGTATGATAGGTGGATGTGATTTTTTAATCATCCCCATAGAATCCATGACTTGAAGCAATGCTATCGGAGTTACCTTCACATTATCTATGACTTGATTCAGCGGTCTTGAAGTTATCTTTCTTGATTCCATAACCTGCTGCTGAGGTCTTGGGGTTACCTCCACTGATTTAATGACTTGATATGATGGTTTTTGGTTTACATGCACTGTTTCCATGGCTTCCATTGGTTTTACAACTTCATTTGATGGCCATTGGAACAAACCCACAGATTCTATCACTTCTGAATGTGAATCTGGAATCATCCCCATTGAATCCATGACTTGAAGTAATGCCAGTGGAGTAACTTTTACACTATCTGTGACTTGGTATGGTCGCTGTGGGGTCAGCTCCATATTAGGCACCTGGGTCTGTTGCTGCTGTATCCTTTTTTCTGGAAGACCTAAGACCCTCTGCTTTATATTAAGCTCTAGCACATGTTTTGGGTCCTTCTTCAGTAAAGTCATTTCCTCTTGAGTGATGTCAGCTCCTAAGCTTTTGGGAGGTAGAATATCTATTGATGTCATTAATGGCCTGGATGCAAGGATTTGCGGGCCATATCCAGGTTGTGACTGCTTACCTGGGATAAGAGTCTGAGAAATTCTTGTTTCTGTTCTATTTAATCCAGATTCCACTCCAGTGTTCCCCTGGAGCTGAAGAGATGGAAGGTCTGGGGATTCATTGTTGATATTTTGCTCAGTGCTTTGATGAATGGGCATAGATAGCTGGATTTGGGGTTTCTCTGGTTCAGGGACTCCTCCTTGCACCTCAATTAAATAATTCAGCATTGCCCATGATTCCCTCACAGGCAGAGGCACTGTTTGTTCCCGCAAAGTACAAACCTTCCAAGCCATATGTCCCTCTAACTCCCACCTAGCCAAAGGAGAGAGCTGGATTGGAGTTGACCCTGACAATAGTGGTCTCTCTTTGAAGATAATATTTGGCTTATAATCTGACGTCAAATCACTCTCACTCCTTCTCTTATCCTTTGTTTTTTCTCCTTGTCTGTGGAGATCTGGGGATTCAAAAAGAGAGTTGATAAAAGTGCTTTGATGGCTTAAGGATGAAAGAGTTTCCAAATTCTGAAAAAATTCTGATTTCCCAAGCTCTGAAAGCCTAAAAGAAGGCAGAGATCTGCCTTGGTTCCTGAACACAGGAGGTTGATTTTGGGGTAAAATAGGTAAACTACGGCTCCGGAATTGCCAAGTTGTTTCTTCAGAAAAGACAGGAAGGTGAGACAGGCTCGAGCTGTAGGATGATCCAGAGGAGATACTACTGTCAGTAGAATGTTCTGCATTCTTACAGTCACAACAGGGTAGAACAGGCTCCTGAGCCACAAAAACAGAGGAGGTGGAAGAAGAAATCATATCCTGTGGTTCAGGCAAACCCAATTCCATAAGACTTGATCTAAGAAATAAAGAGAAAAGTTCCCATTTGTTTTGAAACAGGAAAAAGTAGGAAAATGGAAAGACAATGGCCATTTTGAATGCAAAATATTTTGGACTGAGGGAAAACAAAAAAGGTGGCTTTCCCCAACATTAATTGCTTATTTATGGAAAGAATTCCTCCACCAGGAAAAAGGGAGGCATTTGTCCCCATTCCAATCAGAAATGATTCACAAACCAGTGGTTCTTAAACTTTGCCCCACTACGAAAACTAACCATCTTTCTTCTCCCTCCCCCTCTCTTTTCCTCCTTCCCTCTCTCCCTCCCTCCCTCCTTCCTTCACTCCCTTCCTTCCTCCCTCTTAAAAGCTCTACCACTTTCAACCTCCACTCAGAAACCACCTGACCTTGTACTTTCCAGGTGTTGGAAGATCTGTTGAAGACTCCTGTCCATTGACCAGAGTACATATTCCTGGGTCCATCCCACAGGGAGTTCTGAAAAACTGGGTGCAGCAGAGTGTGTTAGTGTAATTGAAGTGATATTAATATACTGGTAAGAGAACAATGAAAAAAGAGACTTAGAAAGGAGACAGCTATCATAGTGAGGAAAGTGAAACAGAATCCCAGGTATCTTACTCCTGACTGTCACAGGATTTATCAGTAGGGTAAGCTGAAGAGAGAAAAAATAGGCACAGAGAAGATTGATTTTACTCACTGTTTCAGGTTAGCTTCAATGCAACTCATCCTGAGATTTTTTTCCAACTGTGGATCTGGGAGTAGAGGTGAAGAATCTGTTAGAATTATGACTCTTGGCCTTACCTTAGTTCAATCCCCTCATTTTGCAAATAAGGAAACAAAGACAAAACCATGCCTAAGATCAAAAGGCTAATTAGTGGAAGAGCTCAGATTTAACCAATGTCTCCTTTTGTTTGTTTCTCTTTTAAGCTACAGTATGCTGTCTTCACCATGTAGTCACTGTAAGCCATTGGAAGCAGCAGGAATAATCATGGTAAGGAGAAGTGGGGAAAACAGAGAAATACATATCTTTGGAGGAAAAGATATGTATTATCCAGTCTCTATGGTAGAGAAAAAAGGTATCAAAACTTCCTGGACCAAACTCTTCACAGTTACCCCCTCTCACAGAGTTTCTTTCCTGATACTTTAAATAAGCTTTGCACAAAAGGAGATTAGGAAAGAAAGTATGAGGATAGAGATGAAAGAATTCATGATTCTTTTCATTCATGAAAAGAATTATGAAGCCATTTACATTTCTTCAGAAGTGTAGTTGCTAGAAAGAGTAGGCATATTTCTTCCAATAACACAATCTTTTCAACCTTCTTCCTTCTACCTGCTATTACAGGTTAAAGTCTTAAAGCAGACCCTGCAGTTGATTTGTCATTAGTCTTGAACTGAAGAATAAAAGATCTTTCTGACCTGTGAATTTCTGGATCTTTTTCAATATATGCTGCTTTGAAGCCTAGAAAGGCACAAAAAGAACAGATAAAATCAAGTAATGCTCTAGGTTAGAGACTTTATTGATAGACATAAATATAAACAATTGGCATTCATAAAGACAGCAACAGTTACTTCATTCATTTAATACTGAATCATTTATTGAGTACTTACTATGTTCAATGTGATGTGTGGGGTGCTGGAACTGTAGAGATAAATATGATTCCTGTGTTCTAGGAACTTATAGTAGGGAAAAGAGAAGTCTAAACAGGTAAGTTACAATAGGAACTTATAGTAGGGAAAAGAGAAGTCTAAACAGGTAAGTTACAATACCATGGGGTAAATGCTGTAACATAAATAGAAATGTGAGGGCATAAAAAGGATAGTGATTAACTGCCTGGGAGAGAAAGGAAGAATTACTCAAAGATGTTACCATTTGTACTGGAGTTTGAAGAATCAACAGAAGGTTTTTAGGTGAAGAAAGAGCCATCCAGGCAAGCAGGACTATCACTGAGCATCACAATTGTCAGGTACTTTTTTTAAATAAGTTAATTTTCGGCTGTGGTGGGTGTTTGTTGCTGTGCTCAGGCCTTCTCTAGTTGTGAAGAGTGAGGTCTACCCTCTCTCTCTAATTGTGTCTCGTTGGCTCTAGAGCAGGAGCTCAGGAGTTGTGGCACATGTGCTTAGTTGCCCCACGGCATATTGTATCTTCCCTGACCAGAGATCGAACCTGTGTCCCCTGCATTGGCAGGCAGATTCTTAATTCCTGGACCACCAGGGAAGTCCCTGTCAGATGCATCTTTGCTAAGTAGTGAAAGATGAAGCTGAAAAAATAGGTGGGAAGCCAGATTATATGGGATTTTCATTTCATCCTGCAGGTCAGAATTTCCCATCCAGTAGGTAATAAACTCCTAATATTTCTGCAAGGGTGTTCCAGGTGCTTTTGAAGGCAGAAGTGACATTGTTACAATTTCAACTAAACATTTTTTTTTCTTTTCTTTAAATTAGGTTATCAGTCTCTGAAAGTGTATTAAAAGAGCCTACAACAATTAGTTGGGAATTCATGAATATGCTGATAATGAAGAAACTCAGTTTATTACTCAGTAGAATAGTCCTAGATGCAGTGGTAGTTTTTACTTTTAGACAGTTTAAAATTGATTTTATACTTCATGATATGTTATTTACATCCATAATGGACTGTTGATTAAAAAATAAGCAAAAGGAAAATTAATGTTGAAATACAAGTTGATATATTTACATATAACCTTTCTCTATTTTTATCTCAAAATGATCTCCATGTATTATAGACCTAAAATAATCTCCCATTATGAAACACTTGGTAATGCTGAATAAAATACAACAAACATCTTTTTAAATGCAGAATGTAGCTCCTTACAAGAAAGTAAGGGAAATCTCCAGGCCAAAAATCAGGAGAAAACTGAGAAACAAGAATGGAAACTTGTTAATACTTAAATGCTCTCGGTCATTTGCAGTGTCAGCCACTGAGGGAACAGCAAGGTGGGGACAAAGACAAGGCCTGTGTGAAGTGGTATTTAAATGAGACCCCAGGGAAAAAAAGCCAGGATTCACAAATTACTACACACTTGGTAAAAAGGTAGCTAGAAAAAAATGCCACCAGGGCTTCCCTGGTGGTCCAGTGGTTAAGGATCTGCCTTGCAATGCAGGAAGTCCTTCCTCAAAAAATGCAGTTCAATCCTTGGTAAGGAAAGATTCCACATGCCTCAGGGAAACTAGGCCCAAGTGCCACGACTGCTGAAGCCTGTATGCCTAGAACTCCATCTCCCCCAACAAGAGAAGGCACCACATTGAGAAGCCATTGCACCACAATTAGAGAGTAGCCCCCACTCACTGCAAGTAGAGAAAACCCGAGCAGCAACAGAAACCCAGTACAGACAAAAAAAGAAAATTAAAAAAATATATATTGCCAGACAAGGAAGCTTGAACTCTGGGTGGGGAAAAAGCCTTCTTTGAAATTTTTAACCAAGAATCTACCCTCATACTGATTTGAAATTCTAATTTATATGCCCTGTGTAGTCAGGAGCCCTCAAACTGAAAATAAAAGTGGGCCTGGGTAAAAGGCAAAAGTAAATATAAAGCTCCTTGAAAATTGAAGTAGAAGAAAAGAGAAAAGAAAAATAATTTGAATAACTGTAATAATAAATGTGAAACACCTAGTGAAATGGTTAACTTCTTAGAAAAAATATAACATCAAAATTGGGGAAAAAATAGATCGAGTAGGACAGTAAGCATGAAAGCAATTGAAATGATAATCAAAGACATTCTCCATCAGAGCTAATGAAAGAACTCACCAAAGGTTTCTGAATACAAGCACAACTTATAAATGTCTTATAAATGCATTTCTCTACTGTAGCAAAAAATCTAGACAAATGTAATTTTAAATAATGAGAGATATTTTTCACAATAGCAATAAAATGACCAATACCAAGATATTAACTAAAAAGACAGAACAGCATCATGTAAAAGATTATTAGAGCTCTATTAAAGGACATAGAGCACAGTCTGAATAAATGAAGAGACATTCTAGGCTCTGGCTGGAATAATTTAAGATTATAAAGATGTCAGTACTCCCCCAATTAAATTATACTTAATACATTCCCAATTCAAATTTCAGTTGGACTATTTCAAGGACTTGTAAAAAATATCTATAATTTGTATGGCTAAATAAAGGTCTATTTACAGCTAAATCAACCTTGAAAAGAAGAGCAAAGAAAGGACTTGCTGTACCAAAAGCTAAGACACACTACAATATATAGTAATAGAAACAAGAACAAGTAAGCCAATAGAACAGAATAGAGAACTCAAAAGGGACTCCTATATATATGGCTACTTAATATGAAAAAAAGGAATTCTACAAATGAATGGGAAAAAGATTCTTTAACAGATAGTGATGAGAAAATTGGCTCAATATAAACAGAAAAATAAAATTGGATCACTTTCTAATACTGCATATAGAGATGTACTCTAAATGTATTAAAAACTAAAATGTGAAAGGTAGACTAGAAAATTTAAAAAAAAATGTTGGAGAAAACCATTGTGACCTAGGGCACAGAATAACGTCTTAAAGAAAATACCAGAATGGGGGGGAAAAATCCATAGAAGACTACCATATCCAACTGGGACAACAAAATGACAAATCTGCCACTTCTAACCTCAGAGGCCTGAAGGGAAAGTTGCCTTGACCCTGAGAAGTTAAGAGGACTGGAAGGAAGTATCTGAGAAGTTGTAACTACAGGTTGTTCAGTTCAGTTCAGTTGCTCAGTCATGTCCGACTCTTTGCGACCCCATGAATCGCAGCACGCCAGGCCTCACTGTCCATCACCAACTCCCGGAGTCTACGCAAACCCATGTCCATTGAGTCGGTGGTGCCATCCAGCCATCTCATCCTCTGTCATGAACTTTTGTGTAATTTGCAGCTCAAGTTCACATCATCTGCATGGTCCCCAAACCATGATTTTGAAGTCATCCTGGATTGATGGCACCATAGTCTAAAACAGATGAGATACTCTCTGAGAAAGATCTTCATCCTAAACCTCAAACAACTACCATGACTATTGTTGTTGTTGTTGTTGAGTCACTCAGTCGTGTCCAACTCTTTGCGACCCCATAGACTGCAGCATGCCAGTCCTTCACCAACTCACCATGTCCATTGAGTTGGTGGTGCCATCCAACCATCTTGTTCTCTGTCATCCCCTTCTCTTCCTGCCTTCAATCTTTTCCAGCATCAGAGTCTTTTCTAATAAGTCAGCTTTTTGCATCAGGTGGCCAAGTATTGGAGCTTCAGCTTCAGCATCAGTCCTTCCAATGACTATTCAGGACTGATTTCCTTTAGGATGGACCGGTTTGATCTCTGCATTCCAAGGGATTCTCAAGAGTCTTCTCCAACACCACAGTTCAAAAGCATCAGTTCTTTGGTGCGCAGCCTTCTTTATGGTCCAACTCTCTTATCCATACATGACTACTGAAGAAACCATAGCTTTGACTGGATAGACATTTGTTGGTAAAGTAATGTGCCTGCTTTTTAATATGCTGTTTAGGTTTGTCATAGCTTTTCTTCCAAGGAGCAAGTGTCTCTTAATTTCATGGCTGCAGTCAGCATCTGCAGTGATTTTGGAGCCCAAGAAAATAAAGTCTGTCACTGTTTCCATTGTTTCCCCATCTATTTGCCATGAAGTGATGGGACCAGATGCCATGATATTAGTTTTTTACTATCAAGTTTTAAACCAGCTTTTTTTACTCTCCTCTTTCACCTTCATCAAGAGGCTCTTTAGTTCCTCTTTGCTTTCTGCCATAAGGGTGGTGTCATCTGCATATCTGAGGTTATTGGTATTTCTCCCCACAGTTATGATTTCAGGTTTTGTTTCATGCAGCCTGGCATTTTACATGGTATACTTACTCTACATATAGGTTAAATAAGCAGGGTGACAAAATACATCCTTGAAATACACCTTTCCCAATTTGGAACCAGTCAATTGTTCCATGGTCAGTTCTAACTGTTGCTTCTTGACCTACATACAGGTTTCTCAGGAGGCAGGTAAGGTGATGTGGTATTCCCATCTCTTGAAGAATTTCCCACAGTTTCTTGTGATCCACTTAGTCAAAGGCTTTAGCATAGTCAATGAAGCAGAAGTAGATTTCTGGAACTCTTGCTTTTTCGATGATCCAACAGATGTTGGCAATTTGATCTCTGGTTCCTCTGCCTTTTCTAAATCCAGCTTGTACACCTTGAAGTTCTCAGTTCACATTCTGTTGAAGCCTAGCTTGGAGAATTTTGAGCATTACTTTACTAGCATGAGAAATGAGAGCATTATGCAGTAGTTTGAACATTCTTTGGCTTTGCCCTTCTTTAGGATTGGAATGAAAACTGACCTTTTCCAGTCTTGTGGCCTCTTGTGGCTGAGTTTTCCAAATTTGCTTGCATATTGAGTGCAGCACTCTAAAACCATCATCTTTTAGGATTTTCAGTAGTTCAGCTGGAATTCCATCACCTCCACTAGGTTTGTTTCTAGTGCTACTTCCTAAGGCCCACTTGAGTTCACACTCCAGGATGTCTGGCTCTAGGTGAGTGATGACACCATTGTGGTTATCTGGGTCATGAAGATCTTTTTTGTATAGTTCTGTGTGTTCTTGCACGTCTTCTTAATATCTTATGCTTCTGTTAGGTCCATACCATTTTTGCCCTTTATTGTGTCCATCTTTGCATGAAATGTTCCCTTGGTATCTCTGATTTTCTTGAAGAGATATCTAGTCTTTCCCATTATATTGTTTTCCTGTTTCTTTGCATTGTTCACTTAAGAAGGCTTTCTTATCTCTCCCTGTTATTATTTGAAACTCTGCATTCAGATGGGCATATCTTTCCTTTTCTCCTTTGCTTTTAGCTTCTCTTCTTTTCTTAGTTATTTGTAAGGCCTCCTCAGATAACCATTTTGCCTTTTTGCATTTCTTTTTCTTGGGGATGGTTTTGATTATCACCTCCTGTACAATGTTACACACCTCTGTCCATGGTTCTTCTGCCACTCTATCAGATCTAATTCCTTGAATCTATTTGTCACTTCCACTCTGTAAGTGTAAGGGATTTGATTTAGGTCATACCAGAATGGCCTAGTGCTTTTCCCTACTTTCTTCAATTTAAGTCTGAATTTTGCAATAATGAGTTCATGATCTGAATCACAGTCAGCTCCTGGTCTTATTTTTATTGACCGTATAGAGCTTCTCCATCTTTGGTTGCAAAGAATATAACCAGTCTGATTTCCGTATTGACCATCTTGTGATGTCCATATTTAGAGTTGTCTCTTTTGTTGTTGGAAGAGTGTGTTTGCTATGACCAGTGCATTCTCTTGGCAAAACTCTGTTAGCCTTTGCCCTGCTTCATTTTGTACTCTAAGGACAAACTTGCCTGTTACTCCAGGTATCTCTTGACTTCCTACTTTTGCATTCCAGTCCCCTATGATGAAAAGGATGTCTTTTTTTGGTGTTAGTTCTAGAAGGTCTTGTAGGTCTTCATAGAACCATTCAACTTTGGCTTCTTCAGCATTAGTGGTTGGGGCATAGACTTGGATTACTGTGATATTGAATGGTTTGCCTGGGAAATGAACTGAGATCATTCTGTCATTTTTGAGATTGCACCCAAGTACTGCATTTCAGACTCTTTGACTATGAGGGCTATTCCATTTCTTCTAAGGGATTCTTGCCCACAGTAGTAGGTATAATGGTCATCTGAATTAAATTCACCCATTCCAGTCCATTTTAGTTCACTGACTCCTAAAATGTTGATGTTCACTCTAAGCAAGGGCTTCCCTGGTGGCTCAGTGGTAAAGAATCCACCTGTCAATACAAGAGATACAGGTTTGATCCCTGTTCTGGGAAGAATCCACAAACCACAGAGCAACTAAGCTCATGGGCCACAACTATTGAGCCTGTGCTCTAGAGCCCGGGAGCCACAACTACTGAGCCCATGTGCCCCAACTATGAAGCTGGAGTGCCCTAGAGCCTATACTCTGTCTGCAAGAAGAGAAGCCACGGCAGTGAGAAGCCCTTGCACTGCAACTAGAGAGTAGCCCCTACTCACCACAACTACAGAAAAGCCCATGCAGCAACAAAGATCCAGCACAGCCAAAAATAAATAAATAAAATTATTTTTTAAATTATGTATAAAAGTCTAAGCAGAACATTCAGTAGTTTTATATGGCTAATGGACAAAAACTGACTTCAGGGACCAAGAAGGAGGGGCCTTAATAGAAATTCCAGGCTTTTAGTTGGTATCTCCAAATGGCCATATCTTGGTAATAAACCTGAAATAAACTAGTCTCTAAAACTGAAGCTCAGCCTTCAATGAATCTAACCCTTGATTGGATTAAGATCATCTTTCCTTACTCTAGATGACTTCCAGAAGCAAAAACAATTCTACTGTTTAGAGGAAAGTAATTTATCCAGAGCTTTGAATTATCTCTTAAATTTTACTTTTAAAATATCTATTATTCAACTAAAAATTGCCATGTATACTTGAAGATAAGACTGAATGATTGAAAACTAAGAGACAAACACAAGCACTACAAACAAATTCTCAGGCAATCCAGATGTTGTTAAAAAGGCATGGTGTTTAAAATACATATGCTTTATGTCTTCACGAAATTAAGTGACAAGATGGAGAATCTTAACCAAGAACTAGAATCTATTTTAATAAATCTGATGGAAATTCTAGAACAACAATAAAGAACTTAAAATGGGTGTAACAGCAGATTAGACACAACT
The DNA here is from genome assembly GCF_910594005.1 of Cervus elaphus. Classification (NCBI taxonomy): domain Eukaryota; kingdom Metazoa; phylum Chordata; class Mammalia; order Artiodactyla; family Cervidae; genus Cervus; species Cervus elaphus. The sequence goes on along the minus strand of NC_057825.1, from coordinate 33,791,484 downwards.
AACTGAAGAGAAGTCTGAAGGCAATATTCATACTGAAGCATGGTGAGGAAAAAAAGAGAAAAAAGATATAAGAACCAAGAAATGTGAAGGACAAAGTGATAGACACTACAGAAGAGAAAGAGAGAGAATAGAGAAATATTTGAGAAATTTAATAGTGTAGTGGATATATGGGGATTCTCTGTACTTACTGCTCAGTTTTGCTGTGAACCTAAAAACTGCTCTAAAAACTAAAGCATGTATTAGGCGGAAAGTTTATCCCTGGGAACTTTCCAAAACTGAGAAAGCCTGAGATTCAAGCTATAAATGCAAGAAGTGTTATGAGCAATGTAACGACAAAGAAAAGCCAAACTTAAGTACATTAGAAAGTGCTGAAAACCAAAGTTGCTGAATTTTTAAAAGAGCCAAAGATGAAGGACTCATAACATTCAAAGGAGCAATAAGATTAATAGTTTATATCTTTTTAGAAATAATGGAATCCAGAAAACAGTGGAATGACATCCTCAGTATGCTAAAAGAAAATAACTACTCAGACCTTTCTACTCAATGAAACTATCCATTTGGCAGAAAACAAAATTCTGTAAAGCATTATCCTTCAAATAAAAAAAACAAATACATTTTAAAAAATTAAATATGAAAAAGAGATTCTCAAACTAACACAACATTGTAAATCAATTATAATTCAATTTAAAAAAGGGATGCCCACTTTCACTACTTCTTCATAACATTGTACTGGAAGTTCTAACCAGAGCAATTAGGTAAGAAAGAGAAATAAAAGACACCCAAATTGGAAAGGAAAAAGTAAAATTATCTCTGTCCACAGATGATATAACCTTACTGACAGAAAATCCTAAAGAACACATATACACAAAAAATTATTAGAGCTAACAAATAAATTTACCTCTAAAAGTTAAAAGATACACACTGACACACAACAATAAGTTGTATTTCTACATACAGTGAACAATGTGGAAAGAAAATGAATATAATTCCATTTTTAGTATCATAAAGAATAAAAGTTTTTTAATTAAAAAATAAAATACTTAATTTTTTTTACTGGAGTATGGTTGATTTGTAATATAATATTAGTTTCTGGTGTACAGCATATAGTGATTCAGTATTTTTACAGATTATACTCCATTAAAAGTTATTACAAGATAATGGTTATAATTCCTTATGCACAATGTATATATTCTATACATAGTAATATAAAATATTACTATATGATATATATATATATCTTATTCTGTACATAGTAATTTGTATTTCTTAATCCCATACCCCTAATTTGTTCCCCCTTCCCTCTCCCCTTTGGTAATGACTGTTTTTTTCTATATCTGTGACACTGTTTTATATATACATTTGTTTGTATTATTTTTTAGATTCCACATAAATGATATCATACAGTATTTGTCTATGTAGAAATGAATTTAACCAAGGGGATGTAAGTTTTACATACTGAAAACTACAAAGCATTGTTGAAGACGTTAAAGAAGACTTAAATGGAAAGTTCAGTTCAGTCGCTCAGTTGTGTCCAACTCTTTGCAACCCCATGAACCGCGCAGCACGCCAGGCCTCCCTGTCCATCACCAACTCCAGGAGTTCACCCAAACCCATGTCCATCCAGTCAGTGATGCCATCCAAACATCTCATCCTCTGTCATCCCCTTCTCCTCCTGCCCTCAATCTTTCCCAGCATCAGGGTCTTTTCAAATGAGTCAGCTCTTCGCATCAGGTGGCCAAAGTATTGGAGTTTAAGCTTCAACATCAGTCCTTCCAATGAACAACCAGGACTGATCTCCTTTAGGATGGACTGGTTGGATCTCCTTGCAGTCCAGCCTTAATAATGGATGGGAAGATTTAATTTTGTTAAGATGGCAATACTCCTAAGCAATTTACAGATTCAGTATAATCCTATCAAAATCCCAGTTACTTTTTCCTTTCCAATTTTGATGCCTCTTATTTCTCATTTTAGCAGAAATGGCAAAGCTGATCCTAAAATCCATATGAAATTACAAGGGACCCTAAATAGCCAAGACAATCCTGAAAAAGAAAAACAAGTTGAACTACTCTCACTTCCTGATTTTAAAACTTTCAACAAAGCTACAGTAGTCAAAAACAGTTTGGTACTAATATAAGGATGGATATATAGATTAATGGACTAGAACTGAGAGTCTAGAAATAAACTCTCATATTTGCAACCAATTGATTTTCTATAAGGATACCAAGACCATTCAATAGGGAATGACCAGTCTTTCAACAAATGGTGCTGGGACATCTGAATAAACATATAGAAAAGAATGAAGTTGTGGGGGTGGGTGGAGCGTCCCTGGTGGCTTAGTGGTAAAGAATCTGCCTGCCATTGCAGAAGGCACAAGTTCAATCCTTGATGTGGGAGGATCCCACATGGCGTGGAGCAACTAAGCCCATGCACCACAACTATTGAGCCTGTCCTTTCGAGCCTGGGAACCACAACTCTGAACCTACGTGCCCTAAAGCCTGGCTCTGCAACAAGAGAAACCACTACAATGAGAAGCCCACACATCACAACTAGAGAGTAGCCTCTGCTCACTGCATCTAGAGAAAAGACCACACAGCAAGGAAGATCCAGCACAGCCAAAAATAAAAAGAATGAAGTTGAACCCTTTATTCTATTTACAAAAATTAACTAAAAATGTGTCAAAGACTTAGATCGCAGAGCCAAAACTATAACATTCTTCAAAAAAAAAAGGTTGTGATGATTAGTTTTATGTTAATTTTACGTCGTGATGGTTAATTTTATATGCTAGGCAATGGTGCCCCTGGTTATAACCAAACACTAGTCTAGATGTTGCTGGAGAAGTATTTTTAAGATATGATTAACATCTAAAATCAGTCGACTTTAAGTAAAAGAAATTACCCTACATAATGCAGGTGGGCATCATCCAATTAGTTGATGGCCTTAGAGCAGAGAATGAGGTATGTTTCCTGAAGAGGAAGGAATTCTGCCTTAAGATTGAAAAATAGAAACCCTGAGTTTTCAACCTGCCATAAGAATATTGGGTTTGTCAGCCTGTATGATTATGTAAGCCAGTTCTCTCTCGTGCTTTCACATATGTGTTCAGGTGTGCATGTGTTGTGTGTGGCTCAGATGGTAAAGAATCTGCCTGCAATCCCTGGGTTGGGAAGATCCCCTGAAGGAGGGCATGGCAACCTACTACAGTATACTTGCCTGGAAAATCTCCATGGACAGAAGACCCTGGTGGGCTACAGTCCATGGGATCGCAAAGAGTCAGACACGACTAAGCAACTAAGCACGGCACACAGCAGTGTCGTGTGTAATAATAAAGAATATATTTGGTGTTTGTCTTGGGTTCCTGGCCCAAAGGTCCAAAAACCCTTGGAATTTCCTGAGTGATAGAAATGCTTTGGCTATGTTAATGAGAAAGAAAAAGGGATTACTTCTCCCTTTATTGTAGGGGCCTAGAATAACCTTGATTCTAAAATCTGATAAAGATAGTACTAGAAAGGAAAATTATAGGTCAATCATTTTCATCATTACAAGTGCAAAAAAATGCAAATGTTTTCTAAGATACTTTTAAAAATACAGATGTAAAAACTCTAAATGACATATCAGCAAACTATTAATACATAAAAAAGATCATGAACAACATCACAAACATGTCATATTTATTCCAGGAATTCACAGGTAGTCTAATATTTTAGACATTAATTGTAATGCAGCACATTAGTAGAATAAACAAGAAAAGGCATCTGAGCATCTCAATAGAGGCAGAAAAAACCCTGATAAAATTCAATACCCATTCATGCTAAAATCCTTAGCAAACTAGAAATAAAAGAAAGCTTTCTTAATCTAATGAAGAACATTTGCAAAAATCACATAGCAAACAATATACATGAAGGATGAGGTAAGGAAAACCTCCTTCTGTATTAAAAACAAAAAAGAAGGGACTTCTCTGGTGCTCCAGTGATTAAAAATTTGCCTTGCAATTTGGGGGATGAGAGTTTGATTCCTGGTCAGGGAATGAAGATCCCATATGCCGTAGAGCAACTAAGTGTGCTGCAACAGAAGATTCTGCCCAAGATTCTGGTTGATGCAGCCAAAGAAATAGATACGCAGATATATTTTTTAAATATATAAAAAGGAGATAAAGATTTCCACTAGCATCACTTCTGTTGAACAATGTACTTGAAGTTCTAGTCAGTGCAAAAAGAGCAAGGAAAAGAAATAAAAGGCATAGGATTGAAAAGGAAGAAATAAAATTATCACTCTCAAACAATATGGTTGTGTAGAATATCACAATATACTTTTCAAACAAGAATCTATAGATAAGTTTCAAGGAGTGATAAGCAAATTTAGCAAAGTCTCTGAGCATAAGGGGGCTTCCCTGATAGCTCAGTTGGTAAAGAATCCACCTGCAATGCAGGAGACCCCAGTTCGATTCCTGGGTCGGGAAGATGCCCTGGAGAAGGGATAGGCTACCCACTCCAGTATTCTTGGTCTTCCCTTGTGGCTCAGCTGGTAAAAAATCCACCTCCAATGGGGGAGACCTGGGTTCAATCCGTGGGTTGGGAAGATCCCCTGGAGAAGGGAAAGGCTACCCACTCCAGTATTCTGGCCTAGAGAGTTCCGTGGACTGTATAGTCCATGGGGTCGCAAAGAGTCAGACACGATTGAGCGAGCGACTTTCACTTCACTGAGTAGAAGATCAATCTAAAAACATCTACTTATTTCCAAGCATTGGCATCATTTAGAAGATGACAGTTATACTATACCAAACCAAACGCTCTGAACCTCCTGATAACCACCATCGTCTATGAAATAATCTTGCCCCCCAAAAACAAACCTAATTCTGATAAGACTTAGATCCAACTTCCTCATTTATAGGAAACACAGAAGACAAAAAAACATGATAAATGACAACTGGAGCATTTAATAAGCAAAATTCTGCTTGAAAAACTCTAGAAGATAAACAATCCCTTTCTTTAATACAAAAATGGAAAGAAAGAAAATCACGGAGGTGGGGAATCTACAAATTAGAAAGAATGTAAGAAACCACCAACCAATCTTTCTTTAATACAAAAATGGAAAGAAAAAAAATAATGCAAAGAAAAATATAGAGGTGGAGAATCTATTAATACAAATTAGAAAGAACTTAAGAAACACACCAATCAATCTCAATATGTGGACCTTATTTGATCTTGAGTTAAACAGACTGTAAACAATAATTTATATCATTTATGAGACAATTGGAATTTGAATACTGATGATATTTGGTGGTATTCAAGAGTTATTATTAAAATTTTAGGCATAATAATGATATTATTATTATTTTCAGAGAACACTTAATTTTTAGATATTCATATTTAATTATTAATGAAATTATATTATCTGAGATTTGCTACAAAATTATGTGGTTAATTATTAATAATTAAATTATTACGAGAATTGAACCTGGGTGATGGGTTCATGAAGATTCACTATATACTTCTGTATGCTGTTGATTTGTTTGAAAAGTTTCCTAATAAAAATGAAAAACAATCACTTACTGTAATTTTTAAAAACCCTCTTTATTGAAAACTAAGTATTTTTGGAAGAAATAAGAAGACCTAAATGAATGGAGACACAAATACATTCATAGGTCAGATGACTCATTATTTTTAGGAAGTCAGTTATCCTTAATCTGAACTACAAATCCAATGCAATTTCAATCAAAATCCTGAATGTCTTTATGAGACAATTAACAGAATGATTTTAAAATTTGTTCAATGACCTAGAATAGCTAAGGCAATTTTGAAGGTCAGAGTTGGAATATTTACTAGACCAGATTTCAAGACTATCTACAAAATAATTATATATTTAAGAACAGTTGTCAGTGCAAGTATAGAAAATAAACCAGTGTGACAAAGAGGAGACTCTTGAAACAGAACCACACTTATATGTAATTACCTAATTTATGACAGGGTCACCAATGCAAGTCAATGAGAAAATGATGGCTATTTCAATAAATGGTGTTGGAAGAAAGGCCCAGGATTTTAGAGCGAGGTGGTGATGTATGGTCATGTAAGTGCAGAGTCAGTTTTAAAATTCTAATGTTTTGTTCATCATAGATTTTCCACATTAAGTTTGTCTTTTTTAAACAATATTGCATTAAATATTATCTTAATCACAAAGTTTTATGGTGACCTTAAATGTTGTCCCCAAGTTGAGTGCCTCATTTATTTCACACTCATCCCTGCCCTACTTTGAGTGAGCTCCAGGAGCTGGTGATGGACTGGGAAACCTGGCATGCTGCAGTCCATGGGGTCACAAAGAGTCAGACACAACTGAGCAACTAAATTGCACTGAGTCCCTGCCCTACTGGAGGAATTGGATATCTGTGTAGAACAAAAAAGAACTTTTATCGCTACCTTACATCATACAGAAAAAGTAATTTGAGATGGATCATAGATCTAAATGTGAAAGGAATAAAAAAGCTTTTTAGAAGAAACATAAAAGAGTATCATCATAGCCTAGCAATAGGCAAATATTTTCACACTGGGAAAAAACAGAAAAATCATTAAACATAAACCCAAAATTGATATATTAGATTTCATTAAAATTAAGAACTTCTGTTTATTAACACACCACTGTGAGTGAAAAGGTAAGCCACAGAATGAGGATTTGTTTTTAATACCAATAACTGACAAAAGACTCATATGCATAATTAAAGAATTCCTAAAAATCAATAAGGATTTAAAAGGCTGACAACCCAATCCTTACAAATTGGCAAAGGAATTGAGCAGACAGTTCACAACAGGATTTCCAAAAGACCAATAAACCTGAGAAGTTGTTCCATATCATTAATCATTAGGGAAATGCTCATTAAACCACAATGCAATACCAAACACACTCGTTAGAGTAACTGAACTTAGATACAAGTACTGGCAAGAATGTGGAGAAACTGAAACACTCGTACCCTACTTGTGGGAGTGTAAATGGATATAATCACTTTAGAAAACTGTTCAGCATCATCTACTAAAATTAAACATATTACCACTTGCCCAAGCAATTTGTCTTCTACTGGAAATGGGGTTCCATATCAACAATGTGTTATTTGCAATGAACATCCTGAAACCTCACTTTCTCATATAGATATTAATTTTTAAGTATAAAATAACAACTGGCTTTTTGAAATGCAAGATGCAAGAATTATAGCCACTGGATCATGGAATGAAATTTTTTGGTCTATTTTTTATGCCAACAGGTAGTTAAATATCATTCTATATTTCAATATACACTAGGTCCCCAAACTAATAAGCATGACATAATGGCACTTCAGAATTTATTGTTGACAACATACATGAACCTCAAAAATATGCTCAGCAAAAAGAAGCCAGATAGTAAAGAATATACATTGTATATTAAAACATTGTGTATTTAAACATGTTTCAAGAATAGGCAAAACTAATCCATGATGATATAAATCAGAAATGATGTTTCCTTTGAGTAGAAAAGAAACATGAGGGAACTTTCCAGGATTATGGCAATGCTTGCTGTACCTTGACTGGGGTGTTAGTTAATGGGTGTATGAATTTATCAAAATTCATCAAGCGGTACACTTAGTATCTGTGCATTTTACTGCATGTAACTACAAGTATCCTCCACTTTTTGAAAATTTGTCTTATGCTGCTTCCATTTTAAGAAAGACCTTTATTAGTATGTTTTTGCTAACTGAAAGAAATCTACAGAGGATTTTTATTTTTATAGGGGAAACAAAGGCAAAATCATTCAACATTCATTTTGTGGCGAGTTATTGTAGAAGCAGCACGCACTCCAGCAGCAAGAATGGCCCTGCCACACAGCTTCCCTGAGAACTACACTCAGCATCTCATCATCAGGCCGTCATAGCTTTGAAATGTGTCTGTGAGCATCTGCGCTTTATCTCAATTTATTCTATGTATCCATTAGAAAGATATGTGCTAAGGTAATCTCTTCTCTTTGTGTCATTTTGGCTTATAAAAGGTTTCATAGACTCACTCTACTTTTCTTTGTTTTAATTTTTTTATTGTGGTAAAAGTCAAGGGGAACCTGTGTATCTGAATAAAAAGTAGGATTGTTGAAAAAAATAGCTTCTTCTTACATAAATACGTAGTGAGAATTTTTTTTTATGTAGAAGAGCAGCATGGAATAAGTTATACTCCACTTTGTGTTTATTGCTGCATTCTTCTGTTGAGAGAAACTAATGTTTCCCCTCACCGAAAAAGGTAGCCAGGAATGTGTTCTTACAGTCTTGTTTCTCCTAATCCAGAGTAGGGAGCTAGTTTTTGGGTGCTGAAAAGATTGGTTGGAACTTCCAGTGTATGATATATCTCAATATGTGAGATAACCCTCATATAAAACTAGGTCTGTGGAGGATTTTAAGTTGAATTGTGCCAGAGGTCTAGTGTTTGGTGCTTCTGGAGTTAAGAAGAGATGAGCTGACTCACTGAAACTGGGAAACAACAGGGACACTACAGGTTTGCTGGGCAGTGAGGCCCTCAGCCTGATGCAATTTATTCCTCCTGCTCTTAAGAGCTCAGATATAGTGGACTGGGGTCTTTGGCAAAGGTCTCTGTGATCAAGCTTGGCACACAACTGCAATTTTTGCCTTAAGATGGCAAAGAAGAAAAGCAACAGCTGTTTCCATAGCTAAGGACCTGCCCTCTGGTATTTTGGATAAATTGCACCCACTCCAGGGTTCTCATATGGCACACAGATTGGGGAAGAAAAACAGATACTAGACTTTGTGCCAACCTAGGTGATAGGAAGTTTAAGCTGGATTATATTTGATGTAGACAAAGAAATACATTTACCATTTTTCATACCTAAATGTGGAGGGGGGGTTCATATCTGTTAAGTTAAAGTCAATTAAATGTCATGCATCACTTGTTACATGAGAAAAGGTGAACATTTATCTATAACAGATGATATTAAAATGAACTTTGCAATTTTAAGAAAACACAGTGTTTTAAAATGAAATATTATTTATCCCAAATCGCTTAAATATTATGAAAAAGTGATGAAACAATTTTTAAATTCTTAAGGTGATTGACAAATTTTGGCAAAGAAGTTTGAAAGTAAAAAAGTTTAAGAAATGCTGCTGCAGGCAGTGGGATGCTGAGAAATTTTTGTTAGTTTCTTTTTGTTTGTTTTTGGCCATGCCAGGAGACATGTGGGATCTTAGCTCCCCAACCAGGGATCAAATATGTACCCCTTGCACTAGAAGTGCACAGTCTTAACCTCTGGACTGCCAGGGAAGTCCCTATCAGTTTCTTGAGTTACTTTTAGTGGAGTGGCACAATCAGCTTTGGGAGGTTTTGTGTGTGCTCTCGTGTTGTTTTGTAGAGCCAGGGTCTATGCTCTTAGGCTGGAAAACATTTGTAGGAAACCACTTAGAGACTGAAAACAGTTCAAGAGGAATTGTAGTTAAAACATTGACACTGAATCTGGATTGCCACACTTGAGAAATGTTTCTGAGGAAAAAAAAATAAAAGGATTTTGTGTCCAAATACACAGACAGCCACTATCTATCTCCAAGATTTAAAGTTTAGGTTAATGCCACCCAACAGAATATTCTATGATGATGGAAATCATCCTATCTGAACACTTGAATGTAGGTAGTGCAATTAAGGAACCAAATTTTAAATTTTATTTAATTTTGGTCAATTTAAATTTAAATGGCCACATGTAGCCAACAGATGTTAGACTGGATAGCCCAAGTCTAGACTATTAATTTGAGAAGCTTGATTAATATCTCCACATTACATACATTTTCTGCCTCCTGCCACACTTGTAACTTTTGTCAGATGTTTCCTGTGTTGTTTAAAATGCCATCTTTTCAATCATTCAGGGTTAAAACTGAGAAGCCATTCTTTCATTTCACAAACCTACGTGGAGTGCTTACTACATGAAAGGTAGTATACCAGGCATAGAGGATACAAAGATGAATATAGTCCTCATAGGAAAATGATGATAATGTTTATAGTCAACTGTTTGTATTTAAGGTCCAATCAGGAAAAAAGACTCAGTCTCTTTACTTTCTTTCTTTGTCCTTTTTTTGGTCACATAGTGTGACAGGATCTTAGTTCTTCAACCAGGGCTCAAACTCATGCTCCCTTCAGTGGAAGCTCAGAGTTCTAACCATTGGAATTTCCCCCTTCACTCTTTCTGCCTTGCTTCCTACATCCAAATTTTCACCCGAGGCCCTTTTCCTTTTACAGCCCAGAGGGCAGATTTTCGTTCCTTCCATTAACTTCATCCGTGGTTCCCAGAGGAATGCCTTGTACATGGTGTTGGTGGCAGGTGATAAACGCTGGGGGAGTGAATCAAGGTCCTGTTTCCCATCTCGCTGCTCTGACTCTTTCACCTCCTTTTCTCTCCTCACTACATTTTTAACGTAGCCTCTATTGGTTTAACCAAGCCAGAGAACTACCGTAGACACTCACTGTGCTGTGCTAAGTCACTTCAGTCTGTCCAACTCTTTGGGACCCCCCGGACCGTAACCCACCAGGCTCCTCTGTCCCTAGAACTCTCCAGGCAATTCTACTGGAGCGGGTAGCCATTCCCTTCTCCAGGGGATCTTCCCAACCCAGCAATCGAACCCAGGTCTCCCGCATTGCAGGTGGATTCTTTATCAGCTGAGCCACTAGGGAAGCACTCCCTGGAGGTATGTAAAGCCTCACATCCAAAGTATGGTACTTGGGACTTCTCTGGCAGTCCAGTGGTTAGGACTCGGTGCCACGGCCCAGGGTTCAATCCCTGCTCATGGAACTAAGATTTCTGCCAGGCAACGTGGCCAAAAACCAAAACAAAACAAAACACCAAACAAGTACAAATATGAACAGAAAACCCAACGTATGGTGCTCAGTTTAACAGCAGTAGCATCACCTGGGAGCTCCTTAGAATTGCAGACTGTCGATCCCTTCCCCTGACTACTGAATCAGAATCTGCTTTTTAATTAGACTCCCAGGTGATAAGTCTGAGGGAAAAAGCTTAAATTTTTTTAAGTTTAAATTCTGTTTAGATAGCACAGATCTTTAGATGGCACAGATCTAAGCACACTTTCACCTGGCTTTAAAATCTTTAATATCTTTCAATTGCAGACAGAGTAGTATTTATGCCAACTATTCAGTCTGGCATTTGAATCCCTCTACAAGGGGACTTCTAACCTCTTTCCTCTTTCTGACCTCTTTTCTTCTCAGTTTTCCCCAAACCGTTCTCTACACTTCTACACTCCATTCAGGTAGGTGTCTTCACCTCTCTTCAAAACACTGCCAACACTCTTCTGCTTCCCTTGCTTTCCCCCAATCAATTCCTTCTGTCCAGAAAGTCATCCATTACCCTCCTCCCCCCATCCTACCCACTTTTAAAATCCTATCCTTCCTCTGAAGCACAACTCAAACCTAAGCTCCCCCCAAAGATATTTTATAGATCTTACAATACTCTTTACCTCTCATCTCTTTAGCAATATTTATACATCTATTAACTCATCCCTTTCTCTTTCCTTGGGCTATATGTATATATGTCTGACTGTCTCCCCCACTACACCTTGAAAAGGTGGAGATGGTGTTTTATTCTTCTTCAATTCCCAGTATGCTGCCATATATAATAGGTGCTCAAGGTTTGTTGAAATGAATTGAAAGGAAAAGGACTGAGAGTGACTTATAGGAAGACATCCATAGGCACTATCTCAACTCCCCTCTTTCCACTGTCAGTTCCTCCCACAGGCCAAGATTAGGAATTTCTATGTCTCCAGGAGCAGAGGCAAGGAGCAGATAGTTTCAAGAGATTGTTGCATCACGTACCTCCGAGCATGTCTTGGCTGCCACCTGTTCCCTATTCTGTTTCCCAGAAAACAGCATCCAAAGCCCCCAGACAAGGGAACCAAATAATAGTAGAAGGCTGACATATGGTGGCAGTGGGATGGTGAGCCCCCAAATCGGAGCCATCACTCAACCCCATGCCCGTATCAGCCAAACAGTTTTATCCTTCAAGGCTGTAACTCCATATGACGTCACAATGGGCATCCCAAGAGTCCAGCCAATGTGCTTGCTGCTTGAGTCCCTTCTCTGAGTCACACACCTGCTGCCCTTTTCTGCAGCTGCCTCTGTGCCCTGCTCTGACAGCCAGTGCTCAAGGAAGCTCCTTTATGATTCTTCTAGAATTGGACTGGACCATTTGTTATAGACCAGAGAATATGGTGGCAAGGTTTCAAAAGAGCAAGCCTTCCAAATGGCATGCCCTTCCCTGTAAGTGTCTTCTCTGGAGCCAGTTACTCCCTAGAAGTCCAGGTATGGTGCCAAATGTTTCAAACCAGACGTTAGAATACAGGGTCAAGCACATTTAAGAAAGCTAGAATACTTTAAGTAGGTACTCTCAGAAAATGTGTGATATATGGTTTCCTAATCCGATGCTTGACACATTTCCTAGTTGTTATTGCATTGAGACAGAGAAAAGATATCACATAGAGAAATTAAATGAACTTAGAGGATCACTCTACTCTAAGTCTGTAACATTTTCCAAGTCTAGAACTTCCATTTTGTCATCACATCCAGAACTGACTGGATTTTCTAGAGCTAATTCACTGAAAACAAAATTTACAAGGAATCAACCCATGCTATTCAGTTCAGTTCAGTTCAGTCGCTCAGTCGTGTCCGACTCTTTGCATGAACTGCAGCACTCCAGGTCTCCCTGTCCATCACCAACTCCTGGTGTTTACCCAAACTCATGTCCATTGAGTCGGTGATGCCATCCAGTCATCTCATGCTCTGTCATCCCCTTCTTCTCCCGCTCTCAATCTTTCCCAGCATCAGGGTCTTTTCAAATGAGTCAGATCTTTGCATCAGGTGGCCAAAGTATTGGAGTTTCACCTTCAACATCAGTCCTTCCAATGAACACCCAGGACTGATCTCCTGTAGGATGGACTGGTTGGATCTCCTTGCAGTCCAAGGGACTCTCAAGAGTCTTCTCCAACACCACAGTTCAAAAGCATCGATTCTTCAGTGCTCAGATTTCTTTATATAATCCAACTCTCAAATCCATACATGACCCCTGGAAAAACCATAGCCTTGACCAGATGGACCTTTGTTGACAAGATAATGTTTCTGCTTTTTAATATGCTGTCTAATTTGGTCATAACTTTCCTTCCAAGGAGTAAGCATCTTTTAATTTCATGGCTGCAGTCATCACCTGCAGTGATTTTGGAGCCCAGAAAAATAAAGTCAGCCACTGTTTCCACTGTTTCCCCATCTATTTGCCATGAAGTGATGGGACCGGATGCCATGGTCTTAGTTTTCTGAATGTGGAGCTTTAAGCCAACTTTTTCACTCTCCTCTTTCACTTTCATCAAGAGGCTCTTTAGTTCTTCCTCACTTTCTGCCATAAGGGTGGTGTCATCTGCATATCTGAGGTTATTGATATTTCTCCCAGCAGTCTTGATTCCAGCTTGTGCTTCCTCCAGCCCAGTGTTTCTCATGATGTACTCTGCATATAAGTTAAATAAGCAGGGTGATAATATACAGCCTTGATGTACTCCTTTTCCTATTTGGAACCAGTCTGCTGTTCTATGTCCAATTCTAATTGTTGCTTCCTGACATGCATACAGGTTTCTCAAGAGGCAGGTCAGGCGGTCTGGTATCCTCATCTGTTTCAGAATTTTCCACAGTTTATTGTGATCCACACAGTCAAAGGCTTTGGCATAGTCAATAAAGCAGAAATAGATGTTCTTCTGGAACTCCGTTGCTTTTTCGATGATCCAGCGGATGTTAGCAATTTGATCTCTGGTTCTTCTGCCTTTTCCAAATCCAGCTTGAACATCTGGAAGTTCACAGTTCATGTATTGCTGAAGCCTGGCTTGGAGAATTTTGAGCATTACTTTACTAGCATGTGAAATGAGTTCAATTGTGCAGTAGTTTGAGCATTCTTTGGCATTGTCTTTCTTTGGGATTTGAATGAAAACTGACCTTTTCCAGTTCTGTGGCCACTGCTGAGTTTTCCAAATTTGCTGACATATTGAGTGCAGCACTTTCACAGCATCATCTTTTAGGATTTGAAATAGCTCAACGGGAATTCCATTACCTCCACTAGCTTTGTTCCTAGTGATGCTTCCTAAGGCCCACTTGACTTCACACTCCAGGATGTCTGGCTCTAGGTGAGTGATCACACCATCATGATTATCTGGGTCATGAAGATCTGTTTTGTGTAGTTCTGTGTATTCCTGCCACCTTGTCTTAATATCTTCTGCTTCTGTTAGGTCCATACCATGTCTGTCCTTTATTGAACCCATCTTTGCATGAAATGTTCCCTTAGTATCTCTAATTTTCTTGAAGAGATCTCCAGTCTTTCCCATTCTATTGTTTTCCTCTATTTCTTTGCATTGATCCCTGAGGAAGGCTTTCTTATCTCTCCTTGCTATTCTTTGGAACTCTGCATTGAAATGGGTATACCTTTCCTTTTTCACTTTGCTTTTCGCTTCTCTTCTTTTCACAGCTATTTATAAGGCCTCCTCAGACAGACATTTTACTTTTCTGCATTTCTTTTTCTTGGGGATGGTCTTGATCCCTGTCTCCTGTACAATGTCACGAACCTCCATCCAAAGTTCATCAGGCACTCTGTCTATCAGATCTAGTCACTTTAATCTATTTCTCACTTCCACTGTATAATTATAAGGGATTTGATTTAGGTCATACCTGAATGGTCTAGTAGATAACAAAGATAAATAAAACTGGCCAGGGCATTTTTTTTCTTATAGGAAAATTCATTTGGAAAAACAATGCAATAACTGTTGAATAGTAGGCCCTGTCTTAAAAGAAGACAGACATGGACTCTCACCTCATAGAACTTTCAGTCTATTGAGGCAGCCAAAATAATATTCTTGAAAAGCCCATCAACAAGGACCTGGTTAAGTAAATGTGATATATCCGTATTATGAAATACTCTGCAGTCACCATAAAGATTATAAGGAATGAAGCCTGTCATAAGAGCACACATTACGTGACAGGTACTGCATTTCTAAAAAAAAGATTAGGGGTGAAGGTACAGTTTTGGGGTCTTAACACATGTGTATATCTCAACAAGAACTTTTTCTATATAAATATATTTCTATTAAAATATATTTTTGTGTCTTAAATATTCACTCACCATTTTGAGTCATTCATGCTATTTTGTAAAGCTGAGATTCATTCACATTATTATTGCATTGCATTATATAGCTAATATATGTAGCAGTATATAGCTATTCCATAATTTTTTAATCCATTTTAATGTTGATGGACATTTGGCTTGTTTTCCATTTTGGCCATTATCAACAATGCTATTAAAAACATCCTTGTCCATGTGTCTTGCTGCTGCTGCTGCTAAATCGCTTCAATCATGTCCAACTCTGTGCGACCCCATAGATGGCAGCCCACCAGGCTCCCCCGTCCCTGGGATTTTCCAGGCAAGAACACTGGAGTGGGTTGCCATTTCCTTCTCCAATGCATGAAAGTGAAAAATGAAAGTGAAGTTGCTCAGTCATGTCCAACTCTTAGGGACCCCATGGACTGCAGCCTACCAGGCTCCTCTGTCCATGGGATTTTCCAGGCAAGAGTACTGGAGTGGTTGCCATTGCCTTCTCTGGTCCATGTGTTTTAGTGAACATATATTTCTATTTCTCTATGGCAGTGGTTTAACATGTATCAGAGTCATCTGGAGGGCTTGTTAAACCACAGATTGCAGGATGCTGATTGCTGATTAAGTTGGACTGGAACCCAGGAATTTGGCATTTCCAATAAGTTTCCAGGTGATATTGATGATGTTGGTCCAAGAACTATACTTTGAGGATCTCTGATCAAAGTATCGATCTAGGAATGATATTGCTAGGTTATAGTGTAGGTATAACTCAACCTTGAAGACAGTGCCAAACTGTCTTTCCTAAGTGGTTATATAAATTAATAATTCCACCAGTGGTGAGTGGCAGTTCTTCTTGCTTTCTTTTTCATGACAACATGTGGTATTGTCAGGCTGTTTTTGTTTTGTTTTGTCTCCTGCTCAATCATGTTCATCTCTTTGCGATACTGTGGACTGTAGCCCACCAGGCTTTCTGTCCATGGGATTGTCAGTCAGGCTGTTTCAGCTCAGTTCAGTTGCTCAGTCGTGTCTGACTCTTTGTAACTGTCAGACTGTTTAGTTTTGGCCATTTAGGTATATATGGTAATGATATTTCATAGTGGTTATAACTTAAATTTTTCTGATTACTAATAATTACTAATTTGTAAACACGTCTTCTTAAGTAAATTGAGAATTGTCATTAAATGTACTGCTACATTCCAATTGAATTTGTTTAGGATTTTTGTGACCTGTTTACAAGGATGAGGCCAGCCTGTGATTTTCTTCTCTTGTTCTGTCTTTGTCAGGCTTTTGATATCAAGGTTATGCTAGACTTATGAGTTAGGAAATGTTTCCTTTTTCTTTACACTCTGAAAGAGTTTGTATGAGATGGAACTATTTGATACTTCAGTGATTGTACAACTAGGCAGCAAAGCCATACAAGCCTGGAGTTTTCTGTGGGTGAGGATTTTTGACCACAGATTCAATTTATTTGAAGGTTATAATACAACTGAGAATTTGTTTGGGGATTTTTTTTTTTTTGACTGAGCTTTGGAGAGCTGTTCAGTTCAGTTCAGTTGCCCAGTTGTGTCCGACTCTTTGCGACCCCATGGACTTCAGCATGCCAGGCTTCCCTGTCCATCACCAACTCCCAGAACCTACTCAAACTCATGTCCATGTGTTGGTGATGCCATCCAATCATCTCATCCTCTGTCATCCCCTTCTCTTCCCGCCTTCAGTCTTTCCCAGCATCAAGCTCTTTTCCATTGAGTCAGTTCTTCACATCAGGTGACCAAAGTATTGGAGTTTCAGCTTCAGCATCAGTCCTTCCAGTGAATATTCAGGACTGATTTTCTTTAGGACTGACAGGTTGGATCTCCTTGTAGTCCAAGGGGCTCTCAAGAGTCTTCTCCAACACCACAGTTCAGAAGCATCAATTATCTGGCGCTCAACTTTCTTTATAGTCCAACTTTCACATCCATACATGACTACTGGAAAAACCATAGCTGTATTTTCTAGCGATTTTTCTATTTAATTTACTCTTTCAAATGTATTGACATACAGCTATTCAAATATAGTACTGTTTCTTTTGTGTTTCTGATATTGGTTATTTGTACCTCCTATCTCTCCCCCTCTTCCTTTTCCTGTATCTATCTTGCTAGAAATTTGTCAAGTAATCTCTTCAAAGAACCAACTCTTCTGAATGTTTGTATTCTATTTCAGTATTTTGTGCTTTTGTCATTATTATTTCCTTACTTCTACTTTCTGCCACCCCCCCAGCCTTATTAAGATATAACTGACATAATTACTTCTTTGTTCCTTGAATTTATTTTGCTGGATTTTTTTTTCTAACTTGCTTCTTAAGATAAATGACTCGATCATTCACTTTTAGCCCCTTTTCTCTAATTGTGCATTTGAAGATATAAATTTCCTCCTACTTACTACTTTAGCTTCATGCCACAAGTTATGATATATAGAATTTTTATTATCATCCTGTTCTAGCTATTTTCTAATTTCCATCATGATTTCTTATTTCATCCATGGACTATTTAGTAGTTCATTTAAACATTTCTAAACAAAGGGGAATTTTCTGGTTATCTAACAGTCTCATTGTGGTCAGAATATGCACTTTAATTGCAATCCTTTGAAATGTTTTAAGACTTTATTCCCAGTTTATGGTCAATTTTAAAAATTCTATGTGTGCTGAAAGATAAGATATATTCTTCAAGTGTTAAAAATAGTGTCTCTTTAGAGCTTCCTCTTCTGCATATGGGACAAGGTGGGGGGTGGGAGGTGGTGAGGACAGTGTCCCTCTATGTCCATTTGGTCAGTTCTGCTAATCTTAATGTTCAAATCCATATTATTCCTAAACTTTTGGCTGCTATTTTCCACCACCTACTGAAACAAGGGGCTTCCCTCGTGGCTTAGGGGTAAAAATCACCCCGCCAATGCAGGAGACATGGGTTTAGTCTCTGGGTCATCAAGATCCCCTGGAGAAGGGAATGGCAACCCACTCTAGTATTCTTGCCTGGGAAATCTCATGGACAGAGGAGCCTGGCGGGCTATAGTCTATGGGGTCGCAAAGGGTCAGACACGACTTAGTGAGTGAATAACAACTGAGACAAATGTGTGCGATTTCTCGTTTTGACTGTGAATCTATTTTTCCTTTGAGTACTGTTCAGTTCAGTCGCTCAGTCATGTTTGACTCTTTGTGGCCCCATGGACTGCAGCACACCAGGTTTCCCTGTCCATCACCAACTCCTGGAGCTTGCTCAAACTCGTCCATTGAGTTGGTGATGCCATCCAACCATCTCATCCTCTGTTGTACTGTACTTTTTTGGAGTACTGTACTTTTTTTGAGTACTATAGTTTTTGCTTTAAATATTTTTTAATTGTTATTTAAAATTGTAACTTATTCATGGTGAATTATTTTACCACTATGAAGACCCTCTACTTCTAGTAATGCTTTTTGCCTTAAGTTATTGAGTCTGGTAATAATATTGCTATAGTAATTTTATTTTGGTTGATATTTGCATGGTATATCTTCATCCACTCTTTTACTTTCAACATTTCTATATCCCGTGTTGTAATATTGAATATAAAATAAACCAAAATCTGAATATGTTACTTGTTACTTCATTTATATGTGGCATCTATTAATAAAATATGATACAAATGGACTTTCTATGAAACAGAAACAGACTTACAGATATAGAGAACAGACTTGTGGTTTCTGGGGGAGGGAGAACAGGAGGGATGGAGTGGGAGTTTGGGATTGACATGTATACACCCCCTGCTATATTTAAAACATATAAACAACACAGAAAAGAATAATAATATATTACAAATAATTTTATGACAATAAATTTGACCTTAAAAGAAAAAACACTTTATTTTGGAAATTTTAAATTTACAGAAAAGTTGCAAAGATAGCACAGTGAGTTCTTATATGGCATTTATCCTGTTTCATTGAATGTTAACATCTCATCGAACTTTGGTACATTAAAAAAATCTATGTGATTTGGTACCTTCACTATAAACTAAACTCCAAACATCATTTGAATTTCATCAGTTTTTCCACTAATGGCCCTTTTCTGCCCAGGGTACAACCAAGGCATTATATTGTATTAACTTGTCATGTCCCCCTTACCTCTTCTGGCCTTGTGATGGACTTTATTTTTTGATAGTTTACATTCTTGTTTCTTTTTTAAAAATTTAGTTTTATTGAGGTATAGTTGACTTAAAATATGTTAAGCATGAGTTCTATTTTTAAATATATTAAATATGAAGTATATGCAATGTCCAGATATATTTTGCCTCTTCACCTCTTACTTTTGATCTAGCAAATGGATGTAGCAGGAAATTGTTTCCATCATCTTCCACAATCCAACCCAGTCTTCTGGGATAGACTTTTTTAGTCATTTCAGGATAGATCACTGCCTTGTGTTATTATAGATTACTCTCCAGCTGTTCATGACCTCAGATATTTGCTTTTTCTAAATACAGTGGTAAAAATTATCATCTTATCTTTTGTTTCTATCCAGAAACAAAATTAGGGTTAGGGTTAGGGTTAGGGTTAGGGTTAGGGTTAGGGTTAGGGTTCTAAGAAAGTTCTTTGGATAGTTCTAAGAAAGATCTTTGAATCTCTTTAGCTCTTCCTAGAACTCAGGTTCCACTGACAATGACCTGACTCTCTGATGCTGGATCCACACACCCATGCAAGTTTCCAGACATTCCTAGGTTTTCTCTGAATGTTCCCTCACCCCACCCCAATCTTCTTTCAAAATTGTCCCTGACTCTTGCCCTACTCTGTAATCTCCTCAGAATAATTCCGGCAGTTCTCTGTACCTAGCCCGGTATTCTAATCCACTTCAGTGATCTCTGCCCTATACTGGAATTGCTCATATATGCTTGTGAGTTCCTACAGGGTAGGGATCAGATCTTAGTCATCTTTGTCTGCTCTACAATGCCAGAGCATAGCCAAGCCACTAAAGTTTCCCAAGGTGAGTTGTGGTCACCTTGTTCATAACACGTGTCACATGCAACTGCACATGTAATGAATTCACTTGCTGTCTTTGCACCATCCAAGTACTTGGCAAGTAAACTAAAAACACAAAGAGGAAAACTTTCTGGACTTCCAGAGTAGTCCTGCATTCAGCCTTGGGGAAATCTGACCCTGCACTCTATCCATTCCACATGTGGGAGGAGACCTACTGCACATGTTGGCTTTGCCTCCTCCAGTCCTGGAAAGCTGGGTATCGTCTCTGACCTGACCCTGCTCATGAGGCCAAGAGGAGAGAAGTATTTACCCAGCATGGGAAATCTGTGGGTAAAGAGAAACTGAAAGCCTTTGCAGGGCCTTTTCCTGACTTTACCCATCTTGACTTGTAGGGTTAGGAAGAGGTGTTTGTGGAGGATAAAAACCAAATGGATGACCATCAGAAGGCCCTATAGAAATGATGTTGAGGAAGGGGACATTGGTTAGAGACCTGAGGTAGCCACATAAATGTAGAGCAAGAAAAGGAGTTCAAATAGAGGCTGGAGGCCCACAGGTATAGAGCAGGCCCTTATGGCTGTCTTTAAGGGGTTGAATACTCTATTCTCATAAAACTGAAATCTATTTGGCTCCTTAGCATTCACCCTTGTGCCAAAAGTTTCAAGTGAGCTTCAGAGAAGTTTTGTCCCCTGAGAGTTCCTGGGTATCTAGCACCAAGGTACTCTCTGGCCACAAGGGGGAGCCAGCTCTCTATTACAGGGATCATACCTCATAGGCACTGAAGATCTGGCAGGGGTCTGGGATGGGCCAGGGTACCTCTGGTTTGTCAAAACAGGTGATAGTTGAGGTCTAAAATGTACTGGGGTTTCTAGTGTGTGTTGGGTCCACCATTGAAAGGTGTTCAGCACTGTCAGAGTTTCCTACATTCCTTTGCAAACACTGGCTAGGAGATGCAATGCTCACTTCATGCTAAAATGTGTGGATGTAGGATTCATTCTAGTGATGAGGATCCTGTCATGCCTAACTGGGATTATTTTCTGGATGTCCTCTGTTGGGGACACAGTTTCCTCTCTCTTACCTTGGATTTATCTAAGTTCCTACTGCTCCTTCCTTGTGTGATCCTGTGTGGGAGTGAAATATATGTGTGTGTGTGTGTATACGCGCACTTTTGTACCTACATGCTGGAGATGGGGGGATATAAAGAAGCTGGAATAAGATCTGGGTCAGTGGCCACTGAAAATGGAATTGGGAGGTAGGTGGAGAAGAACAGAAACAAGCCTGTTATTGGGACCAACACATGCCATTCTTCCTGTTCCCCTCTGATCTATTGACTCTGATCAACTGAGAGTGGAAAGTTAACTTTTCAGAAGAAGACATTTAGTTTTACTTCTGAAATCAGAATATGCCAGGGGAAGTGGAGACCACTGGCTCCAGAACAAGCTCTCCCCAAAGGAGAGAAACCATCTCCCCACCCTGGACAGCTGGTGTTCCTGAAGAATGGGCCTCTCCTCCCACCACACTTGCTGCTGGCCCAGCAAGTCTCCAAGGGGTGGGCTGGGCTGGGCTGGGCTGGGCTGTGCCCCCTCCACACGCCCAGAAACACCAATTCACGGCAGGGCAGGTTTTAGGCTCTCCAGCGGGTCTGCCTTGCGCTTCCGACTTGGCCCAGAGAGGGCGCTCCTGACAGCCCCACAGACGGAGCTGCAGCCAGATGTGCCTAGGCCTCGGGGATGGAGCACTGCAGCACTGGAAGAGGAGGCTCAGCAAGGCTATGGGGATCACCCATAGGGAAGAGGCAGGGAGAACTGAAGCCTGGGAAGACAAGGTCATCTGAGGAAGAACCCTGGAGGAGCTTGCGTATTCAGTGTGGGAGTCAGAAGCTACCAGGTTGGATGAAAGAATAGAAGGGAGTTTCCAAAGACTAGAAATTAGAATGAGGTGGGTCAAGAGCAGAGAGAAGCCTTCATCCTGATCCAGAAAACTCCTATTAATCCAGGCCTGGTTCATGACCCAGTTCAAAGACCCCTTCTCCCTCTCTTTCCTAACTCCCCTCCAAGCAAAACTGAAGACTCCTTTTCTGCACTCCTATAGTACCTGTTTCACACTTCTGTGATACTTGTCACAACCCATGTTGCCTCCATGAGCAGGGAACTCCTGGCAGAGTGTCACTGAGCTTTGTAAATTCAGTGCCAAGTCAAGTTCCTGACACACCATAAGTACTCAGAGAAATGAAAGTGAAGTCACTCAGTCATGTCCAGCTCTTTGCGACCCCATGGACTGTAGCCTGCCAGATTCCTCTGCCCATGGGATTCTCCAGGCAAGAATACTGGAGTGGGTTGCCACTGGTGTTTGCTAAATGACTAGCAGTTGACGAGTTACATGTTCCTTCTCGTGTGCAACCTGGACATGGAAGATGGGAGCTTCCCGCATATCATCCAACAGTGGCTGAGGGAAGTGGATCACCTAAAGGAGGCTCTTGAACCATCATGCTTGGGCTGTCTGGAGAACCGCTGTGGAAGAAGCAGGAAGGTCAATGTTGGGCTAGAACGCCAGGGGAGCTGAAAATGGGGCCAAGGAAGGAAAAGCAATCAGGAGATGGGGAGGATGGGACCTCGAAGACCAGTCATAGAGTATTCATCCCTGTAAGCAATCCCAAACTCAAATCCCCAGATATAAAGGAAAATTGGGCTAAAAGCATTGGTGGTGGGTCTTGATTGGCTGGGTTAAACTGGAGAATTAATAGCAAATTGAGCACATTTTTGGCCATGTCCCACCAACCCCAGAGGCTGATCATCTTAAACTGAACTCATTCCCTCTGGTTTCCTCCCAAACCACTCCATCTTTTATGCTGCTGCAGGACTGTTCATCTGCAAACTTTGCTTCTATTTTTTTTCACCACCCTTCTCCTCTCTATGTAGTTCAGTTCTGTTCAATAGAAATAAAATGTGAGTCACATATGTAATTTAAAATTTTCTAGTACTGCATTAAAAAAGGAACAGGTGAAATCAATTTTGGTCATTTTATTTCGTCCAATATATCCAAAATATAATTTCAACATGTAAACAGTATTAAAAATTAACTATGAGTGAGATATTTTATAATATTTTTGTACCATGTCTTTGAAATCCAGTTTTCATTTTACAATCACAGCACATTTCAGTTCAGGTGCTAAATTTCAATGCAAAAGTGAAATATAGTCCTACCAAAAGAATAAAGTTGTATTTCATGAAAAAAATTATACTGTTTCACTTTTTAAACAAAATGTAGAGTTCAGTTCAATTCAGGGCTCCAGTAGTCATGTATGACCAGTGGCTGCCATCTTGGACAGCCCAGATCTAGCTACATTTGGCAAGTCTAAATTCCTGTCTGGTTTTTAGTCTTCCACAATTGATCACCTTCCTGCTCCCGCATCACCCCTCACCACCACTCTGTGAAAATGACTCCAGATTGTTTCTCCTACATATCATGCCTAATCCCCATTCTGGGCCTTGGCTAATGTTTCTTCTCACAAGAATGCCCTTCTGCCTTTCACCTCTCCCGAGCTATAACCTGTAGGCCTAGCTCAAACATCGCTTCTTCTGTGAAGCCTTCTGCCTTGCTATAGTGCCTAGATCCTACATTCTCTGACATTCTATTGGACTTCAGTAAGGATCATGCAATTTGACACTTAATTGTTCTCTGTTTCAAGTACTGGCTTTGTCTCTCCTCCATTAGCTGGGCGATACTGGGGTGGCAAGGATTGGATCATATATACTCTGGCTCCCCTGACCTGCCCCAACTTTGGAAACAAGAAAAGCATGAAGGATTTTTTTTTTCCCAGTTGACTGGTTGGCTTTACTCGTTTTAAAAAGTTGTTTTGGGGCCCTGGTGGTTGCTCACTAAATGACCGTTGATTGATTCCTTTCATGTAGAGTTACCAGATTTAGAAAATTAAAATGTTGGAATTTCAGATGGGTAATAAATATATATGTGTGTGTGTGTGTGTGTGTGTGTGTGTGTGTGTGTGTGTGTATAGGGAGAGAGAGAGAGAGAGAGAGTGTAAGTATGTCTCAAATATTGCATGGAATATACTTACACTAAAAATTATTCTTTATTTATCTGAAATTCAAATTTAACCAGTGTCCTGTACTTTTCTTTGCTATATCTAGCAACCCTACTTTCAGGACCATCTGTTGTGCTATCTGCTCAGCATCCGTTTCTCCTCCTCCTGGCATCAGCACCTTGATTTTCCTCTGGGGAATTATTGTTCCCCCATTCTCATAGACATGTGTGACCTATGTTTGATTGATGCTCACTTCCTGCCCCTTCCTCCATTGGAACACATGACCCAGGCCTGGGCAGAGGGCTGCTTTCCCCTAAAGAACAGTGATTGGCTAAGGGATAGGCATGTGAGCCAAGACAAGTCAATGAGAACCCTCCCCCGGGTATTTGCAGGAATCACGGGGACAGATAAACACTCCTTCCACCAGGGTTGCTGGACGGGTAGGATGTTAGGCTGGCACTGCTGGTGGCCAGTTTGCCACCTAGTGGAGAACACCTGCCTAAGAGTAAGAGTGACCCAGAGGAAAACAAGCTAAGGGCTGACAGTTCTAGAGCACATCATTTTGCGTATCTGGATCTAGCTACCTTGGGACTCTTGCCTAATAGTTATAATTTCACAAACACGCATCCATGTGTGCACGTAGACTTCTTAGAGAGGATGATGGACTTGATAGGAAGAGGAGGAGAGGCACAGAAGAAAAGTCAGCCCTCACATCTACACATCTCCATACTTCTGAAACATGCTTCCTATGGCAGCCTAGGCACTGGGGCCAGGCCCCACCCTGCCCCACCCAGCCCCACCCCATCACATCCTACCTGCAGTATGGCCAGGGCTCACCAGAAGAGCTTGAAGTTATGAATGAGGAGGTCCAACATGTGGTTTTGGAGGATCTGCCCGAAAAGCACATGCACCCCCTGTACTCATTGCATTCAGCACCCACTTGGTGCTTAGCTCATGATGGAACTTCTAAATAGGGCAGCTATATGGGAATATGAAAAATGAGGGATCAGTAGAGCAGCAGAATAAACAGGGCCCTATTATAAGACAGGAATCCAAGGATCAAAAGTGCAGACAAAATTTGCTTTGGTAATGGCTAATACATGGTTACTGATCAATACCATGGTTACTGTGATGTTTATTGAATAATTAATTCAATTCTTAAAACAATCCTATGAAATAGATTTTTTTCTATACCCATTTCTACATATATGGAAACTAGAAGTCAGAAGTAAAATAACTTAATAGTGAAACATAGAATCAGGACCTAAATCCAGGTCTTCTGATTTAGTGATGAGCCACGATCATTTCCTGGATATGAAATCACAATGAAAATTGAAAAGTTGTACAAATACATGGGACTGTGTTAATTATCACCTGTTCCTGGTCCTCATATCTTGCATTTATAACATCTTTGAGGGTACCAGGAGTCCAGTAAAGGAACTGAGGGGATTAGGTACTTGGTTCTAACCAGGCTGAGGAAACAGGCTACTACTACTACTACTACCTCCTTATTCTGCAACTCTATAAATAGCTGGTCACACAAACCCCTGGCAAGGTCTATATTGAAAATACTTAACAAGTGATCAACAAACACTCTTGAGTTTAAGAAAAGAAATCTGACCAATCAGAATAAAGCTGGCCAGTATGCAGTACTGATGCTATCGGCTACATGTCAGACTATGCAGCTGGGGAGATATCAATCAAATCTGAGTTATATCACTAACCATTTGGAATAGGAAATGACAACCTACTCTAGTATTCTTGCCTGGGAAATTCCATGGACAGAGGAGCACGGTGGGCTACAGTCCATGGGGTCACAAAAAGTCTGACAGGACTGAGCACACACAAATAAACATAAAAATACTTTAAGTTTTACATATTTGAACCTAGGCAGGTTCATTTTAAAGTTCATGTGGAGGGCTTCCCTGTAGGTCCAGTGGTTAAGAATCTGCCTTGCAATGCAAGGGATGCTAGTTCGATCCCTGGTCCAGGAAGATCCCACATACTTCAGATCAGCTAAGTCCATGTGCCACAACTACTAAGCCTCCGCCCTAGAGCCCATGCTCTGCAACAAGAGAAACCACCATTAATGAGAAGCCTGTGCACTGCAACAAAGAGTAGCCCCAGCTCACCGCAACTAGGGAAAGCCTGCATGTAGCAACAAAGACCCACCATAGCCAAAAAATAATAAAGATAAATAAATCTTATAAAAAATTAAGTTCATGTGGAAAAAGGGCAGTAGTTATACAGAAGAGTATTGAAGAAAGGACTAGCCCTTATCAGACATTAAATATACCATAAGTATCTATATTTAAACAGTATGATATCAGCACATCGACAGACACACACAAATTTCCAGAAATAAACCACTGCACCTGGGAACTGAGTGTTTGATACAGGTAGCATCTCAAACCACTTAGGAAAAGATTAACTTTAAAAATATATACTGGGACAATTGGATAGTCATTCAGAAAAATATAAAATTGAGTCCATACCTCACCCTATACATAAGAATAAACTCCTAATGATAGTTTGGGATTAACATTTAAGCATGTCTATATATAAAGCAGATAAGCAACAGGGACTTACTGTATAGCACAGGAAACTACATTTAATATCTTATAATGATCTATAATGGAAAAGAATCTGAAAAAGAATTATATATACTATATAATTTAATCACTTTGTTGTATACCCAAAACTAACAGAACATTGTAAAATAAACAGACTTCCACTTAAAAAATGGTTTTGATAAAAGAGAGCAAGAGAAAGACCATTTTTACTAGAAGAAAACACGTACTAAAAGAAAACACAGATGGAGTTCCTTTCCAGTCTGGGGGTGGGGGTAAGGTGAGGGGTGCTTTCTGTTCCTCAAGATACAGATTCAATAAAAGATAGACTGATAAGTTTTACCCCAGAAATATTAAAGCAAAGACTTTTGTATTGTTAAAACTCATAGAAAATATAATATATAGAGTCCCTTGAACAACATGGGTTTGAACTGCGAGGGGCCGCTTATACATGGATTGTTTCAATGGTAAATACACAGTACTACAATGTTCCTATCCCAGGAATGTGGATAAGGAGAAATCATGGATACACAGAGTCGACTATAAGTTATACCATTTTCCACTGTACAGAGGGTCAGTGCCCCTAACCACTGCCTTGTTCAATTGTTAACTGTATATCAGAAGTAAAGGACTAATATCTCTAATTTATAAAGAATTCACAATCAAAGGATCATCAAGACCACCAAATCATTAGAAAATGAGTGTATTTCATATATTTACAGAGCTTCCCAGGTGGCACTAGTGGTAAAGAACCTGTCTGCCAATGCAGGAGACAAAAGAGACTTCCTGGGTGGGGAAATCCCCTGGAGGAGAGCATAGCAACCCACTCCAGTATTCTTGCCTGGAGAATCCCATGGACAGAGGAGCCTGGCAGGCTACAGTCCATAGGGTAGCAAAGAGTCGGACAGGACTAAAGCAACCTAGCAGCAGCAGCATGTATATACATAAACACACAGTTCAAGTGCCCTGCAGAAGAGACTACCCAAATAACCTTGCACATGTAGAGCACACCTGAATGTGAAAAATAATGAGGAGGAGTTCTATAGGAACTTCCCTGGGAGTCCAGTAGTTAGGACTCCATGCTTTTCACTGCTAAGGGCCCGGGTTCAGTCTCTGGTCTGAGAACTAACATCCCACAAGCCGTACAGCATGGCCAAAATAGTTAAAAAATAAATTTATAAATAAACCACTTTCTTTTAAAAAATAAAAATAGAGATGCTTTTCAAAAAAGAGTTCTATAAACCAAAGTGCAGTTATTTTCAGTATGCCTCACAAAAGCACAGAAGAGTATATATAGTAAGCTGCCTCCTGTATAAGAAAGAAGTGCAAAGCATACACGCACACGCACACTTTTTTGGTAAAAAAAAAAAAAAACACAGGAGGAGAAATCAGTCACAAATGAAATTGTTACTTGCAGGGATGAGTGGGAATGGGAGGGAAGGAATAGAAAAGAAAACAACTTTTTAAGTTCTGACTTTTAAATCATGTTATATTTCCCTTGTGGCTCAGCTGGTAAAGAATCTGCCTGCAATGCAGGAGACCTGGGCTCAATCCCTGGGTTGGGAAGATCCCCTGGAAGAGGGAAAGGCTATTCACTCCAGTATCCTGGCCTGGAGAATTCCATGGACTGTATAATCTATGTGGTCACAAAGAGTCAGACACAACTGAGTGACTTTTACTTTCACATTTTACATATTCAAAAGACAAAATTAGATCAAACACTGAAAAAAAATCTGAAATTGAAAACAAATAAAAACAAATGAACCTAACTGTATCTCACATTAATAACATAACCACAAAGAAAAAAAATTACTACAAGTGACTTTTGAACATTTTATCTATCTTGAGTGGGATGTGACCAAAGGACAAAAAGAACTGCAAAAATCTTGACCACTTCTTGGTAAGTTTGTTGATGACAGTGGTACGAGGGTAGTAGTTCCAAAACTGGTATTCACTGCAGGACTGAACAGATGCATAAATATACTGATGATGTTGGAGCAGAGTACATGTATATATATGTGTCTTTGAAAACATATGTCTTTATATATTTCCTTTTCTTTCTACTGAAAGGGCTTGGAGGCAAAACAAGCCAGGAGCAGTGAGCATACCAAGTACCTAGCTCTCTAAATATCAGTTTCTACTAACAATCAGGGTTCCTTGGAAAATGATTGATTCCACGGCTGGAATCAGGGAAATTATAAGGTGAACTTGGGCCA
This sequence comes from Cervus elaphus, assembly GCF_910594005.1. Classification (NCBI taxonomy): domain Eukaryota; kingdom Metazoa; phylum Chordata; class Mammalia; order Artiodactyla; family Cervidae; genus Cervus; species Cervus elaphus. The sequence continues at coordinate 33,762,558 of NC_057825.1, read as the reverse complement.
ACATTTTTGTGCCCCTACATCTTGTGCTCCTACATGTGGAGAGGGGCTTTCCTGGTGGCTCACTGATAAAGAATCTGCCTGCTAATGCAGGAGATATGGGTTTGATCCCTGGGTCGAGAAGATCCCTCAGAGAAGGAAATGGCAACCCACTCCAGTATTCTTGCTTGGCAAATCCATAGGACAGAGGAGTCTGGCGGGCTACAGTCCATAGGATCACAAAAGAGTCGGACATGACTGAGTGACTAATAACAACATGTAGATAGGGAGAAACCATGGATACAGAGAGTCAACTGTAAGTTATACTATTCTCCCCTGGGTACATAAACACACACACACACACACACACACACACACACACACAAATGTAAATAATGAAGAAGAGATTTATAAACTGGAGAGATTTTCAGTATATCTTGTTAAGCAAAAATGCAAGGCATAAAAGAGTATGTATGTTGCATAAGAGAACAGGAAAAAAATTTTTTTTTGCAAAAAGCAGCACAGTAGAGTGTCTAAATGCTAATGTGGATAGATATGTCACAAGAACACAAGGGCCAGCTTGAATGAGCTCACATTTTGAGCATTAAAATGAGTAATAACAGGAATAGATTAAAACACACTGAGCAACAAAAATTCATGAGTTTACATCAATACTAAATAAATGTAGATAAGATGGGGAGAGGAGAGAGATTCTTCTTCACAGAAGAATGCCAACCAATAAATGTAGACAGAAGGGTAGAAATAGAAAAATCACCATTTGAAAACTGTCATAGTAATAATTGATTCAATGAAGAATCATCAGTGGATGCTAAAATCATGGGTGAAAGATGCTGAGGAATAACATAAAAAGAAGCCTAACGATACCACCTTGACCAAATGATCAAACATAGCACCACCAAACAAAGGGACAAACTGATATCAGGAACCTCCCCATGTGATACACTGATAAAGGAGCAGCCACATTTATGCAGGATTCCTGCCCCCAAATTTAAGGTGAATATAATGAAAAAACAATCAGGCAAATCCAAAGTGAGGCACATACTGGGAAACAATTGGTCTAGACTTCTAAAACATCACTGTTTTGATGAAAAACATAAAAAACGACTGAGGGACTCAGCCAGATTAAAGGAAACTAAAGAAACATAATGAAATGCAATGCAACACATTGTTCTTGATCAGATCCTGGATCCGGAAGATAAAAACAATACAAGAATAATTGGGGGAATCTGAATATAGTCTGTATTGAGATAATCATGTTGTATTAATTGTCATTTTCTCGAGCAATAATTATGTGGTAATTATGGAGACAAATGCCCTTTGTTCTTAGGGAACACAGTAATTTGTGTCAAGTATCATATCTCCAATTACATTTCAAATGATTCAGGGGAAAAAAGAGATGAAGCAGATGTGGCAAAATGTTAATGACTGGTAATCTAGCGAAAAGCATATGGGGGTTCATTGTACTATTCTTGCAATTTTTCTGCAGATTTGAACGTTTTCAAAATAAAAGTGTGGGCAGATTTTACATCAAAAATATTTCTACAACTAAAGATTTATAAGCTTTAAAAGAAGCCTCTTTATTTTAAACAATGTCGGTACATGTAAAAGATAAAAAACCAGAATCAAGCAAAAGACAAAAACCACACAAACACACACAAAAAAACTGATAGATCTGACTATGTAAAAAAAGTGTAAATAAAATGTCTCTACATCAGAAACATAGAAATTAAAAATGATAAACCAGGGGAAAATATAGAATGGGAAAAAAGGGCTACCATCCTTGCTATAAATACTCCCTCTTATAAATTAGTAATAAAAAAATACCCTAAAAAAGAATGGGTGAATATGCCCAAAAGATATGAAGAAGCAATACAAAAAGATAAAAATATTCAGGAAGCAATAAAAATTGCTTCTAATGCAGGGGGGTGTGGGTTCAGTCCTGGTTATGGGAACTAAAATCCCACATGCTGCAGAGTGCAGTAAAAAAAAAAAATATATATATATATATATATTCAAAGGCAACCAGATATCTTTAAGCAGCCAATCTCCAAAGTAATGAAATATAAATTCACACTTCAATGCCTTTTGTTTTTTCCTTTGCTGATTACTGAAGATTATAAAGAACAATGCTACCCAGTATTTTAAGGGTATGGGGGAACAACCAATTTTACCCTCTATTTACGAACCTTTTTGGAGATACCAGTATGCATCAAAAAGCCTTAAAATTTTAGACATACTTTAACCCAGTGATTCCACTTTTGGAGGTTTATACTAATGAGAGTGTCAAATGTGTGTATAAGGATATTCTATGCAGCATTTTAAGAAAAGCCATAATGTTGAAACCATAACATCTGATGACTAGGGTTAGAATAAAAAAATGATGGTCCACCCATTCCAAGGAATACTATACTGACATTAAAAATGATGAAGCAGAGAGCTTCCCTGGTGGCTCAGTGGTGAAAAATCCACCTGCAAATGCAGCAGACATGGGTATGATCCCTGGTCCAGGAAGAGTCCATGTCCCTCAGAGCAACTAAGCCCGTGGGCCATAACTACTGAGCCTGTGCTCTAGAGCCCAGAGCCAAAACTACTGCGCCCACATGCCACAACGACTGAAGCCTGAGTGCCCTAGAGCTGGTGCTCTGCAACGAGAGAAGCCACCTCAATGAGAAGCCTGCACACAGCAAAGAAGACCCAGCACAGCCATAAATAACTAAATAAGTAAATAAATAAAAGTTTAAATGATGAGGTAGGGACTTCCCTAGTGGTGCAGCGGATAAGAATTCACCTGCCAATGCAGGGGACACAGGTTCAACCCCTGGTCCAGGAAGATTCAACATGCCATGGATGCAGCTGGGCCCGTGGGCCACAACTACTGAGCCTGTGCTCTATAATCTGTGTTCCGCAAAAGGAGAGGCCACCAGAGTGAGAAGCTCATGCACCACAGCAAAGAGTGGCCCCCACTCGCCGCAACTGAGAAAACTCATTCAAAGGAACCAAGACCCAGCACAGTCATAAATAAATAAATGAAATTATGAGGTAAATAACATTAGTACAGAAAGGTGTTTATAATTTTAAATAAAGAGAAGCAAGTTAAAAACAGCATGCCGAGTATGATACTGTTTTTATATAACTATTTTACAAATGCACTAAAAAATAGAGGGATATTCTCTAAAATTTGTCTGAGGGGTTTTCCTGGAAGAAGATGGATTATGGATGTTTTTTTTTCTCTTTGATTTCTGTATTTCTGAAAGTTTTGACAATAAAAAAAACAAATTGCTACCATAGTTACAATATTCTTTAAAAATACAGTTCTTTAAAATATCACAGATTGCCATTCCCTACTATATCCCCTATCCCTGGGATAGTACCTGACATGTGACAGGTACTCTAAAACTATTTGCTGAATGAATAAATAAAAGAATCTCACACAACTCATGAACATGGTTGAAATTTATACCATATGGTGAAATAAACCACGGATTTAGAGTCACAAAACCTGGATTCAAACTGGGTTCAAATCCTGACTCTTGGACTTCCCTGATGGTGCAGTGGATAAGAATCCACCTGCCAATGTAGGGGACATAGGTTCGATCCCTGGTCCAGGAAGATTCCACATGCTGTGGAGCTTCTAAGCCCTCACACCACGACTACTGAGCCTGCACTCTAGAGCCCACACGCTGCAACTACCGAGGCCTACAAGCCCAGATCCTGTGCTACACAACAAGAGAAGCCACAGCAATGAGAAAGCTGTATATCACAATGAAGAGTAGGCCCCACTCGCCGCAACTAGAGAAAACCCACCTGCAATGAAGACCCAGTGCAGCAAAAAATAATAGTAATTGATTTTTAAAAAGCCTGATTCCTGTCTTAGTTGTGTAGTCATGATTACAACCCCTTAATGTCTTCATTTCAGCTTTCTCATTTGGGAAATGGAGACATTAAACACACAATCCTTAGGAGATTGTTAAGAGAACTGAGATAACATACATGACATATTTTGTAAAGTGCAAAGGCCTCTGTGTATGAGGTATTATGACTATGCAATGGAACCTATAAGTGTAAAGAAGTATATAACGTAAAAGGAAGGGGTCTAGACAAGGTGGGTGTAATTGGAAAAGACTTCTGAGAGATGTGAGAGCTCAAAAGCAACAGTGAATGTGGAAAGCATGCCAAGAGAAATAGGGATATGATGAATGAACACCATTTAGAAGGAAAGACAAAGATACACTTTGAAAGGGGTGTGGATTCCCTGCTCAGAGAGGGACCTCCTTTGAGTTCTGAGGGCAGGTAAGGAGCACGCCAGCTGTTGTCTGGTCAAGTTGGGAAGCTTCCTGGAGGAAGTGGTTTGAATAATGGATGAGACCACATCTCTCCAGCAACACCACCACTCTTCAGGGGCCTGGTTCTGCCCTTTGGAGGATAAGGGATGTTGTGTGTGAAAACTGAGGACCAGAGATGTGTAAAACTGCTTTTTCTTTTGGGCCGCAAAGCAGAGCTGAAGTGGCATCCAGACATCCTGGTGCTCACTCCAAACCCTAAACTGCAAAGTGCACCCAAAGTGATTACTATTTCTACAGTTATTACCAGTGCTTGTACTGATCATAATTTCATTAGTGAGCAGGGACTGTATCAGTGTACTGTTATCTGCAGTGAACTCATAGGACAACTTGCAAAAAAAATATGCCTCAAAGGCTTCTGCATAGTGTAGATGACTGTGGTATTGATAATTAACCTGTGAAAAAGGATAAAAGAGTATCTGTCAGCTGACTGGTGGCCCATCCTGTATTTTTGCATTTTTCTCAAGAGAACTGAGTGCAGCAGCCCATTGACTTGAAAACTCTGATTAGTGACCTGGTAACACAAGAACTTGCCCAGCTGGCTTCGTGGAAGTCAAACAACCCTTTCTACCCTCCAGCCCTGGGTTTTCCTTGTTCTTCTGGTTTTTTGGGTTTTTTTTGGCCATTCCACACAACATAAGTAATAAGTGTTAATGGCTCAGTCATGTCTGACTCTGCAACCCCATGAACTGTAGCCCACCAGGCTCTCCTGTCCATGGGATTCTCCAGGCAAGCATACTGGAGTGGATTTCCATGTCCCTCCCCAGAGGATCTGCCTAACCCAGAGGTCAAACCCACATATCTTACGTCTCCTATATTGGCAGGCGGGTTCTTTCCCACTAGCACCACCTACACAGCATGTGGGATCTTAATTCCTCAACCAGGGATCGAACCTGTGCTCTGCAGTAGAAGAGCAGAGTCTTAGCCACTGGACCACCAGGGAAGTCCTAGCGCTGGGTTTTCTAATTCCTGGGATCCCTCCTTTTCTGTGTCCCTCACTGTAGACGTTACCTCCTCATCCCTCATACCTGGATGAAGTTCCCTTGATATTCGAAGAAAAGCAGTGGCCATGTGATGCTGATGATGGAGGGGAAGAGCTTCTTCAGAGGGATCTGGAGAGAGAGAGAGGAGCAGGAGCAGCATCTCCAGGAAGACCTGGCTGTCACTGCTCCCCGGGGTCCCCTCCTCAAGGCTGGCCCCCCACTGACAGGGACTGCCCCACGGTGCTGTGTGCCAAGGCCTGGACGTTGGATGTTGGAGGTCTTCTCTTTCACCTGCTGCACCAGTGTCTGCACCTCTGTGAGGTTGTCTAAGGAGAGGGAGAGGCCATCAGAGTGGAAGGGCTGGCTCTTTGGCAGTTCTTCCTCCTCCCCTGGGGCCCAGTCAGGATACATACTGCTGCCCCCACCTCTGAGCAGGCACCCTAAGACCTGGACAAATGATAGTTCCTCTGAGTCACTCTGCTGCCTCCAGCCCCTCACCCTACCATTCCCACCTTCCCTCTCACCATCCAGGGTGAAAATGAAGAGCACAGTGTCAGTTTCTGTGAGGGACGGCAGGATGGGAGTCAGGAAGTCTTCCTGGGAGAAGGAGAAATGGGGACCCTGGAGCAGAAAAAGAGGAGAGAATGCCTCCCATGAAAAACTCTGACACACAGACTTGGAGACCAAAGAGGCCCTTAGAGGACATTGAGTCCAGAGCTTTTATCTACGGATGTACAATAAAAAACCAAGACTCAAAGAAGTAAAAAGTGTTTTGTCCAAGATGACGCAGCTGATGGAAGAGCTCTGGACTACAGCCAAGTTGCTGCTACTGCTGCTAAGTCACTTCAGTCGTGTCCAACTCTGTGCGACCCCAAAGACGGCAGCCTACCAGGCTGCCCCGTCCCTGGGATTCTCCAGGCAAGAACACTGGAGTGGGTTGCCATTTCCTTCTCCAGCGCACGAAAGTGAAAAGTGAAAGTGAAGTTGCTCAGTCGTGTCCGACTCTTAGCGACCTCATGGACTGCAGCCTACCAGGCTGCTCTGTCCATGGGATTTTCCAGGCAAGAGTACTGGAGTGGGGTGCCATTGCCTTCTCCGTTAGAGCCAGGTTAGAGGGGTGAATAAAGAGCTTCCCACACTGTCCCCATGCTGCCCCAAGCCTCACGACCTTTAACCCATTTCCCCTTCTCTAGAAAGGAATCCCATGGTATTCCCCTGTTTCTAACTTCCTCTTTTCTCCCACCCTCTGCACACTAGTTATCTTCCCAACTTCCCCACATCCCATCATCTTTCCACCTGGTTGATAAGCTCAGCCTCCTGGTTAAACATGCCACTGCGATCAGCAATGAGAAATCCATGGACATCCCGGAAATCAGGGAGAGAGGAGTGAGAGGCTTCATAGGACAGGAAGGCTCTAGGCTTGGGAAGGTGTCAGTGGGACTGGGAGGAAAGTGGCAAGTAGGGTGCAGGGTGTGGAGTAACACACATGGGAGGCCATAGCTAAGCAAGGGATCAAGGACTGAGTAAAGGTTCAAAAAGAAGGAGCATTTGACTGAATGCCTACCTAGATAGAGCAGGATGAAAACTGGATAAGGAGCCCCGCCATGGGTTGGAGTAGGAAAGAATTTGGATAGCAGACCAATTGGTTTGGATCAGGAAGAATCAGGAGGAAAGTCTGGACAAGAGTCCCATCGGCACCAAAGGCATGCATGCACTCTACTCCATCCATGATGGCAATGATGCCCAGGGTCTGCCAGCCAACCAGGTACACTCGGCCTTTCTCGCCAGGCTGAGGGTGGGTCAGAGGTCAGGACGTGAAAGGAGAGATCACGGTGAAAAAAGTCCAGAGATCAGAGAAAAATACACATGGAAGAGCATAGGAATAAATGAACCAAAAGCCTATCCTGACCCTCCAACACACAGGCCCCCATCCCCAGACCTTCCCATATTAACATATCCCATAGATTCTCCCCTGCTCTCAGAATATTCTCTGCCCAGGCCACTTCCTCCCTCCAAATATACATCTACACACCTGGTGCTGGCCTGTTTCATCAGGGTGGCAATCTTGGGGCTTTGACCATAGGTCACTTGATAAGCCTGCTCAAATGTCTGCAGGATTTCCAAAAGTCATCTGGGAGAAAGGTGACCATCTCCCAGGGCAGGCCCAGTGCACCCTTCAGAAAACCAAGGTCCCTCCCACCCAATTCAAGGGACGGCACAATTCCCTTGAAACTAAGTTCTGCTGGTCCCTGGTGGAGGTGCAGAAAGAAGGGCCAGATTGCATTCAAGAGGGGCAGGAAGGGCTTTGGTGGGAAGAAGACTAAAGAGCAGAGAGTGGGAGAGAGCATCCAGAGCGCTGAGAGGAGGATGGGATCAGAGAGTTGACAAGGAGGTAAGTGAACCATGTGGAAGCCAGGCAAGAGACCCTGGGGAGCGGACCAGGCACACAGCAATATCACCTCTACCCCACATGGCCTGGACCATCCCCACAGCAAAGACTCTCAGAAGCCATGTTAGCTTTGGATGTCTCAGGTGGGCAAAGGGATCAGGTCTGGACATGAGGAACTCAGGGTCCACTGGGAACAAGTCAGATGCCGTGACTGTGTCATGGGACCACCAGTGTCCCCAGTCAGCTCCCTTCTCAGGGAAGGACCAGCAGGGCCTCAGTCTTGCTGCTAAGCCCAGTCTCCAGGTCTGGATCTGCCATTCTCCACCTGCACTGTCCCACCAACTGCCCAACTCTGATCTCTCTCTGGTCCAGATCCTCCCTACCTTGGAAATGCTGCAATGCCCCATCTACAATGGTCCAATGGTCCTGATGCTACAATGGTCCACAGTCTTGTGGGCTGCTGGCAACAGGGCTTCCAGAAGGATGTTGGTGGCATTTCAACCTTTCATCCAGAAGGAGTCACTGAGGCCCTCAGGTTGGGGAGTGATGATGACACCCCAGAGAATCTGGGAATGGAAAGAGGGTCCTAGAGTTTATTAGTTAGTGACCACTGTGCATGCAGTCTGGTTACAGTGGCTCTTGGACATGTGCTCTGGTTAGTGGCCACTGCACAGGTACTAGTAGGACTAGTGGCCCCCAGTGTGCTGTGATGAGGAATGCTGGGTTGAGAGTTTAACTGAGAGAAGAGAAGAGAGAGAGAAAGAGCCCCTCTTTGGTCATTTCTATGGTACATTCAGGACTTTGGAGACAAAGCCAGAATAATGGGTCTTCCGTTACTTGGGGATAAGGGTTTTCAAAGAGGGTTTTTCTTTTTCCCAAGAACTTTCTCCCTCCTACATCCTCCCCTTTTTAAATAGCAGTTTACTAATCCACATTTACTAACACACATTTACTAACCATTAGCATTTACTAACCACATTTCCTGTCCTTTGGACAGACCGATGAAGCAGCCACAACATGATATGTAACATGACACACCAAAGAGATAAAGAGATGACAGCAAAGAGAATGATAAAAAGCAGTGTTTGAGAATAGGAGATTAAAAGTAAATAATTGCAGAGAGGAGGAGAGATGAGTCCCTGGGAGATGAAAGATACAGAACTTTTGGGTGATATGGAATTCCTGCCTTCCAATCTCGCAGAAGGAAGGTCAAGGAAATGTCACTGATGTGCCCATCCCTGGCAGAGAGGATCAGGGATTTGGTTAAGATACTTTGTAAGGTGAAAAGAAGAGAAGATGATGCTAGTGAGATGCAGTCACAATCCAGAGACAAAAGGAACAGGAGCACAGGAGGCTTAGAAAGCCCAAGTCAATTTTGGAGACTTTTAGAAAGGCAGAAGAGTGAAACTGCATCCCATTGTTTTTAAAATCCCATATTTGAAATTTAAACATATAAAAGAGACATAAAGCAGTTCACCACTCTACTTGATACTTTCTATATGGTAAGATCCCCTGGAGAAGGAAATGGCCACTCAGTCTGACATTTCTGTCTGGAGAATACCCACAGACAGAGGAACCTGGCAGGCTACAACCACGGGGTTGCAAAGAGTTGGACATGACTTAAGGAACTTAGCAAAACACACACAGACATACACACACACACACACACACACACAGAGATGCAAAAGAATGTCTTTAAATAGAAACTTCCCCTAGACCATTTAGGTATTTAACAATTACTGATTTAAGCGACAGGGCCACAATGGAAATAACACATCTTAAGATAAAAAACAAAATGAGAAAATAGGATGTGATTTACAACATTTCAGTAGACACACAATGCCAGGAATTCAGACAAGATGTAACGGAAACTAAAATCAGAGGCCCGCAATGGCAAACCATCCTGAGTTGGGGGCAAGGGGTAGGGGCAGTGGCAGATCTCACCCCAATTGCAGGATTGAGCACAAAAGCTTCCTGTTGCTCTTGCAGTTTCTGCATCTGCTCCACAATTTGTCAGAATGTTGAACTCTAGTCTTCAATAGGATCATTTCTAGGGCCCAAAGAGAGACAGAGGGGGGATTGTCTGTAAGAATCTAAAGGAAGGACCTTAGATGGGATTTGAGATCAAAGACCACATTGGGATTGGGGTCAGAGGTCTACAATTTCCTAGAGAGATGTGCTTTGATGCCCATAGGAGCACTGTGTCCCTGAACCTCAAGGATGAGGGTTAATAAAACATTCAGCAATTGAAGCCCAGAGCAAAACCGACACTCAAACGTAAAGTTCCAGCCTGAGACCAGAACTTCCTCATGACCTGGTCCTTGAACAGGTCTCGTTGCCATGACCACACTAGCTACACCCTCTGCAGGTACCTAAGGGAATGCCTATCAACCAAATGTCAAAGTCACCACCTATTCAGTTTTAGGGTCCGTCAGAAGCTTTTCGCATTCCTGGAAATATATTCTGGAAATTCTCCAAATAGTGAACCCCTCACTAGCTGAAGTTCCTACTGAGAGAACCAAGCTACAAGGTCTGAAGTGTAGCACCTAACAGTTGGGAACCTCCCTTGAATAAGTTAATCAGGAACATGACGAAGTGTGGATGAGGAGAGCAACAGGTGCAACCACGGAATCTCAAAGAATGGGGATCTTCTGTAGTTGGCTCTCCAGGCTTTGAAAGGGGATAATTTGGGAATTACTCACCATGGCAAGAGCTCAAAAAGTTATTTCTGTCTATGGCTTCCCTAACTTCCTCTTATCATGGCATTCCTACAAAAGTTCCATCCCTTCTTGAACTATTTTAATATGTTTTTCATCTGCATTACTTCTGGGTCAAACAAGTTTTATATGCTACATACCTACTGGGTAAAGTGTTTTCTATAACTTGTCCTCAAACTACTTCTGAAACTTTCTAGAGACCTCAGACAGAGGAGACCTAAGCAGAGAGAGGAGACAGTGTTTACTGTGTGGTTGAAAACTGAGATTCCCAGACTTGGCTGGTCATCAAAATCACCTGGGGAGCTTTGTTTTTTTTTTTTTTAATAATTACCCATTTCTGGGTTCCATGCCCACTCTGAGAATCTGCTTCAGAAGTTCTGGAGTGGAGCCCCCAAATCTGTATTTTTAAAAAGCTTCCCAGACGATGCTGAAGATCAGCCAAGTTTGGGAGCCACTGATTTAAGGAACAACTGGAAGATCTCCACGCCTACATTGTTTGAAATCCTTCATTTCACTTAGTCACAGTGCCTGAAATTAGCATCCACTGCAGCAGAAACATTTTTGGTAAAGGAAGGTCCTCCATTAAAAGAGATCATTTATACCTTCATATTAATTACACCACATGCCTGGAATCTGAGAGTTGAAAAAGTCTCTGAAAGAATTCAGCTGTCCCTCTCCCCAAGACCACCACTAGATACACAAAGGAGCTGTTGAGTAATCAACAAGCCTTTGCCGAAATACCTCCAGAGACAGGAAACCCTCGGCTTCTTCAAGAGGCCCACTCCAATGGTTTATTTAGCAGAGTTTCCCCAGCCTGGCTGTACATCAGAATCTCCAAGGATGCTTCCAAAATTTGGATATTTCAGGACCTTACCTCAAGCCTACATCAGACCTCTCCTACAAAAATCTTTCTTACGTTTTTTTTAATACTCTCAAGGCAGTGCATCCACAGAATTACAATTAGCATTATTGGTTTAATATGCTGACCTTCTTGAGATCAAAGTGGCCATTTAGACAGAGAATAAGAGGGAGGTCATCTGGAGGCACAGGGATCTCAGGAAAGGGAAACAGGATGGGAATGTGAGTAGCCAGAGAGAGACCAAAGGGGCTCGTGGAATGAAGGAGAAAGGGCTCTAAAATAAGAAAAATAGGCAAAGGAGAGAGAGTAGGATGCCAGTCAGCACTCACTACTTCTTCTTTGAAAAGAGGCTTGGGGCCCATAGCAGATGAAAGTACTGGTCTTTGTGGGATCATTTTCCTGAACTCATTCTGTCCTCTGACCTGTGTTTTTCTTGCCTCTTCCCTCTGCTTTCAATGTATGCTTTTGCATATTTTATCTATCCTTTGTAAGCTGCCTTCAGTCCTTTCTGAAATAAGAGAACAAACCAACCAACCAACCAAAAGCTTTCTAAGCTAGAAACACCCTTTATTTACTTTTTTATTCTGAGATTTGGTGAACAAGGCTATATTCGCCCTGCCCTCTCTTTTGTGATCATCCTGTAATTTTCTTTTTTTTTTTATTATTTTTTTTTTCCAGTGGGTCATCCTGTAATTTTCATAGGTTCCCTCCTAACCTCCTCCGGGGCTCTGGACATGACTTTTCACTACAGAAGGCTCACCTGGCCATGCTCAATGGGTTGAAACCAACCAGGACTGGCAAAAAAGACGTCTGGGTTATCCACGCAGTAGTCCATCTGGCCTGCACAAAGGGAGCCTAGAGAGGGAGGAGGGCACAATAAGGGGGTTACTTTACTGCTGCCCAGGGCCCATGTGCATCAGAATACCCCCAAATGCTTATTTAAATGCAATTTCCTGGGCCCATTTAAAATCTACTGGATCTGAATTTGAAGGGGAGAACCCCATGAACCTACACTTTTTTGTCTTATTATTTTTATTTTTGCCTGCACTATGTAGCTTGCAGAATCTTAGTTCCCTAACCAAGGATTGAACTGTGGCCCCCAGCAGTGGAAGCACTGAATCTTAACCACTGGACCACCAGGGAATGCCTTGGACCTACATTTTTTAAATTTTCTTTTTCTTTTAAATTTTACTTATTTATTTTTGGCTGTGCTGGGTCTTTGTTGTGAGGGCTTTTCTCGAGCTGCAGCAAGCAGGGGCTACTCTCTAGTGGTGTGCAGGCCCCTTACCATGGTGGCTCCTCCCGTTGGGGAGCACAGGCTCCAGGGCTTGCAGGCCTCGGTAACTGCAGCACATGAGTTCAGCAGCTGCGGCTCCCGGGCTTCAGAGCACAGGCTCAACAGTTTTTGGTGCACAAGCCCAGCCTCTCCGCTGCACATGGGATCCTCCCTGATCAGGGATCAAACCCATGTCTCCTGCATTGGTAGGCCGATTCTTCACCACTGAGCTACCAGGGAAGCCCTGGACTTAATATTTTTAACAAATTCCTCTGAAAAATCTGGAGGAAAGTCTGAAAATACTGAACTGAAAGCTCCATGAGGTCAGTGTCCTGCTCTCCTCACATGCCTCATTTCACATCCAGCCCTTGCTGGGGCCCAGGCTCTACTGAGTGAATGCTGAGTCAGAGTCAAAGCTGTGGAGCTGAGAGGAAACTCGGGGTCCTCTAGCCCACTGCTTCTCAAACTACCTGGGAATCTTGTTAAAATGCTGATTCAGGCTCAGGAAATCCCAGGTGGGGAGGACTGATATTCTGCATTTCTAACAAACCCCAGGTAATACTGATGCTGCTGGTGTAAGGACCACACTTTAAGTAGCAAAGGACTAATCCTGGGTCAGCTTTTTCTGTAAAGAGCCAGAAGGCAAATTTTTTAGGCTTTCTGGGCCCTATGACCTCTGTTGCACAACTCAGTCTTTAAAGCATGAGAGTGGCTATGGACAATATGTAAACATAAATGGCTGTTTCAATAAAACTTTATTTACAAAAACAGGCAGCAGTTGGACTGACCTACCAACATAGTTGGCTGACCCCTGGACTTCTCTGTTTTGGTTGTGAAATGGATTGGTACACAGTTATTCTAAGATAGGATCCCTTTCCCTTTAACCACATTCATACAACTGGATCCTAATTAACCATAAAATCAAACTTCCTTACGAAAAATCCTTTCTGTTTTCGAGCTAAATCTACATAAATCTTGTCAGCATCTCTTCCATGCTATTCCACTCCTATGCCTGCATTCCTGTAAAATTGATCCATATAACCCTTTTTCATATTCACAGAGTCCCACCAAAACACCAATGACAATCACCCTCTTCTTCCCAGCAGCCACCTAGGAGGGGAGGCCACCAAGAGGATTCCAGATACAAACCTACTGTGAGGATGTCAGGGCAGGGATTTGTGTGGGGGAGGGGTGGCAGAGGTGGGGGATGGGCTTTGGCTGGATGCTGGGGCTTTGATGTCCCCATGAGAAGGAAGGGACAGAGGACTCTGGCTGAGTGTCAATGGAAAACACAGACCTTCTTCAGTTCCTCAATCCTGTCCAGGGCACTATCTTCTGTCCCCTCCCTAGAGGCCATCACAGACCTAAAAGGACACATGCAAGGTCAGTGGCACTGCTTGGGAAGCAGAAGCCTATGGTTTATTAAGGCTGCTTCTGAGAGGAGGAAACGAAGGGAAAACTATCACTGAGGAGCACCTACTATTTGTTGAGCACCATGATAAATACTCGGTAGGGTTGAAAAACTTGAAATACCTATGAGGGTTAGTCAGGCAACATAAGAATGCAAAGCGGAAAGCAAACTGACACAATCTCCGCCTAAAAGCATTCAAATTCAATTTCTAAAAGAAGTTATTCAGGTCAAACACAGTAGTCATAGGCCAACTTAGCTTACCTGTCACCACCAACAACAAGGTAGACCTTTCATCAGCTGGTTAAAGGAGACCTGCCAAGGGGGAGAGAACATGAAGTAGTAAAGACAAGGAAGGAACAATTATCTTGGATTTTCAATACCTGGAAAGGAGAGGTTGTATAATGATTCTCTTAGGTTAGTGTTTAGCCAGTACTGCTTGGAATCTGACACTTAAAGACACTGCTTGGAGATGACTGACTAGGGGTGTGTGGGCCATAGAGACACTGGCAATAGACTGGTGGGGCTCAGATGGGCTTGGAAGAAATGGGGCTCCATAGAGTCAGAGCTGGAGGGGGTCTGCCTGGGAGCTGAGCCATGATGAGTTTTATGGTCCTGAGGGTCACCCCAAGAAGGCAGAGAGAGCAAAACCAGGGACTGAAATACTCACGGACATGAGGAATGCCATCCTGCCAGAGGTGCCCCCTTCACTCAGCACCACTCAGCCTCCCACCCCACCCCAGGCTCCTGAGAAAAGAAAAATGCCTAGGTCTCCAGGCCCCAGCCCATTAGGAAAAGTATGCTTTCTTCTTTGTTGATAAGAGAACTCTCCTGTTATCACAAAAGTGAACAGAACACGGAGAGTGCAGTGCAGTAGAAAGAACCTCGGATTTGAAAAAATTAATTTTAACCCAAAACTCTTGCTTAGCTACTTATTCAAACCCTTACTTAATCCAAAAAAGGACTGAAAGCAGTTTTGTCCTAGATAGGTAGATAGATAGAAGTGCATTATCCAGCAATTATTAGTTGTGTATATTTGGGCAAGCTACTATGGGCTTCCCTGGTAGCTCAGTTGGTAAAGAATCTGCCTGCAGTGCAGGAAACTTGGGTTCACTCCCTGGGTCGGGAAGATTCCCCTGGAGAAGGAAATGGCAACCCACTCCAGCATTCTTGCTTGGAAAACCCTATGGACAGAATCCTACGGACAGAGGAGCCTGGTGAGCTACAGTCCAAGGGGTCGAAAGAGTTGGACATGACTTAGAGACTAAACCACCACCACTATGATTATCTTAAGTCTTCATTTTCCCATCTGAAAAAAAAAAAAAATGGAGACAATAACACCCATTTCACAGGTTTTTGTGAAGGTAATGGATGTGAAAGTGCATGGTCAATCATAAAGTAGTATGCAATAATATTTATTATAATTACTATTGATTGATAAGATGACAATAAGGATCCAAGAGGGAGGACTGGAAGAAAGGAGGACTAAAGTCTATAAAAGTGAAACATAGAGACCAAGAAAAGAGAAATGTAGAGGGAAACACAGATTTAAGCAGGGAGGAGATGGAGAGCTGGTACTTTCAGCACTTTCTGAACTTTTTCAGCCACTTGTTCCATGGTGGTCAGAGTTGACTCATTGTAGAGTCACTGGAGGCAACAGGTGGGCATCAGCAGCCAAGCAAAGGACAATGGATTGGGGGTGGGGGTGGAGAGGCTCTCAGGGTTTCAAAAATAAGGAACCATGGCCTGAGAGGGCAGAGGCTGAGGTGGGGTTGGGGTTGGCATCTTTATTTGCAGTGTCCAGAGGATGGGTCTGGATCACCTGGTATGTGGGCATGACTTGCCCCTCCTCCTGGGAAATCTCAGCATCACATTGCCCCAGCAATCGAACAATTTGCTCAGCATCAGCTTTGTTCATGTCCTGGGTCAATGATTTGACTTCACTGTGATTGGCAGGGCTGCCTCATACCCAGACAAGGAGAGGGAAGCGGGGACAAGGATAAGGGCAGGGAGCCAAAGCTTCATTCACGCCTGCTGAACTGGAGGTGGGAGTGGCTGCAGGCACAGTGTTGAGACAAACATACACACATGCACACACACACTCACACACACACACACACACACACACACACACACACACAGCATTTAGCTTGCAGTTGGTACTCTGGGCCTATCCATGAAAGAAAATCAGGAAGGAAGATAGGAAGGAGGGCAGGAACAGCAGAAACTCAGGGGGAAGGGAAGCCTAGAACAGACAGGATTCTAGGAATCAGCACAGAAGGCCAACATGGAGAAAGTGTCTCACCTCCCACTTGCCAGGCTCCAGGGTCTCAATCACAAATTGAAACCGTTTTGTGCCTGGCATGGTCTGATGCTGTGGACACACGGTCTTGTGTGCCTTTTCAGCCACACAACCCCTTGTGTCACACTGACTGTGCTTCCAGTTGGCAGGGCCTTACCTGAGGCACAGTCAGTTCAGTCACTCAGTGGAGTCCAGCTCTTTGCGACTGCGTGGACTCAGCATGCCAGGCTTCCCTGTCCATCACCAACTCCCAGAGCTTGCTCAAACTCAGGTCCATTGAGTCGGTGATGCCATCTGATCATCTCATCAGACACAGTGTTAATGAGGCACAGTGATGATTAACCCAAGTACCCTGGCCTCTCTGAGCACCACCCCCTCTGAACACCTCTGCCTGCATCCTTTCCTGATCACTAGGCCCCCAGCCCTCTGGTCACCCCCAGGGACCTCCCCAAGTCCCTCTCTAGAGGCATCCAGAGTCCCCAGCCTCTGCTTTGCTCCTGAAGAGGAAGACCCAAGGTTCATTACTCTTGCCCTTCAGACAATGGCCTCTTCTCTGGGAGGGCCTGGGGTCTGGAAGGACAATACTCAGGCCCAGGGCAGAGATAATCCCTGGGTATCAGTGCTCTGGAACTAGGATGCATCAGGAAGCCAGAGATCAGGGTCCTCAGGGTCAGCAAAGGTCAGAAGACCAGGTCACACAGTCTTCCCTGATCACACAGTCCTCCCTGCCCCACATACACCATTTCACTCTCCTCTCAGAAAGAAGGCAACAGAAGCTTCAGAGCCCCAGGGGTGCACACACTGAACTGGATATTACAGGGGAAAGGGCCACAGAAATAGAAATACTGCAGTGAGACTTAGAAACCAAAGTATCTGCCCTAAATACAAGTTTAGCCAACATTTATTTACACTGAACAATGTACTTTTCACATAAAGCATCTCCTTTGATACATTAGAAGATGATATTAAAAAGAATGAAATAATTCCATTTGCATCTAGAGATTATCTTACTAAGTGAAGTAAGTGAAGTCAGACAAAGACAGATATCATTAGATATCACTTATATGTGGAATCTAAAAAGAAAATGATACAAATGAACTTACAAAATGGAGAAAGACTCACAGATATAGAAAACAAACTTATGGTTACCAAACGATAAAGGAGGGGAGGGACAAATTAGGAGTTTGGGATTAACAGACACACACTACTGTGTATAAAATAGATAAACAATAAAGATCTACTATATAGCACAGGGAACTATATTCAATATCTTGTGATAACTTAGAAAGGAATATATATTAGTGTGACACACACAGTAAAGTAATGTGATACACACAGTGAAGTTGCTCAGTCGTGTCCGACTCTTTGTGACCCCATGGACTGTAGCCTGTCAGGCTCCTCTCTCCATGGAATTTTCCAGGCAAGAGTACTGGAGTGGGTTGCCGTTTCCTTCTCCTGGCAACCCACTCCAATATTCTTGCTTGGGACAATTCCATGGAGAGAGGAGCCTGACAGGCTACAGTCCACAGGATCACAAAGAGTCAGATATGACTGGACTGAGTGACTGAGCACACTGGCACATATACATATGAATCACTTTGTTGTACACCTGAAACTAACACATTGTAAGTCAACTATAATTCAATTTTTTTTTATAATTCAATTTTTAAAAAATGATGATTTTATTATATGTCAAGGCTGTATATTGTCACCCTGCTTATTTAAATTATATGCAGAGTACATCATGTGAAATGCTGGGCTGGATGAAGCACAAGCTGGAATCAAGATTGCTGGGAGAAATATCAATAACCTCAGATATGCAGACAACACCACCCTCATGGCAGAAAGCGAAGAACTAATGAGCCTCTTGACAAAGGTGAAAGAGGAGAGTGAAAAAGTTGGCTTAAAACTCAACATTCAGAAAACTAAGATCATGGCATCTGGTCCCATCACTTCATGGCAGATAGATGGGGAAACAATGGAAACAGTGACAGACTTTATTTTTAGGGGCTCCAAAATCACTGCAGATGGTGACTGCAGCTATGAAATCAAGAAACACTTGCTCTTTGAAAGAAAAGCTATGACCAACCTAGACAGCATAATAAAAAGCAGAGACATTACTTTGCCAACAAAGGTCCATCCAGTCAAAGCTATGGATTTTCCAGTAGTCATGTATGGACGTGAGAGTTGGACTACAAAGAAAGCTGAGCACCAAAGAATTGATGCTTTTGAACTGTGGTATTGGAGAAGACTCTTGAGAGTTCCTTGGACTTCAAGGAGATCCAACCAGTCCATCCTAAAGGAAATCAGTCCTGAATATTCATTGAAAAACTGTTGAAGCTGAAACTCCAATACTTTGGCCACCAGATACAAAGAACTGACTCATTGGAAAAGACCCTGCTACTGGGAAAGATTGAAGGCAGTGGAGAAGGGGATGACAGAGGATGAGATGGGTGGATGGCATCACCGGCTAGATGGACGTGAGTTTCAGCAAGCTCTGGGAGTTGGTGATGGACAGGGAAGCCTGGAGTGCTGCAGTCCATGGGGTTGAAAAGAGTAGGATACGACTCAGCAATTGAACTGAACTGATAATTCAATTTTAAAAAAAGGTGATATTGACATGCTCATTTTTCAGATGATGAAACTGAAGCTCAGAGAGGTTAAGTTAGTTGCTAAAGATTACACAGCTGAGAGAACTGGGACTCACACCCAGGTTCTCACTCCAGGCCTCATGCTCAACCAAAGCGTGAAATAACTTAAGGATTTACATGTTTATTGAATAAATGAAGTAACTAACAAACTGGTGCAAATTAAGAATAATCTCTCTTCACACAGTGTCATGAGATTTTTAAAGATCGTTCCCCAATATTGTGTCATTTGATCCTCACAGCAGCCCTGTGAGGTTTTGCATGCTCTGATTTACAGGTGGGAAACCTGAAACTTAGATTAACCTATTTGCCTAAGGCCACATAGTAAGTCACAGAGCTGAGACAGGTTGTCGCTCTTTAAATTTCCCCTATAAACCCAGAACCCTTAATAATCGCTGTATCTCCAACTATTAACATGCCAGACACATAGAGAAAGCTCTATAAATATTTGCCTAATAAGTGGAAGAATGAATGAGAGAAGGAAGGGAATGAATATCAGATCATGAATGGGGAAGAGAGTTAAAAGCTGACGCAGTCTACAAGTAGGAGACTGTCAAAATAATTATTATCTCCATGACTCTGTCCCCTCGCGCACCGGAGGTGGAATTCCTCTTCCCAACTTGGCTAATTCCATCTGGGGAGGAGGGGCCTCCCAGATCCCGAGACCCTCGCACCTGCGCCTCTCCGGACGTCCCCTCCCCCCAGCCCCCTGCGGGGGCTCAGCAGACGGGAGCCGGGATCAGGAGGGATGGGGGGCCCTGGAGGCCGCCAATGAGAGGGTCGTGGGAGGAGCCCCGAAAGAACCGGGTTGGGGGGGCGGTGATGACGGCGGCGAGAACCCCAGCGGGGCGGGGCGGGCCCGCACGTCCCGGCCGGGCTGCGGCTGAGCGACCGAGGCCAGCTCTGCAGAAGGCGGCGGCTGGCGCGCCGGGACGGTCACATCGCGCTGCAGGGGCCGGCGGGGGCAGCCGCACTGCCTCGCGCCCCGGGGACCCAGGCCAGCCGCCAGGCCGCGCGGGCACCGCCCCCTGCTCCTGGACAGACTGAGCGGCCGGTCCGAGCTCTGGGGGCTCCGGGGCCCCGCGGCCCGCACCCGCTACGCCTCCACTCTCTGCCCGCAGCTCGGTCCCGCGCTGCCCGCCTGGCCGGGCCCGCGCCGGGATGGGGTAGGGACAGCGCCACGGAGTCGGCGATGGGCCGCCCTCTGGGCACCGAGCAGCCCCCCGAGGCCTGACCCACCGCGAGGACCGGCGGAGGTGGGTGTGGGCAGAGCAGAGGCGCGAACTGAGGGCTGCGGGGGTGGGCAAGGCAAGGGGAAAGGGGGGTTCTGGGGCAGCTGTGGGCTGTGGGGAGCAGGGAGAGCGGCTGCCCGCTTGTGCTTTCTGGCAAGTCCTTGACCACCCCCCCCCCCAACTCCTGCCACCTCCAGGAGCCCCGCCTGGATGTCAAACGGATGCCCCGGTGCCTCCCAGCGGACTCGGTGGGGACCATGGCTTCGCTAATGCCCCTCTCCCCATATCTAAGCCCCACGGTCCTTCTGCTGGTCAGTTGTGACCTGGGCTTTGTGCGAGCAGGTGAGTAAAAGGGGAGCGGGTGAGGAGTCACCAGAGCTAGTCTGAGGGTGGACCCTGGTAACCTGTTCACACACTGGCCCCCGCAGACCGGCCTCCGTCTCCTGTGAATGTGACAGTCACTCACCTCAGAGCCAACTCGGCCACTGTGTCCTGGGACGTCCCAGAAGGCAACATCGTCATTGGCTACTCCATTTCCCAGCAAGTATGAATCACCCTTCTGCTGCCCCAACCTGTGTCCTTGGATCTCTGAACATTCCCTCTGGTAGCCGCCCCCCACCCCCACCAGCTCCTCTCCCTGCCCTGGGAGACAGGGAGCTGGGGTTCCCTGGCTCAAGCTACCCTTTCCACCCCAGTCCTCTGGAGTGCTTGGGTGTTCAAGAATCCTGGGCTAAGCCTTGTGGCCTGGGACCAGGGTGAGGCTGTCTTCCTCTCTCATCATCTCCCTGCAGCGACAGAATGGCCCTGGGCAACGTGTGATCCGAGAGGTGAACACCACGACTCGGGCCTGTGCTCTCTGGGGCCTGGCTGAAGACAGTGACTACACAGTGCAGGTCAGGAGCATCGGCCTCCGGGGAGAAAGCCCCCCAGGGCCACGGGTGCACTTCCGAACTCTCAAGGGGTCTGACCGGCTACCCTCCAACAGCTCAAGCCCAGGTGAGAGTCTCGATTATTCCTCAACCCCTAAAGCTTTGGATTCTCTGACTGTTTACCTGGTCTTTGGCCTCCTGTTTACTTCCTGAAAGCAAGCAGCAGTCTAGCTTAGATGAGTAGAAGGATGATATAATTCATTGTACTGCCAGGAAAGGAAGGAAAGCAGGTTGGCAGGAGACTGAGTATAGACAGGCTGGTAAGGAATTGTTTTGGGGGAAGGGCTTTAAAGCTTCCTTTTACCCAGCCTCAGTTCATAGCAGCTGCAGCCTGCATGAGTGGGCACCTGACCTGCAGCCCTCCTGCTGTTTGGTCTCTAACCACCTGTCCACCAACAGCTTCCCAGAGAGGGGCTACCAGCAACAGTGCTGCGACAGGTCTACACTGGCTTTAGTCCCCAGCATCTCCATCCTGAACTGTCTGCACAGGCATAGCTCTCTAGTTGCTCCCCAGAACCTGGGGTCTGTCTTCTTTTCCTTCTCAGGTGACATCACAGTGGAGGGTCTGGATGGAGAGCGACCACTGCAGACGGGGGAGGTGGTCATCATTGTGGTGGTGTTGCTCATGTGGGCTGGTGAGTAAGCAGCTGGACGGGGGACCGTGGATTGAGTGGGGCTGAGTGAAGGCAGGAGTTGGTGAAGGTTGTCGGGAGAAAACAGGGTGAGAGCAATGGTGTGGGGAGATGTTCAGTTGTAGGAGATAAGCAGGAAAAGTTTGAAGAAAGGGAAAAGGAGGCTGTTGGGAGCCCAGAGAGGATGATGAAGAATATAATGTGCATGGGAAACAGGAATTCAAAGAGTTTCTTCTTTGATTTTCTAGAAACAGCAGGTATCTCACTGCCCTTCAGGGCTATGAGTGGGGAGGTCAAGATCAAGGCTCAGATTGTATGATTGTGTTTCAGCTGTAATCGGGCTATTCTGCCGTCAGTATGACATCATCAAGGACAATGACTCCAACAACAACCCCAAGGAGAAGGGGAAGGGACCGGAACAGAGTCCTCAGGGAAGGCCAGTGGGGACAAGACAGGTAATGTGGGGCCAGTGAGGGCAGGAAGGTGGGGGGTGGGGCTTGTGTCTAGAAGCATCAAGGGAAAGGGAGAAGGGTCACAGAGGGGCAGGAGAAGAGGGAGAATGGAAATTTGGGATGGAGGAAACTATCACTTTCCTGAAATTAGAGACTCAGGCCATCTTCTTTCACAGAAAAAGTCACCATCCATCAATACTATTGACGTATGAGTGAAGAAGCAGAACCAGAAGACGGATGCCCTAATAATCTGGGGCTGGGGCTGGGGTCAGGGAGAGCCCAAGATGGTGATCTGCCCAAGACTGAAGGATCCCACAGTCTCCCAGAGGGTAATGGCACTCCCACAATCTCAGGCCTGGTATCCATCCTCTTTCCACTGTGAGCAGGGCCAGAAGGTAGGTCTGTTAGGCTCTGAGCCCCTGGACCTGGGGAGTCAGATGGGATATATCCTTCCACCCCCCAGGTCCAGAGGAGGGTCACTTGTTCAACCCTATCCCATTAGGTCCCAAATGGGGCCCCCATTTCACCTACATCAGGACCCTTGGCATCCCCTGCTGCCCCCACATCTTGCCTCCGGGTCTCAGAGAGCAGTATTTCTGTGGGTACTCCCCCTCCCCCAGAAAATAAAAGGAACTGTCTGGGTCTGGAGGCAGACGCTGCACTGCACTACTCCAACGTCTTCCATGGAGCCTCAGGTGCTCCCCCTCTCACGGGCAGCCCCTCCAGCTGCTGGTGGTCTCACCCCTTGGACATTTTTCCAATAAAGGTTCTTGGACAAACTGCAGCTGACTGTATGCAATACTGTCTAGTATGCTGAAGACACTTCTCTACTGCCTCTCCCCTGACCACAAGGGCCTCTCACACCACCACTACCAACTTGACAGGAGCAGACTCTTATTTGAAGGTGTTTGCTTTGATTCTTCATCTAGAATGGGTGGAGAGGGGCCAGAAAGGAGCATAGAAAACTAGGGCCCTTGATTCTTTTGTTCGGTAAAAAGGAGGAACAGGGGAAAAAATGGAGGATATAAATTCTTTGTGCACCAGTGGAAAATAAAGTTATGTTACATGAGAGGGCCAGGAGCCTTTTTATCTCCACTGTCCACATTGGCAGCCCAACTTTTCATCATTTATTCCACTGACTTCATCAACCCTGAGCTAGTAATCAGTAAAGGACTGAACAGGGTTTTGGAACAAATGAAAGATTAATGGATCCCCGGGGGGCCAAGTGTTTCTCTCCTGTGCATTTCTGTGCCTATTCTGAATATCCCTGTCCTTGCTTTCCCTTTTGTCTGTCTGTATGTATCTCTGTTCACTCAGTCAAAGCCAATAATAATTATAAAGAATAAATGAGTTTATATTTACTTTCTGCCATTATATCCAGAGGAGCATTCTGGAAATAAAACTGGGGTTGGGACTCTCCTGTCAAAAGAATTATAATTTGGCCTCTGGGGCCTACTTGTTTCCTGTGAAAATAGGGACAGTCCTCCACTTTTCCCCAAGTTCCAAGGGGAGGTTGGTGCCAGTGAAAGAAATACCTGTTGACATCTGTAACACTAAGGGGGAAAGACTTCAGAACCCAGAATCTTTCTGGACAGCACAAGCTACACTGTCTGGAAGGTAACAGTTTTAGTGTGATCAGTCAATGTATGACCCTCCCAGCGGAGGCTTATGAATAACTTCCCTTTTCTGCATCTTGATCACTCTTACTTTATTATAAGAAATTACATAAATAACTCTGAAAGGGACCCCAACCCAAACAAAGTCAAGAAGTATCGTTGATACTTATCCAAGCTCCAACCCCGGTTATCACAAGACTAAATTTGTGAGGTGAGCCAAGCGTTGGTCTGCCCTCTGCCCTAAACCATAAAAGCATCCTGATCTAAGCAGCAGTCTTAAACCCACCGTTTTTCAGTTCAAAAGTAGGGTGCTTTACCTCCCTCTGACCACTGGTTCCAAAGCACATATCTCTCAGACTCTGGATACATCATTTCTGGGGATGAGAGTGTCACACGATATACAGTAGCATGGCACGGAGATAAGGAGCTAGACACTGAGAAAGAATCCAAGGGTGTATAAACGTACCAGCTCTGGCTTGAATCCCAGTTCGTCCTTAACCCGCTGTATTAGGTTAGACAAGTGAGCCCTCTAATCTTGAGTCTCCTGTTATGTAAAGTGGGACTAATAATGCTATCCCCGTCAA
Source organism: Cervus elaphus (assembly GCF_910594005.1). Lineage (NCBI taxonomy): Eukaryota > Metazoa > Chordata > Mammalia > Artiodactyla > Cervidae > Cervus > Cervus elaphus. The sequence goes on along the minus strand of NC_057825.1, from coordinate 33,738,194 downwards.
AACGTGGCTTTGAAATTAAGTGAGACATGTACAACACTTCGCACGGTACCTGGCAGACACATGCTGAGTATTCATTATCAGCCTTGTGATCCTGTGCAAGTTATATAACCTATTTGGGTTCAATTCTGTCAACTGTAAAAGGCCTATAAGAGCAACTGCCCTGCTTTCATCCAGGGTTGTGAGGATTAAAAGAGAGCGCTCAACTGCGTTTACGTACATCAAACACCGAGAGAGACTACGATTACGTAGGACCCCGGAGTTTGCGGAAGGCTTGTGGGCGTGGCTGGAGTTTGGGTTTGCATGCCGCGACGGGATTGGTCGAGGAGAGAATTCAGCAAACCCTCTCAGGGGCCCGCCCTAGATCTCAACGCGCCTGCGCGCGCTCTGTTTGCTAAGCTGCGAAACTGCGTGGTGACCTTGCGACGCGTGTCGCGCTCAGGTCGCTAGTGCGTCAGCGGCCGTCGCTGCGGCTGCGTGGCGGGTTGTCCAGGTAACCACGGGAGTTGTCGCTGTCTGTAGGCATCTGAGAGACAGGTGTTCGTCATGCAGTTGAAGCACCTGAGGACGCTGCTGAGCCCTCAGGTGAGGAGTCGCGTGCCTCTTCCCTCCCTCTCCAGCCTTAGTGTTCCACGGAAAGTGGGGGGTTGAAGTTTAAAAACGGTCAGCGCCTACTGTGTGCAGAAGACCGAAGGCTTTAACGGTGATACGGACTCTGCTCCGTCGATAAGGTGTGAAGTAGGCGAGATGGGCTGTTGAGCACCATAGCTTTCGTTTCATTTCATTTAACGGATCAGTTGTGTACCAGGTCCCATGCTGGGGCTCCAGGGGGTCCAGAACTTCCTCAGTTGTTGCCTTTGCCTTCGAGAGGCTCGTACTAGAGAAGGAGGCGCGTGTGTAAACAACTAACAATAATCTACATCGCTTAAATGAGCGCTCAAGGTGCATGTCCCACCGAAGGGAGTGCAGGCGACCACACCGTTCGTTCTGATGGTGAAAATCTCAGATTCAGAAGAGGCTGGGCACTAGGGATGTAACCCTAGAACATGTTGAAGAAAGGCTGGGTTTTGGAGTTAGGAGACCAGAATTCAAGTCCTAGCGTCACCGCTACTTTAAATCAATGACCAGATACCCCTGACTTTAGCCTTTATCTCACAGGCTCTTTGAGCACTCACCCAAACTTTTACATTTGGAAAATGGGAATAATAGTAATCGCAGCTTTAGGGGATTAGGGGAAAGAGTTAAAGGCAGTAGAATACACAAGAGAACCTTGTAAACTAAAAAGCAGCATGAAAACTGTTAGACAAGAGAGAACGATATTCAAAATTCAAAGGACAAAAAAAAATTTCAAAGGACAAAATAATACAAAGCAAGAATATCTGTCATAACTGAATGTTTAATGTGTACCAGGGTGGCATAAATAAAGGAGTTGTGGATTATAGAATCAGATACACGTGGAATTAAATCTTGATACTGCCACTTAAACTCTGTTTGTAAACTTGAGCAAATTACTTAGCCTTTCTGTGCCTCCATCTGGAAAAGATGCATAAGAGTAGCATCTACCTCAGTAATGAGATATAGTGAGATAGTGCATATCATACACTTAGCAAAGTGCCTAATCTGTAGTGCTCATTAAAACTTAGCTATTATCCTCTTCTCTACTCATTTAATCCTCACAACAGTCCTGTGAGGTACATATTGTAGAGAAAGGAGAACTGATTGATTATGGGAATCAGGAAGGCTTCACAGAGCATGTGGCTTTAGGAAACTAGAAGGAAACTAGAATGAAAGAGAGGTGTACTCATTGCTTTGAATCTGTATTTTGAAAACTCCTTTACACTAATGGAATAATTGGAAATGAAATCTCCCTTCAATCTTTCAAAATAAGATGATGTCAGATGCTGGAAAGGACTGAGTGCCCAGGATGGGGCAAAATGATGAAGGAAGATGGTCAGCAACAATTGACGAGGAACCCTCAACACTCCTAACCTAATTTAGTCAAGAGTTGGAGAACGCTAAAGGTGGTGGGGTGACTATTTTCTGATTCTGGTTTGAGGATTTTGATGGGAAAAAAAGCCCTTTTTACCTCTGATGTTGAAAGTGGGTAGGTTAGGAGTAAAAATTAACAATGTTTTAAACCAGGGCTCTACAGCCCAAGTAGTTAATCAAACTGAGCAGAAACTAGATTTTCTTATTTCTAGGAGGGAAATCCTTAGTGCAGAACCTGCTGCATAGACCACCAGGGCTGGTGGTGGAAGGGACAGACATGGCAAGAATAATTCACCAGGAGTTGATCGCTTCTAATTTAGACCTCTGTGAAGTGGATTGTTAAGGGAAAAAACAATGACAGAAATAAAAATAAAAAACAAAGGCATTTTTTGAATCCTAAGTCTCAACTGTGATGATTTTACTTCCCATTCCAGAACTTTTACTGTCTCTCCCTTTCCTCCCAAATAAGCCCAAACTCAGCCTGGCTTCAAAGAGCCTTCCTGAACTGGCCTCCATCTGTTTTTCCTGCCTTACCCCTTTTGTTCTGCTATTTACAATATAGTGTCAGCTAAATTAAATGACTGTTTATTCACCAGAACTTGTTATCATGCCATTTCTTTTACCTCAGAGAATTTCCCTACTTAACTGTATCCATTCTTCAAAGCTTAGTGTTGATCATTTAAATGGAAAATTATCTCAGGCTTTTCAAAACTATTATAGTGCTTTGTATGTGCCTCCCTTATGGGTCTTTTCCCATTTTTAGATCTTTGGGCAGGGACCACATTTTGCTCTTTGTCTCTACGTCTCAGCCCTTGGCCAAGAGCCTTTTTCAGTATGGTACTCAAAAACATTAATTGAATTAGTGGCTAAAGACCAAAACTTATCAGACCAGTTGCATTTATTTCAGTAGCAGAATGAAGGAATAAGAAGGCCACTGCAGGGACACACTGGTACTTACTTACTGTGTCACCTCCTAGTGCATTTGCATTATGGTTTCTAGAAGCAGTTTGTTCTCGCTATCCAGGGCTCTGAGGCTTCAGAGACCTGGATAGATCATGGGCATCTCTTTGTTTTAAGGACTGTGCTAGAAGGAAAATTGACCAAAGTCACAGTAGAAGTAATGGAACTAGAAATGCTAATGGCATTCTCCACCAGCATCTGGATTATTTTTGCCCCCTCTACCTCTGCAGGATGGAGCTGCAAAGGTCACCTGCATGGCATGGTCCCAGAACAATGCCAAATTTGCTGTCTGCACAGTGGACCGCGTGGTCTTACTGTATGATGAACATGGGGAGCGAAGAGATAAGTTCTCCACCAAACCAGCTGACATGAAGGTGAAGGGAATACTCACGGGTACCTTAATCTGTTGATGGGACCTTATAAACCTAGAAGGCTTCCTTGCCTGCTTCCTAGCCACAGGCATAGGAAATGACCTGCCCTTCCTTTTCTTAGTACAAAGCCCTCAAGCCCACTACCATCACACATGCACCTTTTCTTCTTTTTTCAGTATACTCATTACTTCTTTTTTCTGTCCTTTTCTTTCTTATTTTTTTTTCTTCTTTTTTGACTCTTAGTATGGCAGGAAGAGCTATATGGTGAAGGGCATGGCTTTTTCTCCTGATTCCACTAAGATTGCCATAGGACAGACTGACAACATCATCTACGTCTACAAGATTGGAGAAGACTGGTGAGGATAGAGATTGGGAGATGGGGTGTCCCAGAGAAGAAGGGAAAGGCGGGAAGAAATGCCTCACTGGGAAGGGGGAATGGAGCGGATAAGGAGCCAAGCTGGGGCTTGGAAGGCAGGGGCCTTCTGGAGTCTGTTGCTGTTGCTGCCCTCCCTTTGCCTGCACTGTGTGTCCTGTGATCCCATCCCTGGAGGAATCAGTCTTGGATCAACAAGGAGGCCCTCTGAGATCCTGGGGAGCCAGGAGTGACATTCTGTTTTTATTATTCTTCCAAAGCTACTCTGGCTCCTTCTTACGCCTCCTCTGAGGGCTTCTGTGGAGTGACAGGCAACACTGGTGGGCCAAGGATGGTGTCTGCAGCTCCTTCCCCTCCCCCAGCATCATTTGTGGCAATTATTCGTGGATGTGGTTTTTAGTATGCTTCTCTCCTTTATTTGGCAGGGGTGACAAGAAAGTCATTTGTAACAAGTTCATCCAGACGGTAATGTTCTAACCAGTCCCTGAGAGATTAGGAGGAACAAACATATCAGCATATCTGCTTATAAATACAGCCAGAAGTTGGCATTTGTTAATATCTGGCTCTGACTTTTCCTGCTGCATGAATGGTGCTGCCTGGCTGCTTACCCCCTATGCCTTCCTCCTTAGAGCCCAGTCATGTCCCCTCCTCTCCTTCCCTATGGGCGGTTGGGGTGGTGGCATGTGATAGGCTGTTCAGATTTAGATTGTCTGTCCGTGTGCTCATACACATAGACAGGCTTATCCTTTTCATTCTTGCTTTCTTCCAGAGTGCTGTTACTTGCCTGCAGTGGCCAGCAGAATACATCATTGTCTTTGGACTGGCTGAAGGAAAGGTAAAGGAGGGAGAGAAACCAGGAGAGGTTGTGGATGAGGGTAATGGTTCTGGAAAGAGGTATATGGTTAATCTTCTCCCTGAGGGTCAAGTTATGTATTAGGGGGAGACCACACAGGGAACAGTTTTTGTGTTTTTATTTCTCGTTCCTTAGGTCCTGGGTCAAGTTGAAAGTAGCCTAACCTGACCTGTGTCCACTCTCCCATTTTCAGGTTCGTTTAGCAAATACCAAAACTAACAAATCATCTACCATCTATGGGACAGATTCTTATGTGGTGTCCTTGACAACAAAGTGAGTAAGGAAGAATGGTATCCCAGAAGCTTGGAAATGGTAGGAAAAGCTCTAGGGGAGTCTTGGCTTGGGGGACCATAGTGTGAACGATGGAGAGGGCTGGGAGCAGGAACCACAGGTAGGGTAGTGTCTGACGAGGAAGGGGACTTTCTTGGGGAGGCAGGATGTTCTAACTGCTTCCTTTATGTCTCTCCTTTCTTCCTTTTCCCCCCTTTTTAGTTGCTCTGGGAAAGGAATTCTCTCTGGTCATGCAGATGGCACCATTGTTAGGTATTTCTTTGATGACGAAGGCTCAGGAGAGTCACAGGTATGAATAAAGGGTGCTCTGGGAGAGGGGAGAAGGAAATCCCAAGCACTGTCCTAGGGGAGGTTGGACATCTCAGGAATTTAGATTATGGTGCTCAGGGAGGAGGCTGGAAGGGTGAGGCCTCAGGCAGAGAGACACCTGGATGTGGCTGCAGAAGAGGATTTGTTTTTAGGAGGCCAGAGCTTAATAGTTACAGGAAAGGATGAATCAAGTGGAAGGGACCTTGAGGCAAAGGGAAATAAAGACTCTGAGAGAAATGAAAATTGAAAATTATTCTCATTTATGTAAAATGTTTTACATAGGTATATAAATTCAAAGGAAAAAAGTTGTTTATGCTTGAAAGGGAAAATACAGAGGAATAAAGGAAGGTTCATATTTTAATCCTCTATTGTTTGAATAATTTACAATAAGAATTATTGGTGTAATAATTAAATGTGCCCTTCCTAAAATAAAGGAGTCGTATACTCCCTGTGGGCCTATACAGTTTTGGTTGATGTATAGGTCAGCTTCCTTTGGGGGCCTTATTAGGTGAATATTGAAGATCTCCAAACAAGTATTTTGAGGTTTCCTTTTAAACATAAGGGCTTCCCTTGTGGCTCCTCTGGTAAAGAATCCACCTGCAATGCGGGAGGCCTAGGTTCGACCCCTGGGTTGGGAAGATCCCCTGGAGAAGGGAAAGGCTACCCACTCCAGTATTCTGGCCTGGAGAATTCCATGGTCTGCATAGTTCATGGGGTCGCAAAGAGTCAGACATGACTGAGCAACTTTCACTTTGAACATAAAATTGATAAGTGCATATATATTAAAATGTCATAGATGTGTGTGTGAGTATAAGACAGATAATTTGTGAAGTCTTCAGATTAGGATGTATTATGGCAGGAAAATGTTGGGGAAAAGATTTCCTCAAGTAGAATGGTCCAAGGGAGAGTGTCAGATGCTAGGAATGAGAAATTTCTGAGGTGGTGTCCTCAGAGTGACGGAAACCCTCTTCTACTCTCAGGGAAAGTTGGTGAACCATCCGTGCCCACCCTATGCCTTGGCTTGGGCAACCAACAGCATTGTGGCTGCAGGTTGTGACCGGAGGATTGTGGCCTATGGAAAGGAAGGCCATGTGCTACAAACTTTTGACTACAGCCGTGACCCTCTGGAGCGGGAGTTCACCACAGCTGCAGCAAGTCCTGGGGGCCAGTCGGTTGTGCTGGGAAGCTATGACAGGTAGGTCCCTGTCCAGCTGTGGCTTCTGCCTACTTTCCCTGTGTACACTCTTCTTTAGCTCAGTTTTGCTTCCCAACCAGAGTGGAAGACTGGTTGAGCATCAGAATCAAGTGATTCTCAAGTTTTATTTCATGCACATTTTCCTCTTCCTGCTCCCACCATCCATTAGCATGCCAGCAGTTCCAAGATGCACTGTGCTCTGGTTGTGTGTCTCTGTCTCTCCCCAGGACTCCACAGCAGACTTCATCTCTACTTTCTTTGTATTCCCATTGCGCCTTTTCAGACTACTGGCTTTGTGTTTATCACACTGTATTATCCTTTGGTGTTTGTGTCTAACTGGCTAATTTGAAGAGCCCTTAAGAAGAGAGCCTCTATTACTTATTTTTTTTAAGTCCCCAGAGCCTAGATTAGCATCTAGTATGTCATAGATGCTCAGATGTTTGTGCATGAATGCATGAATGCTGGGACGGTGCATAAACAGCTGGATTCTAGGTCCTGTCTCTTCCTGGAGTGCTTTTAACCTCAGCTTTGTCAGTACTGTCTTTGACCCTTTCAGTCTCATGTATGTCTCTTCCTTTCTTTCTTCTCTGACTCCTAGCAATTCTCTTTTCTTTTTCTGTATTTCTCTATACTAACAGCTCATTTTTCTAAATATTCACAATCTCTTTTTATTTTTTCACTCCTATCTCTCTTACTCCATTTTACTTTTGACTTGATTTTCCCAGTTTACTTCCCTCGAACATTTTTGTCCTCTCCTACTAGACACCCACCCCCCGACCTTGTCTGTTCTTTTTTATTTCCTCTGTTCTCTGATGTAGCAAAACTCATTTCCTTCCATTACAAGCCCATTTTCACTTTTTCTCAGCCTCCATCTCTTCTAAAAGCCACATACTTAATTTCAGACTTCGGGTGCTCAACTGGAGTCCTCGGAGAAACATCTGGGAAGAGGCAAAGCCCAAGGAGATTGCCAACTTATACACCATCACTGCCTTGGCCTGGAAGCGGGATGGCTCACGACTCTGTGCGGTATGTAACTAGTAACCCCTTTCTGCTTTGGTGACTTTCTTCAAATTAAGAAAAATCCCACCTATCCTAAAGCATTCTCTCCTGGCACTGGAGAATCTCCTCTTCCCTTTTGATCACAGTCTAAAACTCTGATGTTCCAGGCAGGAAAGAGAAATCCATACTTTATTGGAGGTCACATGGGTCAAGAGTTTTATAGGCAGGGCTAGTTTCTCCCTCATATCCCATCACTAACTATGTGATGCTCTTGAGTCCTGCAAGTGCCACCTCTTTCCTGCTGGTACTTCTAAAAACTACCAGCCCTTTCACTGCCAACTCTTCTGTAGATTCTAGAACCTAGGGTTTGAGAGTATCTCTAAATACCCTCTTCACGCCTCTGTACTGTGTGTGTTACCCTTTATGCTGCCACTTTCCCTTCCAGGGTACACTTTGTGGTGGAGTGGAACAGTTTGACTGCTGCCTCCGAAGGAGCATTTACAAGAATAAGTTTGAATTGACGTATGTGGGACCTAGCCAGGTAAGCAGCTGATAGCCTACCACACTGAGGTCATGCCATGGCTCATTCATCCTTGTAGTACTACCCTGCGGTCTGGCCACAACATAGACTCAAATTTAACCTCTGGCAGAGCTGTTCTGAGGAACAGAATGTGTCTGACAACTTTCCCACTGTAGTTCTTCCAGCTTATTGTAAGAGAAGGATTAAATACCAGGTTTAAGGAATATAGAGACTGCCATTTACATCTTCCTGGTTTAAAACTTGACTGCCTATAGGATGTCAACTGGGGAAGTTGATAAATAGGATTATAATTCTGAATTCATTTGTTTTAGGGCCTCTGAACTCACTGTATACGATGTTGCAAGCTCATGCCTTAGTTCCTGAGCCCAGTTTTATCTTTTCTCTACCTCTACCCTCCTTTCCTTCATTTATTATTCATTGATTCCTTCAGTCTTTCCGTTTCTCCAGAAATATTTGTCTTTTCTTTATCTGTCAGCACTGTTAGGAGTTGAGAATTCAAAGATGGTTATCTGTAATACATTGTCCCTTAATCGAGAAGATCATTCTAGTGAAGGAGACACATGTATCAAAAAATAATATAACACACATGGTAAAATTATAAGTTTGTACAGAGAGCTACAGGAACACAGGGTGAGTGATTAGTTTAACCCAGTGGAACTTTCAGAATCATTTGTATTATAAGCATCAAAAGAGATAATAGATGAAAGCATTTTATAAATAGTAAAAGCATTATAAATGTGAGATGTCCTTTTCACCAAGAATATCCCAGGCCAGGCAAGGAAACAAGATGTGCTTATGCTTAGCATTGTGGCAGAGGGCAAAGGGCACAGCCCATTCCGCCCACTTTCGGACTGGGGGAGCTGAGACTCATCTCCTACCAAGGTGATTGTGAAGAACCTCTCATCGGGGACCCGAGTGGTACTCAAGTCACACTATGGCTACGAGGTGGAAGAAGTGAAAATCCTGGGTAAGGAACGCTACCTGGTGGCCCACACGTCAGACACACTGCTGCTGGGGGACCTGAACACGAATCGCCTTAGTGAGGTAGGAACCAAACAGAGAGAGGTGGGGCATGGGGCATCCTGAGGTGCTGCCCAGGTGAGCCAGGGTCCCTGGGGAAGGTCTCCATGGGATGCTCTAACATTCCTGTGTTGGGGACCTGGTTTCAGGGAGTGAGACCCAGGAGGTTTAGAATCCTGGAATATGAATTGCCGCTGTTGGACTTTTTTTTAACACCTTCTCCCAGAAGCACAGGGACCAAGGCAGAATCTGACATAGCATCCCTCTTGTGCAATGTCAAACCTCCCCAGATTGATCTCTCTGCATCCCACCCTGTTGTTCTTGCAGCATTGCCTCGGGTGGTTATCCATGGGTTCCTTATGTCTTCTTCCCTTTTAACAGGTAGCTTGGCAGGGATCTGGTGGCAATGAGAAGTATTTCTTTGAAAATGAAAATGTGAGTAGAGCTTGATTCACCATAAACCTCCTTCTAGCTTCTGTGTCATAGGATGGCAAGTGGCAAGGGGTTGAAGAAACAGCAGATAAAATGGGAAGGTGAAATAGAGGAACAGAATAAAGAGAAAAGTGGACTTTGCTGTGAACTCACAATGTATCTCCCTTGACTGTTTGTCTCTTTCTTCGTGCAATCTTTCCACCATATAACAATCCCATTCATCCCCAGGTATGCATGATCTTCAATGCTGGAGAGCTCACCCTGGTGGAATATGGGAGTAATGATACCCTGGGTTCTGTACGTACTGAATTCATGAACCCCCATCTCATCAGGTAACCCCACTTAGTTCTCTAAATTTTTGAAACCCAAAAGAATTCCTTTTTGACTTCTAACTCCTGTATCCTTGAGTTAATCTAAAGTCTTCATCCCATGTCTTGTTTCAGAGCTCTTGTTAAACATCCTAGCTACCTAAGCCCATTTTGCCTTACCTGACCTTTCGTATTTCAGTGTCCGTATTAATGAGAGGCGTCAGCGAGGAATGGAGGATAATAAGAAATTGGCTTATCTTGTTGATATCAAGACTATTGCTATAGGTGAGTAAGACTCCCTCATAATTGTAATAACAAAATTGATATTTATAAAGCACTTCCATATCACAGGATTGTGTGCAGTGGAGAATCCAAGAATCTGAGAGACAGCAGGTAAATGTGTGTCTTCATTCTTACAGTGGATATGTGAAATGTTTAAATTCCTTTGTGTGTCTGTGTCTAGAAGTCTTGATATAGATACCTTGATATGTATAGGCCTGCCCATATAATTATTCATGTTCTCTAGGCATTTATCTTAGGGCTGGAAAATTGTGAATTGTAGAGAAGAACCATTAGCAAATTTAAGAATTTTCCTGTTTAGACTTCATAGGATCACAGATTCTTAGAACTGGTAAATCCCCTTAGGAAGGGGACTTACTTTCTGTATAGTTTGTCATTAATAAGTAGTGATGACAAATTTTATGTACATTTCACAAGTGTTCACATTTATAAATTGTACTTTATATATTAATAGTTAATTTTGTATCATGAAATGTTTCAAGGATAGGAAAAAAGTACAAAAAATAGCATGATATTCTCTAAAAAGCTTATTAGAGAATAACGTATCCAGGTAGTGTAGTTGTTAACAGCAGAGCTCTGGAGTCAAACCTCCCCACTTCTTTACTTACTACCTGTGTGATCTTCAGATAAATTACTTACCCTTTCTGTATCTCAATTTCCTCATCTACAAAGTGGGGATAAAAATAGCACCTACCTCATATGAAAAGCACTTAAACTAGTGCCTGGTATATGATGAGTGCTTAATAAATGATAGCTATTCATAATAATAATATTATTATTACTTGTATACCCATAATAATATTATTATTATGAATAGCTAACATTTGTTACATATTTATTATATACCAAGCAGTAGTCTAAGTGCTTTTCTTATTATTATTACTTGTATACCCATGGGCTTCCCTGATGGCTGAGTGGGTAAAGAATCTGCCTGCAATGCAGGAGACATAGGAGACAGGGGTTCAATCCCTATGCTGGGAAGATCCCCTGGAGAAGGAAATGGCAACCCACTCTAGTATTCTTGCCTGGAAAATCCAGTGGACAGAGGATCCTGACAGGCTACAGTCCATGAGGTAGCAGAAGGGTCAGACATGACTTAGTGACAGGGAAGAGCTCTATACCCATACCAAATTCTGTCAAATCTTTAATGTTCTATTATATTTTCCTTGGATCTTTTCTCTCTTCTTTTATTGGTGGACATTTAAGTTGTTGGTTTTTCCCTGTTACAGTATTTCACTTCTCTAAGGTTCACACCCAACATGGAATTGCTGAATCATAAAAGAGATATATCCTCAATTTCACTAAATATTTCTAAATTGCTCTCTGAAGAGGTTGTACCAATTTACAGTCCCACCAGCAGTTACAGTTCCACATCCTCTCCAATGCTTGAAATTGCCTGACTTCAAAATTGGCTCAATCTGATGTATTCAATATATGAAAATATATTTAATTGTATTAAGTTTTTGTTCATTTGTTTATTGGCATTTTGGATTTCTTCTTCTGTGAATTGCCAGTTTATATCCATTGCCTCTTTTTAAAATTAGATTGTCTTTTCCTTGTTTGGGCTTCCCTTGTGACTCAGCTGGAAAAGAATCCACCAGAAATGCGGGAGACCTCAATTTGATCACTGGGTTGGGAAGATCATCTGGAGAAGGGAAAGGCTACCCACTCTAGTATTCTGGCCTGGATAATTCCATGGACTGTATAGTCCGTGGGGTTGCAAAGAGTCGGACATGACTGAGTGACTTTCACTCAGTTCCTTGTTTACTTGAAGGAGTTCTGTGTGTGTGCAGGTATAGACTTTGATGGTTATTTGCATTGCAGTTATTTTGTCTCAGCCTGTGGCTTGTCTTTTCTCTCCTTTTCAGCATCTTTTAGTGTTTAGGCATTTTTAAGTTTAATATAATTCATTTCATCACTTTTTAAAAATTGAATATAGTTGATTTACAGTGTTGTGTATCATTTTTAAATAAATAGTTTGTGGGTTTTGAGGTCTTTTTTAGGAAATCCCTTTCTACTCCCTCCTATATTTTGGCACTTAAAATTTTTGCCTTTTACCTGGAATTTATTTTTGTGCATAATATGAGTAGGAATCTAATTTTATTTTTCCATATGTGTAACCATTTATTGAAAATCCATTCTTCACCCAATAATACACCTATGTCATCTCTCATAAATCATTTCCATATACATATGGGTCTATCCTTAAGATATTTTTACATTTCAAGAATTTTATATTACATATGAGGTTTCTGAGCTCAGAAATATAAGTATAATGCAAATGGTAACACAGTCCACTGGCCTAAGTTCTAATAGCAGTAGTGAGCCATATGACTTTGGACAAGTCACCTCACTCTGTAGGTCTCATCTTCAGTGTGCATTGACAGACTTTATCTCTTAACTTTTTTGGGTCACCAACCCCGTATTATGCACAAAAATAAATTCCAGGTAAAAGGCAAAAATTTTAAGTGCAAAATTATGTGTGTATTTTTCCCAGAAAAATAACTACACACATAATTTTGCATGTAATTTCAGGGTGCTCATGGAAATAGGGTCCCCACAGCTTTAGCATTTTCTAATTGTACTTATAATTGAGGCATTAAAACATGGATATACTATTTTGCTTTTGAATTAAAGAAAAATTCATTTTTAAGTTGGTCTTCCCAGTTCTGGATATCAGCTGGCATTTGGTCTTTAGCTTAAGCGTATATAACAAAAGCAGGCACATTGCTCATTGATAATGTATAAGATAACTGACAATGTATGTTGCTGCTGTTGCTGAGTCGCTTCAGTCATGTCCAGCTCTGTGTGACCCTATAGACGGCAGCCCACCAGGCTCCCCCATCCCTAGGATTCTCCAGGCAAGAACCCAGGAGTGGGTGGCCGTTCCCTTCTCCAGAATTGACAGTGTATCAGTTCAGTTCAGTTCAGTTCAGTCGCTCAGTCCTGTTCTACTCTTTGCGATCCCATGAACCGCAGCACACAAGGCCTCCCTGTCCATCACCAACTCCCAGAGTCCACCCAAACCCATGTCCGTTGAGTTGGTGATGCCATCCAACCATCTCATCCTCTGTCATCCTCTTCTCCTCCTGCCCTCATTCTTTCCTAGCATCAGGGTCTTTTCAAATGAGTCAGCTCTTCTCATCAGGTGGCCAAAGTATTGGAGTTTCACGTTCAACATCAGTCCTTCCAATGAACACCCAGGACTGATCTCCTGTAGGATGGACTGGGTGGATCTCCTCACAGTCCAAGGGACTCTCAAGAGTCTTCTCCAACACCACAGTTCAAAAGCATCAATTCTTTGGCACTCAGCTTTCTTTATAGTCCAACTCTCAAATCCATACATGACCACTGGAAAAACCATAGCCTTGACTAGGCGTACCTTTGTTGACAAAGTAATGTCTCTTCTTTTTAATATGCTGTCTAGGTTGGTCATAACTTTCCTTCCAAGGAGTAAGCGTCTTTTAATTTCATGGCTGCAATCACCATCTGCAGTGATTTTGGAGCCCTCAAAAATAAAGTCAGCCACTGTTTCCACTGTTTCCCCATCTATTTGCCATGGAGTGATGGGACCAGATGCCATGATCTTAGTTTTCTGAATGTGGAGCTTTAAGCCAACTTTTTCACTCTCCTCTTTCACTTTCATCAAAAGGCTCTTTAGTTCTTCTTCACTTTCTGCCATAGGGGTGGTGTCATCTGCATATCTGAGGTTATTGATATTTCTCCCAGCAATCTTGATTCCAGCTTGTGCTTCCTCCAGCCCAGCGTTTCTCTTTTTTTTTTTTTTCAGCCCAGCGTTTCTCATGATGTACCCTGCATAGACGTTAAATAAGCAGGGTGATAATATACAGCCTAGACGTAGTCCTTTTCCTGTTCGGAACCAGCTGTTGTTCCATGTCCAATTCTTAACTGTTGCTTCCTGACCTGCATACAGGTTTCTCAAGAGGCAGGTCAGGTGGTCTAGTATTCCCATCTGTTTCAGAATTTTCCAGTTTATTGTGATCCACCCAGTCAAAGGCTTTGGCATAATCAATAAAGCAGAAATGATGCTGTGAAAGTGCTGCACTCAATATGTCAGCAAATTTGGAAAACTCAGCAGTGGCCACAGGACTGGAAAAAGCCAGTTTTCATTCCAATCCCAAAGAAAGGCAATGCCAAAGAATGCTCAAACTACCGCACAATTGTACTCATCTCACGCGCTAGTAAAGTGATGCTTAAAATTCTCTAAGCCAGGCTTCAGCAATATGTGAACCTCGAACTTCAGATGTTCAATCTGGTTTTAGAAAAGGCAGAGGAACTGAAGATCAAATGCCAACATCCGCTGGGTCATCAAAACAGCAAGAGAGTTCCAGAAAAACATCTATTTCAGCTTTATTGACTATGCCAAAGCCTTTGACTATGTGGATCACAATGTATAAGATAATATATAAGAACTGTGAATGAGCTTTGTTCAGGAGACTCCCTGAAAGCATCCTAGCCAACCCTGAGTGGTCTGTTCTAAGCATGATTGTTTCTTAATGTTGTCTACAAAATTCAGACCCAGCTAATATTTATCCTATGCACTAACCCGCCTAACTTTAGTCAGAAGTTCCTCCTATTGTGTCTGTGCTCCTTCTACACTGATGGACCCTCTATGTTTTCATGTCACCTGTACACTCAGGTGTACAGGTAACTTCTTGGAGCACCTGTGATCACTGATGTCATTTTGTTCATCAGCTTTCTCTCATTGGTATGCTTGCTGTAACTGGGGCTTATCATGAGTAACAGAAGCCATAGTTCTGACCTTCTATGAGAGAAGTCCCAGAGTCCCTGAGAGGAATCAGATTTCTTGGTGGGTCTGGCTCTTCTAACTTAACTGCGGAGTTAAATGAAATCTCTAAATTTAGAAGAAACACAGCATCTGAAGCAACTTAGCAAAATTATATTATACTGACCATTTGTGCTCCTGAGTGACATGCTGTAGACTAATGCAACATTCTTTTTTTTCTTTTTTGCAACATTCTTAAAACTAAACTTTCATAAGCTACCTCATGCTTTGTATGTGATTATGTGGACGCTCTTTTTCACTCTGTTTCCTTTACTCTCTAGTGGACCTGATTGGCGGCTACAACATTGGCACCATCAGCCATGAGAGTCGTGTGGATTGGCTGGAACTTAATGAGACTGGGCATAAGCTTCTCTTCAGGGACCGGAAACTTCGTGTGAGAAGGGTTATTAAGGCCTTAACCACTGACTGGTCCATAAAGGATGTGGTACTAGCTGCCACTAGGGACAGTGGGAGGCAGAACGGCAAACATGATTTCTTGGGGCTGTGCCACAAGCATAGCGAACAGCACAGAAGGATCAACATTTTTTACGTCTAATATCACCACACATCCCATTTTACCCTGAGAGGTTGTATCATACAGGCACCAAAGTCACGAGGAGAATTTGGGAGTTGATGTGTCTCTCACTATTCACAAATCTGTGACTTCATGAACCATCCTCACCCCACACCCCTGCATTCCCCTTGCTCAGCACCCAGCTGACCTTTCCCACACCTACTGCTCCAGGGCTCTTCGACCACACTTGCCTGACTGCACTGATGCTGGCCTGAGGACAGCCTCCCCCAGCCCTGTATTCATTCTGATCTCTGTGGTATCGCCCGTGAGTTTGACCTCAGGGACTACCTGGTGATTTTTCATTTCATTTTCACTGTGATGTAAAAGCCACATCACATATTTCCAGGCCATTTAATTTGTCTCATGACCTTATTTTTGTAATCCAGACCGATAACTCTGGCCCAGAGTTCTTCTAGGAATGAAAGTCTGACCTGCACCTAACTTAAATTCCTAGGGTGTAGCCCTTTGCTCTTTTGGTCATCTCTTATTTGGCCAGTGTCAGAATATACCAACTGAGCATGAACTTGAAGGGTTTATGGTTGAAGTTCAGTAAGCTTTGAAAGTCAGCATGTACCTGACCAGTGGGCTAGCTCACCACATTTCCCCATTAGGAAATGGTCCAGATGGGAAGACACCCACATCTTTTCTTAATTGTGTATCTACTTCTTCTTCCTCCAGTTGCATCTATATGATATTGAAAGCTGCTCTAAGACGATGATCCTCAACTTCTGCTCCTACGTGCAATGGGTCCCAGGAAGTGATGTGCTGGTGGCTCAGAACCGAAACAACTTGTGTGTGTGGTACAACATTGAGGCACCTGAGAGGGTCACCACGTCCTCTATCAGGGTATGTCAACATCAGGGCACCTCACACGTAGTGTGAAACTCTGAAGGCTGCTTGGTTTCTCTGCCTGCCACCCATAACCTCTCTGATGGAGTTGGCAGGTGACACTTAGACTGCTTCCCACAGTGGTCTGGGCCCCAGAGCCATCCTCGTTCAGATTCCTGACATTATATTAGATCCTCAGAGTACTGGTCCCTATTATAGTGGGAATTCACCAAGTCGAATTGTGGAGTTCCCTTAGACTGGAAGATCCCCAACTGAGGAGGAGTTCCATATCACACCTCCTTATGTGCTGATTCTCTGTTACAAGCCATTCAGAGTTCTGTTTTTTTCAGACTGCTGATCACACCCTCTGTCTTACCCCATGACAACATCACACACACAGTAATATCCCAAATCTGGGAGGAGCCTATGGAAACAGAAAAGAGGCCCCTGTGCTAGGCTAGGATGACTGCCGCGGTTTAAATAGTAGATTAGACAATGATGAAAGTGAATTGATGAACTGAAAGATGTATCTTAAGAAATTATCCAAAATGGGAGGGGAGTTTGGGGGAGAATGGTGTACTTTAACCCAAGGATATTACCATAGATGGGAAATTTTTATCTGCCTGAGAGAAGTGTCAGAAAAACAGAGAGTACAGTCATTCCCTCAGGGTGTGAGCAGTAGGGTTGGATGAGGGTGGGTCTTTTCTGCAGTTGAGCCTGTGGCAACACTTACCTGGAATTCTGGTGGGGTGGGGGGATTGAATTTTTACAGGGTGATGTTGTAGGTCTCGAGCGAGATGGGGGAAAGACAGAGGTGATGGTGACCGAAGGTGTGACTACAGTTGCCTACACCCTGGATGAGGGCCTTATTGAGTTTGGAACAGCCATTGATGATGGCAACTACACCCGGTGAGACATGAGGCTGATAACCAGCACGGTGGTGGGAAAGTCTGGGTCTGAGGACCTGCCTGAGGTGGGTAGTAAAACCAGTCATGTCTGAAAAGGACTTGGTGGTCCTGGGAGGAGATTAGACAAAAAGGGCAAATAATTGCCTCCCCCATCCTCTTCCTGCCCCATCACCAATATTCCTTAGTGTCTTCCTCATCTTGGACTCATTCCTTGTGCTTTGCTTCCTTCCCTCTCCAGGGCCACAGCCTTCTTAGAAACTCTGGAAATGACCCCAGAAACAGAAGCAATGTGGAAAACCTTGAGTAAGCTGTCACTGGAAGCAAAGCAGCTTCACATTGCTGAGAGGTGAGCCGGGCTTTGGAACCTAGGTGCCAGGCAGCTTGGAGGGAGAGATGGCCACACAGTGTCTTCCCCATGGGCTGCTCCTCCCCAGGGTTAGGGCACCTCTTGCCTTCCCATGCCAACAGAGAACCCTTCCACAGTGCAGTTATTCCAAACATCCTCCCATCCTAGAGTATTAGAGTATGGCTTTTATTTATTTAAAAAATTTTTTTTTTTTAAAATTTTATTGGACTATAGTTGCTTTACAATGTTGTGTTAGTTTCTTGCTGTACAGCAAAGTGAATCAGGTATTCATGTACATATACATAAATCCCCTCTTTTTTAGATTTCCTTCCCATTTAGGTCACCACAGAACACTGAGTAGAGTTCGCTGAGCTACAGTGGGCTCTCATTAGTTATCTGTTAGATTAGATCCATTACTAGTGTATATATGTCAATCCCAATCTTCCAATTCATCCCATCCCCTCTTCTTCCTTTGGTAACCATAAATTTGTTCTCTACAACTGAGACTCTATTTCTGCTTTGCAAATAAGTTCATCTCTACCATTTTCTAGATTCTACATATAAGCAATAGTATATGATATTTGTTTTTCTCTGACTTACTATAAGAGTATGTCTTTTATTGTTTTCACTCCCCCATCTTGTAACTAGGTGCCGCTTCCAAGTGTTTAACGCTCCTACCCTACAATCTATGTGTTGATGTGTATATTCCAGTAATGGTATAGGAGTGTAATTAACAGGAAAAACATGGGACTCCAGACTCTCCTATTTCAAATCTTGATTCCATTTACCAACTGTGTAACTTTAGAGAGATTAACTTAACCTTCTCAAGCCTTGGCTTCTCCATTTTCTTTATGAAATGAGGATAATAACAGTATTCACCTTACAGGATGGTAAAGAAGAGTGGCAGAGTGGCGGTGATAGGGGAGACTTAGTGAAAGGATCTGTGCAAAGAGCACAGACTGGAAGTGCTCATTAAACATCAGCTGCTGTGGCTTTGGCAAGGATTCATCCTTGGTCCCTTTTATCCCGTCCCCCAAGAGCTAGACTCACTGCAAGTCATAGGGACAGTGATCCAGGGTTTTTATAACATACCCCAAATCTCTTATTTGTTCAACCCTACTGTCTCCACCCTAGAACAGACCACCATCTCCTGCATACAGTGGTGCAAAAACCTCTTAATTCTTAATTAGAAACTGCTACTTAGACTCCTACAATCCTTACAACCATAACAACTGTGGTAGTTTTTTAAAAACATAAATTAGATTAAATCATTTTCTTGCTTTTGTACTTTGTATAAAACACAAACTCCTAAGGCCCCACAAGATTTGACCCCGCTTCCTTCTCATATCAGGTGCTTGCCCATTAGTCTCCAGCCACACAGGCATCCTTTGTCCCTTTGAGCACACCAGGCTCACTCTTGCCTTGGGCCCTTTATACTAACTTCTCCCTCTGTCTGGAGTAATTTTTCTCCATCTTGCCATGCTCTTTCTTGGATTCAGGTCTCAGCTCAGATGACAGCTGCTGGAACAAGCCTTCTCTGACAACCAACTTAAATAGTCCCCTTAGTTTCATTTTCCATTATTTCAATTAATCTTTGTTTATTTGTTTACTAATTATCTGTTTCGACTAGAAAGTAAGTTCCCTAAGAGCCAGGCCCTCATCTTTGTTTTTGTGTCCCCAGTGGACCCCTTTGTGTCCCCAGTGGCAAGAACAAGTGCCTGGCATATAATAGATGCTCATCATATATCTGCTAAACCAATGAATTAATGGTGATTCTATAATAATATTATTATTGTTATTGCTTCCATACTTTAGGTGCTTTTCTGCTTTGGGACATGTTGCAAAAGCTCGGTTCCTCCATGAAACCAATGAGATTGCAGATCAAGTGTCTCGGGAATATGCAAGTATTCTCCTCCTGATTCGTTCACTTTTTTGAGCTGAGATTTCTCTTGGCACTCAGACCCACGACTCTTAGCTTTCCAGCCATGGCTAATTTCCTCTACTCTGCCCTCCCCATCGCCACCTTCAAGTCAGGCCATTTTGGAGTTGTTTGCCAAACCTCAAGCCTCTAAGCCCCAAGTTTTCAGCTTCTTAAGCCTTTAGCCTCCACATCTCTCTGACCTTCCTGTCTCCTCTTACACAGACAGAATTGTTCCTGGGCACCAACAGAATAACCAGAACCTTGTTTTTTTCCACAGGGTGGAGAAGGAACAGACTCTTATCAGGTCCGAGCACGACTAGCCATGCTGGAGAAGAACTATAAGCTGGCGGAAATGATCTTCTTAGAACAGGTAATAGGAGCAGAGTAGCTGGATGGAAGAGGGGATCAGAGGGGAGAAAAGTGAGGCAAACTCAGAGGAAGAATGAGCGCTGATCAGCTGGGCTATCAGAGGCCTGGAGAGAAACTTTAAAAAGGTTTATACAGTGAATTTCACTGCTCCGTAATTTCCTCCTCTGGGTTCGTTCTGACAGTCACTTCTTTACTTCATAGAAAGTCTACCATCTCCTGCTGTTCTCCACAATTCTTGTGCATGGAGGTAGATCCCAATTTTGTGAGGCCCAAAGCTTATTCAGTTTGAGGAACCCTCTTGAAGAAAAGTTGCTTTGGAAGGAGCCTGTGCAAATAAGGTGCCCTGAAGTTTAAGCTTCTTTTAGTTTCATACTAAGGAGATGAGGCTTTCAACCCACACAGGCTGGCATCTCAGCCAGGCTGAGGAGAGCTTGCTCATTTCTGATCTTCGTGTCTTCCTGGTGTCCCTTCTCCCTCTGCCTAGAATGCCGTTGAGGAGGCCATGGACATGTACCAGGAGCTACACCGCTGGGATGAATGTATCGCTGTGGCTGAGGCCAAGGTACCAGTTCTGTCTTCCCCACAGTTGTTCAGAACTAGGGCCCACCAGTATCAGAAACCCTTCTTGTCAAGGGGCTGCAGGAGCTGGAACAGTGTCATAGTGCGGGGAGTTGGGCTGCTGGTGACTGGGAGGATTTCGGCTGTTACAGTTATGATGGGAAGCAGCAGGGCAGGAAGGAGGGGTGTGACTCCTGATTCTCTTCTGCTGCATGTCAGGGGCACCCGGCCCTAGAGAAGCTGCGCCGGGGTTACTACCAGTGGCTGATGGACACACAGCAAGAGGAGCGGGCAGGCGAACTTCAAGAGAGCCAAGGGGATGGGCTAGCAGCCATCAGCCTCTACCTCAAAGCTGGGCTCCCCGCCAAGGCTGCTCGGCTGGTGCTGAACCGGGAGGAACTGCTGGCTAACACGGAGCTGGTGGAGCACATCACCGCTGCCCTGATCAAGGGCGAGCTGTATGAACGGGTACCCTGGCTCCCAGTTCCCATCCCTTAGCCCCCAGAGCCCAGAGTCCTCTCCTACCCAGCGGCGTCTTGGAGTGCACAGCCCTCCCTGACCGCTGGCTGAATCCCCCGCCTTGGGGGTCTGACAGTTGATTTTTGTGTAGTAGGGGTATCTTTGAAGTAACATGGGATGTGTTAACAGGCAGGTGATCTCTTTGAGAAGATACGAAATCCACAGCGGGCCCTGGAGTGCTACTGTAAAGGCAGCGCATTCATGAAAGGTACTGGCCACTCCACAGTGTTGTGGACTCCTGCCCCAGCAGTCCCCTGACACCTGGCTTCAGGGATCCCCCATCCCTCCACCCTTCCCTTGTACTCCACGCCTCACTTCTCTGCCTCTCTGTGCCTGGAGCCTGTGCTGAGTGCCCTCTCTGTCTCTGGCAGCGGTGGAGCTAGCTCGGGTGGCCTTCCCAGCAGAAGTGGTGAGACTAGAGGAGGCGTGGGGGGACCACTTGGTGCAGCAGAAGCAGCTCGACGCAGCCATTAATCACTACATCGAAGCCAGGTGTGGTGGTCCAGGGGTGCAAAGGGCATTTGGACATGAGGTGAGAGGTGATGGGACAGGCAAGGGCACCAAGGCCTTACTAAAACAAGGGAAATCTCCGAATGTGGGTTGGAGTATGCTTGAGGTATCTCTACTTCCATCCATTTTCCTCTTTCCCCATACACATTTACCCCTTTTCCAACTACGCCAGGTGCTCCATTAAGGCAATTGAGGCTGCCCTGGGTGCCCGCCAGTGGAAGAAAGCAATTTATATATTAGATCTGCAGGACCGGAACACTGCGTCCAAATACTATCCTCGCGTGGCCCAACACTATGCATCTCTGCAGGAGTATGAGGTGAGGGACAGCCCCTTTCTGCAGCATGAAGCAGTACAGTACAGGAGGATGAGGAGAGAGCCCAAAAGAGGGAGTGGGGGCCACCTCACCAGATCCTTCTTACTGGGGCCCAACAGTGTTACCACCGTAAATGAAACACACCACCGTTTCATTCTGACATGACACAGAACCCTCTCCCAGACATATAAACCAGGTCTCTAGCATGAGAGATGCTTCAAGAGTAACTTCCAACATTAGCAGATGCAAACTATTATATATAGGATGGATAAACAAGGTCCTATTGTATAGCACAGGGAACTATATTCAGTATCCTGTAATAAACCATAATGGAAAAGAATATATATATAATATAAATATAATAACATAATATATATAATAAAAATATGTATATATAAAACTGAAGCAGAAATTAACATTGTAGATTAACTATACCTCAATAAAATTATTTAAAATTAAAAAAAAAGCATATCGCCAACATATTTACAGTATAGAATCGTCATGGACTGCAAAAACATGAAGCCATCTTAAGTTCAGTTCAGCTGCGCAGTCGCGTCCAACTCTTTGCAGCCCCATGGACTGCAGCACGCCAGACCTCCCTGTCCATCACCAACTCCCGGAGTTTACTCAAACTCCTGTCCATTAAGTCGGTGATGCCATCCAACCATCTCATCCCCTTCTCCTCCTGCCTTCAATCTTTCCCAGCATCAGGGTCTTTTCCAATGAGTCAGTTCCTTGCATCAGGTGGCTAAAGTATTTGAGTTTCAGCTTCAGCATCAGTCCTTCCAATGAATATTCACCACTGATTTCCTTTAGGATTGACTGGTTGGATCTCCTTGCAGTCCAAGGGACTCAAGAGTCTTCTCCAACACCACAGTTCAAAAGCATCAATTATCTGGTGCTCAGCTTTCTTTATAGTCCAACTCTCACATCCATATGTGACTACTGGAAAAACCATAGCTTTGACCAGACAGACCTTTGTTGGCAAAGTAATCTTAAACTCCCACTGTATTGTCCTCATACTGTTTGGGGCTGGTCTTTTATCGAAACAGAAGAAAGCCTGAGACACCTACAGTCACCCTGTCTTCTCTCTGACTGTACGCTAATGGAGTCCCAGGTTCTGCTCCCTCCCAGCTGAGGTTTGTTCTTTCCTCCTCCAGGCTGCTTTCACTCTGTCACTCTGATCTTTTGCCTCTCCCTGTCTCATCCACAGATTGCAGAAGAGCTCTACACTAAGGGAGACCGGACAAAAGACGCCATAGACATGTACACCCAGGCCGGCCGCTGGGAGCAAGCCCACAAGGTGGGCAACGGGTGACATTCATGAGAAGAGAATGTCTCCTTCATGGCCGTGTTGTCCCTTCCCCTAGTCGCCAATCTCCCCGCTTCACTGGGCTCCCTGAAAGCTGAGGAAGAGTACCAAAGTACAGTCTGGGTAACTGATGCCTAGCCAAAAGGAAAGGCAAGGATCATGAGAGGCTCTAGTTCCCAAACCTGCAATTCTGAAGAGAGCAGATGGCCTTGGGAGCTGGGAATCTGAAATACCTCTGCTGGAGCTCTAGTCACACTGGTAACTGTTCTCGTTCGTGCTCCCAGAGCCCAGTGGGTGCAGTAGGAGTAAGTTAGTGGGATTGGGTGCCCCCACCCAGCACAGGGCATCTCTGACCCTCCTGCCTTAGCAGAATGTAGTTCTTACTCTGCTCCTTATGGGTTTGGGATCCCTGAGCTGAGTAGGAGAGTGGCAGTAAACGAACTCCTGTGCTTATTGGGAAAGTTCAGAGTTCCTGTGAACACAGGCTTCCTTGAAGAAACCCCACTTCCCTGTCCGCTCTGTGTTGCCCTCTGCTTCCCTTGGGAATTAGTGCCTGAGGCTGCCCTGACCCTGTGTGTCTGCACAGCTGGCCATGAAGTGCATGAGACCAGAAGACGTCTCGGTGCTGTACATCACTCAAGCTCAGGAGATGGAGACACAGGGCAAGTACCGAGAGGCCGAGAGGTGAGCTGTGGCCCCAGGGGAGGTGTAGCGGGAGACAGGGCTTGAGGGCTGGGTCTGCAGATACGAGCCCTCTGCCCAGAAGGCAGGGACAGGATCCCTTAGGAATGACTCTCACAGCAGGAATCTGGGTCTAGGAGGCCACAGGTGTTTCTCCTGTCCCCAGGCTATATGTGACCGTGGAAGAGCCTGACCTCGCCATCAGCATGTTCAAAAAGCACAAGCTGTATGATGATATGATCCGCTTGGTAGGGAAGCACCACCCAGATCTCCTCAGCGACACACACCTGCATCTGGGCAAGGTGAGCCCTTCTCCTGCTGCTGCCCATCTCTCCCCCAAAGCAGCTCCATCTGCCCCCTCCCCATCCTGACTTGCCTCTCCCTCCCCAGGAGCTGGAGGCTGAAGGCCGACTCCAGGAGGCTGAGTATCACTACCTTGAGGCCCAGGAGTGGAAGGCGACAGTGAATATGTACCGGTCCAATGGGCTTTGGGAAGAGGCTTACCGGGTAAGGAGGTCTTCCCCTTACTGGGTAAGGATGTACAGAGTCCATCCATCCTGCTTTCCCACGCTCAAGTAACTATCTAATTTTAAACTGGTCATGGGTATGTTTGAAAAAAGTCCACACCTACACACAAAATTTCACATACAATTTTAATGGTTTATGAATGACCTGAAATCCATCCTTGGACCCTAATCAGGTGAATAGGGCTGAAATTTAGCCCTCTTCCTACTGCTCTGGGGGGTACCTGATCTTTTTCCAAGCTGAGGTCAAGTAAGTGATGATAAGGGAGCAGCCATGTACCCCTGTATCGGAGGGTTGCCAAGGGGCTTTGCCTTTCAGGTGGCCAAGGCTCATGGAGGAGTTAATGCCCACAAACACGTGGCCTATCTGTGGGCCAAGAGCCTAGGAGGAGAGGCTGCTGTTAGATTGCTCAACAAGCTGGGACTCCTGGAAGCTGCTATTGACCATGCTGCTGACAACTGGTGAGGCCCCAAGCCTTCTCTCTGGGGGCCCCATTCCAGACAGCCTCTATATAGAGAAAGAAAATTGTTGTATAACTGAAAAGCATTTCTAGAGGCTAAAGCAAGAGTGAAGAAATGTGGTAAGGAGAGATCCTTGGAAGAGCTTGATAGAGAGGCAAGAATGAATTAGTAATTCTGCTCCTGTTCCCCTGGGGGCTCAGAAGGGTGTTTAATCTTTGGCTGTTCTAAGGAGAAAGAGGGAAAGAGAACAATTTTTAAAGCTAAAATGCTCTAAGCCAGTAATTTACTGCTGAGTAATGTGTGATGTGAGTAAAGTGTGGGTCTCTCCAGTGGCTCAGATGGTAAAGAGTCTACCTGCAATGCCGGAGACTTGGTTTTGATCCCTGAGTTGGGAAGATTCCCCTGGAGAAGAAAATGGCAACCTACTCCAGTATTCTTGCCTGGAGAATCTCATGGACAGAGAAGAGCCTGGTGGGCTTTAGTCTATAGGGTCAGAAAGAGTTGGACATGACTGAGCAACTAAGCACATACATACACAGTGGAAATGTGATTCCATTAAATGCAAAATGAGCTTTTTTTTTAAATTAAGTTAAATTATTAATTTTCTGCAGTGTAGTTGATTTATAGTATTAGTTTCAGGTGTCCAACATGGTGATTCAATATTTTTTATAGATTACACTCCATTTAAGGTTATTATAAAACATTGGCTGTATTCCCTGTGCTGTGTAATGTATCCTTGTAGTTTATTTATACCGAATAGTTTATACCTTTTAATCTCCTATCCCCATCTTGCCCTTTCCCCTTTTCCTCTCCCCACTGGTAACTACTGGTTTGTTCTCTATATCTGTGAGTCTGTTTCTGTTTTTGTTATATTCATGTTTGTTTCATTTTTTAGATTTCATATATAAGTAATAACCTATAGTATTTGTCTTTGTCTGACTTATTTTACTACGCATAATACCCTCCTGGTCCATCCATGTTGTTGGAAATGGCAAAATTTCATTTTGTATTACTGAGTAATATTTATGTGTGTGTGACATCTTCTTTATTAGTTTATCTGTTGATGGACACTTGGTGGCTTCCATATCTTGGCTATTGTAAATAATGTTACTATGAACATTGGGGTTCCTGTATCTTTAGTGTTTTTGTTTTCTTCAGCTATATACCCAGGAGTATAATTGTTGGATCTTATGGTAGTTCTGTTTTTCAGTTTTTTGAGGAACCTCCAAACTGTTTTCCATAGTGGCTACACCAAATTACCTTCCCACCAACATTGCATAAGGGTTCCCTTCTCTCCACATCCTCACCAGCATTTGTTACTTGTAGATCTTTTTTGATGATAGCCATTCTGACAGATGTGAGTTGTTATCTCATTGTGGTTTTGACTTGCACTTCTCTGATGATTACTGCTGTTAAGCATCTCCATGTTTTCATGTTAGCCATCTGTATATCCTCTTTTGGAAAACATCTACTCAAGACTTCTGCCCAAAAGTGAGGTTTTCTTAAGCAAATGTTAAGAACACCAGTAGGAATCCTGCAATGAGTCAAATTGCTATGGGTGATTTTACTTGTTTCGGGAAGATTATTTTCCTGCTAGTGCAGCTGTGGCTCTGGGAGGTGGTGGAAGCACCAGGGGTCCTTCCTGCCTGTTGGTATAGTGCTATGCTTCTCTTATCATTTCATTGATTTTTTTTTTTCATTGATTTTTTAAAATCTGTCCCTTTTCTTCCCCTCAATCCTTGCCCTCTGTTTCTCTTCTCTTATAAAAGGAAGTATAGTGTAGACAAACCTTGTTTGCACCTCCCATTTCAGCTCCTTTGAATTTGCTTTTGAACTCTCTCGGCTGGCCCTCAAGCACAAAACCCCTGAGATCCATCTCCGATACGCTATGTACCTGGAGGATGAGGTATGGATGTGGTTCTTCCCCATTGCTTTTGACTCTGACCACAGAGCCCTCCTTCCCATGCCCTGGTCCACTGCTGCCAGGCATCCAGACCTTCTGTCTCACGGCTGCCTGGGGTGCCAGTCTCCTTCTCGTCGTGTATGGCTGTTTCCCTCTCCCTCTAGGGAAAATTTGAAGAGGCTGAAGCTGAATTTATCAAGGCCGGTAAACCCAAGGAAGCAGTCCTCATGTGAGTTACCCCATAAATTCCCTAATCCTGTCCGCCCAGACTCAGCCCCAGGACCGCTCATTGTCATTTTCACCTTCATCTAAACCTACTACCAATAATTCTTATCCCCCCTCAGTGACACGGTGGTTTGCCTCTCATCACTGAGGCCTCAGTCCTATACTCAGTCTCCTCTCTGTCCTCATCTGGGAACAGGTTTGTCCATAACCAGGACTGGGAGGCAGCTCAGCGTGTGGCCGAGGCCCATGACCCTGACAGTGTCGCCGAGGTGCTCGTGGGGCAGGCTCGGGGGGCCTTGGAGGAGAAGGACTTCCAGAAAGCAGAAGGGCTGCTGCTTCGGGCCCAGAGACCAGGCCTGGCCCTCAATTACTATAAGGTGGGGCAGCAGATTCAGGGGAAGAATCCCATGAGGGAGGGTGAGAGGTAGGAGAGCCCATAGAGCACTATACTGAACCCTGGTTTTGAGAAGGTTAACCCTAGGGGAGGGGGAGGAGCAGAGAGAAGGAGGAAAAGAGGTCCAAGGACCCAGGGACCAGCGGGCTATAGTGGTGGGCCTGTGTGCAGTGGGAAGCTGTCATGCTATCCTGATACCTGGAAATCTGAGCAGGAGGCTGGACTATGGAGTGATGCCCTGCGGATTTGCAAGGACTACGTGCCCGGCCAGCTGGAGGCACTGCAGGAAGAGTATGAACGGGAAGCTACCAAGAAGGGGGCCAGGTATGAAGCCAGGGCTCCAGGAAAGAAGGGGGCCAGCTATGAAGCCAGGGGACCAGGAAAGAAGGGAGCCAGATATGAAGCCAGAGTACCAGGAAATGTTGGCAAGACTGGGGGTGGGTCAGAACGTGCACACAGGCTCAGCCACACTGCCCCGCCCCTGTCCTGGTCACAAGGGCTCTCATCCACACAGGGGCATGGAGGGTCTGGTGGAACAGGCTCGACAGTGGGAACAGGCTGGAGAGTACAGCCGTGCAGTCGACTGCTACCTCAAAGTGCGGGACGCAGGAAGCAGCAGCCTGGTGGAGAAGTGCTGGCTGAAGGTGAGGTGCCACACCCGCCGGGCTCTGCTCCCCGCCTCCATTCACACCCAGCATTCCTTCTCAGACTTGAGTGCCTGATGGATGCTAGATCAGAATCTATGAAGGCTATAAAAAGGGATATAAGACAGAACCCAGAGAGACAGAAATTGGGGGAAGGTAGACTAACACGTGGCTCAGTTGGTTAATATTGCAGCTTAGTGAAGACGGAAGTTCACTAGTGAAGTTCAAGTAGAGTTCAGAGAAGGGTGAGATCTCTGTGGCCTGGAGGGGTCAGGGAGGCCTTGTGAGGGAAGAATAGGCCTAGGGCCTGAGTTGGAATGGTAAATCCAGATCCTGAAACTGGGCCAGATGGAGGCTGTGAAAAAGCAGAGGTCCCTCCTCCATTCAGCAGATTAAGCCTCTGGCAGATTAAGCCAAGCTAGTATGTTTCATCAATTCTAAGATGGATTCTTAGGGTCTTTGTGATGGGGATACATGTATATTTTAGTCATGTGCCTCAGA
Source organism: Cervus elaphus (assembly GCF_910594005.1). Classification (NCBI taxonomy): domain Eukaryota; kingdom Metazoa; phylum Chordata; class Mammalia; order Artiodactyla; family Cervidae; genus Cervus; species Cervus elaphus. The sequence continues at coordinate 33,709,956 of NC_057825.1, read as the reverse complement.
TGCAGGGAAATAGGGTATTAGAAGTTATGAAGGGGTGAGACTGATCAGCCCCTGAATAAAACGTTGTTGTGCAGATGCCCCTGCAGAATTTCCCAAAGGTTTGTGAGGCCTTGTCACTGAATAGCCCCTTGAAGTTGGAGGGGAAGGAAGTAGAAAGGACTGAGGTTGGTTATGAGAGTTTAGCAAGTTTTTTCAGGTATTAAGCATCTGCAAGCTGGAATCAAGATTGCTGAGAGAAATAGCAATAACCTCAGATATACAGATGACACCACCCTTATGGCAGAAAGCGAAGAAGAACTAAAGAGCCTCTTGATGAAAGTAAAGAAGAGAGTGAAAAAGCTGGCTAAAACTCAACATTCAGAAAACTAAGATCATGGCATCCGGTCCCATCACTTCATAGCAAATAGATGGAGAAACAATGGAAACAGTGACAGACTTTATTTTTAGGGGCTCCAAAATCACTGCAGCCATGAAATTAAAAGATGCTTGCTCCTTGGAAGAAAAGCTATGACCAACCTAGACAGCATATTAAAAAGCAGAGACATTACTTTGCCAACAAAGGTCCATCTAGTCAAAGCTATGGTTTTTCCAGTAGTCATGTATGGATGTGAGAGTTGGACTATAAAGAAAGCTTTTGAACTTTCTTTGATGCTTTTGAACTGTGGTGTTGGAGAAGACTCTTGAGAGTCCCTTGGACTGCAAGGAGATCCAACCAGTCAATCCTAAAGGAAATCAGTGGTGAATATTCATTGGAAGGACTGATGCTGAAGCTGAAACTCCAATACTTTGGCCACCAGATACAAAGAACTGACTCATTTGAAAAGATCCTGATGCTAGGAAAGATTGAAGGTGGGAGGAGGGGATGCACTGACTGATTCACTGACACGATGCACATGAGTTTGAGCAAGCTCTGGGAGTTGGTGAAGGACAGGGAAGCCTGGTGTGCTGCAGTCCATGGGGTTGCAGAGTCAGACTTGACTGAGCAACTGAACTGAACGGAAGCATCTGCTGTACCTTACTCTAGGGCATTGTTTACCCAGGTCTGTGCATGACTATACCTTCTTTAGGTTATTCAGAGAGTGGGCTTTCTGGATGGGAGCACTTTAAGCCTTGAAGGGTTTGGCAGGTAAAGAAGAAAGGCAAGAATAGGTGGGGAAAGACCAGGAGGATGCACATAGACTATAGCTGAAGTGGACTCTGTGGAAGTTAAAATCTGGTGAGGATGTCAGCATCACAGCAGAAACAGAGTGAGCTTCATGGAACACTTGGATTTGTAGAATTACTGAGTTTTAGGGTTGAAAGGGGTCTCCAAAATCATCTAGACCAACACTGTCCAGTAGATATACAATGCAGGTCACAAAGGTCTAAGTCATATATGTAATTTTAAAATTTTCTAGTAGCCACACTCAAATAAGTGTAAAGAAAAAGGTGAAAATAATTATATTCTGCTTAACCTATTATACCAAAACTATTATCAATATTTCAAGGCAAAATCAATGTAAAAATCTATTCGAGATTGTCTACATTCCTCTTTTCATACTAAGTCTTTGAAATATATAAGGTTAGAGCACATCTCAGGACTAGCCACATGTGACTCTGGCTGCTGTTCTGGACAGTACGAATCTAGACCAACCATCACTCTGATGGATGAAGAAACTGAAACTCAGAAATGCCCAACACAAATAGTTGCAGAATGTCCTGGGCTTCTGCTTTAGGGGTTTTTTCTCTACACCATGCTACCAGGGTTCTGTTTGTGACAAAGACCTTGAGAAACCAGTTTGTCAAAGGTGACAGAACCAAATGCAGTGCTCTCAGGCAGCAGTGAGTGTCTGAAAGAGGAAGAGCTGAGAGGAACAGTTAGGTCCTCTGATGGTCATGTAAAAGCTCTGATGGACCATGAGGCAGGATTTGCCCCACAGGGTGGAAGGTGAGGGAGAAGGCAAGAAAGTTGGCATCTGGAGGTAAAAATAGAGCAGGTCAAGGACCCCTGGGCAGTATTTGTCTCTCTGCCCACTTCTATCTTCTGTTCAACCACTCAGGCAGCTGAACTCTCCATCAAGTTTCTACCTCCCCCACGCAGTCTGGAAGTAGTTCGGGCTGTGGGACCCCAGCTGATTGGAATTGGAAAGCACAGTGCAGTAAGTAGGGCGCTGAGACAGAGCAGAAATAGATTCCACAGAGATGGGTAGAAGCCATGTGAAGTCGGGGGCGGGGGGTGGTCTCCTGGCAGGCTCAGCATGCACTTGTTTCCCCAGAGTTCCCAGAGTTCCCAGGAGGGAGAGGGGGGAAGAAGGAGAGAGAGACATCTCCAGTCTCAGATTTTCCCCTGTGCAGGCTGCAGAGCTCTATCTGAACCTGGACCTTGTCAAGGAAGCGATCGATGCTTTCATTGAGGGTGAGGAATGGAACAAGGCCAAGCGTGTCGCTAAGGAGCTAGATCCCCGGTAAGCTCATGACCCCTTCTCACTAGAAATTCTTTTACTTCCTTTTGTAAAGGCTGAGAGGAAGTTCTCATGGGACGGGTGTGCTTCTAGCGCTTTGATGTGTGAGCTTTCTGCGTGCCTTCACAGGTATGAAGACTATGTGGACCAGTGTTATAAAGAGTTCCTCAAGAGCCAGGGCAAAGTGGACTCGGTGAGACTGGCATAGGCAGCAGGAGGCGAGCACAGGGAGGCTCAGAGACTCTTTCCCTCTTCTTCCCTCGTGTAACTCTGTCTTTTTAACTGGTCCGTAGCTAGTGGGTGTGGACGTCGTGGCTGCTTTGGACCTGTATGTGGAGCAGGGCCAGTGGGACAAGTGCATTGAAACAGCCACCAAGCAGGTACTGGTCCCTTCCTCCCACGCCAGCCCCTCTGGGTATTTCCTCTGATTCCCCACCTGTCCCAGAGAGTGTCTCTCTCTTCCTCCAAAGCCCAAACCCCAAAGATCCCTAATCAGCATCTGAGAGCTCAGTCTTCACGCTCTGACATTGGGTCAGAGGCCTAGCTGGGCCTGGCATGCACATGCCCTTCGCCTCCTAAACAAATCCATGGCCTCAAGTCATGACCCCACCCTCACAGCCTGGTTTGACCCCAGCCTCCCCCTGCTTTTCCTGCACCCCTCAAACAGAACTACAAGATTCTGCACAAATACGTGGCATTATATGCAACTCACCTGATCCGGGAGGGTGGCTATGCCCAGGCACTGGCCCTGTACGTGCAGCATGGAGCCCCTGCTAACCCACAGGTACCAGCCTGCTCCTCAGGGTGAATGTTTCCCCAAAGAAATTCTTACCTTCTCCTCGACAACTGCTCACCCCACTCAGGATCTGTCTTTCAAAGGGTTCCTTAGTTAGAAAGCATCATGCCCAGAGACTCTGCCTAGGCTCTTCTGAACTGTACAGCTAACACAAGGAACAGTCTTTCAGAGCAGAGCCCTGCACACACCTCGAGGGCCTGACTAACTTCCTCCAGAGTGTGAACACCCCTCTCCTGTCTGAGCATCACAGCTCTCCGGGTGTTATGCCGTTAACACTGTGACTGTGCATTCACAGTCACACATCTGCCCACACCCACAGAGCACCAGTTAGGAAGAAATGGGTGTTTTCTTACCCTCCTTTCTCTTCCCTGAAAAACAGCACTTTCTCCAGCAGCGTCCCATAGCTCCTCCACATGCCATTTCCAGCCCAGTTTTCCTCTTTGGCCCCACTTCCCCTGACTTTCTCTTGTAGTTGTATTCCTCTTGCTCAACTCCCCTTCCCCCTCCACCTCCAGAACTTCAACATCTACAAAAGGATCTTCACTGACGTGGTGAGCTCTCCTGGGACCAACAGTGCTGAGGCCTATCACAACTGGGCTGACCTCCGGGACGTCCTCTTCAACCTGGTGAGGAAGCCGGGTGGACAGCAGAGCGGGAAGGCTGCTCAGTCCGCCTGGCCCTGCCCTCATCTCTCCTTTCACACCCAGAATCCTTCACCCTCGGGCTCTACCTTCCTCTCTCCAGATGGCTGACTATTGACCACTCTGTCCCTGGCACTCCTCTGATCCCCGACCCAGGCTGTGTGCTCTTCCCACTCTAGTGTGAAAACCTGGTGAAGTCCAGTGAGGCCAACTCTCCAGCCCACGAGGAGTTTGAGACCATGCTGTTGATTGCTCATTACTACGCCACCCGCTCTGCAGCCCAGAGCGTCAAAGAGCTGGTGAGATGGAGCAGGGAGGGGCACTCAGCTTCAAATGGCTGAAGCTGAATGAATGCAAGTTCAGGACACTCTCAAGCTTGGCCCACTTCTCTCCTAGTCTCTCTTCCATTTAAAGAAATCTTTAGCCCTTGCTGAGATGGTTTCCTTTCTGTATCCCTTTGACTGTCTTAGGCCTCTGTGCCCACACAGCTCCAGCCTCGTTATGCTCAAACATTCCAATTCCATGATTTCTGCATTGACCTCTTATAATAGATACATACTTTTAGCTTATTCATGATACTATATTGAGTTACTGTAGTTGGATGATGGAATTCTAGAGGTGGGAGGAAATAATCTAGGCCCAGTTCTCTTGTGCAAATGAAAAAAACTCAGAGCATGACCCAGAGCAATTTAATATTGATCGTTGATCTTCTGGTTCCATGGCTGCTTTAGTTATAAGATCATTGGTCTGGTAGGTCAGTCACTACAGTGCCAGAATCGTAATGCTTTGACTTTAATTCACAGGAAACTGTAGCTGCCAAGCTTTCTGTTTCACTCTTGCGTCACACCCAACTACTACCTGCAGATAAGGCCTTCTATGAAGCAGGCATTGCTGCCAAGGTGAGCAATGGGGCCAACCAAGGGTGGGGCTGAGAGAAGGAAGTAAAAGTTGGAAGGTAGACTGTCCCAGCTGCTCAAGTTAGAGCAGAGCTGAGTGTGGGCCTGATGTCGTGGAAGATACCATTTTCCTCCATCTTCCTGGATTCTGCCCCCTGCATCCTGGAAAAACAACCGCCAAGGCCAGCTGCTCACTCCTACTGGCAGCATTTCTCTGTTGCAGGCAGTTGGCTGGGAGAACATGGCCTTCATCTTCCTCAACCGCTTTTTGGATCTGACTGATGTGAGTAGGGCAGTTGTGCCCAGAAGTTGCAAGGTTTGGCCTGTCACAAGCTGTGCCCATCTCATGGCTGCCTGCTCTGCCATAGGCAATTGAAGAAGGGACCCTGGACGCCCTTGACCACTCTGACTTTCAGGACACAGACATTCCCTTTGAGGTGCCACTCCCAGCCAAGCAGCACGTCCCGGTAAGGGCACAGAAACAGGAGGCCTCACAAGCAGGAGTCCTCACTGGAAGGGAGGACACTCTTAAGGATGGTCCTCCCAACACTCTAATGGCGTCAGTCAGCAATGTCTTTGGAAGGGCCCCAGCCCTCACTATTCCTTCAGTGAAAGTAGCAGCAGAGGAAAAAGCTAAGGCTGCAACTGGCTGCCAACGCAAGGAGTTTCATTTGTGGGTGAAAGATGGTACATGGGATGACAGCTTAGCAAACCCCTTCCTTACCACCCTCCACTTGCCCTGCCCTGTGTGAAGCTGCTCTGTCCTTCCCAGGAGGCTCAGCGAGAAGAGGTTCGAGACTGGGTGCTCACGGTCTCAATGGACCAGCGGCTGGAGCAGGTTCTACCTCGGGATGAGCGTGGGGCCTACGAGGCTTCCCTGGTGGCGGCCAGCACTGGGGTTCGGGCCCTGCCCTGCCTCATTACAGGTATAGAATGCTAGAGCACCATATTCTGTGCTGGGTGGAAAGGAGAGGGAAACAGCAGGATCAAGAGACTGTTTTGCTGTGATCAGTAAAGGATGCAGAAGACAAAAACATCCTACTTTCTATCCCTCACTTTGCTCTTTGTTATTCCCTCTCAATCCCTCTCATACTCCAATTCATCTTTTTCTCTCCCTCCAACCCCCAGGATACCCCATTCTGAGGAACAAAATTGAATTTAAGCGGCCAGGGAAGGCAGCTAACAAGAAGAACTGGAACAAGTTCCTTATGGCTATCAAGGTTAGAGAGGAAGGCTTGAGGGAAGAGGGCAGGGAGAACAACACTGAAGGCCAACCAGCACCAACCACTGGGGTGGTGTTGGGAGCGGGGTGGACTGTTAAGAAGGCAGGTGCAGGCCCCACAGCCTGCTCCCCACACTGAGATGGAGCTGGTTTTCCTTATATCGGGAATGTTCTTCCCAGTACTGCTGAGTCCCTCTCATGCTCTTGTTTGCTCACAGACCTCCCACAGCCCCGTGTGCCAAGACGTGCTGAAGTTCATCAGTCAGTGGTGCGGGGGGCTGCCCAGCACCAGCTTCTCTTTCCAGTAACTGGGAGAGTCAGTAGGTTCCATCCTTCATTAAAGTCTTGTAAGTAACCGAGACCACTGTATTCTTTGAACAAGGTCACCCCCAGCACTAGCCCAGCACCCCTTTCCCCCAAAAGGAAACATAATCAAATAGAAGAGACATCCTTTTATTACAGTTGTTACTATATAAACATATCCTAGGGGTCAGTGGAAAACCCTTGTGGACAGAGCCTTCGGACCTGCACCTGCTTGACAGAAGGGAGAGCCTGGTCAGAGGGCCAGCAGCATAGCAAAGGACTCAACCCAAAAGGGCGTGCTCCCTACCACTGCCCTCTCCCAGGCCACAGTCCTCCTGGCCCATTACCTGGCCCTAAACCCAACTTTTCTGTGAGGTCCGGATGTCTCGCGTTTGGTCCAGTAGCTGCACATTTTCCTGCCATTTACGTTTAGGAAATTCAAACTCTGTCAGCTCCTCCAGCTACAGAAGAGGGCAGGGTTAGTGCTCCAGCCCTCAGCTGTACCATCCAGTCTCTTCCACACAGTCTTGTGTTGAATGAACCCTTGCTGTTCATCTTCCTTACCTGCTCCTGCAGCCCATCCTTCCTACAGGGCCCTACCCCACGCAGGGTGAGCGCAGCCACACAGCAGTAAGCAGAGAGAGCAGCCTCGGCTGCAGACATGAACACAGAAGGGATCCAGAGAGCCAAGGCTGTGTCCTAAAAGGTGAAGGAAGGGCGGGAGACAAGAAGAGGAAGCCGGGCAGGAGTGGCAAATGCTGGCGATTAAAGGGCAGTACCTAGGCTCTGTGGACCGCAAAAAGGCTGGGGAGAGAACTGGACTCACATAGATTTTCGTGGGGTCAAAGGGGCAGTCAGCATGTCCAGACCCCTGGTCCAGCGGTACCAAAGGATCCAGCAGTCCTGGGTGGCAGTCGGCAATGAGACGGCGGCCGCCATTGGCCACAGTGAGGGACACAGCGAGGAGGAGGCCCAGGGAGCAGGCAGCAGACAAGAGAAGGTTCACCAGCGCTAGCGCCAGCAGGGCCCAGTGCTGGCAGGGGCAGGAGGTCAGGGTGAGCAGCCTGGGGGGTGGCTGCCTCGCCCACTGACCAGACACCTCGGTTACTCTTATTTGGGGCTCCCTCTCCCACTAAAGACGAAGCTGAATCAGCCCCCCACTCCCACCCCCACCCCGCTTCCCTGCCACCAGGCCTCCTCCTCAAAGTTCCAGAAACCTCACCAGTCGTGGGCGAAAAAGATTCCTGGACGCCAAAAGGGCCACAAGTCCCAAAGAAACGCTCTGGAAGAAACGAAACCTGAGGCCCGCGCCGCTAGGCGGCCCCCACCGCCCGCGCCCCGGCCCCGGCTCTCCCCGCCCTGCCCCGCCGCGCTCACCAGCAGCCCTGAGCCCACGGAGATGACATTGGCGGTGGTGTACTCCGGGGTGACGGCGCCGCGGGGGTTGGCCACGTGCCGCAGGACGGTGCCGTGCAGCACGGCCCCCAGCAGCAGGTTCACGTGGCCCACCAGGATCAGCGCCAGGCCCACCCGCATGAGCCGCCGGGGGCCCCGGGCCGCATCTGCAAGGCACGGGCGAGGGGCAGGATGAGCCGGCTGAGGAGCCGGAGGCCCCGCACGGCCGCCCCAGGTCGGCCACAGGCCCGAAGGTGGGTCCAGGGTGGGCCCTCGGGGATGAAGACCGGAGGGGCCGGAAATTACCGAAAGCGCAGAGGCGGCGGCACTTCATCCGGTCCATTGGCGCTCGCCGCGGGGCAGCTCTTACCTGCCGGCCCCGGCTCCGCCCCCGCGCCCCAGCTGGCTCCGCCCGCCCGGCACACCTGCGGTCCGGCCTCCGCGCCCCCTGGCGGACAGCGGGACACACAACACACACACTACGCGCGTAGCAAAAAGTAGACTTTTATTACAGCAGCAACTGAGGCGAATCGAATGGCCCCCCGGGGCCACCCCTGCAGCACCACCCTTCTCTCCCGCCCCGTCCGCCCCAGCGGGATGGTAGAACTCAGCTCCCCGCACCAGTGCGCCTCCTTCCACACAGGCTGGGCGGGAGCGGCATTTCGGCTACTAGCCCCCGACTAGAAGGCGGCTGCTGAGAAGGCCAAGGCCCAGGCCCACGTCTGTGCAAAACAAGTAAACAAAGTGCAGAGGGATGGAAGAGAAGGGGAGGGCTGGGGAGGGTGATGCTCAGAACCAGGGAGCCCAGAGCCCTCCTGAATAACAGAGGAGAGCGGGGCTTCACGGGGGTAATACTGACTGGGGGGCGGGGCGGGAGCCGCAGCCTCTCCAGAGGCCACAGCGCGGAGGAGGGGCCGGCCGAGTGGCTCTAAGAGGAGACGGTGACAGCGGCTGAGTTGAGGGTGCTGTTCCTGGCGAAATTGAACTTGTTCAGGGTCTCCTCCAGCAGAGAAGTCAGTCGGCTCTGGTCAGCCTGGAAGGGAAGGGCTCAGTGAGCTCCGGCCGAGAAGACAGAGCGGAGGGGCCGCCCTACCCCGGGCGGCGGAAGGCAGATGCCTCACCTCACTAATGAAGCCCAGCTGCACCAGCTCAGCCGCCAGCTCCGGGATGTTCTCATCTGACAGAGAAACAGGACAAGGTGAGCACAGCGCGCGAGTGAGGGGCACGGGGGCCCTTCCAACAGCCCCAGCCAGGTGACCCTGGCTGGGACACAAAAAACTGTCAAATCAGATCCACCCTCCAGATTTACGGGCGAAGATACTCATTCTAAGTGAGTCCGCGTGTTGCTGCCAGGTCACCTTCCCCACCCCTGAAGGTGTCCCTCACAGGTGAGGCTCACAGACTCTCCATCCTCTGAGGGACAGGAGAGACTCACTTGGCATCAGGTCACAGCTCAGGTGCCGGTTCAGTTTGTCCTCCAGCTTCAGCAGAAGCGTCAGCTGGAGAATAGGACAGTCAGAAAATGAGGCTCCCCTTCCCCACCCTCTGGCCACCCAGTGCTACACAGCCCTGGGCTCTGAGCCTTACATGGTGTTTGACTCCCTCCTCCACCGACTCAATGTTGCACTGCATCAGCACTACCTAGGGAGAGGAGGCAGAAAGGGTCATTAGATTAGAGACCAGTGAGCAAAAAGCCCCCAAGAGCTGGGGTTTCCAGCCCACAGGACACGGGTGCCAGGGAGCAGACACACATTCCTGTCTTTACAGGACAAAGCCTTATTTGACATGTCCCTCTCTACTACTCCCACACAACCATACCTTGCGGGTCTCCACCTCAGCCGGCTCGGGTGTTGGAGTCTTGACAGAGGGGGGCACCACAGGTGATGTCACCTCCTCCTGTTGCGGCTGCTGGGGCCGAGGCAGCCCAAAGGCTGTCAGGGGGTAGATCCCATTCCTAAATGGAGATCAGACAGGTCAGATGGGCTCTGGACACCTTCAGATACCCACCCCTACCTCCTAAAGAAGTTTTTTTTTCTTATTCTTCTCTCACCTGACATCTTCAAGGAATTTATCCAGTTCCAGAGCTGGAGACTGAGAGTACCTGGAGAAAAAAAAAAGAAGATGGAAGGAGAGAAGCAAAACAGCAGGTTCAACCATTCCCAGAGAAAGGACAGTTGACAGAAACCTCCAGATGGGAGTGACTGATCCGTCCCTTTCAGAACCTATCAGTTAGTCACTCACAGAGTCTGAACTGGTTCTCTTCCTGGTCCTGCAGGGATTTCAGCCAGTACAGCACTGGTATCCATGTTTTTGGTGATCTCCTCCAGAGCATTCTCTGGGATCATGTCTGGAGGGCAAGACGGAATGGGAAGTTATGGAAGAATAGTTCAGATTAATATTATAGAGGGCACAGGGGTCCGGGGGGAGGGTGGGAAAGAATCCTTTTGGAAGTAGAAGAGGAAAGAGAACATGCTAGTGAGAGTTACAAGGCTCCAGACTGGAAAAAAAATTCCTAGGAGGGTCAAGAGGACTCACGCTGGTGTCCCACAATGCAGTGGGCAGCAAGGAGTTTGAGCGAGGGCACTTCGAACAGTGCTGGGTGAAACAGAAGTTCTCTGGCTGTTGGTCTGCGAGCAGGTTCAGACTGCAGGCACTTTTGAATGAACTCCTAGAAAAGGGAACAAGGGAGTGGAGCAGGCATCTGGTAAGCAGCCCACTGTGTTTGTCTTATCTCTCTCACTATATCTAGCACAAGACTTTGTTCATACTAGGTGCTCAGCACGGGCTAAGGCAACAAATTTGAAAAGACTTTGAAAACTATAATGTATTATATATGAAATATCATTCACTGTCTTTCTGGTTTAAATTATTTTTTTTGCTTCCTAGCCACAAGCTTTCTCTTTCCTTTGCTGTTCAAACTTATGATATCTTTTTCCTTATTTTCTATCTCTCTGCTTTATTAGCCCACTCACTGCCTACCTTCTTCTCCAACTCTCGCCAAATTTACCTCTCTCTTTCCAAACTCATCCACTGTGGACAGTAATATTCACCATCTTTTTATTTCCCAAACCTACTATCACAATTTTCTTTGTCTACTACATCATTTATTCACTGGATTTCCCCATGTTTATCTAACCCCTACTTATTTACCTCTCTTGGGTCCCATGACAATTAACCTGCTTTCCTCCTTTCCCTGTGGAAGGCCAAAAAGCCATATACCTTTTACTTGAACATCACACCCTGAAACTGAACTAGAAACTTATTCCACACTAGCCTCAAGATTCCCACTACTTTTCCTTCTTTTCTCTTTGGTCCCTTTTAAATGCCTATAATGACTTACAAACTAACCTCCTCTTTGGACCTTTCTTTCCAGACTCTACTCACCGTATCTATTACCTGATTCAAAACCCTTATATCCTTCCAATCTTAGCTCATTTATTTCAGGGCACTTTCCCTAACTAAAACTACATAAATATACAACCTCAAATGACTGGTTTGAGAAACTCACACCGATTAATTTGTTTAAAAATATCAAGATGGTTGTTTAAGAGTATGTATCAATTACTTGAGGTAACCATCAAATCAGTTTGCCTTCATGTAGAGACACCTAAGTTAACATACCACCTTAGGACTCAACCTTATTATCCATCTTAAACCCCTGACCTGAGAGAGAATGTGTATGTGTATCAAAAACACCTAGGGAAATGCTCACTACTTTGCCTTTCTGCTTTATATTCTCTTGCTCTTAGAAGAGAGTATATTCCCAGTGGGTGAAATTCACTCGTGTCTGACTCTCTGCAACCCCATGGACTATACAGTCCACGGAATTCTCCAGGCCAGAATACTGGAGTGGGTAGCCTTTCACTTCTCCAGGAGATCTTCCCAATGGAGGGAGTGAACCCAGGTCTTCCACATTACAGGAGGATTCTTTATCAGCTGAGCCACAAGGGAAGCCCACCCAGTGGCTACAAGGAATAAGAACCTAAAAACATTTCAAAGTCTGTTAAGGAGATGTGATCCTAAAGATCCTCACCCTCTGTAATGGGTCTTCTAGAAGCTGAATGGCACTGCTGATGGCTTCTTGTGGCACATATGAGGACTCTCCATTGCCCTGAATCTCCAACACTGCCATCTGCAGAGACAGGGAATAAAGAGAAACGGAGACCTAAGAAACCTCAGTGTTTCCACAGTCACTCCCCCAGACCAGTCACCTCCCTGTCAACCCTCCATCCCCCCTGCTATCTTCTGATGTGACCCCTTTCCAATACCCACCCTCCTGGTCTCCTCACCTCCAGTGCACACATGCCGAAGGAGTAGATGTCCACTGCTGTTGTCACATTAGTGACTTCTAGGGAAAACATAGCAGCTTTGGTGAATCAGAGATTTGGGGCAGGGCATGGCAGAGATGTCTTAAAACTTTGCACATGCCAGTAGAGAAGGACAGCAGTTTCAGGTATGTTACCGCTGACCCTCAGGGATGGGTACAGGGCAGAGAAACTGAGATGCCTTACCTCCATATTCTGGTGCAAAGAAGTGGAGGTTCTTCTGCTCTTCCCGACAAGTCTTCACATGATTGTTGATAGTGTCAGGAGCCACTGGGAGTAGGGGAGATACCCACAATCTGACCACCGTCAACAAAGCACAGCTTTGCTCCAGAGAGAGGCCCCCAAAAGACAAATTCTCTCCTGAAGTCTCTAACCCTCAACAGGCATAAACTGAGCCCTGAAGTCCAGACTAAACATGAACACCACCTGCCTCCTCTTTCTCAAGCTACCACTTCTTATCTAAGGTCTCTAACTCAGTAGCAGCAAAGGCTCTGCACTAAACTAGCAGGTACCTAGGGGCTTTGGGCTGGCAACGTATAACACAGCCTAAGGAAAAACTTTCACTTGTGACCTGCTTACCTGCCCCAAAGCCCAGGTACATCTAACCCCTAATCTCATGAAAATATTTGTTCTAGTTCTTTCATCCACCCTGCATACCACATAAAAACACTAGCAGCCCTTCCTGGAACAATCTGGAACAATTAAGAGACCTTAGAAACTTGGATGAAGATGGGTAAGAAGGATTAACATACAACCATAAGAAGGACAGCCTCCTTCTTATCCACCTTAACTGACTGAAACTTAAAACGAGCTCAAAATTGAACCAATACCCTTAAATCAGTTTCACTTGGAATCCACCAAAAACTTCAGACCCCTGCTCTACCCTCTCATTCCTCAACACTGCCTGCCACAGGGCTGAATGAGGAACCAGGGCCGGGCCCAGTTTGGACTCACTCGGATCATAAACAATGACTACAAGTCACAGAGGGTCTGGGAGCACAGTATGACTTAAGGAACCAGCCTGATGATGAGGGGGGAGTAAGAATCCAGGACATAAGTGGCCAGCCAGGCAGAATCCACAGGAAACAAGCAGGTTATGGAAGGGCAAGCAGGAGAAGGGTTGGTAGGGCAGAAGCCAAGCAGGCATAATTAGGCAGGGGGACAGGGTTTGCTCCCACGACTGCATGCACTGGGCAGCCGCAAAGGGGAGCAGAGGAAGCACAAACAGCGCCCCACATAGGGCAGAGGGGGCTCTCACCATTAGCAAAAATCCTATGAAAGACTGTTGGGAACAGAGCAGCCCGTAAGCGGGAGGGAGGAAAACAGAGAAAAGTTGTGAGCGATGGAGCAGCCAAGCCCCAGACAAATGGACACACAACAACACACAGACACAGCACACAGAAATGTTAAACACTGCACACATGTACACAGCAAATGAAAGCACTCACAGCAGGCACAGCCTGGAACCTCCGTTGGTAGGTCTAGCCCCAGGGGCTCAAGTCAGACCTTGCACCCAACTCTTGCCCTTTCCCAACCTTCTATTGAGATCTCTGTATTAACCTCAAATTCCCTACAAAAAGGTTCAAGATTAGGCCCTACCCCTTTTTCCACTACTTGACTAGCCTCTCTATAAATTGCCCCTAGTAAGGTCCTTTCTCTTATCACCAGCCCACACCTCAGAATTTTCCTCTTTTCCCCCATTCCTTTCATCTTACCCCCATGGTTCCCAAATTCCCGAGGCTCCCCTGCCCAGAACCTCTCCCTCCCCTCACCAGAGCCAATCTTGATGAGTCCGTTGTGCTGGATGAAGATGGTGTCACAGGTCAGGTTCCCATGGATGATGGGGGGGTCACACGAGTGCAGGTAGCTGTGGGGGCACTGGGCTGTTAGAGGGGCCAGTGGGAAATTAGGGCAGGGGGAACCCAAGGGTTAAGAAGAGCAAGGGCCTGGTCTCCTGCTGGTCATCACAAAGGTAATACCCACACTCTGAATCTCCATTATGCCTGATGAGTTAAATAGCTGGATAGGAACTAGGAGAAACAGGTGGGAGACAGTATCATGGTCAAGGCATTGGGATGACCGCTTTAAAAGACCCAAAGGGGCCTAATCTTGAGAACATGGTTCAAAGAAAGTGGGGAAGAAAAGAAGTGGGGCAGAAAAGAACGGCAGAGTAGTGCCCTGAAATTTGTTTGGAGAAACTAATCAGGAATAAATATGGGAAAGACACTACCAGATCTTGCTTACCTTAGGGCAGAGAGGATTTGTGTGCACCAACGCTTCCAAGCCTGGAACAGAGTTTGATCCAAGGGTCAGCAGTTATCCACTCTCTTCGCCCTCCACAGTTCCCTCCATCCCTTTCCTGATCAGATTCATAATCTTTTTTTAAACTTCCAAACCAGCCTAAAGCTTTGTCTGCTCTCTCTGTACCTTTTCATTCATAGTCTTGTGGTTTTTTTTGGTCTTCTTCAGAAATTGCTTAAGACTCCCAGATGACATGTATTCTGTGATAAAAATGACCTGGAGAGGCAGAACACACAAATAAAGCCTTACAACAGAAATTATCCTTTATCTGGGTAACTTTTATATGACATACCCATAAAATTTGGAAGCCTGGTGTTTTTCGTTTTTCCATCTCCCACCCCGTCCCACTCCTCTAGGTTGTCACACCCCGTGTCATACCACAAATTCCCACTGGCTATCTATTTTATATATGGTAATGTATAAGTTTCCATGCTACTCTACTATGTCCCCACGTCTGTTCTCTGTGTCTGCATGGAAGCCTTGTATTTTTAATAAAGTTTCTCTCTTTTGTTCTTAGTATTACTTCCTTAGATTTAATAGGGCAATGAAAATTACTGAGCAATATGAGCTATTGCAAGGAAGAAACAAAAATTCACTCATTTTTGCCCCAACTATAACCAGACAAAAGGCACAGGTAATAGTCATAGGCATACCCTTGGACTGCAAGGAGATGAAACCAGTCAATCCTAAAGGAAATCAACCCTGAATATTCACTGGGAGGATTGGTGCTGAAGCTGAAGCTCCAATACTTCGGCCACCTGATGCGAAGAGCTGACTTACTGGAAAAGACCCTGATGCTGGGAAAGACTGACGCCAAGAAAAGGAGGTAACAGAGGATGAGATGGTTGGATGGCATCACTGACTCAATGGACATGAGTCTGAGAAAATGTGGAGATAGAGAAGGACAGGGAAGCCTGGTGCGCTGCAGTTCATGAGGTCGCAAAGAGTCGGACACGACTTAGTGACCAAACCACAACATCTCAAGACCAGCTGATGATTCCAGCTGTTTCAATATTACCTTTTTCTGAATGTAAAAAGAACAATAAATGTAGCTAGTCTGTTTCCAGTAAGCTCAGGAAAAAGTTCTTACCCTGGCCTTGTTCTCTTTAATGTCAGCCCAATACTTATGAAACTTGACAATGTTGAGATGTTCCAACTGAATCAGATTATCAAACACAGCACGGACCTTTTCCTGGAAGCAGGGGAGATGTTGGGATTACAATGTTCAGAAAGCATTATCATCCTAAAAAGCCATTTCCTATCCCCACTAGAAATGATCTAACCCCAACATACTCTTCTCCTAGTAGCTTCCCAACATCAATTCCTCTTTAACACCAGCATGCTAACAACCCACAGGCTGCATCCTTTCACCATTACTTACCTCCTGCAGCTTGTAGTTCTTGCGCTCTGAGAACTGTACCTCATTCCACACAACCTCTACACCTTCCTCTGTATCCATGGCCAGGTATGCGCTGTCAATACCTGGTACATTCCGCTGATTCACCTGAGAAGAAATTCAAATGAAAGGGAATTAAAATTACCACATGAACTATCTGTTGTAATGCTCCATACAGTCATCTTCTCCCTGCCTCTGACCCGTTCAAGTTTGGTCTGCCCCTTTGAGACTCTGTCCCTCCACTTCTCACCTCTTAGAATTCACTGTGAAGTCACACTCCCACTGTGCTGTGCTTAGTTGCTCAGTCGTGTCCCATTCTTTGTGACCCCATGGACTGTAGCCCATCAGGCTCCTCTGTCCATGGGAATTCTCCCGGAAAGAATACTGGAGTGGGTTGCCATGCCCTCCTCCAGGGGATCTTCCCAACCCAGGAAGCAAACCCAGGTCTCCCGCATTGCAGGTGGATTCTTTACCATCTGAGCCAGCAGGGAAGCCCAAGAATACTGGAATGGGTAGCCTATCCGTTCTCCAGGGGATCTTCCTGACCCAGGAATCGAACTGGGGTCTCCTGCCTTGTAGGCGGATTCTTTACCAGCTGAGCTACCAGGGAAACAACACTCCCACTAAACACTCCCACTGCCTTACCTCTTCTCGCCTCTTCTGCCAGCGCCCACAGGGTGACTCTTCCAAGATCTCAGACTCATCTTCACTTTCTTCTTCTTCCTCTGGGGAAGCAGCCGAGGTTGTGGAGGTCACAGGAGGTGACACTGACGTCAAGCCAGGAGCTGAGGATGAGGATTCTACCTTTGGGTCCGAACCACTGCTGAGTACTGTCTGGGGCTCGCCTTCCGACATGCTGGAACAAACACTCAGGCCTGCATTGGTTGGAGCAAGGGTGAAGGGAGAAGGTGGAGAGGGTTAGAATAGATTCTATAAAGATTCCATCCTAATAACATAATCTGGGGTTTAAAAGTAAATAAAACATATACCTCCCTTGTTTCCTTTAAGTCCAAAATCAGAATTAGTCCTGTATGAACCCTAAACATTAACTACTCTCCTAGTCTGGAGAAGGTAGCTATCTCGGCTGAAGATGACTCACCCAGGTCAGTGACCAACTGAAGTATACATCAAGCTTAAAGAATATGCTGCTATGCATAAACATGTTAATAAACATATTTTGTCATGTAAAAAGATGATTCACCCAAGAGTGGCAAACAAAAGATTTATGGTTGTACAA
Organism: Cervus elaphus; assembly: GCF_910594005.1. Lineage (NCBI taxonomy): Eukaryota > Metazoa > Chordata > Mammalia > Artiodactyla > Cervidae > Cervus > Cervus elaphus. Next base: position 33,693,003 of record NC_057825.1, on the reverse strand, counting down.
CTCATGTTTAGTAAGGTTCAAATAGAACAGCAAAATCAGGGGCCTCATTCCTTTCCATCAGCAAATATCTACCCAATAGCCTTTCCTTTGAATTCTCATCTGCCTCTTGCACTATGCTCAAGAACCAAGCTACATGGGCACTATGCAGGGCAGATGACTCCAGATCCCCAAATGTTCCAATGAACCAGCTCTAGAGTTAGAGCTGTAGTATTCTCAACCAATTTGTCCAACTGAAACCCTAAGATGATTTATTCCACTTGGACTAACCCTGGCACCCACTCTCCATCCCTCCTATGCACAGAATAAGCCTGCCAGTCCATGATGAGACTACCCTTGGGCCAGGTAACTGGCAGTGGTTAGTGACTTCATTCCTGATGACCTCACCTTCCCTGTGATGTGAGTGTGGTAAATGGGTGGGTACTGGTTAGCAACATTTTTTTTCTATTCACTCATTCAACAAATGTTTATTAAGCACCTGTTATGGGCCAAGCATTGAGTCAGGTGCTTGAGACAGCATAGTGAACAATATAAATAAGATGCCGATACTCAAAGCCTAAATTTAAGGCACAGCTAAGATTTTAATCTTCCAGTTTTCATTTCATTCACATGGCTCAAAAGCTCCATCCTCTGAGGCACTGGATCTGACACAGGTATCCCTTTTAAGCACAAATAATTCAAGACCAAGCCATTACAGGAAAAGTACTATATTACACTAAATAGTGTATAGTAGTATATACATGAACATGGCTTCTTGGAAAAGATTCTCAAAAGCTAAATATCATGAACTTCAGAGAGTCACAGGACAACCGATGAATGTTATTCCATATCTCTTAAGAATGAAGGCTGTAAAGAAGTTTGAACCTGTGTGTGCTAGGCTCAAGGGGATGCTCCCCAGGATGAAAATATACTGTAGAATTTGCTCCTGTAAGTCAGTTCAAAATACAGAAGCTCCTGATCAGGATCTTTTGAAAAGCCCTCATTTCGTTTTAGAACTCTCAGATGCCCTCTTCTGCCCATCTCTGCCACCAACCTACACTATGTTGAACTCAAGTCAGGAGATTTCCCTGGTCTTTTTAAAAAAATTTTTTCATTTTGGAGGAGATTTTTATTAGATGACATTCCAGTAAATATCAGAGAGCAACAAAGCACTACAGAGAAAATCTGGCAAGATGCTTTTTCACCTGTTTTTTCTCTTGCCTATCATGGATTTCAATCAACAGTTTTAGTAATTTACCAGAAAATTCAAGTTACAGATCATTTTCCTTCTCCCCCTGAAAAGTAGCTAAAAGCACACAGGGATTACTTTCTAGAGTAACTTTATTTATAGAATGTATCCTGAATCTGAACAGCTAAGGAAAGTTCCCAGCTACATTATAAGAAATATCAGTGGAATTGAAATACAGGAAGCCTGTGGCCAGTGAGCTCTAAAGAAACTTCTGGACCGAGGGCACAGACAGTTAATCCACAGTATGGCACGAAATGCCAAACTTTCATCAGTCATAGGCGCTCTTCGAATGTGCTTGTCTTCTCCCTCTCCAATCTCTCCCCAGTAGGCAAGATGATGGCAATGCCCAAGAATCCCCAGGACCCCTGCTGCTGATGAAGAAACCTTTGCAACACTGGCAGTTTTTGTCTCAGGGTTAGTCGTTCAGAAATTTAAATGAGACCACAGACGGAAAAAGGGAATCTCCTCGCCGCCTCCAGCCACCCCAACATGCACACTCATGTTGTGTGCATGCACACACAACATGCACAGCTCAGAAGTGAAGACTTCTGAGCTGTGCAGGTAAAACATTGCAAAGTTTTTCCTGCAAAGTTTTTCATTTTTTGGACTGCAACTTCTAAGCATCTCAGCTTCTCAGCATCTCAACTCCTCGGCAACAGCTTGCAGGCCACAGGCCTCTCGCCCGCTCTCATCCTGAGCGGACCGAAGAGGACCTGAGACCTGCAGGACTGACCAGTCAGACAGATATAAACTCGAGGAAGAATTTAACACTCCAACAGGTCGCCTAGCCCGCTGACTGCGAGTGAGCGTCGGGGCCCCAGGCAGGCCCTGCAGCCAGCGGCGGCCACCTCACCAGAGGCCAGCCCCGCGGCGCCGTCAGGGGCGCAGGCCACGCCCCCGCGCAGTCGGCGCGCCGGCCCCGCGAGCAGGCGCGGCCCCGATGCTGCGCTTCCGCAGGCCTCCGGGCCTGCGACCGCCGCCCCCGCCCCCGCCCCCGCCGCCGGCCCCGCCTCTCGGCAGGCCGAGTTCGACACGAACGCCGGGGCCTCGCGCCCCGCGCCCGCAGAATTCCGGGCGCCCTGCCGCCACTCGGGGGCAGTCGGGGAGGGCCGGGTAGGAAATGTGGGGCCGACGCGGCCCCCCGGCTCCGGCGGGCCGGGCCTTGGCCACCGAGTGAGCAGGGCCGCCTACAGACACTCGCCTGCTGGGGTCCCAGATCCGGGCCCTAGAGGCCGATCCGTCGGTCCTCTCGCTGAAACCTTCCCTCCCGTAGGCGCTCACCTCCTGACTCCGCTCCCCGCAGCCTGCGCTTCAGTTCCAGCTCGGGTTCCGGGGCCCCGGATCAGAAAGACTCGCTCACAGCTGCGCTCCGCGGCGCAACCGAACTGCGGGCCCCGCCCTCGCGGCGTCCTGACCAACAGTGGGCGGTGCCGCACTGCCGTTGGGTTTCCATTGGACAGGGCGGCCAGGGTGGGCGGTGCCCCGGGTGTACTGTCGCTCGTAGAGGTAGCCTTCAACCCGGTCTCCTCCCGCTGCGCCTGTCCGGCTGAGACCTCTCGGAGGATTCGGTATTTTCGGTCTCAATGAGGCTCGTCTCTCTGTCTACCCCTCGGTCCGGTCCTGGTGCCCCGGATGATTCTGCTGGGCGAAAGGAAGGCCTTGCCCCTCTTGAAGGCGCCATGACAGTTCTAGTACGACTGAAAGACAAAAGGAGCGAAAGATGTAGCCACAATCCGAGTGGAGCGCCCACCCGCTTTCAGTATTTGGGGGTGAGACTGTGCAGGGCAGCTATTCAGAAAACTTTCTTTAAATTACTGTTACATTGAAACTGAAAATTAATAGTTAACGCTTCGTAAGTGGATAGTACTGACGTTGGCCAAAACTTCCTAAGAGGTTTTCACAGATGTTATCTCTTTTGATCCTCATAAGAAATTGAAATTTTCTTTCAGCAGTAGTTGTCAAATGGAAAAATACTGAATCAGAGGCATTAAGCTATTCACCGAAAGTTGGTAAGAACTAAATTAGGATCCGAAACAGTAAGGTTTATCACAGATTTCCTTGAAAAGATGTTTGGAAAAAATTTAGATTGAAGAGAACCCAAAGGAAAGAAATGATCTCGGCTCTTAGACACGTATTGTGGAGGGAGGAGGGTGAATCAATCAGTACTTGGGAATGTCATAATCACCAAATTTCACTATCCTTAAAGGGCATCTGTAGTCCTGTTTAAAGTGATAGAAGACTGGCAAAAGTCTTCTCATTTTCCATCTCTTCACCTCAAAATTTTTAAAATCAAACTTTCTTTGTTCCTTGATGCTCTTTCATCTTTGAAAGAGAGGGCTCCAACACGCTTAGAAATCTGGACCTTGTTTTAGATATTTTAAGAAAGCATTTGCCCACCAAATTTAGCATATAATTTCAGGGAGTTGAGGTTAAGAATCTTTGTTCTCATCTCAAAGAAAGAATGTTCCTCCTCCGATCCAGATTAATCTCTTCACTTTGTAAATTCCAAAGCACTGAATACCTGGCCCACAGTAAACATTAAATATCAGTTGATACTACTATTGTAGTTTCCCATTATCTCCTGTCTGGGTCTTAGTATCATTTACCTTTACCTTTCAACTAGCTCCTTTCAAATCTGCATAAACGACCTATTGGCATCCTTAAGCTCCTATTTGTTTTTAACCTTTCATTCCTGGTTTTTTTGTTGTTTTTTTGCCCAGCTGCATTCCCCACTGCCCTTGCAGTGGAAGTTGAAGTCTTAACCACTGGATTGCCAGGAAAGTCCATTTTCATTCATATTTAAAATGCCCAAGGGGGCTTCTCTACCAGACCAGGGGTTAAAACTGCCCTTCCAATGCAGGGGGCATGTGTTCCAATACTGGTCAGGGAATTAAGATTCCCATCATGTTGCAGCCATGCTGCCAAAATAAAAATGGTCAAATGTTGCCCGTGTTTATACCACATTATCTTTTATTATTTTTTTCCGCTTAAAGAAATAATATGTACTTATTGTAATAAACTATTTCAGAAATAATAGTGTAAAGTAACTATAATAGCTTGTATGTGCTATATCCCACTGTTTTAATTCCTTATGACATATTAAATCATTTAATACAACTATCCTATGAATATTGTGAATTAATTGCTATAGAAACTGAAAACCTCTTATCTTCACCAAAATAATTAAAAAAGACTTTGATGTATATTTCTCCATATGTATATTTCCTATGTATATATTAATATATATAGTTTAAAATAAAAGCAAGCTTATGCCACATAATCTTTTTCAGTTTACGCTTTTTACTTTTTCCCCCACAGCAGCACATATAGCATTACTTTAATTTTTCAACCATTGTAGAGTATTCCATTATCCAAATATGCCATGTTTGATTAATAACTTACCAGGGAACTTTCAGATTATTTCCAACATTACTTATTTTAGATAAAGCTGTAATGAACATTCTGCTACATACACGTTTGCCTACTTGTGAAAATGATTTCACTCATTCTTAAAAGGAGAAGGAAATGGCAACCCACTCCAGTATTCTTGCCTGGAGAGTCCTGTGGACAGAGGAGACTGGTGGACTGCCGTCCATGGGTTCGCACAGAGTCGGACACGACTGAAGCGACTTAGCATGCATGCATGCATTGGAGAAGGAAAATGGCAACCCACTCCAGTATTCTTGCCTGGAGAATCCCAGGGACGGAAGAGTCTGGTGGGCTACCATCTATGGGGTCACACAGAGTCAGACACGACTGAAGCGACTCAGCAGCAGCAGCATTCTTAAAAATGGAATTGCTAAGTCAAAGACTAAGAACATTTTGAGTAGATATTGCCAAGTTGCCCTTCAAAAAGATATCAAATGATAATACCACCAAGAGTATGTTAGGGTTCCTGCTTCCCACCATCCTCACCAACATTGGGTATTACCGATCTTTTCAACTTTGTGATATATTAAGGGATAAACAGATATCTTACTGTTTTGATTCACATATACTTGATTAGTAGTGAAGTTAAACATTCTTCTATCAAAACTTTTTAGAACAACTTTACAACAAAATTGAGAAGAAGGTACAGAGATTGCCCACATACCCCCAATTCCACATTTGCACAGCTTCCCCATTATCAAATCACCAGAGTGGTATATGTTGTATCAAGTATGAATCCATCATAATCACACAAGCCCATAGAACCTTAAGGTTCTTGGTGGTGTACATTCTGTGGGTTTGAACAAGTGTGTAAGGGCATACAGAATGTTTTTACTGCCCTAAAAGAACTCTGTGCTCTGCCTACCCATTCCTGGCAACCACTAATCTTGTCTCCATAGTTTTCCCTTTTCCAAAATGTCATAGAGTTGGAATCATACAGTATGCAATCTTTTCAGAATAGCTTCTTTCTCTTAGTAAAACACCTTTAAGTTTCCTCCATGTCTTTTTATGGCTTGATAGAACATTCCCTTTTAGTGCTAGATAATATTCTATTGTCTGGACGAACCATAGTTTGTTTATCCATGTACCTATTGAAAGACATCTTCGTTGCTTCTTTCAAGTTCTGGCAATTATGAATAAGCTCCTATACACATCTGTTTACAGGGTTTTGTGTGGGCATAAGTTTTCATCTACCTTGGGTAGATACCAAGGAGTGCAATTTCTGGATCATACATTAAGAGTGTGTTTAGTTTTATAAGAAACCACCAGTCTTCCAAAGTGGTTGCACCATTTTGCACTTCTACCAGGAATGTATGAGAGTTCCCATTGCTCCACATTCTCACCAGCATTTTTCTTTTGTTCTGTTTTTGGCCATTCCAGTAGGTATGTAGTAGTATCGCCTTGGTTTTTGTTGTGTTGTTGTTTGGTGGTATCTCTTTGCTTTAATTTTCATTTCCCTGGTGACATATGATGTGGAGTATCATTTCATATGCTTAATTGGCATCTGTATATTTTCTTTGATAAGGTGTCTCTTAAGATCTTTGGCCCATTTTTCAGTTGAGTTGTTTTCTTATTGTTGAGTTCCAAAGGTTCTTTGTGTATTTTGGATAACAGTCCTTTATCATATGTGTTTTTACCGAGTAATATCTTCTCCTAGTTTGTGTTGTCTTCTTACTCTCTTGACACTGTCTTTCACAGAAAAGGAATTTTTAACTTTACTGACGTTCAGCTTATCAATTCATCTAAACAAGGCCTCATCACACCCAAGATCATCTAGATTTTCTCCTGTGTTATCTTCTAGGAGTTTTATAGTTTTACAATTCACATTTAGGACTGTCATCCATTGTGAGTTAATTTTTGTGACATGTATAGAGCCTGGGTCTAAATTCAATTTTTTGCATGTACATGTGTATGTGGATGTCCAGTTGCTCTAATACCATTGTTTTCATTTGTTTACTGCCCAAAAGCATTTCATTTTCAGTTTCTTGCCTGTATATGTTCTTTGCATAGTATTTTTAACTGGGTTGATCATTTTTTTCTTATTGGCTTTTAAGAGCTCTTTGTATATTAGGAAAACCCTATTGTTTTCTCAATCTTCTACAATGTGAATCCCATCCTTTCTCTATCTCTACTGAAACTTTGCGCTCAGTTTACTATAAACCTCTGTTCGAAAAGCCCTTTCTCATTTCCCATTCTCCATGACCTCTTTGGGCTTCCCTTGTGGCTCAGCTGGTAAAGAATCCACCTGCAATGTGGGAGACCTGAGTTCAGTCCCTGGGTTGGGAAGATCCCCTGGAGAAGGGAAAGGCTATCCACACCAGTATTCTATCCTGGAGAATTTCAGTCAGACAGGACTGAGCAACTTTCACTCACATGACCTCTTTAGCATATGGGACCACTGAACAGCACATTCTTAAAATGCCTCTCTCTCTTTTTTTAAAATGCTTCTCTTTTCATAATACTAATTTATTTCTCTCTCAACTTCTATTTTTCTCTCCTTTACTTTCTGTTCTTCCCACTTTATTTGTTTCACACCACGTGGCTTGGGGGATCTTAGTTCCCTGATCAGGGATCAAACCTGGGGTCCTGGCAGTGGGCACACCAAGTGCTAACTACTAGATTGCCAGGAAATTCCCCCTCATAACTATTAATGTGCCTATCTATCAGTGTGTCCAAAGTTATAGTCTTTGTTCTCTCTACACCATCCTTTAGAAACTACGTCCACTGATGAGCTTCTGATATATCACCAGGATGACAGTTATCGCGCCCAGCCTCCAAGATAATATTGGATGCTCCACTGTCCCTTAAGTTAAAGACTTAACTTGCCTAAAGGTTTTTATTTCAGGTTAGTAATCCACCTCAAGAACTAATTTATTAGGAACAGAAACCAAATGGCTGGGTGACAGAGTGGGAGGGAAACTTCTTATATGGCCATTTATGCCTTTGAACTTTGCAGTATATGTATTTTTTTTTTTTTTAGTTTATTTATTTTTGGCTGCACTGGGTCTTTGTTGCTGTGTGTGGGCTCCTCACTGTGGTGACTTCTCTTGTTGCAGAACATGGGCTTTAGGACACAAGGACTTCAGTAGTTGGGGTACACAGGGTTAGCTGCCCTGCGGCATGTGGAATCTTCCTGGACCAGGGATTGAACCCGTGTCCCCTATATTGGTAAATGGATTCTTAACCACTGGACCACCAAGGAAGTCCCCATATGTATGTCTTTTTTATTCAAAAAAGAATATTTCACAAATAATTTATTAAATAATTGTGGGACAAAGAAAGACAATGCTTCTAGACTATCCATATCTAAGCTTCCCAAATGACCTACTGACCTCATCTCCTAAGTGTACTATAGGTTGGATTGTGACACAATGGTTACAAAACTCTGTACATTTATTTTAAAAAATTATTGAGTTAACAATGAGTGAATCTTAAAAATGTGAAAATCGTAACTCAATAAAACTGTCCAGAATCTTTCAGATCTTGGTTTCCATAGATCAGGGCAATTAGAAAATCAATTGGGTTTCTGCTCAAAGCTTTTCTTCCTCAGTGTGAAACTCACCGGTCACACTTCCAATCTGGTCATTCTTCTGGGAATGTGATGTGGATCCTTTCTTCCAAAGGAGCCTCTTTCAGAATGAAGGCATAATCAAAGGTATAGAAATGTTCCTTTGCCTCAATGTTGGCACTCACACTTCTGTCAGTTCAGTTCAGTTCATTCGCTCAGTTATGTCCGACTCTTTGTGACCCCATGAATCGCAGCATGCCAGGCCTCCTTGTCCATCACCAACTGCCAGAGTTTACTCAAACTCATGTCCATCAAGTTGGTGATGCCATCCAGCCATCTCATCCTCTGTCGTCCCCTTCTCCTTCTGCCCCCAACCCCTCCCAGCATCAGGGTCTTTTCCAATGAGTCAACTCTTCGCATGAGGTGGCCAAAGTATTGGAGTTTCAGCTTCAGCATCAGTCCTTCCAATGAACACCCAGGACTGATCTCCTGTAGGATGGACTGGTTGGATCTCTTTGCAGTCCAAGGGACTCCCAAGAGTCTTCTCCAACACCACAGCTCAAAAGCATCAATTCTTCGGCGCTCAGCTTTCTTCACCGTCCAACTCTCACATCCACACAAGACTACTGGAAAAACCATAGCCTTGACTAGACGGACCTTTGTTGGCAAAGTAATGTCTCTGCTTTTAAATATGCTGTCATAACTTTCCTTCCAAGGAGTAAGTATCTTTTAATTTCATGGCTGCAATTATCATCTGCAGTGATTTTGGAGCCCCCCAAAATAAAGTCTGACACTGTTTCCACTGTTTTCCCATCTGTTTCCCACTAAGTGATGGGACCAGATGCCATGATCTTAGTTTTCTGAATGTTGAGCTTTAAGCCAACTTTTTCACTCTGTAGGACCTCTTAACCATAGACCTAGATTTTGTAATAATTGTGAATTACCTAAGGTGGTTTAAGCAGGACTTCCCAGGTGGCTCAGCAGGTAAAGAATTCACCTGCAATGCAGGAGACGCAGGAGATACGGGTTCGATCCCTGGGTAGGGAAGATCCCCTGGAGAAGAGAATGGCACCTCACTCCAGTATGCTTGCCTGGAGAATCCCATGGACAGAGTAGCCTGGTGGATTATAGTCCATAGGGTCACAAAGAGTTGGACACGACTGAAGAGACTGAGCACACACAAGGTGGTTTAAAACACCTTCCCAGGACCCTACCTAAATCAACTGAATCTGAATCCAGAGGACAGGGAGGATTTGCGTATCTATATGCCTAAGAATCTGCCCAGGTGATTCTGATGTAGGTAGCCTGGCTCATCACTAGCCTGAAAGGTGGTAACCATCATTCCAGCTCATGTTTATTCCTGTCCAGGAATGATTCCTGGAGACATTGCCTCATAACTTAGGCCTCTGAGCTTCATCATTTAAGTTATGAAATGGAAACATGATTTAGCTCTACACCTTCATGTCATGTCATAAGAAATTGAGTCAACTTCTAAAATAAACATAGGGCCCTGGGAAATTAAGAAAAAAAAAAAAAACCAGCTCATCTAAATTAAGAATTCATCTGTGACTATTAGATGTCTGCAACTATATTCAATTATGTTCAAATCAAGTTTCTTTATTATTTATTTTGCTCTATGTTTTACTGGCTGAAAGGTAATACCTATTTTATCTCACAGGGATGTTGTGAGTTTAAAATAATTATCAATGTAAAGTAATTAGCCTCCAACTAATAAAAATAAATGGAAAAAAAATATTTATCAAGTCATTCCACAACTTTTCCTGGGCTAAAACTCCTAATGTAAACCTTTTGTTTGTTTTCATATACTTAATTTACCTTTGTTGTAGCAATAGAGAGAACTTTTCTAAATCTAAAATTATTTCCTGAAAAAACAGATTCAGACTTTTAAGGAAAGACCTTTGGAGATCCCTTTTAGCACTAGTAAAGTAGATTTCATTATTTCACAGCTCACAACTTGGCTGGAATCAGAGAACAAAATTCAATTTAACTAAGCAAATATCTATTGGCTTGTAAGAGTACATGCCAGGTGCCATCCTAGGCAGACAAATGAATAAGACAAAGTTCCTATCCTTAAAGAGCTCAGACGTATTTAGGAAGATATCTGTGTAAACAAAAAAAGTGACTACTTAACAGATACAACAGAAGTATATATAAAGTTCCGTAGGCTGAATAGAGAAGACCTGCTTGACTTCACGGAAGGAAAATACAGGGGAAGTTGTGGAAGGCTGAATAATGGCCCCAAAGATACCAAGGTCCTAATCCTTGGAATTTGTGAATGTCACCTCATATGGCAAAAGCTACTTTAGATGCAATTAAATGAAACATTTTGAGATGGAGAGATTATCCTGGATTATCAGGATAGGCCCTTAAATATAATCACGAGTGCCCATTAAAGAGAGTGGCAGGGGGAAATTTGACTACAGAAAAGAAAAAAATGTAACCACAGAAGCAAGAGATTGTTATTATGCCAAGGAATGCAAGCAGCCTCCAAAAACTAGGAAAGGAGAGGAAACAGATTCTTCCCTAGAGTCTTTAGAAGGAACCAGGACTGCTGACACCTTAACTTTAAACTAGTGAAACCAGTTTCAACCATCTGACCTCCAAAACTGTAAGAGAATACATTTGTGGGGTTTCAAGTCACCAAGTTAGTGGTGGTAACTTGTTTTAGCTGTCATAGGAAACTAGTACATAAGTTTTCCCAGAGAACAAGAGTGATATCTGCCTGACCTGGGTTTTAAAGGATGAACAGAAATGTTAAAAGAAGAAAGAGACTTCCCTGGTGGCACAGTGGATAAGAATCCACCTGCCAATGCAGGCTCCTGGTCTGGGTAGATTCCACATGCCAAGGAGCAACTAAGCCCGTGTGCCACAATACTAAGCGTACATGCTACAACTACTGAAGCCTGAGCGCCTAGAGCTTTTGCTGCACAAGAGAAATAGAGAAATATTGCTCTCCACAATAGAGAAAGCCCATGCAAGACAACAAAGACCCAGTACAGCCATGAATTTTAAAAAAGAGAGAGAGAAGGAAGAACAGTCCGAAGAAGACTGAACCCTCCTTTTCTCTGACTCTCCAGTCTCAGAAGATAGGAAGTTGGACTGTAAGATTTATGATTCTCCACCCCAAGTTTGGTGACATATGCCTCATTTTTTAGCAGTAAGAAGAATGAAAGATTTCCAACATAGGTGTTATTTTTCTTCCCTTCACATCAACCTCTGGCTTTTCAGTTTGATTTTTAATCTTTGTTTTTACAAAATTTCTTACATCTCAGACAGAAGAGACTTTAGGAGAAACATTCTTCAGAGAGCAAATGAAAAGCTAGAGAATCTGATAAGGACACTTGTTTATTATTGGAGAAAGCTTGGAAAGAAAGTGACAATACGCTCTCCAAAAGCAAGCAAAGAAAGAGACTCCTTGCTTGATTTGTTTGGGACTAAGAGAAAAAAGATAGCGAAAATAAAAAGTTAGCAAAAGCTCTAAACTGGGTATAATTGAATAGAGAGAATAAGTTACCCAGAATATAGCACAGACACAAGGATACATAGTTAAGAGAGAGGTTAGATAAATGGAAAGCCCCAACATGTATGTTGAGAGTTCTAGAAGAAAATAGCAGAATGATGGGTGAAATAGTGGTTGAAAATGTAAGAGATAAAATTTTTAAGCATTGATGAAAGACATCAGTCACCAAATTTTAAGAATAAGCTTTTAGTATTAATAAAACAAACACATGCTGTGGCACATTATAGGAATATTTATACAACATTAAAGATAAAGAGAAAATTATAAAAAGCTACCAGAGAAGACAGGGGGAAAAACAAAACAAAATAGATTACTTATGAAACAACAGTGATGACTGATAAAGGACTTCCCTATAAACTTAGAATTTTATCCCCAGACAAGATATCATTAAAGAGTGGGGGCAAAGTACATTTTGATATACCAGAAAGAATTAAGGAAATTTTTTAAAACCACCCATGCAATATCACTGAAAAACATAAATGACAATTTATAAAACTGCTTGGGGGACTTCCCTGGTGGCCAATGATTGGGACTCTGTGCTGCCAGTGCAGGGGGTGTGGGTTCAATCCCTGGTCGGGGAACTAAGATCCTACATGTGGGCAGCACAGCCCAAAGATTTTAAACAGAAGTTTAAAACTGCTTGGGAAACTCTCATCTCTGGCCGTAATGGTATTACAGGGACTACATTTACCCTCCTGCCTTAATCATCTAGGAAACTGGACAAAATATACGAAGCAACAGTTTTCAGACATCAGACAACAGGCAGCACAGGACACTGATCCCTAAGAGAAGGGAAACAAATGAAATGAATCTTATTGGTAACCCCACTTCAGGTCACTTTGTAGAAAGAGGAAACCCAAGCAGAGCCTGACAATCTCACTGCATTGGGAAGACAGTTTGGAGTTCAGGGAAGCCAAGGTGGCTAACATTTTCAGGGAAGTACTTGTGCCTAAAAGCATGGAGATAAACACGGAGAGAACGACAGAGCTCTGCAGGAGCCTCTCAAGATCTCGGCTAAACATACTCGTGATGAAACTATCAAGGCTGAGGAAAGAACCATTTGAAAGGAGGAGTTGGAACAATCTTCCAGTGGTGCGAAAGCCATTTTGGTGGAGAGGGTAGCAGGATTCCAACTGGCAGGTTTCCTATTACTACCGGGTGTATATGTGTTAATGTGCTCAGTCATGTCCTACTCTGCGACCCCATGGACTGTAGCCCACACCAGGCTTCCCTGTCCATGGAATATTCCAGGCAAGAATACTGAAGTGGGTTGCCATTTCCTACTTCAGTGGGATCTTCCTGACCCCCAGGGATCAGAACCACATCTGTTGCATCATTGGCATGTGAATTCTTTACCACTGTGCTACCTGGGAAGCCTCTTAGCAAATCATAGAACCAAGAGATTACAAATGTGAGGTCATTTGTTACTTTGCATGTGAGTCTCAGTTAAGAACTTCTGTCCTCATGGTGACTACAAGAACCAGCAGGACTTTTCTTTTTTTTTTTTTCAGCAGGAATTTTCTAAGTAATACTCTAGTTCTCTTGGGCCAATCTGTCAGACTCAGCTTGTAAGTCCTCAGTTCTCAGTAGCCAACAGAGCAAAGGAGTTCTTTAAAGGATACTGAGGAATCTCTAAGGAATGTTTAAGCGTGACACAGATCCTCCCTGGAAATTACTATCACTTTTGCCAGCTGTCCCTGCTCCAAACCACTGTGGCTCTTGAACTTTACCACCACCTCTTCAGTCTCCCCACATGGCCCCATCCCAATGAATACATATCTTCTCATTTGATTCCTCAAAGCTCAGTTTAGTCCAGACACAGAGGCACAGATACGAAACACAAGGAGTAGTCCATTGACTGCCAATCAGTTCAGTTCAGTCACTCAGTCATGTCCGACTCTTTGTGACCCCATGAACAGCAGCACGCCAGGCCTCCCTGTCCATCACCAACTCCTGGAGTCCACCCAAACTCACGTCCATTGAGTCGGTGATGCCATCCAACCATCTTATCCTCTGTCGTCCCCTTCTCCTCCTGCCCTCAATCTTTCCCAGCATCAGTGTCTTTTCAAATGAGTCAGCTCTTTGCATCAGGTGGCCAAAGTATTGGAGTTTCAGCTTCAACATCAGTCCTACCAATGAACACCCAGGACTGATCTCCTTTAGGATGGACTGGTTGGATCTCTTTGCAGTCCAAGGGACTCTCAAGAGTCTTCTCTAACACAACAGTTCAAAAGCATCATGTTGCTGCAAATGGCATTATTTCATCCTTTTTAAAGGCTGAGTAATATTCCATTGCATATGTACCACATCTTCTTTATTCATTCCTCTCTCAATGAATATTTAGGTTGCTTCTGTATCTTGACTATTGTGAACAGTGCTTCAGTGAACATTGGGGTACATGTCACCTTTCAGATTGTGGTTTTCTCTGGATATATGTCCAGGAGTGGGATTGCTGCATCAGTATAGGTACTGTTGAAGCAAGCACTTCTATAAGAATTTTAAAAAACTGTGCTTTAAGTTTACAATAAAAGCTTGTTAGCATATTTTGGATCATCTGGATTAACATGTGACATTTTTGAGTGATCCTGAATTAATGTTTAAGTTTAGTTTAACTAGTGTCACATTATACTCTGAAATTAGCATTTAACTTTTAAGGCAATGTTGCCCAACCTTGGCATTGTGTGTGTGGGGTCCTTTAAATCCCTCAAAATCTGCAGATATGTCTCAGTGGTAGACAATTACTCATGCCTGAAAAACTGGCTTAAACTACTTTCTTCTCTTTCCTTATGAGAGATAACTGGAAAGAAGCTCATGAGAGGCTAACAGAAACAAACAAAAGTTTTTAAAATGACAAGTATTTGTCAGTTTATTTTCAATGTTTGACCAATTTGAGGGACAAGAAAATATAAGCAATCTAATTTTAAATATAAAAGTTGAGAATTCCCAGGCAGTCCAGTGGTTAGGCACCCCATTCCAGTACTCTTGCCTGGAAAATCGCATGGATGGAGGAGCCTGGTAGGCTGCAGTCCATGGGGTCGCTAAGAGTCGGACATGATTGAGTGACTTCATTTTCACTTTTCACTTTCTTGCACTGGAGAAGGAAATGGCAACCTGCTCCAGTGTTCTTGCCTAGAGAGCCCCAGGGATGGGAGAGCCTGGTGGGCCGCCATCTATGGGGTCGCACAGAGTTGAACATGACTGAAGTGACTTAGCAGCAGCAGCAGCCAGTGGTTAAGAACTCAGGGCTTTCAATGCTGTGGCCAGGTTTCAATCCATCCCTGGTCGGGGAACTAAGATCCCACAGGCAGTGAAGCGAAAAACAAAAACAAAACCCCAATAAACTATTATTTTAAAAAATAAGTCAAATTGCAATACTGTGATACTGTGAATATATAAAGAAATTGCCAAATTCTTAGAATTAGTTATTTTCTACCAACAAAAAACTAATTCCATGCCTTTATCCCTTTTTATTGAGTGAACTTGGTATATATTTTAGAGATTTTTTTTACATTCAGGCCAGCCCCTAAAGTACATGTTCAGAAGCTGCTTCTGCTACCATGTGTGATTGGCCAGATTTTTGAGGCTCACAGTTTACAAACTCAGGTAAATCAATTTGGAAATACAGTGTTTTGGAGTATTTTTAGTAAAAAAATTTTTTTTTGCTCCCTATCAAAGCATGAAACCTTTGTGTCCTCAGAATTGTAATGTGGTGGTTTGGGGGGAAATGGAGGTGAAGAAGGAAGAAAATCTTTATATTCATTGCCTCTTCCCTATCTCCTTCCATGAGCCACTAAGTCTCCCCCATTTCTCCTCTCAGGGTGACCACTACCCTCCCAGTGCCTTACTTTTTCTTTTAATCATATTTTCTTTCCCACATTTTTCCTTATCTGTTTTTCTCCCATTTTGTTTCAGGCTGTCTTCTATTTTTGTAAACATAATTTAATGTTATTTCCATTCTATATTTAGCTTGTATATATGCATACTTAATAAATGGTAGATTTTTGGTTGACTAATAATACAACATTTATGCAAACTTTGGCATTTTATATTTAGCTCCTCTTAGCCTTAAAGCAATCTGGAAAAGTAGATACTGTATTTCTTTTACAGATGAGGAACTGAGTCTGAGACAGAATAAGTAAATTGTGAAAGACCACATAGGCAGGCATTATCTATCAAAACTGCTTTTTTTTTTTTCTTTTCACAACGTCACATTCCATTCTTAGAAGAAAAAAAAGAGGTTGAGTAATTTTACATTCCCTTAACACTGCCTTGGTAAATAAGAGATCTCATCCAGGTTCATGATGACCAACCGGCCTAATTAACATCTTCTACCCTCATAGCTTAACTTCAAGCCAAGGTTTCCGATGTTTGCGTATCTAGTTGTCTCCCCAAATTAGCACTACCCCACTTCCCCATCACACCATTTTCTGTTAATGGCTGCACCAATTTTTGTCATCCAGGGTCAAAACCTTGGTTATGTTCATTCGTTCAACAAGTATTTAAATGCTATTGAGCACAGATAAGAAGTGTGCTAGGGATGCTGGGGTATAGAATGTCAAAAGTTTGACATGAGCTTCTGCCTTCCCGAAGGCTTATAGTCTATCAGGAAAAGACAAGTGGGGATCCAAACCAATGTAGGGAGATTAGAAAAGAATTCTGAAAGGAAGTAAAGATGGGGGTGGGTGGGGAGGTGTATTCCATGGGTGAAAGCACAGGAAGACGAAGCAGGGAGAAACCCAAAGACATATTGCTGGAGCACTGGGTGGCAGAAACGAGAGCAAGTGGGAGAGACATGCAATAATTGAATCAAGTGTGAAAGGTCTGGTCAACTATGTTAAGGCATTAGAACTTTCTGAAGAGGAGGAAGCCATTAGTTTTGTATTTTAAAATAATATGTTTATCCTGAGAATTTTTCCTTTCTCTACCATCCCCTGAATCCAACCTATTACTAAATCCTGTCCATTTTTTTTTTTTTGTCTAATTTGCTCTTTTATCTGTTCCCACTGCCACCAATTTAGTCCCAGCCTTTCTCTCTCACGCTTAGATTAAGAGCCCCTTAACCAGTTAGTCTCCAGGCTTTCTCTCTCCAAACCACACTGCACACAAGACTAAACCAATAATCTCCAAAGGCTCCACCAGGATAACACTGAAGTCCAAGCCACCCATTTTGGCACTTACGACCATTCTCTATCCTATCTAATGTTACTACTTAAAATCACTCTCCAACGAGGCAAGCAGCTTCCTCAAAAACCCTCCCCAAAGCAGTTCACTTTCTTCACCCCTGCAACCCCGTAACATTTTTCCCTTCTCCCGGGGCATAAAGCACGTCTGGGCATCCTGAGGACCTCAAGCAATAGCTCTTCCACTCCCTTTTCATTTCTTCTCCCCCCGCACAGACTGGGTCACAGAGAGAGGTCTTCATTTTCCTTGGTCAGAAAGACTATCTCACATCCTACTCGCATAGGCCTCACAAGGGTACTTCATGCGCTCAGAACAAATTATTAATATTAGTCAACTCTAATTGAACCGCATCGGGAGGATGTGTGGGAGTCCGAGGGCGCGGCAGTGAGAGAGCTGACACTTTAGAGGATGAACCGGAAGTGCCCAGTCCCACACAAAAGAGCCTCAGACAAAACGCGAGAGGCCAAGCTAGGGGAGCGGAGGCGGGGGACAGCGGAGGACAGTTAGTGAGAGCTACTGGTTAAGAGAAACCTACCAGGCCGCCCCAGGCAGGCCGCGGCCGTTGGTGGGCGTGACTCCGCCAATCTCGCGGGAGCGGCGGTTGGGCGGGCCGTTGTCCCCGCGGGCGGGGCGAGTTGCTAAGGAAATGACTGCCCGGAGCGCCGCGCCGCGCCGCGCCGCGCCGGCCGGGCGGGGTCTGAAGCGGCGCCGTTTCCGCTTCCGCTCCCTCTCTGCTCCCGTCCCGTTACCGCCTCCTGGCCCGCCTCGCGCCTTTCACCGGCACCTTGCGTCGGCCGCGCAGTTCAGCTAGCTCTTGCCACGCGCGCACCCGGGGCTCCGGCTCCGGCGCCGGCACGGGTCGCGCTTCGTTCGCCTGCCCCTGAGGCCACCGGTCAGCCGCCGCCATGGGTGCCTACCTCTCTCAGCCCAACACGGTGAAGTGCTCTGGGGACGGGGTCGGCGCCTCGCGCCTGCCGCTGCCCTACGGTTTCTCCGCCATGCAAGGCTGGCGCGTCTCCATGGAGGTGAGGCGGGAGGGGCCCGTAGGCTGGCGGCTGCAGGGCGGGAACCCGACGGAGAAAGGGAGCGGGGGGATGGGGTCATTCCCGGGGGAGGGTCCTAAACGAGAGGCTGTGGCCGCAGCGGCAGTTTGTGAGGCGACAGCGAGAGCGGGGTCGGGGCCAAGAGCGACTTGCTGGTGCTCGGGGACCGTATGACGGTGGCCAGCTTGGCGGCGAGCGCTCAGCCATGTGGGGAGAGGCACCTTCCGCCAACTGACCGACCTCCCCGTGCCTTCGCGCCATCCTCTCATGCCAACCCAGCTTTCCAGGCTCGTAAACGGTGTGAGGTTTAGTGTAGGAGTAAAGAAGAGAGGGACTATTTATCCACTGACTTTTGCCCGGGAGAGGCGGATAGATGTGAATGACTGTACTTTAAGAAAAAATGTGGTATGAGAGCTCTTTTTGGACGAGGAGTTTGACAGTGAAAGGAAGCCAGGCAAATAGTCTGTTTCAAATTCACATTACCTAGTTGCCTGGTTCTGGGCACCACATGTTAATTTCAGAGGTTTGACTTGACCTCCAAGAATTGTCACTCGTTTGTTTTTTCCCTCAGGGCATTTCCTAGCTTTTGGAAAACTTGAATAGTGTCACTCATTCTAATTTCTTTTAGAATTATGCCTAATTATTTTTTTCTTACTCGGAATTCCTCTACAACTTAGTAGTTGTCATTTGCCTGTGCTTGTTGTAGTTTATAATTTCCTTGATTTTCAATCAAAAACTTTTTTAAATCTTAATCTACAGAAAACTTATTATCCTTTTATAGAAAATTGCACTGTTGATAAAATGGAAAAATTCTGGATTAGAAGGAATAGTGTTGGGCAAATGGATATGAAACTGCAAAGGAGAATAGAGAAAACTATGGTAGGAAGGAAAGGGAGAAAGACATGTGTAAAACCTGTTTTTGTGAAGCGTATTGTGAGGTCTAGGCAGAGGAGCCAGGGAAATGCTCTAATTATGTCTGGGATGGAGGGTTTATCCACTTAAACTAGGTGGGCTTCAGGTAGCAGCCAAATACTGTCTCCCTTGGGAATTTCTTCAAATCCCTCGCTCCTCCCTGTGGTTAGCTGTGGAATGACAGTATAAACTTAAATGGTTTGTTCTCAGACTCAAATTTTATACCTCTAGCAGACTTTATCATTAGACGTAAAATCTTGAAAAACAGAGGATCCTATAGTTCGTCTCACCAAGTTTGGCTCCCACATTTTACAGCTTAGAAATTGAGGCCCAAAGAGATTAGGATAGCTGTGTCTTGGTGGAAAGAATCTGTAGGATGGAAATTGTTTGAGACACTGTTCTCATTTGTGTCGACCTGAAATGAAGCATTTATGTTTCTTTATGGTGCACTGTATGGAGCTTACCAATTCAGCTGGGTGCTTGGAAGATGTAATTATCTGGCTGGTGAAAATATCTTGATGGAGCTTTGAAAGGAAAGGCTTAATGTCAATCTTGTTTTTGGGTTAGTTGGTAATTTGGAGGTTCCAGTTCTATGGCATTTTCTGTTAATACTGTAAGATTTGAGGTGACTATCTCAGAGTAAGGCTTCTCCTTTAAGTTTCTCATTCTGTGTTTTCCACTTTTCCTCTCTGCTGTGGTTTTTTTTCCCACTTTTCTGATATTCTTTCTAGTTTTCTTTATAAATTGAGTTGCTTGGATATTCAATTTTCCAAGTCATTTGCCCAGTGATTCTGTACTGTTTGCTTCTCTGTAGGGCATTTCCTTTTATTTTTGGTTTCTCCTCTGGTAATTGGAATATAAGTGTTTCATGAGAGGCTGTTTGGTTTGTAGAAATCTTGCTAGACTATTCCTTAAATCCTAATCTTCCTCCTGAGAGATAATCACTTAGGGTTTTAAAATCTTATTATGCTGTTTCTGAATTTCCCTTTGTTTGAATAGTTAAATATACCTAATCAAATCCTCTTGAAGTCCTGTTTGGGATCCTGTTCTGCTGCATCCATAACATTTGCTTCTGGCTTTGTTTCCTTTCTCCCTAAAGTATAATAGTTTCTTTGCTATGGCAAGAAAAGAACTTTGACTTCAACCTCTTGAGTGAAGAGCTACCTCTTAGCTTTTCAGAAAGTATACTCCTGTTCCTTTTAACCTTTGGGGCTTAATTCCACCAGTTTATTAATTCTACTGACCTTATTTGCTTAGTCCTAATGATTTAGTTGAGGTAAGTTTATCATAGCGGCACACATAATATAGGTTATTAAAATCCTGATTGATGCATAGATTCAGCCTTAGAGAGTACTGTTTATCCCTTTCCTTGAGGCAAGATGGCAACTACCAGTAGCTGGCATTTTATACTTTCTGCCTCTCTCTAGCCCGTCTTGCTGTGGAACCAGGGTGTTTTGAGGAGGGGTAATCAGATTACTGCAGTTGATATTCCCTTCCCTTCTTCCTTCTCCATGATTTGGAGGGACCCTTAAGCTGCTGGTGGTGGTGGTTGTTCAGTTGTGTCCAACTCTTTGCAACTGCATGGACTGCAGCACTCCAGGCTTCCCTGTCCTTCATCATCTCCCAGAGTTTGCTCACACTCACTTCCATCGAGTCAGTGATGCCATCCAACCATCTCATTATCTGTCATCCCCTTCTCTTCTGCCTTCAGTCCTTCCCAGCATCAGTATCTTTTCCAGTGAGTTGGTCATTCGCATCATGTGGCTAAAGTATTGGAGCATCAACTTCAGTATCATTCCTTCCAGTGAATATTCAGGAGTTGATTTCCTTTAGGATTGACTGTTTTGATCTTCTTGCTGTCCAGGGGACTCTCAAGAGTCTTCTCCAGCACCATAGTTTGAAAGCATCAATTCTTTGGCACTCAGCCTTTTTTATTGTCCAGCTCTCGCATCTGTACATGACTACTGGAAAAATCATAGCTTTGACTATACGGACCTTTGTGGCAAAGTAATATCTCTGCTTTTTAATATACTGTCTAGGTTTGTCATTGGTTTTCTTCCAAGGAGCAAGCGTCTTTTAATTTCATGGCTGTAGTCACTGTCCGCAGTGATTTTGGAGCCCAAGAAAAGAAAGTCTGTCACTGTCTTCGTTGTTTCCCCATCTATTTGCCATGAAGTGATGGGACCAGATGCCATGATCTTAGTTTTTTGAATGTTGAGTTTTTGGGTTTTTTTTTTCTTAGTTCTACCAGTTTATTGGTACCAACCCATTTCCCTCCACCCTCATGCATGCATGTTCAGTCTTGTAATCCCATGGACTGTAGCCTGCCAGACTCCTCTGTCCCTTGACTTTTCCAAGCAAGAATACTGGGAGTGGGTTACCATTTCCTTCTCCAGGGTGAATGAGTTTTAAGCCAGCTTTTTCACGCTCTTCTTTCACCTTCTTCAAGAGGCTCTTTAATTCCTCTTTGCTTTCTGCCATAAGGGTAGTGTCATCTGCATATCTGAGGTTATTGATATTACTCCCTGCAACCTTGATTCCAGCTTGTATTTTGGGAGTTAACAGGTATGTTGTGGAAGGGTGCCTGAGAAATATTTATGGAAAGGCTCTTGAGTTTCATGTGTCAAAGAGACTAGGGTAATTTTAGTTTTTGGTTATCAGGGTCTCTGAAGTGACAAGATCGTTTCCTATTAGGAAGTTAAGATGTATATGTTTATATATGTGTGTATGTGTATATTATAAACACTTATATTTACCCTCTTTTAAAGGCAGTATCAATGCATAAAGTATAATTTTGAGTGGGATAGCTGTTGCCATATAGAAGCTGGCTTATTAATGGTCAGAGTGGGTCATCTAGAATTGAATGTACATAATGTTGAGCAGAAAGTTCTTAAGATACATGTATGACAGTTTCAATCATTATATTAATGGGGGAATATAAAGTGAAATATCACAGGCATGCTGTGGGGTTCCACTGGAGAGCAGGCATCTGAAGCTGAGGAACATTGATTGTTTGATCCTCAGATTAGCGTCTCATCTCTGTGACTTAGAGCACTTTTTACTTGTTGAACCAGATCAGAATTCCTTTGTCTAGGAGATGGTTAAGCAACTTTCATAAAAGGGCATTCTTTTCATTTGATCAGCGTGCAGTACCTTTTCTTCACAAGCCAAAGATTGTATGAAATGATATCAAATGTATGCCCTTGAGTACATAGAAGTTGTTTTCTACTATTCCTTTATAAGTTTTCAAACAATTGTAAGGTACAGTCAGAATGTATTTCTCAAGATTTCAATAATATTTTACATAAATTATTTTTATTGCCCAGTCCTCTAGCAATTAATATTACTCTCAACACCTGACCACCCTCTATTGGGTTATCTACTTAGAATTGTACGGCTTGAATTTGAGTGTAGAAATTAGATCAGATCAGTAGTTCTTGCCATTATTAGCTACCGTTAAATTTGTGCTGTCTGGAAGCTCGAACTGAACTAATAGCATCTCTGATGTTTAATGACACATTGTCATCTCAGTACCAGTTACAGTGGAGTTTTCTGTTTCCCTCTAGATCTAGTTCAAAGATGGAGTATATCAGGATATCAGTAGTCCCTGAAAATGTATATTCAGGTTCTTTTTAAACAACTTTATTGTGCCATGTCCATTTAAAGTATACATTTCAAGGGTCATCCAGGTTGTGCATGAATCAATCACTACTTCATTCCTTTTTATGGCTGAATCATCTTCCATTGTACGCATATTTTGTTTATTCATCAGTTGATGGATGTTGGGATTTCCACATTTTGACTTTTTTGAATAATGATGCTATGAACAATCATGTTCAAACTTTTGTGTGGAAATAGGTTTTATTTCTTTTGAGTGTATACCTAGGAGTTGAATTGCTGGGTCATATAGTAACTCCCATGTTTAACATTTTGAGGAACTGCCTAACTATTTTCCAAAGTGGTGGTTCTGTTTACATTTCTACCAGCTGTATATGAGGGTGTTAGTTTCTCTACCTCCTCCTTTTACCTGTTGCCCTTTTTTCCCCTGATTATAGTCATTCTTATGGGTGTGAAATGATATTCCATTGTGATTTTGATTGTATTTCTCTGATGGCTAATGATGTTTGACATCTTTCCTTGAGCTTATTGGCCATTTAGGTATTCTTGGAGAAATGTCTATTCATATCCTTTGTATTTTTTTTTTTTTTTTTTTTGCCATTCTTAGTGGCATGCGTGCTTCAGGATCTTAGTTCCCTGACCAGGGATCAAACCTGTGCCTCATGGAAGCATGCACAGTCTTAACCACTGGACCACCAGGGAAGCCCGTGTTGGTGGCCTTTTAGGCACCAGAGTTTTTAATTTTGATGAAGTCCATTTAGGTGATCCATTTTGAGTTAATTTTTGTGTATGGTGTAAAGAAGGGGTCCGACTTCATATTTTTGCATCTGGATATCTGTTTGTCCCAGCATCATTTATTTAGGATCCTATTCTTTTCTCTCTTTGAATTATCTTGGCGTCATTGTTTAAGATCAGTTGACTATAAATATGAGGGTTTATTTCTGGACTCTTCATTCCATTCCATTGATCTGTGTACCACACTGTCTTAGTTACTACAGCTTTTTTTTTTTTTTTTTCATTTCTTCTTTTTGAGTCCCTTGCATATCTGTATGAACTTTAGGATCAGTTTGTCAGTTTCACTGCAAAAGGCACCAGGGATTTTGATAGAGTTTATTATGAATTTGTAGATCAGTTAATGAGTATTGCTATCTAAAGAGCCTCTTGATGAAAGTGAAAGAGGAGAGAGAAAAAGCTGGCTTAAAACTCAATATTCAGAAAACTTAAGATCATGACATCCGGTCTCATCACTTCATGGCAAATAGATGGGGAAACAATGGAAACAGAGACAGACTTTATTTTCTTGGGCTCCAAAATCACTGCAGATGGTGACTGCAGCCATGAAATTTAAAAAACACTTGCTCTTTGGAAGAAAAACTATGACAAACCTAGACAGCATATTAAAAGCAGAGACATTACTTTGCCAACAAAGGTCTGTATAGTCAAAGCTACGATTTTTCCAGCAGTCATCTATGGATGTGAGAGTTGGAGCGTAAAGAAGGTTGAGCGCTAAAGAATTGATGTTTTTGAACTGTGGTGTTGGAGAAGACTCTCGAGAGTCCCTTGGACTGCAAGGAGATCCAACCAGTCAATCTTAAAGGAAGTCAGTCTGGAATATTCATTGGAAGGACTGATGCTGAAGCTGAAGCTCCAATACTTTGGCCACCTGATGCAAAGAACTGACTCATGAGTAAAGACCCTCATGCTGGGAAAGATTGAAGGCAGGAGGAGAAGGGGATGACAGAGGACGAGATGGTTGGATGGCATCACCAACTCAATGGACATGAGTTTGAGCAAGCTCCGGGAGTTGGTAATGGACAGGGAAGCACAGTCCATGGGGTTGCAAAGAGTCGGATATGACTGAGGGACTGAACTGAACTATCTTAATGATATTAAGCCTATAGTTTTATTGTGATGTCTGTCTGGTTTTGGTATCAGAATAATATTGGCCTCACAGAATTGAGTTGGGAAATGTTATCCCCTGTCCTTTATTTGGGAAGAGTTTGTGAAGAATTCATACTAATTTTTTAAATATTTGGTAGAGCTCATTGGTGATGCCATCTGAGCATGGGCTTTTGGTAGGAAGTTTGTCTGGTAAAATACACATAAGATGAAATTTGCCATCTTAACCATTTAAAATGTACAGATGAGTAGTGTTAAGTAAATTCACTTTGTTGTGCAACCAATCTCCAGAACTCTTTTCATCTTGCAAAACTGAAACTCTATACCCACTAAACTACTCCCCATCCCCCTCCCGTCCTGTACACGGCCCCTGGCAACCACTACTATTCTACTTTCTGTCTATGAATTTGACTGCTCTGGATACCAAAGTACTGGCTGGCTTATTTCACTTAGCATCATGTCCTCAAGGTTCATCCATGTTGTATCATGTGTCAGAATTTCCTTTTTAAAGCTGAATGATATTCCTTGGCCCATATATACCACGTTTTTTAAAATTCATTCATCTGTTGGTGAACATGTGAGTTTTTCTACTTTTGGGCTATTGTGAACAATGCTGCTATGAACATAGGTGTGTCAATACCTCTTTGAGACCCTAATGGGAAGATTAAGATCAAGTTGTCTGGATAAGGCCCTCTTGGTGCTAGTTCACAGTGGCTGTGTTTAGCTGTGTCCTCACAAGGCAAAGGACTCCGCTGGTGTCTCTAATCTCATTCAGAATGAGAGCTTCTTCCTCATGACTTAATTGCCTCTCAAAGCCTGCACCTCTAAATACCATCACATTGGCAATGAAGTTTCAATATATGAATGTCGGGGGGACATAAAACATTCAGTCTGGAACACAGTGGTAATACGTGCATATGATTTTTAAAATCAGACGGTAACACATGACTTTTTAAAATAAAAAATGTAGTTCTCTTTCCAACCACTTTCAAAATTTTTTCCTTGAATTGAAAAGATATAGATAAAGTTAAGTATCAGAAATCTAAATGGTTGATCCAGTAACAAAGGAGCGTTTGTGGATGTATTTGTAACCTTAGGAGATTGACATCAGGAAAAATGAAAGTGAAAATTGCTCAGTTGTGTCCGACTCTATGCAACCACGTGGACTGTAGCCTGCCAGGCTCCTCTGTCCATGGAATTCTCCAGGCAGTTCTTCTGGAGTGGGTAATCATTCCCTTCTCCAGGGGATCTTTCCAACCCAGGGATCGAACCCAGCTCTCCCACATGCAGGTGGATTCTTTACTGTCTGAGCCACTAGGGAAGCCCACAGGAAAGGTAAGCAGGAGTTTATTAATAACAGATCCATTGTTTGTCTAGATGGTCAGAAGGGGCTGTGTGATAAATGATCTAATAAGGCAAGACCTGAGAGTCCTGATTCAGGTGACCTGTGTATTCTACATCATTTCTTTCGGATCATTTCGGTTATTGTGTTATGACACATCTCTAGGTTTAGAGTAGTAAACAAAGGAGGAGTTATCCCTAAGATATTTGTAAAACAGCCTGTTTTCATCATGTTTTGGACCTACGACACTTTTCCCCTGTGGGATTTGGATAACAATACAAGATAATATATGCTGAATGCCAAATTACTGATACGGACAGTCAAGAGAGTTCAGAAGGGGAATGATCACACAGTATTGGTGTGATTGAGAAAGATCTTTTGGAGGTGGTGAGACTAACTGGACCTTTAGGAAACAGTATAAATGGTAACAAATGGGGAGGAGAAAAGTGAGAGAAGGAAAAATATTAGAAGGGATAGGAGGAAAGACTGAGGTAGGCATGCTTACTATGCCAGGGTAGAGTGTTCTAGTATCAAGAGTGCCAAGAGTAGTTTCTTTTGGGGAATGGTATGAGTTAAAGACATTAGGTTATGGAGATGGATAGGAATGATTACTGAGTGCCTTTAGTTGCCAGTAAGTTGTATGGAATTAATCTAATGTAGTAGGGTTCACTGAAGGTTCATCTAAGTTGTTGTTTAGTCGCTAAGTCTCCTCTGATTCTTTGCAACCTCATAGACTGTATCCCACCCACTAGACTCCTCTCTCCATGGAATTTCCCAGGCAAGAATACTGGAGTGGGTTGCCATTTCCTTCTCCAACGGATCTTCCCCACCCAGAGATCAAACCTGTGTCTCCTGCATGGGCAGGCGGATTCTTTACTGCTGAGCCCCCAGGGAAGCCTTTTTTCTGCTAAGAGTGAACAGAAAATATCCGTGAGAACTTGAGTAGTGTGGAAAAGTTTTGTGACTAACTGTGGTTCATGTATTTAAGAGCCAGTGTAGAATAGAGAAAAAAATTCTAAGTGGAAGTAGTCACTGCAGTCAACATGATTTCATGACATTTTTATGATTAGCAGTACTTAGTGGCTCAGATTCAAGGGTAAAGAAAGCAGTTGGTCGGGTTATACAAGGATGGATGAGTTTTTCCAGATTGCTAAGAGACAGTGTTGAAATGCTTAGCTCTGACTCAAAGGGACAGAAAGACAAGGGTAAATAAAGGTAGGGAGGCTATGGTTGAAGATACAAGTGGGGAACTGAAGTGCTTAGAGCAGGTGGAACAGTTCAAAGTGACATAGGTCCAAAGCCTTACCAAAAAGTGGAGGTGAATATAATGTGGAGAGTTCTAGGAACTGAAACCTCAAGGCAGAAAATGAATCTTTATTGTGGGCATTCCTTTTTGAGAAAAAGGATAGAGAAGACAGATGTGAACCGGGTACGACATTTCAGAGCAGAATATATGTATATACCTATGTACTACATCCCAATTTCCAAAGAATTTTTATGCATTTTACATCATCCTCATGAATTCCCTGTGAGGATATGAATAATGCAGATACTGTCATTCCATATTGTAAAAATAATTATCATCCAAATCTCACCTTCCACTGATTGGTATGCAATCTTATAGATTTCTTACTTACAGATAATTTATGTTTTGCTTTTTATCACTTAATATGTTGTGAACTCATTTCTAAATGAACACATATTCATCATTTCTAACAACTGCATATATTCCGTTGGAGAGATGTACTGTTTGTGATCTATTCATGGAAATTTAGATGGTTATAATTTTTTTATTGTAAGTAATGCTATAATGAGCATTCTTTGTATCTTTTTATCCTTGTGTTAGTACTCCCATAAGATAAATCTAGAAGTCAAATTTCTAGATCAAAAGACATGCACATTTTAATACATATTACCAAATTGCCTTCCAGGAAAACTGCTAATTTATATTCCTGTTGATCAGAGTATGAGAATGTGTTTTTATCTTCACTCTTATTACTACTGGATACTGTTCATCTTTTTCATCATTTTAATTTGCATAAAAAGATAATTCCTTGTTTTTTTTTTTTTCATTTATTTTTATTAGTTGGAGGCTAATTACTTTACAATATTGTAGTGGTTTTTGCCATACATTGACATGAATCAGCCATGGATTTACATGTGTTCCCCATCCTGAACCCCCCTCCCACCTCCCTCCCTCCTTGTTTTTTTTTAATGTCCATTTGATTACTGTAGAGAGTAATTATTTTTCCAGTGTTCACTGATGGCTAGATCTTCTGCTTCAAAATCACATGATCTTGTGAAGAGCAATGAGAAGTCAAAGAGATTTTTTTAAATAGAGGTGTGGGTTCAAAAGAGGTGTGAGGAGCAATGAGAAGTCAAAGAGATTTTTTTACATAGAGGTGTGGGTTCATTACGGCTGTGATTTAGAGTGGTGTTGTAGGACAGAGAAAGACCAGCTGATTCTCTTGTCCACTGGGAAGTAGTGGACAGGAAGAGTGCTAAGCTCCTCTACTAAAAAAGTGCAATTAAAAGACATTTAATTTACTTTCGAAAAGCTAAACATTCCCATGGTTCCCTCTTGCTCCCATTCATCTGTGGGCACCCTCATGCCCTCCCACAGTTTATTTTTATTAGTTTTCTGTGTGTCCTTGTAGTATTAAAGTATGAGAAGACAAATGTCTATTCCTGTACTCCCTCTTACACAAAAAGTGGCTTACTAAATAAATATATTATTATGCGCTTTGCTTGCTTTATCTAACAAAATATCTTGGAGATCGCCCATGGATTTTTTTCTTTTTTTTTTAAGGAAAGCAATATTTGTGGGTCTCTAGTATTTACTAACATGATTTTAATTTACTGTTACTTCAGTGTGTACAAACATAGACCTGGACATAAATTCCATGCCAACAAACCAAGCTGCAAAATCAACAGAACTAAAATCGACATTAATGTGACACAGCTGTTTTGCTGAAACTAATCAGCCAGCACATCTTGGCACATAATGGATACTCAGATATTTGAATGAATGAACGAATGAATGAATTCTTAGGCACGTTAAAGTCTGAGAACCACTGTAGAGACAATCATAAAAGGCAAGAAAGATGTTGGTGAAAGGAGAGGAGGGGGCAGTATGATAAACCCTGGCTTAGAGGGATGGTAGGTCAGCATGGCTGGTGGTAGAGTCATTGGTAAAGTGGGGGAGAGGAGGAAGATGACTGGTGTGGGTTTCTCTAGATCTCTAGGGATTTCTTGGGATCTCTAGCCTCTAGGGATGAGGCTAAGAGGCAGTTGTGTTGATGACCACACAGGCCATCACAGGCCTTCTGAGCATGCCCATTAGCTTCTGGGGCCCTTTCTCCTGGACACAATCAGAGGGAAATAAAAGAGTACCTTCTTTTCAGTGCTCTTTGCCTATCTTAAAACCCTAAGTTTAATTTTCTAGCAGACTTGTATAATGACAGCATAGTCTTATTTTAGGGACAGCAGAACGTATGCACTCCGATTTCCTCTATCAATATAATTAAAAAAATGTAAATACTAAATACCTGAAAGACAAAGGGAACTATTAACTTTACTAAATTAATCAGAATAAATAGATAGTTATATCCTTTCCGTCTGTAGAGAATATACCTATAAGACCATTGGAAATTTCTTTTCAGATGTGCTGTGCCTTCCAAATTAAATGGTGTCTCAGTTCCAGCTGGAGGTGGGAGGTGGGATGACTCTTTGTGACCCCATGGACTATAGCCCTCTATGTTCCTCTGTCCATGAGATTATCTAGGCAAGAATACTGGAGTGGGTTGCCATTTCCTTCTCCATGGGATCTTCCCGACCCAGGGATCTAGCCCACGTATCCTTCATCAGCAGGCGGATTCTTTATCACTGAGCCACCTGGGAAGTGGCTGATTTAATTGTAAATTCCAGTTAACAAGTACTGCACACAGTGTAGTTTAATAACTATTTGTTGGAAAGATTTTCTTTTGTAACTGTATCCTCCACCTAGCCTGGTGGGTTAATCCGTTTTGGTGGTGCTTTTCTGGGGGTGGGGGGTGGGGTGGGGATGCTTCCACTCAGGCTGTCTTAGGATTCTCCTAGAAATTTTGCAGGTAGGTAAGGCTCTTGGGTCGCTTTGTCGCTTTTTGCTATCCTCCCTAACATTTTCTTCCTTGAAGTTCACTGATTCATAGAAGGGGTCTGGAAGTGACTTTAAAGATCCTTTATTCTGGTTCTTCCCATAGTTGCCACAAATCCAAAAGGGTCAGGTCTAGAGTTCCAACAGCCAAACATTCTGCCATCTGGACTGAGATCTCCTAGGCTGAGGCTGCTAGACTGCAGAGGTAGTGACCTGATTCATCTCTTCCCTTCTTCCCTCCCGCCTTCCTTTCCTTTTGCTCTCTCCCTCCCTTCCCTCCTTCCTCCCCGCTTCCTTTCTCCCACCCTTGTGCTGTTCTTATCATCCCATCTTCCTTTCTTATTTTTAGGCCATGTAGGTCAGCCAGGGAAGGGTTTAGTGAGATTGAGATGTGAAGGCGATCCTTCTGACCTGAAATGCACAAGGAAGAATATCCTTTGACCTTGAGAAATGCTAATTATGCTCTTTTTTGTAGGATGCTCACAACTGTATTCCTGAGCTGGACAGTGAGACAGCCATGTTTTCTGTCTATGATGGACATGGAGGTAACTTTAGCAGATCATATTGGTAACATTCTGGGAACCCCAGTTCCAGGTCCTTTGTTCTTTTCTTTTCCAGAGTTCTGGTCCTCAGGTACCATTTCCTGCCTAGTCCTGTTTTTCTCTATTCTGCCATTCCTTCTTCCCAGTAGGATATTTGATTTGTTCTTAATCTTACCAGGCCTTGTTTTAATACAAGAAGCCTTTCCCTGTATTTGTCTCTTTTTCACTGAAAACTAAGTATACAGGTGAGAAAACACATGGGCAGTATTAACATAGCCCCAAGAGAGGTGATGGTGAAATCCATTTTCTTGGTCAGAACTTCCCAAAACATTGTCGTTCAGATAGGTTTCAGATGTGCTAAGATATTCATCTCCTCAAGCTTTGGGATTCACTGGTGTGTTGATATTATATCACTTTCTGTGTGTGCAAAGCTGTGCACTTTACCTTTCTTCTAGGGGAGGAAGTTGCCTTGTACTGTGCCAAATATCTTCCTGATATCATCAAAGATCAGAAGGCCTACAAAGAAGGCAAGCTACAGAAGGTCTGTCTTCCCACACTGTTCGTTCTCCACTTCTGCAGACTTTCCCTTTTTCTCTCCCCCCACCAATCCTTGGCTTTTCTGATTGCCACCCAGCTGCCTCTTACTGTATTTCTTAAAGAATTCTGTACCTAATTTCTTAAAAGAATTCTGTACCTAAAATGAGCTTATTCCCACTTGGTCCTTTTTAGAGTGTCTTATTGATCCCCAAGTCTCTGAACTGTTTGTCTCTGAGTTATCTCACAGCTTGGTGGATCACTCTGATTTGCATCCCATCCTTGTGCCCAGGATTGTGTATAGGCAATTCATTTTGTACCTGCATAGTTTTCCTACATTTGCTTTATACTATTTTGCTTATATTTAGGCTTTGGAAGATGCCTTCTTAGCTATTGATGCCAAACTAACCACTGAGGAAGTCATTAAGGAGCTGGCACAGATTGCAGGGCGACCCACTGAAGATGAGGATGAAAAAGAAAAAGTTGCTGATGAAGATGATGGTGAGTGTGGCACCTCTTGTTTGAGAGGAAATCAGCATATTATAGAACCTATTCTTGAATATGCATATAAATTACGTGTCAACTCTGAGAGAAGATGGCTTCCTCGGGCCCTGGGAAATCCCCTGTATGTTAAAGAATCCCCTGTACTACAGGTGGTAATGAGCAGGAGAGAGAGGATTAACCTTTGTTGAGTCCATAGTGTTGTAGTTGTAAGCTGTATTTTTGTATACATTATCTTTTGTCATTGTGATGGGGTCTTTCTGGTTCCTTGTTAATGTTTATGTGATCTTTTTTTTAAAGATTGGAACTGCTGTTAGCCATACCAGCCAGTCATTAAGCCTGGGCCCTAGGCCTGGACTGGCATTGTAGACTTCCTGGGTCCTCAGTCAGAATAGGGTTTCCAACTTACCCATAAAACATGAGAGGTAATAGGCGACACATACAGGACTACTATTCCTTTGACTAAGAAGGGAGTGAAACACAAAGACCAAAGGAAATATATGGAGGCTGATGTTGCTTGAGGAAAAGGAAGTAAAGGGCAGTTTTTCTGTTTTTCTGAGTTGTGATAAGAGACAGGAGCTACTTGAGAAGGGGAGGTGGTGGGCAAGTAAGTCGGAACTCAGGTCACAGGGCTGTGGAGGTAGTAAGGGACTGCTTCCTGGAGGAGTCTGGCATGGGGCGCTGATGTAGCATCTCCCCTGCAGTGGACAATGAGGAGGCTGCACTGCTGCATGAAGAGGCTACCATGACTATTGAAGAGCTGCTGACACGCTACGGGCAGAACTGTCACAAGGGTGCTCCCCACAGCAAATCTGGAGCTGGGACAGGCGAGGAACCAGGGTCCCAGGGCCTCAATGGGGAGGCAGGACCTGAGGACCCATCTAGGGAAACTTCTACAGAGGAAAATGGCCCCACAGCCAAGGCTCACACAGGCCTTTCCTCCAACTCGGAATGTGGGACTGAGGCAGGCCAAGGTGGGGAGCCTGGCACTCCCACTGGTGAGGCTGGGCCTTCCTGCTCTTCAGCCTCCGACAAGCTGCCTCGAGTTGCTAAGTCCAAGTTCTTTGAGGACAGTGAGGATGAGTCAGATGAGGCGGAGGAGGAAGAGGAAGACAGCGAGGTAAGGGCCCATGGGGTCAGACAGATGCTGAAGTTGTAGAGAGGGCCTGGTTGATCTCCGTGCATAATTGCTTTCTACTCTTTTC
The DNA here is from genome assembly GCF_910594005.1 of Cervus elaphus. Taxonomy (NCBI): domain Eukaryota; kingdom Metazoa; phylum Chordata; class Mammalia; order Artiodactyla; family Cervidae; genus Cervus; species Cervus elaphus. The sequence continues at coordinate 33,660,388 of NC_057825.1, read as the reverse complement.
TGTCTCCTATTTTGACAGCATCCCACAAATATAGTTTAAGCTTTTTGAAAATTATTATCTCTGCTAACACAGGTACCATTAGTGCCCTCTTACCTCTTCTTTTGTTGACATTGTAACAAATAGATCTAGTTCTAGCCTTTCAGAGTCTGTCTCCTAGAGAGATAACAAGATGGTGTTCCTTTTGGATAGTTAGGTGTTTCTTTTTTCTGGGCAGCTTATTCTCTGGTCATGTTGCTGGAAGGTGCATTTGGCTAGCAGCCCTGGCCTTCCCAAAGGTTTCCTGCTAGTGACCACTGAACCTAGTTCAGGAAACCAGTATATCCATGCTAGCCCTCTCTCCCTTCCGCCACATTTTTTCCATCAGGATATTATATATATGCATCTACTAGTGTTTTGAGAATCTGTGTTCAGTAAAGGCCTCTTGGTTCTGAGTGTGAGTTAGGGGGAGGGGCAAGGGGGTCACCCCAGCCTCAGTAGCCTGGGGTCGTCCCTCTGGCAGGAATGCAGTGAGGAAGAAGATGGCTACAGCAGTGAAGAGGCAGAGAATGAGGAAGACGAGGATGACACTGAGGAGGCTGAAGAGGATGAGGAAGAAGAAGAGATGATGGTGCCTGGGATGGAAGGCAAAGAGGAGGTGTGTGGGGAAAGGGGGGCAATGAGTCTGAGAAAGCCAAGAAGCTAGGTGTGGTGAATTCTCTGATTGTGATTTTGGGAGAAGGGTCCCCTTTCTATCTTCACACTGAAGTCAGTGGTCATGGGGGGATTTACTCTACAAGGGGAACTAGGTCTTTTGGGTAGAATTGTCTCAGAAAAGGGGGAGAGCATGCTGTAATTTCCGGAGAGATTAAATCTTTGACCCTCCTGTCTGTTAAAGCCCTCTTGGTGGTCCTAGTGAGAGGAGGAAATACAGGAGAATGATGAGAACTGTTATCCAGGAGCTCCTGTGATCCTCCCTTTCTTCCTTTTAAGCCTGGCTCTGACAGTGGTACAACAGCGGTGGTGGCTCTGATACGAGGGAAGCAGTTGATTGTAGCCAATGCAGGAGACTCCCGCTGTGTGGTGTCTGAGGCCGGCAAAGCTTTAGACATGTCCTATGACCACAAACCGGAGGATGAAGTGGAGCTAGCACGCATCAAGAATGCTGGAGGCAAGGTTACCATGGATGGGCGAGTCAACGGTGGCCTCAACCTCTCCAGAGCCATTGGTAAGGGCCAAGAAACTATGGGAAAGACTTCTGGGGTCTTGGTCTCTGTTCAGATGCCTATAGCAAACTTTAATCTTCATAGCCCTTTTATTTTTCAAACTACTTTTGTATCTACTACCTCTGTCCCTTAAACATCTCTGTGAAATAGGTGAGATAGGTATTGAAAAAGACAGGTTAATGACTGACCTAAAGTTCAGCAACCCAAAGATAGGGCTAAAACCAGAAAAACTAGAACTCACTTCATCCCACGAGATAATGGAACTTTGTAAAGAAGAGAAATGAACGGCAGGGTTTGATTGGCCTCAAGCACAAATCTGTGGGAGGTGCTCAGACTACTTGTTCATCAGCCAACCATTCCTTTACTTCAGGAGACCACTTTTACAAGAGAAACAAGAACTTGCCACCAGAGGAACAAATGATTTCGGCCCTTCCTGACATCAAGGTGCTGACTCTCACAGATGATCATGAGTTCATGGTCATTGCCTGTGATGGCATATGGTGAGCACTGGCAGAACACCCTAAAATTCCCTTTTTCCCCTGCAGCGTTACTTCTCATGTGGGGCTCTGAGCTTCTATATCTTCTTACTAATGACTGTAGTCAGCACCTCTTCTCTGGTTGCTCTAAGATTAGAGCCTATATAGATAACTTGGTGTCAAGATCCCCAAGGGGAAGGCAGAGCTGACAACAGTCTCTGTGGGTGTTTACATTGGCCTGGGGCATCTGTCAGGCTTCCCAGGTGGTGCAGTGGTCAAGAAGACACCTGTCAGTGCAGGAGACGGGTTCAATCCCTTGTTTGGGAAGATCCCCCTGGAAGAGATATTGGCAACCCACTCTAGTATTCTTGCCTGGAGAATGCCATGGACAGAGGAGCCTGGTGGGTCCATTGAGTTGGACACACTTGAGCAACTGAGCATGCACACATGGGGCATTTGTCATCTCTATCCATATTCTTCTACTCTGCCTTGGTGGGACTAAAAAAGATTCTTACTGTTGTTTATGACCCCAGGAATGTGATGAGCAGCCAGGAAGTTATAGACTTTATTCAATCGAAGATCAGCCAGCGCGATGAAAATGGGGAGCTTCGGTTACTGTCATCCATTGTGGAAGAGGTAAGTCCCAGGGTGGAAAGAGGGTGTCTGGTTTGTGTATCCAAAATTTTCTCTTTTAGCCTGAGTTAAAATCAGAGCCTGGGAATACTGACATACTAAACTCTGACTAGAAAGATCGACTTCCCCTCATTTCCCTGACTTTTCCTTATGCCTTATGGACTAGCATGTAGCCTGTTTTGTGGCACCTGTTGCCTGTTCCCTTCCTTCTGCCACCCTGTCTCAGCAAGGCCAGCCCTCTAAGACTTTAGGTTTCCAGCAAGTTTTCAAACTCTGCAGCTGAGCTGCCCCTTCCCTTTTGTAGCTGCTGGATCAATGCCTGGCACCAGACACTTCTGGGGACGGTACAGGGTGTGACAACATGACCTGCATCATCATTTGCTTCAAGCCCCGAAACACAGCAGCGCCTCAGCTAGAGAGTGGCAAGCGGAAACTGGAGGAGGTGCTGTCTACCGAGGGAGCTGAAGAAAATGGCAACAGCGACAAGAAGAAGGCCAAGCGGGACTAGCGGTTGTCCAGATCTCTGCCCACCTAGACTGTTTTCTGAGCCCTCCAGACTGAGACTGAGTTTTGTCTTTTTCCTTTAGCCTTAGCAGTGGTTATCAGGTGTGCAGGGGGAGCTGGGTGGCTTGGCTCAGCCCATTCCAAAGAGGGCTCTCCCTCCACACAGCAGCCTGGGAGCCTCTGCTGTCCTCCCCAGCCTCCTCCTTGCTCCTTGGGGCTCATCACCGGTTCTGTGCCTGTGCTCTGTTGTGTTGGAGGGAAGGACTGGTGGTTCTGGTTTTTACTCTGTGAACTTTATTTAAGGACATTCTTTTTTATTGGCGGCTCCATGGCCCCTAGCCGCTTGCACCTGCTCTCTGTTGTACACTTTCAATCAACACTTTTTCAGACTAAAGGCCAAAACCTAATCGTGCCCATGGTGTCCTTTTTTCTCTACTGCCATCTTCACTCACCCAGGGTGCCCTGGCTCCGTACTTATTCCCACCAGAGTAGTATCTATGTAGCTCTTTTCCTGCGCGGGCGCGCGCGCGCGCGTGTGTGGGTGGTGTGGGTGGGTGTGTGTGGGGGTGTGTGGGTGGGTGGGTGTGTGTGTGGGGGGGTGTATCCGCGCGCGCCTGCCTGTAGTAGTATAAGTTTGGGAGAAGGGGCCTGGGTGTTGTAACTCCCTGAGCTGCTGACAGGCTGGCCTGCTGTCGCAGCTCATTCTCACCCCCTCCTAGAGTTAGAAATGATTTCCTTGTTCCTCCTGCGAGGAGTCAGGATCGGGCTGGTGGCCTTTAAGTTTAAAGCCAGCGGCAGGGTTCGACCTGCCCTCCTTGCTGGCCAGGTTCCACCTGATTCCTGATTGGCTCTTCCGCTTGCCTTCGTCACAATCACTTCCTGGTCACACTGTGGACGCCTTGGCTGCTTCTACTTTTCACGGACTACGCGTCCCGTGTGGCTCTGCGGCAGCGGAAGCGGAAGCGAGTACGGAGGTACCAGCTGGTCTCCGTAGGGGGGGTAGGGGGCTCCATGAATGGACGCGGCGGCGGCGGCGGGAGCGGCCTGAGCTGGGCGCCGGGGCCAGGGCCGGGGGCTGCCCGGGGCCCGCGCCGCTGTATGGGGGCTGCCTGCGGGCCCTGAGAGGAAGGGCGGGCGGGCCGAATTGGGAGGGGCGGGGTCGGGCGGCCGCAGGCCGGAGGCGCGTCGGGCTGGAGCCGGTCACGATGCCCCGAAGGAAGCAAAGCCACCCGCAGCCCGTGAAATGCGAGGGGGTCAAAGGTCAGGGGTCAGGGGCCGTGGGGTGGGGAGGAGCGGGGGTGGGGTCAGTGGCGAGGGTTCAGGTCTGGGTGGAGGGCGACTCCTGAGGGATGGGGTGGGCGATCTGGACTCCTAGCTTCCCATCAAGGTACCCGAGAGGGTCTGCGAGTGCGGGAAGTACGGTCTGCGAGGGTTGCCTCCCCAGGTGCGGATGATGGGCACGGTTCCTGAGGGAGAATCTACAAGCCCCCTCCTCTCTCCAGTGGATACCGAAGACTCCCTCGACGAAGGACCCGGGGCCCTGGTACTGGAGAGTGATTTGCTACTAGGCCAGGATCTGGAGTTTGAAGAGGAGGAAGAGGAAGAGGAGGAAGGTGACCGCAACAGCGACCAGCTCATGGGCTTCGAGAGAGACTCTGAAGGTGGGTTTGGGGTCACTTACTTAAGAAAGTGACCAATGGAACCCCAGCCTTTAGAAGGCGGGTTAGGTTTAGTGCTTCTGAGCAAAACATGCTTTACTGCCAGTGCGACTGGTTTAGTGTAAGTTTAGATTTGAGCTAGATTTCATTTGTCTGATGGTCCTTCACTTTGTTGAGGTGAAGTTTTAGGGCCTGGTTCAAAGATGTTATGAATAGTACAGTGGAGAAATCACAGAAAACAACTGATTACAAGTAAATGCCCTTTTAATAACCTTGTCTTGCTCCCTAGCCCATTCATTAAGAGTTTAAGAGGTTTAGGGAAGCAACCTCATTCATGCTGGTACTTCTAACTCCGTTTCACCTGCAACATAAACTCCTTTTGCACTGAGGTTTTAATTTCTACCCTCAAATATCCTTCCACAGTCTTCCCTGTGATCTTAGCATCACCCCATCCTAAGTTGCTGCACTACCTATCCACTTAATGCCACTTCTGGAAGATGCTTTTGAAAGTCATTGAAGGGATCCACACAAAAAGGAATCCATCCTTTAGGCTTAGAAGTAGTATTACATGCATTACTTTGTTTCTTCTTCCCTCCAAATTTTGTCTCTTGAGATAGTATGGAGCTGATTATAAATTAAAAACTGAGTCCTCACTGACGGGGGAATTAGAAAAAGGTCTCAGGCCTCTGCCTTGTGTATTTTTGCTTATCCCAAGAATTACTTAATTGTTGATTGATTTCCATCTGTGGTCCACTGTAAACCACACATTTTTTTCATTCCATGGACCTATGTACAACTCTATCATCACTGGGTTAGTCCAGGCTCAGCGGTAGCTAATTCATGTTGAATGTTTAGCTGAATTGAAGTTGAATGTTAGCCGAATTGAATGTTAGTTGTTAGTTGAATGTTAGCTGAATGTTAGTTGAATTGAAGAGAAAGGGTGGAGCCCAGCAAGTGGTGAGGCCACAAGTGAGAAAAAGGGAGTTTTGAGTCTGGTTCTGCCCTGTGTTGATGTCTCTTCTCATGTCTGTCTCACCAGGAGACTCTCTGGGGGCCAGGCCTGGGCTTCCCTACGGGCTGAGTGACGACGAGTCTGGGGGCGGCCGGGCACTAAGTGCGGAGAGTGAAGTTGAGGAGCCAGCCAGGGGTCCAGGGGAGGCCAGGGGTGAGAGGCCAGGCCCAGCCTGCCAGCTGTGTGGGGGGCCCACAGGTGAGGGGCCGTGTTGTGGGGCAGGAGGACCGGGTGGGGGGCCCCCGCTGCCCCCACGGCTACTGTACTCATGCCGCCTCTGCGCCTTCGTGTCCCACTACTCGAGCCACCTGAAGCGGCACATGCAGACACACAGCGGGGAGAAGCCGTTCCGCTGTGGCCGCTGCCCCTACGCCTCAGCCCAGCTCGTCAACCTGACACGACACACCCGCACCCACACTGGCGAGAAGCCCTACCGCTGTCCCCACTGCCCCTTTGCCTGCAGCAGCCTGGGCAACCTGAGGCGGCATCAGCGCACCCATGGGGGGCCCCCCACTCCTCCCTGCCCGACCTGTGGCTTCCGCTGCTGTGCTCCACGTCCTGCCCGGCCTCCCAGTCCCACAGAGCAGGAGGGAGCAGTGCCTCGGCGACCCGAAGGTAAAAAGCCAGGCCTAAAGAACCTGGGACGTGGGTGGGTGGCCTTAGCGGGTACCTGCATTCATAGCCCAGGTCTCACTGTCCCCACAGATGCCCTGCTGCTTCCAGATCTGAGCCTCCATGTGTCACCAGGCGGTGCCAGCTTCCTGCCGGACTGTGGGCAGCTGCGGGGTGAAGGGGAAGGCCTGTGTGGGACTGGGTCAGAACCACTGCCAGAGCTGCTGTTCCCTTGGACCTGCCGGAACTGTGGGCAAGAGCTGGAGGAGGGGGAGGGCAGTCGGCTGGGAGCAGCCACATGTGGGCGCTGCATGCAAGGAGAGACTGGAGGTGGTGCCAGTGGGGGACCCCAGGGCCCCAGTGACAAAGGCTTCGCCTGCAGCCTCTGCCCCTTTGCCACTCATTATCCCAACCACTTGGCTCGGCACATGAAGACACACAGCGGTGAGAAGCCCTTCCGCTGTGCCCGTTGTCCCTACGCCTCTGCTCACCTGGACAACCTGAAACGGCACCAGCGCGTCCACACAGGAGAGAAACCCTACAAGTGCCCCCTCTGCCCCTATGCCTGTGGTAACCTGGCCAACCTCAAACGTCATGGTCGGATCCACTCTGGGGACAAACCTTTTCGGTGTAGCCTTTGCAACTACAGCTGCAATCAGAGTATGAACCTCAAACGCCACATGCTGCGGCATACAGGCGAGAAGCCCTTCCGCTGTGCCACCTGCGCCTATACCACGGGCCACTGGGACAACTACAAGCGCCACCAAAAGGTGCATGGCCATGGGGGGGCGGGAGGGCCTGGCCTCTCTGCCTCTGAGGGCTGGGCCCCACCTCACAGTCCTCCCCCTGTTTTGAGCTCTCGGGGCCCAACAGCCCTGGGTGCCACCAGTAGCCGAGCTCTCCATACAGACTCACCCTGAACTAGGTCCTTCTGTCCCAGGGCTCCATGCAGTAGTCCTGACCCTCCTGTGTTTTATACAGACGGACCAGAAGCCACCTTCTCCTTCCTCCCCCGCTGGCCAGGGGGCTCCACACTGACTCACCTAGGCACTGTATGGACCAGCCCAAACCCCATGGGCAGGGGACCCACATGGACCAGGGGGCCTTGCCTTGACTGATGCACTTCATAAGCTCAGTGAGAAGGGCCCTATATTCATCTCCACTGCTCCCAAGGGCAGTGGAGGAACTGGCTGGGGGACTGTCCAGCCTCGCACCTGTTTATTTAACTTATTTCAGTGCTTTATAATAAAGGAAACACTAACAAAGCCTTGTCTATGCTGAGTTGGCAGCGACAAGCACGGCTCAGGCTCACCCTTAGCACAGCAGTGTGTGCTGTGATGGGGGGAGCAGGGCAGAGAGGGAACCAGAGGTAGGCAGCAATCAGGCTGAGTTTAATGATGGGGAGCTGGGCCAGACCGTACACAGACCTCTGCCCATCCCCTTGGCTCATGGCCCTGAGAAGCCAGAAGCAGCCTGGAGGGAACTGTGGTTCCTCCCCAAGCAGGTAGCCATGGTCCCGTGGACTTTGTGCAAAATACTAAATGCTAATTTGGCATTGAGGGCCAGCTCTGGGTGATCCTTTGTGTAGCCAGCCCCAGGATGGGGGGGGAGGTGGAGGGAGAGGTGGGTTAGGAGGCCCCTGGCTGAGAGGAGAAAAGGGGACAAGAGAAAGGAAAATGCCCCCTGTTTGGGGGTCAGGACGGGATACAGGCACAGGACAAGTTTCTGAACATTCTCCCAGGGCAGAGGGCAGACATCCGAGTGCTGGAGATCACAGGTCCTCGTCTCCAATGCCCTCGAAGGCAAAATTGCCGTGGACGTCACTGGCACTGGCATCTGTACCAGAAGTGCCAATCCCCCGCAGGCTCACAGCACTCAGCTTGCTCTGGAATAAAGGCAGGGTTGGGGGTCAGAGCGCTTGAGCCTCCCTGAGATCCCCTAAGAACACCAACCTCACCGAGCCTTGTGGGAAACTCACTGAGAGTTTGACCATGGACTCCCGGCTGGCGTCTGGTGACTCCTGGGGAAGATGAGGCAGCGGCATCAGAGACCTTGTAGGGAGATGAGGCAAGGGTGGGGTGGGCTGGGGCACTGATCAGGGAGCAGTACTTACAAGCAATGGTGGTGACTTCACGGCTTGCTGGCTGTCTGAGCGTCTCAGGGTGCCCCCAACCCGCCGGCGCAGCATCTGGGGATGGAGACGTGAGGCGCCGGTAAGGGCAGGATCACTCCCATAGGAATCCTGAGCCTTTCCCCTCCCTCTCAGAAGCACCAGCCCTAGGACAAAAGGCAGGGAGAGCACAGCCACCACGTACCTTCCTGAGACTGCCGCCAGATTTCTTCACCATCAGTTCATCTACCATGGACTGCAAGCAGATACTCATCATGATAGCCTGAGGGCAAGGGGAGAGCTCAGCCTGACTAGAGTGGTCACCCTGAGCCCAGCACCCCTAGGACAAGGGCTCCCACTCACATGGAGTCCTGGAAGCCCTAGACTTGGGTATCTAAGAGAGACGGTGCAATGGGCTCCAGAGGAGGCCTGAGGGTGGGCTCACACCTGGGGGCTGGTGATGGTGACCCACTGTAGCCGGTCCTTGCTCATGAGGTATTCAAAAGCCAGTTCCAGGCGCACCTCACCCCGGCCCCGGCCGGGGCTGCTTGTGCCTCCACTGGGCAGTGGCACCTGAAGAGGAAGGGGAATCAGGCTGAGTTCATTCTCAGCCCGAGAGGCTGTGCCTCGTGTCTTGACCTACTCCAGCCCATTCCTGAAGCTCAAGGCTTGCCAGGCCTCCATCCCAAAGGCCTCCCCTTCCTACCCCAACTCACAGAGGAGGTGACCCGCCAGCACCGCATGCGGGTGACCCGGAAGGAGCCTTCACGGAGCTGCTGGCCAGGCAGGCGGAGCTGGAGGCTGAGCTCACTGTTGCCTGCGCTCACCACCACTGGACAGTCCTTCTCGGGGAAGTCAGCCACACAGGCGTCGAAGCGCAGGTAGCCGTAGTGCCGCAGCGTCTGGGCCAGCCGCAGGAACTGAAACCCAGTCACCATGTGGGCGAGTCACGAGGGGAAGCAGGACAGCCCAGAGGAAGCAATCCCTTGGAGGGAAACAGGGAGGCAAGGCTCACCTCCTTCTTGGAGACTTTCTCCTGCAGTGATTTGAGCTGCCGGTGCTGCTCCTTGGTGACCAGGATCCATCCACGCTCAATGTCTGCTACCGTCTACAGTGGAGACATGGTGTGAGGGGCTGCTCCCAGTCAGAGGTCCAAAGAAAGTGTCCAGTTACCTCTGTCCAGCCTGACCCCTAGCCCCACATCTGAGCCAGCTCTTGGCAGTGAGTCTTCTTGACCAATCAGCTTACAAGGCAGGGAGAGTACAGGTTGTGCCACATGCCCTCAGAGCATGCTAGGAACTTCCCCGTGAACCAGCAGTAAAGACACGAAAGTAGTTTTCTCAGCAGAGTAGGACACCAGAGCCATTTTCAGGGGAAGGGTTCTGAGGCAGCTCCAAGCTCACCTGAGCATAAAGCAGGTTCAGGCCAACCCGGTTCTCCATGACATCGTCGTCATAGGCAGAGTCCCAATAACTGTGAGGCCAAGGGGTGGAAAGGGGTAATGGGGCTAAGCTGGGGGAAGGCAAGAGGTAGAAAGGAAAGGGGGGCAAAACGGGAGCAATCTGGAACTGTGGGGTGAAGGGTGATACAGTTGGTAGGCCTGGTAGAAAAACCCAGCACTACCCCCTTGCCCAGGTCCCTCTGTCTCAACACATGGCCCCATAATCCAACCCAGCACTCTCTCCCTCCTCCCAGCCCAGCCCTGACCTCTTCCTCAGCACAATCTTATATTCTTGACTCCGAAGACTGGTAACAGACACATAAGGCAGTTCAAACTCTTGCAACTTTCGTACAACTATGGGTTTAAAAAAAAAATGAAAATGTCAGACTCAGGGGAGGGAAAGCAAGAGGGAAGCCCTGGGGAAATGCCTGCCACATTCTTGGGGGCGACAGGGAAACAAATTCACTACTCGAAACAGAGGGAAGTTGTAGAGTCCAGAGAAACTCACATGAAAAGGCTCCATCCTCTTTTTCTCGAACTAGAAATAGACTGAAGTAGCCAATCAAGTCATCTGGAAGATCCAGCTTTGCAGCCACAGCCTGGGACAAGGAAGGAAGTACAGTTCATCAAATGGGGTGGTTCCAATCACCTCAAGCCCAGGAAGAAGTGCAGGGGGCATGGGGGAAGGAACGCCAGTGCAGAACAAGTGCCTCACCTCCAGGACATCCTCAGTCTGATCTGAAGTTAGCACGTTGACCAGAACTTTCTGCCCGTTGCTGAGCAGCACTTCCAAAGAGACCTCTTCTGTGGGGACCTGCTGTGTCTCCTGGTTGTGAACAAACATGGGAATGGAATGGGAGCACCGTTAACCACATGCCCGGCGTCCAGCTCTGACCCCTTCCCAACTATGTATTTCTAGGTCCTTCCAGTGCCTTTATTCGCAGCGGCTTAATTATAAGCTGTGTTTCCTTGATTTCACTGGTACAGCAGAAGCCCCCTTCCATGAAGAAAGATGCCAGAATAACTCCTCTGTACCCACCTGATTAAAATGATGTGGCCCTACAGGAAGGTGCTTCAACCTTAAATCTTGGTCCCCCAAAGCCTCACCTGCTGTGCCCGACGCAGGAAACTATTGAAGGTCTCACTGCTCCCAAGCAATGGGTCTTGCCGAACTGTGGGGACAAGAGATTGATGTTCTAGTAACTTACAGTTCCCTCTTGGCTCCCTCCAGTTCTCTTCTTGGTAGGCTCCCTTTCCTTGGCTGATGGTGGCCTGTCACATCTCCCAGCTGGCCTCACCCCACTCACTGTTTGCATAATTTCTTTTTTAACTTAATTTTTATTTTTTGGCTGACCGTGCAGTATGTGGGATCTTGGATTCCCGATCAGGGATCAAACCGGCACCCCCAGCCTTGGAAGTGCAGTCTTAACCACTGGATTGCCAGGGAAGTCCCCTGCATAAACTCCTCACCTGCCCTACCCTTAGCTACCATCTAGTTAAGTACCGTCTACAGAACTTAATGTTCATCTAAAGCACATTGGACACAAATGAAGTATGAAGTTCTGCCCACTAACTGAAAATGCTTTAAGACTGTTTAGTGCCGTATTAGTATTTCTTATAGATGTCAGGGCCAAAACTGCTTTTCTGGTACCTAGATGCTAGAGCATCCTTGCATGTTATTTACTTTTGCTCATTAAATAACAGATCAAACAAGAGGTTTCCCAGCAGGGCCTTCTACAGAATCAGCTGTTTTGATTCTCTCCCCATAATCCTCAACAGAGTCAGCCTCTGTTCCCTCGAGCCACTCACCAGCTTGCATGTACTTCTCTAACTGCTCTCTCCTCTGTTCCACCTCAGCAGGTGTCAGAGAGAAAAGCTTCTTTGGGGGAAATGCAGGAAGTACATTCGCCCCATATTCCTTCCGAAGCTATTTGGAGAAAGAGATACAACTCTTTACATAAACATCGAAAGTGACAAGAGGCAATCCACATTCATAATGTTCTCTTGGGCTCCCTTTCCTTTTCCTCAATCTCTGCTCCCCTACCGACCCTGGTCACCCAGGAAATGATTCCTTTGGCAAGGGCAGCCATTCCTCTATTCTAGATATATGCCCTTTACAATCTTACAGTGTGCGAGTCAGCCTCTTCACAGGGTGGGAAGGGTTTATATAGGGCCAGGGCCTAGTGAGCCCCTTCATTATCTAGCAAGGCTGTATTCATTGAACCCCTACAGGAAGCAAAGGGCTTTGTAAGGAGAGTTTATGTGCACGGTCAAGTAATAGCTAAGTATATTCACGAAGCATCTTAGGACTTAAAAGGGACACTGCAGATCAATGAATCCATTTTTCAGCTGGAGTAGCTGAGGCCCAAAGAAATCAGGGAGCTTGCTCAGGGTTGCACAACTAGTAATCAGTAGAATCAAGGCTCTACTGAATTAAATACAGAGCTCACAATCTGGTGAGAACAGAAACATTACATCACAGACACAAGATAACTGGAACAGCTACACCCACTCAGGTGCGTCAAGGAACACAGACCCAAACTGATGAATGGTTTGTATGAACCGGGAAAAGAATTTCAAGTTGCAGCTCAGCTGACAGAAGGAAAGTGCTCTGGCAGCGGAGGGGGAAGGGGGGGCGATCTATCCATGCACAGGCACAGGCAGTGTACAGGCTGTGTAAGACGGGGGCAGAGAAGCAGGAAGGAGGGCGTGAGTATAGACAGGGGTGGTTAAGAGTGGCAGACATTAAGCTTCCTAGGGAGTTCCCCGGAAATGTCACACGACCAGATAAAGCACTAAATCCTCCCCTGCGGCTGTGATTAAAAGGGAACTACAGCCTACGGATAAGCGACGAGGCGGGAAATGGAGACGCTGGTGCCCAGGTGGAGGAAAGGGCTTGACGCTGCCACAAGGCAGGGGTGCCAGTCCCACCTGCTCGTGCAGCCCCAGGAGCTGGCTGTAGCGCACCCGACAGTGCAGGACTCCATTCACGTGAATGTTATAGGCCTGAGGACACAAAAGCAGGCAAGCATTTTAGGGTTGCGGTCTGGGCGGTCCCCTTGCGAACCCTGGCCGGAAGTGGCCTGGCACAGCTGCTCTGAGAAACGCGCCGAGATCTTCCGAGGATTGCCAGTCTATCTCCCTCAGAGCCAGGTCCCAAAGCAGAAGGACCAGTCGGGGCAAACTCGGGCGCTCGGGCTGCAGTCTTCTTCCCCCAGAGGCCAGTGACGCCCACCAGAGTAGCCGCGGCCCAGCCGAGGGAGGCGATGCGGCCGAACAAAGGACCTACAGGAGCTGGGGCAACCGCTGGACGGATCTCAGACGTAATATAAACTCCCAGCGAGGCCGTCGGGAGTCGGCGGCCTGTGACCAGGCCTGAAAGGTGGCAGCCAGACCTCGGAGGCCGCTCGGAGAGGCTCCGGCCCGTTATCCCCGCCCCTGCCCGATCGGGCTCTGGCCGCTCCTCACCACGTAGGCGGAGCCGCCGCTGTCCCCGCTGCGGGACTCGGTTTCAGGAATGGAAAAGTGCATATTCCCTGCAGCAGGGCCCCGCCGGGCTCCGGACTATGAGGGCCGCAGCGGCTTTGCACGCTCGCCTCCGTTCCTCAGCGCGTCCCCGCAGTCCCGCTCGCCATTTTCGGGGGTGGGGTGGGCGCGAGATCGGCGGTGGGAAGGGCTGGGAACGTCCGCTCTGGGACGCAGCGCCGCCTGGCATCCTGGGAACTGTAGTCTAAGGAGTTAGGAGCCTAAAATTAAGATGGCCCTTATCGCGACCCGTAGCCCGGGGCGGGGCCCCAGAGCACGCAGGGGCTTGTAGTCGGCCTGGGGCTGCGCGCCGCGGCTGCCGACCCAGGGGGCGCTATAGTCGCGGTGACCCCGGCGGGCGGAGCCTAGAACGGAGGGTGATGGCTACCGTGGCTGTGGCTGTTCGCGAGGGTGAGTGAAGGGCCGGGGGCACAAATAAGTACGTGAGCCAACGAGCTCCAGACGGCTATTGCTGGGCCCTGGGTCCCTCTGGGCTCCGTCATTTGGTTCCCGCGCCACGACGGACTCTGGCCGCGCTGCCTCTGACGCACTCCGCGCCGCGCACCGGCTTGTTTCTCCGGGAAGAGTGCGTGCTCGCTTCTTTCCCCCGCCCGGCTTCCCTTTGATCCGGGCGCGCACTGCGTCCCCACGCGGATCCCAGGCTCACCTCCCGCCTGGTGGCGGAGCCGAGCTCTGGTCATGCCGAGCCAGCAACCAGCTGTGCCGAGTACGAGTCCCCCCAAACCTTCCCGGAGCCTCTCTAGTTCACTTTGTGCCCTGTTTTCTGATGCAGACTCGGGATCTGGGATGAAGGCGGAGCTTGCTCCTCGGTCTGGGGTAAGTGAGGGTGCCCGCACAAGCTACCCTGTCAGGCGGTACGCAGGAGCCTGTATCAACTTCATTCCGCCCCAGCTTCCATCCTCGTTCCACTTTATTTTTCGGTAAAGCCAGATTTTTACAGAGTTTTGTCAGCCTTAATGGTAGTGTGACTCTGACTTGAAGGAGAAACTTCGATCCCTGTAGGCTCTTAGCTTGTAACAAGGAGCTGGTGAGACTCAGGAAGGATTGTGGACCGTGTGGGAGTCTAATAAGTATCCAGTAGTGTTTATTCATTTTTGGAATTATTGGGGAAGAGAAGTATTGTGTGTCTGTGTCTTAGGCAGGGGGGAGGGAGATGACCCAAGAAGAAAAGCTGCAGCTTCGGAAGGAAAAGAAACAGCAGAAGAAGAAACGGAAGGAGGAAAAGGGGGCAGAAGCAGAAACTGGCTCCGCTGTATCTGCAGCCCAGTGTCAAGGTGCGGGGGCTTTTCAAAGGGCTGGGGTGTGAAGCTGGTAAAGGGATGTGGTGGGAGAAAAGAGGGGGAGACAGGATAAAGTTGATTAGAATAAGTGAAAAGGAAAAGAGGCTTTGGTTGGGGCATAGCTATTACTTACCTGCCCAAGAGGCTTGGGCACCTCCTCCTTCTACCTTTAGGAGGCCCAGCCAAACACCTGACAGGACCGGACAGTCAGTTGGGCACTACCAAGGAGAAAGTTCCAGCAGGTAGGAGTAAAGCTGAACTTCGAGCTGAACGGCGGGCCAAGCAGGAGGCTGAGCGGGCCCTGAAGCAGGCGAGAAAAGGGGACCAAGGAGGGCCACCTCCTCAAGCCTGCCCCAGCACAGCTGGAGAAACCCCCTCAGGTATTGTCCCTTCATTTCAAGATCTCCGTTGATTCAAAGGCCTGCCTATATTAGCTCAGGCTTTCCCACCAGAGAACAGCTGCCAGTTTTTACCTTGGTTCCCAGAGTTCACAGTTCTCCCCTCAGCCTCTTCCTACCCCTGTTTCTTCATCTACGTTTTTTCTCCGATTTTCTACCCCGCCTCAGATTTCTCTTGATGTCCCTTATGCCCTGAAAGCATATTTTTTTTAATCACCTACAGTGTCTTGAAGATATGATTGTTTTCTTCTAGGAGTGAAGCGTCTACCTGAGCATAGTCAGGTTGATGACCCCACACTTCTGAGAAGGCTTGTGAAAAAACCAGAGCGACAGCAGGTAAGAAGTGGGTTTGGAGTATGGCCAGAAAGAGCCTAGGGAGATGGAATAGAGGGAGGAAAGTTGCTTGGGGCAAAGTGAGACCTTGGAAAAGGATGAGAATTTGGGTCAAAGCTGGCTCACTGTCCTCTTCTTTCCCAGCATCATCCCACAGTTTTAAACTCTGGGCCCTTGGTCCTGTCCTCTTGTTTTGTCAAGGTTCCTACACGAAAGGATTATGGATCCAAAGTCAGTCTCTTCTCCCACCTACCCCAGTATAGCAGACAAAACTCTTTGACCCAGTTTATGAGGTAGGATTTTATGAAACTGTCATATCTTTTAAGTCTGGGGAGTTTTAGTAGTTCTGTTTTCAAAATGACTGGAAACTGGGGGTTGGAACTGTGGAAAGAAGTATGAACACAAGGCAGAACTCTTGAGGAAATGGGGGTGTCTGTGCTAGTGAAGGAGGTTCATTGTCATCAGGGGCAGGTGGGCGGTAGGTGCTCAAGTTCCCTTGCAAAGTGTGTGACACCGCCATCCCATCAGCATCCCATCCTCTGTGATCCACCCAGCCATGGTGCGGCTCGGCCTGCAGTACTCCCAGGGCCTGGTCAGCGGCTCCAATGCCCGGTGCATCGCCCTGCTTCGTGCCTTGCAGCAGGTATGTCCCATCCTACTTCATTTTATGACCTAGCCTCACCTTCCCCAACACTACCCCAGCTTCTCTCAGCCAGAGTCATCTCAAGGGGAACATGAAATGATGCCATCCTAGAAGACTCTCCTCAGAGAAGCTTACCCTATCCCCCTTTCAGAGACTTGTCAGGGGGCATTTTGCCAATCAACTTGTGTACCATATAGGTGATTCAGGACTACACAACACCTCCCAATGAAGAATTGTCAAGGGACCTGGTGAATAAACTAAAGCCCTACTTCAGGTGAGGATGACCACTGCACGTCTGCTCCCACTCTTTACCTTGCTCTGTCCTTTTCTTGAACCCTTTTTCTTGCTCTTCTATCTCTGTTTTTAATTTTTCTGTCTTCTCTTTCAAAAGATGTTTTTAAATATAAAAGCTTTATGAGCTGTGAAGCGTTGCATGGATGCAAGATGTTGTTGTTGTTGTTGTAGCTTCCTGACTCAGTGCCGTCCCCTGTCAGCAAGCATGTACAACGCCATCAAGTTCCTTAACAAGGAGATCACGGTTGTGAGCAGCTCCAAGCGGGAAGAGGAGGTGATGAGTATGAGGCATGAGCAAGGCATGCATGGGAGGATGGAGTTGGAAACCTATTTGGGACTCCCAGGAAGGGCAACTCTCTGGTCTGCCTGGGCAGGCGTTAAGGAGGTGGTTGGACTGTCTGATCTGGGCCCCCTTTAGTCCCATTGTTATACACATGTTCAAGTATCCGGCATGATAATCAAAGGAAAAAATGTCCATTTCTTGTTCCTTAAGTGTCTTACTCCATTAGGCCAAGTCAGAACTACAAGCAGCTATTGACAGATATATAAAAGAGAAGATTGTGCTTGCAGCTCAGGCAATCTCACGCTTTGCTTATAAGAAGATCAGTAATGGAGATGTGATCCTGGTATACGGATGGTATGGGCCAGACCCTACGACTGAGAAAACTGGGAAGTGAAATGATCTGAAGAAGGGACTGCCCCTTTGCCCTTTAGGAATGAGCTGACCATCAGTCAGTGACATTTATAACTGAATCCTCCTCTCCCTTCGCTCCAGCTCATCTCTGGTATCACAAATTCTTCAGGAGGCTTGGGCTAAGGGCCGGCAATTTCGCGTGGTAGTGGTGGACAGCCGGCCACGGCTGGAGGGAAAGCACACGCTACGTTCTCTGGTCCGTGCTGGGGTCCCTGCCTCCTACCTGCTGATTCCTGCAGCTTCCTATGTGCTCCCAGAGGTGAGGGCAGAGTAAAGGGACTCGAAAGTGGAGTAAAAGGGTACAGTAGTATAGACATAATCTTATTTTCCCAACATTGCAGTTACCTAGAAATCCTAAAACTCTATAATCTTGTTGATAGCTAATAGGAAGAACATCTCCAGCACATTTCACAGCATGTCTACCTATGACAGGAACCTTGTATTAAACTAGCAGCCACCAGGAGGGAACCAGACAAAAGTAACTTCAGAGTGTAGTCTTCCTGTGGGTGGTGCAGTGAATCAGTGGTCAGGTGTTTTCCAAGGGCCATTATTACGATTTGTTACTCATTGTCTTAATGTTGCTATCCTGGGTAGGAGTTGGAAACCTTATTCTGCATTGGTCACACATGATGTTTTTTTTCCTTCCTTCTACTCTTCAAAATAGGTTTCTAAGGTGCTACTGGGAGCTCATGCTCTCCTGGCGAATGGATCTGTGATGTCCCGGGTAGGGACGGCACAGCTGGCCCTGGTGGCACGGGCCCATAATGTACCCGTGCTGGTCTGCTGTGAAACATACAAGTTCTGTGAGCGTGTGCAGACTGATGCCTTTGTTTCTAATGAGCTAGGTAAGGAGGCCCAGGTGGGCAGAAGAGGAAGTTCCGGGGGCCTGAGAAGATTTGGGAGGGAGAAGGGAGGTTGAACTATAACTTATTTTTTAAAAGTACATAAAAGGGTGCACCTCCCATTGCAGATGACCCTGATGATCTGCTGTGTGAGCGAGGAGAACATGTGGCCCTGGCTAACTGGCAGAACCACTCGTCCCTACGGTTGTTGAATCTGGTCTATGATGTGACCCCCCCAGAACTGGTGGACCTGGTGATCACAGAGCTGGGGATGATCCCTTGCAGTTCTGTACCTGTTGTCCTACGAGTCAAGAGTAGTGACCAGTGAGTGGCGGAACACAGGGCCAATAAATGACATACTCCCTACACTCAGCGACTCTGCTGCCTGTTATCTCTTTTAGCATCACCACCACTTAGGAGTCCAAACTCTCCAGTCCCTCTTAGCACCTGCTGCGAACCTCAGACAAACCTTTATGGAAGTGTTCTCAAGTGATTAGGTCCATGCCAGTGCTTTGGGGCCAAAGTGAAGGTCAGTATGGAGACCAAAAATTATCCCAAGTCATCAACCATTTATTGAGCATCTATGTGCCAGACACTGAGCTAGATATGAGGAGCAGTATAATAAGGACAAGTAAGAGTCCTATTCTTAGTATTTAGTGTTATTACTATATTAATATTAAATGAATACATTGATATTTGTATTAAATAATGTTACACATTAATATATTAATATTTTATATTCTTAGCACTCAGTACTTAACATGTGTTGGAAACTGTTGGCCCTTTCTTATCATTCAGGAGATTAATACCATCCTATGAAGTAAGATTTTACAGATGAGAAAACTGAGGCACAGAGAGGTGAGGTTACTTGCCCAATGTAATGCTAAGTAAACTGGCATGCGATCTCAGGCATCCTGGATCTAGAGTCTATGCCTTTAATTTTTATGCTATGTGCTGTTAGGGAGTACTCATCATGATGGAGGAAGACAGACTGTATCTACAGTATGAGATAAATTCTACTAGTAGTGATGAACAGAGTTCATTGGAAGCAACTCAGGAGATCTAGTGAGGTTGGGCAAGACTTCACAGCTAACATCTGAGCTAAGCCTTGAAGGAGAAGAAATTTCCCAGTTGGAAAAAGGATGAGAAGGCAGATCAGCAGAGGAAATAACTTAGACTACAGAATAGGCCTTAAAATGATCAGCCAGTTCCAAAGTGTCAAGTCATGTGGTAAAGCTAGAATGGAGGCTTATGTGGAAAATTAGTGATAAAGCTGTTAACATAGGTTGGATTAGGTTCAGATTGTGAGAGTCTGACCATTATGGTTAGCCTAAAAACACAGAAGAGTCATCCATTTTGTGTGTATATGTGTGTGTTTTATTGAAAAATTTCAAGCAGCATAGAAGTACAGTGAACTATATAAAGAATCCCCCTCACCAAATGCAGTAATTATCAAGATTTCCCATGAATGCTTTCTGTTTCCCCTTTTTTTTCCTTGCTGAAGTTGCATTAGAGCAAATCCCAGTCATTATATTTTATTCCTCCAAACATCAGCATATCTCTAAAAAATATGGAAATTTACCATGTTATTACACTTGTTAAATTTTTGCTTATCTTTGTCCAATCCATAATCAAATTTCCTTGATTGTCTCAAAAGTGGCTTTTTACAGTTGAATCAGGATCCAAATACATCCATACATTATCTGTGGTTATTATGTCTTGAATTTTTTGTAATCAAAAGCAGTCTCCTCAGCCTCCTTTCTTTTCTCATGACATTTAACTTGTTCCAGGAACTAGGCTGATTATGTTTCACACTGCCTCACATCAGGTTGGTTAGTCCATTTTCAGTGATGAATGGATCCGTTTTTGATTGTTGCCTGAATTATTTCATTAGAGGATGCAACATGGTAAATTTTTTTTCCTAATTACATCATTCAACACTTAGTAGCTGATAATCTTCTATAAAGAACTCTCTCATCAGTTCATTTCAGTCTCTAAGTCGTGTCTGACTCTTTGCAACCCCATGGATTGCAGCACGCCAGGCTTCCCTGTCCATCACCAACTCCTGGAACTTGCTCAAACTCATGTTCATCGAGTCAGTGATGCCATCCAACCATCTCATCCTGTGTCTGTCATCTCCTTTTCCTCCTGCCTTCAATCTTTCCCGGCATCAGGGTCTTTTCCAATGAGTCAGTTCTTTGCATCAAGTGGCCAAAGTATTGGAGATTCAGCTTCAGTTATTAGTCATCAGTTACTATTCTGAATTACTAATTCATACTGGAAAGGCAAGATAAATGCTTAATTTTTTTAATTGTCAATTTTCAGGAATTGATCACTAGTTACTTCCAATGGCATGCAATGAGAAGTTGAATTTTTGCTTTTTCTCTATAAAAATCATTATGAATTCATTTTTTAAAATATTGAGCATATCACTCAATCATCGAAATTAAGCAGAGCTAACTGGTAGAGATTAGAGATGGAGAAACAGATCAGTAAAAAAAGATTGTCCATCAATCAAAATCACAAGTGCGCCTAAATTTTGGTCCAGCAATTCTGCTTCTAGGAATTTATACATATGAAGTAACTTAGATACAAGGTTATTTACAGCAGCATCTTATTTTCCCCCTTTTTGGCCCCTGTGAGGCATGTCGTCTCCAGTGGAAGCAGGGAGTCTTAACCACTGTACCAACAGGGAAGGCCATATGTAACAGAGCAGGACATCATGGGACCTTCCCAGACAGGCTTTCCCCTGCATCCTCTGCTTGAGCTCCTCTCAGGTAACTCAATAGTAGTATTTGATACACATTTCCTGAGTTGTTTTGCAGATGTAAAAAATCTTCCCTCTCCAACAGATGGAAGATGTTAACTACCATGAGCACACAGTTGAAACCTTTTGGGGCATTCAGGGCTTTCAGGAATAAGCCACTCGGCTCCTTGTATGGCCCTGCAGTAAACCTTTTTTTGTTCCAAACTCCCACGTTTCAGTTTGTTTGGCTTCATTGTGTATCAGGCACATGAACTGGCACTAACACATACAGCAGCATTGTTTATAATAGCAAAAGGCTGGAAACCACCTAGATACCCATTAATAAAAACAAGAGCTAACACTACATTCCTATAATTACATACTAAGCAATCATAGGGGCTTCCCAGGTGACTCTGTGGTAAAGAATCTGCTTACCAATGCAGGAGACTGCAGGTTCTATCCCTGGGTCAGGAAGATTCCCTAGAGAAGGAAATGGGAAACCCACTCAAGTATTTCTTGCCTGAGAAATCCCATGAACAGAGGAGCCTGGTGGGCTACAGTTTATGGGGTCTCGAAGAGTTGGACACGACTTAACAACTGAGCACGCACAAGAAATCCTAACAATAAGGAAGGTTTATATATATAGCAATGGAATAGTCTCCAAGGTACACTCAGGTAAAAGTAAAGCACAGGACAGCGAAGATGCTGTATGAATTAAAATGGGGAAAGATGTATATCTGTTTGCATGAGTATAAATACAGAAAATGTCTTGAACCTGTAACAAGAAACTGCCTAGGTAGATGTGGTCTGGGAGACTGGAGAGAGAAGTGGAAAAGACTCTTCCCTATACCCTATGCATCTTTTGAATTTTGAATCATGTGAATGTCTTATCTCCCAAATAGATACAATTATTAATATAAGAAAGATTTTGCAATAGTTGAAGTCAAAGATAATCTAATCTGAGGCAACAGGGATGGAAAAGAGTCAGGTTTGTTCATTAGAGAAATAAATGCTTGAAACAAATCTTTTAATGAAGAGAGAAATGCTTGAAATTGAGAGGAAACATTGAACATATGTATTAGAAGAACCACAGCCTCCACTGCACCCACTTCAGCACTCTCGCAAAGCCTGTCCTAAGCCACAGCACAGCCTTATCTTGTCTTAGGCCACTTAAGACGAATGGGATGGGAGTCCCCTTGCTCTAGCTTTTAAATCTTGGCTAGCTTCTCCCTTGCTTTTCATAAACATTTTGTGTAACCAAGGGAATTTAATAGATGAGATTATCTGGGAAAAGATTGGTTTACCCCATCCTTTCCTGTCCATATTTCTACATCCTGAACTCTCCTATTCGGTATATGCAGACCTGTGTGATTTACAGCTTTAAATGCCTCAGGAAACGGCAGAAGTTTGTTACATTCTTTCTCCAACCACAACCGACCACCCAGGGAGGGAGTGGGGAGAGGCCTACGACCAAGGGGAGGGTCCAAGCCTGAGGATCATTTGAGTAGAGCGTCTCCAAGCCAGGCTTTTCTTCTGCTCCTCCCCTTCACTGTGTTTCGGTCTCGGGTCCATCCCTGGCTTCACTAGTGGCTGGATCTGCTGGGGGCTGCCCTGGGGCGGAAGCCGGAGTCGTCCCCCCGCGGCCCGAGGCACGGATTCCTTTGTCTCCCAGGCTTCCGCTCGACGGCGCGGGGGTTGCGGGTAAGTACTCTCTGGTCTGCCCGGCCCTGCTCGCCACGGGCCAGTAGTCTCCACACAAAGCCAGGATTCAGCGTTCGGGAGCGACACTCGGGCCTGGGCGCCCGCACTCTCGAGGCTCACATAGAAGCCGCGTGGGAACCCGCGGGGGCGCGACGGCCGTCACCGCGCAGGCGTCAGTCTTCCCTTCGGGACACTGCAATTCCCATAAGGCCGTGCCGCTTCCCCCGCGCCTCGGAGGCCCGGGAGCGGCGCCCGCTGCGACGGGCTCGGGGACGCTGGCCGCACTGCATTATGGAATACATAGTCTAATAGAAAACATTCTGGGGCACAAATTCCCGACCAAGCCCACGTGTTTACCTTGTGCACTGGGGGGTGGGGGGACGTCAATGAAGAGTAGCTACTAGATTTCGTCATAAAACGGCGACCAGACAGGCGGCGCCATCTTCGAACTTGGACTTCCGGAAGGACTTTGGTGAGGGTGAGTGTACCGCAGCGGGGTGTGAGGGGCCCCACGATTACTACCCGCCCCCCTTCTTTTTTTGGTAGCACTAAGACATTGGGAACCAATTCCGGCTCCGCTTTTCCGCCTCTGCTCAGCATCGAGACCTCCAGCCCCCAAGCTCCTACGGAAACCGCCGTGCTCCCCACCTCCCTAACCCACGGTGGCAGCCCCTATCTCTGATCTCCTCGGGTTTCGCCTTCTTTCCCAGTGAGGCGTCCGTAACATTTTACCCTGTGTCCCGGCCCCGGCGCTGCGAACATTGCAAACCTCGAACTCTGCGAACCTACTGTAGTCCTCAGCCTTAGGAAACTCACGGCTCACTTCCCGAACAGGCTAGTAGTGGTGAAAGCTAACCCCACGCCCAGGACTGAGAAAGGGCAAGCGGTCACCCCTAGAGAGGTGGCGGGTCAGTCTTCTCCTTGTAGTGTGTTCAGCCTCTTCCTCGGCGAGGTCCTTCTAACCCTGGGGGTTGTGCCCCGCGCGCTGCAACCCCATTGGCGCAGCCAGGGGCCAGTTATGTTTCCCAATCTAGTCCTTTTATCACGCAGCAACTTGGCTTTCTGTTGGGGAAGGGAGAGGTGGCGACTTCAGCTTCACCCGCGAAACTCACTTTGTTAAAAGTGTGCAGGGTGCAAGCCCCGTGGCCCCAGCGGTATATTGTTACACAAACGTCATTCCTGTGTCTTCGTTCCTTTTTGCCACCCTTTCTTATCAACTGTAGTACTTTCTTGTTTTCTTTAAATTGATTTAATTTTAAGGTTTAAGTGCTTTAGTCTTGATCTAACTAGTCCATGGATTTCATGGATTTCATGGACTAGTTACAGTTTTTTTAAATACAAGTTAAAATAAAAACGTAATTAATCAAATAAAATTGTTCAGTTTTGTATCAGAAGTCATCTTGCATACCACCAGTTGTACCATAGGAACACTTTGGAAACAATGTATTAGACCATGCAGTGTGTGTAAAATAATTCCATACCTGCAGAACAGTGTTACCTAATCATTTTCTGTGGTTGGGGAGATCAGGCTGGCGGCCTTGGAGCAGCGTGGGAACCAGACAACTTGGGGTGCAGATGTAAAATTTTATGAATCCTGGTACAAATTTACTAAACCTCTTTTGCTTATGTCCAAAATTTGTATTGTAAAGTCAAAAATGGAAATTAACCACCACGCCCTGCTGCTGCCTTCTCTGAGAAGTGAATCCTTATAGAGATTCTTGTACCTTGAGAAGTTATCCTAAATCAACAAAGGTTAATTATTGCACTTACAATGTACCAGTTTCTGGATACAATAATGAATCAGACAGACAAGGTCCCTATCTTATGAAACTTATAAAGAAAATAGATATGGAATAAGTAAATATTCATATCTCTTACTAAAAAATTCCAGATGGACTAAAGAGCTAAAACTAGAAAAATCGTTAGAAAAAAATAAAAGAAGATATTTTATATTCTGATGTTATTATCAATGGGGTAGGAAACACCTTTTTAAAGACACAGGAATTTCCTGGTGGTCTAGTGGTTAGGACTCTCCACTTCCACTGCAGAAGGCAGGGGTTCAATCTCTGGTCTGCAGCTATGATCCTATGTGAGGCAGGGTGGCCACAAAGACAGAGAAGCCATAAAGGAGAAGACTGAGAAATTTAACTTAAAAAATTTAACCTTAGTTTTGCAAAAAAACATTATAAGTAAAGTTAAAAAAAGGTAGATACAGAGAGAAAATATTCACACATAAATAACTCCACAGATCAAAAAGAAAATGATCAACTTGTCCTATAGAAATGGGCAATTCATAAAAGACATAGATATCCAACATATAAAAAAGAAGTTGCTAACCTCAGTTATTATCAGGACAATGCAAATAAATGGGCTTCCCTGGTGGGTAAAGAATCTGCCTGCAATGAGGGAGACTTCACATGGGTTGTCCCTGGGTCAGGAAAATCCCCTGAGGGGGCGCATGGCAACCCACTCCAGTGTTCTTGCCTGGAGAACCCACATGGACAGAGGAACCTGGCAGGCTATAGTCCATGGGAGAGCAAAGAGTCCGACATAACTGAGTGACTAAAAGCACACACAAGGAGGAATTTTTTCACCCATCAGACTGGCAAAAACCAAAGATTGACAAGGGTAGTAAAATGCGTATATCCATTTTTACAGTTAGTGAGAGTATAAATTGATTTTCATCTTGGTGACCTGTTTGGAAGTGTCAAATTTTGAAATGTGTGTACCCTTTAACCCAGTAATTTCACTTCAGATGATTATTCTAGAAAAATCATTTCTCATTACTGAAGAGATCTATACTTGAATATTCATTGCAATAGTATTTGTAATAGTATTATAATCCAATTGTTCATTAAATGGGAAATATCCAAATAAACTATAATCCTATGGAACACCACATAGTAACCCAGAAGAATGAGATAGGTGTATGTGTACAGATATGGAGAAATCTTCAAGACATATAGAAGTTCTCTTAACTGATCTTCATTTAACTAATTCCCTCTGTTAACTGACATTCTCCATTTCCTCTATAAAGCATACAAACTGATGCCCATGGCACACTGACTTCTCGAAGCCTATAGGTTTTTTTTCCTGTAGGTCTGATTACTCTCACTAGCTGATCTGAGTGCTTGCCAAGAGTTATTGTATTGGTTCCCATCATTTTTAATGTCAATTGATTTGTCACTATATTTATATATTTGTGACATATGTTTAAATTTTAAGGAAATTTGAGTATGTATGAGTTACATTTCTATTAAAACTGAGTTGAAATATGGCAGATACACAGGTGTTTTATTGTTATTTACATTCTACACATATTTATAAGTATTTTGTATCAATTAGAGGTTTTATACAAACCTAAAAAAGAAAAGAAAGCAAACTAAATTGAGTACTTTGGAAGGACAAAAGCAGTGAGTTTGCAAATAAGCAAAAAAACTGCCAAGTAGCTGTAAAGACAAGAAACAAGTGAATTGTTAAATTTTAGAAGGCGTTTGCTCCAATTCAGAAGGAGGCAAGGGAAAGGAAAAGGATAAGCATCTCTAGTTCCCTTGGGTGGGCCCAGAGGGGGCATGAAGCTAGAACGCAACTGGAAAGCTTGACTTGAGAAAGTGGATGAGGGACTCAGAAGCTGGGAGTGTTAGTTATTTGACAGGAAATTGAAGTATGGCTTTTGGTTGTTTTTTCTTTTTAAATATTTGTTTGACTCTGTCAGGTCTTAGTTGCAGCACACAAAATCTTCCTTGTGGTACACAGATTCTCTGTGGCACGGGGGCTCAGTTGCTGTGTGACACATAGAGTCTTGTTCCTTGACTAGGGATCGAACCTGCCCCTGCATTGCAAGATGAATTCTTGACTGCTAGTTTTTTAGTTTTTGTTTCAGAAATCTAAGACTTAGTCATTTGCTGAAGACTATGGGATTAGACACTAAAGGAGAGGGTATGGGAGCTGACAGAAAGTGTGACTTTAGTGCCCAACCAGCTTAGATGCGCTGGTTGCAATAGGTGATTGGTTCATCCAGGGATTGAGTTTTGCCAGGCCTATGAAACAGATGAAAAGAAAGGAAGTTTGTAATATCAACAAGAATCTGATTAAAATAAAGGAGTCTAAACTAGATGGGATATGGCTGACACAGGGAGAAACTGGAGTGATCAGTGGATAGAGTAATTAACATGGTGAAGAGTAGATATAGTGATCATAGTTGGGCAACCTGGCTGTAATGATGGGAGGTCCTGATCAGATAGTGGGTGTCTTAGTGATTTTGAAGGTTAAAAAGTTTTATATGTTGGCAAGGTCCAGGCTGTGACAGTGGAGTGGATACCAGTGATTTAGCCAAATGTTACGGGCTTGGAAGGAAAAGGTTTTACAAGATGGGGAGGACTTTTCGGTCAAGAATTGGCACTGGAGAGGAACTGAGAAAACACTGATCCCATTTTCTACCCTGGGGTAAGTGGGATTCGAGAGAATGAGCAACCTCCACTTGAGAGCCTGGAAAGCTAGAAACTTCATTTCCTGGAATTTTTCCATTCAAGATTCTGAATATGATTTAGGTCTTGCAAATCAAATATGCTCTTGAAGAACTCAAATTTAGACTTGAGTTTAGAAAGGAGGCAGGCCAGAGGGCATGCATTTTGCTATTGCAGATTGTGGCTGTGACACAGTTCTGGATCTGCAAGCCAGAGAAGAGTCTGCCTCAGTTGGTCACTTTCTGATTATTGCAGAGGCAGCTTGTTTATGGAGCCATCACCTATGGTAGGGGCTTCTTGATTCAGCTGTGACTCCCCACCATGGCAGAGGAGAGGCCGTGTGGTTCTTGAACCAGCAGCTATGAACCACTTCTCAGTTTGACAAGTACTTGTTCCTAAACTTTTTTTTCCCCTAACGCTTCCTCTATTCGGGGGATTACTTTTGTAATTTCTAGAAATTTGTATATTTAGAATGTCATCCTGTTACCTTTACATGAATGATAATTAAGAATTCTCTTGATCCTTTTGTTTCTTTATCCTCTGGCATCAAATGTTTCTAAGAACTCCCTGGCCGACCTGATTCTCTCCCACCCCCACTTATAGGAGAAATTTAGTCTTCATTCAGATATTTCTTGATGAGTCTTTATTGATTTTTGTGTCCTTTTTATACAATAAGCCCTTTTAACTTTAGGCTGAGATCTTCCTTTACTTCAGGGAGGTACACATTCTATTTTTCATTTCAGGAAATTTTCTTTTGTTAGGTCTTTGAACATTTTTTTCTGTTCCCATTTTTCTTCTCTGTTCTTTAGAAATAGCAATTATTCATATATTGGCTCCCCACTTTCTGTTTTCACCCATACCATCTTCTCACTAGTCACCGTTATCTCTTTATAGTATGCATGGTTTCTCTCAAACGCCTTTCATACCACTGATTGTCTTTTCAGTAGTTTCAACATTTTGCTTCTCTGATTTTCATTTCTTTGATTTTATTCTTTTATTCAGTTTCTTTCCTTATGACTACCAACTCTTTTTTTTGCCTTGCCATTGTTTTATCTCTTCTTTGATCTCTTATTTCTTCAATTTCACATCTCTGGCTTTTTTGAAAGTATATAGGTTTTTGTTGGAAAATTTCTTGTGTTCTGGAGACATTCTTTGAAACGGTACTTTTCACCTTTTTCATTTGAGTCCTTTTTATTCTTTCTATAGCAACTATACATAGGTCCCATTGGATCCTTTTTGCTTATTTCTGATTTTGAATGGAGTAGTTCTCTCAGGGTTTGCTGTTTACCAGAGAACAATGTGGGCTTCCCTGGTGGCTCAGTGGTAAAGAACCTGCCTGCCAATGCTAGAGATGCAGGTTCAATCCCTGGGTCAGGAAGATCCACTGGAGAAGGAAATATCAACTTACTCTGGTCTTCTTTCCTGGGAAAGAAGGGAAAATCCCAGGGACAGAGGAGCCTGGTGGGCTACTGTCCATGGGGTTGCAAAGAACAGGATACCACTTGGCAACTAAACAGCAACAAAGAGAACTATGTAGGTGGAGTCTCATTGCCTCTATTTACCTTGATATTGTTATATTGTATCTTTAGCATATGGTGTTATAATGTTTCCTTAGCACCTGAGTTAGAGAGTTGGCTGTTGCTATAGTTTATAAGGATATCTTCGAGAGAGAGACAACTGGAAATTTTAATTTGTATGATATTTCTTATGGTATTTGTATCAACACACTTTCCACTGAGGCTGAAGAAATCTTCATCCTTAAGACCTATACATATCTATGGAGGGATTCCTTCTTTGATCTGAGTTATTTCTTTCCTTTTGTCACAGACAGGTAGGTTATTCTGGTCGCAAACTGGCCCTTTGCAGAGTTCTCTGTTGCTCAGGTTTTTGGTGTGGTGGTCAGTGTTTTGTTTGTCTCTATCAGTTTACTTTGGTCTGTGGTTGCATAGCTGACTTTTTGGATTTGAAGAAAAAGAAGATCCGTGACTATTTTTTAGTCTATTATTCAATGTCTAAATAGTTTCTTAATGTAGTGGGATGTTCCTTAATTGTCTCATAGGCTACCACCTCCCCCATCCAGCTGAAAGAATGCTAGCAGGACACTAGAAATTACCTATCCTTAAATAAATCTGCACCTTGACTAATATTCACAAAGATGGATGTTAGCTCTAGTCATCCTGTCCTCCTTCAGTTTGATCTAAATTTTATAGTATCTGGCAGCTATACTTTATAGTTTATTTTAGAAACTTGTGGCCCTTTCCTTCATTCATAACAGGTGATTTTTTTTTTCTCTTTTTTTTTTTTTTAAAGAGAGGAGTGATTTATTTCATTGGGTTTCAGGGAGAGGGGTTAAATAATTGTTCATTCACTTTAAATCACCTGAATAAAGCACTTAGAATAGTACTTGGCACATAGTAAACATTTACCAAATGGTAGCTTGTTATTGTTTGTTCATTGTCAGTTTCATGAGGTCAGACACCTTGTCTGCCTTGCTTATTGTTATGTTACCAGTTCCTAGAGTAGTGTCTGTTATATAGAAGATGCTTAGGAATTACTGCTGAATGAATGAATGACCAGAGTTTGGGTTTCTGGTTGGTGGGGAAGGTGGGGGGAGATTGGAGGAACAATGATGAGAAAGACAGGAAAGTGGAAAAATCTGAGCTCTTACCAGAAGCTTTTTCCTTCTAGTCATCTGTATGTCTCTTGCATGCAGGGGCAGCCATTTTTGGGGGTGCTGATGGATACCTACGGGGTCGGCTATATGGCTCTGGAGGAGGCCGGCCCCGTGGGGAACATGACTGTGGTAGACTCTCCTGGACAAGAGGTGCTAAACCAGCTTGACGTCAAGGCCTCCTCAGAAACAACCAGTGTGGAGGCTTCCATAGAGATGTCATTACCTACCCCTTTTCCTGGATATGAGGATTCTCTTGATGAGAGGAGGCTCCTTCCAGAACAGGAAAGCCTCTCCAGACTGCAACAGCAAGGTATGTCCCTTGACCTTTCAGCCTTTTAGCCCCCCATGCTCAGCTTAAGATGAATGAGAGCAGGTCAAGCTCATAGGACTTTACAACCTGGGTATGGTGTAATCTGTTCCAAAGAGGTTTGAGCTCTGGTCCCATCTCACAGACCCATATTCTTCTCTACAGATCTTTCTTCAGAGATGTCAAAGGTCCCAAAGCCTAGGGCCTCAAAGCCTGGCCCGAAGAGAGGTGGTAGGACACGGAAAGGCCCCAAAAGGCCCCAGCAGCCTAATTCTCCATCAGCCCCTCGGGTTCCTGGTCTCTTAGATCAATCCAACCCTCTGTCCACCCCCATGCCTAAGAAACGAGGTCGAAAGTCCAAGGCAGATCTGCTACTGCTGAAGTTGTCCAAAGGCCTAGATCAGCCAGAGTCTCCACATCCAAAGATGCCCCCTGAGGACTTTGAGACCCCTCCTGGGGAACGACCCCGCCGAAGGGCTGCCCAAGTGTAAGGATTGTGGGGCACAGCTTGGTGGAGGGGGGCTGGGGTGAAGGGGTGGGGGTGGGGCAGATGCTGAAGAGATGAGTGGACTGTGGTGAGGTGTCAGGTAAGCAGGGGTGGTGCTGGGTTCTGGGCACTTAAGCAATCTTCTAAGTCTTAGCACAGCAGTTTCTGTCTGTGGTTAAATTCTGTCTGTGGGAGGTTTCTTTCTGTACCTCATCCTATCACATTTTTCGCTATTTCCTCCAAGTCTTCACTGCAGTTTTACTGTCCTGTATACGTCAGTATATATGTGTCCTTCCATTCTTTCCATTTTCCCTCAATGATTTCTGACTGTGGTAGAGTGTGAAGTGCTTCAGACTTGGAATCAGAAGACCTGGGTTCAGATTCCACATATGTGATCTGAATCATCTTGGCCAAGTCACCTAACTTTCCTGGATTTCTGTTTCTGCATCTGTCAAAGGGGAAGGGAAATTAATAGCCATTTCACACGGTCACTGGGAGGATCTAGTGAGATGAGAAGCAGCCAAGTGTCAGGCAGAGTGGGCTCTGGGTGAAGTGGCTGTGCTGTGGCTCTGACTCCGCCCTGTCCTGCAGGGCACTTCTGTATCTTCAGGAACTGGCGGAAGAGCTCTCAACAGCCCTGCCTGCTCCAGTGTCCTGTCCGGAGGGCCCCCAGGTGAGCAGCCCTACCCAACCGAAGATAATCCAGCCTCAGGCAGCCTGTCTCCGTGGAGAAGGGGATAACACCACACGGGATGAAGACTTCGTTCTCCAGGTTGAGGCTGAAGAAGCAGAAGAAAGCGAGGCCCCAAGTGAGAACTCTTCTGACCCCGAACCTGCAGCACCCCGAAGCACTGCCCGAGGATCTACTCAGGTAACCTGAGTGGACAAGAAAGTGGAGGGGGAAATAGGAGGATTATTGGGAGGATCATCAGGGTGCCCAGAATGCAGGCTTTAGCCTAGTAACTAAGATGGCCAAAACAGGGGAAAGTTAAGAAAGAGCAAGTTCAAACACAGATGAGATTCTGGGAGCTGAGGGTGTTACTAAACAAGATTATTTGTTCATACATTGAGCATCTCCTCTGTGCTAGGAAACACAATCATGAATAAGACAGGGTCCTCCATTACAAAGCTTACAGTGTAATAAATGCTGCACCAGGAGTGAACAGAATGCTTTAGGCATATAGAGGAAGGATGGTTAACTGCTTAGACTTCATAGTGAAATGCTAGTTGAGTTAGGTCTTGAAAGCAACAGAAGTTTGCCAGAGAGGATGATTTCTTAGAAATTGGTTGTGGCCTGCAGCATAGGGCCTGGGTTAAATTGGGGTGGATTAGGCTAGAAAGGATGAAAGAAATGAAACTGGTAGGAGCCAACAAAGAGTATGTACATGTATAATTATAGTAAAATAGATGTAACAAAATGTACTGTTTTAAAATGTACAATTCAGGGGCATTCAGTGCATTCACAATGTAGTATAACCATCACCACTATCCATTTCCAAGACTTTTGTCATCCCAAACAGAAACTCTATACAGCAATGGTTTTTAGGTAGGAAAAGAACGTGATCAGTTAGGAAAATAGGTTAATTTGCAGGTGACAAGAGAAGTCAGCTTCAGTTCTCTAGGTGAGAGGTGGTAAGGGCCTAAACTAAGCAGTGGAGGAAGAAAAGATGAGGAGACAGATACAAGAGATATGTAAAAGAATTAATAGCAGTTGGGAGTTGAAGGCGAGGAAAGGGTAGGAGTTTCCAACTTTGATGATGCTCTCATACACTGAACTTGGGAACACAGAAAGGGTGGGGTATGCAGGAAGGGTGAAGGTGGACAGACGAAGTGATGAGTTTACTTTCTGACATGTCAAGTTGGAGGGGCCAGTGGGTTAAGGGCCATCCTCCTGGAAACATCTGGTTGCCAGTCAGATATACGGGACCAGTGCTTTACTCCTCCCAGGTGCAACATTTAAGGGAGCACCAAAACCCTCTAATAAAGATAAATGTCTCAATGCAACATTTTAAAAGTCAAAATTAATGCAACAAATCTATGATGAAGAAAATTTAAAAATTTTCAATAAAGGCAGGAAGTATACTAGTGATATTCACTTTTGCCTCAAGTTCTAATAAGACTCAGCACCACATTGTATGAGTCTAGATTTTGTAGAAAAGTTGAGACTGAGTAAAGGTTTCATTTGCTAAGATGCAGTCAGGCATAAAAATGGAGGTCAAAGCCATGAGTCAAAGGATGAGATTACCAGGAGTACACATATTGAGTGAGGGTTGAGAAGACAGAGGAACTCTAGGAAATACCATCAGTGACTAAACATCAAAGGAGGGAGAGACTACAAAGGTATAGCAGGTGAGGAATAAGGAGAGACTACCCCCAGGGCAGGAGCTTCAGGAAGCAAATAGGAGTGCTCTGAATCAAGTGCTGTAGAGACGTACCAAGGAAGATGAACAGAAAATAGAGAGCAGGTTTTGCTGGAGAAGTAAGAGCAAAAGATGGAGAGGTCATTGTAATGGTTAAGATACAAATCTTTTAAGATGCTGATAGGGGAAAAATTAGAGAGCAAAATCTTTTAAGATGCTGATAGGGGAAAAATTAGTGAGCAAGTAGTACCAGGAGAAGAAAAAGCTGGGAAAGCTCTGTCCTGGGAACTTTCTCTAGCCTGTAAAATTCTCTAACTTATATTTTCTTCAATTCGATCCTCAGAAGCAGAAGCCCCACGTCCGGGGAATGGCTCACAATGGCTTACCAAATCACATCATGGCCCCTGTTTGGAAGTGCCTTCATCTCACCAAGGATATGTGAGACTTGGGGAATGGGAGCTGGGGATGAAAGGTAGGGGTGGAGAGCAAAGGAAACCAAGGACCCAGCCTAGCAGTGGGGCTGTGAGAAGCGGGGGCAGGCACCCGCAGGGTAGAACATGGGGAAGACACTTGTAACTCAAAGGTACTGCTCCAGAGGCAGAAGCTCTCAAGCTGTGCCGTCCGATATAGCAGCCACAAGCCACATGAAGCCATTTAAATTTCATTTAAAATTAATGAAATATAATTAAAAGTCCAGTTTCTCTGTTACTCTAGCCACGTTTAAGTGCCTAACAGCTACTTGCAGCTCGTGTGTTAGATTAGCACCGATAACAGATCGCTCCCATCCTTACAGAAAGTTATGGGGCAGCGCTGCTCTGGAATTTCTCTCCTCCTTCACTAATGCTACTTCTGCTTCTCCAGCCGAGATCAGAAGCATTCATACTGGGAGTTTGCGGAATGGATTCCTTTAGCCTGGAAGTGGCGCTTGTTATCTGAACTGTAAGTTGAAGGGGTATCTTTGAAATCTAGGAGCAGGTGACACCCCTGGAGACAGAAGGGTAACTGAGGACTCTAGATTGATCATGGGAATCCCAGTATAGGTGAAACTTTTCCTCATTTAGACTGTTGTTCCCTTTGCCATCCCACAGTGAGGCAGCTCCCTACCTGCCTCAGGAGGAGAAGTCCCCGCTGTTTTCTGTACAACGTGAAGGACTTCCTGAAGATGGCACCCTCTACCGAATAAACAGGTGATGATCGCATCTCTTTTTTTCTGATTCTGGGAGACAGAAGTAGGAAAAATGGATGTCAAAAGGGATGGGAGATTGGCCCTGTTCCTCCCTGAGTGCTGGGCCAGTTGGTCCCAAGGCTAGGAGAGATACCTGTATCTGCTCACCCCCTCTAATCTTCAGCGCTTATCTCTGCTGGCCAGACTGAGGGAGCCTAGGGAGGTTGAGGGTGGAACAAGTTTTCAAGGTCACATCTACTCAGCTAGACCTGGACAGACTGGCCCTAGAGTGAACACTGTAGTGAACCAGAATGCATGGCCTGTCACCTTTGAAGGTGAGCCTGGAGCTAGACAGACTTCGGGAAGGAAAGGAGGAAGATAACATGGTGGCTAGAACTGGTCTCACTTGTAGACTGTGAGTGATGTTCTGGTGCTTGCTTAAGTCAGGAGCTCCAGGTGGCGCTCCCATTCTGTCTGCATTTCTTTTTTTTTTTTTTTCTTTTTTAAGAGCAGTTTTAGGTTCACAACAAAACTTAGAGGGAGGTACAGAGAGTTCCCATATACTCCCTCTCTCCCCACCACCAGCCTCCCCCCTCCCCTGACAAGCACAGCCTTCCCCATTATCAACACTCCCTCACCAGAGTGGCGCATTTGTTTTGATTGATGAACTTGCACCAACACATCACAATCACTCAAAGTCCATAGTTTTCTTTGGGTTCACTGTTACTGTTGTACATTTCATGGGTTTGGTTAAAGGTTTAATGACAGGTATCCGTCATTATGGTATCATACAGAGTATTTTCACTGCCCTAAAAATACTCTTGTGTTCTGCCTGTTCATCCCCTACCTCTCCCACCCTCAGCCTCTGGTTATCACTGATCTTTTTACTGTCTTCATAGTTTTACCTTTTCCAGAATGTCTTATAGTTGGAATCAGACAGTATGTGGCCTTTTCAGGGGGGCTTCTTCACTTAGTAATGTGGATTCAAGTTTCCTTCATGCCTTTTCATGGCTTGATAGGTCATTTCTTTTTAGTGCCAAATAATATTCCGTTGTCCGGAGTATCACAGTTTATTTATCCATTCATCTGCTGAAGTCCTTACTGCCTTTTACTAGCTCCTTGTTTTCATCTTTGCCTTTTCTCTAGATTTAGCTCTATCACAGCACACCCAGAGCGCCTGGATGTGTCTTTCTTCACGGGGGGCCCACTCTGGGCTCTGGACTGGTGTCCCGTGCCAGAGGGGTCAGCAGCCTCGCAGTATGTGGCTCTTTTCTCCAGCCCTGACATGAATGAGACACACTCACTGAGCCAGCTGTATTCGGGCCCTGGGCTGCTCCAGCTCTGGGACCTGGGGACCTTGCAGCAAGAAAGCTGGTGAGGTGGGGCTGGGACACTGCCAGGGGAGAGTGGTGGAGGAGGAAATAAGGGTGGGTCTGGGCTGGGGGCAGGGGAAGGCTCAGACTGGGTTGAGACAAGGAGAACACAGGCTCTGGAAGCTCCAGACCCTTCCTTCCTACCCATTCTCTGCACATGCTCTCTCTCTCAGTCTTGGCAACAGAGCCCACTTTGTCTACGGGATAGCTTGTGACCATGGCTGCATCTGGGACCTCAAGTTCTGCCCCAGTGGAGCATGGGAACTTCCAGGCACCCCTCGGAAGGTACTTCCCACTCGACTGTGGGATGGCCCTTGGCCACAGCCAGAACAAAGGGGCCCTGGGTCTTCCCAGAGTTGGAGAGTGGGGGGTGGAGTTTTTCAGCAACTCCACATCAGATTTTCAGTGACCAGAAACTCACACATTTTCTGAGACATGCCTGCCAGCAGCAAGTCTCAGTGCAGATCTGTCTCACCCTCTAGGCGCCTCTCCTGCCCCGACTGGGTCTCCTGGCTCTTGCCTGCTCAGATGGGAAGGTGCTGCTGTTCAGTCTGCCCCATCCCGAGGCCCTGCTGGCTCAGCAGCCCCTAGGTGAGTATCGTAGCAAGGAGGCTGGGGCTGCTGGAGTTGTGGCCAGAGCATAGAAGGGCCTGTCCACCCCCCACCCCAGCCTGAAACTCCTCCAGGCCCAGCGTCTCCAGTGCAGAGCCTTGCCCTGTCCCTCCTCCCTTTCTGACCTCATTCTTCCCCATTCTTTTACTTCTGTCTTTGGCAGCCTGCACGCGGTCCTCTCTTTTGCAGTCTCGTAACTGCCCTCTTTGAGCACATTGTCTTTGATCTCCCCACTTCCGTGCTCTCCTGTACTCTCAGGTCTTCCCCCTCTCACTGCCCCAGTTAATTGGCTGTGTGAGGAGCTGCCGCAGGCTGAGGCTGGTGCCTGGGGCTTGTCTCCTGCCATACTCCTCTTCCTCCCCCAACCCTGTCCTCACCTCTCCTGCCCTCATCACCACACATACACGAGAACACGCTCTTTGTTGTGAAGGGAAGGAGAATTGGAGCTGAAGGTGAGCATGAAGAGGAAGGGGCAGAGAAAGGCAGCTCCCATTTGATTAAATTTGTTTGTTTTTCAACAGTACTGCGTGTTTAAAGAAGAGGGCCCCTAGGTTTGGACCCTGAGAAATCCCCTATTTAGTGGTTTCTGGTGTTAGGCATGGATTGAGTGGGAATTAAGTGAAGACAGAAGTGTACAGACAATTCTTTCAGGATGTTAGGCTGTGAAGGAGATCATAATAAATGAGGGCGGTGGCTGGAGGTGAATGACAGGTAATGGGGGAGGGTTCCTTTGCAGCCCAGTGGTTAAGAAGCCGCCCTTCCAATGCAAAGGAGGACAGGTTCAATCCCTGGTCAGAGAACTAAGGTCTCACATGCCACGAGGTATGGTCAAAATAAGGGGTAAAGGAAGGCTTTGGTTTATTCATTTGATTAACCAGAGACAAGAGTGCATGTTTTACTTCTGTGTTTGCGAGTGACCCAATAGCGGGAGAGAAAGTGGAGAGTGCAGAAGGAGGGAGATCAGATGAGCCATGCTCTGGACAAGGAAAGAGGATGAGAAGAGAGCAGAGTGGAGAGATTAGCCATTCTTATAGGAGGAAGGGCACAATCAGGTAGAACAGGAAGAAAGACGGATCTGGGGGCAGGCAGAGGCAAGTTCACACACTGATGGTGGCAAGAGAAAAGTGAGAAGGAGGGGCATTGTTGAGAGCGCAGGGGTGCTGGTCTGTGAGCTCAGCCTGGTTGGGACCCCAGCCATCTGGATCCAGAACTTCAGTTTCTGCTCTTCTTCCTCACAGATGCAGTGAAGCCTGCCATCTATAAGGTGAGTGAGGAGCCTGCTCCCTTAGCTGAGGCTCCATCTTCTAGAGCCTCCCTTACCAATTCCACAGTGAGTCTCCTCCTACCTCTGGAAAATCTCCCACCCCATGCTGACTAAACACTGATTTGAGCCTTCACTCCAGACAGTAGTTACCCCTAACCCTGGTCTTGTCTCTCTGTCCCTGCAGGTTCAATGTGTGGCAACCCTCCAGGTAGGGTCTATGCAAGCTTCAGACCCCTCTGAGTGTGGTCAGTGCCTTAGCCTGGCTTGGATGCCCACCCGGCCCCACCACCACCTGGCTGCTGGATATTACAATGGTAAAAAACAAAGCAAAACATAGGGAACTATTGCTCTTTAAACTTTTATATATGCTTGTTTTATGGTGGTTGTTTCCCTTTTGGTTCAGTGTTCAACATTATGTAGTTATAAATATTTGTGCGTGTAGAAAAAATACAGAGAAGAGAAAAATATCACTAGCCTTTCCACTCAGAAAAAAAAAATTTAGATAAACATCATTTCTTGCTGTTCTCTATAGCATATATATAAAGATAAAAAGATTAGATGGAAAGAAAGAATTCTATAAAAATGGGATCATAAAGATACTTTTAAGATTAAAAAGGAAAAGAATAAAAAATTATAAATAACATTAAGTAATTGGTATCATTAGGTTGTTACTGTTTTTAATTTTTTATTTGTTTGAATTGGATCTTAGTTGCATCATGTGGGATCCTTCCTTGTGGTGCATGGACTCTAATTGTGCCACAAGGACTCAACTAACTTGCTCTGTGGCACATGGTATCTTAATTCCCCAACCAGGGGTTGAACCCGAATCCCCAGCATTGCAAAGTGAATCCTTAACCACTGGACCAGCAGGGAAGTCCCAGTTGTTACTGTTTTTAAATAACAGTTTCACTTTTAGGCACACCAGTAGACTTTCTGCTGGGGATGAGGAAGTTAGCACTCTTACCCTGCTTCCTCTCACCCTTCTCACCATCTCCTGTGTCCCTTTTGGTGGTCTTATTCTTACATCATCAAGGTATGTGATACTTGATGCTGTTTTGCCCTCTTAATTCCCAGAATTACTTAATCTTAACTCTATATTGAAAAGAGTGCCTATCTCCACCAGACCTTTCATCTCAGGCTTCCCCTCCATGGTTCTGTTATTTATATTGCTTAGCTGTAATTCACTGTCAAGTTTTTTCAAGAAAGGCTCATAGGTGTTACATTTACTGAGTTTCTGTATAAAAAAAGGGATATCTTTTACATTGATCAAAGTTATACTTTTAATTACCTCATCCTCTGCCAGGCTGGTCAGCTTGCTTTGGATCAGCCCAGTTAGTTTATTTGTCCATTTGTTTTCTATTCCTCTACATGTTGCTTTTGGCTCTTTGCCTGTTCTCTTTGCCTTAGAGTAGAGTTGGCAAACATTTCTGTTCAGGTTCAGACAGTGAATATTTTATGCTTTGTGGGCTGTTTGGCCATTGTTGGAACTATCCAACTCTGCCATTGTAAAGTGAAAGCAGACACAGACCTCAGGGAAACAAATGGGTGTGTTCCAGTCAAACTTAACTTACCAAAACAGGCAGCAAGCTGTGTTTGGCCCACGGGCTATAGTTTGCCAACCCTTGTCCTAAAGGGTTTATCCTTAAAAAAAAAACAAAACCCCTTGACTTTTATTTACTGGGTGCATTCAACCTATCTTTCAATGGTAGATCTCAAACTAAGGTATTTTATGTTGATGAGCACCGGAACTAAAAATATCAGATTGAGTCTTCAAATCATGGAGGGAATGTTGGCTAGCTAATCATGATCCCTTCATCATAAGGGATCCGACCTGAGAGTAGAAGACATAGGTCCTAGGAGCCAGAGAAAGAAATTAGAGCAAGGAAAAGAGATTATGTGCTGTGCTCAGTCGTGTCCAACTCTTTCCCACCCTATGGACTGTAGCCTGCCAGGTTCCTCTGTCCATGGGATTTTCCAGGCAAGAAGACTGGAGTGGGTTGCCATTTCCTCCTCCAGAGGATCAAACCCATGTCACCTGCATCTTCTGCATTGGCAGGTGGATTCTTTACCACTGAGCCACCAGGGAAGCAATAACCTGACTTTAACACCTACACATTCTGTCCTGACCCTCAGGCATGGTGGTTTTATGGAACCTTCCCACGAACTCACCCCTGCAGCGGATACGGCTCTCTGATGGCTCCTTGAAGCTCTACCCCTTCCAGTGTTTCCTAGCCCATGACCAGGCTGTGCGTACTCTTCAGTGGTGCAAAGCTAACAGGTATTGAACAGGGGGGGCTATGGAGGTGGGAGGTGAGGACAGGCTGACTTCCAGAGTTGTTCAGATTTGATCTTCTTCTCCCGTCTTCCCACAGTCATTTCCTAGCCTCTGCAGGGAGTGACCGGAAAATCAAATTCTGGGACCTTCGACGACCTTATGAACCAATAAACTCTATCAAGCGCTTCTTGAGTACAGAGCTGGCCTGGCTGCTCCCCTACAATGGTGTCACTGTGGCTCAGGACAACTGCTATGCCTCGTACGGCGGGATGGAGAGAGGATGAGCACTGGGGACAGGCCCTCAGGGTTGGGGTGCACTGTGCCAGATTGTTGTGGGGAGAGGAGGGTTGTTTCACTGAGGGAGTCTGGATTCTGGGGGAAGAAATGAGTCTAATCTTAGAAAAAGGAAGATTTTCTTTTCTTTTTCTCTTACAGTTATGGACTCTGTGGAATTCACTACATTGATGCTGGTTACCTTGGTTTCAAGGCCTATTTCACTGCTCCTCGAAAAGGCACTGTCTGGGTGAGCCCCTCTCTTCCAAACCTTCAGTACATAGGCAAATAGTTCCTAGTGGTGGTCAGAAAGAGGCCATAGGTTTGGAAAGAAAGAGAAGACAGGTGTGTGGTAATTGTCATCAAGGATATGGATTATGTTAAAATGATTTATGCTTGTTTATGCGACTATGTCTCTCCCCCCACAGACTGTGCAGTTGTTACCAGTTCACAGAACTGAATTAATGAGTGAGTGAGTGAACAACAAATATCTGTCTCTTCCTATTAGAGTCTTTCAGGATCTGACTGGCTCGGGACAATAGCCGCAGGAGATATATCTGGAGAGCTCATTGCAGCTATATTGCCTGATATGGCACTGAACCCAACAAATGTCAAGCGACCTTTAGATCGAAGATTCGTACGTATATGAATATTTAATAGCACCATCTGTTGGGTCCTAATCCACCTGACCTCCCAAATTAGTGCTGCCAAGTAGCAGAAGAGTCTCCCAGCCCCAGTATTCTCCCTAGAAGTCTTAGCATAGAGTTGTACATAATCTCCCCTACCCTTGTGTAGCTAAACATAGGTTTAAATATACCCATTTCTTCTACCTTAAAGTCTTTCCTGCTCCAAACCAATTTTCTCTCTTTTACTTTTATCTGGTCTTCAGTATTACAGGACCTAATTTCACATTCTTCTTTCTAGCCTATATATAAAGCAGATCTGATACCATATCAGGACAGTCCTGAAGGTCAAGACCACACTTCTGCTTCATCTGGGGCCCCCAACCCTCCCAAGGCTCGAACTTACGCTGAAACGGTCAACCATCACTACTTGCTGTTTCAAGACACAGATTTGGTAAATTGAGGCCAGGAGAATGGGTGCAGCATTAGAAAACGTAGAAGACGTGAGTCCTTGTATAGCAGGGGATCCGGAGGTGTTGCAGCATAAAGATGCAAAACTAAGAATCTGCTCGCTTTCTCTCTCCTCTCGTACCCTCCGCCCCAGCGTTCGTTCCACGGTCTGCCCCACAGAGAACCAATGCTGCGCATGCAGGAGGGAGAGGGGCAAACGCGGCTCTGCCTGGACCGGCTGCAGCTGGAAGCTATTCACAAGGTAGGAACCTTACCGCTCATCTTCCTGTCCTTCATCTCATCTCCTCCCAACTCTGGGCCTGTGAGCCATGTAATCGGAGAGGAAAAGGCAACAGATGGCGCAGGAAGGGAAACAGCTCCACACGCTCATCCTCTGGAGCATGACAGACGCCTCCTTCACGGTCTTCTTATCCTGCTTCTTCTCACCCCATCATGGTCCTGTTCTTTCATATTGAGGCCCTTCTTTTTGCTCTTACAGCTCGTACTCACCCTGAAGTACCAACTCTGAGCATTGCTTTTGTTTTCTTTTTTTTTCACAGGTACGTTTCAGTCCAAACCTGGACTCCTACGGATGGCTGGTCTCTGGAGGGCAGTCGGGGCTGGTTCGGATCCATTTTGTCCGTGGACTCACCTGTCCACTGGGCCACCGTATGCAGCTTGAAAGCCGAGCCCATTTCAGTGCTATGTTCCAGCTGGCCTCCCCCTCTTCAGGGCCTGGCTTTCCTCCAACCAGCCATTGCCTTCTGCCCGGTCCTTAGTCATGGTCCCCACAGGACCCTTGGAAGGAAGTCTGCCGAGAACAGTTGGCTCCGAGCACACAGCCATAGGAACTGGGGCCTTCCTGGACAGTGATGCTGCCAGGCCTGGATCTTTAGACCTGCCTCCCCAGGACCCCTTAGATCCCTCTCCTTCCACAGACTTCTCTTGTCATCATGGCCCCCCGCGGGCAGGGGGGTTCTCCCTCCACAAACTCTCAAGTCTCAGCATAAAACTATGACTCACAAGAAACACTCAGCCTGACCTAGGCTTGGGAGTCAAATTGCTCATATTGAGCATATTGTGAAGTGGGTAAAGCTAAGTAAAGGTACTGGGTGTTTTTGAGACCACATGTGAGTGGGTGTTTGGAGAACTGGAAAGGGTATCTGCATGAAGGCTCCTGTCTGACTATATTCTGGATCCAATATTACTGCCTTCCTAACTTCCTCTTTAGAGTACCCAACACACAGGCCCACGAGCAGGTGATGGTAACTCATTGGACTGAAGCTGCTTATAGGACTTCCTAACACACCACAGACACCCTGCCAACAGAAGAGTGGCTCAGATCTTACTTGCTCCTGCTTATGAAATATTCCCAATCACTGGTCATCTGACCCTTCTTGAGCACTCCTAGACAGTCATGTTTTTAAAATCTTCCTTTATATCAAGTCAAAGAGTATACCTCTATACATTTTACCATGGGTGTTAGGAAATCTAGTCACTCTTCCCTGTGATTGCTCTTTTAAGTATTTAAAAATAGCTATCATGTGTTTCCCAAGTCTTTTCTTCTCTAGATTAAATATCATCAATTACTTTAACCATTCTTTTACCCGTCATGATTTTTGACCCTTTTGTCACATTGTTGACTTATTAAACATATTTAGCTACTTTATTTCAGTTCTCTGTATAGGAAGTATTTAAAATCCAAGCACAGTAGTATATTATATCTCATCGTTAAGAGTCCTCTTGTGGGATGTTGCAGACTCTCAGTGACTGTAATATTGCCTGTTAAGCAAGGATGGACCACCCCCGCCGCCAAGGAGAACTAGGCAAACAACAGTCTTCGAATGTATGAGTATAACCTGAGGTTTGGTTGTGGGGGCAGGGGAAGAGTCAGATGACTTCAGGAAATAGAGAAAAGCACACAGCCAGCTCCTATTGAAGGGAGTGGAGATGAGTTCAGTGCCTTCTTGGAATAAAACCCTAGACTGATTGGCCAAATATCTGGGAAGAACTTTCTGCCTCTTCAGTGAAGAATTTATCATATGTCAGAAAATTTCCTTTAGGGGGAAAGGAATCAAGTAGTTCAATTCCTTCCCTGTGCAGAAGAGGAAACAGACCTGGAGGCAACCCAGACCATTAGCAGCAGAGGGACCACAACTCACGTCAGTGCCAAGTATTGCACCATCCTATTGTGCTAGCTCCGATTATGCCAGTTTGTTTTTGTGAAGGTTGGTAGGGAAGTGCTTTCCATTGCAGCATTGCTTTGTTCATTCTACACAGCAGCCCCTTGGCACTACATCATGAAATCCCACTTTCAGTGGTAGAAAGATGGGGCCTGGGGACCCTTGTCATTGAGGCTGTAGGCTGGTATCGGCAGCCCTACCCATGCTGCTGGTTCTGCCCTCACCTCAGCCTCCAAAAGAAAATCAGGAAAATGCTCTCATCCCTTGCTTTCTTTCTCTACCTTAAACCCTTTACTCCCCAGGCCACTCCCCTTCCAACCGTTCCTTATCCATGGGTTCCTGCACTCCTTTGTGCCTTTGCTCTTACTAGTCCCTCCTCCTGGAATGTCCTTTTCCACCATCTCCCCCTAAGTGCTATTCACTGTTCAAGGTCCCAGCTCAAATTCCACCTTCACCAAAGGGCTTCCCAGATTTCTCCAGTAAAAATTATTCTCTCCCATGTGTTCCCAAGAGGAAGGAAATGATGCTAAATGAATATATGTTAGGCACTTGATCTATTTCAAGTACTTTAACATATATTACTTAATTTAACCCTAAAAAGTCAATATTGCCCCATTTCACTTGATAAAGGTTCTGAGAGCTTAAGCAGTCTGAAGAAGGTCATAGAACTGCTGAGTGGTGGTAGTCTGACTTCAACTTTCCAACTTGGCACATTTGGTCTCCAATTACATTTACTAGTATAAATTCCTCTAGCATGGTGTTTTGTGTATAGAAACCTTTAGTTAAAAGTTTGTGACATCGAATTCTCTTGCTTCCTAACTGCATTTCTCCAGTATCTCTTACAGGATTCTCCCTGCCTTAAACATACAGGAATTGTGTAAATGGGGGACTGGAGCTAGTCAGGTAAAGAGCCTGAGTCAGACAAGGCTGCCTCCTGAAGTGTGAGCTCCCTGGGGATAATTAAGCAAAGGGTGCCAGGCTGACATCTGCCAGGGATCTTGCAAAAGTTTCCAATGCCCTAGAAAGAATGTTGCAGTATATTCACAAACTGTTACAAATGTTAGAGCTGGAAAGAGATTAGGAAATCACCTAATCTATTGGTTTCCAAACACTTGTAGTTGTGGGCCCGTTTGTTTAAATGTGGGTTTTCTAGAAATACATACATATTTTTATGTGGGTAGCCTTTCCCTTCTCCAGGGGATCTTCCCAACCCAGGGGTTGAACCCAGCCAGGTCTCCTGCATTGCAGGCAGATTCTTTACCAGCTGAGCCACAAGGGAAGCCCAAGAATGCTGGAGTGGGTAGCCTATCCCTTCTCCAGCAGATTTTCCTAACTCAGGAATCAAACTGGGGTCTCCTGCATTGCAGGCGGATTCTTTACCAACTGAGCTATAGGGGAAGCCCTTAGAAATACATACATATTTTTAAAAG
Organism: Cervus elaphus; assembly: GCF_910594005.1. Taxonomy (NCBI): domain Eukaryota; kingdom Metazoa; phylum Chordata; class Mammalia; order Artiodactyla; family Cervidae; genus Cervus; species Cervus elaphus. The sequence goes on along the minus strand of NC_057825.1, from coordinate 33,616,321 downwards.
TTGAGATAAAACCTGTGATACCCCTATCCCCAAACATCTATAAATCCGTAAAACTGAGGAGCCCTTGGACTGCAAGGAGATCCAAGCAGTCCATCCTAAAGGAAACCAGTCCTGAATATTCATTGGAAGAACTGATGCTGAAGCTGAAACTCCAATACTTTGGCCACCTGATGCGAAGAACTGACTCATTTGAAAAGACCCTGATGCAGGGAAAGACTGAAGGCGGGAGAAGGGGTTGACAGAGGATGAGATGGTTGGATGGCATCACCGACTCAGTGACCATGAGTTTGAGTAAGCTCCGGAAGTTGGTGGATGGACAGGGAGGCCTGGCGTGCTGCAGTCCATGGAGTCACAAACAGGTGGACACGACTGAGTGAACTGAACTGAGGAGCCCAGTGTGAAAACCATTTCACAGATGAGGAACTTCAAATCTAGGGATGACCAAGGCTGCAAGCCCGCTTAGTTATGAAACCAGCGCCTAAACCTGAGGTTCTATAATCCTAATGCTTTCCATGGAAGAGTCATCTTTACACAGCATTTCTAAAGGCTATTGTGGACAAAACTTTGAACTAGTTGGCTAGGAGAACGACAAACCCGAAACAAGACCCAGTTCCACCCATTCAGGAGTTCACAGTTGAGGCTAGTGAAGAACTTAGATTTTTCAAAAAGTAACACACGCACATAAAATTATGGCTAACAAGTTTCCAAAGTGATTCCTGAGACCTAGAACTACGTCTGGACCTTGGCCAGTTCCAGGCCACGGGAAAGGTGAGGGTCTATTCAGGTAAAGAGGCCCTGACACCGAGGAGAGAAGGGGCAGAGGGAGGTAGAGGGACCCTGGTGGGCTAGCGGGCTCAGCAACGAGACCCGGCGCAGAACGAGAAGGAATCCTCCGCGGTTTCAGAGACTGGGTCCACTCCTGTTTCGGCCCCGGACGCAGGGAAAGCCTAGCAGTCAGCCGGACGGACAGGGCGGGACTTGGGGCGGAAGTCCCTCCGCCCGCTCAGGTCACGTGGGAGAGGCCGCGCTCGCGCCCAGGTGAGTAGCTGGAGATCCTCGGTCACCGGTTCATAGAGACGCGTCCCGCGAGCTCCTAGGGTGCGTGGGACCGTTGCAGGTTCAGGGAGTCAGGGAGCTTATTTCCGGTGTGGAGTTGGGCTCTGGAAGGATGCTGCCTGGTGCCAACTAAGAGTCTGAATCTGGGGACCCACAAGGCTCTGGATGAAAGTCCGAGCAGATGTGTCCTGTGTGGTCCGGACGGAGACACCAGATAGCTCTGCTCCAGGGATGGGAGTGGGGTGGAGGGTGGCAGCCCCGGGGATTCCATAGCCGCCTATAGTCTTCTTCTCTTGCCCGACTGTCAAAGGCGACCCCTGTGACAGGAAGCTGTCCAGAAAGCCTCTGTCCCTTTAGAGCGGGTGGGAGAAGGAGTGGTCACAAGGGAGAAACAAAAGTCTCTTTAACTGTGATGAGGGGCAGTGGGGGTGACCCCCCCCTCTCCTCTTGGCTTGGCAGGAAATGGCACTTTGGCGGGCCTACCAGCGGGCTCTGACTGCTCACCCGTGGAAAGTACAGGTCCTGACAGCTGGTGAGTGTCCTATGGGACCTAGGTGGTACCAAAGCAGACTGATTTGGGAGGCAGAAGCTTGCTGCACACACTCCCTCACCTCGTTTCTTGCTTCTATTCAACCTCCTTGAAAGATTGGCTCTCACCCCAGTCTGTTTTGGAGGGAGGGTCCCCAAGGCTGTTCATAAGGAAAGGAGTATGCATAGGTGACCTTGCTATAACATAGGATCTGAAAGTCCTCACAAACCTGAAGGGTCATCCCTTTAGGACAAAGGCATTAGCCGCAGGAGCCCTTATCTTAGAAAGCGAACAGTAACAAAGGCTCCTTTAACAATTCACAGTGTGCAAAGCACTTTCAACACACATTATCTTACAGGGTCCCCACAAAGTCAGTGTGTTAAGATTACTTGAGTCCATGTTAGATCCCACACCTAATAAGTGCTAGAATCAGACTCTTACCCCAGTTTATTTTTGTTAGTATTGTTCTTATTGGGAAATATATCTTAACACACAAAAGAATGATGAAGATATGTGTGTGCCATTTAAATAAAACTAAATTGGAAACTCCTGAATCTGCACCCAGCTTTGAGACCCCTTGAATGCCTGTCCCTTATTCATACACCCCAAGAGATAATTACTTTCCTGAATTTTGTTTAATATCATTCTTTTGCTTGTCTTATAGTTTTACTATCTATGGATGTATCCTCAAACAATATACTAATCGAGGTTTTATTATTACTCTAAATCCAGTGATTGAGTAGTGACCTCACAAAGGTAACCCAGTGATTTACCTGTATTATCGTCTTTATTTTGCAGATTAGCTACCATGAGAGGAGATGTCATGAAGCTTTGTTTTATGGTGGGAGGGATTGGAAGGCCTGTGACTGTCGGGGCAGTGCAGGGGTCACAAGGTTATGGTGAGGTCTTGCCTATGTTTAGAGGAAGAGAACAAGATTCTGATGAGGACCGTGGGCTTCTGAGAGGAAGATTGTTAAAAGGGGTGGGGGATGAGGGAACTACTGAAAGCCAGGGTACAACAGCAGTCCTGCTACTGGAACAGCCCACGTCAGCACTAGAAGCTTCATTCAGTGACTGGCCAAGGAGTCTTGCCCCTCCCTGGGCCCCTCTCCAGGCTCCTGTGCCCAGCTACCCTCCATCCTGTCCTCGGAGTGTCCGTCAGCCGGCATGACTCACCTGGCTGCGCGTGTGGTGACTCATGCTGGACTGGGTGGCTGTGATGGGAACTGACACGCTGGGCCCTTTGCCCAGCCTCAGATTCCCTCGGGGACCCTAACTGCCGGAAGGAAGGTTCTCCCTCTCTCCCTCGTGGCCATCAGGAATAGGGAGGGGAAGGACTGTCCTTGTGTTTCCCTCCCCAATGGATCTGCAGCGGATCAAGGTAGGAGCTAGAGCTCCAAGAGGTCCAAATGCAGCTATGTAGCCGAGCTGGGGCTACTGGTGGTTGGCGCTGGAGCCCTGGGGCCCCTCACTCCCAATCTTCCTGAGGCTGTACCAACATCTCAACCCAAGGCAACCTCTAGTTAACACTTTCCTCAGACTTTCCCAAACCTTTCAGACTCTCCCTTCCCTGCTGCTCAGTGTATTCAAATCAAACTGCAAATAAAGAGGGGCGGTGGATTTAGCTCACTGAGCTGTTTTTAGATCCCAGCACAGTAGTTCCTAAGGTCCCTTGGGACAGTTCATCACACTGGAAAACAGAATAGAGATTTCAGACTTGGAGCTCAAAGACCAAGATTTGAATCTCTGAGCCATAACTCTTAGTAGCTTTGTCAGTCAAGACAAGACGATAAACCTCTCTGAGCCTTTTTTCCTCATTTAGAATTTGAATTTAGGTATATGACCTCACAGAGTCAGTGTAGGGATTGCCTCTGTGAAAAGGCTTTAGAAATCAAAAAATGCTCAAGAAACTTAAAAGGTTCCAGGAGTTGGGCCTTTATTTGAGTGTTGGCAGGCCAAGCACAACAAGCTCTTCTTTTTGTAGTGGTGTTTGGGTTGGGTTTGTTCCACTTGCTGTAAAATTGGACTTGGATAGCCATCTACCTTGGTTCTCCAGAAAGTAGAGTCTGAAGCATCAGTGCAGGTAGTTTGGTAGGAAATAATCCCATAGGGGGAGAAGGGGAAAAGGGACAGTCAATATAAGGATGCTTTATCAAATGGACATTACTTAGGGCCCATGGCTACTCACCCCCTTGTAACTGACTGAGGGGCTCTTTTGAAATGCCTCTTAGGGTCTGTGGGTGAATAGTCTTTTCTGGAGATGAGGAGAAACCTTTACCCACCGGCTCCATCCTACATTGGTCAGAGGTTTGCCACATGGAGTATGGATGCCCGTGTTCTGTGCTCTACCACACTGCCCCGGCATCATCCCCACATCAGTAGCTCTGCCCGAGGAATGGAGCCTGTCTCAGATGTGAGCCCCTTGTCTCAGGACAAGGACCTATTGGGTGAACTGCAGTGATGACTGAAAGAGATGATTGAATCAAAAAGATCTGAGTTGATTCAAAAGAAGTGTCTGATACACCCAGTTTGGGCCAAGTCATAGTCAGGAACAGGGCAGCTGGGGCAGAGTCTGAATCAGCCTTCTCCCCTCCTTTTTTGAGGGCCCTTCCAGCCTCCAGTGGGCCCAGGGCCCCGCTCCATCCATCTCAGGCCACTCTAGTGCTGCTGTGGAAGCTTCTGCAGACACTGGTTTCCCTGGAGTCTGAATGTGCAAGCTCTGCAGACATAAGAGACCATTCAGCCCCATCCCTGAGACTAAGAAGGAAACCGAGGCATAAGGGAGGAGGGACATGGGTGAGGTTTTGTGGTCGGTGGTAGAGCTGCCATTAGAAGGGGGCACCCCCAGGGCGCTAACCCTGCTTGGTCTGGGCTTAGGTTCCTGAGAAGCTGTGGAACTCTCCATGTGTCTTATTTTCTAGCAGCGAGAAGGGCTCAGGCCATGGCGGGGGAGGGCACTGCCCTCTCACTGCTGGGCTTCAGCTCCCTCGGGGCTCTGCCAGACCAAGCGCCTACCCCTAGGCAGCTATTTAATTGTGGGAGACTTCTGGAGAGAAGTGAGATGGCCCTCGGGCCCCCTGCCAGCAGCTATACCTGCTAACCCAGGCCTCTCAGCAGGCCTTCCTGCTCCTCATTCCAACTTCCTGCCCCTCAGTTTCTTCATTTTCCATTCATACTTTAGTTTCCTGCATCCAAGATTCTACACACAGAAGCCAGGAGAGGAACAAAACAGGGGAAGTAGATAATTTACCTCCACCTGTGCCTAGGAAGAGGGCATGGGAAGTTGGGGTTTTTCCACTTGCTGGCAGAGGGTGGTCCCAGATAGATCTGTTCTCAGAGGCAGGTGCTTCCAACCCCTGCCCCCTCACCCTGCTCAATCTGGTGGTGAGTGACGGCATGAGAACTGGCACCTACCCAGGGGCATGATGTCACAGCCGCGCCAGCGTCTGCCCACTGGGCTCTGTGCCCAGCCTGGCATTGGGGCATCACTGCCCGGCAGCCCCTTGTCCTGCCCCACTGGGGCTCAGGCATTATGTCTCTGCAGGCCTCCAGCTCCAATCCCCCAGAAACAAGTCCAAGGAAAGGAAAGCCAGAGCACTGGAGGGTCCAGAACAACCAAATGGGTCCAAGAGGATGCCCCGAGCCTAGGGTGGTTTGGGTCTGTTTGGATTTTGGGTTGGGGAAGGTGGGATGAGGAATCCGAATGCCAGCACTTCCTGCTCACACAATCACTTGGACCAGAAATTCAGGCTTAGACCAGAGCCTTAGACTGCGCTAGAGCTGCTGTTGGCCCAGGGGGCCTGATGATCCATATGCAGAGAAGGAACTGGGCATGCTTCTGTCTGAAATGGACAGAACAGACAGGGCCACACGCTCTATACCACCTCGCTCCTGCTGCTGCCCTTTCACTTGGTAACATCTCAGGCCTGATGGTCATGGTCTGGGGGCCTGGAATCCACTTCTCTCCAAGGCTGCAGGCTTCCAGGACCTGGCTACAAGTCAGGGACTTTGGTTTTCACTCCTGCTGTGCCTTTAGCATGTTGTGTGATTGTGGTAAGCCACAAAGAGTGAAAACACACATCTCTTTGAGACTCTTTCCTTCCCAAGGGTATTGCTGCTTATTCTCCCCACAGGATGACAGGAAGCAGAGGGGTTCACATTCTGGGAGTAGAAGACAGGAAGTGTGTTAATCCAGGAAATGTCTGATATGCGGGCCTTTGGGCCCTTGTTTGGGCAGGAAGCTCCTGTGAGTTGAAGCCACAGGAGCCTCTCTGTGCCTACTGGCACCTGAGCCCAGGTCTCTGCCTCTGCTGGGAATTCCTGGCCTCCCATTTCCCCTTGAGAGAAGGCCTGTGTTCAGGCCCCAGCTCCCTTCCTTACCAAGTCACCTCATTCTCAAAGACATTCAGTGGAGAGGTAACCTCTATCTTCCAGACCTTTTGTGAAGATTAAATGTGTGAGAGTCCTTTGTATACTGTAAACATCTTACCAAAGTAGAATGTCAAACTGTTAGTCCTTTCATTTAAGCAGCAACTCTATTCCTGTTCCACCCTCCCTGGGCCTTTTCAGGGTCACATGGCCACAGCAGCTCCCTCCTTTCCCTGAGTGTTCAGCTGGTGACCCCAGGTTGTTAGAGGGGACAGGGAGCTAAGTGCTAACTGCATGGAGGGGGAGAAACTTTCAGCCCCACTGCTTCTCACACCTTGAGCCGGTGTGCACCCTTCAGGCCAGACTTAGCATTCTCCGTGTCCTTCCCAGGGCAGTCCTGTTGTCTGGGGTGGTCCATTTGACTTTTCTCCTTGGTTATTTTCTGAGTCCCTGCCAGGCTTGATGTGGGGGATAAGAGAACAAACATGTCTAAGATTCTGTCCCTGCTAGCCATGTTTTGGGAAGAGTCTCTATCACTTCAGGAGTTTCAGGGAGAGGAGAGGCAGGGCTCCCTTGATAGGTGTGCTCGGGGTCCCAGCAGCTGAGGCCAGCAGCCTCGGTCACTGTGGGCGCCCCAGTTCGCAGCCTTACTCAGCTGCCTCTGACGAGGCTGCATGGGCAGGGCTGTTCCGGGGGTGTGTGTCGGGGGGTGGGGAGCAGTGAGTATGCAGCCAGCACAGACGTCAGCACCAGCTCCGGGCCAAGGAGTGGGGTTGAAGGATGAGGATGTGTTTGCCCAGGGCTAATTGAGGGCACAGGGAAAGTGGTGGCTGCGGGGCTGGAGGGGGCTCTCATTACTCAGTGAGATGGACGGGCAAGCTGGAGGTCATACGGTTGCTTGCAAGTGGCCCTAGAAGTGTGTGTTTGCTAGAAACCATCACCCACCGTTACCGATGGGGCGGGGGTGGGGGGGGGCTCTGTAAACAGTGATGATTTCTGTCTTGGTTTCTGGGTGTGGGTGTCCAACTGGTGCTACTTGGAGCTGGGTGTCTGTGCAAGTGGGGGGGTGGGCAAGCAGGTGTGAAGACCTGAGGAGAGATGCCCTTCATGCCTGTTGGCGGCTCAGTTTGAGACTGTGAATGGGAAGTCTGGGTCAACCTGCCTGTGCTGGGAGGTGACCAAACCCTTCCTTGCAGGGTCTCTTAGCAGCTCAGCCAGTCATCCCCTGCCTGGGATCATTTGAGTACTTCAGCTTTAGAAAGTTATTCTTGCTGTTCTCCACAAAGAGAACTCCCAAAACCAAGATGAAGGACATTGGCCAGGGTCCTGCCTTCAGCGGAGGAGGAAAAAACCACAGTGTTCCTTATCATTCTGCACATGATCTGTTCATAGTACAGCATTCTGGAAGGAATACTGTCTAGGAAATCAAGCCACCTGGTTCTTCTTGGCTCTGCCACCTAATGACTCTGTGAACTCCTGGGCCTTCATTTCCAAGCCTCTGGAATAAGGGGTTTGCACAAAAATATCTGGAAGGCCTTTCCAGTTCCTACAGTCGGTACTTCTCAGCCCCCAGCAGCTCGGATTCTCCTTCCTCTACCTGTGGTTTCTGAGGCTAACTTCTCTTCACTGCTCACTGCAGGGTTCTTGGCCCTGGCCTGCTCCAGGCTGCTCAGCCCAATTTCTAACAGGACACATATGAAGTGTCACCATCCTTGGGGAGGTGTCACCATTCTAGAAGCAGTGGGAAGGGACTGGCCACTTGCCCCAGATTGAAGCCCTTGGCCTTAGAGTGCCAGAGCCTTATTCATTCAGTAGACTTACCTCCCTCCTCGGGATGGCAGCTTGTCCCTGGGAGGTGTCCTGATGACACCTGTGTACCCCGCACAGGGTCTCTGATGGGCCTGGGTGACGTGATCTCACAGCAGCTGGTGGAGAGGCGAGGTCTGCGGGCACACCAGGCTGGCCGGACCCTGACCATGGCCTCCTTGGGCTGTGGCTTTGTGGTAAGTTTTGCTGACAGCAGGGCAGCCGGTGTGTTGGACAGTGGTCTCATTTCCTTGTCATCCTTTGGTTTCCATTGGACCCTCTCACATCTAAGCCATCCTCGAGTATCTGCTCCCCTTGGGGGTTGCTTTCTAATATTTGAGGTTGCAGCTTTGTGATGTAAAATCCTGGTGTCCCCTCCACATCCCCGCTCACCTCTCTGGGGGTTCCTTTCAGGGCCCTGTGGTAGGAGGCTGGTACAGAGTTTTGGACCGGCTCATTCCTGGCACCACCAAGGTGGATGCACTAAAGAAGATGCTGCTGGATCAGGTGAGCAGAAGGAAAAGGGATTTGGGAAGGGTGAGCTGTGTTGCAGGAGGGTGGGGGTTTAGGTCCTCACAGCACTTTAATTTCTCTTCCCTAGGGGGGCTTTGCCCCATGTTTTCTGGGCTGTTTCCTCCCACTGGTTGGGACCCTCAATGGACTGTCAGCCCAGGACAACTGGGCCAAACTCCAGCGGGTGAGCTGGCCCGGTGTGGGGATGCTTTCTGGCTGGTGAACCGGCAGACCTGGAGGAATGAGGCAGGGAAGGGTGGAGATGCAGGCAGAGCCCAGCTCTGGAGGAGAGGAGCCGGGGGGCTGTGGTGCAGGGGTGTCTTCTCTGAGCCAAAGTCTGTGTGCGATACTCATGCCAGTTGGCAGTCGGCACTGGGAGGTCCGAGGTGCCCGGAAGTGCCAGTGTTCACTTGTTCCTTCTCTTGTCTCCTCAGGATTTTCCTGATGCTCTCATCACCAACTACTATGTAAGAGCTGGCACCTCAGCTGCCTCTTCTGCTTTCTTGAGTCCAGAAATGCCCAGGGATTGGGGGATCCTCCTGATACAGAAATTCCTCCATCAGGATTACTCCCTCATGCCCATATGGGCACTGTAATCAGGGAAGCACTCACCCAGTGCCACGTGTTTCTGCCTGGAGAAGCTGGAGTCAGACCAGGCAAGGCCGTGAGTCTGGCGTCGCGTGATGGAAGCAGCCCCCCAACCTTTCCCTTCTCTCTCTCGTAGCTCTGGCCTGCCGTGCAGTTGGCCAACTTCTACCTGGTTCCTCTTCATTACAGGTATGCCAGATCCCCACCCCACCCTTCAAGGAAGATGCATATTATGAACAGTTGGAGACAAAGTGATCCTCACTTTTAACCTTGAACTACCTTAGAACACGCCACCCTGCGCCCCCACCCAGAACACCCTGCCCTGGTCAGAGCTCCTCAGACTCCTGAGCACTTTGTTCAGAATCTCTTATGTTATAGAACATCCCAGAGCGTCTGCCTGCTGACCTCTCATCTTCCTAGGGAGGATCTTGCTCCACAGCCCTCGTCTCCATCCCACCTGGGCTCTTTACCTTTGATGGCCTGACTGTAGGGACAGTACTACAGCCTAGGTTAGGCAGAAATGTAGATCAGAGTCAAGTAGGAATATGGTCAGGTTAGTTCCACTGAAAAATATTATTTTACCCTACATAAGCAGGATAGTGGCTGAAAACTCAATAAAAATAAATATAGTGGAAACAAGATGAGTGGTTAAAATTATTGGAGGTGAGGGGGCTTTGGGAACGGGAAATCATGAAACTCTTCAGAGGAGACAAGGTCAGAATGGACATGAATAGCATAACTAAAAGGAATACAGACTTGTGAACCAAATCAAACTTTAGAGTCCTGGAAATGCTCTTTGAAACTAGAGTGAAATATATTTAAAATAGAAGGAGGTACTACTTTAAATGGCAGGCAGCACATTTTTGGAAGATGAGATCTCAGCTGTACAAGACAGATGTGTGTTTAGAAGGAGCTTGGATGGAGTATGGATAAAGAGCCATGCATGGCAAAATGGCTGCTGGGGGCAGTTAACTTTGAGGCTCTTGTCCAGGAGACGGAGCTCTGGGCCAGCACCAGCACCTGAGCTGGTTGTCCTCTCATCTGAGCCACACATCCATCCATGGGGGCTGAAGGAAGGAGACCTAGATCTGGACATTCTTGGAGATATTCGCTCTTTGTCTGCTATACTTTCCCTCCTCTCCCCCTGGCTTCCTCCTTATACTTCCTCTTCTTCATGGTGCCGTCCCTGTTCCTTAGGTTGGCTGTGGTCCAGTGTGTTGCTGTTATCTGGAACTCCTACCTGTCCTGGAAGGCACATCGGCTCTAAGTCAGCTTCACTCCATCACTTCTACCTTGTAGTGATGCACCTTGACCCTGGAAGGGCCACTTCCTCCTCGGACCACCTCCTCAAAGTGGGCACATTGGTCTTCACAGGGTTCGGTGGCTGGTCAGAACTTAATGGGATTAGCACCCTGAAATGGCCCATTTCACTCTAAAATGTAACCTGACTCCTATTGAAATGGCGAAAACCCACCACACAGTAGGCACTCCGTAAATATTTGTTGAAACATATCATTTTGTCAACTTTAGATTATACCCACATCCTGGCAGACGCCACTTTTCCCCACTCTTCATAGACAGCTGTTTTCTTAACCCTTCCCAGCCCCAGTGTAGCTCCAATTTGGGGGAGATTCCCTCAAACTCTTTATATGGTGCCTCTGTAAATATATTTCTAAATAGGTAATCTGGAACATGCAGAGGCAATGAGTAAGATCCAGCAGAAAATGACTGGGGAGTCTCATTTTCCAGGGTTTGGAAAGAAGTCTGGAGACCCCCAAACCCTAATCTTCTTTTACAGATGAGGACACTGAGGTCCATAGAAGTGAAGTGACCTGTCCACACTGTGAGTTAGTGGCAGAGTAGAAACACGAACATGTGCTATTATTGTTTGAATGTTTGTATCTCTCCAAGTTGATATGGTGAAAACCTAATGCCCAAGGTGATGGTATTAGAGGTGAGACTTTGGGGAAGTGATTCGGTCATGAGGGTAGGGACCTGATGGGATCCGTATGCTTACAAAAGAGGCCACCTGAGGAGACAGCAAGAAGCAGGTCCTCAGCAGACAGTAAACCTACTGGCACCGTGATCTTGGACTTCCCAGCCTCAAGAACTGCGAGAAATAAATGCTTGTTGTTTATAAGCCACCCAGCTTATGGTATTTTTGTTACAGCAGCTCGAACAGACTAAGAAGCCTGGAAGTTTTCTTACTTCCTACTCAGTGATCTTAACCTGGAGGTCAGCAATAAAATAATATTCCTGCTGTGATTCCCAGGAGAAAATTTAACTTGGCTAAACTTCAGCTTTGAGGCAAACCAAGAAGCAGATGGACCAGCCTTTGTTATCTGAAATCACCCCGAGTCGAGAGGCCCTCTTTTTTTGGCATGTCAGTCAGACAGCCCTAGGATTTAGATCCTGGGGCTGGAAGAAGATCACGAATCCTGGCAGCTCAAACTGCCTCTTGGGTAGGGTACCACGGTGGTAGCTGAAGGCCAGCAGTGCCATCCTGATTGCCTCCATTTATAGAACAGATAGCTGGGGCAAGGAACTGGATCTGAGCAGCACAGCATTTTCCCCAAGGTCTCTGGCCCCTTTCAGAGGCTGAGGACAAGGTCAGCACCATGGACAGCACCACAGTCCTGCCTCCCTTTCCTGTGCCAGAGAAGGTTGGAGATCTGGACTAGTCTGGTCTAGGGACTGGCCGGCCCCCTAGTCCCTCCTGGCGTTCTAAGTGAGTGAAGGACTCTCGTGGCTCCCAGAGCAATCTTTACGCCCCAGAAGGCTTCTCTTTCTCTTGAGTCCGGTGTCATTTCCAGAGACACAAAGTCTGGTGTCCTCTGGCGCGCTCCTGGGGTCTCGAAGCCGTAGGGTCGGACTCAGAGTTGCGGCTGTCATTGCTCTACAATCAGTGCATGTTCCTCGCTGACGTCAGCCGGAGCTGTCCTGGCACTATATAAGGCTGGCGTAGGTCCCGGGACAGACCCCGTGTTCCCCGAGGCGCCCTCAGCCCTCCCCAAGGGACAGAGACAGGAGCTCCGTCCTGCAGGTTGCAGAGGCTCTGCTCTCCTGCTAACTGTGAGTGGCTCTGCCCGTCTGCCCAGACTCCCTCAGCACCAGGACAGCGCTCAGCTCACCCAACGCGACACCCCAAGAGGGAGGCAGGGCGGGAGAAAAGGGTGGCACCGGGCTGGGAACCGCTGGGGCTGGCGGGAAGGCTGTGGGCAACGGACGGCAGTCGCAGGGGCCGGGCAGGAGCGCTGGATGTGCTCGGGAAGGGGAGCGGCGTCCCCTGAGGCTGCCCGAGGCGCACCTCACACACTGCGCTGCGCCTGTGTGTCCAGGGCCGGCGGGACCATGAGGCCGGCGGGACGCGTGGCGTTGGTGGCCGCGCTGCTGCTCCTGGCACAGCTGCGCCCGGGGAGCAGCCAGTGGAGCCCGGAGGAGGAGGCGGCGGCCGCCGGGGTCCGAGATCCGAGTCTGCGCTGGAGCCCCGGGACACGGAACCACGGAGGTGGGGCCCGCGCGCTCCTCTTGCTGCTGGCGGAGCGCTTCCCGCGCCGCCGGGTGGAGCAGGGCCAGTGGGAATCCGGGACCGCAGGCGAGCGGCCGCGACGGGACGACCCTCCCCTGTCCATTGACCTCACCTTCCACCTGCTACGGACCCTGCTGGAACTCGCGCGGACGCAGAGCCAGAGGGAGCGCGCCGAGCAGAACCGCATCATATTCGACTCGGTGGGCAAGTGATCGGCGGGTCTGGGGCCCCGAGAATCTCGACCCCCAATGCTCCACCTCAGGGTTGAGACGTGAGCAACAGGAACTGACCAAGTCCTGCGGGGCTAGAGCGGCCTAGGGATACCCTGAGCACTCTCCGCGTTACCGGTTTTTAATAAAAGTGCTGAAGAGCCGTTGGCCTCTGTTGTGGGGGCGCGGGGAGCCACAGCAGGGTGTGAACCCGTGGGAAAGTGGGGTCTCCTAGGCCGGCGAGAGGGAACCAGATGCTGTGGGAGGGCTCCGTGAGAACCGCTTTATGCCAGGGTCCTGGGGTCCCTATCGTCTCCAAATCTCCCAGGAAGTCAAGCCCCAGTGTCGCCGCACCACCCCCGACTCTCTTCTCTTGGCACTGGGCTCGAGAATCTGTGCCTAATATCAAGGAGGTGCCCCAAAAGGGTTCGTTCGCTTCACCCGCCACCCCCACCCGTCCCCGCTTCCCAGGAGGTCCCAGATTTGGAGAAGGGCGGGATGGATGGTGATGCTATGTCTCCGAAGCAGAAGCTCAGAGAGTGAGCAGTGAAAGGAGCTGCGGGTCGGGACGCATTAGCTCTTTATTGAGCCCCTCCCCCGCGGCGGGGCGCCGGGCTGGGTGGCACTGTGGTCTCTGCTCAGGTCGTTTACCATCCGAGCGCCAGGACCCGGGTGCGCAGGATCCGCAACAGGAGCGAGTCAGTGCTGGCCTGTGCCTGGGAAAGAAAGCTCAGTGGGCGGGCGCTCCCAAGAAGCAAGGCAATTCCGAAGCCCAGCTCACTCGTTTTCCAGGCAGGAGGGTTTCTCCTCCACTGCCCCACCTAACCCGGTCTCCCACCAGCCCAGAGAGATGGTTAGTGTTAAAGAAAGTTGTACTTCGGCCGGCGCGCTAGGGGGCGCGCCCCTCCTGGTTGAGGTTGGGAGTAGGGGTTCCAAGCGATCCCTGATGCCCCGGAGAGTACGATGGCCCGACGGTGGAAGGGGGTCCCCGCCAGACCCCGCCGATGTCCACACTCACTTTCCCGCCCATCCGTCCGCTCTTCCTCTGGTCCTGCGTGGCCCTCTTCCCCTTCCACCGCGACCTCCTCATCTTCTTCCTCCCCAGAAGTGCCTAGGCCAGGAGAAGCCTGGGTGAGTTGGGGTCCCTTATTCTCTGGCCGTCTTACTCCCATCCCTCCCCGACCCAGAGGGTCTGGACTCCCAGTCCTAGCGGCCGACCGCTTCCTCACATCCTGTCTTCCTCACCTGGCTGGAAGTCGATGGTCCTCAGCATTTCGGCCACATGCTCCACGCTCACGGTGAATTGATCCATTCTTTCATAGCCCGGCTCCGGCCGGCCGGCCAGCTCCACCTTCGACATCGTCCCGACCCTGCAGCAGCCACAGCGGCTCAGCTGGAGACTCCCAGTACCACCACCCCCTTCCCACCCTTGTCAGTGGAGTCCCCGCCCACCCCTTCCTCTCCCTTCCCACTCCACCTACTCACTTATTGATCAACTCCTTGGCCTGCTGCAGGGAAGAAAGGAGAGTGAGAGTAAGCACTGTGCCAACCTCCGGCAATATCCCATTTCTGATGCCCACCACTGTCCTGCGGGTTGTGGGCGGGGGGGGGGCAGGGAATGCATGTCCCAATTTGTTAAGGAAAAAAAAAGGACAGAGAGGGTGACTTGCCCAAAGCCATTGGGCAAGTAGGTGCCAGAAATAAGACTTGAACCCGGCTTCCCAGTGCGAAGGCCCCCACTGCAGCCATTAGGTGGCCTGCCACCGCCCGCCTCCGCCTCCCCCCAGGGCCCACCTGCAGGTAGAGCGCCATTTGCGGCTCCTCCATGGACTGGATGGCAGACTCCACCAGCTTAGAGGAGGCCTCCAGGTGGTCTCCATACTGGCGGATGAGGCCCCTGACTCGCTGCAGCTTCTCCTCCTGCTCCTTGGCCAGCGCCTGCAGTAGCTCACCCTTCCGCTCCTCCAGCACCGCACACAGGCCCTCAAACCTCTGGTTCAGCAACTGCTTCTGCCTCCGGCTGTTTTCCTGAAAAATCAGGAATAAGGATGAGACCTCATAGCTGGGAGAGCACCAGGCTACTTGTCCCACTCCCCACTTAATGGAAGTCTCGGGGAGCCAAGAAGAGATGTGACCTGTCAATTACAACCACAAATTAGTGGCAGAGACCAGACTCCACCCAAGGGCTTCTGGTTCCCAGATCTTTTCAGTAATAATAATACTTTGTTGAGGTTTAATTGACATACAACATATTAGCTTCAGGTGTACAACATAATGATCCAATATTTGTATATATTGTGAATTGATCACCACAATATGTCTAATTAACATCCAACACCATACATAGTGGACAAAAATTTTTCCCTGTGATGGGAACTTTTAAGATCTACTCTCTCAGAAAATAACACTATATATTTAAAGGAGTTTCATGAGTGCTGCTGCCTAATTCTCTGACTCTGGTTTTTATATATATTATCTCACTTAATTCTCAAAAAGCTCCATGGTGGTAGCCATCATATCATTCTCATCATCACTGTTTTACATAGTTAAAAACAAGCAAACCCAAACACTGAGAAGTCAAGTCACTGGACCAGTCACAGGGGAGGACAGAGCTGGGATTCAAACCTAGCAGCCTGGGTAAGCACATTCTACCACTTGTGATTCACCTCCAGGAGCCCAGCAACTCTCCCTCCCTCCCTTTCCAGGCTCACCTCAATGGTCTGGCACACCTCCTCCATCTGTGTGATCACTGCTTGCACACGGTCATTGCCGGCCACCAGCATCGCGATGCCATCGCTGAGCTCACTCTGCCACACACAGAGGCCAGCACTCAGGGCTGGAGGACCTGGTCTGGAGCTAAGTCCCTCCCTCCCTGTCCAGGGCTACCCAGGAGAGGACTGTCCCCTCCACTCCACCATCAGGGCATCCTCAGGGCAATTCTGAGAGAGATCTAGAGAGTTTGGAACCATTCAAGAAGTTTGGAAGCACAGTCTATAAATTCTGGAAGTGGAGAGAGGAAGTCCTCCACCACCAAGTGAGGAAGAGACATTCACACAAATATCCGCCAAATGCCAGGCACTGGGCTGCGTGCTTTATCATCCACCAATTTTGAAAAGGTCTTCAGGATTATCTGTTAAGATAATATTGCCTCTTCTCCATTCTCTTTATTCTCTCATTCTGGGACTCTGGTTAGATATATGTTAGACCTTCTCATTTCCAACCTCCTCATCTCCCAGGGCTATATTCTAAGATATTTTTTCAGTCCTCTCTTTCCCTTTTAAAATTTTTTTATGTGAAAAAAAATTTTTTTTCCTGGCCATGCTGTGTGGCTTGTGGCATCTTAGTTCCCCAACTCAGGCCCTTGAGAGTAAAAGCACAGAGTGCTAACCACTGGACAGCCAGGGAATTCCCCAGTCCTCTCTTACTGAGAGGAAGTTGTCATTTAATTCGTCCCTTGAATGTTTTGTTTTCTACAATTATATTTTCATTTCTAAAAGCTCTGTTTGGTTCTTTGTCAAATCTGCACTTTTGATAGTCTACTATTGCTTATTTTTAAATTCCATTTTTAAAGCATTTTATACAAAGCTGACTTTACCTTCTTTAATAATACCAGTATCTTAATTTCTTAAGGGTCTAAATCTGAAAATTTTGTTTCTGCTGACTTCACTCATGAGTACGTTTCTTTGTTTATCTTCAATTGTGAGCTCATCTTATGTTGATCTTAATCCAAGAAAAACCCAAGGCCTAAATTGAGGGTTTTTCCACCAGGGAGAATTTGCATTTGCTTTAGTCAAAAGCCAGGTGGCACAACTGACCACTCTAGGGATTCCTGGGATTCCAGTGTATCCTGTGATCCTTGGGGGTCTTTGTTGTAGGTCCCCCAAGTTTCAGGAGTTTGTAGGCATAATCTCATCTGTCTAGTTCAGTAATAATTTGCCTGTGGGAAATCCTACCTTTCCCATGCTTATCATTCAGGGTTCTGTTCACATCTCACTCCCTCACCTTCTCTCCCTACCTCACCCACACTTGGAGCTTTCCTTTCCTTTCTTTTTTTTCTTTTTCTTTTTCCTTTACTTTCTACCCGTCTACTAATTTAATTTTTATTTTATTTTTTCAATTATTATTTTTAAAATTAACTGATTAATTTATTTTTTTGACCATACTGCATGGCATGTGGAATCTTGGTTCCCCAACCAGGGATTGAACCAGTGCCCCCTGCGCTGGAAGCTTAACCACCAGACAGACCTCCAGAGGAATCCCTTAATTTTTAAATAATGTTTTATGTAGAATCTACCTGTATGACAGTGAGATGGCCTTGAGAGTTCACCATACTGCATCCTTTTCTCATATGATCCTTACAACTCTCAGGTGTAAGCACTTTCATTCCCATTTTACAAGTGAGGAAGAACGTCAGGGCCAGAGAGGTCAAGTGACTTACCCAAGGTCACACTCTGAGCTGGGACTTCAGCCCTGATCTGCCTGCCTTTGAAGTCAAGTGGAGTAAGAGGCTGCAGTTTGAGATCCCATCCTGCATCCCCACCGCTCCCCCCGACTCCCGCCACCCCATACTTTCTCCCTCTGCTGCTTGATACCTTCTGGCGTTTGTAAATGGTGGGCAGTGGGGCCACCTCACAGTCCTTGTGGGCACCAAAGACCTTGCAGAGAGAGCAGGTGGGCACTTCACAGCTCAGACAGTAGATATTGATCTTCTCGTCTTCATGCTCCTCGCACATGAGGTGCTGCTCAGCCTTGGAATGCAGGGGACTGCGGGGGAGTGGGCAGGGTGGGAGGGGGGATCAGGGGCCAGGCAGGGGGGCCAAGCGTGTGAGGCCCCCTGAGCACTTTTCCTTCCGCCTCCACCAGCCACTGACACCCTCTGTGCCCCAACAGCTGCTGCTGTGGCTGGGCAGGCGGGTGATTTCCTCTTCACTTGAGGAACAGAGCTACATCCAGGGTGCAGGAGGCCTAGATCCAAGAGTAGTTTCTATTCCAGGGGGCAGGGAAGTCCCACGGGAGGGAGGTCATGGAGGGTTGGCAAGGACCTTGCTGGTGGATGGCCAGCCCCTCCCAGGTGAAGAGGGGGAAGTGCTGACCTGGAATCAGAGGCCGCCTGAGCTGGTGACCTACCGAGCTGGGGGCAAGTCCCTCCTCCTCTCAGGTCCACTCCTCTCATCACTAAACTGAAGAGGCAGGTTGATCGTTTCAGCTTCTCCCTGCTGGCCCTGATGGGCTCCCTTGCTTTGTCCCAGGCCCTGCACTTTAGAGAAATGAGACCCTAACAGCTCACCGGGAGGACTCCTGCTTGTAAATGTCGATAATGTTCTCCACGAGCAGGTTCCGCTGCAGGCCGTAGACGCCATGTCTGTCCAGGACCACCTCGTGCCTGCAAGATGGGCAGCGGAAACGGCCCCCTGAAGACACAGTGGTGGAGCTCCGGGACTGCCACAGAGGGTTCGAGGCCTGTGGGTGCAGAGAGCGTGAGAGGAAGGCCCAGTGAGTTATGGGGGAACTGGAGGGGGCGGGAGGGAAGGTCACAGGGGCTGGGGAGTAGGACAGTGATGGAGGGGGAGGCAGCAGCTCTTTTTTTTTTTTTTTTGGCCATGGTGTGCTGCATGGCATGTGGGATCTTAGTTCCCCAAGCAGGGATTGAACCTGTGTCCCATGCACTGGGAGCACATAGTCTTAACCACTGGACGGCCAAGGAAGTTCCCACCCACTCTTTTCTACGGCTGGGCGCTCCTCTGAGAGCAGCCCCAGGTGGGTGGCCATGGAAATCTCTCCCATCTTTGTCTCCTTACTCAGCCCACCCCTTTGAGTGTCCCTGCATCCAGAGCCTAGCTTGATCAGGCCTTGTCAGGGCAAGACCTCCTCAAAGGGGCCCAGCTTGGAGCTGTTGACCTCAGCAGGAAGACCAAGAAAGGAAATGGACTCTGAGCAGTGTAGCCAATAGCCTCCAGCCTAGGGCTCTCGTGGGCCACGTCTGGGGGAGACTCTTTGCAACCCCGGGCAGGGGCACAGAGACAAATGCTGAACAACAGAGCAGACACATAGAGCTGGGTAATCCAGGGAAATCTCTCCAGGCACAGGGAATCAGGGTTCCTGGGTTCCCATGCTGCTCCTGTCGTGCCCTACCGTGCATGTCTGGGCAAGCATTCAACCTCTGCACAATTAAGGACTAGACTGGATTATTCACTCTACCACAAAAGTTGAGTGTGCCAGGTAATTGCTAGGCTCTGGGGAAAAGATGACTATCCTTGCCCTCAGGAAGAGCAAACTGACAAACTGCATCCAGTGGGCTGGGTGTTATGACAGGAGGAAGCTTGGAAGGAAGACTCACCAGGTGGGATCACCAGTTCCTCCCACTTACACCCCTGAGAGGACCTGTTCAATCCTGTCCTAAAAGGGAGAGCCCTGCCATGGCTGAGGCCGCAGAGGGTTGGCTCAGAATTGAGGACATGATCACCTGACCCAATAGGACCAGTTTTTCTCTCTAGGAAATTGGAATGGAGACACAGAGGCTGAGGTGACTAGACCATGTGCAGCTTTTGAACTGAAAAAAGACCTGTGGAATTGAGCTAAGAGCCGACATTGTGGCCATCCCAAAATCTGTACAAGGGGGCCGTGTGAGGGGTCAGACACTGTGAACAGAGAAGCCTGGTCTGCAGGGAAGAGAAAGAACCAATCTGGGGAGATAAGTAGAGATGAAAGACTGGTGGAGACTGCTTGTTGTTCCTCAATATTCACTTCTTCTTCTACTTCAATAATAGAGACCCTAGACTTTTAGTAAGACACACAGAATAAAGACCATGCAACCAAGCTTCCCTTCCAGCTGGGCGTGATGAGGTGACTGTGTTCTGGCCAATGGGATATAGATAGAAATGTTTTGTGCAATTTCTAGGAAGTATCTTTAATGTGAAAGGCATGCCCTACTTCTCCTCTTTTCTCCTTCCTGCTGACTGGAATGAAGATGAAATGGCGCAGGTTGAAGCAGCCATCTAGAGCCAAGCAGTAGCCACATGCCGAGAATGGCAAGATAAAAGGAGTCTCTGATGAGGTAGAACTGGACTGCCCACCTTCACTGGAGAGAAAAAAAGTTTTACCTACTTGAAGTCACTGTTATTTTTGGTTTCCTGTCTTTTACAGCTGAACCTAATCCTAATTGGCTGGAAGAACACTCAATCCTAGAGAGTGATGGAGAGGGTAGTCACCTGTGACTTTGTGTGTTTAGATGTATTTCCCACAGTTGGGTTCTATAAACTTCTCCAAATCCTTATCACATTTTGGCGGGATTTCTTTTTTTTTTTTTTTAATCTATTTATTTATTTTGGGGTTTGCTTGATCTCTGTTGCTGTGCAGGTTTTTCTCTAGTTGTGGCAAGAGGGGCTACTCTCTAGTTGTAATGCACAGGCTTCTCGTTGCAGAAGCCTCTTTTGTCACAGAGCACAGGCTCTAGAGTGCTTAGGCTTTAGTAGTTGTGGCTCCCGGGCCCTAGAGCACAGGCTCGGTAGTTGTGGTGCATAGGCTTAGTTGCTCGGAAGCATGTGAGATCTTCCTGGACCAGGGATTGAACCCGAGTCTCCTGCATTGGCCAGCAGAGGGAAGCCCTTGGCTGAATTTCTTGAAAATTATAAGAAGTTAACATTTCAGCCCATCATAAAGCTAAAAAAGATTAGCTTGAGATTATCCCAAGGCTGTGTTTGTGTAAATAAACATAAATCCTTCTTAGTAATTGGAATTGTATGAATATTGTTAAGTTTAGCTTAAAGACTGGGCTAAAGTGTGAGATCGCTGGCCTTTTGTTTGCTTGATACAATTATCTTTCAGTATTTAGAATCCAAGTGAGCAAGGTGGTGTTAGAAAAACTCTAAGCCTGCAAACTCCTGGAATCTTACTTCTCTTTGATTGGCTGGTGGCAAGCATTTAAATCTGCTCAGTGTCTGAATGGGAGGAAGGGGGCGTATTACTTTTTATATAATTAAATTATTTTATCTTTGGCTCTGTCAGTCTTCACTGCTGCACTTGAGTTTTCTCTAGTTGCAGAGGGCAGAGCACTCTTCATTGTGGTGTGTGGTCTTCTCATTTCAATGGCTTTTCTTGTTGCGGAGCACAGGCTGTATGTGCATGGGCTTCAGTAGTTGCAGCTCAAAGGCTCTAGAGCACAGGCTCAATAGTTGTGGTGCATGGGCCTAGTTGCCCTGTGGCATGTGGAATCTTTCCAGACCAGGAATCCAACCTGTGTCCCTTGCACTGGCAGGAGGATTCTTAACCACTGGACCACCAGGGAAGTCCAGGGGGCATATTCTATAGTCTTGGCCCAGAGCAAAGACAGACTCCTAAAGCTTCTGCTAACCTCTGCCCCTCACTGGACCCTTCCTCCATACTCATTATTTAACAGTCAACACATGTTTTGAGGACCTATTATGTGCCAAGCACTGTGCTAGGGGTTTTCTACACATTCTTGAATTTAACCCTCAAGAATTTCTTGTAAAGACAGTGGAAAAGGGCCTTCCCTGGTGGTCCAGTGGCTAAGACTCTGAGCTCCCAATGCAGGGGCCCAGGTTCCATCCCTGGTCAGGGAACTAGATCCCACATGCCCCAGCGAAGATCGAATGATCCTGTGTGCTGCATCTAAGACTCAGAGCAGCCAAATAAATAAATAAATAAATATTTTTTTTTTAAAGATGGTGGAGGAGATGAACATTTACCCTCTAACCTGGACTACAAGAAATATAGTAAGAAATATACAAGTCTAACACTTATTGAACACTTAGTTTATGCCAGGCTTTGCTCTAAATCCTTTTATTTGTATTAATTCATTTCATTTTCATATCATTAGCTCCATTTCAAAGATGGGAAATTGTAGCCCAGAAAAGTTAAATAAATTTGCACATGGTCATCAGCCAGTTGGTAGCAAAATCAATATCTGAACTCAGGCACTCTGACCTCAGGGTCAGAGTAGTCATTATACTCTGAATAATCATTATACTACATT
This sequence comes from Cervus elaphus, assembly GCF_910594005.1. Lineage (NCBI taxonomy): Eukaryota > Metazoa > Chordata > Mammalia > Artiodactyla > Cervidae > Cervus > Cervus elaphus. The sequence goes on along the minus strand of NC_057825.1, from coordinate 33,594,731 downwards.
GTCAGATACAATAAAATTTAGGTGCATTGAAGAATGATGCCCAAAGCTAACATTTTTCTCCCTTAGCCTTAGGTGAAGTGTTTTAGTAAAAGAGTCATGAAGGACCAAGCATCATCCTTTCATATAGGAACCTTTCACATAGGAAAGAGAGGACAGCTTAAAAGTCAACTGCACAGCTGTGGATTGAAGTTATTTCAACAGAAATAAACAGAAGATGACTCATCATACCAAAACCCCGTGTGCCACAGAGTGCAAGCTGGCAACCAGAGTGACCTTCTTGTCTGTGGAGAGATAGTTCAAATCTCACAGGAGACCTCCTCCCATGGCTACACAGACCCCCATGGTAGATAATTCATCATAATTCATCAGATTTGTGTGAAAAATATTCTGAGGCAACATAACCAAACTGAGACACTCAACTGCCTACTAAGCCATGTCACACCCCTCTATTCATCCAAGAAGCCAAAGAGGTAAACAGAGATTACAAACCAATGACAACATCCAGAGAGCCAGTCTGCTTTTGGAAGGAAGCCAGGGTCAACAGGGTTGAGTGATGAATTTACCCTCAGTACCAGATAAAGCTATCCCTATTTAAAGAGGACTGATAAACAGAAGAGATCCAACAGGAGATGCAAGCCAAGATTATACAAAAAGGAAATGGAAAAGAAAGCATGACAAGGGACAAAGGTACCTTCTGGAAGAACTGCTTCAACAAACAATTCAATTTCAATTAAAGAAATGAAGAAAACATTTGTTGTTCAGTCACTAAGTTGTGTCTGGCTCTCTGCAGCACCCAGGGCTTCCCTGTCTTCACTATTTCCCGGAGTTTGCTCAAACTCATGTCTATTGAGTCAGTGACGTTATGTAATCGTCTCATCCTCTGCCACCTCCTTCTCCTCCTTGACTTCAATCTTTCCCAGCATCAGGGTCTTTTCCAATGAGTTGGCTCTTCGAATAAGGTGACCAAAGTATCGGAGCTTCAGTTTCAGCATCAGTTCTTCCAATGAATATTCAGGGTTGGTTTCCTTTAGAACTGACTGGTTTGATCTCCTTGCTATCCAGGGGACTTTCAAGAGTCTTCTCCAGTACTACAATTTGAAAGCATCAATTCTTCGGTGCTCAGCCTTCTTTATTCTCCAACTCTCAAAGCCGTACATGACTAGTGGAAAAATCATAGCTCTGGCTAAACATACCTTTGTCAGCAAAGTGATGTCTCTGCTTTTAATATGCTGTCTAGGTTTGTCATAGCTTTTCTTCCAAGAAGCAAGCGTCTTTTAATTTCATGGCTGCAGTTACCGTCTGCAGTGATTTTGGAGCCCAAGAAAATAAAATCTGTCAGTTTCCATTTCCCACCCATCTATTTGCCATGAAGTTATGAGACCGGATGCCATGATCTTCATTTTTTGAATGTTGGGTTTTAAGCCAAGTTTTTCACTCTCCTCTTTTCCCCTCATCAAGAGGCTGTTTAGTTCCTCTTCACTTTCTGCCATTAGTGTGGCATCATCTGCATATGTGAGATTGTTGCTATTTCACCCAGCAATCTTGATTCCAGCTTGTGCTTCATCCAGTCCAGCATTTCACATGATATAATCTGCAAATAAAAATAAGCAGGGTGACAACATGCAGCCTTGATGTACTCCTTTCCCAATTTTGAACCAGTCCATTGTTCCATGTCCAGTTCTAGCTGTTGCTTCTTGACCTGCATACAGATTTCTCAGGAGGCAGGTAAGGTGGTCTTATATTCCCATCTCTTTAAGAATTTTCCACAGTTTGTTGTGATCCACAGGGTTAAGGACTTTAGTGTAGGCAATGAAGCAGAAGTAGATTTTTTTTTGTAATTCCCTTGCTTTACTGTGTCCAATGGATGTTGGCAATTTGATCTCTGGTTCCTCTGCCTTTACTAAATCCAGCTTGTATATCTGGAAGTTCTCAGTTCATGTACTGTTGAAGCTTAGCTTGAAGGATTTTGAGCATTACCTTGCTAGTAAGTGAAATGAGTAGAACTGTGCAGTTCTTGGAACATTCTTTGGCATCACCTTTCTTTGAGACTGGAATGAAAGCTGACCTTTTCCAGTCCTGCGGCCACTGCTAAGTTTCCAAACTTGCTGGCATATTGAGTGCAGCACTTTCACAGCATCATCTTTTAGGATTTTCAATTGCTCAGCTGGAACTCCATCACTTCTACCAGCTTTATTCATGGTAATGCTTCCTAAGACCCACCTGACTTCACACTCCAGGATGTCTGGCTCTAGGTGAGTGACCAAACCATTGTGATTATCCCGGGCATTAAGACCTTTTTTGTATAGTTCTTCTGTGTTTTCTTGCCATCTCTTCTTAATCTCTTCTGCTTCTGCTAGGTCCTTGCTGTTTCTGTCCTTTACTGTGCCCATCTTTGCATGAAACGTTCCCTTGGTATCTCCAATTTTCTTGAACAGATCTCTAGTCTTTCCCATTCTACTGTTTTCCTCTATTTCTTTGCATTGTTCACTTAAGAAGAAAGCATAGTCTCCTTCATTAAAGAAGAACCAGTCACAAAAGGACAAATACTGTATGACCCCTCTTATATGAGGTACCTAGAATGGTCAAACTCACAGAGATAGAAGGGTGGTTGCCAGGGGTTGGGAGAAGGGAAATGAGTTATTATTGAATAGGTATGGAGTTTCCATTTGGGATGATGAGAGTTCTGGAGATGGACAGTAGTGATGGTTGAACAACAATGTGAATATTCTTAATGCCACTGAACTGCACACTTAAGAATGGATAAGATAGTGAATATTTATTTTATGTGTACTTTACCACAGTGCTACAAAAGAGAAGAAAAAGTAATCAAGACTTGTTGGGTTATCTTGGTCAAGGGTCCTACTTCAGATTCCCCACAGTGAGGACTCACCCCAGAGATTGACCTGAGGTGGGCTGGTGAGGCACGGTACCTCATCACCGCTTCCACACCTGTTAAAGAAATTTCCTTGGTGGCTCATCCCACTGGCTAATCCTGGCTAAAACTTTCTCCCAGGACCAGGGCCTTTGAGAAGCAATCAATGCTTAGACAGTCAACCTCGGTCCCTTGTTTGAAGAGCACCTTTCTTGGAAGCTGGAGAGCACATAGGGTAGGCTAGGGGGAGGGTTACTCCTCTCTGGCCACAGGCTGGCACTGCTCCCTGGAGTAGATGCCACAGCTGAGCACAGCTTTGCCACTCATCCCCGGGTTCCGGAGTCCTCCCCTGTTCCACAGCTCAACTCCTCCTGCCATATTCTACCTCTGGTTGGCTTTCCTCCTAACCTCGAGGGCACCTCTTCCTTTTTTTTTTTTTTTTTCCTCACCTCTTCCTTTTTGTAATGGTTTCAGCAGTGTTTCCCCTACCCAACCTCACATCCAACTTCCTTTGCTAGAGTAGACCCTGAAATGTGTATGTGGTGTGTATATATGTCCTTTGGTACTAGGGCTAAACTTGACTACTAATAAACAGTAAAGTTTTTCTTTTGGATTTTCGGAATCTTCTAGCTCATGGCATGACGTGTTGCTAGCGTATGTAGCTCAGACACCCTCACTGTGCTACCCGAGTGTGCACTGTTTCCCAAAATGTGGTATACATACTGAGAACAGTCATGAAGATTTCAGGCGGCCTGGGGATGGACACAAACATTTCTTAGGTGTTTGGTGTTTAGTCGCTAAGTTGTGTCTGACTCTTTTTGCGACCCCATGGACTGTAGCCCGACAGACTCCTCTGTCCATGGGATTTTTCCAGGCAAGAATTCTGGAGTGGGTTGGCATTTCCTTCTCCAGGGGATCATCCCAACCCAGGGACTGAACCTCCATTGGCAGGCGGATTCTTTACCACTGAGATACCAGGTAATCCCTCTTATGTGTTTACCTTAACGTATATTAGAAAAAAATAACCAGCCTATAAAACTGGTGATTTTTCGTGGATTTTGTCATTTAGAATTATAAATATTTCATCTTTAAAAGTGAGTTCTTTTTTACAAAATTATTTATTTGGCTGTACCAGATCTTGGTTGCGGCATGCAGGTTCTTGGTACATGCAAGATCTAGTTCCCTGACCAAGGAACCCCTGCATTGGGAGCTCTGAGTCTGAACCACCATGGAAGTCCCCAAAGTGAGTTCTTTTAAGTAGAAATACTCAAGCATAGTACAAGTGGTGCACACAGTTTTGGCAAAAATCAGGAAGATGACAGAGAATGAAGTCTGGGACATTTGCTCTAACCCTTTCCTAACTCCCTCCCATAATCAAAACTTGTGTGTCTTGCATCCTAAATGGTTTGCAAATGCCAAGTGACTACCTTGAGAAAGTCATCTGTACTAGATATGCAGATAAAATTATTCCCCATTCTTGGTAGCATCTCTGTATTTTAATTGAGAGCATTTAATGCAAGATGACATAGGGAAAGTAGCAGTGATCTGAAGATATGGTTTGGGATTTACCATTTATGACCTTGGGAAAACAATTTCTCTTATGGCTCAAATTTCCTCAGATCTAAAATGAGGATTTGTACTTAGCAGTAGCTCCATTCAAAGGCTGATGTTCTCTGAGCAATGAGCCTTAATGGATATATTTATGTAAGAATACTGACCAGTGTGGGCGAAGGGAGTTGTTAGTTTTTATAGCAACCTTCTCCTCTCACGTCTTGCAGGTCACCATGTCCCTGTTTTGAATCCACTGTCTCTCGTTTGTGCCTTCCTCTAGCTGTCCCTGGAATGCCCTCTTCCTGTTTGATATTAATAGTTCCTGAAATCCCATCTTCTCTGAAATAGCCCTAGTGTGTTTAGATGGATTTATACATTCTATAATTTTATATTATTTATGAGGCTTAAAATCTACATAATACAGGAGCTCCCTGGTGGTCCAGTGGCTAAGACTCCAAGATCTTAATGCAGGGGACCTGGGTTCCATCCCTGGTCAGGGAACTAGATCCCACATGCTGCAACTAAGCCCCAGAGCAGGCAAAAAGAAAAAAAAATTCATAATACAGCTGTACTATTTTTGTAACCAGAATAAACAGTAAAACTATTTTTTCAGATAGTTAACATGCTTGTTATTTAATGCTGCTGCTTATTTGCTTCAGTTGTGTCTGACTCCACAGACTGTAGCCTGCCAGGCTCCTCTGTCCATTGGGATTCTCCAGGCAAGAGTACTGGAGTGGGTTGTCATGCCCTCCTCCAGGGGATCTTCCCGACCCAGGGATCAAACCCACGGCTCCTGAACTGCAGGCAGATTCTTTACCACCTGAGCCACCAGGGAAGCCCAGTTATTTAATAGTAAAGACTAAATGAGTTACAATGGTATCACAATGCAACTATCTTTAACATGTTCTTAACATGGGCAGAGACTCATGAAAAAAGCAGGATGTAAGTCTATATAGACAGTAGGATCCAAATTTTGAAATGGGTGATGGGAGTTATAGGATTTTAAAATTTCTTATTTGTAGTCATCTACGTTTCCCAAATTTCTTTGTATAAACCATGAATTACTTTATAACATGCATAAAATGAAAACTAAATATTTTTGCAATAATTTCCACTGAGTGATAGAATTGTGGGTGATTCCTTCCTTCTTTTTTAAAAAAATGTATTTTTGAAATTTTGTACAAAGACCTCATGTTTGGGGAAATAAATGTTTACTTTTTAAAAATACAATGCTCAATCCTGCCGTGAGTGAACAGGGGGTATTAGAATGCCAGAAGCATTAACAGGAGAAAAGATACTTAGCAGACCTATGTTAGTTTACTCCCTAGTTCATACACTACAGATGCCCTATCTCCTGCAGGGTATTCAGGCTCCATCACTTCGTTACATCCCTAAGGGGTTCTTATGGTCAACCTCATCCCTGGGGGCCATTTCCCCATTAACTACCCCTCAGCCCAAGGAAGGGTGAGGAGAGAAGGACTGTCAGTTATATTAAGGGGGTTGTTCTTGTTGTTTTAAACAACCTGGAGAAGCATAAATAAATAAAAGGGTTTATCTAAAAAATAAAAAAAAAAACTGTGTTAGTTTAAGGAAAGTGTTTAAGAAAATACCACTTGAAGACAGGGTAGACAGGAAGCAGGAGATGGTTGTTAGAAAGAGTTTTAGGAAACCAAAGATACTATAGGAGTTCAAATTACAGATAGAGGAGTCATGGGACAGAGGAAACTTGAAAGGTAGATTTTTACCATGAGGGGCTTTTTTTAAAAAAAATTGTAAAACCTTAGAGGGTTTTGAATCCAAGGGTAAAGAGCTGAACTTAATTTTGTAGGCAAGGTTTCTAAACTGAGAGACAAAATCAGAGTGAATATTAATCTAACAGAAGTGATTTGGATACATGGGAGAGAAGACTGGCCATTGCTTCTGATGTAAAGGCCCAGGCTTCCCTGGTGGTCCAGTGGTGAAGACTCTGCGCTTCCACTGCAGGGGGCGCCCTTGGTCAGGGAAGTAAGATCTCCCAAGAGTCCATCCGGCCAGATAGACACACAGATCAGAAGCAAGGCACAAGCACTGTCACCGGCTTGCCCTCAGAAACAAAAAACCCTGCAAAGAGCAGGGATGCCAGAGATGGAATCTGGCCAATCGCGTGGATGTGAGTAGGCTGCCGGAGAGAGGAGGGAGTAAAAAAAAAATCAGACCTTTCAAGACCGGTGCTTGGGAAGACATTGGTGCCTGTGACGCTGGAGACTTAAACCTGGGGGCCACTGCTCCCCAAATGAGTAGAATTCAAGGGTTCTGTGAACCTTGATGGGAAAAATGACATCTTTATTTTCACTAACATCGAGAAATTGAGCACTGTCCTTTATTATGAAGGTAGGAATTGGGGTGTTGGAGTTGGGTGGGGGAAACATTGCCGAAGCCATGAGCTGTCTCTCTTTTAAGCTGTATTTCTTTGGTGATGGTCTGCAGCATCCAATGGAAACATTCCATCTAGAAAGATGCTCTGTGAATGCAGTTCTTCTATTGAATCTACACTTCTCTCAGAATGTTTTCCATCTTTCCTGGCTACCCAGAGTGATGCTGATTTGGGATACTGGCCCAGGATGTAAGGAGGGTTGTTGGCAGCTATCTCCCCTAAACTGTTGGCCTGGCCAATGATGAATAGTGAACCATGCAGGTCCTCTGAGACAGAACCTCAGAATATACTAGAGAAACTGTGGGAAAACAGGGGCAGAAGACCACACATTTGAAGCAAGCTGAAGACCTTTAGAAGAATCCAGACATTGTCAGCAAAAGCTGAGTTGTGGGTGGGGGAGGGGTTTTGATGGGAGAGCTTGCTCTGCCCAGCAGAGCCTAGCAGTGAGCGTGACACAGGGATTTGTGAAAGGAGGCTGGCTCAGAAGAGGCCTGGTAAGCAGGAAAGTGAGCCACGGGACTTCCTACTCGGTCCAGCAGTTAAGACGCCATGCTGCCAGTACAGGGGGAGTGGGTTTGATCCCGGGTCAGGGAACTTAGATCCCACATGCCAATGGTGCAGCCAGGAAAAACAAGAAACAAAACAAAACAAAAGAGTGAGCCAAGATAGGACACTAGTAACTGAATGCAAAGTCCTGAAAGAATGGAAATACATGATGATGTTTCTTCAATTTGTGAAATTGGATTGTGAGAATTACAAGGATGTTAAACAGCAACTTAAAGCTCCTCTTTATCCAGGTGTGTGTAAATAGGCTTGAAGAGGTGAAACAACCTGCTTTACAGTCATGGCCAATTAAGGAAGAAACTGGTAGGACTAGAGCCCAGGAGTGCTGAGTCTCGGTTTATGATTTTATTTCCCAGTAAATCCAGTTTCTTTCCTCAAATAAGATCCTAAGCCTGCTACAAGATTAACATAGTTCATAAAATTTCAATCAACCAGTTCCCCATAAAAGAGACCTGCCCAAGTCTGGGCTGGGGAGGGGACATCTCAGGCCCCTCAGCAGCAGGTGGAAGTGGCTGAAGAGGAAGGCTGTGTAGGGTTTTCACCAGCTGGCCTGTACTTGATGACAGCAGCCCTAACAATTAGACTGTAAAGAACTGGAATTTGGGGGATTTCCCTGGTGGTCCAGTGGTTAAGAATCCACTTTGCAATGCAGGGATCAAGGGTTTGATCCCTGGTCGGGGAACTAAGATCCCACATGCCATGGAGCAATTAAGCCCTGCAGACCACAACCACTGAGCCTGCACACCACTACTGGGGAGCCTGTGCACCACAATGAAAGATCTCACATGCTGCAACTAAGACCCAAAGCAACCTAAATCCTAAAAAAAAAAAAAAAAAAGAAAGAAAGAAAAAAGGAACTTGAATTTGGGATGAAATAAAAGAGGTCATTTCTTTCCCAGTTTGCCCTTTATGACAGAATGAGACCCCTTTCTTGCTATTCCCATCTCTGTAACTCTCTCCCTAAATGGACACCCTCCAGAAAAGCTGTTTCTGAACAACCTTCTCACAAGGCCTTCTGGTTGTCTGTTAAATTACAACAGGTTGCAGCTCATAAACAAGTGCCCACAGTGAAGCGGGGGCAGGTATAAAAATAAACCACAGGCTGTTTTAAAGCAGTTTAGGAAGGAATAGAGTTTACAAATTCAGAAACACATGGGAAGATGTTTGTGTCAAATTCCCACACCGACAGCTTTCCCCTAGCCAAAATGCTTGGTAGCTGAGTGGGTGCAAGTGTGGGGAAAGAGAAAGAGAGAAATTAAAGGGGGTTAATGTGGTGTTTTGGTGTTTTATTCTGTTTAAATTCAGAGAGAGAGGGAGAGAGAAAGAGAACTGTATCACAGCTCTAAAGAAAATGAGTTAAATTGTGATGGCAACTATGTAAAAATATGTATAGAGAAGAGCATAATATGCAAACATGAAAACAATTGCATTGGGGAAGGTGGGATTATGGATAATTTCCTCCCAAACCTTTAATACTGTTCAACGTTTTCAATGAATTTTTTTTTTTTTTGGTGCCGCCATGGGATCTTAATTCCCCAACCAGGGATTGAACCCAGGCCCTCAACAGTGAAAGAGTGGACTAACCACTGGACCAGCAAGTAATTACCTCAAAGAAATATTTTAATTTTTAAAATTTTGTTTCCTGACTCTTTTATTAACCTGATGTTCAGTTCAGTCGCTCAGTTGCATCTGACTCTTTGTGACCCCATGGACTGCAGCATGCCAGGCCTCCCGGTCCAGCACCAACTCCCGGAGTTTACTCAAACTCATGTCCATTGAGTCGGTGATGCCACCCAACCATCTCATCCTCTGTCATCCCCGTCTCTTCCCGCCTTCAACCTTGCCCAGCATCGGGGTCTTTTCAAATGAGTCAGTTCTTATAACCTGATGTTTTAAGGTCACAATCCATCAAAATTATTTTTTTAGTATTTTTAAAATTATTTGGTTATGCTGGGTCTTAGTTGGGGCATGTGGGATCTTGTTCCCTGACCAGGGATCAAATGCAGGCCCCTTGCATTGGGAGTGCAGAGTCTTAGCCACTGGACCACCAGGGAAGTTTCTCCTTCCAAATTATTTTTTGTTGTCTATCACAGTAGTTTTTTAGGACAGCAAAACATGGAGCATCATCTAAATGTTTCAGAACATGGGTAAAATAGACTGTGACTCAGTCATAACAATGGACCACTATATAGCCATTAAAAAGGAAGATGCATATTGGAATGTGTGGCTATGGAACAACAGCCAAGAGAGTAAACCAAGGCAGATATAGGATAAATTTAGCTTGAATATGTGCATACACACACACACACACACACACACACACAAATGTGTACCTAACCATGGAAAATTTCTGCAAGGGTACCCAAGAAAGTTGGTAATGGCTATTTCCATCTGGAGAAGGGAATGAGAGGGCCGAAGGTGAAGATTCACTTTTCATAATATACATTCTTATAGTGTTTGAAAAAAATATGTGTGTGGGTGTGTAATATACTGGTATCACTTTTCTAAGTCCTATTAACTTTCTAGGCAATGTTCTAAGTGTGTTCTTCCTAAGTAGTTTCAAGATATAGAAGTCCTATTCTGGTCCCCATACTTAGAAAACAGTATCTGATTATGCCTAGAGTTGTCAAAATGTGGAGGCAATGTGTGAAAAAACTAAATATGCTCATCTTTCAGAGGGAGGTCTGCTGAGATGTATATACATAAGTGCAGCCAAAAAACTGGGTCAGCCTCCCACCAGGCCATCCCAAATAAAGCAGCAAGGAAATGACCTGCTTCACTCTTCTCTCTTTGGAGGGCTAGGGGTGCCCTGTACTTCAAAAGATACACATTAGTCCAGATCCACAGAACCATCCTGAAGCCCTGGGAATCATGTTATCTCCCAAATATTCTTCACAGGGTTCGACCCAAACAATTCCCAAGTCTCTCTGGGCTCAGATCAGTATTCCAGACCTTCAGGGAACCAAAACAGTGTGTCTGGATACAGAAGACTGACTTGGAACATCTTCTGGGGGTGGTTTAGTTGCTAAGTCATGTCTGACTCTTGCAACCCTGTGGACTGTAGCCCGCCAGGCTCCTCTGTCCATGGGATTTTCCAGGCAAGAATACTGGAGTGGGTTGCCATTTCCTTCTCCAGGGAATCTTCCCGACTCAGGGATGAACATCGTCTAGTTTCCATATATAGGACCCTCCCTGCGTCCCTCTGCCCAGTGATACTGTGTGCCATGCACTTTAATATTCTGACCACTCTTTTTTTTATAGAACATGTTACCTTCACTTTCAAAAGTTTGCTTTCACATATTTCAGGCTCTAATGAAAGAATGTTTAACTACAAATTCATGAGACGGGATGGCAAAACCTTCTGTCATTCCCCGTTTGGCATCTCAGCCTGAAGGATGTTCAGACTTAATCAGACCAAGGAAAAAGCCAAGACGGTGGGGTTGTACATGACTGAATGCCCGGGATGATCAGACCCCAGAGAGGGAAAACCACTGGCTCTGAGGTTCTCTGGAGCCAAATAATGACAGGTTTGGAGACTTAGAGGAACAGGAGATGGCAAAAGGCCTCGATGGGAAGATGGCAGGAGAGACCATTGAGCTCAGGGAAGACAGCAGACAACAAAGGGTAGGTTGTGGGCACAGCTGTAGAATGACCTGAATCAGCCAGCCAATTATTTTCCCCCAAACATGCTGCCCCCAAAGAACTTAAAAGGGGAGCATTCTCTTGGTTAAGTTAAAAATTACTGTGTTCAACACGTTTCCTCATAATTTCTGATACAGATGAAGACTGCGTGCTCATGATGTTCCTTATCGCTGCCATGCCTACTAAGTCAGCCAGCTCTGGTCTATTCTGAGCTTTTACTTCATTGGTAAGGACACGTGTGTTTGTGTGTGCCTTTATCCCTCACTCTCCCTGATTTTTGTTCTGTTTTAGAGATTATTAGAACCTACACCAGGGCATGGGGCAAGAAAGAAAGCCCATTTATATAAACCATTCTCATACGTGCTGCTTTTAGTTCTGAAACCAGGAGCTAAAATGAGATCTGTGAATTTGATTAGCTATGCTTTGCTCCGTGACCACACACAAGCCAAAATTGGTTCCGTTTGGGGGAAGTAAAATGTATTCTCTGCCTTCTCCCCGCTTAAGTGACCTCGATCCCTTTTAACCAGCAGGTCTCTTGACTCACCAATCTGGGGAGGGACACAAATGTCACCTCTAGTGGGGGAGAATTCCCAGTGTTCTGTCCACTGTCTAACTTTGCCTGCCCACCCCCCCAAGATGGATGCGCTCAGTCTTTGGCTTTAAATACAAATAATTTTACTGTCATCATGGACCTTTCTCATTTTTTAATGTTTCATTATCTCATTGCTATTTTCTCCAGATTTTCCACATTGTTCTTGAAATCTCAACTCCAAGTTGGAATGCAGAGTCTGGCACAGACTGTCACACAGCCTCGTTAGAGGATCACTTCCCTGTCCAGTTTCCATGCGGGTCTCCTTTTCTCTGTAGAGACCAGCATCCCAGGGCTGTCCATGCACAGGCTGTATGCTCGGCAGCCTGCAGAGCAGCTGCTGACTCATGCTTACTTTGGGATCTGCTAGGACCCCTGGCTCTCCTTCTGCCCTTCAGCCGGGACAGCCACCACCAGCCACCTTGTAGCACCTTCCTCCCATCACCTTCTGGGTGCTCGGCGCTGACCTGACAAAGAAGCCTCTCACCAGCCTGCCCTGCCCCGGCCCGGCCCTGCCCCGGCCCACCTGGAAGACATCGTTGGCGCACTTGCGGCACAGGTTGTGCTGGCAGGGTAGGATCACCACCGGTTTGGAGAACATCTCCAGGCAGATGGGGCAAATAAGCTGCTTCTCCAGGTTGTCCATGCTGTGTGCATCCCCTAGCAGCGGCTTGAAACCCACCGTGAAGTTCATCCCCTCAGCGATTGTGCCTACCCTGGCCTTGGCCCTGGTCTTGGCCTTCTCTCACTGCCTCTGGACCCTTCCTCGTGTACTTTCGACAGTCTTCCGACTCCTTGTGTTCCCTTCTGTTGCTCACTCCTGAAACAGCTCTGCTACGTCTCCTGTCCCTTCCTCAAAACAATTTGCCTCGTCCTTAGATAACTGTTTTCAGACACTTTGCCTCGCTTTAGTTTCTGCTCTGTACCCTGGCCAGGCACATGTAGCTTTTTCTCTTCCTCTCTCCCTGAATGGCTCTGTCCCTGGAAATTTCTCCTTTTGTTTCCCAAACCCCTCTTGTCCACTCTGCGGGCAGCGCTGTTTGTCTCTCACTCCCCAGAGAGGAGATTAGTTTTTAACGTGGGGGTGGGGAACAAGGAGCATGTGTGTGTGACATTCCAACTCCCAATTTAGCTCCTGTAAGGCGAGCCACAGCTGTCACCGAGTGAGTGACCCTGACTCATTCGGGAACGGGTGACTCCCCAGAGCGAGTGTGGGGTGAACTTCACTGCTGTGGTGGAAGCCGAGGTGGGCAACAGAGGTGCTCTCACTCAGAGGGCTCCTGTGAGCCCCCAACCCCCATGCTTGGGCCTGGGTGCCTCTTCCAGGTGGTGACAGAATCTGAACTGGCCCATGTGACAGGCACCATACATGGCCTGGGTGAAAGGAGAGATCCTGCTGGACCTATAGATAGAGACAATGAAAGTTTTTGCCGCCAAGGCTTAGTCAGTGACTTTGACCGTCTTCTTCTGAATCCTATGATTCAAAACAAGGGCACCAGAGATGACAGAGAGGCTCTTTTTTGTTCTTGCCCAGATCTTTCTTATATCCCCCGTCCTAGGAAAAGAAGCCCAGGAGGCTGGAGCTGGCAGGTGCGCCAGGGCCTGAAACGACCTCATGAGTGTATCCCTGAGAAAACATAGGATTCTGGTCCCTCAACACATCACTGGAGCCACACCAAGGACATCTCTTAATTTGTTAGGAAATCTAGAGAAGCTGAGTTGGGCAGAAAGGACCTGGATGCCAGGGACCTATTTTGGGCACAGCGGGAATCGGTCTACAGAGGGAATTTAGAGCATTGACAAAGTCATCATCACAAGGCTCTGGGAAGCCTCTATCCCAGCTCCACACATGTCCTGATCTCTGGCTCCCTGAGGCAGGCTGATCTCAGATATGCCCACTGGTCCTCTACCTTTTTCTCCTTCTTCTTCTCTATCCCAGGCATGATTTGTCTTTTGGGGGCCCAACATATGCACTGGGATTGGATTAAAAAAAGCTCTTTTATTCACTGACATTCCTTAGCCCTTCTCCCAGTCAGGAGAAGTTTGAGGAGTTACTAGGTTCTGACCCTGTGAAGATGGGGAATGGTGTGATGAGGATACCAGACAGACAGTGCGATGAGGCACACATGGGGGAAGGGCCTGGAATCATTCAGTCTTTACCCTATCAAATTTTTCATGCCCCTATTTTAAGCGCAAAACACATAGTGATCAGCTTGTACAACATGAGACCAGAAGGATGGAAGCCGGCAGGCAGTGCTATATGAACTTTGGTCAGCCCACAGGCCCCATGCTCATGGATGCTGTGCTAGCAGCTGCAGTCCAGGGAGAATTGAAAGGTGGGACCACAACCTCTAAGCCTCAAATGCACTTATGCTCTTCCTGAGTTGTCTCATGGTGGTACAGGATGAGGCTGGCAATGCCAAGGGCATGGGCACCAGAAGATGAGGCCAGCCCCCAGAAAGGTGTACCCGCTGGCGAATGAGGCTGAACAAAGAGTTCCTGGCACACAGAATTGCACCAAAGGCGGGTCACCTAATACAGCAGCTCCAGGACGGGATCCATCCTGCTTGGTTTTCAGGATCCTGATGGAAGTCTCATAAGTGGCTGACACTACCGCTGACACTGGCTCATTTTCCAAGGAAGGCACAGGAAAAACAATGTTCAGGAAAAGACTGTCACCCCTGCCTAAGACCTCACAAGGGTTGGGTAGGAGGGCTGCACTCTAACAGGTTAAAATTGGGACTAGAGCTAAAAAGAACAGCTGGATGACCCTGTATGGCCAGGGTCAGTGACAGCATCAAGGACAAAGATGGCATCCTCACTGGCATGGAGGCCATCAATGCTTCTGAAAACGGGAGTCTTACACGTAGAAGGGGCAAATCAGGGTCAATGTTAGGACAAGGCTACTTGCTCCTCTCTTCACCGAGTCCAGTGGACTGGGCAGCAGAAGTCACCCTCATTAGGTCAGCATCTAAGGGCAGAAGAAGATGGCATCTTATTAACTAGAAGGAATGATCATGCAGAATTAAAGCAAACCCCCTACAGGTAAGGATACAATACCTGTAGTCCACACTATAAAGATATAACTTTCCATTAAAGACTCAGCTGAATTGTTTTTAGTGTGTATTTTTTTCTTACCCTTTAATTATTGCTGCGTTTCAGTTTTCATACCTCACTCTTCTTCATCTTTTACTAATTATCATCACTAGAACCATCTTCCTCTCTTCTAAAATGTTCTCTGCGTCCTATGATGGATTGAGAAACACATATGTCAACATCTAGTAACAATTTTTTAGTCTGTTGTGTAGTTGCTAAGTTATGTCTGACTCTTTTGTGACCCCATGGACTGTAGCCCACCAGGTTCCTCTGCCCTTGAGCTTTCCCAGGCAAGAATACTGTAGTAGGTTGCCATTTCCTTCTCCAGGGGATCTTCCTGACCCAGGGATCAACCTGAGTCTCCTGCCTTAGCAGGCAGATTCTTTACCACTGAGCCACCCGGGAAACCCATTTTTTAGTCCACTGGTGAGAAAAGGGTTACCGTGCAGTTATGTATTCCTGTCACTAGATGGCACTGGTGTGAATTTCAGTCAACCCACACCTCAGTGAATAATCTCAGACACTACCTCTCTCTCAAGTAAATGCAAAGAACTGCATCCTCTAACTTGTCTTCAACTACTGCCTTTTCTAGGCACAGTCTCCCACCCCATTCCTTACCTTAATGCTCACCCCATTCATTAAGCTTAACAGTCATGGAAAGCGAACATTACATTTAAACCGTCAGTTTTTGCCATAAGCCCCTCAGAAACCAAGTGTACCCTCTTCTCTTTCTTCACTTGGCCCCAATCCTGACTTGAGAGTTGGGGGTTCACAGTTGAGAGTTCAGGGTGTCACCCACAACCCTAACTCAGCTCTCAGCCCAGTCCCTGCCTGTGGTTCTCACCTGACCTTGGAGGCTGATGCTGGACATTTGACGCATATTTTTTGTTAGTCGCTTCCTCAGGTGGTGGCTTCAGTGTTCCACAGCAAAAGCAGCAGCAGCAGCAGCAACAGCAACAGGTGAGCAGAGCACACAGGAGGATAAGCGTCTACAAGGTGGGAAAGAATGGCTTCAATCCAGCAGTTCCTGGGTATTTCCATTCAAGTTCCACCCCGCCTCAATTCTTCCGGCACCCAGTATATTAGACAATAGAAGCATTTGTTCTAGGAGAGGCGAATCAGCCATCCTAAGAGTGGAGGGGTGCCCCTCCTTCCATATTTTTAAGGGACCAGAAGGAATTGTGTACCTTGAACCAACAACTATTCATCGTAAAATAGTATGTGACTCCTTCTTCGCCAAAGTGATCGTATATATATATCCCCAATGAGCCATGCCGGTCATAAATTTTCCGCTTCTTAGGGTCACTCAGTACGGAGTGGGCTGTGTTGATCTCCTTGAAGATTTCTGCTGCTTGAGCGTCCCCTGGATTCTTGTCTGGATGATACTTCAAGGCCAGTCTCCTAGCCAGGCAATACCCAAAAGAAGGGTGGGCAGAGGATGGGAGTGGTGGGGGTGGGAGGGTTACGATGAATGACAGGGATAAGTCTCTAGAGGGTGAAGAAAGAATGCATGAGAGGATGGAAGCAAGCAGCCCAAGTCTATATTCCTTCACACAAAAGAGGATGATGGCCCCATCTGGCCCCAAAGCGGAGGTCTGGGGATTTAAAAATTGGGTCAGGGGACTTCCCTGTTGATCTAGTGGTTAAGAATCTGCTTTCCAATGCAGAGGACGTGGGTTTGATCCCTGGTCAGGGAACTAAGATCCCACATGGCACAGGGCAACTAAGCCAGTGCCTTCTAGAGCCTGCATGCCACAATGAAAGATCCTACATGCCACAACAAAGACCTGATGCAGCCAAATAAATAAATATTTTTTTAAAAAAGGGTCAGAAAGCAAGGTAGGAGGAAAAGGGCTTAAAAGGGAGAATTGTGAGATTTAATAAGGGGCTGATGTCTGAACCTGTAGGCCTTCTTGACGTCTTCAGGTGAGGCACCCTTCTTAAGCTCCAGCACTGCATAGAGGGTTGACCCAGACTTGGACAACCGGCGGGCGGCCTCGTCCACATGAGCCATGATCTGGGTGGAAGGAGGGGAAACGTTTGTGAAAACTTCCAGGGGTGGGGGCCACAGAGAAGTTAACTTCCAGTGACAGGAAACTCATCACCTTCAGAGGCGAGGCAGGAAAGTGGCTACCATGGGACAAATATCAGACAATGGCGAGTGGCACCTGTGACTAGCAGGAGAGTGCAGGTGACAAGACATTTGAATTCAAATTTTACAGAGGAAACGTCTTCTCCTCAGCTTCCCCAGTGTCCGTCAGATACACAGAGTCCAGACACCCCACATTCTACAGAGGTGAAGTAAAAGGAGGTCTAAACCCTGCAAAAAGATCCATTTTGTCCAGAGCTACAAGGACTGTACAGAAGGAGTCCTGAGCCTGTCCAAGTCCTTGCTGGGTCTGAAAGCCCAGCAGGATCCCAGTCTCGGAACAGGCTGGGTGGGGAATCCTGGCGATCCACAATCCCCAAGGGAAGAACAAGTCAGACCAAACCATGAGCTACCTAAGAGAAGCCAGGCATCTAGAAACCAGGCCAGAAGGCAGTGCCTGCACCTAGGCCAGACACTTTCTACCTCCTAGCCTCCCCTCTCAAACCATCCCACCCCTGTCCCTCAGGGAGAACAGGGAGATGACTCAAGGGATGAAGGAAGAAGTGAAAACCGGGAGCTGTTGGGGCTGACCAGAGAGGTAGCAGGGAGCAGGACCCCAGAGAGTGGGAGAGAGCCTGGGAGACCGTGGTCTGGGAAAACGAAGGCGACAGCTCAGAAGGGAATGCTCTGGTTCCTCAGGTCCCCTCTGGCTCTGTGTGGGCCCCTCATCCGGCCTGGCATCTACCTCGTAGTCACTCTATTCAGCCGGGAGGCCTCACGCAACCTCCATGAAGGTGTGAAACTTCACACGGCAGCGGTCCAGTGGCCGACTGAGCCTGCGCACTGCGTCAACACTACGGGTCGCTTTTTGGCGCTGCGGGTAGGTCTTGGTGGGGTCTGGGGTGGGACTTATTTTGCTCGCGGAAGGAAGCCTGAGCGTAGGGATCTTCCCGGTGCCCACCGCCAAAGGCTGTGGGTGTCAGTTTCTGCCCCACCCGCGGGTGCAGCCTCCAGGGGCGTCCCTTCTCCCGTGGGAGGGAGAATCATTCATCCTGATCCGGAACATGACTCATCGACTCACTTAAGGAAAGATAACAGGGCTTGCAGACCGTGGCTGTATGAGCTGGGTGGTTGCTGCGAACCTTTCTCAAGAGGTGTATTACCTTCCTAATCTTCTTTCACAGAATTCAGAGGTCGCCACTTGGTCCTTTTTCTTTTCCAGTCCACGGGAAACTCCTACACATGTTTTAAGACCTACATCAAATGTCAGTATTCCTAAGAAGCTTTCCTTCATTTCCTCAATTGTTCCCACCTTCCTCTATAAAAGCATTTATCCTATCGTATTGTAATTTACCTTGCATCTTCCTTTAAAATGTCTTGAACATTTCCAAAAGTCATGCCTATTCTTCAGAAACTTCCTTTAAATGCTATTACATTAGGAGGATGTACCATAATATAATAACATAATCCAGATTGGATAATTGTTTCTAATCTTGATATTAATAGTATAATAACCTTATGAAAATTCTTATCTTTAATCTTTAAGAAAATCTTTTTTTTTCTTTAGTGTAGATTTCTGGAAGTGGAATTATTGGGTCAAAGCGAATTTTTTTTGAGGCTTTTGATCCGTATCACTAACTTTCTTTCCAGAAGGTTACCGAAAGTACCAGTTTATCTCCCTAATTTACATGCCACTTGCAGGGCATGAGGGCACCTATGGGTGCTTGGCCTCACTTCCTATAATCTCTGACAGGCTTGCATACCTGTAGTTTACTACTTCGTGATATTGGTTTTCGTAACTAAGGAACACCCAATGGTACCTGTAATGTGTAACTGAGAGAACTTTATTGTTTCAGTACTCTCTCTGTTACCTGTCTTTTGGCTTTTATTATCTCTTCCTTTTATTACTGTCATTTATGCACATTTACCTCCTCTTCTACAGATATTAATCCAGTGGTCATTGTGCCGGTTGCACGTGGATTCAGTTGCACACCAAAGATGTGAGTCATCTGAGCAAACTAAAGAGTCCATGTTCAACATGCACAACGACCACTGGATTAATTTATTTCTGTACGTCTGTGATCAGTGTAGGGGTGGGGATGAAAACCTTTGTGCTGGGGTCCAGCCTCGGCAGGATCCAGGGGGTACCTTCAGGATGAACGGCGTCGGCGAGAGAGAGAGAGAGGGAGAGAAGACACTTGAGACCAGCCTTGATAGGGCTAAGTCTGTGAGGGAGCGAGAGAGAAAGAGAGAGAGAGAGAGAGAGAGAGAGAGAGTGACCAGACGGGGGGGTGCAGCAGAGTCTGGCAGGGTCTCGCAATGCTTTATTTTTTACCGTAGCTTTTATACCCTAAGTTAGTACATCTCTAAGGGGAAGATAGTTTAACATTACATCAGCTTGTTCTTCACGAAACCAGGGTGTTTTCTGCATACTTCTTTGTTTATGAGGGTCTTGTACTTTATCTTCTGGCCTTGGGACCTATTAACATTTTATGCAGGTCAGGTGAATGTAAACCTATTTTCCGTTTCTATGGTGACCTTAACTGAAAGGTCTCATAGGGCAACAGTACAGAGTAGAAGTATAACCTTGTTAATATAAAAATTAATCCTTCTGCAGAAGTTGTCAGTTGCATTTATCTAAGAAGTTTACCCTACATTGACTTTGCGACTTTGGTGAGGCAGCCCCTGCCTAGCACTCCTGGCTGGCAATTAACAACCATCTCATTGTTATCACACTAGGGCTAAGCTCTTATTTTTCTAGATCTATAACTACATTAACAATGGTTTCTATAACACAACCTTAGCACATTAAGAGCAAAAACACAGCAAGCAAATGTTAACCCAATAGCCACTTTTAGAATAATTTTTCTTGTGTTTTCTAATAGGGCTTCCTCACTCCCCGAAGGGCTCTATGTCCATTAGGGCCTTTATATGATCAGGTTCTTTATGCTGTTTTGTGATTAGGGTATTATAAGCAGTCATGCATATTAGTACCAAGGGCATAGATACATTTGCCAAACAAACTAAAATACCAGCAAAGGAGTTTAAATTAAAACACTCCTTTCAGCCTGGATAATCTCATAAAATACCACCACCCGGGAAACTTATTGATTAAAGTTCTAAATTGATTCTTATTTGGAAAGAGATTGGGGAAGGCCTTCTGCCTGTGTCACAGAAATTAGGGAGTAGTCTATTGAAGCAAGCATCAGAAAGACAGATATCATCTTTAAGGTGAGCGCCAGAGGCAGCTTTTCAGAATCCCTGAAAACCTGATCTGCCTTGCCTGTCAGGTTTTCTCCTCATGACCTTGTCATGGGTAGAATCTCATGTGTTGGCTCCCTGCACCTTTGGTATCACGCATCAGTTCATAGGTTCTGGGTTAGATGAGATTAGAGGTTAGTCACCCAAAGTAAAGGAGCTAAAGTTGACATTTTTTTTTTTTTACTATAGTATATTGTTTCAATGTATTATTCTATTTTATTACTGTTGTTAATTTTTTTTAATTTAAATTTTTTAACACTAAAAACATTTTGTATTGGGGTATAACTGACGAACAGTGTTGTGGTAGTTTCAGGAGAACAACAGAGGGACTCAACCATACATGTAGGTGTATCCATTCTCCCCCAAGTCTCCCTCCTATCCAGGCTGGCACATAACATTGATAAAGTTGGCAATTTTTTGATGGTTTGTTCTCTAACTAACCTCCAGCTTTTTGTCACCATCATGGGATGACAGAAATAGTAGAACAGCCCGAGTCGTTTCTTCACCAGCACTGGGAAGAGAGCAGAAGGCACTGGAAGTTCACTGTACTTACTTGAACTCCTTCTCTCAGCCTACAGGCCCAGTGTGGTCTGGCCCCTGCCTCTCCCTCCAACTCCATGAGTACCACTGTCTTGCTTGATCAGGTCTGCACTGCACCACTTTTCTGTCAGTTCTTTGAAGACACTGTGTTCCTTCCCCCTCCTCTGCATGGAGGACTCCTCCCCAGGCTACGTGCATGGCTGACTTCTCATCCTTTGTGGCTCTCAGCTTCATGCCTCCTTGGAGAGTCCTTCTAAATTGAGTTCCACTTCTCTCTCCCCATCTCAAAACACCCTCACCATCATTTGTGAATATATATTTATTTGTTTAAGGTCTGCCTTCACCGGTAGACAGTGAACTCCATGAGGGCAGGACCTTGTCCATTTGTTCACCATTGTGTCCCCAACACCTGGAACCATGCCTGCTCATAATAAGGGAATGAATGATTTGCTGAATGAGCAATAGCAGAGGGAACCCTCTGCTGGTCCAGTGGAGGTCCAGAGTTTGGGCCATAGCAAGAATTCCCTGTGACAGAAACTCTTAGCTGGAGAATTGGACAGGACTCAGAGTCAGCCTTTCCTCATATAGCCTGAGACAAGAAGACAGACACATGAGGGGTAAAGAGACAGAAGCATTAGGAGAGAGAGTAATGGCAATTCTGGGCTCCTTGTTTCTTGTTTGTCTTAGTTTTCTTCCAGTTCTTAACATAGTTTCTGGAATATTGTAGATGCTCAGTAAATGTTGGTTAAATTGAATGAACAAACACACTTGTGTATCTTTTCAGAAGCACTTTTACCTTATTGTCTCCTTTGATCCTCATAACCCTGGGAGGTGGTGTGATCACATCCATGCTTTATAAAGCGAGCCTGAGAAAGAGGATAAATTGGGTTCAGAGAAGAGTTAGTAAACATCTTTCACATCTTGTCAGAGGCTCCAGAATGTTATTACTTCTTATCACTGCCCTCTGACATTCTAATTAATTCTAATCATAGTTTGTGGCTCTTGAAATAGCCATTATCTTTAAGCCCTCTGCTCTCAAGGAGATGACACGGCAGCCAGCAGGCTGCAGAGATGGGAACAGAGCAGTCAGGCTGATCTGGCACTCTTGGCCAGGGGCTCTCCCCTAGAAACAGAGCCCTTTCGACTCTCTTTTCTATGCACGGGGTCTCTTCTAACACCCAGCACAGAACTAGGAAGAACACCCAAGACAGGAGTCTGAAGCCCTAGGTCTTCGTTTTGGCTCTGGCTCTAAAAGGCTGTGTGATTTTGGACAAGTCACTCAGTCTCTGAGTCTCTTCCCTCTTCTGTGAAGCCCTGGGCTGTTTCACAGGGTTGAGATCAAGACTAAGTTAAATTTGGTTGCAAAAGTAATGGAAACAATTTAAGTAACTGCTAAAGGATGATGACAGACTCAAATTTTTTCTGAAATCATTTGCCCTCCCACCATGTCTTGAGTCAATGATCTCAGAAATTTACTACCTCATAGAGCCATGTGGTCTTTCCTGGAGAAAACCAAGAAGCATCCCTTATTTACCCACAAACAACTGAAGTTTTAGTCATATAGCTGGAATATACACATACAGACAGCACACATTGGCATATTTATACCCAAAATATCACGCTCTCGAACATATGTGGTGGGAGAGAGAGATCGTAATTTGTCATACCCAATTCCCAGGTTCTAGAATTGTACAAATTTTGAGCTGGAAGGGACCTCAGAGACTTAACTCTTAACCAATGCCTTGATTTTTTAATGAGAGAAGTGTGGCACAGAGAGGATTAACCTGTACAAGGTCAATCTGTGAGTTCTAGACCTGTCTTCTGACTCCAAGTTCAGTGCATATACCATGTCGGCTCCTTATACACACCAGCTCCCTCCCCACTTTAAAATCTAGGTGTAGAAATGGACCAAAGTTGTAGTTGATATTCACTTGCTTTCATGATGGTGTTAAAGTGAACTGCTTTCGCTCCCCCCAGTTGAAGGCATATGTACTACATGTGACTGAAAACACCTTTGACCCAGTTTGTTTGCTGGTCCTCCCCAGGGCCATCTCCCATCCTCCCAACATCTCATGGTGGGAGGTGGAGGGTTTCCAACTGGAGAAGCTGCTTTATACCCCTATGCTCTCTGCCCTGCAGCCCCAGACTCTGCAGACATAAGGGCAGGCTAACAGGGCACATGGACAGAGGAGCCTGGTGGGCTACAGTCCATGGGGTCGCAAAGAGTTGGATGACTGAGAGACTAACACTTTCACTTTCACACTGACAGGGCACACCTGCCCTACCTGTAAAATGGAGATAATAGTCTGCCCTTAGGGTTATTAGGAAGATTAAACATTTAATTTGAACAATGCTTGGCACGTGGTAAGTGCTATGTCATCGTTGTCATCATCATTGTCGTACTTTCTATTCTGTCTTCTCCCAATTTTATAGAGAGAAATTGCTTTTCATTCTGTCTCTGGGAATAAGGGGTAAATCAAGATCCTCCTCTAAGAAGATTTGGAAATTGCCATTGGGATCCTTCCATTCCCTTTCTACATTCTTTCTCAGCCTCTCAGAACTCTATTTTCTCATTCCTCTACCCATTGCCCTCTGGCTATCCAAAATATCCCCCACAGTGCCACAGTATTCCCCAAGCAGTCAAAACTCCAAAATTACCCCTCTCACTTCCTCTCCTTTAAATGTTTCTAATAAAAATGATCACCTCCCTAAAATGATCTCATCCCTAAGGGTTAGGTGGGAAGCAATTTGATTAAAACCCTGTAATTCAGTGTACAGTGACAGCAACTATTAGAACCTCACCCCCTTAATTCTGATGAACACAAAAGGACTAACTGGCAGAGTTTCAGTCAGTGTGACTGAATGAAGTGAAAAATATCAGGCTATATTTTGGGAGGTGACTTTGGGCCTTAAATCACTTCTTTCTGTTCGACTCTACCAATTTCATGTCTTTTCAACTCTGGGGTTGTTTCAACTCTGGGGTTGTTCTGAGTCTCCTCCTCCACCTCCAATAAGTTTCCTGTCCCCTTTGCTGGCTCCTCTCCCTTCATCTCCTGATTGTGGGTATTCTGTATGGTTTGGTCCTTAAGCTCCTGCTTCTGCGCTTTCCTCTCTACTTCAGAGATGCAGTCTGTGGGTGTGGCTTCAGCTGGTACTGCTCTGTTTTAGCTCACCTTAGAGCCATCCACACACCAGTCTCCCATTGCCTCAAAACCCCACTCTGCAACCTGAGCTCACGACCTTGCCCCCAGATTGGTTGTTCCTCTTGCTTTCTCCATTTGCAGTAATGTTACAACTCTTTCCAAGATAATGCTGCTCAAAATCCAAACATCAGTGGGCTGTGGGCCATTATTTCCCCAAATTCAGGCCAAAAATTCTTACTCATTTCTTTTTTCTGTTTGTTTGTTTTAAAATTTTTATTTATTTATTTTTGGCTATGCTGGGTCTTCGTTGCTGTGTAGGCTTTTCTCTAGTTACAGTGAGCAGGGCTACTCTCTAGTTGCAGTGTGAGGGCTTCTCGTTGCAGAGGCTTCTCTTGTTGCAGAGCCCCGGTTCTAGGGCCCTCAAGCTTCAGTAGTTGTGGTATAGGGGCTCAGTAGTTGTGGCTTCCAGGCTCTAGAGCACAGGCTCAGTAGCTGTGGCCCATGGGTTTAGTTGCTCCGCAGCATGTTGGATCTTTCCAAACTAGGGATCAAACCCATGTCTCCTGCATTGGCAGGTAGATTCTTTACCGCTGAGCCATCTGGGAAGCCCAGTTCTTAATCATTTCTTTTTTCAAAATTGCTCTCTAATTTTTTTCTTCTTTTCAGCTTCCACAACCTTGATGCACCTCAGTTAGAGGGTTTCCATGTCACACTAACTGCTGTTCTAGCCTCCTAACTGTTCTTGCTACTGCCAGTCTCACGATGTATACTTCTACCAGATCTTTGTTTGTAAAGCAGTGCCTCAGTCATTACTACTCCTTTGCTCATAGCCTACAGGGTGCAAAACAACCCTTTAAATATGACAATGGGAACTTCCCTGGCGGTTCATTGACTAGGGCCCTGAGCTCCCAATGCAGGGGCCTGGTCAGGAAACTAGATTCTACCTGCCACAACTAAAAGATCCTGCATGCCCCAATGAAGATCGAAGATTCTTTGTACTGCAACTAAGACCTAGTGCAGCCAAATAAATAAATACAGAAGTCTATATGCCAGGATGGCTGCAATACTGCAGCAGGAAACAAAGGGTAAAATGAAACCAACCTATATAAGTAAAACTGTTCTAAGACAATTATTAGAAAGCAGAGACTAACTCAGAAGCCAATGAGACATGGGGGCAATAAAGAGAAGGTGAGTTAAGAGTGGGCCCTGTGAATTACCAAAGACCAAGTAATATCCACAGCTCTGAATTTTCATTTAATGCTAATTCATTGATACACTGGATAATCAGTACCCAACATTTTTAGAATGTACATACTAACATTCAAATAAAGCAGTTATGTGAATGTTTACCATAATCCTTTTTAAAAGCTTCAGTACATTTTTGAAAGATCAATACTGAACTTTTAAAAATCAAAGAAAAGTCAGGTTTTTTTCCCCACAAGAACATAAGAATCACTTGGTAGCATCTGTATTTTCAGTGCCTGGAATAAAATGGGCCAAATTTCCAAAGGCAGTTGGTAACAGCTTACACAATGACTTCTTTCATTTAATCTAGCACCAAGTAAGAGAATTGAAGATATTGTCAGATTTCTCCTTCACCTCTCATATTGCCCCACTCTTCCTACCAAGCTACCACTGTACATAAGCATGCATCCTGTTGCCCCTCTAAGGAATCAAATCATTTTCATTTTAAAATGGCTGTCCAGGTTACATTCACTGGCAGAGTTCTTCCCCATTAAGGAAGGATAGCAGTGAACATGAGCAGGTGTCAACTTCTTTGATTAGGAATAAAGAACTCTTCTAAGCAAAATAAAAAAAAGAAACAACAACAATAAAAAAAGAAGTCTATAAATTATGGCAATTAACTCTACGATTTGCTACCAAGTTGCCCATCCAAACGCATTGTGTGCTATTGCCCTAAACCTTCTGTAACCATCAGTCTTTTTTCCCTCCCTGTTCTTTTTTTTTTTTTTCCTCCCTGTTCTTTCTATCCTCTATACCATTGCCCTCACACCAGTTCCCCTCATGAACTGTCCTTTTAATTAATCAGTTCACTTACTCAACAAATACCTATATAGCATTGCTCTATGCCTAGTACCTTAGATACGATGATAATCAGTTTTCATAGATTATAGCTTATTGTGGAAGATAGACATTCATTAATATCTTCATCAAATATTTATTAGGTGCTATCAGGTGCCAGATACTCTTCTATGTACTGGGGATATAGCAGTATACAAAACAGACAAAAATTTCTGATATCATGTAGCTTAAATTCTGGTGAGAGGAGATAGACAGTAAACAAGTAAAATAGTCAGGATGTTGGGTAGTAATCATCACTATAGAGAAACATAAAGCAGGGGATGGAGATGGAAAATTTTTGAGGGAAGAACACAATTTTTAAAAAGAAAAGCAGAGAAGGCCTGTAAAAGTGATATTTAAGTCAGGACCTGAAGTAGGTCCTCAGGTGAGTCATGAAGACATCTGGCAGAGTGTAGATGAAGACATCTGGTGTGTTGTAGGACCCACCTGCACAAAGGCCAGAGTGGCTGGGGATTGAGGTGAGAGTAGTATGAAATGAGATCAGAGGGACTGGACTGCATAGGGCTTTGTGGGCCAGTGGAAGCCCTTTGGCTGATACTGAGTGAGATGGAGAGTGAGGAAATAGATCTAGTTGCCTAGCCTGGATTGAGGCTAGACAACAGGGCAACAAAAGCAGAAAAAGGAAGACAACTAGGTGGCTACTGCAATAATCAAGAAGGCAGACAATGGTGGTTTGGAAAAGGATGGGAGCAGGATTTGCTGACAGATTGGATGTGGAGTGAAAATAGAGAAGTCAAGGATGATTCTAAGGTTTCTGGTCTGTGCAAGTGGAAGGATGGAGTTCCCATGTTCTGCCTGGGGAGGACTGCTAGAAGGGAACGTTTGGGATGAGGTGACGATCAGGAGCTTGGTTTTAGATGAATCTTGAGATGCTTTTAGACATTAAAGAGGAGAAGTCAAGTTGACCTGGGTGTATGAGATCAGAGATCAAGTGAGAGAGAGATCTGGGAATCATCATGTAAGATGCCACTTATTTTTTCAAGTTTGTTTTTAATAGAAAGTTTCAAACACATATAAAAACAGAATAGTCCAATGATCCTCCATGTACCCATCCCCAAGCTTCAACAATCGTTTACTTGCTGTTTCCAGGTAGTCTTTAGAACTTGTAGACTGGATGATATCTCCATGGGACAGAGTGTAGAAAGGTAAGAGAAGGGGGTGACCAAGTCCTGGACTATTCCAACATTAAAAGGTTGGGAAGATGAGGAAGAACCAGCAAAGAAGACTGAAAATAAGCAGTCAATGAAATAAGAGGAAAACTAGATTATGGCATCCTGGAAGCCAAGTGAAGAAGTAAATAATCCCTGAATAACAATTTAATTATGGTATGATAAGTGCTAAGGAAGAAAAAGAAGTATGCAATGAGAATGTATAACCTGCACTAGCCTGGTTTGGGAGAATCAGGGAAGGCTTCTTTGAGGAGGTGACATTTAAGCTGCAGCCTTCCTTCATCCTCTGTATCTCCAACTAAATCTTGCTTCCTCCATCCTGCTTCCTCTGACAATCAGCTCTTCCTTTCTGGGATGGCTTTACGGAGGACTGTGTATCAAGCTGGGGACACAGTGGTGAGAAAGACAACACCTGTCTTCAGGGAGCTTGTGCTCTAGTGAAGAGACAGACAAACAAATGATTTTGTTATCATGTGGTGAGTGCTCCCAGCACCTAAGCACAGTGGGGCCTTGAGATCAATAGGGAAGAGCAGGTAACCCACCTGGGACAGGGGGTGAGGGGATCAGGAAAAGCTTTCTGGGGGTAACACCTCTATATATACCCTTCAGCTTGACTTGGCCTTTTCACACATTAACCCTTGCCCAAAGGCTTGGACTCCAAATCTTGCCCGAGATCTCTGGCTCAGCCTACATGCTGACCTCAGCACTGGGCTTTGCTCTCCTTCTCTCCCAATGTGAACTGGTCCAACCTGAGGCCCCCTGAAGCCCCCTTTTTGAGCTGCTCTGTCACCATGTGCTCTGGAAGCTGGCACTGACCTGTTCTTTTGAGAACCTCCAGGGCTGCCTGCCTCATCTCCTCTGGGACTAAGAATAGCCTAAGGACACACCTTAGGGAAAATTAGTATCTGAGGAAGAAGTAAGAGCATCAAGAGTGGGTAAATCAGTAACCCAAAACTGAAGGAAAGAAATCAAGTCATGGAGAAGGAAATGGCAACCCACTCCAGTATTCTTGCCTGGAAAAGTCCATGGACAGAGGAGCCTGGCGGGCTGCAGTCCATGGGGTTACATGACTGAGCATGTGTGCACGAGGGTGGAGGGAGATGGGTTGGTAGCAATAAAGTGGTAGACCTAAAAAAAAAAAAAAGAGAGAGAGAGAAATCAAGTCAAAGCCAGGAGGGGAGAAAACGCATCCATCTTTTTTTACCAGGAATTCCCAGGTGGGAGAGCAAGGGTCATGGCAGGAAATTAATGTGCAGTGAAGGTTGAATGAAATGTTCCATACAGGGCACCAGCCCTAAGCTGTCCTAACTCCTGCACAATCTCCCCATCTCCTGTCCAGGTGCAGAATGTCTTCCTCAGACCTGGCATTCAAGAGGACACTTTGCAAAGATTTTCACAGGGCCACTTGATGGTTTCTTGAGAAACAGGTGCAAGCTGTCTGTTTCAAAGCCAAGCTTTTCTTGCATAAATTTCCAAGCAAAAGAAACTGTTGGTATTCTCCCAACCCGTTGCACTCAGCTTCCCCAGGCAGCATGTTCCAAGGCCAGGGAGCCGAGGGGAAGGGCAGCCCAGTGATCCATCTGCTCCGACGTCTCTTTCCCTTCCTGCCTTCTCGCTCCCTGCCGGGTGGCGGGTGAGCACGTGCCAGCGTCTACGCTCCCTCCCGGGCATCCGGGGCTGCTGTCCACGGGGCTGAGCCATGCAGGGGCTGCCCAGGAAAGGAAATCAGAGGAAGCCATTGTTGTTATTATCACGTCCCCGTTGTCGTCATTGGCTGAGGCGTGCCTAACGGCCCCTGTCCCGCACAGGCTCCCGCGGTGTCTGCCCATTTTCCAGCTCGCCGGCGCCGGCCGCTCCGGGAGAGGTTACTGCATCCGAGCCCTGGAGGGAAAGGTGGCCCCTGCGTCCCCTCTCCAAAGGTCTCAGAGTTGGCCAAGTCCCAGGCCCGGTGCGGAGCTTCAAAAACAACAACAACAACAACAACAACAACAACAAAAAACCCGACGGCGCCAGACGGGACTTGCCCGGGGACCTGAGTGAGGACATGAGTTGCACCCTGATTATAACACGGGCGAACAAGGTGACCTTGGCAGGTGGCTTCCCTTCGCGCCGATTCAGTTTGCCTCCCCATAACCCACAGAGGAAGCTGAGGCCCCATGCTTCTCTGAGAGATTGAGGGAAGAAAGCCACCCCACCCTCGCTCCCTTGCCGCGCGTGGACTGTGGGCTGGGTCTCGCGTGGAGAGGCTGGCGCGGGCCCCGCGCAGGGCGTGGGTGGAGGAGCGGCGCCCAGGGCGCGCGCAGACCCTTTAGTGCTTCCGTTCCGCACCGCTTCCCAGCGCTGTACAATCCCTCGGCACTCGCCGCCCGCAAACCTTGGCACGAGCCGCACTCTCCCCCGCCAGAACAGCCAGCCCGCCGCCCAGTTTGCCTAATCCGTTCAAGCCTCACCTCCTCCGCGAAGCTCTCCCGGGTTAACCCCATCTCTTCCAACCACTCAGTCTGGCAGGTACTCCAGTTTTGTTGTTGTTGTTTTAGGAAGCGCACACGCAGTCTCATTGTCTGGAAAAACAATGTTGGGGTTAGATGTCTATCACCAGAACCCTAAATTCATTCTGACGGGTGTTCACAAGTCCGGTGTATTCCGAAGGGTGCGTTTGATGGGTTTCTTGCCTTGGCTAACTAACCACTGCCACCCTCCACCTTCCGCATCCATGCTCACTCTCTGCCCCCCTCCTACGAACCCTCCTCTTCACAGAGTGCCCCAGCTTGGAGTGCACAATCCATCACCATCCCCTTTTCATTCCACATTGGCGGCAGGTGTGAGGGGCAGGGAACATTGTGCATTTGAAGTTTTAGCTCCCAGCTCAGCCACCGACTTCGCTGTAAGCCTCTCCTTCCCTTGGGCTTTAGTTTAAATGAGGCAAAATGAGGTAATGCCTGGGAAGGTGCTATAGCTTTGGAAGTAAGGAATCCACCTGCTGGCGAGCTGAGCGCTGCCTCCATGAACTTGGGGCTTGTGACCACTGAGAGGTGGCGCGCTCTTCCCTCCGGCTACCCCAGCCTCTGAGCGACACAACTGCGGCCAGTCTCTCCGTCCAGTCGCCCGTGCGACACCCTGACCCAGGAGGGAGAGAGGATGCGGCTCCAGTTCCGGTCCTTTATTCACTGGTCGCATGACTTTGGACACCTCTTCCTCTGGGGCTCAGTTTACTCATCTGAAAAAATAGGGATAACAACTGACTGAAGGAGAGTTGGAAACTTTTTGTCACCCCATGTCTCTGTATAAAAATAATCATGAGCGGTACAGTGTTTGGCAGCAGACTTTGCTCGCGAATTCCGACCTCACATGCTTCACAGAGGGGTGTCGGGCCAGAGTCCCTGGACTTCTCCCCGATTTACCATACTGCTCACCCCACGTCCTTTTTCTAGTTCTCTCCTCCACACCTGTTTCTGCCTCCGTGTGTGGGGAGCTGGGGCCACGAGGTGACGGATGGCGGAGAGAGGGATTGAGATGCCCTGTGGTGGACCTGCACAAGTCGGTGTTCCTTGGGCAAAGATTGGTTGAGAGGTCCCCAAACTTGAAAGTGAAAGTCGCTCAGTAGTGTCTGACTCTTTGTGACCCCATGTTCTGTAGCCTACCTGGCTCCTCTGTCCATGGGATTCTCCAGGCAAGAATACTGGAGTGGGTAGCTGTTCCCTCCTCCAGGGGAATCTTCCCAACCAAGGGGTCGAACCCAGGTCTCCCGCCTTGCAGGCAGATTCTTTAGTATCTGAGCCATCAAGGAAGCCCCCCAAGCTTGAGGAGCTCCGTTTAGGGCGGGACTAGTCAGCCTAGGGGCGTGGCTATGGAGATTAGCATTCTCCAGAACAGGGTCGGGGCGCAGAGCGCTCCCGCCGCCCCACCTGGCCCTGGCGCCGGGAAATAGAGCCAGGCCTATGGGGACAGGGCCCCGGAGGCGGGGCTTAGGCGTGGGGGGAGAGACTGGGGAGTCTGGAGGCGGGGCTTGGGGAGCTCGCCCCACGCGGGGCGGGGCTCCGGCAGCCGCGGGAGCCGCAGTTCGGAATCCCAGCGCCACAGCCGCCGCAGTTGCCTTCACTCTGGTGGCCCCGCGGCCCTGCGGGGAGTCTGGGGGTCGGCCCGCCGCTAAGACTTGGCGCGGGGCCCACCACGCCTCTTCCTCCCTCGGTGGGGCCTAGACGGTCGGGGGCCGCGGAGAAATGGAGCCGTCTCCCACCACGGGGGGCTCGGAGACCACTCGCCTGGTGGGCCCCCGAGACCGCGGCGGCGCTGGTGGCGGCCTGCGTTTGAAGAGGTAGGACCGATCTGGGTCGGCGCTCGGCCGAGGAGGGGCGCTACCCTTTGGCTTTCCGTCTATTTCGTTGTCTCTCTGGGCCGGCTGGCCTTCCCAGCGCACCGCGACCCCCTTGGCTTCGTGGCGGCCGGGCTTTGCCTCTCTGGCCGCGCAGACGCCCCCAGCTCGCACAGCCAACCCCGGCTCCCGCAGGTGGACATCCCGCTCTGGCTCCTGTCGGCCACCCTCCTCCCGGTCCCGAGAAACTGCTCCCAGGCCCGTCCCCCCAAGTCCCTCGACCTTCCCCGCGAGCGACTGCCCCTCCGTCGGGCCGGAGTCCGCTCCAGGAACCCCGATGTACCCATTGCTCCGGGGGCCCTGCAGTGGGAGCCCCTCGGAGTCCCATCTGCAGGCCCCCGGCCCTATCCTCCGAGCGCCCGGGTTCGGGGAGCCGCCTCCTGCTGTGGACACCCGGGCTGAGGATGGGCCCGGGCTCCTCAGCGGGTCTTGCCGGCTCCTGGGGGCGCGGGCGGCCGCGGGGAAGCGAGGGGGCGGTAAGGAAGGAGCAGGTGCGGTCTGGGCGGCGGGGGTATTCCCGGCTCCGCACAGACGGGGCCGGGGGCGGCGAGGTGTGAAATGAGGCGCGCCGAGCAGTCGGGACAGCGGGCCGGGGGCGGCCGGAGAACCGCCTCCGCGTCCCGCCGGCTCCGTCCGCCTTGTCCCTCCGAGCGGCCGCGCTGGGCCCTCCCTGGTCACCTCCGCCGGCCTTTTTGTCTGTTGGCCCACCGTCCTTTTATCTCGGGAATTTGACAGAGTCTCCGGCCTTTTCTCTTTCCTCATCTCTCCTTTTCCCTCCCAACCCGTGTCCCTTTGTCTCTGATGCGGTGCCTCTGTGTGTTTCTCGCTCCTTCCCTGGGTGGAGGCCTTAAACCTGGATGGGTGGGCGAGTGGATGAGCAGAAGGGAGGGAAGACCCCCTTCTGAATCCCTCCCACGGAGGACAGCAGTTGTGGGAGCTCCAGCCGTGGCCCTAGCATGTCTTCACATCCCTTTTGACTCTGCTTCAAGACAGTCTCCCCCCTCTACCTGTCCCCTCTACCCCACTCAATATTGTTTGTCGCTTGTCTGGGGTTTCAGAGGGCCAGGGAGAGAGAATTGTCTTTCCTTCTCTCTAAACAGCAGGTAGCCCCACTACCACCCACACACCAGCAATGAGGCGTCTTTAGTGCCCAGTTAATGCCAAACAAAAGGGAGCAGCCTGTTGATGGCTGACTACCTTGATGCCTGGCTGCACTGTGTCTTCCTGGGCCAGGAAGGGCATCTTGCCCACTGCCCCAAAGCCACTCACCCTCTGTTTGCTCTTCAGACCCGCATCTCTGACTCCCAGTTTCACCTCATTCTCATATGACCATTAGTCACCAAATCCTGCAGTATTTTCTGAAAGAGGTTCTTCCCTCCCTACCTGCTCCTCCTCTAAAATTCTGCGCAGGGAGCCTCTGGCCTGGTCTGCTCTGGACCATTCCATCTCCTCTCCTCTCCTCTCTTCCTCCCAGACTAGTGCATCAGCAAGGTCATTCATCTCACGGCTCAGGAAAGATCAAATCAATTAGCGCATATCCCTTTATGTCTCTTTGAGCCCATCACTTTCCTCCTCAGTCCTTCCCTTGGTTCCTCACACTTAAGCTCCAAGCTGCATATCTTGTCATTGTCATTCCACATGTCTGGAGCCCCATTGTTTACCTCTGTGAGGGTCTCCTTATTCCCATTAGAGCTGGTCACTCCTTCCCCTGTGATCTGAAGTCCTTTGTTCATAACCCTTCCGGCCCCAGCTTCTCCTTGCAGAGTAAGTCACTTGTGACACATGTCTCCCACCAGCCTGAGCTTCAGTACATGTACACCGCCCAGTATATCTTGTTGAAGAATGAGGACAGATTTCAAAGCCACCCTCATCTCCTGTCTCCTCTGGAAACACACCTGTATCATACCCATCTAGATTCTAAGTCTTAGAAGGGGATTCCAAGAAGTTAATCTACCTGCCAGCCCTCCACTTTTCCCTAGAAGCACCAAATGTGCCCTCTCCTCCCTCCCACCTAAATTCACCCATTGGCAGAGCTTTCCTCAACCAGAAGACCCCCAGGCACCCCTCCCCACTTTACTACCGGGATTGCCTTTCTGTCATCTGGAGCCTTCATCTTCTCTCAAGGTTTTTCTTGTCACACCTCCATAGAATTCACAGGACTGTAAGCTGTAGAAGGTTCTATTCTCCATCCCCACCCACGCACCCCCCGGACTTTAGGTTGGGTGGTATCAGGGTTGAGAATTAGGCCAGAGTGGACCGAAAATTCAGTCAGTCGGAGCTCAGCCTCTCACATCCCCAGGTGATGCTAGAGGTGAGGCCCGCCCCCAGACCCGTTCACGGATCCAGGGAGGCTTACAGTCCTGTGCAGTTAAGGCGGCCTCTGCTGGGTGCTTATGGTCCCACAGGTCCAGCTAATGCATGACAGACTCCCAACCCAGCTCTTGCTGCTGCCACCCCAGCTACAGCAGTCTGCACTGTCTCCTCCCCATGACAACTCAGCTCTGGAATCTGGCCAGTAATTCTCCGTGCCAAGAACTTCAGACTTTTTGGGTCCCCACATTCTACTCCTCTCTTAAAGGGCCAAATTCAGCTGCATGTCTAGAAAGGGAAGTGGAAGGACCAGGAATGGAGGCACCCAGAGGTAGGTCCAGAAGGAGGCTAGGTCTGAGCCCCACCCGGCACTTTCACACCACTTCCCCATCGTACTGCCTTCATCGGCATATGCACCTCCTCTTTGTCAAAAGCCTCTCCATCTGCCCAGGCCTTTCTCAGGGCCTCCTTCGGTTGTTTCCCTCATTAGAGTTTTGTTTGTCCTCATTAGAGTCAGTGTATCCCACTATCTGAGCCCTGATAGCACTTTGTTTTAGCTGCTCTAAGGCAATAGCTACCTTCTAAAACATCTCACAGTACTTAGGTAGGCATTTGTCTTGTTCACCAAAGGCTTCCAGAGATTAGAAAGGATACCCAGTTCATTTGTATTCCTCGTAATGCCTATCATAATGATTTGGTTGGAGTCGAATCTCAGCTCAACCACTAACTAGCTGTGTGGCCTCCATAAGTTCCCTCCCTCTCCGAGCCTCGTACGTGTAATTCCTTAGTAAGAGGTAGACTCTAAGGTGCTTTCCTTTGTGCTGTGAGACTCTACAGCTCTGTATATGAAAGGAAAAGGGAGGCTGCGATCTGAGTCGTCCGTTTAGCCCCCATCTCTCCTGTGGCCCTCTGTCTACAAGGCTCCTGGTTTTGACCAGGACTTGGAAAAGGAGAGAGAGATGGGACATCTGATGAAGCTAATCTAGGGGACCCAGGACCTGGGAGTGAGGAAGGAGCAGGCAAGCCCTTGAGCCAGGCCCCAGATTGAACTGCGTTGCCTGCCTCAGTCTCTTCACAGAGGCCCCTGAGCCCCTCCCTGAGGAGCCCAAACCCATGGAGATGTCCTTCCACCACTGCCACCGGGACCCGCTGCCACAGCCGGGTCTCACCCCGGAGAGGATGCAGGCGCAGAGGCAGCTGTGCACCGCCTGTGCTGTGTGCTGCGTCTTCATGGCTGGGGAGGTTGTTGGTAAGTTAGAGAGCATCTCCTCCAACTCCATCCTCAGGATGCCTGCCTAAGTTCCTGGGGGGAGATGCAGACAAGATGGGGTTGGCTGGGACAGGGGAGCCGGGTGCCCAGGACTCAGGAAGTAGGAGAGGGTGAGGGACAGGCAGTACCAGGGTGACTCAGGACTGCTTATCAGTACAAACGGGTCCTTTAAAAAGCCTATTTTCTTATTATTAAAACATGTTATTGTTGGGACTTCCTTGGTGGTCCAGTGGCTAAGACTCCATGCTCCCAATGCAGGGGCCCTGGGCTCAATCCCTGTCAGGGAACCAGAGCCCACATGTTGCAGCTAAAGATCCCACATGCCACAACAAAGATGGAAGATCCTGCGTGCTGCCACTAAGACCTGGTGCAGCTGAATGTTTTAAAATAATCTGTTATTGTAGAAAAACTAGAAAACGCGAATGAGTGAAAAGAAGATGTGTGATCCCATCACCAGAGAAAAACCACCATTCACATTTTGGTATATGTCCCCCCCAATCTCTTTTCCATGCCTCCACACGCACAGCATGATATTTGCTTAATGGAACCAGATGATACGTCACTTCACCCTTGCAGGTGGGTACTTGGCGCACAGCCTGGCCATTATGACTGACGCGGCCCACCTGTTGGCAGACGTGGGCAGCATGATGGGCAGCCTCTTCTCCCTCTGGCTCTCTACCCGTCCAGCCACCCGCACCATGACCTTTGGCTGGCACCGCTCAGGTAAGGTGCCTGCATGGCCTGAGGACCCTTTGACCTGGTCAGAAGGTACCTCTCAGGGTCCTGGGCCGTTCTCTGACAGCTTGTCTCCCCCTGCAGAGACTCTGGGGGCTCTGGCCTCTGTGGTCTCCCTCTGGATGGTCACTGGCATCCTCCTGTACCTGGCCTTCATCCGCCTGCTGCACAGCGACTACCACATCGAGGGGGGTGCCATGCTGCTGACCGCCAGCATCGCGGTCTGTGCCAATCTGCTGTACGTTCCAGTATGGAGCAGGCACCATGTCGGAGGCGGGGCGAGGGGTCCTCCTGCAGGCTGGGAGAGCAGGCTCTCTCCGCCCAGCAGACCCACAGCACATGCACACAATTCTCGCCTTGCCGCCTTGGGGATGTCTGAGAAGGGGCTGGGGTGGAGACCTAAAATTCAGGGTCAATAGACTTGATTAAAGGCCTGCTGGGTACTGGCCCCTCTGCTGGGGACCATCATCCATGTTGTCCCATTTAAAGCACACAACCACCCCTACGAGGTAGGTGGTGTCACCCCTGGCATTCAGTTAATGAGAGATGGTCAAATGGTTAGGATTCCAGCTCTCATGGATAAGAGCCTGGGGTTTGATACCCGTTCGGGGCGCTGAGATTCTGCAAGCTGTGCGGTGTGGCCAAAACAAATAACGAGAGGTGACAAGGGGCCTTGCCTGTCCAGGGCACGTAGCAATTTCAGTAGCAGGGCCAAGATCTGAATCTACATCTCTAGTACCAAGTATTCCTCCCTCCAGGCAGCTCTGTTTGTCTCTCTTGGACAGTATTGCTTTCTTCTGGGGATTGGGAAAATAGGGAGAAAACAGGTGGAGAAAGGGCTCCTGGGAGGTGAGAGGAGGGGGCATGGAAGTGGGTGGAGGAGGCTGGGAGCAGGCCACCTGGGCTGAGCTGCTCTGCTTCCCCCTCAGAATGGCTTTTGTGCTGCACCAGGCTGGGCCTCCCCACAGCCACGGGTCTAGGGGGGCAGAGTATGCACCGCTGGAGGAGGGGTCCGGGGAGTCCTTGCCCCTGGGGAACACCAGTGTCCGGGCGGCCTTTGTGCACGTGCTGGGAGACCTCCTGCAGAGCCTTGGGGTGCTGATTGCCTCCATCCTCATTTACTTCAAGGTACCATGTGTGCAAGTCTGCCCCAACCTTCCACTTTCCTCTCTACACCCCAGCCCTGCCTTCCCTGGGTCCCCATCCCCATCCTACTCCCCCTCCCAGCTCCATAGGACCCCTAGCCAAGGGTTATGGTCCCTTTCCCCTCTCAGGCCCTGTTTGTCCAGGGTGCCCCTAGATCTTCCCCTGAAAGGTTCCTGATTCCCAGGCTCTTAGGGCTCTCTTTCTCTGCAGCCTCAGTATAAAGCAGCTGACCCCATCAGCACCTTCCTCTTCTCCATCTGTGCCCTTGGATCCACAGCTCCCACCCTGCGAGATGTTCTCCGTGTCCTCATGGAAGGTGAGTCCGATGATGCTGCTTCCCTGCATCCTCCGCACCGGGCCCTCCCTGACTCCACTCCAGGACTAGGCGTCCCTCTTTCCTCTGAAGAGTGTGTGGGGAGAAGGCTTATTGCTGGAAGGAGGATTCAGGGGTGGGGTGAACTGTGGGGATCTACAGGGTGAGTGGTACAGGATGGGGAGGTGGGGTCCTGACCTCTGGGCAGGAGCAGCTTTGGCAGTAAGGTGTGGTGGGTGCTACTTGCAGGGACTCCCCGAAGTGTGGGCTTTGAACCTGTGCGGGATACCTTGTTGTCGGTGCCAGGAGTCCGGGCAACCCATGAGCTGCACCTGTGGTCCCTGACGTTCACGCACTACGTTGCCTCCGCACACCTGGCCATTGGTGAGTCCACACTAGCCCCAGCCAGTTACTTCCCAGAAACATTTCTCCTTTCCCCTCCCACCCTCCAAACATAGGAAGCTGGTCTGAATTACTGGGACTGTTCCCGTCTCTCTGGCTTTCTCATCCTCT
Organism: Cervus elaphus; assembly: GCF_910594005.1. Classification (NCBI taxonomy): domain Eukaryota; kingdom Metazoa; phylum Chordata; class Mammalia; order Artiodactyla; family Cervidae; genus Cervus; species Cervus elaphus. The sequence continues at coordinate 33,557,040 of NC_057825.1, read as the reverse complement.
AGCTCTGTCTTTTGTATCTTTCTCTCTCTCTCATGCGTGTTGGAGCCCTAGACAGGGTGTTCTGGGGGAGGTTTCACCCTCTTTAAAGTAGTACAGGGCACCAGCAACCCTTTAAAAGATCACTGGTACCCACAGGTCTAAGTGATGGGGCATATCGAGGTAAATTGTGGCTCCTCCGCTCCACGTAACTTTTAAAAATGATGATTATTAAGACTGTATGGCAACTAGGAAAAATGTTTATGGTATAATGCTAAGAGAGAAAGCTGAATATAAAATTATAGCCACATTATGATTCAACTATTTAAAATATATAGGGTGACTCACAAGCTGACAAAGGATTTTTGAGTTTCTTCCAGATGCAAGAAGCAATCAGAGACTTGCAATTTGGATGCCAAAAATATTATACTCTGTAGGATATTTGATGGTAACTCTAGAGGGACAATGGGAACAGAATATTTGACATCTGGATCGTTGTGGAAAATCGGGTGATGTGGCTGCTGAAATACACAGCTGTACACTGACACCCAAAGAGAAGAAGCGAATAGCAAAATAAGAACAGTTTAGCCTGTTAGCCTAGTCAGTTAGGGATGAGTCTCCCCAACCTTTTCTTTGAACAGTTGTACACTGTTTGTACAACAGAGAGAGAGAAAATAAAGCTCCCATTCAATCCTGGCTTTCATGCCATGCAAAACCCCTGGGTCCCCCTTCACCCATCCTTATCTGGACCCTGGTCTGGCTCCCCACTCCCTTGGGAGCTCGCTGCTTCTTATCACTACCCCGCAGACTCCGCGGCTGACCCCGAAGCTGTCCTAGCTGAAGCTACATCTCGGCTCCACTCCCGGTTTGGATTCTCCAGCTGCACGCTGCAGGTCGAGCAATACCAGCCCGAGATGGCCCAGTGCCTGCGCTGCCAGGAGCCCCCCCAGGCCTGAGCCCCGGCCCCAGCCTCACCCCACTGCCAGACCCAGGCTCTGCCCTGGACTCTCCTGCCTCCCTGCTCACGGAGAAGGGACGGAGCTGGGCCCGCACCCTTCCCCTCTCCCCCGCTTCCACCTGCCACCTGCCCCCCCAGCCCCAGTGGGCAAGACCAAAGTGTGTGTGTCGGGGAGTGGGCCAGAGTCAGGCTGAGCAGGGAAAACAGTGCAGTGGCAGTGTCGCGGGAGTAGAAGTCCTGTGGTCCCCGCTCCCCATGGTCTGGGGAATCCCCAGTGTCCTTTCTGTGCAGTTCATGTGTCTGCGTGGCAGCCTGGATGGCTGGGGGCATCTGCCTGTCTGTGTACTGTCCATGTGCCTATGCCTGGGGGAGGTCAGCAGGGGCCCCCTCCCCACGTGGCCCTCGCTCTGTCTATGCAGGAGCCCCAAAGCCCGCACTTTGTCCACATGTTCTAGCCTTGTGGTTCTGTGTCTGTGTGTGTTTCTTGGTGCTGTGGCCTGTGTGTCTCTGTGCCTTGCGTGGCTGTGCTGTGATCTTTATGAGTCTGCACCATCCGTGTGTCCATGTGGGATTCTGTCTGTCCATCCTTCTGTTGGTGCTGTGCCCTCGGCTGTCCCAGAGAGAGGGAGACTCCGCCGAAGCTCCGCCAATAAACTTGTGTCAACTGCACCTCTCAGCCCTGTGCCAACTCCTCGGGAGGGGGACGTAGAATTGGTCATCTGGGAACTGAGGGAATCCCTCTGCCAGAGTGACCTTGCACAGCCCCCCTGCCCCCTTCCCAGCCCCTCCACCCTCAAAGATCTGTTGCAATGTTGTGTAGGCCGAAACCCACCAGTCTCTTTACTACCTTCCCCTACTTGGCAGCATGGAGTCTGGGTCCTTGACACAGGGGGACACCCACACATTCTGGGCTTGGTTGTAGGAGAAAGACAGATGGTGAGGGGCCAGGAGATCCCAGAGAGTCATTCTGACAGGGATGGCTCGTGGGCCAGAAGCTGTGGCTGTGTGCGGGAGTGATTGGACCACAGTGCTGACCTGGCTGTGTGCTCAAGCTGTGTGGGAGGTGCTGGGGAGCAGCCCCCAGTCCTGGCTGCCCCAACTCTGACTCCCAGCAACCAACTGGAGTCCAGGTTTACGCCAGGGACCCTAAGGACCTCATTCATCATTACCCTCCCTTTGCCTTAAGAATCACGTATTTTGACAGATTTGACCTTAAAAGTCTCATTAAGGGATTGTTCATTTTCGCTTTAAGAAAAAAAATCAAACTCTGTACTTTGATTTTGGCTCTAGTGCCAGAGTCTACTAGCCTTCATCCCAGGTTGATATAAATTCTAACCTGCAGCAGAGACCTGGAGCAATTTCATTAGCCCATGCATATTTCTCCAAGGCTTCTCCCTCACAATGGAAGTATCTTTATTATTAAGTTCTCTTGATTTTTCACAGTCAGGAAAGCAATACACGTTTGCTTTAAAAACCTATCAAAAGAGGGTCTTCCCCGATGGTCCAGTGGTTAGGACTCTGCACGCACACTGCAGGATGCACCGGTTCCATCCCTGGCTGGGGAACTGAGATCCCACAACCCACGTGACCCAGTCCAAAATCACAACCTATCAGAGGAAAATGTATAAAGTGAATGATTCCCCTAAAATCTTACTCCCAGAGAGAATGGCTATTCACAGTTTGGAGTCCACTCATATTTTCTCATCTTCTACAAGAACATAAAAGGATCACTTTATAGTGAGAATATGTAACCTGCTTCTGTGATTCAGCTGTCTCTCTGGGTGCATCTTTCCAAGTCAGTACACAGAGATTTCATCACTCATTTTAAGGTGTGGCCTTTGGACCCATTGAAGATAGGCCTCTGCACTCTGCTCCCCAGCTGGGGGCCTTGGACCAAGCTGGGCGAATTGTTCGCTGCCGGCGGCTGGCCTGAGTCAAGCACGGGAGGATGGGCCGGCAGTCCATCACACGCGGCGCCAAGGCTGCCCCAGCTGCAGTCTATGCTTTGCTAGTTCCTGATACTTTCTCATTTTACGACTCATTGACTATAGGCCCCAAGTGACAGGATGGGGGCGGGGAAGAGGGAGGAAATGAAGAGCGGAGAAAACGAGGATTAGATTTTTACACTAGGAACAGCCTTAAATGGCAGCCCTGCCCTATACGTACCAGGCTGTGTCCCCTTGCAGGGGAGGGGACAGACCTCACATAGCAGCAATCCATCTCGGTCCCCCACCCATCCATTCCTGCAAAACGAGGAAGAGGAAGCAGAGGCTCAGAGAGAGAATGGGACTTCGCAAGGTCAGCCAGCAAGTGACCAGGGCAGGTGCAGAGCCTGGGCTCTCGCTCGCTCCCATCCAGGCCCTTGGAAGCTCTCTCCCAGTTGAGTTTCTCAGCAAAACTCTTGCCCACTCCCTCCCAGCAAACTGCTGCCGCTGGCTCGCCCATCCTGGCACTCTGCCCTCAGATCCCTTAGTTCTGCCTCAGTCTTCTGCTCATACTCTGGTCACTGGTAACCCTGCTGCATTTCAGCTTTCCTAATTACTAAAAGAGGGGTGATGTGACGTTGTGGGTGTGAGTGTGCCTGGTATAAAGAGGGCACGGAGGAAAGGGTTACCTTTTGTATGGAATCTGAGAATGAGGGGAGGGATTTCAGGGCAAAGGGTGGCCTGGCACCCTGATAGTGGGGACAGGAGCCCACATTTATTGAGCTTATACTTGGCGCCAGGCACTGCGAGGCAGAAAGTGTGATCTGTGCTTTACAGATGGAGAAACTGAGGCTGACCCTGCCCATGCAGCTAGTCACGGTCAGAGTTGAGTCAAATTCAGCGCTGGCTGCAATAAGTCCCCAGCCGTTTTCCACACTGCCCTGCCTTTCCACCCCCCTCCTCCAGGCGTTGCTCTGTTGAGGACAGGGAAGGACAGAAGAATCAGGAGCATTTGCCCATTCGTAGGGCACTCCCAAGGGAGTCCAGGAAATCCTTATCTGCAGGAGCTGCCTGTCCTCCCGATTATCTCCCCAACCCACCTCTCCGCTCGCTTACCCAGCAGGCCCATGTCCTTCCTTGATGATAAAAATGAATGGTGGAGGGAGAGGTGAGGAGAAAGGGCCGGGGAGGGGCGGGGACCAAGGGGAGGCTTGAGGAAGAGCAAAGCAGAGGAGGGCCCATCCGTCAGCCCAGCCCTGGCAGCTCTTTACACGGCTGGTTAATAATACCAGGGGAGGAGAGGGGAGAGGGCCCCTCTGGAGGCCCAGAGGGACCAGGAACAAGGGAGAACCAGAGGAATAGGAGGTGGGCGGAGGGTCAGAGTGCAGTTGTAGGAAAGTTCAAGAGAAGTCAAGGAGCTAGAAGGAAAAACCAGAGTGGGAGGCAGTGGGTTGAAGGGCCTCCTGCTTCAGAGACATGAGGGGGATGTGGGGGGCAGGGCGGGATCGGGGCAGCTGGGCTGGCCCTGCCCTCCTCACAGACCACTCACCTGGGGGCAGCTGGACCAGCTGGCCACAGGCGGGACCAGGCCTTCCTGTCTGAGGGGCAAGGGCTGAGGACTCAGGGAGCAGAGGGCAGCCTGTATGTGGCCAAGAGCAAGCTCAGAGTGATAAAGTGGTGTCCTCCTTCCTCCAGGGGCCCTGCTGCCCCTTCTGGCACTTCCCTAAGATGTGGGCCCATCCTGGCTGCCTTGAGCCATGCTGTCTGTAACAAAAGGGGGAGCATCGTCCCCCTGCGGCCTGTGGTAGCAGTCCAGGCAGCCGGAAGATTCTGGAGGGACTGGCAGGGTCTCAAGTCATGCTGGGAAGACCCCTGCCCCTCTTCCTGGCAGATTCCCCCACCTCTGTGGGGAACCACTTAGGGAGTTCCTTTGATGGTTTTTTAGGGGATTTTTTGGGTTTGCTTTTTTTTTTTTTTTTGCCACACCATGCAGCCTGCTGGATTTTAGTTCCCCAACCAGGAATGGAATCTGGTCCCAGTAGTGAAAACGCTAAGCCCTAACCACTAGGTCAACCAGGGAATTCCCTACAGAATTTCTTTTATACTTGAAAGACTTTTCCTCCCCAACTGTGAGAGCTCCCTGGGCCTCCCTGTCCCAGCTCTGAACCCCCAGACCATCTCCCTGAGCACCTGGTCAACACCTTCCAAAGGGTGCTGGGCAGTTCCCAAGTGCCTGTGGAGCAGAGCCTGGGGCTACACATGCAGCCCTGGTCTCAAAGGCTCCCACAAAGTGGGTCCTGTTGGCGGGTCAGGTAAGAGAGAGTTGGGTGGGGAGCATGGGGAGGAGGAGGGGCCCAGTGTTGCTAGAGCCTGAGTCGCACGCCTGCAGCTGCACTCCCCATGCTCCCTCTGCCCCAGCCCTCCTCCCTCTGCCCTCTGGCTATAGCATCTGCAGCCCCTTGTGTGGGTGGTACTCACTCAGAGGACGAGTCTCCTCTTGTCTGGGCTGAACTTCTGCACCTGGCACCAACCTAGAGGCCATGGTAGCCACCCTGGGCCACCCTCACACCTCACCCTTGGGCTATTCCTGGCTTCTCCTCATGAGCTAGAACTCCCAGTCCTTCTGTTACCAAGCTCCTACTGGCTCACTGCACAACAGGCCAATAAAATTGAGAAATGAATTGTTGGGTCAGGAAACAGTGACTTTTTTCAGAAAGGCAGAAGACTGAGAAGATGGTGGACTGGTGTCCCAAAGAACCATCACTCTGGAGTTAGAATTGAGGCCATGTTTATTGTCTATGGCTGTGCCACATGGGGTGTGGGGTCTTAGCTCCTTGAAGGGATAAGACCCATGCCTATCCCTTGTGTTGACCACGAGACTGCCAGAGAAGTCCCTCAGACTTCTTCTGTCCTAAAAGGGGAGAACACATGGTTGGTTGTTACAGACCTCTTGGTGCTGGAATCTTTTGTTCTTGGCAGCTGTTTAGGTAGGTCTGGTCACAATGTTCCTATAAACCTCCAACAAGACAAATATTATTCTCTGTTCTACAACTTTTTATCTCTGTGTGAATGGAAAAGTGTTAAACTTTTAAAGATCAGAACCTTGGGACTATCCTGTATATTTTAGGCTATAGGCAACCTTCTTCATTTGTAGCAAAGGTAATGTGTGTGTGTTAGACGCTCAGTGGTGTCTGACTCTTTGTGAGTCCATGGACTGTAGCCCACCAGGCTTCTCTGTCCATGGAATTCTCCAGGCAAGAATATTGGAGTGGGTTGCTATGCCCTTCTCCAGGGGATCTTCCGGACCCAGGGATTGAACCCAGGTCTCCCACATTGCAGACAAATTCTTTACGGTCTGAGCTACCCAGGAAGCCCCCAAAGCAAAGGTAATAGTAAAAAAAAAAAAAAAAATTAAAATTAAAACAAGCAAACAACAACCCAGATCCTTCTGGAAGATTTTATGGTTAATTCCTAAGTTAATTCTCCTCACAATTGGAGAAAAGTACAACAGCCTCTGCCATCCTAGCCTAGAGCTATGCTCCTGCGGAAGACTGCAGGCTCTGGGTGTGGATGGGTTTCCTTTCTTAAAGGAAAACAAAACAAAACAAATCTTCCCAGACTAGAACATGAAAGCTCTGTGTAGGTGATCTCCAGGAGCACCCCTTTCGAGTTTTCCTCTCTCCTCTGGTACCGTACTCATGGCACCTGGTCCCAGGGTTTACTGCCTGACTTTCTCTGACCCAAACAGTCAGAGCATCCATTTCCATTCTCTGATTCCCTTTGGCCCAACCAAGACAGGCTATAAATTTTAACAGGACTGTCGCCAAAAAGCCTAGGGAGGAACGAAAGGGAACCAAATCCAGGAAATAAAAGACAGCTAGAGCTTCCCAAAATAAGCAGGTTTCAGACATTAGCAATAGAAAACTTGCCTTTTCCCTGACCTTGGAGTCTGCCCAGAGATCACTCCTGGCTCCCTTCCATCTCGCCCACCTGCTGCACCAGAGCAGGATGAGATCTGGACCTGGTTGCACAGGATTTCTGAGAAGGGTGGCAAGGGGCTGAGGTTGCCTGGCAGATTGATAACAGCCCCTGAGGGAAGGTACTGCTTTCCTTGTGTTCATCTTCCCAGCACCAAGCTCACAGCCTGGCACCTCATAGACTCTCAGTAATAACTGCTGGGAAGGAATGAACGATTGATGGAAGGAGGGGGAAGGATTGGGCGTGGGGTCAATACAAAGCCAGTAAAGTGCCCTCTTAGTCCCCAGGCAGGCCCCCATCCCTGGCTCAGCAAGCCCATGCCTTACAGGCTGACTCCATAGGGCAAATTTGCAGCACAATTTTGTTGTTGTTCCATAGCTAAGTTGTGTCCAACTGTTTGCAACCCCATGGACTGCAGCACTCCAGGCTTCCGGGTCCTTCACCATCTCCAGGAGTTTGCTCAAACTCATGTCCATTGAGTCGGTGATGCCAACCAACCACCTCATCCTCTGCCACCTCCTTCTCCTCAGTGAGAAGAGGAGGGAGTGGCAGAGGATGGTAAACAATCCTTATCTCCCCCTTCTCCTGTGGTGGCAACTAATCAGGTGACTTCAAGGAGGAAGTAATTGATATTTCTAGAAAGGGTCCTCCAGGGTGGGTGGGGTGCCATGGCCCAGCTTGGACACTGCCTCCCCCCAGCCCTACCACAAACTCATTGTGTCTAGCTTCCCCCTGAGCCCAAGGGGATGACCCATTAATTAATCTCCTGAGGATCCATCACAACTTTCCCAACCTTTTCTAGACTTTCAGGTTCTAATTCCAACATCTTTTATTCTTTGGCAAACAACCTCAGCTTCTAAGCCAGTCCCTCACTAAGCCCATGAACTTGGTGTCTCACCTTCTTCCCACAGAGCATCAGAGTAATAACTCTTGTGATTAAGTCTGTGCCTCAGATTTCATTCTCTGTAGTCTCCTGCAGAGTCTGATCCTGTCCATATCTCTTTGCATGCCTCACATGCCTGAAATCCTGGGCCTCTCTGAGAGCTTTCTCCTGAGTTCTTCTCCACCCTTTCTGAGATTCAGATTTTAGCTGATTGCTTTTGCTCCCATTCTTTTGGTGAACTAATACAGAGGCACATATTTAAAGAGTTTTCATTACCTTTATGTTGATGATTCTGTCATCAACAAATGTTACTTAAGCACCAACTATGTGCTCAATGCTTTACTAGGTGCTTGGTGCTTGGGGTATATTAGTGAGTAACATCCCTGTTCTCACGTATGTGTGTGCACTCAGTCATGTCCACTCTGTGACGCCATGGACTGTAGCCTGCCAGGCTCTTCTGTCCATGGAATTTTCCAGGCAAGAATACTAGAGTGGGTTGCCATTTCCTACTCCAGGGAATCTTCCTGACCCAGGGATTGAACCTACATCTCTTGCTACTCCTGCATTGGAAGGCAAATTCTTTACCACTGTACTACCTGAGAACCCTGCTGTTATGTTATCACATATAAATATCACAATTGACCTCTGTCGCACTTAATCCAATTTCCTAGCTTTGTTATGGATGTGACATCTCCATATTTATGTCCCACAGCAGCTGAACAGTATTGTGCCCAAGCAGAATTCACCTGTCCCCACTCTAAGCTGGCTCCCTGTCTACACCCATCCCTGTTCTCCCAATCCCAAGATGCTGCAACAACATCCTAACTGGATTCCCTGATGATGGAATGGCTCCTACCCCCGTCTCTTCCAGGTGCTGCCTCCAGACTAGTCTTTCTAATGCACTCCTTCTCAGCCCTGCACCATCACCAGCACTGTCCCCCACAGTCCACAGGATACTGTTACAGAATTACAGACGTGTATCAGTGGGCTTCCCCTGTGACTCAGATGGAAAAGAATCTGCTTGCAATGCGGGAGACCTAGGTTTGATCCCTGGGTTAGGAAGATCCCCTGAAGGGAATGGCAACCTATTCCAGTATTCTGGCTTGGAAAATTCCATGGACAGAGAAACCTGTTGGGCTACAGTCCATGGGATCACAGAGTCTGATATGGCTGAGCGACTGTCACTTCACTTCACCAAAGCTACACTACAACTTGCAATCCTCATGTCACTGGGAGCTTCCAACTCTACCCTTTCAACTTGCAGCCTTAGGGGCACTGACTGACTTGTCCAGGGTTGCAGGTCATTAGTGAAAAGTGGCAGGAACAGGATGAAGATGGTCTAAGTGGAATACCTATTATGAGAGGATTTCCTTCTTCACTGCAATAGGGAAGAGTTGGGGGAAATGATTTTGCAAGGAAAAAAGGGAATACATTAGGTTAGACCTGTTTTTCACAGAGGTATGTATTTAGAGAGTTCATCCAAGAGTAAGTGTAAGTAAAAAGGAATGCTAATATTTGTAAAGTGTTAGAATAGTGTTTGGCAAATAACTAGAGCCATGTTAACTTTTTTTTTTTTTTTAAGAACTAGATCAAATCACTTAAGAATCTCAGGAGGAAAGGAGACTCGGAAACTTCATTTTTTAAATGGTTACTGTTAATGCTAATCACCTGGAGCACATGAAGTTGCTTCTTAATGGACATGAAACAGGCTCAAGCATGAGTGTTCTGTTTAAAGGTTTGTTTTTGTTTCTTACTGATAGCCTCTTTTAATTTCCCAGTGTCATAAGAGCTTCTTTCTGGTTGGAGGGGGAAAGAAGTGTATTCAGCTTTGAGCTGAACACCTCCACCACTTAGCGCTGAGTGGAATGTGTGTGCCCCTTGGCAGCAAACACTGCTTCTACTGAGGATGAGCTGCACTGAGTCATGGGAATCTGTGTGTGACAGAGTCCCTGGTACTTGGGAAAATAATCTCTGATTTGTCTGAATAGCCTACGAAGAGTAACTGAAGTTCTCGAAAGGAGTAGAAGCATTCTAAATGGATACTCTCCAACCAACCAGGTCCTCCAGGTACCCAAGGGAGAACTCATCAGGGTCAGGGGTTTGAAGAGCCTGGGAAGGGTTAACATTAGGGGGACTGGAGACAGCTCAGTGCCCCAAACAGATGGTGTTATATCCAGTCCCATCCTTCTTCAAACAGTGCCCATGGCTATAAACTCCTATTTCTGTGGGAATCTACCTGCAAACCTCTCAGTGTGGCTCATCAGACTCTCGACTCTTGACAGTACAGAGCAGAAAGGTTCTGCTGGATCCAGTACATTCTCTGACCGTGCTGCAGACACTGAACTGCCACTGCTACATTCAAGAAAGTAAGATTCTTCACTCTCCTCCCACCTGCCAAAGCTTGCCCCTCCTCAGGAACCAGCCCGAACCCCAGCTCTGTGGGCCTTTCTGACTCCAGGACACCTGGGCTGGTCTCTCTTCTGAGAACCAGCTTGCCACACATGCCTTAGAGTTACTCTCTGGGAGCTTAGATTTGTGTGACTTGTCTCTCCTATTGCCTTTGGATGCCCTGGAAGCCTGAAATAACTTTTTCCTTTTTATTAGAAAAGTGGGTTTGAAGTCAAGTGGTCCTGATACATGACTACAAGCGATGTGACTTTGGTCAAGCCACCTTTTCTAAGCATGTCTGCATCTGTAAATGGTTGGAAGTTTAGCATAGGATTAAATGAGGTGGAAAAATTCCTGCTTGTGCTAAGTTTCCAAAAAATGAGTTCTGTCTCCGTTTCCCATCTCTGAAACTTGCTAACAGCTCTTTTCCCAAAGCAGGTTCTTCCTGAACATTAGAGCAGTTTGGACCATCATGTGCCAATTCAATCTGTAGAAGTCATTGGATGCCTCACTATCTAAGAGGCCTCAAAGTTGAGGGTGATAACTACCTTGTTTGTCCTTATACTCCTGCTGCACATGGTGCTTTGTACCCAGAGGGTGCTAAGTGAGCCTGTTGGATCCAGAAATTTCTCTAATGCTACTGAAGTTCATGGATTGGAAGAGTTCACACACTTCCCCAACCCCCCTAGCCCAGGGTTCCCCAGCCAAAGGGTGCCTCAGGGCCCCTGGCCTAGTCCAGCCTAAAAAATCCAGCGAGGTGGTCTCCCAGGGAGAGCAGGTTGTGGGGGTGGGCTGGGGTTGGAGGCTGGGGTGTGTGTGTGTGTGTGTGTGTGGTGCTCCTCCAAGGGATGGCAGCTGAGGTTCTGAGGATACAGTGGTCACCTGAGCCCCTGAGGAGAGGACTGACCAGAGCAGAGGAGAATAAAGGCTTTCAGCAGGGGCTCCCAGACTCCTGGTCATGGACCAGTACCTTCTTGACTGGTGGCATTAAAGTACACAATAAATGTAATATGCCTGAATCATCCTGAAACCGTCCCCACCCCTCCACCCCCAACTATAGGAAAATTGTCTTCCATGAAATCAGTGGTCCCTGGTGCCAAGAAGGTTAGGGACCGCTGGCCTAGAGGAGAATGAACCTCACCATCAGGGCCCAGATGCTCAGCACTCCATTCCCCATGACTCATGCACCTGAATGGAGGAAGGAGGGCCAGACATGGATCAGTGGAGCACAGGCCTCAGCAGCACCGAGAGAATGGTGTGTTCCTGCCCAGAACCTCCAAGGGCCACCACTCTGAAAATTAGGGCCTGCCTGTTCCCCTGATCTTGTATTTGAGAAACGCTTCTCATTTTCTAGAAGAAAGCTCTGCCTATTGGACTTAGCATCCTCTGCTAAACCCAGGATACACTCAAGGAAGCAAGAAGCAGAGGCAGCTCAGCTGCTTTATTAAGTCAGTGGAAAAGTAACTATACAGATTTGAGGTGCAAGAAGGGAGACCGGCTGATTGGGCCCCAACCCCTGCGGCCCCACCTCCATGCTAGATAGCTCCAGTCCAGTCCAGTGTCTGAAGCGTGGTCCCCACATGTGTGCATCTGAGCACAAGGCCTATCTGGATGCCCCAGAGCAGCAAGTAAGGGTGCAGCCTCTGTGGAGGGTACGAGATCCCATCCCCAGCAGCTGGGCCTGAGCAGAGGGCCCTAGAAGCGGCCCAGCACAGTGGCCAACAGAGCCATGCGGATGTACATGCCGTTCTCTGCCTGGCGGAAGTAGGCAGCTCGGGGATCTGAGTCCACCTCCACACTGCAAGAGAAGGAAGAGTTACTGCCCCGCCCAAGACAGCCTGAACTGGACTGAGTGCAGGCCCCCGCCCCCATGCCCCCAAGCACAGCCCCAGTCTTGATTCCAGATCACCTGATCTCATTGACACGGGGCATTGGGTGCATCACCACCATCTTCTTCTTGGCCCGGGTCATGATGTGCGGAGTGAGGATGAACTGGCCAAAGCACTGTGGGAAGGGAGGAGCCCCCGTAAGCACCTCAGGGCCGTGGTGGCTACACGGAGCCTGGGCCCCCACCGCCAGTCCCCGGAGGCAGTTATCACAACCGAGGGGCCCAGCCGTCCTGGCTGCTAGTCTGGAATGCCAGCAGCTACACCCTAGGCTGCTCCTCCCCGCTTCGCACTTACTGCTTCATACTCCTGGGTGGAGCCGAAGCGCTCCTTCTGGATGCGAGTCATGTAGAGCACGTCGGTGTCCGGCAGCGCCTCCTCGATGCTCTCAAATTCCTCCTAGACGGTGAGGCCCGGCCCGGGTGAACGTGGTGCCGGCACTGACCGTCCAAGCCAGGTCCCTCCCCACCCCTCCACGGGAGGCCTCCCAGGGCCTGACCTGCTTGGTGCCACGGGAGGCCACGAAGGCCCGCACATCAGGGGGCATGCGCAGGCTAGGGGGCGCCACGTAGCGCAGGCTGACGCGGTACTGGGTGAGCAGGCAGGCCAGCGAATGCACCGTGCGGCCATGCTTCAGGTCGCCCACCATCGTGATCTGCGCAGGGAGCGGGTGGGGGTGGGGGGCAGCCCGTCACCAGGAGGGCCCCAGACTGAGCACTCCCCCACCCCCATTTTGAAGCTTTCAGCCTCAGGACCAGAATGGAGGCCTCCTTGATACAACAGGCCCTGAAATGCAGAAACTGCTTCCCACCTGCCTCCCTCTCCAGACTGTCCCAGGGCAGGCCTCCGAGCCCCGCCTGCACCCTTACTGTCATGCCGTTGACCGTCCCAAGCTCCTCCCGGATGGTGAAGATGTCCAGCAAGGCCTGGGTAGGGTGCTCTCCAACCCCGTCCCCTGCGTTGATCACTGGCCTCCGGCAGTGCTTGGCTGCCAGCTGTGACACGGGGACAAGGAAGGAGAATTCTTTCTTCTGAGTCTCAGGGACCCCCACTCCCCGCCGCAGTCCCCTTCTCCTGGGTCCCCTCACCCATCTGGCCCCACCTGAGCCCTGCAGTTACAGGAAGTGTCTGTGGGCCCCGCCCAGTCGATCCTGCGCTGGCGCAGAGGCCGGCCTCACCTCCACTGCCCCGGGCTGGGGGTGCCGCAGCACGACGACGTCGGCGTAGCAGCTCATGGTCTGCACCGAGTCAGCCAAGGACTCGCCCTTCTGGACGGAGGACGTGGCTTCGGAGAAGCTGAGCACAGCGCCCCCGAGCCGGGCCATGGCTGCTGCAAAGGAGCTGCTGGTCCGCGTGCTCACCTCGTAGAACATGGAGGCCATCACCTTCCCCTGGGAGGCAAGATGCATGTGTGTGTGTATAGCTGTGTCCATTCCGGGGAGCACGTGGGCTGCTGCCTGCTTCATCAATGTGTGCTAGAGGGGTGCCAAGAAAACCCTTCCCCGAAGCCTCCCTGCGACCTGTTGGAGCCCGGGCATCTCCAACAATGTGTTCCTGTGAGCTAAAGGTCTGCCTCCAAAAAGCTACTGTTAAGAGTCTGAATGAGACGTTTGTTCTCTGGGAGAGGAAATACCCAGTTCTCTCCCACAAAGACATCAGTATCAACCAATGGACTGGGTTACTGTGCCCTTGTGCTGGCACTCAGGGCTCACAGGTCAGCTGCATACTGATCAGAAGAGGGCCACCACGGAGGCGGCCTAGAGCAGCAGGACCATCAGTGCAGGGCTTACCTATGGAGGGTGTGGACTCCCATGGGGGAACCCAAGGTGGGGGAGGGAGACCCCTCTGACTACTTATGGAGCCCTGCCCACTGGGCCTGCATCCTCAGCCCACAGCCCTGACCCTGACCTTGAGGATGTCCAGGCTCCGCTCCTTCTGTACCATCATGCGCAGCGTGTGTGCCACGTTGAACAGGTGAGACATCTGAGAAAGATCCCAAGTCAGCTGGAAAGGGTGTGGCCCCCAGGGCTCCTGGCCCCAGCTCTCCAGATCCTCACAGCTCCGGGTGGCCCCCTCCTCCCTCCCCCAGGCACCTGATCCTTGGTGAACTGCTGGACGGACAGGATATGTTGGCCCACTAGTGAGTGCAGCAGGGGTGAGGTCTGGGGGTGCAGCAGGCCAGGGGTCCCCAGGTTCTGGGGTGACGCCTGTCTAGGTACTGGTGGTGGAGGGTAGCAGATGCCATCAAGGGTTCCCATCAGCTCTGCAGAGTGAGGGGCGTGGCAGAAGAGTCTGGTCAGAGGGCTCCTCCTACCCAGGCCAGATCAGAGAGGTCCCCAAAGGTGAGCAAGCGTGTGCTCAGGGCAGTCTCTCACCTGGCTCAGCTGCCTTCCGGGAGGTCTTCTCCTTTGGCTCCTCAGCTACAAACAGGGTGACAAGACAGATGTAAACCTACACCTGGGGTGTGTGAAGAGCCCCGGCTTCCCGGGACTCTGGATCACAGTGTCTGTGTTAAACCAGCTCACACCACGGTAGCGGCAGGAGGTTAGCTGAGGGCAAGGGTGGCAGCCCTGGGCACGGACCCATGATTTCCCACGGGAGCTGTTGGGTGTGATCAGCAGTGCCCTCCCGGGACCCTCCCAGCTAGCAAAGGGATCCTAGGCAAGGGGGGCGGCCAGGCCCACAGCAACCGACAACCTGGATTTTACCCCACGCTCTGCTGCCCCATGGGGTCCCAGCTCCTGGGCGGAGGAACACAGCTGCCCATGACAAAAAAGGGCCTGTGAGAAGAGGCTGAGGGATGCCTACCTCACACTGGGTGGGCTGATTTAGGCACAGGGGGGCACAGGGGGTCAGATGAGGATTGGGGCAGTAGGAAGGATAAGGGAAATGGACAGAGGGACTGGAATAGCTCTGAGGCCAAAGAGCCCCCAAACTCGGGCCACCTGGGACACTATGGGGAAGAGGAACCTATCCCTACACGTGTCTAGGTTCAGGCGGCCCCACCCTCTGAGTCACAGGATCTTTCTCTTACCTGGCAAACCTGGGTCGGAGGCTCGGTGGATCCGGGGAGGTAGGTGGAAGCGGCCATCGGGGAGTGCTGGGCCGCTCCGGCGGGGCCTCTCCGGGGTCTGGAGAGACAACACCAGGTGGTGACATGACCCTCCTCAAGTTCAGTCCCTCAAGAAAAGCCAAACTGCCTCCTGTCCACTCCATCATGTCCCCTCAACCTGCTCTCTCACTGAGCTGCCCCCAGTGGGGGTGGGCCAATGGCCTTTTCGAGATTTCTCTCTGGTTGGGTTAATGGATTAGTATTTCCCGCAGGAAGCCTCCTAAATTGAGAGTTAACTTGCAGTAGACAGGGTAGGTGGTGAGGATTTTAACTGTTAAGTGATGAACCTTCCATTGCCCCTGAACCACCAATTAAAACGTTTGTGCTGTTTATAACTGCCCCTGACTATACCCCCATGCCCACCACCCAGCCCTGAAAATTACCGTGGTTAGCTCACTGGCAGCCGGGGCCGAGGGCGTGAGCTGCGGAACAGCACCCTGTGGCCACTTGCGGACGTCCTGTCCGTAGCCCGGTGGCACCAGCACCTGTGGACAGAAGGCAGGGAGGACAAGTGAGCCAGGCAGGCAAGAGGTGGAAGCTGACAAGCAGAAAAGATGCCCCGGGGACCTGTGCCTGGAGGGGTAGTGGGACCATGCAGACCTGCTGGGGTGGGAAGAGAACGGCACCCAGTAGGTCACGACTGCCCAGGCCTGGGCCACACACGTACCTGCCCGTCAATATAGGCCACCTCCCCGCGCAGGACCACACGGCGGACAGTGCCCTTCACCTTCTGCCCTTCAAAGGGTGTCCAGTGGGCCTTGGAGAAGGGCATGTGGCTGGGGACTGTCCATTCGTGCTCCAGATCCACCTGCCAGAGTCATGGGTCATGCTGGACACGGGCGCCATGTGCACCCTCTCCCAGGACTGGAGATGCCCACCCAACCCCTGGCCCCACCCCTCCACATAGATGTCCTCCTGAGGGGGGTCAGAAGAGCCCTGCCCGTCCCCAGCCCCACCCCACACCTCCACATAGGTGTCCTCCTGCGGGGGCAGGTGGAAGATGCGCCGAGGGTTGTGGTGCAGTCGCTGCAGCACGTCGTCCAGGCTGAGCCGGCCCTCGCTCACTGCCGTCAGCAGCAGGGGCAGCATGGTCTCCAGCCCTGGGAAGCCGGGGGGAGGCCGGGGCCCACACTTCTCCTCCACAGTGTGGGGGGCTGGGGGAGAGAGCACCACCCTCAGAACAGTGGCCTCCACGCCTGGGGAGTCACACACGCCACCAGGAAGGGCCTCGCTACCAACCCTGACTCTAGCTTTTCCTGGGAACCTGAAGACAGGGAAGCTGGGACTGCTGCCATCTTCAGGGCGCACACCTTCCACCCAGATTCTCTCATTTACTGTTTCCTTGTTTGCTCATTCGTTCTCTCAGTAAATACCTATCAAGCGCCTATGACAGACCAGGAAATTGGTTGGAGTCCCACCCAGACCAAGCCCAGGCACCATGGAGCCCAAGGTCCTGACCCAGATCCCCTGGGCCAGGGGGTACGTCCCGGGCCCTCTCACCATGGTCGGAGGCAAAGCAGTCAATGACGGCCATGTTCTCCCACAGGGCTTCTACGTCTTCCCGGGAGCCAAGCTCGGGCCGAACCTCCCCTTTCCCGGGCCCCAGACGCTCCAGGTCATCACGGCTCAGGAACAGATGGTGGGGTGCCACCTCACAGGTCACCGGCAGCCCCTGCGCCTTTGCCGCTTTAATCAGCAGGATCTGGGGGAGAGCAGGGAGACCTCGAGGAGGGGAGCGTCCCTCAAGGCCCTGACCTGCACAGTCCCCACAGCCAACCTCCCCTCCTAGAAAGTCATGGGGCAGGCATGCTGAGCCGCCCCTGCCCCCAAGGACCATCCTGATCACCTGGAGTCACTGGGAAAGCCACTGGGGCGCCTCTGGGGCTCTCACCTCCTCCTTCCGTGCCACGTGACAGATGTGCACCGAGCGCTGGGTCAGCTGGGCCACCATGAGGATGGCTGCGACACTCTGCCGCTCAGCGTGGGCCACGATGGGGAGGTGGGAGGGCCATGTCTCGAAGTGCTGGGGACAGGAAGAAGGTTCCAGGACCCTGCAGTGCCCGAGCCCTTGCGGGGCTCCTGACTCGCACTGCCGAAGCCTGCTGTGAGGGGGCCCTCAAACCAGGGGTACTGGCTGGCTGGCCCCTCCCCCACCCACCCCCTACCTCCATCCACTGGACCACACTGTCCAGCCGCAGTTCAGAGAAGGTCTCGTTGAGGTAGAGCTTCAGCCCCGCAGCAGACCCAGCCACGGTGCCCAGGGTCCCTGCATTTTCTGATGAGGCTCCGAGGAATAAGGCATAGTCACAGCGGGCGCCGGCCTCTGCCAGCTGGAAGGGATACATTCGAGATAGGGCCCATCGGCACCTTTGCCAGTCTGGCTCCCATGGCCTGGCCCCTGGGGAGGGGGTAGAAGGAGCAGGGTACAGGGAGGTGGGGGATGTGGGTCACCAGGAAGCAGGACTGGGGCTCACCTTCTGCGCCAAGGCCAGGGCAGGGGCGTCGGTGATGGGGGGCCGGGTATTAGGCATGGCACACACCATGGTGACACCCCCGGCCAGGGCAGCAGCTGTGCCCGAGGCAAAGTCCTCCTTGTGTGTCCCCCCTGGTTCCCGCAGGTGCACATGGACGTCGATCAGTCCTGGGAGAACACACAGGCAGCAAGTTGGAGGGAGAGTCAGAGACTGAAGGGCATCAAGGTAGGAAAACAAGCAGCGACTGACACCAGTGAGAGGTGGAGAAGCTCTCAGTCAGGGGCATCGTGGATGGAGAATAAAGAGCTCAGAGTGAGGAAGATTCTGGGCCCTTCCCACTCTGAACAGTCCAGGGTGGAGTGGGCCCCATGGCTGTCCTTCACCGCAGCCCCTACTGGTGTCCAGGAGCCAGGTTCTCTCCTGAGATGCACTTACCAGGTAGCCGCACAAGCTTCTGGGAGGTCATGCAGTCAACGTGCACCTTCAAAGGAGGGGCTGGTCCAATCTGTCCCAGTGCCTACAGGTGAAAAATCAGGGTCAGCAAAGATTGAAGGGCAGCCTGGGAGCTGCAGATGGGGCTTGGGTTTTCCCATAAACCAGGCTTCTGCCTCTCTACATCTATCTTCTCTGTTTGCAGCCACAAAGCTTGATGACTAGCGAGGCCGCTCCATGCAGAGATTCCCCAGCCCCAGAGCATGCTCACTTCTGCCTCCTCCCTTGCTGACACTGGCTGCCCCAGTCCCAGTGCCCGGGGTCTCAGTTACCTCCACAAACAGTTTGGTGCACTTGATATCAATGATGAGGGGTACGGAGAAGTCAGCAGCCAGGCGCCGCGTGCGGTAGCCCTTGGTGACAAAGGAAGAAAGACGCCGGCCCCCGGCCCCACGCATAGACAGGTTAATCACTAGCTCAAAGTTTTTCTCAGCGAGCTGCTCCAAGATGCTTCGCTGTGGTGGGCACTCTCCATCCACTGCCTCTTCAAAATGCCAGTCCACAGCCGTCACCTGTGGCCCAGAGATAAGACCAGAGCAACCTAAGCCTGGTAGGGGGCCAGGGGGCCAGCCTGAAGGCAGGGGGAGGTGGCCCAGGAGCCCATGAGGAAGAAACGGAGGACCCACAGGAGGGGGACCAGGCCATTTCACTTTGCTGCAGGCAAAGCATTTTTCTTGACTGGAAAATCTCTACATTATGGTTACCAAGGATTCTGCAATATGGAGCTCCCACAATACACAGAGAGAGAATTATGGAAGGAAATATGCCAGAATGTTAACAGTGGTGGAGAGATCACGAGGGATTTTTTTCTCTCGTTTTCTGTATACTCTACTGTTCTACGTGGAACAGATGATTCATTTTACAATGATATGGAAAGCAGGGAAACAGGGAGAGAATCCCATGTACTCTCACATCTCAGGGTGGGCAGTGGCAGGGTTGGGTGGGAGGGGGAGGGGGCACCCCATACCTTGACGCCATGCTCTGTGTAGAAGTCAGCGGTGCCCAGGCTGGCGTAGAGGCTGTAGCCCAGGCTCTCCAGCAGCCTCACAGTTGGGAGCAACTCACTTTTGTTCTGAAGAAGGGAGGATGAGGTTGTGTTTCTCCTGTCTTCCACTTCAAGTTAGCCCTGGCCCAGGGAACCATGGCCATCTGTACCTGCCCCCTCTGACCTCTTCAGGGCCCACCCTACCCTCCACCCTACCCTCCACCCTACCACCCCCCGTGTGGGTTCTTACCTTATAGCTGCCAATGGTCAGCAAAATGTTCTTCTTGGGGATCTTAAAACCAGTGCTGAGCATGGCCTTAAGGTAGGCCTCGCAGCGGCTCTCCCCAAAGCCAGCCACTTCCCCGGTACTGGTCATCTCCACACCCAGCACCACGTCAGCCCCCGCCAGGCGGGAGAATGAGAACTGGGGCACCTGAGGGAGCATGAGGTGAGAGCAGCCCACATCCCTGCACCAGGAGGGGTGGCAATGATCCCCTCTCTTGGCCTTCTCCAGACAGGGCGAGCCTTCCCCAGACAGGGTGAGCCTTCCCTGTGCTGCCCTACATGAACCCGCCAATCGTTGGCTACTTCTCAAACATGCTTGCACTTCCCTTGGCCTCCACGAGGCTACTCCCTGGCCTTGGAATATTCCTCAACAAGCTCGGCAAATCTCAAATCTTGACTATACTCCAAGGCTCAGTCCAAACACCACCTCTTTTCTTGAACCTTCCCCGGTCACCCTCTATGGAAGTGGCACCTCCTTGAGCATTTCGTTTTGGTCTCTACTCTGCAGGTTTATCACACGCTACTCTAGAAACAAGCTGTTTGGGACCCAACTTCTCTTGCCTCCCATCACTAGAGTGGACGCTCCTCAGGGAGGAGGGCCATCTTATTGCCCTGACCACCCAGCAAGGCCTTGCCCACAGGAGGTGCTCGCTTTATACGGCAATGGACACACAGCTCAGGCAGCAGGTGAACTCCCTCCTATCTGCCTCCCTGCTGACTGCTAACCTGGGGCTTCAGTCTTCCTTACCTTCACCCCCACAACTCCAGAGCCAGTCATGAGTCCCACAGGCTCCACTTCTTCCCCCATGATGACCCGTGTCGCCAAGGCTACTAGGTCCACACCTAGTGTCTTGGAGACGAAGGGGAAGGAGCGAGACACACGCACGTTGCATTCAATGACTTTCAGCTGGTCGTCCTGGGCAGACAGATTGATCAGGCCTTCCGCAAGTGGGCTTATGACACCACCCCACTGAATCGGGTCTTCCCCTCACTCATCGTTCTGTGGATCATCAACCCAGGACAGGGGGCAGGTTGACTGTCATAAATATTGCGGGCCTGAGATGTGACCCCACCCCTCCAGCTCTCCTCCCCCTATGAGGGTTCCCCAGCACAGTGGCCAGCACAGAACAAAAAGGCGCCACAGTCCTCGGGTCCCTTTCTGTAGCCCCCTCTCACTACCTTGGCAATGAGCTGCAGATTGAAGGGTCCTGTGACCTGCAGCTCCTGGCCCACGGCATGCACAATGGCTTTGATCCGCTCCAGAGTTTTGGCAGTGATGTCCTGTGGTGGGGTCACCAGTGTGGCATCACCTGAATGCACACCTGCGTTCTCCACATGTTCAGAGATGGCGATAGCTGCCACCACACCATCACAAGCCACAGCATCCACGTCAATCTCCTAGTGGGGCAAGGTGCACAGGGCAAGATGGTGAACAGCAAGGGCCATTTCCTTCTCTCACTTGCCCCTGCAGGAAGCTTCCCTGCTTTTAAGAGCCCTGGCACAACCCGTCCTTCCCAGATCAGAGACAGGGGAGTTGCCTCCGTGGCTGAAAAGACTGCTTTCAGAGACTCATCTGCAGCCTCCCACCTTGGCCTCCTGGATGAACTTGGAGATGACCACAGGGTGCTCCTTGGAGACAGCTGCTGCACTGCTCAAGAAGCGCTCCAAGTCCCCATCGGTGTAGGCCACGTTCATAGCAGCACCGCTCAGCACATAGGAGGGGCGCACGACACAGGGGTACCCCACGGTCTGGCAGAACTGGCGAGCAGACTAAGGGCACAGGGAGCTTAGCTGTGTTGCACGCACTCACCCATGATGCCATCTGGCCTCCAGCCCCCACCCAGGCCTCAGCCCACCTCTAAGTCACTGAGCTCCCTCCACTGAGGCTGGCTGATACCAATGGTGTCGAGGAGCCGGGAGAACTTAAAACGGTTCTCAGCTGAGTCAATGGCTTCTGGGGAGGTGCCCAGAACCCGACACTGCTGCCGATGCAAAGCCATGGCCATGTTGTTGGGCAGCTGCCCGCCCATGGACAGGATCACACCTTCAGGGTTCTCCAGCTCATAGATGTCCATCACCACCTGCAGTAAAGGAGGAGAAACAGGTGGTGGTTAACAGATAGGGTCAGGGGCCTGAGCCTTCTTGCTCACTGCCCTTCATTCTTCACCCAAACCTCCTCAAACCTCACAAGTTCCAAAGAGTCTGAGGTTTGCCAGCCACTCCTACCTGACGGGCCACCCAGGCTCACAGGCAGCCTTAACCCGTCTCACCTCAAAAGAGATTTCATCAAAGTAGAGTCGGTCACACATGTCGTAGTCGGTGCTGACTGTCTCTGGGTTGTAGTTCACCATGATGGTCTTATACCCCATCTGCAATAGGAGGGGAAGGATATTCAGCAATCAGGTAGGTGGACAGCATGAGGAAAGGAAGCCCAAGTCCCTACTTCAGAGAATACTGCCTTGGCTGTCTCTGAAATTGCTGTACAGGACGCCTGCCTCGGGAGGGAAGGTACTGGAAAAGTAGACACGGAGTTCTGGAGAGGAACCACATGTAGGGCACAGGACGGCCTAAGGGACCCCCAACCCCATTAAAACCCTATGATAGATGTGAGGCGCAGCAATGAATAGAAAGTGCCAGGATCAAGTATGGGTGGAAGGCGGCTGCGGAAGCTGATCAGTACAGCAGAGGGAACCATATGAAAGACGGGCTTGGAGACCTTTCGGAGCTGCTGGATGCAGCCCACAGCACACCAGTCAAACTCGACGCTGGAGCCGATACGGTAGACGCCAGAGCCAAGGACCAGGACATGAGGTGTTCGAAAGCTGAGGTCATGGGTGGTGCCCCAGTATGTCAGGTACAAGTAATTTGTCTGGGCCGGCCACTCAGCTGCAACTGTGTCAATTTGCTTCACTGCTGGGCAGATCCCTAGTTCCTGACGCAGCTTGCGAACAGCCAGCTCTGTGCTAAAGGAGAAGGGTCAAAAATATAGACCATGGGAGTGGGGAATGGCCCCAGCAGAGGGCAGAGATCCAAGAGAGGGATCAGAGAGGAAAATCCCAGGGATGAAGGGCAATGGCCTCCAACACCCCCCCTCCACACTTTTCCTCCTGAGGGCCCCTCAGGAGTACAAAGGTTCTCTGCTCCAGGTTCTCAGCCTGAGGTCCTCCCACCATCCCTGACCTGAGGACCGCGAGGGCAATCTGCTTGTCTGAGAAGCCAAGGCGCTTGGCCTGATGCAGCAGGTCTGGGGGCAAAGGTTGTCCACGATGTTGCTCCAGCAGCTGGGTGTGTGCTATGATCCGCTTCATCCGGTGCAAGAACCAGCGGTCGATGCGAGTGAGTTCATAAAGGCGATCCACTGAGTAGCCAGCCCACAGGGCTGCTGCCACCACGAAGATGCGCTTGTCTGTTGGAGTCTCCAACTCCTAATGGGGAGAGGGCAGACAAGCTAAGCTTCAGTTTCCTCACCTATAGAAACAAGTCTAATGATACATCCCCATAATAAAGAGAAATGAAACCACAGAATTCTCAGTAAAGTGAAAACACAGCAAAGTCCACTAGTGACTGGTGCTAGTATTACTGGTAACAAGCTTGGGGGCTGGGGACACAGAGAAGAAGCAGGGTACATTTTGAGTGCTGTCACGGGTAGGGGAGCCACTTACCATATCACTGACGGGCTTGACCGTGTGATCAAAGCCCACGCAGTTCTCATCCACCATGCGTAGAGCCTTCTGGAAGGCCTCCTCAAAAGAACGCCCAATGCCCATGACTTCACCTGGAGGAATATGATGTGAGGATTGAGGGCCAGGGGGCACTGATGATGCCCAGAATGTTGGTAGTTCTAGCAAAATTGTTGTCAAATCTCTGGGAGGTTCTCAAGCCCACAGTGGTGTTTCATTGAGAATCTTACACTTGCAGGTTTTTCTCCCTACCATTTTCATGTGGATACTGGAACAATCACAGAGGCCCAATCGCTGATGGTTATCCATTTATTTGGTTTCCTTTATTCACATTGTGATGATGTAATCTGGGATCTGGCTCATCCTTTAAAACTTTTTAAAAGTCTGGGTAGTAAGATGATCCCATTACTCTTTGAATCCACTCAGGGTTAATCATATTTCCAACTACCACTCTAGAGTACTTCTTCCAAATGTTTTATACAAGATTATAGTTTACATAAACATTTATCCTGCTTTTCCCCTCATTGTGAGCTTTTCCCACATTAGTGTGTGACTTTGTTACCAGCAGTTTAACTCTTGTGTGATTTACCATAAAGTGACTGCTCACTCACTGAAGGACATTTAGCTTTGAAGTGTTCATCGCTGTAAATAAGGTGGTAATGCTGTCTGGGATTTAGTTTATCTCCTGAGGATATATTTTCAGAAGTGCATAGGCAATACGCAAGGTAAGTTTTCTGGCCCTTGATAAATATTAATTGCTTTGTAGAAGTTTGTGCTTTATAATACAAAGTATTGGGTTGGCCAAAATGTTTGTTTAGCGTTTTCCATAAGCTATTATAAAAATGCTGAATGAAGCTTTTGGCCAACCCAATATAAATTTAACCAATCTTTTAAGAAGAGTGTATAATCATTTAAAACAACTTTTGCCAACAAGTAAAAATAATTCTCTCATTTTAACTAGATTTCTTCTAACTACTATTAAGAGGAAACTTCCCCCCTACACCCAGGCCTGCTTATTGATTTCCTCATCAATAAAGTTTGTTCCTGTCCTCTGACAATTTACCCTAGAGTCTTCAAATATCTCTTACCAAATGTATTTTTCTATTTACAATTCTAATATGTTTCTTTAAAAAAATTTTCAAAAACATCAAGCTGGTACTGGTAGTGTTAAGGAAGAGGATGAGCAATTTTGTTCAATTTCTTTGTAATGTGGTTATATTATAAAAGTTTTTACCCTGGGTAAAAGAGAAACCCAATACACTCACATGCAAGCCTAGAAAAATCCTAGAATCATATAAATCCCCAAATTAATGTCTGTGTGATAAGATTATAGGTGATTTCTTTGGTAAAACTACCTTTTCTAATTTCTCAATGATTCACGCATCTTACTTGTATAATAAAAGTTACAAAAAGTTATGAAAGAAGATCAAATTACAAGAATACTCAGATGTAAAATACTTAAATCTCTCATCTAGGAATCAATCTTTTTGATTGTCCTATTTTCAATCCACTTCTCTTAGCTACAATTTATGGCTTCGTTCCCATGTTTATTATAATTTTCACATAACAGAAATTCATCTCCAGAAGGAACAACTTGGCAGTTTTGTAAGATTTCTAAAAATCAAGTAATATCTGAGCTTAGACTTACAAGTTTAAAGGCTACTATTGCTGTTAATGGAAATTTGGAGCACAGTAAAAAGCTATTATCCTTAGCTGGTAGCAGCTTGGTACGTGCACATGCTTGTTTTAGTAGAAATGTTGTGGAGGACAAACTAAGGGAACTTAAAGAAAGGGTCACTGTAAGGAAGCGTACTAACTCAATTACAGCATTCTTAACACTGCCGAGAGGCTGACCATCATATCCATTCATTACTAATTGTCTCTGTTTCTATGAAATTTCTCTTACATCCTGCTCTGATCTTAAACATTGTATTGAAAAACATTTGAGGGATTTCCCCAGTGGTCCAGTAGTTAAGACTCCATGCTCCCAATGCAGGGGGCCTTGGTTTGACCCCTGGTCAGGGAACTAGAGATCCCATGTGATGCAACAGAGTTTGCATGCTACAACTAAAGAAAGACCCTGCATGCTGCAACTAAGACCCAGCACCATCAGATCAATTAATTATTATTATTTTTTTAAATTTAATTTAGTGACCATGGCAGGAAGTGCCCAGAGGAGATACACTTGGCATGGCTGCCACTGACTTGGCCTTAGAAGAGTTCACAGTAAACAGCAGTCATTTCCTTGAAACATCGATATTTAAAAAGCATGGAGAACAAATTGTCACTGGCCTTAACAGCCTGGGGATGAGGCCAAAGGCAAAATGCTATGAAACACTGTGAGTGGAGTTTCATTGAACTGGTCTCACCCATGACAGGTAACACAGTGTAACAGAGGAACATGCAACTAGCAATAGATCCAGTTTTCAGCTCTTGGCTCTGCCCTCTACTCAGCCAGACACTTTCCTTCTGTAGGTACCTGCTTACTCATTTGTAACACAAGAATTAAGAGTCTGATGGCTATCACCCCATTCCAAGATTTCTGACATGCCATCTGGGGAGTGGAGGCAGCGTGTGTATGGATTTCCAGATGCCTTGGATCCTCGCCCCTGGGGAGAACCGCTGTCTTAGTTGGAAATGTCCCTATTAGTTCTGAGAAACCGCTCACAAGAAGCTGCTCATACAAGAGCTGAAAGGACATGCCAGGGAGCTGACTCTATGACAGTCTAGGTTCTTGGGACGTGTGGGACCCTGTGAGGTGATCTGGGGAGGGGTCTCTTGGGATGTGTCTCTCACCCACGCTCTTCATGCAGCTCCCAATCTTTGTGCTGACGCGGAGGAACTTGCTGAGGTCCCAGCGAGGAATCTTCACCACACAGTAATCCAGACTGGGTTCAAAGGCTGCTGTTCCGCCTGTCACCGAATTCCTGAGGGCCATCAGATGGGGTTGCCAGGAGGACAGAGCAGGAGATGTAAATGGTGAGCTTGCAGAGAGCGTTCTCCTACCCACACCCAGGCCAATGTCCTTTTCCTATTCCTTGTCCCATAAACGTTTTTATTTTTTCCAACTCCCACGATCTCACCCCCACCCCCCACCCCATCTCTTCCCAATGCCTGTACCTGAGTTCTGGCAGAGGGATGCCTAAAGCCAGCTTGGCTGCCACATAGGCCAGTGGGTAGCCTGTGGCCTTACTGGCTAGGGCAGAGCTGCGAGAGAGCCTGGCATTCACTTCAATGATGTAGTACTGCAAAGCCAAAGAACAAAGACAGAGTGACTAGATAACTGGCCTAGCAGGCCTCAGAAAGGAGAGGTCTCAGAAAGGCAGGACAATAAAGCCCCAATCCTATCAAAAATAATCCTAGCTTCTGCTCCAGGGTCTGGAGGGTTAAAAGGCTTCTTGGCCTAGAGGCCCCCAAATTACAGATGGTGCTCCAGCAGCTAGAGTATCAGCCCCACGGCCTGGAGTCTCACCTGCTCAGACTCAGGGTTCAGGGCGTACTGCACGTTGCACTCCCCGACGATTCCGAGGTGCTGAGTCACCTTGATGGCTGTCTGCCTCAGTAGCTGGTACTCCCTGTCATTTAGCGTCTGGCTTGGAGCCACCACGATGGACTCCCCGGTGTGGATACCCAGCGGGTCTAGGTTCTCCATGTTACACACCTGTGAAGGGAGGGGCCCATGAGGTCACTGCCATAGGGAGTAAGGAGGGGCAGGAGGCTGCATCCCAGTGTCCTGTTGCCTCTGGAGACGCGCTCATCCTGGGTGTGAGGACACCGAACTCTCAAAGACCTCAGCCCTGCCAGGGCTCTTACAACAGCTCACGCTGCCTTACACGACTGCCTCTCCCCCATCACTCACCGTGACACAGTTGCCATAGGCGTCTCTCACCACCTCATACTCAATCTCCTTCCATCCTTTCAGGGACTTGTCTACCAGCACTTGGCTGGTATGGGCAAAAGCTGGGGCCACGAGAGCAGACAGCTCCTCTTTGTTAGAGGCAAAGCCAGAGCCCAAGCCACCCAAGGCATAGGCTGCGCGCACCAGCACAGGGTACCCCAGTCTCTCAGCAGCTGCCTGGGCCTGCAATGAGCACAGATGAATAAACAGATTAGGTCTTGACTGCGTGTTGTGCAGAGGGCTCCTGGGCCCAGAGAAAATATGCTGTCAAGGAAACGCCGCCTGTCTACCCCCACCAGCCCTTGAACCTGCTCAAGAGAATTCGCTGCCTCGCTGGGGGCCACGTGCTCTCCGATCTCTGCCATCCTGGAGGCGAAGGCACGCCGATCCTCAGTCAACTCAATGGTCTCCACAGGTGTGCCCAGGACCCGGACTCCGTACCGAGCGAGCACCCCAGCCTTGGTCAGCTCCACACCACAGTTCAGAGCTGTTTGGCCCCCAAAAGTCAGTAACACACCATCTGGGCGCTCATTACGTATCACCTGGGGGAGGAGGGAGGAGTAACAGGCATTGAGACCCTGGGGTTAGGGAGCGGATCACAGAATTGACACAGGATCGCCTGGCCCATGTGGATCCTCTCTGCAGTCCAGCCTCGCCTGAGTCATACCTGGGTTACGTAGTGAGGTGTTATGGGGAGGAAATAGACCTTGTCTGCCAGCCCCTGTGAGGTCTGCACGGTAGCGATGTTAGGGTTGATCAGCAATGTCTGAATGTTTTCCTCCTTCAGGGCCTTGATCGCCTAAGGGGATAAAGGTGGCATATCAGCCTTGACTACAGAAGCAAGACTTTTGGTCTCAGACCAGCATTTCTCTTCCTCTTCTCCCTTTCCTGGGCTTTCAGTCTCTAATAACTCACTTCTCACCTTTCTGTGTATTCCCCAGTTCGCTTGGGTCACTTCTTCCCTACAACCAGTGTTCATGCCTAAGCCCTATTCATCCTGAAGGCCACACACCCAGAGAGGCAGCAATGGACGCACTTTACCTGAGAGCCTGAGTAGTCAAACTCGCCGGCCTGGCCGATGGAGAGGCCCCCTGAGCCCAGAATCAGAACCTTTCGTGGTGCTGTAAGCCCAGAGCCTGGGGTGGGAATCCCAGGGAGACAGAGGCGCTCAGCCAGCCGCTCTCGAACTATGGAGGCAAAGAAAGACAATACATTAGAGTTGAACAAGACCTGAGAGATCATCTAGATTAACCCCTCACTTTATGGAAGAAACCAGAACAAGTCATGCCTCTAATGAGTGGCAGAGGCAGGACCAGAAACCCAGACTTGTGACTCTGGAGTTCCTTTGAATGGAAGAAGCATGAATGAACCACTTTGGCTTGGTTGCCTTCCTACCCCTCCCGCCTAACCTCCCAACACCTCTCAGATTCCTGAGGCACATTCATCTTATGCCTACCCTGGAGCCTGTTCTTAGAGCCCCACCCTATATCTACTCAAGTGCTTACCTGTCTGGCCCCCAGGGTTCCCAGCTGTAGCTTCTTTCACAGTTTCCAGAAAAATGTCAAAAAGAAGTTCCATATCTGAAGGGCCAGCTTGATGCTCTGGGTGAAACTGGACACTGTTGAAGAGAGGGGATCGTGAAAACTGCCATTGTCACTGGTGGTCTCAAAGGTGGGTAGTGGGAAGGCTGACTGGGGCCCACTGCTGTGATTTCTTTTTTGATCTTCAAGTCTCAGTGGGCTTCAGAACTGCAGAGATCCAGGCATTGTGCCAGAACCACGTGGGCTCACCTGAAGAAGGGCAGGCTCTCATGTACGATGCCTTCGTTGGAGTGATCATTGGCATTGGTGAAGAGAGGAAGCCAGCTTGCTGGCAGTGAGTCTGTTTCCACAGCAAATCCATGGTTCTGGGATGTTAGAAAGCAGCGCCCGGAGCCCACCAGCAAGCATGGCTGGTTATGGCCTCGGTTCCCGTATCTGGAGGCAGAAACATCCTGAGTCACAGGCCCCTCTCACCCTCCCTTCACTCCTGCACCAAACCCAGCTCTGGCTGATCTCATGATTCTCACCAGCCCCCAGTCCAATTTCAACACTAATAAACACCAACTCTATTCTATTCTCATTCCCAAGACTCCCCATCCCTTGTGTCCCCACCTCATCTTGTAAGTCTTGGCCCCAATGGCTAAGGCCAACAGCTGGTGTCCCAGACAGATCCCGAAGATAGGTCGGGGGTTTGGTTCAGATAAAACACGGTTCAGTGTGGATACCAAGCTGGGATAGGAGGCAGGGTCACCAGGGCCATTACTCAGGAAGAGACCCTCATACTCTGGAGTGGGCAGAAAAGATGATATTAAAATCCATAATTCAACTAGAGAGACACACCATCAGAGCAAAAGCCCTTTTCTCCCCCTTCTTCTCTGGAACTCACGTTGACTTTCAGCAGCTGGACCGAGGGCCAGATCTTCCACCCATGCTGCTTGCCTGAGGTCTTCGTACAGACCCAAGCTACTCACCTTGACTGTCTAACGCGTGGTCCCAGGGTACCACAGTGACCTCTGCCCCACGCTGGCACAAGCATCGGACCTGATTGTACTTGAGGCCACAGTCCAAAGCAAGGATCCGAGGGGTACCCCCTGCATTGAATACCCGTGGAACCTGAGGAGTAAATGGTTGACAGCTGTGAACAGTAGGTATAATATGCACACAACCTGTACTCTAGAGGCCTTTTCCAGTTCTCCCTCAAGTGTTTACAACCAGTCTAGACACAGTGTAACTACTGTGCTTAGCATGAAACACTCTTCCACTCTATCTCTATACCTTAGTGGAGACCTCCGGCACCAGCGGGCGGGCATTGGGGTCCAAGAAGGGCAGGGTTGAAGGTTCTGTCCCATCCTGGACCAACTTGCCCAGCAGAGACCCTTGCTCTCGCAGCTTCTTAGTCAGCTCCCGAGTGTCCACTCCTGTTGAAACAGCAGACTCTGAGAGATCACTTCCCCAGTGCAGTCATGCAGGAAGTTAAGACTTCAATTCTAGAGCCTGAGTCACCCACAGCTGTCCTCTGGGCATCAAAATCCTGGGCTGTCCTTCCAGAACGACCCCACCATGAAGTATTCTTGCCTCCAAGTATCACATTTGAATTGAACCACCACCCCAGATTTGTTTACAGAAGGTAATACCAAGGGACAAAAGAGCATGCTAAATGACAATACAGGAATATTATCAAACAGGTTAAAAAAAAAAAATTTAGAAAACTGGAAAAATTTTAAACACTCCCTGGATATTTGATATTAAGGAATTACTGTTAATTTTTTAAAGGTATGGCAGTGTTATTGTCATCATGTTTTTACAAGGGGTTCTTTTTTCATAGATATTGAGCTCTCGGAAGATGAAACAATATCATATCTGAGATTTGCTCCAAAATAATCCAGAAGTTGTAGTAGTGGTGATGAAATAAGTTTAGCCCTCAATTGAGGAAACTGGGGATTCATTATCTTATTCTCTCCTTTTGCACGCTTAAAATTTCCCATCTGAGTGAGAGCTCAGTTCCTTCCCCCAGTCTAAACCTTTCAAATCAGGTATATTCTATCACAAGCCTGGACTCAAGTCCCAAGGGTCCACAGAGAACTTCTCTTAATCCTTTCCACCTGGGTACCTATGTTCCCCCAGACACAGCAATGCCTGCACCATACCTTGCAGGCCGGGTATGCCATGCCGTTGCAGCCACTCGTGCAGAGTGCAGGTGGCACTCCAGTGGCTGGGCGTGGGACAGCACTCTCCCACCACCAGTCCTGCCACGTGGATCCCCGAGGATTCAAACCACTGTCGATGGAAGGAGGAGACGGTGAGGAGCCCAGGGCCACATAACTCCCCGAGCCATCTTTTCCCATTGGAGGGCCATGGACCCTGTACTTCAGCCACAGTGAATGACCTGTCATTCCTTTAACAAGCCAAGTACCTCATGCTTCTGCCTTTTATCACCAATGCTGCCTCCCACGTGAAACACTGAACACATGGGCCTGGGGGGCCTGATGGCACTGATATGACAGTGATAACTGAAAGGACATTTTCCTTTTCCCTCCCTTTTTTTAAATCTCCTTTTCCATGAAGTCACCCCTATTCTCACCTACTGCAGCTGTGCCTCCTTAGAATTCATCTAAGTTCACTGTTACTTCCACTTGTCTTGCTATTTACATTGTATTACCAATGTGTTCATTTTTCTTCATCAGAGAATTCTGAACTCAAGAGCAAGATACCTGACATGTGATAGTAGTTAATGAAGTTTACAGAGGGCCCACTTCACGCCAGGTATTATAACAGATGCTGGGGGGCAAGCATGAGCACGAATAGACAAGGTCTTGTCTTCAGGATGTTAATTTGCTACTCAGGGAAGCAGAAAATTAAGGTAGTGTAGATACCAAGATCATATTCTCAGAGTGTGATAAAAACAGTACAGAACAGGAAGGGGCATAGCACCTTACTCAATAAAAATAAAGGCTCAGGGTAGAATATTAGGCATGATTATTACACCCCCTCCATAAGGGGTTATCATTTTTAAAAGTAACATATTTGTTACTCAATACATAAGCTTATAATAACTAAGAGAAACAGGCTGTTTATTGGGGAGGAAGTGGCATATTTAAATTACATCTGCTTACTGGTAGAAGGTTTAAGAAAGATGAATGTTGAGACTGTTCTTTAGGGATGTGAAGGCTAGTCTGGCAGAACCCTCCATGGCTAGATGGTCGAATCTGCACTTGGACATACATTTATGGCATATATGCTGCAAAAGCATCAGTGGTGGGTTTGTGGCTCCTGGAGGCTCTACTCATCTTGGTTCTGTCAGGGCCTCAACTTTGCAAGTGTATAAACTCAACTTTGACATTGTATCTAGAGTTGACAAAGCTGAAGACTGACATAAATTAACCAAGATAATGCATCATAAACTAGAACACAGTGAATTCATAGGTCGTGATGAGGAGTGGTTCTTTCCGGAATAACAGGCATGTCTTTTACCTAGAGTGTCTTCTCCCAAGTGTCAGGGTGAGTGGTGAAAGCATATGAGGAATTAAAGGCTCAGTAAGCCTAGTATCAGAATAAAATGAGTTTTGAGGAATACTGCATTGAGGATAGGTGACTATGATGAACTTGTGTTGGTTTTTTTTTTTTAACTTGAACTCTCAGAGGGCAACTTAGTTTCCAAACAGAAGAGGAACAGGAAAAACTTCACTGAGAAGGACACTGTTTTCTTATCTACATGTTAAGAACTCTACTGAAAAGTGGTAAAAAATGAGGCAAGGTAAGTAAAGCAGGTTTAGATGATAATCAGCTTAATTGGTTTGGTAGGGAAACTCGGACTTACTATCATTGAGAAGGGTGTGACCCTGTATTCCAATTTCTTTCCCATTAAATTATACACTCTTAAAGCTTAACTCTCATCACAAAAAACTTATCGGAGCTCAGACTCTGGCTTGGTCCAGCACTTTGTGCCTCTCAAGGCACCTAACAAGTCGCACACAGGGCCTGTCTAGCACTTCAGTGTGTATCAGCTTTCTCCAGAATGACTAGCGGAATGGCAGTGTCTTCACTAACAGTTAATAGCTACTGATTCGAAAAGGAGTGTAGAACAAGCATTGGCGTTGGCTACCTTGCTGAGCCCGAACTCATCCACTTCATCTGGGGGGATGCCGTAGTTACCAATCAGGGGGTATGTCAGCACTAAGATCTGTGCTTTGTAGGAAGGGTCAGTCAGGGCCTCGGGGTAGCCGACCATACCGGTTTGAAACACTGCAAGAAAGAGGCAGAGCTGGGGCATCCTTCGGAGCACTGCCCGGAGCGATGAGAATGCCCCTGGGCCGTAGGGATACGGGGAGGTGGGGGGGAGCGGGCTAGGGAATGGCGGGGGAGGGGGTGTACAGGCGGGAAAATGGCGGGGTCTGAGCAGAGCAGGCTGGGCAGAGAGGGGCATCAGAGAGACAGATGAGGTCGGCAGCCAGCCCGGACTTGCTTACCCACTTCCCCGGCAGTCGACACAGCGGCCCCAAAGGGCTGGCCCCGCAGGACCGACCCGTCCTCCAACACCAGGGCGGCCATGGGAACGGAGCTCAGAGGCGGGGTGATCACAGAGAAGAGGGAAATCGCAGCAAGCCCCGGTCGATGCTAGAACCACCAGAGGACTGCGCGCCCAGAGTCGATCCACGTGGCTCGCCGCGCCGCTGTCTAGAGCCAAGCGCTGTGTAAGCCGCGCAGGAGCCCAGGCGCTCTGGACCGCGGCAGACTGCGGCGGCGCAAGCAGCTGGCGGCGTGAGGGGCGGGGCCGGGAGCGTGAGGGGCGGGGCCAGGGCGGCTAGCGGGTTGGGTCACCTCTTACCAAACGCGAAGGTAAGGGAAACCTGTGAAAACCAACTCTCCCCGGAAGCAGCCTTTCCCACCCCAACCAAGAGACAAGAAGAAAAAAAGAAAAACTGTTTATTATGGTCAACAGCACAAATGTGAATTGGTACTAGTCCACTCCCGGACTGGATGTCTACAACACACCAGGGTTGTGCAAATTTCCGTCTTCCTTCCAACGGAGGCCTCTGCCTTGGGAGGATCCGCAGATGAATGATGCCTAGGAAGCAAATCTCCCTGACTCGGTTAAGATGGGGATGATCTTTAGGTCAGTAGGAAGATCTGTGGTTCATGAAGCCTTGGCTTTTCGGCGTTGAGTCCCCCAAAGAAGGATGGAGATGGATAAGGTGGTGGATCCCAGAATACCAAAGAACATGAACAATGGGAAGGAGCCCTGTGAATAACAGACCAAAAAAAAACTTCATATAGGGTTACATGAAGGGCTTACAACCTAACATCCAGTAATTTCCTAGCATATCTGTCTCCTCAGCCAGGGCAGTTTTCTTCTAGTTTCCTTCTCTAGGTGCTCTGCATCAGCTGCTGGTCTTCTTTTAAAGAGGTATCTATGCATCTCTCTTGTCCCTAATTCCCTGGTGGCTCAGATGGTAAAGCATCTGCCTGCAATGTGGGAGACCTGGATTCGATCCCCAGGTCGGGAAGATCCCTTGGAGAAGGAAATGGCAACCCACTCCAGTACTCGGGCCTAGAAAATTCCATGGATGGAGGAGCCTGGTGGGCTACAGTCCATGGGGTCACAAAGAATCAGCCACGACTGAGCGACTTCACTTTTATCACTAATTAGGAGGCCTCATTCCTCACCTGGCGCATACACTTGTAGCCATGGAAGCCATCAGCACAAACACACTGCAAGAGACCTGGACCATCAGGTACACAAGATCCATTCTCAGGACATATTTCTGAGAGCCAGAGAAAAACAGAGAACATCACTGGATTTCATTAGGTATATTTCCCATATATCTCCTTCAGCTTAAGATTCTCTCAACTATTTCTAGGTCAAAGGTACAGTGGAAAGAAGACTACAGATAATCAGAACACTGTCATGATAACAAAATAATTTTAAGACCTTTCTTTCCAAAGGGTTAAGACTTACGAGCTATGACAAACCTAGACAGCATATTAA
The DNA here is from genome assembly GCF_910594005.1 of Cervus elaphus. Classification (NCBI taxonomy): domain Eukaryota; kingdom Metazoa; phylum Chordata; class Mammalia; order Artiodactyla; family Cervidae; genus Cervus; species Cervus elaphus. The sequence goes on along the minus strand of NC_057825.1, from coordinate 33,522,593 downwards.
AAAGCAGAGACATACTTTGCCAACAAAGGTCCGTCTAGTCAAAGCTATGGTTTTTCCAGTAGACATTCATGTATGGATATGAGAGTTGGACCAAAAAGAAAGCTGAACACCAAAGAATTGATGCTTTTGAACTGTGGTGTTGGGAGAAGACTCTTGAGAGTCCCTTGGACTGCAAGGAGATCAAATCAGCCAATCCTAAAGGAAATCAATCCTCAATGTTCATTGGTAGGACTGATCCTGAAGCTGAAGCTCCAATACTTTGGACACCTGATGCAAAGAACTGACTCACTGGAAAAGAGCCTGATGCTGGGAAAGACTGAAGGCAGGAGAAGAAGGGGGTGACAGAGGATGAGATGGTTGGATGGCATCACCAACTCAATGGACATGAGTTTGAGCAAGCTCTGGGAGTTGGTGATAGACAGGGAAGCCTGGCATAGCGCAGCCCATGGAGTCGCAGAGTCGGACACGACTGAGCGCCTGGACTGAACACTTCGGAAACCTGAACAAAAGGCACTTAGGCAATTTTACCATCCTGATCTAAAATAGAGAATACAAGGGAGGAGGGGTAGTTTCCGGAGGGGTGAAGGTGAGACAGCATACCTGGATCCTCAGTGCTGTTGCAAATATTCCTTTGTCCTTCGCAGTTTTGGTTGTTTACATAAAAAGTGACAGTATCCCAGGCATTAATACCTCCAGGACAGTTGACATCTTGTGGCAGTATCCTGAACACAACACAGGCAGTCATAATATGCAGACCAAAGTTGCTGAGTTCATAGCACTGCCTCTCTTTGGTTCTCTCCCCCACCCCACACTCTTACTCACAGAGTCTGGAGGTGAGTAAAGCCATGGAAGGTGTTGACCAAGTCACTCTGGAGGGGGTTTGCCTGCAGGTCTCTGCAAAGCACACACTGTTAGCACTGTGCTCTAGGAAAACACTTTACTTCCATTCACACATCTTTCTGGATGATAATCCAGTTCTTATTCTGAGTTGTCCAAATGTAGACAATATTCAAACATCTTTTTAGCAGTCCATCCTCAAAGACTTTCCCATCAACCCTATGCCAACGTCACCTTTTGGGAAGGAGGATAACTAATGACTTACATGATGATAGCAGTATGTGCTTGAGGAAAGTTTGGACCAGGGTCCTTCAGAGAGCAGTTCTGGAGATCCAGCCTGAGGAAATAAGGTAATTAGTGAAACTGTGTATCTTTCTCCTTCACCCAGGGTAAGCTATTACAACACCCTTTACAGCTAATATTCATTGAGCACACCTATGTCAGGGCCACAAACTAGGCACTTTGGTAGATGTTTTAATCCTGCATTGTCCAATTAAGTAACCACTAATACATGTAGCTACTTAAATTTTTAAAAATTCTGTCCCTCATTTGCACTAGTCACATTTCTTCAATATCTATTGCTGTCTATTCCTTTACTTAATGGAATAGTGCCTTAATATTTACTTAATGACTACTAACTGCAAATATTACTTAAGCCTACTAACTGCAAAAATTGGGAGAATTAAAAATAACATTCAGTATCTTAGCTTGCAAGTTGTTTACAATGCACTAGGGGAACAAGACCATCACCCAAAATAAAAAATATATAAACAGTAAATTGCAATGTGAGCAGTATATAAAATTAACTTGAGTGGTACAGACACTAAGGATTAGAGGAAGTGAAAAATTAAAAGGTATTACTCTGGCATTTAGTAGTACAGAGTATTCACAAAAGATGTTGGAATTAAAGGACAGATATGTCCTAATTTGATGGAGGAAGGCAAGTTTAGGTAAAGAGAGAGGCTTGAACAGAGAAACAAAGGTGGCCTGCTTTTGGAGGTAGAAGAGTCTGGCTGAAGCCAGACTCTCCTGGAGGGTTTGAGTGGACAACTAATTGAAAGTAATGTTGTAAAGGTAGGTTGGGCCAGTCTGTGATAGTTCCTGGTTTGTACTTTATCCTAGGGCCACAGACAATTATAAGTTTAATTTTAAAGCCAGAGAGCAATAATGGAAAGAAACTGGTTTTCTGAAAGTTCTATATAAGTAAGTATTTAGATAGATAAGGGAATGAGGAGAATGGAAGCAAGACAAGTGACTTTCTGAATCTGAAGTGAGGGTGCTCTGAAAAAGGAATTGTTTAATAAGGATCTATTATATTTTCTCCACATATCTGGAGAAAAATCAAAGGAAATTAAAAGAGATCTAGTTTGGGGAGACACCTGCATAATGGTTGAAGCTGTAAGAATAAGTGGATTCTCAAGAATGTGAGGGGAAAACAATGAAGGAAGTAATCTGTATAAGGGGACAAAAAGAAATTTGCCTCAAATATGAATTAATGAGAAGAGGAAGAAAACCATATTTCATAGTGTCCTGGAGGCCAAAGGAGTCATTTCATGGAGACACTACAGTAAATAAGCCAGAGAGTTAATAATAAACAAAAGAAATAAGGTTAAAAAATGCTCAAAATTATGACTTTTATGCATTTTTCAACCAGGAAGAACCACAGGGTTGTTTAAAGTGTTAGTCACTCAGTACATGTCCCATGCTTTTCAATCCCATGGACTGTAGCCTGCCAGGCTCCTCTGTCCATGGGATTCTCCAGGCAAGAATACTGGAGTGGGTTGCCATTTCCTTCTCTGAGTGATCTTCACAACCCAGGAATTGAACCCAGGTGTCCTGGACTGTAGGCAGATTCTTCACTTTGCCAAAAACAGATTTAAAAGTCTGAGACGCATGGTTTAGATGCCTCAAAAATATGTACGAATATTTATCCCCAAAGCCAATCAGGCAAGCCTTGAAGAATCCGGTTTGGGAACTCTTTTCCAGTACCCAGGGAGGTCTTCTCCTCCCTCACCCCAGGATGGTGCCTTCCCCATTCAGGCAGCAGCGGGCTTGCAGCGTTAGCTCTGGTGTCCGCTTGCAATAAAGAGCCACTTCTGACAAATTTTGCACTCTCCCTGGACACTGGGTGCATATCTGCAGAAGAGAGAAAACTATTAGAACTCCAGAAAGAAAAGCCAAGGAAAAAACAAAAACCAAAAAACAACCGAGGCTTAAACGTTAACTGCCAGTAAACGTTCCAGAATTCCTCTTACACAGGGCCTTTATGTTAGATTTACTAGAAGGCATATTTCTTCCCCTGCAACCAGGCGCCAAAACAGCGCACCGGAGAATTTCTGTACGGATCTTATCCAGGGAAGGATCTCATTTCTGAGAATTACTATTCGAACACATTTATAATGCCCTCTCCAATGATTTCTCAACCTGCCAGCCCCATGTGACCGGGTGTAAAAGGACTGCAGGTACACAAAGAACTCATCAAGCATTACAGAAAGTAAAGTCCTACCAACGCACGCTATGCAGCGGCATTAGAACGCCGCAAGCTTGCAGAACGGCCGGAGGACTCATTCGTGGAAAGAACTTATAGTTATTCGAATATTAAGGAGAGAAGAGGTCAAATTTCAAACGTCTTTGGACGTCAGCAGGGCGAAAGCGACAGCGGCGTTCAGTACTCGGGAGTGGGAGCCAGCTGGGTTACGGCTAGGGAGGCCCCAGGGACGAAATCGAGGCTGCGGCAGGCAGGGGAGAGGGGAGAGCCGAGGGCCGGCGAGCAATTCTTTTTCAACCCAACCTTTAATCTGCTTCAGTACCTCGGGTAGCGCCAAAGCCCTTGCCACGCTCAGAACGAAGAGCAGGGCTGCAGCCCAGGGAACCAAGCTCACAGGACTGCCGAGCCCGCAAAGGACCATTTTTCGCTCTCTCCGACCTTCTCCACTGATCGCGAGACTTGCGCGTGCGGCCCCGCCTCCCACCGTGTCACGCCCCCGTTCGGGGCGTGGCCTGGCCCGCCTGGCTAGTGTGGCGGGGCAGGTCGGTGTCGGGGGAGGAGGGGTCGGTTAGCACTAGTCGCGGCGGTCAGCGTATTTTTTTGTTGTTGGGCGCCCCAGTCCTCTTCAGGGGGCTGACCACACCCTTCTCCCCCCTTAAGCGAAGGCCTCCCTGCCACGGCTTTCTCAGCGCCGCGTTCCATGCGCCCGGACGTCGGGGTAGCGTCTCTGTAGCAACTCGGGGTTAATCCATTTGCCCACAGTAAACATGGCGGCGCGGGGACGGGCAGGGGGCGGGACTGCGCTGTCACCCGGCCTGGCGTGACTTGGCCGGCTCTCCCGTGGAGGCCGGACCCACGTGTGGAGATCGGGCAGGTGGGCCGGTCGAAGGCAGTCCGTGAGGGGGTGGGTCGAAGCACAGAGGCTCCGGAGTGTGGCGTCAGGGCGGGGAGGGACGGGGAGGAGTGGAGAGATGAGTGGCGGGATGGGCCGGCTCCTATACTGAAGTCCGGGGAAGGTAAGGTCCCGGCGGCGGGGTGGTAGTGCTTGTGTCACCTCGCGTGTGGAGGTAAGGAGAGAAGTCAGGAAAGAAAGAGTGTAAGGGTGATGGTGGAGCGAAGGGCGAAGGGCAAATCCTGTCGGGAGGAGACGAGCTCGGGGACGCTCGGGGCACCCTGTCCCTTTCAGCTCAGTCCTGAAACCACGCGGCGTCCGGTGCTCTGGCGAGGAGGTGGAAGCAGGATAGATGCTCCCCTAACTCCTCATCTCCTTTGTCTTCCCAGAAAAGGAGCGATGCAGATCTCGGGAAGAACGACAAGACCTTCTTAGTCTTGGCTGGGCCCTGGAGGTAAGGGGAAGATAAGGGCTATCCTGTGGTGGCACGAGGCCCCGACCGAAGGGCGCCGAGGGAGCCCTGTGCCGGAAGGGACTGAGTGTGCGCGTGGTTAGGGCCAGCAAAAACTCATCAAAGCTAACCAAAGCTCGTCTTCTAGCCTGGCTTCCCTTCTACCTACCCCCAGGTGTCTGGAATCTCCTAAAAGCATTTACTTTCAGAGGGCTGGCACGTTTACTAAGGCATTAGTTACTTACTAGCGTTTTAATGGGAGAAGGAAATGGCACCCCACTCCAATACTCTGGCCTGGAAAACCCCATGGACGGAGGAGCCTGGTGGGCTGCCGTCTATGGGGTCGCACAGAGTCGGACACGACTGAAGCGACTTAGGAGCCGCAGCAGCAGCGTTTTAATGAGGACCTCTAGAGCGACTGAACTGAACTGACAGGCTTTCAGACCCTGCGGGATTCTAGGCACAAGGACAGATTTTTTTTTTTTTTTATTAGTTGGAGGCTAATTACTTCACAACATTTCAGTGGGTTTTGTCATACATTGATATGAATCAGCCATAGAGTATACAGAGTGAAGTAAGCCAGAAAGATAAAGAACATTACAGCATACTAACACATATATATGGAATTTAGAAAGATGGTAATGATAACCCTATATGCAAAACAGAAAAAGAGACACAGAAGTACAGAACAGACTTTTGAACTCTGTGGGAGAAGGTGAGGGTGGGATGTTTTGAAAAAACAGCATGTATATTATCTATGGTGAAACAGATCACCAGCCCAGGTGGGATGCATGAGACAAGTGCTCGGGCCTGGTGCACTGGGAAGACCCAGAGGAATTGGGTGGAGAGGGAGGTGGGAGGTGGGATCGGGATGGGGAATACGTGTAACACAAGGACAGATTTTGAAGGCATCTTTTGGGGAAGGTTGGTCCTCCGGTGGCCCATTTGCCTTTTGTAGGAGTCAAAGCAATTCATTTTGCTACCAAGGTGAGAGTGTGATTAGGGTGGTTAGGAATGATTCTCTTTCTTGTCTGTGTGTATAGGATTTTTTAAAAGAGCCCCCTACAGCCTGCTATTTGGTGCCCTGTGTGTTAGTTTTAGTGAAACAGCTTTTCTGTTACTTTTGGCACCTCTCAGAGAGAGGTGAGTTTTTTAAAGGTTAGAAGGTCCCTGTCCTGCTCATAGAACCTGTCTGGTGAAGTTTTTGTTACTGGGTCAGGTTTTTCCTGTCTTGCCTGGCTCTTTCTTCAGCCAGCCAGGAGGGTTCTCTGCATCTCATGCAAGTAGAATTCTCAGGAAGCCCTGCCAGTTTACCCCAGCAGCAGAGGGTCTCTATTTCTGTACATCTTGTTTTCCATTCTACACTTTGACCTTCCTTTCTGCAGCTACCTGCCTAGCTATATACATATACAGCCGTTTACCGCTGTACATTGTTATTTGTACACAGCAGACATATTTCCTCTTACTCTCTGGTAGTTCCCATCACCTCTATCGTAGCAATGAAAAACTTGCTGAAGAGGAGTGAGAAAACTTCAGATGTTGCAATGTGCAAAGGCCCCAGGCATCTTTAGGTTAAACCTGAGTGGCCTGTTGGGAACATTGTTCTGGGAACTCATGTTGGTGACGTAGTAGAACATATGATTCAAGAGTTGCCAACTTGTTTTCCCCTCTTCATTGGCCCTAGGAAGTTCAGGGTTCGGGTTTGGTCTGCATGAAGCCATATCTTGCCAGGCAGGCAACATGTGTCCAAGAACACCTGGTAGGAGAGCCGGAAGACAGTGAGGCTGATCTTTCTCCTAGTGGGCAAGAACAGAAAACTGATTTATGTTAATCTGTCTCTAGATTAGTTGAAACCTAAACTTTGTTCCAGGAATGATTGACAGCAGTTTGTAACACTCTGCTCCAGCCCTGGTTCAGGGAGTAGGGAGGGAGGGGCTTCTGGTGAATTACCTGTCACATCTACTGACAATTCTCTCATTTCTCTGTTGTTTTATATCATGCTGTCTAACCTTAGAGAACTAAAGAGTGTTCATATAAAGTGTATAACCTGAGAGACATGGTGTTTTGAAAGGTATAGATATTATTTATCATTGCTAATAAGTACATAGCACAGTGCTGTGTTTTATAACAGGTGTTCAAAAAATGTTAATGGTCATCATGTTAGGCTTTCTAAATTCACAGGTCTGTTGGTAAATGAGGGGGTAATGCTAGTGATCTCTTAAGATTCCTTTAAGATTTGGCATACTGGGATCTGGTCCTTGTTCTGAGGATAATGGTATTTAATATATTCTCTAAGGATTAGTATTTATTGTGCAGGAGTTAGAACAGCAACTTTCCCATCTCTCAGCAACTCTTTTGCAATTCCTTCTGGCATGCAGTGCCAAGTGGGACTTGCAGCAAAAGTCTAATCCATCTAAGAATGCCGTTGAATGTGAGCTCCCTGCTCTCCCCTTCTCGAGTCTCTAGGGCTGAGCTGGAGTTTGGGGGTTGTAGGGTGATAGGGCCATTTGGACTGCAGTGATTGGTTCCCTGAAGGGGCTGGAACAAATAGCTGCTGAGCTTCACTCTACCATCAGCTCTTCTCACCTCTGCTCCTTAGAGACCAGGCCCTCAGGCCCTCAGCCTCCATTCAGCTCCAGACACGCAGCTTCTCCAGGCAGACTTGCTTCACAGCAGGGATTGCTCCTCGAGGTAGGTGTCTGCTCCAGTGGGATAGTACCACTTTCCCTGACTGTTTCTCTTGCCCACCCCTGCCCCAGCTCCCTGGTTGGCTAGCTTCTGTCTGAAGTGCCCCTGAAATTGTAAATCTGAACCCCTGGTTCCAGCATGTTGGCCTCTCACTTTTGAACCCAGCCTCTTTTCCTGGATCTGCTACTGACTGCCGTGTTACAGGTAGAGGAGCTGAGAGGTGGTTGGCAGGGCTTTAAATAAGTTGGGGAGAACAGAGTGGTTGGCCTGGGGATGCCTGAAAGGGAATTTAAGGCTGCCATGGAGGTGGTCTTCCTAGTGGTAAGTGCTGAGAAGGCATGCTGTTCGGAAGGTAGCACTGGGGATCATGGAAGGTGGGGCCTGAGGCTGGGAGAATAGAGGAGGCCGTGGTTTCCATAGTCTCTTCTTTCCTCAAGTTTCTTCTTCCCTGCTGGGTGGAGGCGCCAGGCTGGACTCTGCTGGCTTAGTACATTGTAGTGACTGGGTCTGTGCCTTCCGGCAGGGGATGGGGCAGGGAATTCTGAGAAGAAACTAGAGAGTAGGCTAGAGGTGGTTTTTCTTTTCCTGCTAGGGTGAAGACATTAGAAGGTTCTTAAGTTTCACAGTTGTGTATACCCAGAAAGGTCTTGGCCAAATAGTTACCTCCTGGCTATCTCAATCTGCTGCATCTTCCCTCTCCTCTCCGCCCTACTCAACATATATCAGTACCTCCAGGCCTTTTTGGTTGCCCTGGGGCCTGGCTGGGCAAATCTGATGGGTGTGGAATGCACAAGCCCAAGGGTGGGTGGCCATGAAGGCAGGAGAGGCCTGCCTGAGAGCCGGTTTCTTTGTAGTTCACCCTGGACAATGTCACTTGGTGGCGGAGGAGGACTGTGAGACGTGGTTGGAAGTCAGGTCGTAGCCACTTGCCTGTCACTGCCCAGCTGTGTGGCAGCCCAGAGCCCAGGAAGAGCAAGCGGCCGCAGGTCACAGACTCAGAGAGAATATGAGTGTGGGGGTGAGCACCGCCACACCCCTCCCTCCAACCTCAGACACCAACGTGGTCACGTCCACCTTCAGCCTGGTGGACTATGTGGTCTTTGCCCTGCTGCTGGTTCTCTCCCTTGCCATCGGGCTCTACCATGCCTATCGTGGCTGGGGCCGACATAGTATCGGCCAGTTGCTGTTGGCAGACCGCAAAATGGGCTGCCTTCCTGTGGCACTGTCCTTGCTGGCCACCTTCCAGTCAGCTGTGGCCATCCTGGGTGTGCCGTCCGAGATCTACCGATTCGGGACCCAGTATTGGTTCCTGGGCTGCTGCTATTTCCTAGGACTGCTGATCCCAGCACATGTCTTCATCCCCATCTTCTACCGCCTGCATATCACCAGTGCCTATGAGGTAGGTAGGGAGGAGCACATGGGACCCTCAGGGGCAGGGGTAGAGAAGGAACCAGGCACACAGGGGTCTGGGCCCCTCAGCTCTGCCTGATGAGAGGGCCAGGGGTAAATACATCGTGTGTCTAGGAGTTCACTCTGGTGAGGTCGGGCAGGGTAGGAGTTTGGGGAGAAGGGTGCTGTGCTGAGGGGGGCCCAGAGTGGATATGAGTTGGCTATTTCCTCTGTTCCTGGGCTTCCTGAAGGAAGTTGTGTGTGATTTGTTGGGGATGGGGTGGGGAGGAATGTGTTTTTGTTTTTGTTTTTAATCTACTCCTACCTAGTACCTGGAACTCCGCTTCAATAAAGCTGTGCGTGTTTGTGGCACTGTGACCTTCATCTTTCAGATGGTAAGTGGAATGAGGATAGAAGTTCAGCCTGGTGCAGGATAGGGAGACAGGGATTCAGGCTCACTGGAGCCTCCCCTGCTCTTAGACTAGCAAGACTGAAATTCCTGCTCACCCCCAGAGGCATCTTGCTTGCATCCCTTCCAGTTCTGGCACACGTAACCATGGTGGTGGCAAACCAAACTACGGGAGAAGGGAGAGGGGGGGGAGCCTAGGTGAAGGGAGGCCACTGGGATATTGGAGCTGAGGTCTGTCTTTTCTTCTCTCTCTGCCTCCCTCATCGGCTCCTCACTTCACATTCTCTTTCCATACCCAACAGGTGATCTATATGGGGGTTGTCCTCTATGCACCATCCTTGGCCCTCAATGCAGGTGAGGAGTCACAGCTCCTGGCTCCCAGCCACAGCAGGCTAGGGAAAACCTTTGGGAGGGGCAGGTGGAGGAGAGAGTGCAGAAAAGAACCCAACCTTTACCAGAGAATTATTCTATCTGGGCCCTTGGCTGGTCTTCACTAGAGGTGGAAAGATAATCCAACATTATCAGACCCCGTCTGAATGGTTAATCAATACCTTTTGGTGGAGTTTTGTGAACTTTTTTTTTTTCCATTGTGGTAAATGATTTATTTCATCCTTAATATCAAATGGTTCATATCTTACCAGCATTTCCCTGGTTTATCCCTGGGAAACCCTCCTCTGGAGATAGGAATGTGACTTTTATCTGTTTACAGTGACTGGCTTTGATCTCTGGCTGTCAGTGCTGACCCTGGGCATTGTCTGTACCATCTATACTGCTCTGGTAGGCAGTCTTGGGGAAGGGTGGGGAGGAGGGAGGTGGGGGAAAGAGGAAAAGGTGGGACAAGATAAGTAGATGGGTAGTAGATAAGAATATAGGTGAGGAGATGGCATGACTTTTTTTTAACTTTTTTTTATTTTTTATTAGTTGGAGGCTAATTACTTCACAACATTTCAGTGGGTTTTGTCATACATTGATATGAATCAGCCATAGAGTTACACGTATTCCCCATCCCAATCCCACCTCCCACCTCCCTCTCCACCGGATTCCTCTGGGTCTTCTCAGTGCACCAGGCTCGAGCACTTGTCTCATGCATCCCACCTGGGCTGGTGATGTGTTTCACCATAGAAAATATACATGCTGTTCTTTCAAAACATCCCACCCTCACCTTCTCCCACAGAGTTCAAAAGTCTGTTCTGTACTTCTGTGTCTCTTTTTCTGGCATGACTTTTTAGGGTGATATGAAAAGAGATGGGATTATGTTGGGGGATGGGATGTGATGGTAGGGAATAGGATGGGAAGGATGTCAGCAGCTGTCTACCGCTGGCGGCTGGCTGCTGCCTTCACCGGTGGTGTGGCTCCATGGACGTCTATGGCAGGGTTGCTGTCTTCTCCCTGCAGGGTGGACTGAAGGCAGTCATCTGGACAGATGTCTTCCAGACACTGGTCATGTTCCTAGGGCAGCTGGCGGTTATCATTGTGGGGTCAGCCAAGGTGGGCGGTTTGGGGCACGTGTGGGAAGTGGCTTCTCAGCACGGCCTTATCTCTGGAATTGAGTAAGTACACCCCTTCCCTGGCTGGGGTCTGTAGTGCCTGGGAGCTGAGCCCCTCTTAGAGTCTGCGCCTGGGGTGGTAGTGAGCAGAGGGCAAGCTGTGGGAGTTGAGGTGCAGCCTTGAGGCCAGTGGGAGGCTGGGCCTGCAGGAGTGGAGGGCAAGCTCAGTGTTGCCCCGGGTGGTCAGGTGTCAGGATGTTTCTAGTACCTGGGATGAGGCTGTGGGTTGGCAGAGTGGAACCGCTCCCTTCCCACCCAGCCTGCCGCCCTGTCTTGAGTCCACCTTGGCCCTGACAGCCATCTCTCTGCCCTGCCCCATGTCAGAGGAGGGCAAGGAAGGCTGAGTCTGGGGCCACAGTGACATGTTGGTGTCTATGGCAGGCTGGATCCGGACCCGTTTGTGCGTCACACGTTCTGGACATTGGCCTTCGGGGGTGTCTTCATGATGCTCTCCTTGTATGGAGTGAACCAGGCGCAGGTGCAGCGCTACCTCAGTTCCCGCACGGAGAAGGCTGCAGTGCTGTGAGGGCAGGACTGGGAAGACGGGGGGCCCTGGATGTGGGAGAGACTGGGGCCTGGTTCTGCAGCGGCAGTTGGGGTGGGGCAGGATGCCAGGGCACACCCACACCCACTGGGCAGGACGTGGACCTGCCTTCTGGGGCATGGGGATGGGCCTGCTAACACCCTCTGCCCGCTTGGCACTGGCCTCTCTTGCAGCTCCTGCTACGCCGTCTTCCCCTGCCAGCAGGTGTCGCTCAGCATGGGCTGCCTCATTGGCCTGGTCATGTTTACGTACTACCAGGAGTATCCTATGAGCACCCAGCAGAGTCAGGCAGCCCCTGACCAGGTGAGATGGCCTCCCTGCCCCCTGCCTGGCCCCCGCCAAAGGGAGTGTCTGGGTGGCTGCAGAGAGGACCCCCACCCGGGGTGGGCACTGCATATAAAGTCCTTCCTCTCTGGAATTCTGCAGCTGGTCATAGGGCCCAGCCCACGGGAGTGGGGACCTCCCTTTACTGACTCACTACTGCGCACCACCTGCCCTGTGGGGAGCTGTCACACAGCTGGTCTCTTCTATCCCTCCTCACAGCCTCATCTGGTAGAGGAGAAACGGTGGCCCAGTGGGGTGGCCAGCATGCTCAAGTCACACCAGTGGCTGGGGGAGAGCTGGGGCACGGGCTGCTGTGTCCTTCTTTCTCCAGAGCCTGCTTTCTCTCCTCTCCACTTACTGTGGGGTCGCTTTCAGTGCCTGGCCCTCTTCCAAGGCGCCCAGTCTCCACAGACTGGTCGGCACATGTGATTGGCACGTGCAGGGGAAGGGTGGCGCCCCCCTGGGAAGGGCTTCTCTGAGGAGAGTGTACTCTTCTGTTCCGCCTACAGTTCGTCTTGTACTTTGTGATGGATCTCCTGAGAGGCCTGCCGGGGCTACCTGGGCTCTTCGTCGCCTGCCTCTTCAGTGGCTCCCTCAGGTACTTTGATCTTTCCCTTCAGGCTCTTTCACCTTTCCCTTCAGGCTTGACACAGCTGACCCCTCTGAGTACATGGTGACAGGTGGATGGGAGGTCCCTCTGAGCCTCTCATTGTGCCCGTTTGTGTGTGGGCGACAAGGGACAGCTCCTCTGTGTGGGCAGGCATGTCCTCTCCTAGGCGAGGCCCCTTTTTGGTGAAGGAGTCTTCTATACCAGGAATTGATTTACTTGAACCAAATCTGAACCCCACTCAGAAGAGGCCAGGTGTCCCTGCCTTTCAGGCCTCTTCCTCGGTTCCAGCTGTCAGTGGTGTTTGGGTTACACGTGTCCTCTCCTGCCTTCAGGGCACTCATTCCTCAATAGGGTCCCTTGTTAGGTTTGCCCTTCTGGACCTGACTTTCTCTTCCTTCTTTCAGCACCATATCCTCTGCTTTTAATTCACTGGCAACTGTTACAATGGAAGACTTGATTCGACCCTGGTTCCCTCATTTCTCTGAAGTCCGGGCCACCATGCTTTCCAGAATCATTGGTGGGATTATACTTCCTTATCTTTTCAGCCATGTACTTTCTAAGATACTCCCTAAGCACTGTCAGCTGTCTGCTTTGAAGTGCACTTGCTCAGTGAAGCCCTGACCTTGCTTATGGGCCAGGGAACTTCCTGAGGAGCAGTCTTGGTCACCTAGGAGTGAGGACAGGGTGGGAGGGACCTGGAGCTGGGTCCTGAGGTAATATGCCCCCTTCCTGGGGACAGAGAAGTAGTAGTTTGACTAGGGAAGGAGCTTTGCTCTGCTTTCCCTGCTTATTGTGTTAACTCACATCTGCTTATTTCTCCCGTTCTTTTTTTCCCAGCCTTTGGTTATGGGCTACTTTGTCTGGGAATGGCCTATATTTCCTCACAGATGGGACCTGTGCTGCAGGTAATGACTCTGGAGAGGACAGAATTGTTGGGGGAGAAAAGGAGCAGATTGAAATCAGAAAGAGAAGAAGACAGCTATTGTGAAAGGAGTGACACAGAGGGCAGGTGTCAGAAATTCCTTTTGATGGGCTATACCTGTAGATCTGAACAGACTCCCTAGTAGCCAAAAGCCCCAGGGTTGTTGTTGGCTCAGAGAGGTCTAAGGATCAGCATCTGGAGAACCCCAGGCATATTCCCATAACTATTTCTGCCCTCTAGGATCCTGCGTTCTAGTGGTTCCAGGGAGAAGAGACTGACAGATCTGACTGGTGGGGCTCTGAGGCAGTGGTGGGGGCTCTGCCACATTGATGATGCTGGGGTCTCTGAGCCTCTGTGCTTTTCTTTTTCTCACCCTGTCCTCTGCAGGCAGCCATCAGCATCTTTGGTATGGTTGGGGGGCCGCTGCTTGGACTCTTCTGCCTCGGGATGTTCTTTCCTTGTGCAAATCCTCCTGTGAGTGACCCACGTGGCTCCAGGGTCACGTGTGGGGGTGGACCTGGGGAATGGCTGGGCAGGGCTCTGACCAGGAGTGCTGGAAACTGGTATAAAGCTTTGGTGGGGCTGGCCTTGTGACAAGAGACTGCCATGTTCCTGGGCAGGGTGCCATTGTGGGCCTGTTGGCTGGACTCATTATGGCCTTCTGGATCGGCATCGGGAGCATAGTGACCAACATGGGCTCTGGCAGACCACCCTCTCCCCCTAATGGGTCCAGCTTCTCCCTGTCCAGCAATCTGACTGCTGTCACCATGGCCACACTGATGCCCTCGACTGCTGCCTCCAAGTGAGTCAGAGCTCACTCTTTCTCCTTGGGGAAAGCAGCTCATTCTTGAGGGGTTTTCCAGGGCCCTTGCTAAGGGATGGGCCTCTGGAAGCCTGTGGGGTGGGGAATGCTGGGTGTTGGTTCCCCGGACTCTGGGACCTTGTGGGGGTGGGGGTGGGGAGCCAGGTGTCTGAGGGTCAGTTGCTCCTTCAATGAATTGCTAATTGTCCTCACCGCCTGCTCTCCCCAGGCCCACAGGGCTACAGCGGCTCTATTCCCTGTCGTATTTATGGTACAGCGCTCACAACTCCACCACTGTCATTGTGGTGGGCCTGGCTGTCAGTCTGCTCAGTGGTGAGGAGGCGTGGGATGGAGGCGCAAAGAAACGAGGACTGCCTGAGGGAGGGCACTCAGGGGTCTGGGGTCTAAGCTCAGGGGCTCCTGGATGTCTGGAACAGTCAGACTTCTTGGCAGAGCTCTAGGAGGTGGGCAGGGGCTGGGGGCTCAGAGCAGTGAAAGTGGATGGCTCTGGGAAGTGCTCTGGTTATACACTAGGAGCCTCAGGAGCACTTTGTCTTCAGGGGGCATGCGGGGCCGGACCGTGGACCCTCGGACCATTTACCCAGTGTTGCCAAAACTCCTTGCCCTCCTGCCCGTGTCCTGTCAGAAGCGACTTCCCTGCAGAGCCTGCAGCCAGGTAGCTCCTCTGTTGTCAGATCGCCCCTCCCCTCCCTCTCATACTGCTGGGCCTTCTGGTTTCCGTCCCCCCCTTTTCTTTCTCCCCCAGCCCCCATTCTCTGATGATCTGCCTGAGCCTGGACGGTCCGGCAGCAGGTGCCGGCTCCTTCCCACTGGGAAGTGGGGGCTTGGTGGGCAGAAGGGTCTTGGCCCGGAGAGGCCACAGCTGCTGGCCTGTCCTCTCCCTCCTCCCACCCTCATACTCACCCCAGGCCTACTCCTCCCCTTCACCCCTGCTGCCCCTCCCTGGTCCCCTTTCTAGTCGGGATCACAGCAGGGTCACCCTTCCTGCAAGAGGAAAGGGAGGTTCCTTCACCTCCCCTTTGTCTCACGTTCACCCCACCCTTTGCCCATGTTCCCCAGGATGTCTCCTCGGAAGCCACTATGTTTCCAGAGAAGACGAGCAATGGGATGCTGAGGGGCAGCAGAGACCAGGAGGCCATGGCCGTGCCTGAGGAAAGCCCCGCCCAGCCGGGGATCAGCCCCACCTTCATCCTCCAGGAGACCTCACTGTGATCCTGACTCAGGACGAAGACCCAGAGGCCTCCTGCGGTACAGGGATGAGTTCCCTGGTGTTCTGCAGGAGGATCACAGACTGAGTGACCTCACCCACACCAAAGGACCTTGTTCTTGGGAGTTTGTGCTACAGCAGAAGTTGTCATGTCACAGGAGGTGTGAGAGTAGGACAAGGTTTTTCCTTGTTCTTTGCCCATCTGTTCTCTAGAGAACTAGGCTTGCAGGGGGTACAGTTCTGCCAGAAAAAGGGATAGAGGTGAATCTCCTGGCAAAAGGATAATGGCTTCTGATTCAGCATTGCCAGGCTTCTTTGAGGTGAATAGAAATAGCTGTGCTGGGCCTACTCTGGCAAGATTGATGCAGAGCTGCCTTGGCCAGCTCTTGCTTCCCTTGCAGTCCCATCGGAGCACAGGTTGTCAGCCACACAGGGCCCCTGTAACACTACTTTCAGGTTGTCTGTGCTACCCAGACATTCTTATCTGTCTACCTCCATTCTTGAGAGGGAGGTTTTGGTGTCCCTGAGAGGCCTCTTGGAACACACAGGTACATTCATCTCCTTTGTGTAGAGTAGGGACGCTTTTCACCTCGCTGCCCCACCCCCTACCTTTGCAATGGGCACTTAGGAATGGGGTGGATGTTGATCTGAGAAACCAGGGCATGACCAGGTTCACTGTGGAGTGCACCATCCGTCTGACTCCTGAGCCATGCCACCCTCGTGTCATTTGGTCATTCATGCTCCTGTTTCCTTTTGGAGTTTCTTACCCACATATCTTTGTTCCTAAGGAATAAAAACTGCCATTGGGCTAGAATCTGGGTTCCTGTACTGTCTGCACCTGCTCTCGTCCACCCTAGTCCTATCCCTGGTGAGGGTGAAGCCCCTCCTCCCATGCACAGGTCTTCCCCTGCTGAGGAGAGACCTGCAGGAGACCAAGGGTGGCGTGGTGAGGTTTCTGATCTCTGTGGCTGGTGTGCATGTCTACAGGGGGTAATGTGTTCATGGGGTTGAACGTGCACACTTTCCTCTGCTGCTTCTCTTCCCCATGTGGCTCAGTCTGTTCCCTGTCCTGCCCACTTGTCCTTGACCAGAACAATCTGCTGCTCTGAGAATTTCCACTTTGGGGGCAGGAGGAAGAAGGTTGCATTTAAAAATAGAACATTTTAAGGTGGATATTTATGTTCTTGTGAAGAACACCTTGCTCATGCCCACCCACACTTGGTCTCTATCTCTGCTTGGCCCCATCCAGCTGCCCAGAAGCACAGGCTCTCCAGGCCCCTCAGCAGAGACCAGTCCCAAGCACATCTGGGCAGTCCCAGAAAACGCCAGGTTGACTTTGTCGTGAGAACTGCCCTCCTCTTGACAGCCCCCCACCTTGGTGCTGAGGGCCACAGCTCAGCCTGTGTCCCCACCCCACCAAGCTGCCAGGATTCTAGCCCTAGCCAGGCTCTCATTCATTCCTTTTTTTTTTTTTTTTAATTTTTTAAATTGTGAAAGTATGATAATACATTTACAGGAAACTTGTAAAATACAGAGCAAGGTTGCATATAGTTCCAATATAACAGTTATTTTTTAAATAGGTAAATTAAGACTTTTAATTGGAATTGGAGTTTCATCTATTCTTCAACATATTTATCCATCACCCACTTCATGCAAGGGCCTCACCTTGAGGCTGGCTGTCTTACAGCTAAGGAATGACTGTGCCACCCAGGGACCCTGCACCAGGTCCCACCATTGGCATTTTCAGAGCGGCCCCTTTTTGTCTCAAATTCCTGTATTTTAACTGTATTTACATAGAAAAGGGGGGACCCTATAGGACTCAGAACTTTCACAAGTTATATTAAAAGGGAATAATAAAGAGATTCATTCTCCATATAAGTAAGTCAAACTCCATGACAATACATGTTCCTTTGTCTCTAATGCAGTAACTTTTATCTTCACGCAGAGAAGTACCATTTAATGATTGAGGGTGGAGTCTAATGTGGAGAAGGCAATGGCAACTCACTCCAGTACTCTTGCCTGGAAAACCCCATGGACGGAGGAGGCTGGTAGGCTGCAGTCCATGGGGTCGCGAAGAGTTAGACTGAGCCACTTCACTTTCACTTTTCACTTTCATGCATTGGAGAAGGAAATGGCAACCCACTCCACTGTTCTTGCCTGGAGAATCCCAGGGACGGGGGAGCCTGGTGGGCTGCTGTCTGTGGGGCTGCACAGAGTTGGACACGACTGAAGTGACTTAGCAGTAGCAGCAGCTAATGGACTGATCTGGATTCAAATACTGGTTCATCCATCCACCTAACTTCCTTAAGCTTCAGTTCCTTCATCTATTAGGTGTGAATTTCACAAAGATTCAAGATTGTAAAGGATTGGTGCATTCCTTAAATGCCAGTTATTGTAATTGTTTTCAAAGCACTTTTCACGACTACCCGATTTTTATACTTTGGGGGAGAAGTGCACACTATGTCTGCATTTTCATGTGTCAGGTAATTGGATTGCTTGCCTAGTGATTGGCTGAAGCAGGGCTGGAACCCAGGTCTGTGACTCCCAGTGGCCTCCCAAAGTCACATCTCTTGTCCTGGAAGCTGTGTCCTTTGGGATAGAGTGCACACACAGGTGGCAGGGTCTGTCCCGAGACAGCAATCCAGAGAACAATGATGTACTAAATGGGGTGCTACTGTACCATCATTCTAGAACCTTGCTAGTTCACTGGCCTTCAAACCTTGCTTGAGACCCACAGTAAAATGTTTCACAGCATGATCCAGTACACTCATACATTGCATTGTGTTACTAAAACATTTCATGAAAAAGGCTCTCTAGGTATAGTTACTATTTCTGGAGCTGTCCTTTTCCCTTCGCTCTGAATAATTCAGCACTCATGCCATCATGTGAAGCAGAGCAAGTTAGGTGTTCATGCTGGAGGCTGTCATGGATGTCAGAGCTCAAGTAAGAGGAGGGAGGTCATGCACAGCACTGGCCCAGCTTGGATGTGAGACCCTGAGCAGGATGAGGAGGTATCCACGCAGGGCTGAAGCCTGCTGTGGTGTGTTAAGTCCCTGTTGGGTGAGGAGTGTCCATGGGGGTCAGAAGCCTGATGTAGGGTTGGAGAATATGAAAGGCATCCTCAGAGGCAAGAAGACGTGTGGGTTGTCAAAGGGAGTGAGTGAGGTGGGAGCTCATAAGGGGGACAGCTTGACTGGGGGCAGGGGGTGGTGGGGGTGGTGGTGGTGGTGTCAGCATGAGGAGAGCATCCTCAAGGTAGGTGGCTTGGCGCGGCTTATCAAATCCAGTGTGTGTGTGTCTTATGTGGAGAATCAACTCACACGGAATAAAGAGGGCATCTACACATGCGAGCAGCTCAACCTGGGCTGTTAGAGCCTGAGTGCTGTGAGAAGGGCATCTATACAGGAGGAAGATCTGTCATCAGGTGGGAGCCCAAGTAGGGTGAGGAGGTCATCTGCCGTGGAGGCAGCCAGGGCTGGGGTGTTGGCTCAAGTGGGGAGATGAGTCCACATAGGGGCCAGCCCACTGCAGTCTCACAGCCTGAGTAGGATGAGGAAGGCATAATGTGTGTGAGAGAACTGTTAGGGCTGTGATAGTCAATAGCATGAGCCATGTTTCTCACTATTGGAGAAGAGTGTTTCGTGGAATGGGAGAAAGCAAGAATGAACTCTGCGGTGAATTGGAACAGGAGGTATTGGCTTGTGTTCCTGGTTTTCAAGAGATCTACATAAATATAGAAATAGATATGGGGACTTCTGTGGTGATCCAGTGGCCAAGACACCGAGCTCCCAATGCAGGGGGCCCAGGTTCGATCCTTGGTCAGGGAACTAGATCCCACATGCCACAACTAAGAGTTCACAGGCCGCAATGAAGATCAACGATCCCGTGTGCCACAACTAAGATTTGACTCAGCCAAATAAATAATATTAAAGAAGGAGAAAAAACAGAGATGGATGTAGCTATGTCTGCTGAGGGTTTGGGGGGCCATAGTAGCATGGGATCAACAAGAGCTTTGTGCCTAGACCTTGGATTCTAAATAACATTCTTCACTAAAAACATCAACGACAACAGCAACAAAAAACCCAAGGCTTCTTGGAGAAATTGTTGATTCTAGGGCTGGGACCAAAGTACCAGCTAGGCTTGGAACATCATGTGCCAGAAAGCAAAGAACTTATCGAGGAAAGATAAGATCATATGAAAAGGACACAGAAGCTAGCTTGAAGGGACTCCCACCAGCCAAATCTGGAACATTCTGAGCATTAAAATAATATGGATGATAAGCTATTAAATGAAAAAAGGAAATCATAAGTTCATACTGATAAAAGTAGTAAGAGTTTAGATAGGGTATGGAATCTTTATATAGTTTCAAATACTTACCTCTTCACAAAATACTTATTAATTACAAGGGAAAAAGAAGAACTGTAGTGGAGCCACCTGGCAGACACCATCTTAAGTAATCAAAATCAACATCTCCTGTAAGGGATAAATCAGTCATACATCACCTGACAAGATGCAAAGGGAAGAACACATAATCATTTCTGTGATTCTCTTGTCAGAGATGTATAACCTGAATCTAATCATAAGAAAATATCAGACAAAACAAAATTGAGAGACATTCCATAAAATAACTGGCTTGTAATTTTTGGGACCATAGCTGAAAATTAAATACGATCTGAGTATTAGTTGAAAGTAACATTACCTTCTTGAATTTGATGCTTCTGTTGTGGTTATGGAGGGTCATGTTCTTGTTAGTAGGAAATATACAGTGAACTGAATTTCATGCATCTACTAAATGTATTGTGATCCACTGAAAACAGTGTAGTGCTAGATTTCATTCCCAGCTTTCAGACACATGATCTGTTTCTTTCCCACCTTCTGCCACCACTCCAGAATTCCTCTGGAGGATTCTGAGGCCTCTATGGATTTTCTGTTTTCCTAAAGGGATCATGTAGTGTGAGAAGCAAAAGACCTATGAACCTCCAGTTCCAGCAGCCAGCCTTGGCTCCTCTGCATCTGACAGCAGAAAACAGATGACTCCGTGGCAGGGCTGGTAGTGAAGCCAGAGGTGGTGAGAAGCAGGGAAGAAACAGATTCTGTGTCTGAAAGCTGGAATGAAACCTAGCACTAGTGTTTTACATGTTTACATGACCCTACATAACAACAACAGAAGCATCAAGGTCAGAATGGGGTCTTCAGTCCATGTGACCATTTTTGCCAGAGAAAAATCCGTCCAACTACCAATGTATCACTAATTCATTTGGCAGAGATTCTAGCTCCCAAGCAATAAACTGGTTTTGTCATCTGAAAAACAATTTTACCAACCTAGAATTTTGCACTTAATCAAAATATAATCCAAATGTGAACATGAAACAAAGATACTTTTGGATATACAAGGAAACAAAGTCGACAGATTTTAAGAAAAAAAAAATAAAGTCGACAGATGTCAACTGTTAGAATGATGACCAAATTAACCAATAACGTTTATTGTTATGTCTAAATAAGCAGGGATTAGTTTTCAAACAATCAATATAATCTGGAACTAAACTCCAAGAGCTAAGATTTTCTTTTCTCTTTTTTAGAGAACTGGATGTAGACTCACATTGGATAACAGAAAAATTACAGTATGAGGTAAACGTTTAAAGATAGCTGCAAAGAGATCCTATCAGTTCATCCTAAAGGAGATCAGTCCTGGGTGTTCATTGGTATGACTGATGTTGAAGCTGAAACTCCAATACTATGGCCCCCTGATGCGAAGAGCTGATTCATTGGAGAAGACCCTGATGCTGGGAAAGATTGAGGGCAGGAGGAGAAGGGGACAACAGAAGATGAGATGGTTGGATGGCATCACCGACTCAATGGACACGGGTTTGGGTGGACTCCAGGAGTTGGTGATGGACAGGGAGGCGTGGCATGCTGTGGCTCATGGGGTCGCAAAGAGTCAGACACGACTGAGTGACTGAACTGAATAGAATCATAGAAATATGATATATCACTCCCATACTATTAAAGAAAAAAATCAAAGGAACAATGACAAAGAAAAAAAAACCCTGAATAATCAATTGGAATAAGAGTGTGTGTGTTGTGGGGAGGGGGTGGGAAGGGTGGATTTTCTAAATAAAAATGCTGAATAATATGGTAAAAATAAGTCCAAGCATATCACTCAATATTTATGAATATAAAAAAGTAAAACATAAAAGTCACAGATCTCTAGATTTGGCAATAATAAAAGAAATCCAGCTATTTGCTATTATAAAAGATATACTTAAAAGGAAACAGCATGAAATAATTGAAAGTAAAGATGTGGGAAAAAATCAGCCGTGCAAATGATAAAAGCAGAAGTAGTAGCAGTAATATCAGACATCAATAGAATTTAATAAAACATTGATAGCGTGTCAATAGAATCAATGCAGAAAGCATTCAAACAGACCCAAAATGATATTTCATATTGTTTAAAACAAAGAGCATTACTGAATTTATGCAAATTTATGATAAGGCTGGTTAAATATGTGGACCAATGTTCCTTTTAAAGTGATGATAATACTGAATAAAATGTTTTTTAAAAAATTCTTAAAATCATCATACAGCTATTAATAGAAAGGGTAAGACTTTATTGGGCTGGAGTCAAGTGAGGGCAGGAATCAGAGAGCTGGGCAGAACTCTGAGATTGCTTTTGTCTCCAGTGGTATTTGCAGATTTGGGTGAATTTGAGCATTAGTTTTGACATCTTCAGCTTTGATAGACATCTAGCTCAGGAGATGTCCAGCATGTGGGGCTATAAGGATACATTTCCTCTCTAAAACTGGGGTGCAAAAGAGTTAATTCCCCCAAGGCCCAGGAATGCAAGAAAACTGCTTTAGAGCCAAGCAGTGTGGTGAAAAAAATCTCTATAAAATCAGATATCAACTCTTGTGGATTTGCAGTTCAGTTTCACACTGCTCAACAAGTCAAAATTTGGGACTTTGAAAAGAATAATAAAACTCACTAACTCTGGCAAATATGATCAAGACAATTTAGAAGGTACAAATAATTTCGGAAATATAAAATAAAATACAGACATTGTAGCGTTATTAATAAAATAATAGAAGCTATTATGAACAACTTTAGGCCAGTAAATGTGAAACTTTAAATAAAATGGACAAATAACCAGAAAAATATCACTTACCACAGACTCAGGAGACAACAGAATATCTAAATAGTCCTATTCCCACTAAAGAAACAGAAACAGAAGTAATAAAAGCATCTAATTGTGAAAAAAATCCAGGACTCCCACTGCTTTGCTGTTGAGTTTTATTAATCTTTCAAGGAATAAATAATTCTAAATTTATATAAGTGATTCCAGGATATAGAAGGATGCCGGGAGCCGGCACACAAGATCCCACCCATGACAAGGTCATGAGGGAGAAAACCTGACAGGCAAGACGGATCAGGTTTTCAGGGGTTTCGAAAAGCTGCCCCCGACGCTCACCTTAAAGATGATATCTGTCTTTCTGATGCCTGCCTCAATAGACTACTCCCTAATTTCTGTGACACAGGCAGAAGGCCTTCCCCGATCTCTTCCCAAATAAGAATCAATTTAGAACTTTAATCAATAAGTTTCCCAGGTGGTGGTATTTTATGAGATTATCCAGGGTGAAAGGAGTGTTTTAATTTAAACTCCTTTGTTGGTAGTTTGTTAGCCAAATGCATTTATGCCCTTGGTTCTAATATGCATGATTGCTTATAATATCCTAATCATAAAATAGCATAAAGAACCTGATTATATAAAAGCCCTAATAGACATAGAGCCTTTTTAAGGGGTAAAAGAGTCCTGTTAGAAAACATAAGAAAAATTATTCTATAGGTGGTTATTGGGTTGAGATTTGCTTGCTGTGTTTTGCTTGCTGTGTTTTTGCTTTTAATGTGCTAAGGTTGTGTTATAGAAACCATTGTTAATATAGTTAAAGATCTAGAGAAACAAGAACTTAGCCCTAGTGTGGTAACAATGAGATGGTTGTTAATTGTCAGCCAGGAGTGCTAGGCAGAAGCTGCCTCACCAAAGAGTCAGTATGGGATAAACTTCTTAGATAAATGCAACTGACAACTTTTGCAGAAGGATTAATTTTTGTATTAACAAGGATATAATTCTACTCTGTACTATTTCCCTATGAGACTGCTACCTTTCAGTTAAGATCACCATAGAAACAGAAAATAGGTTTACATTCACCTGACCTGCATAAAATGTTAATAGGCCCCAAGGCCAGAAGATAATGAACAAGACCCTCATAAACAAAGAAGTATGCAGAAAACACCCTGGTTTTCTGAAGGACAAGCTGACGTAATGTTAAACTATCTTCCCCTTAGAAATGTACTTGAAGGAGTCTTTTGGGCCTAGAAAAGAGAACAACAGTCTCAAAGGCCCCTTGCTGAATCATCTAACTTCGGAGAAAACAAAGCATAACTTTAGTTCCATCCTGATGCTCCAGGCCAGTTGCATCTATCTGGGACTTATCACCCCCTGTCCGGAAACCTACCACCCCCTACACCCGCCCAGAAGACTTATCACCCCCTGCCCAACTACAAGTGTCATCTCAACAAAAGAATACTCAAAATATCCCGCCTGATTGACGTTTCCCTTATCGCTTCCACAAACCTCCCTATAAGTATGAAGCCTCCCTGATCCCTTTCGGCGCTCAGCCTGGTCGTTAGGCGGACTGTCGCCCCTCCTTGCCTAAATAAAGGTAACCTACTTCTGTTGAGGTCGTCTTTCCTTTTCTGCCTCGCCGGAACTGTACCTTACATTTTTGGTGCCGAAACCCGGGAGGGGGCGAGGCACTCGTCTCTCTCTCTCTCACTGTCCCTCCCTCTCACTGTTTTCCCCTTTTCCTGGAGTCTGGGAGCGCAAACATCCTCCGAGCTCACTTCTCTGCCAGGGCTCTTAAGTTCCCCTCGGGGACGCCTAGTGCCTTCGTGAGCGGTGCAAGTCTTGTGCTAAGGCTTTATTGATGATTTGCGTACCCCCAGGCCTCAGCTTTACCCCCTTTTCTCTCTCTCTCTGACGACCTCCAGAATAGGGACCTCTTGCCATTCGACCGCTCTACATGCAACACTTCACTCCAGCCAGCCCCTAGGTTAAGGTAAGATCCGATCCGGACGGAGTTCTAGAGGCGCCCTAGAATTCAGTCCTCTCCGGGTCCCAGGGACCCCCGGCCCAGGGCCACTCTGTAGGCGATGGTGGGGGACGCTCCACCTCGACACAGAGCTCTCTTCTCATAACTCCTATTGCGACTGCGGGTGACGAGTTCCCAATAGGAGCCTCTGCTTGCCTTTCAATTATGGGGTCTGGCCAATCTGTCGCAAAAGATTCCCCTCTGGCCTGTGTTCTCAAAAATCTCAAACCACTCTCACTCACTGAACTCAAAGCTAACCGCTTAAAGCAACTCTGTACACAGATTTGGCCTCAATATCAATTAGACAATCAAGACCGCTGGCCTGAGGTCGGCACATTTGACTTTAACATTCTCCAAAATCTCACTGACTTCCTTAAACGGAATGGCAAGTGGTCGGAGATCCCCTATGCCCAAGCCTTTTGGGCCCTTCGGAACAGGCCCTCCCTATGCCAGGCCTGCTCCACCCACGAAGTCCTTCTATGCACCTTGCCTCCCAAGCAAAAGGGCTCTTCTTCCTCAACTAACCACAGACCACAACCTTCTGCACCCCCAGAGTTCGACCCCGCGGACGAGCCCCCTCCCTACCTGCCACCCCTCTCCTTCCCCTTCATCCAACTCACCTACTGGCACTGAAACCTCTCCTGACTCCCCCTCAGCCCCTGCTACCCCATCTCCCCGACTCCCCCTCCCCCCTTCCTTCCCCACCTGCCACAAGGTCACTAACCCAGCACATGTTTCCCCTAAGACAGGTGGCAGGACCAGAGGGCCCCACACGAGTCCATGTGCCATTTTCATTGTCAGATATGAGCCAGAAAGAAGAAAAGTTAGGATCATTTTCTGAAAATCCTACCAGATACAGAAAAGATTCCTGAGACTCTCCCAGGCCTATAACCTCACATGGAGTGACGTATATTATATCCTAAATGCCACTCTCACCCCAGATAAAAAAGACCATATCTGGCAAGCAGCAAAAGCCCATGCTGATTATTTACATAACCAAGACCGGGACAGCCCAGTTGCTGATGAGGCGGTGCCTCAGTTAGATCCCCACTGGACTTACCAGCCCGGTGACCCAGGTATCAGGAGACTCAATCATATGGTCACCTGCATTCTAGAAGGAATGCAAAAAAATACTCATATCCATGTCAATTATGATAGAGTCAGGGAAGTCACCCAAGGGGCAGACGAAAATCCAGCCTTATTCTTGGCACGCCTCACAGAGGCAGTCCAAAAGTATACCAACCTAGATATCACTACCCCTGCTGGGTTACTGTACCTTCATGTTCAGTTCATCAGCCAATCTGCCCCTGACATCAGACGCAAGCTTCGCCAACTAGAAAAGGGCCCTGAGACCCCCCGGAGAGACCTTCTAGAAGTAGCCTTCAAGGTGTTCAATAATAGAGAGGAGGCTAAGAGAGAAAAAGAACGTGAAAGAAAAGCTAAATATGCTCTTTTGGCAGCAGCAATTAAAGAAAGAGATCAGGGGCTTCCCTGTTGGCCCAGTGGTTAAGACTCTGAGCTCCCAATGCAGGGGGCCCAGGTTCAATCCCTGGTCAGGGAACTAGATCCCACATGCTGCAACTAAGACCTGGTGCAGCCAAATAAATGAATAAATATAAAAAAAAAGAAAGAAAGAAAGAAAGAGATCAGCCTGGCCCAAGTCATCCCAGAACGGGTCTTAAGACTCCCCCTGGACCCTGCTTCCGATGCAACCAGTCAGGACACTGGGCAAAAGCATGCCCAAACCCGTGGCCCCCCACAAAAGCATGCCCAACCTGTGGCCAATGGGGACACTGGGAGGAGGTCCCCACCTCCCAGACCTGGAGAGTGGAATGTCCACAGAGACTCCCTGGCACATCTGAGGAGATCCCCACTTCTCCCCAGAACCCCAGCCCAACTTTACAAGAATTGTTCCAATGATGGGGCCCAGGTTCCAGCCCCCCGGCCCGTGTCCTGAACACGGGCTCGGAACTTAGGGTAGACGGGGTAGTGGCCAGAAAAAAGACCTCTTTTATAATAAACACTGGAGCCACTTTCTCTCTCTTAACTTCCTACTCTGGCCCAACTCAAGACTCAGAAATCACAATCAAGGGGGTCTCTGGAGTTCCCCTAAGGCCAAAAATCAGCCCTCCATTACTCTGTCAATTTGGAAAATCAACCCTTATACACTCATTCCTCATAATGCCTCAGTGCCCAATGGCACTTCTAGGGAGAGATTTGTTATCCAAATTGGGGGTCTTTATTACCATACCCCCCCTCGATACAGTCTCTATATTCTGCATGCAAATGGCACCTGGACAGTCCCTATCCCTCACCCCTGACCTTCCCTTAGATCTACCTGCCTTAGACCCCCAAGTCTGGGACACTGATCACCCATCAATAGCCAAACATCATCCCCCAGTCCACATTATCCTAAAAGACCCTCGACTATAATCACCCAACAACAGTATTCTCTCACCCCAGAGGCCCACAAGAGACTTATGCCTATCATAGACTGTCTTCTTCAAGCCTCTATCCTAATTCCTACCCATTCACCACACAACACCCCTATTCTGGCAGTAAGAAAGGGACCAAATTCTTGGAGACTGGTCCAGGACCTGAGAAAAATCAATGAGGCTATTATGCCGACATTCCCAGTAGTCCCTAACCCTTACACCCTTCTGTCTACCATACCCCCAACTGCAACCCACTTCACAGTATTAGATCTCAAAGACGCTTTTTTCACCATCCCCCTCCACCCCCTCTCCCAACCTCTTTTCGCCTTCACCTGGCAAGACCCCGAGACTCACGTTTCCCAACAGCTAACATAGACAGTTCTCCCCCAGGGGTTTAGAGACAGTCCCCACTTTTTTGGACAGGCTTTACAAAAGGACCTACAGACTCTCAACCTAGCCCCGAATCATCTCCTCCAATACGTAGATGACCTCCTCCTTTGTAGCTCAACCCGAAAACTCTGCCTCCAACATACTGCCAAACTCCTTGGGGCCCTGGGATCCTGGGGTTATCGGGTATCCCAATCTAAGGCCCAAATAGTCCAGACAAAAGTCACCTACCTGGGACTTTCCATATCCCATCAACAAAGAACTATTCCCCCAGATAGAATCCAGGCCTTAATTAACTGTCCACTTCCAAAAACAAAAAGGGAACTCCTGTCTATCCTCGGCCTCCTAAATTTTTTCCGTATCTGGATCCCCAACTTCTCCCTCATTGCAAAGCCGCTCTATGAGGCAACTAAAAGATGTCTAGATGAGCCCCTCTTTAATCGTTCCTTGCTGGCCAATCCTCTTCGCCAACTCACCCAGAGCCTCCTCCGAGTGCCACCTCTCCACCTGCCAGATCACACCAGACCATTCTTTCTCTTTGCACATTCCAACCAAGGACAGGCCCTGGGGCTTCTATGTCAGTGGGCTGGAGACACCTGGGCTCCCATAGTCTATCTATCAAAACAGCTGGACATGGTGACCAAGGGGTGGCCTCCCTGCACACAGGCCATGGCTGCTATCGCAGCCCTCGTACCCGAAGCAAAGAAACTCTCTAGACATGCCCCTTTAGCAGTCTGTTCTCCACACACCTTCCGAGACTTACTGTCACATCGGGCTTTCCTCTCCCTTCCCCCTTCCAGGGTACAGGTCCTACATGCCTTTCTCCTCGACCCTCAGCTCTCATTCTCCCCCTGCTCTCCCCTTAACCCCGCCAGCTTATTACCCATGTCCTCTACAACAGACTCCCTCTTACATACCTGCAGTCTAACAGTAGATCTTACCCAAAACCCCTTCCAACATGTAACAGATCAGCCCGTCCTAGACCCAGACACCCCACACTGGTTCGTTGATGGCAGCTCTCAAAAATCCCCACCGTTTGCAGCAGGATATGCCATCATCCAGGGAGACCTTCGTCACAATCATAAAACCCAGACAATTGAAGCTTCACCGCTACCACCTCACACCACCTCCCAACAGGCAGAACTGATAGCTCTCACCAGAGCTTTAACTCTGGCTAAAAATCTAAGGATTAACATCCACACAGACTCCAAATATGCCTATAACATACTTCACTCAAACATCCTAATATGGAGAGAAAGAGGTTTCCTAACCCAAAAGGGATCCCCTATTATTAATTCAGACCTGATTCACAAACTTCTAGAGGCAGCACTCTTACCAAACAAAGCCGCTGTCCTCCACTGTAGGGGACATCAAAAGGGAAGTCTCATATCAGCCTACAACAATGCTGTAGACCAGGAGGCAAAGGAGATAGCACTGTCCCATCCTTCCCTCCAGTCCCCTGTCATCTTATCTTTGACTCCACCCGACCCTCCCACCACCAGAGAAATCCTCTCTTATCTACACTCACTTTTTCATCCCTCATCCAAGACACTCCAACAGTTCCTCCATAACCACTTCCCCATATCCAATGCTGACCAACAATATTTAGATAACCTTACCCGCTCCTGTCAAACATGTCAACGTACTAACCCCAATTCCAACCTTAAACCGACATCCTTTCCAACCCATCAAATGCGAGGCAGCCTCCCAGCACAAGATTGGCAGATAGACTTTACTCATATGCCCCGGGTCCGGAGAGTCAGATACCTACTAGTCCTTGTAGACACCTTTTCGGGATGGATAGAAGCATTTCCCACTACAAACAAAAGAGCCCACACAGTGGCCCAAATCCTCCTCACAGAAATTATCCCCAGGTTTGGGCTGTCTTCATCCCTACAGTCTGATAATGGCCCAGAATTTACATCCAAGGTCACCCAACAACTTGTCCAATTCTTACAGATACCCTGGAAATTTCACATTCCATACCGTCCCCAGTCCTCAGGAAAGGTAGAAAGGATGAATAGAATAATCAAAAAAAAAAAAAAAAAAAAAAAAACCCTTACCAAACTAACCCTCGAGGTACATCTGGATTGGACTAAACTTTTACCAATTGTTCTCCTCAGAATACGGGCTTTGCCCAGAAAGCCCCTGGGGCTGAGCCCCTTTGAGGTGATGTGTGGAAGGCCCACGCTCCCTCCTGGACCCCCCCTAAACCTCCTCCCATACCAAGCTTCCTACACTCCCCTCTGCTGGCGCAACTCCGCAATGCCCTATGGAGATACGTCAACCACAATCTGCCTGCCCCTGACCCCCAAGCCTCCCTGCCCCCTTTACAAATTGGGGACATGGTCTATCTGTCTGATAATCCCCAGGGCGACCTAACCCCAAAGTGGCAGGGACCATTCAAAGTCATCCTCCTTACCCCAACTGCAGCTAAACTCGAAAAGGTCACTTCCTGGGTACACCTCTCTCATCTAAAACGGGTCACCTCCAATCCTGCGCTGCCCTCCTTAAATGACACCTATCAGGTCTCCCTCACAGGACCCACCTCCTTAAAATTCACCCAGCGACAACCCCTGTCAACCATCGGAGAGGACACTGAATGACCTGGACTCTCTTCAACCTACAACTGTTCCTGACCCAACTACTACAAGACCTCTGGATCAGCGCCCCAACAGGAACCTCCTTCAAAGACCTGACTACACTGGTGTCTCAACTGTGGCTCCAGGGAACCTTCTACAACCTGACTCCAGACGAAATTGATTTCTTTACTCTCATTCTCTACATCATTCTACATCCTAATGAGCACTGTTCCTCCTCAGATTCAAACAACCACCAACTTGGGGCCTTCTGCCCCTCGCCCTGACTGGCCTCTCCCTGTCTCTCTAACTATAACTGCACTCTTAATCTTAATCCTTGCTATAGGCCTAGTAACTGTCTCCCCTCAGGATCTTCTCACCGCAGAAAAGAGAGGGACCTGCCTTTTCCTAGGAGAGAACTGCTGCTATTTGGTTAATGAAACGGGCATAGTCCAGGGCCGAGTCAAAGAACTGAGAGACAGAATTGAACACCACAGAAAAGAGTTACAAAACCTTTACATTCCCCAAAACCTGTTCCAACAGATACTCCCTTGGTTGCTCCCTTTCCTGGGACCATTGGTACTTATCATTCTATTCCTCTTATTTGGACCCTGTCTCTTTAATCTCTTTCAAAGGTTTCTCCAAGAATAGATTTGGGCCATCTCTCGAGATCAGGTCAAGACCAGTCTTCTTCTCGAGAGCCTCACCTCAAGCTCAGAAAAAGGAGACTGTGGGCCCTAGGATGATCCTCCATTCCAGACCCAAAACCGTTGCCCCTATCCAGCAGGAAGTAGCCAGAGAGATACGGCACCCTTTTTCCCTTTTTTTTAAATGATTTCAGGGTCTGGAATGAAGGAGTCTTTTGGGCCTAGAAAAGAGAACAACAGTCTCAAAGGCCCCTTGCTGAATCATCTAACTTCGGAGAAAACAAAGCATAACTTTAGTTCCATCCTGATGCTCCAGGCCAGCTGCATCTATCTGGGACTTATCACCCCCTGCCCAACTACAAGTGTCATCTCAACAAAAGAATACTCAAAATATCCCGCCTGATTGACGTTTCCCTTATCGCTTCCACAAACCTCCCTATAAGTATGAAGCCTCCCTGATCCCTTTCGGCGCTCAGCCTGGTCGTTAGGCGGACTGTCGCCCCTCCTTGCCTAAATAAAGGTAACCTACTTCTGTTGAGGTCGTCTTTCCTTTTCTGCCTCTCCGGAACTGTACCTTACAGTACTAACTTAGGGTATAAGAGCTATGGTAAAAAATAAAGCATTGCCAGACTCTGCCAGACCCTGCAAACACCCCCGTCTGGTCATTCACTCTTTCTCTCTTTCTCTCTCTCTCCCTCGCAGACTTGGCCCTATCAAGGCGGGTCTCACGTGTCTTCTCTCTCTCGCCGATGCCGTTCATCCTGAAGGTGCCCCCTGGATCCTGCCGAGGCTGGACCCCAGCAGAAGGAGAGGGAAAACTCCTGAATGCATTTTCTATTTACCAGCAACAAGCATTTAAAGTATGAGTATGGCTGAGTCCCTTTGCTGTTCACCTGAAACTATCACAACGTTGCTTGTTAATTGGCTATACCCCAATATAAAATAAAAACTTTAAAAAAATAGATTGCAAATCCAAAAAAAAGTATGAGATTTAAAATGTGTCTTTTATAATAATATCAATCTAATACAAAACTCTATAGAGACAGCATAAGAAAGGAGAAGTATAGGTCACTACTACTCACACATAGATGTAAAATATTAGTGAATTGAATTCAGCTGTGTATATATAAAAGATAATGTATCATTACATTGAGTTTACATTGTACATAAAATTGAATTTAATCTCTGGGTTGGGAAGATCCCCTGGAGAAGATCCCCTGGAGAAAGGATTGGCAACTGATCTAGTATTCTTGCCTGGAAAATCCCATGGACAGAGGAGCCTGGCAGGCTACGGTCCATGGGGTCACAAAGAGTAGGACATGACTGAGCAACTAACACTTTTCACTTTATCATTAACAGATTAAAGCAAAAATCTCACAAGATACAGGAAAGGTGTCTAAAAAGGTCAACCTTCATTTATGAGAAAATTTAGTACTAGAAGGACTTCCCCAACCTGATTAAGGATACCTATGAAAAAACAAAAAGCGGGGGTGGCGGGGGCTTCTCTGGTGGCTCAGGCAGTAAAGAATCCGCCTGCAATGTGGAAGACCTGGGTTTGATCCCTGGGTTGGGAAGATCCCCTGGAGGAGGGCATGGCAACCCACTCCAGTATTCTTGCCTGGAGAACTCCCATGGACAGAGGAGCCTGCAGGCTACAGTCCATGGGGTCGCAGCAAAGAGTTGGACATGACTGAGCGACACAGCACATGAAAAAAAAAAACTACAACAAAATATCAAAAAGTATAATCAAAGTTAAAGATAAAATAATTGAATTCATTCTTTTAACTAGAATCATTTTTTTTAAAAAAAAAAGGGAAACAGGATAAGAAAGCTGTGGTACATACACACAATGGACTATTACTCAGCTATTAAAAAGAACGCATTTGAATCAGTTCTAATGAGGTGGATGAAACTGGAGCCTATTATACAGGGTGAAGTAAGTCAGAAAGAAAAACACCAATACCACATGTTAATGCATATATATGGAATTTAGAAAGATGGTAACGGTGACCTTATATGAGAGACAGCAAAAGAGACAAGATGTAAAGAACAGACTTTTGCACTTTGTGGGAGAAGGCAAGGGTGGGATGATTTGAGAGAATAGCACTGAAACATGTATATTACCCTGTGTGAAATAGATCACCAGTCCAGGTTTGATGCATGAGACAGGGCGCTCAGGGCTGGGGCGCTGGGATGACCCTGAGGGATGGGATGAGGGAGGTGGGAGGGGGGGTTCAGGATGAGGGACACATGTACACCCATGGCTGATTCATGTCAATCAATGTATGGCAAAAGCCACTACAATATTGTAAAGTAATTAGCCCCAATTAAAACAAATAAATTAATTTACAGAAAAAGGGGGAAACAGAAAAAAAAATTTAGCAATGAAATGTTGAAAGCTCTCTCTTTGAGATCAGGAAGATAAGCATGCCTGCTATTAGAACTTCATTTTATACTTGAATTAATATTGTAGTCAGCAGTCACACAAAATCTCAAGACAAAGGAAAAGAGTGATGAATTTGATCATATTGATTGCTTACCGTTGAAGATATTTGATTCTTGATCTCCGAAGCAGAAGATTTAGCTTCTGGACCAGGGAACAGGCTTGATCACTCAAGAGCTTTTGTGTAGCAGAGTTTTATTCAAGTATGAAAAGGGACAGAGAAAACTTCTGAAATAGACATAAGAAGGGGGATGGGGAGTGTCAAGGGAGTTATATGCTTTTTAAATTATTATTACAGTAAATCAAAAGAATGTCTCGAGGTTGTAAAGATCTTACTAGATCCACTCCCATAATTTACATTTTAAGATAACAGGATTAGCCAGAAGGTTTTCAGGAAGGAGAAACTGTCCTCAAGCAGGATACATTGTTGTTATACAATCCTTAGTACAGAGTTTAAACTGAGTTGTTTGTTGTGTAATCATCAGCTTAAAGAAAAAAATGTTTTATGTGACTAAGACTCAGGAATGTAGAGGAAAAAAAAAAAAAGACATTTGTCCTTTCCTCCTCCTTGAAAATTCCAGACCCCTATCTTCTCCTTGAGAGCCCTGGACCCCTTTTTCCTCCTTGGGGACCCCGGACTTCTTATCAACCTGCTTAGGAATTGACTCTCTCAACATTAAACTTAAAAACTTCCTTCCAATAAAGTTTAGTTCAGTTGAGTTGCTCAGTCATGTTTGACTCTTTGCGACCCCATGGACTAGGCCTCCCTGTCCATCACCAACTCCTGGAGTTTACACAAACTCTTGCCCATTGAGTCGGTGATGCCCTCCAACCATCTCATCCTCTGTTGTCCCCTTCTCCTCCTGCCTTCAATCTTTCCCAGCATCAGGGTCTTTTCAAAACAGTCAGTTCCTTGTATCAGGTGACCAAAGTATTGGAGTTTCAGCTTCGCATCAGTCCTTCCAATGAATATTCAGGACTGATTTCCTTTAGGATGGACTTGTTGGATCTCCTAGCTGTCCAGGGGACTCTCAAGAGTCTTCTCCAATACCACAGTTCAAAAGCATCAATTCTTTGGCACTCAGCTTTCTTTATAGTCCGACTCCCACATCCACACATGACTACTGGAAAGACCATAGCTTTGACTAGATGGACTTTGTTGGCAAAGTGGTGTCTCTGCTTTTAAATATTCTGTCTAGGTTGGTCATAACTTTTCTTCCAAGGAACAAGCGTCTTTTAATCTCATGGCTGCAGTTACCATCTGCAGTGATTTTGGAGCCCCCAAAATAAAGTCTGTCACTGTTTCCATTGTTTCCCCATCTATTTCCCGTGAAGTGACGGGACCACATGCCATGATCTTTGTTTTCTGAATGTTGAGTTTTAAGCCAACTTTTTCACTCTCCTCTTTTACTTTCATCAAGAGGCTTTTTAGTTCTTCTTCACTTTCTGCCATAAGGGTGGTGTCATCTGCATATCTGAGGTTATTGATATTTCTCCCAGCAGTCTTGATTCCTGCTTGTGCTTCATCCAGTCCAGCATTTCTCATGATGTACTCTGCATTAAGCAGGGTGACAATATACAGCCTTGACACATACTCCTTTCCCGATTTGGAACCAGTCTGTTTGTTGTTCCACGTCCAGTTCTAACTGTTGCTTCCTGACCTGCATACAGATTTCTCAGGAGGCAGGTCAGGTGGTCTGGTATTCCCATCTCTTGAAGAATTTTCCAGTTTGTTGTGATCCACACAGTCAAAGGCTTTGGCATAGTCAATAAAGCAGATGTTTTTCTGAAATTCTCTCTTTCCAATAAAAGACACCATTAAAAGAGTGAAAAACACAACATACAAAAAGTAGAGAAAATCTATTTGTGACACATGCTGTTACTTAGTCGCTGAGTTGAATCTGACTCTTTTGTGACCCCATGGACTGTAGCTTACCAGTGTCAACTAAAAAAAGATGTACAACTTGAGAGTTCTGAGTTAAGTTTTGGGGCAAAATGAGGGCTGCAGCCTGGGAGGCAGCATCTCAGATAGCTCTGAGAGACTGCTCCAAAGTGGCAGTATGGGAAAGTCAATATACAAGGTTTTGGTGAAGGGGGAGTTCAATACCATGAAGCACTCATTTTACAAAATATTTTTTCTTAGTCATGGGGATCTGATGTCACCATGAAGGAATTTAGTGCTTCCCCAGATATGAGGAGATGCAAGGATAAAGATTGTAAAATCTGTTCCTAAAAACATACAGCTATCTAAAGACCTGTCCCGCCAGATTGTCTGGAGTACAGACTGCCTCACTCCACCCTGAACTCCCTCGGGGTGTTTAAGGTCAACAGCTATAGCAGCATGGGGTTCAATCTCCACAGAGGCAGATGGCAAATGCATTTGTTGTTCAGTCATTGGCAATGCTCTTGGTAAGTGCTAATTTGTAGTTGACACCAGGCTCCTCCGTCCATGGGATTTCCCAGGCAAGAATACTGGAGTGGGTTGCCATTTCCTTCACCAGGGGACCTTTTTGATCCCCTTGTCTCCTGTATCTACCTGAATTGTCACGCAGGTTCTTCACCACTGAGCCACCAGGGAAGCCACTTAAAGAACGTCTAAGAGTTGACATGAGAAAGACAAATCATCCAATTAAAAATGGGGGAAATATTTGAGTTGAAATTTTACAAAAATGGAAATCCAAATTCCATAAGGAATTCAGCCTTATTAGTAACCAGGGATCTGCCAATTAAAGCTGAAATAGGGAATTCTCTGGCAATCCAGTGATTAGGACTCTGAGCTTCCATTCCAGGGGGCCTCAATCCATGGTTGGCGAACAAAGATCTCACATGCCATGTGGCAAAAAAAAAAAAAAAGATAAACCAAAACAAGATACATTTGCTTACTTACCAGACTGGCAAAAAAGACTCCAGGTATAGTTGAGAACATTGATTTGATTTGTGCTAAGGTGGCTATCAGTTCAGTTCAGTTCAGTCGCTCAGTCATATCTGACTCTTCATGACCCCATGGACCACAGCATGCCAGGCTTCCCTGTCCATCATTCAAACTCATCTCCATCGAGTCGGTGATACCATCCAACCATCTCGTCCTCTGTCGTCCTCTTCTCCTCCTGCCCTCAATCTTTCCCAGCATCAGGGTCTTTTCAAATGAGTCTGCTCCTCACATCAGATGGCCAAAATATTGGAGTTTCAGCTTCAACATCAGTCCTTCCAATGAACATGCAGGACTGATTTCCTTTAGGATGGACTGGTTGGATCTCCTTGCAGTCCAAGAGACTCTGAAGAGTCTTCTCCAACACCACAATTCAAAAGCATCAACTCTTTGGTGCTCAGCTTTATTTATATTCCAACTTTCACATCCATACATGACTACTGGAAAAGATGGCTATAAGACCTTCTAGAACTAACACCCCCAAAAGATGTCTTTTTCATTATAGGAGACTGGAACTCAAAAGTAGGAAGTCAAGAAATACCTGGATTAATGGGCAAATTTGGCCTTGGAGTACAGAATGAAGCAAGGCAAAGGCTAACAGAGTTTTGCCAAGAGAATGCACTGGTCATAGCAAACACCCTCTTCCAACAACAGAAGTGAAGACTCTACACGTGGATATCACCAGATAGTCAACACTGAAATCAGATTGGTTATATTCTTTGCAGGTGGAGAAGCTCAATACAATCAGCAAAAACAAGACTGGGAGCTGACTGTGGCTCAGATCATGAACTCCTTATTGCCAAATTCAGACTTATTTTGAAGAAAGTAGAGAAAATAACTAGACCATTCAGGTTTGACCTAAATCAAATCCCTTACGATTATACAGTGGAAATGACAAATAGATTCAAGGGATTAGATCTGATAGACAGATTGCCTGAAGAACTATGGACAGAAGTTCGAGACATTGTACAGGAGACAGTGATCAAGACCATCCCCAAGAAAAAGAAATGCAAAAAGGCAAAATGATTGTCTGAGGAGACCTTACAAACAGCTATGAAAAGAAGAGAAGCAAAAAGCAAAGGAGAAAAGGAAAGATATACCCATTTGAATGCACAGTTCCAAAGAAGAGCAAGAAGAGATAAGAAAGCCTTGCTCAGTGATCAACGCAAAGGAATAGAGGAAAACAATAGAATGGGAAAGACTAGAGATCTCTTCAAGAAAATTAGAGCTACCAAGGGAACTTTTCATGCAAAGATGGGTTCAATAAAAGACAGAAGTGGTATGGACCTAACAGAAGAAGATATTAAGAAGAGGTGGCAAGAATACATAGAATAACTATATAAAAAAGATCTTCATGACCCAGATAATCATGATGGCATGGTCACTCACCCAGAGCCAGACATCCTGGAATGTGAAGTCAAGTAGGACTTAGGAAGCATCACTAGGAACAAAGCTAGTGGATGTGATGGAATTCCAGTTGAGCTATTTCAGATCCTGAAAGATGATGCTGTGAAAGTGCTGCACTCAATATGCCAGCAAATCTGGAAAACTCAGTGTGGCCACAGGACTGGAAAAGGTCAGTTTTCATTCCAATCCCAAAGAAAGGCAATGCCAAAAAATGCTCAAACTACTGCACAATTGCCCTCATCTCACAGGCTAGCAAAGTAATGCTCAAAATTCTCCAAGCCAGGCTTCAGCAATACATGAACTGTGAACTTCCAGATGTTCAAGCTGCATTTAGGAAAGGATTTAGAAAACCAGAGATCAAATTGCCAACATCTGTTAGATCATCAAAAAAGCAAGAGAGTTCCAGAAAAACATCTACTTCTGCTTTATTGACTATGCCAAAGCCTTTGACTGTGTGGATCACAACAAACTGTGGAAAATTCTTCAAGAGATGGGAATACCAGACCGCCTGACCTGCCTCCTGAGAAATCTGTATGCAGGTCAGGAAGCAACAGTTGGAACTGGACATGGAACAACAGACTGGTTCCAAATAGGGGAAGGAGTATGTCAAGGCTGTATATTGTCACCCTGCTTATTTAACTTATATGCAGAGTACATCATGAGAAATGCTGGGCTGGATGAAGCACAAACTAGACTCAAGATTGCCGGGAGAAGTATCAATAACCTCAGATATGCAGAAAGTGAAGAAGAACTAAAAAGCCTCTTGATGAAAGTAAAAGAAGAGAGTGAAAAAGTTGGCTTAAAATTCAACATTCAGAAAACAAAGATCATGGCATGTGGTCCTGTCACTTCACGGGAAATAGATGGAGAAACAATGGAAACAGTGACAGACTTTATTTTGGGGGCTCCAAAATCACTGCAGATGGTGACTGCAGCCATGAGATTAAAAGACGCTTGTTCCTTGGAAGAAAAGTTATGACCAACCTAGACAGCATATTTAAAAGCAGAGGCATTACTTTGCCAACAAAGTCCATCTAGTCAAAGCTATGGTCTTTCCAGTAGTCATGTATGGATGCGAGAGTTGGACTTTAAAGAAAGCTGAGTGCCAAAGAATTGATGCTTTTGAACTGTGGTGTTGGATAAGACTCTTGAGAATACCTTGGACTTCAAGGAGATCCAACCAATCTATCCTAAAGGAAATCAGTCCTGAAAATTCAATGGAAGGACTGATGTTGAAGCTGAAACTCCAATACTTTGGTCACCTGATGCAAAGAACTAACTCTTGAAAAGACCCTGATGCTGGGAAAGATTGAGGGCAGGAAGAGAAGGGGAAGACAGAGGATGAGATGGTTGGATGGCATCACCGACTCAATGGACATGAGTTTGAATAAACTGTGGGAGTACCAACTCCCAGGTTGGACAGGGAGGCCTGGCGTGCTGCAGTCTATGTGTGGTTGCAAAAAGTCGAACACAACTGAGCGACTGAACTGAAGGCAGCTACAGTTTTACTCATTACTGCTTTTGTGTCCTAAGTGTGAATGTCCACAGAGTAGAAAGGGCACATTACATCTTTTCTTTTTTTTTTCAATTTTTTACAAATCTTAACAAAAATTTTAATTGCAGGATAATTGCTTTACCATGTTGTGCTGGTTTCTGCTATTTAACAATGTGAATCAGCTATAGGTACATCTCCTCCCTCTTGAGCCTCCCTCCTACCCCTCCCACCCTACCCTTCTTGGTCACCACGGAGCACCAAGCCGAGCTCCCTCTGCTATACAGCTGCTTCCTGCTAGCTATCCCTGTTACACACGGTAGCATGTATATGTCAGTGCTACTCTCTCAATTCAAACCACTTTCTCCTTCCTCCACTGTGTCCACAAGTCTGTTCTCTATGTCTGCCTCTCTATTCCTGCCCTGCAAATAGGCTCATCAGTGTCATTTTTCTAGGTTCCATATATATACCTTAATGTATGTGTTTTCCTCTTTCTGACTTACTTCACTTTGTATAACAAGCTCTAGGTTCATACACTCCACTACAACAGACTCAAATTCATTCCATTTTATGTCTGAGTAATATTTCATTGTATATATGTACCCCAACTTCTTTATCCATTCATCTGTTTATAGACATCTAGGTTGCTTCCATGTTCTGGCTATCGTTAATTGTGCTGCTATGAACATTGGGATACATACGTCTTTTTGAATTATGGTTTTCTCAGGTACGTGCCCAGTAGTGGATTGCTGAGTCTCATGGTAGTTTTATTCCTAGTTTTTTTTAAGGAATCTGCATAGTGGCTGTACAAATTTACATTCCCACCAACAGTGCAAGAGGGTTCCCTTTTCTCCACATCTTCTCCAGCATTTATTGTTTGTAGATTTTTTGATGATGACCATTCTAACTGGTATGAGGTGACACCTCATTGTAGTTTTAATTTGCATTTCTGTAATAATGAGCGATGTTGAGCATCTTTTCATATGTTTGTTGACCATCTGTATGTCTTCTTTGGAGGAATATCTATTTAGATCTTCCAAGCATTTTTTGATTGGGTTGTTTGTTTTTCTGATATTGAGCTTCATGAACTGCTTGTATATTTTGGAGATTAATCCTTTGTCAGTTGTTTCATTTGCAATTGTTTTCTCCCATTCTGAAGGTTGTCTTTTCATCTTGTTTATAGTTTCCTTTGATGAGCAAAAGCTTTTAAGTTTTTCTCTGACAAACGAGGCAAGAATATACAATGGTGAAAAGACTGCGTCTTCAATAAGTGGTGCTTTGAAATCTGGACAGCTACATGCAAAAGAATGAAATTAGAACACTTCCTAACACCACAAACAAAAATAAACTCAAAATGGATTAAAGACCTAAATGTAAGGCCAACAATATAAAACTCTTAGAAGAAAACCTAGGCAGAACACTCTTTGACATAAATCACAGCAAGATCCTCTTTGACCCACCTCCTAGAGTAACAGAAATAAAAGCAAAAATAAACAAGTGGGAACTAATTAAACTTAAAAGCTTTTGCACAGCAAAGGCAGCTATAAATAAGATGAAAGGGCACATTACATCTTAGTATTATCATAGAAGAATGTAGCTTTAACTTCAGTGACTCCTTGATAAGGTCCCTGGGACCCCTAGGGGTTCACGGACCACACTTTGAGAATTGTTGCTCTAAACCAGGAGACAAAAGAGAACTTTCACAGCAACACAGTAACCTCAAACCGAAGACTAAAAGTTCATAAAAACTAGTGTTACATTCAGTCATCCAGTGTTACAGGAATGCTTTACAGCAACGACAAAAAATTAACCACAACCACATACATTAATAAGCTGCTGCTGCTGCTGCTAAGTCGGTTCAGTTGTGTCCGACTCTGTGCAAGCCCATAGACAGCAGCCCACCAGGCTCCCCCATCCCTGGGATTCTCCAGGCAAGAACACTGGAGTGGGTTGCCATTTCCTTCTCCAATGCATGAAAGTGAAAAGTGAAAATGAAGTCGCTCAGTCGTGTCCGACTCTTAGCAATCCCGTGGACTGCAGCCCACCAGGCTCCTCCGTCCATGGGATTTTCCAGGCAAGAGTACTGGAGTGGGTTGCCATTGCTTTCTCTGACATTAATAAACTAGTGTTGATTTAAAAAAAAAGAAAGAAAGTCACAGAAGAAAATGCTGTGTTTTCATTTGTCAAAGTTCAAAGCAGAAAAAAAAGTTCCATTTTTATGGACCCATACAAAGGTGGTAAAATCATAAAGAAAAGCAAGGAAATGATTAACCCCCAAAGCCAGGAGAGTGGTTACCTAGAGGGAAAAGGGTGGATGATGTGATCAGGGAGGGGCTTTGTAGATACTAGCTGTATTCTAGTTCCTCACTGTGTGGGCCTATCTTAAAGATTCACTCTAAACATTGCAAATATATCTTATATGCTCTAGGTATATTTCTCAGTAATTAAAAACTCTGATGTATGATAGTCATAGACATAGCTCTCATTTTCAATATATTCTTAAGAAGAAAAGCAAGATGCAGAATAATACATAAAATGCCACCTGTAGTAGGATAAATGAGGAGGAAAATGATACATTAATACTTGTCTTAATTAATTAATGCTTCTATTGATAGACACACGGACTATTGCTGGAAAGCTATGGAGGCAGCTAACAATGATGAAGGCTGTGAGAGGGGCTGGAAGGATGAGACTGGGCTGGAAGGGGAGCCTTTTCTTTCATCTTTTGCCGGGAACCAACACACGAGACCCTACCCATGACAAGGTCATGAGGGAGAAAACCTGACGGGCAAGGCAGATCAGGTTTTCAGGGGTTTCGAAAAGGCCAGCTCATGAGATCCCATCCACGACAAGGTCACGAGGAGAAAGCCTGACAGGCAAGGCAGATCAGGTTTTCAGGGATTTCGAAAAGCTGCCTCCGGCGCTCACCTCAAAG
This sequence comes from Cervus elaphus, assembly GCF_910594005.1. Lineage (NCBI taxonomy): Eukaryota > Metazoa > Chordata > Mammalia > Artiodactyla > Cervidae > Cervus > Cervus elaphus. The sequence continues at coordinate 33,481,062 of NC_057825.1, read as the reverse complement.
ATGATATCTGTCTTTCTGATGCCTGCCTCAGTAGACTACTCCCTAATTTCTATGACACAGGCAGAAGGCCTTCCCCGATCTCTTCCCAAATAAGAATCAATCTAGAACTTTAACCAATAAGTTTCCCAGGTGGTGGTATTTTGTGAGATTATCCAGGGTGAAAGGAGTGTTTTAATTTAAACTCCTTTGCTGGTAGTTTGTTAGCCAAATGCATTTATGCCCTTGGTTCTAATATGCATGATTGCTTATAATATCCTAATCATAAAATAGCATAAAGAACCTGATTATATAAAAGCCCTAATAGACATAGAGCATTTTTGAGGGGTGAAGGAGTCCTATTAGAAAACATAAGAAAAATTATTCTAAAGGTGATTATTGGGTTGACTTTTGCTTGCTGTGTTTTGCTTGCTGTGTTTTTGCTTTTAATGTGCTAAGGTTGTGTTATAGAAACCATTGTTAATATAGTTAAAGATCTAGAGAAATAAGAGCTTAGCCCTAGTGTGGTAACAATGAGATGGTTTTTATTTGTCAGCCAGGAGTGCTAGGCAGAGGCTGCCTCACTGAAGCCGCAGAGTCAGTGTGGGGTAAACTTCTTAGATAAACGCAACTGACAACTGCAGAAGGATTAATTTTTGTATTAACAAGGTTATACTTCTACTCTGTACTGTTGTCCTGTGAGACAGCTACCTTTCAGTTAAGGTCACCACAGAAACAGAAAATAGGTTTACATTTGCCTGACTTGCATAAAATGTTAATAGGCCCCAAGGCCAGAAGATAATGTACAAGACCCTCATAAACAAAGAAGTATGCAGAAAACACCCTGGTTTCGTGAAGAACAAGCTGATGTAATGTCAAACTATCTTCCCCTTAGAAATGTACTAACTTATGGTATAAAAGCTACGGTAAAAAATAAAGCATTGCCAGACCCTGCCAGACTCTGCTGCACCCCCCGTCTGGTCACTATCTCTCTCTCTCTCTCCCTCGCAGACTTGGCCCTATCAAGGCTAGTCTCACGTGTCTTCTCTCTCTCTTACTGACGCCGTTCATCCTGAGGGTACTCCCTGGATCCTGCCAAGGCTGGACCCCGGCAATCTTTTGACACCTTTTACACATTTTGATTTTGAACAATTCATGCATTACCAATACTAAAATATTTTTTTAAAAACCTGTACATCTGGAAGTTTAAAAATACTTCTAAATAACACCTGCATTAAATACAAATCTTACTGAAAATTATAAACCATTTAGAAGCTTACTGCAACTTGAGCATTACATAGCAAAAACTGGCTTTAAGCAAGCTTTTAAATTTTGAACAATCTGATGGACAAATACATCTCATTTAATTTGCTTTTGTTGGCTGCTGTTGAGTTTGAGCTCCTTTTCTTCTTTCTCTTTCTTTTCTCTTCTCTTCCTCCCCCTTGTTCTCCCTTTTCTTCCTCCTCTTTCTTCTTCTTCTTTGATTTGCATTTTTCTGAAATTCCTGGTCATATCCTCTGTTAGTTTAAATTATTGTTGTCAGAATTCTGTATATTTTCTGGATATTCATTCAATGCAACAATTTTTTTCTCCTACATTTTTCTCATTTCTTCCAACTTTTATTATAGCATTTCTTTTAATAGAAGTTTTATATTTTATGAGGACAAATCTTGCAGCTTTTTATGGCTTCTGGGTTTTGTATTTTGCTTAGGAAGGCTTTCTCCACCCCAATATTATTAAAAATATAGTTTAAAATCCTTTAAAATATTTTAATTTGCCCCCACCTCCGCCACAAATGTTTACTACTTGGACCATCTGTGTTTGATGTGATGGGCCAGGAGGTTCAATCTAAAATTATTTTTCCTTCAGTGGATAGCCAATTATGTCACATGATTTATTGAAAAAAAAGCCACCCTTCCTTCATAGATTTTAAACATTACCTGTATTGTTAGCTTCATATGGATCTGTTTCTGCATTTTATTCTATTCCATTGATCTATTTTTATTCCTTTAGTTTTATATTGCTAAATCTATTTCTAAAATATTAATATAGCTTTATGTATTTTTAAAAATAATTTTATTTTTTAATTTATTTTTGGCTATGCTGGAACTTTGTTGCTGCACGGGCTTTTCTCTAGTTGTGGTGAGCAGGGGCGACTCTCTAGCTGTGATGTGCAGGCTTCTGACTGTGGTGGCTTCTCTAGGGTGTGCGGGCTTTAGTAGTTGTGACACATAGGCTTAGTTGCTCTATGGCCTGTGGGATCTTCCCAGACCAGAGATCAAACCCATGTCTCCTGCATTGGCAGGCAGATTCTTTACCACTGGGCCACCAGGGAAGCCCCGGCTTTATGTATTTTTATATTTATGTTTTCATGTATTTTAAGGGCAAATTCCCATGCAATAATCTTTTTCAGATTTTTTTGACAGTCATTGAATACTTTATCTTTCAGAAGAGAATCATAATTCTTAAATTCCAATTTAAAAGTCCTGTTAGGATTTGACTGGGGTTGCAATGAATTTATAGATTAATTTGATTGTTATGGATGACAATAGCATAGAAAAGTCTTTTCCAGTGTGATGTAAGTACCAGATTCGAGTGGCTTTCCATGCAGTCTCCTTTGTGAATTTCTGTTGTTTGATTCTGACAGGCAGTTGCAAGAAGCCATCAGTCTATCTGAGTTGTCCAAAAGAGGTTCTTGATATCCAGAGTGTTGATGGTGCTTACAGTGGGCTCTGCTCTGTCTTTGGGTAAACGCTGAAACTTCAAAGTGGCAGGCTGGGTTAGATGCAAAGAGCCTATTTAACTTACAATATTTCCAAACAGAAGTGCACTGGTAATCCTAACTAGGTTACTTAACTACCTCAGTGACTGAGAAAGACCCTCTATTTACTCTGCAAAACATACTGACCAGTGGCTGAAATTCATAAAAATTTCAGAGCTAATAACCTAGCTCCTGCTGGTGGGGTTGCATAGTTACCAGTTATCAGCTCTGTTTTTTTCAAAAACCTGTATTTGTCAGTTGTACTTGATACTGATTGTAATTACGTACAATCACCATGTTGTTAGGTGTCAGAGCCCCTGTAAACACCCCGGGAAGGGCAGACTTTCCTCTGCTGACACACCCTGGCTGGGATGGGCAGGGGTGTTCCCTAGAGGTCGCCAGTGACACTGTGGGGGTGGGGTCTACTTTCTGACTCTGTGGATTTGCCATGGAATCAACAAATATGTGGCCCTTTGTAACTGCCTTCTTTCACTTACCATGTTTTTAAGATTCATCCATATTATAGCATCTATCAGTACTTCATTACTTTTTATTGTCAATTAATATTTCATTCTGGAGGAGGTAATGGCAACCCACTCCAGTATTCTTGCCGGGAAAGTCCTATGAACGGGGGAGCCTGACAAGCTATCGTCCACAGGGTTGCAAAGAGTCGAGACTACAAAGCTATTGAACATGAACGTGAATATTTCATTGTGTGATTATACCACATTTTGTTTATCCATTCATCAGTTGGTAAACATTGGCATTGCTTCCTCTTTTTGGCTGCTACGAATAATGTTGCTATCAACATCTACGTGCAAACTTTTATGTGGATAAATATTTCCATTTCTCTTGATTGTACACCTAGGAGTGGAATTGCTGTGTAATATGATAATTCTGTGTGTAACCTTTTAAATAATAACCAAAAAAAAAAATTACCAGACTGTTTCCCAAAGTGGCTGCAAATTTTACATTCCTACTAGAAATGTATGAGAGTTCCTATTTCTTACTATTCTCCATCTTTTTTTTTTTTAAATAAACTTTTCATTTTATATTGAAGTATAGCTGATTAACAATGTTGTGACAGTTTCAGGAGCACGGCAGAGCGACTTCAGCCATACATACACATGTATTCATTCTCCCTCAAACTCCCCTCTCATCCAGGCTGCCACATAACATTGAACAGAGTTCCCTGTGTTGTATAATAGGTCTTTGTTGGTTATTCACTTTAAATATAGCAGTGTATATGTTGAACTTAAACTCCCTAAGTATGCCTTCCCTCATCCTTGACCCGCCCCCTCCCATCACCCTGGCAACCATAAATTCATTCTCTAATGAGTCTGTGAGTCTGTATTTTGTAAATAAGTTCATTTGTATCATTTCTTTTTAGATTCTGCATGTAAGTGATATTTCCCTTTCTCTGTCTGACTTATTTCACTCAGTATGACAATCTCTAGGTCCCTCTACATTGCTGCAATGGCATTTCATCCTTCTGTATGACTGGGATGTATTCCATTGCATATATGTACCACATCTTCTTTATCCATTCCTCTGTTGATAGTATTGTTCATCTTTTTTATCCTAGTGTGTATAAAGTGTTTTTCATTGTCAGTCAGTCAGTTCAGTAGTTCAGTCGCGTCCGACTCTTTGTGACCCCATGAATCGCAGCATGCCAGGCCTCCCTGTCCATCACCAACTCCCGGAGTTTACTCAAACTCATGTCCATCGAGTCAGTGATGCCATCCAGCTATCTCATCCTCTGTCATCCCCTTCTCCTCCTGCCCCCAATCCTTCCCAGCATCAGGGCCTTTTCCAATGAGTCAACTCTTCACATAAGTTGGCCAAAATATTGGAGTTTCAGCTTCAGCATCAGTCCTTCCAATGAACACCCAGGACTGATCTCCTTTAGGATGGACTGGTTGGATCTCCTTGCAGTCCAAGGGACTCTCAAGAGTCTTCTCCAACACCACAGTTCAAAAGCATCAATTCTTCGGCACTCAGCTTTCTTCACAGTCCAACTCTCACATCCATACATGACCACTGGAAAAACCATAGCCTTGACTAGATGGACCTTTGTTGGCAAAGTAATGTCTCTGCTTTTTAATATGCTATCCAGGTTTGTCATAACTTTTCTTCCAAGGAGTAAGCGTCTTTTAATTTCATGGCTGCAATCACCATCGGCAGTGATTTTGGAGCCCAAAAAGGGGGGATTTAATATTTTACTTAGACTATTTTCAGGTTTACAAAAAAAAATTTTTTTGAAAACACAGAGATTTCCCACAAACCCCTCTTCCTGAGCATACCATATCCCCTACTACTTACATCTTATATTAGTGTGGTACATATGTTGTAACTGATGATTAACTAAAGTCCACAGCTAACATTGGGATTTACTCTATGTGTTGTACATTCTATGGGCTTTGACAAATGTATGATGACGTGTGTTTACCATTACTGTATTGTATAGAATAGTTTCACCTTCCTAAAGATCTCCTGTGCTCCCCCTATTCATCCCGTCCTCCCCCGAGCCACTGACCATCCGTGATCTTTTTACTGTCTCCCTAATTTTATCTTTTCAACACTGTCATATAGTTGGAATCAGACAGTATGTTGCCTTTTCAGATTGGTCTCTTTCACTTAGCAATATGCTTTGAAGGTTCCTTCATATCTTTTCATGGCTTGATACTTCATTTCTTTTTTATCGCTGAATAATATTCCAGTGGTTGAATATACCAGAGTTTATTTCTCCATCCACTTACTAAAGGACATGTTGGATGCTTCCAAGTTTTGGCAATTATGAATAAAGCTTCTATAAATATCCATGTGCAGGTTTTTGTTTAAACATAAGTTTTCAGCCTAGTTGGTTACATACTAAAGCATGTAATTGCTAGATTGTATGGTAAGAGTATGTTTAGTTTTGTAAGAAACTGCTAACCTGTCTTCTAGCTGTACCATTTTGCATTCCCACCAGCAATGAATGAGTTCCTGTTACTCTGTATTCTCATCAGCATTTGATGTTATCAGTGTTTTGGATTCTGGCCATTCTAATAGTGTGTAATGTTTTAATTTTCATTTCCTTGATGATATATTACGTGGAGCATCTTTTCATATGCTTATAGGCCATCTTCTTTGGTGAGGTGTATCAAGGTTTTTGGCTTATTTTTCAACCAGGTCGTTTTCTTATTGTTGCATTTTAACAGTTCTTTGTATATTTTGGTTAACAGCCCTTTATCATATGTGTCTTTTGCAAATATTTTCTCTCAGACTAATGCCATTTTTAGAATATTATGCCACAGATTTATCCCTACACAGGCACAAAGATATATATGAAGGATTATCTTTAAAGTTTTCTTTCCCTAGAAAATAACAGATTAGAAGGAAAACGAAATGTCCCAAACTGGCTTCTTGGTCACAAGTAGAAGGGATTCTGGCTGATGAGCAGAAAGTCATTTAGTATAAAAATAATTGTTGGGAGGGCTAGAGAATAGGCTTGACATTAAATCTCAAGAAATAAAGCCACAAACCACATTTAGAAATGGTCTGATGAGGAAAAGGTCCAGAACATTGTGCTGTGACCAAGAACAAGGTGCTGTGATTTATGTTGCCACTTGGAACTAGGCTACGATTGCAACGTCATTCATACCCGTGCCACGAACGTCTCTTCTGCATCAGGAATTTGCTCTGTAACTGCTATTGCTGCCAAAGCTATAAGGCTATAAGGCTGCACACTGGATGTCCTGCTGAAAGCATATTTGTTTCTGGCTCCACTTCTAATTTGGAGACTGGCCTGGGTGCAACTGGTCATTCGAGCTTCCAAGGAGATAGGAGAGTGAGTTTTTCCTCCAATATGAGAAACGTTCCAAAGGAGCTGGCCAACTAGAAAACATGACAAATGTCCATTGTAACATCTGTCGACAGGAGAGTCACTAACATGTTATGGCACATCCATGCATTAGACTCCTCTGCAGCTCTTTTTGTTTGTTTATCCTCAGCATCTTTTGAACAGAATAATGTAGTTTCAAAAGTATTGACGCAGGAAGATCTCCAAGATATAATTAATAGGTATTATATTCTACCATTTGTATTTAAAAAGTACATATTTGTATGATGGTCCATGTATACAAAAGAGAGATATAATAATGGTTGCTTCCAGATAATGAAAAAAGGAGACTAGGATGGGAGACTTATTGGTCTGAAGTCTATAGATGACATGTACATTGTTTTTAATAAAAAATATTTGCCATACATAAAAATGTGGCTTCTAAACATTTGAGAATTTTTCTTCATTTTAGAGTGTTTAGAACTAAAACTAACAAGCAAAGCATAATATCCACATTGTGATCAAAAATGATATCACGGATGCCAACAACATCTCAGGATCACCCATCTCAACTTCTTTTGAGCTAAAGGTTGTCTGTTTCACACCTACAATAGTAGGTGTAAAATGTCTGTCACACAATGTCTGTCTGTCTCATAAAATTGGCCTGACTGGCTGGTACTTCCCCCTGCAGCCAGTACAGTTCTGTGAAGTTGTCAGTAACATCGAGCATATGGAGAACTGTTAATAAAAATACTCCATCCAGGAGGTGACAATCGCTGTCTCCCATCCACCTTCTATGAAATCTGTTAGGAGGTTTTCTGTGATTCTTGAAGATTCTTGAAGAATTTGAGAAAGACCCATGCAATTCTGCTAGGCCAGTAGATCTTACAAAAAAATAACTTTACCCGGGTGGAATACAGTTCTTTAGCTGAGTTCTGAATCTATCTAGGAACCACCATTTAACACCTGTTGAGTGAGATTCAAAACAATTTCAGCTGAATCATCTAGGATGCTGACAGCAGCATAAACAGAAATACACAACTAAATGACATTCAAACAGTGAGGACATTCATTATTTTACAACCCAAGAAGTCTGAAGAAAAAAATTCCAGAGCTGCCTGATTCAGAAGTTCAACAATATCAGAGCTCTGGCTCAGTCTTTCCAGCTTTCTCATGACTGTTCCTCTACAGTGACAAAATAACTGCTGTTGTCCCCAGCACCACATCTCCTTCACAGGAGAATACTGAAGGCAGGAAACCGGAAGGACTTCCCACATTTCCTCTCTTTCTCTCTGTTTATAATCAGGGAGGAAAATCTTTCCCAGGAGTCCCCAGACTTTTCCTCAACGCAATTGGTCAAACTCTCTTATATGCCCACCTAGACCAATCACTGGATGGGGGAAGGGACTGCCATGTTTGGTTTAAACAATCACAGTTCATCTTCAGAACATGGGGATTGGATTGCTTATCGGTTGTTTGTCTAAAATTAACTTTTAACTGAATGTCTTATCTTTTTATTTGCTAAATCTGGCAACTGGGCTGGGTGATAACCCCACCTTTCCTGAGCCTGTTGCCAGCCCAAGCTTAACAAAATCAGAGATCTATTAGCAAGAAGAAAAGGCTAGTGCCTAAAAGTAGTGTTGACTAAAAATGAATCAGTAGTCGATCTAAGAAGAAATGGAAAATTTTGAGCCACCTTAAGGATTCTAACCTGGGAGACAATATTTCCTCCCCCTTTTTAATTATTAACCTTTTGATAGAAAGCATTAGCTGATCAAATATTTGATCCACTTGGGTTCAAACGGTGGTTGCTTACCTATTCTGGGTCCATCATGTCCCTTGACGTTGGGTCTTAAATCACCCAGTTCTTTCTTTCCTTTTAGGGGGTTGTACTAGCAAGATATCTGGCAAGGACTAACAGTCAGTTCCAAACTGCCCAGTAGGATTCATGCCAATTTTACCTTGCATGTGCATTGCACATGTTCATTACTTTGTAGAGAACTATGTGCTGTGTGCTGTGTAAGTGGCTTTGGTTGTGTCCTACACTGCTACCCCATGAACTGTAGCCCCCCAGGCTCCTCTGTCCATGGGATTCTCCAGGCAAGAATACTAGAGTGGTTTCCATGCCATGTGATTGATAGCTTCAAATTGTTTAGATATTATCTTAGTAGAAGTAGATGATACAAAAGACAGGAAACTAGTTTTTAAGTTTTAATTACACAAATTATAGTCAAAATTGTTAATAGGAGTGACAATGTCATCACTAAAAGTAAAAGCCAAGATCCTCCTAAACCAGACCATTTTCCTAGTATTTCCCTTAAACTGGGAAGAGGATCATTCAGAGCAGAAATCTGAGTTCTACATATGTGTCATTAGATGAGTTACAACAGAAGGCATATCAGGAAAACCCCAACATTCAGTACGGATTATAACTCAAGTTCTCCCTTGGGAAGCAGTTGAAGTATTAAGAGCCATGTGATTCTGTCAGACCACTTTTGTCATCATGTGACGTGAAAGTCATTCAGTCGTGTCTGACTCTCTGCGACCCCATGGACTATACAGTCCTTAGAATTCTCCAGACCAGAATACTGGAGTGGGTAGCCTTTCTCTTCTCCAGGGGATCTTCCCAACCCAGGGATCAAACCCAGGTATCCAGCATTGCAGGGGGATTCTTTACCAGATGAACCACAAGGGAAGCCCTTGTCATCATGGAGACTTCTACACTGAGCAAACAACTGGCTTTATTTGTATCTTTCAAGGCTTGCTGAGTAAATTTTGTTAAACTCTCTATGTAATGACATCTTTTATTCCAGTTGAAGAAGCAAATATCATAGCCAAATGATCATACCATTGGAAAACTGATAGAACCAGAATGCTTACATGAAAGGCAGATTGGCAGAGGCTGATTCCAAGGCTACCCATAGGTGGCCTTGAACCCAAAGGAAAGCAATTGTGCATTGTTTGGGAAACAACCTGAGAAGAGCCAACATATCTATATTTATACAGCTACAGATCTACTATGGGACTTTCCTGGTGGCTCAGTGGTAACGAATCTGTCTGCAATGCAGGAGATTCATAAACATGTTCCATAAATCCACCGTGGGCCAATATTTAGCAGGTAGTCAAAAGCAGCTGTTTATGGTCAGGTTCAGAACAGGTGTCCTTAATTGGCCAGGTAAGAGGGTTCCACTTAATGATACTGCTGGTAGTTTGCACAGCACTAGAGTTTCTTTCTTCTAAAATAAAATGTCTAAGGGCCATACAATTAGAGCCTTGAAGAGGAGAAAGCAACCTTGGCAACTGAATTGATTTTTTTTTTTTTTGGCTGGGTCTTTGCTGCAGCATGCAGGCTTCTCTAGTAGTGGTGTGGAGGTTCAGTAGTTGCAACACACGGGCTTTGTTGCCCTGGGGCATATGGGATCTTAGTTCCCCAACCAGGGGTTGAACTTGTGTCCCCTGCATTGGAAAGCAGAGTCTTAACCACTGGACAACTAGGGAAGTCCCTGGATTGATTTTTGAAACTAGCATATAATTGAGTCCAAGGAAGAAACATATTTGGTTCATTAGGAAAAGTGTGGGTAATTGTCAAAGTAATTAGGCCTGGTTCAGCACCTTAGATCAGCTGTCAACATCAGATGTCTCCTTCTTGTCCAGGTCTGTAGTGGTGGTCTTGAGGTGGGAGATAGATGGGTCTCAGGCTAGGCATTTATAACTGGCCTCTTGTTTTGGGGGGCAAGAAAAAGATGGGCTTAGGGCAAACACTTACAGCTAGCCTCCTGTTTTCATTTCCTGAAACAGAGGATAGGTTAGTCCCAGATTAGATATTTACAACCAGCTTCTTGTTTGTTCTCCAAAATGGAAGTAACAGGAACAAGGTAAATAGCCAGGCTTTGTCTCCTGTGAGACACCTTAAGACTACAATCGTGGCAGGACCAGAGAGGTAGCTCCGAGTAAAGGATCAGGAGTTCATATATTTCGCATCCTTTGGACAAGGGAGATGTTTCACATGAGCAGAAAGTCTCCTTGGGGGTTGAAATGGAGGAGGTACCACCCCATAATTTGTGATACTAATATGTGATCCAATAGGCCTCTGGGCTGGAATCCATCTTGGAAGAAAATAGCACATGCACGTTGGAGAGGACCCTAGGGTAGGTCAAATGTGGAAAAAGAAACCAGATAATTGTCCAAAGGGAAGAAACAGACCCAGAAGAACTACCCTATGTAAATGATTTAACTGCCTCTTTTCTGGGCTCCTCCTCGCTAGAGTGGAAGCCCACACCCTTTCTCTCTGAGTAGACCCTTGCTTCTATCTTAGCTAAACAGTTTCTCTGCGTGCTCTCCCACTTGTTGTTGTGCTATTGTCTCTAATAATAAACTTTGTGCCTGCATTTACAGTGTTTGCCTCCATGAGAAATGCTTGTTTCACTGGGGGCAAATAACTTACGAATATTCATTGGAAGGAAAGGAGTGATGATGAAGCTGAAGCTTCGATACTTTGGCCACCTGATGCAAAGAGCTGACTCATTAGAAAAGACCCTGATGCTGGGAAAGGTTGAAGGCAGGAAGAGAAGGGGACGACAGAGATGGTTGGATGGCATCACTGACACGATGGATATGAGTTTGAGTAAGCTCCAGGAGTTGGTGATGGACAGGGAAGCCTGATGTGCTGTAGTCCATGGGGTCACAAAGAGTCAGACTCTACTGAGTGACTGAACTAAACTGAAAAATCCAGGGGAAGATAGCTTCTAGCCTCTAGCCCTTGCTGGTCTGGTGGGCTAGGATTCCTGGTTTTCATCCAGGCTACCCAAGTTCAGTTCCTGGGCAGGGAATTGAGATCTCGCTTCACACCACCATGCACTGCTGCCTCCCTGAGATCAATCTTAGCTGTAGTCCGGTATCAGAAACAGGAGTTGCAGCTCACTTAGAAAGAGGAGAGTGAAAAAATTGGCTTAAAGCTCAACATTCAGAAAACGAAGATCATTGCATCCGGTCCCATCACTTCATGGCAAATAGATGTGGAAACAGTAGAAACAGTGACAGACTTTATATTCTGGGGCTTCAAAATCACTGCAGATGGTGACTGCAGCCATGAAATTAAAAGAGGCTTACTCCTTGGAAGAAAAGTTATGACCAACCTAGACAGCATATTAAAAAGCAGAGACATTACTTTGCCAACAAAGGTCCGTCTAGTCAAGGCTATGGTTTATCCAGTAGTCATGTATGGATGTGAGAGTTGGACTATAAAGAAAGCGAAGCACCGAAGAATTGATGCTTTTAAACTGTGATGTTGGAGAAGACTCTTGAGAATCCCTTGGACTGCAAGGAGATCCAACCAGTCCATCCTAAAGGAGATCAGTCCTGGGTGTTCATTGGAAGGACTGATGTTGAAGCTGAAACTCCAATACGTTGGTCACCTGATGGGAAGAGCAGACTCATTTGAAAAGACCCTGATGCTGGGAAAGATTGAAGGCAGGAGAAGGAGATGACAGAGGATGAGATGGTTGGATGGCATCACCGACTCAATGGACATGAGTTTGAGTGAACTCCGGGAGTTGGTTATGGACAGGGAGGCCAGGCGTGCTGTGGTCCACGGGGTCACAAAGAGTCGGACATGACTGAGCAACTGAACTGAACTGAGTTGAACTAGGAGAGCAGAACTGATACAGCCCCTTCCAACATGACTGTAAAGAGTCCTTTATCTGATGTGTTATTATGCATAATCTCCTAGTTGTAGGTCATGGGATATTTGCTCTTCATCCAAAGATAGATTACTGTGATAAACTTCAGAGACAAAGTTAGAATGTCCTTTGAATAATCCAATTAAACTTTACAATAATGTAAGAGCAATAAGGAGTCTTTGGTGAACTGAGCCTCAGGCAGTAAATTTTAAAAACCTCAAAGACAACACTAGAACTTTCAATATTCACTGAAACACATGTTTTTCTCTTTAAACTTACCCTCACTTCTGTCAAATATAACCAAATTAAGACTAATTTGTCTGAAAAATAATTCTGACTTCAGTGAAGTTGGCCTGATTATTTACATAAGGGTAACTGATTCAGTAAAGTTGGCCCGATTATTCACATAAGTGTAACTGATCCTTTAGGTTTTTAAAAATTGGCTATGCTGGGACCTTTTTATAAGGAATCTCAAATTGAACTTTCAGAAGATGTCTCAAGGTTAGGAAAGCCACACCAAGGGCTACCATCAGATTCTGCTTAAGGTATCTATGGAATTGGGTGGATTCCTCTCTTCTCAAGGTCCCAAAATAACTTGAAATTCTTGCAACTGGCAGGAGGTGGCTTTCCTTGTTCATCTGATAGTGTGAAAGTCGCTCAGTCGTGTCTGACTCTTTGAGACCCCATGGACTATACAGTTCATGGAATTCTCCAGGCCAGAATCCTGGAATGGGTAGCCTTTCCCTTCTCCAGGAGATTTTCCCAACCCAGGGATGGAACTCAGGTCTCCCACGTTTCAGGTGGATTTTTTACCAGCTGAGCTACAAGGGAAGCCATTCAACTGATAAGGTTTCTACAAACCTGTGTCTCCAGTTCCTGGAGGGAGCAGGTAGAAAGAAAAGAAAAAAATATCTCAATTCTACTTACAAAGGTGTAGTTTACCAAATTGCTGTAAGTCATAATTTTCTTGAGGGGGAGGGTTCTTTATACCTGGAAATCACAGATTAAAAACCAGCACTATAAAAAAATAAAAATAAAAATAAAAACCAGAAATATTTCAACATCCCCTACACCACCCCAGATCACAACCATATTCAATAGTTCACTCAATCCTATGTGACTAATTCTTGATCTTATCTTCTGTTAAGTTTTATGAAGCCATCAGGTTTTCTTTAATTTTTAAATTTCTTACCCAGCTCAGTGGAAACTGTTTTTGAGTAGGCACACTATAAAGCATAATTATTCCTAAAGAGTTCACCTAAAAAATTCTTTATCACATTTACATTTAATTTAGTTAATCAAACCAGCAAACTTAAGTGTGTTTTCATTCGTTAAAAATTAATCCTAAATCATGTGATCCTGGAATTCATTTGGGTTAGTTTCTTTTGTGTTTCTGAGTATTTATATAAGCACTTAATTTCCTTTAAGTCAATTACATAGAGTTCTTTTACAAACCAGTTTTGACAATGTCACACATCTACCACACACACATATATAAATGCATACAAACACAAAAACAGACAGAGACCCCATAGTCCCCATTTCAAAATTTCAGCTGTGATTCACGTATGATAATACAAAATCCAGATGTTACAAAAGAGATGCAATTCAAACTGGGTTTCTGCCTGATGGAACAAATCAAGGTCATCTGTTTCAATGACTAATTCCTTTTTACTTGTATTTATGGAGAAGACGTTTAATATTTGTATTAGCCCTTGACAAGTCAAGTTCCAAATTACCTATCCCCCTTTTGTTTTTTTCTTTCAATAAATTACAGTTCTGAAACCTGCATTAAAAAAAAAAAATGGCCTAGATAAGGGGGCTTCCCAGGTGGCTCAGTGGTAGAGAATCCACCTGCCAATGCAGGAGACTTGGGTTCGATCCCTGGGCCAGGAAGATCCCCTGGAGTAGGAAATGGCAACCCGCTCCAGTATTCTTGCCTGGAAAATTCCATGGACAGAGGAGCCTGGTGGGCTACAGTCCACAGGTTGCAAAGAGCATACACAAAGAGATCTATGTAATTGACTTAAAGGAAATTAAGTGCTTATATAAATACTCAGAAATACAAGCAAAAAGAGGAGACAAATGAATTCCTCCTTGGAGGAACTTTTGTTCCCTGAAGGCCAGAAGTTTTCACTTGCCTCCTAGATAAACAAGGGAGGTTTGGGGAGTGGTACAAAGATTGGTGGACTTGGAATTGTTTCTGGAGTCACACCTCTGATCCTGTAAAGATTAGACTTGTAAAACAAGGACTGGCTTTAATTCCTCAAAGGACTGGGTGGCCACCACAAGGATATCAAAGGACTGACGTACTGGTACGTCCTTAATGGTTTCGGTGGGGCTCCCCTGAAGGGCCACTGCAGTCCTGAGGGCTGATCCTCAGCTACTTCTGCTAGGTTCTCAGTCACCGAGGACACCTTGTGGCCAGAAGGAGCAAATGTCCCTTGCTCTTCAGAGCTGAAAATTTGTCTCTCATTTCACTTCCAAATAATTTGTTCAGACCAGATATTGACTTTTTTTAAAGTCATATTTAACAAAAATCCAGCCATCTCTGTTTCCCCTAAGCCTGCTGCTCAAATCCTCTAAGGACAAGTACTGGTGCCCGTTAAGACTCTAAGTCATAAGTGAAAACAGCTTGAATAACATTTTTTTAGGATCATCACTTAAAAACAGTGAGATCCAGTTATCAGGAGAACTCACTGGAACACCTGAGGAGTACTGAGAGGTAATGGGGCTCAATGGGCCCTGGTACTGAGCGTCAGTTTGGGGTGGACTCCAGGAGTCCTCATTTCCCATGTGGTGCTGGTGGTAAAGAACCCGCCTGCCAAAGCAGGAGACATAAGAGACACAGGTTTCATCCCTGGGTCAGGAAGAACCCCTGGAGGAGGGCATGGCAACCCACTCCAGTATTCTTGCCTGGAGAATCCCATGGACAGAGTAGATGGGCTGGCTACAGCCCATAGGATCGCAAAGAGTTGGACACGACTGAAACAACTTTGCACGCACACATGCCAGGGGTCCTTTGGTGGGTATCCCTGGTAATCCTGCCCTCTAGGCCATGCTGATGTCACGCCCAAAATTAATCTATAGTTGATCTAAGAAAGAAATGGAAAATTTTATTCAAACCAATGTGAGGATTATAACCTGGGAGATGGTCTTTCAGGAAATTCTGGAGGACTGTTCCACCCACTGAAGGTCTAAGTCCACTTAAAGCTATAGTTAAGTCACTCAGTCGTGTCTGACTCTTTGCGACCCCGTGGACTGTAGCCCACCAGGCTCTTCCGTCCATAAGATTCTCCAGGCAAGAATACTGGAGTGGGTTGCCATTTCCTTCTCCAGGGGATCTTCCCGACCCAGGGATTGAACCCAGGTCTCCCACATTGCAGGCAGACGCTTTAACCTCTGAGCCACCAGGGAAGCCCAAGTCCAATTACATAAGGTTTTTTTTTTTTTACATAAGGTTTTGATACATGGGGTTTTGACAGTTTACAGTCCAGATCTGCACGTACAAAGGGAGCAGTACGTCATGGTGCCCCATTGGCTGTGCTGGAGACCAGGTTGCCTCCTGTGACTTTAACAGTTACACCCATGAGGTTTGCTGTTGTTTGTTTGTTTTGTTTTATTTTTTTGCAGCGCCATTTGGTCTGTGGGATCTTAGCTCCCAGACCAGAGATGGAACCAGTGCCCCCTGCAGTAGAAATGTGGAGCTCTAACCATTGAACCGCCAGGGAATTCCCAACAACCACTTTCAATGCTGGGGTTGGCATTGCCCTCAATGACCACGTGGTCAAGCTCATTTCCCGGTAGGACAATGAATTTGCCTACAACAACGGGGTGGTGGACCTGGACCGGCATCCCCAGTGAGAGAACAAGAGGCAGAGAGAGGGTCTCACCTGCTGGGGAGCCCTTGGCCTGATCCTATCCCCTAACACAATGTGTGAATCTCCCTGAACTGATACAGTTTCCACCCCCGACTCCCTGAAGAAGTGAGTCCGAGAGAGCTCTACCTTGTCACATACCATTGATAAAATACACCCTCCCTCCCAGCCAGAAGAAAATCCTGATTTATGCAGCCCAGGGTTTTCATGTGTGTGGGGGGGTGGGGCAGGGGAGATCTAAAATTATAGCTTTATAATATTACAAAATAAAACCCCAAATTTCAGGGTCAGGTGGCATGGTCAGACAAACTGACAGATTTGTTAAAGATAATATGTGTGTAGGGCAAGTTACCATCTGTAATTTACACTTGTAGGAGCCAAAGTATTTTTGGGCTTCCCTGGTGGCTCAACTGGTAAAGAATCTGCCTACAATGTGGAAGACCTGGGTTCGATTCCTGGGTTGGGAAGATCCCTGGAGAAGGGAAAGGCTACCCACTCCAGTATTCTGGCCTAGAGAATTCGCAAAGAGTCAGACATGTCTGAGCAACTTTCACTACACTAGAGTCAAAGTTTTAGAAGTCAGCAACCACCCAGTGTTCTTCAGCATTGCTCTGGTATCTAAAGAAGAGGACACAGCAGCCCCGTTGCTTCCCGGAGCCCTGGAGTTTAGTGTGTGGACGACAAGTATCACTGCCTTTTTAAATACCACTTGGGACTGAAGATCAAGGTGCCGTAGAAATGATGTGAGAGAACAGGAATATTTCCTATGGGAGTCAGTGCCAATTCAACACTATTTTTATGCTTTTATGCCAGGGGGTGATTATGATGTCTGTAATGAAAAGGCTTTCCTGGGTCCTGATTACAAGTGTGACTACTGGGAGACTGCTCAAAGACACACACAGACCCACAACTCCTCTGCAAGTCACCAGTTTAACACTATCAGCAGCTGCCGGTTTCCCACAGCCCTGTGTGAGATCACTGGTTTTTCAGACCGCTGTGAACTCTGGCCCGCAACCCGGGCAGCTCAGAAATTCTGGCTATCAGACTGGAAACCGTGTGACAATGCTTTTAAAGTGTCTCTCCTGGGAGACAAAAACCCAAAACAGCTTGCCTGGAGATACTTACTGGGAGCATGTCTGGTAAATACCTAAATTTTCTGAGATTGGCCGGAAATAAACTTCTTATATGTATACATTTTTTTTTTTCATGAAAAAAGTAATATCCTTTTCCTAAACTACATTTATGTTGTGGACTTGATTAAAGGAGAGCTTGGATAAACATGAAAGATTGAATATGTTTTACCTGTTTCTTTCTAAATCCCCACTGTAATAACAGTAAAAAACAAAAACAACAACAACAAAAAAACCCATAAACCCGTAAGGTTAAAGAGAAAGGACAAATTATGACAGGAGTTAAGAGATATCAACATAATATTGCAAAATGAAAGCCGATAGATGATTGATAACTGATGTAGCAAGATGGAGAGACTTAAACGGAAGGGAGTTGGTGAAAGAAGGGCTGCAGGCACTGAAGGGTAGTGGAGGGCACCAATAAAGAGAAATCAGTTGGCTCAGCAGAACACAGGAAAGGGTCAGGAATCAAAGTGCAACCAATAGAGTCGTTCCTCATCTCTCTATTTTTGCATTTTTTACATTAAAAAAATTTATTTATTTTTATTTGGTTGCACTAGTCTTAGTTGGGACATAGGAGATCTTCCATCTTTATTGTGGCATGCAGGGTTTTTTTTTTTAGTTGTGGCATGTAACTCTTAGTTGTGGCATGTGGGATCTAGTTCCCTGACCAGGGATCAAACCTACCCCCCTGCATTGGGAGTGCAGAGTCTTAGCCACTGGACCACCAGGGAATTCCTCCAGGGTTTTACTTAAAAGGAATTATGTACTCTTTTGAACCTCGCTTCTTTCATTTAGCACAATACATTTCAAAGTCATCTGTGTTGTTGTAGTATCAATACTTCTTTCCTTTTAATTGCTAACTTGCCATCTGTTTGATAAATGTGCCACCATGTGTTGAGTTGGTCCCAGGTTCTGCTGTAAACATTGGCGTAGAAGTTTTTCAGTTTTTTTGTCAACAAAGGTTTTCATTTCACTTGGGTAAACACCTAGTAAGTGAGGTCCTGGGTCCTAGTAAATCCTCTGAATAATGCTGATTATTCTGTTGTTGTTTTAACAAGCAACCTATCCAATGAGATTCAGACCACAAGTTCTGGCTAACCTCCTAAAGAAAATAATTCTCACATGAGTTCAGCTTTCAAAGACTTTGCTATACTGTGTGGATCTGCCTGTTCATGTCCTACTCTGGGGTTGGTCTGGAACTCGGATGTATATCTATATATATAGGTTATAGGTCCCTTCTTAGCACTTTGCCTGCTTCTCTGGGTGTGTCTTGCTTATGAACAGCTTGGGGGTGAGCCTGAGTCTTGTCGGTTCATAGACAAACTCAGAGCTACTTCTCCAGCTCTCTCTTCTGAGGCATTTCCATGTTACAAATTGATGGATCGTGTGACTTCTCTTGCCTGTCATAGCTCATTGTGAACGGTGAGAAGGATGCCAAATTCTGTTGCTATAAATGTCTAGTGACAGCATTTCATTTTAATCTCCACCCCCTGCTCTGCCTCTCGGGTCATTCACAACCACTGTGTTCACACATTTCTCATAAAACAAACTCACTGTCCTTCTGTGTTGCCAGGAAGATTCCCACCAACAGAATGTTTGGGAAACGTGTTGTAACATCCTGTACAGGGGCTGCCAAACAGCCATTGCACCATATTATTTTTTTCTGGCACTTTAGAGACTCTTTAATCATCCTACTGATGTAAAAAAAAAAATCTGCCAATCAGTTTTTCTCTAAAATAAGAGGTCATGACAGGATTGTTGTTGTGTAGTTGCTAAGTTGTGTCCGGCTGTTTGCAACCCCATGGACTATAGCCCTCCAAGCTCTACTGTCCACGGGATTTCCCAGACAACAATACTGAAAGTGAGAGTGAAGTTGCTCTATCGTGTCCAACTCTTTGCGACCCCATGGAGTGTAGCCTACCAGGTTTCTCTGTCCATGGGATTGTCCAGGCAAGAGTACCACAGTGGGTTGCCTTTTCCTTTTCCAAGAATACTGAAGAGGTTTGCTTTTCCTTCTCCAGGTGATCTTCCCAAACCAGGGATCAAACCCACATCTCCTGCATTGGCAGGTGGGATCTTTACCATTGAGCCACCAGGGAAGCCCCACGACAGGATACAGACACACAAAATATTTTTACAAATGGCCATATAGAACTCAGTAGCCATAAGGGTGCATTTGAAAACTTTTAAAAAGTGGTGTTCTGTCTTTATCATAAATAATAATTGGCCTGTTATCATATCTGATGTTGCTCTGTTGCATGACTATCTGCTGGCTTCAGCTTTCCAAACTGATCAGTAGTTAAGCACAGAGTCTTTTAAGCTGACAAAATTGACCTTTGGTATCACATCCAACATTCAAATAAGAATCCTTGTATCTTGATCACATTCTTACCACCTTTCATTTCATACTTCTCTGACTAGGGGGCAACAGAAACAAATATCAAAATGTTCCCCTGTTGACGGTTTGTTCGTGAGTCCCCTTCAAACAAATACATCACTAGAAACAATACATCACAAGAAAATAAAAGTACAGAACAGCCCTAAGGACAGTCATTTTCTCACATAACAAGATGTCTAGGGGCTAGGTGGTCTAAGATCAGCTCAGAGCCTAAATGAGGTCATTACAGATCCCCAAAGACCAACCAGTCCATCTTTCTGCTTTGCCAGCCTCAGCATATAGGTGATGCTTCCACTTGGGATTTCAAGATGGCTGCAGTAGTTTGCAGACAATGCATGAAGACATGATTTCATGCAGCAAAGAGGAAAATGTTCTTCCCATGCTTCTCATTGCACTACAAAAGGAAAAACTCAACACACTATTTTAAGACAACGAATATGCTTTATTAGTGATTATATGAATCATTTTTTGGCAAGAGCAAATAAAACTACACACCTTTCTGGCAAACAACAAAATCCAGAAACTTACATGGCTGAGGTATAGATCCAAGACCAAGTGGTGTTTTGTTTTGTTTTGGAGGGGGGCACACTGAGAGGCTTGTAAAAGTGAGGAACCCTAATCACTGGACTGTCAGGGAGTTTCCCCTGACTGCTATTTTATAAGACAATTCATCAGCAAGTCTAGGAGATTGATAGTTGTACTTTACAAGTGATATAATACAAAATTTTGAGAGGCCTAATGTCTACAAGAAAGTTCCAACAAGAAAGTTCCAACAAGAAACAGTGAAAGACACTTTTTATGATTACACGAAAAGAACAAGAAGCTATTGAACAGGAAAACATAAAAATTTCACAACAGAATCTCTTTCTTGAATGTAGGTCTGCACAGCTCATCCAGTCAACACATAGTCAACATAGCTTCTAGGTGATGAAGTGGTCTCTATTTTCGCTAAGATTTCTCAGTGATTAATGTTGGCAGCATAAAAATGATGTCATACAAAAAAAAAATGATGTCATACAATATGTGGTTTTTGTGTTTGTCTTCTTTAGCTTAATGTTTTCAAACTTCATTTGTGTTGTAGCACGTACCAGTGCCTCATTCCTTCTTATTGCCAAAGAACATTCCGTTGTGTAGATATACCACATTTTGTTTATCCACTCATCATTTGGTGGATATGTGGGTTGTTTCCACTTTGGGGCTAATATGAATAGGGCTGCTATGAATGCTCCTGTATGAGCTTTTTTTAAAAATTAGTTTATTTACGGATGGTGGTGCTAGGTCTTCATTGCTGTGTGTGGGCTTTCTGAAGTTGGGACGAGCCAGGGCTACTCTTCATCCCAGTGCATGGGCTTCTCCCTGCGGTAGCTTCTCTTGTTGGAGAGCAGGGGTTCTAGAGTGCAGGTTCAGTAGTTGTGGGCCATGGGCTTTGTTTCTCTGCAGCATGTGGAATCTTCCTGGACCAGGGATTGAAGTCATGTCTCTTGCATTGCAAGGCAAATTCTTAACTACTGGACCACCAGGGAAGTCTGCTGTGTAAGTTTTTATTTAAACACTTGCTTCAGGGACTTCCCTGTTGATCCAGTAGCTAAAACTCTGTGCTCCCAAAGCAGGGGGTGCAGGGGGCCTGAGTTCCACCCTTGATCAGGGAATTAGATTCTGCATGCTACAACTGAAAAAAAAAAAAAAAAAAAAGATCCTGCCTGCCTCAACTAAAACCTGGTGCAGCCAAATAAATAACACTTGTTTCCAATTCTTTTGGGTACATACCAAGAGTGGAACTGTTGGGTTATTTTGTTTAACTTTTTAAGGAATCCCCAAATTCTTTTTCACAATGCCTACATCATTTTGCATTCCCACCAGTAGCATATGAGGGTTTCAATTTCCCCACTTTCTTGCCAACATTTGTCGTCTTCTGTGTTGTTTTTTGGTTTTTTAATTATGGTCATCCTAAGTAGATGTGAAGTAATGTCAACTTGCATTTCCCTAATGACTAATGAGATTAGTTATTATTGGGGTATTTGCTTTCTTTCTAGCAACTAAATTATCCAAGGAATGCCAGTGCTGCTGGTGAAGGTAGTAACTGAAACAGATAAAAGTTTAACTGGTGCCCTAGTAAAAATTTGAGTCTGTACATAGGCAAGTCATAGATCCAATGTATTCAAATAGATTAACATAAGCCTGATGATGCTCTTGCTTGTCATAGTAAATGTCATTTCAAGCCATTATGACCATCTTGGAATGGTTATGGACTTAAGTACAACTCAGATCTATACAGTTTGCTAATAATAATGTCCTAACTCCCTCTGAGGAGAAGGCAATGGCAACCCACTCCAGGACTCTTGCCTGGAAAATCCCGTGGACGGAGAAACCTGGTAGGCTGCAGTCCATGGGGTTGCTAAGAGTCGGGCATGACTGAGCAACTTCACTTTCATTTTTCACTTTCATGCATTGGAGAAGGAAATGGCAACCCATTCCAGTATTCTTGCCTGGAGAATCCCAGGGACAGAGGAGCCTAGTGGGCTGCCATCTATGGGATCGCACAAGTCGAACATGACTGAAGCGACTTAGCAGCAACACCAACTCCCTCTGAAGATGAAAGACATGTGTTTGTAGTCCTTAAGCTAATGCATAGAAAAATTTCACCAGACACACTCTGGACCACTGCTCTTTGTTTATCTTTTTAAGAAATAAATGAGCTTCCCTGGTGGCTCAGACAGTAAAGAATCTGCCTGCAATGCAGGAGACCCAGCTTCGATCCCTGGGTTTGGAAGATCCCCTGGAAAAGGAAATGGCTACCTACTCCAGTATTCTTGCCTGGAAAATTCCATAGACAGAGGAGCCTGGCCAGTTACAGTCCATGGGATCCCAAGAGCTGGACATGACTAAGCGGCTAACACAATGCATGGAAAAATTGCACTAAGACACACTTTGGACCACTGTTTTTTATTTCTTTTTTTTTTTAATAAATAATACATTCACACACACACAAAAATACATTCACATGATTCAAAAGTCAAATAACTTAAAAATGCATAGCCTTAAAAGACTCACTATTGGGAATTTCCTTGTGGTCCAGTAGTTAGGGCTGTGCAATCCCTAGTCAGGGAACTAAAACCTGCATGCTTCACAGTGCAGCTGCACCCCATCCCCAGAAAACACTCACTCCCACGTTATCCCCATCCACTCCAGTTCCCCCTTCAATAAGTAACTGCTTTTCATTGGTATGTGCGTGTGTTTCCTTATGTAGACACAAACAGAAACCATATATGTTCTGGGAGCATAAAATATATAGTATTTTGTACTTTTTCTTCATTTATTTCTGTCTCAGAGATCTTTTCACATTAATGTTACAATAGATGATATATGTTTTTCCATAGAGCATATTATCAAACTTTTGGATTTTAGTTAGTATGATGGTTGAAAATGGTATTTCATTGTAGCTTTAATCTTTATTTCTTTTTATTAGTAATGAATGTATCTGTCTCTTTGTATATTAAAGGGTGCTTGATTCCCTTTTCAGAGATCTGTTTATATTTTTTCTGTTTTTCTGTTGGGTTGTTGGTCTTAATAATTTCTAGGAGCTCTATGAATATTACTGATATTTTCACTATGCCCATGACCTGAACTATTAAATACTCTTGTTCAGTTTGTCATTTGCCTTCTGATGTTACTTATAATGACTTTTGCCTTGCTAATTTTACCCGTACTACTTTTAAAAAACCTTTTTATTTTGTGTTGGAGTATAGCCGATGACTGCAGCCATGAAATTAAAAGACGCTTACTCCTTGGAAGGAAAGTTATGACAAACCTGGATAGCATATTAAAAAACAGAGACATTACTTTGCCAACAAAGGTCCATCTGGTCAAGGCTATGGTTTTTCCAGTGGTCATGTATGGATGTGAGGGTTGGACTGTGAAGAAAGCTGAGTGCCAAAGAATTGATGCTTTTGAACTATGGTGTTGGAGAAGACTTTTGAGAGTCCCTTGGACTGCAAGGGGATCCAACCAGTCCATCCTAAAGAAGATCAGTCCTGGGTGTTCATTGGAAGGACTGATGCTGGAGCTGAAACTCCAGTACTTTGGCCACCTCATGTGAAGAGCTGATTCGTTGGAAAAGACCCTGATACTGGGAGGGATTGGGGTCAGGAGGAGAAGGGGACGACAGAGGATGAGATGGCTGGATGGCATCACCGACTCGATGTGCATGAGTGTGAGTAAACTCCGGGAGTTTGTGATGGACAGGGAGGCCAGGCGTGCTGTGATTCATGGGGTTGCAAAGAGTCGGACACGACTGAGCAACTGAACTGAACTGAACTGATAGCTGATGAACAGCATTGTGATAGTTGCAGGTGGCCAGTAAAGGAACTCAGTCATACATACACATGTATCCATTCTCCCTCAAATACATGCTACTTTTGTATTTATAATTAGAATGGAGGAGGAGGAGCCAGGAGGAAGACTGAGAAGGAACAGCTGGTTAAGGAATCTAGAGAACCCTTCAAGAAGACAGGATTTTCTAAAGGGTCAAATGATGCTAAAAACAAAACAAAATCCAAGACAAGGCCACAGAAATGAACATCGCATTTGGCAAAAGGGGAGCAATTTAAGAAGTAGAGATAAACACCTCGATGGAGCAAGTGAGTGAGGGAACTTTGAAAAAGTGTTGCTCTGAGGTGGGGCAGAGAAATGTGGTAGCAGATAGGGATACAGGGTCAAGGAAGGGTGTTTTAGTGGGAGACGCTATACTAGAGAGTATTTATAGGCTGATAAAAATGGGAGAAATGATCCAGGGGTGAGAAAAAAAAAAAACCAAGGATGCAGAAGGAAACAGAGGGAACACTTTTAAGAGTGAGGCCTTTCAGGAGGGCAAGAAGGGGTGGGATTCAGGCCTATATAGAGGACACGCTTCATCCATCGTGAGCGTGGGCTCAGCTGGGAAAGTGGGAGGTGTGGTTGAGGGTATGATGATGGAGGACTTCCTGCTTGACTGCTCTTGTTTTCTCATGAGTATGTCATGAACGCAAGCTGAGAGGCCTCTATAAAAAAAAAAAGTGGGAAATCAATGTGTTAGGATGTGGGAAAGGAAACATATGTGAGAAGGTTGCTGCAGGGCTGAGTGCCCATTTGAAATTTATGGTGAGAATTTCAAGGGAGGCCAGGGAGCACAGTTGTGGTTTCATCTCCAACTCCTTATTCAAGCAAGGCCTGGAGTGGGAAGTTAGTATGGGGTCAGGATGTTGTCAGGTAAAACCAGTGGAGGGGGAGGGAGGAAGGGAGAAGGGTAGCAGCAAGGGAGTGATTATAATAATGAACATGGAATATGAGATGAATGAAGAGGAAGTAAGGATAGTAAAGGGAAGATGGTTAGTAAAACAGAAGGTGGTAAAAAACAAACAAACAGAGGTCTCAATAAGATTGAAGAAATCAATTCAGTTCAGTCACTCAGTCGCGTCTGACTCTGCGACCCCATGGATGGCAGCACACCAGGCCTCCCTGCCCATCACCAACTCCCAGAGTTTACTCAAACTCATGTCCATTGAGTCGGTGATGCCATCCAACCCTCTCGTCATCCCCTTCTCCTCCCACCTTCAATCTTTCCCAGCATCAGTGTCTTTTCAAATGAGTCAGTTCTTCACATCAGGTGGCCAAAGTATTGGCATTTCAGCTTCAGCATCAGTCCTTCCAATGAATATTCAGGACTTCTTTCCTTTAGGTTGGACTGGTTGAATCTCCTTGCTGTCCAAGGGACTCTCAAGAGTCTTTTCCAACACCACAGTTCAAAAGCATCAATTCTTCAGTGCTCAGCTTTCTTTATAGTCCAACTCTCACATCCATACATGACTACTGGAAAAACTATAGCTTTGACTGAACGGAACTTTGTTGGCAAAGTAATGTCTCTGCTTTTTAATATGCTGTCTAGGTTGGTCATAACTTTTCTTCCAAGGAGCAAGCATCTTTTAATTTTATGGCTGCAGTCACCATCCATCTGCAGTGATTTTGGAGCCCCCCAAAATAAAGTCTGTCACTGTTTCCACTGTTTCCCCATCTATTTGCCATGAAGTGATGGGACCAGATGCCATGATGTTAGTTTTCTGAATGTTGAGTTTTAAGCCAACTCTTTCACTCTCCTCTTTCACTTTCATCAAGAGGCTCTTTAGTTCTTTTATTTTTTTAAAATTTAATTTAATTTTATTTTTTTCCATTTATTTTTATTAGTTGGAGGCTAATTACTTTACAGTATTGTAGTGGTGGCTCTTTAGTTCTTAGCTTTCTGCCATAAGTGTGGTGTCATCTGCATATCTGAGGTTATTGATATTTCTCCCAGCAATGCTGATTCCAGCTTGTGCTTCATCCAGTCCAGCATTTTGCATGATGTACTCTGCATATAAGTTAAATAAGTAGGGTGACAATATACACCCTTGATGTACTCCTTTCCCGATTTGGAACCAGTCTGTTGTTCCATGTCCAATTCTAACTGTTGCTTCTTGACCTGCATACAGATTTCTTAGGAGGCAGGTCAGGTGGTCTGGAATTATCATCTCTTGAAGAATTTTCCACAGTTTGTTGTGATCCACACAGTCAAAGGCTTTGGCATAGTCAATAAATGTGGAAGTCAATTTCTGGAATTCTCTTGCTTTTTCGATGATCCAGTGGATGTTGGCAATTTGATCTCTGGTTCCTCTGCCTTTTCTAAATCCAGCTTGACCATCTGGAAGTTCACTGTTCACGTACTGTTGAAGTTCCCCTACCAGGGATGGAAACTGTGCCCTCTGTGGTGGAAGTGCAGAGGTTTTTTTTTTTTTTTTAGGGACTTTAATTTTATTTATTTATTTTTGAATGTGCTGGATCTTCCTTGCTGTGCGAGGGTATTCTCTAGTTGTAGTGAAATGGGGCTACTCTTTGTTATGGTGTGTGGACTTCTCAATGTGGTGGCTTCTCTTGCTGCCGACCACAGTCTCTAGAACTCAGGCTAGGTAGTTGTGGCACATGAGCTTAGTTGCTCTCTGGCATGTGGAATCTTCCCAAACTAGGGATGGAATCTGTGTCCCCTGCATTAGAAGGCAGACTCTTTACCATTGGACCACTAGGGAAGCCCCAGGAAATTGCACCTGAGGAGGTTAGGAGTTGAGATTCCAAGATGTTGGATAACACCTCTGGGCAGAACCTAAGGATTGGCAATTAGATTGTATGCAATAGGAAAATCTTACAGGAATATTCTGGCTGAAAGTATAAATAAAAATAGATTTTTTTGAATAAGCAACTTGTTTTACTTAGACACAGATTTAAATGGTGGGAACTATGGAGATGTGTACTTAAAGTGGGTTAGGAAAATTACATACTATGAGGTTATTTTGAGGGGAACAGAGGGTGGAGTGACTTCATGATAATTCATAATGGTTGGTATAAGCCTGCTAGGGGAAAAACACTGAAAGACAATGGCCCATCAAGGTCTCAACTCACATTATTTTGCTCACAAATTACACAACTTTCTTTGTTTGCTGGGCAAGCTCTGCACACATGTTTACAATCTGGTTAAAGAATCAGCCTTTATAATGACGTTATTAAACATGTGAGTACACAATGGTGGCCATAGTAACAGCAGGGAGGGTCTGGAGTCTGATGCTGTCAAACCCAGTTTCCTTAGCAACATCGGAGGAGGGTGGTGAAGACTTTGGGAAAGACCATTTTCTCATGCACACTCACAGGAGATAAAAACATGCAGCTAGAGAATGTTCACAGCGTTGGTGTGACCTTCCCTGTCCTCCTGGCAGGCAGTCATAGTGGTGGACATCCAAGACACTCTGCTCTTTGGCTCTGTGTGATTTCTGTGACCACGTCAAGACACCATCGACAACCAACAAGTGAGGCTCTGAGGATCTGTGAAAGTTGTCACAACCCTCAGCTTCCCTGTTTAAAAGCGGAGTTCAATGCATTCCTGGTCAGGAGGAAAGTCGAAACTGAAACTTGCCAAAAAGAATTGAAACTTGACTGTAGTATCATTCAGGGTCTAGTCAGGAACATAAAAACCATACCATTTAAAAAATAATATTTGTTTTTATGTATTTCTTTGACTGTGTTGGGTCTTAGTTGCAGCATGTGGGATCTACTTCCCTGACCAGGAATCAAACCCTGGGCCCCCTGCATTGGGAGCATGGAGCCTTAGCCACTGGACCACCAGGGAAGTCCCCATACCAGTTCTTTTTAACAGAGGGAACTTGTTATAAGAACTGCAAAGGCCAAAGGAAAGAATCTAGGAAACATAGATGTGGCAACAGGAGGAAGCTCCCGTGGTGGCTGCAAACCCAAACTTCGGTTGCCGCCATGACACTCAGGGGAGGGAAGCAATCTCTATCAAGCTACCAATGGTATTTTTCACAGAACTAGAACAAATAATTTCACAATTTGTATGGGAAGCAAACTGTAAGAAGCAAATCCCTTTTTTTCTCTTCCTGCCTAGCAGGTTTCCTCTAGCACTCCCTACTCGTAGAACCTAACAAGGTGACAGCTGGTTTGCAGGAGTCCAGCCTTAGTAAGAAAGGAATACAAGTTTCCACCGTGGGACTATCACAAACAATGCTGCTATGAGCGTTCTTTTTCTTTTTTAAGAAAATTTCCTTATTCATTTATTTTGCTGTGCCAGGTCTTAGTTGCGGCATGCAGGATCTTTAATCACAGCATGAAAACTCTTAGTTGCATTCCCCAACCAAGAACTGGACCTGGGCCCCCTGCAGGGAAAGCATGATGTCTTAGCCATTGAACCACCAGGGAAATCCCTGCTATGAGCATTCTTGTACAGTTTTGATGTCTTTGTGCACTCACATTTTTAGGGTATATACCTAGGTGTGTACTTGCTGGACACAGGTATTAACCATTTTGGCAAATGTGTAGTGGTATCTCATTATGATTTCAGTTTGCGTGTTTCTAATTACTGTTGAGGTTAAACATCTTCAATCACTTGGATATCCTCTTTAGAAAGGTGTTTGATCATCTCTAGACCATTTACAATAGGGTGGTCAGTCTTTTTCTTATTGTACTATAGGATTTTTAAGTAAAAGTTCTTGATACAATTCTTCTAATCTTATATATTGCAAATATTCTCTCCTAGTCTGTGAACTTGCCTTTTTCACTCTCTCAATGGCATCTTATGACAAACAGATGTTCCTAATTTCATGTAGCATAATGCGTAAACCTTTCCTTTAGAGTTAGTGTTGTTTGTGTCTTTTTTAAGGACATTCTTATTCTAAGGTGATGAAAATACTTTCTGATATTCTTCTTTTCTCTGTTTTCTGTCTCTTTGTCCATATGTACTGAATTCTAGTAATTTCTTCAGGTCTGTTTTCCTATTCTGTTTTCAGCAGTTTTGAATCATCTACCGGATTTCTAATTAAAATATTATATTTTTAATTTCTAGAAATTCTGTATTTTCCTCCAGTTCTGCCTGGTCATGTTTGACAGCCTCTTGTTCCTCCTTTGTCTTTTCAAAATACTCTTTATTTCTTTATACATAAACTAAACACATTTAATGTGTATTCTGTACCTAAACATTACAATATCTGTGGTCACGGCAAGTGTGGTCCTACCACTTGCAAGTTCAGGGTTTCTGCTCTCACTGCTTATGGCTCCGTGTTTCTTTCTGATTTTTATAATTGTTTGCTACGAGCTCAAGTTTTTATCCATGGGACTCCTTCATAGGCTGATTTAAAGTATGTTCTTCCAGAAAAGAATTGTACCTTCTTGTGCTTAGAAATACTTCTAAATTGAAATCACTTAAAATAGGGGGCTTTGGGAGAACCCCAAATTTTAAGGGTTTGGAAATCTGTGGGAGACTCCCTCCCCCACCTCCACCCCAAGTCCAGACCTATTTGGGCAAGTATTCTCATCTCTCTTTTACTCACGAAGGATGTTGGCATTTGGGGAATCCCAGGTTGACCACAGAGTCCTTGATCCAACTCCACACTTTGTATGGACCCCGGTCTTTTGTCTCTTGTCCCCAGATTTGGCTTCTTAAAACCAGGAACCTGCATATACCACCAGGGCTACACTGGTTTCAGTGCTGGCCTACCAATTTTGGTTTTATACTCTTATTCCTTTCCTTTACTTTTCTGCCAGCCCAGCAATGCATTTTTAAACATTTAAAAAATTTTATCCATCATTTTGAGTGTTCTGTACCAGAAGGGATTTCTTGCACATTAGTCTACCATAATGTCAGAAATAGAAGTCCAGTAATGTTTCTTAGAAAATATGGCACTCATGCAGGAGTCCCGTAAAGCATACAATTTCTTTCTCAGCAGTCAGTTAAGGATTTTTTACAAGCGCAAGTTTTCTCTCTCCTGCTGTTTCTTCATGTTCACTTAGGGTATCTCAGGAGAAATTCCTTCTGTAAATGTGTGGTTGCCATAACTGAGAACAAATCAAATGAAAGTTCCCTAAGAAGAGCAATTATTGCACCAGGTAATGAGATGATCATCCAGGACCATATTAAGTTGGGAAAAACACTAAAAGCTATGGAAGAACTGATCAACCCAAATAATACCCTCCTGTCAAGATCAGAGCCATCTTCTTTCACAATTTTTTAATTTACAAAGAGCTTGGAGTTGTTCAAAATAGATGAGCTTCTTGTCTTGGGATGTAAATTTAAGTGGAGAAGTTCTGGTAAAGAAGCCAGCGGGTGAACAATTCAGAAGCCAGCTTCTGAACAATCCCAGTTCTGGCTTTATACAAAGATCATCCTTGAAATGCTTTAAAGAAAAAAAATCCTGTAGTAAAGGTGGTGGGCAGAAAGCCCAGCCAATCTTTGTGTCTCCTTAAGCCGGAAAAGACATTTTCTCCTTCCTAAAAGAGCTTTAGGAAGACCAACTTAGGATTTTTACTGTTCCTGGGAGGCTATGGGTGGCTCTGGCTTATTCTCTCTCTCTCTCTTTTTTTTTTGGCTTCTTTTAATATGCAGGAGACCAGCTGCTTTTCATTCTAGGTCTTAAATAAGCTTGGTGTTAATAACATATCCCATCACTTCACTGGTAGTGTTTTTAACAGTTGGTTTCTTAAGCGGATTTGCAATATAAGGTTCTCTTTGAGAAGTGTCGCTGCCTTTCAAAAAGGGCTATCCAGTCTTCTCGCCCAACGCCCACCCCATGGCTCACATAAGTAACAGGAGCCCCATAAAAAGCTGTTAACTTTGGGCCCTGTTAGTCATCAAAATACAACCTAGGATTTCACAATTTTTTAGTAACACTTTTTAAAATCTCATGTAGAGTTCCACCTTTCAAAGGCACCAGGAAATATTCATTTTTGCAGGAACATATGAGAGGCCTGCCTTTCTGGGTTACTGACATATTTTATGACAACTTTCTGAGAGCGAAACAGGTCTGCCTTGGTCTGTCCTTCTGTCCAGGGAAGTGATGTTGGCAGCGTGTTGTTGCGAACAGGCACCTGGTAAGACTGGTCAAGAAGGAACCTCCTTGGCCAGTTGGTGAAGTATCACCACATGTTTGAGGCACATTAAACCAGACCTGGCAGGTGAAGGAAGAGGAGCTTTGCTGACTGGCACTTGCCACATGTGGCTGCCTTCCCAGTGTCAGGGCCATGGCCTTTTGTGATGAGACGTAGCCCTTCCCTGCAGGCTTGGCACGGACCCACACTGGGGATTAGAGCTGAGCTTTGCTTCAGCTTCTGCTTTATGCTACTACCCTTATTCTCAGAGCACAGCACATCTTGACAGTTCTATATTCACATGGCTCCCTCTCTAAGCCCATATCAAAGTTTGCATCTGAAGAGAGAGTGTACTTATATTTTCTCCAAGACTCTGCTTGCCACCATGCAGCCAGCGGTGGTTTCTGGGACGTGTGACACAGAACCTATTTTCATCCAACTTGGACCCAACCCAGAGGTTCTGACCCACTGAAACCTTGATAGACCTACTGGTATTTAGGCCAGCCTGATTTACTCAACTTATTTTTCTCCTTCCAGCCTCCTTAATATGGAGTGTTCCTAATCTGATAATTTGTTATTTTCTTACAGGCTAAAAAACACCCAGCTTCTCATAGCTTCATAGCTTCTCAGCTAATTCAATGGTCCTAGTTTCCACTCTGTCCCCATGATCTTGCCAGTGGCTGCTGGTTTCTCCTTCATCTTTCCAGCATCTCCTGTGGGCAACACTTAATCCTGCTGCTCCTGCCCTGGGGAGTTGAGATGGTCCCTGTCCTTTCTTTCTGTGCTCAGCTGCTGTCCCCTAGCTGTGTTGCATGTGGGGAGGGGGCTTCTCTCCCAAACTGAGGCTGGATAGGCAGAGCCCCCAGAGAGGGGAAGAGCTCCAGCAGCCAACCTGGGGGTGGGGGGAGTAGGAAACCCAGGCTTAATCAAGAGGAGATAGATATTCACTCCTGGGGTTTCTCATCATCAAAGCTGGAACCATGTGGTTCTTCTGGAGGCCACTTCTGCCCAGGGCATGGGGATCTACGCTTGGCCACAAGTCTGGAGGAATCAGGGGGCCAGGTAGTCTGTGCAGTGGTGATGGGGGTATGGAATGAGGGCACAGAGACTCCTGGGCTCCTGGGTGTTCTGGAACAGTCAGGCTTCTTGGCAGAGCTCTAGGAGGTGGGCAGGGGCTGGGGTCTTAGAGCCCCCAGAGCAGGGCGAGAGCAGGGGGCTGCAGGTGTGCCCTGGGTACACACTAGAGTCTCAGGAGCACATTATCTTTAGGGGGGCATGCGGGGCCGGACCGTGGACCCTCGGACCATTTACCCAGTGTTGCTGAAACTCCTTGCCCACCTGTCCGTGTCCTGTCAGAAGCGACTTCCCTGCAGAGCCTGCAGCCAGGTAGCTCCTCTGTTGTCAGATCGCCCCTCCCCTCCCTCTCATACTGCTGGGCCTTCTGGTTTCCGTCCCCCCCTTTTCTTTCTCCCCCAGCCCCCATTCTCTGATGATCTGCCTGAGCCTGGACGGTCCGGCAGCAGGTGCCGGCTCCTTCCCACTGGGAAGCGGGGGCTTGGTGGGCAGAAGGGTCTTGGCCCCGAGAGGCCACAGCTGCTGGCCTGTCCTCTCCCTCCTCCCACCCTCATACTCACCCCAGGCCTGCTCCTCCCCTTCACCCCTGCTGCCCCTCCCTGGTCCCCTTTCTAGTCGGGATCACAGCAGGGTCACCCTTCCTGCAAGAGGAAAGGGAGGTTCCTCCACCTCCCCTTCGTCTCACGTTCACCCCACTCTTTGCCCATGATCCCCAGGATGTCTCCTCGGAAGCCACTGTTTCCAGAGAAGATGAGCAATGGGATGCTGAGGGGCAGCAGAGACCAGGAGGCCATGGCCGTGCCTGAGGAAAGCCCCGCCCAGCCGGGGATCAGCCCCACCTTCATCCTCCAGGAGACCTCACTGTGATCCTGACTTGGGACCCTCTGTCCACATTCTGCCAGGCACACCCTGCCCCTCATTACTTCAAGCCCCTTGTCTCGAAGGCCAGGATTGAATCACTGTGTCTGCCCCAGGCAGAAGGTAGAGTTGTCACATACAGGGTCAGGAGATTGGGGTGAGAGCTTTTCTTGACTTTTGCCAATCTATTCTAGAGCAGAGATTCTAAGAATTTTTGGTCTTAGGATCCCTTTACATTCTTTAATATGTAGGACTCTGAAAAACTTTTACTGTAGGTAATTTCTATTGATATTTATATTAGAAATGAAAATAGACTTAAATATTTATTTAAAAATAACATCAATTAACCCACTATATATGACTATACATATCATTTTTATGAAAAATAATTATGTTCCATATTGGAAAATATTTAGTGAGAAGAGGGGCATTGTTTTACATTTTTGCAAATATCTTTAATGTCTATTGTAATTGAGACCTGGATTCTCCTATCTGCTTCTACATTCCATCTTTTTTTGCAATATCCCATGTCATTTGGCTTCTGGAAAATTCCATCATACTCATTAGAGACTAGGAGTGAAAAAAGGCAAATCACTTCTTGTATTATGAAAATAATTTTGGCCACTTAGAGCATGGAATGGGTCTCAGGGACCCCCAGCATTCCTAGACCAACACTTTGCATATCTGTGATCAAGAGCAAACTTTTTCTGTAAAGGGCTAGAGCTCCTTCACAGGAACTTTAAATATTTTGGCCTTTTCTGTCTGTGGCAGCTATTCAACCCTGCCATTGTATCAGGAAAGTAGCCATAGATTGTATGTAAACAAATAGGTATGTCTGTTTTCAAATAACTTATTTACAAAATCCAGGCTTCCTAGATGTCTCCTGCCAATGCAGGAGACACAGGAGACTCAGGTTCAATCCCTGGGTTGGGACGATCCCCTGGAGGAGGGCATGGCAACACACTCCAGTATTCTTGCCTGGAGAATCCCAGGAGGAGTCTGGCAGGCTACAGTCCATGAGGTCATAAAGAGTCAGACACGACTGAAGTGACTTAGCACAAAATCTGGGGCTACATTTGGCTCGCTGGCCTTAGATTACAAACCCCTGCTCTCGAATACCAAGCTTGCAGGGGCCCTGGGTTTAAGGGTTAGGCCACACAAGGCAGAGGACGTGCATCTCATCCATCAGGGCCATCTGACTCATCCTTGCCCGGCTCTGTCCAGAGGAAGAGAAAGGGAATTTCTCAGATAAGACTAGATTTCTCTGTTTCTAATCACTTAGTTCTCAGTTTAGTGAAATCTGCAGTCTCCACCTTAATACTTTGGTATCCCTTGGCCAGCTCTGCTTTTCCCAAAGCACAT
Source organism: Cervus elaphus (assembly GCF_910594005.1). Classification (NCBI taxonomy): domain Eukaryota; kingdom Metazoa; phylum Chordata; class Mammalia; order Artiodactyla; family Cervidae; genus Cervus; species Cervus elaphus. The sequence continues at coordinate 33,446,694 of NC_057825.1, read as the reverse complement.
CTAAGCCTCTGCCCTCTAACTCTGCTGCCGCTCAGAAAGCACAGGCACATCACACATCAGTCCCAGAGACGCTGTCCTGGCCATCACTGCCCCACCCCTACCTGGGCACCTGGGGACGGGGCAGGAGGTAAAACACCCCCCCGCCCCCGCAATGGACCAGCATCCTTCTCACTCGTAGGCTCCTGTTTCCTTTTGGAGATTTTTTCCCACATACCCCTGCCCCCAGGGTCTCCCAATGAGAGGGTATTTTTCTTTTTCTGCTACAGAGGAAAAGGGGCCTAATCTTGGTTCTGGTTCATTTGTGGGTCAAAGTCTCCAACCTGACATCTCTTCTGGTTATTCCCATTCAAGCCCTGGTCCTTTCCTTGGCAATGCCTGCCCTCTTGCACCCTTTTGCTTCCTGGTCTGAGCTGTGCTTGGTGCTGTCTGGCTGGAGAAGGCTTTTGGAGCCCACAGGGCCTGTCTAGAGCACTAAGGAAAGCAGCTTTGCCTGGAAAGATCCCGAGGCAGACTTAGCAACTTGTCATGATGGCACTTGCCCTCCCCAGCCCCCACCAGCTGCAACCTTCTCTGGCCCTCCTTGTCTTCTCTACCAGGTTAATGCGATCCTTCTGCCCTCAAAGGATGTGACATTACAAGGCAAAGGCTGGAGTGTAAACCGGGTGGATGGAGCAAGCTCCAAACCCTGAGTTAGCAGAAGAAGCCCTGTGCTATGGGGGATGGGGGGGGCAGGGACCCAACGCACCCTCAAAGCCAGCTTTCCCAGCTTCATCCCCAGAGAGATGGTATGCTACCAGCTCATGAAGAAATTCATCTGTTCCTCTTCCGATCATGCTCAAACTCAACAAGGAAGATACTGCTATTTGGCTTTAAAAATAGAACATTCAAGCTGGACTTTTATGGTCTTGTGAAGAACGTTGTGCTTATGCCCACCCACACCTGGTCTCTGCCCTGCCTGGCCCCGTCCAGCTGCCCAGAAGTGGCTCTGCACAAGCTCTCCGGGCCCCTCAGCGGAGACTTAGGAGATTTACGAGTCTGGCCTTGGCTGAGGCCTTCTCCCCATGGCTCCCAGCCCCGGTCCAGCTGCTCTCCCACGTCTCACGCAGCCTCGGCTGGGACGTTCTGTGTCTCTTTTCCTGCCTCCGCCCCAGTCTGCTGAGTCATTCCCTCAGCCCCCTTTCTCCCGCTGTCCTGGCCAGCCCTGTGGAGGAATAGCCGCTCCGCACACCAGAGTTCAGGCCCTGGCCACTCACAGCCAGCCAGAATCTCATTTGCTCTCATGGTGGCAACGGTGGCTTCTGTCTAAGGCTATCCATCCCTGTTGGGACTCTAGTTGGCCTGGTCCCTGCCTTTCCACTCCAAGGCACTGAACTTTAACAAAAAGGTTGTTCCTTCTCTGTCTGGGCTTCATGTGCCTGATCTAAAGCCACACCTGATCTGAAAAGTTCCTTTCTGTATGTATAGACTTTGTGATCTTTCCTCAAACAACTTCTACAGGGCCAGAGATAAATTCCATCAAAGCACTATCTGATTTCTGGCACCCCATGGCAGGACAGGGGGAGAGCCTGAGAGGGCAGTGCCTGTGGGGAGGAGCTGGCCCAAGAGAGCTCATTCGAAGACAGACTGTGGAAATAATTCATGAGCCAGTGAGGCCTTCAGCCAAAATCATGGAAGGAACCCAGTGAACCCAGGCCTATCCTGTTTGTCTTGGAGGTTAGGTGTCTAATACAATGGCAGATTGTCATTATCCCCTGGAAAAGATACACATTCTCCTTCTAAGGTCCTTCAAGGATGTAATTGAGTCTTCATACATAAGGCCTTAAGGTGTTGGGATGAAATTTCAAACCAGGCAGCTAGGACCATGTACAGATGTCTCTGCATCCTGGAATGTAAGCAATGTAAGCTTTCTGGCTTAACCTGTAAATATAACTCATATCAAGAAAAGAGTGGAAGGCTGCAGGGCCCAGAGAGGGAGAAAATGTAGTGATGAGGGGCAGCTGGAGAGACCGTGATGCAGATACGAGACTCCTAAATTCCTCCCTGCCTCTGACGTCTAGTGAGCATCTTGCAGTGCAAATAGCAAAGCATGTTTCCTTCTTCAGTGTCCCCTCTGTCTATATGGCCCCGGCCCAGCTCTGTTTACACTCACAGCTGCCAAGAGCCAGTCTGGCCCCCTGGTCTTCCCATCAGCCCCTGCAGCCTCTGCCAGCCTCGGCTGCTACCTCGGCCGCCTCAGCTGCTACCTGTATGCCTGTGGTCTTGCAATCGCCCAGGGTTTGTGGGAACCTCAGGGGAGAAAAGCAAGGGACAGTGCACAAATTCAACTTCCAACTCAATCAAACCCTTTCCTCGCCCACTCCCCTTGTAACTACCACAAGGGAGCCCCTGGGGCATCGCCCGTGGGTGGCAAGCTGAGGCTCTATCTGCTCCTGGTCCTCCTGAGTACTCTCATTACAGAGGTGCCCACTGCTCTGCAGGGACCCAGAGCCAAGCCTGAATCAGATCCGATGGGTGAGAGGCAGAATGAAGACAGGTGAGGCGTGGCAGAGAATCCAGGTCCCGAGGCTTCAGTCGCAGTCCAGGAGAAGGGGGCAACTGTGACGATCACTTGTCACCGGGTGCTGGTGACAGCGGTCTGGTGGGAAGAAGGGTGTCTGCCTCTCCAGGGACCTGGGGCCCGGCCTCTGCCTCCTTTGTTCTTTGGCCCGAGTTGGAGGCTGTGGTGGAATCAAGGCCAGAGCACCCCAGGCCTCCGGCGTAGAGACGAGATCGCATTGGCCACTTCTGCAAGACACAGGGAGGGCACGAGAGTCAAGCTCATTAGCAAAGCCCCTTGTAGCCCTTGGCACCCAAAACTTGGCCTTCCCTAGCGTCCCTCCCTGGGACTACCCCCTCCCACCACCACGACTGCACCGTGACAATGGTCCTGGGCTCACCCCCACTCCTGGCCTCACACCTCCTCCTGACCACCTGAGCCTGGCTGAGAGGCACAGGAGGACCTGTCTGAGGAGAGCAATGGCCACAAGAGGAAACTGCCCCCACCATGGTGGGGAAGGAGGGGGCAGCCGCCAGGGGCTGGGTGGTGGGGAGGGCGGCCAAGTGGGGCAGGGAGAGGCTCCTCCTGACACTGAACAGTCCTGCCCCCTTCCCTCACCCAGCACCCACCCAAGTGCCTGTGGCCACAAACATCAGTGCTGCCCACTCTCTCTAAAAGCAGCAGGCCTCTCAGGCCCGTCCGTCCTTGCGGCAGGCATGTGGGCAGTCCCAGAAAATGCCAGGTTGACTCTGCCCTAAGATCTGCCCTCCTCTTGACAGCCCCCCAACCCAGTGGTTGAGGGCCCCTGCTCCTGGGTAGCTACCCCACCCCACCAAGCTGCCAGGGTTCTAGCCCTAGCCAGGCTCTCATGTATTCATTCTTCAACATATTTATCTATCACCCGCTTCATGCAACTGCCTCCCCTTGCTGCCATCTCACAGCTAAGGAATGACTGTGCCACCCAGGGACTCTGCACCAGGTGCCACCACTGGCATTTCTGAGTGACCCCTTTTTGTTTCAAATTCTTGCATTTTAGCTGTATTTACATCAAAGAAAAATATCTTAAGTCTCAAGACATTTCAGACCTATGATGTTTAAGGGAGAGAGATGGTGACAAATATCCTCCATAAAAAAAGAGTTGCTATCCTCAGAGAGCAAAGATGACCCTTTATCACAGTTACACTCTGCAATCGGCAACTTACTCTGCACCGCCCCCCAACCTCCACCCCCGCGGCCTGCCTAATGGCTATGAGCCCGGGGTCTAAAGTCAGACACTCTAGGGTTCAAACAGCATTCAGACACTTAACCTCCCTAAGCTTTGTTTTCCTTGTCTGTAAAGTAATTCTAAATTGGAAAAAAAAAATAAACCACCTTCATTTGGTTCTTGTGTGGATTAAAAGATGAAAATGCTCTAAAGCCCTTAGTCCAGCTCCTGGAATAACTTAACATAATGTTATCACAATGTTAACTGTTATTGCAATGATGATTATTATTAATCATACTTTTCCTTCATGATCTCATTTCATTCCCTGGAAGCGAAGTCAGACTCACATTATCTTCCTTTTTACGTATAATAAAATAGAAGTTTGGGAAAGGTAGGTGGCAGACTGATAAGTTCTGTATGCAGTACGCCCTCCTCCCTGACTTCCCAGCCTCTGCTGGTCCCCTACCCGGCTGGGTGGCTTCCAAAGTGATGTTTTCTTAGACCAACCCCTCCTGAGACAGAAGTCCAGAGGACACCAGGGCCCCGTATGGTGGCATGAAGGCCCTGGAATCTAGGAATCTCCCTAAAGTGTGGTTTTCTTCCCCAGGCCCCAGCCCTGGAAACTGCCCACTTCGCTCCTCGACCACTAAGTGCCTCAGAGTCTTGGGGCCTCTTAAGAATTTCCCTCCCCTTGGAGGAACCACATTCTCGTGGAGTCATTTCTAATCATCATCCCCACTGCATCCCATGAGAAACACAGGGTCAGCCCAGTCCCAAGAGCCTGCCTCAGCTTCTCTCCCTCTGAGAGAGCAGGAAGCAGCTGGTCCCAATGTCAGCTGTGCCCAACGGATGGGGCCTGAGTTCAGGGTTCCCCATCCCAAACCCCCTTCCCCAAGGCCCCGGGCTTGTGACCTACCTTGAGAGGGTGCAAGTAGCGGAGTCCACGCAGGAAAGGCGGCCAGGCAGGGCCGGGCATCTCTTGTCCAAGCGTACGGGTGAGGTGGGCTATGTAGCTGGTGGCCAGCACCAGCACGTCCAACTTGGACAGCTTGGTGTCAGGCGGCACGGCCGGCAGGGTGGCCTGCAGGGCCAGAAAGGCCTGGCGCAACGTCCTCACCCGGCTCCGCTCCCGCGCAGCGTTCTCAGGACTGGCCTCGCTCTGCACAGAGGACCCCGGTGAGTGGATCTGACCAGACCCCCATCGCCCCTGGGTGCTAGGTGTATCCTAGGGCAAGGTCTCCTGCCAGAGTAGTAGCAAGCCAATCGGCAGAGACCCAAGGGCCTCATCCCCTCTTTGTCTGCTCTCGACCCGGCCCCACTTTACAGCGGAGGAAACAGAGAGAAGACCTCACCTGGGCTCAGAACTGTGAGCCCTGGCCTCTTTCCCATCCTCTGCTGGGCCTCCCTCGGCTCTTGCCCCATCGACACCTAACTCTGAATCCTGCTTATCAGGATGGCCCGGGTCCACAGCGAGCGCACAGCCCTGCCCTGCTCTGTAGGGCTGACCCTGGCCCAGCCAGGTCCTGAGATGAGGACGCGGCTGTTGTAAAGAGGAAAGGACAGCAAAGCCCACTGGCCCTGCTGCTTATGGCTGCTCTGGGACCTTGGGCAACACCTCACTCCTCTGGGTCTCAGTTTCCTCACGAGAAGTCAGCTGGGCCAGCTCTCTGAGCTGCACTCTGGTGAAGGCCAGTTCTGACTTGTCCCAAGCGTGGAGCCTTGGAGCAGCAGTTGACCAGTGTCCCCTCTCTTGGGCAGGACAGTAACCATGAATGAGACTCTGCCATCAGAGATGACACTGCAGCGCCTCCCATGCCTGCCTCCCGCAGCTCCCTCTTCAGGCCCCGACTTTCTTACCCGACCCCGAGCCAGGCTCCTGGCCCTGGCTCCTCGAGGGTTCAGGGCAGCTCGGCTCCATCTTTGGTTGCTCCAGCTGGACTCTTCCCACAGGTCCTGCCCTGTCCTGCTCAGGCGGTTCCTCTTCCTCTCAGTGCCTGCTGACAACCTCGGCGTGGCCTTGGCTGGGCTCTGGCCCAGTCCTGGCATGGCCCGTGCCCCTCTGGCCTCCCTCTGTGCCATGCACACCCCTGAGGTGTGGTGCTACAGTCCCCAGCTCCGGGACGCAGTGCCCAAGGGAGCCCTTAGGCTCTCGCTAGCGGGGCAGGCTGGTCATCCAGCCAGCAATGTCTATATCTGAGGGAGCTGGCGCCAACTCATTCCTGCTCAGCTCCTTGCTCTGGGAAAACCGCCCACCCGGCACAGCCCCCGCAGAAAGCCTCCTGACTGCCTCCCAACCGGCTGAGGGGTGGGGGTGCTGGACGCGGGGAGTGGCCAAGCCCTGGGAGGAGGCCCCTGCTGAACAAGGCAGGAGGACGGTGGGAAAGGAGCACCCTTCCCGGAGCCCTGGTCCTGGGATAGACCTGCTGCTTCAGCTTTGGGGCTCAAGTCCATGGAAGGGCCCTGAACTCCCTTCCCGGTGCCAGAAGCCTGGTTGTGAACATCCCTGAAAGGACCTTCCCTCACCTTTGCCTGTGAGCATGACCTTCTGGCCACAGGTCCTCCTCCCCCTACCCCAAGCATGTCTCCTCTTTCCAACTCAGTACTGTAACTCTTACCTCTTTGTCCCCCTGGAATACCTCCCTCCAGCTCTGCCAGGGGAAAAGCTACCCATTCTTTGGGCATAACCCCACCGAACCCAGAACCCACATCTCCCTGTTTAATTGGTACCCCATTCTATGCACAGTCACACCCTGATTAGCTTCCTAATGGTTCACTGTTCTAGATCAGTACAGGCCAAGCACTGTGGTAAGTACTTCACACATATTATCTTATTTCTTAGACCAACCTTTTAAGAAAAAAAGACTCTTATGTCATCACTTTATAGAAGGGAACACAGAGGTATTCAGAAGTGAAATACCTTGCACAATGTCAAACACTGAGCAAGTGATGGAGGTGATGAAAGCCCAGGAAGTCAAGTGGGACTTGGAATGCTGCCCCTCACCCTATGCTGCTCTGCCTTGGGTGGATCACTCACATGTCTGTTTCCCTGTGAGACTCGAGGTCTTTGAAGGCAAGGATCAGGTTGTTTGCTGAGCTGCCTCAAATCCTCCATACAGCTGGTTAGGAGGGGACAGGCTGAAGGAATAGCCAGCCTGCCAGAGTCACCCCTGACCTTGAGTTACCACCCCTCCCTGCAGCAGAATCACTGCAAGTCCCATATCCCCCAATCTTAAACGCCAGCAGAGACAGAATAAGTAATGGGAAAGTACAGAGAGATCAGAGAAACAAAGGAGGATGTACTGGGAGACAGACATTCAGCCAACCAGAGAAAGGAAAACAAAGGCGAAGTAATACTGACTTGAATGTCCATCAGTAAAGAAGTGATGACATTGATTTAGGTATATTCATAGTGTGGAATGATATGCAGTAATAAGAAGCAAACCTGTGTATAGTGACCTGAAAAAACTCTCCACAATACACAGTGAAGTGTCGAAACCCAGTTGTAGATCACTATGTACAATAACATCCCAACTAGGCAGTTTGACTGTCTAAGAGCAACACCTGGCTTAGAAAATGGGAAAAACCTAAAGTTCCAACAACTCCAACAGGCTGACCATCCTGTTCAGGGCTCGCAAGATGAGACTGATATGAAACATTTCTGTGCTTTACCTGAGAGATATACACATTCTCAGGGGCATAAGAACCTTGCCTTATACAAGAACCTCTCTGTTATTGAAACTAAGGGTCATCAGAAACTACTGTGGCAATCCTCTTTGGGGTCAAAGGTCATACCAATCTTGAAAGACCTGTTCACTGTACCCTCAGGACAGAAGAATGGCATATGGATGGAAAAAGCAATAACTGCATACTTTTCAGACATAACAGAACTGTCTTGTGTTATACGTGTAGTTACTCCAAAGTTATCAGATGCCAACCTTCAAGTGATGAGCTAAGAATCAGTGAGACGCTCATCTCAAGACCCTCAGCCCTGTTTTGAAAAGTTGCCTACAGAGAATTCCACTGCCATAAACAGATAAATTGGGCATTCCAAATCTAACCATCCGTGAGATGAGGAGTGGCCCATAGAATGAGTAGCAAGTATTTTCAGACTTTCAGTTCAATACTGTCTTTCTCAGAAGGCATTTGGGTGTGACTAAGGCAGGCCTCTCCCAAGCTTCCATCCAGAGCCCATCTGAAATGTAATCAGGTCAATGTCAAAGCCAGACTTCTAAGGGAACTCATGAAAGCCCTTGGCAGATGGTAAATGGTATGATCTCTCTCCTTCCGGAGGAACTTAACCTATCAGGGAAGGAGAAGGAGGGAGCTCTGGCTCCAACTTTTCTGAGTCAGGACACAGATAGGAAGGAAGAAAAAAATTAAAACTATACCTGCAGCCACATGGAAAGAGATCTCCTTGTGCCCAAGTGCATTCCTACACTCTCAAGGAGCTCTTCTACCCATATGCTCAGTCCTCAGGACTGCCAAGTCATGGCCAGTTTAACCTGGGACTTCTCAGACTTTCATCTCAGGACTCAAGACTTTCAACTCACCTCAAGACTTTCACTTCTCAGATTTGCATCCTCAGCAGAGATGCTAGAAAGGAAAGGAAAACTTACACAATGAAAAACAGTGTCCACAAAGTCCCAGAAGGTGAACCAAGACAGGGTAAGCCTGATGTACAGGGGTGGTGTTTCCCAGGTCAAAATCCAGGGGATGTTTCTATTGCTCCAGTATCTTGCATAAGTTTCCTATCAGGCTGCAGAGCAGGCAGACTGGGCCTCTGCAAGCTTGTCTTGAAGGCATGAGGGCTGAGACTCATCTACAGGGCACAGCTCAGGTCCATGCCGTGCCTGGCTATCTCTGCTGGTACAGGACTACCTGCATGCACCTGTGTGGACAGTCCTGTGAAGTACAGCTTTGTCCCAGCCTTGGGCTTCGTCCCTAACAACCAGGCCATGGATATGGCAGGGCAGGTTCTGCCACATTGGTCCAAATGGGCTTCATGGAGAACACACACAGACGATGGATGAAGGCACAGCTTCTGCCATGCATTCTCTCTCTTTTTTAAAGTATTTTGTAATTTAATTTACTTATTTATTTTTGGTTGTGCTGGATCTTCATTGCTGCACTGGCTTTTCTCTTGTTGCCACGAGTGGGAACCACTCTCTAGGTGCTGTGCGTGAGCATCTCATTGTGGTGGCTTCTCTTGTGGCGGAGCACAGGCCCCAGAGCACAGGCCCAATAGCTGTGGCGCAGGGCTTATTTGCTCCGCGGCACATGGAATCTTCCTGGATCAGGGACTGAACCTGTGTCTCCTGTATTGGCAGGTGGATTCTTCATCACTGAGCCACCAAGTACTCTCTTTCGAAGCTGGTCTGGGACATCTGTTTCTTGAGTAGGAAACAGGTAGGGTCCCAGGAACTGGTCTAACTAATGGAAGTTGGGCCTAATGGCTCCTATCTCGGCCTCTAGTACTGATGACAGATTCTCCTCCTCCTGGGCTTTGTTTCAGCACAGCACCACCAGCCCCCACTATTTCAGGATGAGGACGAAGCCCCTTCACAGTTCACATTGGGACTGGCTCTGTCTACAGAGATGTGGAGAGGAAATGGATATAGATAGAGTAGGATCATTTTCAACCAAGAACTTGAGCTCCACCTCCCAGGAGTTGTCATCTACACCTGGAACAATGACCTCTTGAATACTATTCACATTTGAGGTCCCTTTGAGAAAGAAGTACTCAGTAAGCTCAGAATCTATCTGTATGGCCAGGGGACTGGTGCGAAGGGACAAGAAGAGTAGCCTTCTCCCTCTTTTTCTGGAACAGCCATTCATATTTCTCTCAGTGCCTCAAGTGCTATAGAAACAACCTGGAAGTGTGATTACTTCCAGTCCAAAGGAAAAATGCACTTTTATTCTTTTTCAATCTTATGTCTCTAGATATATTCCCATTTATTTTTGTTTTGTATTTTATTTGCACCCAACTCTTTTTTTTTCTTGGTGCCACTCAGTATGAGAGATCTTAGTTCCCCAACCAGGTATTGAACCCAAGCCCCCTGAAGTGGAAGTGTGGATTCCTACCACTGGACTCCAGGGAATTCCCACACACAACTCTTTTTTGTGTTTTTGATCAGTGTTGCCAAAAATATGCCTATATTATCAACCTGTTCAAAGATCAGCCTTTGTTTTTTTTTAATATTCTGTATCTTTAAAAATTATTATAAAATGTACCATTTAACTATTTTTAAGTATACAGTTCGGTGGCAATAAGTATATTCACTTTGTTGTGCAAAAATCATTGCCATCCCTCCCCAGAGCATTTCTCATATTGCAAAACTGAAATTCCATACTTATTAAACAATAATTCTCCATTTCCCCTACTCCCAACACCTCTGAACTTTCTGTCTCTGAGAATCTGGCTACTTTGAGTCCCTCATATGAGTAGAATCATGCAATATTTGTCTTTTTGTGAAACAATATTCCATTGTATGCATTTATCACATCTTGTTTATCCATTTATGTGTCAATAGACATTGGGTTATTTCTGTCTTAGGGCTTTTGTGAATAATGCTGCTAAGAACATTAGTGTACAAGTATCTCTTTGAGATACTGCTTTTGATTTTGGGGGGTATTTACCCAGAAGTGAACTTGCTGGATCATACGATAATTCTATTTTTAATATTTTGTGGAACAACCATACTGATTTTTATAGTAGCTGCATCATTTTATATTACCACCAGCAGTGCACAAGAGTTCTAATTTCTCCACATCTTCCACAACACTTATTTTCTGTCTTGTTTTGTTTTATAATTGCCATCTTAATGAATATGAATCCCTATTCTTTTAAAGTCTCTATTTCACTCTTTTTAGCCTTATTTTTATTTTCTTTCTTCTCATTTCTTCCATTTTGCCCTAGTGGTAATTTTCCAACTTCTGGAAAAGAAAGCTGGGTTGGTTTGTCTTCGAAGTTCACTGTGATTTGCTAAATGATAAAAGGAACAATAGAACAAGAAGACTTAATTATCATAAACATAACTTCGCATCTAATAACACAGCCTCAAAAATACATAAAGCAACAACTGAGAGAAATGCAAGGAGAACTATATAAATCAACAGTTATAATTGATTTTAATACATCTCATGAGAAATGCTGGGCTGGATGAAGCACAAGCTGGAATCAAGATTGCCGGGAGAAACATCAATAACCTCAGATATGCAGATAACACCACCCTTATGGCAGAAAGCAAAGAGAAACTAGAGTTTCTTGACAAAAGTGAAAGAGGAGGGTGAAAAAGCTGGTTTAAAGTTCAACATTCAAAAAAGAAGACCATGGCAACCAGTCCCATCACTTCATGGCAAATAGACAGGAAACCATGACAGACTTTATTTTCTTGGGCTCCAAAATCATTGCAGATGGTGACTGCAGCCATGAAATTAAAAGACACTTGCTCCTTGGCAGAAAAGCTGTGACCAACCTAGACAGCATATTAAAAAGCAGAGACATTACTTTGTCAGCAAAGTTCCATCTAGTCAAAGCTAAGGTTTTTCCAGTAGTCATGTATGGATGTGAGAATTGGACCATAAAGAAGGCTGAGCACTGAAGAATGGATGCTTCTGAACTGTGGTGTTGGAGAAGACTCTTGAGAGTCCCTTGGACTGCAAGGAGATCAAACCAGTCAATCCAAAAGGAGATCAGTCCTGGGTGTTCATTGGAAGGACTGATGCTGAAGCTGAAGCTCCAATACTTTGGCCACCTGATGTAAAGAACAGACTCACTCGAAAAGACCCTGATGCTGGGGAAGATTGAAGGCAGGAGGAGAAGGGGATGACAGAGGATGAGATGGTTGGATGGCATCACTGACTCAATGGACATGAGTTTGAGCAAGCTCCAGGAGTTGGTGATGGACAGGGGGGCCTGGTATGCTGCAGTCCATGGGGTCACAAAGAGTTGGACACAACTGAGTGACTGAACTGAACCAAACTGAACTTAACATATCTCTTTCAGAAAATGATAGATTAGAGATATATAAGCAGATATACTGAATTATAATTGATAAACTCAAATACTAGATAAACTCAAATATCCATAAATTGATAAAATTGATAAATCCATATTTATGATAAATCCATAAAACTGATAAACTCAAATGTCCATAAATAGAGGACAAACACTGGACATTCCTGGAGAGAGTAGACATAGAAAGAGTATCAAGGCCAACTTTTAAATTTTACTCTGTATATGTATGCATCATTTGGATTTTTTAATAATGGAATTTATCTGTGCATTGTTTGTTTACTTCAAAGAACAAGAAAAGCTAAAAGGCAAACAAGCCTTTGGTTCAACTGGCTGGTTCAGATATTTCCACCACAGTACTGTCAAAGTCTTGTTGAAATCAATATATAAGGGGATAATTATAATTCCTAGGCTAGAAAACTCATTTACAAAGTAGGAAATAAGAGCAATGTGCTATGTAGCACAGGGAGCCCAGTCTGGTGCTCTGTGATGACCTGGAGGGATGGGATGGGGGGAGGGGAGGGAGGCTAGGAGGGAAGAGATGAATGTATAATTATGGCTGATTTGCATTGTTGTGTGGCAAAACACCAACACAACATTGTAAAAAAAATTTTAAATGTAAATAACTGAAATGTGCATACACAAAAAGAGTAATGTGGGAAATTTTATGTAAGTAACTAAAGACTTTATTGAGATACAAACAAGCACTAAAGGATATGGCAAATCAAATTGCTGAACTACAAAAGCAACTCACAGAGGGTCAGAACACAGAAGTGCAAATTACAGTTCCCACTTGGCAAGTCTCCATAGCAGCTAGTTTGAGAGAATATATCGATCAGCTTTGGAAGAATAAGAAAAGAAGAATCACAGAGACAAATCTGATAATACTCATTCCAGCACTGGCCAGAAAAGATAATGCTTTGCTCAACTGACTTTAAGTATTTCTGTTGTGATAAATGAAACTAACCTCTTAGCTTGGTGTTATCAGGCAATCGATATATTAGTTTGCCCAGCTTTCCTGGTTCTGAGACCATGCATCAAGCCTCTTTCTGACCCCCAGGCAGTTCAGTCTACATGATTTGAGAGAATCAGTGATGTTGAAAGCAGTATGTCAATCCCTGCAACTATGATTTCTCATGGTAAATTAATTATGTGGATTCTGATTACATTTTAACTTCCCAAATAGACTATAAAGGGAGAATATGCAAGTCCATGTGAGCTACTTTTTAGGTTAAATTTATAAATTGGCATTCTGGCACTTACCTCAGGCTGTGTGTTTCAGCTGGCAGAGTCAAGAGCTCATTTCTTATCATGGAAAGTGAGAGTTCAGATATAACTGCCCTCCTTGATGACACAATATATATGCCACTTCTGGAAGGCAACTCTCTAAAGAAGCCTTGCTTCTGAGAGGGAAAGTGTCCTGAGAACCTCACTGAAGACTGCAGTCCCTCCTTTCATGGACAAATTCATGGAAAAGCTCATGCCTGGTCTATCAATCTATCTTAAATTTACAGTATTCAACAATTGAGTTTCCCAGGTGGCTCAGTGGTAAAGAATCCACCTGCCAAGTAGTAGACGAAGGTTTGATCCCTGAGTCAGGAAGATCTCCTGGAGAAGGAAATGGCAACCCATTCCAGTATTCTTACCTGGGAAATCCCATGGACAGAAGAGCCTGGCAGGCTATAGTCCATGGGGTCACAAAAGTGTCAGACACGACTTAGTGACTAAACAGCAGCATTCAACAATTAGGCAAAAAAAATCAATAAGGATATAGAAGGCTCGAGCAACACAATAAACTAAATAAACCTAATAACAGGCAATAAAAAAACTTAACAGGCATCAAAGAACACTCAACAACAATAGATAAACAGTATTCCAAAGTGTTCGTGGAACATTCTCCAGAACAGAACGTATGTTAGGGCATAAAACTAGCCTCGGTAGATTTAAAAAGATAAAAATTCGACAAAGTAGGCTGCTGCCAGTGCCCCAGTCCCCACGGCAAGCCACTGCCGACCCCACCTCCTCAGGAGATCCTCTGACACTAGCAGTAACAATGTACACCTGTATTCTCCTGGGAGTGTTCCTGAATATCAGTATACCTACATTTTTTGAGCTTTTTGTGGAAACTGTCTACCCAGCTCCAGAAGGAATTACTTGTGGAGTTGTCACTTAACTAATACATTTATGGGAGTATTTTATTGTTTCTCACATTTTATCACACAGAGTTGTCTTGGTTCAACTGGTGCCTTCCTGGGTCCTGTTTGCTCAATCTCCTCTTCATTCTGTGCTTCAGGGAATCCTATGATAGACTCTATCTTGATGCAGGTGTCTCAGTTTACTAGCAGACTTGAAGGAGTTTAGAGACTGGAAATCAATACTGCACACTACACATTTGCTTGGAATTGCACAGGAGGAAAAAAAAAAGGAGAAGAGAGAAATTCATTCAGAGGTTTTGTTAGGTTACAGATTATCACATTAATTTAATTACTACTAGGTAATAATAATGTGGAACTTGAGTGATAATAGTGGATTTAAAACTAAAAAAAAAATCCAAAAATAGATATGCAAAAAGCAACAAAGGTTTACTGTATAGCACAGGGAACTATAGTCAATACCTTGTAATAACCTATAATGGAAAATAATTTCAAAAATAATATATGTGTATGTGTATAACTGAATCACATACACAACAAAGAATTCTACTTTTTGAAATTTTGTAACATTTATCTTTTGGCCAGCTTTTCTAAATGTCCTATGGACATCTAATAACAATGTATGAGATGCTGCTGCTGCTAAGTCACTTCAGTCCTGTCTGACTCTGTGCGACCCCACAGGTGGCAGCCTACCAGGTTCCGCCGTCCCTGGGATTCTCCAGGCAAGAATACTGGAGTGGGTTGCCATTTCCTTCTGCAATGCATAAAAGTGAAAAGTGAAAAGTGAAAGTGAAGTCGCTCAGTCAAGTCCGACTCTTAGCGACCCCATGGACTGCAGCCTACCAGGCTCCTCCATCCATGGGATTTTCCAGGCAAGAGTACTGGAGTGGGTTGCCATTGCCTTCTCCAATGTATGAGATACAAAATTTTAAACAGATTTGTGTAGGATATAAGATGAGTATAAATTAATTAAATATAAATCTATTTAAATTATTAATAACATCATTCAAGATGTTATTCCTATTTTTTCTGCACTTTATAAAATATTCTCAGAGAAATATTAATATGTCTATGGATGATTGTATGTTTTTTCCCCTTATATTTCTTCTGATTTTTTGCTTTATGTATCTTTGTTTCTTTATTGTTAGGTGTCTAATGATTTATGATGTCTATCTTCTTTGTGAATTATACCTTTTATCATTAAAAATATTCATCTTTAAAAAAATTCATCTTTGTTACATTTAAAATAAATAAATAAATAAAATCCCACAAAGTATGTTCTCCAACCACAATGGAATAGAAATCAGTAATAGAATAAATCTAGCAAATTCACAAATATGTACAAATTAAACAACATACTTCTAAACAATCAGTAAGTCAAAGAAGAAATTGAAAGGAAAAGTAGAAATTATTTTGAGATTCATGAAAACAAAAAAACAACACCCTAAAACTTATGGGATGCAGCTAAAGCAGTGGGAAAGAGGGAGAATATATAGCTGTAAATGTCTACATTTTAAAAAGAAGAAAAATCTTCAAACTAATGATCTAATCACATTTTAGGAAACCAGAAAGGGAAGAAAAAACTAAGTTCAAAGCAAGTAGAAGAAAAGACATAATAAGGATCAGAACAAAAGCAAATGAAATAGAAAAATAATGGAGAAAATGAAAAAAATTAATGGTTCTTTAAAAAGAACAACAAAATCAGGGAGAAGAAAAGGATATTTGCTCTCATCACTTCTATTCAATGTCGTTCTGCAGATTCTAGCAAGGCAACTAGTCAAGATTTGGGCAGGTAGGGTAATGCCTTCCCCAGAGGTCCGTTTTTTAATCCCTATAACCAGTGCAAATGTTAGGTTACCTGGGAATGGGAAATTAAGATTGCTAATCTGCTGATTTTAAAATAGATTATCCTGGATTATCCAGTTGGTCCCAATGGAATCACACAGGTACTTATAAATCGAAAAGAGAGGCGGAGGAGTTCAGAGTCAGAAGAAGGGTCATGGAGGGCTTCCCTGGAGGCTCAATGGTAAAGAATCTGCCAACCAACGCAGGAGACACAGGTTCCATCCCTGGTCCAGGAAGATCCCACATGCCACGGATCAACTAAGCCTGTGTGCCACAACTATTGAGCTTGTGCTCTAGAGCCCCGGAGCCACCAACTACTGAGCCCACATGCCGCAGCTACTGAAACCCCCACTCCCTAGAGCCTGTGCTCCACAACAAAAGAAGCCACTGCAATGAGAAGCCCACACAACTAGAGAGTAGCCCCTGCTTACCGCAACTAGAGAAAAGCCCTCGCAGCCACAAAGACCCAGCACAGCCAAAAATAAATAAATAAATAAAATTATATATATATATAAAGAATGGTCATGGAGATACAATGGTGCTGGCTTTGAAGAGGAGAGGGAATTTGGGCAACCCCTAGAAGCTGGAAGAAGAAACAAGAAAATGGGTTCCCCTGAGAGCCTCCAGAAAGGAATACAGCCCTGCCAACATCTTGACTTTAGCGCAGTTAACAACTCATGTTGGACTTCTAATCTGTAGGACTGTGAGATATATATTTCTGTTGTTTTAAGAAGCTAAGTATGGGAGGGGGGATCGGGATTGGGAATACATGTAAATCCATGGCTGATTCATATCAATGTATGACAAAACCCACTGGAAAAAAAAAAAAAAAGAAGCTAAGTATGAGGTGACTTGTTATAGGAACAACAGGGAACTGGAACAATGGTCAACAGATTTTTGACAAGGATACTAAGACAATTCAGTGGAGAAAGAATAGACTTTTCAACAGTGTTGGGACAATTCTTTGGCATATGCCAAAGATTGAAGTTGGGCCCCTACCTTGCAACACATACAAAAATTAACTCAAGTGGATCATAGATCTAAATTTAACAGGTAAATCTGCAAAAGTCTTGGAAGAAAACAATAAATCTTTGTGACCCTGGGTTAGGCAATGTCTTAGATAAGATACCAAAAGGAAGCAAGGAAAGAAAAAAATAAATAAATTGGACTCTAATTTAAAAGATTTCATCAATCAAAGGAGACCATTAAGAAATTAAAAAGATTATCCAGAGAATAGAAGAAAATATTTGCAAATCAAGTATCTGATAAGAGACTTGTATATACAGATAAGAGACTTCTTTATCCAAAATACATAGTGTTACTCATTCAGTTGCTCAGTCTGACTCTTTGTGATCCCTTGGAGTGTAGCCCACCAGGCTTCTCTGACCATGGAATTCTCCAGGCAAGAATACTAGAATGGGTATCCATTCCCTTAAGAACACTAAAAATCCAACAATAAGAACACAAAAAAACTAATTAAAATAAGGGCCAAAGATTTGAATAGATATTTCTCCTAAGAAGATAAACAAATAGCCAATAAGCACATAAAAAATGCTCACCATCATTAGTCACTAGTGAAACGTAAATTAAAATCCTAATATTATACTACTTCACACCCACTAGGATTGCTAAAATAAAAAAGACAATAGCATGTGTTGGTGAAGATAGGAAAACTTGGAAGCATTGTGCTTTGCTGGTGGGATTCGAAAATGGTACAACTAATTTGGAAGATAGTTTGGCAGCTTCTCAAAATGTTAAATATAGACTTATCATGTGATTCAGCAATTCTACTCACTGTTATCTACTCAAGATCAATGAAAACATACGTCCATACAAACTTGTACAAGAATTTTCACAGCAGCCTTGCTCATAATTGACAAAAAAAGTAAAACCAACAAAACTGAATGGGAAAACAAAATGTGGTATTTCCATATAATATTATTTGGTGATGAAAAGGAATAAAGTAACGATACATGCTACAACATGTAGGAACCTTGAAAACATAATGCCAAGTGAAAGAAGTCATACACAAAAGGTCACACGTTGTATGATTCCACTCATATAAAATGTCTAAAATATGCAAATCCATAAAAACAGAAAGTAGATTTAAGGAACTGGGGGGAGGGAGGAATGAGTGACTGTGGGTATGAAATTTCTTTGGGGAGGGATATAAAAATGGTCTAAAATTATATTGTGGTGATAGTTGCACAACCCTGTGAGTATAACGAAAAAACAGTAAATCACACACTTTAAATGAGTGAACTGTATGGTATGTGAATTATATCTCAGTAAAGCCATTAAGAAAATAGATGTAAAAGCATATAAGCAGGATGTCCCTGGCAGTCCAGTGGTTAAGACTTCATGCTTCCAATGCAGAGGACATGGGTTTGATCTGTGGTTGGGGAACTGAGATCCCACATGCCATGTGGCATGGCCTAAAAATTTAACAACAAAAAAAAAAGCGAACAAACAAGAACCCATATAAGCATATCCAAAGAGAGTAGAACTTAACTGTTCTCATCTCCCTGCCAAATATAGATGTAAATATATGAGGTAAAGGATGTATTCATTAACAGTTGGGAGAATTTCTTTCACGGTGTATCAAATATCACTATATACACTTAAAATGTATTATAATTTTATTTATGAATTATACTGCGATAAAGCTAAAAATTATAAAACACAAAGGATTTTTTTTAAAGCAAACATAAAAAAAAAAAAAAGCAAACATATAAGCAAATCCAAGGAGGGAAAGGTGTGGACCATGAACCACGCTCAGAAAGCAAAGGAAAACAGGAAGTTGAAGGGAGCACCCAGCCCAGAGAGGCTATACAGTTGGGGAGAACCCTGGCTGGAGGAGGTGTTGGGAGCTGTAAAGTACAAGGGCGCAGAGCAGAGGTGGGGGCTAGGCCCAGAAGGAGAGACTGAATGCCCCAAAGAATGGTGCTTGCTTCAGTTTTGTCAAGAGCCAGCCTTCAAATGATCTCTGAGAGAAGGTCCTAGAGCCTTGATAAGGAGAGCCTATGATGTCAGCACCCAGCCTTTGTGACATAGGCACTAGGTGCCAGGGAGAACTGCTCCAGGAAATGGGGTTCCCAGCTCCCAAGGGGGGCGGCAAGGCCGCCCCTTAGACACAGTCTCCGTCTCCCAGAGGCTTTCACCAGCTGGCCCCACTGCTACTGCAGCTATTGAGTGTGAAAAGCCATCTGGGTTGGGGCCAGGCTGAGTCAGAGGACATCAGCGTTAGGGAAGACAGGGATTGGGGCCACCAGAGTGCCACAAAACCAGGATGCTCGCAGAGTCTGCGATTTGGATTTAAGAGAACAAAAACCTGTAATAGAAGACCTCCTCCTGGCTGAAGGACTGACGGCAACACTCAGACCAAAATCTGAGTCAGAGTGAGTTTAGGGTGACAGACGCTGGGGGCAGAGAGGGGCATATCCACCATTTGTTGACTGTATTTCCCTCTCTCCAAGGTCCCCTCATCACTGAAGTGCCTTGAGAAACGGCCCAGAGGAATCTTTATTGGTAAGAGTTCCCAGGACCACAATACCCTCAATTCCTAGTTCCATCTCAGTCTCCATCTCCCAATTCCCCTCCTCTAACTCCAGCCTCTCCACCCTACCCTCCCTTGCCTCGCCTCTCCTCCTCTGTCTCACCTTCTCTGGAGCTTTTTGCCAGCTCTTCTGACCCCAGAGGTGATATGGATTTAGGATCGTGGCAAACCAGCCTGTACATAGTACATAAGCCAGAGCCAGAAACGGACCCAGTCTCCCTGTGTCATGGACCCTGTTTCTTTCTCTACAGATCCTATGGGCTGTGTCTTCCCCCGCGGCCCACCCAGTTAACTGTTGCTGCCCCTCAGCTCCCAAGAGGCAGTTCAGATCCTCCATGCCCTCCACCCCTCATCAATGGCCGGCTGCAAACAAGTGAGAGACCACATTTAGAGCCAAGCTCCTGCCCGAACACTCAGAGAACCTGGTACTCCAGGGCTGGGTGGCTCCTTCGATTGCCACCTAGAGCCACACCAACACCAGGCTGGAGCCACATTCTGTGCACAGAAGGTTTTGATTTCTCAGCCACTTCAGGCTTCAGAGATACTGGTCTTGCATCTGCCAGGTCTCTGATCTCTGGTCTTGGCGCCCCAATCCTTTCCGGATTCAAGGCAATGTTGCCTCCAAACAAGGCCCAGGTGCTGCTACGGAACACAGCGTCCCCTGGGCGGCCCCCTCAGGGCCCCTCACAAACTGCAGACTCCCTTTTCTATAACCTACAACCTCAGTCTCGCCAACAATCACTCCGCTCCACCCAGCCATCTTGCTCTCCTCCCCCACGGTCCCACTCTGCGGGCTCCCATCTCTACTCTTCTGACTCAAATTCTGACTTTGTCCTACATCCCTGCTCTTCTTCTCTTTCAAATTCCCCCACTTTCTTTCATCAGAATTGCCTCTCTCTCTCCCCTCCCTGTTCTTCCTCGCCTTCCCGCCGGCTATTCCCCTCTGCTACCCTCACGCACTCCTCCTCACTCTCTCAGCCACAGAACTCCTCTTTCCCCGGCTCACCTTGCCAGTCGCCTTTCCATCTCGAAGATCTACCTACCTCCACTCTCACGTCCCCGAGCCCCAGCCCACCTTCTCGTGGGGTCCACTCTAACGGCCAGGCATGGCACTCGCATCAGTACAGGAAAACCAGGTCCCCTGGGGAGGAGGGGGTATGCGTGGCAAGCGGGAAGGACCCTGCAGAGTTCAAGGACCCAGGAGCCCTGGCCCAGGCCCTGGTGCTCCGTCTGGGGCACCGCCGTATCGCCCACGACTTGCAGCTACTGCTTTTGCAGCGCCTGTGGCTAGGCCAAACCGACAAGGCCCCGGTCGTGGAGTACCCTGTATGCCTGGTGTGTCTCCGGCTCCGCACCCCCTCTTGCCCCATCCCCAGGTACAGGACTGGACCCAGACTGCTTGCTTTCCCCCAGCTGCTGCCCTGTACCCAGGGCAAGGAATCCGGACCGCTCCGCATGGGCATTGGCTTTGGCCTCCGCCTGCCTCAGGGCCAGGCCAAGGCCCTACATCTGCTGCCAAAAAGAAAGCCAGAGGAAGCAGGGCCTCAGGACAAGGCTGCTCAGGCCAGTGGGTGTCAGGCCCAGGCAGCTCAAGCCCCAGCAGCTCTGGCCCAGGCAGATCTAGGCCCAGGCACCCTCTCCCAGAACGGGAGCCTCAGGTCTGCAGGCCGCCAGTCACTAAACTCCACGCGCCATTCAGAGTCTCTAACTCAGGCACCAAAACAGGCTATGGTCCACTTGAAGCCCAGGCCTTCCTCTGCCCCAAAGAGACCTGCCTCTCCAGGGCCCATTCCCCAAAAGTCACCACTCTAGTTCCAGAGCCACGGAGGCCCCCTGGAGCACCTCCTCTGAACCCCACCAACCCTGCCCGGCCCCAGACCTCAGGGAGCCCCCGAGACACTCTGAAGGGCTGGCTGGCTGGAGGTCAGGTGTGTTCTCCAGTCCTGAACCCGGGGAGCCCCTTGTGGAGTCTGCTTTCTCCTGGCTGAAGAGGACCAAGGGCATCTGAGGCCCCACCCAGCCTTCTGTGTATCTAATTAAAAAAAAAAGAAAGCCTGACCCTGCAAAACTTGTGTTTGCCTCTTTCTGAGCAGATACTGTGGGTGGCTGTACCTTCAGGGTGACCAGAACCCAAAGGGGTGCAGGAGAGTCAAAGTTAACAGAATGGTCAAGGAGAGTGCACGCACTATATCTGAAGAGGTCAAGGGACCCACAAGACCTGAGCAACTGAGAGATGCAGAAGGCTCCGCCAGGCCCTTCATACATTTAACTCAATTTGGTAGGACAGTTAATGGCATCCCCAGAGATGAAGCCACTGGGTCCCTTCCTCTGGTTGCACCTCAGATTAACAAAGACGCATGCTGACGTCGCCAGGGAGCAGCAGGTGTTCCCTTCAAGGGAAGGGCAGGCCTAGGGTTCACTGCAGAGAAACAGGGAATCCCCACATTGGATGGAGATCAAAAACTCAAGGGCCCTCTCAGGAGGATGGGGTGCTAAGCAGAGACCTTCAACTGCCTGGGGGCCAAGTTGCCTATCTGCCCACGAACCCTGGAGCGGGTGTGGAACGTTGAGAATGGCCAGCTCCCACCTCTGCAAACTTCCTCTGCTACTGTAAATAGTTGCTTCCTCATACTAGGAAGCGGTGGCATCGGGATTTGAAGCCAAGTTTCCTTTCAAGTTCACGCTGCCTCCGTTTAAGAGGCAAAAGAGCCAGGAGTGTGACCTTGGATAAATCACTTTGTCTCGGGGCAGGGCGGTAAACATAAGGGCTACGCTTGACGAGTCTGCATGTCACTCTTGAAGTGTGGACAGCCCTGATCCGAGGATTTATTAAAGGTTTATTAACCTCCCTTAATCTTTTAGCCTGCCCCCGCCCTGAGCCAGACATTTCCGTGAAGCGGCCGCCCGCCTCCACCGCCCCGCAAAAAGATGGCGTAGTTTGCAGTCATCTGAAAGCGAAGAACGGAATTCACGCACCCGGGTTCCGCCAGCCCGAGGCCGGCTAGTGCTGACGCGTATCGGCGGCTCTGCGCCTGCGCGAGGAGAGCGGGCTAGGTGCGCCTGCGCGCTGCGGGTCTGCGAGACCGGGTTAGACTGCCCCGGGCAGTGTTAGGGATACTTACAGTGTGATTAGAGTTTCGGCAGCTCCGCGGGTGTGAGAAAGGTCTGCAGTCCTCCCGGCAGCAACCCGACCAAGGTCCACAGCGGCCGGGACAGCAGTCGAAGGCCGGGCGCGGCATGTCCCGGGGACCTCGGCGCCGACAGTGAAGCGCGCGGCGAGCGGGATGGGTCGGCGCCGGACGCCAGAGCTGTACCGGGCCCCGTTCCCGTTGTACGCGCTTCGGGTCGACCCCAGCGCGGGGCTGCTCATCGCTGCGGGCGGAGGAGGTGCCGCCAAGACCGGCATAAAGAATGGGGTGGTGAGTATACAGGCCCGCTGGGGCCGGGTCGCACAGCGGGCTGAGGGCGATTCCCGGAGGTCTGGGAGCGGGCCGTACCC
Source organism: Cervus elaphus (assembly GCF_910594005.1). Lineage (NCBI taxonomy): Eukaryota > Metazoa > Chordata > Mammalia > Artiodactyla > Cervidae > Cervus > Cervus elaphus. The sequence goes on along the minus strand of NC_057825.1, from coordinate 33,423,887 downwards.
CCGCTTCGGACCCTGCCCCTCCCGGGTGGGAACCGCGGCGTGCCGGGCGTCCCGGCACGAATTTGTCTTAAACCATTCACTGGTGAATTGAGAGGCTCCTAAGGTAAAATGAAAACTGCACACAGCGCTGCCTAGGCAGGAACGCTTCAATTTGATCTCAGGAATCAACTCCAGGGGTCGTAACCTGGCTTTCTTGGGGAGACTACATAAGACTTGTCTGTCTGCCCACTGGTAGCGGCGAGAGTGAAATGTAAGCTAGGATTCTTCACTGTTTTGAGAGTTATCATGTTGTTCTGCAAACTAGACGTGATAATCCCAGCCTTGCTTGCTGTACGCAAGAAAGTGGGAAAAAGGTGAAAGTGATAGTCTCTCAGTCGTGTCCGACTCTGCTACCCCATGGACTGTAGACCGACAGGCTTCTCTTTGCATGGAATTCTTCAGGCAAGAATACTGGAGTGGGTAGCCATTCTCTTCTCCAGGGGAGCTTCCCAACCCAGGGATTGAACCTGGGTCTCCTGCATTGCAGTAGATTCTTTACCGTCTGAGCCACCAGCGAAGACCAGTACACATGCTGCTGCTAAGTCGCTTCAGTCGTGTCCGACTCTGTGCGACCCCATAGACGGCAGCCCACCAGGCTCGCCCGTCCCTAGGATTCTCCAGGCAAGAACACTGGAGTGGGTTGCCATTTCCTTCTCCAATGCATGAAAGTGAAAAGTGAAAGTGAAGTCGCTCTGTCGCGTCTGACTCTTAGCGACCCCATGGACTGCAGCCTACCAGACTCCTCCATCCATGGGATTTTCCAGGCAAGAGTACTGGAGTGGGTGCCATTGCCTTCTCCACCAGTACACATGAGTGAGGCTCAAAAAAGAAAACAGTTTGGAAAAAGTCTTTAAACTAGAAAATGCGGGTAGCAGAGGGGTGGGGCTTCAGACTACAGGATGTAAGTTTGCCCTTGAGGTGCTCTCTGAACCTTGCTTGTCCTGGTTCCCTCTCCCACAGCACTTTCTGCAACTGGAGCAGATTAATGGACGCCTTAGCGCCTCTTTACTACACTCTCATGACACAGAGACACGGGCCACCATGAACCTGGCACTGGCTGGTAACATCCTTGCTGCAGGGCAGGATGCCCACTGTCAGCTCCTGCGCTTCCAGATCCATCAGCAGAAGGGCAAAAACAAGGCAGAGAAGGCAGGTGAGAGCCTCCCTGCTAGCTTTGGGCAAAGGGTTAAATGAGTGAACTCTTGCTCATCTTGGTCTCTGAAGAAGTGGGACTGGAGGTGGGATTATGGTAGCAAGAGAGAAGCTGATGTTGGCCACTGGAAAGGGCCAGTAGGACTTACTCTAGAAGCCTGGAACCTGGTAGGCTGTTTGTATTGCAGGTTCCAAGGAGCAGGGGCCTCGACAAAGGAAAGGGGCAGCCCCAGCAGAGAAGAAGTCTGGCGCTGAAACCCACCAGGAGGGGGTGGAATTCAGCGTAGAGAATTTGCAGGAAGTGCAGACAGACTTCAGCCGTGATCCACTGCAGAAAGTTGTGTGCTTCAACCATGATAATACCTTGCTTGCCACCGGAGGGACAGATGGCTGCGTTCGTGTCTGGAAGGTGTGGTTTGGGGAGGTGGAGGATGAGTGTCAGTAACAGCAAGGCCAGAATTGTGAGAAACTGAACCTGGGTCCTGGGAAACTTGTGAGTAAAGCCTGCACCGAGTGACCATTAGTAGAGAAGAGGAGTGGGTATCATTTGCACTCTTGCCGGGTACCTAGGCTGACTGTGGTGGTGGTTTGGCTGCAGGTACCCACCTTAGAGAAGGTTCTGGAGTTCAAAGCCCATGAAGGGGAGATTGAAGACCTAGCTCTGGGGCCTGATGGCAAGGTGAGGAGGTGAGAGGGTGGAGAAAGTAGGTGATTATGCTGCTTGTCCAGTAAGTGGATCCCCCTAACTGTCCATCCTTGGAATCTTGATCCCTGAATAGTTGGTAACTGTGGGCTGGGACCTTAAGGCCTCCGTGTGGCAGAAGGATCAGCTGGTGACACAGCTGCACTGGCAAGAGAACGGACCCACATTTTCTAACACGCCTTATCGCTACCAGGCCTGCAGGTGTGAAGACCCCAGAGGGTGGCTTAAAGAGGCGCAGCCTAGATGTGGTGGGGGAGTGGGAAAAGGCCGGGGGGAAGCTGGTGGGGAGGGGATCGGAGCCTTGTCGGGTGTTACCCCAGACCTGACCAGGGTGCAGGAGGGCACAGACCTCTGAGGAGGGCTGGGCAGGCCCCGGGAGCTGAACAGCCTCTCACCTGGCCCCCAGGTTTGGGCAGGTTCCAGACCAGCCTGCCGGTCTGCGACTCTTCACAGTGCAGATTCCCCACAAGCGTCTGCGCCAGCCCCCTCCCTGCTACCTCACAGCCTGGGATGGCTCCACGTTCCTGCCCCTTCGGACCAGGCCCTGTGGCCATGAAGTCATCTCCTGCCTTAGTGTCAGGTGTGAGACAGCGGTGGCTTGGCTGGGTGTGAGGGTGCCCGGGGCAGCTTGGGGAGACGTGCTGCCCATGTCCCTGGGGGCTCTTGCTGCTGCACAGGACTCCAGGACAGTGAGTGTTTTTTTGTTTGTTGCAGTGAATCGGGCACTTTTCTGGGCCTGGGCACAGTCACTGGCTCTGTTGCCATCTACATAGCTTTCTCGCTCCAGGTAATGGATGGACCTGGGCACAGCCATGAGGGCTCTCTGGGGTAGAGATTCTAGGCCTCCTTCTTCACTGAGTGTGCACAGAGGTGTCGGGCCCAGCCTGTAGAGGGAAAGTCTTGGGGTAGAGGGTGTGTTTTCCAGAAGGAATCTTCCCAACTGGGCTTTCCCTCACTAGCTTTCCTCTTGTCCCCAGCGTCTATACTATGTGAAGGAGGCCCATGGCATTGTGGTGACAGATGTGGCCTTTCTGCCTGAGAAAGGTCGTGGTCCAGAGCTCCTTGGGTCCCACGAAACTGCCCTGTTCTCTGTGGCTGTGGACAGTCGTTGCCAGCTGCACCTACTGCCCTCACGACGTGAGTCCTTGAGGTGGGGTAGGGGTACCACTCCCCCTTTAGCTGGAGCAGAAACTTGCCCTCTGGAGAATAGGATGCTTATCTATAGTCATCTGTCCCCTCCTTGAATGGTTCTGTTCTCTGGGCTGCAACACCACCCCTTTGCCTTCTGAATTCTTCCCTTCTCCCTCCTGCAGGAAGTGCTCCTGTGTGGCTGCTGCTGCTGCTGTGTGTTGGGCTTATTGTTATGACCATCCTGCTGCTCCAGAGTGCCTTTCCAGGTTTTCTTTAGCCTCCCTGCTCCCAGGGAACCAGGGGCCTGGACACTGCCACCTTCTAGACCAGAACGGAGGCCTGGACCCCACTGCTCACTCCACCTGGGTCCACAGCTGAGGTTGCCATGGGTGAGACTGATGGGCAGTGCCTGCCCTTCCCAGTTAAAGCCTGGTTCTGGCCCTGTGCAACCCTGAGTCCTGGGAACCTTGCGTTCATCATCTGTGGATCTGCCCAGGACAGTGGTGTCTGAGGGCCAGGCTATACCACTTGCCTCCTTCCCTCTGTCTACCAGGGGCTCCAGAGTTGAGCTTGAACTTTTTCTCCAGAAATATGTGAAGATGCCCAAGAACTTGGAGGCTCTGCTGTGCTGTCCTTCCTGCAGAAACAATCATTTTCTCCTCGTACCCCACAGCCTTGTGTCCAGTTGCTCTTCACATGAGCCCCTGGAATTTGCTGGGGGCCTGCACTGGCCTGGGACTTGCTATTAGGGAAGGAAGGAGCAGAATGAAGATCCAGGCAGTAATCTTTGGGTTCCACTGGGTAGCTCCAAGCCCACCAGGCCATATGCAGTAAGTTCCTGGAGAGTCTGCCCTAACCTTGAGGAAAGGGAAAAGGAACTTCAGCCCATTTGGCAGGAAAAGTTGATATTTAATAAACAAGGGAAGACTGAACTAAGACTCTTGTCAGCTCTTGCCTGCCTCTGAAGGGGTGGGTGACCTGGGGCCTGGCAACTCTGCTGGGTGCTGGAAGATGGCTTTGGCGTACTGATGCAGGAGGCGGCTCATATAGCAGTGCTGCCAGGGAAGCAGTCCTTCCAGGAAGCCGATGTGGCCGCCCCGGGCTGTGACTAGCAGTGCAACGTGGAGAGAGTGTTGGGCAGCCTGTAGGGGAAGGGCTGGGGCGAGGGGAGTTGGAGAGGAGGTTAGGAGCCCTGGCCTCTGCTGGGAGTCCAGGCGCTCTCCACTTGCACCTCACACACGGCCCATTTCCCATGGGGCCTAAAGCATCTGGATCCCCGGTGCTCACCATCGACGGGGGAGAAAGGGTCGTCAGCTGCGTTGAGACAGAGCACAGGGATCTGGATGGCATTGACCTTGGTTCTTGGACTGGCTGCTCGGTAGTAGGCAGCACAGTCTTGATAGCCAAAGACCACAGCTGTGTAGCGCTCATCAAATTGGCGGATGGTGCGGGCCTGCAGGTGGTGGAAGGCGGGATAGGCTAGGATGAGGACAAGGGAATAAGATGTGGGAAGAACAATACGGGGCAGAGGGGATAGCTGGAAGACTACACCTGTAGGACGAAGTCAACATTCACCACGTTTTCCATCACCTTTCTGTTTCTGCAAAAGAATAGAGGTTTGGCTCTGCACCTGGACCCAACCTGGAGCCACCCTCGGTCTTATCTCGAGGGAGAAAAGTACACATGCAGAGCTGACCCGAGCACTGGGAGGACCTGGCATGTGTGCCATCCTACCCTGTTCTCTGCCCTTTGCTGCTCGTCAGGACCCTACCGGCTTATGACTTGACAGAGCCCAGCAGTGAGGCGGTGATTGAAGAGCAGTGAGTTCATGGGGGTCTCCAGGGAGCGGGTGGTCTCAAAGGAATCCCAGCACGCAGACAGAGTCAGTGCTGCCACCAGGCCTGCTGCCCGTCCCGTTCGAGCCAGGTGATTCAGCACTAATATCCTGCAGGGTTGGACCGGGCCGTGAAAGAAGGGTTTGCATTGGGGACTCAGGACTGGAGAGGGGGAGAGGATGTGGAGGAGGGAAGGGGAGAAGGAAGACTGGGCCTTTGGGTTAAGTGAGGCAGTCTTTACCCTCCAAGAGAGATGCCCACAGCCAGCAGTGGGGCTTGGGGGTAGCGACTCTTTATGTGGTTGATGACAGTCGCCAGATCTTCAGTGTTGCTGGCACAGAAGGCCCTATGGGTCTGAGGCAAACCAGATCATTGGGTAGAGAGGGGGGCCTTGGCCAGAAGGCAGGAAAATGAAAGGACTCAAGAAATGGAAGATAGGTAGGTAGAGGTGCAGGACCCAGGATATCCAAAAGGAGTGGAGTGAAGGACCACTAGAGGAAGGAGGGTACTCACCAGCAGTTCTTCCCCACGGCAGCCCCGGTTATTAAATACAACAGCCCTGTGGCACACACAGGTACATGTTAGCCAGACCCTCCCTACAGGCTCTTCTCCCCTCTTGGTAGCTTTCAGAAAGACCTCAGTCATAAGGTGCCCTTCATATGGCACCTTCTCCCCAGAGCTAGCAGGGTCTGAATTGACACCACCCCCATCCCACCCCACCACAGACACACAATTACAAGTTATCAGACATCACCCAATTCCTCTGGGCTGTTCCCATCCTTACCTGTAGCCATCCTTCAAAGCTTGATCAACTAGGTGCAAGATATATGTCTCCTGACTACTGCCTGTGATGCCAGGAAGCAGTAATACAGTGGGCTGGGTGCTAGGGTCAGGGTACTGACTGTTAGACTGGCTGGCCCAGTCTAGGAGGAGCTGGCCTCCATCTGGGGTTTCGAGAACTTCACTGTGGTTTTGGAGAAAAGGGCACACAAAGATACTATTAGGATTAAGAACTCCATGTACTTCAAAAGATTTTACACCTTCCTCTCCCTCCCCAAGCAACTCCCACAATTGCTCATCATTTGAGGGCTCGCATTGTGCAAAACCTGAAGGTCATAACAAGGTATAATGGGGACATAAAAGATTGAATATTAAATTACCTCAAGGTTGTACATAAGCCCTTCCATATAGCTACCCTGGTTACCCTCAGCACACTGAGGTAGATGGAGTGAAGGTTACCTCCATTTTAAAAGAGGTAGATGAGGAACTTCGTTGGTGGTCCAGTGGTTAAGAATCCACCTTCCAGTGCAGAGGACATGGATTCGATCCCTGGTCAGGGAACTAAGATCCCACATATCATGAAGCAACTAAGCCTTCATATCACAACTACTGAAGCCCACATACTCAGCCTGCAAGCCACAACCTGAGCTTGCCTGGCACAACTGCAGAGTTCGTGTGCCGCACCAAAAGATCCCAGGTGCCGCAATTAAGACCTGAGGCAGCCAAATAATTTTATTCCCTATAAAGATTTCCTTATACTTGCAGCTTCCTGTTCACCCCCATCTGTTCCTCTTACCTCGAGTAAGGGACTACTGGCCGGGACTGCAGTAAGACTCTGAAGATGGTTTGTAGCCGCCCCTCAAAACACCAGAGCGTAGGATAGAAAGTCTCCAGAGTGACTGGACAGTGTTGCTCCAGGAAGGCCAGAAATCGGGACCCAGTCACCAGCTGTGGCCTCTGTAACCATACAACACCACCGGCCTCACTCTCCTGATATTTGCACCAAGCCAGTGAGGTGCCCAACACCAGAGAGACCTCTTCCCAGAGGCCAGCCTGGAGGGCACTGCCTCATCTGGGGGTGAGAAATCTAGCATACCTCAATCTGGAGTCCCACTAGAGCCCCGGGAAATCCAGACCTAGAGTGTCACCTCTCCAGAACTGACCCTGAACCAACTTCCACACTCAGCCTATCCATGCCCCAAACCCATTTTGGAGATAGCAGGTCATATAAGTTGCCCAGCTGATCTCCTGCAGGAAATGTTGGGGTCCTGAGCAGAGACTGAAGAAATGCAGTACCATTCAACCTGTGATTTCTGCCTTGCAGTTGAATTATCCACACTCTCATCTCAAAACCATCTCTGGCCACACTGGCTCCTCCTAATTTTAGCACCCCATTGTCATATGTTCCCATCCCTTACTGTGCGTGCTTGCAGCTGAAGGGCTTCTTTTTCCCACAAGACCTCGTTTTCTTACTTAGCAGCCCCTGCTGTTGACTACTCTAATGGAGGAATAGTCCCAGTGTAAAGAGATTTTCTCTTCCTTCCTGCCAGCCAAGGGGAAGGTAACAGGGAAAGGATGAGGGGGCAGATGAGGTCAGTGGGCGCTTAGCCCTAACTTTCAACCCCTCTGTGCTTGGTTCTTCTGGATATACATCAAGTAAATGAGAGGGCCTTGTCACATAGAAGGCTTGTAAACAGGGAGTATGCTGTACAAAGACAAAAGGTCTCAGAATCAAAAAACAGAAATGGCATTTCTGTTGCAGGCCTGAGGGGACTTGAGGACCAGTCTCCTATCTCTTCCTATAGTCAAAAGGGGCTAAGGAAGTGATGAACTCAAGAGGCCAGGTTGGTAATATGACTGTTGTGACTCATACCTTGGTTCTTAAGCCCTGGAATAATAACATCTGTGATTCACTATATGCTATTTGCTAGCACTAGGCTAAACCCAACCTTACTATAAATGAAGAAACTATGACAAAGGTTAAGTTGTTTGCCCAGAGTCACACAGCAAGCAAAAGGCAAAGTGGAATTAATAATATTAGGCAAAACATTCTCTGGCATAAATCATACCAATATTTTCTCAGGTCAGTCACCCAAGGCAATAGAAATAAAAATAATCAAATAGGACTTGATCAAGCTTACATCCTTTTGCACAGCAAAGGAAACCATAAACAAAGTGAAAAATCAACCTATAGAATGAGAAAAAATATTTGGCAAAGAATGCAACCAACAAGAGCTTAATTTCCAAGATATAAAAACAGTTCATACAACTCAGCAACAACAAAAATAGACAACCCAATCAAAAAATGGGCAGAAGACCTAAATAGACATGTCTCCAAAGAAGAAATGCAAATGGCTAATAAGCACATGAAAAGATGCTAAGCATGTCTAATAGAGAAATGCAAATCAAAACTACGGTGAGGTATAGTGAACTACTACCAATCAAAATGACCATCATTAAATGCTGTATAAATAATAAATGCTGACAAGGATGTGGAAAAAAGGGAACCCTCCTACACTGTTGGTGGGAATGTAAGTTGGTACAGCCACTGTGGAAAACAGTATGGAGGTTCCACAGAAAACTAAATCTAGGATTACCATATGACCCAGCAATTCCACTCCTGGGCATACAGCCACACAAAATTCTAATTCAAAAAGATACATTCTATGTTCATATGTTCATAGCAGCACTATTCATAATAGACAAGATATAGAAACAAACTAAATGTCCATTGACAGATGGATAAAAAAGATATGGTACCTATATACAACGGAATACTACTAAGCCATAAAAACCCATGAAATAATGCCATTTGCAGCAACAAGGATGCAACTACAGATTATCATACTGAGTGAAGTACGTCAGAAAGAGACAAATACCATGTGATATCACTTATATGTGAAATCTAAAATATGACACAAACAAACCTATCTTCAAAACAGAAACAGACTCATGGACATAAAGAACAGATTTGTGGTCACCAAGGGGGAGGGACCTGAGTGGGAGGTTGGGTTAGCAAATATAAGCTTTTATATATAGAATGGATACACAAGATCCTACTGGATAGCACAGAGAACTATATTCAATGTCCTATGATAAACCATAATGGAAAAGAATATTTTAAAAAAGAATGTATATATATATATATATATATATATATACTGTGTAACTGAATCACTTTTCTGTACAGCAGAAACTAAGACAACAAAGTAAGTCAACTATACTTCAATTTAAAAATGTAAAAAATATATATTATCTCTAATACTAGTAAGATTTGTTGAGTGCTCCTTACGTGCCAGATACTGTGCTAAGCACAGTACATGATTATATCCTGTAACCTTCACAACAGCTGTTTGAGATATCTTTGAAAATCCACATGTCACAATACCCTATAAACCTTATGTATGATCCTCCCATGGAAATGTGTATGAATATGTGTCAAAGGGCACAAAATATGCCAAAGCTAGTTAGTGGTAGAGTTGGGAATTGAAACCCAAGTCTGTCTGACTCAAGAGCTTGTGTTCTTACTTATTTTACTATATTATTTCATAGTTGCCAAGATTTTGAGTTATCAATCTATTAAATATTTGGTCAATCACCTCAGAGGTGTAGAACAAAGTGCTAATAAAATCACACGTTTGATGTATGTGAGTTTCATTTTAACTCTAGTAAAGTGTTTCCTGACTTATCCCTGAGAATTAATGAATAAAATGCCATTAATCACTGTTGGTGAATCAATACCAATCCATTGCCAGGCTGGATAATCCGAACAGCATGTCCTCAGGGCCTCCAGAATGACACTTGCCCTGGATTTTAACCAGGATTTGGAACTCACAGAAGGGCTTGTAGTACATAGTGGCAGAGGTCTCTGATTTCTCTGTGGCTGGTTGCAAGCAAACTAAAGTGTTTAGTTAAGGACAACTCTTCTGAAATAACTGACTTTTCAAATCAGACATGTAAGGTAAGGTTTATAGGGTATTGTAAAGTTTGAATTTTTAAAATTGCTTTTATTAAGGCAGAAGTATTTTATAAACAATACATAGGATTAAAGCTCTGTAAATATAGGAACATTTAGGTAACATTAAATTTCCCTATAGATCTTTTTAAATGGCTTCAATCAATAGGTTTCTTGTTAGACTCAGCTACTTTGAGTTTAATGAAAATTAAAAGATTTTGATTGGGGAGATATGCAAATTTCAGTGAGAATAAACTCTCCAAGTTCATTAAAATCACCCTCTTCAGATTTTTCCATGGCACTATACAAGGAGAGCATAGAACTTAAAACAGGGCTCAATGAGCAAGGACAGTTAGGGTATTGCTGAGATAGGCAAGAACCTCTGCCAGTCCTTAAGAGAAGCAAGGTCCTACTACTGAGGGGGTGATGTTGAGAGTTACCACCCCATAGACTGGTTTCTTCATTCAGTGCAACTAACGAGGAAGTCAGCTAGACTGCCTAAAAAGAAAACCACAGTGTGTGTATCTCTGTCACCTCAGGATACCTTCCACCCCGCCTTTCCGCAAGCGTTGGTCCACATAATAAGCAACAGCATCCTTCCGACGCCTGAGAGGCCCAGCGGACGTAGGGAGTACGCGGAGAATGCAGAGAATCTAGGCAGACAAAGAATCAACTCTCTTCGGTGTTAATAGCAAAGCTGAGCCTGGCTGGAGCGCAGGGCAGGAGTAGTGGTGGGGTTGTGGCGTCAAAATTTCACCTGGACCTGGACAGCCAACCAAGCCAGCTCCCACAAAGGGCTCGAGCCCCGACTGGAAGTGGCCCCTGAACTCCAGTAACCTAAACCCGCCGGCGAGAGCTCTGGACCCGCACCCACCTGGGGCACCCATGTCCAGTAGTAGCCCAAGTAGAGGGCAGCGCCAAGTCCCAAAAGCAGAGAGAAGGACTCTGTCCAGGTGTCATCCTGGGGGCTTTGAGAGGAGCTCAGCATCCTGTGTTGCTGTTTCGATTCCCAAGTTCTTGACTGGATCCGGAGCTTGAACTTCGATTAATGGGCCCGCAGGTGCGCGCTGGGCCCCGCCCGTTACACGCCATTGGACGGCCTGTGCAAGTTCGGCCTCCACTGCCTGGCGGTTCGGGGATGTGGGCCCCGCCCACAGGCGGCGGGCGTGGCGAGGGGCGGTGGTAGGACGTCGAGTAGGTGGGCGGGCTGCGCCGGCCACTCTGCGTAGAACTGACCCGACTGACCTGCGAGTGGCTTTACTGCTTGCGGCCCTGGTCTCGCGCCTGTGTGCCTCTTCCTTCCGCTTCACGGTCACCGGCCGTGCAGCCTCTTGTGAGGACTAGCGACCTCGCCTGCAGTCGCCATCTTAGTGAGAGGCAGCTCCAGTTCCTTTTTCCTCAAACCCTGTCCTGGCGGCGCGGCGAGGCTAGCAGCCTGGCTAGAGTCCCCCAGTCATTCATCAGTCACACACAAAGGGCGCAGCCACTCGTGTGGTAACTCCTTCCAGTCCCAGTGTGCAGCCGTTCACAGTGATCCTCGCACTAGGACACATTCACACTGGGACACACACGGTGTCACTTAATCAGGGTTCAGCTACTGAATGAGTGGTGTTTCACACAGTGTCACATTCACATCCGTTAAAGCCACGCGTAGTGTCACTCTATGCTGGCCACATGTAAAGTAGATATTTACTCATCACTCTACCAGCTTGGGATGCTGCTCCTGTCTTCACTGGGATATGGAAACAAGTCAGTAATATACTAGAGCAATGACTCTCAATCCTGACTGAAGATTGGAATTGTGTGTGAGTTTCTAACAGGAGAAGTGCCCAGGCCCCACCTCCTGATATGGTTGGTCTGGAGAGGAGCCTAGGTATTAATATCACTTACAGGTTTTCTGGAAGACTCTAATGTGTAGTCAGGGTTGAACCCCTGCAATAAGGGTATGCTGCTAGATAAGGGAAGTACTAGCTGCTGTGGGAGCCCTGGGGAAGGTGCCCAGACTTCATGGATCTGAGAAAGCATACCCAGATGTTAAATAACAATACATTTAAGGTGAATTTTTTTTTTAAAAAAAGAAAAGGAGTTTCCAAGGCAAGGTGGAGGAGGGGACAGAGTAGTTGTTCCAAAAGAAGGAACAGCACAAACAAAAGCCTGGATGTGAGGCTTCTGAAAGGAACCAAAAGAAACTGGATGTTGCTGGAACATATGAGATGGTCAGGAATCTGGTGTGGGCCGCTGCATAAAGGATGCTAGAGCTTATCCTAAGGGTGGAGGAAAGCCATCCAAGAGTTTTAGTGGGTGACATGATTGGGCTTCCCAGTGGTACTAGTGGTAAAGAACCTGCCTGCCAACGCAGGAGACATAAGAGATGCGGGTTCGATCCCTGGGTGGGGAAGATCCCCCGGAGAAGGAAACGGTAACCCACTCCAGTATTCTAACCTGGAGAATTCCATGGACAGAGGAACCTGGCAGGCTACAGTCTAGGGTCACGAAGAGTTAGACACAACTGAAGTGACTTAGCATGCATGGGTGACATGATCAGAGTTATGTTTTAGAAGAAACATTCAGGCTACTTGGAGAATGGACTGGAGGAGGATGAGAATGGAAGGAGATCAGTTAGAGGCTGTTAACAGAACTTTGGCATAGAGCGTGGCTGCCTGGCCTGGAGGAAGCTCAGGAGAGGAGTGAAGATTATTAAGATAGGAGACAGAATTGATAGGACTTGGTAGTAGGTTAGAGGTGGAGAAGAAGGAGGAATCATGAATGATCCCCAGTTTTCTGACTATGTAGATTCAGGGATGCGTATGGGACTTGACCCTGGGATGGGGGGAGGGGAAGTTTTGAGGAGGAAGATGGTGTATTCTGACTCAGACACATAGAGGCTGGGGTGTTGATAGGTGTTCTAATTGTGTTTTCTTAGATTCTGAATTTGTCTATTTGGCATCAGTTAATCACAAGGCCAAACTAACAGCCAGAGTTGTTCACCTCCCTCCTGCAATCCAAAGGCTATCCTCTGGGATTTCCCTGGTGACCCAGTGGTTAAGATTCCCAAGTTTCCATTGGGGGCGAGAGGGGGCAAGAGGTTGATCCCTGGTTGGGGAACTAAGGTCCCACATGCAACATGGTGCAACCAAAAGATTAAAAAAAAAAAAAAAAATTCCTAGAGGCCATACTCTGAACCACTTCCTTTATCCAACTCTCACACACCAAACCAATATTTTCTGTTTCCTAAATCAACCCAGGACCAGGGACTCATCAACTAGGGACAGCCTCTGTGCCCCCAAAGCCCTCTGAAGTTTTTCAAGCTAGTCAACCCTAAACTGTTCACCCTGCCCTGTCTTGCTTTTCTAGCTTAATAAAGGCTGTAGGCTGTCCTTCCCCTTGCTCCTTTCTGGCTCTGACCAACTCTGGTGCTTCCCTGTGTGGTCTTGTTCGGTAAGCTGTGCCTCTTCTTCCTAAGGGAACTGTAACATTAAACTTCTCTTTCACTGGCATTGACTTCTCTGTGCTGTCATTCAGTCACCTTTAAAACTTAAAACCTGGCACAAGTCAGTAGGCTGTTCAGCTCCAGAAGTGTTCTGGGGCTAAGAGATTGTATTTGAGATATGGTAGTTATCAGCATTCAGATGATATATTAACTTGTAGGATGGCCATAACAAAGTGCTGCAAGCTGGTATCTTGAAGAACAGAAATTTATTGTCTCACAGTTCTGGAAACTGGAAAACCAAGATCAAAGTGCTAGAAGGATTGGTTCCTTCTGAGAGCAAGGAGGAAGACTCTGTTCCACACCTCTCTTCTAGCTTCTGGGGGTTCCCTGGAAATCTCCAGCATTCCTTGGCATGTAGAAGCTTCACTCTAATTTCTGCCCGAATCTTCACATGCTGTTCTTCCTGTGTGTGTTTGTGTGTGTGTGTGTGTGAGAGAGAGAGTGTGTGTGTGTGCACATGCCTGTGTATGTGTGTCCAAATTTCCATTTTTTATTGGAAAAAAAATATTGGATTAGGGGCCCAACCTACTCCAGTATGACCCCATATTCATTAGGTATATCTGCAACCACCCTATTTCTAAATACAGTCACATTCTGAAGTACTAGGGTTTAGAACTCTAACATACGAATTTTTGAGGTACAGAATTCAACCCAGAAGAGATAGTAATGAAAGCTATGTGAGTGGAAGAACACATGAGCAGATGGGGAGTGAGGAGAGAGCCCAGAGGAACTCCATGACACAAGAAGAAACTAAAAAGAAAAGACTGGAGAGAGAGGAATGGTGTCGCCAAAATCAACGATACCATGACCAAAGGAGGTAGTGTCCAGCAGTGTCCACCACAGGAAGGAGGACCAGATGGCTTTGATGAGAGTGAGTTTGTTGTTGCAATGGACTCTGATGAGAAGGAGCTGATTGGGAGAGGGAGAAGTTGAAGATTCTAGGGAGATAAGAAGTCATTCACTAAAAAGGTCTTGACTCAGTGAGGGAGGAAGTAGTCTGAAGCCTCCGTGGAGGAACTGGCCACTGTGAGAAAACTGGGGATACTCCATTTGACTGGAAAACTACAATGACACACTGTATCACTGTACTGGCAAACCATGGCCCTTAAGATGGTACTTTCCCAGGTCTCCTCACCCCGACCATGGCTCAGATGGAGTGACCTCTCAGGGATGGGCAGTCACAGTCACACAATGATACCTTCACTGGAAGCCGACAGTTGCAAGTGTCACTTGAGCATCACAAACAGGAAGAGTTCACACAGATACCCTAACAGACACACCACTAACATCCTGTACTGACACACACCCAGTCAGCCAGTCATGCACTGGCCAAACTCTCTCAAGTACTGTCATACTGGACACGCGGCCACACACAACACCCCCTCCCTACGGTGTCACACACATCTGGGTCCCAGCAGGGAGTGGCCCCCCAGTTAAATGTGCTTCTTATACACATCAGCTTCATCATCTGTCTCTCTGCCTCTCTAGTTGTATCTGTCACGCGCGCTCACCCACATACATATACACACACCACACACTCTCGCCGGGGGTGGGCCAGGGTCTGCGGGGCGGGGCGGGAATCCTGCCGGCGGCGCTGGCGCTCCGGACTCTGCCCGGGCCAGGGCGGCGGCCGCAGCCCGGAGGGCGACGTGGAGCGGCCACGTGGAGCGGTCCGGGGGAGGGCCAGGCGGCAGGAGCCGAGGCGCGGCGGCAGCGGCGGCGCACGGCCTCCAGCGACGACCCAGACGGACCGGTGCCGCCGCAGGTGGGTGCGAGCCCCGCCGGGTGGGTGGCCTGGGACCCCGCAGCGGGCAGCGGGGCGATGCTGCGCGCCGCGGGGCTGGACCGTGGGCGGGGGCGGCCTCCTGGCTCCGGGTCGGATGCTGAAGGCGCAGTCCCTCCGCATCCCTTGCGGCTCGGACGCAGTAGGAGCGCCGGCTCCTGCCTCTGGGCGCCTCTTCGAGGTTACCCCTGAGAGCGGGTAGAGGGAGGGCCTGGAAAGGGAGACCTGAGACCTGAGCTCCTTCGCGGTGATGGGGCGGGGTTGGGGGTGGGGAGGGTGAAGTTCATTATCCCCCCCAAGGGCTTTTCCCTTCTCGTCTTATTCGTTGCTCTGACAACCCCGGGGTGGGGGGGAGGCTGGCAGGAGTTTCGTCCTCATTTGACAGAGGAGGAGAAGGAGGAGCCGAGGGTTATCACCCTGGTGGAAGTGGCAGGGGAGCCCAGCTCTCAGGTGTGGGACTTCTTGGTCTGTATAGCCATTGCCTCTTCTCTTGCGGGGAGGCGGGGGGTGGGGGTTGGGGGGTTGCGCTAGAGTCACAGGCGGCTCTGGAGGGAGGAGTTAAGGGAGAAGATTGAGTTCCAAATAACTTCCGACAGTATTAGCTGGAAATGGAATGGATGCCCTGTGAGGTGCCAGGCTCCTGTCCTGGGAAGTCCAGTGGAGGCTGATGGCCATTGACAAGGGTGCTGTGCAAGTAGTTTTGCATTAGATGGAAAGTCAAGCAATGAAAAGGCTCTCCCACATCCTAGAGTCTCTGAAATACTCAGGGAGCAATACTCACTGCCAATCACTCTACCTACATTTTCCAATGCATCCTCCCCAAGACCCTTCCAGATAGATATCGTTATCCTCATTTTTTTGGTTGTTGTTGGTGTTTTTTTTTTGGTTTGTATTTTTTAGGCCTCACTATCGGGCATGAGGGGCTTCCCAGGTGGCCAGTGGTAAAGAACCTGGCCGGCAATGCAGGAGACATGGGAGACACCAGTTCCATCTCTGGGTGGGGAAGATCCCCCGGAGGAGGGCATGGCAACCCACTCCAGTATTCTTGCCTGGGAAATCCGTGGACAGAGGAGCCTAGCGGCTACAGTCCATAGAGTCAGGCAGAGTCGGACACGACTGAAGTGACTTAGCACGCATATGGAGCATGAGGGATATTAGTTCCCCAATGAGGGATCAAATCTGAGTCCCCAGCAACCAAGCCCCCTGCACTGGGAGCACAAGGTTTTAACCACTGGACTGCAAGAGAAGTCCCTATCCTCATTTTTTAAAGTGAAGGCCCCACAACACCTGCTGAGATCACACTGTTAGTACTATGACAGACTGGATTTGACCAGAGTTCCAACTCCAAGGCCAGGCTTTCCTCCCATGCACTAACGCAAAGGCTTGAAGAAATCAAATACTGGAGGGTCACTGTGAGTGTGTGTGTGTGTGTGTGTGATGTAAATAACTTTATTGGATTATATAACAACTCTAATAATTGTGGTGGCTTTTCTGTGGTCATTAGGGTAAATTGTGTTTAAGCACATTGTAGTTATAGAAAATGATTAGGGACATATTTATTTGACAGGCAGTTTTCAATAACTGCTTTATTTCTGTTGCTCACAAGGGTTTTCCGGGTAGTTCAAAAGGTAAAGAATCTGCCCACTATGCAGGAGACCCAGGTTTGATCCCAGAGTCGGGAAGATCCTCTGGAGAAGGACATGGCAAACAACTCTTCAATAAATAGTTAGAAATATGAAAGGGTGAAGAAATCACATTACACCAACCTCATTAAATGTTACTTGAGCTGCCTTAGCCTGGTGGTGCTGGTGGTCACTCAGTTGTGTCTGACTCTTTGTGACCCCATGGACTGTAGCCCATCAGGCTCCTTTGTTCATGAGATTTCCCAGGCAAGATACTGGAGTGGGTTGCCATTTTTTCAATAGGGAATCTTCCCAGGGCAGGGATCAAACCTGGGTCTACCTGCATTACAAGTGTATTCTTTACCGACTGAGCCACCAGGGAAGCATGCCTTAGTCTGGCTTCCTTTAAATCATAGACGTGAGGTACCCGGACTAAAAATGTCACATTTGGAAGCATGACTTAGGAAAATATTACTGAGATGACACTGAAAGCCCACATGCAGTTATTTGCTTCTGAAGTGGACTGCAACCAGAGTCTTAAGGTTGTCAGGAAGGCCCAGGATATTTCAGGTAAGGGATGAAACAGCTTGGGCAAAAGAACTGCAAGGTGAAAGTGAAAAGTATTTCCACAGACTCCTGAATCCACCTATTTGAAGCAAAATGTTAGAATGATGGAAAATTGGAAGATGTCTAAAAATGGTAACATGATATCTGATCAGAGAAGGGCTTGAATGTCCAGGTGAAGACTGAACTATAATAGAAATAGGGAGCCACTGAAGGTTTTGGAGCAGTGGAGTTCCAGCAAAAGATTACTCTGATGTGGGTGTGGTAGTGGTTTGGTCACTAATTCGAATCTGACTCTTGCTACCCCATGGACTGTAGCCCACCAGGCTCCTTTGTCCATGGAACATTCAAGCAAGAATACTGGAATGGGTTGCCATTTCCTTCCCCAGGTGATCTTCCCGATCCAGGGACAGAACCAGGTCTCCTGCATTGCAGGTAGATGCTTTACTGACTGAGCCACCAGGGAAACTGATGTGGCTATGAAGGGTTCTTTAAAACGAGAAGCTATCAGAGACAGGAACAAGAATAAGAGACTCCTTGTGCAAGGAGTAATTTGTTATCCAGTTAGTATTCACTGGAACTCTGTGAAGTAAATATTATTATTATATCCATTCTGCAGATAAGTTTACTGAGGGATAATTAACCTACCCAAGGTCACGGGGACAGTCTGTGGTACAGCTGGGATCTGAACCTAGGTCTGGCTGGTTCCATAGCCCTGTCCACTGCACATGCTGAATAGTTGACTGTGTGTGACAAATACATAGGACCAAAAGGAGGAGAATAAGAGTAATTCATGTGGGCAGGGTTCAGGACCAGGTCATCCTTTTCAGGGCCCAGTGTAAGAAAAGATTGAGAATTTCAAGACAGAGACAGCAGAGCCTTAGTCTAAGCCCAGGGACCTTCTGAGAGTGGAGTCCTGTGTGACTGCCAAGAAGCCAATCTATCATTATGACAACTGACAAATCACCTCAAAGCTTAGTGGCTGAAAACAATAGCATTGACTATGCCTATGAGTGTACATTCTGGGCAGGACTGTGAAGACAAGCTCAGTTCTGCTCTGGCAGAGTTGGCTGGGATAGCTGGAAGGCTGGGGCTTGGAATCATCTGCAGTTTTGCTCTCTTACCTGCCTGGCCCTTGGGTGGGAAGTGAGCAGGTGGGAGCTGCAGGAATCACAACCAAGACCTCTCAAGCATCCCTATCCTTATGTGCTTCCTCCACGTGGTCTTTTCAGCACAGTGGACTTCTTCCACAGTGGTTCAGGGTGTATCTGCATGTCAAGAGAGGGAGAGAGAGAGAACCAGAACCAGGCATAAACCCTGTTGCCTTTTATGACTCAGACTTGGAGGTTACGTGGCATCATTTCCACTATTCATTATAAGTGAGTTCCTAAGTCTGGATCATATACAAGGAAAGGCAAATTTGACTTCAGCTATTTCTCACAAGAAAGACTTGGTAGATATGTTTTTCTTTTTTTCCCCTTTCCTTTTTTCTGTATTTTATTTGATTTTTATTGGGGTATAATGGCTTTACAATGTTGTGTTAGTTTCTGCCATACAATGAAGTAAATCAGCTATTTGTTGTTTAGTTGCTAAGTTGTGACTGACAGTTTTGCAACCCCATGGACTATATAGCCCACCAGGCTCTACTGTCCATGGGATTTTCCAGGAAGAATACTGGAGTGGGTTGCCACTTCCTTCTCTAGGGGGTCTTCTCGAGCCAGGGATTGAAACTGCATCTCCTACGTTGTCAGGCAGGTTCTTTGCTGCTGTGCCATACATATACATATATCCCCTCCCTCTTGAGCCTCCCTTCTACCCCCTCATCCCACCTCTCTAGGTCATCACGGAGCATCGAGCTGAGAGCTCCCTGTGCTAGACAGCAGCTTCCCACTAGCTATCTGTTTTAGCTATGGTAGTGTATATATGCCAGTGCTACTCTTCCAACTCATCCCACCCTCCCCTTCCCTCACTGAGGGTAGACACGTTTTTCAAACCAGCACCGTTGGCCTAATGAGTGACTGGATTAGGGGGATCTGATGGGTGCTTCTCCTTTATGCCTGAACGGCTCCCACCAGTCATTCTTTGTCATTTCCAAATATCCTCTTTTAAAAGGCAACTCCTAGTGGTGATAATGCATTAAGCCTGGATAATAGGTTCTGGCAGCTCTGGGGGATTTAAATTATTCCTGTGCCTCCTGTTGGCCCAGGCCCTAACAGTAAACAGATGGGGAAGAGAAAGCAATTTGAAGATATCCAGGTGGGGAGACCAGAATTGTAGGTATGTGTGAAGCCCCTGCAGAGCAGTCCAGAAAAACTTCTGGAAGGAAAATGCCTTATTGTATAATATCACCAGGTGCTACGTTTTACACATCTTGTCTTATTGAACCTTCACCACACCCTGGGAGATGCTCTCGTCATCCTCATGTTACAGATCAAGGTTCCAAAACACAAAAGTCACACAGTTGGTGCGTTGTAGAGTCTGCATTTGAACTTAGGCCAACCTGAGGTTAGGGCCCATACCATTAAACTTTGGGCTACACCCCCTATTCCTTAGCAATTCTGTGTTTCTGTTTTTCTCTTAAATTGTCGTTTTAACATTTGTATCTTTTCCTATTTACATGAATATGTAAATGTTATGGAGAAAAAAGAATGAGCAATTTTACCTAATATTATCATCTTACTTACAAGTTAATGCCTACCATATAGTAGGTGCTCAATAAATTTAAGAATTGAATAAAACTAGCCCTTATTCTATAAAACTTATATCGACACTTGCCTTCCCTTCGAAGGCTCACCTCCTTGGTCCTTGTCACCAAAGGTCTTGACTTGGGCTGCTGCTTCCCGTGGCATCCTCTGTCGCATCCAGACTAGAGTCTATGTCTACTGTCATTCTCCTTTTGGCCTCTTCTGGCCAGGCTGGCCCTTTCAACCATTTTGTGCCCCTATTTCCACCTTAGAGCCTGGAGCCCTCAGCCTCCTCTCTTCAAATGCACAGCATACTGGGTACCAAGAATTGGGCAAGGCAGCCCTCCTGTCCACTCACCTAGACCCTCGCTAAGCCATTGCTTCCTAACCACAAACCCCTGTGGGCAGGGCCTTTTCTCTAATCCTCACCGTCACTTAATGCTGCAGTCCTTGGATTTACACTCAGTCTCCATGGGGTTTCCATGGAGATTTCTGTCTCAAAGCCCCTGCTGGGAGTGGTGGTGAACAGCACCATCCTGAAAACCCTAATAGCTTTGAACCCTGTTCCCTCCAGTCCTTCATCACTTGTCTTCTGAACTTGATTCATGGTCTCTTTCATATTACAGAAGTTCATACTTTTAATATACTCAAATCTGTCCATTTTTTCTCTTTAAAACAAATTAGAAATACTTATCATTTTTAATGGCTCTGTCACATAATATGATTTGCTTAGCCTGTCTAAATGTTACACATTCAGGTTGTTTACAGTTCTTTGACTACTATTAACAGCACAGCTATAAATATCTTTATAATTTCTTTTCTATTTGTGTTCTTCCTTATGTAATCCTCAGGATGATACTATTGGATCAGAGTGCAATTTATGGCAATTAATTGGCAGGTTGCTCTAGAAATAGTTCAGGTTCATAGCTTTAGTTTATAGTTTATAGCTCCTAAAACAATATAGGTTAATACTCACTAATTCAATTTCTTCAAGGGTTGTAGGACTTTTAAAATTTGCAAAAAAACAAAACAAAAATTGCTATTTCTTTTGATGTCAGTTTTGATGTTAAGTTTTTCTAGGAAAATGGCTATATCTGCTAAGTTTACAACTTTCTTCTATTTCTACAGGTATGTCTCCTTTTAATTCCTAATGTTGTTTATTTGTGCCTTTTCTCTTTGCTCTTAATGAAAATTGTTGGAGGTTTTCTAACTTATTACTCCTTTTGAAGAAACACAGTTGTTTAGCTTTGGACGATCCTCTGTAGAAGGAAATGGCAATCCACTCCAGTACTCTTGCCTGAAAAATCCCATGAACAGAAGAGCCTGGCGGGCTACATATAGTCCAGTCCATGGAGTCGCAAAGTCAAACATGACTGGAGTGACTTAGCACACTCAGATAGATGCGCGCACTCAGATAGATGCACACTCTTTTCTATTATATTTTAAATTTCTTCTATCTTTTATTTCATTTCTTTTAATTTCTTTGGGTTTATTCTCTTTTACTAGCTTCTTGAGGTGGAAGCTTAACTCATTAGCTTTTAGCCTTTCTTCTAATATAAGTTTTTAAGTCAATTCATTTCCCCTCTAATACTGTTTTAACTATGTATCTTGCTTTGATGTAAATGTTTCCAATATTATTCAGTTTTAAGTACTGAAAAATTTCCATTATGATATTTTTCTCTGATGTATATTTAAGTGTGCCTTTTACAGTTTTTATATAAATAAGAATTTTTTTTTTAAGCTATACTATGCAGCTTGTGGAATCTTAGTTCCCCAACCAGAGATTGAACCCAGACCCTCAGCAGTGAAAGCCCAGAGTCCTAACCACTGGACTGCCAGAGAATTCCCTAAATGAGATTTTTTTACATCATTTTTGTTACTGATTCCTAGTGTAATTGCTTTTAATCTCATAACAGTATGAGACTGATTCTTTAATACTTGTTGAGTCACATTCTTTGGCCTTCTGCTTTTCAGTTTTTATAAATAATCCACATGTGTTGAGAAGAATATGCATTTGCTAAGTGACTGGAGTTGGGTTCTCTATTTGTCCATTAGCTCAAGTTTAGTAAATGTTTTATCCAATCGTCTGTCTACATTTTTACTAAGTTTTAGTCTATTTAATCTTTCAGATACTGTTTGAGATATGTTAAATTCTCCCCCATAATAGCAGATTAGATTTTTCTGATTGAGTTTATGCCAGTTTTTTTTTTTTTTATAAACACTTTGTTTTAGAGCAGTTCTAGGTTCAGAGCAAAACTGAGACGTTTCCCATATAACTCCCTACACATGCACAGCCTTGTCCAGTATCACTATGCCCCACCAGAATGGTACATGATGAATTGAGAACCTAAACTGACACAGCATAATCATCCAAAGTCCACAGTCAACCATAGGGTTCATTCTTGGTGTTGTACATTCTATGGGTTTGAACAAATTCCCTGGAGGAGGAAATGGCAACCTGCTCCAGTATACTTGCTTGGGAAATCCCATGGACAGAGGAGCCTGGCAGGCTACAGTCCATGGGGTCACAAAGAGTTGGGCATGATTTAGCAACTAAATAACAATCAGTGTGCAGTGTTATGCCATTTATCATTTTAGATGTTTTTAGGCTATGTTATTAGGTACCTACAGGTTCAGAATTATTATACCTTCCTAGGGGATTAAATTTTAGTGCATTTCATAATGATGTGCTTTTATCTATAATAATGCTTTTCACCTTAAGGTCCATCTATTCTAATGTTGATAAGGCTATGTTGGTTTTCTTTTCTCTAGTATTGCTTTATGTATCCTTTCCCCACCATTTTGCTTTCAACTTTTCTGTGTTAATCTCTTAATCTCTTGAAAATTGCATGTGATTTGTATGTTTTATGTAATTTTGATAATCTCTATTTATTAGCTGATGAGTTTATACAATTTATGTTTATTATTGATTACTGATATACTTGGATCTATTTTACTATCTTACTTTATGCTTTCTACGTGTCTTCCTTTTTAATCATTTAATTAATTTTTAGCTTCTCTTTTTTCTGTTTTCCTGCCTTCCTTTGGAATGATTTTTTAAAAATTCCATTCCTTTTTTTTTCTGCTGGTTTGCAGTCCGATATTTCATTTCTGTCTTTTAGTGGTTATTAGAAAATTTTTACCTGCATAGTTGTTTACATGCACAGTTGATCATTATGTCCACTCTCTTCCCAAACAACTGTCCTTACCTTACATCTTAATGTTGTCCAATAATGTAGCTCACGCCATCTTTTTTTGCTCCATACAGTAATATAATTATCATTGTTTAACAATCTTTGTTAGATTTCCCCACATTCTGATTTTGTGTGTGCATATGGTTGCACTGGGTCTATTTTTACGAGCGGGCTTAGTTGCACGAGCTAGGGCTACTCTTCATTGTAGTGCACTGGCTTCCTATTGTGATGATTTCTCTTGTTGAGGAGCACAGGCTCTAGGTGCATGAGCTCCAGTAGTTGCTGCATGCTGGCTCAATAGTTATGGTTCACAGGCTTAGTTGCTCTGCTCCATGTGGAATCTTCCCAGGCCAGAGATTGAACCCGTGTCCCCTGCATTGGCAGTCGAATTCCTATCCACTGTACCACCAGGGAAGTCCCATTCTGATTTCTTTGTTCACTCTTTTTCCTTGCATTCCAAATGTTCCTTCTGGGGTCATTTTCCTTCTTCCTGAGTTATATCTCTTAGAATTTCCTTTAATAGAGAACTGTTGGTGATAAATTCTCTAATTTGTTATCTAAAATTTATCAAACACTTTTTGTTTAATCTCATTCTTAAAAGATAATTTTGCTGAGAATAAAAATCTAGAATGGCAATTTCCCCCACCCCCTTCTTTGACACATTGAAATATTATACTACTGTGTTCTGGCATCACTGTTGCTGTTGTGAAATCAGCTGTCAGTCTAATTATTCTTCCTTCTAGGTGATTTGTCTTTTCTCTTTGAGTACTTTTGAGATCTTCTCTTTTTCTTGGTTTTCTGTTTTTTCAGAACAGCAACTCTAGATGTGTATTTCTGTTTATTTAATCTGCCTGGGATTGTTCGGATTCCTGGATGGGAGTGTTAGTGTTTTGCAACATAGTAGAATAATCTCAGCTACTATTTCTTCAAATTCTGTTTTTAATCCAATTGTCTCTATTATCTCCTCCTTGCTGCTTTGTTTTATATTTTATATGTCTTTGACTCAATTAACTGTACTCTGGACCATTTATTTAGATCTATTCTCCAGTTCACTAATTCTTACATCATCTGTGTCTAATTTATTTAACTCACTCATTGCATTTAAAAAAGAATCAATCTTTTCTTTGTATAAATTACATTTTGAGAGGATAGCTATTTGAATCCCAACTATATGTAAGAAATCTCCTGTTAGTCTCTTCACACTGAATGGGCCCAAGCATTCTTTATCTCTGGTCTCTGCTATTTCATGAAGCATTCAGCTGATAATTCAAGTTCAGTTGACTTGGTTTGGCAGATACCCTAGGCAAAAGTTGACTTTAAGCACAGTTTTCCCCCAGGGATTATTCTTTCCACTGTGCCTTTATACTCTGGGTATTTCTTACTTTCTTGCCAACTAAATGCATTTAAAAATATACTTTCTATTTTTATCTAGCATTGTGGTTACTTTCATTGCAACTTGTTTATTCTCATACTCCCAGACATGGAAACCTGGATATTTTTCTAGTCCATCCTTTCATTGAGGTGTGTTCCCTGTGGCGGGACCTCTAAAGGTCACCAAGCAGTATAGAGAGCTCAATTCTGTCCCCCATGGATGGGTCCAAGATCTATCTTCTCTCCTGGCTACAACAACTAAAGCCCAAGGATCTATGTTGCCAGCCAAAGTTCATGAACATTCTTATTTTTTTAAAAAATCTAAATATTTACTTATTTTTGGTTACATTGGGTCTTGGCTACAGCACTAAGGAACTACTATTGTGCTTGGTCTCAGTAGTTGAGGCATGTGAGCTTAGTTGCCCTGCAGCATGTGGGGTCTTAGTTCCTGGGCCAGGGATTAAAACCACGTCCTCTGCATTGGAAGATGGATTCTTTACTGGACCACCAGGGGAGTCCCCATGAACAGCCTTAAGGCAGCTGTGCATCTACTTGGCCACACCAACAAACCATGTAGACTTACTGTATCTTTTGGGGCCAACTTATGCATAGAAAAATGGGGACAGTTTCTGTGACTCTCAGCAGCTTCACCTACTTGTGGTCTTCCATGCTCAAGACAGCTCTATTTGTGTAATAGCTACACAAGCATGTACCTGTTGGCCAGATGCTCACCAACTCTAGGAAGATCTCTTAGGAAGATGATATCTTCCTTTGCAGTGGTTTTGAATCTTCTTGGGGTCATGGAACTCCTTGAGAATTTGCTGAAAGCTATCCTCCTTTCTCCAGGAAAATTCAATGCCAGCCAGAGTATAGAGTACTATTTCAGAGGGTTCCTAATTGTCTGCTGTAGGCCATCAAGCACCTGTTGATTTGTCTTCCTAGAGATGAGTTTGAGGTTTCAGGCCTCAGCTCTGGAGGGCTTCTGCTTCCTCAGAAACTCACATGATATGTACACGATCCTGGGACTAATGAGAAAGCTTCTTGCTCTGTGCTTTGGTTGATCCCCTATTTGACTATTTTTATTTAATCAATTGGTTGTGCTGCCAATGGGCCTACACAATGTAGGCCTAAAAGAATGTTTTTGTGTTTGTTTTTTTCGTTTCTACTGAGATCTGGTTTCCCCAACTGCGTTAAGTAAATAGCAGTTCTTGAGACCATTGTTATACTGACCCTGATTTGTTGTATTTTCAAGTCCTACCTGAGCGTTGACCTATTTCAGAGTCTGAGTTTCTTTTGATTTGTTCTTCAGTGAGTTTTTAATAAATGCAAACCAACAAGTTGTTTCCCTCCTTATTTAAGACTTTTTGCGACTCTCTGCATTTCTTTTTTAAAAAATATTTATTTAATTGGCTACATCAGGTCTTTGTTGTGGCATGTGGGATCTTTTAGTTTCAGGATGGAAACTCTTAGTTGTGGCTTGATGGGATCTAGTTCCCCACCAGGGATTGAACCCAGGCCCCCTGCATTGGGAGCGTAGAGTCTTAGCCACGGGACCACCAGGGAAGTCCCACTCTTGGCATGTATAGTTCGGCCTTTTTCTTAACCTCTCTGAACTAGTTTCCACCTGTAAAATAATTGGACTGAACTAAATCAGACATATGCTTAAACTGCACTTCTCCGAGCACTTCCCCTGCCACCAGTGAATGTTACCTGTGAAATAGAGATTATTAGCATATCGTTTCTGTTTTATTTGGGTATCTTCCTCGAGGTTTTGTGCATTAATACTCTGCAGGGGTATGCGGGCTGGGGTGGGGGGTGATTATAGGAGCGGCAGTGAGGGCTGGCAGCTGTGACAAAAGTTGCTGCAACAGCTCCTGACAGCTCTCTCACATCACATTCTGGAGTGACTTGGGCATGCACTTCTCTGGGGGGCTGGCAGGGCAAGAGGAGTGGGTGCAGGGAGAGGCTCCTGTCTGCAGCTCGGCTTCTCCCAACACAGGTCTGCAGTATGCCCTTTATGTGCTGGATCTGAAATAAGATTTATTGGGGATCGCTGATGTCCTGTGTGGCTCCTCCCTATGCAGGAGTCCTGTCCCCTGGGTGGCAGGTAGAGGCAGAGAGCGAGGCGTTGCTGTCTAATCCATCAATGCCCGCTCTGTGGCAGACCCCTTCCCTCTGCTTCCCTACCCCTGTTCCTACTTCCAGTTACAGGAAGGATGTTACCTGTGACGATGAGAACGTTACTGCTGCTGCTGCTACCCCTGAGTCAGGCCGCTCCCAAGGACGGCACCATGAGGTAATGGCGTTCAGAGGGCAGGGCCATGGGCCGGGAGCACGGGGAGTCTCAGAATGTGTGGTGTGGGCCCCTGTGGGAGCTGAGAGAGTGGGCATACACTCCTTGACTTCTGTGTCATTCCCACCACCTCAACCATTGCCTTGTGCTTGTTGGAGTGTCCTCTGCAAAGGGGGCATTGACACCTGTTTTCTGGATTCACTTGGAACTGGGAGCTCGTTTCCAATGAGGTGTGAGGTTATGCCCTTGGGAAGGGGCTGCAGTCCACTTATCAGGAGCTTCTTACAGTGGAAGCTCCAAAGAAATAGAGATCCTTAGCATATCATTTCTGTTTTATTCGAGTATCTTCTTTGAGGTTTTGTGTATTAGTACTATGCAGGGGGTATGCGGGCTGGGGTCAGGGAATGGATACAGGAGGAGCAGCGAGGTCTGGCAGCTGTGACAAAAGTTGCTGTAACAGCTCCTGACAGTTCTCTGACATCACACATCTGGAGTGACTTGGGCAAACAGGGATCCCTATCCAGAACTAAGAGTAAATCCTGAGTGTTATAAAAACCCTTGAGCAGATTGAAACTTCAAAACCAAAGTCTATGCCTCAATGTCGGGGGTGAAAAGAGTCCATTTTGTATTATGGAGCACATTGGGTCTATATAAAACTGGGCAGTACCACCGGGCTCAGCTAGAGACCTGTCCCTTAGCAACCAACATCACAGGAAGAGTTGCCACAATCCACATCGTCCTGCCGCCCACTGTGCCGGTTTCCTGGGGCTCCACCTTGTGTCTACTGGATGTGGCCTCCTCTAACCACCACCTAACCAGATATTTTATTGGGATTTTCACTTAACATCTAAGCTAGGAATCTGCAAAGGCAGAATCTGGGGAGTAAGGCTGTGCTCCTGAGGCTCCCCCCAAGGCTTTTGGGGACTCGGAGAAGCAGCTCCTTTTGGGCCTGGGAGGTGATCTCTATCAGGAGCTTGGGAGTAGAAGGCTATGAGGCTGGGCCCTTGGGGAGGCTCTTTGCAAGGCCAGTCCTTCCCTCCCTCTCCAGGTTGGACCCTGAAGCACAGCATCTGCCTCTGCCCAACCCCTTTGAGCCAGGCCAGGAGCAACTTCGGTGAGTAGGCTGGGGTGAGGCCAGGCCTGGGGCAGCAGACCAGCATCTAGTGGGCTGATTTTCCACTTTTTTGCCAGACTTCTACAGAGCTACCTAAAGGGACTAGAGAGGATGGAAGAGGAGCCAGAGCACATGAGCCGGGAGCAGGGTAAGGGGCTAGGCTGATGGGGCCAGTGGATGGGAGGCTCAGGACAACCAGAGCTGGGACTGACATCAGGCCATCCCGTGACTCCTGCCTGATCCAGCTGTTCCCTGATGCCTCTTCTGATCCAGCTTCTCTTCCTTAGTTCTCCTCTACCTCTTTGCACTCCACGACTACGACCAGAGTGGACAGCTGGATGGCCTGGAGCTGCTGTCCATGTTGACAGCCGCTCTGGCCCCTGGAGCTTCTGACTCTCCCACCACCAACCCGGTAAGCCCTTCTTCTGCTCCATGAAGAAGACCCAGCTCCTTGGGGCTTTGGGGTTTTTAATTTTATTTATTTTTGGCTTCACTGGGTCTTCATTGCTGCAGACAAGCTTTCTCTAGTTGTGGCAAGTAGGGGCTACTCTCCAGCTGTGGGCTTTGGGTTTCTCATTGCGGTGGCGTTTCTTGTCGCAGAGCACTGCCTAGGGTGCACAGGCTTCAGTAGTTGTGGTGTGTGGGCTTAGTTACCCCCAGGCATGTGGAATCTTCCTGGACCAGGGCTTGAACCCATGTCTCCTTCATTGGCAGGGGGATTCTTAACCACTGAGCCACCAGGGACGTCTGCTTTTGTTTTTCTCATCATGACTTTTTTTATTTTTTTAGTGAATCCCCTGTAAAAGGAGGGCTCAGAGCCTGCATGGCAGGGATGCAGGGTGTGTGGGGGAGGATCAGGGTTCCTGGGAGCATCTCCAGTCACTACAGACTCTTCCATAGGTGATCCTGGTAGTAGACAAGGTGCTGGAGACTCAGGACCTGAATGGGGATGGGCTTATGACCCCTGCAGAGCTTGTCAACGTCCCTGGAGAAGCTCCGAGGCACACAGAGCCCAAAGAGCCTTCAGAGCCACAAGATGTTGGGATGCAGCCTCTGTTGGCTAAAAGCCCATCGAGACAAGAAGCACATGAAGCCCTGAGTCCTGGAGAAGCAGCTGGAGGACAGGCAGAGGCCAGAAGGGAGTTCTTGGAGCCTGTACAGGAGGCTGGGGGACAGGCTGATGCTTTAAGAGAAGCCCCAGGCCCTGGAGGGGAGGTTGGGGGACAGGTAGAGACTGGGGATGCTGGAGGGAGAGCAGAAGAACTTCTAGGAGAAACACTGGGGTCTAAGAACACCCCAAATGAGCTTGAGGTTCATGCTATTCAGCTGGAGAATAGTGAGATGTAAACCTTGAGGGTACAGGTTTGCACCACTAGAAGTCTCAGTGCTGGAACATAAGCTCTAAGAGTAGGGTGTGTATATTAGGATGACGACCACCTCTGTGCCCCCTCGTTGGCCCCAGTAGGTGGTAGGTCTTTCTGTGCAGTTCAGTTCAGTCTATGCAGTTCAGGGAGACCCTAAGTTGAAGGGCAGCTTTAGGGCCCAGATGACCAATAAAGAACTGAATGAACCCATCCCCCTGGGCCATCGATCCTCTGGCCCAGCATGCCCTGGCCTCAGACTGCAGGGGTCAGGGACTGAACAGGCCTCTTGGGAGGGCAGGAATTCAGTTTACCCAGTGTTCCCAGACGAGACACAGAAGAGTTCAGCACTAGACCACGGCCAGCTGCAGACAACCGGGGAAGGGAGCTCAGCCTCTCCCCAGGGCCCAACTGCTGACGCACCCTCCTATATTCAGGGCAGATCTGCTCCATCACCCTGTATCTGCTCCCCACCCCTGAAAATATTAATAATAACTGCCATTTACAGAGTGCCTAGTGCACACCGGGCATCATGCTGGGCATTTTATAGATTGTGATTTCATCCTCAGCATAATTGTATGACCAGGCGGAATGATCTCTATTTGACAGATGAGGAAATTGGGGAAGACAGAATTCAGTAACATACCCAAGGTGAAAGTGAAAGTTGCTCAGTCGTGTCCTATTCTTTGCGACCCCATATGGTCCATGGAATTCTCCAGGCCAGAATACTGGAGTGCCTTTCCCTTCTCCAGGGGATCTTCCCAACCCAGGAATCGAACCGGGGTCTCCTGCATTGCAGGCAGATTCTTTACCAACTGAGCTATCAGGGAAGCCTGTACCTAAGGTGACGTAGCTAACTAGTGGCCAATTTGAATTCAGGTCTGTCTGACCCTAAAACCCACACCTTTGATCACATTCTATGGCCTCACCCTGCTGCCCAGCGCCCATATGGACACTTGCTGATTCCCACATGCCTTCATCTGGGTCTCTCCCAGGGAAGGCACCGCTGTATCCTGGGTCACATTTGTGGCCGAGGCACCGTCTTGACTTCAAGGCAACTTGCAGGGTGGGGCTTGGGGGCAGTTACTGGGGAGATATTTTTGGATTGCTCCACCAAACCACAGAGTAGGCTCCCTGCCTGCTGGCCTCTCAGGTTGGCTCAGCCACGTGGACATGCTTGTGGCCACTGGAGTCTTGTGACAGCACCAGTGCCCAGAGGAGCTTGTCTCGTGACTTGTGGTTATTGGGACGGCTCCCTGGGGTGCAAGGGGTTATGTCTCCCCTCCCACTAGGAAGGCTCCAAGTCAGTCAGGCCCTCTATCCCTGCCTCCTGGGCACTGACACCCACACTGGTGGCTGCTCTTCACCAGGAAGACCTGAGCCTCCAGCAAGGGCACAGCTCATGGCAAGCCTGGCTCACTTCCTGCTGCTCTGGTCTCCACGGGCCCTCCTCTGGGCCTGGACAAGAGGTGAATTTGGGGAATAGAGAAAAAGAGGGCAAAGGATTGTTGGATCAAAACCTCTAGAATCCCCAGCCAGAGCAGCTCAGTCATTGAAGACTCACAGACTGCCAGGAGGAAGCTGGCTCTGGGAAGATTTATTTGCTCTGCGACTCTGCCAAGTGAGATGCCAGGTCACAGGTGGAGCCCTCCCGCAGCCTGGATCGGCCCAGGAAGTAGGGCAGCCTGATGCCATACTGGCCTCAGAGGAAAAGGCAACAGAAGCCAGTGACGCCAGCCAGGGGCAGGGTGTGAGCCGGTGTCCGCTGCCACAGGGCACTCATACGATGCCATCAAAACCCTGCAGACCACACTTCTTGCCGGCCACCTGGCAGCCGAACCTCAGCGCCTCCTGCATGCTCTTCCCTGGACAGAGGGATGAGTGGCCAGGTCAGCTGGGTCTTCGGGACAGGGGCAGGCCCCAGCCCTGTGCCTCCTGCTGGGGTACTCACCCTGGGACAGGCTGAAGATGACCGCCGCGTTGAAGGTGTCTCCGGCCCCCAGAGTGTCCACCACGCGGGGCGGTGGGAAAGCGTCCGAGTGGAGCAGCCGTCCATCAGGGCCCAGCGCGTCGGCGCCCTCCTCCGCCCAGGCACAGACCAGTGTGGCCCTGTGACACCCTCCTCTCAGCGAGCTGTTAGCCCAGCCCTGGCCCCAGCCTCGTCCCCCTCCCGGGGCAGACCTGGATGCCAGGCTCCCTCACTCCTCACACCCGCACAGGGGCATGGCCTGACTTCTGCGAGCTCACCCCTTCCTCACGCGGCTATACAGGCCCCTCAGGGCCTCCTCTGCTGACCGGAACCCGAAGTGCTTGGCCACATCTTTGCTGACAAACACCTGTGGGCAGTGGAAGAGAGGCTGATGGTCACCTGAGCTCTAGCCCCAGCTGTCCCATACCACCAGCCGCCTGGCATTGATATTATAACGCTGCTCCTCCAACATGGCCGCCTAAGCCCTCAGGTAGCGTCCCGCTGTACCTCACAAAAGGTTTTCTCACTCGCTCAAGATATGCTGGAAAAGCAGCCATGTAAGCTGTAACACAAAAGTCCCAGATCAACGAATCGCCTCACAATTGAAAACCCAGGGCGGGTCTTGAGCGCCATCTTGGGGTGCAGTCTACCATGAGCGGGTTAAATCACAGCTCTCGGGAGGGTTTTTGTTTTGTTTGGCTTTCCTCATACAACTGTGCCCTCTGATTTCTTCATCTTTAAAACAAAGGGCTGGGGGGTTCTAGAGCTTTCTTAACACCAGCTACACATTAGAATCACCAAGGAGTTTTATTAAAAAATACTTCAGGCTCCACCTCTATCAACCAAATTGGGTAAAAAAAAATGAGGGTGGGGTTCAGGCATCCACATTTTTTAATGTGCAGCCAAGAGCCCAACCTGCTTCACTATGGTGCTAGGATTACCACCCAGATTCCATTTATGTTCCAAGTTTACATGGGCAAGTCCCCTTCCCATCCTCCCTAACCCACTAGTGGCTCCCAACCCATAGCTGGAGGGCACCTTGGAGAATGGTGCCATCCTGTCATTTGATAAGAGGAAAAGTCAGGAGGCCCACTGAGGAGAGGCTGGCCCTGTGGCTGGCTGTCCTGGCCTTGTCCAATCCCTCTGAACATACCCATGAGCCCCCTGGGGTGGAGAAATTCTACTGCTTGCTTACTGTTGAGGTCTGTGCAAGAGCCCAAAGCAGGGAGTCTGTCTCTTTGCTTTGCCCCCACCTGCCAACATCACCATGTGTGAAAGGCAGGACAAGGGAATACTCAGACTCCATTTAAGAACCAAATTAAGCTGGATGTGGCTGGGAGCTGGGGGGAGTGTGTGGGGTGGGGGGTGGGTGCTGCAGGGGACACTTACCACATCTCCATAACCAAACAGCTGGTACAGCTCCTCACGCGGCTTCTCCACCTCCACGGACACCTGGATCTTGCCCTCTGGAGGCTGCCTGGCATTGTGCTGTTCTATCCGCTGCAGCATCTTCACCTGCTCTGATGCATTCCGGCCCTGAAGCAGAACAGGGTAGGGCAGGCAGCTCAGGACCAGCCGGGCTCATTCTTCCCTTCCTGCTGGAACTATGGGTGATAGGGGGAGAGGGGCCAGGGCTTCTGGGCTGGAACTCATCCTAAATCTCAGAATTCCAATGCTGTTATAGACCTTGGAGACCTTATCAACCAGCCCTCCCATTTCACAGATGAGAAGACTAAAGAATAAAAGAGACTTTCCTGGGACTTCCCTGGCAGTCTAGTGGTTAAGACTCAGCACTCCCAATGCAAGGGACATGGGTTCAATTCCTAGTCAGGGAACTAAGGTCCGATATGCTACACAGTGTGACCAAAAAAGAGAGAGACTCTCCTAAGGACTACAATAAATTAAATGACAGAGCTAGAACTAGAACTCAGGATCTCAAGATCTCCTTCCATCTAGACTCCAAAACTTCTCTTGGAATGAAGACTCTAGTTCCCTTTATTTGGGAGCTGGGTTGGGGCCTCTCATTCCTGCCTTCCCCAGAGTTAACAGATCAGGTCTCCCATGGCCTGGCTCCTGCCAGAGGCTGAGTCTGGAGGAGGTGGGTCAGCCTGTAACACAGAAATCACCAGACTTTGCCTAGAGCCAGCCTCCCACTTCTGGTGCCTGTATCCTGCTGTGTGATCTTGAGGACATCACTGAATCTTTCTGGGCCTCAGTTGCCCACCTGAAAACATAAATGAGGACGGCGAGGGGATGGGTTGGGCAGTGCTGGGCTCATTTATCTCTAAGGAACCCCATGGTTTGAAAACCAAGGAGGCAGAACATGCGGAGGGGCTGGAAGGTCGAGGTCCTCAAAACACAGGTAGGGCAGGGCTTGCCTCAATGTGGATCCACTTGAACCGGGTCAGCTCAACCTTCTCAAAGTCTTTAGCAGACACATCTGGCAGGTTCCTGAGTCACAGGACAGAGAAGGTGCAAGGTGAGGTCAGCCAGAGCCAGGATCTCTAACTCGTTGCTAGGGCCCCTATGCCTGGCACTGCCTGCAGCATGGCAGGAAGCTGGATCTATAGCACACGCCTCTGAGGTTCAGCCCTGGAACAGACCCTGTTCCAGGCTAAACTTGAGACCACTCCTTACCCCACTGAGCTCCATCCAGACAGGGGACTGGAAGCAGTTTCCTAGAGTGCCCCTTCCTGTGTTTGAGGCTGTGATACTATCTAAAGGCAAATTCATCCACCGCATTTGTCCAGTAAGGGGCCAATCTACATGCTTTGGAGACCACAGCTCCCAAATGCTCTAACAGCACCAGGGACTACAATTCCCAGAATTCCTCTTGCCAGCAGCCCGCACAGCTCCCAGCATGCAGTGTCCCGGGAAACTACAAAGGGGACCGCCATTCTTCCCAGAGCTCAGGTCTGGTCCTACTCACTTCTGGCTGCCCCAGCAGTGTCAGCACCACTGTCCTGAGTTTGGCAGCTCCATGTTATGATCCTGAGATCAAGGTTGGTGCTTGAGGATGAATTTATTTTTAGCTGACTTAGGTGTGGAAACCTGGGAAGGGTCTGCGTTGATCTTCCTTAGTCAGAGACCTACACACAGCCAGTGTTCTCCCATCCCTGTTCTGCACTGAATCCTCCCTCGATTTAACTAGCTGCCTAACTGTGTCCCTTCCGAGGTGCTTCCCCATTGATAAATGGGGCTGACCCCTAGCCTACCAGGCCTGCTGCAGCTGGAGATCACGTGTGTGGATATGCCTGGACCGAGGCCAGGAGGCAACAGACAGTTCTCCTTGGAGCTTCTCTCCCTCCCTTCCTGTGAATACCCATATTGTGTCCCTGATCAAAGTTGCTATAGAGTGTTGCTTAATGGGCAGATGGCCAAGCGTTGCCCAATGGGAAGATTGCCTCTAGCGTGTATGCCTACCCACTCATTCGTTGGGACACAAAGAGCCCAGGGCCACTGGTTACAAATCTTGTCCTAGAATGACTGCCCCTCCCCCAGACCCAGTGGTTATGCTAGGCGGTAGGGTCAGCCGGAACCCCAGGGCAGTTGGGCTTGGGCCATCTCAGCCCTAAAAGAGTACCTGGCACACACACACTAGGTTCTCAGGAAACTAAACCTCTGAGATTTTTCAGGAGGGAATCTGGGAGAGATGTCTCTCCCTGGCAGCCTGGGACCCTAAAATGAACCCCCCTACCAGGTTAGCAAATCATCAGATGGCCCTTATCTGCTGACCCAATGTCCCTCTTTCCTCTTTCAGCAATGGCTGTGGATGTATGTGGCATTTGGTCTAGCCTCATTATGCTGGACCCTTGGGAGTGGCTCATCTTTTTTGAATACCCAAACCCCAGCTCCTGGTGCCATGCTGCAGGCTGGCAACCCTGGAAACTCCAGCGTGCCCTCTTCAGGGATCAAGATGGTTTGAATCACATCTCCCATCCCCCTGCCCTCAGAACGACTTACCCACCCCCACACCCAGGCTTCTGATTGGCTAATTATGGAGGAATCACATCACAAATTATATTTTGTATAGGTCTGCCTGCCCCTTCTTGGTGTTGACCAAGGCTAAGTCTCCAGGCAGAGCAAAGCTCACCCCTTCCCACCTCACTTGTCCCCTAATTGAAAACAATTCCAAAATCACTGAACAGTATGACATAGGGACAATTTCCGGTACAAAGAGGGAGGCCACAAAGGGCAGGCAACTGGGATGCCTGCGTGGCAAGTGAGGAGGCTGATTGGTGGGCTATGGCGGGCCAGGCCAGGGGGCCTTACGTGTCGTAGAGTACAATGGTACGGGAGCCATTGGAGTTGTTGACGATGCAACAAGAGCACGGGGTCTCCCCTCTGCTCTGCCAGGCCACCTGAGACACGTCCACGCCCCGCTGCCTGAAGTCAGCCGCCAGGAAGCTTGGTGGAGGAAGCCCGAGCCAAGGGAAGGGCAAGGAGACACAGATTAGAGACTCCAAGTGGCCCGGGCCTTCTAGACCTTCCAGTGGGGAGCGGTGCTTCCAGTGGGGAGCATACAGGCATCAGAGAGGAGGGTCCTGCTCTGGGGGCTGAGTGATAGTGGCGGCGGCAGCTGGCAGGGTGCAGACAGGTGTACAAACCTGTAGGCATGTAGGATGGTGCGGCTACCGCTGGCCTCGCTGATGATGACTGTAGAGATGGGGACGGAGCCCGTGGTCTGAAAGACCATGTAGCGGAGGTCCACAGAATAGCGGCGAAGGTCATCCAGGACAAAACTGCCAGGGCAGAGTAACCCGGGGAGGCGCAGTTCGGCGGGGGTTTGGGGATTAGAGGGTAGGTGGTGGGGCCACTGGGGACCCTGGGGTGCAAGCAGAGAGGCTAGGAAGGGACTGGGGTTTGTCACAGGCTTGGGGGGCGGGCAGGAGAGGTGGGAGAGCATGGTCAGAGCTCAGGATGGAAATCCTCATGGACATTCTTTTAGGTCCTGACTGACCCTGGCCTTCAGTCTGATTCAAGCAGGAAAGATTTCACTAGATGGGGTGGATTTGGGGACTGAGGATATGTACCCTATTTGAACCAAGAAGGTGAGGGCACTGTGGCCTGCACCGTTCAAGGCAAGGCAGTATTAATAATTACAAGGTGATACTTTTTTCCCCGGAATTCCAGTTGAGCTATTTCAAATCCTAAAAGATGATGCTGTGAAAGTGCTGCACTAAATATGCCAGGAAATCTGGATAACTCAGCAGTGGCCACAGGACTGGAAAAGGTCAGTTTTCATTCCAATCCCAAAGAAAGGCAATGCCAAAGAATGCTCAAACTACCGCACGATTGCATTCATCTCACACGCTAGCAAAGTAATGCTCAAAATTCTCCAAGCCAGGCTTCAACATTATGTGAACCGTGAACTTCTAGATGTTTAAGCTGAATTTAGAAAAGGCAGAGGAACCAGAGGTCAAATTGCCAACATCCACTGGATCATCGAAAAAGCAAGAGAGTTCCAGAAAAACATCTATTTCTGCTTTATTGACTACACCAAAGCCTTTGACTGTGTGGATCACAACAAACTGGAAAATTCTGAAAGAGATGGGAATACAAGACCACCTGACCTGCCTCCTGAGAAATCTGTATGCAGGTCAAGAAGCAACAGTTAGAACTGGACATGGAACAACAGACTGGTTCCAAATAGGAAAAGGAGTACATCAAGGCTGTATATTGTCACCGTGCAGATGACACCACCATTATGGCAGAAGTGAGGCTCTTTAGAGCCTCCTGATGAAAGTGAAAGAGGAAAAAAAAGGTGGGGGGGAGAAAAGAAAGTGAAAGAGGAAGAGAGTGAAAAAGTTGGCTTAAAACTCAACATTCAGAAAACTAACATCATAGTGTCCAGTCCCATCACTTCATGGCAAATAGACGGGAAACAATGGAAATAATGAGAGACTTTATTTTGGGGGGCTCCAAAATCACTGCAGATGGTGACTGCAGCCATGAGATTAAAAGACATTTGCACCTTGGAAGAAAAGCTATGACCAACCTAGACAGCATATTAAAAAGCAGAGACATTACTTTATCAACAAAGGACTGTCTAGTCAAAGCTATGGTTTTTCCAGTAGTCATGTATGGATGTGAGAGTTGGAGTATAAAGAAAGCTGAGCACCGAAGAATGGATGCTTTTGAACTGTGGTGTTGGAGAAGAGTCTTGAGAGTCCCTTGGACTGCAAGGAGATCCAACCAGCCCATCCTAAAGGAAATCAGTCCTGAATATTCACTGGAAGGACTGATGCTGAATCTAAAACTCCAATATTTCAGCCATGTGACGTGAAGAACCAACTCATTTGAAAAGACCTTGATGCTGGGAAAGATTGAAGGTGGGAGGAGAAGGGGACGACAGAGGATGAGATGGTTGGATGGCATCACCAACACAATGGACATGAATTTCAGTAGGCTCCGGGAGTTGGTGATGGACAGGGAGGCCTGGCATGCTTCAGTCCATGGGTCGCAAAGAGTCAGACACGACTGAGCAACTGAACTGAACTTTGTCTCCCGGTTCCCTCTGCTTGCCCATCCCCCCGTACTCCTCTTTTGGAAGTCCTTCCCGTCCTCATGTGATTGCTCTCATTCCACACCTGCCTTCAAGATGCACAGCCAGGAGGTGGTGCTGCCTTCGCGGGGGCCAGGGGGCCCGCTCACTGCCCTTACCTTCCACAGCATGGTGAGCCCTCCCAGTGCCTGAGGCCCCTCAGTATGGGTCCAGAACTCCTGCTCAGAATCCCCTCTGATCAGAATGAGTTGTGGGGGCCGTCCCTCGGGAAGACTGCACCAGCAGAACAAGGAGACCACCCCACCCCTCCCAGCTCTTTGGAAATGCAGAGTCCTGTCACCAGGAGCTGGCAACTACACCCAGTAGTGTAGCCACCATCCTGGCCTTTCTCCCTATGACTGGACCCCACTTTCAGCAACAGCAAAGCTGGACAATACAGATTGGTATAAAGGTACCACATCAGGGCCTCTTTCTTTGTGTTACACCTTAAGGATCCTTTAAACAGTAGCTTTCCCAGGTGGCTTAGATGGTAAAGAATCTGCCTGCAATGCAGGAGACCCGGGTTCGATCCCTGGGTGGGGAAGATCCCCTGGAGAAGGGCATGGCAACTTACTCCAGTATTCTTGCCTGGAGAATTCCATGGACAGAGGAGCCTGGGGGACTACCATCTGCGGGGTTGCAGAGTTGAACATGACTGAGTGACTAACACTTTCCCACTGCATGGATGGAAAATATGATTTGGTTTGCCAAATAACTTTTTGTGCCCACAGTGCCAGGCATATGGTAGGTGCTCACGCAGTGTTTGTTGAGCATGTGGGGAGAATTTGGAATGGCACACTTATCAGCATGACTACTACTCAAAGTCGGGCCCACCACCCAGAGCAAGAGGCCCGGTCTCGCTCTAGCTGGGAGGAAAGGCAGCTTCTGAAGAGGGTTGGCAAGTAAGCGGCTGTTGGCTCTGGGTCCCTCTGTCCCACCCCAGAGGGCAGGCTCTAGCCCCATTATTTGCTCCATGCCAGTTCCTAAGGAAGGGAACCTGGCAGCAACTTGGGGCTGGGCTCTAACAGTGTTCAAAGGGCTATACTTTTCAGGCCAACAAACTGGCAGCCTGCCCCTGTGCCCACAGTGGGCAAAGTGTGGGCCTCACCTCCTGATAAGTGCTTGCTGAGTCGGCAGTGCCAGGGGTCAAAGGGCTCTTGAGTCCCTGCAGCAGCCAACACAGAGCAAGTGCATGGGCCACTATGGGTGGCAGCCTTCTGGCCGATGGGAGCATGGGTCTGGGCCCAGTTTTAGCACGTGGCATTGGGGTGTCCTTGGGCAGGGAGCTCTCACTGCTTCAGTGAACAACAGGGACACAAACACTGGCCCTGCCCCCTCAGTTAAGGAAGAAACTGTGGGCCGGGACCTTGGGGCCACAGATGCAGGACATCCCGGAGGGAGGGTGGGTATAGCATGTCCCTAACTGCCTTCTGCCACAAGCACAGGCAGGACAAGGAACATGAGAAGGGCAAAGTCACATCCACCGCGGACAGTCTGTTGGAAGCAAGGAAGGAGAAGGTGGGAAGCTGAAGCAGGCTCCAGGGAGTGGCCAAGGAAACAGACTGTGAAAATGAAACCTTAACAAGAGCAACATTAATGACTGAGCAGCAGATAAGCCACACCAGGGAGAGTCTGGGATGCTGGTCCTCCACTTCCCGACTACCACCCCCCCACCCCGCACCACCACCCATTTCTGGAGGTCACAAACCATTTCTGAGAGACTGTCCACCCAGGGCCAATGCTTTCTTCTCCCCCCACCCTGAGGGCCGCCCTTCCCTGCTCCCACCACTCACTCGGCAACGTGGCCCGGGGCCAGCGAGCCCATGAAGGCGCAGGGGGCTCCAAGCAGAGAGAGGACGGTGCAGGAGTTGGATGCGTTGCCCCCACGCTGCCATCTCTGGGACAAGCACCTGCAAAACACAAGGAGGGTCCCTGCAGCTCCAGCAGACTGAGCCCTGGGTGGGGCTGCCAGAATGAAACAGCCAGGAGGTCCCCCTCAGAGAGCATCCAGGCCAGCCTTAGGCTCAGTGAAGGGAAGAGGCTCGGGTGAGGACCAGATCTGTTCCCCAGCCCAGGCTAAATTCAAGCTCACAGTGATTAATATCTGTCTCCCACTATTCTTATGACATCAGGAAAGCAGTCCCTCGGTATCATCACAGTTTGAGGGTTCCACTGCCTCTAGGTTACCTCCTCCTCTGTAACAGTGACCCAGTTCCCCACCTTCCCCCTCCTCCCATCAAGCCTCCTCCTTGACAGCTGCCTCTTCCCAAAGGTGGCAAATCTACTGCTGCTCCTGTCTTAGGAGAGCCCATTTCAGTAATAACTTAGACTAAAATGATTAAGACAAGAAGCAAACCTGGACACTATGATTATTTAAGAAGGTGGGGAGGAGGGGGGGTTGCATGGTAACTTTTACTTCTCAAAAGTTAAAAAAGACTGTTGAGTGAAGACAAGTGTTTCTCCATCTTTTTCTTTTTTTCAGCTTTATTGAGATGTAATTGACACATAACATTCTGTAAGTTTAAGATATATGTGTATACTGTGAAATGATTACTACAATAAGGTTAGTTAACACATCCATTCCAGCACATAGTTGCCTTTTATTTTCCTTTGTTTTTTTCCATCTTTACTGAAAATCTAACAAAAGGAAACTAAGTCAGGATACACCTGATGGGCTGTCATCATCAACAACAAAAATGATAACTCACGCATATACAGTCAAAGCACTGGAATGATTTTTCATTTGTGTTCCAATAATACTGTGAGGTAAACAGTGCAGGCTATTATTTCTATTCTTCCAGTTTCAAAAAGGATAACAATAATAACTGGTAGCTTATCATAAGGGGAACAAGCACCAAAGAACCACTAATTAAGAGAAATAAATGAAGTAGAATTTTTAGATTAAGGTCTATTTGTACACAAAACTTAACACAAGTTCCCTTTAGCCTTTGGAAAAGGGGGCCATGATCCCATGAGAAAGAAGGATACTAATCTGTAAAGGATCCAACATTTCTCAAGCTATGAGCTTTAGAGAAATTTTGCTGCTGTGAAGAGAGGAGAAGCCTGGAGGGACTGGATTTGCTCAGAGTCACACCAACAGTTAAGCACAGTGCTGATACCAGAACTCAGGTTTCCTGACCCCAAACCACTCCAAATACTTTGTATTTTTAACTGGGTCCCAGCCTGAAGAGGTTTCAGAGAAAGGGGCTATAACTTTACTCTGTGGAAACCCTTCAAAGTCACACGGATGCCCAGCTTTCTGTGCAGAAACGCTCTGCTGAGCATGAAGATGCTTTCTGGAAGGCCCTTTAGGCTTGGACTCTGAGAGGCCATGCCATTCCTCAGGGGTCTGGCCGAGTTCCAGGTGGCACCTCCTGAGAGTTCTCCGCTGCCCAGGGAGAGAGCCTGGGACAGGAGGGGCTGAGACGCTAGGAAGGCCTGGGTCCCCACTCAGGTCTGCCCATCTGGGAGGCACAATAGAGTCCAGGAGCTGGGCTGGATGGGATGGGTGCATGGGAGAGAGGCCCTGAAGATAAGCAAACTGCTCTGCAGAGGAGCGGAACCATGGGTCTGGGGAATGGGGAGGCACCCCCTGAAGGGCAGGGGGCATGGAGGACATGGGAAGGGTCTCTTCAGAGAGGCACCTCGCTTAGTGCCCACCTTCAGAACTGGCCCCCATCAGGGGGACTAGCAGGCTCTGGTCCCAGCCTCCTGACAAGCAAGCTTAAAGGGACTGGGACTCAGCTCTAGTGGAGCAGGCACTCTGGGTTCCCCCGAGGTCCCCCACAGTTCGTGGAGAATCTGTAGCCCTAGAATTCACCGTGCTCCTGAGAGTAAGCCTATCCCTCACTGTGTACCAAGTCCTGGGGCCGGCTTGACCTTGGTAGGTGGGTGAGGTCCATACAGCAGCACACCCTTGTGCCCAGGCCCCACTGTCCCTTCACCCTCTGCCAGGGGCTCTAACGTCTGGCAAACGAAGCAGCCCAAAGCAAAGGGTCACCTCCATGAGATGGGCAGCACCAAAGCAACAGGGAGCACCTGAGAGGGTAGAGGGCTGGAGACCTAGAATTAGGACACATGAGTTTTACTACTGCTCCGCCACTCCTTAACTATGTGACCTCTTACAAAAACTGTCTCATTTCTCCAAATACTTAGCTTCCTCATCTATAAAGAGAGAACGGGACTGATCCTCACATGCTTCCCATGGGCTGCTGTGAGGAAAGCATGTAATAACTCCTGTGATAGTGCTTTATGGACCCAAGGCCTGAAGAGCTCCCAGCGCTCTCCCCTCAGTGAGCCTCATGGTTACTGGCACTGTAGTGTCTTCCTGAGCTCAATCTTGAACTCACTTTTTGTCCAGTTCTTGGCTGAGACAACTGAGAGCCAAGAGGCAATTCTTCTCTGTATTCTGAGCACTAGACTACCCCAAGAGAAAGTCCCAGATTCCACTGCATTGGAGTGTCTTGGGATGACAGTGTAATGGTGCGGCTCTTATCAAGAGTAAATATAGGAACCAACAAATGACTCTTCAACTTCCACCAGACAACCATGAAGGGTGTTTTCCACTATGTTGTTCACCGAGTACTGTAAAAAGGACTTCTGGTAAACTCCTTTTGGAATTCAGCACAAGGAAAAAGTCTGTATGGCTCATGAACCAGCTAGACCATAACTCATAGCATCTCCAAATTTGCCTGCAGTGCCAGCAA
This sequence comes from Cervus elaphus, assembly GCF_910594005.1. NCBI lineage: Eukaryota > Metazoa > Chordata > Mammalia > Artiodactyla > Cervidae > Cervus > Cervus elaphus. The sequence continues at coordinate 33,381,597 of NC_057825.1, read as the reverse complement.
GCCCTGAGCTACAAAAAAGCTCAAAAACCATGGTTTTCAATGTTTTTGAACTGTCTAACTGCACATACTTCTTATTGTAAGCTACCTCAAAAACACTGTTTAAAAGAAACAGATGAGATCTATAAGTGGTAAATAAATTAGAAGTAAATGCTGGTGATAGGCACGTGCACAGGTCTCGTTAAAAAGGAAGGCACTGCTTTTGCACCTTCCTAGCTGTATGCCCTTCGGTGAAGTCACTGTGTCTCTCAGGGTCTCTACTTGCTTAGTCTACTTGGTAAAATGGGGATAATAGTGTCTGACAGGTCCCAGGATTGGAAATGCGAAGTGGAGAACACAATGCTATCCAAAGAGCTAATACTGGAGCTTAACACTAAAGGCCTCAATTCTTTCCCCAGGTCCCCGGCAGAGGGCATGAGGCACCGGCTCCCAAGGCGATTCACAGCCTCGCTGCGGGGCCCCGGCTTCGCATCCCTGCAGTCTTGGCCGCCTGGCACAACGCGGGGCTGCAGCGGCCCCTGGGGTCACCAAGGGGCCCGGGCGCCCCTACCTGCTGTCCGTGTCCTCCTCTGGGTATTTGTCCATCACATTGATGATGTCCAGCACCACTAGCCCCACGCACAGAATCTGTTTCTCTTCCATGAGGCTGCTCCCGGAGCTTTCTGCCCACCTGGCTGACGGGTTCCTCCCTGGTTCTGCCTCCTATCCGGGTGAATGGTGTCCCGGCTCCCAGAGTCTGGCTCCTCCTCCGCGTTCGGAGCTCCTCCTCCAGGGAGCCTCCGGCGGCGGCGAGGGGTGCCGTGGGATGCAGGGGACGGAGCGGGGCCCTTGCTCCCCAAGACCACCCACTCCAGCAGACCTGGGAGCACAGACCCCGAGGTCTCGGTACCCGGTCTCTCCTTGGCAATCTGCGTGGCCCAGGAGATGATACGTCTTACACTTCTTGCCCTCAGTTTCCTCACTTGTCAGACGAACTCTGAGCTGATGCAAAGCTCTCTAAAGCGTAACTAGGCAACCTCCTGAACGCCAAGAGAAAGTACAGCAGAAGAGCATCCCATGCCCCGCCCGCTCCCGCACCAGCTGATCTCTCTCCAGACCCCAGGCCCGCGGGGTTGAGTCGGGCCTCGCAGCTGCGGCCTGACCCGCAAGCATCCCCAGCCGCGACTCGCGCTATCCCGGCTGCCCCGCCCCGCCCCCGAGGTCGGGCCAATCCGAGGCCGAGGCCTCGCCTCTGCCGCGGAGCAGCCGGGGCACGCAAGGTGGGCCGCGAAGGTCACGTGACGGGAGACCCCGCCCAGTGGCGCCGAGGTCTCGGGTCCCGGCGCCCTCTGGCGGACTCGGGTGGAAAGGGCGCGACCAGGAGGAGGGCCTGGCTGGGGCTCTAAGCGGCGGACGCGCTTTGCTCTCGCGCGTCCAGAGCAGGTGCGAGCAGAGCTACTCCGGCCGGAGCTGAGGGCGAGAACCTGGTCGGGGGCTCCCTCACCCCGTCCCCTCTGTACTCCTGTCGACCCATGAACACATAGTAGAGCAGACGGCTTGTTTAGTTTAGTTTTTTTTTTTTTTTAGAAAAACCAAGTGTCTTTATTCCTGAATAGTTTAGTATGGCGGTGGGGGCCGGAGCCCCCTCGAGAGAGCCCTGGAGCCGAGGGACTCGGCCTGGAGGCCAGTTGGGGGAGCAGAGGGTGCCAGGATGGGCCCCTCCGCAGTCTGGGTCCTGCAGGGACGGCGATCAGGCCAACGGTCTGGACGAGGGGACCCCAGAGTCCCCGACCCGGTGCACTCCAATCATGGGGAGGACGCCGCTCGGCTCGGGGCGCCTCTGCTGCGGCTCCCCAGGGGTCGGCGCCGCGTCCCAGGCGAGACCCCGGGGATCCCGCCCTGGCTGGCTGTTTGGCCGCGTAGACACTTCGGGCGGGTGGGACCCGGTCCCCCCGGCTTCCCCACCCCGCCGTCTACGCCTGTTCGAGCTCCAGGTCTCCGTAGAGCAGGGCTCCGCTGAAAATGGTGAGCGGTTCCTCCGAGTGCGCCAGCTGCCCCATGACCAGGTCGATGCAGACCGTGTCCCCGACCTGCAGCGGCAGGATGAGGCTGAACACGCCTAGGGCGCCCGGGCTAGGCTGGCTCTCGGCCACCGGCTTATTCTCCAGGCCCTCGGGCTCGTAGCCACCAGAGTCTATGCGGGCCACGCCCAGGTTGGAGCGGGACAGCACGGCCTCCACCTTCTCGTGCCGGTGCCCCGTCAGCACTGCGCTCAGCAAGTAGCGCCCGGCCAGTGGTGCCGTGAACACGCCTGGGGACAAGAGTGACAGTGAAGAGGGGGACAGGTGGCAGGGGCTGGGAAGGAGTCCGGGAGCCCTTCCAGAACTGTACTACGGAGGGACCCTCTGGGTCTTTTCTACCAGGACCTGAGCTCCACAGACGGCAGGGAAGTCGGTGTTTTTGTTCATTTCCGCGTCCCCAGCACTTGAGGACAGTGCCTGGGCAATAGCAGGCCCCCAGAAAGAGCTGTGGAAGGATAGGCTCTTCCCCTCCCCACCCACCCCTCAATCCAAGTTGTGGTGAGAAGGAATAAATGAAGGCGAGAACAGGGTCTCCCCAAATCAGAGAATGAAAGGATCCAGCTTGTCTGAAAGGGCAAGAATGGGGATATGTCACCGCATAGCCTCCCCGATCCCCCCAGTGCCCAGCTGCCCACTTCCAGTCTTACCAGTCTCTGGATCGTAGTAGCCCCCATCATTGAGCAGGACTCTGTCGAAGGGCACTGTGCCTGGTTCAGACCGGGGCAAGCTCAGGGCAGCTGAAAAGGCTACCCGGGGCACGGAGGCTGCTGGTGCCCCCTCAGGTCCTGGGGTGGGGGGAGGGTGTCAGAGTGGATGCTCAGTGCAGCCCCCTTCTACTCCTCAGTCTCCAGCCCCCAGGGCTGCCTGAGGCCCTCTGTCCTCCAAATCCTGGTTCAGGTCCCCTCCCTCCAGCACTAAATGAGGGGAACTTACCCTGTTCACCTTGGGGACCTGTGGGGAGAGAAAAGGGAGCAGTGAGAACTAGGGCAGCTCTCGCGAGTCACTCAGCAAACACCTGCTTTCCCACTGTGCCAGGTGCTCTGCAGACCCCCAAAGCAGAAATGGGGGAGACAGATGGGATCTATTCTCTTTAACCTTGTAGGCTCAGCCACAGTCTTCAACACAGCAGGGAGGCCACCCACAGTCAACTGGCCAGCACACTGACTATCCTATCTCCTAGTTACTTTCCTAGTCAATGCCAGCCATGTAGGTGCCCCAGTTCCCTACCCTTTTCCCCCTTCTCTGTCAAGTTCAGAGTAGGAAGTCAAGCCCAGGGTTGCCCAGGGGAATGGCAGCCCTGGCTGTAGCAAGGATCTCAGCCCGCTCACCTGGTGGCCCCATGGGCCCCTTTTGTCCATCCTTGCCTGGAGGTCCTGGAGGCCCAGCAGGGCCAGGGGGTCCCTGCATCCCAGGAGGCCCTGGCGGCCCAGCCTCACCTGCTGGCCCTACGGTGACAAAACTAGGTTGAAGGAGAGCCATAAAAACGAGTTTCCAAAAGACAAGTAAGGTGGTAGATCCAGGGACAGGGTGATGGGGCCCCTTGCTGCCCACGCTGGGTACCTAGGTGGCAGAGCAGCACCCCACCTTCACCCACAGGCCTGTCTGAGCCATCAAGGAGGGTGGGGAGCTGGGACCTTGGGTCATCTCTTGTGCACAAGCCAAGCCCAGGGACAGCGGTGGGTATACGATTCATGCAGAGCAGAGCAAAGAGGAAGTAAACGAGGTTAAGGCTAGGCTGTTGTAGGGTCAGGGGAGGAGAAAGAGAAGACTTGCAAAAGGTCCTGCCCCCCAGCCCCTGCCCCAGTGCCTCCTCTTGCCCGCTCACCGGTGAGGTCCTTCAGGCTGAGCTGGTGAAGCTGGTCCTCCAGCAGCAGCAGGGAGCTATTAAGGGTACCCAGCCGCTTGCCTAGGCCGGCCTGCCCCTCCAGCAGCTTCTCCAGCAAGGCTGCCTGTGTCTGGCTGGTGCTGTTGGTTTCCCGTAGCCCAGCCCAGAGCCCAGCCACGTGTCTGGAAAGGCCTTCACGCAGGCCCTGCAGTCCCCCGGCCACCGTGTCCAGCCGCTCACAGACTCCCTCCAGGCGGCCCAGTCGCCCCTCCAGGCTGGGGCACTGGCCGGCCTGTGCCTGTCCCTCCTCCAGGCCTCGGAAGCGCTCCTCACTCTCTGTGGCATGCTCTGTGGCCTCCTGTTGCAGCCTATTGATCTCAGAGATGATTCGGTCCTTGGTGGCTCCCAGGTCAGCCAGATCAGCACCCTGGCCCTCCACGGTGGTCTGCAGCTCATGCAGTGAGTCATTGAGGGAGCTGAAGGTGAGAATGACCTCAGACAGCTCTCCTTGCAGGGCCTGGAGGGCTGAGCCTGAGCTGCCCCCGAACACACTGAAGCCATCCAGCGGCCCACGGCTGGGTCCCCCGACCCCAGGGCCGGCCCCAGGGCCCCGGGGAGGTAACAGTGGGCAGGAGCAGCGCTCCACACCATCCCGCAGGCGACCGAGTTCCTCTTGGACCCCTCCGCAGGCGCCACAACCCTCCTCCCCTCGGGCCTGCAGCAGCCCCTCCAGTTGGCCCAGCCGTGCCGCTGTGAGGTTCAGCTGTAGTGTGAACTCTGCAGCCGTCTCGCCCAGTGCATCGACACGACCGTGGAGCAGGCCCACTGCCCCTTGCAGTTGCTCCAGCGCGGTCTGCTGGGCCTCCCCAGCTGCTCCCAGCTTGTGCAGGTCTGAGCCCACCAGCCTCAGCTGTCCCTCACTGTCCAGCACCCTGCGCTCCAAGGCACTGAGGATCTCCCTGACCTGGGAGTCCTGCTCCCCGGGGGCCCCAGAGCAGAGCTGCCCACATGCCTGCACTGCCCCTGCCACCTGCTCTTCCAGCTGATTCAGCCGCCCCCCCAGCTCCCCGCTCACATTGGCCAGCTGCCCCTCCAGCTTCTCTAGTTTGCCCCGGGCAGCAGGCAGCCAGTGGCCCAGCCCCCCAGGACGCCCCGGCCAGCCCTCCTCCTGTTCCTCCGAGGGGCCCAAGGTAGAGTTGAATCGGTCCTCCAGGCGGGAGAGGCGGGATGCTAAGCTGGTGTAGCCTGGTGGGTGGCCGCCCTGCCCAGATGCTCCTCCCAGGTGGGTGCCTCGCCGCCCGCTCAGCACTGTCACCGAGCCAGCCACAACATCCAGCCTCCGCTCCAGCTCGGCCAGTCGCCGGCCCAGCTCTGGAGGGCAGCATTCCTGAGGGGCCCAGCGGCCCAGGGCCTGCCCCGCGAGGTGCCGCTGCCGCTCTTCCACGGAGGCCAGTAGCTTCTCCAGTGCGCGCAGCCGCTCCCTGTCTTGCTGCTGCTGCCGTCGAAAGCCATCCAGCCCCGCCAGGCACACTGAGCACGACTCCTGCAGCCGCTGCTCCAGCTCCCGCAGCAGCTCCTCGCTGTGGCCGGGAGGGGCCGGGGTCGGGACCGGAGCCCTGCCGCTGCCTCCGCCGCTGTGGTGGTTATTCAGATGGCCTAGCTCCTGGTCGTGGGTGGAGACGCGGTTGTCCAGGAGTTGCAGCTGCTGCTGGATCTCATTGAGGGTTTCGTGCACACCCGGGCGGGCCGCTGCATCTGCCGGCTGCTGCCTCCCATTAAAGGCCGTCTCCACAGCCCTCTGGACATCTTCGGTCAGGCGCCCACTCAGTCCCTGCAGGACACCCCGAAGGCCCTGCAGCTCCTTTGTCAGGCTCTGCACCTGCTCTTCCAGCTGCTGGACCTTCTCGGACTCCCCAGGACCTGGTAGAAAAGGGGAGGGATAAGGCTGAGGGGCTGGACCACAGAGTTCAGTGCCTACCTCCTAGGGACCTTCTCCCCCCAGCTCCAGCGAGAGGGCAGAGGTCCCAGCTGATTTGGCCATTCCTTAGCTGGGTGACCTGGGCAAGAAAAGATGGAAAGAAAGAAAAAGCAAAACAAAACCCCAAAAAAGAAAAGATGGAAAGAAACTCCATTCACTGAATGCCTCTAAGTCAAATATGCACCATGGCCCCTTCCCCTTTATAACAACTGCATTGCACAAATATCATTGTGTGTTTTAGTCACTCAGTCATGTCCAATTCTTTGAGACCCCATGGACTGTAGCTCGCCAGGCTACTCTGTGCATGGAATTCTCCAGGCAAGAATACTGGAGTGGATTGCCATTTCCTCCTCCAGGGAATCTTCCCAAAGCAGGAATCAAAACCAGGTCTCCCTCATTGCAGGCAGATTCTTTACCATCTGAGCCACCAGGGAAGCCCATTAGCTCTTCCCATTTGATAGACTGGGAGATAGAGGACCAGAGAGGTTAATTAACTGGGCCATGAATTACAAGTTTAATATGGTTCCATCATCCAGAATGCCTCCTAACTTTATGGAAACTGTTTCTGCAGCTGAAAAAAAGGAACTGACAATACATCGCTTCCGCAGGGTGAGTGAAATGTGAATGTGGGAGGCCCCTCTCCACACCACCACAGGGACAAACACAACTCCAAAGCAAGCTGCAGGGGATCTGGCTGGGTGTTGGAAGAGTCAGTCAGCAGTTCCTGTTTCCATAATCACAGCACGGCTATCTCCCTGGCAGGCAACACAGCACATCCGCAGTGCTGGGCAACGGGGACTGCTGCATTCTGGGACCTGCAGTCTCTAGAGGCCACTGGGGCGCCTGGGACCTGTAGTCAGCTGCAGTGCATGCTAGGACTTGTAGTCCCAGTGTCTATCCCCTTGGACCAAACTTCTCCAAGGAATTCCCCCTTCCTCCCACAGCTGTTCCCAACTAGGAAGTATCTTGGCCACACGTGGGCGTGTGCGAGCACATTCTCTTTCTCTGCCTTCCTTTTCTCTGGGTCTCACTCAATCTCTCTTCTCTCACACACTCACACACACATACACACACCGACACACACAGACATTCTCTCTCTCTCTTGCTCTCAAGTGTGGAAAGGAACCTCAGGGATCTCATTAACTATCTTCTGTTCTCCGTACTACCCCCCACCCCCAAGCCCCCAGCCCTGTCCTGGAGCAGGGGTCTCCCCATAGCAGCCTGGCCCCATGCTTTCCCCCAGCATTGTCTCCATTCCTCTCCCCAGCAACTCCCATACTCACCTTCCCCTCCCAGTCCACTCAGGTGGCTGCCTGCACTGGAGCCGGAGAGGTTGGGGCGGGCGGGCTGGGGCCGGGGCCGCGGTGTGGTGGGTACGGGGCCCAGCGCCGGAGCAGGGCCCTCTGCACAGTCATCACCCCCGTACCCCTGGCAGCACCTCCATTCCATATCTGTCACCGTTTTGTAGGCCACACGGTAGCGAGGACGGAGGAAGCTGCGGTACCTGGGAGAGGCAGAGGGAGGCCCCTTACTCCTCTTGTACTGTCAGTGATCCTGGCCCCTGTCCTCAGAGATGGGCCGCTGTTAGTGGGCTAGGTCTGTCCCTCAGGCTGGGTCCCCCTTACTGACCAGCATGTGGCCTTGCTCAGTTGACAGTTGTCAGCCGGTTGGCCAAAGGCCAAATCCCTATTCTTCCTCCCCTTGTCTGCTGGAGCTTTGAACTCCTCTCCTTGAATGTGGCCAGGCCCAGAAGACGCATTCCCAAGGCTGGCAGGGTGGTCCAAGTGAGTTTGCCCTCGGTATCCCACCAGCCAAAGAGTTGCCTCAGCATCTCCTCAAATGGCTCTCAACGAAGCCCCTGATCCTGCCCCTGGCTACCTGCTTTGTACAGATCCCCCAGGTTGGCGGCCCGAGCCCAGCCCCCACCAAGTACCCATCCTCACATGATGCTGCGGGAACACTGGGGCTGGCCCCAGCCACAGGGCTGGTAGTCGGGCTTGATGAAGGTCTCCACTCCATCCTCAAGGACACAGCTCACTGTCCGGGTCACCACATAGGCACACCAGTTCCTGCAGGCACAACCCCACCTGGGTCCCAGCGCCAGAAACACACATCCCGTGGGGAGGCCTAGGGGCTACCAGAGGGGCTAAGGGAGGGTCACAAGATGAAGGGCCTCTGGGGACCAGGGGGAGCCAGGGCTTTGGCAGGGACAGCTCCCCCCACCCCCACCCCCCACACCTTCCCTGTAGTAGGAGGCGATAAAGACTTTTCAAGATGGGAACAGGAGGCCCAGAAGGCAAAACCACAACTACGGGATGTTGATCCTCATGGCTGGGGTGCCTGGGGAGCGTCTGAATTCACGCATTCATTCATGTCCCTTTCTGTCTCAACCCCCAGCTTGGTGTAGCCTGCGTGAGCTGGCTGGCCGGGTTCCCTGGTGATCCCCTGGCTTCTCCTCACCCCTCAGGGGAGTGGTCGGAGCAGGCAGGGGTCCAGCTCAGGGTTAAGGAGAGAATAAGCCATTGATGTGCCCTGCCCGCCCTAGGCCTCTAAGTTCTACACTCTTGGCCCCCCCTCTGTACCCCCCCCAAAAACCAGCCTCCACTCCATGTCCGCTGGAGAAAGGAAAGGAGCAGAGAAGTGGTGTGGGAAGCGTGGGTTACTGCATGGGGCTGAGGGAGCCCTAGCATGGGATGAGGGGTCTGCTGAGACTCCCAGGCTGGTGTGGGCTGGCAGTGACAGGAAGGCCTGGCCCGTGGCTCTCAGGATAGTTTCCCTGGGCACCTAACGTGGAAGTGATTCCCCCTGAGGTTAGATGGGGGTGGGGGGGTACCTATCTACTCCAGGGGGCCCTGAAGGAAGGCGGGCACGCGAAGAGCCACCTGGTGGATGGCTTTCCTCTTCCCCCTTCCTTTGCCTTAGTGTGGACGGCCCAGAAGAATGTATCCGGGGCCAGGGGCCAGGACACCCACCCTCCCACCTACCTCCAGCCTTGGGCTGAGACCCAGACTCCTACCTGTGGCGGCTGGCAGGTCGGGGGGCACTCTGGGCCTGGGTGCCCCCAGAGCTGAGGGCCCCGCCACTCCCAGTGTAGAGGCTGTAGCCGCGAGGAGGATAGCTGGCTGCCCCCACAGCGGTGGTCAGCAGGCAGCAGAGGTAGCAGCTCCAGAGGGTTCCGGGGGCCATGGTGGGGGCGCTCCGTGGTGGCCCTCAGAGGCACATCCTGGCCTGACCACTGGCGCCTCTGCCTGGAGTGAGGGTGGGGGGGATGCCGCTGCTCTGAGGGACAGCAGGTCCTGTCCCCAGCTTCCTGCCGGCAGCCCCCAGCCACACGCCTCCTCCTTGGCTGCCTGGCCTGACCCCTCTCCCCCTTCTCTTTCCTCCTCAGGCTCCTGTCTGTCCCTCCTTCGATTCCTTCCGCTCTCCTCCACTTCTGAGGGGAGTTTGTTCTCTGTGCCCCCCCTCACACCCCGGCCTCCTGCGCCTGGTCCCTGGCCCTCTCAGATGCCGCCTCCTGGGCCTCCACCCCCTCGCTCCATCTGGCCCTCCTCTGGTCTCTGCTGTCGGTTTTCCCCAGTGACCAGATCCTGGGGGTGACAGGGCTTTGCCCCTGTGGCTGCTCAGAGGCGCAAGAGTGGCTGTGGGGCGGGCCCTGGCCTCCCGCCTCTCTCTCTCTCCCTCACTCCCCTCCCTTCCCCCCCTGTCTGGCTGGCGGTCCAGCCTCCCCCTTCCTCCCCCCACCTCTCCAACCATCGTGCGCCACATCTGCTTCTTGTTAACTCCGGGAAAGAGAGAGAGAAAAAAAAAAGGAAAAACAGAGAAATGTGGAGTTGCCGCCGGGCTTGGGGCCAGCCTCTCAGACAGGCCACATGGAGCACAGCCGGGGCCAGAGCTGGGGAGGAGGCCCAGGGCTGGTCGTTTAGACGGGGAACGGGAGCTGGAGCCACAGCTCTCCCCCGGGGCCAGGGCAGGGCCCCCCTGGGAGAGGAGACCTAGGAGAGGTGGAGAGGAGAGCCGTAAAAGGGAGAATGAACTTGCAGGGGCTCAACAGAACCGCCACTCACCGTCTAGTCCAGCTGCCTCCTTTTATAGATGTGACAATTGAGGCCCAGAGTGGGAAAGTAACTTGTCCAAGGTAACACAGCAAGTCAAGAGCATGGCTCAGATTAGAATCTAAATAGTACCCAGGTCAGTGGCTTGGGAGGAAAGAGGAGAGGAGCAAAAGCTACTGGACCATGGAGCAAAAGGAGAAGGACTCCACTGAGGTCAGCAGGAAATTCAGAGAAGCCAGAGGAAGAAAGGAGTCTGGCAATGGAGAGCAGCTTCTATCAGGAATGGAGAGGACATGGGCAAGAGGAGAAAGACTTCATACTCCAAAGGCCAAGTGATCATAGGTGTCAGGCTTGTCTTGGTGAAAGCCATGAGTGGGGGAGGGGAGGCAGGGAGATGAGTTGGGCCCTATCTGTTTGGCCTGAAGGAAGTCACTCCCTACCCTGGAGCCAAGTCTGATAGCCTCTGAGGCAGGCAAGGAAGTTGACTCAACCACCAGCCTGTCCGGCAGGCTCCTCGTGAGATGTCCGAATCTGTCAGCTGGCCCCCCTCACCATCTGGCCCTCAGCATTGGGTTCTGACCAGGTCTCCCTGCATGGTGGGCCACTTGGGAGACAGAGGCAGAAGTATTAAACTGAAAGCAGGCCAGAGTGTGGGGTGTGGGTGCTGACGAGGTGCCCAGGGAGCAAAGGCCCACGAAGGACTCAGTAAGGAGCAGCTGGTCCTGTTGGGGGACAGGACACAAGAGAGAACGAACACAGGCTGGACGGACAGAAGGCCAGGGGGCCAGAGAGGTGGGTGCTGACGAGGTGCCCAGGGAGCAAAGGCCCACGAAGGACTCAGTAAGGAGCAGCTGGTCCTGTTGGGGGACAGGACACAAGAGAGAACGAACACAGGCTGGACGGACAGAAGGCCAGGGGGCCAGAGAGATGGATGCTGTGCTCCAGTTAAGAGGAGGAGAAGGACAGCTGACTGCTGCGGGGAGTCAGAGAAGAGCTGTTGGAAGAAAGAGAACCTGATCCGTGTTGGAGGGAAAAGTGAACCACAGAGACAAGGGGAGGGGAGAGATCTCAGGTTGGCAAAAGCGGTCTGTCTCAGTTTCCTCATCTGTAACATGGGAATAATAGTACTCCCCTCCTTCCTAGGTTTGTGAGGATTCAGTTAATCCATGTAAAGCATCTGGAATAGTGCCTGACATGTGGTAAATGCTACATAAGTGTTAGCTCTTCTCTGGTCAAAAAGTCGATTGTGGAAAAAAATCAGAGAGAGGCTCAGAAGACTGGTTAAGAGTTTGGGTTACAAGTTTTTAGTATGAGGGCGAATACACACACAGAAAGAAGATATTCTTAGCAAGAGCAATGGACTGGGTGTTAGAGCACAAGAATGCTGGTTCCGGCTTCTCCTCTAAGTAGTGTTATCACTTTGAACAAATCCCCTGACTCCACTGGGGGTCTGCTGTCTGTCATCTCAGGTCTGTTCCAAATTCTACGTTGCAAAGTGATGCCAGCCTGGGATAGCAGGTTGTGGCTGCTTGGTGAGTGCCTGGGGAATGAGGGACCAGATGAAGGGAGAAGATTCCAGGGTTTGAGCCAGGATGGGAAAGTTGAGAAGAGGAGCTGGTTTGAAGGGAGGAAAGATGATCTTAGTTTGGGCATTCCAAGTTTAAGAGGAGAGTAACCAGGCTATGAACTTCCCAGTGGTCATGTATGGTTGTGAGAGCTGGACTGTAATGAAGGCAGAACACTTTGGTGTTCTTTGGAATTGATGCCTTTAAACTGTGGTGCTGAAGACTCCTGAAAGTACCTTGGATAGCAAGGAGATCAAACCAGTCAAACCAGTCAATCTTAAGGGAGATCAACCCTGAATAGTTAATGGAAGGACTGATGCTGAAGCTGAAGCTCTAGTATTTTGGTCATCTGATGTGAACAGACAACTCATTGGAAAAGTCCCTGATGCTGGGAAAGATCAAGGGCAGAAGGAGAGGAGGGCTTCAGAGGATGAGATGGCTGGACAGCATCACTGATGCAATGAACATGAACTTGAGCAAATTCCGGGAGTGAGGGACAGGGAGGCCTGGCATGCTGCAGTCCACAGGGTCGCAAAGAATCAGACATGACTGGGCAACTGAACAACAACAACACATCTTGATGGAAATAAACATCCAAAGGAGATGGTTAGCAAAGTGGGTCTTGATTCTGAGAATCATTTGCAGGGCAATAGTTGGAAACTATGAGAATGGGTAGGGCTTCCCAGGTGGTGCTGATGGTAAAGAACCCATCTGCCAATGCAAGAGACATAAGAGACATGGTTCGATCCCTGGGTGGGGAAGATCCCCTAGAGGAGGGCATGGCAACCCTCCAATATTCTTGCCTGGAGAATGTCATGGACAGAGGAGCCTGGTGCGTTACAGTCCAAGAAGCTGCAAAAAGTTGGACACGACTGACGCGACTTAGCACACACATGAGAATGGGTGCCACCATGTCAATGTGACTCTGAATGATGCACCCCTGGGGTCCTATGGCCCAGAATACGATCCTGATGACTGGCAGAAATGTTGCCAAAAAGACATGATGGTGAAAGCAAACACTGGAGCCATTGGAAATGGAAATCTGTGGCTGTTCCTTAGAGGTGAGGGGCCCAAACCTAGGGAGACTTGAAGGCAATGATCTCTCGGAAGGTCCTGATTTCAAAGTCACTTTCACTGGAAGGCTGCGGCTTTGTCCCTGGTCTCCACATAAGTTCTAGGCCCTGGCTCTGGCCCTGGTAGGAAGCCAGCTTGCTTCCCCTTCAGCAGCCTCTGGCAACCTGAAGTCATCCCAGCCATCTTGTTACTACCCAGTTGTCACCCATGCCTTTGCCTGACCCCTCAAGTTAAAAAATCTGTTGTATCTTAAGTGTGTCAAGTTAAAAATGCTGGCTTTGAGATATAATGGCAGTAGGTTGCATTTTGTTTAGTCCTGTAATTAGGAGCCAAAATCTAGGGACTGACATGAATGTTTATGAGATCGCAAAGAAATCAGTGGCTCTGGGTTCACTGCCGGGGGGGCAGGGGGACAATTCCTGGGTTCACTGGGGAGGCCTGAGGGGTTGGACAAGCCGGCTGCACCGGAGACTAAGTTTTCAGGGAAGGCAGTGGCAGCAGTGGTGGTATTGATAGGCAGCCATAAATTTCCAGAGACTGGCAAGAGAATTCTTGAGACCAAAAAAGGCTAAGCGTCCCTGGGGCAGTAGGACAAGGTCTATTTTATAACCACTCCAAGATAGGAAATTGCCAAACGTCTAGTGCCAATGGGAAATCTTGGCTACAGCAGGGGACTAACTCATTCAGTCAACCATCACTGACAGCGGTGAGCTCCTACATCGGGGCCAGGACAAACAGGGGCATGGGCAGTAAGGAGCGTTTTATGGCTACCCGCCCTCTGTCCGAAGGCTGAATGGTGGGAGGAAAAAAGGGGGAATAATATGAACTGGGCCTTGGGTCATACAAATCCAGAGGGGAATTCCAGCTTGTGGGGACTCTTAGGCAAAGGTCCACTCCGGCACAATTACACACATTTACCTTTTCCTTCCAACCCTTCCCACAGGTGTCATATTTAGGAGCCAACCTCCCTGGACTCAGAACCCAGTCCTCTTTTCCAGGTCTTGTTGCTTTTTCACTCCTGAGCCTAATCCTGACCATGACTTCTTGAAAGTGTCACATTAATCACAGAGACCTAGCTCCACATTTCCCCACTCTTTGTCCCCCCCCATCCTCTCTCTCCCCTAACTCCCCCCAGGATAAGGCTTCACCTGACTCAGTTCCCTCATGCTTTTTCACCCAAGATTTTTTCAAGATTTGTTAGTTCCTAGCTTAGTCCTGGGCTTCCCAGGTGGTGCTAGTGGTAGAGAACCCGCCTATGCAGGAGACATAAGAGATGTGGGTTTGATCCCTTGGTAGGGAAGATCTCCTGGAGGAGGGCATGGCAACCCACTCCAGTATTCTTGCCTGGAGAATCCCATGGACAGAGGAGCCTGGCGGGCTACTGTCCATAGCCTCTCAAAGTGTTGGACATGACTAAAGTGACTTAGCACACATGCATAGCTTAGTCCTAGAGACCATTCTTATTTTATTTATGTATTTTTGGCTGCATTGGATCTTTGTTGCTACATTCGGGCTTTCTCTAGTTGCGGTAGGCAAAGGTTACTCTTTGTTGTGGTGTGAAGGTTTCTCGTTGTGGTGGCTTCTTACGGTTACGGAGCACGGGTTCTAGGTGTGTGGGCTTCAGTAGTTGCAGCACACAAGCTCAGTAACTGCGGCACGCAGGCTTAGTTGCCCTGCAGCACGTGAAATCTTACCAGACCAGGGATTGAACCCATGTCCCCTACACTGGCAGGCAGATTCTTAACCACTGGACCACCAGAGAAGTCCCTGGAGACCATTTTTAACTTGGTTAAAAAGTTCGTCCAGGCACTAAGCCAACTGACCCATTCAAAGCTGATTAAGACTCGCTGAACTAGGCACAGGAAGTTCTGGGAGGTGAAGGACATTTCTGGATGATTCTAAAAAACAAATCCTATTCCGCTTGTCCCTGACCCTAGGCCAATCTATTGAGTCTGCTATCTGACAGGGAGTATGGAACGGAGGAGCAGGAATTAGGGGACACTGTCTTTAGCCATTTGTAGAAATTTGGTCAAATCAATTACCTTCTGGGCTCCAGTTTCCTGCCTCATAAAATGACCTTGAAGGCCCCCTTCAGCTCTGAGAGTCTAGTTTACTTTGCACCCGGGTCAGCTGGTTTTTTAGGACAGCCTTGAGAAGCTGAAGCACTTCCAAGGTCTTCCCTCATGTTCTTTACAGTCTAGAAAGTGTACTTTCTAGGATCTAGTTCTGTTTCAACAGTAGATCTAAATGTTTGGCTGCACTTGGATCTGCTTTAAATTTCCAGGAGATGCAAAGCATAATGTGTGTAATCCCTTAAGACCCAGACCCTCATTCTCCCAGAGCAGAGATGGGAACAGACTGCTCACTGAGGGACACGTGAGGGAGTGAGTACACGGCTGGGGTTTCACTTTGTTATGTGCAGGGAACATGGGCTTGGGATTCTAAATAGGAAACTTCTGGGAAATACTGGGTGGGGGCTGGGTGATGAGGTAGGGGAGGCAGGGGAAATACAGACCGCTAAAGGCAGAGATGGAGTTTAGGAGTCACTGGGCTGGAGCATGGAAGACAAACTGCTGATGGTCCCAAGTCAGGGAAGCCCATTCCCGGCTAGTGAGTGCACCCTTAGCTCGTTGTGCACACAGGGAGCAAGTCAGCCCCCTCACCCAGCTGTTCCAGCCCCATAGCAGCTCCTGTAGTTTTCTTTGGCTCAGAGAACCAGAGGCGTCCCCTGAGCCCTGGCCCCCCTCTACCGCAAAGCAACTGGCTTCCATTACCCCTGACAGCTCCAGAGCAACAGCCCAGCCCCCGGCCCCAGCCTGGCTTAGTGCCGTTCCCTTTTATGGTGAAGCTGAGGGAAAGCAAGAAGTGAGGGGGAGTAGGTTTGGGCTGGGCAGAGGGTTGTAAAGCCCCGGGCTGCCTCTCCCCTCACGAGAGACCCTCGGACATCTACCCACTGTCATCTTTTTCTCTCCTGGGAGGCCCACTCTGCTTACCACCCACACGACCCCTTTTGCCGCTCCCAGCCCTTCCTCCTTTCCCCCCTCCCTGACATCCGGGGGGTGATTTCCCACTTGGCCCAAGTCCCACGGTTTGGGTTTTGATTCCAGGAGGGTCCGCCCTATTTCCGACGCCCACCTCTTGGGGTGGGATGGAGGGAGGGAGTCCCACTAAGGGAGGCACCGGTCAGATCACAGGCAGGATCGTTCTATTTGGCGCATGTGGGGCAGAAAGGCTGGCGCGCCAAGGAGAGGGACCCGGCCGCCCCTCTCCAGTCCCCATTCTACACCGCCTCTCATCCCTCTCTCCGCCGCCCGGGACAGGGAGGCGACCCTGAGGGCAGGGCGCAAAGGAAGCACCTGGCCGGGCCGGGAAGCGAAGGATGGGCTGCAGCGCGGGGGCCCGGGACAGGAGAGTGGGGGGGCACCGTCTAGGCTCAGGCCGAGCTCCTCGCCCGGCCCCGCCGCCGCACCCTCACTCTAGCCCACTCCTTAGCTCCAGCGAGGTTGCCCTAGGGCCACTAACCGCGTTCGGGGAAGCGCCAGCTGCAGTCAGCTGCCCCGCGCGGCGTCCGGAGCGCGCGTCGGCCCCGCGACCCACACGGCAGCCCCTCCCTCTTCGGCCCGACCCAAGACCCCGCCCCTCGCGAGCGCGCCGCGGGAGCAGGCGAGACGCTGAGGCTAGAGAGCCCTTACCGGCAGAGCCTCACAACCGGAAATGCCTTGTTTGGAGCCGAATTGGCGCTGCAAACTTCCGGTTCAGGTTTCCTACCTCAAGATAGACCCCAGACCGCGTCGGAACCGAGCCCAGCTGATCAGGTAAGAGGTACGCAGGCGCGATCCCCGACCCATAGGCGGTGACTGGACCAGGGGGGGCAAGGACGGGTCCTGGTTTGGGCGAGGAGTGCGCTGGTCCGCGGCTCAGGCGCTCCTCTTCTCCTCAGCATGATCACGGACGTGCAGCTCGCCATCTTCGCCAACATGCTGGGCGTGTCGCTCTTCCTGCTTGTCGTTCTCTATCACTACGTGGCCGTCAACAATCCCAAGAAGCAGGAATGAGAGTGGTGCTTTCTCTGCCCCAGGTAACGGTCCGTGGCTGTAGCGCGTAGCCCCTGGAGAGTGAGCGGGAAGGCCGCGCCAGGGCCTGCAGGGTTCGAGACTTCAAACCGGAACGTGTTGGGCCAAGCATGATACAGTCCAGAACTGGGCCCCTTTATCCACACACAAAGTAGCGAGTGCCCTACCCCCTTCCCCCTTAAACTGCTCCCTGCTAGAACGGGGTGGGTA
Organism: Cervus elaphus; assembly: GCF_910594005.1. Lineage (NCBI taxonomy): Eukaryota > Metazoa > Chordata > Mammalia > Artiodactyla > Cervidae > Cervus > Cervus elaphus. Next base: position 33,364,763 of record NC_057825.1, on the reverse strand, counting down.
CTATCAACTCAGTCCCCATCTTCATGTGGTTCCCAATTTCCAAATTGATAGTATGGGTGCAAGGAGGTACTGACACCCTAAGGAATAAAGGTAATGACGATGCCATCCAAGTATGAGGATCTGGGCTCTTCACTTAAAATAGTCCTTACTTTTCCAAGATTGTTAGGTCTTTATTTAGGCATAATTTTTTTGTGAGGGGTTGTAGAAATAGAGAATTCTGTTTCAGGGGAACAGGGCGCTTATGTTGGGGGTGGCTACTATAGACCTAAGTCATAGATAAGAGTGGGATGGGGGGAGGTTGTATGAAGGGCTTGTAAACCAACCTGTAACAGTGGGTGAGAACTGTAAGGGCGGGAACAGGCTGGATGGGAGTTGATTCTAAAGGATAGCCCCAGAGGAAAGCTGCAGCATTTTCCTTACCTCAGGTCTTTCCCCCTCTTTTCTAGGGTTCCAGGACATAGTCTGAGGCAAGATGGAGGGTGTGAGGGGCCTTCACACTTCACTTCATCCCTTCTACCCATCACAACATACAAAGCAACTACACCTGGATTTTTCCAAACAACTTTTATTTCCTCAAAGTCTTCCTTAACCCTATGGAACAAGAAGCTGCCACTGAATAGGGCCCAGTATAGGGGCTACTTTGTTTTCTACTCCCTCCCCCCAATATAAAAAAATATATATATTTTTTGTGGTCCCAAAATCTTGTGCTGTGGAGGGAGGGAAGGGGTGGCAGGTCCCTGCTTTGTCCTGTCTCAAGGTAATGCTTTGCAATGTCTCAGAACAGTGTGGTGGGTGTTCTAAGAAGTTACAGAGTTGTCACATGGAATCAGCAGCTGAAAAAGGGGACTAGCACATTTGTCACTGTGTTCCCCACTGTGGAGTCATACCCTGGGCTTGAAGGTCAAGTCATCAGACCCGGGGAGAAACAGTGAATGGGGGAGATTTAGGGACAAAACAAACCTCGGTTTGGCCCAAGGGCCCCCCACTATAACAAATCCGAGACTGGGAGTCAGACAGACTACAGGAAATAGGAGAAAAGGCAGGGGCGGAGCGGGGCCGTGGGGGCCCGGCCTGAGGCAGCCTGCAACAGAGAAAAGAGAGGAATCAGGGTTGAAAACTCTGCCCTTCTTCTGGTCTTTTAGCCAGGGGCTGGGACATGAGACAGACAAGATGGGCGAGGCTAGGTAGGTTGAGCACTGCACAGTGGTCTGATAGGAGTGCCTGAGGCCCTGACTGGAAATTGTTCTCTTGTCTGCTGGAGTGAAGACTGAGAGCATGATGGAAAAAAAGTCAGCGACTGGATTCTTATTGGAGGTACATTTAGTCTTTAGGGGGTCAAAGGGAGAAGGGGAGGAAGAAAATGGTCCTGAATGGCAGAAATGGGAATAAGAGGTGGAATGAGGGGCTGGACACTGGTGCTCACCGTGGTGTGCAGCGGGGTCCCAGCTCCGGCTCACTGCTCTCCTTGGTCTGGGGGATAGGGGATGTGGGGCCCGAAGAGCCTCTCATCCCTCTGCGAGTCGGTGGTGAGCCCTGGGCCAACCTGGGCCTAGCCTGTGTGGACAGGGGGAGGCTAAGAGGCTGGATTCTTCCATGGACGTTTTTGCTTCTAGGTTTCCTTCTAGTTTCCACATGTAAGAGTGTAGTATAGGGGTCAGCATGGGTACTAGGACCTTGAATTCTTGGGCACTATGCCTAGCTGAGAGGGTCAGGCAAGATAATAGCTAAAAAACTCTGGTTCAGTCTATGATTATACAGTCCAAGCTTTACTTAACTAGGGGAGGCCAAAGGACCCAGCATTTAACTTTTCATGGCTATACCACAGCCGAGATCTGGAGGAGTAGAAAAGCACGATGTGGGAAGATGTTGGAGTATTAGTAGGTCTACTTCAGAGCCTTCATTGCCTCAGCCCCTGCCAGAGCAGCTTAAGCTTCACCCATCCAGGCAGCTTCTGCCTATACCCAACTTCAGTCAGCCTAGTATGGGGATCTGGACTGAATCGGAGTGGGTGGCACAGCTGGTCCTAGGAGCAGCAACCAGATGTGTTACCTGGGGAATCCGGGACCCCTCCTGGCGGGAAGTCTCCTCGGGCAGGTCTGGGCAGAAAGAGAGGAGAAGCTAAGGGCAGGGGCAGGCAAAGCCAAAGCTAGCAGGCTGAGGTGAGGGTATATCTGACAGGGATGCTGGGATTGGAAGCAAGCAAGAGACCTGGCTCAAGGGGACGGGGGGCACTCGACAGACAGGCATTCAGGCATCAGAGCAGCTCCCTGTTATGGCTGTGGGGCAAGGATGTAAAGCAGTGCTGGGCATTTTCCCTCCCGCTCCCCAGGTGAACAGCGCCTTGCTGGGCTCTGCCAAGAGTTGTTAGCTGGGGGCTGGGGAAGACCCCAAAATGTTACCTGCAGTCGGGTCCTAATACAGGGGATCCGAGGTCCAGCCCCCAGCAGACCTTTCCCAATCACCATGACGGCCTCTGTCTTGTCTCCTGAAGACAGGAATGAGCAGCTGCTCCCTAGGGAACAAAGGAAACTTGGGATCAGGACGGGGCCATGGAGAAGAGGTAACTTTCTTTCCATCTGGGCTTCTCAATACTGGTACTGTTGACATTTTGGACAGGATTATTCTTTGTTGTGGGGGGCTGCCTTGTGTATTTCAGGATGTTTAGCAGCATCTCTGGCCTCGACTCAGCAGATGGCATTTCTTCTCCTGCCTCCTCCTTACTGTAACAACCAGAAATTTCTCCAGACATTGGCAAATGTCCACTGTTGTGCAAAACTGCCCCTCGTTCAGAAGCACCGCATACTCTAGTCTGGTCCAAGGGGTGGAATGGCAACTTGGAGCTTGACTTAGAACCCACTCAAGCTGAACTGCTTTGAATTTGTTAGTGTTATCCCAGTTGTGTGTGTAAGCATTTAAGGATCAAGCAGCACCAAGACTGGTGGATTCAGGACTACCCACCGAAGAGAGTTAACAGGTTGGGAGTAGCAGGCTCTAGGGGAGGCAGAAGATGTCAGACTGGAGCCTTAGAAATCATTCCCATCCAGTCTGTTACATGGCTGGGTCTAGAACTTAAAAGGAAAGCAGATGGTCTAGGCTCTCTATGTGAATGACACGATCCCATAACATGTGTGGTGATGACGGGTGAAAAGGCCTATACTGTTTTCATTCTTCAGTTTTGTCTAATGTTGCCCAGCTCCTGGAGTCAGGGAGTATGAATAAAAGCAGGTAGGAAAAGTCCTCAGGGTCCTCAACTGTAAAAATAAGATTAAATAAGATAATGTGCTTAGAGCAGTGCCTGCCACATAGTAAATGGTCAGTAAGTGGTAACTTGTTTTATTATACATTCATAAAATTCCAGCTTCCTATACAAGGGCATTAATGTTAGTTTAGGGATTTAGGATAATCCAGGAGGATAACTGATGGCCCTGGTCTGGAGTGGCCTGCATAACATGAAGTCAAGAAGGAGGTGCAAGTCACATGGCAGCAGAGCTGGAGGGGTTTCTTCAAGCCTAGTCAGGACTCTGGCCTACACCCTGGGAGGTAGGGAAGGAAGGAGGTTGACCAACCCAGATTTCAGTGGCAGTGAGTACAGACCTGATATGCTGAGTGAGTTGGGCAGTAGGCAGGAGCCCATGTGTGAAGAGGCTAGGTTAGAACTAGCAGGAGTTGGGGATGGGGCCAGGCTGCTTGAAGTAGGGCGATGGGTCATTGGCTGCTGCCGCCGTCTCCTGTCCTGGCTTCGGGGCTCTGAGTGGAAGGGACACAAGCAGATAAAAAGGCAAATAAGTGAGGTATTGTCACTCCACTGCCCCACTGGCTTTCCCTTGTCAGCAGATGCCTGTTTTCCAGCTTGTTATCACACCAGCATCCCTCTTCTGAAGTAAATCTAAGATGGGTAGAAAGACCTAATAACTTACTCCAGCTTTCCTTGTTCATCCAGCCCTCATCCCACTTCACCTCTGTAGCTAACTAGCTTACTCACACCAGTTCATTCTTAAGTTACTGAGCTTGGCTTTTTCTCTTCCCTCTAAATGCCCCTCTTCAACTACTTGTCCTGCCCCTAAATGCCAGTATCCCTCACCATTCTATCCTTCTCTCCTGCTCTATGTGGTCAAAACTCCTAAGTCTCCCTCTCGCCCTTTTTTCCTGAGCTGCAGTTCTAACTGTCTACTGGTTGTTTCTACCTAGCAGTGTCTCATGACCCAAACAGTGTCTCATGACCCTTTGCTTCCTTTCCTTCTCCCTATCTTGGTGAAAAATCTGCTAGAAATTTTTGTTTCATCTTTCGACTCCTTCACATTTAGATTTGTTTTTAACCCAAACCTGGACAGTTCTCCCACTGCCTTGAGTTCCCCCTTTATTCACCTTTGCCATTACCAGTGTCCAGATACAATCTTTATCTCTCATCCAGGCTTTTAAAAAAATATTCTCCACTGGCCTCCCAAGCTTGAGTCTATTCCCTTTTATAATCCATCCTTCACACAGGTGCCAGAAATTATTATTCTAAAATACAGACCTGATCAAAAATCATTTTGGCTCAGACAAAGGGGAGATGCTAAAGGTCTTTTACAGGATAAAGTCCAAATGTTTGAACATGGCATTCAAAGCCCCACCTACTGTCGGTCCAGTCCACACACCCTCAGTAGGATGCTGACTTGATCCTCTGCTATAGCTTCTGTGGCTACTGGCTCTGCTGTTCCTCTGCAATGCCTGTTTCTTCTTCCAGTGAACTCTGAACATCTTATATGTCCTATCTCAAATGTCACCTCTATGAAAGCCTGACCATTAACAGTAAAATTAATTGTTCTCTTTTCTTCAGTTGTTTTTTGTTCCCTCGGCAAGTAACTGTTTATGGTTTCTGTCTCCTTAACTAAATGTTAGTATATGTAAAGTACTTAGAACAGTGCCTGGCACATATGTTAGCTAATATTCTAATTGAAACTTTGAGTTTCTTGCGGGTAGGGACCTGATCTTTTTCAACACTATATCTCAGGGCCTGTAAAGTACTGCCTGGAAAAACAAAGACCTTAAAGATTTTGTTTGCCTGGAGAGCAGACACCCACTGTAGACCATGAGCTGACTCAGCAGTCCCTGTCTAAGGGCATACGGTTATACTCCTACGGGGCAACTCTCTTGGTCCCTTCTTTGTGGCTAGAGCCTCACTGCTACAGATTCTGAAAGGCGGGGTCCCAGTTGGGTGGATGGTGATGAGAAGCGGCAGGGAGGTGTTCAGGCATGGCAGGTCCGTCCTCATCATAGGGGGACAGCAGGTTCCAAGTGTTCTCAACCAAATGAGCCATTAACTTCTGTGGAGCGGAATTTGATGCTGGTTACAGGATGCCAGCTGACTTCTGACAAAGCAACATGTGTTACATGTAAAAAGCCTCATCTAAAAAGTAGGAAGTAGGTAACAGGAGTATTATCTTGTTTAACTACACTAGCAGTGACAAGGGTACTTCTGGAACGTTTCCAAACCAAATTTTAAAAAACTGATACTTGTATGAAAAAGGATGAGAAAAAAGGGAGAGATCTCAGAAGGAAGCTACTCTAGCTTTGAGGAGATTGCTGAGATGCTGGGTACTAATTAGAGTATAAGACCATAGACAGGAGTCAAAAATAACCAGACCTTAGGGGGCTAGTAAGAGTTGGCACAGTGATGCCAACAAAACAACCAAAGCCGGAGACTCATGGCCACAGTCAAATAACTTGGAACATTATCCACCACCAGAGACTCAGAGATACTGCAGAGCCTAGACCTTGCTTGTGGCTTCAGTCAAAACAGGGATGTCAAGATGCTGTCAAGTGACCGTACACTCGAATCACTTCAAGTAATGAACTTTATGACAGAGGGAGAAACAGCAGGAGATAGATGATCTGAGAAATATCTATACACAGAAGGATGCTGGAACCATGTTAGGGGATGAAATTTCACCCTACCCCAAGAAAGGATAAAAGAGTGCAGGCAAGAGAGTGAAGGCCTCTGGGACATTTGTAGGTTCCAATAAGGAACCAAGTGACACTCAAGAAGATACAAAGCAAAATGGGCAAATGATATAAAAAATGCCAAGTGAAATGTAGGGATCAAGGGAGAGATATTAAGAATACATCTCTGGAATCCTGCCACTAAAGAGAGTTTCAGGATAGGAGACAAGTTTGCTTTAGGAGAGGCTTGATCTGAAAAATGGGAGGCATTTAAAGGTAGCACGTCATCACTTAAAAGCCTGTCTTAAGATGTGGCGGGGCCTGCCTGTAAATTTGGCAGCGTAAGCACACAGCCCAGCTTCTCGTGTTTTGACTTCTGGGCCCTGGGGTCATCCAGGCTTATCCAGTCTCATTGTGACAAGAATTAAAGGGAGGAGCTCCAACTCTTCTTGGTTCTAAACTAGAAACGGCAGCTTAAGGCTGAGCGCAAGTGGTGATGGGACCAGCTGTGCATCTGTGACCAGTTCCGAGAGGGTGCAGCGTGGTCATCAGCCCCAAGGTTCCATCTGGGTCAGTCCTGGGCAGAGGCCCAAGACGCAGAACTAGACTGCCCTCACCATTGTGTGAGTCTGAATGGATATTCTGAGGGCTCACAATTCTGGAGCAGTTGTGTACCCTGTGCTTAGGTCCAGCATCATCCCCACTTTCCCCAGACATCTTTAGAACTGTCCCTCCAAGGAGCACTCAGGTCTCACTGGATCCCTAGGATGATCACAGACCTGATTTATGTCCTTTGAGGGGTGGATAGGCAGACAAGCCTCCATTCACCTCCCAGCTTCTTGCCTTTTATTTGTTCAACAAATATTTGGAAATCATTTAATAAGTGCCAAGCGTGTTGCTAGGTGATAAGGGAATGAACAGATGTGTTAGGAAATGTTTCCTGCCATCAGATAAGTTTTAGTCTAAGGGCATACGGCTATTTAACATGAAACTTTTGTTTTCATGGGAAAAGGTAAAAGTGGTGATGGAGCTGGAGGCTTCCTATGTCCTTTGACTCACTTCTCAAAGGAACCTCTACTCATCATCGGCCTTGAGGTGCTCCACCAAAAGCTGCCAGCCCGATGAGACAAGGCAGCATGGAGACCAGGAAAGAGTTCTGGTAATCTCAGCTTTAAGTGCCAGAGCTGGGATGGATTAGAGTGGCCATGGTAGGCTGATGGTTGAAGGCTCCCTGCTTTACTCTCAAGTCCCTGCCTGGTCTTTACAGCAGTAGCCTGCTGTGTAGGCTGGAAGGGGAGTGCCTTGGGTGCAGTTTAGGGAGGTCCAGGTCCTTGCCTGATCCTGAGAGCAAGTGCCTCCTTCAGTCATGTGTCCTGGGCACCTCGCTGGTGTCTCTCCACCCCCAGCCCCCCAGCCTTGTTTTCATGAATGCATAGCAAACAGGAGGAGTAGTTGTTTACTCTCCACCCTCTACACAGCAGGTCCTCCTCTGAACTGTCTGCATCCGCTTTCACACCACTTAACTGCCCACTTTAACAATGGCATTACCTATTCCCCAGTGATTCTGGCACTATAGCCAGGGGAATGCTAGGAGGCAAGGCCTACTCAGGCTCTTCAGCCTCCTGCCCCTGCAACATTTCTATTCACCCCAAGTTGGCTACTTTTTGGCTTCTAAAATGTCATCCCCCAGCCTCTGAGGACAGACCCAGCCAGACTAGTTAGTTCTCTCAGGCCCTGCCTTGAGCTGCTAACTAGGATACCTAAATCTTATCTGAAGTTTTTTGGATAGCCCAACCTCATGTTCTGTTCTAGCTAATAAAGGACTGCCATTAACTAACCTACAGTTACATGGGATATCATTTTTTATGCATTAGTGGGAATTTTCCTAAAAATAAGTTCGTAAGTTAAAAAAAAAACAACCTTCAGCAATCCTAGTTTGGGGATTTGGAAGGTGTATTTACAGATGCTTTTTAGTTAGATCTCAGAGAGATGAAGGTCATGGTTTTCTTATCTTGGAAGACAAAGGATGCCTAGATGTGGTGAGGGGCCAGGAGCCAGGTGTGTGGAACCAGGAGATGTCACAAAGCTACAGCACAGGACAAAATGAAGAAGTTTTCCCAAGGTGAGTTGAAGATGCCAAGTCCAGTACCACAGTATGCATCAGAGGTCCCTATCCCAAGCCAAGGCCAGTCTCCCATCCTGGAGTCTTATCAGAGACTTTGAGATGGAAGTGGCAAAACTGGAGCACCAGCAAATGCTCAGAACACAGGAGTCAAGATCCCTGGGTCTGCTCTTTAAGCACCTTACAGTATTCCTGTTTGACATTATTAGGAACCTTCCTGACCTCTTGAATTCAGAGATAGTTTCTTGTTCTTACAAATATTTATGCAAGTCCACAGGGTGTCCTGATTCTCAGACCAGCTCTCTTTCTGCTTCTAAGCTCATTTACCTGGGGGAATATAGCTTCTTACTTGGTTTCACCTGCACCTGTACGTGGAGGACTCATATACAACTTTGATGTTACCTTTCTGCAGTTTGGCCCTTTTTCTGCCTGTGATCAGTTGTGTCTGACTCTTTGCAACCCCATGGAATTCTGCAGGCTATAATACTGGAGTGGGTAGCCATTCCCTTCTCCAGGGGGATCTTCCAAACCCAGGGATCGAACCCAGGTCTCCCGCATTGCGGGCAGATTCTTTACCAGCTGAGCCACTAGGGAAGCCCTTTTCTGCCTGTAGGCCATCTCCATATAGCTAGCTCATGATTTCCAAGCATGTCTAAAACAGATAAACTCAGCTTCTTCAGACAATGTCTTAATGTGATCATGACATACTGCTTTAGCTTGTAACCATGAAGCTCTCTGTCTTTCTCTTCCACCACCACTGAATCCCTCCACTTGTTTCTATTATATACCTTCATAGACCCTGGTACAGGCACTCGTCATCTCATGTATAAACTACTGCAAAGACCCCATCTCCCATCCCTGCCTGATTTCTATATAAACAGTTCACAGACAGCTCGCTTAAGCAGATCTTTTGTTCCCATCATAAGAAACACAGTCACTGCCATATGTCTTGTTAACCCATAATGTCTTCTGTTTTCAAGACATTTCGGCTTCTTCCTCCCACCTTTCTTCCTGATTTCCATAGGGAAGGGTTTGCTCTTCGAATCAGCTAGTGTGCCTGCTTGTCATCCTCTCTACACATAGCGCTGGTCCTGGCTATCACTCTCATTTCTGGAGTGTTCTTGTTAAACCATAAACCACACCCATTCCTCAAAACCACTTCTCAACTGATCATCCTTTGGGCGATGACTCTTGTGTTTATCCACAACAGTGGCCCCCGAGTTCCCCGCTTACAGTGCGCTTTTCTGCTGTGTTTACAGCCCTGTGTCCCTTAGGAAGTTTCCAGTCAGTCCACCAGGAGTTACTTTGTACTGACTGTGCCTATTTTCTATTAGTTATTTGGGGGAAGTAACAAAGAAACAGAATACATGTTTCTCACTCAAGGAGCTTAATACAGCACTCTACATTGGGGTGGGGGAGTGGGTGGAGCAGGGAAGATGTTAATAAAATATTGACTAAAAACTGCCCAGAATCCTTCAGTGACGACCTAGAAAAGGCTCTTTACTGTTTCCTTTTGTAGTCAGGGAAGATTTATGGTGCTCATATTCCTATGTGTTAAGAGAAAAAGAAATTAAAAGAAGAAAAAATATCCAGATTTAAGATAGGAAACTCAAGTATGCCAGAACGCAAAAGACAAGTTTGAATAACTGCCACTTAATAGCTGTGCAACCTTGGGCCGGTTAACCTTCAGCACCCTTAGCTTCCTCATCAGAAAAATGGAAATACCACCTATCTTCAGGGTCCTTGTAAGGATTAAATGAAATAAATATGCGGTACTATTTTGTTCACTGTTTAATGCTATTAAATATAATGCATTATTACTGCTTTAATACTCAAAAACAGTGTACAAGTGTCCTTTCTCGATGAAGACAGACTCTCTGAGTGGGGCTTGGAACCTAAGCAGAGGTAATTATGGGGTCTGCCAGGGACAACATCTTATTGGTCAAAGCTGGTGAGGACCACCTCTCTCTCTCCTGTGGCCGCTCTAATTAGCAGTCATTTCCACAGCCACTGACGCCAGGGCAAGTTTCTGCTCTGCACCAAAAGCTTTGTTGCAAGCTGAGCAGCTGGGAAGTGTTGACAAGGACAAGTGCAGCTTGAAGACCAGCAAAGCTGAGTTCTAGTGTATAAACCTCTATACTCTGGCCAGACTGCCGCAGCCCAGAAGCCACGTACAATGTTGATTTCTGATCTAGTGTTATTTCCAGGAATACCACTGCAATAGTCGCTCTACTCCAGTCCAGGTCACTCCCAAGGAACAGCTTTGAAGTCCTTTTCTCTTCTTTTTCCCTAAAGGCCCACCTGTTTCTGGTCAAGTAGGATCTTATTGGCCAAACCTAGGGGCACAGTTGAGGGACTGTGGCTACCGCTGGAAGGGGCTGGACTGTGAGCCTAGTATAGAACCTGTCTGTAGTTGTTCCATGTTTCTTTGGAAAAGCGAGCATCCTTCTAACACTTTCTGAACAGGCCCTGAAGCCAAGAACAAGTTCAGCTGTAGAGACCCTGGGTAGGATTCACCATCTCTGCATGGTGCTGAGACTGACTGTGAGGAAACCTCCTTATCCTTCCTGCTCCCAAGACTGACCGACCCTGTCCTTGACGTGGAGGCTCCGTGTCTCAGCATGACCCTGCTCTAGCCAGTGAGTCTTCCTTGGGCACTTCCTGCCTCCCAGCAGTTGCTGAAACCGAAGACCCCGGACTCCCGCCTCTGCCACACATGTACCGTCTGGAGCTCATGCCGCAGGGAACACCAAGGTCGCAGAAGAGGCTACAGATTCTGCTACAAACTAATTTTATTGATTCACCCCTTGGTCCCAGGCTGAGTGTGCATCTTCAAGCTCTCACTTCCCCCAGCAATGCCCCAAACAACCGAACACCTGTTGCAGGGGCTCCCAGACTAGCTTACCTCTGACGGGGCCCAGCACCCGGTGGCTGACCTTTTGGGTGCTAGAGCCCAGGCCTGGCAGCCCCGCAGGCCGGCTGCCATGAAAAGGAAAGCTGGGGGAGTTCTTCATCTGTGGAGAATTTTGTTGGCTGCTGCTGCTACCACCAGCACTTGTGCCAGTACTAAAACTTCGTGCGCGGCTCAAGGTGTTTTCAGAGCAGGAAACAGGCAGTCCGCTGCAAGAAGCAGACACCAGTTAATCCTGGGCCAGGAGGCTGTCTTGCACTGTCCTCCCTGGTCTGATGCCCAGTACAGCGTCACCTCTGGGGTGAAAAGGCTCAGGGACTCATTCCGAGGTGGCAGGGAGGAATCTGTGTCCACACGGATTAGGAATCTAACCTGGGGCATCTCAGGCTGCCTGGGGGCCCTTGTTCACACGTGCACGCTCCTGCTGAGAATATACTAAGAGCCATGTGGGCTGGCCCTGGGCAGCTTTAACTCCCAGTGAGGTCCCTGTTGTCACCCTGCTGCTTCCCTGGCCCCTCAGACATTCACAACCATGGGAAGGTGAGACCCACCCCTGGGGACCCCCACCCTAGTTCTACTCGATTTTGTGCAGGGCTCTGGAGCGGGGAATCCCCTAAACCTGCTTTTCCAACATCTTGGAAGTATGTAGTGCTCCATAAATGGGAAGAGGATCCCATTCTCCGACAAAGGCACTAACCTTCCTAATCTGAATTCACCCTGGAAACATTCACCATGTGGTTCTTTTGGAAGTTGGGAATCACACAAATTCCTTGGAACCCTTTGCTCTAGAGCCCTGTTCCGGTGCCCCAGCCTCTCCCCCCCACCGCTCGTCTTACTTGTTACTCCTGGGTGGAGTTCGAGAGCCTCTCCTCTTGCTGACGCCCACGCTCACAGCGGTGCTCAGGCCTCGGCTGCTGCGCACGTGTTTCAGCATCCAGGCCCGGAGGTTTGTGAGGCTGCTGTGCTCCGACAGCACAATCCGGGGCCACGGGTTGCACTCCGCCATGTCCAGAGCTGCAATGGCCATGGCTCGTCCCACCTGTGGGGAGTCCGGTTTGGCTCAGTGTCTTGGTCTTCCAACCCAGGAAGCTGTTTCCATTCACGGGTGCTGTGTTGGCTTGGGGTGCACAGCCCAATGGAAGGGACGGAGAGGCTGGCCTCACATCTGCTCAACGACTCTGTCAACTGTGGCGCTCAGGCTCTTTACTGCACAGTGGATTTAGGGCTGTCCCCTAGACTGCTGGCCGTCTGGGGCCCTCGTCCATTATGAGCAGGGGCAGGTGGGCTTTCGGGATGGCCCCAGGCAGGAGTTCTACCAGCAGGAGAAGGCACTGGGATCTCTTCTATAACCCACAGTTCTTTCTGTTCATGTGCCCCAGGACACCAGGATCATCAGGACCTCTGTAGAGGGGGTGCTTTGAACTCAGTAGGGAATTAATCCAATAGAAGGGGGAAGATAAGCTCACAGGCAAAGAATGTGACTCAGCTGTGCTAGGAGAGTCTCTATGGCAGGGCTGGGGGTCAGAGTAGTGCCCATTCATCCCCTCGATACCTTTACAGTCAGAGGCCTGGTGCCTATTAACTGAGGAAAACCACCACCATGGTTGAGAGGTGAGACGGCGACAATGGTAAGCCTTGCCTCAGAGGACCTGAGAGTCAGGTGGCAGAGGTGAAGGCCTTTCCAGACTTTGAGGTTCCCCTTTCCCCACTCATCCCCTGCATTCGTACCTGCTCAAACAGTTCCACAGTGTATCTGGAGGGGAAGGCCGGCGGGGGAGGGGGGCTGGCACGCCCATTGTCATGGCAGGCGGCAGGGATGCTGTTTACTGAGCGTCCAGTGTTGTAGTTGCATTCAAGTGTGTAGCTAAGACACGGAGACCTTTATCAGACAGAATCTGGACAGAACCATGGGGGACAGACTAGGTGGTCTACGAGATAATCAGCTGGGGTAGAATGTGCACAAATAGAAAGGGCTGATCCCTAGCAACTAGCAACTGACCCTGGCACTTTATCACAGAAGAAAGGTCCCCCAAAAGGTACTGTCCCAGACTTAAAGACAACACCACAAACTGTGAATCTGTCCTTTGGGAAGACTTCATCCATCCCCTGCCCCTCATACACCCTACACTGGGTTATTGTTTTCTTTGGGCAGCTATTTCGTCCACTGTATCTCAGTTTCCACCCAACCTGTGGATTATCCCTGAGGCTTTGTAGATTGCAACCCGGCCGCTTCCCTCTTTAGACTGGCCATCTCTGCGGTCTCGGGCATACATGTTCTTCTCTGAGAAATTGCAGCCCTGGAAGTCAAAGTGGGCTGAGTTCAAGGAGATGAGCTTTGGATACAGCATATTTTCCACCTGTTTGGGTGAGGAAAAAGGCAACTCAGAAGGAGAGACAGAGAGAAAGAAAGGATGGGGCAAGGAAGAGATGCCTAGTGTGGGGTCATGTGCCTTCACACAGTAGACAGACACCTTCAGAACCATCAGCAGTAGTCAGCATTGCTTACATCCTCACTGAATGTTGGACAATATTTCTAGGTGTTGGGAAACTATGATTCTACCTCTTTTTAAGCCCTTCTCTCTGATAATATAAAATTCTCCTTCTCCCCTGGTGTTCCAAACTCTAGAAAACCTATGATGCTAGTAGCTTGATCTTCTTTCAGAGGTCATGATGTAACACAATGAGGTGCTGACCCTTCTTGGCCCCTGGAGCTCGCTCAGAATAAGCTGCCTCTTGCTAGCCCCAGGCCTTCCTGCCAGAAGGCCCTCTTCCCTCCGTTCATAGCCTGACCTTCATCTCCTGACTTGCAACACTCCCCACACTCACATGACGTTCTGCAGATTCCCACCTGGGTGTTCTCGTCACTAAAGCTGTTTCCATACATGAAGCAGCCCCTTTTGGAAGCATGTCCATGCAGGTCCACGTAGTAAGCAACACCGCTCTCTCTGGGGGGGATGGCATCGGGGGCCAGCTGCTCCACCTCAGCTGACTCCTGTGGCATAATCCACATGCTGTTGGGCTTCTGCTCGTCTGCCTCAGTCTGTGTCCATGCCTCAGGTTTATCCCCACTGGACGAGCGCCCAAGATGAGCTCTGTTTTGGAGACTGTCGGCTTTCTCAGGGTCAGAGAGGGGAGCATCAGGAGGGAGATGGGAACTGTGCTGGTGCTCAGAGGGACTCTGGGAGTTCAAACGGGAGTGCACGTGGTGGTAGAGAAGCACAGCTTTAGCCCCATAGATGGCCGGGTGTAGGACTGCATCAGGCTTTAGGTACTGACGGTTCAGATTCACTCCACGTGAGTCTGTGCTGTAGGGAGACAAGGACCAAAGCAGGGGCTTGAGGGCTGGTCCAGCGAAGGAGACACATGGCAGATGGAAAGGAAACTGATTTATGAAATGAGAGGCTGAAGCTGCAACAGGAAAGACAGAACTGACGTTGGCCCTCTCCCTGGTCAGCTGTTATCCCTCCTACAGAAATCTAAAAGATAGCTCCCTCTACCCAGATGGATCTATGGGTATGCTGGCTTTACTCCCCTACAAAGTGCCACTGGATGGGATCATATTTGTTCTCGGCTCACCGGATGATCACAGGGACTTGCCTGTGTTAGGGTGCAAGAGGACTGGGAACACAGACACTAGATACGAGGCTAACAGCTGCCACTGAGATGCAGGTTATGAGGGGACGGGACAATCCATGTGGCCGGGCATGCTTCTTACCGGTAGTGACCCCGGACGACCCCATCGGGGTTCAACATGGGAATCAGCTTAAAGACAAACAGGCGACGTAGGGTTTGGGCCCGGGGGTCGTCAGGTCGAAGAATGAAGTCCAGAAAACCGTTGAAGACAAAGCTAGATGGAGTCTCCCCAGGGTGTACCCTACTGCTTAAGAAGAATATCTGAGGTGAAGAGGAAAGCAGTTATTAGGTCATTTGCTCTACATTCCAGGGTAACCATGTGGGGATGGCGGTGGGACGAGGTGGAAACAGCCATTGGATTTCCAGCTGGTTGAGTATGCAACTGGAGTAGGAGCTGTCACACCTGCCTAAGAACACAGGCTGAGGTCGTGTCCACAGGGACAAGGGATAATATGAGCTCAACCTACCAGCGGTGCCCGGGGCTGGGCCAAGGCCAGGGTACTACCTTTATGCTATTTCTACTCACTCTCTTGCCTGTGAAACGGAATGGTCGGGGGGTGCTGGCATCAGGAAATAGCTGCTCTAGACGGGGCTCTCGATCTTCTCGAAGCCCATGGCAGGAACTGATCGTCAGTAGATCTACACGAAGTCCATCCAGAGAATAGCAGAGGGTCTCCCGGTGGTAATAGATGGTATCCAGAGGGCTGGAGGTGTAAAAGTCATTAAGCCAGAAGTCCCTGAAGTCCTACCAACCAGTGGGCATGGTCACCAGCCCAGGATTTGTAGGATCTGGTCCTTCACTCTAACCTTTGGGGCTTTCTAGTCCCTCACAGTGTTAAATGAGCCTGAGGATTTGGGTCAGGTCTACACTGTCAGAATGCAGGGAACAGGACAGGAGGAAGTTAAGGTTTTATTCCCCAGTTTATGGTGCCCTAAGATAGACTACTTTGCATAGACACAGAGAGGTGGCCTCTCTTGGGGCAGGAAAAAACAAATGTGTGCTGAGCAGTGGCAGTGCTGGCTAAATTCTGGGTGACTGATGGGAGCTGGGATATTAAGAGACTTGAAGTAGGCAGGTGATGAGTGGATGGTGGGATGTCAAGATCACACAGAAACATTTGTCAGGGGTACCCGAAGTCCCACATGCTGTACAGAGGAAAGGACAGATGAGGGTTGGGGTCAGGGCTCTGAGGGCAAGTTCCAGGAGTAGCAGAGGTGCTCTGCGGTCCAGGACTATGTGACAGGAATAAGAATGGGGTTGGCACCTGCTATGGGTAGGGTTGTTCTCCAGAAAGCGCTGGTCTAGCTGGTTTAGCAAATCCTGGCAGTCACTGTAGGAGAACGGGTAGCAGAAGGCGAAGAAGGTGGTGGCTCCACGGCCTTCCACGAAACGGTGAACGAAGGATAACACAAACTGCGTCTCTGTCATCTGAGGAGCAGCGGAGGAAGAGGGAGGGGCAACACACCACTGGTGTCAGAACTAAGAGCCTACTGGTTGACCACCAGGAGCTGACCTCACACCCTCGTCGCTTTTACCAACACCCCTCCCTCTGCGATACCCCGTGACAACCAGCTCCTTCTGGGCTTCCCGAGGCAGGGGCTTATCTCAGACTCCAGCTGGCACCAGAGGAACCCAAGTCTGTCTTTCCTCCTCATGGAAAATTTACCTCAAAGGTAGGCCGGTCTCGAATGCGTTCCCAGCGTGGCCGAGTGGGCAGTGTACGCACAAAGGGAGCCATGCCCTGGGAATACAGCTTGCTTTGCTTGTTCATGTTCATGATGTTGATCTTGATGAGTTTCCCTGGAGTTCCTCCTCGGACGCTGAAGTAGAACCATGACCTGAGGGCCAGAGTAGGAGAGACACATCATTCTACACAGGAGGGTTGGAGAGGGGCTTGGGGGGGGGGGGGGCGGCGGGGACTGGAGCAAGCCAAACCAGGAAAGGGCTACTGGGTAGAGAATGAGGAGGGGGATGGGGTGGGAGAGGAAGGATGGTGTGCTGGCATGAACTCTCAAAGGGCTAACAGGAGTAGGGACGTGGGGCCCGCCTCTCTTCCTTCTCCCACCCTCCATTACTTTCTTCTTACCTGTTCCCATTCTCAAATTCTGTTTCAGCACAGTCCGGTCGGGTCCACACATTGAATTCATAGTCAGGGGAAGAGGCAATGCTGCTGGTGGAGGCTGAGGGCCCACCTGCTACTCCTTCCCCATCATTAGACACAGATTCCACCTTCTCCACATGGGCTAGGTTCCCTGAATCAAAGCGAGAACTGAACAGCAATCCCCCACAGCGCAGCTCCATGGTGGGGCTGGGAAAGCATCCTCCTGCACCACTCAGGCCCTGAGAGCTTGGAAAAACATGGGGTAGGGAGGAGAGGGAAGGAAAATGAAAACGTGTTCTTTGGGTATTGCTGCGTAAATGAGAGCTCCTCTAAGGAAGTACCATAAGAAGAGGCTCTCTTCCCCTTTAAAAAAGGTATATGTGGCCTTCCAGCAAAGGCCAAGAATAAGCAATATTCTGTCCCCACACTAAGGGTTGTAACTGACCTCAAAGGACCCTATTTTACCACAGTGTGGCTATTCCAAAATGAAACACTCAATGACTTAAGTATGTCGAGAAACACTAGACTCTAAGCTTCTTTGCAGCCCAAAGATGAGAGAAGATAGAGAGGTCCAACTGCCCAAATCTAGCCATGATACACCAACTACAACATAACGCCAGCTAGAAAGATGGGCCATTCTGGATCTCTGGTTCCTAGACTGGCTCCCTGCTCTGGAGAAGAGCAGAAGGGAGAGAACCAAGTTTCTAACTTGAGATCGACAGCTCTCTCTCCCCACTTCTCTGCTTTCACAAGTACTGACCTGGCATTCTTCTGCTGCTCCCTGAGCCCTGGAAGGGCTGGTACTTTTTTTTGTTTAATTACCCCATGCCTATTAATTATGAAATAAAACTAGACATGTGGCCTATGCCAAGCCAAAGTTAACTGGGCAGAAGCCACCTGCTCACATGGAGACTGCAGCTTAATCCCCCTAACGGTACAAGTCTATTCCACACCGCCCCGCTAAGCACTGAGGCCCCTGAAAAAGCTACCCTGGTAGTTGTGGGTGAGTAATGGGTATTCTGAGCATCTCTAGACAAAAGTGGCCCACAGAGACCCACTTGGGGACGGGGGATGGCTTCTCGACCCACGACTCCGAAGGACCCTCACACCAGGACCGAGCTTGCCCCGGCTTGTTGGCTTGGGATGGGTAGGGACGGACTTGAGGCTAACAAGGCAGGGCGTAGGGGTCAGAGGTGAGGCCACAGGAGTGGGGGTGGGGCGGGACCAGCCCGGGCGAGGGGCGGGGTGGCCCAGCCACCCCAGCCGGGTGGGCTTCCAGAGGGGCTGCGGGCCGTCGAGGGCTGAGAAGGGGGCGGGGCCGGGGCCCGCACTCCACGCTGAGCCCCTCACCTCTCTCCGGGCCGGTGATCCCGCTCCCTCTCCCGCTAGCGAGGCGCCACCTGGGCCCCGGCACCCGGGCCCTCCACCCAGGACCCAAACAAAACCCGAGCGCCGCGGTGCCGGGACCCCGCTCTGCCAGGAAACAAGAAGTCTCACGCCTATTGGCCGCGGGCACAGCTGGCTACCCGCCCAGTAAGGCGCGCTGCCATTGGTCAGCACACCGGGGTTCCCTCGCACGTTTAGCGGGTACCTGAGCCGGGGCTGTTTGCTGGCTCGACCTGCAGGCGCGGCGGGAGGATTCCACCCGCGCCTTCTCGGAAGACGGTTAACGGCCTTGCTACCGGGAGGAGAAAAAGGCAGTGATCAAAAAGGACCCTGGAAAAGACTCACCTGCAAAATAAAAGGGCCGCGTGTGAAGCTGATTATTGCCTACCGTACTCCTTTGTGTATTACAAAACACCCACAAGCTTCAGCCACTCGCGGTTGGGGAAGTCTTCCAATGCATGGGGCAAAAACCGAGTGGAGGATGCGGGCATCGATCCCGCTACCTCTCGCATGCTAAGCGAGCGCTCTACCATTTGAGCTAATCCCCCAGCTGCTTTTGGCTGCTTTCCTTTTGCCTTACAGGTTGTTCTGCGGTGTCCGCTGACCAGTGGACCCTCCGCGGTTGGGGAAATTCATTTGGCTTAGCACTGAGTGCAGTGGGACCGCGGACCGGATTTTTAAAAGCAGGCATATAATAATTATACATAAGCAATAATAAACCTTATTTAAAAGCACAGATTAGCACTCCTTTGCATGTAACCCACAAGACAGCATAACCATACCTCGAGTGTTTACCGCATATATCTTTCAAGGAACACAGGCAGTGCGCAAACTCAGTGGGTTTCTAGGTAAGCTTTTCTCTTGCGAGGAAGAGAAGGTTAAAAAGATCGTACGAAGTCCTTCGAGCCGGAATCGAACCAGCGACCTAAGGATTGCCACAGTTCACTCACTACAGTCCTCCGCTCTACCAACTGAGCTATCGAAGGCCCCGCTGCTAGTGGCGGCTGCCGCTGTCCCTCTAATACTTACCAAAGCCACACTCCAGGGTCTCAAAATCTTCGAGGAGCCCACCTTCTAAAGAAGTTCTTCCAGGCTGCACAGAACTAGAGGAACCTGGAGACAGAAATGCGAGCAAAGGACGCTGCCAAAGGACCCGCTTTCCTACCTGGACCAAGGAAACACAGACCACACAGGTCCCTTCCGTTTCCGTGCTTTTTACAAAACGGCAGCCCCCGACCCTCCACCCGCGGTGGCTTCTACAGGACTGCGGACGCTTAGAGACCCGGCCCACGACCCTGACTTCTGCTCCTGATTTATCCAGCCTGGCCAGCATGCCCACTTGCTCTACTCTCGCCAGGCGCCAGCCGGGTTTGCAAAGCCGAAGGCTTACGTTCGTTATTTCCGCTCCTTGTTTCCCTCCGCTGTCTCCGCGGGCGCCAATATAGTCCTACTTTCCTCCTGATAGGAAGGACATTCATTCAAGTCAATTAACCCATGTTTGTCGGGATCCTTTCCTCCTAAGAGCAAGAAAGATACAAAGCTGCTGGAACTCCACGGAGCTGCTGGAGACGAGCGGGGCGGCCGAGGGGCGGGCGGCGCGGGACGCCGAGGGCTTAGCGACGCCCGACGCGGCCCGGAGCCCGGCGGGCAGTCGGGCCGCTCGCTTCCCCCAGACCCCCGCCCCTGCCGGCCTCACACCTGCGTCTCCTTCCAGGGGCCTGACGTGCCAGCCCACAATCCTTTGCCCACCAGAAGCTCCCGGGGTTTTAAAACAAAGAAACGCGCCTAGAACCCATTTCGTGTGTGCGGCTCGGCTTTGCAGTGTGGCGGGGTGGGTGTGCGGGGAGACCCGACCTCCACTGCCTGCTCTGCGACCACCGCCTGAGTTACCCCGGGTCACAGTCGCCCCGGGCGAATCCAGGTCAGACGAGGGTTTCAAGCCCCTGGCGACTCCGACATTTTTGGGGTCCCTCAGCTCAGTTCAGTTCAGTCGCTCAGTCGTGTCCAACTCTGCGACCCCATGAACCGCAGCACACCAGGCCTCCCTGTCTATTACCAACTCCCGAAGTCCACCCAAACCCATGTCCATTGAGTCGGTGATGCCATCCAACCATCTCATCCTCTGTTATCCCCTTCTCCTCCTGCCCCCAATCCCTCCCAACATCAGGGTCTTTTCCAATGAGTCAGCTCTTCCCATCAGGTGGCCAAAGTATTGGAATTTCAGCTTCAACATCAGTCCTTCCGATAAACACCCAGGATTGATCTCCTTTAGGAGGGACTGGTTGGATCTCCTTGCAGTCCAAGGGACTCCCAAGAGTCTTCTCCAACACCACAGTTCAAAAGCATCAATTCTTCTGTGCTCAGCTTTCTTTATAGACCAACTCTCACGTCCATACATGACCACTGGAAAAAACATAGCCTTGACTAGTCAGACCTTTGTTGACAAAGTAATGTCTCTGCTTTTTAATATGCTGTCTAGGTTGGTCATAACTTTCCTTCCAAGGAGTAAGCGTCTTTTAATTTCATGGCTGCAATCACCATCTGCAGTGATTTTGGAGCCCAGAAAAATAAAGTCAGCCACTGTTTCCACTGTTTCCCCATCTATTTCCCATGAGCTGATGGGACCAGATGCCATGATCTTCGTTTTCTGAATGTTGAGCTTTAAGCCAACTTTTTCACTCTCCTCTTTCACTTTCATCAAGAGACTCTTTAGTTCTTCTTCACTTTCTGCCATAAGGGTGGTGTCATCTGCATATCTGAGGTTATTGATATTTCTCCCAGCAATCTTGATTCCAACTTGTGCTTCTTCCAGCCCAGCGTTTCTCATGATGTACTCTGCATATAAGTTAAATAAGCAGGGTGACAATATACATCCTTGACGTACTCCTTTTCCGATTTGGAACCAGTCTGTTGTTCCATGTCCAGTTCTAACTGTTGCTTCCTGACCTGCATACAGATTTCTCAAGAGGCAGGTCAGGTGGTCTGGTATTCCCATCTCTTTCAAAATTTTCCACAGTTTATTGTGATCCACACAGTCAAAGGATTTGGCATAGTCAATAAAGCAGAAATAGATGTTTTTCTGGAACTCTCTTGCTTTTTCGATGATCCAACGGATTTGATCTCTGGTTCCTCTGCCTTTTCTAAAACCAGCTTGAACATCTGGAAGTTCACAGTTCACATATTGCTGAAGCCTGGCTTGGAGAATTTTAAGCATTACTTTATGAGCGTGTGAGATGAGTGCAATTGTGCGGTAGTTTGAGCATTCTTTGGCATTGCCTTTCTTTGGGATTGGAATGAAAACTGACCTTTTCCAGTTCTGTGGTCACTGCTGAGTTTTCCAGATCTGCTGGCATATTGAGTGCAGCACCTTCACAGCATCATCTTTTAGGATTTGAAAAAGCTCAACTGGAATTCTATCACCTCCACTAGCTTTGTTCCTAGTGATGCTTCCTAAGGCCCACTTGACTTCACATTCCAGGATGTCTGGCTCTAGGTGAGTGATCACACCATCGTGATTATCTGGGTTGTGAAGATCTTTTTTGTACAGTTCTTCTGGGTATTCTTGCCACCTCTTCTTAATATCTTCTGCTTCTGTTATGTCCCTACCATTTCTGTCCTTTATTGAGCCCATCTTTGCATAAAATGTTCTCTTGGTATCTCTAATTTTCTTGAAGAGATCTCTAGTCTTTCCCATTCTATTGTTTTCCTCTATTTCTTTGCATTGATCACTGAGGAAGGCTTTCTTATCTCTCCTTGCTATTCTTTGGAACTCTGCATTCAAATGGGTATGTCTTTCCTTTTCCCCTTTGCTTTTCGCTTCCCTTCTTTTCACAGCTATTTGTAAGGCCTCCTCAGACAGCCCATTTTGCTTTTTTGCATTTCTTTTTCTTGGGAATGGTCTTGATTCCTGTCTCCTGTACAATGTCATGAACCTCCGTCCATAGTTCATCAGGCACTCCATCAGATCTAGTCCCTTAAATCTATTTCTCACTTCCACTGTATAGTCATAAGGGATTTGATTTAGGTCATACCTGAATGGTCTAGTGGTTTTCTCCACTTTCTTCAATTTCAGTCTGAATCTGGCAATAAGGAGTTCATGATCTGAGCCACAGTCAGCTCCTGGTCTTGTTTTTGCTGACTGTATAGAGCTTCTGCATCTTTGGCTGCCAAGAATATAATCAATCTGATTCTGGTGTCAACCATCTGGTGATGTTCATGTGTAGAGTCTTCTCTTATGTTGTTGGAAGAGGGTGTTTGCTATGACCAGTGTGTTCTCTTGGCAAAACTCTATGAGCATTTGCCCTGCTTCATTCTGTACTCCAAGGCCAAATTTGCCTGTTAGTCCAGATGTTTCTTGACATCCTACTTTTTTTTTTCCCATTTATTTTTATTAGTTAGAGGCTAATTACTTTACATATTGTAGTGGTTTTTGCCATACATTGACATGAATCAGCCATAGATTTACATGTATTCCCCATCCCGATCCCCCCTCCCACCTCCCTCCTCTTGACTTCCTACTTTTGCATTGCAGTCCCCTATAAGGAAAAAGATGGAGAAGGAAATGGCAACTCACTCCAGTATTCTTGCCTGGAAAATCCCATAGACGGAGGAGCCTGGTAGGCTACAGTCCATGGGGTCGCAAAGAGTCAGACAGAACTGAGCAACTTCACTTTCACTTTCTTTCTTTCATAAGGAAAAGGACATCTTTTTTGGGTGTTAATTCTAGAAGGTCTTGTAGGTCTTCATAGAACTGTTCAACCTCAGCTTCTTCAGCGTTGCTGGTCAGGGCATAGACTTGGTTACCATGATATTAAATGGTTTGCCTTGGAAACGAACAGGCTAGCTTTAAATCCGAGGTTTGTGTTGTTACCCAACACACACCGGGATGCCTGTGGGCATCCACAAAACAGGTTAACATCTTCCCATTGATTTAACTTCATTCTGCTGCTGCAAAGGCTACCTACCATTGTGTCAGAGAGCATTAGCTCGGGGTGGTTTTCTTGGAGAGGTGTTTACCACACTCTCTTTCTTGCGGGAAGGTAGGGTCGGAAAGCAGAATGTGTTTAATTATGTAGCATTGGGGCTTTTGTTTTTGAGCAAAATTCACATAACATACAATTAACTATTTTATTTTATTTTATTTTATTTTTTTTTTACAATTAACTATTTTAAAGTATGAACAATTCCGTGATATTTAGTACATTCATAGTGTTGTGCAAATGATCACCTCTCTCTGGTTGGAAAACTTTTTTTCTCACTCTGGAAGAACACCTGTTAACCCTGAAAGTAAGTACTCCCATCCGCATTTCACCCAACCCCTGGCAACGACTAATTGCCTTTCTGTCTCCACGGATTTACCTTATTCTGGAGATTTCACATAAAAGAATAAAATATGTGACCTTTGTGCTTGATTTCTTTCACTCATGTTTTGAGTGTCCATTCTTCTGTTTATGTCTTTTCCCACCTTTTGGCTTTTATGAATAATAGTGCTACAAACATTTGTGTACAAGTTTCTGTGTGGATGTATGTTTTCATTTGTCTTGGGTACACTCAGGAATGGAATTGCTGAGTTTTATGCTATTTGTATGTTTAACTCTTTGAGGAACTGCCAAACTGTTTTCCACAACTGTTGAACAATTTTACATTCCCACCACCAACGTAAGAGGGTGCCAATTTCACCACATCCTTGTCAACAATTATTTTCTGTATTTTTTATTGTAGCCCATGTTTCAATAAATTGAGCTCAATTAATAATAAGCAATTTTCTGTCATTGAAGTTTTTTAAATCACCCTTTGACTAGCCATTTCTCATCTGTTTTTTACCAAAATTTATTGAAATATTCATCTTGTTGTTGGACAGTTTATATCCAAATTTTTCATGATTAATACTGCTACAATAAATGTTGTTATATGTAAATCTTTGTTCACATTTCTGTTTACTTTTCTATCTTCTAGAATATATTCGTAGGAGTGGAACTACTTGGTAAAGTAATATTAAACTTCATAGACTTTTGACAAGTCTTACTAAATTACTTCCTAGAAACATTATACCAGTTTCTATCATAGCATTCACTGAGTAAATCACTTAAAAAAATCTTTTTGTCAACATGATAGGCAAAAATAAGTGGTATCTTATTTTAAATTTGCATCTCTTTGGCAGTGAAATGGACTTTTCCTCCCAAGTCTATTGTTCATTTGCATTTCTTTTATAAAGTAGCTTTCATCCATATTTTTATTGTTGCTGAGTGCTTTTCTTACTGATTTGTAATTGGATTCAATAATTCATAATGTGAATTCATAATGTGAATCATGAATTCATAATTCAATAATGTGTTTATTATAAGCTCAATAAGGCATCAGAGGCCTTGACCAGCCTACCAACCAGGCCATTCCCTCCAACAACAGCAGAATACATATTCTTCTCAAGAGTACATGGAATATTCTCTAGGATAGCCCATATATTAGGTAATGTCTTAATAAATTTAAAAAGATTTAAATCATACAAAGTATCATTAAGGTAAACTACAGACTTCAGGTGATAGTGTTGGTGACAGTGATGTGTCAGTATAGGTTCACTGATGTTGACAGTGGGGAAACTGAAGTGCAGGGGCAACGATATGGTGCTTTTTGCTGAATTTTGATGTGAACTTAAAACTGCTGTAAAAAAATCTATTAAAATTAATAACTTGTGTACTAAAATAGTAAAAATACTATACTGAGGCATATCCAACATTTCTCAACGCCTAATTCTAATAGGTAAAATATTCAATAGGTATTTGCTCATACACTGAATGGTGAAAATTCTTTCTTTTTTTTTTCATACAATTATTTTTAATTGAACTTGAAGATGTTTATTGCGTTCTAGTTTTGGTGGAAAAAAAGGTCACATACGTTATTTAGCACAGCCTTGTGAAATACACAAAGCGTAACTGGGGATGAGCATTTTCTCCTCCTAGTCCGTTTCTGAGGACTAAATCCTGAACTGCTTCGCTGGAGGAAGCCTTCCTGCAGTGGGTGGGCACCAAGTCTAACGTTCATTAATTTTCTCCTTTCAGTATAGGCAGCAACTCCCCATTTTCTTTCAGTTCCTTAACAATGTCCAGTCCTCCGACAAGCTCCCCCTTCACATACAGCTGAGGGTACGTTGGCCAATTGGAGTAAGCTTTTAATCCTTGCTGAACTTCTTCATCTTCCAATATATCAAATGTCTCATATTCAATCCCAGTACTATTTAGTATTTCCAAAATCTGTCTGCTGAAGCCACACTTAGCTTCCTGTTTGTTTCCTTTCATAAAGAGCATCACAGAAGCTTTATTTGTCAGTACTTTGAGACTTTCCTCTAACTTGGGGGCTTTGGGGCAAATCGTATCTAGTTCTTTAGATGCTTCTAGCTCCTTAATTATATCAAGTCCTCCTATGAGCTCTCCAGAAACATAGAGCTGGGGATAGGTGGGCCAATTGGAATAGGTTTTGAGGCCCTGACGAACTTCTTCATCTGAGAAGATATCAAAACTGCTAAACTGAATATTATGTTTGTTAAGAATTTCCACCATCTGCTTGCTGAAACCGCGGCGCGGCTCCTGAGGAGTTCCCTTCATGAACAGCATGCAGGGGGCAGCGTGAGTTAACTTCTTCAGGCGCAGGCTGAGGTCTTCCTTCGGGTGCTCACCACCACTTGGTGAGAAGGAGCCGCTAGACGCATGTCGCTGAACTTTTTTGGTCAACTCTGGGGCATGGGCACCATCTAATCGGTCGATTTTCTGAGAATTCTTGAAAAACAGAAAGGTGGGAACAGAACTAATTTCATATTTTTCAGATACTTCAGGAACAGCTTCTGCTTCCAACTTCACAAAAGAGACTTGTGGGTGCTCTTTGGCGAGTTCTGCCATCACATCGTTCATCTGAGCACACTGCGGAGCCCATGGTGCCCAGAAATGGACCACAAGAAGGGACTTGGCTCTGAGGCGCAGCAGCTCCTCAAACTGCCCGGCTGAGCCGACCTCCACCACGGCTGCCGCTGCCTCAGCCGCCCCCGCCGCCATGCTGCCCTGAAAATTCTTTCTTATACCTCAGGTCTGGGCAATGAAACCACTGGTTAAGAATGGAACACCAGATAGAGAAAAGCAAGGTCCTTTGTACCCTCAAGTCCTTTTGGGAGCAGAACCAGGAAGGCGATTAGAAAACGAATTAATCACTTTTAAGTGTTCACTTAAATCCAAACTCCTTCAGGAGAGATAAGACATATTAAAATGCTCAGAGGTCATCCAACCATTGAAATATCTGTATAATTGACAACTGGGTCACTCTGGAATAGGGCGGAGCAGGTATGCCTGTCTCTGTGGGAAATGCTCCATTCTGAGAATGATGGCATTTGGGAACAGGCTGGCAACGCTACCGGCATGAGTCCAGCAACATTATCCATCCATAGTAAGACAGGCTCCCCCTCCACCCACCCTGCTCTAAAGCTGAAGCTGTAGACAGGGTACAAGTAGCCAAAGGAAACCAAAAATATGCATTGAGACTCAGAAAAATGGAGAGAAGTGTTGAGATATAATATGCAAGTCCGTACAAAAACTAGTAACTAAAGCTAGTAAGAGATAATACTCAAACTGCCCTTCAGTTACATGATGTGTTATCTGTAGAACTCCAGCTGTGTGTGAAAAGTAAAGTGTCTAGAAGTGACCTTCAAGATGTCAATCGACTTCCAGTAACACCAGTCGTGTGACTGCCGGCCTGTCAGCGTCAGTGTGCTCCACCAGTCTATACTGGTTCAGCTAACTGGCTCAGCTTGGATTCCTGTAGAGTTGTGCTAAAGTGAAATATCTACATGTCTGATCTAGCTTTCACGGATAACAGGTGCAGTGGGTAGAGGAAACATTCTGACCATTCCAATATCAGGTATCTATCAAATAATGCCACTTGAGGTGTCAGTAGTGTCCCTGTGAGAGGCTGTGGAGACCCCAGTTGAGTTAAAGAAAAATGTTGCATCCCAGGATTACATGTTAGAAATTAGATGAACCCAATAAGGTAGTAGTGTACATGTTAGAAACCAAGGAAGCACTTGTAAGTGGGATTCTGAGTTGCTGGATTGAAAGTCCAGTCCGGCAGCCTTGGTTGGACTTGACGTCATTGTAGGGCAGTGTCACCATTTTACTGGCCCTGCACTGGTGCCAACCCAAGCTCATACCAGCTCATTTTCTACAATTTGCCTTGAATTCAGGCCAGTTACTAGGATTCACTCAAGAATTGAACCCATCTGTAACTGATTTTAGGTAGAGAAATGAAGCAGTGGAACATGTCTGGAGACCTGTGGACAGTCCTGCTAGCAGGCCTAGACTTTGGTCCTTCGTGAGGTGGGGTTTCTTTTTTCCTGGGAAAGAATGGTCATGGCTGACTGCTACTACAGAAGCAGGCTTCTGCCCAGTGTGGTAATTTACATCCTAACAAGGAAAGGGAGATGTTACAGTCCTCATGACCTCACTTTGTGTCAAGATTTTGCTATGCTTGCTACTTTATAATCCTGGGGCTGAAAAATGGAGGCAGCACCTCAGGGCTGCCTGTGAAAGGGAAAGTGGCAAGCTGGCCATCACCCCTGCTAGTCATCTCAGGTGTTTGTAATAGAAACAGAACTCAGCCCATGGATGCTGAAGTGGGCAGTGCACCTCTAGTACTGTTTATATTCTTTAAACACTCAAGGAAAGAAACTTGAGGTGAGAGCTGAAAATCCTGTACAGTTAGCTTATAGTCTCAAGTCAAAAATTAAAAGGGACATGGGTGATAAACCCTTGACTCATGTGTCTCTTGGAGTTCTGAATCTTTCACTCATTGCCTATAAAATGAACCAATTAATAAATGAAGGTCCTGGCAAGGAAGGAGACATCCTCTGATTGCTGGCCAAGAGTTCCTCTAGGACACTCTCCTCATCTTTTCCAGGCATATAATCCACAAGCTACCAAGGCAATCTTGGGACATGAATCACAAGGACAAGTGAGACCACAGCAAGCAAGTAGGGTGTCTAGAACGCTTGACAGGCCAAACTTTAGAATGATGGAAGCAGGCTTTTCTTGCCAGAAGCTCAACTACCAGAGGCTACAACCTTTGGGAGGGCAGAAGGCCAAAGAATGTGCAGGAGCTCACATTTTGTTGTCTTGTCCACAACTGTAGAAATTTCTGTATGAAGAGGCACAGAGGAAAACTAGAAATCAATCTGTGTCCTTTATTTCCACCAAGTGGGCATACCCACAAACCACATACTGTGTCCTGTCTCAACAGGTTGCTGGATGGTTTCCTGGGCCTGAGGCACATGATGACCTGGGCTCTGCTCTCCAGATAGATGGCAGGGGTGGGCAGTGGAGAAGGGCTGAACACGGAGGTCGAGACTCCCCAGCACTGAAGGGGGACAGAGAGCAAGGGTGCAGGACCATGATGGCAGGGGCAGTAGGAGCCTTGAAGGACCTAGGTTGAACATTTTGAGGTGAGAGGCCTCTCCACCCAGGCCTCCATGTCCACAGACAGCCACACCCAGACTGTGGGGAGAGACAAAGTTGCTGCCGCCCACTATGGCATTCTTCTAGATTCTTCTAGAAGTCCCTTTCTTTTTTCTGCCGTGGTTAAGGTCTGGGAACAGGAATCATTTGTCAGAAGAATGCAGAAGCCATTTGCTGGAGTCCACCTTTTCAAGATGAGCTGTTTGAGGCTTCAAGAATGAGAGAGAAGGAAGTGGAGAGCAGAGACAAGAGAGGCTACCAGGCCCAAGGACAGAGGCTGGGAGCCATGTGCAGTCGGGCAGAACAGTGGTCAGTGGAGTCGTGGGTCGGAGGCTGAGATACCTCTGGGCTCGTTGCCACCAAAACGGAAGAACTGAGGCAGAGGCAGCCCACGACTTGCTGAGGAGACAGAACTGAGGCACCAAGTAACAAAGACGCCTCTGCAGAACTGCCGCTCTCTGCCCCAGCAGTCTCCAACGGTCTGCTCCAGAGCCCAGCGGCCAGGGAGGCAGGGCCTACTGCTGGGATATCATGGCAAGTGCCCAGTCCAAGAAAGCCACTGTGGTGTCCTGTAGGCTGAGCCAGGTCCAGTGGGCAGCCTCACTCAGCTGTGTCTTCACGCAGTCCCAAGTCACCTTGCCTCTGGGAGGAAAGCAGACATTTTGGGGGTTGGGAAGTTGTGATGTGCAGCTGTGTCAAGTCAAAGAGCTGTAGCTCAGACTCACAACATGGATCTCAAAGTGCCCAAGGGATGCGCAGGGGGCAGGGCAGAGCGAGAAAACCAAAAGGGGAGCTATGTCCCTGGAGAAAGGGCCTGGGGCCAGGGCCTCCTGCTGGAGCCCTGGGGTAGGGCCTCACCTGCATGCCTCGTGGCAGCGCTCCTGGATCTGGGCCAGGGCCTCAAGCAGCATGTGCCACGTGGGCAGCAGGATGCTGTGGTAAAGAAACAGGAGCAGCTCCCTCAGAGAATGGAGCAGCTGGTTCAGGGCGTCAGGGAGCTGGGTCTGTAGCTGGACCATGAAGAATGAATGTGTTAGAACAACAGGGAAGGCAGTCCACGTGGGGCTGCACCTTCCCAAGAACACAGCCATCTGGCGAGACCAGCCTTCTCTGACCTCCCTGTCTCTGGCTTACCCTCTGGAAGAGGCTGACAAGGCTGTCACCAAACCAGGCAAGGTGTGAGGCACAGTGGGCAGAAAGGAAGCCGATGGTGGCATTGGTGTGGGCCCAGGCCAGCTGCAAGCCAGGCCTCACCACGGTCAGCAGGTGGGAGCCCCAGGCTGGCAATGTCTCCTCCAGCCAGCTGTAGGGGAGACACAGGGGAGGAAGAAGGTGTCTTGAGTCTCCCAAGCAGGTTGGCCTAAGAACAGCTGGGGCAAGGGAAGCCTTGGGAAAGGAAAACCACAGCAGCTTCCCATTGATTGTCAATGCCGTCACCACCCTGAACAGGCAAGCCCTCTCACTCCCATGCCTCCCTCTCCCCACTAGGTCCCCCCACCCCCACCCCTGGAGTTCTCACCTGTAGCCCTGCAGGCTGTAGGAGTAGATCTTGGTGCATGCCTGTTGGCCAGCAGGCAAGACACCAGATGACTGAAGCAGCCGGCCAGAAAGGGAGGCTGCAGAGAGGGGGCCTCAGGTGAGTGGGGAGGTGAGCGGGGCAGGGACTGGGGAGGCAGGCACTACAGGCCCCAGAGCAGGCCTAGTGAGGCATGGGGCAGAACTGGACATGCTCACAGGGTCATAGAGCCGGCTCCAGTCTGCTCTGGAGCATGTGTGGAGGGAGGGATGCAGGCCAGGGGAGCAAGAAGGGTGCAGCCAGGTGGAGCCATGGACTTGGGCATCAGGAAACCTTGGGTTTGAGGGTCAGCCTTTCTATTTCCTAGCTGTGATCTTATGCTAATTGGTAAATCTTTCTGAGCCTCAATTTCCTCAGAAATTAAAGACAAGATAACACTACTCAAATGAGACCATGAATATGCAAGCATTTCTACAATGCAAAGCACAGACACATCTGTCAGAAAAATGTCTGTTCTGGAATGTGTGTGGGGGTGGGGAGTGGTACATCCAGCTCCGTGTCCCCAGAAAAAGCCCCTGGCTATCTCCTTTGCCAGCCAATTCCTGCTTACCCTGGAAAGAGCTGTGTGACCGGAAGTCATGGCACAGGAAACCTACGGCAAAGACCAGCACCAACAGGAGTAGCCGTGCCCAGGGCAGCCGGAAGCCCTGAGCCTGCTGCAACAGACTCTAGAAGGAGAAGGGGCAGGGAGCAGTGGTCAGAAGGGAGAGGGGCTGGCTCTGGCCTCCTAAGGCAGGCCTCAAGCTAGGCCTTCCACAGAGAGGATCCAGCCCTCACACTACTCCAGAGGTGGTGGGGGCTCCAGCGGCAGGTGGGACAGGAATGTTATACAGGTCCAACTCAGGGTGTGCAGAGACTGCGAGGAGAACAGTGTGTGGATGGTGGTGGGAGGCGAGGGCAGTGGGCTGGGCACTGGCACCTTGCAGGCCGAGTCACAGGTGACGACATCCTGATTGCTGCCGCTGCCCTTCCTCAGCAGATCCTGGTTGGTAAGCTTGAAGGACTGAATGGTTTCTTGCAATGACTTCTGTGTCTGTAGAGTAAGAAAAGTCTAGGCTGAGAGCGTTAAGATTTAGCCCAGGAGGGAACCCTGAGCTTCCATTCTGCTTTGTATTTCACGCCAAAAGTGCTAATGGAGCGCCTTCCCAGAAAGTGGGGCCAGTGGCAGAGGGTACGAACCCAGAACCCAGACGAGGCTCAGCCTGCCATGTCTCCCCAGCTCCTCACCTTCTTGGGAATCCGCTCCCAGGACCTGAGCAGGTGCTCCAGCAGCAGGCTGTGAGGAAAGCACAATCCTTTCCCATCAGGAGGCCCATCTGGCCCCTCCCGTCGTCCATGGGCCCCAGCTCCTTCAGGCTGAAAGACCCTCCATGCCCCGTCCCCCACCCTCACAGAGGAGCAGCTTCCTGGAAGCCTCTCTGCAAAGTTCCCACAGGTATGAGCCTGAACAACAGTGACAAACATCCCCTTCTGCTTTCGGACAGGACACATCATGAAGAGTGAATTAAGGTTTCTCTGTGTGGATTGGAGGTAGGTGACCCCCACCCCCCAACCTGCCTGGACTGTGACAGGTGCTTGGGATAAAGCTGCCGCCAGACGCTGGTGCTGAGCGGGTCCACCATCAGGCACTCAGTCAGGCTTCTCAGGAGCTGCACAGGAGATAGAAGGGAGAGACTGCTGGGCCCCAGGCTATGGTGGGGAGTGCTAAGAGTTAACTCCCCCTCCTAGTTAGTGCCAAGTGGGGCCTCCAAGGCAGCACTCCACCCTGAAGGGTAGAGAAATTGTGCCCATACCCTCAAAATCTCCAAGAGGCTGTAAAGGGAGGAAGGGGCTCCTGAGATCAACATTCACTTGTCTGCAAGGGACCATGAGAGACTAGTCAGATCTGAATAGGCTGCCTTTTCAGTGCCATTCTTCTGAGGGTGAAGCATAAGGGAGCCAGCAGTTGGCTGTTGGGACCAAGCTGGGGAGGGGGGCAGAGAGGGGAGAAAACAGGCTCCCAGTGGCAGAGCCTGTCAGCAGATAGGGACCTCCCAACAGACCCCAGGAAGAAGAAAGGCACCTCCCACCAGTTCCTCACCTCTCTCTTCATCTCCGGAGGGCAGCTAGGGGTGGCTCTGGACAGGAAGGAGGGGAAGTAGGTATGTAGCGTGGATTCTGGCTTTGCCCCAAATGCCAGCACCTTCAGTCGTGGGTACAGCTGACACAGCTGCTCCTGCAGGCTGTGGAGGGGGTTGAGAGGAGAGCTGAGCATAGACTCTAACTGGCTTTGGGTGCTGTGTCCCTTGTACCTGCCGCAAAGTCCACACCCTGCCCAAGGTGGTGGTCATGAGGGGCCTTGTAATGGTTCTGTATCTTTCTAGACTCAGAGGCTTCTTGGAAAATCTGCTCAGAGTCATGGGTCCCCTGCCCAGAAAATGCCCACAGGCCAATCACCATTGAGGGCCCATGTAATTATTCCAGGGGTTCGATGATCCCATGAACATGAGGGTTGATAATCTTCAATTGAGGGTGGTGGGAGGTGAAGGGATAAATATAGTGTCCTAACCCTCTGCTGGGGTCCTTCACAGCAGGTTGTGCCCCGGGACAGCTCTACCTGGGAGTCAAGGAGTTGTTGGGCATATAGGCAAAGTCCAGAAGTGGGAAGAGGTCCTTGGGGCCAATCATGCCAAAGCCCTTGGTGAGGTTGGGGTGCATCCTGTTGGGGAGGAAAGAAACAGGCTTGTTGGGGAACACCTGCCCTGGCTACAGTCCCAGCTAAGAACATCTAAGAAAAAGGGCATAAACTCCACTTCATCCCCCCCACCACCCCACCCCCTGCCCCACTTCCTGGCTCCCTTCCTTTCCTTCTTCACCACCACTTTCTGACTTGGGAGGAACTGGTCCTGATGCTCCTTCACATCTATGGAAACCAGGATCACAGCATTCCCTTTTGTTGAAATAGCTACCTAAAAACACCCCAGGCCTGCTGCTTCCCTTCACCCCCCATTACTCACAGAAGCAGCCGGTCCAGGTATGCAATGGCGAAGGGAGACAGAGACTTGATGCCCAGCACAGGTAGCATAATCCCCAGCCACACTGTGGAGACAAAGGTCAGGGAGGAAGCCTCAAGCCTGGACCCACTGGGGACATTAAACAGGAACTTCCAGCTCCAAAACCTCTTTCTTTCTTTTACCTCTCAGTCCCTCAGTGAGGTTGGTAAAACCCGCTTGACCCAAGGCCCACATGATGGTCAAACACTTGGCTGGTCGGCTCTGGTGGGACCTCAGCAGTTCCAGGAACTGGGGAGACCAGTGAGGGAGGCAGGTTGGGAAAGGGCAAAGCACCAGGAGCACCCCCAAAGCCAAGGAATAAGACAGAATTCAACTGGGAGAGGACAAGGGAGCAGTGTGGTAACGTGGTGAAGTGACTCAGAGCACAGGCTCTGGTCTTCACTCACACTTATCACGTACTAGTTGACCAACTCTACAAAGTAACTGAGCCCCTCTGTGGCTCAATCTTCTCATTTACGAAATGGGAATAGCAGCACCTACCTCATATATATACATAGTGCTAAGGGCGTTACCTATTACTACTTGTCTTACAGGACCTCCCGCATCCCTTAATTGGGTTCAACAGAGTCGATTCTGCCCAGTCTCCCCAGTCCTGGCCTCCCGATGGCCCCATCACAACCCTGAGCTCACCTTGCCTAGGTTCGTGGTGACAATCTTGGGCTTGTCTTGCAGAATGGCCTGGATACAGATGCGGTAACCATGCAGTGACTCCCCTGGAGATACACATTCTCAGACCCACATGTACTAATCAGCACCCCAAACCTGTAATCTCCCTTTCAACAGCTGAGAGCCCAGAACCCAGGCCCAGGGAGTCCTAGCATCCTCCTTCTTTTCCAAGAGTGCTGGAATTAGCATGTTTCTCTGCTAAAACAGAACCTCTTCAGTTACTCTAGAAGCAGGAAAGGGGGATAGGTTCCCAAGATGGGACTGGCCTAATTCTCACGGGACCCTCTCACCTGGAGTCTTATCCAGTTCTTGTAGCATGGTGAATAGACAGTGGTCGAAAAAGAGCTCCAGGGATCCTGCAGCCTTCGCCAGTAGCCCTCGGATGATGCCACGCAGCTCCCGGCTCACCAGGCTATAGGGATAATCTAGGGTCGATAGGCCTCACATGAGAGCTAGCACCAGAAGCCTCTGCTAGCTCTGAGGCCTCTGCTTTGCTTCCTGAGAACTGTAAGTGAAGGCAGAGGTCACTGCACTGTGACTGGCATCCCCCCTATTTAAATGAGGCCCAGAAACTTTGAAGCCGTGCTAATCTGAGGACAGCTCAAATCACCCAGGTAAGTCAGGGCAGTGGGGGGCATGGGGCTCAGTTACTAAGTAATGTGCTTACATACAGCCCTTTCAGAATTTTCTTCAACTCGTCTGGAGAACTAACCGTGAGGATGCTGGCTAAGTGTGGGTTCACTTGGAGGTACTTGGAGCTTGTAGTTGAGATAGCTGGCCAGGTCCTTCAACCACACGGATGGGTTCCCAGAGAACACGTTCTGGCTCTTGTCCAGTTCCTTCTGCAGAGCTGCCAGGTCCAGCTGCCAGGAACATAGGTCCCTCATGGTGAGTTGTGGGTGTAGAGAAAAGGGGCAGAAGTGGGGAAATGGTTGAATTAGGTGGTGGCAGGAAAAACAAAGGGTTTCTGCTTTTCGATGCAAGTATGTGGAATGCTATACTTTTGCTGCATCCAGATCTTCAGGAACTAGAAAACAAGACAGTTTTAACTGCTGATCTCAAGAACTAATACTCTTGGGCCCCTCACTTGTTCAAGGGGTAAAACAGAAGACAAGACGGAAAGTGAAAGATCACTCCTTCCTTGGTGGGAGGAACCACAAGCAATTTTTCTAAACCCTCTGTGTATCTCTGGATTTTCAAGGTTTTCCTCTCACTAATCTATGGTTCTCTATAAACTCATTCCCTCTCTATCCTAAGTGTAGACACTGCATCCCTTTGTGTTTCCATCCTTTCCTGAAGGCCTCCTCTCAGTCAGCAGTGTCCCTCATCCCACAGGTCCCTCAGCAGCCCGTCCCTGTCCCACTTCTTTCATCCTCTCTACTCCTTGGGTCCTCATTCTTCCCCTGCCTAAAGTCTCGGCACACTCACAGCTTTCAGTGCCTCCTCCAGGCTGCGAAAGCGGCCCTGCTTCTGGTTCTGGTTGGTGAGGGTCGCCACCTTCTTAGCCTGCTTCTTGTTCCCCGGTTTCTTAGGCTCCACAGCAGGAGGTGGAACCTGCTCCTTATTCTGCCGCTTCATGATTTTCTCAAAGCCCCGCTCATACAGGGTGCTTGTCGTCTGGATTGGAGCTGGGGTAATGACAGGCAGAGAAAGGGGGGCAGCCCTGAATCAGGAGGGCCTCACAGAAATAGTGGTCCCTCCCCACACACTGGCACTTAATTAATCTCCAGGGAGGAGCCTGCCTCAAAGCCCTTTCTTGCATCCTACTTAAGGAGCCCTCCTGGTGGCTTCTTTCAGTTACCACAACTCTTGAGTTCATGGGCTTTTTCAGAGACGAGGCATTTCTTCATTACGAAATCAGAGTATGGGAAAATTGGGTGGGTGGGTGGGTGGTGTCCAACAAAGAGGGCTGGCTTCTTTGTTGAGTGGCTACCAATCTGGGAGATCACGATTTTCCCATCTTGGTTCTACCCCAGTTCCTCTTGGCTCTGATGTGACAACTCTATAATCAACAAGTGGCAAGCTTTCTCTGCTTCTCCAGGAGGCTTTGAGGAAACAAGCACCGCTTGGAATAACACTTGATGGGTGTGGAGATGTGTGTGGTGGATCATTTTCTCCCACTGCCGGGCCTCATGAGCGTCCCGGTCCCCACGCCCACCCCGTACATGCTGGTTACTTAAGGCGGGGGGCCCAGTGTATGATGAACCAGACTGCCCCTCCGCAGCTCTCGGACACCTGCCCGGCGAGGCCAGGCTATAGGGCCCGGGAACAGCTGGCAGGGAGTGTGTGCTGTCTGCTGAGCGTCCGAAGACCGGAATCCCGGTCCCCTCTAACAAGTGATCTAGGGGAAGGCGTCTAACTTCGCTGGGCCTCAGTTTACTCATGTGAGTGGCGAGGACGGCTACGTCCCTCGCGCTGTCTACCTCTTGTGAGGGTCAAGAGAATCGCCAGGGGAGCGCCGGCTGAAGGGGAAGGTATCGATCGGCAGGAGAGCTCGCGACTCCAGGAGCCCAGGGGTGTTTGGACCCTCTGGGCCCCGGTAGCTGCTCGCTACCACCCCGGGTGGGGAGGTGGGGGGCAGACCCGGGGCCGGGCGAGGGCTACAAGGGCCGGCGGGCCGGGTGGGTACTCACGGGTCAGGTCGTACTTCCACACTCCATTCGCCTCCCCGAGCGCCCGGCGGTCCCCTCCGCCGCCTTTACCACTGCTGCCGGCCCCAGGCCGCCGCCCCTTCTTCACCACCTCCCAGTGCCCCCCACCCGCCGTCTTGGCCGCCATGGCTCCGACCCTCCCGCCACGGCCGCCTCCCCGAGCTTTCCGGTCCGGTGCGGACGCGCCGCGCTCTGCCACGTCTCCTCGCAGGGCCTCGCGGCGCGTGACGCCACCCACAAGGCAGCTTGGGACTTGTAGTCGTTGGTGTTTGCCGGGTTCTTCCACGCTAGGGGTCGGCGCGACGTCAGGAACCTTTCTCAGCCAAAAAAAAAAAAAAAAAAAAAAAACCAGCCAAGCAAAAGATGTTGAGATGAGAGGCTACTGCTTTCGGACAACTTTTATTGAGCCAACCAGTCCATCTTAAAGGAGATCAGTCCTGGGTGTTCATTGGAAGGACTGATGCTGAAGCTGGAACTTCAATAGTTTGGCCACCTGATGCGAAAAGCTGACTCATTGGAAAAGACCCTGATGCTGGGAAAGATTGAGGGCAGGAGGAGAAGGGGACGACAGAGGATGAGATGGTTGGATGGCATCACCGACTCAATGGACATGAGTTTGGGTGAACTCCGGGAGTTGGTGATGGACAGGGAGGCCTGGAGTGCTCCGGTTCATGGGGTCGCAAAGAGTCGGACACGACTGAGCGACTGAACTGAACTGAACGTGGAAGTATTGGGTGACTTGGTAAAAATTTTAACTGTTTCTGGCTTTCTTTCCGTTCTAGCTGTGCAAGAAGGACGGAATGAAAATAATAATTCTCAGCTCCTGGGAGAGTTTGTAGATAAAATGCTCCCTTCCTTCCAGGAAAGTGCTAGTTTTTCTGTTGCTAATGATTAAACTTTGAGTTTAACGAGCTATTTAAAAAAAAAGCTATTTTGAAGGAACAAGGAAGGGTGGTGGAGCTTGAGGATTCCCGCCTTGAGGCAGTGTTTGGGGTGGGGTGGGGCAGGAAGTGGAGAGCTGAGAGCCCTTCCAAAGGAGGCAGAGAAAAGTCTGTGGCCTTGGGACAGCCAGCGCTGGGTTTCCCCTTGCAGGCAAGTGGGAAAGAAAAGGCTCTGACTCCCTCCGCGTAAGTCAGGCCCAAGTCCCAAGTGTGGCAGGGAAGCGATCAAGAATGGAAGACCTGAGGAACCACTTAAGCAGGTGACCTGCTCTGACATCCCCTCTCTCTGGAGGTCCCTCGGGCCATGCTTGTTGTATCATGTGAGACCTCAAAACTGGAAGCATCCCAGCAGGGGAGTATGAGTGAAGGTGAACTAGAAGTGATTTATCATGATTAAGGAAATGTGCTATTTCATATGCCCTACCATGCCAAGTTTTTTTTCAGTCCTATTCGACTTTTTACAGTCCTATGGACTGTAACCTGCCAGGTTCCTCTGTCCATGGGATTCTCCAGGCAAGAATATTGGAGTGAATTGCCCTCCTCCAGGGGATCTTCCCAACCCAGGGATCAAACCTGCATCTCTTAAGTCTCCTGCAGTGACAGGATGGTTCTTTTTACCACTAGTACCACATGGGAAGCTCACTATTTCATGCACACTCCCACATTTGACTATGAGATTCATACCTGCCATACTGAGGAACAGGCCAGGCAAGCCTTTATAGTAAGAACTAGAGTTTAACTTCCCACAGGATGAATAGTTTAGGGAGTGATGAATTCCTTTAGGAAGGAGATTAGAGAAGGCTTCCTAAAGGAGATGACACTGGAAATGTGTCCTGAGGAATGGGCAAATAGTCATTGGTTGGGGATTAGGGCAAGTGGAGAGAACAGGCCAGATGTGTGAACTTATGTAAGCAAAGGCCTACAAAGGTGGGACACAGCGGGGCAGGTCTGGGAGAGTGGAAGTAGTTCAATGTGACGGTGCTTCATGGATTTTGGAGGTTATGTGGTTGGAAAGGGATCTGAGCCCATATGCCAAGGTCTTTGCCTGTTAAATTTTGACTTCATCCTGCAGATCGTGGGAACCCAGTAGGAAAATGGCATACCTACTTTTGGAAAGGTAAGTGGGGACAGGTAAAGGATGGGGTGGGCTGGAGGCAGAAAGTAGGAGATAACCACCTCTTGCTGCTTCCTTCTGCCTGCCCTCCAGCCCCTGCAGGCCTGACCATCGCTGACTTTGCCTCAGGTCAAAGGGTCTGAAATGAAGTGCTTTTGCCCAGGACTATATTTGAGATGATCATTAATACATTTTTTTCCACATAATTGGTTTAGCTCTCCTCAGACACTGTCTTCTCTTTGTTCTACCTCTTCTGTGTTACATGTATGGTCACAAAAGCGACACTGATTTTGGAAGAGAAACAGAAAGGGCTTTCCATAGAGGCAAAGAAGGGGGTGTTCCATGGTAGAAATATAGAGAAGGGTGGGGAAGGGCTGTATTTCCTTAGAATAGTCCAGCAGGTCATCTATTGTACCTTGGCACCTAGGGGATAGAAGTCATTCACTTACTTATCCAGTAGCATTTCCTAAGCCCTTTCTCTACCTAATAAGCACTTAGCACAGAGGTAGGTGGGAGCTAGAGGACACACCTCACTTGCTTGAGAGGAACTCGAGAAACCTGTGTGGGAGACAGACAAAGCAGAAAATTGTAATTCACTGTCTTAAATGTTCCAGGGTTTGGGGAGGAGGCAGTGGCTTTACATCCTTGAGCTCTAGGTCTTCAAAGAGCAACCTTAGACACGAGCCATGAAGGGTGGGCTTGGGCAGGTACCCATGGGGTAAGAGGGAAGAATCAAAAGACTGGGTCAAGTTTGGGATGGACATGTACACACTGCTATATTTTAAATGGATAACCAACAAGAACCTGCTGTATAGCACACGGAACTCTGCTCAATGTTATGTGGCAGCCTGAATGGGAGGAGAGTTTGGGAGAGAATGGATACATGTATATGTATGGCTGAGTTTCTTCAGTGTTCACCTGAAACTATCACAACATTGTTAATTGGCTATACCCCAATACAAAATTTTAAAAAGTTAAAAAAGACTGGGTCAAAGAGGATGGGTGGGTGTCTGGTGTGGGGACAAGAACAGTGAGCTCACTGAAGCAGGTTGACCTACTGTATTGGTTTCCTGTTGCTGCTATAAGAAATTGCCACAAACTTAATGGCTTAACACAACACAAACTTCTTGTCTTATAGCTCTGGAAGGTGAAAGTCTGTCAGGGTCTCACTGGGGTAAAATATGGTATCTATAGGGCAGTGGTCCCTTGTGGAGACTCTAGGAGAGAACCTGTTTCCTTACCTCTCCCAGCCTCTGGAGGCTGACCAAATTCCTTCGCTCATATCTCCCTTCCATCTTCAAAGCCAGCAGTGATGGGTCAAGTCCTCCTCATATTGCATCACTCTGATCTCTTGCCCCACCCATCCCAATTTTATGGACTGTTGGCAATTACACTGGACCCATCTGGATAATCCAGGATACCCTCCTTATTTTAAAGTCAGCAGATTAGTGATTTAATTCCATCTGCCCGTTAATTCCCCTTTGCCATGTATTAATAACCTAACATATCCACAGGTTCTGGGGATTATAATGTGGACATCTTTGGAGGGAAGGGTTATTCTGCCCACCACACCCACTTAACCATCAGGGTGAGGTCCCAGCCTGAAGATGAACACTGGGCATCACAGAGAAACTACCATCTTCTTTTACTGTATCTACCTGGAATAGCCTTTAAAATTAGGCAGAAGAATTAAAAATGGTAAGAATTAAAAATCACTAAGATAAAATCATAATTTTAGTCATAAAGAAATAAAAGCAGGCTAGGAACTTGGAGGAGAAAAACAGGGGAATCAGGAGAATAAATTCAGAAGTCTCTGTATGTGGGAGTGGGAGTCAAATGGAGAAGGTGAAGTGAATGAGGAATGAACAGACATGGTTTGCTTATTTCAGGTTTCTAACTGGAGTCCCTGGAGAAATGCTGGTGGTCTGGCAGGAGGGTCTTGGAGCATGGCCGTGGAAGAAACAACATCCCAGCAGTGTCTTGGGCACACTCAGGACGGTGAAGAACACCTACCAAGGCTGGTCAGAAGCTAGAGGACAGTTCTGGAAGTCACACCTGTGTGGTCTTTGGGGATGAGCACAGAACAGTGAGTCAGGAGGTCTCAATTCTAGCCCAAGTTTTTACCACCTTGAGCAAATCATGTCACATGTAGGTCTCAGTCCTTTCCCCCATAAATAAGGGGCTGTTCTAAAGGGCAACCAAGGCTCTGTTTAAACGGGCCTGGTACCCACATTCAGCTAAGTGCCCTTGGTCCCTGTTGGACCTTCAGGACACTGGTTATCATGGCCCTTGGCTGGCACACACTGGGAATGCAGGGCTGTGCAAACATGATGTGACAGTTTCCAGCTCCCGGCTCCCATGAGAGCCTGTTCTGTGGAAGGAACCCCTTGGACACTGCTTTCCTCCTGGACTTCAGTGCTTAGAGCCCTTGCTCTTTGTAACCCACTCAGCTCCGTCATGTGAGCCCTTGTCCCCATATGGATCACTGATGTTGGGTGTGTGGACTTTGACAAGGGTGGCGGACAGTATGTGGTCATACTGGCCCAAAGGGGATGGAAACAAGGCACCTCTCAGCCAGGCCCCCCTGCCACCCCACAGCTGCTTGACTGGGTTGCCCACCATCACAGCCATAGTCCTGAATTCTGTTCCTCTTCAGGGAGCAGGAGTTCAGGCCTCCGTGCCTTCCCTTAGGGCCCTGGTACCAGCGTTGGGAGATGGGGGCTGGGTCAGAGCTGGGCTCTGAGGCTAAGCCAGTGATGCTTTCTGGGCCTGAGGGAGGATGGCAGTGGTGCTGTGCCCCATGGATATCACCTCTGGGGAGGGAGTCGCTCAGAGAAAAGCACTGAGACCCAGGCTGTGACTCAGTTGAGGGAGACATAGTATGGACTTTTACCACACAAGTTTATTTAAATAAAAGTGAACACATATGCAGGCTGGGTGGCCCGAAGGGCTGGGGACGGGGAGGCGGGCAGAGAAAAGGCAGACGTACAGGAGGTCCGGGCAGAGTCTGTGTGGTATGAACCAAGCTGCAGGGGAGTGGCTGGGAGCCTCAGGGCAGTGCCGGGCTGTGGTGCTGGGGGCAGGGGGCCAAGGGTGGGCGAGCCTGGTGCCAGGAGGTCGTTTTCATCCCTCACATGCTCCCCTCCCTCTCCCTGACCACCAGGGCCTTAGGTACCCCCTCCTCAGTCCCCCATCCCGCTCCTGACATCAGCCTTTCCCTCAACTACTGGGAAGTCAAAAGACAAAATAAATAAGAATCGGTGAGTTCAGTCACGGCCCTGGCAACGGGGGAAGGGAAGCCAAGCCAGGCGCGCTGCCCTGGAGCCCGTGCTGCCAGCCCTGGGAAAAGAACAGGTAAAGTGCAAGGAAAATCCAGTAAGTAAAAATATACCAATGACTTTGTCAAATATACAGCTGCTGGCTGTCAGGGGAGCGGGTGGCTGGCTGGGGTGGGTGGCTGCGGCACCCTGGGGGAGTGTTGGCCGACACAGCATAGAGACAACGGAAATAAATAGGGGTGGGGAGTGGGCAGGGGTCCCGCCCACTGGGCCTGTGCCTGCTCACCTGCCCCGTCCCCCCAAGCCCTGCTCGTCAGGCTCCCCAATGCCGCAGCACTGACATAAAGCACCGGCCGACTGGCTGTCAGGAAAGGAGTGTAATGTGGGGGTGGGAGCGGGGTGGGGAGGCACGGAAGCCGTGCAGTCAGCCAGGGCTGGGGCCGCCCTCAGTACTCGTCCTGGTCTTCCTGTTGATGTTCCTCAATCTCATCGTCCTCAGGGGGTGCAAATCCTTCCTGGAGGGTGGAAGGGAGAGAGATGCTGAGCCAGGCAGGCAGGCCGAAGCTGCAGACTCCTGCAGATGGCTTGGAGCCGGCCTGGGTTCCGGCCCCCTGCCGCGGCGCATGCTCTGTGGGACCTTGGGCTGGTGCCTTCAGCTGGCTGCCTTCACTGGCCCTTGCTCCCCATGGTCCCTTCTGGTCTCAGGGTCTGGTGGGAATGGGGGAGGCCCATCAGGTGCCCGGCAGGACTCACCTCGGTGGCATAGAGGATGCCAATGATGCCCGAGATGACGGGGCTGTTCTCACTTTCGTGTTCCTGGCAGATGAGCTCAATGTCTCGAAGTTTGCTGAAGTAGAAGTCACGTTCCTTCTCCAGTCCATCCACCGTTAGCTTCAAATCCAGTAGCTGCTCGGGTGGGGGAGAAAGTGGTGTTCAAGCAGAGACCCCAGCGTCAGCCTCCCTTCCCGCCCTGACGCCCCACGGGCCTGGCTTTCTCAGCTGCCCGTTGCACCCCACTCACTTGCTGGTTGAGCTCAAGAATCTGGGCATCGGTCTCGTGGCCACCATTTCGGGCTGATGGAGGATTCTTCCGGAGGATACAGGGGGGAGCCACGTTGCTCAGCCGGCCGGAGGTCTGCATATTTTTGGGGCCTGTGGGGGATGTCCTCTGTGGAACTGTCCAGAGGAGGAAAGTCAGATGGGGCTGCGTGAACCCACAGCCCACAGACGTGGCACGAGACAGCCTGGTGTGATGGCGGGGCAGGCCCATGCGAAAGGCAGGCACTCTTGCCCTCCCCTCCTCTCCCACTCTACACCTAGGCCTTAAGCCACGGCCACACGCGACACCACAGCAGCTGGGCAGCCCTCTGGCAAGCCTGGGAAAGCAGGGATGACAGGAGCTAAAGAAAGTGTAAGGTGTGGGGAGGGAGGAGAGCTGGACTGAGGGGGAGGGGAGGGGAACTGGGACCGCGAATTTGGGGAGT
Organism: Cervus elaphus; assembly: GCF_910594005.1. Classification (NCBI taxonomy): domain Eukaryota; kingdom Metazoa; phylum Chordata; class Mammalia; order Artiodactyla; family Cervidae; genus Cervus; species Cervus elaphus. The sequence continues at coordinate 33,321,437 of NC_057825.1, read as the reverse complement.
GGGGCTGGAAGGGTGAGGGCCCTCTTGTACTGACAGCTGAGGCCTGAGGAAAAGCAGCGGGCACAGGTCCTCAAGTCTGGCTCTTGCTGGGTCTTTCCTAACAGAAGCCCCAGCCCACAGCCACCCTCCCTGGGGGTGACTTCAGAGTCTCCAGACTGCAGGAGACCACAGAAGCCTTCCCCTGCCCCTGTGGGTGGCCTGGGCCTTGGTATGGGCTTGGTGCCCTCTGCTGGGCCTGATTCGGGTGCCCCAGCTCCTCCCCCGCACGCCGTCATGCTCTGGCCACTTATTTCCAGCTAAAGGCAGCTCCCAGGACAGAGCTTCTAATGCAAAGCAAGCAGGAGAGTGGGGGCAGGCCCAGGGGGCGGCAGCGCACACGGAGGAGCCACTCTGCTATGACGGGTTCAGACGCGGGGGGGCTGCTCCCCTTCCCTGGCCAATCCTCTCCCTGAGGCCCTGTGGCTTTTCTCCCTTCTCTTCTAGAACCCAGACAAAGCCTCGTTTCCAGAGATTGTCTCTTGAGGACTTGAGCTGTGAGATTCTGGAAACGCGGGAAGATTTGGTCCAGCTGGGCAAACGCCCATCCCCGGGGAATCAGGTGGGCAGAGGGCAGGAGGAGTCCTTGGTGCCGGCCCCAGGCCCTTGGCCGGGATGACCTGGACACAGGAACTGTGCCATGGGCTGCCCCGTCACCTCAAGGCCAGCAAGTTAGCTTGGGCGGCAGGAGGAAGTGGCTCGGGCCTCCCACCACCAGCGGCCACCTGGGCTGGCACCGGGGGCTCTCCTCCCACTGCGACTCCCCCTGGTCTAAGTGGGCAGCAGGCGGCGTCATCTGAACTCCGTGATAACAGTCTCCTTTAGGCTGGCGGGGGCCGGGCGGGCCGGTGGGCCCGGCCCCCCACACCCTCTCCCCAGCTCGGGCACGTTACCTGCTGTGCCAATGAGTTTCTTGGATTTGTTGAAGATCTGATCACCTGGGTTAGGAGGTGGTGCTACGTCCTGGCCCTGCCGCGCCAGCAGAGGGTTGTAATCCTTTCCATCATAGTTTGCGTCAAAGAATTTCTTAAACCACTGAATAAACTCAAAATTATCTTGGAATTTTCCTTTCACTAATTTCTCTACAGGAATGATCTGAAATAGACCACAGAAGCAGAGAACTTTAACCTCCGCTGCACAGCTGCCGTCCTTTGAGGGAGGGCCGCTGCTGTCAGGAAGGCCAGCCCCGGGGCTGCAGTGGCCCCACCTTCTCCGGGGCCCCTCCCCCCGCCCCGCCCCGTGCTGACAGAGCCGATGGGTAGGCTCCAGAGCCCCCGGCCTGGGGTCCAGAGACAGCCCTTTCCTCCGGGCACAGGAGGAAGTGCGTGGGGAGACGTCCCTTGGTGCTGCTCCCTGCACGTGGGGTGGGGGTTGCTGGAACCAGGGTCCTGGGTCATCGAGGCAGCAGTGAGCCAAGAGACTTTTCTTGGGCCCTACAGAGGAGGAACTTAACAGGAGCAGTACACCAAGAGGCTCAAGTGTAGGGTCCAGAGAGGAGGAAGGGATGGGAATGTGGTCAGGTTGGGGTGTCAAATGTTGTGGGGTTTTCCACTGAGCCTTGAGCTGGGGGAGCATGCCCCCTGGAGAGGCAGTGGGTGGAGAGTGGCATCAGAGCTGGAAGGACCCCAGCGGCCCCTGCTGCGGGCCATCTTCTTCCCTGGGGTCACAGAGCTCCTCGGGGGCCCCTCAGAGCGCAGGCACCTACTTTGTCGACACCCATCTTCTTGAAAGCTGCTTGCAGCACCTTGAAGTTGTGGATGTATTCGTGCTCTAGCTTGGCCTGGAACTTCACCTTCCTCAAGTGCACACAGCCAGGGAAGAGCATGTCCATGAACTGGCAGTAGGCTGCCCCTGCAGAGAAACATGGGCAGCTTGCTTTCACTTTCCTGGGCCCACTGGGGCTACTCCCCCGAACCTCCCCATCTCCTCTTCTCCTTCTCTGGGGCCAGGGCCAGTCATACTTGCAGAATAGTGAAGTGAAAGTCACTTAGTCATGTCCAACTCTCTGTGACCCCATGGACTGCAGCCCACCAAGCTTCTCTGTCCATGGAATTCTCCAGGCAAGAAGACTGGAGTGGGTTGCCATTTCCTTCTCTAATACTTGCAGGATATGCACAGCCAGAATTCCCAAGAATGGGAGCAATTACCATATAATGATACAGTGAGGTACCAGCACCATATCAAACACGGGCTTCCCCTGGTGGTTCAGGGGTTAAGGAATCCGCCTGCAGTGCAAGAGCCACAGGAGATGCAGTTTTGATCCCTGGGTTGGAAAGATCCCCTGGAAGAGGGCATGGCAACCCACTCCAGTATTCTTGCCTGGAAAATCCCATGGACAGAGGAGCCTGGCGGGCTACAGTCCACAGTGTTGCAAAGAGTAGGACATGACTGAATCGAGTTAGCGTGCATGCACCATATCAAACACTGCATGTATGACATTCAGTCCTAACAGCAACCCTACTTATACAGCTGATGTCATCTCCATTTATGGACCAGAAAACTGAGACCTAAAGAGGGGTGGTGACTTGCCCAGGGTTGCACTACAGGAAGAGCTGAGACTGGGACCTCCTGAGTGGCTGGGCTGGACCTGGTGCTGGTGACCTCTGGTTCACTGCTTGCCTCTCCTGCAGCCCTGCACTGTACTTCTACTGCTCTTCGCTTTGGACTTTTTCCATCCCATGGAGACCCCCCCATTTCCTTCCTTCAACTCCAGAACTTTGGCTGGTTGAGGGCTCTGCAGGTCTCCTTAATCTCCTTAATCCTCAATGTCCGCTGAGGCTATTCTGCCTCCCGCCTTCCCTGCCGTCCCCTCCGCACCCCCCTTCCCCATTCCCAGCCTCCAACCTGAGCAGAGCTGTTCTATCTTGGTATAGTTGAGGTGCAGGGAGTCGTTGACCCACGCAAGCATATCATGGCGACTCAGATTCTCACTGGTCACGGATGTGGAGTACACATTGACGGCCATGCCCCAGCTGCAAAGAAAGAGGAAAGGCAAGGTCAGCCCCTGGGGGCCTTGAGCTGTTCTTGGGCCTAAAGGAGAGAAGGGGCTGGAGGGTCCCTGGAAAAACGAGGAGCATCTTCCTCCAGACTAGCAGCTTACCTCCTGGAGAAGGGGTACTTACTCACCCTTGAACATCTGGTGAGTACCTACTATAAGATCTCCTGGAGAAGGAAATGGCAACCCATTCTAGTATTCTTGTGTGGAGAATCCTACAGACAGAGGAGCCTGGCAGGCTATAGTCCATGGGGCCACAGAGTCAGACACGACTGAGCACACACACATACTATACAGGGTGTGTATGTGTGCTCCGTTGGGTCTGACTCTCCAAGGAATTTTCCAGGCAAGAATACTGGAGTGGGGTGCCACTCCCTACTCTACGGGATCTTTTGGACCCAGGACTTGAACCTGCGTCTCTTGTGTCTCCTGTATTGGCAGGCAGATTCTTTACCACTTTGTTGTTACTCAGTTGCGTCCAACTCTTTGCAACCCCATAAGTTCCAATATTTTGGCCCCCTGATGCGAAGAGCTGACTCACCAGAAAAGACCCTGATGCTGGGAAAGATTGAGGGCAACAGGAGAAGGGGGCAGCAGAGGATGAGATGGTTAGATAACATCACTGACTCAATGGACATGAATTTGAGCAAACTCTGGGAGACAGTGAAGGACAAGGAAGCCTGGCGTGCTGCAGTCCATGGAGTGCAAAGAGCTGGACATGACTGATTGTGTGCGCATGTGAGCACGCGTGTGCGCGCGCACACACACACACATACACACACACATACACACACACACTATAGGATGGACCTGCGCTAAGAAGTGGTGAAGTCAGGCGTGGTCTCTGCCTCCAAAGAGTTTACAGACAGGCAGATGTCCAGAGCAGGGAGTGATGGGGCAGGAAGAGCAGGACAAGCAGAGTTCAGGGGTGGCACAAAGAAAGGAGTGACCTTTTCTGCTTGACAGGGTCAGCAAAGACTTCAGAGCAGTCTGAAAGGGGAAGGAATTTTCTGAATGTATGGGGGCACGGGGTGGAAGGGCTGTGCAGGCCCCAGGACTAGCAAGAACAAAGTTATGGCTTATTGCTGGGACTCTGAGTTGTTCAGCAGGCAGGGAAAACAGTGTTCGTGTTGGGGTGTGGTACAAAGAGGCCAGAAGGGGCTGGTTGCTCCGGGCTTTGTTTACCATGAGGAGTGTCAGCGAATGTTTGACGGGAGGATTCCTACGTGCTGTCTCTCATGAGTCCTTTGTCCCTCTTCAAGCGGAACAGCACGCTGCTCCCAGGGACTGAGGTCATTGTGTGAGGCAAGCATGAGTCTCCTTTAGTAAACATTCTCCTTAGGACAAAACAGCTTAATCTCCTTCCCCTTACTTGAGATATAGATTGTCTCCTGACCTTGTGACTAACGTTACCCTTTGTTCCCTTGGTAACGGTTGCTGTACATTTGGTTTTCTGATCTCTATCATTCCCGAAAGAAGTTTCTTGTACTGCAGCCTATATATACTCATAGAAAAATCATTAAAGCACCTTTGCTCCATCAGAGCTTAGGTCCCCGGGTCTTTTTTGTCTCTCTCTCTCTCTCTTTCTCTCTCTCTCTTTCTCTCTTTCACTTTCTTATCGTCGACTCCGCACCACAAGGTTCCGGTCCATTAAAGGACCCCAAAAGTCTGTTTAAACAAGGGAAGCCATTAGAGGATTTTAAGCAGATAGTGCTTGACCAGATTTGGGTTCTAGAAAGCTGTCTCATCTTCACATCTGCTCTGACTTCAAACTCTATATCCCCGTGGCTTGCTGATGCATCCACAGACACCTGAATTTCGCTTAAACAGAAACTTCCCTTAATACATGCTCTGCTTCTGTATTTGTTATCTCAGTGAATGTCACCATCAGTCACCCCATCACCCATGCTGGAAACCTGTGGGGTCAGTCCAGATAGCTTCTCCCCCTCATCCTCAAAGTCCATGATTCAGCAAGGCAGCTCTGCCCTCCAATGTGCCTGCTCTTCTGCGCCTCCTGCTGCCTTGGGGTTTCTGCACATCCATTCTCTCTGGCCAAGGTGAGGAAGAGCCTCCTAGGGGGCCCATCAGCCTCCAGGCTCTCCCTTGCTCTAGTCCATCGCTGACACTGCTGCACTCAGACTCCTGGAAAACAGCCCTGGTCTCTCCAACCCCTAGCTCACAAATGAGACACAAACGAGCAGTCACATACGAGACACCCAGTGGCTGGACTTGCCTTGCAGACTTGAACGGTTTCGCACTCACAGTGTTGGAAACATTTTTGAGTTAGTACTCAAGATTTTTCTGGAACAGAACTGAAGATTTTAAGTTGGGATGTTCCACACAAGCAAATTGGGATTTCTGGCTTCTTTTGGCAACCCTGAGTCCATGTTCCCAGCAACCTACAGCGGGAGCTGAGCAGAGGCGCCCCCCTCCAGCCAGTGGGTGTGAGCGTGTCCTTACCCTCCCCTCATTCCCCTCCCCTACCCCCACAGAGGTCAAGTGTAGGTTGCTGTTTATTACTGACTTGCACTGTTAAGAGGGAAAACTGTCTTGTAACTAGGTCTTTTATCAGAAATGGAGAAACAGGACTGCATATTCCCAGAATTGGGAGAGTACATATTTCTGGAGTGAAGAGTATTTTTTAGGTTTAATATGCAAAGTGTCTCCCTGAAGGAAGAATACACCGCCCCGCCCCCCCCCCCCCCACTTCCCCATCCAGAGGTCATCTGTTCTTGTAACGTCACCTGCTTCCCACCACTTGTCAAGTTCATCAACGGGTCCTCCCTCTCCAGCCCTGTCTTCTTTTTTGATCCCCTGGTTGGGAGTCATGGGCAGCTCTCTACTCACCTTCTGCCTGGAATGCAGTCCCACCCCACAGTTCATTCATTCTCTGCTCTAGAGGCTCTCAAACTGTGGTCCCTGGTGAATCGTTGGTGCTCTGTGGGCATCAGCTTGTTAGAGATTTTAAGTTAGAAATTCCTGTGTTTGAGCTTTGCCTCCGAACCGACCTACTGAGTCAGAATCTGCACTTGACCAAGAGGGTCTACAGGCACAGTCAAATTAGAGAAGCTGCTTTAGAGAGGAGGCTCGGTTGGCATCTGCTAGGCTGTGCTCCCCCACAGCCCCACTCAAGTATAGACAATGGAACTTCACTAGATGCACATTTAATTTCAATACATTTTTTGGAAAAAAAAAAAAATCAGGAAACCCTTCTGTATTTTCCTAGTCCTTCCTCCTCTTAAAAATAGACTTTGTTCTTCATTGCCTAGGGGAAGGAAGGCCAAGATAGGGCTGGAAAGCCAAGGGAAACAAAAATTATTGTCATGGGAGCTTCCAAGGACTCAGGAGCTGACAATTGCGGAGATTTCCAAGGGTAATTTTGACTGCACTTGAGTATCCTCTTACACAGTGGTTCTGAACCACTACCCTGTAATCTGACCATTGCACTAACCATTGGACTTGTTGAAATGCCTGCCTCTGTCATCAGTAAGCACCTCAAAGCCAGGAGTGGTGTTTCTAGGCCTGTCACAGGGAAGGTATTGAGCAAATTTGTTGAATGATTGAGTGACACCTTCTCTCTTCTTTCTGAATCCTCTTATATCCTCTTATATATGACACCTTCTGGCCTGGACCCTCCCTCCCCAACTCAACCTTCAGGACTTAGCTGGGGCTCCAGCTCCTCTAGGAAATGTTCTCTGAGCCATTGTGCAGGGAGACATGGCCCTGTTCTGTGTCTTTCTGTCATGCCTGAGCATACTCAGTCATGGCATTGATTTCATTCTCTTGAAACCACTTGTGTGTCTGCCCCTTCCACCTGACTGTAAACTCCTCAGTGACCAGACTGTTTCATTCACTTTGGGGTTCTAGATCAATTCTCAATGAACGATAATCACAGAGATTGGAGTTGGGAGAGTGCCTCTTGGTTTCCAGGGAGCTCACCTAAAGTAACCTCAGCAGGCAAGGCAGGAGTGTGTGGACACCAGACTTGATTAGGGAGGCAGGTAGGGAAGGTCTCAGACTTGACTGGGGAGGTAGGTGGGGAGGGTCCCAGACTTGATTGGGGAGGCAGGTGGGGAGGGTCAAGGCAAGTGCATTGTATTTTGATGAGTATTTAATTAGGAACTCTGAGAAATAAACAGATCTGCCCCCTGCTGAAAGAGTTTATAGTCTTACTGGGGAGACCAACATACAGGAGAAAAATATAACCAAATGCCCCAAAGTGTGGTGGAAACAGTAGGTGCTCCAGGAAGACAGGAAGAAGAGAGTGTGCAGAGCTGGAGAGTGGATTTGAATGACCCTAATATGAATGGTCTATTTCCCATGAAGTGATGGGACCAGATGCCATGATCTTCATGGGAAATAGATGGGGAAACAGTGGAAGCAGTGTCAGACTTTATTTTTTGGGGGCTCCAAAATCACTACAGACAGTGATTGCAGCCATGAAATTAAAAGACGCTTACTCCTTGGAAGGAAAGTTATGAACAACCTAGATAGCATATTAAAAAGCAGAGACATTACTTTGCCACAAAGGTCCATCTAGTCAAGGCTATGGTTTTTCCAGTGGTCATGTATGGATGTGAGAGTTGGACTGTGAAGAAAGCTGAGCGCCAGAAAATTGATGCTTTTGAACTGTGGTGTTGGAGAAGACTCTTGAGAGTCCCTTTGCCTGCAAGGAGATCCAACCAGTCCATCCTAAAGGAGATCAGTCCTGGGTGTTCATTGGAAGGACTGATGCTGAAGCTGAAACTCCAGTACTTTGGCCACCTCATGCAAAGAGTTGACTCATTGGAAAAGACCCTGATGCTGGGAGGGATTGGGGGCAGGAGGAGAAGGGGACGACAGAGGATGAGATGGTTGGATGGTAACACCGATTTGATGGACATGAGTTTGAGTAAACTCCGTGAGCTGGTGATGGACAGAGAGGCCTGGAGTGCTGCGATTCATGGGGTCGCAAAGAGTCAGACACGACTGAGCGACTGAACTGAACCAAATATGGTCAGACCCTGCCAGGCTTTCGTGGGGAGCAGGTATGCAGAGGTCTGTGGGACCTGAATGCAGAGGGGACAAGGCTTCTCACAGGGTTGAGGATTCATTTCTCCATGAAGCCTTGGGGGCGCTTCTGGACCTGGGCTCCTGAGGCAGAGTCTGAGCTGGTCAGGGGTGGTTCTGGGAGGCATAGGGTGGTCTTAGGTTGGTCCTGGGAGCTCCTGAGCAAATTTAGGGATCCTTTTTTCCTGTTCTCTGTGTATGGTTTTCAAGTGCTGATTATTGAAAAATAGCAGAGGCACTGGTCCCTGTCTAAACTGGTTCTCCAGTTTTTGACTGAAATCATTTGAGCTTCAAAGATCTTCCAATCTGAGGGCAGCCTTCCTGTGGTTCCTCAGCATCTCTATATTATATATAGCCATATCATGTGTATTATTATATAATATACATATAGTACACTATATAAAATACACTATATAAATATACATTAATTATATTTATACATAGGTGGCTAAAATGGTAAAGAATCTCCCTGCAATGCAGGAGACCCAGGTTCTATCCTTGGGTTGGGAAGATCCCCTGGAGAAAGGAATGGTTACCTAGTCCAGTTAATATATAAGTTAAATAAATCACCCTGCTTATTTAACTTACATGCAGAGTACATCATGAGAAATGCCAGGCTGGATGAAGCACAAGCTGGAATCAAGATTGCTGGGAGAAATATCAATAACCTCAGATATGCAGATGACACCACCCTTATGGCAGAAAACAAAGAACTAAAGAGCCTCTTGATGAAAGTGAAAGAGAAGACAGAATAGGCTGGCTTAAAACTCAACATTCAAAAAATGAAGATCACGGTATCTGGTCCCATCACTTCATGGCAAATAGATGGGGAAACAATGGAAACAGTGACAAACTTTATTTTCTTGGGCTCCAAAATCACTGCAGATGGTGACTGCAGCCATGAAATTAAAAGGCACTTACCCCTTGGAAGAAAAGCTATGACCAACCTAGATAGCATATAAAAAGAAGAGACATTACTGTGCCGACAAAGGTCCATCTAGTCAAAGCTATGGTTTTTCCAGTAGTCATGTATGGATGTGAGAGTTGGACTATAAAGAAAGCTGAGCACTGAAGAATTGATGCTTTTCAGCTGTGGTGTTGGAGAAGACTCTTGAGAGTCCCTTTGACTGCAAGGAGATCAAACCAGTCAATCCTGAAGGAACTCATTCCTGAATATTCACTGGAAGAACTGATGCTGAAGGTGAAACTCCAGTACTTTGGCCACCTGATGCAAAGAACTGACTCACTGGGAAATACCCTGATGCTGAGAAAGATTAAAGGCAGGAGAAGAAGGGGATGACAGAGGATACGATGGTTGGATGGCATCACCAACTCAACAGACATGAGTTTGAGCAAGTTCCGGGAGTTGGTGATGGACAGGAAAGTCTGGTGTACTGGAGTCCACAGGGTTGCAGAGTTGGACACGACTGATTGAACTGAATTGAACTGACCTACTCCAGTTTTCTTTCCTGGAGAATCCTATGGACAGAGGAGTCTGGCAGGCTATAGTCCATGGGGTCTCAAAGAGTCAGATATGACTCAGTGACTAAACAACAATACATAATGTAGTACATATTCATATATAGTATGTATATATAGTATATACAAATATATTTATATATGATATAGTTGGCTCTCAGTGTCTATGGGAGATTTGTTCCAGGACCACTGTGGATACCAAAATCTATGGGTGCTCAAGTCCCTTATGCAAAATGACATGGTATTTGCAAATAACCTCTGTACATCCCACTGTATACTTTAAATCATCTCTAGATTATATATAATACCTCATACAAGGTAAATGCTATGTAAGTAGTTGCTGTTTCATGGCAAATTCAAGTTTTACTTTTTCGAACTTCCTGAAATTTTTTTCAAATATTTTCCATTTGTGGTTGTTGAATCCGTGGGTATGGAACCAACAAATATGGAGAGTTGACTCTGTAATATATTTGGTGATACACACAAACACACACACACAGCTTTTATGTCTACATAATTTAAAATATACTCCTGATACACAACCCAGTATTAGAACCACAGTCCTCCTCTGATGCATTGTGTGGCCCGAACTGCAATAGCACAGGCTATATATTGTGGGGGTGGGTCACATGAAGTAGGGTGGCAGGGTGGGGTGGGTATGGGTGGGCAGCTGATACGTGGAACAGAGCCTTGTCTCCACTCAGGACTGGCTCTGGTTCTTTCAGGTGATGCTACCCTCTGGCCCAGCTTTTTGGGTTCATTTTAGCTCAGGAGGACTCATCCAAGGCACTCAGGGCTCTTTGCAAGGATCTCCAGTCACACTTGCTGGGGGTCATGAAGAAACCCATCTCCTAGTTCTCTTATTCCTTGTCAGGATAGGGTGGGGGGGGGCGGGCAGGATGCCCTTCTTTTAATGCTCCTCTCCTAGATTTGGCCCTATAAATACAGCTAAATTGTGACCAGCAGGTGGCACCAGGTCCTGGGCAAAGACTCCTTTAGAAGTTTCTCCCATCCCTAAATTCCCCTCTCTAGCTCAATTCAGACAAAGAAGAGCTCCTGACTTTGACCCTATCCCTCAAAGAGAAAGCCTGGTTGGGTCAAAACCTGGTGGTATCAGGGCAGCAGCTTGAGTGGAATCCTTGTTCCTGACCCAAGTGCCCTCTAAGAACTGAACGAACTGGAATTGGCTAGGGCGTTGGGTCAACTCTAAGATTCTGGACTCAACTAAACCAACCCCCCAATTCCCCAGAGCCATAAGTTAAATGCATCAGTGGATCCAACTTCCAATGGCTTTTTGTACTAGGGGTTGACTCAGGCCTAGACTCAAGCCAGACCAGCTTCTTGAGGTGAGGGTATATAAAGCATCCACCCAGGTATCTTGCCCTAAGTGAACCAGTTATCCACCACTGCAGCTGAGACAAAATCTGAGACAACTCTTAAAGTGAATGCAACTGTAACCAAGGGCTGGGTCACCTCCCCTGAGAGAACAGAGGCAGGCTCTGTTCCAAGGGCTACAGTAGCCGGGTCTTATTCCACCCCCATCCCTGTGTTTCTACCCTGGCCTCTGCCACATGGTGACTGTCAGGAGAAACAGCTGACTGGGTTGTAGCATGTCACCATCCAGCCTGAAACCCCATTCAAGAATCAGACTGAGGACACGGCCTTGGGAACAATCTGCTCTGCAAGATCTTGACCAAGGGAAAGAAAACTTGAGGATGTTTAATCTGGTGATATGCAAAATCATTTCCTATGCGAGGACCGGCAAGTTCACGATGCAGTCACTGGAAATGGGAAAGATAGTTATCACTCATCAGGAGAGGCAGAGCTGTCAGTCATTCTGCAGTCGGAGGCCTCCAACATGGTCATCAAGACCAAATCTGAACATCCCGTGGCTGGAAAGAGTTTCTAGAGACCATCCAGTTCCTTCCCAGATCCCTAGACTGTACTTAGAGCTAGGCAATTCCTAAATCATAAATAAGACTGCATAACTCTGAAAGCTCATTCTAATGTTTAATAACCTTATCACTGGCCTAAATCTAACTGACTTTTTAAGTCTTCAGTGGAGCTCTACCTTGCACGAATATGTCTTGGAGATAACCCAGGGGTCATCTGCTCAGTCTTCTCTAGTTCTTTGGCCTCCAGAACTCCTTGCAGTTCCCAGTTCCTTCTGCTCCCCACAGCTATGAGGGACACACTGGGTCTTTCAGCCCTGTAGTGGGTGTTGGACCTGCCTCCAGCAGGCTCCAAAATGGTTGCTTTAAGAATACCAAACCTCCAGTCACACAACCTGAGCTTAAATCCTGGCTCTAACATTTCCTAGTTGCTTGACTTTGGGCCTCAGTTTCCTCATCAATAAAATGGGGACAATGAGAGTCCCCACTTCACAGAGCTGTTTCAAGAACTAATTGAGTCATGCGTATAAAGTGCTGGACAGACCCTGGCACCTGGTAAGCACTTGGTCAGTATTATCAGCATTATTAGGGCAGACACTGAGATCCAAGGTCACATTCCTGAGAAGCAGGCGCCCAACACACAACCAGCTTCAGGCCTCCAAGATCCTGGAATTCCAGTCTAGGAAGGAGACAGACCACAGAATTGTGCCTTTCTCTGCCCTTTCTGCCTGGGAACAACCATCTGGGCTACCTGAAGCTGGTGCTTCTAACACAATCCCTCCCCAACTCCAGATTTCCCATACATTCTGCTTTGTAGATGCCATCCTACCAGTCAGGAAAACTGGAACAGATGCTGTGAGATCAGAGGAGAGAGAACTCTGAGGAGCTTGCCAAAATGTTTCCTGCTCCTGACATGGGGCAATGCCCATTGTCATCTGGTTACCCCTTCCTGCCCGGGCCCAGGGGGCTGAAGTCACCTGTTTGGAAAGTCTGCAAAATTGTTACCCCTTGCCCCCTGGGTTACACACCCAAGTTATCCTGGGATTGCATGGAGGCAATAAGTGCAGACAGGGAGGCAGGGTTCTGAGGGCCTGCAGGAGCCCTGCCGGCGGGTCACAAAGCCCTGGCAGACCCAGCCAATCACCTTCTTCTCACTGTTGACCCAGGACCTGACTCATGGGGAGGCTCAGCCTCCTGAAGCTGAATTTAAAAAGGAGAGATGGGGCAGAAGGAGTAGTTCCAGGGCTGCTGGGGAACACACCCACTCCAGCAGATCCAGGACAGGGATCTGGACCCTGAAGGCTCAGGTAGGAACTGGAGCTTCTCCAGGATTCTATTCTCATTGCACTTTTAGGTCATGGAGCTCTTCCCTAAGATCCTGAACCCTGCTGAGGTCCCAGTCACTGGAGTTCTGAACACGCCCTGCTGACTGTGATCTGAATTCTAAAGAGGCAGGTCTGGATAATGGGGCTCTGCCCTTGCAGCTGCTGTCCCGGGGAAGGTGACCTCTGGGGAGTCCTGGCCAGATTGCTCTATCTGGTCATTACTCAAAGGGTTAATGGGAATCCAGGAGGGGAGTACACAGAACTCCTCACTTGCTAAAATTAATCATTATTAGTAGGGTCCGTGTCCGTGGGCATGTAGAAAGGCAAACCTTTCTTTCTAATGGCTCTCTACAGAAGATCTTCAAGTTCCACAAACACTTCACTTTTTAAGCCAACAAACTTTCATGATGGGATCTGCCATCAGAGCAAGATTACCAGCAGCATACTCTTGGAGCTGTGGGGTGTGGGGAAGCCAGGTTGAATGGTAGATGTGGCTCAGCTATGGGATCTGCCACTTACTGCCCGTAAGACTTTCAGCAAGTATCGAGTTGGCCAAAAAAGTTCATACTGGTTTTCTGTAACATGTTGCGGAAAACCCAAATGAACTCTTTGGCCAACATGATAGTTTGAAGTATCCAAGCCTCAGTTTTCAGGTCTGAAGGGTCAGGATGATTCTCTTGAGCATGGCGTTGCTGTGGGCTTAATGAGATACCTCGTCTTTGGGAACCAGAGGTTCATCATCTCCCCACTTTGGGGGTTGAGCAACCTTGATGACAGGCAGAGGATGATCGATGTGTCTGATTCACATTGTTCTTCCCAGGACCCTGGCAAACTCCCCACAGAGCTCCAATCGGGTACCTGAGCAGGGGAAGAGCAGGGGCAGGTGTGGCTTCAGGTTGTGGTTCTTCGGCAGCTATGCTGGCGCCCTGGTGCCTGTTTCTTTCCTTCACTAGTACTAGCCTGGGGCCCTGGACACAACAGCTGCTCAATAAACACTGCTGGATGAATGAATGAATGGGAGCAGCTGAACTGCAGTGTGGGGTTTCAGGTGGCAGGTGGGTTCAGAAAGGGTGGTTTTCTGGCCATATTTCCTTTCTGTTGACCACAAGGAGCAGGAGAGGAGAAAACAGGCTGCACCTGCTGGCCACATACAACCAAATGCAGCCTGAAGCCCTTGTATGCTTAGCAAGAGATTGAAAATGACCTCTTTCTCTGATATAAGGAAGAGAAACGAGGTGAAGTGGTAGTCCCTCAGTCATGTCCGACTCTTTGTGACCCCATGGACTGTGGTCCGCCAGGTTCCTCTGTCCATGGAATTCTCCAGGCAAGAATACTGGAGTGGGTTGCCATTCCCTTCTCCAGGGGATCTTCCTGACCCAAGGATCGAACTTGGGTCTCCCGCAAGTAAAGGCGGATTCTTTACCATCTGAGCCATAGGGGAAGAAGCCCAGATAGCTGCCAGACTCAGAGCAGGGCTCTGGGATGGTTCTGAGAACAGAACTTGGTACCGGTTGGGAGGACGCCCCAGTTGGGACTGGCTGCCAGTCCAGCTCTGTGCACACCCCAGGGGAGGGGTACGCTAGCCCACCTGCGGCCTGAACGTAGAGAGGGAGGGGGCTGCAGCAGCAGCTGGGACGTGTGGGATAGAGAACATTCGTGTCTGTAGCCCTAGTAGGCTTGCTGTGTCCTTCCTGATCCTTCATGCTTCAAAAGCAGCTCTGGTCTTTGGGGTCACATTCAAATCATGTCACTTAATCTTTTCACAGGATGTTTCTTCAGACCGTATGGCTGATAGTTGTCATCTGGCCAAGCGGCATGTTCTCCCCTCCTCTGAAACTGGATTCTATGAATCATTCAGTCTACTCTCCCTCCAGCCCAGGCCCAGGCCTTTCTCTGCTCTCAGAGCCCCTCTCCCCTTCCCCCACCACAGCCAATCCACCAGTTTTATTTCCTGGCCTTTTATTAAAAACAAAAATACTTTTGTAGCAAGTATTATTATCAAATTCCACTCATTGGGCCAGCAACCCTTGTGGTGTTAGAGAAAAACTTGCCCCTCACGTAGCACACCACCTCCACTTGTGAGTTCATCAGCCAGTGGCCTCAGCTCCAAGCTCTAACAATGTGCATCTCCTCGCCTTTTGGACAGGCTGCTTATTTCATACTCTGACCTTTCCGCCAGCAGGTCTACCTGACGATGTCCAGAACAAACCTGGCAACGTTCGACATCTGAGTCTCTTCCTTTAGTGCAGACCCTCATTGTTCACACCCTCAAGACTCTACCTGCCCCCACTGCAGGCAACAGCCATTCCCCCTCAATGAGGATGTGCAGTGAGGGGTACCTTCAGGCCTATATGCCTTCAAATAGCTTCTCTCCTGATCTACTATGGTGCTTGATGTTCCCACCACAAATGCCACTCTTGTGAATTATATAGCATTTGTCTCCCCCAAACCTTAGTTATTATCTCAATTTTAAATATGAGGAGATGAAGACTCTGGGTTCAAGTGACTCACTCAGATTTAAGATTAACCACTGGCGAGGCCAGACCATGAACCCAGGCCATCTGCACCCAAATCCTGTGCTCCTCCCACACCATGGCACTGAGGCAGGAAGACTGACGCGATTTTGCACAGTGCTAGTGCAGGATGGGGCTGCTCTGGTCGGTAAAGAATCCGCCTGCAATGCGGGAGACCTGGGTTCGATCCCTGGGTTGGGAAGATCCCCTGGAGGAGGGCATGGCAACCCACTCCAGTATTCTTGCCTGGAGAATCCCATGGACAGAGGAGCCTGGTGGGCTACAGTCCACGGAGTCGCAAAGAGTCGGACACGACTGAGTGACTAAGCACAGCACAGCACACTGCAGGGTGACTTGCCCCGATCTCGGCTCCTGAGCATTAGGAGAAAGGAAAGGAGATGTCAAAGGTTTTCTACTTTATATTCCTTTCTCCAAGCTACTGCAGCATTGCTCACTCAGCAAGGGTTTATCGACCATTTCTGTAATGTGCTAATCCCTCCACGAGGCACCATGAGGACACAGGATGATTTTAAGTCATGGGTCTTCTCCTCAAGGAGCCTTTGTTTGGTTGAAGAAATAAGAGTAACTCATAAAACAGCACAGGATTCCACAAACCAGAAAATATGAAGCACTAACTTGTGCGAGTGCATTTGGCTTTTAAGTGCTCCAGGAGAGTGTAGAGGATGAGAGGGGCCTTAGTAGTTAAATGGCTTCTGGGGGAAAGTGGCACCAAATTTAAGACTTTAAAGATGGTAGGATGTTAGAGAGAAGCAAAGAGAAAATGGAAAATTTGGGACACGGGAAACATGTTTACGATTACTTTCCTTTGAAAAATGAGCATGAGACCAATGATCAAGTCTTAGAGGAATGTTACAGGATGTGATCAAGTGAGGAAATGGGAGAGGCAGGTGGTGTCCCTGGTGCCAAGGGAGTGACCAGTTTCGATGAGGAGGTTACCTGCCCTGTTTAATGAAGTTACCAGGCCTTGGATGGAGAAGTGGTCATTAGATTGTGCAGGGAGAAATGATGAAACTCTGAGTCCTTGTGCTGGAGTGTGAGGACTGAATCTTGACCTGAAGACAATTATGAAGCCCCAGATTATTTGCCTGAGAGGATGCGGAGGAGAGAAATAAGGTGTTTGTCACCAAGGCCGGGGGGTCTGCTGTGGCACGGCAGGTGGACTTGATAGAACGTGACAGCTCGTGAGGTGAATACCTTGCTTCTCTCAGGAAAATCTGGAAAATTCACATCCTATCCTTAAATTCTAGGTCATATCTGTCTAAGGAGGCTCATGAAAGCAATGTCATGGTCTTCCTAAAGTTTTACAACACGGTATCATGAAAGAAATGAGGGAATGAACAAGAAATTCAACATAATAATGTCTTGACTAAGTTGAACATGTGGAGAATGTTTTAAATATGAATATACTGTTCTGTTTAACTGTGGTTAACCAAACCCCCTTTTGGGCTTTAGTTTTGAAAATGACTCTATTAAAGCAGGGTTACTAAGGAATTTTCAGAGCCTCCGATTCACTTACTCTCTGATCACCATTTGTGGAGTGTGTGTTCCAGGCGCTGAGCCTGGCATGAGGCCTATAGGAAGGAAGGGGACCTACTCTGTGTCCTTGAGGATTTCATAGATTAGTCTGGGAGCTAGATAAGAGGACGAAATAACCAAAGGGCGACACATTACACTACAACCCCAGATGCAGGAAGGATGCTGCTGGAGTAACTCTGTTGTCTGGGTCAGGGAAGGCTTCTAGAAAAAGCATAGTTTGAGTGGGGTCTTGAAGAAGCAGCTTATCAAGCAAACAAGAGTCAATACGACAGAGGAACAGACTGGGAAGACGGAGCAGATTTTGAATAGTTTACCCCAAAACGCGTGCTGGAGGCAGAAGAGGATGTGGTTAGTGGTAGAAGCTACAAGCAAGAGCTCCACAAGAGAACTGGGAGTTATTCCATCCTGGGAAAAGCTCATCAAGGGATTTTTTCCCCCCACGTATACAAGATATTTGTAACAATGCAAAAATATCCCTAACACTACTATAGTTAAAATAGTTAAGCATCATTTCCAATAAAAAATACAGCAAATGAAATTATAGTGCTTAGAAACTGCATTAAATGTATAACTCTTGGGGTGTTAGCTTATATTATCTTTTCTGGCAAAAACTGAAGAGATTTCCAAGTGCTCCTTGTAGAAATCAAGTGTCCCTCCAAATTTTTGTCAACTCTTTATTTTGAAATGATTTTAGACTCACAGCTGCAAAATAGGACAAAGAATTCCCATGTATCCTCGTCCAGCTTCCCCAATAACATCTTACATAACAATTGTTAAGGCCAGGAAACTGACGTTGGTACATTATTTACTGAGTTACAGACCTTATTTGGATTTCATGAGTTTTTGCACACCCTCTTACTTTGCTGCTGTTGTTGTACAGTCTAAGATATGTTATCACATGTATAGATTCATGTCCCGAGGACACAGACTGTTCCATAACCTCGAAGAAACTCCCTCATGCTATCTCCTCCTACTTTGATCCCTGGCAACCAGAGATGTGCTTTCTATAAATTTTCTGGAATTTTCTATAATTCCATAATTTTAAGAATTTATAGAAATGGGGGCTTCCCTGGTATCTCATCTGGTAAAGAATCCACCTGCAATGCAAGAGACCTTGGTTTGGTTTCTGGGTCGGGAAGATCCGCTGGAGAAGGGACAGGCTACCCACTCCAGTATTCTTGGGCTTCCCTGGTGGCTCAGCTGGTAAAGAATCTGTCTGTAATGCGGGAGACCTAGGTTTGGTCCCTGGGTTGGGAAGAACCCCTGGAGAAGGGAGTACTTCTGGAGTACTTCTGGTACCACTTACCCACTCCAGTATTCTGGCCTGGAGAATTCCATGGACTGTATAGTCCATGGGATCGCAAAGTATGGTCCAAGTACATTGCTAAATAATGGTGCAAGTGCAGATATACCACGGTTTATCCATTCACCCACTGAAGGACATCTGGGTTGTTTCCAGTTTTGGATGATTATAAAAAAACCTATGAGAACCTTCCTCAGCCTTCTCTTGCTTTGTTCATGACAGTCTAGCTTTGGCAGTTCAGTTCAGTCACTCAGTCATGTCCAACTCTTTGTGACCCCATGAACTGCAGCATGCCAGGCCTCCCTGTCCATCACCAACTGTTGGAGTCTACCCAAACCCATGTCCATTGAGTCGGTGATGCCATCCAACCATTTCATCTTCTGTCGTCCCCTTCTCCTCCTGCCCTCAATCTCTCCTAGCATCAGGGTCTTTTCCAATGAGTCAGTTCTTTGCATCAGGTGGCCAAAGTATTGGAGTTTCAGTTTCAACATCAGTCCTTCCAATGAACACCCAGGACCTATCTCCCTTAGGATGGACTGGTTGGATCTCCTTGCAGTCCAATGGACTCTTAAGAGCCTTCTCCAACACCACACACAGTTCAAAAGCATCCATTCTTCGGCACTCAGCTTTCTTTACAGTCCAACTCTCACATCCATACATGACTACTGGAAAAACCATAGCCTTGACTAGACAGACCTTTGTCGGCAAAGTAATGTCTCTGCTTTTTAATATGCTGTCTAGGTTGGTCATAGCTTTCCTTCCAAGAAGTAAGTGTCTTTTAATTTCATGGCTGCAATTACCATCTGCAGTGGTTTTGGAGCCCAGAAAAATAAAGTCAGCCACTGTTTCCACATCTATTTGTCATGAAGTTGTTAGGTAGTTAGAATAGGGAAAAGGAGTCTAAAATGGCGCTGGCTAAAAGACCTGGAAGGGAAAAGCTCACAAAAATAGAACAAAGGAAGGTCCAAGGACCGGAGTGAGGACCTCAGGTAGAACAAACAACACTCCTGGCTGGCCCAATTTACATAGGACAGGCCCAGGGAGAGAAAAACATACAAAAAGAGGAGCCAAAGCTCTCTCTCTCCCACGCTCAGGCACTCTTCTCTTCGCATCTTTGGGTCAGAATGCCCTCATGCTTCGAGGATGGATTTACCTGTTATTATCTAAATAAAATAGAGCTGTAACACAGAGCTGTAACACTGATTTGTCTAAGAGCTATAACACGGTCTGTCCAAAACCCGAGAGCTGTGACATGCCAAGGGCTTTAATGTTCATCACTCCAAATCTTTGTTGTGATGAGGCAAAAACCGAGGAGTATACACTCGCCTGACAAAGAGATGGGACCGGATGCCATTATCTTTGTTTTCTGAATGTTGAGCTTTAAGCCAACTTTTTCACTCTCCTCTTTCATTTCTATCAAGAGGCTCTTTAGTTCTTCTTCACTTTCTCCCATAAGGGTGGTGTCATCTGCATATCTGAGGTTATTGATATTTCTCCAGGCAATCCTGATTCCAGCTTGTGCTTCATCCAGCCCAGCATTTCTCATGACGTACTCTGCATATAAGTTAAACAAGCAGGGTGACAATATACAGCCTTGACCTACTCCTTTTCCTATTTGGAACCAGTCTGTTATTCCATGTCCAGTTCTAACTGTTGCTTCCTGACCTGCAAACAGGTTTCTGCTTTGGCAGAGATCGCTCCAAACTTTTCTGTCCTCTGAAACTACAAATCTGACTGGGTTTTGTAGGTGGGAGACCTAGGTAA
Organism: Cervus elaphus; assembly: GCF_910594005.1. Taxonomy (NCBI): domain Eukaryota; kingdom Metazoa; phylum Chordata; class Mammalia; order Artiodactyla; family Cervidae; genus Cervus; species Cervus elaphus. The sequence continues at coordinate 33,301,524 of NC_057825.1, read as the reverse complement.
TAGGTTGGGGAGGAGCTAAGAAGACACAAGTATACAAGCAACTCTTTGGACTAACTACTCCAAAAATTACGGGTTTGTCTCAGTTTAAACCTAAGTTTGTGCCCCTCAAGGCCAGGCTCCTACTTTTTACATGCATTTATACCATAACCCAAGTCTGTGAACTCATCTTTCTAGATGCATGATTTCAGCAAGGATACTTGGGGATCACAGTGGCAGTTCAGGCAGCCTTTAATTTGAACAAAATTGAGAGGAGCTTTAAAACAAAAGGGGAACACAGCTTCAAACGTCCAACTGATTGCAGGATCACTGGAGCTGAATCCATTAAGGTTCAGAAAGACCTGTCTAAATTTCTACCCAACTTGCACAAAATCTTCTTAAATCAGAAGCCAAGGAAAGACTAAAATAGTCAAAAGCATAACAGAAAAAGGACTCATCATATCTTGAACAGGTAAGTCTTCATAATACCCAATGTGTGGGGATACAGATTTACTCACGACCTTGGGATCACAAATAGGATAGTCATTTCCTGACCAGAACCAAATACTCTTTCTTTTATCTCTAGTGCCTCCTGAGGTTGCATATTTTACAGTCACAGATTCATGTTCTGCTTTCTTTAGTGTTCCTTTAGGTCAAAACAGTCAATATTTGTTTGCCTCTTTGGGGCAAAATCAACAATTTACCTAGACTGTTATACCTAAAAGATTTACTGAAGCTATTCCTACTTTTCACAGGTCCCCAAACACAACCTCAAGGATCTTAAATTTCCCTGTGATTCTTTATGTGGTTGACCTTTTATTGTATCCTAATGATGAGAAAAGCTCTAAGACTGATTCTAACTAGCTATTGTTTTCTTTCAGAAAGGGCATAAGGTGTTTTGTGTGTATGTGTGTGTGTGGCCACCCCTTGCGACATGCGGGATCTTAGTTCTCTGACCAGGGATTGAACCCATGCCCCCTTCAGTGGAAGCATAATCTTAACCACTGGACTGCCAGGGAAGTCTCAAAGTGTGTAAGTTTTTTAAAGAGAAGTTACAATTTTGTCAAAGTAGAGTTCATTATGCAGGCATGATTTATCCCAGGAAGGTAAATTCTTTACTTCTGATTATAGGCCATTTAGAATGTTCCAACTTTTCTGAAATTATCACACTTACAACTTAACCACGTCCTTGGTATGCGAGTCCCTTCCTTGGGAATCTCAATATGAAGAGGCCTTTTGTCAGTTAAATTAGCCCTTCAGCAGCCTCCTACTCTGGGCTCACCTAATTATCATAAACATTTCTGTCTGTGTTTGTGAGATCTGGACAAACTGTTGGTGTTATGAGTCACTTTCACGGGACTCATCAGACATCAAGTCTACCACAGACTCCCTTGATTGTGGCAAGGCCTGCCTACTCAGCTCTCTTAAGGGAATTGGCCCTAGTGGCTAAGCTAGTGGGGGCTTTTGTCCACTTGGTTTCAGGGTGCCCTTTAAATCTGACGATCCTTCATGCTGTACAGTGTTTGTAGCTCACTGAAAATACACGTGTCTCAGTAGGCAGGCTTATCCCTAGTGAAATCCTATTATGTTCTCTCCAACATACTTTGATTCACTGTAGTATTTCTTCGAATTTTGCTGCTCTACTTTTACATGTCTTGTTCTCAACGAGGTCATTTTGGTCTATTGGTTTCTGCTCTAGGAAAAAGAGACTGCTGGATAATTCAAGAAGGAGAAAAACTGGATCTTGATTTAAGAACCAAAACTTTGGCCACTCAAGGGGGAGGCAGGGTTGCTTTCTATTCTTGTAATGCCAAAGGTCTTTTTTAGACCTCACGTGCACATCAACATTCTCTTCCTTTCTTTGCCCTCATGGTGGTAATAACTGAAGGTAGCTTGCCCTCAGAGGGACTCAGAGAACTCAGTGTCCTTAGGATGGTGCTTCTCACACTCTGCGTGCTACCTCTTGGGAGGTCAAGGTAAGGTCGTGATGGGACCATCTAAATAGAATCCTTATCATTTCCTTCCTGGAATCACGATTCTGGAGTTTTCTTTCTTTTAGTCTGGATGGTGGTAGTGTGGTGGTGGGGCCTGGTCTCACTGAGCACAGACTCACTTGGGTTCATCAGTCATTTATTTGTTCACACACGAATCTCTGCTTTCATGTATGAATACTGAAGCACCTACTGTGTGCACAGAGATGACCTGGCCAGAGGAATCCTTCTTTCAGCCCTAGATGACTTCTCATTTGAGGAGGAGGGCTGTACACAGTGGTTAACTGTTGACTAGTTAATAACTATCTCAAAGGGATGTGCAGGGATAAGTCACTTTTCTGGCTGCCTCCCCAGGAAGCTGCAGCATGTCTCCAAAGCAACTTCATATGATTAAAATCCCCCCTCCAAAAAAAATAAAATAAAATCCCCCCTCCATCACCAACAGGTAGAATCTACCAATTCGGTCTTCTTAGCCTTCTCTTTGTTACAGATGATGAGATAGGTCAAGAAGGCCACCTCACTTGAGGTACCTCATGATGTGGGGGTGTGGGGAGGGCTGTTTCAAAAGAGGCCAGACCCCTAGAAGCACCTCAGTCCCATGCAAGCCAGGATGGCCTTGACTTAGAACTAAGATGGGACAGATGATGACTCCACAGTGGCAGAAAGGACTTTCAAAATAAAGGTAGATGAATGAGGCACGTGCCCAACATCACAAGTCCTCTGCAGGGTTTGTCTGGATAGGGACCTGCATCTGCCACCTGGAGGCACAGGAAGCCCTGCAGACCCGCACCTCCAGGCAGGGGCTGGCTGAGGTTCTCAGCGTCCCTTCTCTGGGACCCCAGAGGCTGTGGGCACTTCAGTCTGGTCAGGGCTAGTACAAAGTTAAATCCACGTGATGGTCCTAGGATAACAGCTCAGTGACAAACAAAAACCTGCTGTTGCGAGTGCAGGGGACTGTATTCCATTAAACACGGGTGGTGAGAGTAGAATTCAGTACAATCTCTTTGAAGGGCAATTTGGCCAAAAAATGGTATTAAAAGCCTTCACATTTTTTGTATACTTTTCCACCTTAATTCTACTTACAGAATTAAGGAATTTGACACAAAAGCAATAATTATGGGTATACATAAAGCTTTTACAGTCTTCTCTGGTGGCTCAGACAGTAAAGAATCCGCCTGAATGTGGGAGACCTGGGTTCGATCCCTGGGTTGGGAAGATCCCCTGGAGGAAGGCATGGCAACCCACTCCAGTATTCTTGCCTAGAGAATCCCCATGGACAGAGAAGCCTGGAGGGCCATGGTCCACGGGGCTGCAAAGACAGTTGGACATGACAGAGTGATTAAGCACAGCACATAAAGCTTTTATAATAAAGAAAAACTGGAAACAAGTGAAATGATCAATAACAATGAATTGTTAAACAAATCATGGTACATCTACACCATGCAGCTGCTTAGGACAATGATGCTGTAAAAGAATATGTAGTGACTCTTTGGCATCACTCGCTGGCTGGCTGACTTAGCATTCACTCCCGACACCCTTTCCCCTCGCCTTTCTATGACTAGAGAGGCCAGAAAAATGAAATACTTGTTTCCCAGCCTCTCCTACAACTAAGAGCCACCCTGAGACATTAGGTAACAGCCAACAGGCTACTGAGCTGGGCTGTCCTTGATGACATCTTTGAATTGTTCTACCAGCCTGGACCTCCTACTTTCAGACTCTTGTCATATGAGGAACATATTCCTATTATTTGTTTAAGCCACTGTTGGTTTGATTTAGGATTTGCTGTTACCAGTACCCAAACATAATCCCAACTGAAAGACATGGAAAGATGTTTACAATATATTAAATCAGGGAAAAGTATTACAGAGCAGAAGTATACCCACAGGCAGAGAAGAATAATGTGAGGGTGTATTCTAAAATAATAATTGTGGTTCTGTCTGATTGTGGGTTTATAGGGGATTTTGATTTTCTTCTTTGGGTTTATCTGGATTTTCTAAATTTTTTACAACAAACATGGATAATTCCTGTGGCAAGGAAAAAGCTCGATAAATATATATATATTAAAAAAAAAACAGGGTAGAGAAGTAATGGAAGAAACTTGTGGTCAGGCAGCAAGAAGTCTTTGACAATAGCTGCCAAAATAACCATTTTACAGCTTCTATTACTGTCTGGGTGGTTCAGGCTTCCTGGAGTGGTGGTTCTTACCCTTTCTTGCTGGTTTCTCTGGGTTTTTTTTGTTTGTTTGTTTGTTTTTTTTTGATGTCCTTTAAAGCTCTAAGCCTGTCTTTATTTATTTATTTTTTTTACATTTTTATTTTTTGCATTTATTTTTATTCACTGGAGGCTGGTTTCTCTGGTTTTGAAAGGTCCCCATTGGGTTCCAACCAGGCTCGCTAAGGCCCACCTCCACCAGCAGGGCACCATCCCATCCTCAGGGACAGCCCACGAGGCCACAGGGGCTCTGAGCACTTTCAACGCATCTTTCACTTCTCTTCACTGAGGGGATTGCTTCCCATCCCCTAACCCCATCTCATTTCTTGCTCTCCCCTAAGCTTCTTGGCAGAATCAAATGAGACAACTTATCTAAAAGTACTTTGTGCAGTATAAAGTGTAACAAAGTGTAAGCTATTTTTCTTATCTCTGTCCTTTCTGGCTCTTCTCCCTCCCTGTTTTCACTCTTTCCTTTCTCTTCTTCCCTTGTTCCTCTTCCCATTCCCTCCCCCTGCCATGGTAAAACAAGGACAGGAGGAGCCGGCAAGGCCTTGAACCTGTACTTCTGTCATATTTCACATGACCCTGCCCTGTACTTATTTGCTTACAGGCTTCTTGCCCTTGCTCAGCAGTGAGCTCCTTGAGCAGGAACCATGTATTTCAACCCCAAGAACCTTTTAACACCTGACTCACAGTACACTCCTGGCAAATGTTTGCCTGATATCACTGAAGTGCATTTTTAAGATTGTTTTGTTATCTGGATAAAACACAAACACTCACACAGTTGTATCAGTGTAAAATCAGTCTTCCAACTAAGTAAGTAGAAATGTGTTACCTGCATCTAAAAAATTAAAGTCTCACAGAGTATTTTTAAGAACTGAGAATTGATAAGATTAGCAGCTTGGAAAAACTAATTTTTTTTTTTTTCCAAACTGCAGTATTGATAAATGTATTTAAAACTGAAGTGGGAACATTAATGATAACATGGAAACAAATGTTTCACAATAAAATATTATAACTAATTAATAGTTTAAATCTGTTATACACTAAAATGCCCAAAAAGAAAAAAAAAAAAATCTGCAAGGATCCATGAAATGCCACGTTAAAAAAACATGTACTTGAATCCAATCCAGCCTCTCCCATCCTGGCCAAATTGTCAAACATTTACTTTTTCTCATCCATCTCATCCTTTCCAGTCTCTCTGACATCACTGTTGTCCAAACTGTGACTTTGTGACTTGATGGTATTCCTGCCTTTAGTCTCCTTTAAACTTTTTCACCCCTCATCACAGGACAAACTTTCTAAAAACATCGCTTTAATCACCCTCTGCGCCATGTGTGCTAAGCCTCTTCAGTCATGACTGACTCTTTGCGACCCTATGGACTGTAGCCCGGCAGGCTCCTTTGTCCATGGGAGTCTCTAGGCAAGAATCCTGGAGCGGGTTGCCACGCCCTCCTCCAAGGGACCTTCCCAACCCAGGTATCGAACCCACATCTCTTATGTATTCTGCACTGGCAGGCAGGTTCTTGACCACTAGCGCCACCTGGGAAGCCCTTTAATCCTCCCACCCCCTGCTAAACCTCCAGGGGCCCTTCACACCTACGCGTATTCTATAGCATAAAAACCAGACTTCTTGGGCTGGTGCTCACAATTCCACTCCACTCCTTCCCTCTCATTCTTTCCTTTGGATTCTCCATTCCTTAGACTCTCAGCCTCACACTGGTGTTCTCTTCCCACCAATCTCCCTTATACTGAAGCCCTGCTAGTCCTGATTGTACCCGGGTGCCTTCTTCCTTTTAAGTGAGGCTCATGTTCCACCACTTCCTCCACCACGGCTGACAGAGCCAGGATCCCAGATTGCTGTGATGGGATAACGGCCAAGAGGCTAAACCATTCAAAATACACGTGAAGTTCTGCATTTAAATCTTTAAAAACCAAATGGAAACAAATGATGTGTCAGGGGACATAAAGACCTGCAAACAAAGTGTGCAAACACATAAGGGGTTTGAACTGATGGCAGCTCCGTGTGAGTTGCCACCATGCTGGGACTGACAACAGGCAATGGGGGCAGCAGCTGCAGCAGAGGACCCCACTGACTGAGCCCATCATGGCCCTGACCCTACTGTGCATATTATTTACCTCACGTACTCCTCACAACATGGAGAGTATGACTGGGCTGAGGGTACCAGCAACTGCATTTTCTGGGCTTCACATCCACTACTTTGCAGACTACTATTGAAGTAACCCTTGATTTGATGTCTTTCATTGCCTTCAGCACGTTCCCCATGATGGACACCTGTCTGCCTCTCCAGCCTCCCACCATCACACTCCCTTCCCACACCACGTTCCAGCTCTAAGGCACTGTACCAGGCTGAGTCAGACTTCGGTGCTATTCGTTTACACTTCTGTTGGAAATGCCTTCCCTTCCTTGCCACTGATCTTCATTTGGAAAGTGGCAGCCTAACCTCCAGATTGATCTCAAGTGTCAGTTCCCTGATTCTCACCCTCTTCTGCTGGGCTGAGTTAGGTTGGCCTTCTAGGAGTTTCTCTAATACATGTTGGTGCACTTCTAACACAGTTCAGTTCAGTTCCGTTCAGTCGCTCAGTCGTGTCCGACTCTTTGCGACCCCATGAACCGCAGCACACCAGGCCTCCCTGTCCATCACCAACTCCCAGAGTTTACTCAAACTCATGCCCATCGAGTCGGTGATGCCATCCAGCCATCTCATCCTCTGTCATCCCCTTCTCCTCCTGCCCCCAATCCCTCCCAGCATCAGGGTCTTTTCCAATGAGTCAGCTCTTCGTATGAGGTGGCCAAAGTATTGGAGTTTCAGCTTCAGCATCAGTCCTTCCAATAAACACCCACGACCGATCTCCCTTAGGATGGACTGGTTGGATCTCCTAGGGGCTCAAGAGTCTTCTCCAACACCACAGTTCAAAAGCATCAATTTTTCGGCACTCAGCTTTCTTCACAGTCCAACTCTCACATCCGTACATGACCACTGGAAAAACTGTAGCCTTGACCAGATGGACCTTTGTTGGCAAAGTAATGTCTCTGCTTTTTAATATGCTATCTAGGTTGGTCATAACTTTCCTTCCAAGGAGTAAGCGTCTTTTAATTTCATGGCTGCAGTCACCATGCCCAGTGATTTTGGAGCCCCCCAAAATAAAGTCTGACACTGTTTCTACTGTCTCCCCATCTATTTCCCATGAGGTGATGGGACCAGATGCCATGATCTTAGTTTTCTGAATGTTAAGCTTTAAGCCAACTTTTTCACTCTCCTCTATCACTTTCATCAAGCCGCTTTTCAGTTCCTCTTCACTTTCTGCCATAAGGGTGGTGTCATCTGCATATCTGAGATTATTGATATTTCTCCCAGCAATCTTGATTCCAGCTTGTGCTTCTTCCAGCCCAGCGTTTCTCATGATGTACTCTGCATATAAGTTAAATAAGCAGGATGACAATATACAGCCTTGACGTACTCCTTTTCCTATTTGGAACCAGTCTGTTGTTCCATGTCCAGTTCTAACTGTTGCTTCCTGACCTGCATATAGGTTTCTCAAGAGGCAGGTCAGGTGGTCTGGTATTCCCATCTCTTTCAGAATTTTCCACAGTTTATTTTGATCCACACAGTCAAAGGCTTTGGCGTAGTCAATAAAGCAGAAATAGATGTTTTTCTGGAACTCTCTTGCTTTTTCGATGATCCAGCGGATATTGGCAATTTGATCTCTGGTTCCTCTGCCTTTTCTAAAACCAGCTTAAACATCTGGAAGTTCGCGATTCACGTATTGCCAAAGCCTGGCTTGGAGAATTTTGAGCATTACTTTACTAGCATGTGAGATGAGTGCAATTGTGTGGTAGTTTGAGCATTCTTTAGGATTGCCTTTCTTAGGGATTGGAATGAAAACGGACCTTTTCCAGTCCTGTGGTCACTGCTGAGTTTTCCAAATTTGCTGGCATATTGAGTGCAGCACTTTCACAGCATCATCTTTCAGGATCTGAAACAGCTCAACTGGAATTCCATCACATCCACTAGCTTTGTTCGTAGTGATGCTTTCTAAGGCCCACTTGACTTCACATTCCAGGATGTCTGGCTCTAGGTGAGTGATCACACCATTGTGATTATCTGGCTCATGAAGATCTTTTTTGTACAGTTCTTCTGGGTATTCTTGCCACCTCTTCTTAATATCTTCTGCTTCTGTTAGGTCCATACCATTTCTGTCCTTTATCGAACCCATCTTTGCCTGAAATATTCCCTTGGTATCTCTAATTTTCTTGAAGAGATCTCTAGTCTTTCCCATTCTGTTGTTTTCCTCTATTTCTTTGCATTGATCGCTGAGGAAGGCTTTCTTATCTCTCCTGGCTATTCTTTGGAACTCTGCATTCAAATGGGAATATCTTTCTTTTTCTCCTTTGCTTTTTGCTTCTCTTCTTTTCACAACTATTTGTAAGCCCTCCTCAGACAACCATTTTGCCTTTTTGCATTTCTTTTCCATGGGGATGGTCTTGATCCCTGTCTCCTATACAATGTCACGAACCTCTGTCCATAGTTCATCAGGCTCTCTGTCTATCAGATCTAGTCCCTTAAATCTATTTCTCACTTCCACTGTATAGTCATAAGGGATTTGATTTAGGTCATACCTGAATGATCTAGTGGTTTTCCCTACTTTCTTCAGTTTAAGTCTGAATTTGGCAATAAGGAGTTCATGATCTGAGCCACAGTCAGCTCCTGGTCTTGTTTTTGCTGACTATATAGAGCTTCTCCATCTTTGGCTGCATTCTAACACAGACAGTACTTATCTTTTCCTTCCACTTCACCATGACTTTTTCGAGGGCTGGGATTAAGTCTCTGTATCCCTATTGTCTCGTGTGGCGCCCAGTACCTGTTCTCAGATGTTAGCAGAACTACATTGAGGCTCGGAGAGCTTAAGTAACTTGCCCAAGGTAACAGAGCTGGTAAGAACAGAACTGGTTTGAAGCCAGATACCTGATTATAAAGCCCTTCTTCTAGGATGAAAAAAGTGATAATATTGCTCCCCTCTGGGCTTATCAGACCACACCTGGAATACTGAATTCAGTTTCAGGAAGCAAACATTTAGAGTAACATTCATGAGCAGGGGTAGGTTTGAAGGAGAATGACCATCATAGTGGATGCAGTGAATATACTCAAATCCAGGTCACATGAAGATTTGATGGAGAAACTAGGGGTTTAGTTTAGAGATGGAAGAAAAACACAGACTGACCCAAGAACCTTCTGTAATGACCTAAAGAGCTACCAGGGGAAGAGTAAGAATTAGACTTCTCTGTGGGCACAAGGGATGTAATTCTGACCAAACTGTTGGAGGTACAAAAAGATAGATTTTGACCAACTGAAAAAAAAATTTCCAGTGGCGCTAAAGGCAGCATAGTTTTTCCAGGAAGGGGTAAATTTCCATCACAGCAAGTTCTGAAGCTGGCTAATACCCTCTGGGGATGTCCCAGGGGGCCAAGAACCAGACTGAAGGCTGGACTAGGTGAGTTTTACTTTCAGGTGACCTGTTATGATCCTTTCCAATAGATGCTGACTGCATTACTCTGTCTTCTCTAACAACTCCAGCCTTTGGCAAACCCTTTACCCCTCAATATGAAGGAATTTTATGAGTTTACATAGTTCCCTTGGTGATTAAGTATATATGTGGCCTGCCACACAGCATTTAAGGTATCAATCTATCCTTTATATTATCATTTAGCTTATCCACAATATCTTTCCAAATAGATATGTGCCGTGAAGTCAGGGATCACATATCATGTGATATACATCTTGGGCCCCACATATCTATACTTGTTCAAAAAAGAATAAAAATGTTTTAAATGCTCACTTTACAACTTTATCTGCTAAAGGGCTTGAACTTTTTTCCTTAAAATTCACTGGAAAGTAAGAACTAATTCTTCACTACTTTTTTTCCAGGTTATTTTTTAAAAAAAATAATTATTCATTTTGGCCATGCTGGGTCTTTGTTGCTGTGTGGGCTTTTCTCCAGTTGCAGGGAGCAGGGGCTACTCTCTACTTGCAGTGCCCGGGCTTCTCATTGCTGTGGCTTCTCTAGTTGTGGAGCAGGGACTCTAGGGTGTGCAGGCTTCAGTAGTTGTGGCTGCTGGGCTCTAGAGTACAGGCTCAATAGTTGTGGTACAGGGGTTCACTGCTCTGCGGCATGTGGTATTTTCCCAGACCAGTGATCAAACCTGAGTCTCCTGCATTGACAGGTGGATTCTTTACCAATGAACCACCACGGAAGCCCCTCTTTCAGGTAGTAATATTTTCTGTTCCTCAGGTGAAGAGCTTAAAATGGAAACATTATAGGAAGTGGTCTCTGCTAGTTAGCGGAACTTCAGTCTCTATTTCTTATGGTTGCCCAAGGACCCCAGAGGCAGGAGCTCCACTTTTGAACCCACCAGTTGCCAAGAAGACCAAACACTCTGATAAGGATGACTGAAGGACTAGACATGATGGGCAGGCATGCGTGGGCCAAGCACACTCAAGACACAACCCTTCCATCTGCTGTCTTCCCATTGTCCTGTATAGCCCACACATCAGTGGTCTCCAAACAGGGAAGGCTCAGCAGTGTCTCACAGAGAGAACTTTTCCAACACACACTACACCCCTCTCTAGAAATAGGCTTGGTACGTGGAAAAGTTCCCCAAGTGATTCTTATTTGCCCCTCAACCTGTGTGAGAACCATGTTTTCCTCCTAACACCATCATTCACCCCATCATTCCTCCTCCATTTATTTTTCATTTATCTCTTTAGATCACTACAAACTCATAGATTATTTTATTCAATGGGCTATGATACATTACTATCATTTATTCTAATGCTCAAACTGTGCCAGTATTGGCCACTGGGAGCCCCCTTCAGCTGGCTTCTCTGTCTTCTATGACATAGCCCCATCATTCTTGGAGAAGTTCCTTAGTTCCTGGTGGTAAAAAATGCTCAAGGCTCAACTTGCACTTCTCATGCCTCCATCTTGGAAGAAGTCATTTTTCTAGGGACTCCTGGTCCTCTAAGTGGAGAGTAAAAATCTCTTTTGAAGACTTAAGCTAATACTTATGATAAAAGAGGACTGAAGTAAAGTCAAGAAAGGACAGGAAAGAGCCCCCTCTGTGATTATGACTAATAAACAGGGGTCAGCACTTAAGAGCTAGAGCTCCTTTTTTTTTTTTCAAACAAAGCTTTATTGGAAGACAACCACACTCACTCAACTGTACACCCTATAAAGTGTAAAATATGTACTCTTTGGCCCTATTGATCTAATATCTATTGGCCCTAATATCTTTGGCCCTAATATCTATTGATCCCTGCTAACACATATCTGCACGTTACAGATAGGATTACCTAGCATGAGGAATAGTGTGGTTTGGAAATAAGTAAATAAGACTAATACATTTCCTTAGAGGTCACAAGGTAGCACTTTTAACAATGCAAAAGAAGTTACAAACTTAGAAAAACTGCCACACGTCATCATGTAGAATCTGGTTGAAAAGGTAATTATAAACAGAGGGCTGGTTATTGTGGAATCTGAAAAAAAGATGACTGGAAAATAAAACTATGTTACTGCAATTTCAACATTATCCAAGGAGTGGAACTCTGTTTAGTTGGCATTGGCATTCTGGTCACTAGGACAGTGTCTCTTCTGGCAGAGAGGGGAGAGTTAATCAAGCTTGACCATAGTGTGAATGATACATCTTTTCTTAACATTGTGCAACTGTACTTGCTCTGATTTCACATTCACAAAGCAAGCTCAGATTATTTTTCTGATTTTCAAGGTATCATGACATAGGGTAGAAGTGTATCCCTTGCTATATTGAATTTACTTTCTGGTACAAATATGCCTGAGCAAGTAAATATAAATCACTTTTCTTGGGACTCAGTGACCTTAAGAAGAGCTGATCTTTATTTATTTGTTTTAATAATCGGAGGACAATTGCTTTACAATGTTGTGTTGGGTTTCTCCCACACAACAATGCGAATCAGCCATAAGTGTATCTTCCCTCTTGAGCCTTCCTCCCACCCCTCCCCCATCCCACCTCTCTAGGTCATCACAGAGCACTGGGCTGGGCTGCCTTTGTTATACAGCAAGGGAGAGCTGATCTTTAAAGTATCACATCTAAGGACCTGAGAGGCTAGATCCCAAACTGTGTCAATTCCCTTAGAACAGGGCACAAAACAAAACAGTCAAAACAGATTGTCACTACATTTCTTTCAAAGTGGGCAGATGCAGGGAATTTCCTGGTGGTCCAGTGGTTAGGACGCTGAGCTTTCACTGCTGAGGGCCTGGGTTCAATCCCTAGCCAAGGAACTAAGATCCCACGAGTTGTGAGGTACAGCAAAAAAAAAAAAAAAAAAAAAAAAAAAAAAAAAAAACCCAACAAAAAAAACAAAAAAAAACACACCAAAAACAAAGTGAGCAGATGCAAAAGTCTGCTGAAATGTTGGACAGCTCCTACCTGTGAAGATTAAGACTCAAGCCAAATTCTGGGGTATCCTGGAAGCATTCCTTAAAGTCAGTGTTCTCAATAAGTCTCTGTCTTGTGGGAGAAGCTCACCCTCTACTTAGGAGAACATGGTTCTTAAGATGTCCATTATAGTTCTGGCTTTCCTGCTAAGCATGAACTCTCAGACCCAACCAGTGGCCAAGACCAAGTTGGGCCTACACTAGTAGGATAAAAGACTGGAACTGCTTTATTTCCTAAACCTAGCAAGCATCAGTGTTGGTAAGGCTGAGAAGGGGGCAGAGGGCTCAGCAGCTGATCCTCAACCAGCCATGTTACTGGGCAGGGAATCACACCCATGTGCACCAAGTGATCATAGCAGAGTGTGTTAAAACTACAACGTGAATTTGGGGGCAAGGGCAGTGGCTCACATTTGTATTTTTAATTCTAAAGCATGGCTCAAAATAAGTGCCATTGTCTTTTGAGTGACCTGTTTTCTCTTCCCCTCAAACAACCCATCCATAACTTTTAGAATAGGTTAGTATTAAAAAAAAAAAAAAACTGAGAACATTACTCAGTGAGAATGAGTGTCCTGCTTTCCATAAAATAGGACTTTAAAATCACTTTCCGGACAAAATGTATTGCTGTAGCTTTTAGATATAAATATGGACATGTCTCATTTATCCTTCTCCCTTAATTATATAACAAATAACAGCTTCTGATTTCCACAAATCATGAGATTAAACAACTATACACAACCAGTTTCTTATAGGAAGCTGGCACAAAGGAAGGATGTGTGGGTTGGAGGTGGTGGTGAAAGACAGGACATCACGTCTCACTTGTGTGGTCCTGGGGCTGATCAACCACGCCTTCCCAGACTCTGTTTTTGATCTTTTAAATTCAGTGAGTACACCCTGTGCACCCACCACGTGTCAGGGCCAGTGCGGGTCACTGCCGACAGGCAGATGAACAGGATGAGGCCCCTGCCACCAAGGAGCTCACATCGGGAGAGACCCCGCAGAATGATGACATGCACAGGGCTATAACATCAACCCATTCTTCCCCGGTGATCCTTTGAGCAATTACTCTCTTGGCAATCACTTTAATCATTACCGAATTTGAAAAAGTAAAAAAAGTGCTATTGAAATTCAAATAATATACATGGGTATAAAATAAAAAGGTAAAATTGCCTGGTATCAGGTATGTGTATTCTTCAGATCTTTTAATATAGATACTGAAGCTAGGAATACGCATATTTGTTCCACTGTTTAAAGAAAGTATAAATATTCTGGGACTTCTTTTCCCTTTAAACATATCATGGTTACTTTCCCATGCAGTGCACCGAGATTCACCTCATTCTCTCATGGTTACATAGTCTTTTGTACCTAAAAATCATTCATTTCTCTCAAAAGGCTACGAAAAGTTTTGGGCAAATGGTGATCTGGCCTTGAAAGGCAAGCTGGATTTCATTTCGTGTTAAGAAAAGCCAAGAGACGATTCTTGTGATGCGGGAAGCAGGTGGGGACAGCCTGTGCATGCCTGAGAGGTATGGGAATACGCAGCATCTTTGAGGACCCTCAGCAGTCTGGTGAGGACATGGTATTCTCTGTACTTTGGTTGGCATCATAATCATCTTGAGAATTTCTTAAAATTGTAGCTATGCTGTCTCCTACATTGAGACTCAATAGGTTCGTGACCCCTTAGTCTTTGCCCTTGCCAGGATGCTAGTCTGCCTTCCCTTCTACAACAGTGTGTATTCACACCATCCTTCACAAGATAAGCAAGGCAGATGAAGGCCCAGAAAGGCTCCATGGTTGCCTAGTGGGAAAATCCTGGCATCCTTACACTTTGCTCTCACTTGGCCATTTCAGTCTCAGTCTTCTCACATCTTCTCCTTCACCAACTTTTCGCTGTGTAGTTTTATATCATCTTTCATCTGAGAAGTTCAAAGTATTCCCAATGTTGACCTCATGGTTGGGCAATGGGAACAGGTAATAACCTAATTTTATAGAAGGATAAACAGAGGCATTGGGAACCTCACTTTCCTACCATGGTGAGTCAACACTGAAGCTGAGAACAGAATTCAAACCTGCCTTTCGTTCTGCTCACAATATTATTGTCCTTTCCCCTGAATTATGGATTTTGGATCACTTTTCTCATTAATCGAGGCAGGGTGTGGAAAGCATCCTGCATAGCACCCAGCTCACAGCAGAGACAACCATTTCTCTCCTCATGGCAACCAAGTGGAGGCTGCTCAGAGCCTCCAGAGCTTAGTGGGCGGTGTTTCTTTATGTGCTGCTCAGCCCAATGGACCAACAGACATACCGGGAACAACGGCACTGGCAGTCACAGCCTGGCCCCCAGCAGGTCTGCCTGCTTCGGAGGGGAGAGTAGAGTGGTCTATAGAGAGGTGGCCCTAAGTGATGGGTTCCTTTTTGTCCCTTATCTTGAGCTTCACATGCTAAACTACAGCATGGATCCAATAAGCTGCTTCTTTTTAAAATGAAATTTTCATTAATTGGAGTCTCAGACCTTTGTGTTGTGAAGAGAGGAGCTGAAGCAGAATTAAGCCTGTTTAATTATTTGGCGAGGTTCTGAGGCACTCACCATAACTTCTCATCGTGTTTCACCAGCATGTAGGGCACCTCTGTTTAATGCTTTGTCCTAGAAATGAGTGGTTAGGAACACAAACATTGCTGTCCTAACAGACTCTTCTCTGATCTCTTTACTGGTTGTCAAATCTCCTTTTAAGATTCTCCAACTTTATATTCAACCATGAAAACCTTTTTCAAAATGGGCCTCAAGTATTTTTTAGTAGATAATGTTAACGTTGAGAATTAATTATCTTCCCTCACCCTAAGTCTACTTCTTTGAAGTCAGCCTTTCATCTGTAGATATGAAAGTAAACATTAATAATTAATGATTTGTTATCCTCTCCAAGTAGAAGTTTTATTTACTTCTGAGGAAGAAATAAGTATTTCTCAGAGTCAGAGAGACAGGTAGGAGCAGAATGGGAACTCGGCTTTCAATGGTCTTGATGAGGATTCAAGCTGACTCAAGTAATTCCATCTGCCTTTAGGAGCAACTGGGTCACTCTCTCTGGTCACGTGTCCTTCTGACACGTCTAGAAGGAAATATGCTTCAGATGGTGG
The DNA here is from genome assembly GCF_910594005.1 of Cervus elaphus. Lineage (NCBI taxonomy): Eukaryota > Metazoa > Chordata > Mammalia > Artiodactyla > Cervidae > Cervus > Cervus elaphus. The sequence continues at coordinate 33,285,724 of NC_057825.1, read as the reverse complement.
ATCTACAGCTTCTCACTCTCCCTTCTGACCAACACCTCTTGAATCACTTCCTTCTTTTCTGGGAGCATCTCCCATACACCCTGTATGCTGAACTCCCCAAGTCAGCACAACGCATGTGGCCCATTACCTCTAGACCCAGTACCATGTATACTTCTGGTGACTCATCCTTTGGCTCATCTCCAAGAGGCTGTGTCTCCATAGCAACAGTTCTATGACTGATGGCTGCATGAAATGCCCTTACAGACCCATTCAGCTAGCTGGCTTGATAAGCATCAAAGGCGAATGCTGTAGGAGACCCTCCTCCCCACCACACACATACATTATCATCACCTCAAAAGCTTAAAGGGAGAACTTCACCTTGCCTAGCTTACATTCATACTCCATCTTTAAAAAAACTATTTATTTATCTATGTATTACCATTATATGCCTAGAAGAATCTCTTTCATCTGTAAATGTGAGGGTAACACATTCCATGTTTACCTCTGCAAAAGAAGTGTTTCCTTTTGATACTGCATTTCTCACTTCAGGGAATAGCATCTAATTTGAACACGCAGGGATGTGGTAAACAGTTCCACCATTCCTATCCACACCCCTTGGGATTTGCAGATGCCCCCTCGCTGCCATCCCCCGCCCGCCCCGCCTCCACTGCCCCGCCAAACGTACCTGTCCTAATCCCTGGAACTTGTGGATATGTTACCTTAAATGAAAAAAGGGGCTTTGCAGATATCATTAAGGATTCTGTGATGGAAAGATCAGCCTGCATTATCCAGGTGGCCCTAACATTATCACAAGGCTCTTTATAAGGCGGAAGGGAGGGGTCAGAGAGAAGATGTGATGATGGCAGCCAAGGTCAGAGTGATGCGGGGCTACAAGCCATGGAATGCAGGCAGCCCCAAGAAGCTGGAAAGGCAAGGACAGGATCTTTCTCCTGGAGCCTCCAAGAAGGAACAGAGCCTTGCCAACACCTCAATTTTAACCCATGACTTTAGCTTCCTGCGGCTGCTGTAGCAAACTGTCACACACGGGAGAGCTTAAAAGAAGAGAAATTTATTTTCTTACTGTTCTAGAGGCCAGCAGTCCAAAATCAAGATGTCAGCAGGGCTGCATTCCCTCTGAAGGCCCTAGGGGGAACCTGTCTTTGCCTTTTCTAGTTTCTGGTGGCTCCAGGCATTCCTTGGCTTGTGACTACATCACTCCACCAGGGCCCACCCAGATAATCAAGGGTAAGCACCCCTTCCCAAGATTCTTTTTAAAAATAATTAATTAATCTTTGGCTGTGCTACGTCTTTGCTGCTGCATGTGGGCTCTTCTCTAGTTGCTGCGAGTTGGGGCTACTCTCTAGTTGCAGCACTTGGGCTTCTCATTGTGGTGGCTGCTCTTGTTGCAGAGCATGAGGTCTGGGGGCGGGGCTTCAGAGCACAGGCTCTTCAGTTGTGGCACATGGGCTCAGCTGCCCTGCAGCATATGGGACATTCTCAGAGCAGGGATCTAACCGGCGTCCCTTGCATTGCAAGGTGGATTCTTAACCATTGGACCACCAGGCAAGTGCCCCAAGATTCTTAATCACACCTTTGGTCACGTAAGGTAATATTCACAGGTTCTGAGGATTAGGACTTTTGACGAGTCAGCATTCTGCCCACTCTATCTACTTCAGACCCCTAGAACTGTAAGATAACAGATTTACATTGTTCTAAGTAACACCTTTATGGTAAGTGTTACAGCAGCGATAGAAAATAAATATGCAGACCGACTGTATTTCCTCCCACTTGGACTCTCTAAGCTGAAGAGTCCCTCTTGTTCTCCCACTCTGTGGAGATTGCTCTGTCTATGGTGGTGGACTGGGCCTCTTTAGAGCCTTCTTCTGGCACCTTACTTCTATAACGCGGGCCTCACCTGCTCAGATCCACACTGTCAGAACATGGAGAAACGAGATGTACAGAAGAGAACTCAGAACTAGAATACTGTGAAACGCTGCAGCTGGGAGGAGGGTCCACGGGGAATTCCAACTGACTGAGGAAGAGCCGTCATCCTTTCCCACAGGAAAGAAGAGAGTTCCAACAGCACATATCTTAACCCCTCTTGGGGCGGAAGCACATCTATCTAAACGATATTAAGCAGCTGACAAGCAGGCTGGGGAAGGAAGAATGCAGAATCTGGGAATGTCCCTTCTACTCCCCTCCAAGTGTTTCAGTGCATTTAGGCAATTCAACCAGTAACCCCGACACGTTTAGACATCTGTAGGTCCAGCTCAGCCAGAGTTTTATTCTGATCTTAAACAAGTCATTGGCCCTGTGTTTCATCTCCTCCACTAGCATAGTGAAAGAATCTTCCAGAGACGGATTTAAAACAAAGTTCCCTGACATGTTATTTCAGTGTCTTGAAAACAGTGCTACTGGGGACAAAACTAAATACAATGTTAGCTGGGATAATGGAAAGTGCTTCCCACGTGTGTCTTGCTTTGGTTTTTGTACATGACTACTGGAAACCTTGTAAGTGGACACGATTTTAATGTAGATGAAAACTGGAAGAAAGGTGGCAATACATTCACCATAGTAAACAGCCGTAGTGGCAACAGGTTTTGTGAGTGGAATGGCTTAAGGGCTGGTAATCTGGTGGGAAGAGGGAGACAGACAGGGTCTTGAAACTGTGTTTGCAGAACCAACATATGGTTGTATTTGGATGATAGGTCCACCTGGGGCAGCTCTGCAAGGGGGCAGTACTAAAGCCTACCTTGGCCACCCCTTGATGCCACTACTGTTTGAGTGGTAGAATTACAGCACTTTTAAGGACCACATTTAATTTTTTCAATATTTTTCCATTTTTAAAAATAAATGAAAAATAGTAGAATCCCATGTTTTTAGAAAGAAATAATACATTAGTATGTGTGTAGGAAAAAAAAATGTTGAAATATTCAACAAACCTGTGGCACCAGTTTCTCCTCTGCGGACAAGGTTATGGAAGACTTCCACTTTCTACTTTATGCATTTCTGTAATGTTTTAATTTTAAAATATTTTAAAGGTTATTTTGATTTACATTTATTATCCAAGAAAGGATTTTTTTGATGACTACTATACACTAAAGGCATTAAATGTACATTATTCTTAGAAATTTTGCTGAAAATATGGGCTAGAGTTTTTAGAATAATTTTTTTTAATTCATGGAAAAGCTAATGCATGGATAAAAATTAGGATATACAGATCATTAGAGTGAGAGTGAGACAATTGATACAAAAAGTCTCAAGAGTGTTTTTCAGAGAAATGCCAGGATTTGGTAGCTGTTTGAAGGATACTTTTCCAAGCCCTAAATCCCCAACAGGGGGAAAGGACCAGAGGTGAGTGGTGGCTGCTGCCCAGGGACAACCTGCAGTCAAAGGCTTCTTGGTGATTTCTCTTAACTCACCTCCTGCCCTCAACCACCAGGTGCTGTTCAAGTACCTGAGAAATCTTCCTGAAGAAGCTAATAGGCAGCCTCTTTGGAGAGGCTGTTAGAAGGGGCTGACAATTCCAGAAAACCAAGCTGAAGGCAGTGTATAAATTAAGATGCTTTGGGACTTCCCTGGCTGTCCAGTGGTTAAGACTCCATGCTTCCACTGCAGGAGGCATGGGTTCAAACCCTGGTTGGGGAACTAAGATCCCACATGCTGTACGGTGCAGTCAAAACAAAATTAAGATGTTTTAGCTAAGAGTTCTGAGAACTCTAAAATAACTAGTTATTATTCCCTCATCCCTCCCAAAGAGGTCATCTGCTCCAGGCAGGAAGTAACATAATTTCCACACAACTAGATGCTGCCAGAACCATCTGAGTTCAGATGATGAACTTTGAAGATAAAGCAGCAAATTGGACTTAAACACTCCAGACAGGGCCTGTGTTATCAGTGGGTTTCCAACGCCCTCAAGCGGGCCTCAGAAGCAAAGTCCGCTTGAGTTATGACCTTTGGCACATCCTGGAACAGCTCTGGGCCGAAGCAGCGTCTGGCTAGGTCTTGCTTCCAAGCCATGGGAAGTCCTCTGGGCTACAATCACAGGCTTGTCACATCTGGGAAGGTGCAGGGTACTCATTCTACCTGTTGTGAGAATGGCCAGGTGCAGAAAGATGCCTCAAGAAGATCAGTTCTCTGAAGTGTTGGTGGGTGGGGTGGGGGTGCTGCAGAGAGAAAAGGAGTTCTGGAGTCTACCCTGAGGGCACTAGGCCCTCCCGGGCTTAGCACTCATCTCCTATACCCAGGAGAGTGGGAAATGGGTCCCTGGGAGAGCTTATTACACTAGGCAAGTGGCCATTGTCTTTACGTGAGCACAGACTATGCAGTTGTTTCAGTCTCTGAAGATCCTATCTCTGTGTTACTGGAAGGAGATCTCTGCCCGAGTGAGGCTTTGCTGCCGAAGGAGCTGGTGTCTGTCCTCCTCGTCCCTTCTCTCTCTCAGGGGCGCTAGCTTGGCCTTCTTGGTTTCTGGTGCCCCTCCTTCTCAACATGGAGACTGAGAGACCCAAGAACCACTCTTTCTGTCACTCTTGTCCAGCAGTGATGAAGGTAATTGGTTTATTACTGCAGCCACGATCTACCACTTCTAAGAACTGCCTCACAGACCTGAGGACCGACAGCAATAAAGCACTCCTCAGAAATCCACTCATTCAGCAACTATTTGTTGGGTCTCAACAATCTCCAGTTCTTACAAGGATGGGTCAGTCAGTCTTGATCCTGGACTCATCGAGCTTGTTATCTAGTGAAATAGCCCAGGAGTAACGAAATCACACAAATAACTACGTAATTATGATCACATTAAGCGCTGCAGAAAAAACACACAATTAGGGTGTTTTGAAAGCAAAGACTTTTCACTTCTTATAAAAGACACATTTTAAATTCAATCTAATATATTGATATATACAAACACACACACACAGACACAGATAATAAAATATAAGTTCCATCCAACAATTCTTACTACGAGTGATACCCTCTGATATTTTCTGGTCTTTTCATTTGGAAAATGCTGGTTACAACCCAATAAATTGATCTCACAACCAGTTAGTGGTTGAAATCCACCACTTGAAAAACCCTGTCATGGGGCCCCCAAACTGGAGCGGAGCTGGGTCACAGAACACTTCCTTGAGGGATTGCCATTGAGGCCAAGGCATGGTGAGGTTACAGAGACTCAGCCTAAAAAGGCCACGAAAGAATGTTCTGGACAGAGGGAACAGCATATGCCAAGACTCCTCACTTAACAGAAAAGGAAAGTGGGGGTCAAGGAAGAGATGTGCCTTGTTCAAGGTCACATAACTCTAAGTCCTGGTCTCCTGATTCTGGGCTCATGGTTCTCAAGTGTACGGCCACCTCTCAGTCATAACAAGTCTTCCTCTTTACTAACGATGAGTCAAGAGTGAATTGCTCAGACCCAGGCTGACTAGGAGGAAAGAGAGAAGACCAACAGCAGGGGGTCAGGTTTACAAAAAGCCTGTTTAAATCTCCATGCAAAACAATGCACCTTGGTGCCTACCCCACCTGACTTGGGGCCTGTACTGTGCGTTCCTTCCTGGTAGGGACTGGCTGGGAGCCATACTCCTGCTTAGTCCTGGCTTTAACGAAACATCACTTATTGATATTTCAGAACGTTCAGGCAAGGTTTATCCCTGGAAAGGATACAAGGTACTGGCCTGGGCTTTTTCACAGCCCTGTGTTGATGCTGGCACTCACTTTCCACGTGTTTCCACCTTGCTCAGGCCCCTGCTTGGCCCTTGTGATGGCTGTGCACGGTTAGCTGTGTAAGGGGCTTCTGGTGAAGCATGAAGGTAATGTGAGTCTGGCAAGTGACAGGCCACAGCCAACGGTGTCAGTCAAAGTCAGGTCAAAGTGGATGGTTGAGGAGGACATGAGAAGGAAGAGGGGTCAGATGAGGCAAGGACCTTAGGCCAAGTTTCAAAACAGGCAAGAGAGAAACAGGGCTGCGATTTACAGGTGTACAGTTTGCACACTGCACAAAGCACCCTGGCAGGGGATGAGTGAGGCTGAGGGGGAACCCACAGCCCGCTCACAAAACGACGTTCTTGGCAAGTTGCCTCATGCCTGGAGGAGGCATCTTCATGGACAGAGGTCAGAGAGGAATGGCTGAGTAGGACACTTGGGCAGAGTGGGAAACAGCCAGGCCCACACAACAGGACATCAAAAATATGGCTGCCAAACCTAGGGAAGGTTGGCCTGCTCAGGTTTTAAATGCTAAAACTGTGTGGGTGGATACAGACTGGTGGTTGGGTGCCGCTCCACTCTGTAGTGACAAGCTGTGACCATGGGAGCAATGGCTGACAAGCAGAGACACCTCATGGTGCTAGCACCTTATCAAGCCAGACTCTGTGACGCTCTTCCATCTTTACTTCTCCTTCATCAACCTCGGCATAATCCTGCCACACCCTGGAGGCACAGCTCTACTCCAGAGATTTCAATTAGTTAAAAAAAAGTTGCTGGTAATACGTGCCCATGTTAAGGAAAAAAAAACAAAAACATTCTACAAAAAAATAAATAAAAAGAGAAACCAAACATTCTACAAAGGTGAATAAGTGAAAGTAAAAACAGGGACTTCCCCAGCAGCCCAGTGGTTAAGACTCTGCCTTCCAATGCAGGGGGCATAGGTTTGATCCCTAGTTGGAGAACTAAGATCCCATATGGGATGGTGAGGAACTACAAACGGTGCTGGAAAACTTGAATATTTCTATGCAAAAAACAGCAACAGCAACTGATCATACGTTGCATCATATACAAAGATTAACTCAAAATTGGTCATAGATCTAAATGTAAAACCTAAAAGACTAAAACTTAAAACTTATATAAAAGTAAAAACAGCCTTTGCCAAAGTTTAAAATTAAAATCTTCTTCTGTCAGTAACCTCCTTCCTGCTCATCCCTCATTTTCCATACCCCCTGTCTGTTCTCACTGGAGCCTATAATGACTCTCCCCATCATTCCTCTGATGACCAGCGCCTGTCTTCGATTTGCAGTGCTTCCCTCCACCTCTGACCTCAGGGCCAGCTATTCCACTGCCATCTCAAACTCTGCCTCCTCAGAAACCTTGCCCTGAGAATGCCAAATCGCCCCCTTCCTTGTGCCCCCCTAGTTACTGTTGCTTCTCTAGACTACAGGACTTCAGAGACTTAGCCCATTAGGAATTCATGGATCCAACTCAGCCCCCACCCTTGCACAACAAGACTTTCATTCATCTCTCAAACGCCCAGGCTCATTTCTCACAGTGGTTAATTCAGACCTTCAGTACCTCACCCCCACCTCAGCAAGTGGCCTTGGCTCTATCTCACTACGGAAAAGGTCTTTTATTAGCAGGAACTCCAGCCATCTCCCCTGGACTTCACTCTGCAAGTCAGGGGTACAAAGAGCCCTACTCTCTCCTCCTACCAGTCTCAGAGGAAGGGAGCCCTTCCCTCTCCTACAAAGTTACCTCTGCCCTGGTATCCTCAAGATTACTCCTGTTTCTTCCCCTTCTCTCTTGGGGTTTTTTTTTTATGTTAAAATGTTTTTATTGCATCCGAAGCCATTTTCAATAAATATCTTGAGTTTGGGGACTTGGCTAGGTAATCCTTTTGCAGTAGAAGTCAGACTTTTTCCCTCAGATAACCCTTTTTCCTTTCCACCATCAAACATGCTGAGGTTTTCTTATTATCAGAAATCATTCTAAGTTGATACCAAACTCTTACTCGGATTGTAAGTTAGTCAGATCACCATGGAGAACAATGTATAATAAGCCTATTGAAACAACAACATGGAAGCAATCTAAGTCTCTGGAAGCAATCCATCAGTAGATGAATGGGTAATGAAAATGTATATATACACAATGGGAATATTATTCATCCCTAAAAAAGAAAAGGAATCTTGCCATTTACAACACGGATTGACCTTGAGGGCTTAATGCTAAGAGAAATAAGCTGCACACAAAAAGACATACTGTGTTATCTTGCTTATATGTGAGATCGAAAAGCACTGAACTCATAGATACAGAGAACAGATTGGTGGTTGCCAGATTGGGAATTGGGGTGGGGGAACTGGGTGAAGGTGGTCAAAAGGTACAAACTTCCAGTTATAAAATAAGTAAGTGCTGGGGAATATAATGGACAGCATGGTGACTATAGTTAATAATATTGTATTGTATATTTGAAAGTTGCTAAGAGAGAAGATCTTAAAAGAGCACAACAAAAAATCTGTAACTATGTGTGGTGATGGATGCTAACTAGATTTATCATGGTGATAATTTTGAGGCATATACAAATATTGAGTCATCAAAGCCAATATAATGTTGTTATGTCAATTATATCTCAGTTAAAAAAAAAACAACATTGTTTATGTGCTTCGCCTCAGTAATTCTACTTTATAGGATATACCCCTAAAGAAATAGCCCACAAAAGAAAAAGAGTAATCTGTACAGTGATGTTCAGAGCAGAGATATTTACACTTGCAAAATGTTGGAAACACCCCAACTGCTCAGTAATAGATTGATGATTAAGCACATTTTGGTATCAATGTAATGGAATACCACAGAAGGAATGGCATATTTGAAGTGATAAATATATGGCTTATGTTGACACAGAGAAATCTACAGATGAAGCATACTTTAATACAGAAAAATTATATAAACAGAAAAAATACATGCTGACTAAAATTTTATATCTGTTTGCTGATCAAGAATACAGTTACAAAAAAAAAAAAATACAGTTACAACAAAACAAAGTTTGATCCTGCTGCTTCTGGTCACTGCTTTCCACCCCTTCTCTGCTGCTCTCTGGTGACCACCCATCGCCTCTACTTTCTCTACACCCAGGTCCCCGCTTCACCCTACCCAACTTGGCTTCCAACTCCAGGGTTTTACTGGAACAACACTCTTGCCATGATTTTCATCTGAATAAAGCCTTGAGTCTAGTTGAACCAGCAGCCCTGAAGTACTCTGCCCTTGCTGCTGAAGCCTTCTACTTCCCACAGTGCTTCACTTTTTCTCTCATTATGGACAATTCTCAAAGCTTACTACCTGGAGCTCTGGTCTTTGTGCTCTGTACCCAAGACCCCTGGAGAGACCCCCCCCCCCCCCCCGCCACCTTTCAGGGAAGCCGGTGTTTCTGTGTTGTTGACTCGCACATCCACAGCTCCACCCAACCTCACCCTCAGCTTCTGGGCTTTTGGGATCACTCCACTTGGATGTCACCGATTGTCACCTTTAGCTCTCTGTGCCTAAGCCAAAACTTATCTTCAAACCGTCTCTCCAACTTCCTAATTTCTGACTGTTACCAGTATTTTCCAAATTCTCAGACTCGATCTGAAAAGGGTGACCTACTTATGCTCCTCAGCCAGCCAGTCCTTCCAGGACACGGCCCCTTACCTCGTGGAAGGCCCTCTCTGGTGTCCTGCTCATCTTCAAGACGAGCTCAGGTTCTGCTTCCTCTGTGAAGTCTTTTCTGATTTCTCTGGTTCACAATGATTGTTCTCCTCTCAGAGTCCTTTTTGAGTTTAGACTCTATATATAGTCCTAGTGACTTAACACAATACTCTGTTCTTTTCTTTTGCCTGAACTCTCTTACTCATTTGTCCTCCGGTGGGCGGGACCCTCTGTCAACCCCGCCCATCAGCGATGATGCGCCTCCCTCTCTGAAGCTCTCCAGGGCTCTTACAGGCTCAGGGTCACTCTTGCGCCCAGGGTTAGCAAAGCACCCCTTCCCATCACTGCTGGAGTTTCCATCCCCTGGTGTTATAGTGATCTATATAAATTTGTGTCCAAGTCTCTCGCCAGAATGTTAGCTGAGTTCCTTAAGGGCAAAGACCGTGTCTTACACAACAAAGCAGCACAGATGTATTAGCGATGTCCAGTGTTGTCATGCACACTGGTCATTCCACACATCCACCTTATCTTCCAAACCAGACTGTGGTCTCTCATGGACAGGGGCTGAATCTCATTTCTTTTACACCCTATAATGACTCAGAATGCAAAACAGAAAGTATACTTGTTGAGAGTACACTTAGAATAAGCCCTTGCGATGACAATATGCAAATTTATATGAATAACCTATAAACCTGGAAACTATACCTCCTGGGGAATACAAGTCTTATCAAGTCTCAAAACACTGTACCTTGCTATTTTAGGGCCAGCATAACACGTCTCTTCACTTAGCAGTGGTCCTGTCACTTAAAGGTGTTAATAGGATGCCCAAACTGGGAGCTTTCAGCTGTGAACTCTACCATCTAAAATCAGAACAGATCAGAGACTAAACCTGAATCCCTGATAAGTGGCAATAATCTGCAGGGACTGATGGCCATCTGCCAAGAGTCTGGTGCTGCAGAAAGATCTAGCTACACAGTACGTATTACCCTAACTGGAGATAACTCCTGATACAGGAAGGGATATTTAATTTCATCCACGGGTTCAAAACCTGCCCCTTTCACATGGCACAACACACATTAGTTCAGCTAGGATCCTGCTGACTCAGAGAAGCTAAGATTTCATTTCTTACCAGTTAGGAAACAACACTGAAATTACAAGGTGACCAGGACAATAACACCCTCAAGAGAAGATGAATGCTTCTTCCTCAATCACTCTCTCCAGGTGGTGGAGCGTCTCCAGTGAGCCATACCCAAAGACTTGCTCATTAACAATTCCTGAGGGCAGGACAGGCCTCCACCCTGTCTGGGAGGGTGTTTTGGGAGTCAGAACCACTTGGAAGAAGAAGCAGATCCTGCTTAAGAAAACATTTTATATCACAATACAGGCTGAGCTGTGTGACAGGCCACACGGTTCCTCAAGTCTACGTCTGGGCTCCCCAGTGCTCAGAGGTGGGCAGACACCACCGCGGGTGGGGGACAGCAATCGGCCCATTGGACGGGCCATCAAGATGATGCACAGTGTGTGCGTGGGTGGGAAAATGAGCAAGAGGACAGCTGCCAGGCCAGCCTGTCCCTTCACAGCCAGCAGCTCCAGGGGCTTGCCCAGCCCATCTCCTTGAGGGCTTCTGTCGTCAGGTGGACACTGGCGGGCACCCAAACTTTTCCACGCTTGGAAGAAAAAGGGCCATGGCAGAACAGAATATGGCCAAGGGCAAAGGGAGAGAGGAGGCTGCCGGAGGCCTGGGCACAGTCTTTCAAAACAGGTAGTTCAGATAGGTATACAACCACCAAAACAAGAGTGGTACTGGTGGTGGTTTAGTCGCTAAGTCATGTCCAGCTCTTGCGAGAGAGAAAGCCTCAAATCAGGCACTTGAGCCATGGGGGAACCACACCAGAGAATCTGCAAAGACTTGGGGAGAAAAAGCCCCCCCCATAATGGAGCCCTGTGCCATACAGGGTTTTATTGAAACCTGATAAGTTTAAACAGCAAAAGTTAAGAGGCAAAGAAGACTATTTTGTAAGACATTCTCTTATCATAATTTTTTTTTTTTACTTCTCATTTGAGTCAAGAGGAACTATTTCACTTGGGTGGTTGAACTTGGGAGTTTCTAGGCTGTGTTTTTAGTCACACACCCACACAGTCATACTCCCGGTATGCTCTCTCTCAAAGAAGAAATGAAGCAGCATCTAAAGGAACACCTTTGAGAAGTGTTTATCTTTAATCACAACCACAGTGAAACAAAATAGTAAAAAATTAAATATCTTGGAATTTTCTTAGAGATTGTTCTACTACATGGAATCTATACATCATTGGTTTAAAAATTGTGTAATAAAAGTTATAGCTGCTTAATGCAGAAAAGTTTGGAAAACACTGAAAAACACTCAGAAAAAAAAGTATTCCTGTTACTTAAAGATAATCACTGATGGTTCTGGCATATGCCCTTCTAGTACCTTTTCATATCCTTTAAAGTAAAATTGGTATCATTCTGGACACACAATTTTGCATCCCTTTTTCATTGATTATATCAAAGTTTCTGATATCAATAAATATTGCAGGAAATTTTTAATGCCTGTGCAATATTCTATCTGGGTGAACTGACCAAATACCTGACTGTTGATCCTTTTGGTTGTTTTAACCATTTGATATTGTTAATAATGATTATAATGAATAATGTTGCATTAATAAAAATCATTCTATAGGATCTTTTATATAGAACTCTGATTTTCGCAATATTCCTAGAACAGCAATTTCTGATCTAAACATATGTTCCTTTTAAGGCTTTTGATACACACTGTCAAAATGACAGGGCAGATTTGAAGACATGCTCTTGCTCAGTCATTTTAAACATATCACACAACTGGTATGTATCTCCTATATACAGGGAATAGTTTCAGGAAAAAAATCATTTTACATTGAGTCAAAATATTTAGATAGACCAGATCTTTATTTACTTTCAGCAAATGACATGTCCAAAGCTCAAAACACCAGTGTTATGTTACGCCCATTTAACAAAGTTGGCAGCGCATGATGCTAGTAAGAACAAGATGTTAGACTGAGGCTGGTATTGGCCAGTCAACTCTACACAGAGTAAAAACCATCCTTGGCCAACTGTCACACAAATTTGTACTCTTGGCCAAAGGGAAGGATGGGTGATGGAATGTGGATTACTCAGCACAACCCATGCTAGCTCTGGGTTAAGTAAGTCAAAGCACGTGTCCGATGATAGGTGTGTCATCTTCCTATAATAAACAGGACATCTGGCTAGAAAACAGGACTGAAACTTATGAGAAAATTAAAGCTCAACAATATTTAATAATTCTGTCAGTTATCAGTGATTCCTAGGAGAAGTGGTTAAAAAATTGCTGTGGAAAGTTGTACTCTACTGGCCAGATCTGATCTGAAATGCAGCTACCGTAATAGAGGGTGTCAGCATTTCAGCTGCACACCTTTATACTTCAAGCCCTCTTGATGCTAAGTAAGGGGCATGGATTTTTCTTTTTTAAAATTAAAAAAAAAAACACCTTTATTTTGTATTGAGGTATAGCCAATTAACAAGGTTGTGATAGCTTCAGGTGAACAGCAAAGGGACTCAGCCGTACATATACATGTATCCATCCTCCTCCAAACTCCTCTCCCATTCAGGCTGCTGCATAACATTGAGCAGAATTCCATGTTTTATGCAGTAGGTCCTTGTTGGTTGTCCATTTTAAATACAGCAGTGTGTACAGGCAACCATAAGTTAAAGATATTAAGTCTGTGAGTCTCTTCCTGTTTTGTAAGTAAGTTCATTTGTATCATTTTTTAGATTCCACATATGAAAGATGTCATACAATATTTCTCCTTCTCTATCTGACTTACTTCACTCAGTATGACAGTCTCTAGGTCTATCCATGTTGTGGCAAGTGGTTATTATTTCATTTTTTTTAATAGCTGAGTAATATTCCATTGTAGAAATGTACCACGTCTTTATCCATTCCTCTGTCGATGGACATTTAGGTTGCTTCCATGTCTTGCCTATTGTAAACAGTGCTGCAGTAAACACTGGAGTACATATATCCTTTCAGATCTGGAGAAGGCAATGGCAGCCCACTCCAGTACTCTTGCCTGGAAAATCCCATGGATGGAGGAGCCTGGTAGGCTGCATGGGTCACTAAGAGTCAGACACGACTGAGTGACTTCACTTTCACTTTTCACTTTCATGCACTGGAGAAGGAAATGGCAACCCACTCCAGTGTTCTTGCCTGGAAAATCCCAGGGACGCGGGGGCCTGGTGGGCTTCCGTCTATGGGGTCGCACAGAGTCGGACACGACTGAAGAGACTTAGCAGCAGCAGCATCCTTTCAGATCATGTTTTTCTCTGGATATAAGGGGCATGGATTTTTCATAAAGGTCATCTAGTCAGATGTCATTTTCATCAATAGTTGAAAGTTAAATTAGCATATTAGAATAGCAATGATTACGTCAACCCTTCGAGAGAAGGAAGGGATCATTCTCAAGAAGGGAATGAAAAGACTAGGAAAAGGCAATGAAGTAGGAGGTCAGTGATGAATACTGGGCTGCCAGGAAGCAGCCACTTTGGAAGGTCCTGAGTTCACCTACAAGTCTGAAAGTGAAAGTCGCTCAGTCGTGTCTGACTCTGTGCGACCCCATGGACTATAACATCTATGGAATTCCCCAGGCCAGAATACTTGAGTGGGTAGCCTTTCCCTTCTCCAGGGGATCTTCCCAACTCAAGGATTGAACCCACGTTTCCTGCATCGCAGGCGGATTTTTTACCACCTGAGCCACCAGGGAAGCCCAAGAACACTGGAGTGGGTAGCCTATCCCTTCTCTAGTGGATCTTCCTGACCCTGGTTTGGTACAAACAGCTCAGCCTGTTGGAAGGAAGTAGTCTAACCCTATCTGCCCCAAGCAGTGCCGGCTCCAAGTAAAGGCATCTGCTTCTTGCGCACCAAAATGTGATTGCTGGAAAACAACCACTACCAACTCTATTGGTCTTCATTAAATCACAAAAGCATTTTGTTGTTCATTGTTCAGTCACTAAGTCGTGTCCGACTCTTTGCAACCCCATGGACTGCAGTATGCCAGGCTTCCTTCCCTGTCCTTCACTAGCTCTCAAACTCATGTCCATTGAGTTGGTGATGCCACCCAACCATCTCATCCTCTGTCACTCCCTTCTCCTTCCACCCTCAATACAAAAGCATACCTGCTTCTTATAACAATTCACATATAGAATTATACATGAAAAAAGGAGAAATCACACATACATAGAATTCACATATAGAATTATATATGAAAAAAGGAGAATTCACATGTAGATAGAATTCACATATAGAACTAAATATGAAAAAAGAAGTTCTCCCTTGAGTCTCCTTTTCACTCCTCCACTCTCAAATTCCATTTTCTGGAGGTAAAAACTATTGTGTTTAAATTTTTAGTCTTTACGTGCCTATTTAGGAGTATTTTCTTTCCAAATGAGATTTTTTAGGAATTTAAAAAGACTGAATGGCTTGTCCCAGCTCCCTAATTATGTGGTTGACTCTACCTGGAACTGGTGCCACCCCAAATGACCTCTCTTTACTCTCCTCACTGGCAAGGAGGTTTCCCTCCGAAGAGGGATTGTTCCTCTCCCTGGCTCTCCATGTCTCCCAGATGCAGAGCTGATCAGAGCACAGTTACTAATGAAAGCAAAGCCTCTGAGAGCAGAGGAACTGAATGAAGGCCACTGCGAGCTTTACTCACGAGGGACAGCTCAGCAGCTTTTTCATTTCAAATTAAGATCCCTCCCCAGACTGGCCTCCCCAACGGAGGACTAACCGCCCCCACAACACACACAAACACACCAAGTCTGTGCTCTCCTCCTCAACTGCTCCCACCCTGCCAGCCTTTCAGATAACCAGGTCAGCTGAATACATGGAGACAAAGGGGCAGTTCATATACTCCTATTTTGGCAGTTGAAATAACACTGCAAGTGCCAGGTCTTCACAGGATAAAGCCCTCTGTGCATGTCAAACACACCCACAGGGCTGTTGGGAGATGGGGGTTGCTCAATTGAGTGTCCAAGATGGACTTGGGTCCTGATAAAATTTTGAAACCGTTATTTTTTATTTTATACTTTAGTAATATAAACAGATGGTTGCTATCCTTTATTAAGCAGGTACTCTACATACTCCCTTTCATTTAATCCTCACCCTGTAAAACAGATGGTTATCATTTCAGGCTTGTAGGTGAAAACACTGGCACTCAGGTTCTGTAACTCACCCAAGGCTACACGGCCAGGAAGTGGTGGGACTGGGACTTGAACTCAGGTTTGTCTGCTTCCAGAGGCCAGACCGTCTCGCTTTCTCAAGAATGGTGTTGTTTAATCACTAAGTCGTGTCCAACTCTTTGTGACCTCATGGACTACAGCCTGCCAGGCTCCTCTGTCCATGGGATTTTCCAGGCAAGAGTACTGGAGTGTGCCATTTCCTTCTCTGGAGGATCTTCCCGACCCAGGGATTGAACCAGAATCTCCTGCATTGGGAGGTGGGTTCTTTACCACTGAGCCACTAGGGAAGCCAGGGACTAGAAATTTCTATGGCTTCCAGGAATCACAGAAGGTTACATTCTGGGAGCTGGAAGATAATCCAGTTTGTGCCTCCTCTCTGCCCCCTTTCAGCCCTCTCCACCTTGTTTCCTGGAATACAGCAGTAACCTCATGGATAAGAAGCTGAGACGACTTTGGATACCCACCTTTGCATTTGCTTTATGTTAAATGATGCAAATTTAAGGAAGGAAAAACTTTCTTGAAGTGGAAATGTGTGAGGAAAAATTATTTTTAAGGTGGTAAGAATAAATATTTAATTAGACAGTGTGACACTCAATTTCACCTGGCTCTGCAATGCCTCAGACAATAAAACAAGCCCTTGTCAACAGGGCTAATTACAGACTACTAAATTACTTTTATTAAAACCCTCTGGAATATTAAAAATGAGGGATGCGGTAACATGGCATTGAAGAATAGCCCTAGACTGGCAATCTGGGTGCTAATCCTGACTCAGCCACTAATAACTACTAATGTTAATTTGCATGCTGTATATAGTTGACAAAGTGTTTTCACATACTTTCTATATTAGTTGGGTGACCTCAGGCAAATCACTAACTCTTGGTGTCCCATGTCAAAATCTGGAAATGAGAATACTGAATCATCTGAAGTCCTCTCTACTTCTAATGTCCTATGGGAGGAGGACATGTTTCTTAGGATCTTTACAAATGTATCTGTAAACAAATCAGATGATTCTGGCTAAGAAAAATTACGCTTTCTGTTCAGCTTCTGAGAGATGTTACTTGACTATTTCAGGTATAGCTCATAAGATGTTTGCTGCCAGCTAGTTGGCTCAGCTTCTGGAGGGTACTATATGGAGGCCTTGCATTAGATTCCTACATAGGAACTTTCTTCTGTTCAACAGCTAACTGCCATGCCTAACTTCAGTCAATCATCTTACACACATAACTCCAAAAAGTAGGTGGGCTTACAGAAAGGACTTAAGGAAATCCTTCCTCACAATGCATGCATTCTCAGGACAATCACATACCCAGGAATATTATAAATATCATTCTCGGTTCTAAGACATGCAAATCGTTCCTTCAAGTCTTGCCACTTCCCGGATATTTTAATGTTCCTAAAATTAGGATGCACCTTAAATTCAACATATATATTTTGATCTGGTAGTGTTAAATGAATTTACCTAAAAGCTGCTGGTAAACTGGCAATGTGTCTTAGAATCAAGGAAATGTAGTGCTGTAAAAGTAAAACACAGACCACACAGACTTAGGTCTAATTTGGTTCAAATCATGTCCCTCTCCTTGATCCTAACAATTACACTCAGTGACAACTGAATAGGCAACATATAAGACACTGGTATTTTAGTTTCCCAAGAGCAGCAGTTTAAAAGGCATTCCATCATTATCTCATAAAATGCTGGTATGGATTTCAAAGGCAAATTAACCCATATAAAAACCACTGGGATGCTCTGAAAATGTCCTATCCCATGGCAAATTGCAAAGGGAACATTTTACTCACACCCTCCTGATCTATCTAGCCTTGACACATTTTCTTGCTTCTTAGTTCACCACCCTCCACCCCAGTAAATATCGCTGATTCCCAAAATACACTCAACCCAGGAGGAGCAGCTCTCCAGCACAGCTGTCTGCTCCGGCCCTGCCCGGGTATTTCGGTGAGCTATGCGACAGAGAGCGGACCACACAGAAGGAATGTAACGCTCAGGCCCCATGGTTCCCATCGGCCCACAGGCAGGTGCATCCCGCCAAACCCCAGACTGGCATTTTAAACAGAAGAAACTGCACTGCTACATGGGGGCAGTAGTCTTCCTGAACTTCATCTCTATGTTTAAAACTAGGGCGACAGCCGTCCTTGCTACTGTAAACTAATCTGATGGGCATGGGGGTGGGGAGTGGCTCTGAGGAGGCTGCCAATAGGCCATGATTGAGCAAAGTCAAGGAGCTAAATTGTTATTCCTCACTGTTTGCAAGCCCGAAACTCCAAATCTGTGTGTCCTTCGGCATGATGTTTAGAACCGAACCATCTACTCTTTTTGAGCCTGAAGTCAATAAAACCTGAGCTGCTTCTACAGTTTAACTGGCTGATATTTAGACATAGTTTCTGACAGTACACTAAAATCTGAAAGCCAAAAAAAAAAGAATCAAAGGAAGTTGACAATGAGGTACACACAGTAAGTAGTTAGGAGCCTTCGAGTTGAGGCACGTTGATTAAGAGCTGTTGGCTATGGGCACCAACTCTGACTTCAGCCCTATTTCTCCTGGAAAAGAAAACAATTTGGCCTCCTCCTCTGTTCCAAGATCAGGGAATGCATGATGGGCAGGTGGATGGGTAGCAAACATAACCCCGGGGAATTGTTCACATATGCTAGAACCCCTATCAGGTGACAGCCCCCAGAGAGACTCACAGCTGCAGCAAGCAGGGGGTGCAAGCCTCAGACCAATACCAGTGAGAAACCTCAGTTTTCTTCCTCCTTGTCAGCTCTGCACCTTACCTGAAAACTCAGACTCACTCACCCAGTTGGCTACCCCTTGGAAGTTATAGGTATTAAAGATCAAGTCCTGCCACAACCCTTCAACATACAAACAGTAAGCACTTGCTATGGATATCAGGCCTGTTTCCAAACCTTCCATTATTACACCAGGTTGTACTGCGAGGGCGTGGGGGCAGGTGAAGTGAGGAAAAGCATTTTAGAGTACTGCAAGATGCTTATTCACAGCACCACACTGGAAGCGCAGGAACTTCAGCTCCCAAACGCAACCTTTCTCCCCCCTCCCTCCAGTCCCTCTCCACCGCGCCCGCCAAAGCCAGAGCTCAGCCCACTGGAAGGCCACCGTGCACCGGCGGGTGTTCACTGAACAGTAGCTGATCACGGTGATGGGGCCGGAAAGACCCACACGCAATCAGCAGCTAGTGAGAACTGTCCAGACCTGCCTCCCCATGCCAGCCAGGGCAGGAGCGTGTGGGTAGGAAACCTGAGGCCCCGAGGTTTGGGCAGGCACAACGTCCCCCCCCTCCCCCAAGTCTGCCCTCTCTCTCTCCCTTGTCACTCTTTTCCTGGCATATCATGGGAAAACCGGGGAGGCCGGAGATGTCAGGCCCAAGAGGAGTAAGGAGAAGGGACAAGGGCGAACGGGAGGCAGTGTTTTTTTTTTTGGGGGGGGGGCGGGAATCTGTCCAGAGCGGAGGTGCGGTTGCGCCGCATCTCGCGGGGAAGAACCCCCCAGGTGGGTCTGGAGGGAGAAAAGGGGAGGCCTGACCGCCGAGGCCGCGGGGAGCCCGGGAGAGGGGAATGGAGGAAAGGAGGCGCGGGCGTGGGGGAGATGCGGTTGGGGGGCGCGGGGGCGCGGTTCGGGAAGCGAAGGGGGCAGCTCGGTTCCCCTCCCCCAGCCCGGGCCCGGGCCTCCCGCTGACTCAGCCCCACGGCGTCGTTCGCCTCGGCCCGGACTCACAGTGCGCGAGGTGGCTCCGGTAGAGGCGGCGGGGGAGGGGGGCAGGCGGTGGGAGGGGGGGACGCTGCGGCTGAGACTGCGGCTCCGGCCGGCGGCTCCGGGGCGGAGGGTCCTAGTAGAGGCCGCCGCGGTCTCCGGCTTCAACGCACAGACTGCGGGGGAAGAGAGCACTGCGCAGGCGCGATGCGGCCGCCGCTGTCAGTCCGAGCGGGGCGGGGCCAGGGCACCCGCCGTCTCCAAGGCAACTGGTTGGCGAAGGAAGGAGAGCCAGTACCTCCACCTTGTCTTAGCAACGGCGACGGGAGGTGGGGTGGGGGGGAGGTGGGGGCGACGAGAACAGCCCTTCTAAGTTGCCACAGCAACAAGGAGAGGCCACCATCTCATAAATTTACGGCGGTATCGAGGGAACGCGCTCACCTTGTCACCATGGCAACCGGAAACAGCCCCTTCCTTTTTCCTTAGCAACAGGGTAACAATTCCTCCGCCCTAACTGAGGACAGAAGGAACAAGCACTTAAACCTGATTCCATAGTAGCCAGATGACGGATTCTTATCTGTCTCACGGCTACTGCAAAGGAGAAAGAGAATATTTCTTCTTTTTCAGCGACACGAGAGTGCTAAGGTTGGGTTTTCTTTCCTCTCTTGGTTTATGCTTTTCAATAGCAGTGTGTTACTCTAATATCCAAATTCAATTTTCCTTTACTTGTGTTAAACATTCCTTTCCGTCTCTTATCAGAAAGTCAGTACTTTTACCCCCAAATGGAGCTAGCAAAATCATCTATACACACTAGTTTTTTTTTTCTTTTTCTTTTTCTTTTTTTACCAAGCTTATTGTCTCTCTCCCAATGCATTTGTAAAAACGAATCCTGTTTCTTCATCTTGCCTACTAGCTGGTTTAGATTCTACCCACTCATAACTAGCTCCCTCTTTGATATATTCATTGGTGTTCCTGAATTCCCTGTTCTAGGTCAGTTTTTGTGGATCTCCCCAGTTCTTCTAGATCCTTCTTCCTGTCCACACCTACTATTGTTGTCCTCCAGTGCTCTGCCCCAGGCTCCCTATGCTTACCTGTTTGTGATGTCCTCAGCTTGGTTCTCCTTGTGCAAATTACTTCTGGGTCTCCCTCGCTCAGCCCTGACTCCCATGGGTATCTTAACGTCACCTCTGTACCTAGTTTGTACATACCTCCTTTCATGACACACATCTTATAGTGTTGACCTTCATTTGCGCGTGTCTCTTCAATCAGACTGTGTACCCTTTGTGGGCAGTATTTCTGTCTTATTCACCTGCTCCCTCAGCATCTAGCACTGAATGTGAAACAGTAAGTGTTTATGAAATTGGATCAAGTGAAGACAAAGGTTTTCTTCAAAGTCTCTTCAAAGATCTTCTTTGACCCCACATAAATGGGTGAAAGGAATCAAAAGATTATAAAACTTAAAAATTCTTTCTTACTTTCTCTGGGCTAACTGCCTCAGAGTCTCCATCAACATTTTCCTTATCTTTATACATATTTAGTCTTTTTTTTTTTTTTTTTTGCCACACCGTGTGGCATGCAGAACTTACCTAACTAGGAATCAAATCCATGCCCCCTCCAATGAAAGGGCAGAATCTTAACCACTGGACCACCAGGGAAGTCCTACACATATTTGATCTTTAAGTTCTACTGCTACTATTACACTCCTCTCTCACTCCTTTCGCTCTTCATCTTTGTGCCAAAACTCTAGTCATCTATTAATTGAACTGGCATTCTCTATTTCCTGATTTCTCACCTGTAGCTAGTCTCCCTTCTACACCCTCCCTAATGTTTCCACTAAATAGTTTTTCTCACACAGTACTGACCTCCTCAATGACTCTCATCACCCTCTATAATCAGTGCAGGCTCTTCATGCCTTACTATTCTGCCATTCCTAACCCAGCTGAAATTGAGCACTCTTGGTGAAGATCATTGGATTCTGCTGGGTTTGTTGACATGCTGCATTCTCTTCGAATGACTCAGAAGTAAGAATTGATAGGCAAACATTCTTTTCTTAGTCTCCCTGTATAACTCCCAGAGATTCCACCCCAGAACTATGGGTGTCAAAGCACTCTGACTAAGTCCATTTACTCAGGGGAGAAGGAGAAGGCAGCCAACTACAAAGTGAGTAGTAAAAGAGAGAGGCACAATATATGGTGAGTCAAGACTGTCTCCGCCCATCCAAGTCAATTCTCAGAAAGGAGAGGGTTTCTTGTAGAGGGTAATTCCCAGGACAAATCAGGGCATTAGGACAGGAAAATGTTCTAGAAAGAGAAAACTTTTTCTGCCACAGAGTTGCAGACTTGAAGCCTTTCCTAGCTGTATCTAAAGGGTATCTGGGTGCCACAAAGACAAAGGGGAAATTTTCAGACTCTGTTTATTTTGTTTCTCCATTCTGAAGTTCCAGCTCATCTCTATGGTTGTAGGTGTGGACTTGGGTGGTACAGATGGCCCTGAGTAATCCTGAGAAGAGATTGTGATTCTAGTAACTCGACCCATTCATCACACATGGCATAAAGGACCATTCTACAGTTTCTGTATACCCTTCACCCAGATTCTCCACATTTTTACCATGTGCCAGTTATCCATTGCTGCAAAACAAATCACTTTAACTTAGCAGTTTAAAACAACAACCGTTTCATTATCTCTGTTTGTGTAGGATGGGAATTCAGGAAGGGCTCAGCTGGGTGGTTACAGTCCAGATGGTGGCTGGAACTTAAACTACAGGGGGCTGGCTAGACAACCCTCTCCATATTGCCTCGGAGCTAGCTTTCTCACTACATATTTGGTAGCTGTAGGTTTCAAGGGTGAATATTATAGTGAGAGATAAGCTGCATCCCTTCTTATAACCTAGCCTCAGACATCACTTCTACCGTATCTATCTAATAATAAAGAAAGGGAACATAAACTCTACCCCTCAATGGAAGCAATATCCAAGTCACATAATAAGAGCATATGGGTGAGAGATATTGTTGAATCATCTTTGGAAAATGCAATCTGCCACACCCTACCATCTAATGACAAGAATTAACACCCCGCTCAATGCAAAATACACTCATCACTTACCTCAGGACCCCCACGTTTCATTCCATGACAGCACCAACTTGAAGTCCAGGATCTCATCATCTAACTCAGGGCTCAGTGTGGGTTTGGCTCTTCAGGTCCAATTCTTGGTATCACTCCTTGAGTACCAGTCCCCTTGATTTGAAAACCTGTGAAGTAAAGAGAAACATCATCTGCCTTAATGTCCCCAGCATATACTAGTGGCACAGACATAGGATAATTGTTATGGACATTATCATTTCAAAAAGAAGAAAAACAGACTGCACGCACAGCAGTTACTAGTTCCTAGCGATTCTGAAATCCAATGGACACATGTTGCCAGTTTCTGGTTTAGGGCTCAGACCCACTCCCATTTATTTATTTATATCAGTGTTGACAGGGACTAGTTTCCCCTGGTGGATTATAATCCTTTCTTCTTATGTGTTTTGATGTTGAATTTGTCACAGATTTGTCTAATGGAAGAAACTTCAAGTTGGCTCCTGTATCCTTTGGATTTGTCCCCAGCATTCTTTGAACATTCCCTTGCTTTTGGACACAAGATGTTCCAGGCTCATCTTGTACTTTCCCTCCCTCAGCCCTGGAATTGGCCATTCACCAGGGCATCTTGAGTCCTCTTGACTTTTTGACGTTTCTTTTCTTTTTCCATTCTTCCTTGCTCCCAAAATCTGCCCTTAACCATCCTTGGAATTTCCATCTCATTTCCTTTTCTCCTTCCTCTATACATACTTCCTGAGTGGCTTCAGCTATTCCTGTGACTTCTGAATTTGTATCTCCATCCCCATCAGCCCTTCCAGCTGTGATAACTATATATGTAATTGCCTTCTAGACACCTCCAACCCTGTGTCCCACAGTCATCTCAAACTCAGTGGGCTTAAGTTACACTTATTTACCCTTCCTCCCTCAAAACCCCAACTTCCCTATATTCCCTATTATTGTTAATGACATCACTATTCAAGAAAAACCTGAGGGTGGTCTTAACCCACATCTTCTCCCCGACTCCCTACACCAGAACCATTTTCCAATACTATTAATTCTATTATATATATGTATATATCAGTTCAGTTCAGCTCAGTCGCTCAGTCATGTCCAACTCTTTGTGACCCCATGAACCGCAGCACGCCAGGCCTCCCTGTCCATCACCAACTCCTGGAGTTTACTCAAACTCATGTCCATTGAGTCAGTAATGCCATCCAACCATCTCATCCTCTGTTATCCCCTTCTCCTCCTGCCCTCAATCTTTCCCAGCATCAGGGTCTTTTCCAATGAGTCAGCTCTTCCCATCAGGTGGCCAAAGTATCAGCTTCAACATCAGTCCTTCCAGTGAATACCCAGGACTGATCTCCTTTAGGAGGGACTGGTTGGATCTCCTTGCAGTCCAAGGGACTCTCAAGAGTCTTCTCCAACACCACAGTTCAAAAGCATCAATTCTTCGGCACTCATCTTTCTTTATAGTCCAACTCTCACATCCATACATGTCTACTGGAAAAACCATAGCCTTGACTAGATGGACCTTTGTTGGCAAAGTAATGTCTCTGCTTTTTAATATGCTGTCTAGGTTGGTCATAACTTTCCTTCCAAGGAGTAAGCGTCTTTTAATTTCATGGCTGCAATCACCATCTGCAGTGATTTTGGAGCCCAGAAAAATAAAGTCAGCCACTGTTTCCACTGTTTCCCCATCTACTTGCCATGAAGTGATGGGACCAGATCCCATGATCTTAGTTTTCTGAATGTTGAGCTTTAAGCCAACTTTTTCACTCTCCTCTTTCACTTTCATCAAGAGACTCTTTAGTTCTTCTTCACTTTCTGCCATAAGGGTGGTATCATCTGCATATCTGAGGTTATTGATATTTCCCCAGGCAATCTTGATTCCAACTTGTGCTTCCTCCAGCCCAGCGTTTCTCATGATGTACTCTGTATATAAGTTAAATAAGCAGGGTGACAATATACAGCTTTGACATACTCCTTTTCCTATTTGGAACCAATCTGTTGTTCCATGTCCAGTTCTAACTGTTGCTTCCTGACCTGCATACAGATTTCTCAAGAGGTAGGTCAGGTGGTCTGGTATTCCATGTCTTTCAGAATTTTCCACAGTTTATTGTGATCCACACAGTCAAAGGCTTTGGCATAGTTGATAAAGCAGAAATAGATGTTTTTCTGGAACTCTCTTGTTTTTTCAATGATCCAACAGATGTTGGCAATTTGATCTCTGGTTCCTCTGCCTTTTCTAAAACCAGTTTGAACATCTGGAAGTTCACGATTCACGTATTGGTAAAACCTGGCTTGGAGAATTTCGAGTATTACTTTACTAGCATGTGAGATGAGTGCAGTTGTGTGGTAGTTTGAGCATTCTTTCGCATTGCCTTTTTTTGGGATTGGAATGAAAACTGACCTTTTCCAGTCCTGTGACCACTGCTGAGTTTTCCAAATTTGCTGACGTATTGAGTGCAGCACTTTCACAGGTATATATATGTGTGTGTGTATATATATATATATATATATTCTTTTTTGGCTGCACTGCACTGCATGTGGGATCTTAGTTTCTGACCAGGTATTGAACCTGCACCCCTGCAATGGAAGTATGAAGTCTTAACTTCTGAACCACAAGGGCAGCCCTGATTTCATTTAAAAATGACTCTCATTTCTGTTCTCCTTATTAATCTCCATCACCTTTAGCATCTCTTGCTTGGGTTACTGCAGAACCTCCACCTGGTCTTTATGCCTCTAGTGTCTCCCTCCTCGATCCATCCTCAACACCACTGCTAGAAGTCTCTTTCTAGAAGAGAAATCTTATCAACATAACTCCTCTGCTTAAATCCCTATGGCTGCCCTTCTCAAACTGGGTGAAGCAACTCCTGGGCATGGGGGAGTCTTGTAAAGAAACAGAACGAGGAGCTGTAGAATAGTTATGTCTTCCTCAAGCTTAAATTTTATTTACAGATTTGGGACAACATCTTAAAATATTTTAAAAACAGACATACAATGAAGTAGAATGCAAGAATCACATACTTTTAAAGATAAGACGTTTAAAGAGAGTTTGAACTCAAGACACCTCTAAGCCTGAACTCTCCAATCTGCCTTATGGGGTACATTAGTGGAAAGTTTGAGAAACACTGACTTGAAGGATAGAAGTTCAGACTTTTTCACATGGTAGAGAAGCTCTATTATAATCTGGCTCCTACTAACCATTTCCACTTCATTTTCCACTCCTCTGGTGCCCTCAACCTCACTACTTCCCACCATACATGTCAGCCCCAAAGAGCAAGGACTTGTAGTTGTTCAAGAAAGCAGTTCTGTTTCACAGCCAAGCAAGTGTTATGGGGGCCATCCCACTTGGAATCTCCTTTGCCCTTCATTCTGTGAAGTCCCACTCAATTCTCCAAGACCAGCTGTAGTGTCATCTCTGTGACACTGTCAGGCACCTCTTCCAGACAACTGATATGTTCTTTTTGGTACCATGTCCTTTCTTTGTCATGGCCCCTCATCACCTTATATTATCAGGCTTGTTCACAAATCTCATTGCTGGAGGTCCTCACTCTCAGAGACTGTATCTTATTTACCTTTGTATTCTCAGCACTTCACATGGGACTGAAAACAGCCAAGCAAGTGAAAAACAATTTAACCTTTTGTACTTTGACCAAGGTGACTGGGGAAGCCAGGTGGTGGAGGGAGTCTGAGAGAGTGGGTCGACTCTGGCTGGTGGGGGAGCTAGATTTTAGATTGGCACTTGCAGGCCTGCCCTGGTTGTGAAGTAGGGGCAGAGAGGAGCTGTGATGCTGGTCATTGTTACCAACAGTGTTAATTATTCTTCTGATACTTCCCAGGTGTTCTATACAGTCCATGGGGTCACACAACTAAGCCACTTTCACTTTCACTCCCCAGGCGGCTCTAGTGGAAAAGAACCCACCTGCCCATGCAGGAGATGTTAAGAGATGCGGTTCTGATCTCTGGGTTGGGAAGATCCCCTGGAGAAGGAAATGGCAACCCACTCCAGTATTCTTGCCTGGAGAATCCCAGGGACAGAGGAGCTACAGTCCATGGGGTTGCAAAGAGTCGGACATGACTGTGACTTAGCACACAAAAGTGGAATAGGGCATTCAAATAGGACTGATGCCCAGATATATGATACCCTTGACATGGCTTTAAAATGTACATGGGCTTGTGGAAGCAGCATGTAATTTTGTTAAGGAATGAATTTTAATCACAAGACTTGAAGTGACCTTATTTAGAGAGCGACTCTAATCCTTCTCCCTGCTGAAGCTGCACAAGCCTTGGGTCCAATAATTCCTTTTTGATGTGAGCTTGGGCCATGGTTTTCCTCATTTGTAGTTGTGATGGTTAAATGAGATAACATATAAAAAATGCCTGGCAGTACTCAAAATACAGTAAATACCCAATAAATGGTAACTATCAATAGTAACCAAACTCTTATTCAGTTCAAAAGGTCATTTGATTCTCCCCCTCAGTTATATCCTGTTATATCATATAAGGTCAAATATACAAATTTAGAATTTGCAAAGGTCTTAAGACAAACCTTGTGTGAACATTAATGACCCACTGTATCCAGAATAAACAGCACCTTTAGACCAGTGGCTTAGATTGCAAGATGTCACCTTGCTTTTGTGGAAAATGCCACCATGAAGATCAGGTGGGTGATAAAGGCTTGGATTAACTTTGATGTGTCTGAGGTGGCCTCCAGGCCCCAACAGTTTTTTTCTTTTTTTTAATTTTTTTTCTTAATTTTTTTTATTGGAGTGTAGTTGATTCACGACATTGTGTTACTTTCAAGTGTACGGCAGAGTGAATCAGTTCTACATGTACACATATCCACTCATTTCCCACATAGACCATTCTTTTCCCATATAGACCATTACAGAATGTTGAGTAGAGTACGCTATGCTATACAGTATATCCTTATTAGTTATCCGCTTTGTGTATAGTAGTGTATATATGTCAATCCAATCTCCCAATTTATCCCTTCCCTCACTTACCCCCTGGTTACAATAAGTTTGTTGTCTATATCTGTAACTCTATTTCTGTGTTGTAGAGAAGTTCATTTGTGTCATATGTTAGATTCCATATATAACCAATATCATATGATATTTCTCTTTCTCTGTCTGACTTACTTCACTCAGTATGATAATCTCTAGGTCCATCCATGTAGCCGCAAATGGCATTATTTCATTCTTTTCTATGGCTGAGTAATATATTGTGTGTGTGTGTGTGTGTGTGTGTGCACACTCAGTTGTGTCTGACTCTTTGCAATCCCTTGTACTATAACCTGCCAGTATCCTCTGTCTGTGGAATTGTCCAGGCAAGAATAGTGGGGTGGGTTGCCATTTCCTATTCAATATGTGTGTGTATATATATACACATATACATATATGTGTGTGTATATATATATACACATATGTGTTACATCTTCTTTATCCATTCATCTGTTGATGGGCATTTATTAACAGGTTGCTTCCATGTCCTGGCTATTGTAAACAGTGCTGCAATGAACATAGAACTGCATGTGTCTCCCAGGACTCACTCTTTTGTCTGCCCCAACATTTGCATCTGCATCCCCTGTTTCTGCAGCTCGATGGATACAAATTGGGCTTCTCCTTGTAGAGATCCCCTCCTCAAATGTCAAAGGCCAAGTTGTGGAAAGGCAGCATTAGACAGGGATTAGGGCATTCTTTGGAAGCTACAAGAACTTGAGTTGATGAAATACTAAATCTATCACTCACTAACTCTATGGCAAGCTATTTAACTCAGTTTCTTCATCTGTAAAGTAGGGATAATAACAGTAAAAACCTCAGAGACTTAACATAAGGATTCAACAGGATCTTGTTTATCCGGTGCTTGGTACAGTACTTGCCATGTTGTGGGCATTCAATAAACAGTATCTGTTATTATTTTTATATAAAAAATGAAGGGTGGACTTCCCTGGTAGTCCAGTGGTTGAAAATCTGCCTGCCAATACAGGGGACACCAGTTTGGTCCCTGGTCTGGCAGGATTCCACATGCCTCCAAGCAACTAAGCCCGTGTGCCACATCTACTGAAGCCCGCACACCCTAGAGACCTTGATCTGCAACAAGAGAAGCCACCGCGATGAGAAGTCTGTGTACCGTAACTAGAGAGTAGCCCCTGTTCATGGCAACTAGAGAAAGCCTGCATGCAGCAACAAAGATTCAGTGCAGCCAAAAAAAAAAAAAAAATTGTTATATTCTTTGTAAAGACCTTCCCAAAACAAGTAAAGCTCTTTGTTGGTACTTTTATTTGTCTCTCTCACACAGCATTTCTTTTTTATAAAGGGGAAATTAACATTTATTTAGCTGCTACTATAGCCAGGCATGAGATGTGTACCATTTCCTATAACTGCCCTGGTCATCCCCTGAGGTTGGTATCATTTCCATTTTTACAATAAACAGTAGAGACCCAGAGAAGTTAACTAACTTGCCTAAGATCACACAGCTAGTGAACATCAGAAGCAGAGCTTGAACTAAAGCCAACACTAAAACCCAAATGGCTATTATCCCATGCTTCCTAAGTCTACTGTACTATAATTATTTATCAGTATATATTTTCCTCAAATTAATCTCTAAATGCAGAAGCTGCACTTGATTCATTTTTGTATCTAGCACATGCCTGGCAGATACTCCATAAGCCTGTATTACATAAAAAATCTAAAACTCATGAAAGTAAACCTAGACTTGCCAGATGAATATAAGATGCCTAGCTAAATTTGAATTTCAGACAAACAGCAAATAATTTTTCAGTATAAGTATGCCACAGACACTATTTGAGACATATCTATATGCAAAATTTCTAAAAATGATTTGCTATCTGAAATTCAGATTTAACTGAGCATCCTTTATTTTTGTTTGTTAAAACTTGCAACTTTAACCTAAACCTTGAGATTGGTTTTGAAAGGGACAACTTCCCCAGGGGTTCTCCTGATAGCAGAAGGGCTGCTGTGGCCCCTCACTCACACTCAAGGTTGACCTAGTCCCAGGCTGCTCTGGGGGCTGAGGTTGAGGCCACAGTGATGTGGACATATTGGCCTTTCTTAGGTTTCTTGTTGTTGTTCAGTCGCTAAGTCATGTCTGACTCTTTGAGACGCCATAGACTGCAGCAATCCAGGCTCCCCTGTCTTTCGTTATTTCTCAGAGCTCAAATTCATGTCCATTGAATTGGTAATGCTATCTAACCATCTCATCCTCTTCTGCCCCTTTCTCCTTTCTCCTTCTGTCTTTCCCAGCGTCAGGGTCTTTTCCAATAAGTTGGCTCTTCACATCAGGTGGCTAAATTATTGGAGCTTCAGCTTCAGCGTTGGTCCTTTCAATGAATATTCAGGGTTAATTTCCTTTAGGAATGACTGGTTTGTTCTCCCTGAAGTACAAGGGACTCTCAAGAGTCTTCTCCAGCACCACAATTCAAAAGCATCAATTCTTCGGTGCTCAGCCTTCTTTATAATCCAACTCTCACACCCATACTTGACTACTGGAAAAACCACAGCTTTGACTATACGGACCTTTGTCAGCAAAGTGATATCTCTGCTTTTAATACGCTGTCTAGTTTTGTCATAGCTTTCCTTCCAAGGAGCAAACGTCTTTTAATTTCATAGCTGTCACCATCTGCAGTGATTTTGGAGCCCCCCAAATTAAAAATCTGTCACTGCTTGTACTTTTCCCCCTTCTATTTGCCATGAAGTGATGGGGTTAAATGCCATGATCTTAGTTTTTTGAATGTTGAGTTTTAAGCCAGCTTTTTCACTCTCCTCTTTCACCCTCATCAAGAACCTCTTTAGCTCCTCTTCACTTTCTGCCATTAGAGTGGTATCATCTGCATATCTGAGGTTGTTGATATTTTTCCTGGCAATCTTGACTCCAGCTTGTGATTCATCCAGCCCAGCATTTTGCATGATGTACAGACCCTTCTCTGCGTATTACGTTAGGTCAGCCTTGGCACTTGAAACCAAAGAAGCAGGCACTGATAAGCTTAAAGCGCCACCTGGAGGCCGTTGTGGGTAGTACTGTGGCTAGGGGCCATCTCTTGGATCCAGAACCTTGGGAAGCAGAGAAAGGCCAAACGAGGCAGAGACAGGGTAGAAGAGGAGGCCAGTCCATCAAGGAGCAGGGTAACAAATATCTTCCTGCATTTTCAGTGTATGGATGCTGCTCTGGCCCCCCAGGAACTGAAGGCACTCACTCTCCAAAGGAGATCACTTCTTAGGGCTGTACTTCTCCAGGGCCCTCTGCCTCCCAGGCTGTTCCTTGCAGTCTCCAGGGAGTCTTTGTCTTATAAGACAAATTCTTTGTCCCCACAGCAGACCTACTGAGTCAGAAGCTGTGGGGGTGGGTTCCAGTGGGCTGCATTTAAATAAGTCCTCCAGGTGATTCTTTTTTAAAAATTGTATTAGTTTCTAAAAATTATTAATCTGTCTGTGCTGGGTCTTTTTTTTTTTTCCATTTATTTTTATTAGTTGGAGGCTAATTTACTTTACAATATTGTAGTGGTTTTTGCCATACATTTACATGAATCAGCCATGGATTTACATGTGTTCCCCTGTGCTGGGTCTTAATTGTGGTACATGGGATCTTAGACGTTTGTTTCAGCATGCAAACTCTTAGGTGAAGCATGAGGGATGTAATTTCCCCACCAAGGATCAAACCTGGGCCTCCTGCTTTGGAAACATGGAGTCTTAGCCTCTGAACCTCCAGGGAAGTCCCCACTTAGGTGACTTTGATGCAAAGCTTAAGCTGGAGAACTACCGGCTTAGAGGAAACACGAGTGGGTGAGCAGGATGCAGCCCATGTTGCAGGGCACATAGAGAAAGAGCTGGTTATGTGAATGAGGTGGCTATTTGTTCTCTGTGCCTCCAGAGGCAAGAGCTAGGGCAAAAGTCATGAGTTGCCAAGAGACAGAATTCAGTTTCAATTAAGGAAGTCATACTGAACAAACAGAGCTCTGGGGGACTAGGAGAGGATGCTTGGGGAAGGTAGGTCTCTGTCCCTGGACTAAATGTCCTGGTTCCTAGGCTAGATGATTTGTCATGGATGTGGTAGAAATTTCTGCAGAGGTTAAATTAGATGTGTGTAAAGAATCCCTAAACTCAGAGAATCCATAATCCATTCATTTTTTGCAAATCATCTTTCCTTTTTCAGTTCTCTTTTATCAAGAGTAAGGCAATATTTCTGGTCGTTTTGAGAACCTCTTTCAGCTAAGTATTTATACCATATTATTACAAAAGAGCAAATAAAGGACTAAATGGCTTTTCTTTTTTTAAAAAAAGTTTATTTATTTTATTTGGCTGCACTGGATCTTGGTTGTGGCATGTCAGATATAGTTCCCTGGCCAGTCATCAATCCCTGGGCCTCCTGCCTTGGGAGCGTGTAGCCTTAGCCACTGGACCACCAGGGAAGTCTCCCCAGTGGCTTTTCTAGCTTCCTGGTCAGGATTTAACTCAGGACTGCTTCCTCAGGTCCAACTGTCCTCCAGGCTGCTGCCCAGCTGTCTTCCAGGGGTTTCCCTCTACACCATTTCTGATACTCTTACTTATGCTGAATCTCCTATTCCCTTTATCCCATGTCTTTCTGATTTTTTTTTTTTTTTTGCAGTTTAGTATGTTGGGACATACCCTCAAATAGATTCCAAAAAAAGGGGCACAAAGAAGGTAAAATTTTTCAATCTTGCCTGTCTGAAAATGCCTAAGAAAGGCAATGACAAAGAATGCTCAGACTACCACACAATTGCACTCATCTCACACGCTAGCAAATTAATGCTCAAAATTCTCCAAGCCAGGCTTCAGCAATACGTGAACCATGAACTTCTAGATATTCAAGCTGGTTTTAGAAAAGGCAGAGGGATGGGATAGGGAGGGAGGAGGGAGGGGGGATCAGAATAGGGAACACATGTAAATCCATGGCTGATTCATGTCAGTGTATGGCAAAACCCACTACAATATTGTAAAGTAATTAGCCTCCAACTAATAAAAATAAATGAAAAAATAAATAAATAAAAATTAAAATTACATTAAAAAAAAGAGAAAAGGCAGAGGAACCAGAGGTCAAATTGCCAACATCCTCTGGATCATTGAAAAAGCAAGAGAGTTCCAGAAAAACATCTATTTCTGCTTTATTGACTATGCCAAAGCCTTTGACTGTGTGGATCACAATAAACTGTGGAAAATTCTGAAAGAGATGGGAATACAAGACCACCTGACCTGCCTCTTTTGTTTAAAAAGATAATTTAATTTATTTATTTGAGTGCACCAAGTCTTAGTTGCTGCATGTGGGATCTAGTTCCCTGACCAGGGAATGAACCTGGGCCCTCTGTATTGGAAGCTCGGAGTCTCAGCCATTGGACCACCAGGGAAGTCCCTGACCTGCCTCTTGAGAAATCTGTATGCAGGTCAGGAAGCAATAGTTAGCACTGGACATTGAACAACAGATTGGTTCCAAATAGGAAAAGGAGTATGTCAAGGCTGTATATTGTCACCGTGCTTATTTAACATATGCAGAGTACATCATGAGAAACGCTGGGCTGGATGAAGCACAAGCTGGAATCAAAATTGCTGGGAGAAATAGCAATAATCTCAGATATGCAAATGACACCACCCTTATGGCAGAAAGTGAAGAACTAAAGAGCCTCTTGTTGAAAGTGAAAGAGGAGAGTGAGAAAGTTGGCTTAAAGCTCAACATTCAGAAAACGAAGATCATGGCATCTGGTCCCATCACTTCATGGCAAATAGATGGAGAAACAGTGGAACAGTGGCAGACTTTATTTTTTTGGGCTCCAAAATCACTGCAGATGGTGACTGCAGCCATGAAATAAAAAGACGCTTACTCCTCGGAAGGAAAGTTATGACCAACCTAGACAGCATATTAAAAAGCAGAGATATTACTTTGCCAACAAAGGTCTGTCTAGTCAAGGCTATGGTTTTTCCAGTAGACATGTATGGATGTGAGAGTTGGACTATAAAGAAAGCTGAGCACAGTAGAATTGATGCTTTTGAACTGTGGTGTTGGAGAAGGCTCTTAAGAGTCCCTTGTACTGCAAGGAGATCCAACCAGTCCATCTTAAAGCAGATCAGTCCTGTGTGTTCATTGGAAGGAGTGATGTTGAAGCTGAAACTCCAATATTTTGGCCACCTGATGTGAAGAGCTGACTCATTTCAAAAGACCCTGATGCTGGGAATGATTGAAGACAGGAGGAAAAGGGGATGACAGAGGATGAGATGGTTGGATGGCATTACCGACTCAATGGACATGAGTTTGAGTAAACTCCGGGAGTTGGTGATGAACAGGGAGGCCTGGCATACTGCTGTCCATGGGGTCGCAAAGAATCAGACACGACTGAGCGACTGAACTGAAAATGACTTTTCACAGATACTTGGTTGACAGATTGACTGGGTGCAGAATTCTAGGTTGGAAATTATTTTCCCTCAAAAGTTAGAAAACATACTCCAGGATCTTCCATCTTCTAGCATTTTGTTGACAAACCAGGTGACAGACATTCAATGTCCAATTCCTTGTGCGCAGCTAGTGCCTTTCTCTTGCTAGCTCTTGAAGCATTCTTTAGAATGGAAGAAGTTCCATTCTTTAGAAATGTCTTGATGATGTCTAGACACTCATACATCACTGTGGTGTGCACCTGAAACTAAAACAGCTTTGTAAATCAACTATACTTCAATTAAAAAAAAGAGAGAGAATCTGCACATATTTGGGTAGTTTATGTACTTGTAAGAGAAATTTTGGCTTATTAGGGTGAGCGCCCCAGAACTAACTTAAAATGTGTAACTTAAAGACTTATGAGTTATGTTGAAATCTTACTATGTTTATGCTTGGCAGAGAAATATCTAATAAACCTCTAAGCTCATTGTATTTATCAGTATATTAAATTGGTAATAATCAATTAATACTTGGGAAAGGTACTTAGAAAGGAAGTAGAATTTTAAATGTAGTTTAAAATATAGTAAAGTAAAGTATTTAAGTTTATGAATTGAATCAAAGCCCCCTTAAAAGTAAATGATAAAATTTGGTAGGCTTACAGCCTTTGATGGAATAATAAAGTCTATAAGCTAAACTGAAAAGCTTAGGAAGGTGCCCCCAAGCCTTCACCCTCTGCTATATCCACAGCCACTGAGGTGTCATGAGGTCTCCAAGGCTGTGTGGAGCCTCAGGGCTTGTCATGGAAAACTCTGGTCCTCACTCATGAAAAAGGACCTATTTTCCTTGCCCTGTCCCCCATCTTTCGGTGATGGAAAAACATTTGACTCATGACAAGCATTTTAATAGCCTAATGTATAGGTATATGTAAGGTGACCATACAATTTATTGTCCAAACCAAGACATATTTGAAAGTGAAAGAGGGCACTGTTAAGAATTATTCTGGGGGCAACAGACTTAAAACAGGATTGTTTGGGCAAACCTAGACAGATCCCTCTAGGTATTAATGTGTGGTTTGTAAACATATGAAGGCAAGCAAGTGAAGAACTCAGCTTCCATCTATGTAAGATGTATCAAGTATCAACAAATGTTAGATCCTTTAATGTTTTACTGGAAAAGCACTAAGAACGCTTTCAAGTGTGTTATTAGCAACTATCAAATAACCTTTTATTAACTTAGAACAATGTCTACCCTCCCGGTGTATTGTGAGGTTTCTTCTTTGTGTCAGGTGTCATGAGACTCTTCCTCCATCACTAACTGCAAGGCAGCTCTGAGTGTTAAGTTGTACCTGTATCTAAAAGTCAGCCTGTAATTGGAGTTAAGAATTTGAGGGTGACTGTTGCTTGACTGCTGGCTGGTTCAGGTTTCAAGTGCAGATTCCTATAAAGCACCAAGCCTTATTTTAAAGTCTGAATCTGTGGTCTTTTTTTATCCACAACTGCAAAGAAGACCAGTGTCTTCCTGGTATCTTGTTTTATTTTTTTCCTGTATGAACTTCCTGATACCATGCACATGGTCTGCCAAATGTGCAGCCATGCCATTTTTCATTCAAACACTTACACAAGTGATTTTTGGCATTTAATCACATTCTGGTGTGCTCCCATGTTATGGGGAAACAGATGTTTTGGCTTAGTACCATCCCAGCAACTCAGCATCCTTCACAAATCAGACAATGGTGTTTCCATCTGGCTCAGAAGCCCCAGTAGAACTTTTACGCACAGATCACTTCATTATTAACTGTAGTGCTCTGGGTGTTTCTTTAGGTCATGGGCTGCCTTATTTGCAGGAGAGCTGTGAAAGTGCCCCTGTAGCCAACTATTTCCCCATTCTACCTAAAATTCCCTCATTAAGGCTTTATTTTGGAGGCTAAGAAATAAGTACAAGCGACCCCATAGTGGGCTTCCCAGGTGGCAGTAGTGGTAAAGAACCCGCCTGCCAATGCGGGAGATATGAGATGTGGGTTTGGTCCCTGGGTCGGGAAGATCCCCTGGAGGAGGGCATGGCAACCCACTCCAGTATTCTTGCCCAGAGAATCCCATGGACAGAGGACTGGCGGGCTACAGTCCATAGGGTCACAAAGAGTCAGGCATGACTGAAGAAGTGACAGCACGCACCCCAGACCCCATAGTACTGGTAGCAGTAATTTCACTCACTCTTTAGTGTAAAAGTATTTGATCAGAGAACCCCCAAGCTCTGCCCGAGTTAGCCCTGATGCAGAGGGAAGGGTTTGAAGGCACAGTGGGCTCAGTGGAGCCGGAGAGCAGCTTGAGAACTCCTCAGAGACACATTGGCCTCATACAGTCCTTTGAAATGTGATTTTGTGAGTCCATGGTTCCAACAGCCAAGGGTTCCAATGTGAAGAGTAGGCTATGGTGTTCCAAAATGGTAGCCAAGAAAATAAGTGACCAATGGTGGGTGGGGAAAGTCTAGTCCAACCCCTTCTCCTGCCGTCCTTTTGTATCTAACATCTTCATCTAATTATTCCTGTTTCAGATAACTCAACCCAACCTTGTCTTGGGAAATTTAGCACTAAAAAACTTTGTTTTGTTCCCACCAGGAGAAAGGACTGATGGGATACTGAGGCTCCCATCTCTCAACATGTTTTGTTTTTTTTTGACCAGACTGCAAGGCATGTGGAACTTCTCTGACCAGGGGTCAAACCTGTGACTCTTGCAGTGGAAGTGCACAGTCTTAACCACTGGACCACCAGGGAAGCTTTCAGCGTTTTTTTAATCTTCAAACTCTGTTCAGGCCTCCCAGTGAACTGCCATCTGCCATGCAACACAAGTAAAGAACAAAAGCTGAGTTTTTTTTGCCATTTTTTTAGTGGCTCAAGCCTCACCCCAGCCACTATGGAAGAAGAGGTCCTCCCACCAAACTCCCTCTTCTTTGAAGAAACACAACTGAGACCAAGCGAGAAGTAGCTATAGTTTAATACAAACCTGCACCAGAACACAACGAGTCGGGCTGTTTTGTGTTTGCCTCAATCGGGTGGCCAAAGCACAAGACCATGTGCCGTCCTGGGGTTGACACAATCTTAGCACCATGACGTTTACAGAGGAGTGAGGAAGTCACTTGGGTGCTGGGGTGTTCGAGGCTCCATCCCGACCCCAGGCTGTGCCCGCCGCCTGGGTAGCTGGAGGGGGTTTGGGTTTCTGAGTGGTTTTTGGGTCAGTATTGGAAAAGCCCTCATCTCGGCATTGCCTTGACCGAGACCTACTGTGGACTCCTAGCACTACACACACGCACACATACACACGCACACACGGTAGCACAATTTTCTGGTAACTTAACCCCACAAACCTAGAGAGCAGCTAAGGCAAGAACAACAGTATTTATTCAGCAAGTACAAGACCAAGTTTGAGAGCTGCATTCAGTGCAACCAGAGACCCTTTTCATTCCAACCAGGAGCCAGTGGGGCTGGTGATGGGGCTGGCTGGAACTCAGCACAGGGGCAGGGAATGGGTGACAGGGCTGACCTTTCATTCGGTTCCTTGAACCTCCCTCTGATTTTCATCTAGATGCTCCTGGGTAAGGGTGAGCCTATGTAAGGGTTGGGGGTGAATGAAGTGGAAGGCCTTTGACGGACCACACCAACAGGTGGTCTCCCAGAGCCACGGACCACGCATCTCTCGGGCGGAGGCACTCAGAGAAGGTAAAGCTTTCCTGGCCCAAGCAGGGATGCTCTGCCCGCTGGCTATCACCACTGCTTGGCTCTTTGGCATCTGCCCAAGGCCCATGACCCAGCAAGGGCTGAAAGGGATAAAGATGATGTGCACTGTACCAAGGGATCAGTGTCACGGTTTCCCAGGCTCAGATCCCTGCTGACTGTCCCCATGGCTACCACTCTCCATGAGTGCCTTTGCTGCCTCTGCTTCCTGGGTGACCGTCTGGGTCCTCTCAGCCCCTAAGTGAGGAAGGGGAGCGTGAAGGGAGGGGTGAGGATGCGGAGGCAGCTCAAACCACATGGCAAGCCTCCAGCATGTAACTAGTTCTGGCTCAAATAGTGAATATGCATTAGTTTGTTTACAAGAAAAATCTATCTACCTGTGCAAAACAAAGCAGAATGCCTACTGAGGGAGTAAGTCATCTAGCTGGTTAAACTCTCAGGGGGGATCTGCAAGAGATGTCACTCCACTCCTTCTGTCCACCGCTGGGGTAGACAGCCAAGTTCTAAAAAGGGCAGTCTGGACCATTCTGGAGTCAGAAGGCCTGAGCTTTCTGGGCCACATCTGAGAAATGGGGAGAATAATGCATGCTTTGTGGTTGTGAGGAGCAATTGAGAGCTCATACATGAAAGGGCTTTGAAAACATGAAGAGCACTGCAGAAATGTACAGGGTATGACCACCAGCCCAAGAGTCTAGGAGTCGCGTGTCAGTCCAGGTGCAATGTGATGTCACTCCCCAAGGGGGAACAAGGCTTAGCAAGGGCAGCCTCCAGTGTTTCCATGGAAACCTCCAGGAGTTTTGGAGGCAGGGAAGGCCCAGCTGAGAGGAGATGGAGACCACAAGCAGGTGAAGGCAAGGTGCTGACCACAGGAGCCCGCAGACCCTGTGTAGCACTGTTGGCTACAGGTAGGTCCTACTGGCCTGGCCTCCTACCTGGCATACAGCCAGCCTGCTCCCCCTATCACGCCACCCCCTGCCCCCCCCTTAGCAGGCATGAGGCCTCTTGCCAATCACACAGGAGGAGCAACTGGGCCTCTGTACAGCAGGGGGATACCTACAGGCAGTTGTGTGTGTCGGGGGGGTGGTTAGTGCTGGGAGTGACCAGGACCACACATGGGAAAGGCCACCTTGCTTCCTGAAGGTCTCTAGGGCCAGCATTCCGGGCACCCTCTCAGGATGCAGGAAACCAGGAGGGGAGGGGGGGGACAGGAAGACTCCAGATAGAGAGAAGGGCCCCGGAGAGTCCAGTATCCCCCTCTGGCCCCTGTCCTTGGTGCCCTAGGCTGTCTGGTTGGTGGCGAAGCAGCATCTCTTAGGTCCACATCTATTCCTGTTTCTATGCTATGCTAGTGACACAAAGCACCGTCAGTTTTCACAGGATGCACGAACAAGTCAAACCAAACCACTGCGCAAACCAAACGTGCAAAACGAAATCATATACACGCGCCTGGCACCAGCCTCATGCCCGCCGGCCAGCCCTTCTGAGCCTGGGACTGCCGGGATTCGGGGAGGAGGCAGCCAGCAAAGGGCGCAGCGTGTCCCAGCCACTCCCAAACAGGGGCAGGAGTTGAATTGGGAGAAACGGGAGGTCCTGGGGCACGGCTGGGATGCGAACACCTGTCTGACTTGGGGAAAACGACCACGGGGCCGAAGGGGATGGGGAGGGGGTCCTTTTCTTTTAAAACACATCTGCTAAAGTGCTCTGGACAACTGGCGGGTCAGCCAGGGGCAGGGCACTAAGGGCGGGGTTGCCCAAGGCCAGCAGGGGGCGGGTGCGAGGGAGGGGCGGGGCCAGGCTCTATGCAAGTGGGCTCTGTGCATAGTATGGGCTTCCTGGGCCCCAGGGAAGCCCGCGGGGGCCGAGGCAGGAAAGGACTGCAGCAGGAGGAACACATCTCAAAGTGCCTGTTAGGGTTGGCTCGAAGCACAGTGAATCACGTGTCAGACATGGGGAGGGCCCCGGGGTCCCGGGGCCCCTCGGGTGGTGAGCTGTCCAGCGCGGCCTCTCCCGCCCCACCCCTGCAGCTGCGGCCGGAGGGCGTGGGGCTGGTGGCGTTGGTGCATCTTCACTTGGGGGGCTGGGCAGTGTCTTTACCAAATG
The DNA here is from genome assembly GCF_910594005.1 of Cervus elaphus. NCBI lineage: Eukaryota > Metazoa > Chordata > Mammalia > Artiodactyla > Cervidae > Cervus > Cervus elaphus. The sequence continues at coordinate 33,246,072 of NC_057825.1, read as the reverse complement.
CCGCTTGACCTGCCTCCGGGGGGAGCGAGGATCCGAGCTGAGGCTCGCTTTGGAACATGGTCATCGATCTGAGAACCTGGAAGGAAGGAAGCAGAAGGTGAGTTCCCCTGGGTAATAAAACCAGGTCCTCCCAAGCTTAGATTTAATTTAACCCTCAACACAACGCCATCCCATTTTACAGGTGGGAAGACTGAGGCTCAGGGAAGTTAACTTGCCCCCTGTCCCATAGTGTATGAATATGTAGAGCCTGGACTTGAACCCAGGTCTTCCTGATTGAGAGCCTCCACAGTTAACTCACTGCCTTGCTACACCTGCCTTCACCACTCCCAGCCCTGGAGGTATCGTCTCTTGTCAAGCACACAGACCATGGAGCCGCCTGTTAGCAAGTGGGCCTTTGTACATATGACTCAGTGAACAAGAGAGGGAGGAGGGGGCGCCGTTGTCTTGGAAAAACATAGAACAGCACCCTCAAAGGCCCCCACGTCTTGAAATCTCGAGGCTTAGAAAAGAAGTCCTGGTGCCCCAGGGAGTGCCATGGAACATTCTTCCGCCTGTCTCACAGCAGACAGGGTTTGAGGCCAGGGAAGGTGAGAGGCTGCCTGGTATCTGCTGCACCCGAGAGCGGTTCTGTCCAGTCTTGGCTCTACCCGGACTTGGGTGGGAGCAGAAGCCAGGGGCTAGAGGGGACTGGCGCCTCTGGGGCCTGGCCGCTTCTCTTGGTGCTGACCCCTGCAGGAGGGGCCAGGCCCAGGCAGCCGTGGGGAGCGACACCTCCTGGATTGGCCAGGCGGGGGCGCCCACGGACACTCCACACGGCGGACCTCTTTCTGACTGCACTCCCGTCACTGGTGGGAGTTTTAACAGTGGCCCTCAGGGAGGGAGAAGTTATCTCTGTAGTGAGATTGGCTCTGAGATGATGGGGGAGGGGTGGGGAGAGGACCCCCCCCCCCAAAAAAAAAAAAAAAAAAGGCCGGTCAGCAACTCAGACAGGAGCCGCCTGAGCTGCTCACACACACGGTTGGGCACAAAAGCAGCTCAGCGGCCACCCAGCTGTGCCCCTTGGCAGCCCTGGGTTTAGCTCTTTGCCTCTCAGGTTAGGCCGGTTTGCGGCGGTGTCTCCCCGGCCCCAGGAGACGCCATGCTCTGTGCGGAGGCATGTGGATCTAGGTCTTCTCACCCTCTGGCCCCAGCACAGAGCCTGCAGAGCATAGGCTCGGTCTGCACGCGGGCCAGTCCTGGAGGCCACTCAGCAAGACCCGGCCCTGACCCATTTTACGTGGGGCTCACGCTTTCCAGTGGAGAAGGAAATGGCACCCCACTCCAGTGTTCTTGCCTGGAGAGTCCCAGGGACGGGGGAACCTGGTGGGCTGCCGTCTATGGGGTCGCACAGAGTCGGACACGACTTAAGCGACTTAGCAGCAGCAGCAGCAGCACGCTTTCTAGCAAAGCTGCTTGCAGGTCCAGGGCATCTTACGGGCCTCTCTGCCTGTTCTCCAGCGAGGCTTGCGGCTTATGCCCGCAGTGACCCCCACCTTTAACTATCACTGAGCACCTGGGAGACATGCAGCCATCAGCAATAAAGTCTCTAAGCATAGACACAGCCATACATTTCTGTTTGGTATATTCTATACAGGACAACTCCTGGCAAGAAAAGAAGGTGGCAGAGAAGCAAACAGGCTAAGATGAGGGAGGAAAGGGTATAAGGGAAACACCATGTCTTTCAGAGAGGCTGGTGAGGATGGGGTGGGAAACAGGGGTGCAGACCGATGTGGCACAGTTAACCCTTCTGAGCTCTGATCATCTCTAGGGGCACCCTAAGTGCCGGGCCCTCAAGATGTTTCAAGAGGTGAAAACATTTGAACTTAGTAACCTTGGGGCAAGCCCCAGAAGAGCCGTGGCCGGGTGGAGTGGCATGTACCTGTGGACTGGGAGAGCCCTCCTTTCCCATCCCCTGTATTTGTGTGTCTCTAACAGGGGACCCAGCACTCATCACCAGGCAGGGGATTGGAGACGGAGGGAGGAGGTGGAGTAAGCCCCCCACCTGGGTGGGACTCCTGGCCCCTCCGCCCGTCTCCCTACACCCCACTGTGGTGGAGACCTAAGTGCTAGGCCAAGTGGCCCTTGCTCTTACCAGAAAGGCTGAAGCTGGATTCATGAAGGTCCCTCATGCCCCCATGTCGGGTGACAGGCCGGGTTGGAGTATCTGCCAGCGGCGTTCCCATCTCTTTTTTCCCAGGATGCACAATGACAGCTACATCCCCCAGGTAGGGCGTGCGGTCCACTCCCCTCACCTTTAAGGTCTAGTGATGGCAGAGAAGGAGAAAAAGGGAAAAGATACCATCAGAGCATGGACACGATCAACCATCAGGGCCAAAAACCACCACCACCAGAGCTTGCCTGATGGCTGATGAGAGTCTAGACACTGCCACTCTGTTCAGAACCCAAATTACTGCACGTGACAAAGCCTTCCTACATCTTGAGCCCAAGGGTAAAGAATCCTCTTGTACTTCCTAAACAGGGCATATGTGTGAGCATGTGCAGGTATGTGCATAAAGGAGATATCCACTGGCTCCCCCTTGACACTGCTTTCCAAGGCAGTAGGTAGGCTTCGGAGATATTCAGCTTTAGAGAGCATCCCTCACATGGAGCAGTGACCCCTTCACTTGCCAGGTTCTCAAGCTGTTGTTGTTCAGTCGCTAAGTCATGTCTGACTCTTGACGACCCCATGGACTGCAGCATGCCAGGCTTTCCTGTCCTCTGCTCTCTTCTGGAGTTTGCTCAAATTCATTTCCATTGAGTTGGTAGTGCTATCTAACCATCTCATCCTCTGTCTCCCCCTTCTCCTTTTGCCTTCAGTCTTTCCCAGCCTCTGGGTCTTTTCCAATGAGTTGGTTTTGCATCAGGTGGACAAAGTACTGGAGCTTTTACTTGGATCGATTTGATAACTTTGTAGGAATAGAGGCTAAATACAGCTGATTTGAAGATTAAAATTCCCCACTAGCAATAGTGGTTAATTTTGTACTCACAAAGGCAGTAGAATTAAGAGCCTATATTCTGCAACCAGACTGCCTATGTTTCACTCCCAGCTTTGTTACTTGGAAGCTCTATGACCTTATCCAAGTTAAGTAAACTTTCTGTGCCTGTTTTCTGATTTGTAAGACTACAGAGTTGTTATGAGATCAAATGAAATAGAACACGTAAAGCTCTGGCATATGGTGAGTGACACAAAAGTACCAGCAGTTGTTATTATTGCATAGGTCATTTATGGGGCTTTATCATTTTAAAGTGGTATTGTGAGAGTAAGTGTGTTGGAGTGTGTGCATAAGATCTGAAGGAGCAGCATACATAATCTACACCCCAGGCACTCATTAGAGACAGAACCTCAATCTCCTTGCTGCTCAACGCTTATTGAAAACCTTGTAGAGAGAAACAATAGATATGGGTGATTTCTGGAATGCTCCTCAGCTTACATATTCCTTTGTATTCTCCAACAGATCTGTAGTTGAGCTCAGCCCTCAGAATGTCAAAGCTGGTTTGGAGTGTTTTAGCCTTTACCAGGCTGCATTTTGGGGTCTGGGTGGTGTAGGTGGGAATATGGACTCGGTGAACCCTGGGTGAGTGACCTAGTCCCAACCCCAGGGCTGCTTTCTCCCCGAGGACCCTGCTCTATGGGGACTGCTTATTTATAATTTGGGGGAAATGAGGTTTTTCACATACCTGTATTCTATTGCCTGCTCAGTCACTCACTTGTGTCCGACTCTGCGACCCCATGGAGGTGTCCCAGGCAAGAATACCAAAGTGAGTTGTCATTGCCTCCTGCAGGGAATCTTCTCCACCCAGAGAACGAACTTGTGTCTCTTGCATCTCCTGCATTTTGGTGGATTCTTTACTGCTGAGCCACTGGGGAAGCCCTGCATTCTGTTACATAAGGGCTATACCGGAGAATAGGAAATAGAGATGGCTTTTTCTTGAGGACCTTACTTTGTCATTATAATAAGTGCTTTGGATAAAGGGACTCTGAGTTAAATTTATGTCAGCCCTAGAATTCTGCTGGGCTCTTTCACTGTGGCTGGCCCTCAGAGCAGCACAAACTGGTATCTGTCTGACATTGTTGTGAGGTTGGCTTTGTGAAGGGCTTCAAACACTCTCTCTGCCCTCTTTTGACCCTATTTCCTGACTAAAATGTCCTTTTTTTGGGAAAGTCACAGAACTGTTGACAGATTTTTTTTTTTGAATTGAGATATAATTCACATACCATAAAACTCACCATTTAAAAGTATACAGTATAGTTTGTGTCTAGTGTAATTCACAAGATTGTGCCACCATCACCACTGTGTAAATTCAAAATATCTCATCACCCCTCAAAAATCCCGATACCCATGAGCAGTCACTCCCATTCTCTCTGACCAGCCCTAAGCAACCGCTAGTTTATTTTCTGTCTATGGATTTGCTTCTTCTGGACATTTCCAACAAATGGAACCATATAATATGTGGTCTTTTGTGACTGGATTCTTTCACTTAGCGTAATGTTTTTAAGGTTCATGCATGTTGTATACAGATATTAGCACTCCATTCCATTTCATGGCTGAATAATATTCCATTGTATGGCTATATTAACATCACATTTTGTTTATTCAATAGTTGATGGGCATTTGAGTTGTTCCCACTTTTTGGCTATTATGAAAAAAATCCTGCTATCAACATTCATGGATAAGATTTTTTGCAGACATATATTTTCATTTCTCTTGAGTATGTCCATACCCAAGAAAGGAATTGCTGAGTCATTTTGGCAACTCTATAACTTTTTGGGAATTGCCAAACTGTTTTCCAAAGGGGCTGCACCATTTTACATTGATTTTACAGTGAATGAGTGTTCCAATTTCTCTACATCATCACTGACATGTTTTCCATTTTCTTATTTGAAGTCATTGCCACCCTCTGTCAGATAATCTTGTGTGTGAATGGATCGCTTTTGCACCTCTTTCTGGCACGTCCTCCAGAGGTGGGGCTGAAGCCTCCTGCCACTGTCCCTATCTGGGAAGCATAGTGGAGATGGGACCCTTCACCTATCTGAGAGATCCTGAGTTTGCCTTCAGATTGAATACTGGGATAACTACAGTCATGCTTTGTTTGGGTAGTCCAAGTCTGCTCCCTGACAGAAGACCTGGATTGGGGCTGGGACTCCTAGGCCATTGGTCATGGTGTTTCTAAGAACACCCACCATTTCTGGACAGAATCTGGAGATAGCTAGGCAGCAGCATTTTGAACCATGATGATAGTACTTTCTGCCAGAGGGGAAACTCCATGATGCTTCCACCTGTCAGTTTGTCAGACTTGTTCTTTTCTGATGATATGGGTCCTCCACCATGAGGCCAGGGCTGCTATTGGTTCCCAGCACCTGGAGTTATCAGGAAGGCCAGGGCAGCCCTTAAAGATAAGGCTGGACAGTCAATCCCGGAGCAGTGAGGGAAGAGCCAGTTCTTTTGGGTGAAACTCTCCCCAGCGATCGGAATCCCTGGAGATGAGGAAGGAGCCTCAAGCTTCACTGAACAGCTAGGGTGCTAATAGAATCCAAGGACTGGGTGAAATTCTCAAGATAAGACCTCAGGCTACCCCCACATGGCAGTGAGCTATTCCAGACCTGCCCTGACCCCTTCAATGTTGGAGACTCAGCAAAACCCACCCCCTCCACAGCAGACACAGGGCAATTGTGGGGAGTTTTGGGAAACAGGATTTCCAGTGCAAATATGCTAACCCTGGCTAAGCCAGGAGCCCCCTGCCCTGAGGGACCACAAGAAGCCTGGGTGTCAGGAGTAGCTGTGAGCACCTCATAGTGTCCCCAGCTCCAAGGGACTTGGGGACCCTTCCCAATAAATTTTACTCTGTTACAGGTGATCCTTTTCTACTATTTTGATTGTTCCCAAAGTGACTATTCAGGCAATAGGATTCTGGTGGAAAAAACAGAGTGAGAACATCTTTGAGATTTACAATAGTCATATAAGAAGTCACCAACAGGGGTCTTCAACCCCTTCCCACATGTATTCTCTCCTCTCCCTCACCATACCTTTTCTCTCTGGACCAGCTTCTTGTAGACAGTGTCTGGGAAGGATCGCAGCGGACAGAACTTGCCGGTGCCCTCAGCACACATGAAGACGCCGTTCTCATACACGACCCGGCCTCGGCTGATGGTGACCAGCGGGACGCCGTGGCAACGCATGTTCTCGTATAGGTTGAAGTCTCCTCCCTGCACCTGGGTGCTGGCGGAGATGGTCCTGGTGGGAAGGCAGTGGCGGGAGAGAACGCTATGAGAGGAGGTAAAGATGTCACAGCTCAACGGAAGGGAAGGTGCTCAGGGGAAGAGGTGATGATGCTCAGTGCAAAGGAAGGACTCCCAAAGGCTAGAATGAATTACGTCACCACAAATTTATCTGTTGAAGTCCCAGTCCCCAGTACCTCAGAAGGTGATTATATTCAGAGATAAGGCCTTTAAAGAACTAATTAAAGTGAGGTCATACAGGTGGGCCCTAATCCAATCAAATGGGTGTCTTTATAAGAGGAAATCGAGACGTCAGAAGTGCATACACAGAGGAAGTGCCATGTAGAGACACAGGGAAGAGATGACCTCTACAAACCAAGGGCCTCAGAATGAAATCAGCTCTGCTGACACCTTGACTGTGAGAAAATGAATTTCTATTGTTCAAGCCTCCTGTCTGTGGTATTTTGTTATGGGAGCACCCTAGCTGACTAACGTACTGCGCTACACTCTAAGGGTCTTTCTGCCAACAGCAATCACTAACAGCCAGACCCACAAGAGCAACAGGGACCAGCCCCAGGCTGGATGCAGAATCTGACTTCTCAAGTGCCCTAATGGAGAAGCAGGGCAGGGATCTGGGGAAGGGGCTGGGCGGTGGCACACAGGGAGAACTTTTTCTGCCATTCAACTTTTTACCTTCAAAATCCCAGCACATTTTTGTCTTGTTCCCTGTTAGCTTGTGCATCTAGAAAAGTGCTTGGCAAATGGTAGCACTTAACAGATATTTGTTGAGTGACTGAATGAAGTTTAATATTAAAAAACTGGTCAAATCTCTGAGTAAAGATGATGCCCTGTATCCTGCAGCTTGATAATTCCTGATGCATTTCATTTGTTCACTCAAGTTGTGTTCATAAATGCTATGGGTGTCAAGTGCTGTGTGCTTGAGAGAATGCACACACACCCTCAACGAGGGAAGCAGAGAGTTGGGAAAGAGTCTGGAACTGAGTGTCAGGACATCTGTCTGGTTCAGCCTCTTATTAGCTATGTGATATGGGGAGTCCCTCTACTCTCTGCTCTTGGTTTCTTCAGTGAGTGATACTTGCTCAATTGTGTCTGACTCTTTGTGATCCCATGGACTGTAGCCTGCCAGGCTCCTCTGTTCATGGAATTCTCCAGGCAAGAATACTAGAGTGGGTTGCCATTTCCTTCTCCAAGTTTTTTCCATAGTAAAATGGAAGTAAGAACTCCAGCCTTGAGTGCTTCTCAGGGCTGTGAGATTAGCAAATAAGATCATTGATGTGATGCAGCTGTGAGAAACTGTAAACTGCTCTGCACATGGAGCTTGCCCTGTAGCAAGTCTTCAGACCTTCTTGTTCACTATCGCATCCCTAGTGCTTGGACCATGAGAAACCTTCAAGTATTTGTTGAATTGAACACATCTCAGGGACATCCTGCTCTATGCTAGAAGTAGGGCAAAGATGATGCTTTGGAGTTCTATAACACGAGGTCCTTTAAAACCCCATCCTCCAGCCCTGGAGACAAGCAGCAGGCTTTACTTGGTGGCTTCGGGGTCCCACACCACCACGTCGGCATCAGCTCCAGGGATGATGCGGCCCTTTCGGGGATACAGGTTGAGAATCTTGGCTGCATTGGAACTGGTAACGGCCACAAAACGGTTCTCATCCATCTTTCCTCCAACCTGAAACATGGCCAAAGTGGCAGGTCAACCAAGGTCCTGTGTGTGTGCCTCACACCCCTGTCACCATTGTGCGCTTTTAGTTGGTCCGAACAATGGTGCTGAGAAGGACAATGCCATGGACATCATCTCGAATGAGACAATCTGCATGGCTTGGTTCCCACGTGCTCATTTCCTCCTCTCTCCTGCTAGTAACAGTGGTGGGTGGGCCCTTCTTCCAAATAGTGGCTTTCTTGGGGCAAATCTACCTCCTGTTTATAAAATCAGATCTACTCATGTGCTCACTATGGATAAATTGGGAGCTTTCCTAGATCCACGAAGGGACATATATTCTGTGCTGGAAAGGCATCTTGTAGCCCCACCCACGAGTGCACCACGGACATTCTTCAAAGGGGATTCCTAGAAATTCCCTGGTGGTCTAGGTGTTAAGAATTGCCTCCAATGCAGGGGACATGAGTTTGATCCTTGGTTGGGGAACTAATATCCCACATGCTGCTGAGCAAATAAGCCTGTCCACCCCAACTAAAGAGAAACCTGTGAGCCACAATGAAAGATCCCAAGTGCCTCATCCAAGACTCGGCAAAGCCAAATAAATAAATAAATTTTAAAAAGGGATTCCTGAGCTGCCTCAGGGTCTTCCTTGAGCTGGTGGCTTAGCCTTGTGTATTTCAAATTTCTTCGGGCTCATCCCCTAAAACTGCATGTAATCTGTGATAGGTCAAGACCAAACTACTTATTCTTCAGGGGCAGAACAGGTAGTATTCAAATGAAGCCCTAGTCTCTGTCTTTACTATTGGACGAAAGATACCAAGATCCTTAAAGAAAGTTCATATCCCCTGGCCCAGAAATCCATTTCTAGCAATATGTCCTCAGGAAACAATTAGAAATGCTGACATACACTCATGAACAAAGAAATTCTGTGCAGTGTTATTGGTAAGTGCGAAAATTTGAAGCAGTTGAAAGTTCCAAACATCAGGGAAGCCGTAACTGAATACGGTGCTTCCATGGAAGGAAATCTTGTTTAGTTATTAACAAAGATGTTTTTAAAGAACTTTTACTGATATAGGAAGACAGTCAAAATACACTGTCATATGAAAAAAACAAGATAAACCCAGTAATTAAAATAATGTATGCTGCATGCATAGAGCTTGGGAAGAAATATACCAAAATATTAATGATTTCTCAGTATGGAATTATGTTTTTTTCCTAGTACATTTCTGTATTTTCCAAATTGTCATGCTAGGACTTCTTACTTTTCTGATTGGGAAAATAAAAAAGACCTTTTCTGTTTTGTTTTTGAGTGAAACAGGAGCTGTGGTTGACCCAGCCCTCCTAAGTGTGAAAATTCTTCTGTGGCCCAGTGCCGGGTGGGGTCCTGGGAACGTACCACGCCTCTCTCCCAGATGACGCTCATGCGGTCCTGAACCCCGGTCACACCGTGTGGGATCTTGGTGAAGTCCTCCTTGCCCATAGCTTTCTGCTTCGTGGTGAAAGGCCGGTGATCTGACGCCACAATGTTCAAAGTATCACTGGGTAAAGAGAAGGACATGACCAGTAAGGGGAGGGGAGGCCAGGGTCCCAGAGGGTGAGGACAGTGATGGGAAAAAGCCTTCGCTTGGGAACCTGGCAAAGCTGGTTTCAGTCTCCGCTCTGATACTTCAGAGCTGTATGACCTCTAATGAGAGGTGAGAACCTCAGTTTACACATCTGCAGAATGGGAATATGTGCTGACCATGGCACAGAATGCCGAGAGTAGTCTTTGAGATGTTGACTTTAAGAGTTAAGAGAACGAACAGAGAAAAATTGAACTTAAGAGTTTAAAGTGAGGGTGGAAGAAGTTTTACTTCCCCAGAAACATATACCAAGTCCCTCTCATCTCCCTGCTCAACCCCCACCAGGCCCTGCTGGCAACAAGCACGTGCTTGGTGAAATACTCAAGTTCTATGTTAAGCTTTGTGGGAAGAGGATGGACAAGATAGAAGAGAAGTCTGGCTTGATGAGCCAGCGATGACACGGCAGTGGATCATCACCGTTGCCATCCGTGACCATGGTCCTCAGATGGTTGCTGAGGCTGTGGTGGGTGAGGCATGGCCGGGCTCTTGAGGGCCTCCTGGGCCAGCTCAGAACTCGGGGCAGAGACTTATGTCGGTGAGAGTTCACACGGTGGCAGACCCTCTGCCTGAGGAGGCAGGCAGATGGCTGGCCCGTGTTCAGAGTCTCTGTAGGCCTCAGAGGTGGTGAGGGGGAGTGGGGCAACGCCTCCATTGCCCAGACCAGGACAGGCTCAGGAGGAAACACGCTAACAGGGCAGGGAGGGGTCTAGCTCGAACCTGGGGACCTGGTGGGAGAGGGGACGGCACAGCCGGGGCCCTGCCTGGAGTCTAGTTTAACTTGCAGGAGTTACCAAGCCTTGTGTGTGCATGTGGGCCAACCAAGATGCCATCCTCAGAGGGGAATCTTTGAGCAGAAGGCATTATTTGGCTTGGTGAGGAGGCATATTCTTAAGGCTCTCAGAAATTCAGGGTCAGGCTGCCCATGGGGCTGCCTCCACTAGGGGCCTGGCAGGGCTTTCCCCAAATGACTACTATCCTTGGCAAAATCCAGTGACATGACTTAGCTCCTCCGTGGCAGGGGCTCGCAGCTTCCGGCGCCAAAGATGCTGCTGTGGCCCCCCTGAGAGACTGCAGGAGGGCCTCCTCCACTGAGCAGATGGTTTCTTTTAGTGTTCCCAGAGACCCCCACCTCTCCCAGACCCACAGAACCTGCCAGCAATGAACAGAATCTTCAGTTTTCACTTTCTCTCCGGTGTTCTCCAGACCCCTGGGTGGGGCTCAGATCCGAAAATGCTCATCAGAGTCAGGGGCTGAGGACCTATGGACCCCATGCTTTAACTGACAAGTCTAACTGAGCCCTCGCCTTTCATAAAAGACCCATACACGACTAAGTGTTTGCTAGGCAGGAGTGAATGAGGGGGGCACATTCCAGAAGGGCTTTTGGGGACCCCCCAGTGCTGCCAGGAATCTGGGAGATATGACACACCCATCCCTACTCTTTAAAACATCACTAACTTTTGTTAAAAACGTGCTGACCTGTGCTTAGTCGCTCCGACTCTTTGAGTCGTATCTGACTCTTTGTGACCTGATGGACTAAAGCCTGCCAGGCTCCTCTGCCCATGGGGGTTCTCCAGGCAAGAATATTGGAGTGGGTTGCCATGTCCTCCTCCAGGGGATCTTCCAATCCAGGGATCGAACCCAGGTCTCCCACATTGCAGGTGGACTCTTTACCGTCTGAGCCACCAGGGAAGCCCACTTTAAAAATATGTAAGTTCAAATGAAAGAATTTCTGGTCTCTTTAAGAAGTCAGATTTTAAATAAAGGACAAATCCTGACATCTACAGATTGTACTTTTTACCCTGATATACCTGAAGAGATCATATCCTAAAATAGATCATTATAAAGCAGCTCATATTTTCTTATAGAAATACGTTAATTAGTGCGTGGGTTTTCTATCAAGTACTTTGCATAATACCAGTTATCACTAAAATGTCATTAAAGCAAAATTATAGTAATCATGAATTCCTAAAAATGTTAAAAATATGCTCCAAATTCTATAAAATTATACAAGTTTACAATATGCACTGATTAAAAAAGGGATTCAAACTATTCTCATAATTATTCACATGAACTTATAATTCTTTTTAAATGAATAGAATTTAGTTGAATAATTTAAATACACTTGACAAAATAAGCTAGAAATAAAAACTTGAAATTATTCAATTAATAATACTTTTCTTCCTCTGCCTATTTAAATTTGTGTGGGTTTGGGCACTCTAATTTGGGTGAGTTGGGGAATTCATTACCTTTTTGTTCTTTCCGTAAATTTGCTTGCGAGGTATTTCGAAAGATTCTTTGACCTTGGAACGGAGCCCAAACTATTATCATGGGTTCTTAATACTGGTTTGTTTTTGTTGTGTTGATAATAGTGAAAAGGAGGCTGGTTTTTCCCCCAAACAAGCATTTTTAAAAGTAAGAGCTGATCTAGCATTTCTCCCTTTACTTTCTCAAATTGGTTAAAACTCTCAGAGCTGCCACTGCTCAGAATCTTAGCAATTTATGGGACAGACTATAATTACTGCCACTGTGCCACAGCATATCCTACCCCTCCAGGGGCCACTGTGGCCCCAGAACCCTACCACCTGCACTCCAGGTATATTTGGAAAGCCCCACAGTGCTCTTTAGGTTCTTAACAGAGCAAGATGTTGAGTGGAAAATTTTTAGTTGTTAGTCAACCAACCAGGACTGGAAACTAAGGACATGGATGACATAAATACCCCATTAGCTAACGACAGCCACCTCCAACTGGGGCTAGTCACTTCCCTCAACACCCCCAACATCATTCTAGCAGAAGTGTATCACCACCCCCATGTCTTTAAAAGCAGAAGACAGGGAGAGCAACTGAGGTGTTTGGTAGAATGGAGAGTCCTGTGGTCTTGCCCTTCTTTCTGTTTTCATGAGTTGAATGGTACTTTCCCTCTCCCCCAACTAGCCTACCTCAGAGTCAAGAGGGGACATTTGAAGAGGTTCACCTGTGAAGAACAGAGGCGACAGGAGCAGGCCCCTGCTTGGAAGATAGGTGGTTGGGCCTGCCTGAGCCTCTGAGTGAGGAGAGCCAGGTCATGGGGGTCGGGCAGCCTGTAATCCCATCAGAGGGAGCGGCAAAGCTGCGTGAGCCTTCTCTAGGCCCAGACTCTGCAGAAGGTGATGGGGCTTAAGCTGCCGGCCCAAGTTCTTGTTCACAGGGAAGCTGGGAAGGGGCAGGTTAGAGGAGGTAAAGCTGGGGACTCCCCTGGTGGTCCAGTGACTAAAACATTGCATTTCCACAGCAGGGGCCCTGGGTTCAATCCCTGGCCAGGGTACTAGGTCCCACTAAAGATGCCACATGCCATAAGGAAGATCAAAGATACCAAGTGCTGCAACTAAGACCCAGCAAAGCCAAAGAAATAATTTCTTTTTTAAAAGAAGTCAAGCTGGATTCCATCTTCTGTGTCAGAGGACGGCATGAGAGTGGCTCAAGAGAGCCCTTATCTGGGCACATACCCTGCACAAGGAGGGCCCCAGAAGCCAATCACCTTCTTCCAGAGAAGAAGCAGCATCAGTTAGTACAGGGGTACAGGCCATGCTTGGGTGTGGAGCAGTGTCCCCCATTCCTTTAATCCTAATCCCCACCAAATTCCCCAAGCTGAGAGTCAGGAGGAGAGGAGACTGACTTTTAAACTGAACTGGACTTTAATAACCAAAAGGGAAGAAAAAGCAATGGTTTTTACCATTACCTAAGGGTTACTAGAGGCAAGAAAGAATTTGCAAGCCAGTACTGGAATCAAACAAAATCTTTCTATATTTGTGTCCCACCAAAATCAGACCATCCATTGAAGCATATTATCTAGATTCAGATTGAATGGGAAAAGCAGTTTTGGAAAAACAGGAACTGGAGAAAAGAAGATCTGGAGGAAGAGGTTAAGGAGAAAGAGGGAGAAGGTGTGGAAGAAAAAGGAAAAGAGGAAAGAAGGGAGGGAGCAATACAGAAGAAGGGAGGAACACACAATGAGAGTAAACCACGTAGGAAACAATGAGAGGGGGAGGTGAAGGAAAAAAGAAGAGAAAGATCCACAAATATTCTCAGATAAGTCAGAGTCTACATCCTATAGCTCCCCAGTGGTCTTCAGTGTATGATAGCAAGGTCCTTTGAAATTCTGAATAGCCACTGTTCACAGTTTTACATGCACTCTTTACTTGTCACCTCAGAAGCTCTCACTCCCAGTCAAATGGTCATAGGAGCACCATGGTATGGTAGAGGCTTTGGAGAAGGTAACAAAAGCAAAACTCATCCTCTGGACACAAGGAAACCAAACTTAGGTTGGATTCGGGGCCTCTACGATATCACCTTAAAGGTCTACAAGTGCCCAGCATGGCCTGAATTATGACACAAGGCTGCATCATGGTCCAGCCGAGGTGCCTTACTTGGCCAGCAGGCTCATGAGGTAGGTTGACGTGTTGGTGTCCAGTCTCAGGGGAGGCACCGTGACGTAGGCGGCCGCGTGGGACCAGTCCTGGTGGTAGTAGTGTAAGCCCGTGAGCGTGGCGTGTGCGGTGGTGGTCTCAGCCAGCACGACCTTCCCTGGAAGAAGAGGGGAGTCCGACCATCACCAGGAGGCTAGTGAACCTGGGGGAGCATTGGTCTGAGCCTCTCCCTGGGCAGGAAAAGGAGCTGAAGTCAGAAAGGAAGGGACTAGCCTGAGCTCGGCTGGGCGTTGGAGACCTCAGCTGGGGTCAAGGCCAGAGTGCTCCCTGGTCGCAGGAGACAGAGGTGGAAGGCTGGGTCCACAGTGCAGGTGAGACCCTGGAGGAGGTCTAGCTAGAGGAGAGGTAGGAGGTGGGATGCGGAAGGCAGTGTGGCGGGAGGGCTGGAAGGCTCTGATTTATATCCCCAGGTCCGTGACTGTGATCTTTTACACCTGTTATCAGCCCCTCATCGGCACCCTGAGCTGGGCCGAGAGTACAAGCATGGACAAAGCCTTTAGGTGTGGCCAGGTGCTCAGACACACAGGTGTCCCAGGGCTGGTACACTGGGTCCCTGAAGGGGATGTCCAGCTCCAACACTGTCATTTCCCCAAGGACTTCCCAGGCATTTCCCCTTGAAATGTTCGCTGGAACTCATCCAGGATTTTATGTTGGCTACTAAGGCAACCACTAGCAAAACCCAAGAGACCAAAAAAAAAAAAAAAACACAAAAAACAAAAAACCAACTAATGAGTGAATTAAAAAACTTGGAAAATTTTACCAGTCTGAGGACAGGTGACAGACACTTCTGTAAAGCTGTTATGCATACATGTGAAGAGGAAAACACTGATTCTAAAGGACCGACCCCAGGCCTGTGCAGGAAGACAGCAAGGGAGAGAAGGGCAGGGCAGGCTCAGGGCCTGGCCTCAGGAGCTGGGAGGGAAAGTGCATGGAGCTGCTGGGCGCCCCTCACACAAGGGCTAACAGCACAGCCCACCCTACTGACTCACCTTGCATCTTAGCAGCTGCAATAACATCACCGGCTGAGATGCTGGACACGTTGACCAGATAGATGGGACAGTGAGTCTAAACACAGGAAACATGGTGGGAAGGAGAGAGCATCAACCCCATAACTTAACAGACATCAAGATGACCAGATCAGATTAGTCCTGGCCCCAGCACTCCCCCCCGCATCACTCAGCACCCTCTTAGGCTGATGGTCTTCTGCACAGAATGTGGGCCGGGTGGCTGCAGGCTTGAGAAACCCCCCCAAAACAAGGAGGGGACAGGTGGTTCCTGGCACCAGAGCCCACAAGGGGAAAATCTGGGTAAGATGTCGAGTGCTGAACCTCACATATTCTACCAGCCAACACCAAGACTATTTACAATTTAAAATGAGGGACTTCTAATGTCCTGTTCATGAACGTGAAGACCTAGATACAGTTGTGTATTATGTCCCATATCTAAAATTATGATGCCTGCCATCTGAAGGCTGCTTTATCAGCAGACAGAATGTACCCTACCCTGGAGAAGAATGTTACACAAGAGGTTCAGGATTCAGTCTACATCAGACAGGACCAGTCTTACAAATGGACACCTGGATTATAACACTGATTAGCTTTTCCTCTACTGAACTGTGCAACCATGGTCTACCGTCTCACTTCTCTGGGAATATGTCTGAGCTAAAAAAATGAGGAATTGCCCTTTTGTTGTTCAGATCTTTCCTTATTCTGGGGTAAGTTTCCATCAGGAAGTAATTGCTAGCATAATTATTGTTATAACAGTAAAATGATGTCCTTGTCCAGCTTCTAGACTTGAAAAGGGCTAATGGAAAACTTTCCCCAAATGTTATTCTAGTGCCTTCTTATCAAATTAGGAGGATAGAGAATTTAGGAACTGGCCTGACATTTGAGGTGCTTGGTACAAGTTTCCCAACTAATTCTGGGACCAACTGAACCTCTGACTTTTGTGTTCCCCTGGTGTCCCTAACACCACACCCTTCACTCTCTGCTCACAGCCTTCGAGGTAGCTCAGGCCTTTCCAGAGAAGTTCTCAAGTGTGAGTGCCCATTAAAATCATTAGTGGGCTTGTTAAAACATGGATTGCTGGGCATCACCCCCAGTTTCTGATTCAGCAGGTCTGGACAAGCCTGAACATTTGCGTTTCTGAGTTCCTATTTCTAATAAACAATGTGGATGCAGCTAGTCCAGAGACCACACTTAGAAAACTAGTGTTTTAGAGAAGGTAATTCAGATTGTCTGAGCAAAGAAAGGGAACCCGCTAACAGTTCAGGAGAGGAAATGACCTTGATACAGTGTTCTACTGGGTATAAAGTGCTTTTCCTTCCATGATTCCTTTGATCCTCACAACCCTCCTATAAGGAGTGGGTGATAACATCACTCCAATGAAATAGTCTATTGGAATGGTTGATTGACTGGCATGTGACTGGAAGCTTGTCTTTGGTCAAGGCCCCACGTCTCTTGCTGGTTCCCACCACCACACTGCATCAGTGCCCCCTCACCCTGAACTGTACCAAGAAAAAAGTCATGAATGGCCGAGAGCTAGAGGTCTGAATCGTGAATCTCTAAGTAAATAACTTTGTTCCTCTAGAAGCAAGAGGTTCCAGTTGCCATGAGGCTCTGTGGTCCCCACCTCCCTTGGGAGTCATTTCCACTTAAGCAGTGAACCAGGTGCCAGTAAACTCAGTGGGGTGGAAGAGAGAGCCAGTGGCAAGGAGCACTCCTGTCACGGCTATGGGAATAACAACGTTTGATTAGCAAACGATGTCCATTTGGGGTCCTGTGAGCCAGACCTGGTGGTAGCACCCAGAGCAGACTGGGACTCCACTGTCCAGGTTGGTTTCTGACCCCACAGTTGAGAATGGGCTGAGAGTGAGCTGGGGTCTACTTACTCTGTTTGCAATGGTGATAACTCGGTGAGTAGCTTCTGCTTCCAGCTGTTAGGAACAGAGGAAAGGAATAAAACAAACTTCATTATCTCCTCAAGCAAGCTTACCTCTGCGTGATACCCCACCTTGTAGAAAGTGCTGGAATGTCTGACTCAGAGCCGGAGGGGCTAACTGAACCCACAGGCAGTGGCCTGGGAGGAAACCCTGAGCAGGGGCATCAAGCTCCAGCCACCTCTGTTCAAACCAAGAGCACCCCAGGACTTAGTGTTCCAGGCGTGCCTTCGCTGGATGCTACTCAGGGCTTAATTCAAAGGCAACAAAACAAGGGCAAACAAAAACATCTCCATTGGTTTCTGGTGCCTTCTCTCCACAGCCATCTTAGAACTGTAGCCAAGGAGCAACACTGATTGATTTTAAGCTGGAAATTAGCCTAGATCAGGATTTCTGAACCTTGACACTATTGACATTTTGGGTGAGATAATTCTTTGTGGTGGAGGCTGAATGGACATTGTGGGCTCTTCAGCAGCAGCCCCTACCTCTACCTACTAGATGCCAGTAACATCCTCCCCCTGAGTTGGGATAACCCAAAATATCTGAAGCTCCAATACTTTAGCCATCTGATGCAAAGAGCCGACTCACTGGAAAAGACCCTGAGGCCGGGAAAGAGTGAAGGCAGGAGGAGAAGGGAATGACAGAGGTCAAGATGGTTGGATGGCATCACTGACTCAATGGACATAAGTTTGAGCAAGCTCTGGGAGATGGTGTAGGACAGGAAACTGTGGCATGCTGCGGTCCATGGGGTCGCAAAGAGTCGGACATGACTGAGTGACTGAATAACAAATTATCTCTAGACATCACCGAATGTCCCTGGGGAGCAAAATCTCCCCAGGTGCTCCCCTTTAATCAGTAGATGAAGATGGTGGTAATTCTTGCTTTTATTACCACTACAGTCAGTGCCTTGCTCCTCTCCTGGCAGAACTCCACAAAGTGCAGTCCTGTGCCCATCACCCGCCCACCCCTGTTTCACAGGCACTCTCAGTGCATTGCCTTTATTGAAGTTGGTGTGTCTTTACCAACTCTGAGGTGCCCAGATTGGAGCTACATTCAAGGGCTCGGACAGACAGGGACAGACCCAGGTGGGCTGATCAAGTATAAGCTGACTTAGTTCCTGTCAGATGGTAGAACCATCACATCCCGTCTCCAGCTCTTCATCCCTCAAGGCTTCCCCATCAATCCTTCATGGGCATCCAACCACCACTATGCATTTAAGGCTTTGAAGAAACAGAAAATAGCTTTCCCCTCACCAGCGCTGGGGGATATCTGAACAGGGCCATAGGGCAAGAATGCATTATTTATCTAATGTGATCCTCCAGAGTCAAATTCTTCAGAAAATGGGAACTGGAGGGCATTTGTGTCAACATCCTGCAAAACCATGCAAGGGTAAAATCAGAGGGCAGAGGAAGGGCAGGCCTTAGTTACCATTCTCAGCAACAAATAGGAAAAGAGGGAGAGAGCACACACATGTGCCTCTTGTTTCTAGTGGGAACAGTCCAGAGTTTTCCTCAGACACTCAAAGGGATCTCAGCCCCCAAATGCTGATTCACTGGCTTATAGCCTGGAGTTTCTTCTAGCAGCCGAAGGCTCTTTCAGTCTGTCTTTTCTCTCCCGATTTGATTTTGGCCACTGCAACCCCTGGCATGCTCACATGGCCTCTCCCAGACCCTTGACATCAGAACCCAACCCAGGTGGGTCTGTTCCCCAAAGTGGTCTTCCCCAGGGAAGCTCGAGGCCTGGTCAGCTGTAGCATAGCAGCAGCGTAGTAGTAGTATTAGCTGCACACTCCTGTCCGACTCTTGGCGACCCCATGGACTGAAGCCTGGTAGGCTCCTCTGTCCATGGAATTCTCCAGGCAAGAATACTGGAGTGAGTTGCCATTGCCTTCTCCAGGGGATCTTCCTGACCCAGGGATCGAACCCAGGTCTCCCACATTGCAGGCAGATTATTTACCATCTGAGCCACCAGTGAAGTCCCAGCTGTAGCATGGAGGAGGCTGCTCCTTGGGAAGCTTCCAGATGGGAATTTCACCCATGGAGAAAGCAATACCATACAACCTGTATTCACTGATGTCTCGTGCATCCTAAAGATTCTATAAATCTATAGGAAGGACGTTGACAAAGAACGCAGACGTCTTTCTCACCTCCTCTGGACGGCTGATCTCAATGCCTTCTGGGCCTGTGATACCCAAATCTAGTGCTTCCTTTGCTCCCTGAATAAGAGCAAAAGAAAGAAAATTGAGAGAGAATCAGAGAGATACAAAAAATATAATCCAAGGGACTATACAATATGCTCAGCTCAGCCCATGTCAATAAGCTTGCTGCTTTTCTCACTTCTATAATCCTCATCTTCTAAAAAGGGCAGGATTAATACAGGGCTCCCCTGAGACTCACTTCATAATGACTGAAAATATTTTTTTCCTCTTAGAAATACAGTTCAGTCATCAGCCAGCAGGCCTGGTACACTAAAGACAAGCACTCTTTATTGATCTGAAAAATCAGAATTTCCTCACTGGAAATCTAGTTAAATCTCCAGCTTCTAGAAATGCCTAGATTAGCTTTCACCCCAAGTGTCCTACTTAAGATCCAGGAGTAAAACGGGGCTTGTCTGTCTTGGTCCCAGTGAGAAGATCTCTCTAATACCTCTGCTCCTCTGAGGAGGTCCAGGAAAGTGGAAGGCTGACTCTTATTTATTCTGTATGTCACATCTCATTAAAAATACTTCTTAGAGATGCTCCACATTCCTTTGTGGTAACTAAATTTAAATATCATATTAGAATGAAGACATTATCATTCAAGACTTAGAAACCTTTTTGAACTACAAAGGAAGATTTGTTTTTTTATAGACGCTAGAAAAGTTTGGATTTTTGGGCAAAGAGCTGTCATCTGGGGTGTTAACATCTCACATTTTCTTTTAGAATTTCTTATAGAATTTGTTTTATCTGAACCCTGTAGGATGGGTCATGGGTGGTCAGGAATTCCCCTGAGAATTGGTGCCCCGCCCCCTATTGCCCAATATTCTCTATTGCCTTGCCTCAGCCACGAGCTCCCCATTTTCAGCATGGACTCGGGCGATGGCTCCAATATCCTTGCAAGCATGAAACACTTGGTACAGTTCGCTGTCCCGAAGCATATACAAGTCCTTGTAGGTCATGAACATCTGAAACGAGTTGACTCCCTTCTCCCTCACCAGGGTCTCCATTTCCACTTTCACCTGGAGAGCAAAACGCAAAGGCAATGTCGTGTGAGTACAGGTTATCAAGAGGTTGGCTGGCGGATGCTGGCCCAGTGTGGAGCAGAGGTAGCTCAGTGGATGGAGCTGTCGCATGACCACCCGTAACCTCATAGTATGTCACTCTCCTCCCACTCCACAGGCTGCTGTGAGGTCACGTGAGCAAATGGATGCGGAAGTGCTTTGAAAATTGTCCAGCATGCTACAAATATAGAAACGCTATCTGGGCATGTTTCTCATATCACATGAGCTTGTCTATGTTTCTGTCTCCAAATCAGCCTTGTTGGTAAATGCACTAATGACTTTCATACCTTGGTCAGTTCCCTCTATCACCATAATGGAAGGGGTGTTACAGAGAAGGCATACTAATACTAAAAATCCAGAGACCTAGGGAAAAATATAATTTAGGGACAAAGCCAAACATGAAATAAAGCTATGTGAATAAGGAGATTGATCCCAATACTATTTATACTAGGGGAAAAAATGGAAGAAACATTGCTCTGACAATACGTAAATAAATTGTGATTCATCTACTTGACAGAACACTAGGTGGCCATGGCATTGATGGTCATGAAGACCATGCAGCCAAATGGAAAATGCTCATACTGAAAGCAAAAGAGTTACTATGTAAAAAGCAGGTATGAAAAAAGACCAGAAAGAAATGAGCTAGAATAGCAATAGTCATTATACTGGGGGTGACTGGATTATGAACTTCCTTTCTTTTCTGTTTTTAAAATCTGTAATTAAAAAAATTTTTTTGATTACCATAGAAAAGAATTTAAAATTCTAGATACATGAAAATCCCCACAGTCTTTGGGGACTTAGGGATGACTGGCTTGGCCTCAATGTTGAGGATCTGAGTGGATCCTTGATTCCAGTCCCTTGCTGGGGGAGGGAAGGGAGAGAGGCTCACGTAGGAGGGATCACCCACCCAGGAGGGTATCTGAATTGGACAAAACCTCCATCTAAGATAAGGGATGGCTGACATTCAGTATAGATGGCATCTTCTGCCCGGTACCAGGAGGGGAGTCTTCATGTGGGAGGTGGGTGGCTCTGCAGCCTTTCATGAGCACCCTTTTGGAAGTAATGGGCGAGACTGGCTGAATCTCACGATCAAGGCTTATACTCAAGGGCAGAAGTGCAGTCAGGCTTTTAGTTACCAGCTCAGAAGGGAATCAGGCTCTTTAGGTCAGAGTCCCCAGCTGGAGAACTTTGTAAAATCTCTTAATACTTGTTTATTTTTAAGATCCCAGGGCACCAACTCAAGTACTGGCTCATGGTGATTAATGAACACTTGATGAAAGAATGAATATTCGGTCTGCGTCCCCGGGGGCAATAAGCAGAAAAATCTCCAGAAGTGAAGCAAAATCTAAATGCCTGTGAATCTGTTTTCAGGAAGAACAAGGAAGTGGGAAGCCAAGGAGCGGGGCTTGGACTCTGGCCCTGGGGCCTGGGCAACCGGAGGTCAGGATAGCCAGGGGCACAGAGGCTGAACTGACACAGGGCCCAGTGGGAGGTGGCCTCAGGGCGCTTAGAGCAGGAGCTGGGGCCCAGCAGGAAAGAAGCACCCATTCTTTCTGGGTAAGATGGTAAGATCCATTCTTAACAGGTAGCACTGAGCCAGGACAGGACCCTCTGTTCTGAGACCTCAGTGCTGTTACTTCCAGCACAAAATGATTCAACCCTGGGGGCTGACCCCACTACTCAGCAGCAACCCCTTTGGTGTCAGTGGTACCTAATGTAAAGCGTCAGGACCCGCTGACAGCCTGGTGGTCAGAGCAAGGAGCTGGTGCTCCCTGTGTATGTGCTGGAAAACTGGCTTTTTAAATTAAGCAAGACAGCCCCTGCCACAGAGAATCTTAAGTGTTTTTTGTTTTAGCATTTGGGGGAGTTAGGATGCTGGTGGGAGGGGCATTCCTCACTGTAGGAGAGTGTCACCCACAGCTGTCTCCCATCAAATGGCCCCTCCACCAACAAGAGCATTGGTTCTCCTTTCAGGGTTCCACCCAGCACTGTTACCTTGGGAGCCCACCAGGTGATCCCCACGTGCAGGGCATAGTCACAGCAAACCTTGGGGTCGGCCAGACCCCGGCACTTCTCGTAGGCTTCCACAAGGGAGGTCTCCTTGTCAGGCAGGACATGGCCAATGATCATGGTGGTGCCTCCAACGAGTGCTGCCTGAGGGAGACGGGAAAAGCCATCTGGTTACATCTCTACCCCCATCTGAGTCGCTGCATGGGAAGACACTGGGTCCTCAGGTGGACATTCAGGACAACCACTGACTCTCCCACACAGGAGGCAGGGAGGCCCAAGTGCAGCAGTGTTCGGGAAACTGCGAGGAGCTGGAGTTCCTGGGTTGCACACAGGAGCCAATGTATAACCTACATCATTACTGTGGATCCAACACACAAACCTTCTTCTTCCTCATCTTAGGTTGTGGCTCGGTGCTTTGGAAAAACCACTTAGTGTGTTTCCTCAGCCTCTATTTGCCAATGAGACAATTCCCCCCAGATGATTTCTGACCAACTTGAATACATGAGTGAAGTCAAGTGAAAGTTGCTCAGTTGTGTCCGACTCTTTGCGGCCCCATGGACTATACTGTCCATGGAATTCTCCAGGCCAGAATACTGGAGTGGGTAGTCTTTCCCTTCTCCAGGGGATCTTCCCAACCCAGGGATCGAACCCAGGTCTCCTGCATTGTGGGTGGATTCTTTACCAGCTGAGCCACAAAGGAAGCCCTGAATATATAGATGAGGTAATTGTATAATATTATTTGTAGTATTACCTAGTTACAGATATACATGTAAACCATAATGAAATTATAATAATATTATTTTAGTTACAGATATATATGTAAACTATAATGAAAAAAATATTAATTTGAATATATTGTTTTGTTTTATTCTCTGACATTTCATTAAGCAATTCTGGTCAAAGTTTTTATAGACATTTCAAATCGTTATCTTTGTTTTCAGTTTTTCCAAGAACATTAACTTTATCTCCATTTATTTGTTTGAGATAGCATTTTAGGTCCCTGTATGATTTATCAGTGAAAAATTACCCAGGTGTGATCCCTGGGTCAGGAAGATCCCCTGGAGAAGGGAATGGTAATCCATTCCAGTATTCTTGCCTTGAGAATCCCACGGACAGAGGAGTCTGGAGGGTTACAGTCCATGGGGTTGCAAAGAGTTGGACATGACTGAGTGGCTAACATTATCCCTATAATTTTAAAAATATTTTGATGCAGAGTCTTTACCTGTACCATAGGAATAGCTTCCTCATTGGATGGCTGTGAAAGTCAAGAGGAGCATCACTTTGTAACGTTTTGTCCTAATATG
This sequence comes from Cervus elaphus, assembly GCF_910594005.1. Classification (NCBI taxonomy): domain Eukaryota; kingdom Metazoa; phylum Chordata; class Mammalia; order Artiodactyla; family Cervidae; genus Cervus; species Cervus elaphus. The sequence goes on along the minus strand of NC_057825.1, from coordinate 33,222,536 downwards.
TGTATGTAAGTATTCAGAATTTAGTTGTTTGTCCCTGTTTTCTGTGTGGGAGGGAATCAGCCCAATGAGACTGTCTTGACGATTTCATGCTTCTCTCTGCAGTTAAATCCTTCATCACAAATCAGAAATATTGCTGGGGAATAAGGAACTGAAAATATTAGTTCAGTGGCCAACAAACAATTAAAATGAAAGCTCTTGCAACACTGATTTTCCATGCTGACCCTGGCTGGGTGGGTGAGACTTGTCCCCCTGTTGTCCTGGGAGACGCAGGGGCCTGACTTCTTTCATAGCTTGAAGTAACCAACAGAGGGTGCTAGTTCTTTGGTTCACACATAGGAACCCTGATGTGGGAGGCAGAGAGATAAGAGGAAGGGGAAGAGCACCAGATTGTAGCTTTACTAGCTGGCTTCTATTTCGGATTTGGCTGGATGGTGCCAGGCTGATTCACCCTTGTAGCAGGTGGTTGTAGTCTATTTTGTCCTGAAATGCATTTCTTGCTTTTATGTGTGGACACGGGGGTGTCTGGTATATTGGGATTTTACACACTAAATTGTTTTACTTCTTCTGGGGTTCTAGATTGTTTTCCTTTGCACTCCCTCGTCCATCTGTGGCCTTGCATCAAAAAGAAGGGAACCTGGAAACAGCACAGTGGAATAAGAGAGCCAAGACAGTTCTTAATATCTGTGGGTTTCTGAGAGTAGAACAGATCTACCTGCTGAATCTTTAGATTGGCTCAGATCAAGCTAACAAACTGTTACATAGAATATATTCTAGGCACCTACTCTAACCGATACAACTTCATAATGACTGAGAAGGCCAGGCTTGAGTTCGCAATTCTCAGAGTCCTTGCAGTTCTGAGATACACTGCAGGAGATGTTGGCCTCCAGCCTCTGTGTCTGCCTCCAGCCCACACCCCCAACCCTGGATCCGTCCTGCAGCTGCAGATCTAAGCTCTGCTCACCCCTGCAAGATGCTGCCCTGGGACTTGGACACAGCAGGGGTCTGGCTCCCAAGCAGACAGATATAGGCTAACATAGGCCCTGGCAGTGCTGAGACCCTTTGTCAGTGGATTCCAGGGCCCCAGAGGGTCCAGGATTTTGGGACAGTGGGCTCTGGGCCTGGAGGTCACCTGGAGTCCAGAGCTCACGGCAGAAACTCCTCTTGCCTGGGTCCAAGGATAGTAACTGAAAAGTGTTCTGGAAGGAGTCAGAAGCATCCAACAGTGGTCCTGACTATCACATTTACTGGTTGTAATCCTGTGTGTCTGCTCTGCTCTGCGCCTTACCTCTGCTCAGAGAAGGTCAGGTGGCAATGGATGTGAGAGCATCTATCAGCTGCAAAGGGCATATAAATAGCTGGAATAGTCATTACTGCTGTTACCCCAGGCCTCAAAGCAAGTTTAACAGGAGTAAACATTCCTCCAAGTGCAGGTTTGGAGCCCAGAGCAGATGCTGGATGCATGAGCACTCGTTTCCTCCCAGGCAAGATACACACAGAGCTGACTTCTAAAATATGCACAGCTTCCACCCACAGGATGAATGCCGACAAGCTCAGTCTTCACGGGAATGTGGTATCACAGATGTGACAAACCTTTTTACTGTCATCCCACACAAAACAGCCCTTATAGAAATCAAGAGCAGAGCGTGACCCAATCCTGTTCCGGAGGCTTTCAGAAGGATGATGTTTACGATAATCAAAAGGAAATGTGACTGTGTGACTGCTGAATGTTCAGAACTGTGTTTATGCAAGAAAAGGAAGCTGTGAAAGATCTTTAGAAATCGGTAGAAATGATGTTCAGTGAGGCTAAGTCTCAACAGGGAACAGGGGTGATGCTATAATGAGTGAAAAAGGCAGCATTCAATATGTGTACCCAAGATGCTTTAGAAGTGTGTTTAAATACACACACACCCACACAAAGAAACAAAATGGAAGGAAATATACCAACACATTAACAATGACTATTTTTGGGTGATGCGATTCTGAGTAATTTATTTTTTTTCTAATTTTCTGAAATTTCTCTCTTAGACTATATTACTTTCATAATATACATAAAAATAAATTTGAGGGAAACTAAAGCTATTTAAAATTTAGTCAGCCATGTTTATGTGCTTAAAATACTTTCTTTTAAAGTTATGAAACATTTCAACCATATAGTAAAAGTACAGAACATAATACAACACATACTCATGAACCCATTACTCAGATTTAACAGATGCTAACTTTTTACTGTATTTACCTTACATATTTTTTAATTAAAAAAATGAAAGAAAATATTTTCAATATAATAGGAGCTCTTCATCTTAAAATTTCCATCCCTCAACCCTGAGGTTGATATAAACTTCTCCCATCCATGTTTTACGCTTTCACTGTATTTGCTTTGCAAATTAAAAAAAGGTACACAAATGGTTTTATAACTTCCGTGTTCTTTTGCAACTTGCTTTTTTAATTTGACATCTTTAAGATTCATTTAAGTACAGATATTTCATTTACTTTAATTAATTCACTGTATGAAAACTCCTCTGGGCATGTATTCATTACTGAGTTCAGGGACATTGCTATGCACGGTCCTGGCGCATCCTCACCCACACCAGGGTAGTCCCCGCATTCAGGGTATACGCTGCCAGGAAGTGGAACTGCTGCTTCCCAACACATGAGCATCTCCAATCATGCCAGACTTGACCATGGAACAGCTAACTCAGCAGGGCCTCCTGGAACCTGGTGGCTAACCAGAATGGCCCACTTATCAACCCAAGCCCTTATTTTTTTTTTTTTTTTGACATAAACTACTTTCCAGCCAAGCATTCCCCACTGTGCATGTGGCATTCATTTCTATTGTGAATGTAGACATGACATCTCTCACTACTGAGTTAATATGGACTTTAGGACCATTTGTTTAACCAGCAGACACAGCATCATTACATCCATTTGGCAGGATATGAAACAGAATTTTACTACTTCAGAGGGTTGCCATTATTTTATTTTTGATATTGATGACATACTGCTGGGTAAATCTGGATTGATTTGATGCCCAGTCATGTCACTTCCACTTGCCCCTAAGGAAAACCAGTCAACGTAATAGTGATCCATTTTATGACACAGTTTCCAGGCATACACTTGGCAGGAACTCATACTGAACTCAACCTAAACCTGTGGTTATAAATGTCATCTTTATGCTTTAGAAGTTACAGACCACTGTGGGCAGACCACTGTGGGCATTCGGGGGTCTTTGTATTGACCATGGACCTGCTCAGCAAGTTGAAAAGAAATTTCATATGTAATTTATTTGCTGATATCACAGAGTTGGATAGAATAGTGCCTTGACTTTTCCTGATTTTGTCAGGACAAATCTGGAGGGTCACTCTCTAGCAGCTCCTACATTGATGCAGGTGTAATCACTTATTGCTGAGTTCCCATCTCCTACATTGCTGCAGGTATGATCACATATTGCTGAGTTCCCAGTAACAATGTTTTTCTTTTTTTTTTCTCTACCCCTCCACTCTACACCCCAAAGGAAAAAGTCTCATTCTCTAACTCCAAGGCCAAGAACCAATAGGTCAAGACACATACTTGGTACCCTGGTGTTGAGAAGGCACTTGGGCCTGAGCTTATCTGTGGGGTTTTTCATTAGGGATGAGGGAAGGACTTCCTGGATCATATTTTCATACTAATGCTCAGAAAAGGGGGGTATTTGGGGGAGGTTATTGGAATCAGAAGAGCTAGATCTGCTACTATCTAGATGGACAGATTAAGGGCAACTCAAATTTCACAGAGGGAACAATCCTGCACTGAGAATCAAATAACAATTTTTTTTTTTTTTTGGCTGCATGGTCTTACTTGCTCCAAGACATGTGGGATCTTAGCTTCCTGACCAGGGATCAAACCTGTATCCCCTGCATTGCTAGGGGGATTCTCAACCACTGGACCACCAGGGAAGTCCCTCAAATAACAAGTGTTTGTATGTGCTCCGTAAACTAAGACCAATGCAAACATTTTAACATTTCTTAACATGACTGAGAAAGTCATCACTTGTTCGAATGGATCTGCTTCTCTTGGAATTGCTGAACCGTTTCCTTTTCTTTTCACATTGAAATTATCTTCCGTCTTTTACTCATATTTGCTTTAAGTACAGAGAAAAGAAATAACCAGCTCAGTGGTTTCTCCCTTGTGCTGAATTACTTCCTTCATCTTCAGATATCTGTTGGCTGCTTACGGGCCCTCTGGAAAGCCAGCTCTTAAGCAGCAGTGCTCCTTGGGATTCAAGAGACGCTCAAAAGAAGGACCTGAGCATTTTGTCAAATGAGATGATGTATGATGGTACTTAGGACCATGCCTGGCACTCAGTAAACACATTTTTCATCCTGAAACATACACCCACCAGCCAAAGCCAACTCCATGGATATATAGCTTGTGCAGGCTCTGTCCTGGTTTAATCCCTGCTGTCATGTTGAAATTCTTAATAATTTTTAAATGAGGAGTCCCACATTTTTATCAGCTACACTGACCTGATCTAGGGAGATCATGCTTTTAACAAGTTTATGTTGGCTTTACTGTCAATTCATCCAGCTCACGTTGAGGGCTCAGGACCATGACTCTTTCTGCCATAATTCCCTGCCAGGCCACTGGAATGCTGACCACTGCTCCACCCTCTTTTTTTTTTTAATTTATTTTTACCTTTTTTGGTTGTACCCTATTCCCAACCAGAGATCGAACCCATGTGCTTTACAGTGGAAGCGCAGAGCCTTAACCACTGGACCACTAAGGACGTCCCCTTCTGTTTTCTTTTAGAGTCTCCCCAACACTTTTTATTAAATGCTCCTTTTCTCTGAAAAACAAACAAGACAACACAAACCCTCCCCTGAAACACCTTTTCTCCCAGATACCAAGGAATGCATGATTGCTCCTTGGGGCCACCCACTGTTCCTCGGCTGCACACAGCTCTCAGGCCTTTTAATTGACCTGTTGAGTTCACTCTGCAGCTGAATGGTTTTCTCTAAATTGCACATTTATAATGAATTGCACTTCTAAACTTCCTTTCACTTTTTACTCCTACCTTCTGGGTTGCAGCCTCTATTGCCTCGTCCAGGGCACGGTCCCACTTCCCGACCATACCCATTACCCAGCATTACCATATCTAAATGCATATCTATCTAAATGCATTATCTTGGCATTACCATATCTAAAACTCACCCTTCATTCTCTGAATTTTCAGCAGAGGAAACAGGCAACATTCAACCTGCAATATACTTTGGGAAAAGAACATTTTCCCACACTTAATCTGCCTGCCATTTAAAAGCACATTAATGCTGTATTAAGAGGCAAAATGGTAGAGTGACAAGAACCAGACAGATATCTTAGCTCCATCACTTATGGTTATAAAATCTTGGGCAAGTTATTTAATCTCTTTGAGCTTCATTTTCCTCATTGGTAAAATGGAGTAATAATACACCGCATGTGGGGTTACTATGAGAATTAAATGAGATAATGTGTGTAAAGCACCAAGGACGGTACCTGCACATAGTAGGAGCCCAGTAAATACAAGTGATTTACACTACTATTATAACTATTATAGTTAATGATCACTAAGCATAATTTCTGGGTAACACAAATGTGTACACCATGTTAAGTGTATCAGATGCTCCAGAAGTGAGAAATATGACTACCTTAAGATGCTTATGTGAGAAATAACAAGTACAGTTAACAAACCAAATAAGACAAAAAGGTTCATTTCTAATAGAAATGACTTCAAAATAATGAGAGTACAAAACAGCACAAGATAACTTTCCTCAATGGTGACAGCATCATCAAGTTCAACAAAAGACAAGGGGAGGGGAAGCACACAGTAGGATGGGCAGGCTGAAGGCTGGAAGCGGGCAGGAGGTGACCCTCTGGGGCAGAAAATGATGTGGGCAGAGCCGGGGACACTGCTGGAAGACAGAAAAAACACCTGGCTGGTTTGGTTGAGGCAGGACTGATTATGACCAAAGTGGGTGGACCTTGGTGACCTTGGACTCCATCGGTCAGCAAAGTGTGTTGTGGAGGTGGTGGTGATGAGGGGCTTCGGGACTGTGGGGGTTTAGGAGCACATTTACAGAAAGGACTCTGGTCACCCCCATCCTTGGACATGTCTGTAGTCACGGCAGGCTTCTGGGAAGAGACAGAACACGAAATCAGACTCCATAACATGACTCCGACTATGCAGTGCAAACTCAACTGCAGGGCTTAGATGATGAACCTCAACTTGGGGATTGGGATGAAGGTCATATGTGAAACCCATTTCTAGGAAGAAGCGGCAGCTAGGTTTAATGACAGAAGAGGGTGTGATGTAAATAACAGGGGAGGTTTTATGACTGTATGGCTGAAAAAACAGTATCAGGAGAGGAGCCTCCAAATTTAGGACAGAAGAGAGTTTTTATTTTTTTATTTTTTTTACCTAGGGAACAAAATTTTTCATTTTATTTCCTTTAAATTAATTGAAATTTAAAAGCCATCCTCATTCAGCTATGGGAAAACTTTCAAGTGTGTTTGGAACAATTTGGGTATATGGATCTACTTTTTCTATTGTAAATTTTATGAAATCAAAATACAGATCAAGTATTTTGCTGAAAATTTAGTGATCGGATTAAGAAATGCTGTAAGCAAAGTATGTGTTGGACTGCCAGGACTTCAAATGGGAAAGAAAGAAAGAAAGTGAAGTCGCTCAGTTGTATCCGACTCTTTGCCACCCCACGAACTGTAGCCTACCAGGCTCCTCTGTCCACGGGATTCTCCAGGCAAGAGTACTGGAGTGGAGTGGGTTGCCATTTCCTTCTCCAAGAAGAGAGTTTTTAGACATCTTAAGGTAGAGCTGACTGAGACACTGGAGCAGAAGTGAAAATCGCTAATTATAACCAATATCCACTGAGCACATGCTCTATGCTTGTTTTTCACAACAGTCCTGTGAAATCCATGTATTATCCCCATTATTCAGATGAGGAAACAGGGTTGCGCTTCTATTAGACTGGGAAGGACGTCTCTCCCCATCTGTTCTAGAGGGAGGTCGATAGACGAGGAGGTGATCCAAGGTGACATGGAGGGGAGCTGAGGGTGCCCAGGCCCTTGGTCCCAGACTTCTTAGTAAAATGGAGGGAAAGTTCTGGGAAAATTAGAAGTGTTGGTCTGAGCCAAGATGGAGGAAAAGAAAAGCATATGGGAAATGCACTACAGAATCAACAAGAGAGGGCTGAACTGAACATGCCATGTTCGGGGGCCAGTTCTGTGAAGTCAGGAGCAGGGACAGAGAAAGCAGGCTGGGATTGCCAAGGGAGTGGGCACCCAGGGGCCAGGGACGGCCGACAAAGGGGTCCAGGTGAGGTCCAGCACGGCCAAAACCAGGGAGGGTCCCAGAGCAGAGTCAGGTTGGGGCTGAGAGTGACATTTGAATTTTTGCATTTGTTCAAGATACGTTTCTATTGGCTGATAGTGTGTGGAGGCAGGAGGCTCTGGTGGAAGTGACCTGAACTCTGGAGCCTGGCGGACCTGGGTCTGAGGAGTCCTGTGGTTTTGAGCAAGTGGGCTCTGGGTTGGGACGATGAGGGTGCCATTCCCAGGAGGAGGGGTCCCCAGTAGAGGAGTTGGGTTGTGGTGGATGTGCTGAGTTTCGGGCAGGTGCGCAGAGGTGCCTAAGATGTAGCTGCAGACGTGGGAGTCATCAGTAACAGATCACCTGGGGAGAGAAGGTGGGGAAGAGGAGAACGCAATCTGGGATAGGATCCCGAGAGGTGACCACGGAGGAGAGGAGTTAGACAAAGACAAGACCACGGGGAGGAGAGCCAAGAGGAAGGAGGAAGGGCAGTTATGGGGTTAGGAAGCCAAGAAAACCCTGTCACCAAAGCAAGCATCTTTCTGGCTCACTGGCTTCAAGCAGAGGTGAGCTGCCCTACAAGTTAAGACGCCCTCGCAGGAAACTCAGGCTCTCAGGGGTGAGCAGAGCAGGGTAACCTGTAGGTCTCAAGGACAGTGGGCATATCCGCTCGGGAAGCCCGATTTAAGCCGGCCTGGCTCCTGCTCCACAGGTAGGCCCTGGGCTCACAAAACAACCAGCTGCAAGCAAGAACAGGCCTGCTGAGAGAAAGTTCCAAGATTCAGTGTGAAATCCCACATCCCCTCCCCCTTCAGCCCCATCAATAGAGAGCAGACCCGTCGCTGAGCTGCGGGGAACAGTTGGGTCAGGCACCGGTCAGGAGGCTGTGCATCGCTCCCCCTTCCCTTCTGTTGCAAATTCCTGAAGACAAAGAGGTGCCGGCCCTCTCCAGGGCTGGTGGCAGAAGCTCCTGCCGAATCTGGAAAGGCTAACTTCAGAGGACCCGGCAGAGAAAGATGCTTCCTCGGCTCTGGGATTCTCATTCCTGGAGGGGCCCCAGGCAGCAAGAGAGGAATCCCCAGCAGAGAAACTCTCCTGGAGGGATGCAGACCAAGATAGCAACCTGGCCCCCAAGAAGTGCACGAGGAGAGTCACCTGCACAGCGAAGGCTGCCCTCACCTAATCTTCACAAACACTGGGTTGTTCAGATGTTTCCACCATCTCAGTTTTTGAGAGATGAAACAAGACTGGGATCTAGGTATTTTTAGTCCAAATCTCATACTCTTGGGTAACATGGAGAATAGATCTGATGCCAACCAATAGTAACTAAGGGCAAAGCCTCATAGCCTGCGGCAATCCCACCGCAGATTCAGGGTCTCCCAGAGGCTATACTTAAAATAGACCAGAGATAGGGAATTATATACATCAGCCATAACATTTTCTCACTTTGTAATCAGGAATACATGAATACCAAATGGTGGGAGAAATGTAAAAACATGTATGGTTTTCATCACGAAACGACACACATTTTCATAGGTAAGACAGGCCCTTTAAATCCTGAAATGAATTATATTAATTCCCCAGGCTCAACAGATTCACAGGTCCCAGGCACAGAGAAGCAGCCTGCTAGCACAAGGTGACTCCCCTCCCACAGAAGCCATTGGACCCCTGTGGCAGGTAGCACCCAGGCTGAACTCACTTTCAGGAGTGAAATGAACATTTACTGACAGCCTGCTTTGTGCAATGTTCTTAATATTTATTATCTTATTTGGTCCTCAAAATGACTCTATAATTGAAAGCAAGGACTCAGATATCTGTATACCCATGTTCGTAGCAGTATTTTTCATAATAGCCAAAACGCGGAAGCAACCAAGTGTCAATCGACAGATGAATGGATAAACAAAATGTGGTATGTACATAAAGTGGAAGTGGATGTTATCCAGCCTTAAAAAAGAAGGAAATCATGACTCATGCTACAACATGGTTCAATCTTGAGGACATTATGCTCCGTGAAATAAGCCATTCACAAATGGACAAAAACTGTACGATCCCACTTTTATGAAGCTGGAGTAATCAACTTCATAGAGATAGAAAGTAAAATGGTGTTTTCCAGGGACTGGGAGGAGTGGGGAGAATGGAAATTAGTATTTACTGAGTACAGAGTTTCAGTTGGAAACGATGGAAAAGTTCTGGAGATGGATTATTGTGGTGACAACATTGTGGATGTACTTAATGTCACTGAATTATACACTTAAAATTGTTAAAATGAGAAATCTTATATGTATCTTGTGTGTGTGCTTAGTCGAGACCAACTCTTTGTGGCTTCATGAACTGTGACCTGCCAGGCTCCTCTGTCCATGGAGTTCTCCAGGCAGGAATATTGAAGTGGCTTGCCATTTCCTCCTCCAGAGGATCTTCCTGACCCAGGGATCAAACCTGAGTCTTCTGCATCTCCTGCACTGCAAGCGGATTCTTCATCACTAGTGCCACCAGGGAAGCCCCATATATATATATATTATCACAATAAAAATTTTTTAAAAATATATTATTCTGTAGGGTAGAGCTTACTCTTCTCATTATATAGGTAAGAAAAACGGGCTCAGAGGAAATCACGCAGCCAGATGGAATGAGTGTCCATCTGTCTCTGGAGTCCCACGTCTCCTTCACACGATCCCCACATGACTGCGGGGCTCCCAGGCTCCAAGATTCCTCTGTCAAAGGATGGAGGAAAGCCCAAGTGAAATTGGATCTAACTGCAGTTTAGAAACAGGGGTAGGTGGGGCTTGGGCTTGAATTACAAGGCCGAAAGCTGAGAATTGTGCCAACTTCTAAAATTATGAAACGAGGAGCTCCAGGCATCTCTCTAATCCAGAATGATTATCTTCACTGCCGAGCACCCGATTTAAATTCATTGTGTTTAATACAAAGCCACAGAACAGAGCAGGCTGTCTCCCGACATGCAGTTACCATGGAGACCGGAGACGATTCTCAGAGGGAGTTATGTGGCAGAGAGAAAGTGGCTGCCAGCTTCTGAGAAGGCAAGGGGCCTCGGAAAACCATTCTAAAATAGAGCCCAGAGACGCCTTTTGTCATCCTCTTCCTTAGCAAAGCCCCTTCCGAACCCAAAGAGGGGAAGTTTACAGGCAAGCAGGGCATGACCATCTTTATTAAAAGCCCAGGTTGCCCACAGATGCCGGAGAGGAGGGGTTTATCATCAGTCCAGAAATAAACCACATGTAACCCCATTTGCTCTTCTTCCCTCATTTACTCCAATGTTGGCGAGTCTTCATTTTGGTCCCAAATTTCAGTGATAACAGTGTCAAACTGCTGAGGGAGGCTGCCCAGTGCCCACCCTGGTCACTGATGTTGGGGAGTGTGGGCTGGGGTCAAGGCTGGGGAGGTACCAAGGCCCATGGCTGTACTTGGCACGGTATTTCACTCCCTGAGACTCAGCTTCCCTACCTGGAAAGGAAGGAAAAGAAAGCCTGCCTGTGGGAGACTTTAAAGATCATGAAAAGGGTGTAAGGAATGCAGAACTGCTGAACTGACAGCTCAGACTAGCCCTACTGGAGGGGACGGCCTGGAAGCTTAGCTGCAGGTCCCACGGACAGCCAGGCACTGCCAGGGGCCAGCTGGGGGTCTGGGAGCCCCAAACCCACCAGAGGCTCCACAGGCTCCATTCTGAACATTGTATTTTCCACACAGCAGGAAAAATAGACTCTTTGATGGGCTGCTAAGTCTGGGACTTAGAGATTCAGAGCTTGACTGCTTGCCCAAATATGTGCTCTAGTTATCTTAAGCCTGGTAGGAGACTTCCCTGGTGGTCCAGTGGTTAAGACTCCATGCTTCCAACGCAGGGGGTGTGGGTTCAATCCTTGGTTGGGGAACAAAGATCCCACGGGCTGCACAGTGCAGCCAAAAAATAATAAAAAATAAAATAAAATGCAGCTTCTTAAGACTGGCAAAGTGAGAGTCAGGGCAGCACACCAGGAAAGAGATACAGCCTAGGTCTGGTGATAACAAGGGTACCAAACAGCTTGGAAACCTGACAGAGAGAAAGGTTGAGAGTGGCAACAGCTAAATGGATAGAGCTTCAGCCCGTGGAAGTTTTAGCCTAGTCTAGTCTGTGTCTCTTCTCTGCTGACTCTAAATGTAAGACAAAGAGGGAGCAAGAAGGAGCAGAGCAAACTCTTCCCTATGACATCATCACAATTTATTGTACAAAAAGATCTGGATCTTATGAAGATAATATATCAAGATCAATATGTAGCCAAGTACCACAGAAGACAACATCCTTATGAACCTCATCTGAACCCCCAGCACCCAATTAAGTTTCTTTCAGCACACACACACACACACACACACACACACACCCCACAGATTTTTTTCTCTCCAAACAACTAGAAAAATTTAGAGAAAATTCTTTACTTTTAGAAAGGGACCATGCTAAGGGCTGAAAATGTTTATCAAGTGCGTGGTTAATGCACTCAGTTTTACAGTTCTCTTAAGTTTTTAGTTTACAGCTGGCACCAAAAAAGTTTGCTTCCAAGGAGATAGTTGCTTCAAAACAACTTTGAAAAAGGACAGGGACTTCCCTGGTGGTTCAGTGGCTAAGACTCCGCATTCTCAATGCAGAAGACCTGAGGGTTTGGTTGCTGCTCGGGGAAATAGATCCTACATGCCCCAACTAACAGTTCGACTGCTGCAACTAAAAGATTCCACATGTCACAGGAAGTTTGAGGATCCTGTGCACTGTAATGAAGACTGGACACAGCCAAATAAATAAATAAAATGTTTAAATATTAGTAATAATAATAATTATAAAGGGCAATAAAGTAATAAAGCAATAATAATAATAAAGGGCAAGTTGGAAAATGTACTACTGGCTTTCAAGACTTGTAAAACTATAATATGTCATATTGGTATAAAGATGGATTAATAGATCAGAAGAATAGAAAAAAGAGTGCTAAAATAGACCCACACTTATATGGTCAACTGATTTTTGACATGGGATGATCTTTTCAACAAATGATGCTGGAAAAATTGGATAGCCATATGTGAAAAACTGAATATCATATTTAAAAACTAGCTTAAAATGAATCACAGACCTAAATGTAAAAGCTAGTATTATAAAACTTCCAAAAGAAAACATAGAAGGAAATCTTAATGACCTTGGATTTTGCAAAAAATTTCTCAGTTACAACACAAAAATCAAACCATGAAAGAAAAAAATCTATAAACTGACTTCAAAACGAAAACATTTGCTCTTCCAATGGCAGTGTTAAGAAAATCAAGAGGAAAGCCTGAGAGAAGATATTTGCAAAAAATATACCCAACAAACGACTTGTAGCTAGAATGTTTAAACAACTCTGACAACCCAATAAAAAGAAGACAAACATGAGGTGGGAGGTGGAGTGGTGGTGGTTCAAGAGGGAGGGGTCATATGTACACCTGCGGCTGATTCATGTTAATGTATGGCAGAAACGGTCTGTAAAACAACTATCCTCCAATTAAAAACAAACAAAAAAAGAAGCCACACAGTGCTCACTTCAGCAACAGTAAACTTGGAACAATACAGAGATTAGCATGGTCCCCACACAAGGATGACACACGGACTTGTGAAGCATGCAATATTTTTTAGTTATAAGGTAAATAAGTACTAGGGTTGTAATGTTGTGCAAATATTTGTGCTCAGTCGCTCAGTGGTGTCCAACTCTTTGTGACCCCATGAACTGTAGCCCTCCATGCTTCTCTGTCCATGGGATTTCCCAGGCAACCCACTGGAGTGGGTTGCCATTTCCTCCTCCAGGGTATCTTCCTGACCTAGGGAGCCAACTCACATCTCTTGAGTCTCCTTCATCGGCAGGTGGATTCTTTACCACTGCATCACCTGGGAAGCCCAGGGATGTAATGTCCAACATGATAAATATAACTAACCCTGCTGAATATTATAAGTGAAAGCTGTTAAGAGAGTAAATCCTGAGAATTCTCATCACAAGGAAGAAAATTTTTCTTTTATTTTGTATTTATTAACATATGGGATGATGGATATTTACAAAACTTATTGGGGGTAATCATTTCATGCCATATATAAATCAAATCATTATTCTATACATCTTAAACTCATACAGTGCTTATATCAACTATATTTCAATAAAACTAGAAAGAAAAAATATTTGGGCTTCCCTGGTAGCTCAGACAGTAAAGAATCCACCTGCAATGTGGGAGACCTCGGTTCAATCCCTGAATTGGGAAGATCCCCTGGAGGAGGAAATGGCAACTCAAGTATTCTTTTCTGGAGAATCCCTCATGGACACAAGAGCCTGGTGGGCTAGTGTCCATAGGGTCACAAAGAGTAGGACATGACTGAGCAACTAAACTCAGAAAGAAAAAAAATATTTACCTATTCTTTACATTTCATAAAAAAAAGACCCAATGACTCAAAACAGGGAAAATACGCAAATGCTTCACCAAAGACAGACAGAGGGTAAACAAGCACATGTAAAGACAAGCAACACTAGGGAAATGCAATTTAAAACTACAGTGAACTACCACTGACACATCTGTTAGAAAGGCTAAAACGAGAAAGACTGACCATAACTCAGTGATGACAAAATGCGGAAGGAACAGAAAATGTTACAGCTAGTTTGGAAACCAGTTTGGCAATTCTTAAAAAGCTAAATGTACACTGACCATATATTCTAGGCATCCCACTTCTAGGTAATTACACAAGGAATAGTAAGCATAACGTGAAAGTGAAGTCGCTCAGTCGTGTCCGACTCTGCGACCCCATGGACTGTAGCCTACCAGGCTTCTCCATCCACGGGATTTTCCTGGCAAGGGTACTGGAATGGGTTGCTATTTCCTTCTCCAGGGGATCTTCCTGACCCAGGAATCGAACCCGAGTTTCCGGCATTGCAGGCAGACACTTTACCCTCTGAGCCACCAGGGAAGCCCCAGTGTCGACACAAACATACGGATACAGATATTCACAGTAGCTTTATCTGTAATAGCCAAAAACTTAATGCTAAGTCAAAGAAACCAGACCAAAAAAGAAATACATACTGTAGTATTCCATTTATACATAAATATTAAAAACGCAAATTAATCTATAGAGACAAAAAACAGATCAGTAGTTACTTGGAGCAGGAAAGGATTATAAAAGACACGAAGAAACTTTTGGGGGGTGATGGATATGTTTATTATATTAATAGTGATGGCTTTACAGTATATACATATGTCAAAACATATCAAAGTATACATTTAAAAAATGTGTGGGGACTTCCCTGGTGGTCCAGTGGTTAAGACTCTGAGGTTCCAATGCAAGGGGAATGGGTTCTATCCCTGGTTGGGGAAATAAGATCCATCATGCTTCGAGGCATGGCCAAAAACACATATGTGACTTACTGTATGTCAACTATACCTTAATCAAGTTGTTGGAGAAAAAAATGTTAAACACTTTTAAAATATTAAAAAAAAATTTTTTTAATTTTTAAAAAGAATTTTTCTATCGGATTTTTTTTAAGTGGGAAAGGAATCAAGGCATATTCTCCATTAGTTCTCTTTTTAAAATTTTTATTTATTTATTTATGGCTGTGCTGGGTATTTGTTGCTGGGTATTTGTTGCTGGGTGGGCTTTTCTCTAGTTGCAGTGAGCAGGGACTTTCTATAGTTGCAGTGCGAGGGCTTCTCATTGTGGTGGCTTCTCTTGTTGCAGAGCAGGGGCTCTTGGGCACACGGGTTTCAGTAGTTGCGGCACGTGGGCTTAGCAGTTATGGCTTCCAGGATCTGGAGCACAGGCTCAATCGTTGTAGCCAGTAAGCTTAGTTGCCCTGTGGCAGGTGGGTTCTTCTTGGATAGGGAATCGAATCTGTGTCTCCCTGCCTTTTTTTTTTTAAAGTGGCTTCCTGGGTTACCCAATCATGATCTTCTTCATTCTATACATACTCTTCCCAAGAACAAAGTTCACCAACATATATAAAGTTTAATTTTATTTTTAAATATTGAGACCACTGTAGAGAGTTGAAATCTAAAGCAGAAAGTTATTTATAGATTAGACGATGAATTCATTAATCTGCAATGGCACTTCCAACTCTAAAAGTGTGTACGAGTGAGTTCATATGTGTGTACGTGACAGTGAGTGTGTGAGTGTGATACTGTGAGAGAGTATGTGAGAGTGTCTAAGTGTGTGAGTGTGTGTATAGTGTAAGAGATAAACATTGGTAAGTGAGAAAGTTCTTAATAATAGTTGGCCTACAGATTTATCCTCATATAGTCACTAATTAGGGATCTTATAGCTCCTAACTTTTAATTAACAAGAAATAAAAAAGGATCTGAAGGAGAGGAAAAGGTATTGGCGGCAGGGATAGGCTTACAGAAAAATGAGGCAGAAACAACCAAGGAGAAAAATGTGGTGTCTACACATATTTCCACCTGCCAATGGACCATTCTAAGACATGCACCTGACCTTCAACATAGACATATGGCAACTTCAGATTGGAGGCAACCTCAGTGAGGGTTGGGAGAAGAGATATTTCCCACTGAGATTTTTGAACCATTCTATAAGACCATATTCAAATATTTCTTAAAATATTACAAAATATGCAAGCTTTAAGAAAAGAAAAAAGGAAGAAGAAAAAGACAGCATTCATGTACTATAGCATCACCAAAGTATACATACATGATGTATTTTTCTTGATCTTTTTTTAAACCCCAGAGGATGAGAGTATAAAAGCAGAACCTGTATGAGGTATGAAAGGTTTCCAAGATGTGTGGGTTTAATAACAAAGGATACATTTATCTCTATTCTTGAGCCAAAGATTTTAAAAAGCAACAATCTCTCTGTATAGATCAATTCTTTGCAAACACTCTTATTCTAGGAATTGAGGAGCTGCTTGGTCACCATAGGAGATTTCTTCCCAAACTAGATGTAAAAATGTGTAAGAAACGATAGATCTCCTCTCCCATTTGTTCTAAGAAGGGTCACCTGGCCTACATGTTGGCCTGCCAGTTAATGTAGATGTTAGAATGAAAGTCATCAGCTAATTTTCCTAACAGGAGATACCTGATTGGAAGCAGGACATCTTTAAATAGCGTCTGCTACCTGCTGAGTTTATGAGTGGCTGTCTCTGTTTCTAAGAGAAAGAAACGAGAGAGAAAATGATCTAAAAGTCATTACCAGTACTATATAGGCTGCATTTGAAATCCACAACACAGAGTCAACCCTGACTATAGAGATGGGAACCAGTTTTTCTTAAGTTCCTAGTTGATGTCTAACAGCTCCTGAGGAGACTGTACAAATGGATTTTCCAGGGGTTGGTCCTCAATCGGCAGAATCTATCTAACAAACAGTCATATAGTGCTTAGTAAGCACCAAGTACTATCTTTTAAATATATTTTTTATTCTGTTCATTTTTTATTTTTGGCCAGGCAGCTTGTGGGATCTCAGTTCCCCGACCAGGGACTGAATCCAGGCCACGGCAGTGAAAGCGCTGAGTCCTAAACACTGGACCACCAGGGAACTATGAAGTACTATTTTAAATTTTTTACCAGTAGTAACACCCATAAAATATTATCATAATCTCCACTTTCCAGGAAACAGAGACACAGATTAACTTGTCCAAATCACACAGCCAGTAAATGTGGAGCTGAAATTCAAACTCAGACTCCGGTGTGTCTATCTGAGTCTGTGCTCACAACTGCCACTCTATGCTGACATTCATCTATTTCTTGAGCATCTACTCCATGTTTAAAGCTAAATTTGTCTGTGGTGAGTCACAAGTTAGATATAAATTGTGGTCTCTGCCCCTCAAAGTTTTCAAATCAGTTAAGAGACAAACATTACATGGGAAGCAATTAGAAAGCCCCAGGATAACCCATTATTTCAGCTGGGGAGAAAAAAGTGGATTCCTGGAGCTGAATTAGCTGGAGGAAAGACGTGACATGAGCTTGGTAGGTGGTGAAGGTTTATCTGTGGATCGGCGGGAAAGGGTAGCAGCAGGGAGCATGGGATGTCCATAGGGGAGAGGGCTAAGAAAACCCCTTTCCCGGTGAATGGGCACATGTTGGGAGTGAGGACTGAATGGAGAGGAAGGTCAGATGGGGAAGCCGTCCAGGGTGAAGATCCAGGATTCCAGACTAGATAGCAGGGAACCACTGCAAGCTCTCAAGCAGGACATGACACTGTTGGCTAAACCGGGGACACAGGCAGCATGGGCACTACATGGACAGTAGAACAGTCTCACTGCAAAGTCCAAGTGGTTGGAGCAACTAACCCAAGAGACCAGAGAGAGCCAAGGCCAGGCCTAGGGTGGAAGCAGGTAGTCACAGCCTGGGGACCGACATTTATCGTGCGTGTCCTCTGAGCCAGAGACTGGATGAGGTGTTTTTCATTGCATCATATTGTTTAATCCTCACAACGACTGTTTGCAGATGGTAAAAACAGTCAGCTCTAAGGCATTGGCATCAATGTTACTCCTCTAGGGACAGTGGCATGTTAATAAAGCCACCATCTCAGAGAGGCAGAAATCTCACTCCACGGTCTGCCTGATGCGTCGGTTCTGTGATGCCTTTATCTGGTCCAGGCAAGTTTGGAGCCACACACTGTCGAGTTAACTATTTGCATGCAGCCCACAGAGAGGTCCCAGGCTGTCTGAAAGGGGTGACTGACTAGATCTGGGGTTTCAGGAGTCCCTGATTGATAGGGTAAAAAGGGCCTCAGACTAAGAAACTTACATCCTGGTCCAACTACGTCTTGGACTTGGGGCAACTCCTTCATTCTCTCTCCCTATAATACCAGGGTGGGAGACTTCTAAGATTTCTAAGGTAGATTTCTAAGGTCTCTCCAGCTTTTTAGAGGAATAAAGTGAACTTGGGAACATCAATTAATAAGCAAGACCGTATGAGTCTGGATCTCAATAAACAGGAACTATTACTGCAAAGCTAAAAGACTGGAAAGACATTTTAGCTAGAATTAAACAGAAAAGGACAGAATACTGGAGTCAAGAAGAAAGGAAGTGAGCAGCATGTAAAGGTTTAATTCCAAAGCAGCAAGCTTCAATGGCATAATAGTAAAAACAGTCTGCCCAATGGATAAATGGGCTGCTTGGTAAGAATGCTGGCAGGCTGGACGCCAAAGGGAATTTATTTATGTCCTAGCATGTCATATCTCAGGACTCTGACAGGTTTAGTCCTCTGCAGTGGGAGGAGGGGAGAGGGTCAGGACCCCACACTGGGGGCAGGACGTGAGAGGCTGTTCTAGCCTGTGCCACTGAACATCAGCTAGGCTGAGTCCATGCTGGCCCAGCACTTGTCCAGTTAGGACTTGGCTCCCCTTGTGGTTTGACTACAAGAATAGATATCCTGCTGCTGCAGATTTTTAGTTTGTGGGAGGCAGTCTCTGTGACCAGATGGCTCTGGCACAGACAAGAGGGAGATTCTGGGTCCTCAAAGAAAAGGGACAGGCCCAGCTGGACTTCCAGTGATAATACTTGACCATGGCCAGCTCCCAGCTCACTGATCCTGCCTCCTGGGGTACAGACAGGAGGGCAGAACACAGCACAGGACGCTTAGCAAGTACAGGGGTTCTAGGCCCCGGGCTAGGGTTTAGGAGCCTAATCATGGGACCCTATAATGTAACTAGAAGGAGAGAAACAAATAAATAATACTGGGAAGGGTGAGGCGAGGCAGGCTCAGGCTTTCCATGGTGATTCAGGTATCAGCCTGACACATAAGGTGAGGGTTAGATGGGCAACAGGGCTAACAGCCAGGACAACATGCCATTCAAATAGTCGAGAAAGTTCCTTAATAATCCACACATGAGTGTTAGAATCATCAAGGATGCTTCAAAAAACATACTGATGGGGGAAGAGGCAGACCTAAAGACATTGATTTCATTAGTCTGGGGTGAAGGGTGGGGGACAGCAGAGGGGAGGGGCCTGGACATATATTTAAAAAAAAAATTCCCCAAGTAGTTTTACTGTCATTTGCTTTCAAAGGTTGAAAACCATTGGCCTGGACAGGAGTTCTTAATGTATCTTTGGAGGAGTGAGAGGCAGAAAAGGCATCCAGGAAGCTTTTTCCGATTGTCCATGGCTGCCCCCTTTATCACTGTCTTAGTGAAGGGGCTGTGCCTGTAATTGAAAAAGCCTGATTCTGATATTCCCACCAGACCATGGAGAGCCATTGGTGGGGTGGAGCCCAATGGCCTGCATTAACATTCTTCTTATGTAATATTAAATTCACACAAAAGAGTAAATATAATGTATAAGTAGGCTAAGCAGAATAATAATAAAAGACCCCCATGACCCAAGTGAAATCCTACACCTTTGTTAACACAATTGGTGTCACTGGCTCTCCTCCCTCCCCTCCTGTCCTGGGCTCCCCAAGGAGATAACCTCCTTCTTCAGAGGGGGCATTTTTAACAAGCAGGGGGTCCTGGGCCTCTGAGAGGGCGGGGCCTGCAGGTGGGGAGGGTGTGGAGGAGGCGGACAGGAGGATCAAGAGGATCAAGTGACCGGGCTGTGAGCAAGGAGGGGGCAGAGGCTGGGGAGCCAGGCAGAGCCTGCCACAGCCTCTAACAGAAGCAGAGGCGGGCAAAGCATTTGTTAAAGAAGTGCTAGAGAAATCCCTTCAGACCTAGTACAATGGAGTCCCAGATGCTCGCAGAAAAGCCAGCCTTTCAACTGTTTTGTTTTCCCAGCCCTGGCTGCTGCCGCCAAATTGACAAGCATGCAATAGCTCAGGGGGTGCAGAGTTCAAGGCCCTGCAGATCTGTCGGACAAGAACAAAAAGGTGCAACTTGATCTCTCTTTCTCTATAGGCTAATCACACAGGAGAGCTTTTCCTTGGGGCTATTATTCTATTATAAACCCAGCTGCTTACAGCGAATCAACTGCTACCTTTCTCAGAAGGTACGAAGTAGGTCAGTGACGATCTACCAGGGTGCACAGGCTTGGCTTGAGTGCCACAGGCTATATGAATAATTAAACCTACACATCCAGAGATCAGCATTGCCTCTGAGAGCACTTCTTGCCCTAGGAAACTGCCAGGAATTAGAGGTAAGAGGAAGCCAAAAAATCCAGCTGCAGGTGTACCAAAAGGGAGGAGCAATCCAAGAGTGGAGGGGAGTGAGGACCAGGGCAGGAAGCCAGGTCTTAAGAGGCTGGGATGTCTGAGGAAGGACTCTGGGCAGGGTCTCCTGAAGGGGTCTGGGGAGGACTGGGTCAGGGGCTGTGTTATGAAACAGACACTTAATATGAGCTGGGGCACAAGGAGAAACATGCAAAAAGTCTGATCTTGCTTAGGGGGTGGTTATAACAAAGGCCCAGTTTAGGTGACACAAGCAGTCAGACTGGCTTGGGGTCTACGGGCCTTACATTTCCTATAACTAACACCTGGCATGGATTGGGGGTGCCTGAACCTGCAGGAACTGGGAGAAGTGGGACCTTTAAATCACACAGGGGCTTTTATATGTTTTTCCAGAGGCAGCTGCTTCCATGGATGAGAAGCTTGGAAAAGATCAAAAGTTACCCACTGCCTTGTGCAAAGATGCACGTGCAAAGGTCTTCACCGGCCATAAAGAGCTGCAGGCTCTCAGAGGAAAACTCATCACTCCTGGCTAATGAGGCCCTGGCAGATGACAATGAGGCAAAGAAGACAAAGAAGGCCAGCCTGCCCTCCCAGAGGCTGGTAGGCAGTGCAGTGACAGCATGGCATCTGACTCTGGAGTAAAGATTTCTCAAGGAGGGGGAGGGGGGACAGTAACCAGCAAGCCACAATTTTGGAGCAAGGCTGCACCCTGCACACAATTTTTGGTACACACTGCGGAATAGACCCTGGCATGCACTGATGTGGTGATCAGAGTTATACTGATGATAAGTACTGGGGCCACTCTTAGAATCCTGCTGGGAGTATCAATTGTTACAACCAGATTGGAAAGTGATTTGGCAGCATCTCCTAAAGCTAAACATGTGTGTCTTCTATGACCCGGCACTCTCAACCCCCAGGAACATGCCTAGCAGAAATGTACATACGTTTGCTAAATGACATGTACGCAACATTCACAGCCACAGCATTTGTAATAGCCCCAAACTAATGACCTTGTTGATGGTGGGATGGTTGGGTACTACATGGGCTTTTGTACAGTAGAATACTAGTAAGCAATGAAAGTGAAGTAAGTATGATATGCAACAACATGGGTTAATTTCACAAAAATAATACTGAGCAAAGGAAGCTAACACAAGGGGACAGACTGCCTGAGTTCATTTACATAAAGCACAGTCAAAAGCAACCTATGGTGAATACACAGAAGACCACTGACATCTGCCCTTTAAACAGGTGAATTGTATGGCGTGTATATCTCAATTAAGCTGTTATTTACAAAACAAAAAGACTATGGTATTAGAAGTCAGGATAGTGGTTCTCCTTGGTGAGGAGTAGTGACTGGGGAGGAGACACAAGGGGGAATTCTGGGTGCTGGCAATGTTTGGTTTCTTGATTTGGGTGCTGTTCACAAGGGTGTGTTCAGTTGTGACAATTCTTTGTACTTAGAATCTGTGCACTTCTCTATATGTCTGCTATACTTCAATAAAAATATCTGGAGGGCTTTCTGGTGGTCCAGTGGTTAAGAACCTGCCTGCCAATGCAGGGGATATGAGTTCGATCCCTGGTCCGGGAGGATTCCACATGCTGCAGGGCAACTAAGCCGATGCACCACAACTGCTGAGCCCACGTGCCATAACTCCTGAAAGCTGTGCACCTAGACCCCATGCTCCCCAACAAGAGAGGCCACCGCAAAGAAAAGCCTGGGCACCACAACCAGAGAGTAGCCCCCACTTGCCAAAACAGAGAAAGCCCACACACAGCAACAAAGACTCAGTGCAGCAAAAAAAACTTAAAAAATTTTAAAAATTTACCACAAACAAAGCAGGCCTGGCCTGGCAGGGCTCAAGTGCATGGATATGATGAGTTGAAAGTGCTCACTCACTTCAGAAAGGCCCTGTCTGCCACCTGGGTACCCTTGAGAGGACCCTGCTAGTGTGTATGAGGATGGGGCTCCCCATTTCACGAGTCAGGCATCACCTGCAGGGCCAGAGTAATTCTCAGAGGAGAAACTAGGGAGGGTTCACAAAACACCTCTCTTTCCTGGGCTTGGCTCCAGTGGGCAGCTGTGGCCTGGGATATCATCCTCGCCTCAGCACAGGCTGGGCCATGGTCACTGTGACTCGTCACATCTCAGCCTTCAGGGGTCTGATCTGCTGTTCCAGGACGGGGAAGGAGGTATATGCTCAGGGAGATCTTCAGGGCCACCTGCCTGAGGTGGGGCTAGTCTGCAATGTTGCAACTCCAAGGCCAGCCTCTGCCTGCCCCAACCTGGCTCTTCAGGGTGGGTTTGGGGAGCTCCAGCAGGAGGAGCACTGAAGGCCCCAGGAATATGGATCCCAGAGAGAGCACTGAGCATGGGAGAGGGGCTCCCTGAAGACCCCGGAGAGAACAGAGGTGAGATTTTAGGGTACAGGGCCACTGGGGATTTGTGGCAGTGGGCCAAAGTAGGACATAGGGCCGTAGCCCCTGGGCCAGTGGCCAGTGGACTCCTTTTATCCAGGGAGCATTAGTGGCTAAGTCCTTTATAGATCAGACTGTACAAAGGGCTGCTGCCAAGGCCAGGGACTTCTGGCCCTTGACATTCTGATTCAATTCTGCATTTGAAAAAAATCTTCATAGGTGAATCTGACGCACAGTTGGATGTAGAGACCCACGTGGATAAATATCAATCACTTATTCATTCAACAACATTTACTGGTCAGCTACTCTAATTCTAGGTCAGGGTCAGGCTCTAGAAACACAGAAGAATATGGTCAGGCCTTGCCCTTAAGGAGCCCATAGTCTGAGCTTCAGAAAGAAGCTTGCATGTGACAGATAATTACAATGCAGAGATGACACCAATGACAGGATTCTGGAGCACAGACAAGTGATGAAAAAAACATATTTGTGATGCTTTTGAGAAAACGTTAATTTGTCCTGATTTATTTGTTTCACTGGTCTGAATTGTTGTATTTTGCATTGAAGTAGCTCCAGCCCAGCTCAGTAAATCTTAAATATTGTCCATGATAATTCACTCTGGAAAGAGGGCCCACCACCAGTGGTTTCCAAGCTGTTTTTAAAAATAACAACCTAGGAAAGATAGCTAACTATGTCTGTTTCATAATTTCTACCATTAAAATCATCTAGAAGAAGCATATCTATTTTTCACAACTTGGGGGAAATTAATTTAGCTTATCATACATAAAGGACTCCATTAGACCAACCCCCTTCCCCCCACCACCCACATACATGCACAATAACAAACAAAACTAATTCTCTTCCTCTAGATCGGCACTACACGACATAAGAACATAAAAATAAAATCAGTTCCTGGCCTCGGTACCTCACTTAAGTGATAAGATTGGCAAAATGGGCCTAAATGCCTCCTTTTTCCATAATCATGGAAATCTATGACATTTAGCCCAAAATTTCCTGTTTTAGTTGCCACAGTGGCCCCTTTCAAGGCCAAATTTCTTCTTTGAGCAATACAGTGGGAGCACCCTGTTCATGAGAATCTAGCCTAGAGCAGGCCCAGAAACAGAGGAAGCCACCGAGGAAGCACCTTCAGCACCCAGAAGCATTACCTTGGTCCCATGGTAGAAGTCGTCCACGCACGTGGCATTCATGAAGGTCTGGTGGAAGTGGGTGCTGGTGTCGATGCCTCCAGGGATCACCAGCTTCCCCGTGGCATCAATCACCTTGGCCCCTCCAGGGATCATGAGTTCACGGCCCACCTGCTGGATGATGCCATTCTCGATGTAGACATCAGCCTCGTGGGTGCAGTCATCATTCACAACCTTGCCTCCCTTGATGAGAATCCGCACACTGGCTGAATTGGCAAGCATGTTCCTGTGAAAGGTGAGAGGGGGGCATTGGTCAAAGTCCCTTTTCATAGTCACCAAGGTCCCACCCCTTCCTGTGAGAGCCCAAAATCAATGGGCAGAGTTGAGGGAGCAGGGATGGGGAAGAAATTTCTCCATAGCCTGAGGACACGGGTCCTACAGCCAGCTGGGGTCACAGGCCTCTCACTAACCTCACAGCAGGACTACTTGGGAATCAGGACACTGCAGCAATTAAGGTAAAGCTAGAACCCAAACGCGACTCATGGGGTCACAAAGAATCGGACGCAACTGAGCGACTGAACTGAACTGAACTGAGCTGAGAACCCAAAGAAACATCAGTTTTCAGCTTCTCAAGATGTTGTGGGGGTTGTAAAGAATTTTCATATATCTTGTCTCATTTTGGGCTTCCTTGGTGGCTCAGACTGTAAAGAATCCACCCCCAATGTGGGAGACCTGGGTTCTCATTTTATTACTACAACAGTCCAAGAAGTGGCATTTCACAGATGAGAAAACTGAAATTGCTATTAAGCAATTTATGGCTACTAACTAGCCAAGTCAAACCCAGAGGTCTTACATGAGGAATGTCCCCACTAAACCATATATGGTTCTGGAGATATCGGAGGCTCCTGGGGCGTGTCTCAGAGGGCCAAATTCTCCAAGCCTCACAGCTGTTTAATTCATGCCATTCTTCAGATGGATTCTGTGGCAGTTCACCCTCCTGTGTTTGCATCAAGAAGTCCACTACTACACTGAAGCCCCCTAGCTGACTGCATATTGATAAACTCATCCGAGGAGCTTTTGAAAAGCATCCATGCTCAAGCTCCACCCCTTAAGACTCAGCTTTATTTGGTTCAGGCTGTGCCCCCAGAATCTGTTTTTCAAAAGCCACAGACCTCTACCATACACTTAAAAGAATTAACACCAATCCCTTCCAGAAAATAGAGAAGGAAACCTTCCCAAGTCATTTTATGAAGTCAGTATTACCCTGATACCAAAGATAGACAAAGACAGTATCAAAAATAAATAAATAAATAAAACCTCTAAAGTGATATCT
Source organism: Cervus elaphus (assembly GCF_910594005.1). Classification (NCBI taxonomy): domain Eukaryota; kingdom Metazoa; phylum Chordata; class Mammalia; order Artiodactyla; family Cervidae; genus Cervus; species Cervus elaphus. The sequence goes on along the minus strand of NC_057825.1, from coordinate 33,197,218 downwards.
CTCACGAATGTAGATACAAAAATTTCTAACAAACCTCAGCAAACAGAATTTAGCAGTATGTAAAAGAATTAAAAAACCCCACCCATGTAAATGGGATTACCTCCAAGGGATGCAAAGCTTGCTCAATTTTTGAAAATCAATCAGTGTAATCCACCGTACTAACAGGCTAAAGAAGAAAAATCACACAATCATATCAATTGATGCAGAAAAAGCACTTGACAAAATACATCACCCATTCATGATGAAGACTCTCAGGAAAGTAGGAATAGAAGTTAACTTCCTCAAGTTGATAAAGAACATCAACAAAAAACCTGTAGCTAATATCAGAATTAATGACAAAAGACTGAGCATTTTCCCCACTAAACTGGGAATAAGCCAAGGATGTCTACTCTTACCACTATTATTCAATAGAGAAAGTCCTAGCTAGCACTATGGCAAAAGAAAATGAAATGAAAGATGTATCAATTGAATATAAAAGTTGTTCTTATTTGCAGGTGATGTGACAGGGGCTATGCAGAAAATCGCAAAGAATCTACAAAAAAATCTCCTAGAACAAACAAGTGAATTCAGCAAGGTCACAAGGTATAAGATCAACATACATAAAGCTATTGTTTTTCTATATACTAGCAATGAACACATAGATGCTCAAGAAAATTGAAATACTTAGGCATAAATCTAAGAATACATATAGGATTTGTATGCTGAAAAGTACAAAATGCTGGTGAAAGAAATCAAAGATCTAAATAAGTGGAGAGACATTCCATGTTCATGGATCGGAAGACTTAACACAGTAAAGATGTCAGTTCTCCCCTAATTGATACACATGTTTAATGCAGGTCGATTTTGGCAACTCTCTTGACCATTCCATATCTGAATAGAAATGATTTTCATTTAGATTTAGAAAATATAAATCTGACCAAGCAGAGGGAGATATACCTCCCTCCCACAATGACACTGCAAAGTCATTGTGGGCTCAAAGAAAGCCAACATTTTTACTCAGTAAACTTATTCTTAAGGATCCAATCAATTGTCCCCTCTTCTGAGAAGCCTTCCCTGACTCCCTCTGTACCTTCACTGACTTCATGGCACTGGAATCTGTCTCCACCTCTGGACTAAGTCTTCAAAGTCAAAGGCATAGTAGTGAGCACTGTATCTGCCCAGTCCTCACCCCCAGCATCCAGTACAGGAAATTCAAACTGTGAAAAAAAAATGAATGAATGGCCGCCTCTATTGATACTTGTGCACCCACAATCAAATGGCTTAAAGCAGTAGGCCAATTCCACATGTGTTGTCTGGGACATTTGGCAACTCTGTATATAGGATAATGCTCAACTTTCATCCCTCTTCCAATACAGCACATCACTGTGAACAGAGCAAAGAAAGCGACACTCTTATCTCTCATCCTCATCATTTTATTTTGCCTGCCACCAGCCAAAGTATAGGAAGCCTGTGTCCCAGCATGAAAAGGTCTTACAATCTGTTGAAGGAATAACTCTTGTAAGGAAATAAGTCAGCCAGTTGGAGAGCTTAGCCTGCTCTCCTGAACTCACTTGGTTAGGCAGTTATTTTTTGTTTGTTTGTTTTGTTTTTTTGTCAAATTGACCAGGCTGGAGTGCATGGAATCTCCACACCAAGAAAGTTTACAGTCTAAATTCAGCTTAGACTGTCAGGTCCTCTTGCTGTTAGGAGAGGCTGGTCCATTGGGGTCTGCTGCTGGGAGATGCTGGAAAATAAGACAGGTGGCTGGGAGTAAGCCTTCTTTCCTTACATTGTCTCCCATGAACATCTGGTCCCTGCCAGGCATCATTCTGACCTTTGGGGAGAAGGGATCCCTCCCCTAGTGTGGAAGGAACTGGGTAGAGGCAGTGGGGAGGAACTGGAGAGGCCAGAGGGACGGGGAGACCAGGACTGTCACAGCAATAAGCCCGTTGTTTGAAGCTGGAATAAAGCTGACATATGTCAGGAGAACTTTTGTCCTAAAATCTGAAAGCTAGAATCTTAATTTAATACACAATAATCAGGAAATGAATTTGGTTCTTAGGTGATGAACAAAATCTTTCTGGCCAAAGGAAGCCTCAAAAGCCTTCAGAGATGCAATCTCTTCCTTCCAAGGCCATAAGTGGCCACAAAAGGAGAGATGCAAGTTCTCAGCAAGAAATAATGGTGATAAGACACGCACAACCCTCTGTGCAAATATGTAATCCTCACCTTTGAAAAGAACTTTAAGTAAGATGGAAAATAGGAATATTTATGCTGGGAAATTGCTGCACAGTCATTATGTCAGCATGGTAAATGAGAATATTGATTTGCTTATTAATCCACAACACATACTCATAGCACACACCTGGAGGGTGGAGACCCTGGAAGAATGATGTGAAAATGATTTACCAGGCTTTCTTGTCTGAGCTGTGATGCTGGAATCATCATAAGCCAAGGGTGTCTTCTTCAATAGTAACAAGGCTCTTAGTAAGCTAACACTTTGTGCCTGGAATTTAATTCACACAGCAACCCCAAGAAGTAAGAACAAGGCGGGAAGTATTAGACCTATTTTAAGAGAAGGAAATAGAGGTTTTGAAATAACAGGTAACCCATCAGAGGTCATACAACTCCAGGGTCTGGGACTTACAGGGAAGGTTATCAGAGTTACTCTGGGTAGAAGGGTGTCAGATGATTTTTATGTTCTTGACAGTTTTTTTATATTTTTCAGATTTTATACAGTAAACTTGTATTACCTTTTAAAATCTAAAAAGTTGTGTTAAGAAGGTTTTTTAAGCTACAAGAAGCCAGGAAGAATCCAACATGACCCTTCACTAATGTCCAGTGGGCTCAGTCCCTCCTTCTGCCATCCTCTATGTAAGGAGATGAAAAAAAGGCCTGCTCCCGACAGCTGTAACACTGAATCCTTCTCTAGAACACCTGGACTGCCACCATGACTCACCTTATTGTTTTCCACTTCTTCGTTGGAAATCCCTGAAGGCTAACCAGGCTCTGAAGAGGCTGGGCTCCCACAAATCCGCGGAGTCCTGCAGCCTCTCTGCTTGGGGGATCCCATTCACAGAAACCTGCTTTAGTCCTGGAAGTCCGGACTGGACTAGACTCCTAGGACTACCTTAGAGGAAGCTCTTTCTCAGAATTTAGAGGATTCTAATAATGATCTTAACAATTAGCAAACATCTACTATATTCTGGACCCTTCCCAATGCCCACCATATACATTATCTTCTTTGATCCTTACAATGCCCTGAGATAGATACTATTATTGCCCCCAGTTTTACCATAAAGAAACTGATGCTTAGAAAAGTTAAAGGAACTTCTTCAAGGTCATACAGCTGGCTTATAACAGAGTGGGGCTTGAAAGCCAGACCATCCTGTTTAGAGTAGTTATGAATTGAATGTTTGTGTCCTCCCAAAATTCATGTGCTGAAGTTCTAACTTCCAGAGTGGCTATATTAGAAGATGGGGCCTTTTGGGAAGTTTTTAATGATAAACGAAGTCATAAGGGTGGGGCCCTGATCAAATAGGATTAGTGTCCTCATAAGATGAAATATCAGAGAGCTCTCCCTCTCTCCCCTACCCACTCTCACCCCCGTGAACCGTGCTTATGCCCAGAAGAAAGGTCATGTGAGGACACAGAGAGAAGGCAGCCAGCTACCAGCCAGAAAGAGTCCCCACCAGAAACCAATCCTGTAAATAACGGCTTCAGTGTAAATAGTGGCCCGACTGATGGGTCTGATTGACATAGAATCATCAGCTCCCTCCAACCCTCTGGCAGACTTACAGCTTCAGATTGGGGGGTGTTGTCATCACAGCTACCTGAAAATCTTCAGTGTTTTGGGGGTTACCAAGGCCTTGGAACACTCCAGTCCTAGACGCGTGTGTTTGGATAATAATATAGCATGGTTGCTTAAACTCCCTGCCCAAGGTGTTTTGGGAGACTATATTTTTAAAAATGAATATTTGTGTGCAGGAAATATTCTATAACTTCATTCCTTCCCAGTGTCAAGCACTGGAGACAACTCTGAAAGGACACAGGACTTGCTCTCAAGAAACCCAGTCTTGGGACTTCCCTGGTGGTCCAGTGGCAAAGACTTCATGCTCTCGAGTTCTGTCCCTGGTCAGGAAACTAGATCCCACATGCTACAACTAAAACCCAGCACAGCCAAATAAATAAATAGTAAGTATTAAAAAAAGAAAAGAAAAGAAACTCAGTCTAGTGAGTGAGAGAGACACAAATAATTGCATTACTAAGTTTTAAAGTGTCAAGGGGACACTTCTTGCTTAAAGACCTTAAATCTAACTTGATTTAGACTAGGTGTCTCTCAGCAGGTACCAGATGCCAGAGCTGTGACTGGGTGAGACCAGCAGGTTGGTGATGGGAGGGGTGTCTTTTGTTACACCAGTGTCCTCCCACACATTTCCATATTTCCAAATGGTCTGCATCACCAAGATGTCTCATCCCTCCTGGTCCCCCCTTGCTGTTGACTTGTGTGATGGTTCATTATGCTTCTCACCTCCTCCAGTAACCTCATTAGCACCTCATTCCTAGAGTTTTTCCTGCTAGTCTTTGCTAAAAGAAAGACACACTGGCATCTTTCCCCATAGTGTCCCTGCTGTCTGTGCGTGTACTATGTGTATATGTACATAACAAAGCAAGGGGTGTGTGTGAATGGGGAGATACCTCGGACCTCCTAGGAGAGTCCCCTCAAAAAGAAAGGATTTGAGCACAGTTGTTGAAACTCATGCTTTTAAAAAGTGCAAATACTACAGGCCATGATGGTCTTTCCCTTTGCTCTAGTTGGGGCAGCATATTCAGAGAACATCCTTATCAGTGGTCATAGTCAAAAAGGTCAGGATTGGTTTTATTTATTTATGATGCTTTGAGTCACTGATTTTATTCCAAAACCTGACTCTTTGCGACCCTGTGGACTGTAGCCTGTCAGGCTCCTCTATCCATAGGATTCTCCAGGCAAGAATACTGGAGTGGGTTGCCAATCCCTCCTCCAGGGGATCTTCCTGACCCAGGGATTGAACCCACATCTCTTATGTCTTCTGCATTGGCAGGTGGGTTCTTTACCACTAGCACCAACCTGGGAAGCCCCATAACTATATACAGAGCCAGTCTGGCCCACTGGCTTATTACACGCTATGGATTGAATGTTTAGGCTCACCTCTCCCACATTCATATGTTGAAGTCTTAATCCCAATGTGATGGTATTTGGAGCTGGGGTCTTTGGAAGCTACTTAGGTCATGACAATCTTGTTGTTTCCTAATAAGAAGAAACACAAGAGATCTCTCTTTCTGCCATATGAAGACACAGAGAAAAGACTGTCCACAAGCAAGAAACTCTCTCACCAGGAACTGAATTGGCTGGCACATTGATCTTGGACTTCTCAGCCTTCAGAGCTATGAGGAAGGAGTGTCTGTTGCTTAAGGCACTCGGTCTATGGTATTCTTATTATAGCAGCTCAAGGTGACTAAGATACCACATTAGATAGTAATAAACATTATAGTCAAATCATCATTAAGTAACAACTGGGCCTTAAAATAAATACACCTCCTTAAAGACTTCTGGCTATATCCTACACTCCCATTGGTTTAACCAAAAACTGATCATACAGCTCTTCTATTGAAACAAAAACATTCACATCACATCTCTGTCCTCCCAGGAAGAAATGAGGGAAAATGCCAGATAGTTAAATGCTATTAGAAAAAATAATTCAGAGGTATAAAATTATAGAGCTACACAGATTCATCAAGTGGACCCTGCCTTTCCCTCCAGTGCTGGACTTTACCTACAGGGACCTTGAATCGAAGGGAACCAGTCCAGGACTAAAGGGGTGGTGTTCTGCTACAAATATCAGGGATCTTAAGAATCTTACAGTATATTCAGGTAAGCAATGATGTCTTCCTCAGAATGACGGTGGATACCTCCAACATGCAAAGATTTATCCAAGTGTACACAGCTCATATCTTCCCAGTTTCCTAGTCCTTGTGTTCTTGAACCAGTAGTGGGTCAGAGTTAAGATGACATGTTGGCTGGGGAAAGAGGGACTTCCGGGTGGGGAGGGAAAAACGCTGTGAGCTGGAAGCCAAGTCTTTCTTAAGAAAGCCTCTTTGTGTTTAAAATAGTAACAATTATTGCTATCTGCTCTCCCACAACCATCTTGCGGGATGACAGTGAGTTTCCTGCACTGCCCACCTTCCTGCAGTTTTTGTCATTGAACAGCTCCAGCAAAGAAATGCATGGCTGGGTGAGGCGTGGGGGGGCACTTTGCCGACTGGACAGTCAAGGTTACAGCAGTTCTGCTTTTCATTCATGAAATGCACACACCCCACACTCCTAGAACGTGCACAATGTAAGTCCTGCCAAGGAAATGCCAACCCCAACACTGCGTTTGGAATTGCCTGCTTCTGTCAACACCTTCCACAGTTCCCCGAGCCTGCAGGGAGGTGTGAGACGAGGAGAGCGGCAGTCTGTCCGGCACAGCTGCCTCCTGCCAGCCGCTCAGCCGGTGGAAGATGAGTGGCTCCAGCTCTCGGCACAAACATCCGAGTCAAAAGACACACCGCAAAGGGACACTTCTTACAGGAAGACCTTGAAACTAACCCAACAGGTATTGGTTTAAGATGTATATTCCCTCTTAACAGGCATTGGTCGAAGACTCACATTTCCCCTTTGGGTAGAATCCACAGGAAACCATGTGGTCTTTAGAGACAATTGGTCACTGCGACAGCCAGTAATATGCAAGAGTTACACAACTGCCCTGTGACATGAAGGTCCTGTGCATTTAAGCCGACCCTAAGAGCAACCTGGGGTGGAAGCTGGAAGGGCGGTGAAGCCACTCAGGTCATGGGGGACATGCTGAACAGCGATGGCTGGTCCCTTGCTCCAAGCTGATAACATTTGTTATAGGATCAAAAGGTAATATAAGTCAGGGGGTTGGAAAATAAAAGAAAACTATGCAGCTATTTTTCTTCTTCTGATCAGCACATGGGGAAGAGAAACAGACTAATGAGACAGCCATCCCTGGAGGGGTGTTTGTGCTTAGCGCATCCTGGGATGATTCTGAAAGGGGATTCTCTTGGCGTTGAAAAATGAGAACAAATTAAAGGTTCAACACAGCACAAAAACCAAAAAGGGAAGTTTGAGGTGAGTGGGAAACAGCTAAGTGTTTACATTAATAAGTTTGATTTTTTTAAAAAGTAAATTGCTTTCTATGTAGTAAAGCACTAAACAATTCTTAACTAATCTTAAAGTGCAGTGTGATTTTATAACTAATTCTTAACTGGCTTTATAAACTCTTAGGTAGATTTTAAACAATTTTATAACCTACGTGTAAGGTATTAATATAAAGAATAATGACACAAACCCCAGTGAACTCAGCATCATCATTACCATTCATCCTGGTACCTCCTTCATCCCAGCTCACATCCCCTTCCTCGGAGGTAACTACTCCTCTAGTGGATTTGTATGAACTAATGACTAACAACAATCAGGTGACAAGTAACAAAAAAAGGACAAGATCACAGATGTTCCCACCCTATGACTACCTCTTCCCATATCCCGCAGTCACGCTTCACCTACTTCTGACTGCTTCCTTTACCACCTAATTCTCTGCTTGAAGCAGAAATCGGAGAACCTCCACTATGCTAGTAACAAAGGAGTGAGGCATTTTAGGGCTTCCCAGGTGGCTCAGTGGGTAAAGAATCTGCCTGCAATGCAGGAGATTCAGGAGAAGTGTGTTCGATCTCTGGGTCAGGAAGATTCCCGGAGGGTATAGCAACCCACTTGAATATTCCTGCCTAGAAAATTCCACTGACAGAGGAGCCTGGCAGGCTGCAGTCCATGGGGTCACAAAGAGTTGGACATGCCTGAAGTGACTGAGCATGCACACATGGGGCACTTTAACATCATCCAAAGGCCCACTGGACCATTCTGCTGAGTTGTCCCAAGGCAGCATCAATCACTTCAAAACCAACTGCACTGTTCCCATCACCCATCCAGAAATCTGGGACTTCTGGATTCCTCTCCAACCTAGGCCAGTATCAGTGTTCAGAACGGCTGGTGTGCACCTCAGAGTCTCGTGTGAAATATTTTGAGGGATTCTGGAAGTAGAAGCCAACCATGGGGAGAAGAACTGGGAAAGGTAAAAGGGCAGGTCCTCCATCTCTCATCTGGGGCTCATCAAAGACTAGTGGGGACCTGGAGGCTGGGTCCTCCAGGCCTGGACAGGAGGAAGAGCTAGTGAGTCTGAGGGGTAGCACAGGGAGGGCAGAGGCTAGAGTGGTTGTGGCCGATGTTACACCCCCACCCCCGAGACACACTGGATCCTTCATCCAGCAGCAACACACTATTTCTGCATCTAATTGGTCAGGCAGGAAGTTGCTAACACCCCAGGGGCTCTATAACCCAAGGGCTGAGCAGGATCTAGGTTCTGGGTGGCAGGTGCCAGCTGGAACAGGATGTTTGTAACTGGGGACCATGAAGCATCTGCATCTGGGACACTGCCACCACCTTGGTCACCATGTGGTAGAGAAGGTGGCACGGGACGGGCAGGGCAGGACAGGGCACGACTACAGGTGAGAGCCCAGCACCAGGGCAGCCTCTTCAATAAGCAGTCTGTCAAGTGATGGAGGCGAATGTGGTGACCGAGGAAGGGCTTGCTCCTGAGAAAGTGTGAACTACCAGCTTAGACCAGGAAGGTACCATGAGTGGAGCCCAAGGGGCGGGACTGGCTTCTGGGACGGCATATATGAATCCAACAGGGGTGAGTCCTTAACAAGCTAAGATCAAGTAAATGCTTTTAATCCCATGGGTTCATCAGCCCAGCCTGGCCCGGAGGGGTGGGCTTACTGAGCAAGCACCATGAGCAGCATAAGAGGGCAAAAACGAAATTCCAAAGGATTAGCCATGAGAGGGTGGTAAGAAATGGAGCTGCAGGCCACTTGTTCAACGAGATTAGCTACGAGAATCGAGCAGTTGTTAGAAGGCAGAGCCGAGTGCGCATGTGAGTGTGTGTATTGCTGATCCAGGACGGGCTTCTCCGTGTGCCTGCTGTGGGCATCCTGGCCTGGCATGGCCAGTCTCTGCATTTGGGCAAAAACCCAGCTCCTTTTAGGCACCCACTGACTCACTGAGGTCAGGAGGCTCATATGAGATCCTGGGAGGCTAAACATCAGCAAACATCAGTAAGTATATGTAAAATCTCCCTTCCATGAGCCCAGCTGCTCCAGGGCCCTGGAAGAAGGGCAGAGGAAGGGGCGCACACATTGGAGACATGACTTCCTGCCTCCCGATTGAGGCTTTAGCCAGAGAACACCTAGTTCTTCACGAACAGTAGAGTCACCACCGCCACCACCACCCTCCCGGCTCTGGTCGCCCCTCTCTGGCAGGTTCCTCAGCCCTGCTGTGCTGTCCATGCTCTCGCCAGCTGTCCCCAGTCCCCAGAAATAATTCCATCAGCTCCCGTGGAAGGACAGCAGCTGCAGCTTAAGGGAGTTAGTGGCCCACAGAGTGGCTGCTGCCTAGAACGCCAGCCAAATGGCAGAGAGGGCCAGGTCCATGGCCAGAAGAAGGGGGCAGTGCATTTCTCACTGAGACCAAGATTCTCAGGCGGCGGAGGGGAAAGACACAAACAGAGGAAAGGAATGAGTTTTCCCAACTGTAAAAGCGTCACAGACCTGGGCTACCCGATAAAGTCTGCATTTTGCAAAGAAATAGAACAGGAAAATAAAAATGCTTTTCTCTCTTACTAACCACGGCCACATACAATGTCTTGAAAGCAATATAATTGAAGGAAAGAAGGAAAGATGCAAGACACATAAAGTACGGTCACTTGACATCCAAAAACAGGCAAAAATGATTTATAGGCAAATAGTAGTAGAATCCTTCCCAGGTAGTGCTAGTGGTGAAGAATCCACCTGCCAATGCAGGAGATGCAAGAGATGCTGGTTCTAACCCTGGGTGGGGAAGATCCCCTGGAGAAGGGGCTATGTGTGGGGACAACCACAAGGTTTCTTGAAAGCTATAAATACTCTAGTCTTTTACTAGGGTGGGAACTAAGACAATTTAAATTATTCTTTAAACTGTCCATGTATTATCTGTGCTCTTCTGGATGTATCTCACAAAAATTTAAAAATTAAAAAAAAAAAAACTGAACTGCATGCTAGTACACAAAAATGATATATCAAGCATTATTACAACTGGATGAAAATATACATACAAAAAATAGACCAGATGAAAATAAACAACAAGGTTTGTTATGGGATTATAGGTGATTTTCCCCTTCTAATTTTTCAAATTTTCTATATAATATCATATTAATTTTATAATGAAAAATAAATATGATAATTTAAAACAACAGCCTCTGTATTGCTTGAAAAAGATTGACATAAGGTGAAAAAGTTCCTCTTTTTAGGAAGTCTTGCCATCAACCTGCCACCTTCTGCCACCTAAAGCCTAAAGTGACCAGGCTTTAGGACAAACCAGTCTCCTCCTTTATTTTGACTCTTAAGTAGATTCAGAAGGACATACACTTCTTTTCTCTGACTCCTTTAAAGAGGAGTCAGATATTCCATCTTGAACATAAAGTGTGCTTCTAGCCCTCTCTCCCAAACGCAATGCTTTTACCACCCATTGAATTACACCTCTAGTGCTTCCGCTCAATCAATGAGCTCTCCCCTCCCGTGCCTGCTTCTGCCAGCTGCCTTCTCATGGACTCGACTCATCACCATCATGAGGCAAATGGATATTTCTACCCCGATCCAGAATTCCTGGAGCCTGAGAAGAAAATCTCATCAGTGTTTGTGGACGGAACGCAGCTTTGCAGAGATGAGCACAGTAGGGTGCGTGAGCCACTGCAAGCTTACCAACTCCTTGCTGGAGACTAGCTCACATGGGTGAAACAGCTGGGCACTTGCGGGAAGCACCGTGCACTAGGCGTGTTGGGCCAAGTGGGCATACTTAGGGGGGTAAAAGAAAGGACTAGGGGTGAACATGACCAGCTTCCCCTTGATGGGGGGAGTGATCCCATTAACCTGATTGTGTCCTCATTTCAGAGACCTGTTTAAGGGACCAGCAACTGAGAGTGAGTGGGACACAAACGAAGCCGGGAGGGTATGAAGAAGAGATGGAGTGGGGAAGGGGTAGAGCAGTGCCACAAGCACCAAACTTGGGTTTGTCCCTCTAGCTGTGTCACTGTGGGCACATCCTTCACTGCTCCAAGAACCTCTTCCCAGCTGTAAAGTGGCCATCAGCACCACCCCCACACCAGCGCTATTAAGCTCTTTTTGTGCCAGGCTCACACATAATTTCATATAAATCTTACAACAATCCTATGAGGTCATTAAACATTATCATCCCCATTTTATGGCGGAGGAAATTGGGTTGGAATTCAAATGGACTAGACTAGAGCGCCTTGAAAGCAAAGCCTATACCTTATTTTATCCTTCCCAGGGCTTGGAACGCAGAGCGGGATCATTAAATGCCAGTTGAAGGAAAGCAGGAGGATTGGTCATACGAGATAGTGGTGGGAAAGCATTTTACAAGTACGAAGTGTTAGCCACAGGAACCAGCTGCTAGCGATGGCAAGGAAGGGTCTCAAAAGAGAGTTCTGTGATGGTTGTGAGGGTGTTTGGTGCAAGCCTGGGGGCAGAAGAACAAAGCAGGCATTCTTTGGGGTGAAAAAAATGACAAGAGGCAGAAGCAAGCAAGGATGGGCTGGGAATGGCACTTGGGGAACTGCCTTGGGGCCGAGAGGTTAGGCAGGGATGAGGAAGCGGCTTGGAGAGCCAGGGTGTAAAGTCACAGTGTAGAGCAAGAGGCTCTGGCTTCTGAATGAGACCTGGGGGCCCTGGGGGGTCTGGGGGGCCCTGGAGCCTTCAGAGAAGGATGACAAATACAGTAGGGGCATAGAACCATGTTTTGTGGGGGCTGGTCTTCCTGCTTCTTACCTGTCACAGGCTAAATGGAGGCTAGGAAAACAGTGACAGTGCTGGTGACTTTGGCATGAGGATGCAGTAGGTTAATTACAAGATGTTCACAGAATAGAAGAGGCAGGAGCAGAGCTTGGGAAGGACCACATGCTGGGTCTCTGGAGGAAAAGGAAAACAGAGTGGGGATGACAGTAAGAATGGCAGCCTGGGCAAACAGAGGGAGCAGAGAGCTGCGGACAGATGGAGCTCAGCTGTCAGGGCACGCCTGTGCTTTGTGGAAACAATAATAAACAGTGATTTCAGCCTCTCTCTCTAGGAATCTCTTAGATCAGTCAGAGGATGGCCGCTGACCCAATCACCCAAGGTAAGGAGGTGGAGGAGCCCAGAGTGTGAGTTTGTATTTACTGAGTGCTGATGCTGGCAAAGATTGAAGGCAGAAGGAGAAGAGGGTGACAGAGGATGAGATGGTTGGATGGAATCACCGATTCAATGGACATGAACTTGGGCAAATTCTGGGAGATGGTGAGGGACAGGGAAGCCTGGCATGCAGCAATCCACAGGGTTGCGAAGAGTCGGACATGACTTGGTGACTGAACGGCAACAATAGTACTATGTGTCAGGGGATGTGAAGGCTCTTAACACAGGGCATTTAATTAAAACAATGTCACACTTGCCCTTGGAAATGATAGGCTACCTCCCTAGACAGACTGGAGGGGATGATTAGTTTAGATGACACAGCTTCATGGAAAGGAATTGGGGTAGGGGTAAATCTACACCGAAAAATACTAGAGTCAAAAGGTATGGGTCATGCTAATGGGCTAGCAGTTTTAATCACTTGTGTGTTGAACTTTTAGGAGACACGGCAAACAAAACACTCTACTCAGTGTCCATTCTACCCATTAAGTCTGTTTTTTATCCTCTTTTCTCCAAACACACCCCCTGAGTCCAAGCCCTTGTCAGCTACCTGGATAGGACATCACTGTTACCAGGATACTTCTAATTGGTCCCCCAGCCTTCACACTGTTGGTGCACTGAGCTTGCTAAGATGCAAATCACATCACAGGGGCAGGCTTAGCACCTGCTAAATAGTACTGTATTAAGTGCCAGATGCTGAACCCCACCCCCCAATCCCAGAGCTCACAAGTCTGTAGTGAAAAAAAATTCATAAATGGATAATTTCAATATGAGTTAAGATGATAGTTGTGTCAGTGCCGTGCGGTGGTGGGGGGCAGGAAGCACTTAACACTGCCTGGGATAAAGGACTGCTTCTCAGACGACGTGCCCTTGAGGGGAGTCTGGATAGCTAATTAGGAGTTCACCAGCAAGGTGGGGGAGAAGACAAGCAGGCGTATTCCAAACAGCAGGAGAGAGGTGCATTTGGGATGGTCGATATATGTGATGTATGAGGATGAAGAAGAGGCAAAGCCCGGATCATCCACCGTCTGGTGGGCTATGCCAAGAGGGTGGACTAGATGCTGAGGGCAGCAGGAAGACTTGCTGATGTGGCAAGCAAGGAAGTGACATCATTATATTTGCATTTTACATAAAAAATAAAAGTATAAAATAGAAGAAATACAGAAAGATACTTTTATAAATTTTTTGATAGGTTAAGCTTTTCTTAGCATAATTCAAAGCCAGAAACTATAAAACATAAGATTGATATGGATATGACTAAAATAATGAAAAACGGTGTTTCAGCAAAAGATATCATGATAAAGACAAATAAAACCTGGTTATGTCATGTTTGCAACATATAATCAAGGATACCTATAATACACTATAATACATAAGAGCACTTATAAATCTTAAGAGAAAGACAAATATTCCAGTATAAAAAAAATAGGCAAAGGATATGAATAGGTAACCCACAGGAGTGGGGGGAATACAGACAGCTAAAAAGCAGATGATGCTAATTTTTATTAATAATCACAGAAATGTGAGTTAAAACAATGAAATCATATTTTTCACTTACTATAAATAAGAGAGAACAATGCCCAGAACAAATGAGAAAAGCATGCCGACAGCAGTTCAAATTGGTACAATCTTACCAGAAGGAAACCTGAACATCTATATGAAAACTTGAAATGTGCATTCCACATCCAAAAACTTCTTCTAAGGAAATAATTGGACCATCGCACAAAAATGTATTATGTGGGTATTTCATTGCATTGTTTTTATAATAGCAAATATTTTAAGAACAAGCTGAAGGTCTGTCAATATGAGGGCTGTTTAAATGAATAACGGCATATTCACACAACAGAAGGCTGTGCAGCCATTGTAAAGGACTGTGTAGATCTCTAAACACTGACAGGGGAGGTTGTCTATGATCCAACATTAAGTGAAGAAAAGTAGGCTATAGAACAGGACCATGGTACGTTATTTACTTGTGTATTTACATGTAAATGAAATTTCATATATATATATGAAATCTCATGAAATATTTACATATATGTACATAAACTCACACATGAGTTTTTTGCATAAAACACTATTAACTGCTGCAGTCTTAGAGAAAAAGAATTGTATCAGGACTCAATCTCTTTGTACTATTTGATTATAAATTTTTTGAAATAAAAAACTAGCTGTGGAATCGATGATAGCCCTGGTCAAGGGGGCAGTAGCACCAGAGGAAGTCTGTGCCAGGGTAGGCAATCTGTGAGCAAGTCAACATCTCTTGTACATTTATTCAACTACTACTCATCAGTACAGTATCTCGTGGCTTATGGGATTGCTCTGCTCAGATGTCTCACTGGCCCTTCAAATTCATCGCATCTAAAACTCATAACACTCTTGTTGGCACCTGGCTCCTCTCCCAGTGTCCCCATTTCAGTGAAAGACACCCCATCTTGAAAGACAAGCCAGCATCAGGGGCAGCATCTTCAGGGAGGTGAGCAGATGGGGGCCACCTCCACAGGCAGTAGCGAATGGCCCCCTTCTTTCACTCTTTTCACCTGGGCCCCAGACAAGACAGCATCTTTTCAAATGGCTGCAAAATAGGAGCTGAATACCCTCTCTAACCCAGCCCATCTGGCTGCTGCCTTTCTTGAATGAACAGTTGGAGAGAGGGAGTGATGGATTGTTTGGGGTTCAAAAGCTTTTCCTGGTGGCTGAGTCTGAAAAAGTAGAGATACCTTCATTCACTTAAACAAAAAGAGGTAATGAGCTTTTCCTTCAGCCCTTGTTGGGGCTATGGAGCACCTGCTGAGTAACTGCCAACAAAAGGGATGAATAAGTCTGTATCTCTGAAAGCAAATAAATGGGAGTAATAGATGTCTGGTTGTCTGCCCATCTAATTCACCCTGAATGACAGCATTTCCTCTTTTTCTTGTTCACCTGCTCCTACTAGAAAAGAGGAGGGATTGGAATGGATGATAGATGCCCAATTACCTTTATAAACACAATTTATTCCCCCCCCCCTTCCTTCCCAGAAGGCTTGGCCAGATTCCCTAGGTTCCCGGTCCCTGGCTACCTCTGGGGACTAAAGACTGGAGCTGAACATGCTAATGCACCCAGTTAGGACACCTGGCTCGGGACAAGCCCTGACTGTGTGCTCCACCTCTTCTGCTGCTGGAGGTCAGAACCCCAGATTCCACATTAGGTACTCAATGCCCTGTGCCCAGGTCTGGCTTGGTCAAGGGCCCGCTATCTCATTCCCAGTAGGTTGGCATATTCATCCTTCTTGTTGCCTATCACCTTATCTGGGAGTTGGGGCCTGCTCATCTGCATCTGAGGCCCCTCCACCCGTTGGTACACTCCTGCCACCAACTGCCTCCTCTCACCACCTATGCCCACACTCCGGTCACTGTGCTCTACCTGCTGTTTTCTGCCATGTGCCTGGGTTCCCTGCCAGCAGTGGTAACTAAGCCAGAGGGAACTACTGAGCTATCATGCTCCAGAGCACATGTGCCACAACTAAGTCTGTCTACACAACTGAGTCTGTGTACCACAACAAAGATCCCATGTGCTGCAACTAAGACTCAATGTGGCCAAATAAATTTAAAAAAAATTTTTTTTTAATGAGCAAAAGGTTTGAAAAGACACATCACAAAGAAGGTACAGATGGCAAATAAGCACATAAAAAGATGTCAGCATCATTGACTATCAGGGAAATGCAAATTAAAACCATAATGAAATATCATTGCCCATTAAAAAGACCAATAACATGAAGGTTTTTATATTATTTGCAACTCTTTGCGACCCCATGGACTATATACAATTCATGAAATTCTCCAGGTCAGAATACTGGAGTGGGTAGCCTTTCCCTTCTCCAGGGCATCTTCCCAACCCAGGAATAGAACCCAGGTCTCCCACATTGCAGGCGGATTCTTTGCCAGCTGAGCCACCAAGGAAGCCCAAGAATACTGGAGTGGGTAGCCTATCCCTTCTCCAGCGGATCTTTCTGACCCAGGAATTGAACCGGAGTCTCCCACATTGCAGGCGGATTCTTTACCAGCTGAGCTACCAGGGAAGCCCATGATGAAATATCATTGCCCATTATAAAGACCGATAATATGAAGGTTAGAATGGATATGGAACAACTGGAGCTCTTGTACATTGCTGGTGGAAATTTAAAATGGTGCAGTTCTTTTGGAAGATATTTTGGCAATTTCTTATAAAGTTAACATAGTGCTTAGCAAGCCCACTTTGTAGGTAGTTGCCCAAGAGATATAAAGATATGTGCACACAAAGACTTATCCTTGTAGTAACTTTTTTCATTATAGCCCCAAACTGGAAACCACCCTAGTGTCTACTAGGAGGTAAATGGACAAACAAATCATGAAAACACTACTAATTTTTTATGTAGAATGGAAGAAAATTCTGAATATAAAGAATTGCTACAACTCTGTAATAAAAAGACATAACCCAGTTTAAAAATGGGGAAAGGATCTGAATCAATATCTCTCCAAAGAAGATACATGAATGGCCAATAAACACATGAACAGATGTTCATTTAGCCATCAGGCTATGCAAATCAAAACTACAGTGCAATACCACTTCACACCCACTAGAATGATTATAATAAAAAAGACAGATAATAACAAGTGTTGGCAAGGATGTGGAGAGCAGTTGGAACCCTCATACACTGCAGTAGAAATGTAAAGTGATACACTGCTTTAGAAAACAATCTGGTGATTCTTCAAAAAGTTACAAAGAATCACCCTACAACCCAGAAACTCCACTCTCAGTTTATACCCAAGAGAAATGAAAAGATATGTCCACATAAAAACTTACACATACACACACACAAAAAAACTTACACAAGAATGTTTATAGCAGCGTTATTTTCACAAATCCATGCAATGGAACATTATTTAGCAATAAAAAGAGAAGAGATATTGACTCATGATAAAACATGGGTGAACCTTGAAAACATCATGCTTATTGAAAGCAGTACTAATACTGGAGTACATACAGAAACCACTTGTAATTTATGGGCTGTATGAACACAGGCAGTGAGACTAGATTTGAGCAGTGGGCTATCATTTGTGTGCCCAATCTATAGATTTAGTAGTGTTTCTCAGTCTTGGCACAACTGAAATTTGGGGCTGGTTAATTGTATGCTATAGGGACTACCGTGTGCATTGTAGGATATTTAGCAGTACTCTTGGCCTCTACCCACTAATGCCAATGGTACATGCACAGCTGTGACAACTAAAAATGTCTCCAGACACTGCCATATGGCCCCTAAAGGGGCAAAGTCTCCCATAGTAGTGAGTGAGTGAGTGTGTGAGTAAGGCACTCAGTCATGTCCGACTCTTTGTGACCCCATGGACTGCCCCCTGCTTGGCTCCTCTGTCCATGGAATTCTCCAGGCAAGAATACTGGAGTGGGTTGCCATTTCCTTCTCCACTCCCATGGTAGAGAAACACAGATCTACAATGATAGCACGTCACTGGTTGGGGAGGAAAGGGGAAGGGGATTGAACAGAAAGAGACACAAGGGGGAACTTGCCTGGAGGACCAGTGACTAGACTCCTTGCTTCCAACGCAGGGGGAATGGGTTCAATCCCTGGTGTGGAACTAAGAGCCCACATGCCATGCAGTATGGCTACAAAAGTGTGTATATATACATATACATATATATAAAAGAGGCATAAGGAAACTTTGGGTGGTAATAGAAATATTCCATATTTCAATTGTAGTAGTGATTACTCAGGTACATAAATATGTCTTAAATGAATGTTAAAAATGGTTGTGTCCATTGCATATAAATTACACCTCAGCAAACTTACCCTAAAAGCAACAAAACACATTAAAAAAAAAGGACTGCTAAAGGGAACTCAGAAAAAGAAGAGATGTAATTTAGTAGGAATTATATTTAATGCCAAGCTTCCTGGCAGTTCAAGTAACTGGGGAAATGGTTTGGGAGGGAAGGTGAAGACTCTTATTATTGAATAAAAGGGCAGCTCTGATTCACCCACCAGGAAAGACACTTTGAATCCCCAATAATTTCTTGCTCCCCTCTATCTAATGGAACAGTCAAAAGAAGGCTTCAGTCAGAACGTTTTAGAGAAAGCAGTTCTGTTCTCTATGTAGATAATTCTAGAAGGAATTTATTGGATTACTCTGAGGAAAATAAGCATAGAGGTATTTGACTGCAGTTTTGCAGAAGGTGCAGAAATATTTTCCCAATGGCCATTTTTAATATAGAGCAAACATCAATAAAAGGCTGGGGAAATTCTATTAAATTTTAACTTAGCAATGACATTTCTTTGAAGGTTAAAGTGATATAGTCCAATTATAAATTTACATCTGATGCTCTGACTTACACTAAAAGAGAATACAAATATATATTGGACATCCTCCAACTGATAATGGTAAGGAAGATATCTAAATATTGCTCCTCTAGTTAGGTCATCCCATCCCCAGCCATCCCTAAACAAAGTTCATGCTCCCCACCTCCCTCCCCTCAGCTTATTGTTCCAAAATGAAGGAACATTATCCTCGTGGCTCAGATGGTACAGAATCTGCCTGCAATGTGGGAGATCTGGGTTCAATCCCTGAGTTGGGAAGATCCCCTGGAGGAGGGGATGGAAACCCACTTCATTATTCCTGCCTGGAGAATCCTACAGACAGAGGAGCCTGGTGGTCTATAATCCATAGAGTTGAAGAGTCGGACATGGCTGAGTGACGAACACACACATAGATTACAATCAGGAAAAAAGCAGGGATGCCTTCTCTGACCACAATTATTGAATGATGTTTGCAATTTCCTAAAAAATGCAAATAAGATAATTAAACTGTCAAGATAAACATGGAAAAAGAGGTAAGCTATGCTATGATTGTATACCTAGAATCATACAATCTATGTGGTACCCAGGTGGCGCTAGTGATAAAGAATCTGCCTGCCAATGCACAGGACTTAAGAGCTGCAGGTTCAGTCCCTGGGTTGGGAAGATCCCCTGGAGAAGGAAATGGCAACCCACTCCAGTATTCTTGCCTGGAGAATCCCATGGACAGAGGAGCTTGGAGAGTTCACAGAGTCAGACACGACTGATGTGACTTCACACACATACTATGATTGTACACCTAGAAAGCCTAAGAAAATTGGTAAGATAACCAATTACAAGGTAAATATAATAAAAGTAAAATATTATTTCCTATGCTAGTAGCCAGCCAGCTAGAAACAGAAATAAGAAAAAATGTTGTGTTCACAGTAGTGAAAAACATTGGAAAACACTTAAGCATAAAAAAAAAACCACTGAGAATAGTTGAGAAAAGGCAAATCTAAATATAAAGTATTTTATTTGTTTGTATTTATTTTGTTCAGAGGCTGCCCAGTGTTGAGGGTGGGAAAGAGAGTAAATACAGATGGGCATGAATTTTTGGGGGGTGATAGAAATTTTCTAAAATTAAACTGCCTGATGGTGGCGTAACTCTTTAAATACACTAATAATCAGTGAATTGTACACTTAAAATCCGTGAATGTTATTGTATGCAAGTTATATCTCAATACAAATTCACACAAAAAGAGACCAAGAATAAAAAAACTAAGGCACAGACTCCTATAGAACTTCTCAAAGTACACAAAATAGGATCTAAACAAAATGAAACAAATATATTCTCAGACAGGAAAAGCTAATATTATAAAATGTCAATTCTCTGCAAAATGATAGATAAATGTAGCAACATTCCTATTAGAATTCCCAAAGGGTTTATTTTGAAATGGATAATGGAATTGAGTAGAGTCAAAAAATTGTGAAAAGAAACACTATGGGGTAGATAAAGGACTTCACTGGAATAATAAAAGATACTATATGAAATTACTGTAATTAAAGCTGTATGGTATCAGCATATGATGAGACAGATAAATGGAACAGAGTAAGGTGCTTGGTAGCAGGTTTCAATTAAATCCAACAAAAGAGATATTTCAGTTCAGCAGGGGGAAAATGATTTACTTGATAATAGATGGGGCTGGCATCATTGGCTATTTGTCTGGAAGAAAATTAAGCAGGCTCCCTTACCTTACAGCATATATCCAAATCTGTAATCCATCTGGTTTTAATTTAAATGTAAAATATTAAGCAATTAAAAATATTAGAAGGAAGGCCAGGAAAATACATGTACAACCCAGTAGCAGGGGAGACCTTTTACATCAATCTAGAAACCAAGAAGCCATAAAAGTCAATTTCTGACTTTATAAAAATTTTTAAATGTGATATTACAGAAAATGATATAATTTGATATAAAAATGATATAGAAATAAAGTCAATAAACAGTAAATAGCCTGAGAAAACATGTGGAATGCATATGACAACTATAAGTCTTACAAATTGATAAGCAAAATACAACCAAGAGAAAGATAGCCACAGGATATGGGTAAGTGACATAGAAGAGCAAATCTAAATGACCAACAACATATAAAAAGATGTTCAACCTCGCTAGTAATCAAGGAGATGTAAATAAAAGCCACAATAAGGCATCATTTCACATTCATTAGAACTGGCAAAAAATCCAGGGTGATACCTGATGACTTCGGGGCAGAGGGTGCAGGCTGGGAGAGCTTGGACAGACACTGTTGATAGAAATGTAAATTATTACATGCTTTTGGGAAATAGTCTGAAAGCCTCTATTAAAGTTTTAAAAAGATCTCTGACTCAGCAACTTCACTCATAGGGTTCCATCCACAGAAATAAAAGCACAAGAACGCAAGGAGACATGTACAGAAAGTCCACTGCAGCATGGCTGGTAGGGTGAAACTAGAAAACTAGAAGCAAATTGAATACCCACCAGTGCGGAATGGAGGAAAAATCTGAGGTACTCTCCAAAGGAAAACTGTGTCTCTACTTATAACACTTCTGACACTAACCACGGGAAGTTAGTGCAGGCTCCCCAGGTTAAGGGCTCAGTCCCATCAGATTGTCTCCAGCTGCAGACGCCAGTCCCCTGGGTTGTCACCTGTACTTCCGACCATCTCAGTATGAATCTGGGGTTCCCACAATGCCCTCCTCGAGCTTGTTAATTCACCAGAACAGCTCACAAACCTCAGAGAAACACTTAACTTACAACTAAGTATATTCTTGCCTGGAGAATCTCCATGGACAAAGGAGCCTTTAGGGCTGCAAGCCCATGAGGTCACAAAGAATCAGACACGACTGAGCGACTAACCACAGCACAGCAGAGCACTGGATATAACTTAGGAACAGCCAAATGGAAGACACGCACAGGGCCAGATCTGGGGAAGGGACTTGGAGCTCCCATACCCTCACTGGTGTACTACCCTCCCAACACCTCAATGCATTCAGCCATACGGGAGTTCTCTAAACTCCTCTGGGTTTTTATGGAGGTTCCATTACAAAGGCATGAGTGAATAAATCATTGGGCATTGGTGATTAACTCAATCTCTAGCTCCTTTTCCTCTCCCTGGAAGTGGGGTGAGGGCTGAGGGGTGGGACTGAAAGTTCCAGCTATCAATCACCTAGTTGGTTCCCTTGACAACCAGCTCCCAGCCTCAGAGTTACCTTATTAGCATAAACTCAGGTAAGGTTGAAAGGGGCTTATTATGAATAACAAGACACTCCTCTCACCCCAATCACTCAGAAAATTAAGAGTTTTATGAACTCTGTGCCAGCTAGGAATGACAACCAAATATTCTTATTATATCACAATATCATATTATCCACACCATAGAATATAACGCAGTTTTTAAAGTTAGATCTATACCAATTGGCTTAAAGGTTCTTCCAAGATGTAATAAGACAAGTTGTATAGATGATATATTTTACCAATAAAAATTATGTATCCATGATATCGACACATAAACATAAACATAAAAGGATCCTCTTCTTGCAAAATGAACAAAGGTGAAAAATACCTAGGTATATTATACTAATATGGGCTTCCCGGATGGCACTAGTGGTAAAGAACTTGCCTGCCATTGCAGAAGACTTAAGTCGGGGTTTAATCCCTGGTTCAGGAAGATCCCCTGGAGAAGGAAATGGCAACCTGCTTCAGTATTCTTTCCCGGAGAATCCCATGGACAGTGGAGCCTGGTGGGCTATAGTCCCTAGGGTCACAAAGATTGGACATGACTGAAATGACTTAGCACACAGGCACGCATATGTTTATACACAGTAATGTATAAGGAATGAAACATGAGTGAGGGTGAGGAGGTGGTATTTAGTTGGAGAAGAGGAAGAGAGAGGAAATGGGAGAGGGGAGAGTCTAATTTTTAAAAAAGAAAGGAAAAAATGTCAACAATTAAAACTGAAAAGGGACTTCCCTGGTGGCCCAGTGGTTAAGAACCCGCCTTCCAATGCAGGAGGCGTGGGTTCAATCCTTGGTCTGGTAACTAAGATTCCACATGTGGTGGGGGAGGGAGGCATGGGGCGGTGGGGTGGCGGGGAGCAAAGACTCAGAAAGATAATGATAAAAAAGCAGTGGATTCATAGGAGGTAAAATGGGTGAAGAAAACATGGACTTGAAACAGGGATACAGGAGAGCTGTGAATTATTTTTCTATGCTGTTTAAAAATTACCATAAACGTAGTGGTTTAAAACAACGCCTATTTATTACCTCACTTTCTGTGGGTCAGGAGTCCTAAGTTCTTGGCTTAGAGCCTCACAGGCTACAGTCACGGTGTTGGACAGGCTGTGCTCTCATCTGGAGGCCTGCCAGGGAAGAACTCAATTGCAAGCTCACTCAGGTTGACAGAATTCATTTCCTTTCGGACACAGGCTTCTAGCTAGAGGCCACTCAGCTCCCAGAGGCTACATAATTTTTTGCCAAGCGGGCCTTCCCAGCACAGCCACTTACTCATTAAGTCATGTCTCTAGAGCAAGTCTGCTCACAAGATGGGGTCTTAAATCATATAACAGTCATGGCATGATATCCCCATCATGTTGACAGTGTTCTCTTGGTCAAAAGCAAGTCACAGGAAGAGACCACACCAAGGTGTGAATTCAGGAGTCTGCCTTTATGGTCCTTACAGAGAAAACATGACCACAGGTAACCAGAATGCAAAGCAGAATGAAACGAACAGTCTACACAAGGGAACTAATTCCGTAGGAGGATCCAGTGGTCTCTTAGCCTGTCACTGGAGACCAAAGAGTATCAGAAACTGTCTGCACTGACACAGCTCACTGGACTTAAATTGCCCTGGAGGTTCTTCCTCTGTGAAATGATTAAGTGTTGTCTATGGTTCTTTTTAGCCCTAATACCCTATGCTGACACCTGGCCCACTGTGGTGGTGGTGGTTTTTTTAGTCTCTAAGTTGCCCCTGACTCTTTCACAACCCCATGGACTGTAGCCCACCAGGTTCTTTCTGTTTCATGGGATTTTCCAGGCAAGAATACTGGAGTGGGTTGCCACACCCTCCTCCAGGGAATGTTCCCCACCCAGGGATTGAACCTATGACTCCTGCCTTTGCAGGCACGTTCTTTACCAGGGAAGCCCATATGTATATATTTTACATGTGTGTTAGTTGCTCAGTCATGTCCAACTCTTTGCGACCCCACGGACTGTAGCCTGCCAGGCTTCTCTGTCTATGGAATTCTCCAGGCAAGAATACTGGAGTGGATTGCCATTCCCTTCTCCAGAGGAAATTCCCAACCCAGGGATTGAACCCTGGTCTCCTGCATTGCAGGCAGGTTCTTTACCGTTTGAGCCACAGGGAAGTCCATATATACATACATTTCACACAGATGGCAACATGCATTTAATATTGGTCTGCCTGCTTTCTTCCTATTCAGTGATACGTACTAGAGGTTGTTCTTTATCAGATCAGAAATTATCTGCCTTGGAACTTTCCTGGTAGTCCAGACTCTGCCTTTCCAACACAGGGGACATGGGTCTGATCCCTGGTCAGGAAACAAAGATCCCACATATGGAGGGGCAAAAAATTTCTTTGTAAGGGTGGATCATGACGTATTTAACTAGCTCTCCAATTTTGAGAATTTAGGTTGGGTCTAAGTTATTTTTTGCTAGTACTAATAATGCTGCAACAATATCCTTTCCTATATTTCATTGTGCACATACACTTATACATTTTTAGGATAAATTCCCAGAAGCGGTATTGCTGTGTTAAAGGGTGTAAGCAGTTTTCGTTTTAATAGATGGTGCTGCAAGTCTGCTAGTTTGAGTTGGGAAGGAATCACGAAGGTCTCAGTAGCAGCACAGTATGGCTGGCACAGAACATCTGAGCTGCCAGATAGGATCTAGTCTCCACCTCCTCACTGAACAGAGGAGGGAACTGAGCCTTTGTGGCTGAACTTCTCAGGTGCTCTCTATTCCCTCTGCACCAGTTATCATGTTGTCCAGCCTGTTCACTTGACAAGCATGTACTTTGACAATATTGTTATATATCTTTATGTATCTAAAAGCACCTAACTTGAGCATCCGGAGAATACATTAGCTCCACTTACTGAGTACTTACGATGTGACCCCGAGGCTCCTTGCATATTTTCCCCTGAGTCCTCCTCATAAAGCTATGATCTTTAAATCACAAGGTAACCAAGGCTTGGGAAGATCAGGTGACTTTGTCTAAGGTCTCTCGTGTCTAGAGAGTAGCAGTCAGGACTCAAACTCCATCTCTCTCCCATGTGCCAGCTCCTTCCTGGAAATTGCACTGTTCCTTGCAGGCACTACGAAAATACGTGAGAGGAAGTTTGAGCCCATCTCCAAAACAGCTCAGTGCAATTTAAGTCCAGTTACTGGGTTGTGAGTAAACCTCTCACTTGCCAGGCTGTTCCAACAGTCATTTCTGGGTCCTGGCTATTTGCACTCTACTGGCAGATATTTAGAATTTAACAAAGTATTGGATGCCTCTCACAACTGTTCCATCTCTTATCAACTTGGTGACCATTTGATTTCTTCCACAATGGCCAACTTTTGGTGCTATCTGCTATTAAAAGATAATATAATTTTATAGAATTTATTAGTAAAATTGGCTTTACTTGGAGTCCTTTGTCTTCCAAATTATTATTACAGGTACTGTTTGTAAAATGATTGATTATCTCTACAAATTCTTACATTATTCCTACCTTTCCACAAATTCTTTGATAAACAACTTGCCAGCTAAGACTAATTAGAAGGCATTCTCTGATCAGGGAATTCTGTGACATGTATTATGCATTTCAAGGAATTAACATGCATTTATGCATTTCTCCTCACGTGAAAACTATCCGGTATTATGACTAAAATTGCATCTCCCACATCACTCCTTTTTTTTTTTTTTAAAGGGAATCTTGATTCTCAAAAACATATTATCAGCTGGGTGATAAAAAATCATGTATGTGATGTTCACAATGATGTAAACACTACCTAAAAATTTAAAAATCGACCATAATCTAAATATTCATAAGTAAACACTCAAATATAGCCCATTTCAATGAAACAATAGGCAGTCATTGAAAGTTTACATTTCTAAATTAGGCAGAGACACAGAAAAGTTTTTTTCTCATGTCAAATGAAAGAACAAAATACAGTATCCACAATAGTGGATTCATGTTGTGGTTACAACTCTGTGAAAATTATGTTGAGTATATGGATGAGAGTTGGATGAAACAAGCAAACATTTCACTAGCTGTACCAGCAAAATGGTCTATAAGTGGTTTTATAACTGATTAAATATTGGAGGAGTATACATTTTAAAGTGTGAAACTAAATCCTATATTAAAAGAGATATGAAAATATCCATGTCTTTAAGGGACTTAGAGATTAAGCAGTAAATCTATATTTAAAGCAGTGGATAAATCTGATCTCACTTGCTTGTATGAGGACCAATCAAACATGGCAGGCTACATGGCAAGAGAAAATTCTTTTTCAGGAACAACTTGGGCTGTGAATGAGTGTCGTAAAAAACCAGGCAAGTTAGGGGTTCATGACCACCTTGTCACACTCCTTTGGTGGCAAAGGTTTCTTACCACCATCCTCTAATTGTACCTAAACTACTGCCCTTGATCTGCATTGGCCACATTTATCATTGCCATCTCTCCTGGGCCAACAGTGAAGACTGGCTATGGAGAAGAGATGGATTTGCCTATATCCACAATCTGGAGGCTACTGTTCATGTCTTCCATTATAATCCTATTGTAAAAATAATGTGCATTGGGAACCATATTCAATATTTTTTAATAACCCATAAAGGAAAAGAATCTGAAAAAGAATATATATGTATGTTATATATATATATATTCAGATAGAGATCTATCTGAATCACTTTATTGTATACCTAAACTAACACAGCATTGTAAATGAACTATACTTGAATTAAAAAGAGAGAAAAAAGTAAATAAATAAGATTAGTGAAAAGTGAAAGTGTTAGTTGCTTAGCTGTATCCGACTCTATGCGACCCCATGGACTGTAGCCTGCCAGGCTCCTCTATCCATGAAATTCTCCCCGCAGGAACACTGGAATGGATAGCCATTCCCTTCTCCAGAGGATCTCCCCAACCCAAGGATCCAATCCAGGTCTCCTGCATTGCAGGAAGATTCTTTTACCACCTGAGTCACCAGAGAAACCCTAAATAAGATTAACATCCCCCTCCCCCAAATTGTGCAGTTTAAGTCTTTTTTAAAAACGCACAAAAATGGGATATATGCTATAATTCTTATTTCCAAGTAAGAAATCTGAACTTTCTCCCTGCACACATAGAGCCTGTGCTCTGCAACAAGAGAAGCCACCGCAATGAGAAGCCTGAGCACAGCACATAGAGAGTAACCCCCTCTAGCTTGCCACAACTAGAGAAATGAAGACTCAGCACAGCCAAATAAATAAGATAAATAAATAAATAAAATTAAAAGAAAAACAGAAAAATACCAAAAAATAGTTATAATAAAAAAAAAATCTGAACTTTCTGATTCCAAGTTGGTACTTTTTGAGGAATTTTTTAAGTCACCAAAATCACACAATTCAAAATTGCAATTTGACCTAATACAAGAAAAGTTAACAGAATAAAAATCGCTTGTTAATCTTGTTCAAATATGACTAGTCATTTCCTAAATGATCTTTGGACCCACACTGCAACTATAACCTGATTCTCAGCTTTTCCTTAAGAAACAGAAGTAAGGAAGTAGCTGTAGCAAGCCCAAGCACAACCATTAATTTTTAAATGTTCATTTCAGCTACTGTGGAGTCAGACATAGCCAGAGTTCTATTTTTTACTGAAGAGTAAGAGTTTAAAACCAATCTCTGATCAAACCACAAAATCATGCCAGCATTTAGGGCTTCTAAAAACAGTTTAATCACAGCATTGCATGCCTTGGGATTGACTTTTTTTAAAAAGTTCACCATTAGTCTTACTATTTGGCACAGTCTACTAAAACATAACATATGCATATCCTTGACCCGAATCCTATTCCTAAATATATACCCAAGAGAAACACATGTTTGTTCACCAAAAGATGTGTGCTAGAATAGTCACAATGAAACTATTCACAGTAGCATCAAACAAAAACTAGCCAAAGACCCATTAACAACATAATGCATAGTAAATTGCGGTACATTTACACAATGGAATGCTATATAGCAATGAAAATGAGCATATGAAATGCAGCAAATGTAACAGTGAGCAAAAGAAGCCACCTTCTGAAAGAGTACCCAGTATAAGTGTCCATCTGTAAAAAGTTCAAAAATAGGCAAAGCTGATCTATGCTGATAGTGGTTAGAGACGCCGGAAGAGTAGTGACTAGGAGGCGACTGAAGGGGGGCTTTGGGGTATGTGCTAGTAACCTGTTTCTTGATCAGGTGAGGTTACATGGCCATGTTCAGTTTGTGAAAATTCAGTCAGCTATACACTTATGATTTGTATATTTTTCTGTATATCTGTTCGGTTCAGTTCAGTTGCTCGGTGTCCAACTCTTTGCGACCCCATGGACTGCAGCACTCCAGGTTTATATATCTGTTACACTTTACTAAAAAGTTTAAAAAATGAAAATACTTTAAAAATACACGCTCAGCACCCCCAAACTACCATTTTATGTATGTGTGTGGCCCATATATCCGGCAACATGCCAAACTTAAAACATTCTGAGTAACTTCCTTAAAGCTGAGTTTCACATCTGTTGAAAAAGAGCAGTAAAGGAACAAAAAAAAGCAGTAAAGGAAAAAATCGGGGGCTACATTTGAATTTTACAACAGAATGAATGTATCGATCCACAAAGACATAAATCTGGATAAAGTGCTAAAAATGAGAAAGGAGGCGACTTCTCCATCAATAGTGGGTCATGCTCTGGGGGATGACAAAGGGAAGGAAAGAACCAGACAAAAGCAGGGAGAATAAAGACCGAAGGCCTGAGAAACTGGAGGGAGCCCATGGCAGATTTGAAATCAACAAAGGGAATGCCTGTCAGGGGACACTGAATGGACATGAAGGTAGTGTGACTGAGTCCTAGGCACTGCTACTCTGTACAAGACACTTTCACGAGGAGTGGAGACAGTGACAGACCCCAAACTCTTTGCCGAGCCAATGAAAATGGACAGATGTTGGGAGGTGAAGAGTGACACAATGCCTAATTCAGAATGCAGATATTCTCCTGTTGTTTTGTTGTTTTGTTTTTTGGCCGGTCCTGAATGCAGGAACTTAGTTCCCCAACTAAGGATGGAACCTGTGCCTCCTGCTGGTGCCTTCTGCTGGGGAAGTGAGTCTTATCCACTGGACTGCCAGGGAAGTACCTCTCCTGCCTTGATTCAAGAGAATCTAGAATCTAGTCATTAGTAAAACCTCAAACTCACTTGAGTCAAATGAAATATTATCTATTTAAATGCTTGCTGTGAGCAACAATTTGTGCTAGAAGCTACATGGATGAAAAAGAGAGATCCAAATTGTATTTTCAACAAGGTAAGGGGCAGCATTTTGTAGTGGGATAAATAGGCCATTGCTAATTCTTTAGTTTATTGCAAATAAGGCTCTTAGCTTGGGGTAGTGTTTAAAAAAGCATGGACCCTGTGATAGTTTTTTTGTGCGTGTGTCACCTTGGCTAGGCTACCGTAGTCAGTCATTCAGTCAAACACATCTAAATGTGTTGCTGGGAGGGTATTTTATAGGTATGGTTATGCCAGTTGACTTTATGATTTTCCCCAATAATGTAGGTGGGCCTCATACAATGTAGTCGAATGTAGCTGAAGGACCTTAAGAGAAAAACCAAGGTTTCCCAGAAGAGGAAGAAATTCTGCTTTAAGACTAACCATTATGGGGTCCTTGCAACATTAGCTCCCACCTGAAAACCTCCAGCCCACTAGCCTGCCCTACATACATCAGACTTGCCAGCCCCCACAGTCTCATAAGCCAATCCTTGTTGGTCTGTTTCTCTGGAGAACTCTGACTCATATAGGCTCTGAGCAGAGCCCGTGGGTGCAAAGCTTTTCTCTGTCACTTCTCATTTGTTTCATCTGTAAAATGGGGATAATAACAGTACTGTACTCAACTCATAGCAACTAGAACAACCCCTAGCACAGAGCAAGTACTTTGAAAGTTTTTGTTAAATGGGTAATTCTGTGCTGCTGAGTTTATTTCTTAGGTAGAAAACTTGAGATATTTTTATTCCCAAGAATTTTCCATCAACCAAACATGATCACTCTTTCCCACACCAACAGAACAGTCTCAGAACAGCTGTCTCAACCAGTTAAGGATGCCTAATTGTTCTTTAGATGATGGAGGAGCAGGAGCAGTTGCCAGGCCAACTCTATACACAGGAAAGTTTTGGCAAAGCTGGGTCAGAGCAGTTCTGGAACATTCTTAACTCTGCAAGTCCTCAGCTGCTCAAAACAGCTGTGCTTAAGGAGGCTGACAGTCAACACAGAGCTATTCCTACTATTTACAGAGTGGGACCTTCAGAACAGAGTCCTAATCATTCTTTCTATTCCCACTATTGATAACCCTATAGCAGCTTACCCTGACCTCTGGGGATGAAAGATTAAACAAGGAATCAAAATATTTTTAGGGGCACACATTCTGGGGTGAGAGTATGATGATGGTGCTGATGGTGGTAACTGACATTTATTGAGAACTTACTAGGGGCCAGACTCTGTTCTCAGGCTATACATACGTTAACTCATATAAACCTCATTGAATAAATGAAGAAACTGAGTCCTTAAGATAAAAATTAGTCGTTTAAGGATGGACAGACATGGAGAAGGAAATGGCAACCCACTCCAGTACTCTTGCCAGGAAAATCCCATGGGCGGAGGAGCCTCGTAAGCTACAGTCCATGGGGTCACGAAGAGTCGGACATGACTGAGCTATGATGACACAGATATGAAGTAAAACATAGGGCTATCTTTTAAAAAAAAAAAAGGATGGACAGACAGCAAGTGTTGGGGCTGGGACTCAACTTCCAGCTTTCTGGGTCAGAGCCAGGTTCTCCTTCCTGTGTACATTGCCTCTGAGTCTGGATTGTAAAGAGGGAGTCCATGTGGGAGGAGGCAAAGGAACAGCACAGAACTGGGCTGTGATTGATCAGAGGGCATGAGAGGGTCGGGGATGCTATGGTTAAGTCCATTTATTTTAGATGGAAGAAATTTCCAAAATTGAAGTAGAACATATACAATATTCTTTCATGAAATTCTTTTAAGTATATAATGTGTCTGCTTTTATACATAAATATCAACATTCATTAAAGTCATACCACAGTATTTGCACCTTTCATTTTCATATAAAAATTTAAGACAAAGTGATCTTGAAATTATTTCTTATTTGTTCACTAGCAGTACAAGAAAATCAAATACCTTCTTACTTGATTACTCTCATTTGATTACATTTTATACCAACTTCTCCTTACAGGTTTTCACATTGACAAAGGTTTCCTGTATCATTGTTCTTCTCTAGGTGACTGTCAATTAAGTCTTTAGAACACTTTTCTGAAATATTTTCTTATAGCTCAGAAATCAAAAATGTGTGAACAGGATTAGATCCTATCAGAATTAGGTTCTATCAGAATTAGGTTAGCTTTGACACCAGAAAGATAGACTGGGTCTTACATACTCTTTTCTAATAGTACCAACTCCCCTGGCTCTCAATATTAAACTAAATTCTGATTTACTCCAGAAATTTATCCACAGTTGTGATGGCCTTTGGCTTACAGTTCCATTCCCTGAAGCTGAATTGTCAAAGGAGCTGTTATCAAAGAGGGAGAATTCTCAGATATCCATGGCAGAAAGACAGGAAGAGGTAGAGGTACCACAGATGAAGCCTATACCAAGTCCTCAAACCTGATTTTGGCCAATTGTACACACTTGCCTTGCTGGGTAACTGCTTCCAGTGGTGGAAACATGCAGTGTATTTAGAATACTATTACCCTGACTTAAATCTGAAGAGGTTATGCTGAAAACGGCCAAGTGTTCATGTCCCACAAACATCTTTTGTATACCTAGCTGAGGTTCCCAAAGTCAGGGAGATGGGAGTTAAGAATGGCACTCTATGGACTTCTCTGGTGGTCCAGTGGTTAAGACTCCACGCCTCCACTGCAGGAGGTGTTGGTTCAACCCCGGTCAGGATACTAAGATCTCACATGCTGCCCATGTGGGCACTCTAGAATTCTAGGGACATAAGGTTCTTTTCTACAGCCACCTGCCTCTCTTATCTGTCTCCCAGGCATTTTCACAGGGCAGGTAGGAGGATACTGCTTTCTATCTTCCTTGCAGAAACGGGCAGGTCATACTAATATTCCTTATCTATGAACTGACTCCCCACGAGGAAAAAATTGGATTGGATGTTCACACAGTGCTCTAAAATAATAGGATTACACCCTTAAGTCCATAAAATTCTCTCAAGAAGAACAAGCTAACAAAATATGTCTCATTGGGAGTTTTTTCATAAGAAAAAAACACTTTAGTACCAGATTTTGGGTGTTCTAATATAGAGATTCTTGGTTTTCACTTACTCTGGGCTCCTCTGTCCATGGAATTCTCTTGGCAAGAATACTGGAGTGGGTAGCCATTCTCTTCTCCATGGGATGTTCCCGACCCAGGAATTGAACCCCAGTCTCCCACATTGCAGACAGATTCTTTACTCTTTGAGCCACCAGGGATCCAATATAGAGATTCCTGGTTTTCACTTACTCTGGAGATAGATCGGTCTATTATTTTAGTTAAATACATCCAATGAACAACATTCCAGCTAGTCCTTTGTAAATTCCGAGAGGCACATCTGCAAAACATCATCCTTTAAACATCAGGACAGAGCCTACTGTTGCTACTGCTGGGTACAGCCCAGGTAGGAAGAATTCACATTGGCAGCTACCATATGTGCTGGGCAATAGGCGACAGTCACATCACAGTCCCTCACCTTATACATCAACCCGAGTAAAATCCTAAGGTTTCAAAGCCAGGTTATGAGAGCCCAAAGGCTCATCAGTCAACTTCAGGCCAAATATGTCACAGCGATTTTTCCTATGATGGTCTGCTTGTCATCGAGCCAAGCTTCTTCCTTCACTCTTGGAATAAAAATGCTTCTGGCTTGCTTTTTGTTTGTTTTGTCTTTTTAAAATGAATGACCATTAAAAAAAAATAAAAATAAAATGAATGACCATTTAAAAGTATAAGTCTATGCTAAAGAGTCACCTTTAATATCAACTGAACAATCATCAAAGAAAACCTGTAAAACTGAATGTTGGTTTCTGGCTGTCATCTCACATGTTAAGACGTTGCTAGCCTGGTGTGAAAGATGCTTAGACAGCAAGCAAGACTGAATGCATGGAAAGCTCTGTTGAGCTCCTTTTTGTGTTTCCATTTCTGTCCATCTGCTTTCCCATGGGCAAGAAGACGCCTCCTGTCACAGAGTCGTCCCTCTCTTAGGTCAGCAGACACTACAAGTGAAATTTGCAAAGGATGGATACACTGGCTTGGGTGTGGTCACCGGCAAAGGCAAGCATTGGTCCCCTAGCTGCCGGCTTTAAGTCCAGGAGCTACACCCGTGGCGGGTGATCTCCTCGACTGCTTCTCTCCATTCTATCACAAATCGCACCAGCCCTGATTGCCCCCTCTCAGAACGCACAGCACACGCGTCCGCCTCGTCAGACAAAGCCGGCTACTCAGGGAGCCCGCTCAGCACCGAGGCGACCTCCACAGGTCTTCCCCCACCCCGACCGTCTCGGTGGTTGGTCAGCAGCAAGGGGCAGGGGGCGGCGCCGCAGCCAGAAGGTACCAAAGCCAGGGGCGGCGTCTGTCTGCGGGTCCCACAGTCTGGGGGGCGGGGATGCGCGACTCACATCAGAGAATTACCAGCGGGGTTTGTTGCCCTAACACAAACCCCAAGAGAAGAGCACGTGCCCTTTGATTTCTCCAGGAGTGTTTTCTGCACCGGAAAACCGCACACTCGGGCTCTAGGGGTGCCCTAGCTCGTGGTGTGGAGGACACCAGTGCCGGCTATTGTTCTCCGGGTCTCCCAGGCGGGAGGCGGCCCCCATCCCGCCTCCCTGGCATCACCTGCCGCTGGACCAAGCCTTTCAGCTCTGCGAAGAAAAGGGTGTGCCTGTGGCGCTGCGGATTATCACAAAACCCTAAACGAGTCCCTAAGGGCTGGTGTCAAGCCGGGAGACAAAGCTCCTTGTAGGGACAGCCGGCTCGGCCCCGGATCCGCCATCCCGAGTCTGTCGCCGGGTCCAAGAGCCACGCCCAGCCAGCCACAGGACCGCCGGGTCCCTAGCCGGGGCTGAGGGTCTTTGGGCCCGAGACCCGCCTCCCCCCACCCCCAGCTGCCTGCCCCTCCCTTCCCGGGAGACCTCCCTCCCCAGGGAGACCCCTCCCTCTCATCGCGTGGGTCTCCTCCTCCCCAGCGTCTACTCTTCTCTAACCCAGGCAGTCTCCACCCTCCCGCATCCCTCCTCCCCTCCACATTCTTCATCAGCCCCAGCCTCGCCTCGCGCCACCTGCTCCGAGCTCCGACCCTCCCTGCTCAGACCCTTCTCTTTCCTCAAACCTGTCTTCAGTGCCCCCTCCTCCCACCCATCCCTATCTTCCATCTTTCGCATCTTTGCTCAAACGGAGGCCTCGCCTCCGCCTCTCTCCATCTCAGCTCCTCTTCAACTCGGACTCCTGCCTCCTCCCCCGGCCTGGGGCGTCTCCCGCCAAGATCGATGCCCCCGGGAGGGCTCCCGCGCTGGGCTCGGGAGAAGGGACCCAGCTTGGCGCCCGCTCTGGGCTGGGCGGCGAAAGGCGGGCTTTGTGGTTCAGACAGGTGCCTCCAGAGGCGGCCGGCTAATAGTCCACCCGTTAGCCGGACGGGTGGACGGACCGCTGGGTCCGGTCCAGGCTGGGCAAACTCCAACCCGGAGGCGAGAGGGACAGAGGGTTGTGGGTGTGTATGCTACGGGCGGGGGCGGGGGCGGGGGGGGGGGCGGGGGGGGCGGGCTGGCGGTGATCCGTGCGGGCAGAGGACCGCACGCAGATCTAAGGTATCGGGCAGGACGGGCCCACGGCCAGAGAAGCTCCCGCCCAGCCCTCCAGCCATTCACTGCACCTCGACGAGGCTGGGCGTCTACTGTGTGCTAGGAGCGAACGCCTTCCACCAAGCCAGCCTCCTCACCCCAGTTCTTTGCAATCCCACGAGCATCTATTAAACGCCTACTATGAATAAGGTACCGCTCGGCGCTCCGGGAACTCTGTGGGCTTACAAAGAGGAACCGATTAGGGTCCCAATTTAGCCCGAGAAGGCTGCCCCGAATTCCAAACCACACCTCCCGCCGCGTTCCCAGCAGCCGGTTCTCTGGGCGCACTCCGACCCCAGCCCTATTGTACTCCTCCCAGAGAAACAGACTGTCTGAGATGGACGTCCCAGCCCGGGGAGAATAAGCCCACCGCCCTCCCTGCCATCACCCACTCCTCCGGGATGCCGCGGCTGCGGGGTTCTGTCGGTGGGTGGGTTCTCCTCCTGTCTCGCCGCGGCGCCGGCGCTGCGGGTGCTCTGGGCGGCGCGGCTGCACGCGCGCTCGCTTGATCACCGCCTTGGCGCGCGGGGGCTTCGGAGTCAGAAGCCGCGAGCGGGGGAGGGGACTTGGGTGGGGGCTGGAGGAGGCCTCCGCCAATCACGGGAGCGACAGCTCCTCCCCAGCGCTCCCCACCTCGCGCTAGCAGGTTAGAGGGAGGCGGGGACCGGCGGCGCCCGGCATCCTCGGCGCCGCGCGCGGCCACCGCCTGGGGACTACAACTCCCGACAGGCCCTGCCGCGGGGCCAGGGTCCGAGAGGGGACGAAGGGCGCGGCCCGAGAACCAGCCGACCCCGGGCGCCCTTCTCCGCGTTCCTTCGTATTTCCATGGTGACTCAAGACACTTCACAAAGCCCGGGCGCTTGAACGCGCTGATGCACGGGTCCCCTGGGACGGCTACCGCGTCCCCTCCCCCCGCAGGACCCCACCCGAGAGGCTGGAACAATGTCCTCGCCGCCTCTCCCTGTCTGCTGGCTGCTGCCGGGCCTGCCCTTCTCTGCAGGCCGGGCTAAGGCCGCCTGATTACCGCCAAGACCCAGTCCTACCCTGGGCGCCCGGCGGAATTGTAGGATGGAGAGGGCGGGATGTAGTTATAGAAAAATGTTCCCATATACAATGTGATCGGCCACGCGGGGTCACCTCAGTTCGCATCTGTCCCTTCTGGGGCCTCGAACCCGTAGTTCATGCTCTCGGCTACCGCTTCTCCATCCAGGGCTCTCAGGTCCAAGCTGCCCGTCCAATTTCTAAACCTCCTACCAGGGCGTGGTGAATGAAGCCTTTGGAAATGTTTTGTAACTCAATTTACCTTCGCTTCACCCTTTTTCTTCAACTTTTGCATACACACATAATCTAACAAAATCAACAAGTCTAAAGAGGGGAGGATGGCCAGGCCTTTACCTCCTTCCAGATAGCCTCTCAGCCCTTTACCCAGCTATCTGTTCTTTCCTGTAGTTGTAATAATAGCTTAGATACAGTTCAGTAATTTGACTGTTTTCACTTAATGCGTTGCTGTTGATACAGTGTTAAAATGTAGCGTTGAGTCCTCATTCCAACCCGGGGAACCCCAAGGGGCTGTTGCAGAAGCCCCTCCCCAGCAGGGCCCCTGGGAAGTGGTGAAGATGGGAGAGTTCCCTGACTGTAGCCGCACAACCATGGCCCCAAGAGATGTTTCTCCCGGCAGGATATTTTCAAACAAATCTGTACTTCTTTACACCCAAAGGCCTTCCCACCAACCACCCACCCCCCGACCCCATCTCAGCAAAATCTGAGGGTGCCCGGACTCCAGAGAGCCCATCGGAGTGAGGTCTCCTTGGGTCCCTTGCTCTGTCCTCCTTTGCTGTTGGCTCAGAGCTTGCAGCCCACCAGGCTGAGAGTTGGGCCTCACTTCTGGATTACCACCACCCAGCCTCCACTTCTCCTGGGAGGAAGATTTTCTTTTCTGCTCCTTCTCACATCCTGAACTTATGCAGGGAGACCAACTCCCACCCCCACCCCACCCCCTTACCCCCAACCTCCTGCATTGAACATTGTTAGTTGTTAGTTATTCAGTCTCCAAGTCATTTCCGACCATTTGCGATTCCATGGACTGCAGCACACCAGGCTTCCCAGACCATCACTATCTCCTGGAGTTTCCAAAATCTCATGTTCATTGAGTAGGTGATACCATCCAACCATCTCATCCTCTGTCGCCCCCACTTCTCCTCTTGCCCTTAATATTTCCCAGCATCAGGGTATTTTCCAATGAGTCGACTCTTCGCATCAGGTGGCCAAAGTATTGAAGCCTCAACTGACGACCTCAAAGCATCTCTAATCCAGAGGAGGATGGAATGTGGTTGTGAAAACATGGGGCAAATGGCTCCTTCTTCCCCCACTGCTCCAGCTTGGGGAAGTACCAACGGATTCCGCTAAGGCTGGCCAACTTCTGCTGCTGTCCCAGGGTAAAATGGGTTGAACTTGAGGGAGGTGGAGTGGAGCGGGCTCAGGGCAGGTGGGTCCACTTGCACGGGCCAGGCTGCACTTTTTGCCTAAGGAGGAGGGAGCCCTCTAGTGGCAGTAAGCTTTCTTTGCAGCATTTAATGGACCTCACGTTTGGACTTCTACTTTCTTTGCTTTCTTGGGCCTGCTCCCCCAGGTCAGAAAAGAGCTGCCTAGAGGTTATTTGTTGGCCTGGGGCATTGCTAAAAGCCACATCCAAAAATGAGGTTATTGATTTTAGTTGTTGATTTTAGTTCTATGTATTTTTAACTTAGGCTCTATCTCTTGGAAAGTAGAAGGAAAACAGGGTTTGGGGTTCACACATTTCTAGGTTAGAATATTTGCTCTACTTTCTGGATACCTGACTTTGAGAGAGTTGCTTGGTCCATCTGAGCCTTAGCTCCCCAGAGTGTGGGGACCATGTGTGTGTGCTAAATCGCTTCAGTCGCGTCTGACTCTGTGCGATCCTATAGACTGCAGCCCGCCAGGTTCCTCTGTCCATGGGATTTTCCAGGCAAGAAAACTGGAGTGGGTTGTCGTGCCCTTTTCCAGGGGATCTTCCCGATGCAGGGGTAGAACCTGCATCTTTTAACGTCTCTGCTTTGTCAGGGGGGTTCTTAACTGATCAGCGCCACCTGGGAAGCCCTGAGTGTGGGGACCATAATACATTCTTTTAACCTTGCTGTGATAATTACATGAGGAAATGCATATAAAAGGCATAGTATACTACCTAACATATAGCATACACTCAAAAAATTTAGCTATTATTGTTCATTTATTCAACAAAAAGTGGTTACTGAATACTGAACAGTGTGCTACCATTATAACAATCACAAAAGGAAATATGTTGTGACTTTGATTGTAAAGCTCCCATGACCAGCTTAGGTGAAAGATCATCAGCTGGATTTGAATTTCACCCGGATATTGACTTGCTGGATTCTTCTAAGCAGAAGTCTGAGATTCCAGGATGGAGTAAAAGTCTGTGGGTAGCGAAGCTGAGGGGAAGACAGCTGAGGATCCCATCATGGCTTAAAAGTCAAGTTTGTGGATGGAGGTGGGAAGAGAGGGGAATGGCAAGGTAGGCTGGAGTCAGGGCCTTCACAAAACTCAGGACTCCTGGCTTTTATGAGAAAATGTGTTAGGGGCTCCAAATTGCCTTAACAGCACGCTTTTTTCTTTTTCTAAGAGTTTTTTGTTTATTTTTCTAACTTTTTTTTTTTAATGTCGACCTTTTCTAAAGTCTTTCTTGAATGTGTTGCAATGTTGTTTCTGTTTTATGTCCTGGTTTTTTGGCCTTGAGGCATGTGGGATCTTAGCTCCCCAACCAGGGATCAACACACCACCCGCCACTCCTCCCCCATCATGTGGCATTGGAAGGCAAAGTCTAAACCACTGAACCACCAGGGAAGTCTCCTATAGTAATCTTCTGAATAATTGGCATGCAAAGGACTATCATAAAAAGGGAGGGAGGAAAGTCTAATAGGTGTTATTTGTTTGGTTTTTAAATATTTATTTATTTGGCAGCACTGGGTCTTAGTTGCCACATTTGGGATCTTTAGTTGCAGCAAGTGAACTCTCCGTTGCAGCATATGGGGTCTATTTCTCTGACCAGGGATTAAACCTGGGCCCCCTGCATTGGGAGCTCAGAGCCTTAGCCACTGGATCACCAGGGAAGTCTCTAGGTAGGTGTTTTTAGAACACATTTGAGCCTTTCCACCACCCCACATATGGCAGTAGCACTGCTCCTTTCTTGCAGACAAGGAGATCCGCATCCCAAGACTCAGAGCAGCAGAACCGTGTTATTCTGGGCCCCATCTACCTGATTCAAAGCTGAGCTCTTCCTGCTCCAGCCTGCCCTTCCTTGCAGAAGGTGACAGACTGTAGTGACTCTGAATGAGTGACTCTCAGGGGAAGCCGAGACAAGTCACTGGCACCCAGAGGTTCCTCCTAGTTTCACCTGTTCCTCTGAGAAGGGTGTTCTCCAACATCCCTGAGGACCTTCATGCTAAATTTCTTCCTCTGCTTTCTCTTTCCACCTCTTGCCTTGGCTCATACTCCATGATAACCCTACTCTGGAGAACTCATTAGCCATTAAAAAAAAAATTGTGAGCCAGCAGTCAAATTTCCATATTCAGGTCAGCGCCACCAGGCAGGGGCCAAAAAGGCATCAGCAAGATGGACAAATGGACATTGGGAGAAAACAGAGGAAGCATGAAGAAGATCAGATAAACAAACAGGAACAGAGGAGAATGAGACTGGAAGTTTCAGACCCCAGAGCTGTGGCCACCCAGCCTGACACAGAGTCACGGGAGAGGAGACCTGGGGAGGCTGGGGGTGGCAGTGCGTGAGCTGAAAACAGCAAAGTAAATTCCTGTGGCTTATCACTACCCTTGAAATGCTGGTGAGCTCTTCAAAACTTTAAATCTTTCCTTCTGACCTTGGAAACCTTTTCTTTTATTTTTTAATTAACTTTTAATTGGAGGATGATTGCTTTACAATATTGTGTTGATTTCTGCCGTATATCAACATGAATCGCCATGGGTATACATATGTCCCTTCCCTCTTGAACCTCCTTCCCACCTCCCACCCCCTCCCACTCCTCTCCCTTTATTTTTAAATTTCAAAGTTTAGTTTTGAAATAAAAGCTTGTCTTCTCTTGGAAACTGAATGATCGTAAACCACCCTAAAGAAGGGATCATTGGATGCTTCCAAATACCCTGGCCCCATTGTGGAAATCTACAGTTTTAAATTTGTATTTGTTTCACACTCATATGAAGATTCTTCAAGCCAGAAGGAGACTAGAAATTTCATAGTCTCACAATACAAACATTATACAGGTAAGGATAAGGAGGCTTTGTTTTAAGCCATTTTCTCCCTTAACAAATAAAATTCAATCTATTAGCAAGATTAATAGGACAAGAAACACAACTCACATATATACAAACACCTTCAGAGAACAAAAGAGTTACTCTGAGAGTCAGATCTTTAATCATCTTTTTGTTTCCCACCTGTGACCCTCCACAACACAATGCATTATTAATCCTTGACCAGACCTGAGGAGCTGAGAATATTGGAAAGAATCCCCTCACTCTAGCCACCAAGTTAGAGTTGGATTTTCATGTGTCAAATGAGTCCAAAGAAATATCAATACAACAGTTAAAAAAAAAAACCAACCACCCATTACTGCTTTCACCTGATTTTTTTTCTGGTACTCTTTTATGAAGCCAGCCCTTCTGTTGAGCTATTTTTTCCTCTATAGTTGCATTAATCAAAACCTTTCTCAATAGGAATTAAAGCAAACATTTATCTAGGCTTTTCTGCATATTTTATGTAAATATTTTAATCCCTTTAAGAGAAAGATATCCTGACACCCACTTTATGGAAGAGGGAAAAAACTGAAAGTCTCTCAGTTGTGTCCAACTCTTTTGACCCCATGGACTATACAGTCCATG
The DNA here is from genome assembly GCF_910594005.1 of Cervus elaphus. Classification (NCBI taxonomy): domain Eukaryota; kingdom Metazoa; phylum Chordata; class Mammalia; order Artiodactyla; family Cervidae; genus Cervus; species Cervus elaphus. Next base: position 33,156,498 of record NC_057825.1, on the reverse strand, counting down.
GAATTTTCTGGGCCAGAATACTGGAGTGGGTAGCCTTTCCCTTCTCCAGGGAATCTTCCCAACCCAGGGATCAAACCAGGTTCCTGCATTGCAGGCACGTTCTTTACCAGCTGAGCCACAAGGGAAGCCCATTTGTGGAAGTGGGAAGGGAAGTGGGAAGCCCACTTGTGGAAGGGAAGAGGGAAACAGGATCTCAAAGGCGAGGAGCTCACCCAGAGTCCAATAGCTCAAAGGGGCGGAGCTGAATTCAAGATCCAGGTCTGACTCCAGGATCCCTGTTTGTTCCTTTAGCCCACACTGCTTTGTTATTGAACGTTCACACTTGCCCTTTTCTCAAACCTACAAAGGTGATTTGGATTCACATTGTAATATTCAGGGTAGCAGTCATCCCACCCAGCTTGGAGATTTTGTTGAATTTGATTAGTTTGCCTCTTCACTTTCAGGAGAAGAGCCCCGATGGAGGCTCTGTAAGGTACCAGGGAGCCAGGTGTCCTGCTGTTCAATCTGACAGTGTTCTGGAGCATGTAGAAGAAGGACTTGGTCTGTGTGGGCAGTAGGTCAAATGCCTGGGTGACCCAGAATAAGTCTCTTGCCTCAGCTGAGACTCTGCTTCCCAACTGTTCAGTTCAGTTCAGTCGCTCAGTCGTGTCCAACTCTTTGCAACCCCATGGACTACAGCACACCAGGCCTCCCTGTCCATCACCAACTCCCAGATTTTACTCAAACTCATGTCCATTGAGTTGGTGATGCCATCCAACCGTCTCATCCTCTGTCGTCCCCTTCTCTTCCCACCTTCAATTTCGTTAACTGTAGGGCAGTGATTATCTGCTCTGTTATTGTGAGGGTCAAAAGAGGCAGAATGAAGGCCCAGACTTTGGAAGGGTGGGGCACTTTTTGGACACCTGCCTGAATCATTCATTTAGCTGTGAGATCAAGTGATGCTGCATCTCCAAGTCTCAGTACCCTTCGCTGCACAAGGAGGACAGTTCAGGGCCTAGCGATAGGGTGCGTGTGGGGAGCAAGTGCGGTAATATACAAGGTGCCATGGATTATACACGGTGTTCAGTGTTCATTTGATGGTTTGTAACTAACAGGTGAAAAATTAGCTGTGTAAAACACCATACATTTGAAATGTACTGTTATAGCAGATTACCTACTTCTGTAGGGCTTATGAGGAGTTAATAAATCAGATCTGCTCTATTAATTGCTCACAAATTATTAGCACTTATTCTCATTATTATCCAAGCACAGACCACCCCCTGGCCCCCTCTCCCGTCCTTTTCTGGCAAGGACACCGTGTACCAAGACTTCTGGGCTTACCATTCAGTGCCCTACTCCCTGCAGAGAGCCAGGGGACCACAGCTAGGGACTCCCCAAAGAGGAGGATTGGAACAATGGCCATCAGCCCACCAGTAGGTGCTTTACATCTTGGGTAACAGAACCAGGAGGTGGACAAACACACGATTTTCCCTTTGACTCACTCCAGCTTTTTTCTGTTAGGGAGGAGCCTGTGCTCAGGCTGGCTACAATTTAGGTATTCTTTGAGACATGTCAGCAGAGCTCTCTTTATTCTGGGAATGGGGCTCATTCGAATCCAGACAAAGTGCCCAGGGACCAGACAATACCTTAGGGCACTAATCAAGTGAGAACATTTATGAAATTACCCAACTTTTTGTTGAATTGAATATAAAGCACTATATCAACACCAGTTATTACTGTCATTATGATTTGACCTGAGGTCCAAAGAATCCTCTGGTTTTGCTCTCTTTTTGGCGTGTGTGTGGGGGAGTTGGTCAGCAGCCCTTACATATCACCTGAATTGATAGAAATCATGACAGGTATAATTTGTAAAATCTGTCATTCCACTAGATTCCAAGAACAGATAAATTAAAGAATTACGAAGTTTATCAAAGAAAATTCTTCCAGACAAATGTACCACTTTTTCTGAAAATGGAAATTTAAATTTCAAACTGACTTAAGATGGAGAAGGAGGTTCATTTACTTGTTTGAGGATCCTTCATATTGAGTATGTAAGGGAGAAAATCAAATCAGAATTTGCCATGCTATGAAAAGGAAAAAACCCTAAAGACTAGGCCTAATCTTGTATGTGGAATGTTTTATCCACTCAACAGGTTTTGTGTGCTTGTTCAAGTCTAGGTAGGTCCCTGAGGAGGAATAGGGTCCCTGCCCAGAAGCCAGCACAGACAGGTGGTGTTAACACTATAAGTGCCATCAGGTGCTTGTTCTCATGAGGAAATACATTCACAGTGGGCTCTGCAGATCCAGCCTGGAAGAGCCACATGGTCTTTACAAGTCTCCCAGCCTGGTTCCTGGACAGCATGGTCAGAGGTTTAGCCCTCTGAGCAATGTGAGCACCAAAGTGTAACAGTGTTGAGATACCTTCAAAAGTCTTCAAAGGTAAATTGTGTGTTTCTTTTTCCTTGGTTCTGTTGTGTTAAGGTCTCCAGCCCATCTCTATCTATCCAAATGTGTAAACTCTAAAATAAGAGTTTCTCATTATATATATATGTATATTTTTTTTTTTCCCCTAATCATTCTGTAAATTTTTTCCCCAGAAAGTATAGATTTGGTGTGGGGAAGATCCTTCTCTATTAAATTCAGTTTAATAAAAATTTGCTGAAGTCCTACTATGTCCAGATTTTATGGCAAGAACCATGTGAAATATGAAAATTAAGATGTGGTTCTTGCCCTTGGAGAACTTAAGACCTTGTGGAAGAGACAGACAGCTATAATAGAAGATAGACGAAGGTACAGGGTATAATATAGATATAAAGAAATTTCTATTAGTAAAAGATTACACAAAGAAGTCTGGTAGCACTTTATCAAATTGTCAATATCAGTTGTCTTTGGATGATAAAGTCTTCAGAATTTTTATTTTCTATTTTTCCGATTCTTCCAAGTTAAAAAAATCAATGTGTATTACCTTTTAGAAATTAGTAAACCTTGTTTTTTAGAGCAGTTTTAGAGGTACAGAAAAATTAAGCAGATAGTACAGTCTCCATATATCTTCCAAGACATGTAACACATAAACACACACCACAGAATTTTCCTTATAATTAACATTTTACATTAGTGTAGTGTATTTGTTACAATTGCTTGTCATGTCTTGCTACATTAAAAAAAAAAACTTGACCCCTTTATCAGTATGTAATGAAACTCTTTATCTCTGATAATTTTCCTTGTTCAGAAGTCTCTGTGTCTAAGATTAACATGGTCACTTCAATTTTACTTTGATTAGTGTTACCACAGTGTATCTTTTCTATCTTTTTACCTTTAATCTGTGTTTGTCTTTATACTTAAAATGAGTTTCTTGTAGACAGCGTGTAGTCAGGTCTTTTTTTTTTTAACTCACTTTGACAATTTTTGTCTTTTAATTGGTATCCTTAGAACATTCACACTTAAAGTGACTCTTGATATAGTTGGATTAATATCTACCATATTTGTTGAAAGCCCGACATGATGCATTGACAAGAGAAACTGAGGTAGGGCTTCCCTGGAGGCTCAGTGGTAAAGAAACTGTCTGCCAGCGCAGGAGATATGGGTTCAACCCCTGGATCGGGAAGATCCCATATGCCGTGGAACAACTAAACCCATACACCACGACTACTGAGCCAGTGCCCTAGAGCCTGTGATCCACAGCTACTGAGCCCATGTACCGCAAATACTGAAGTCCACATGCCTAGAACCCGTGTTCCATAAGAGAAACCACTACAATGAGAAGCCTGTGCACTGTCATGAGTAGTTCCCACTTACCACAACTGGAGAAAGCCCACATGCAGCAATGAAGACTCTGCATAGTCATAAATAAATAAATCTTTTAAAAAAGAGAGAAACTGAGGTAGTTAAGCTTTCAATACAAGGCTTTATGGTAATCTGTGTAGAAGCTGGGCTGGGTTGAATGATCATTCTGGGTGCCAAAGATTGTTTCCTCTAATTTCTTTGTTTCTTGTCTTCCCCTGTTATCTTTGGGTTTCCCTAGGAACCCTTTCTTTTTTCTAATTTAATATTATTTTATTTATTTTTTTTAAGTTAAACATTGTGACCTTTATTTTTTTTTCCATTTATTTTTATTTTTAGAGGCTAATTACTTTACAATATTGTAGTGGTATTTGCCATACATTGACATGAATCAGCCATGGATTTACATGTGTTCCCCATCCCGATCCCCCCCTCCCACCTCCCTCTCCATCCCATCCCTCTGGGTCTTCCCAGTGCACCAGCCCTGAGCACCCGTCTCATGCATCCAACCTGGGCTGGTGATCAGTTTCAACCTTGATAGTATACTTGTTTCAATGCTGTTCTCTCTGAACATCCCACCCTCGCCTTCTCCCACAGAGTCTAAAAGTCTGTTCAGTACATCTGTGTCTCTTTTTCTGTCTTGCATATAGGGTTATCACTACCATCTTTCTAAATTCCATATATATGTGTTAGTATACTGTATTGGTGTTTATCTTTCTGACTTACTTCACTCTGTATAATGGGCTCCAGTTTCATCCATCTCATTAGAACTGATTCAAATGTATTCTTTTTAATGGCTGAGTAATATTCCATTGTGTATATGTACCACAGCTTCCTTATCCATTTGTCTGCTGATGGGCATCTAGGTTGCTTCCATGTCCTCGCTATTATAAACAGTGCTGCGATGAACATTGGGGTACACATGTCTCTTTCAGATCTGGTTTCCTCAGTGTATATGCCCAGGAGTGGGATTGCTGGGTCAAATGGCAGTTCTATTTCCAGTTTTTTAAGGAATCTCCACACTGTTCTCCACAGTGACTGTACTAGTTTGCATTCCCACCAACAGTGTAAGGGGGACTAGGAACCCTTTCTTAAATAGATCCTGTGACTTGCAGCTTTTTCAGTTGTGATCTGCCATTATTGTCCTGGAGCCTGTTGATGTGGTGGAAATGTGTTGGTAAGTGTCCTAAAATCCTATGATTAAATCTCATTCACTTTTTTTTTTAAGCAGGACTGAGTTCCTGGGTTATGACCTACAGAAACAATTCTCAAGCTTTTTTTCCATTCTTTCCTTACATGAGACAGAAAGTCTACAGGGGACCAAAACTGGATAATTGCCCTTGGAAGGTCCTTATTATGAATAACCCTCCAGGCTTATTTCAAAATAGTTACTTTTCCCATCCCATGCCAGAAATTTCTCCAAGGGGAATTTTCTCCAGTTTTCACCATGAGAACTTTAGTGGGATTCCTGGAAATAAAACCTATAGAAGTATGGGGGCTGCTCTGAATATCTACTCTGCTATAGGTTGAATGTTTGCATTACCACATCAGTAGCCTGGGCTAACATTATCCATCTCTCAAGGGCATTTAAGGATGGATGGCACAGCGCTTGCAGCAGTGGGCCCCTCAGTGTTTGGTGGCTATTATGACTCAGGAGACAGAATAGTGCCTGGTGAGCAGCTACAATGCAAAGAGTGAAGTGAAAGTTTGCCTGTGGGCTCAAGAGTATGTGGTGAAAAGATAGAAGCAACCACTGTCCACAGTCCAGGGGAAACTTGTCAGAGAGAGGAAAGGCCAGCAGGGCTAAGAGGAGGGGCAGCAGGGTTTGGGGGAAGGTTTTTCCAGGTTCAAAGACACGGCCATGTGAAGAGCAAGAAGCTGAATGCAAAAGGCAGACAGAGGTGCAGAGGGTGAGCCCTGGGACAAAGAGAGTGGAGAAGCCTTTGAGAATACAGGAAGAATTCAGGGGAGTCCCTGGAAGGAGAAACTAGCAAACATGACAGTGTACGGAGTTACCAATGTGCAGCAGTGCACGATGGGAAAGTCCTCACTGAGGAAGGGCAGTTTAGGCTCCCTGGGCTCCCACTTACCCATCTGTAAAATGGGGTCAGCCTCACCTGTTTACTGCTCAGAATGCCACTGAGGAGATGTGCAAAAAGAGCGTATAGAATTATGAAGGCTCAGAGATTGATGTCAAACAGAACTCATAGGTGAAATGTGTTTTCTCCCCACTGGCTTCTTTCTCTGAAAAGTTTAGAGGAAATTATTTTCAAGTGCTTTGATCTTCTTGGCAGAAAGACACCAAATAAATTCGAGATGTTATGGTACATTAGTGTCTCTGCTTGGGAACTGAGGGTGACCGATTTTATTCAATAGCTAGTGACAACCTTTCAGAGTTGCTTAAACCGCCTAAGCCCCACCCAAGTCCTAGACCCCAAGGCTACTACCCTCTGAGCCTTTCTTATGTAACCATCCTGAAATAGGGCTGTGAAGGCGATTTTTAAGGCTGATACCTCGTTTATGTGGCCAAGACTCCTTGGTGGTACCAGGGTGTCCAAGTCTGTGACTTGGGTGTAAGACAGTGGGCGAGCTTTTGCCACACGGTCTGCTCAGCCTCCCTGAACGCATTGCTATGGAACCACGATGAAACTAGCCACTGCTGCCATTCATGGGCTGGTGGGTGCTGCCAGAGCCTGCAGTGGGGCTAACAGGGGATGAGTAGCTTGCCTGGGTCATGGAGCCACAGTCAGAGTCAGGCGTCAGACTGTCCATGCCAGGCCTGAGTTCCTTCCTACTCTGGTGATCTCACTACCTCGTGTGCAACAACCCCCCTCCAAGTTGTCAGGAAGAACATGTGTGTCTCAGCTGTGTGAAAGGATAGGAAGGTTCTTTACCAATGTGTTTGGCCTCTCTTTTCACAGTCATTTTCTAATTTAAATGCCTGAACAGATGTCATGATCTACTTGGGTTGCTTTCCCTTTGGGTTTCTCCCTGGGCCGGAGGCCTGCTGTTCTTGCCTGCCAGGAGGTCAGAGGTGAGCCTGGGACTTGCAGAGCTCTCTTCCAGCTGTGAGTTCTACAGTTTTCCTTCTGAATCAATGTCCTCTGCCCCAGAGGTGCCAGTGGAAAAGGCCAAGGGTTTCTGGGACTCCCTCCCAAGCACATCAGGGACTCCCAGATGGCTCAGTGGTAAAGAATCCATCTGCCAATGCAGGAGACACAAAAGATATAGGTTTGATCCCTGGGTTGGGAAGATCCCCTGGTGTAGGAAATGGCAACCTGCTCCAGTATTCTTGGGGCTTCCCTGGTGGCCCAGAGGTTAAAGCGTCTGCCTGCAATGTGGGAGACCTGGGTTCAATCCCTGGGTCGGGAAGATCCCCTGGAGAAGGAAATGGCAACCCACTCCAGTATCTTGCCTGGAGAATCCCATGGACGGAGGAGCCTGGTGGACATGGGCCTGCAAACAGTCAGACATGACTGAATGACTGAGCACACACACGTGCACCTAAGCACACAGGGACCCATTCCTTCTGCTTCCCATTCATCTGCATGGACCCCACTGCCTTGAACAGCCCACGCCCTAGGTCTGCTATGACGTTTCACCTCCTCTCCCTGCCTCCCACCCCCCCCCTCACACCCACTGTCTGTAATGGACCCAGTGCTCACTTCCATTGTCGAACAAGCCCGTCATCCTGTGGATGCCGCTGTAACAGTGAGATCCAGATGGTAGGTGAGGGCTGTATTCGTTTGCTGACACACAAGGTACTACAGGCAGCAGTAGAGAGGTGGAGGGAGGCAATTAGACAACAACATATATTTATTTCCTCACATTGCTAGAGGCTGGAGGTCCAAGTTCAAGGTGCCGGTGGGGTTGTTTCTTCTGAGGTCTCTCTCCATGTCTTGCGGATAGTCATCTTCTCCCTGTTTCTCCACATGGTCTTCCTTCTATATACATCTGGGTCCAAACTTCCTCTTCTTATAAGAAGTCCAGCCACACTGGATTCAGGCCCACCCCACTGACTTCGTTCTACCCTAATTACCTCCCCAAAGTACAGGCACATTATATTTGGGGTTAGAACTTCAGCAAAGGAATTTGGGGGGATACAATTCAGCCCATAGAGGCTCAAGGGGAGATTTTAGAGGGGTCTCCAAAGTCAGAATCCTGTACCAGTGAGGGTGGGGGTAGCAGGGAGGAAGGGGGACAGGAAGGGCCCCTGAAGTCCCGCCATGTCTGTTGTGCCTCACTCTGGTGGTCACTGGAGCTTCAGCTGTTTCTGTCCTCATAGAAAGGTGGGCCTGGAACACTCCCAAGGGCCCCAGAGGAGCTGGACTCTGCGTTTGGTAGGAATGGGTTTGGGGAGAGCAAAGATCTTGGGGCCCCCTGGGATTCTAGGAGTGACTCAGCTGCCTGCTGCCACAATCCAATGCTGAGTCTCTCTTCTGTGTCCCTTCTGTCCCCACCGTGGTCTCCCTGGCTGGTCATCTGTCCCCATCTCTGTGGCAGGATTAAGAACCATCCCTAGCTTCATGCCTGCAAAGTCCCCTCAACTTGAGTCAGGGGAGCTTCTCTGCTTACTGTCTCTGGGCTTCCGTTTCCTTGACTGTGGAACAGGGAAGCTGGGAGGGACTCCAGGGAGAGAGCCCCGTGGGGCCCCAGGCCCATGCAAGTCCCTCAAAACCTCATGGGGGATTACTGTGGGACTGTCCTGTCCTGATCTGTCTAGACTCCAGGAGGGAACGAGAGGTGCCTGGTTACCGCCTGGTTACTTCCCCTTGGGTTAGTGGGTGCAAACCCGTCATCAGTTCTTGTAGCTGCTCCACTTTCCCCAAAAATTGGATTTTGATGTGCCATGATCTTGGTCCCAGGGACCATCAGTTAGCATGTATGGCTTGCTGATCACCACCTGTTTACCAGACCATCTCCTCACTATCATTCATATATTAATGTGCCTGGTAAATTTTAGTTGAATTGTTTTTTTCTATACTCAGTCTACCAGGTTTGTAGTTTACAGAGTATCTTTATCTACTCAACTTTTAAATTTTTGTAAAAAAATTACTGGTTCAGTTGCAGTGCAGAAAGGAGCCAGGGGTAGAGTGATGGTGGGCGGAGCCTGGTGGTGCTCACATGGGAGGGCAAGCAATGAAGGCACTGCCCCTCAGCTAGGCCACGCCTCTTTCTCCAGATTGTTTTTTTTTTGTTTTGTTTTTGTTTTTTTTTATTAGTTGGAGGCTAATTACTTCACAACATTTCAGTGGGTTTTGTCATACATTGATATGAATCAGCCATAGATTTACACGTATTCCCCATCCCGATCCCCCCTCCCACCTCCCTCTCCACCCGATTCCTCTGGGTCTTCCCAGTGCACCAGGCCCGAGCACTTGTCTCATGCATCCCACCTGGGCTGGGGATCTGTTTCACCATAGATAATATACATGCTGTTCTTTCGAAACATCCTACCCTCACCTTCTCCCACAGAGTTCAAAAGTCTGTTCTGTACTTCTGTGTCTCTTTTTCTGTTTTGCATATAGGGTTATCATTACCATCTTTCTAAATTCCCTATATATGTGTTAGTATGCTGTAATGTTCTTTATCTTTCTGGCTTACTTCACTCTGTATAAGATGAAACTGGCTCCAGTTTCATCCATCTCATTAGAACTGATTCAAATGAATTCTTTTTAACGACTGAGTAATATTCCATGGTGTATATGTACCACAGCTTCCTTATCCATTCATCTGCTGATGGGCATCTAGGTTGCTTCCATGTCCTGGCTATTATAAACAGTGCTGCAATGAACATTGGGGTGCACGTGTCTCTTTCAGATCTGGTTTCCTCAGTGTGTATGCCCAGAAATGGGATTGCTGGGTCAAATGGCAGTTCTATTTCCAGTTTTTTAAGAAATCTCCACACTGTTTTCCATAGCGACTGTACTAGTTTGCATTCCCACCAACAGTGTAAGAGGGTTCCCTTTTCTCCACACCCTCTCCAGCATTTATTGCTTGTAGACTTTTGGATAGCAGCCATCCTGACTGGCGTGTAATGGTACCTCATTGTGGTTTTGATTTGCATTTCTCTAATAATGAGTGACGTTGAGCATCTTTTCATGTGTTTGTTAGCCATCTGTATGTCTTCTTTGGAGAAATGTCTGTTTAGTTCTTTGGCCCATTTTTTGATTGGGTCATTTATTTTTCTGGAATTGAGCTGCAGGAGTTGCTTGTATGTTTTTGAGATTAATCCTTTGTCTGTTTCTTCATTTGCTATTATTTTCTCCCAATCTGAGGGCTGTCTTTTCACCTTACTTATAGTTTCCTTTGTAGTGCAAAAGCTTTTAAGTTTCATTAGGTCCCATTTGTTTATTTTTGCTTTTATTTCCAGTATTCTGGGAGGTGGGTCAAAGACTATCTTGCTGTGATTTATGTCGGAGAGTGTTTTGCCTACGTTCTCCTCTAGGAGTTTTATAGTTTCTGGTCTTACATTTAGATCTTTAATCCATTTTGAGTTTATTTTTGTGTATGGTGTTAGAAAGTGTTCTAGTTTCATTCTTTTACAAGTGGTTGACCAGTTGTCCCAGCACCACTTGTTAAAGAGGTTGTCTTTTTTCCATTGTATATCCTTGCCTCCTTTGTCAAAGATAAGGTGTCAAAAATATGGAATGCTTCACAAATTTGCGTGTCATCCTTGCGCAGGGGCCATGCTAATCTTCTCTGTATCGTTCCAATTTTAGTATATGTGCTGCCGAAGCGAGCACCTTTCTCCAGATTGTAAGCAGCCTGGCTTTAGACGTAGATTGTGAACAGATGGGTGCATGTAAAGCTCTTTAGAGAATTCGAAAGTCCAGGGTGGTCCTGGGAAGCCAGCCCCCTCTCCCCCAAAATACCTCCATCCCACATTCTCTCCCAGGAGCCCTAAGAGTGACTGACAACGGCCTGGGGTCAAGAGGCTCCCCTGGGAGAGGAAGAGGTGCTCTGAGAGGGACTTTGTCTGGAAATTCTCTTTCCTCCTTGATTTACTAACAAGACCAAATTTAAATAGCCTCCAAGTCAAGGAGTTGGAATCTGATCTAACTGTCATGACGGTCAGTTCAATGGTGACTTTGAACTGTCACAGAACTGCCCTCTTGCAGGAAAGCTTGTTACACTAAGGAGTGAGGTACGACCTATATGGGCCCCATGAGGGGGATTGGGAAATAGTACGAGGAAATTGCTGACTTTTCTGGAGTCAGAGGTATCAGGATATGGAATAGGCTGCCTAGAGAATTGATGAGCTTCCCATCAATAGAGGAGTCCAAAGAGAAAACAGGGAGGTGAGGGGAGGTGGCTGCTGGAGAGGAGATCAGGCATGGATATGTGTGTGTAAGTTTAGTTCAGTTCAGTCACTCAGTCATTGTCCGACTCTTGAGACCCCATGGATTGCAGCACGCCAGGCTGTCTCTTAAGCCTTGGGGTGGCATCTTGGTCCAATCTGATGGCTGCCTCCTGTTCTTTGCTGCTGTTTCTACAGAAAAGCTGCAGGTAAGTCATGCTGTTATTTAATAGCAGAGTTGGGGTTTCAGTTCTCTGGGTGTATGAGCAAGATCTGATGAAAGGGAGGAGAGTGAGTTCTGACTCTGTGCAAACTGTAAACCAGGGAAACGTCAAAGTAACAAGGCTTGGAGAGACATGTGTTAGACAAAGGGGTTTAGTATTATTTGGACTGAATGTCAATCATTTCTCTCTACAGTCTTCACTGGCATCTGGTATCTGACCCTCTGCCTCCTACCCTGAGGACCCTGCTTCCGTTGAAGTTGATAGACTGGAGAGGGTGTCCAGAATGACTCATATGGCTGGGGTGGAGTGGGACCGACCAGAACTTAGCAAATGCCCAGGGAGGGGCACTCTGCCAGTTGTCTACAGCTCACTCAGAGACTCTGAAATTCACATCTCTTATTTCTGTCCTGGATCAAGATGCATTTAATTTTCTCTGGGAGCCATTTCCTGGAATCTTCTACAGGTTGGGGATTTGGAACTGACTGTATATTCCCATTAAACAGTTCAGCCAATAATGAAAAGAGCTATTATCAGCAGGGATATAAACATTGAGGATGGAGTCCAAATTTTTCCCCCATTGGGAAAACATATTACAAAATTTGAGAAAATATTTTATTGAATGTTTAGAATTACAAAACTAACATTCTTGTTGGAACATATTCCTCTATTCAAGTCCTTTTCTCATTTGTGAATCAAGTTTTTGTTGTTTTTAGTTCTCTATATATTCTGATATTAATCTCTTATCAGATATGATCTGCAAATATTTTTCTCAATCTGTGTTGTCTCATTCTCACTTTATATATATACATATACATATATATATATAAACCCAGTCCAGTATTCTTTCCTGGAGAATCTCATGGACAGGAGCCTGGTGAGCTATAGTCCGTAGAGTCAAGGAGAGTAGGACACTACTGAAGAGACAGCATATATGTAACAAATACTTGCTCATTCTGCCTTTTCACTATTGATTGCACAAAAATCCTTAATTTTCATAGTCAAATATGTTCATTTTTTCTATTGCCTGTACCTTTGGTGTCATATCCAAGAAATTATTGCCAAATCCAATGTGAAGTATTTGCCCTATTTTTTTTTCTTTCTTAGTATTTTTTGTCTTAAAAAAACCTTTTTTTCCCTATGTTTTCTTCTGAGAGTTTTGTAATTGTCATTCTTATATTTAAGCTTTTGGTCCATTTTGAGTTGACTTTTCTATATGGTGGTGAGTAAGGTTTCAACTTCATTCTTTGCATGGGGATATCCAGTTTTCCCAGAAACATTTGTTGGAAAACCTCTTTTCCCTATTTAATGGCTTTGGCACCTTTGTCAAAAATCATTTGACCATATACTCAAGGGTTTACTTGTAGGCCCCCCATCCTATTCCATTGGTCTATCTGGACTTTATGCCACTAGTCATTTGGACCACTCTCCTACTGAAGACAAAGAAAAAGTTGGACAAATATATTTTTGCTCTTAAAAGCATTAAACTGCTAACAAGGTAGTGATTATTAGAAATTATTGATACAAAATCAAAGAGAGGATGGAGATCTAGAGATGAGTTTAATAGCAGATTTTGCCTAACATTTTCCTGTGGGGATGTTGCTGAGGAATGAGCTATGCTTTTGGTAACGTTGTGGGGTTAGGGAGACAAGGTTGAAGTACAGGCCTGCTAAGGTAAGGGTGATAAATTGACCTTGGAGGGCTGCCTAAACGTTGGGAATAAAGTGAATGAGAAACAATTTCTTTTTTTTAATTAATTTCACTTGGCAGATAAACACTTTATACAATTTTGTGATTTTCTTCATACATCAACATGAATCAGTCACAGGTATACATGTGTCCCCCCATCCTGAATCCCACCTGCCACCTCCCGAGAAACGATTTCTACACAGCTCCTTGACTTTGAATTATCTGGGTGGTTCAGAAAATCTTGGGCTCTAAAACTGAACTGAAGGTGGTTCTGAATGTTTAGTGCCTCTAGGCACCTGTAGAAAAGAAAAAAACCCAATCCTCTCTAGAGGAAGGTACCATTCTAGGCCTCAAATTATTTCCCCATATAGATGTGTCAGGCATACAATCATGTGTAATCAACACCAAAGAGAAAAAAAAATGAGCAAGAATCAACAGAAGCCATAAATAGAAACAGATTCATAGCGAGTCTATGAGAGTTACATAGTCTGCAAAGCAACTTACTATGTTAAAGGATATAAAAGCCAAGTTTGACATTTTCGACAAGGAGCTAGAAATTATAAAAAGGGACATGACAATTTTAAGAATCAAAAATTTTAGAACTAGGGTCCCTGGTGGTACAGTGGATAAGAATTTGCCGGCCAATGCAGGCGACATGGGTTCAATCTCCGCTCTGGGGAGATCACACATGCCACAGAGCAACTAAGCCTGTGCGTTACAACTACTGAAGCCCGTGGGCCTAGAGCCTGTGCTCTGCAACAAGAGAAGCCACTGAAATGAGAAGCCTGCGCACTGCAATGAAGAGAGTTCTTGGATATTAAAAAATTATGTGAAAGCATAAATAACTCAGTGGAAAGGTTAGAAGAGGATGTTGGTGAAATCACCCAGAAAGTAGGGAAAACAAAAAAACAAAAAACTCCAGCATCAGCTATGTAAGTGCTCAAAGTTGATAGTAAATTGTAACATCATATTCTCAGGTTATTGTATGGTTACTATACATGTTTCTCTGTGGTGCTGAGCACACATCCTGCCTGGCATTTGAATGTGACATGTGACCATGTGTTGCAGTGGGGTCCTGGTTAGTACAATTTTAGGAAAGCAGAGAAGTGTCAACTTTAAGAAAATTAGAGGAAGAGCATAATCTTCTCACGGAGAAGGAAATGGCAATCCACTCCAGTATTCTTGCCTAGAGAACCCTGTGGACAGCAGAGCCTGGTGGGCTGCCGTCTATGGGGTGGCACAGAGTCGGACACAACTGAAGCGACTTTGCATGCATGCATAATCTTCTGATTAATAACACTCTGACAAGAACTTTAAATGTATTCATAGATAAGCTTTATTCCAATGTTTACATAAAAATGAGTTGATGTCGAACAGGAAAAGGTTTTTATAAAGGGTTAAAATTTATCAAACAACAGAACTTGGTCCTTCCCTTTAGTTTGAATTCAATTGGCTGACGCATCATTATTAGTATCCACCCTCACTAATCATTTTCATCACACACAATATCTAAATGCCTTTGGATGGCACTTCCTATTTCTCTGGAAGTCTCTTAAACTGCTTTCAGTTACAAGAGAAGGGCAGGGATTTTATGGGCTCATACTCTACTCCACTGGAGGCAAAGATACACCCCTCAATTCTCTTGTTTAAATTGTGGCTGTTGGCAAAGTGTCCAAATGAAGGATTTAAGGCTAACACACAAAGAACATAGTATAATCTATGTATAACAGTAACTTTGCTTCTTCAAATTTTTTCCATTAAGAATTATTTCTATTATCTCTCCACAAGGAAGTTATAAAAATACCTGTAAAAACATTGAAAAGGCTCTTTAAAATCCTGGAATGAAAAATTCTGAAGTATAAATTATGATACATCTTCTATGATTTGCAAGTAAAGAATAAAATAAATTCTACAAGTTGGAATTTCTGAATGATTTTGGCAGGAATTTACCAGAAGGAGCCAGAACATCAAACCTTAACAATTTTCTATTTTCATCCCAATTGAGTTTTTGAAAAGCTGTATAATCTGTTGACAGGTATAGTCCACATACGAACTTGCTTCTGCTGTTAATGATGAAGTCAATCTGAAGGACAGAGATTTGTACGGTGGATGCGCCAGCCTCTTCCATGCAACTGACTGGTCTTCTCTTATTTTTTCCATCATGTTTTAAATAAAAGTAAATATATATATGGTAAAAAATTTAAATGGTACAAGAAGATTTAAAATAATCAGTAAATATCCTTTTTGCCCATAACCTAGAAAATCTGATGTCTTCCAAATCATCAGTCACATGAATAATTTGCAAAGTGAAGTCAACCTTAGAGTCTCTTCATCTGAAAATTATTCTCAGGATTTCTGGAATGTGTTGATTCTCTCAAATATTACCTCTGTTACAGAGGAAAGCCATGCAGTCTTCTTCTAAAAAAAAACTAACTACGAAAGCAACTCGCACGCTCTGCTCCAAGAGGGCAAGTCCAGGCAACACCTTGTATTCCGTGGATCTGGTCCTGGCTACAGGCAGGGGCTCTGGTATCAACCCTGAAATTTAGGAATCATATTAACTAACAAGGCATTTTCAAAATTAACTTTCTTTCAATCAAAACGAGGTCATCACATATACACTATCATGTGTGAATGCTAACTAGCTAGGGAGAAGCTGCTATATAACATACGGAGCCCAGCCTGGTGCTGTGTGATGACCTAGAGGAGAGGGAGGCTCAAGAGGGAGGGGATATATACATATAATTATGGCTGATTCGTGTTGTTATACCAGAGAAACCAACACAACATTGTAAGGCCATTACCTTCCAATTAAAAAATCAACCCTAAAAGAACCCCACAAGGTCATCAGGTCCTTGAAAAACAGAGAGGATGAACTCTGTCAGAGATTCAGTTTATCTGGTCATTATTTAGTTGAAAAATAAGTGTGTGTTAGTTGCTCAGTAGTGTCTGACTCTTTGTAACCCCATGAATTCTAGATCTCCAGGCTTCTCTGTCTATGGGGTTCTCCAAGCAAGAATACTGGAGTGGATTGCCATTCCTTTCTCCAGAGGATCTTCCTGACCCAGGGATTGAACCCGGGTCTCCTGAATGGCTGGCAGACTCTTTGCCATTTGAGCTACTGGGAAGTCCAAATTAAAACTGAAAAATAACTTTGTACAAAAGGACACAAGCCACAGAATCCCAAACATTCAAGTTAAAACTAGGTCAAAGCTTTCTTAGAGAACAAAGAGGAGAGGAGGCAGTAAAGGAGTCAGGATGGAGAAGGAAGCTTCCTTCAGAGAAACTCCCACCCTGGTGATGGGAAGTTGAGTGCTCTCCCCTCAAGGTCTGCTCACTCTCTGGTGAGCAGGAAACGCTTACAGAGACTCGGGCGGGTGGCCAGAGCTCAGCCAAGCCCTTCCTGAATGCCTCGGATCCTCCGGGCCAGCTGCACATCCTTTGGGAAGAGCGTGACGCGGCCGGCGTGTAAGGAGAGGAGATAGGCATCCTCGAAGAGATGAACTAGAAATGCTTCTGCTGCCTGCGGACACAAAGAGAAGCAGAAAGACTGACACCGATGAGGGGGCGTGGGCTGCTTTTTGCTGAGAGACCTGCTAAAAACTCAGCCTCTAAGGGCTCAAAGGACTACAGGAAAGGTTGTTCACAGCACAAGACTGAACTTTGCCAGGGAATTCCACTACTACCAAATCAGAATCCAGCCTCCAGACTTGGGGTGTTCCCTGTTGCTCTTTTCAAGGAGGTGATATTCAGCCTCATCCTTCTCCCATTCTCACCCCTCACCCAACTGGCCCCTGGCCCCCTCCTTACCTCTTGTAGGGCCAACAGGGCCTGGGCTTGCCAATTGAAGTCCACACCACGAGTGAATTGAACACATATTTCTCTTGCCTGTGAAGGAGCGGGGATGGGGAGCAAGGGGAAGAGTAGAGAGGAAAAGGAGGCTCAAAAGAAGATAGACTCTCTCCGTGAGTCTCCATGAATCTTCACTTCTGTTATTCCTTCCTGGTGCTTAACCTTGGGACCTAACTAGTAGCTAACACCTTACTAGGTGTCAGCTCCAGGGAGGTTAGAGATGGGCACATCTCTCCTGGTCGTGGTGGGGGGAGAGGAGGAGACAATCTCTTAGGGCAGGAGAAGGGATGAGAGGCTGATTGGATGAGAGAGTTCCTTTTACAAAATCAAACAGCATAGTTTCAAAGGTGGTGGGGGTTAGAAATGAACTTATAAAGAATGAGAAGTTGCCCTCAGCAGGCTCATGTATTCAGGAGCTGAAGTGTCCCTGATTAGATAATAGAAGAGGTCCCTTGCCATTTGGGCAAGAGATGACAGGGACCTAACACCCGGGAAATTTAGGAGGCCAGTGCCTTATCCATTAGGCCACTGGGGCCTGCCCGGGAAATTTAAAGAAAGGAGGCTGCACAGGGGTTGGCGGGAAGCTCCCTGGAGCTCACCAGGCGGCAGAAGGGGGTCTTTCTTAACAGCAGGTGTGTGGTCTTCTGAAGAGTTCGGATCTCCTTCAGGATTCTATATCTCCGGCGAGCAGGTGAACGGGAGGACGTGCCTGAGCAAAGGAGTCGAGTCATAGTCAAAGGCAGTGGAAAATACGTGGTGCATTGCAATCTGGCCATCAAACTGCCAAATATACATGCTCGGTTGTGTCCGACTCTGTGCAACACCCTGGACTGTAGCCTGCCAGGCCCCTCTGTCCATGGGATTCTCCAGGCAAGAATACAGCAGTGGGTTGCCACGCCCTCCTCCAGGGGTATCTTCCCAACCCAGGAATCGAACCCCTGTCTCTTGCATCTCCTGCACTGGCAGGCAGATTTTTTACCACTAGCGCTACCTGGGAAGCCAAATAGTAGACTGTAGATAACAGGCTCCCCAAAGCAGGGATTTTTGTCTATCATAGTCATTATGGTCATCTTCAGCAAGTGGAGAACAGTGGATCAGTGCTACATAAATATTTGTTAAATGAATGAATAAATGATCCTTTCAGGGTCCTACTGACCCTCAGTGATGATCTTTTGAGGGTCTTAATTTAAATGCCAACTCTTTCATGCATTACCTTAATCCTAATGTAACGGGAAGCCATGGAAGAGCTTTAAGCAGGACGGAGAGATGACACACTTTTATTTAAAGATCACTCCTGCTCCTATGTAAGGAAAGTACTGGAAAGGGACAAGAGTGTAAGTGATGTCATAGCCGGCTTAGGGTGGGGGCTTGGACGGAGCTGGTGGGAGTAGAGAAGGCAACAAGTGGCATGATTAGGATGCAATGTGGTGGTAGAAGTACCTGAATTTACATTTGGATTGGATGGACATGGGGCATAGGATGAAAAATCTCTTCCAGGTTTCTGGCTGTGGGAGATTGTGCCATTTACTGAAATGGGGGAAACTGAGGATGAAGAGGTAGGAGGAGAGTAAGCAAAAGTTTGCTTTTAGATGTGTTTGGCAAAGAACTGACTCATTGGAAAATACCCTGATGCTGGGAAAGATTGAAGGCTGGAGGAGAACGGGATGAGAGAGGATGAGATGGTTGGATGGCATCACCAACTCTATAGACAAGCAAGCTCTGGGAGTTGGCGGTGGACAGGGAAGCCTGGCGTGCTGCAGTCCATGGTGTCGCAAAGCGTCGGACATGCCTGAGCTACCGAACTGAACTGAACTAGTGTGACATACCCCAAAGTCCTTGGGTAGAAAGGCACTTGGACATAGGTATGTGGGGTCAGAGGTGAGACCCGGGCTGGAGCTAAACATGTGAGAGCTGTCAGAGTCTAAGTCCTACTGGAGTCAAAAGGAGGGATGAGCCCCCCTGGGGAAGGGAAAGAAAGAAAAAGGAGACCATGGAAGTCCAACATCAACTTGCTCAAGAGAGATGGCACAGGCACTAACCGCTGAGAAGAAATTACAAAGTGTAGGTACCACGGAGTCAGGGGGATGGAAGGTTTCGAGGAAGAAATGGCCCACTGTGTCGAATGCTTCTGAAAGACAGGGTAAGAGAATGACACAGGCATGTCTAATAAAGTTGGCAACACAAAAGTAGTTGGTGACCTTGACAGGAGCAGTTCGAAGGCACTAGACACAGGGGTAGTGGATATGAGGAGTCGGACTGGAAAGAGTTGAAGGGTCACTGGGAAGAGGGGGAAACAGACACATGGCAACACTAGTTTCAGGGCCTCAGTAACAATAAAATAAGAAAGAAAATGTATAAAAACGAAAAAACGATTCAAGTCATTATTTGCATATAATATAATAGCTCACTTGAAAATTTCAATTAAAGCAACTGAAAGACTATTAAGATTCACAAGAGAATTCAGCAAGTTCGCTAGCTGCAAAGGTTATTTATGTTTCGGAAAGAAAAAAAAACCCTATGCACTATAGCAACATCTACAAATAACCGATAATACTTTCTTCTCTCTGCTCTTAGCTATGGAGCAGGAGACAAGTAAAGCGGTTGCTGATGGTTAGGTCTCCCATCCACCAGACCACAGCACAGAAACGGAGGACCACAGACCAGTCTTCTTTCCAGGCACATACCTCTGGAAGAGGATAAGGTGAGAGAACAGGTTGAGTTAGGGCACTTCGGTTAAGGCCCAACACAGACACTCACTGAAGGAAAAATCAAATCACACCCCACCCCCCCAAACCCAAATACCTAAACAGGCACCTTCTAAAAGTAGAACTGTGTTGTCACAAAACTTTTGTGAAGTTGTCACAAAAAGTAGCCAATAATTTTGCGACTGAAAAAAGCACAAACACTGATTTTAAAAAAATCCTGTCTGCGGAAACAGACTGCGTGACCTTGCTCAAGTTAGCAGGTCTGTCTGAGCCTCAGTTGTCCCATTTGTAAAATGGGCACAATATAAAGTTGAGTAACTTCGTATAAAGAGTTTAACATAATGCCTAGTTAGTGGTAAGCAGTCAATCCATGCTGTTAGTATCAAAAATGTCTAAGCCAGTCCTTTCTCCTCTAAACTGCTTTCCTCAGTCCCCTCCGGGTTTTGGACCTTGCTTCCGTACAGATGCTGGACAGAGCTGCTTTACCCCCTGTAGAAGAAGGCCAACGGACCGGGATTGGGAGAATGGGCTCGATCCCAGATCAGCAAGGAGCCTCAGCTTTTCGTCTGTGAAATGGGCACGCGGACTGGGTCCGTACCCACCTCACAGACAGGCTGCAGGCAGGCCGGCTCGGAGGAAAGGGGATCGTGGCGGGTTACCTAAGGACGGGGCCGGCCGGCGGGCGGCGGGAGCCGGGCTCGCGGGGCGCCTCCTTGGTGTTTCGGGCTTGCGGCTCCGGCGCGGGCCCATGGCGGGCGCGCAGAGCTGCGGCCCCGCGGCTCCTTCTAGATCTTCTGGGTCCGGGGACAGAGGCTGGGAGGGCCGGGACGACCCGGCCGCGTGCCCCGGCTGGGTGCTGTTCGAATTGCCCGCACCGCCGCCTATTCACTGGCCGCGTTTTTTAAAAACCGAATCCAGCGACTCCCAGTGGCTGCCTCGGAACGCTTCTGGCATAGAGCGACTGCAGGGAGGACCAATGAGAGCACAGGCCCGAGAGGCTAACGGCGGCGGTGATAGGAGGAGACTGCAGAGACGAGGCGGATTGACGGTAGGAACCAGCCAATAGAGACTTGAAGAAGTGAAAGGAGGCGGGAACTGCTCCTGCCCACCGCTCTCTTGCAGAGGCCCCAGGTTTGACGGATTAGACCCAAGTAGTCCCGTGGCTTCTGGTCGAAAAAAGCAAGCTCCATTCTGACGTTGTAGACGATACGTGTGTGGAACGCGTTTCTCTAGACGAATCACTTTGCGCAAATATTTTACGTTTTGCTCTATTAATCCTAAATTGGCTTTTAAAGATTAGGAGACAAACCCAAGGAGAATGTGACTATTCCGTGCCTCGCCTGAGACTAGGGTCACCCCGAACACCCCAAGAACGCGACTCAGAAATGAGCGTTAACGCAGTTCAGTTCAGTTCAGTCGCTTAGTCGTGTCCGACTCTCTGAGACCCCATGGACTGCAGCACGCCAGTCTTCCCTGTCTATCACCAACTCCCAAACCTTGCTCAAACTCATGTCCATTAAGTCGGTGATGCCATCCAACCATATCATCCTGAACGCTATTAATGATTAGGGTCCTGGGACAGCCAGGATGGGGACTCTGACAATGAGATCAAGCAAGGCAGGCCTCAGCTCTTTTCTTGGATCACAGGCTCCAGCATTTCAATAGAATCATCCCAAGGGAAACCATCCCTTCCCTTCCCTTCCTGTTGGGGAATAATATGTTTGAGGTCAAATGTAGAACTAGATAGTTAGAATAAAGGGGGTTTTATATTATGTTTTTTTTTTGCTTGTTTGTTTGTTTTACATTTTCTAGATGTTCTATAGTAACCTGGACTGTAATCAGGAAAAATGTTACGAAATCAGTGATTTTAGAGAACCCTTTTCACTGCTGGTTGGTGGGGATGCACAATGGTGCAGTCACAGTTGAAAACAGTATGGCAGTGGATCAAAAAATTAAACATAGAATTACCATATGATCGGGGGATGGGATGGAGAGGGAGGCGGGAGGGGGGATCAGGATAGGGAACACATGTGAATCCATGGCTGATTCATGTCAATGTATGGCAAAAACCACTACAGTGTTGTAAAGTAATTAGCCTCCAACTAATAAAAATAAATGAAAAAAAATTTATTTTAAGTCTAAATGGTTACCTGATTGGATTATGACATTATAGCATACACTGCAGGTAGAATTAAAGTCTCATGAAGGATAAAAAAAAAAAAAAAAAGAAATACCATATGACCTAGCAATTCCACTTCTGCATATATAGTCCAAAAAAAAGCAGAGGCTTGAACAGGTATCTGTACAGTAAGGCTCATAGCAGTGTTATTCACAATAGCCAAAAATGTCTAAGTGAATGGTATACACATACAGTGGAATATTATTCAGCCTTACAAAGCAAGGAAATTTGGATACATATTACCACATGGATGAATCTTGAAGGCATTATGTTAAGCGAAATAAACCAGACACAAAAGGACCAATATTGTATGATGCCACTTATATGAGAAGCCTAGAATCATCAATTTCATAGAGACAGAAAGGTAGGATGGTGGTTGCTAGGGGCTGGGGGAAGGGAGGAAAGGAGAGTTATTGTTTAATGGGTATAGAGTTTTTGTTTGGTAAAATGAAAAAGTTCTGCAGATGAGTGATGGGTGACAGCTGCACAGCAAATGTAAATGTACTTAATGCCACTGAACTCTACTCTTACTAATGGTCAATGTGGTCAGTTTTATGTTGTGTATATTTTACCACAATAAGAAAGAAAGGGAGGAGAGAAAGAAAGGAAGGAAGGAAGGATATGGGAGGAGGGGAAGGAAAAGGTAGGGGAGGCAAGGAAGGAAAGGAATGTTTGGTTGAACCCATTGAGATATAGTCACATGACAGAAGGATGGTTGTTATTCAGTGACACAGAGGCAAGAAGTCCTACTATACTAGTCTTCAAGACCTGTAGTAAGACAAAGCAAATCTTCCCTCATTTTGCTTTAGACCTCGAGTGGCTGTCTTTGCCTTATTAGAAGTAAGTAGAAAGTAAGGTGGGTTTCCAGGTGGCTCAGTGGTAGAGAAATTGCCTGCCAATGTAGAAGATGCAGGAGACAAGGGTTCGATCTCTGGGTCTGGAAGATCTCCTGGAGTAGGAAATGGCAACCCCCTCCAGTATTCTTACCTGGAAAATACCATGGACTGAGGAGCTGAGCAGGCTGCTGTCCATAGGGTTGCAAAGAGTTGAACACAGTTGAACGACTGAGCACAAATGTTAGCACAACATTGCATCCCCAGTAGTTACTTACTGAGCGACTGAGGAACAACAGAAAATAAGATAGAAAACAGGTAAGTAAATAGTTAAATCACATTAGGGGATTTTAAGTAGAATATGGGAGACCCCTGTAAGTTAATGATCACTCAAGAGAGCAGGTTTACTTAACCACAAGACCAAGCAGTGCTTTCTTAGCAACAAAACCCCCAAACAATTAAGCAGTGGTGGCAGGAGACCCACATACTGCTCAGTGAGCTCAGCAAGTTACTGATCCCTAGGATATGCTCTCTGCACACATGAAAAACAATAATTTGTGAACTGCGCTTGACCATGGAGAGACATGAAAAGTATGAAAGACAAACAAGTTACCTAACTGTGAAGGGACCCATCCAGCATCAAAGTCAGGATCAGAATGGACACCAGGACCATCATCCTCAGAACAGGATTTGGCACTTCTGGGAGAATGGGAGGCTGGCCCAAGGACAAGAATTCTGATTTCTGGAGAGGCCAGGGCCAGTTCTTGTATATATGTGGGTCTGGGGCTGGCATCTGGCCACGTATCACCCTTTTTGAATGGCAGTGGGTGACTGAATTAATTATGAGTGAACTCTGCGCCCAGATGGGCTCCTTTTCTTTGGGTATTAAGGTAGACCATGAGCCCCAGGTAGCGCGAGTGGTAAAGAACCCACCTGCCACTGCAGGTTAGACGCAAGAGACGTGGATTGATCCCAGTGTCGGCAAGATCCCCTGGAGGAGGGCATGGCAACCCACTCCAGTAGTCTTGCCTGGCGAAACCCATGGACAGAGGAGCTTGGTGGGCTACAGTCCATGGGATCACACACAGTCAGACATGACTGAAGCGACTTAGCATGCATGCATGAGCCCTAACCACACTCCCCGGTGCCTCTTGCTGGTCAGCATGGAAGAGTCTCTGGATCATCAGTAGGAACAAAGACCACAGATTCCTGGAGACACCTGTGAATATATCTGATTCACTTCCTTTATCTGTGGGACAAGGAGACTGATGCCTGGAGATGCCTGTGAATATATCTGGCTTACTTCCTTTATCCATGGGACAAGGAGACTGATGCCTGGGAGAGGAAGGGGCTTCTCAGGCCACTAGTTAGAGCAAGATCTGGAACTCTGGATTCACAGTCAAGAACTCTACTCACTGCATCAAGCGGCAATGGAACCCAAGTCTTTACCTTAGAATGAGGAACAGAACCTGGGAATAATACTCTGCATTGAATTTTGGTGGCCCTTTCCTCCTCTGACATTTATTTTATAAATAAAAGCAAACAAACACTATTTTGTACTGATGACTTCTGATTTTGGATGCCCATGGTGATCTCCCTCCCCCTTAGCTGTTCCAGAATCTGGGTGAGAGTTCCTGCCTACCTTGAGAAGGTAACAACTAACTCTCAACAACAGGCAGACTGGGTTGACGTGGGTCTACAGTCCTTTAAGGCAGCATCTCCTTGAGTTGGCTGGCTGGAGCTGTGCTTGGGGATGCTCTGTGGGTCCACTGGTGATGGGGGGTGGGCTGAGCAGTCTGGTCCAGGAGACCCAGTCTTTGGTGACAGCCAAGAGCTCGAAAATGTAAGTCTACCCTTTGAATGGCAATGGCTCTGATCTTCATCCTCTCCACCATTTCTCTAGTTTGAAAGTGTTGCCGCTCACCTGTGTCCTACTCTTTGAGATCCCATGGACTGTAGCCCGCCAGGCTCCTCTGTCTATGGGATTCTCCAGGCAAGAATACTGGAATGGGTTGCTATGCCCTCCTCCAGAGGATCTTCCTGATCCAGGTATCAAACTCAGGTCTCCTGCATTGCAGGCAGGTTCTTTACCATCTGATTTACCATGGAAGCCCTTCTCTAGTTTAGACCCTAATTAACCAGAGTGTTTTTTTTGTTGTTGTTTAATTTTTTGGCCACACCACACGGCTTGTGGGATGCTTGTTCCCTGGTTAGAGATTGGATTCGCATCCCCTGCATTGGAAGCATGGAGTCTGGACCACCAGGGAAGTCCCCAATGGGTGTTTTACCAGTCTCTGCCTTTAGTATCTCCTGAGGCTAGTCAAAACTGTCTCCATATAACAACCGGGTGATCTTTCCAAACAATTTGGGTTTCATCACTCCTTTGGCACCCTGCTATCTAAGGATGGAGTTCTGGTGGCTCAGCAAAGCCTAAAAAGTACAGCACTACCCAGGGGCCTGTGCCACTCTCTGGCCTTGTCTCTTGCCACTGTATTGTACTCATGGCCGGCAAACCAACCTACTCACCTGCAGCTCTTGAATTCATTATCTGGTTACACACTTAACACATTTCTGTACTTTCACCAGCCATTCCTTGCTCCTAGAATATGACTTTCCTCTTCCTCTCCTCCCAGCCTGGAAGACACCTGCTCATTCTGCAACACGGGTTCCAAAGGAGCTGACAGCTCTGGGCTCTGAGCCGCTCTCCCTGGCCCCATCGCCCCCACCCTCAGACAAAGGCCTCTCACTAGGAAACATCTGCTGGGCTCCAACTCCTTCCTTACACAGCGGTCTCTCTGGTTTTCTCTGATGGATCCAGTTCTTGGAGCACTTCAGTTCTCAATTCAGTTTGAATTATGGGATAGAAATATAGTTTTTTTTTTTTTGACAAGACAGATGTAAAAAACAAACTTATAGTTACTAGGCGGGAAAGGGAAGGGATAAATTGGAAGGTTGGGATTGACATATACACACTATCATATATAAAATAGATAACTAATAAGGACCTACTTACTATACAGCACAGTGAACTCTACTCAATACTCTGTAGTGACCTATAAGAAAAGGCCATTATAGAGGCCTTTTATCTGTCTATCTAAACAAGAGTGGATATATGTGTAACTGATTCACTTTGCTATATAGCAAAAAAAAAAAAAAAAAAAACCCTTTTTATTTTTATTTTTGGTTGCACTATGTTGCAAGCAGGATCTTAGTGCCCTGACCAGGGATTGAACCCATGCCTCCTGCAGTGCTGCAATGGAGGCATGGAGTCTTAACCACGGGACCACCAGACAAGTCCCTAATACAACATTTTACATCAACTATACTCCGATAAAAATTCTCTAAAACATGAAAAAAAAATTTTTTTGACAAAGAGTTCTTACTGAAGAAGGGCAATCTATAAACTTTTACGGCTATAGGAGGAACCCCCTGATGACCTCAGATTTTCAAAGGATGTAGTCAACAGAAAGCCAGGTGGCCTCTTAACCAAGGGAAACATGAAAGAAAAAAATCAATCTGCAAGCACATCAGGGAGGTGAACACACTTAGGAAGCAAAGAACCTCCCTCTTGTAGGCAGCCAAGGTCTGGAGAGGTAACATCACTTGTCTAAAGCCACAGTCAAGGAGGGGTGGACTGAGAACACAGCTCTCTGACGCCCTTTCTGCTTCTTCCCCGCAACACCACATGGCCATTCAGTCCAATCCTCCTACCGTCCTCATCAGGGGCCTCTGACCGCCTTGAGTGCTGTTCGATTGTTAAGAGACCTTTGGACGAGTGAAGGCAAACGCAACCGCCTGGCATGGTCATAAGTCTCTCTTGGGGGCAGTGAGCCCGAGAGCCCCTCCAGGGCCTGGATGGCAGTCCTGGAGGATGCTCCAGCCCCAGGGTTTTCCAGGACCACTGTGAATGGGGCAGAGACTGGTCAGTTCACAACAATGCAGATGGCCTGAATAACACTGTATCTGAGCCGATGTTTATAAGTCTATTATCAGTCAATTCTAATTTTGGGGTCCAGGGCCCTCTTACCTTGCTCAGAGCAGTAGGCCACAGCTGCAGACGTTCCCCACAACCCTTGAGACTCAGTGGGAGAGTAGGGATCCTACCCCCTCCACCCCCATGACCAGAACGACACAGCACAGCCTCTCACACTCATCCTCTGAAGCCCCCCAGAGACCAGGACAGAGATGACACACCTCCACGGTCCGGAGGGGTACTTAGGTTCAACATAAAAATTTCACAAGGCATCCTGTTTTATCTTATAATCGACATGAGGTTTACACTCTACTCCACAATAGTGTAACAAAAGATGCCACCACCCCCCCACAAGCAAAACTGATGCTCCGCGCCAGGGCTCTGTTGGGACCTCAGTGCCTGACAGTCACCCTGGTGGGCAGAGCAGCCTGACAGGACACTCCACTGTAAGCACTTACAGGCACCTTCCATTTATTATCTTAGGTTAATGCCCACAGCCACCCTGTGAGACACAGGCCTCCCCATTTTAGAGATGTGAAGACCTAAAGCAAGGTGCCGGAGTTGGTGGCAGGCCTATGATTCCCCCTCCCCATGCTCTGCTGCCCCTCACTCCACAACCCTTCAATGCTAAAATCCACAGTTCATGATTTGTGTACTTTAGCCAGTCCTGGACTCTTGGTTCAGGCTCCCAGCCCTACTCCAATGGGAGAACGGGACGGGCAAGGACTGAGAACCAGCAAATTTGTCTTTGCCAGTCCCTGTCTCTGTGCATTCTTGAGAAGTGTCATTCTCTCTGGGCTTCAACTTCTTCATGTGAACAATGGGGGTTGGGGCTGGATGATTTCTCTGGTGCATTAGAGTTTTTCCATTCTGACATTCTAGACATCACCTCCAGGAATGTCCTAACCCTTGTGCTTCTTCCTTCTCACTAAAGAGAAAAGTCCATATTGCCAATTTCCCTTTGTTTTTTTTTAAATAAAAAGCCTGAAACAACACTGTAAGGCCCCTAAGCAGCTCTAGTCCCTACCTCCTCACTCTCCATCTCCTTCCTCCTGTGATACACACCATGGCCCAGAGGAGCTCAGGGCCCCCTGAGATTCAGAGTTGGGGGTACAGGATGGTAAGAACCTGCTGGATCCCCACAGCCTGCGGGCTTTGCTGGTCAGAGATTCCTTCCCCGATGATCTACTTTAAGGAAGGCATTTGGTGTTTTGTTTTCATGATGGAGCTGCCCAGGGGAGTGAACTGAGGCTCCAGAAACTGCCACAGAGTGAGGACCACTGGAAAGAAGGGCTGCTCAGCTCCCTGGGATCTCTGCTACCAGTTCCCTCTCCTCAGGGGTGGGTTACCAGGACAAGAGCACAGGATGGACCCCCACCCAAAGATCCCAGAGACACTCGTATCGTAGTGGGGCCACAGGTTTGGATCAGGCAGTCCGTGCTTGGAATACTGGCTCCAGGAGGACGTCATCTGACCTCCTCTGGGCCAGTTTTCTCATCCGCATCCACCTGTGCAGGCTGTTATGCACTAACATGTGCCTGGGATAGCAGCATCACTCTGAATGGTACACTCCCGGGAGACCCATCACCCTGGAGGGCTCTCCATGGAGTGTGGGTGCTGGGGGTGGAGCTGAGGCCCAAACACCCTCGACACCCCAGCCTGCCGCCCAGTCATGTAGCTGCATGGCCAGAGCCTTGGGCAGGAAAGCCCTTTGGGCCAAACAGCTTAGAACTCTGGGACTCAGCTTCCTCAGCTTTAAAATGGAAGCTGAATCAGAGTTCATAAAAACTGTTCTCAAGGGCTGACTGAAAACCCCCCTGTAATCTCTCCCAGGTGGGAAGCCCAGGGGGTGTGAGCGAGAAGGAGGAGCACCATGGGCATTTCCAGGAGGCATTTCCAATAAACGGGCTGTTCCTCCTTCCCCAGGTTGGTCCTACACCGTGGACACCTTGTACAGAGCAGGATGCCAAGGCCCAGAAGAACCAGGTACAGGGCTGGGGAGCACACAGCGTTTGCAGCAAGGCCCCGGCTGAAACCTCAGTCTCCAGAAAGAGTTAGGGAATATCTTACAAGTTTTAGAAAACGGGGTGCTTAGTTCTGTTAGAATTTGCTCACTGACCTCTCTTCCTGGGAGAACATTTAGCTTACGATTTAAGAGGAAGCCCTAGGGCTGCTTCAATTCTACCCCATG
Organism: Cervus elaphus; assembly: GCF_910594005.1. Taxonomy (NCBI): domain Eukaryota; kingdom Metazoa; phylum Chordata; class Mammalia; order Artiodactyla; family Cervidae; genus Cervus; species Cervus elaphus. The sequence continues at coordinate 33,127,796 of NC_057825.1, read as the reverse complement.
ATTTAGCTCTAGTATTCCAGGGGGCTGGGGGGCTGGGGAAGCCTGGCAGGGGTTGGGCATGGCACCCGGGCCTCAGAGGGGGCTGGGTAACACCTCTCTGCACGGGTGGTGACAAAGGAAGACCTGGATGTTGTGGCAGTGACTGCCCTGGGTGGGGGTCGGTGGAGAGGGGGCTAGGTGAGGCCTCGGGGACAGAGCACTTGAGGTTCACCAGCCCACGTGACCTCAGCCTCAGGGTGAACAAGGAGCGTCCAGGTGGCGGCAGAGGCCCTGCAGGAGGCTCAGCTGGCGTTGTTGATGGCAGTCCGAGAGCCCCCCAGCAGCCTCTCACGCTCTCCTTCCTCGGCCGGGGGCCGGCCCCTGGACAGGCGGGCCAGCAGTGGGCGGTGCAGCCCATTGTAGAGGGCGGTGCCCGCCAGGAGGATGAGGAAGCCAAGGATCTGCAGCGGGTGGAAGGCCTCCCAGCCCAGCGCCAGGCTCAGCGCCCAGATGACAACGGTGCGCAGGCTGTCCAGCACCATGCGGGTGGTGGCGCTCAGCTCCTTGGTGACGCTGATGCCCGCAAAGTTGAAGAAGGCGATGCTGCTGATGTTGCCCAGCAGCGCCAGTGCGATGAGCGGCTGTCGGCCCACCTGGCAGAAGGCATCCAGCGCGTCCTCCAGCGTACCTCGAGGGTTTCCGCTGAAGGAGCCGGCAGGGATGTAGTACATGGGTATCAGCAGCAAGGAGAGGATCACGAAGCCAAAGAGGCCTGCAGGAGTGGAGGGAGCATGTCAGGTTCTCTGCTGGAGCCCCAGTCCCGCCCTGCCAGGGCTCTGCTGACCTCTGGCCACCCCTGCCAAGCTGCCCTCAAACCAGCTCCTTCCTTTCAGGTCCTGGAGGCATCCTGCTCGTTAGAAACTCAAAACTGCCTACTGAATGGGCTCTGGCTGCCCCTTCTCCACTTTTAACCTGTGTTTTCTGACTGGACCAAGAACAGGAAATACACTTCATATTGTGACCAGTGCACAAGCATGTACACACTGCCACAAAACAGCTATCCTTACAACATACAATGCTGTCTGACATTTTTTAAAATTCGGTTCTATTCACCGACAGAAGGATTGGCTTGCTCCAAGCACTACATTGCTCTCCCAAGTGTGGAGAAACACAGCTCTCTAATTCAGTGCCGTTGGTCTGTGACAAGGAGCTGGACTGGAATGTAAATCAAGGCACTGCTTCACTCAGGAGTAGCTTTCCTGGTGGCTCAGATGGTAAACAATCCACCTGCAATGTGGGAGACCCGGATTCAACACCTGGGTGGGGAAGATTCCCTGAAGGAGGAAATGGCTACCCACTCCAGTATTCTTGCCTGGAGAATCCTCATGAACAGAGGAGCCTGCCGGACTACAGTCTGTGGGGTCGCAAAGAGTCTGACACGACTGAGTGACTAATGCTTTCACTTTCACTCCAAAAGTTTTGCTAGAAAAAAAAAATAAGTGGAAGCGATCGGTGTGCTTGATGACATAGCTGATTTAGGTGGTTCATGTTCTGTCGTAAGCCCTCAGCTCACAGTGCGCCAGGCACAACCAGCTCCCTGAGGAGACCAAGGGTCATACCTTGGTCTAATCCACCCTGTTAGTTTTATATTTTTAAAGCACTGATTTTGATTTACTTTCCTGCTCAAAAACCTTTGGCAGTTTTTCCCTGCCTGTCATTTAAGATCTAAATCCACTTGCCTGATGTTCAAGGTTCTCTACAACATGGCCCTGACATATTCAATTCCTGGTTATTTCCCCAACATCAAACCTGTACCCCTGCCCAAACTATTCCTCACTGGTTTCCAAACTCATGTCCAGCTCCCCACATTTCCTCTCCGTCTGCAGTTCCCTCCTTCCCACTCTTGCCTGCTGAAACCTGCAGCTCAAATGCCACCTTCCCTGGGCCGTGACACTCAGATATGCCTGGCAAGTGAACTATCAGTTGAGTACAGGTGGCCTGCCTGCTCCTTTCTTGGTCAGTTCTAGGAAGTGGTCAGCTCCCCTAAAGTGCGGCTTGCATCTTATTCATCTTCCTCTCTGTCCTCCTTTAGCTCCTGGCTGAGTGCACGGCACATGTCAGAGTATTTGTCAACATGTACATGGTGAAGGGAAGGATGGGAGGTAGGAGGCTCACCCCCCCAGAGGTCCCCAGCACCCACCGGGCCCCCAACACGTTCTCTCCATGTGCCACCCTGCAGGGCTCACCCCACCCAGCGCCCTCCCACCAGCCCATGTTCACACGCACCCTCTGTGCCGACCGCCCGCAGTGGGTGCACGTTGTGCTTGTAGACGAACTTCTCCTCCAGCACCATCTGGATGGAGACGATGATCTGGGCCATGATGATCAACAGATCCCCTGTGGGAAGAAGGAGGGGCCCAGGGTGAGGCCAGGGCTCGGGGAGACAGCTCCCTCAGGGACGGAACAGCCCCCCATGGCCCCTGACTCTGCAGGGCATCCCTGAGCCTGATCTCCTGGCCCCCAAGGGGCGGGGCAGGCCAGCAGGCAGGCACTGTCAGCCCATCCCGTCTCAGGTGAGGCTCCAGAAGGCCCGGGGGTCTGAGGGCTGCACCACTGGGGTAAGTGGGTCTTTTGAGAAGCAACGGGGTTTGAGATGGACATTTCTGGCTTAATTCTGCCTCTGAGGGACCAGGGTGGCCACTTCACAGTAAAACTGCTGCAGGCCTTCCTTTCTGGGACCGTAAGACTGACAGTGATGACAAGCACAGTGCATAGTACTGGCTGATCGCTGGGTAAGTGCTCAGTAAACGTTCATGCGTTTCCTCTCCTGGATCCTGTAGGTTGTGTGGCTGTAAGTAAATGTAGCCCGAGCCCTCTCCCTCCTCCGACCTCCCCACTCCTTACCCACCCCTCCCTCATGATGCTTGGCCCTCACTTGCTCTCATCACTTCGAAAGCAGGTACAGGCCAACAGCTGGTACCCCGCACACCCTCCCCTGAGGCTTGTCAGGCAGCAGAGCCTGTCAAATGCTTTCTCCCCCGCCTCTGTGCTGGGCGACCCCTGGACGCCTGCCCCCAGCCACACCTGTGATGACTTCACTGAGCTTGTGCTGGCTGTCATGCTTGCTCAGGAGGTCGGCCAGGCCCACCACCACCAGCCCGGCGATGGTCGCGAGGATGCCCAGCCACTGGCTCAGCGCAAGCCTCCGTCCCAGGAAGGCCACCGAGAACAGGCCTGTGAAGATGATCACGGCTCCCCGCAGCATCTGGAAGCTGGAGGCACTGGTCATGTTCAGGGCTGGGAGAGGAGAGATGTGTGATGTGAGCTCCTGAGGGCCCGGTTGCTCTGTTCACTGAGGTGTCCTCAGGGCTAAAGGCAGGCCTGACACGTGCTAAGTACTCAGTGAATGCTGGTGGTATGTGTGTGTGTAAAGGGGTGTGTGTGTGTGTAAAGGGGGAGCTGAAGATGAGCTGTGTGTGTGTGTGTGTGTGTGTGTAAAGGGGGTGCTGAAGATGAGCTGTGTGTGTGTGTGTGTGTAAAGGGGGTGCTGAAGATGAGTTGATGAGGATGAGACAGAGGATGAGATGGTTGGATGGCATCCCCAACTCAATGGACATGAGTTTGAGTAAACTCCAGGAATTGGTGAGGGACAGGGAGGTCTGGCATGCTGTAGTCCATGCAAAGAGTCAGACACGACTGAGCTACTGAACTGAAGATGAGCTGGAGGTGGGGGAGGCTCTTTCACCAGCATCCCCCTGGGGCTACAGTTTGAGCCCTTGGCAGCCTGGCCTGGCGACTCACCCACATACATGATGCTGGTCCCTGTCATGTCGCAGAGGGCTGGGGGCAGGAAAAGGAGAGGGTTGAAGGGCTGCTGGGGATCTGCGCTGGTGTCTGGGTGCCGCGCAGCTCTGCACCGGAGGAGGTAGAAGGCAGCCAGGCAGGAGAACTCCCCCAGGAACATGCCCACTGCCTGCAGGGACAGACCAGGCCAGTTCAGAGCTGGAAGGAGGTTCGCCTGCAGCTAATTTTTTTTTTCTTTTGGCCATGCCACACAGTTTTGGGTTTCCCTGGTGGTTCAGATGGTAAAGAATCTGCCTGCAATGTAGGAGACCCAGGTTCGATCCCTGGGTGGGGAAGATCCCCTGGAGAATGGAATGGCTACCCACTCCAGTATTCTTGCCTGGAGAATCCCATGGACAGAGGAGCCTGGCGGGCTACAGTCCACGGGGTGGCAAAGAGTCAGACATGACTAAGCGACTAACAGTTTACACGGTTTTGGGATCTTAGTTCCCTACCAGAGATCAAACCCATGCCTTCGGCAGTGAAAGCACAGAGTCCTAACAACTGGACCACCAGGGAAGTCCCATAACAAAAATTTTTAAAAAGTAATCTTTCTTCAAATAAGAGTTTACCTATAAACCCAACATGTAAAACAGATAAATGCAGAGCTCCTGTGTGGGAGCTGCTGCCTCCTACGTCTACTCCTTAGTTCCTCAGACACCTCGATGGAAACCCTAAAGCTATAGAGCCTGGCCGGAAAACCCACCAGTCTAGGCCACTTCCTGGTCAAGCTCCAGATGGAGAAACTGAGACCCTGAGAGGCTTGAGAACTTATTTAAGGTCACAGAGCAAGTTGCTGGCAGAACTGAGGCTGAAATTTGTCTCACCCACTTCCTAGTCCAGCAATAAGGTACCTTCCATTGATGGTGCCTGCCCTGTCCCAGAGGGTCTAGGCTCCCCATGGTTGGAGAGCAAGTTTTACTAGGGGTTGATTTTTCCAAATGGGTCCTGACTTTGTCATGGTGAGGGCTGGCCTTACAGTGTCCAGGACATGACCACTCACCAGGACTTGTGCAGGCCTCCTACAGGGAACAGGGCCTTTGGCCCCTTTCAGGGGCACCCCACACCTTGGCCTGTGTTCTGGGGAGGGAGAGAGAGAAGTAGGGAGCAAGGGAAGACTCCACCCCTAGGACAGGAAACAGCAGGGCCTCAAGGGGGCACCCGCCCTGAGCCCTGGGAGACAGAGCTGGGAGAGGAGAGGCACAGATACCTGGAGGAAGGGGTGCTGAAAGCTGTGTTCCTGGCTCCCTCCACAGCCTGGGGCCACAAAGTTGTCCGCCCACCTGCAGCAGACAGAGAGAAGGTCAAACCCTGCAGTGCATGGGTTCCCTCACCTGGTCCCAGGCCTGCAGAGAGCTCACGCCTCCTGATGCCAAGAGGCGAGACTTAGGGGACTCAGCCCAGAGTGGGGTTCCCCCTTGAAGGGGCTAGTCTTCATAGTAAGCAGTCTTCACCTGGGAGTTGCGACAGTAAGCGGGGGCCTGGGCACCTTTAGCTGAAATCTCATGAACCGCTAGCAGAAATTTAGCATTTCTTCAAATTATACTATTGCAGGACCTACAACTCTGTCACACATGGAAATCACAGCTATTCTCATTTTCACATTCAAGTCATTGTAGATACTGTGAAGTATCACTTACACTCATCACTAGTCAAAAATTACAATAATTAGACCCACTGCTTGTAATTTCATGTGTTAAGAACTGCATGCACATACCTGTTACTATATTACAAACTGGCTTTTTTAATGTCTGGATAATCTTATTTCAATGCAATTAGCTTTTTCTGTAAGCCTTGGGGTTTTATTTGCACACTTCAAAACACTACTCTAGGCTTCACCAGACTATCAAAGGCCCCATGCTCAAAAAATATCGAGTCTCTGGTGTGCAGGTCACAGGGGCCCTGGGAAAGGGCCACCTGCCACAGACCGCCCGGTCACCTTCACATAACCTGAAGGGTCCAGCCAGTTTCTCTAGCAGTGGCTTAGAAGCAGGTGGCAAGGACATGGCACTGTGGAGCGGCCTGCCAGCCAGCGCCCAGCAGATGGGCTGACTCTGGCATGTGGCCCCACCGCGTCCAGAACCTGTCATGGCACAGTGCTCTGGGCAGCTGCTACCAACCATTCCGCACTGACCAACATCTGTCACTAAAGCTTTTGCCCCTGAATTTCATTTTCACTGGGCTGTGTTATGTCCCTGGAATCGAATCTCTCCTTCATCTGAAAGCCCTTCATATATCTGGAGATGTTTCCATCTTCTGAATCTTCTGGTTAAGCAGCTCCAGCCCTTGCTAACCTTTCCCTCCCTGGCTGCTGACTTCTGGAAGTGCTCCGGTGGGCCCAGGCCCAGACCCAAGGCATGTGATCTGGCCTGGATGGAATTGGGCAACAGGGAGGCCCCTCCCACGTATTGGACATCCTGGTTAGTTGACCTGGCTTGGACTGTTATCTGCCATATCACACTGCTGACTCAGGTCAACGCAGGCCTAGGGCTACTTTCTATGGGCCATTGACCTGCCTATGTTTCCCCCACACACCATAGCACCCCATGCATAGGCAGTGGCTATCTTTAAAGTGTGTGTGTGAGTTAAGTCACTTCAATCGTATCTGACACTTTGCGGCCCTATGGGCCATAGGGTCACCAGGCTCCTCTGTCCATGGGATTCTCCAGGCAAAAATACTGGAGTGGACTGCCATTTCCTCCATGAGGGGATCTTCCTGACCTAGGGATCGAACCCACGTCTCTTGCATCTCCTGTGCTGGCAGGCAGGTTCTTTACCACTAGCGCCACCTGGGACTTCTGAAATGTCTTTCCTAACAATATCTGTCAGCAGCTACACTGTGATCCCCACCCATCTTCCAGCTCCTCTCTGCACAAGCCTCGGCTCCCAGAGGGCAGGGAAGCCTTGTGCCTCCTGAGCCCCGAGGAGGGGCCACTCCACTTGCAGGTCTGGGTTTGACAAAGATCCTGAACCAGGGAGACCTGGGTTCGGTCCCTGGGTTGCGAAGATCCTCTAGAGAAGGAAATGGCAACCCAGTCCAGTATTCTTGCCTGGAGAATCCCCATGGACAGAGGAGCCTGGAGGGCTATAGTCCATGGGGTCATAAAGAGTCGGACACGGCTGAGTGAGGAACACACACAAGGCAGGACTTCCCTGGGAGCTCTGTCCCACAGCCTGGGGCAAGGGCACGATGCCCAGATGCAGGCAGCAGGCAGGGCGGGCTGAATGGTGATGGCAGCACGAAGCGGGAGGAAGAGACCACATCTACAAAGAAATCTGAACACATCCTAGGGCGAGTGAACAAAACAGGGCTATGGCAGACTTATCTCAAGGTGAGAGACCCCATCCACTCCCAAAGATGTGAGGAGGGATGTTAGGAACAGTGCTTGCTTGGGAACAGTGGAGGTCAAAGGGGAGCCGATGGGCCCTTAAGGAGAAGTGCTGATGTGCCTGGTTGGGAATGCAGAGGAAATCTGGGTTGGGGGATCAGGATGTAACCAGACCCAGTATCAAAGGAGCAAAGAAAGCCCCCACTAAGGACAGAAACTGCCTGTTCTCCAAGGGGTCTCACTTCTGCCTGATCTGCGGTAGATTCTGACTCGGGGATCCCTCCCCGTGCAGGAGAGGACCCGGCACATGGGCCAGCCGCCACCTGCATGGCCTACCCAGGTAGCCCACTCTCCTGCAGACTCATTGTCACAGTCAGAGCCCTGGTGGAGGGCCTGGGTGAGGCAGCTGAGTGAAACAGAGAGAAGCAGGGAGAGTGAAGAGGTCAAGCTTTACCAAGGGCAGACAGACAACGGCCCTGGAGCGAGTGAGCAGGTCAGAGAGAGTTCCCAGGGCTCCTCCAGGAGGAACAAGGGAGGTCTGGCAAGTTCGAAGTCAACCAGAAGCCTAGGACAAGGGCTGGTATGAAAGCCCCTTCTCCCTCCTGGGGCTGCACCCAGAGCACAGACCGGCAGGCTCAAGAAGACCCCCGATCTGGCGGTGGGGCCATCTCCTGGAACCCCCCTGGGCTACTGCCTGTGCATCTGATAGTCACAACTCACACCTGTGTCACTTTCTGGTCCCACAGTCACTGCCACTAGAGAGGATGTGAGCTCAGCCTCCAGGAACTTCCACAGCTTTCTTTGCTCCTAGAACCTTATTATACACAAGTTTAAACTGTTTGGGTTGAATAAATGGACTTCTAGACCCCACTGGACAAACAGGCAGGTGGTGGACTACAGTCCAAATGCACAGTGCTAATTTGCCACCTGGTCTGAGTGGCCCCCTGCTGGTGGGACCAGCCAGGCCTGCCCTTCCCTAGGGATGGGCACCTCAAGGAGTGCTGGAGGGATGGTGCTAAGCCTCCTCCCCTCCCCTGGTGCTGTCTCCTTTCTCCAAGGGTTGGGTCTGCCTGAACAGGCTGGACTGGGCAGGTTCCCAGCAGGGGAATTGGAACCTTTTTGTATCTAAGGGACTGGGGCAGGTTTACAGCCCCAGGGATTAGGTGTCAAGACAGGCTGCCCGGCCCAGCCTCTTTGGGCCAGGGAGGAGTCCAGGCCTGCAGTCACTTTGGGAAGGAGTCAGGCTTCCCATCTTGGCTCTGGGAAAGGTTTGGCTCACTGCGCAGAAATAGAAGCCCTCAGGTAGCACAGAACAAGGGCCAAAAGCTAGCCCTGGCTCATCTGGGGGTGACATCAGCGACTCCCCAATGGGATAGCATTTGTCTCCTTGAAAAACGCTTCCCTAACGTGTATTTATAAATGCACAGTTCATTGTGCACTGACTTTGTATCAGACCTGTACTACTCCTTGAACTGGCTGAGCACTTCATGTGGGCAGTGTGGTTTAAGTCTCATAACAAGGACCCTCATTTTAGAGACGGGGACTTTAGGCCTTGGGCAGGAGTGAGCCGTTTCAGCCTCATACAGTTAACGGGTGGATCTAGGGCCAAACGCACCTGCTTGAACTTATGTTCAGAAAAGGTAGCAGGATATATGGAAAGGTCAGCCTTCAGACTTTTGAATGTCACAGGTTGGGTGAGTTACAGATTTCTCACCTATAAAATGGGGATAATGATGCCAACACTGATGAACTCACAAAAGTAATAAATAAGACTTAAAAGACCTGGCAGATGGCAGGGAGTCAATAAAAGTTCTTTTCTGTCTCTTCTCCCTCTTTCTCCTCTGCTGTTATAATGCCGAAGAAGATGAAGCTTAGCAATTCTATGAAGACCTACAAGACCTTTTAGAACTAACACCAAAAAAAAAAAAAAAAAGATGTCTTTTTCATCACAGGGGACTGGAATACAAAAGGAGGAAGTCAGGAGACAACTGGAGTAACAGGCAAGTTTGGGCTTGGAATACAAAATGAAGCAGGACAAAAGGCTGAGTTTTGCCAAGAGAATGCACTGGTCATAGCAAACACCCTCTTCCAACAACACAAGAGACAACTCTACACATAGACATCACTATGTGATTAATACTGAAATCAGATTGATTATATTCTTTGTAGCCGAAGATGGAGAAGCTCTATACCGTCAGCAAAAACAAGACAGGGAGCTGATGGTGGCTCAGATAACGAACTCCTTATTGCAAAATTTTCCTCTGGGCTGGGTGGGTGTGGCCCCAGCTCCACTCGACCTGAGGCTTCCAGGGAGACTCCCTCCTCTGCGACCCATCCTGCAGAACGAGGAAGCTGGAGTGCCGAAAGAGTGAGGACAAACTTGGCCATCATCTCGGGAAGCTCCTGGTTTCACAGACAAGAAACCCAGGGGCCAGAGAAGGCTTGGGGCACACAGGGAAGTTCTAGTGCCCATGAGCCTCCACCCCCTGCTCTGTGCTTCTTCCTCAATACCAAGCACCTTCTTCCTCCTGATTCTTCCCACTTCCCTGGCTGAGGTGGGGCAAAGGTCAGCCCTGCAGGTGGGCCCTCTGCTCTCTGGACACTCTTTTCTGGGGACAGCTGTGGTCCCTAGGGCAGGAGGCCTGTGGGGACCCAGGAGACTCAGGCTGAGGCCACATGAGGAAGTGCCTCCCTTTGGCAGAAGCGGGTTTCCTTCAGAGTTCCCTGGGCCTCCGAGGCCTGCGGGGTGGGCTCGCCTTCCTGGGGGATGAGTCATGCTGCTGTGGCCTGGCCCAGTCAAAACTCCAGGCTCAGCATTCCCAGAGGGGTGTGTGTGTGTGTGTCTGCGTGGGGCTGGGGGTGGCGGTCAGAGGCTGAGGAAGTGGCTGGTGTGGCTGCCTCGGATTCATCAGTTGTGTGTCCTCTTCCCACAGAATCCGGGCCATTTCTGCTCGCATCCTGATGAGTCAGCCTCTTTCTCCAGCTCTGGACCTTAAGAAGGGCCCCAGGGCTTCTCCACCCTCTGGGTGTCATAGCAGGTGGCTCACGTGGTAAGACATGATGACAGCCCTTCCGTCTCTTAAGGCTAAGAAGACTCCTCAGGAGCTCTTACGCCATGTGTAAGAGGTGTGGCAGGGATTTTGTACCCATTTTATAGATGAAACTGAAGCTTGGAGAGGCCCAGTGACTCATCTAATCCCACAGCTGCCAAACCACATGCTCTCTCCTCTCCTACACTGCCCTCCCCATTGCAGGCTTTCTCCAGATTTCAGGCTTTCTCCAGCCGGCTTTAACCCCTTGGAAGCAATTATTCTGTGCTGCTCATAGGGTTGGGGGGAGGGGCAGCTGGCAAGGCTGCCCAGGACCCAGCAGGTCTAATGGCTGGAGAACATGGCCCCATGGCCCCTTCATGGGAGGGGTGGGCTTCACAGCCCACAGAAGTTTAGGAGGGAAGCTGAGCCTTCCTGAGTGAGTGTCTACTTGACCCTGGCTCTTTATGTGCAGAACCCCAGCTGGATTCAGGAGGATACAGTTCCAAAAGGCTCACTGGTTCTGGCAGACAGCCCCATGCAGTGCCAGGGGAGGCTGAAATGTCTGGTCTCTAGGAGGCGCACCAGCAGAAGGCCTGGTAGTCCGGGGAGAAGGAGCCACAGAAAGGAGAAGGGAGGGGACCTCTGCCCACACCCAGGGACCTGCCTGATCCATGACTTTCCCTTCTGCATGCAGGTGACCCCCAGCCCAGCCCAGCCCAGGCAGGCTGGCGCCTTGCAGGGCACCCAACCCTCCCGAGTGGGCAATGGCCTCCTCCAGCAGACAGCTGATCAATGGTCGCAGTCCACGTGCTCACGTCCACTTCCTCATCTGCTGTCTTCAGTCCTCCCAAGAAGCCGGGGAGGGAAACATCATGCTCACTAGACAGCCCAGACACTGCAAAAGGCCCCTGGAGACTCTAAACCTGAACCCTGAGAGAGCGCTGGGACAAAGGCTTCAGATGCTTGCCACCTGGCCCCAGAGCGAAGGCACTCCGATGGCAGGGAGGGGAGATGCCGCTGATAGGGTTACAGCATCCATAGGCACATGCTTGCCTGTTTTTGTCCAGGGAGGTGTAAGAGGAAGCCCCAAGGAAGAGGAAGTTTGGGGGACTGGACCAAAATGCTGAGAGCTAGGTTCTAGACACCAACCAGCTGAATCACATACACAAAAACTTTCCTTGGGACCTTGACTGTAAATTGTAGGGATTAACAACTCTAAATGCCCCTGAGAATGACTAGAGAAGTCCCCAGCCTCATCCTTATTGGCAGTTAAGAGCATGGATTCTAGAACCAGACTACTTAGGCTCAAAATCAAACTCTGTCCCTTCATAGCTCAGTTGAACTTGGACAAGCAAGTTCCTCTTTCCAGAATCTCACTTTCCTTATCCAGGGACAAGAAATGTATCTACCTCATAGGGTGATAATGAGAATTCATTAACTCACAAAAGGCAGCTGAGGCAGGACCTGGTACATGCTATTCTCTGTGTCTGTGTATTAGCTGGTTAGCACTTACTTGCTGTGGTCACATTCCCATCTGTCTGTTCCTGCTGGAAACTGGAGGTCAGAGTGTGATTTCAAATTGAAAATCCCCATCAGGATGTACAGCGCTGCTTTCCCATGTTCTTTCTCTGACAGCATCCTTCTCACAGTCTGGCCTCAGAACACTGCTGAGGGTCCAATACTAGGGCCTGTCACAGGGAGGGAGGCTCCTGCAAAGCCCCACAACAGGTCACAGGCAAGGGCTGGGTCCCCACGTGGAAGCCTCTTTCTGGCCTCTCAGGTGGCCTCTGGGGACAAAGCCTCCTGGGGCTGAGGATTTTCTGGTTTCTCACCAGACTGGTTTAGACCTCTTTAAGGAAGGAGCTGAGTCAGCACAGTAACCTCAGTAGTAACTCAGCTCTCCTTGGGGACAGTGGCCTTGGCAGATCACAGCCACCCTGTAAGTACCAGACTGAGGCTTTGGCTTGTGAGACTGATGGACAGTGACTTGTTCTGCGGCCTTCAGATCCTAAAAGAGATGGAAGACCTCAGGTGGAGTTTCCTTTATAGCTAAGTGCTCAGCAAGAGGAGCACCCTTCAGGAGGCCTCAGGGCCCAGGAGTCCAGCACAAGACACAGACACGGCTGGCCAGAGCCCAGTGGGAGAGACAGGTGGGCCCCACCCAGAGGTCCACTTTCCTGTGGAGAAGGGAGGACACTGTGTTTGTCAAGCATGTACACATCTGTCTCACCCACTGCAGATTCTAAGCATCTCAAAGGCCAGGACTTTCTCTTGGTCACTTCTGTCTTCTTCCCTGAGTCTAGGCTCCCATACTGTAAGTACCTTATATATGTCTGAGGAATTGAACAGAAGACCTCTCTTCAAGACCTCTCTTCTGGGGCATTTCTCACATCACTGATGGAGTGTGCTAGGGAAAAACACTCTAGAAAATGAGTAAGATACAACCATCCCCAGGACCCCCACGGGCCTGGGGCACCGCCCTCAGGGTGACTGGAGTGACTCCCCTTTGCTTCGAGCCTGGCAAGACCCAGGTGGAAGTGAGGTCTGACTGGGAGAGGGTCACTATCTACTGTCTTCCACATGCACCTTGGAACTGGCTCAGAGAAAGTCTGGGCTCTGGGTATTGGGGCTCTTGGTGGGCAGAGGGGCAGGAAGGCCCGGTGCCGAGCTAGGGACAGAGAAAGAGCCAAAGGGCCATCAAGAGAAGGGGCTGCCTTTTGGGGCCTCCTGCTTTTTACAAAGAGGAGACTGTGCTGGGTCCTGCTGCCTCATGACAGCCCCAGGTCATCAACTCCCAACCTTCTGAGAACTGTCCTTACGGGCCCATGAGCACCACACCCTCTGACATCAGAGCAGAACTCCCCCTGCCTGCCCTGTCTGGGTTAATAACACTCCTGTTCTCCCAGGCAGAAGCCCAGGAGCGACTATTTGATCCTGTGGGTCAGGCCTTGTGGTTTCACTCTGCACCTGGTTTCTCCCACCTGGCCCTTCCCTTCCCACCTCACCTCCACCTCCAAGGTCCCCTCATCTGCTGTGCAGCAGCCCTGGAGTGGTTTTCCCTCCAGCAAATTACTTTTCACCTTGACCACCAGGTTCACTGAATCACTTTCTCAAAAGCCCCTCTTTGATTGTGGGATAAAATCCAGCCTGGGCATTTGAAGCTAGTTACAATCCCCTTAGAACTGGCCTTGCTGCTCCTGCCTCGAGGTTCCCACCACAGCAGAAATTCCACCCAAGCTTCAAGGCCCAGTTGAAACCAGTTCTCCAGGAGGGGCCCATGGAGCACCCACTACTCTGTCATCGCAGCACTCTATGCTCACGGGTCACTCGGCTAACGTGGCATCTATCGTATCCCTCCCTGGCCCACAGTTCCTGGAGGGCCGCGCCCCTGATGCCACTTTGGAAGGGGCAGCGGAGAAGAACGCCCTCCCATTAAAGATGTTGAGTTGGAAAGTGACTCGCTGGGATCAAGCTGGGGCTCGGATCTCCAGCGAGGACACTGCTCGCTCCTCCTCGCATTCCCCGGTGCCTTGCACCTCTTGGGTGGTCCGTAAACCGCGTGAACCGATCAGAGAAAATGGGCTGGCTGGTGAGGCCAGGAACTGACAGCCGCGAAGGGCGAGGGCGCAGGAGGAGGGCGGGGGTCGCCAGCGCCCCTGCGGGCGGCTGCAGACCCTGCCAAGCCCCCACCCCTCCTGGCCAGGCCCGGACTCACTTTGCCGAGAGCGTGTTGATGGAGCCGGTGACGAGCATGAGCCCGGCCAGGAACAGCTGGTACTTGGTCCAGGCCATGGCGGCGGAAGCGGGGAGCGCGATGCTACAGGGACCCCCCGCAATCTCCGCGCTCGCTCGAGATGGTAGCTCGCTACCCGGTCACCCGGGGGTGTCCGGCGCGAGCGCTTCCGGGCCGGGAGTCACGTGACCCCGAAAAGGCCCCGCCCCGCGCCGGCTCGCTCCGCCCCAGGGAGGGCTCCGCGCCCGGGCTTCTGCGCACGCGACCTCTGTGCGGGTGCTCTCTCGAGCGGGATTTGCGAGCTAAGGTCCCCACAGAGTGACTGGCAAATCACGGCCCCAGGTCACCCCATCTGCAAAAGAGGCTGATGGGACGATGCAATGAGATTGCATCCGTGGATGTTAGAGCGCTCTGTAAACGCTTTAGAGAAATTGAGCTAAACAATGTCAGAGGCAAGCCACAAAGTAGAAACGCCCCACATGGGAATCTCGTCTCTGCAGGGTACCCAGGGAACTCCCAGGAGGCTTGAGACTAGTGCCTAGAGATCCCAACCCGTGGTGTGGCTCACATCTTCCAGAAAAGTGGTGTAAGAGTCTAGTTCCTGCTCCTGGGAGACCATTTTATAGCAAAGGAAGCCAAATTGAGAGAAGCCAAGTGGTTTGCTTTTGATCACACTGGGGGGGTGGGGGTGGGAGGTTGGACGCAGATTCTTCAGTGTCCCCCGGATCTGTGCCTTCTGCTAAGCCCTTCCACCAGTCTCAACCCACTGCTCTTCCCGCTCAGGGCTTTATGTCCAACGGCGTCTCAGCTTTTGAAGTCCTACTCCCGGTTCTCAGCTCCCAGCTGCCCTATGTCCTCACCTCTGGGTCTCTGTCTGCAGCCCTTGCTTGTGTCATACCATAGGCTGGAGCTCAAGACCTTGGAGGACGTGCTTCAGACCCAGTGAGCACATTGCCTCACCACTGCAGATCTTGTTGCTAGAGCTGCGGAGATGGGGCCTGCCTGCCCACTCCTGCCTGCCCTAAGACTGCCTTGACCTTGTGATGATGATCAGTGTTGAATCAGGAAAAACGCTCAAGGGGCTGGACCAGGAAGACCTGATAGAGAAGGTGTTTAAGTGAGGTTTTGGGCAGTAGTGGGAGGTCACAGGATAGAGGGGAAGGGCTGTCCCACAGCGGGGAATGGCAGTGCCTTTGCCCAGAGGTATATGTAGGCATGGAGTGTGTCTGGGACCCACAGACGATCCGGGAACTTTCCTACAATGTGGCCTGTTCTTTTCAGTCAGTGGGGAAGTCGAGAGATGCAGAAGGAGGTTTCTTCTGCACTTATCTTCAATACCACCACCAGTTTCAGGTGAAGGGATTACTTCAGTTTTCCAGAAATACTGAGTGAGATGCTGGGGCGTGTAGAGATGAATGAATTTCTGTCCCAAGGAGTAGACCAGCTCTACACCAGCTGCATAGCCCGTCCCTGTGGGCTATGATACTACAGTGCTGTGACGCACTTGGGGTCTCTGGACTGTTCTCCCCATGCGCATCAAGCCAAGAACACTGTCTTGAAACAAACATTACTAATGATTAGTGGTGTCATCAGCCCGACATGATGTCACTAGTAGCACGGTCTTTGTCTCCACAGTCACATCATAAAGTGAATTTTAATTTATCACGATGTTCTGATCATTCATCAAACTGCTATCTCTGGAGTCAGGAGACAGAAGGATTTATAGGCAAATACACTTGGAATCCTCTAAGTGCCAGGCCCAGAGCTAGGGAAGGGACCCCAAAGACAAGCAAGTGAAGAAGGAATTCATAGGGCCTGGACTCCATCTGAGGCCTGTCCGTGCTGATCGTGCTCGGCCACCTCTCCAGTGGACTCTGAACTCTTTGCTTAGTGCCTGTGGGAACAACAATGGAAGGAGAAGACCCCCTCCAGACAGGGGAACCTTGAAGATCGTATCCAGGTTACTCATCACCTAAGAGAAAACATACCATAATCACCCCTGCCTCTGGACAGGTCATAAATTTTTTTCCGTATCTATCAGGATGTAATCACAGGCTCATCGATTATTAACTGGTTGGAACATGACCACGGGCTTATTGATAATTAACTGTTTGGAATGTAACTGAGGGCTTATTGGTTATTAACTGTTTGAAAACATAACACGTGAATGATGGGGTTATTGTAGTTGTATTTACCCTTCCTTTGTTTATGTAAGTTTCAAGGAATTTGGGGTGGTGGATTTGGACACGTACACATGGGGTATAAAAGATTTTCACAAATGCTGGTTGGGGTCCTTGGCTAAGAGGAGACTCTGCCTTGGGCCCGCCGGTGTAATAAACTGCACTCCACTATCTGCATTGTCCTTCTGAGTGAGTTTGTTTCCCGGAACGCTTGGCTATGACACAAGAGACCTCAAGGAGTTGGGATTTCACAGAGGAGAGCAGTGAGTTCACCAGTCACCATGCAGCAACGTTAGGATGTGTGAGAGGCAGTGTCAGTTGCTCAGTCGGGTCCAGCTCTTTTCGACCCTGTGGACTGGGGCCCCCCAGGTTCCTCTGTCCATAGGATTCTCCAGGCAAGAATACTGGAGCAGGTAGCCATTCTCTTCTCCACAGGATCTTCCTGACCTAGGGATCGAATCTGGGTCTTCCACATTGCAGGCAGATTCTTTACCATCTGAGCTACCAGGGAAGCCTGTAAAAGGCAGACAGGATTGTGGAAGGGAGGGATCCCCCGAGATGGGTGGGAGTAAGGGCATGACAGAGACAATCAGAGCTGTCCTGGATCAGCCACCCAGTCTGTGCCAAGAGTTTGACCTCTGTGACCTCAGTTTTCACAGTAACCCCATGAGCTAGAATTCAGGGGAGCTTTGAGCAGGGGCTTGAAGGATGAGCAGAATTGCTCCAGGTGCAGAAGAGGGTCATTCCAGACAGAGGCAACCATGTGGACACCCGAGGGGTTGGGAGCCATTGACCTACATGAGGTTCCGCGTGTCTGCAGGTCTGGCTAGACTACACTTTCCAGGTAGAAAGTAAGGTTGACGTTAGTGAACCCAGATAGCAGCAAGGCTTGGGGCCTCAGAAGATTGGAATTCTGAGAAAAGTAGAGAGGAATCAGGGTGGATGTTGTGGACAAAGAATGTAATTTGTCATTTCAGGAAATGGTGGTCATAAAGCCACCCCCAGCAGTGTACCTGCACCCTGTGGGGATTCAGTTTGGAGAAAAACAGGATGCTGGCCCTCCGTGGTTAAGGTGCGTATCAAAGGAATAATTTCAGTAAGCCCAGACTCCTGCATTGCCCCATACAAAGTAAAGCACTAAAATCATTAACTTGAGGTATCTGTTTTTTCGTGTGTATGTGTGAATAGGAGCATTAATGTTAACATTAGGATTAATGTTCAACCATAGTTTTTTTGTTGTTTTCCCCAGCAAAAACTATATATTCTGGCTCCTCCCTTACCTTTAAGGAACAGTTCTTCAGAGCTATCCAAGAATCTGATTCTCAGGCTACAGTCATCAGTAAGTTCATCAAATAAAGTTCTCAGTTTTTAGGTTGTGTGTGTGTGTGTGTGTGTGTGTGCACGCGCACGCGCACACACACACATGTTCTTTTTTTCAATTGACAATATGTTCATACACTGGCTTTGCAAAATCCTTCAGATTGTTATTTGATGAAATTCAGGGGTAGAGCTTCAGGTGTATTTTTGTTGCAGTGAAAAGGTAAAAGAGGTAAAATGGTAAAATGAATTTTTCTTTCTTTCCCTTTCCTGAGAACAAAGAAGATAAAGAGAATAGTGAGCAGGCCTAATCATTCCTAGTTTTTACTTTAACTGTTCCTAATCTGTAGTCTAGAAGTAAATTTGCTTTTCTCAAAACTAACTTGACACTATGTAATTTACATCCTGCACCTAACTCCCCCAGACTGCATGAGCTACATTCTGCACCTGTTATCTTTTAACTCTATGCTAATTACATCCTCTACCTGGTGCTTACCTTTACCCCAGACCACCCTTTGTGGTCAGAAAGAAGACTGAAGTACAATAAACTGGAGACCAAGGGACCTAATTACCAGGGTTACCTGATTCCAGCTCTGTTTTGAGACAAAGCAAGAAGAATGCAAGACCTTCATAACTTCAAGCCTCATCATTTACCCTAAGACCACAAGACCCAGGCTGTACAAAGTCTCTCCGTTCCCCTAGGAGGTGGGACACAGTTTTTGAGGTACTGACCTGCTGTGTTCTCCCCTCAGCTGGCTGAGGATTAAAGCCATATTTCTGTTTCCTCCAAACTCTGTCTCCATACTTTTTGTTTCACTTCAGTGGGCAGAGAAAGCCAAGATTATGGCAATAACCTTTTGGATGCAAATTTGCCTCATGATTTTGTAAGTCCTGATTTCCTGGGTTTAGTAACATGTTCCCAAACGAGCCACAGATGTTGTTAATACTGGGTACTTGGCCTGGATCTCTGCCCTCCTAAATTTCTGGGGAGATCTGGTGTCCTTGAGGATGCTGCCTAGGGAAGCCAGTGAGGACTTTGGTGGCTGGGGACAGTGGCAATGGATGGGTAAGGTGAGGGAGATTAGGGGCTCTCCGGGGCCTCCTCTCTTCCACTCTGAACCTTTACAAAGTCAAAGGTGAGTCAACCTTCTTTGGGTGGTGATCTTGCCCATCAGAAGAGCAGTTGTCTTCTAATTGTTCAGTTTTTATTGTCTTGATTAAAGACTTCAGGTTGCCCTAAGATCACCTAGAGTTACCTGAAAGGGGGCAAATGTAGCAAATTTCAGCAAAGGGAGGAAATTTACTGAGCATTAGGGCTTCCAAGGTGGTGCTAGTGGTAAAGAACCCGCCTGTAAATGCAGGAGACCTAAAAGACTTGGGTTCAATCCCTGGGTTGGGAAAATCCCCTAGAGGAGGACATGGCAACCCACTCCAGTATTCTTGCCTGGAAAATTCTATGGACAAAAGAGCCTGGCGGGCTGCAGTCCATGGGGTTGCAAAGAGTCAGACATGACTGAAGTGACTTAGCATGCATAGCATTCACACATAGGGATGCCAGAGCCCCAGAATTCTCCTGTGTGGATGCGGTGGTGGGTGGCGATAGGAATTTTTTCATGTTTGCCTAAGAATGCAGAATCTTCAGGAGTGCAATGACAATGACATCTGTGCAGGTTGTCTCAGGTTGGGGAAGAGAGAGAGGCTGGGTCAGCCACTTAGAGCAAAGTGACCAGGTTCAGTCACTTAATCATACAGAGCCCTTCTTTACTATCTGTAAAATGGGAACAAGGCGTCCACAGCTTGTTGTACCAAGAGAAGGCGGGCAGATGCGGAAGTGCAGGGGGAGGTGTGGGGAGAGTTAGTGTACCTCCTGTGAGGTCAGGGCTGGTCTAGCCCAGCGGTGCCAAGGCAGATCTCAGGCTGTACATTAGGAAGCACTTCTGATTTGCATAAGAATGTGATCCAGGCTTTGGGCCTTTTCTCTCAAAGTCTAGGACATTTTGAACAAATTTGCATGCTTCCTTCAAAGAGCCTCTAATTTCCAGAGTAAAGTAAAACACATCACTGCAAACGCCTGCATTTGTATTCAAAGCTTGTGAACGCCTGCCTGTGGCTTGTCTGAAAGACTGACCATTTCTCCAATCAATTTAATCACATTTTGGATTAAGGAAGTATAGCGACACGTGGGCAGACAGGCCAGGTCAGATTTGAACAAGTTTTTGCTGTACGTCCTTGGAGCATTTTCCTGCTGTGCAGACTGTTCCCCTGCTAGAAGGTGCCCTCCTGATGGGCAGGCAACCAGACCTGAGTCAGGCTCCTTAACCTTCTTCTAGGACCATCTGTGCACTTTCTTATAAAATCCAGTTTTATCTAGAGCCCTGCTAAGTCAGTTTACGCGGCACCTCCCCCACCCTCCATATCCTAGGGGACCATCTTTATTATCTGATCAACCTGTCCCCCAGGGGATATCTGATTACCCTGTCCTGTCTTCAGCAAGAATCCGGTTAAGTTGGTTCAGCCAAAATTCCCCTCACTCCTGATATTTCCTCTTAGCAATTTTCCATCCATTGACCCCTTTCCCAGCCCTGACCCTATAGACCCTGACTAAGCTATAAATTCCCCATGTTATGTTTGGAATTGAGCCTTGTTCTATACTGAGGTCTCCTTCCCTCTATTGGAATCGTCCTGAATAAAATTCTGTTTCTGTCACTCTAATTAGTGTCCAGCTCTGTTTTGTCTGGGATGCTGGACTGTGTATCCAGTTGCCCATCTCTTCCAACCAGGTGGGCACTGCAGGGCAGCCATCTGAGGCTGTGGCTGGAATG
Source organism: Cervus elaphus (assembly GCF_910594005.1). Lineage (NCBI taxonomy): Eukaryota > Metazoa > Chordata > Mammalia > Artiodactyla > Cervidae > Cervus > Cervus elaphus. The sequence goes on along the minus strand of NC_057825.1, from coordinate 33,107,561 downwards.
AGGAGAGAGAGGTCTGGGAAGAGTGGAGCCAGGATCAAGTGTTAGCTCTCTCCTAGGGGAGAGCCAGGAGACAATGGAACCAGGCTTGCTAGGACCTTGAACAGAGAAGGGAATGTAGATGCTCTGAACTGGTGCAGATGGGGTAGCTGTTGTTCACAAGCTCTTCCAGACTGACTTTGGTTTCTATGACGACCAGAGATGATTAGATTAGGCGACACCTGCTGCTTCCAGCTTCAGGATCTCATAAGGTCATTTTCAAATCTTTCCTTTTTGCCTTTCTTCTGTAACATCTTCTTTGGCCTTAAGTATTTAAGCTCTCATTATATTGAGTTTGCTGGTATATGAGACCAAAATGAATCACAACTGATAATTCCAGCATTCCACTTCCAGGAATTTATTCTGAAGGGTTTTCCATATGCGTTTGTTAAAGCAGCAGAGGATTGGAAACCACATAAATGTCCACCAAGAGTAAAGTAGTTAAGTGGCACCTCCATGTACCCCCGACAGGATACATGAATCCTGTATCCATGTATGGCTTTACAAAGGGTGGTTTTACAAAGTAGGGCTTTACAAATGGACAAGCAGTGTGACTTTACAAACGGACAAGAAGGCTCTTTATTTGCTGATGTTCAGTGACTTCAGAGATACCTTACTAAGTGCCCTGTGTAGGAAATGCTATCATTTGTTTAAGAAAAAAATTGTAAATTACAAGGTTTGCTCTGGACAGACATGTAGAAATTGATAACCCAGGACTTGGATGGTGGAGGGCTAAAAGACTTGCTTTTCACCACATACCCTTTTGCTACCTTTTGGATTTTACATCATATGTATCTTTATCTATTGAAATATAGGTAATAAACAGAATAAAGGATTCAGTACCAGGGCAATGGTGCACCTGTGAGCAGGGCGGTTCGGTTTTACAGCTACCAGAATTGAGATCTGCTTCCAGACACATAGCTTCCCTGAAACTGTGTGTGAAGTCCACAGTCTTGCTGACCATGAACTGGGTTATGGTCCTGGAGACTGAATACTAACTTGTTGTGTGCCTGTAGGCTGGTCACGTCCCCTCTCTGAACTTCAGCTGGATCACCTGACAACCTTAGGGCCTCCCAGATTCGGCGCTCTGCCCCCGCCGGTTGGCCAATACGAGATTCACCACACAGCCACTAGATGGCGTGCTGCACCTGCTGCTAAAGGAGACACGCTATGGCTGGGGCCCATCCAGCCTTTAAAAAGGTCTGTGAGTGACAGGAGGAAAGCTTAACATCAAAAAGCAACCCCCCAGGAGTATCTTGGGCATCCTAAGGTGACTTTTTCAGAGAGACGTGGAATAACAAAAAGAAGCTGAGGGCTCAGCTTCTCTTTGGTGCCAAGGGTAGAGGATGAAGTTAAGTGGGGGTGGCAGGGTGACCTACTTTAGAGGTTGCCAGGACTTCAGGTTTGACACTCAAGGTTTCAGACTCCCTGTCAGTTTAGCAATTCCTTGGCCTGGGCACAGATCCTTGAAGGATATGACCTATGGAATCAATGGTGGGCATGTCTGTTGACTTCTCTGAGTCTCTGTTTCCCGTTTGCCAAACAGACATAATAGTCATATTATACCCTATAGGCTTGATCTGGCAAATAAACTTAAAAAAAATTTTTTTTTTATTGGAGTATAGTCGATTTACAATGTTGTGATAGTTTCAGGTGTATAGAAAAAGTGAATCAGTTATACATAATGTGCTCGTGCGTGCTCAATCACTTCAGTCGTGTCTGACTCTTTGTGACCCCCATGAACTGTAGCCCGCCAGGCTCCTCTGTCCATGAGATTCTCCAGGCAAGAATACTGGAGTGGGTTGCCATGCCCTCCTCCAGGGGATCTTCCTGATTCAGGGATTGAACCCATGTCTCCTGTGTCTGCTGCATCTCCTGCATTGCAGGCGGATTCTTTACTGCTGAGCTGCTGGGGAAGCATCACATATACACATACCCACTCTTTTTTAGATTGTTTTCCCTTGTAAGCCCTTACAGAGCACTGATGACGAATAAGCTATTATATGTAGTTCCCTTAGTAGTCTCTACCCCTGACAGAGAAGAGCTCAGTAAATGTAGCTGGTATATATATAAAGAGTGGAGACTCAGCTGCCTCCACAGAGAATACCTTCTCCTGGGAACTGATATCCAGGACCAAGCCCAGATGGGAGGCAGAAGGTCTTCTCCAAGAAGGAGAGTCCCCAATTGAGACAGCAGTTTTCTGAACTATTGTGCAAATGGAGCTAATCATCGCAGGGCTCAGAAGGCATTCCCTAACCATCCAGTGTAGATGTTTCTCAGATTTTACTTTTTATGGGGACATTTGAGGAAAGTACTGCCTATCTTTGCTTGAAAGTGGTTCTGTTTAAATGTTATAAAATGTAAACGCTATGGAATCAGAAGGGAACCTAGCCTTTTAAAGAAGTTTTTGGCCAAAGCTAGCATTTGAAACTGCTGGAAATCAGTAGGGCTGTTAACGTGTAATTTTAGCGACTCCAGGCAAATGGCCTTTTCTCCACAGTGGAGATGGGTTTTAGCCAGGAGGGTGCAGGCAGGGCAAGCGTGTCAGGGGAGGACGTCTGTCTCCTCCTGAGTGAGACGTGACCATGTGGGCAGGGCCTCTGCATCTTGGAGCTCTCTTTCCTGCTGAGTGGCTCCCCGAGCTGTGGAGGCGCCTGGGGGAAGGGGTGTCCTTCCCGACCACCCCCCTCAGCCCAGGCACAATGGGGGCGTTTTTCACTCCATGAAGTTGTGCCTCCCAGAAGGGGTTCCATTCCAAGGGGAATCAAAACCAGCTTACTTCAGGCCTGAGAGTGAAGTGGAAATGTTTTCCTTTCTCTAGCATAGACAGACCTGTGGGAGACCTTTACTGAAAGCATAGATCCCATTCTTCTTCACTTTCTTTCTCCAAAGCAGCGCTTCCAGCAGGTTCCTGTAAAAAGGAAAAAATGCAGATTCCCAAGTCAATTACCTGGAGATTATCCAAGCTCTGGTGAGCTGGTCTGGGCTGGCAGGGCTGACTCTGCACTATCTGATGGGGGGACTCCTGCGTGAGGGGTCTTGGGTTAGCACTGAATGATCCCAGGAGCAGGGGCTGGAGAAGGGCAGCAGAAGGACCACAGAGACCCCATCTCAGGACTGCTGGCTGAGCCAATAAGCTGGGGCAATTCCCCCCGGGAGGCAAGAGCAGCAGCGGGGCCCAGACTGAGGGCAGTGAGCTGCTGGTGGGAAGGATGCTGTGTTTTCAGGCCAGGCTCTGTTCCTTCCCGCTCGGGTGACCTTGGGCAGGTCGTTCAACGTCCCTGAGTCTTGGCTCATCAGTAGAAAGGGGAGAGTAATTCCTGGCTCATATGGCTCAGGCATCTGGTAGGTGTTCAGCATTGGTGGCTGTTCTCTTCCCTGTGGTAGAGAAATTTAACTTGGCCCCGGGGCCCTGGGGGACTGGCTTTAGGGTGTCTGCCTGTGCTGTGGGAACAGGGGAGAGGGTGAGCCTGTGCCCCACATAACACTGCCCATACACACCCTCCCCCTTCCAGGGACTCCGGGGCCAGCCTATCCAGGCATCTCCCTCATTCTTACTCTCCCAGTTCAGAGTGTGACTGCCTCCTCAGTCCTTCTCAGACTTCAGGTTTTTGTTGGGTGAAATGAAGCAGGTAGATATGCCTTTGGGGGGTTCCTTCTAACTCTTTAAATCCTGCACAATGATGAGTTCTGTCCTGTGCAGACTGAGGCAGGGACAGGTGAGCCCCACTCGAGGCTTCACGGCCCTGCTGCAGACAGGACCTGACTCCCTGGCAGCTCCCGGTGCGTCTTTGGTGACATGGGACATTGTCCACATGTGAGGGTCAGATTTTTCCCTTTGAATCAACAGGAAGGAAGAGAGACATACTCTCCATAAGTGTTAAATCCAGAGAGGCCTTTCAGCCCAATCCTGGCTCTGCCACTTTCCTTGTATAACTATGGACACATTATTTTAGCACTGAGTCTCATTTACAAAAGAGGAACAGGATAAAGTGGTCTCTTTGGGGCCTTTCAGTAACGGCAGACCTACGAGGCTGGGACAGCTTGGTCCTACCCTGAGCTATCTCTAAATTTCCTTGTGAAGATCCATCCTTTCCTCATGCTTTCTGGGCCTTTCTTGAAGTTGGCTTGGAAGCTAAAGCTCCCTCCTCTTAAGTGTTTTTTTTAGCTGTAGGACTTTAGATGAGTCCACAGGCTGAGCTGAAGCATGCAACCCTTATTTGTAGGGTTTGACTGCTTCACAGGTTCAGAGAGGAGACAAAGGGATCAACTGTAAAGTGCTGTGCCAGGTATGGTAGATTACAAGGTTCATCTTAACACCCCAGGCAGCTGCTGTTCCGTTTTGATGCTTGAATTGAAAACAGGATGACAGCAGTCTGGTCTCAGGCAGACAGCTGGCTCAACATCCAGGAAGCCCATTCAATTTGCACAGAGCTGGTCCTGGGGGTGGTGGTGTCCTGGGGGACCCACTTGGGTCCTCTGAGTTTCCTTAGCTGTTGGCTGGTGGAGGAGCCCAGTGGACATGTGGTACCTGCCCCTCCTGGCCTCAGCACACCCTTACAGACCTGTGCTCCTCCTTCCTGCTCTGGAGGCTGGGCTTCTGGGCTGCTGTGGGTTAGCAGCACGTGTGACACGCCAGGCCAGGGAGAGCCAGGGAGATCCCAGCAGGGGGTTTTGAAAATCTTCTCCCTTTCCGGCTGTGCCTCAGGCCCTCCTTGGCCTCCCTGGCAGGCAAGGGGTGGAGCTTGTTCTTAGCTCTGGAAGAGCAGCTTGGGATCTGGGGCCCTTCCAGCTCTTGGAAAATGGCCTGCTGTGTGCCCCAACCACCCCCTTCAGGCTGGTACAGAGATGGAGCAGTCCTTCCAAGAGCAGGTGTATCCGTCAGGGTGGAGTGGGGGAGGTCCCTGCACTTTGCTTCCAGGTATATTTTTGGAAACTCTAAATTATGTGCATGTTCCTTTGCTCTGAAACTCCCCCTGGCTCCCTGCTGCCTGTGGGATAATACAGCCACACACTGCAGCTTGGTGGACGTGTCCAGGGTCTCTCTTTCACTCCCCTCCTCTTTTCCCTCTTTTCTCGTCCCGGTCACAAGTCCACAACTGTCTTTTGATGCCTGCTAAAACTGTAGGTACTTGTGAGGCTCCAGAAATCTAACCATGAAGGAGACAGACCCAGAGTTCCCCTTCTCAACCCCATACCCTCCCCTTCCTAAGGCAGCTCTGAGCTCTTCCCGGTGTTCTGGAATTTTCTGAGAGCGTTGTTGTCTTGTCTGAGCCTTCATTCAAGCTCCTGTCCCTGCAGTGCTTTTGCCATTGGCTACATCCCAGCCTTCCTTCCAGGATCAGTCAGGGCCAGCCCTGCTCTGTGTGCATCCCCTCCCTGGCCAGCTCTCCCTGCGTCTGCCCCTTCCTCTCCCTGGAAGGCGTGTGTACCTGCAAAACCCTCGGCACAATCAAGACAGTGAATATCCATCACCCTGGATCTTTCCTGGGCTCCTTTTTAGTGCCCCTCCTGGCACTGTAAACCATCAATCTGCTGACCGTTGATCCCCTAGGTCAGCTTACACTTCCCAGAGCTTTATCTGGATGGAATTCTAGTGTGTCCTCTCTGCCTGACTTTTGTCACTCAGCATGATTGTGATGCGTCCATGTTGCAGGTAACATGGGCTCATCCCTTCATGTTGCTGAGTGCTCACTAGTTCTCAGCAGGGAAATACCTGGTTGGTTTATCCATTTCCCTGCCGATGAACCTTTGGCTTGTTCCTGTGTTTTGCTATTAGAAATAAAGCTCAGCAGCTTGTATTGATATAGAGGGAGCACAACTCAGGGAGCTGGCAGCCCCCTGGCTCTGTCACCCACTCCCTGCATGCAGGTACCCCCTCCCCGCTGAGCCTCCGTGTTCCCTTCTGAAACATAATGAGGGCTCATGGGTCTTGGGGGTGCCTCCGGCTCCCACAGCTGCTGTGTTTCTGTGCCTGCACTGTCCCGGTCTCCCAGGGCCTACCCCACCCTGCTATGCTCACGGTGATGGGAACTCTGGGCACCTCGCCATCCTCGCCTTGTTCTAGAGCTCTGAGGAGGAAACTCCCATTCCTCATCAGTTCCTGTGGTCTCAGGCTAAGGAGTTTGCAAAGGCCTGCTTGACTTGTGCACAAATCCCCTGCAGTGCTCACCCCTGTTCTCCAACAGGGACTGGAGTCTATGCCTCGTGTGGAGCACCCCCTACCACTGGCAGCAGAGAGCTGGCCCTCAGAGAGCTGGGTCTTCCTGCCTTGGAAGGCGGGGGGCTCGGGCTGGGGAGGTGCAGCTGGGTCTGCCCCTGCTCTCCCTCCCAGCCTCCCAGCAGCCTCTGCAGTGCCCTACTTAGACCCAGGGAGGGGTCTGTCCATCTGTTCATCGCAGTGGGCTGGAGGGGGTGGGGCGGCCACAGGCTCAGGACGCATCTGCGGCACCAGATCTGGAGGATTAATCCCCAATCATTTGGGTCTTGGGAACACTGAGCTCGCTCACGTCCCTGCAGCCTGATGTCACCCCTCCCCCTCCTCTCTCCTCCTCTGCCCTCAACCTCCTGCTCCCTCCTGGGGGCTCCAGAAGGGTGGTGCTCAGGCCCTGTCTTCCAGAGATTGCTGGAGCAGCTACCAGTGCCTAACTGCCTGGGAGGGGAGCTGGGAAGGTGAGAAAACAGTGGGCACAGCTACCCAGAAGGTGTGGTAGCTGGTATAGAAGGTGGGAGCCCTAACCCAGGGTCAGAACCTGGTTCTGCCACTTGCTGGTTGGCTGGGTGACTTTAGGCAAATGATGTAACCTCCCTCACCTCCTCTCCTCACCTAGGAGATGGAGACAATTGATGTGATGAGGGATGTGATAAGGATCCAGTAACACATCTAGGCCAGCTCCTGGCATTTGCTTAATAAATATTCTGTGTTCCACCCGCCCCAGCCCCAGCTGACCTAAGGGACCTGGATATCAGCAGCTTCCTGTGGCAGATTCCAGCTCTTAGGTCATCTAAGTACTCCAGTGATTGCCCCCTGCCTCTCCCCTCAAGGGTAGACCAGTTGCCTGAGAGAGGAGCTGAGTTTGAGCCAAGAAGTGAGAAGTGGATGAGATGAGTGGTGCTCAGGCCTGGAGCTGGGGCTGAGATGTGACTGGGCAGAGCTGAGCTAAATGAAGATGCCCAAATGAAGTAGTGGGGGAAGAGGGGGAAGGCTGAACTAGCAAAGAGGCACCTGCTATTTTCAGCAAGTCCAAATCCCCAGCTCAGGTCACTGACATCCCAGGAGACTAGACAGCTATGGACTAGAGAGCCCAATCACCTATGAGCAATGATCAAACAGACAGTTTTAGAGCACAGATAAAAGGAAGCAGTAAGTAGCCGGAGTCAGTAACAGTTCATCAAGAACATGCTGGAATAAATGTCACCCCAAATGAAGGGTCTTTGATTTGGTTTTGTTCTCTTCTGATATTTTCATCAAAGCCTTGAATAATGGCACAGGAAGCTGGATTATCGAATCTGTGGGTGACATGGAGCTGGGAGAGAGCGGGAGTACATTTAATAGTGGAATCAGGCTTCAACATCCAGAACATCATCAAAAGCTTGACACCAACCAAATGAGATTCCAGTAGTGCTAAGTCAGCGAGATTTTACACCAACGTTAAGCAAAGCAACTGCTTCGCGACAGTGCAGGAAAGACCTGGCTTGAAAGGGACATAGCAGGCATTGACTGTTTCCCTTACCCTGGCATTTGCTATCTGGCATATGCACGGTCAAGGACAAAGAGATGTTCTCAGTCCTCCCCAGGCTAGATAAGTAAGCAGGAGATCAGAGTCAGGAGGGAGGCTCACTTTAGTTATGAGTTGTCAGCCTGGGGGAGAATGCTGTGGTTTCCTCTTCCCCAGCCTGGCCAGGTTGGAGCCGCCAAAACTACCAGAAGGAGAGTTGGCATCTTCTTCCCAGGTTACATGTCTACTTAGCCATGAACTTGCTCTTCCACCTTCCGCTTATTTGAACAAGTCTGATAAACACTGGGGACAGGTGGCAGGGGCCCCTGGGGGCCATTCGCACTCCCTCTGTCTGGCATGGTCAGGATGTGTGGGTGTCCGGTGGGCCAAGGGGAAGATGGCTGGGCCACCTTTGGATTTTTACAGATTCCCCCAAGAGGGCAGGCTGCAGGGCCAGAGGAGGCTGGCCTTTCTGTGCAGGGGGACCCCCACAGGCTAGAGCCTGAGGACACACTGGGTTGCCCCTCTGTGGGAGAGGGCACTGGAGAGGCTCCTGTGTGGGTTCCAAAAGCCCCCAGAGGGGCCCTGGAGAGCCAGCACTGGGAGCCAGGCCGCGCGGTGGGCTTCCATTGTCTTTTTAAGTCTTCCCCCCAGCCTGAGACTGTGGAAGGACCAGAAATAGAAGGAGGGGGTGGGGGAAAGGAGCATGCCTCCTTCCCTTTCTAAGTCCCTTCAACTGAAGGATGGTCTATTCTGGGAACAGGGAGAATATAAGCATTAAAATGGATTTGATATTAAAGTTTTAAACTAGACTAGACCGGGACTTCCTTAAACCCAAGCGTGACCACAAAGCTCTGGGATTGACCCCAGCTGTTATTTAAGAGACAGGAATGGGAGAAGCAGGCTACTGTTGCTAAAGGCTATGGAGGCAGGAAAAAGTCCACCAGGTTCAGACAGTGCAGTAACCCTGCGGGCTATGGGGCTTTCAGCTGCCAGTAATGGAAATCCATCTGGGACTTACACTTTCTGTCTCCTGTGACAAGATGGCCTGAGGTCAGGGGTTCCAGAGGCTGCTCACTGTCACAGTGACGAATGAGTTCTGCGTCTGCTCCTTCTGCCAGCCTCTCTGTGCCCACAAGGTCTTCTCTCATGGCTGCCAGGACTCCAGGCATCACACACAGACCTGGCAGGGTCCGGTCAAAGTAGAGCAGCAGTTCCTCTTCTGGGATTTCTTTTAGGAAAGCCTCTCCCAGTAGCCCCCAGCAGACTCCTCTGAAGAACCCATTAATCAGAATGGAACACACACATACTAACCCAATCTTTGGAAAGATGCTTGAGGTCACCGAGACTGGCTTGTTTCCTGGAACTGGGGTTGGGGAAGGGTGAGCACCCGAGGAATGTCTCCCTCTGCCTTCAAGGCAGAAGGGCACAGGGATGGCTCTTGATTAGGTAGCCAGTACTGCCTGCCACAGGGCTTCCCCGGTGGCCCAGCGGTAAAGAATCCACCAGCAATGCAGGAGAAGCAGATTTGATCCCTGGGTCGGGAAGATTTCCCTGGAGAAGGAAATGGTAACCCACTCTAGTATTCTTGCCTGGAGAATCACATGGACAGAGGGGCCTGGCATGCAGTTAAACCCCATGGACAGAGGAGCCTGGCAGGGCTTACAGTCCATGGGGTTGCAAAAGAGTCGGACGTGACTGGGGGAATAAACAGCAACAACAGTGTCTGCCACAGTGGTTCACACGACAAGCTCCAGGAGAGTTTTGGTGGGCTGCAAGCTCAGCATGAGGTGGCTGTCCATGTGTTAGATGTGCTCTCAAGTTGCATTAATAGGAGCATCCAGAGCAAGGGAGGGGGAGGGTCATCACCTCTGTGTGGCTGGACCACCCAAGGCAGATCAGGCTTCTGGGGAAGAAGTAACCAGAAGCTCTTCCAGAGAAGGGCTGATGAGAGGCCTAGATGCACTGTTTATGGAGGTGTGGATCAAAGAATAGGACATTTAACCTGGAGAAGACTGGGAGGTACCTGTCCATGTGGGGGGCTGTTCTTGAATAGAAAGAATATGGCCGATGTCTCCATATGGTCATTAGAGATGCTTTTCAGTGAATGAAGGGGCTGCCTCAGAGGGCAAGGGTCCTGTAAATGAGGCCGGATGGCCTGGTAGGTAAGATGCTGAGGGGATTTTTGTTTTGTGGGGAGGCTGGATTAGAGGCCTTCCAGTCAAAGATGTGCACTGAGTATTGTCAGTGACTCCTGGGTGGGGCTTTGCCGCTTACTAGCCGTGTGACCTTAGGCAAGTCACTTAACATCTCTGAGTCTTACCTCTCCTATCTACCAGAAGGAGGGAGGGTAACAGCATTTGCCTGCCAGTGTGGTTGTGAGATCTGTCAATTCGGGGGTACACAGTAGACCCTCAATAATGAATAAACCCTTGATTCTCGGGCATGTCCTTTACCTTTGGAGAAGGGTCGGCACAGTACCTTCTGGAAGCCAAACTTCTCCTTGGAACTTCTTGTGGCCTGGAATGAGGGCAGAAGGAGAGTTTTTATGACAAAGGTGAGGACAGAGCACACACAGCCCAGGCCAGGCTCCCGCCCAGCGGCGGCCTCGGTCTCTCTCCCTAGTTACACCCGTGCAGTGGGAGGACAGGACCACTCGGACCCCAACACTGGGTCCAGAGCAAGCCCAGGGACCTAGGCCTTCTTCCTACCACTCCGATCTGGTAGTCAGACCAGAATATTCTGTGGTCAGGGATGACCTGTTCACATGCTCCCTCTTCAGTAAATGAGAATTGTGGAAGCGTGTTGACTTGGGGATGTGGCTTGGGTCAAAGGCATGACCATTTCCTAGGAAACCCATGACCCTTCCAGGTGAAGGGCAGGGGCTGTTTTTAAGGGTGTTCTGCTGCCCTTAATCCAAAGTCCAGGGCTCTGGGTAGAGTTTGCTCAAGTGAAGTGGGTAAAATGTTTAGGGTAAAGTGTCCTTGTCTCCTTTTGCTAATGAGTTCTGTGAGCCACCTCCACCTGGGGCTCCCCAGCCCAGGGGAACCAGCCTGGCATGCTCTGGGGGACAATTGGGGCCCAGAGGTACTGGGGCCAAGCAGGAGCCCTCACCCAGCACATCCATCATCAATATGGAAGTGAATGTGGAACAGTCTGGGCTCTCAGGACCTTGTATCTTTCTTTAGTTTTATCATCTGTAAAATGGAAGTGTTAATCCTCACCTAAATCACAGAGTTGTCCAATGAGCCAATAAGACAATGAAGTGAGAGGGCTTTGTAAGTGGAAAATGCCCCTTGTGTGGACTTTGGGGAGTTCATGGCCAGAGAAGATTATGGAGAAGATCATGTCAGTTCCATCATAGCCCCCATCCTTGTGGCGGGGCGGGATGGGGGGGCACCACCTACCAGGCCCTCCCCTGCAGCTGGGCAACGAGGGGCGGGGGTGTGAGTCTACTGGTGTTTGTCCAGATGTAGATGTGGGAAATTGCCAGCATTGGAGTGACTCAACCTCAGAGATTAGCAGCTTTCATCTGAAATCAGAGTCAGGGAAGGCTGGGCCCTTACTCTGCGTGGGTGTGTGGGAGGGGGCATGGAAAGTGAGACTATATCTGGATACCAGTCCTGGCTATCTTGCCTCATGACCTTGAGTGTCTCACTTCCTCTCTCTGAACCAAAATCACTTCCTCCCTTCCTCTGAAAAAGAGGAGCTGGACCAAAACTCTAGAGGAGTGTGCATGTGTGTGTGTGTGATTCTTTGCAATCTTTGATCAAGGTGATGGCAGTGCCTGAGGCTGTTTTTCCAGTGTCATTGGGTGAGAGCCGGGGACCGTGTCCACTACAGACTGGGCAGTTCAAGGGCCCCTCGGGAAGCAGAGTCTCAGTTTCCTAGCCTGAACTCCACTTCGGGAGTGAGGGGGGCTTCAGCTTCCAGTCACTCAGTGCAGGTGGCGAGGTGTGCCCTGGGGTGGGGCTGTTGCCTTTTGCTCTGACAATATATCTGTTCTGAAGTCCTTCCTTGGCCCTAGACACCCCTTCCCTGCCCCTGACTTCCTGAGATAAGTTATGGTGAAGCTGTCGGCCTTGGGGGGCAGTGCTAAGCCTGAAAAAAGAGCTAAATGGTTCGGCCTGTGGGCATGTGAGGACCTGAGGTGGAACAAAACTTCTTGGCTCCATCAGGATCTGTCATCTTTGACGGGAGACATTTTTAAAGTTAAGGCCTCCCCTCACCAAGGTCCCAAATAAGAAACCACATGTTCTAAACAGCTCAATGGGCTTCCCAGGTGGCACTAGTGGTAAAGAACATGCCTGCCAATGCAGGCGAAGCAACAGATGTGGATTCGATCCCTGGGTGGGGAAGATGCCCTGAAGGAGGGCATGGCAACCCACTCCAGTATTCTTGCCTGGAAAATTCCATGGACAGAGGAGCCTGGTGAGCTACAGTCCACAAGGTCGCAAAGAGTCCGCTTCAGACACATGCAAACAGCTCTACAACTTCTGCCAAACCTTTGCTGAAGACGTGGCCCACCCTGGGGACAGGATGGCAGTGAGCTGGCTGAGACCTTGCCCTTCCTAGCCAACAGACCAGGGCTTAAATCCTGACTCTGCCACCAACCCACTGCCTGATCTTGGCAAATGAGTTGCTCCAAGCCTTGGTTCGAGCTGATGCATAATCGGGGATGAAATATGTATTTCATAATGCCATGGCCTTCAGTTAGAGAAGGAGTTATAAGCTAAGCTCCTTTTAGAATTTATTGAGGGGGAAAGGTCAACCTTCTCCCTTCATCAGACAGAGATTTCACTAGGTCAGCTTTCCCAAAGCGTGCTCTGTGGGCTCAGGGTTATGAGATGCCGTGCAAACAGAAGAGCTGGTGCTAGGAGTACATTTGGGCAGCACTGGGTGGAGCCCAGGTGAACAGCTGTGTCTGGGGCCGGGCTTCTCTGAACCTTCGCTGAGCTGAGATGTCTTGGGATGCTCCACATGTGAGCAATGTTTACCCTCACTCCACCCCTCGGGTTCATCTGACCAAGAAACTCTCTTCCCATAAGGCACACCATGGGACACATTTTGAGAAGTTTCCATTGCAGGCCCTTTTCTCTCTTAGCTCCCAGAAAGCTTCGGTCTCTGTCTGAGGCCAGCACTGAGGCACCATATCAGGCGAGATTGTGGTATTTTTATACCCTTCCCTGCTCTATGGTGCTGGTTTGCTATTTTTGCTTTGCTGTACATATACTTTTTAGTGCAGGATGCCTCAGAGGCTGGGTGGAAGTAAGGAGACTGAGGGAGGCATCATCAGAAGATAAAAGAGCCGCGTGAGGACCACGGACTGTTCCAAGCCCTTAGGAGCTATGGGCAGGGGCTGGGATGCTGTTTCAGCACTGCCACCTTTCAGATCATCCCTCGGAAGACTGGGACGAATGCAGCCCCTGGGGCATTGCTTCCAAGTCTGATGATTTTGCTCTAGGCAATGAAGAAAGGAAGGCAAAGGTCAGCAAGTTTATGTCCTATAGAAACTGCTTAGGAAAGTCGAAGCAATCTTGGACCGGTCACTGCTGACCTCAAGAATGACAACTGTTTCTTAACTTAGCTGTTCTAAGAGACACACTGGCTTTTGATGAGGTGTCTTTGATGCAGGTGAGCCAACAGGAGCTTGAGTCCTGCGGTGGCCAACCCAAGAGCTGAGGCCAAGCAGTGTGGTCCAGGGGCCTTCCCCCAGCTACAGGGAGCAGCCAGGAGCGCCTCAAAGGCTGGCTGTGTCCTGCTTCCTGTAGGTGCCACCAATTCTTTCTCTGATTCCTGAATCCCCAGTAAATAGGTCTTTCTCTGTATCTTTCAGGTGACCTATGTGGGTAGGTGGGAGGACTGGGATAAGGTGCCCCTGCTCCTACCCCTTTTGTTTCTCCAGTGTATTTCGATCTTCAGGGAGCAAACCATTAGTAGGGAGAGAAATCAACTTAGTGGGCTGTGACCAGCATCTTATAACATGAACTAGAATAGAAAGCATTAGAGTGCACTGGCTGTAGTACAGGTTTCATGAAAGACAGACAGACAGGAACACAGACAGGCATGGGTCGTGGTGTCAAAAGCCACTGCGGCTTGCACTTGGTGACATCTGGAAGCCAGAGGCTAGCTGATTCCAGGCACTGGCACCAGCTGGGCAGGGCCCATCTGCTCCCGGGTCTGTCCTGGGCTCTGGGGCCCACTTCCAAGCTGAGCTGTCCCTCCACACCCAGAGAAAAATGAACCCCAAATAGAAGTGCCCTCTACATATCTCCCCCTGAGATGCGTTTGCTGTGTGTGTCCACAAACCCCGGCGGGGGAGTGGCTGCTCCCCAGCAGCGCCAAGGGTACATGATAACAGAGGCAGCTGAGCCTGAGCCTGGTCTCCATGGACAGTATTTATTAGGCGCCATTCTTGGTGTGAAGACAGATACACAGGAGGGGCTGAGGGCAGGCCGTGGCAGCTGCGGCCTTTGGGGTCCAGGGGCTGCCCGGGGTGAGGGTGTGGGCGCAGGGGCGTGTCACCCACACGTATTGCATATTCTGTGGCAGTGTGCCCAGGCATAAGGCATTGGGGAAGCAGAGAGGCTGCCTGCAGTTGGAGGGGTGAGGGAAGCAATTCTGGCCTTCCAGTTCGCTAGGAAAGACCCGGCCGGAGATGGAGCAGCCCACTCTGTGAGCACCATTCGGCCTCCTTCCCCACCATCTCCCTGCAACTTTGGTTGTGGCTCCCTCGGGACTGACGGGACGGGACCCCTCGAGGGCAGGGTCACACACAGGACAGAAGCAGCTGGCACTGCCTCGCCCCCCAACATAGACACAGAGGGCAGCCCCAGGTCCTGGGCCCCGCTATCTATGGCACCTGGGCAGCCAGGTCCTCCCCACTGAGACAGGATTCACACAGACTTCCTCCCTCCCGGAGGAGCCCAGAGACTGAGCATGTGGTCGGGGTGGGGCTGGGGCTGATTGCCCTGGGGGCCCCACTCCAGCTTCCCTGAATGCCAGGGCCGGCCCTGCTCAGCAGTGTTAAGGAGCTGACATGGGCGCAGCAAGGCGGGGCAGTCTGGAGCGGGGAGAGGCCCCTCACCCACCCCTCGATGCTCTCCTGAGTCGCGGTCCCAGTTCCCGCTCAGGGTGCCAACTGTGAAGAGCCTAGGATCTCACCTCCATCTGCTGCCCTCCACCTGGGCTTCCGGGTCGAAGGTGGGGCAGGCAGTGGGTACAACGGGGAGGGCCGTTCCTTGCTGCAGCTGTGGTTTCTCTCTAGCTCCTTGGGACACAGGTACCATTGCTGTCTGTGGGGCCAGAGATCATGTCCCAGGAGGACACGCCTGCGGCTCTCTAGATTCCCAGAGAATCTAGACACGCCTGCTCTGCCAGATTCCCAGACTCCTAGAGCCCAGCTCCTGGCCTTTCTTCTGTGAGTCTCAGCTTTGCTTACCTGGCCCTAAGGATTCCCCTGTTTGTACGGAGGAAGTTCAGAGACTGCGTGGGGCAAGGGGGTCGGGGGGAAGCGTTCTGCCCTGTGTCAGCAGCCCACTCAAAGCCCTGCCTCATGGCCAAGTGGAGGATCAGCTGAGCCCAGTACGGGCTCAGTCCTGAGCTCTGGTCCTGGTCTAAGGCCCAGCTGCCCACCCAATGCCGGGGTGTGCAGGCCAGGAACTTCGCTTGCAAAGAACAGGCAGAGGAGTCAGAAGGCAAGAGAGCACTTGGGACAAACAGCCTGTGTTCTTGCTCCCCTTTGCCTTTTGTTACCCGCGTCACCTTGGGCAAGTCGCGTCACACGTCTGGGTTTCAGCGCCATCTGTAAAATCGGGATGAGAACTCCTGCCCTGGTGACCTAACTGGGGGGCGGGGCGGGGGGGAGGTTGAGAATCAAACAAATCGGTAGAGAGGACAGGGTTTTCCAACTCACTCCACAGATCTGAGAGTCAGTGATTAGTAGCAGCAGCCAGGAACCACAAGGAGGAAGTTTTCTGTTTGATTCCAAGGGGTGTCTGATCTGGAAGGCTGGGTCTGCCTGCGAGGATGTGCCTGCAGGCCAGTTAGCTCTCATCCACCAGGGGGACCATTCAGCAGACTGTTGGGCCCCTACGTCCCCCTTCCCTTCTCCACCCCTCCTGCAGCCTGCCTGTCCCTGCTTCCATCTGCCTGCCCTCTGGGGACTAGCTTTAGGGACTGCTGGGTTTCCATTTCCTCCAAAACTGCAAAGCCATGCAAAACAACACCAAAGGGAGTGGGAGACTGGGAGACACGGCTGGGGATGAGGAAGGGGAGTGGGACTGAGTGGGGGTGACCTCGACAAAGATACCCTGACTTCTGGAGCCAAGGGAAGGTAGGAGACCTGGAAGGACAGAGGTATAAATAGAGATGCAAACTTACACAGAACACTAACTTCCCTCCAGAAGGAGGAAGGGGAGGGGTTGGGGGGGGGGGGGTCTGGATACCAGCAGGGGCCTCTGCGAACTGGCGAGCTCCTTATTTTTCCAAAGGGATGGGAGGCTCCCAGCTTCTGCCTTCCCTCCTCGACTCCCCTCCCCCCAAGTTTCACATTTCTCGGAATTTGCAGGGCGCAGATGGGGACTCCGGGGTTCCTCAGAGCCCCAGCTCCTGCCGGCTGGTGCAAGCAGGCACAGTCGGAGGTGGGGGGCAGGGGGAGGGTGGTGAGGGGTGTAGGGGCGCCCCCACGGGGCCGAAGGCGGCTGGGGCAGCCTCTTCGCAGACCCCTGCTGCTCCTGGGGCAGAAGCCCCCTCCCCCCCACCCCGCCCCACCCCGCCCGTGCTCCTACGTGCTCCAGGCCCCGGAGGGGGGCGTTCACACGGAGCTCCTGCGCTTCATGAGGCTGCGGAAAGTGGACAGGCTGTGTAGGCCCGTGGACACGGAGCTGATGGCGGAGCGCTGCGCCCCGCTGCAGAGACAGCGGTGCGAGGGCGTGTCGCTGTAGCGGCCGCCCCCTCCTGGCGATGAGTGGCTCTGCTCTACGCACGTGTCGGACGTGGAGAGGTCCCGGGGGATGATCATGGGGATGGAGTACTGCAGCTTCTCGCGGCTCTTGTACCAGAGGCACGAGCACATGGACTGGAAGTGCAGCACTTCGGCGTAGACGTTCCGGAAGCCGCCGCCGCCGCCCGCCGCGGTGGACGAGGCGGTGTCGGTGGTGTGCGCGCTGCCGCCCCCGCCGCCCGCGCCGCCCGCGCCGCCCCCGCCGCCCGCCTGCCCGTTGCGCGTGAGCAGCGCGCGGTGCTCGGCGTCGCGCTTCTCGTCCTCCGCGTTCATGGTCATGAAGCGCAGCACCACGAGGTTGAGGAAGGCGCCGATGACCGTGAGGCCCGTGAGGATGTAGACGAAACTGAAGGCCACGTACTGAGGCTGCGTCTGCAGCGCCTGGTCCTTCTGCAGCGCCACGTAGTCGCCGAAGCCGATGGTGGTGAGCGTAATGAAACAGTAGTAGTAGGCCTGGAAGAAGGTCCAGTGCTCGTAGTAGGAGAAGGCAGCGGCGCCGATGCACAGCGTGCTGATGCACGAGAAGAAGCCGATGAGCACCATGTTGGCCATGGACACGTCGGCGCGCCGCATGCCCAGCCCCCTCTTGGCCCGGTGCAGCAGGTACTTCACGAAGGTGTTGATGCGCTCGCCCAGGCTCTGGAACATGACCAGCGTGAGCGGGATGCCCAGCAGCGCGTAGAACATGCAGAACACCTTGCCGCCATCGGTGCTGGGTGCCGCGTGGCCGTAGCCTAGGGGAAAACGGGGCAAGAGGAGAGAAAGCACATGCTGATGGGGCTGCCCTTCCAGAAACCTGCCTCCCTTCCCCCTGCTCTCTCCTCATCTTCTGCCACGGTGGTGCGGAGTCTGGCCTCTTTTTCCGGACAGGGAAGCCTGGGGCACTGCAGCCCATGAGGTCGCAAAGAGTCGGACACGACTGAGAGACTGAAGAAAACAACACATAGTTATGGGCGCATCCTTGTCCCCAGGCACTGTGCTAGTTCTTCGCTGATGATTTTTCGTTTATTCTTCTGACCACTCCCTGGGGGTCGGTAAAGAGGAAGAGGAAGCAGGGAGGGTTAAGTGCCTTTCCAAGGTCACACTGTTTGGAAGCAGAGCAATTTGCCTTTAAATTAGAGTCTGTTTGATCAAAGACCCGACCTTTTTCTATACCCAGAAGAGGAGCTGACTGGGGCTGCTGTTGGGAATTTAGTCATGGGTACCATGAAGAGCACTGGCGAGTCAGTTGGGAGACCTGGCTTCTAGTTCACTGCCTGTGGGCATTGAACCTGTTCCTAGTCCTCTCCAGGCCTGGGTTTCCTTCCTATAAGGGAGGAGGTTGGACTTACTGAGTTCTGACATCCTGGGATTCGATGTGAAGGGAGGGAAACTAGGGTTCCTTGGTGAGTTCCTTGCTGCCAGCTAAAGCGTGGGGTGTAGTTCCCCACTGGGGCTCCCAGAGGCAGCCGGCCCACTCGTGTCAGAGAAGGGGAAAGGAGACAATCCCCTCCCCCCATGCATTAGTGCTCCATGGTCCTCATCAGACTCTGTTTGGGGCCCTGTGGTCATCCTCTGTGCCTGCCCCCGAAGTAGGGTCTGTCCTTATAGGGAGGTGGTGTTGCCTTTGTCAAAGCAAGAGCCTTCCAGGTGTTACTATCACCAGGCAGGCAATCTCAACCCATACCATGCCCACCATGCCCTTCAGTCCTTACCCAGCCAGGAGCCAGGCAGAGGCAAAGCCTCCCTCTGAGCCAGTTATCACATGGCCTCAGTCAAGAGTCCTGCCTGGAGGACAAGAATCCGCCTGTCAACACAGGGGGCACAGTTTCGATCCTTGGTCCGGGAGGATTCTACATGTGTTGGAGCAACTAAGCCTGTGTGCCACAACTACCAAGCTGGTGTTCTAGAGCCTGCAGGCTGCAACTACTGAGCCTATGTGTTGCAACTACTGAAGCCCATGCACCTGCCTAGAGCCTGTGCTCCGCAACAAGAAGAAGCCACTGCAGTGAGAAACTCGATCAACACAGCAAAGCGTAGCCCCTGCTCACCACAACTAGAGAAGTCTGGCGTACAGCAGCAAAGAACTAGTGCAGCCAAAAATTAAAAAAAAAAAAAAAAAAGTTCTGCCTGGAGACATGGAGGGGAAAGGACCCTGGGTGGAAACTCAGAAGTCATTGGCACAAGTTCTGGCCCTGTCACTAGTGGCTGTGTGACCTTGGGCAAATTACTCCCCCTCTCTGAGCTTGTTTCCTCATTTGTAAAATGATGTCTGCTGGTCCTGGCCCTGCTTCCTTCACTGGGTTGTTAAGATACTTACTTTTATCAACAAGATTATTATAATAAGGTAATGCTTTCTATTTTCCCCTCCCTTCTCAGCCTTACCAAACTTAACCAAATGCTTCTTCTTCCCTGCAGCCATCCTGGATTGCTCACAGCTGGAAGTGATCCCTGCCTTGAGTGGCACTGAGAATGTTCAGCTTTGAAGTCCAGGCCCTGCTCTGTCACTCAGGTCCCCCAACTACATATGAATAGCTAAATACTGGCTTGGGGTCTGTGAGAGTGGACACTGCTGGACATTGTCATGTTCATCCCTACCCACCCCCCCTCCCACACACATTGCCAGCCAGGCCTGTGGAGTATGCCCCAAATTCATGTGATGAGTTGATGGCAAAGTGGGATACCGTCTGCCTTGGTGTCTAATCTGCATGCAAATCCCTGCTCTGCTATGGACTGTGTGTGTGTTTTGTTTGTTTTAAAAAACTGTCTGAGGGGGACCTCTCTGGTGGTCCAGTGGTTAGGACTTCTTCCACTGCAAGGGGCATGGGTTCGATCCCTGATTGGGGAACTAGGATCCTGCATGCCACTCGAGGTGGCCCAAAAATAAAAATAAAAAACTTCCCTAGCCTTAGTTTCCAACATCTGTTAAATGGGGCTAATAACTAGCACCTGCATCACAGGGCTTCAGGGAAAAATAAGTGAGAGAATGTGTATAAGGCACTTAGTATAGAGTCTGGTACATATCAAGTGCTCGATAAGAACTCCCTGTGATTAATAATGAATGAAGCACCAGGTTTCCTCCACATTTCCAAGAGATCACCTGGGCTGGTGGACATCTCAGTTCCAGTAAAGTCAGCATCGCTGTGAATCTTAAAGCTTAGGGAGGTCTGGGGAGTGTGAGGTTGCGGGCTGCTCTCAGATTGGGGTCCCCTGCTCCCCAACTATGGCATCTAGCTGGTGACGGTGTCATCCCTTGCCAGGGGCCTAGATAGCTGAGCTCTGGAGTCGCTGGGCCTGGCCCGTCTGGGCCCCAGCAGGGTGAGAACAGATTGTGCCCGCCAGCTTGGCCACGGCAGCCAGACCACAACTCACCTAGACAGCCGGGCGGGCCCGGAGCCAGAGCAGCTCCTCATCCTGTCCTTCCCTGTCCCCCAGCGGAGGGTGTGGGGGAGAGCCTGGCACTGTGACTGGGGCTGAACACAGATTGGGAGGCATGGACCAGCCCCGGCTTGACCACATGCTGGCTGTGTGACCCTGGGCAAATCCGTTCCCCTCTCTGGACCCCTCTGGTCTGCTCTGCACTGTGGGGGTTTGAGCTTCAGCTGTTAATTAATTCCCACCCTGGCCGTCACCGCTACAGCTGCCATCAGGAGTAAAGGAGAGAGAATTCCCTGATGCTCCAGGGATTAAGACTCCATGCTTCCATGGCCAGGGGCCTAGGTTTGATCCCTGGCCAGGGAACTAAGACCCCAAAAGCTGTGTGGAGCTGCCAAAAAAAAAAAAAAAAAAAAAGGAGAGACTGGACATGAAAGTACTTTGGAATTTGTGGAGCTCTCGAAGGAAGGAGCAGTGAGAGGATCTCACAGGGGAAAGCCGGCCTGAGAATGTAGTCCTGAGGATCAGGAAGTTCCCGTGGGGTCAGGCAACCGTATCCCACCGTTTGAAACATATGCTACTGTCACCACCATTGCCACCTCGTCTTGTGTTTGTTCATAAGCTGGGACTGCTCCTGATCCTCTATCCTTTAGGAAAACCCAGTGCCTTCCTGTCTGGCAGCCTCAATGCCCACTGTGGCTGCCCACAGAGTCCCCCACCCCCACCGCAGAGCCTCAGGCCCCTGCTACAGCCACTGTCCTGTCCAGGGTGGCCCCTGCCTAGACATGCCTCACCCTCTCAGTCAGATGCCCTGCAGGGCCCACTCTCCCTTCCTACCACACGCTGAGGCTTCAGATCTTATCCTTCAGATACATTTTAAACTTTAATGCTCAAAAACTTCCTACAAGGTCGTTATTATGACTATCTCCATTTTTTATGGTTGGAATAATGAAGGCTGGAGAAGCCTCGTGAGTTGGCCAAGGCCTCTAGACACTCTGACTCATTGCTCATTCCAATGCCTCAGAGCCAATTTATCACCCAGAAAGGCAACCAGGATGGGAAACTGAGGCCACAGAGAAGAGCATCCCACTGGGAGCCCCGTCTCCGGGCACTGCCCTGAGCTGGACGTGGCAGAAATGGCAACAGGGGTGTGATGCCAAGGCATTCGGACGCTTTTCCGAGGATCGGGCCTAGGGTCAGTGTGCCCCCGCCCCTTCGCCTGTTCTATTGTCACTGGGTAAAAGAGCGAGGGAGCCAGGAGGAGCTACTGACGTGGGCACCCAGCTTGTAGGGGAGCCAGCTGGGGTGGAGCCTCTCCCCGGGGGCCCTGGAACTTCTGGGAAGTAACTGGGAGTTTGGCAAGGCCTGTCTGCCTGCCAGCAGGCCAGCCGCCTGCCCCAGTGCTCACCCCCATCAGGCTTGGGTTTATGAGGGACAGAGGGACGAAGGGAGTCCCCACTTTTTCCTTCCTGTCCAGCCCCACGCATCTCAGGGTGAGGGGCTCCCTCTGTTCTTGTGTGACCCTGACACACACAGAGGCTGTGCTCCGGGGATGATTCTCTGAGGGTCCTCCCTCACAGGACCTGATGACCCACCAGCCGACACTCACGTCCTGACCAGGAAGCTCAAGCCCCTGCCTATCAGAGCGCTTACTGGGGCTGCGCCTGTCGCCTCTTCTCCCAGCCACTTTTCCTGAATCCAGCATAGACTTAATGATCCTCAGAGCCAGAAAGGTCCTTACTGATCATATGGTCTAGTCTTTATATTGTACAGATGAGGTAATGGAGGCCCAGAGAGGGAGAATGACCTGCTCAAGGTCACGCAGCTAGCAAATGGCAGAGCCAGGACTATAACCTGGGATATTCAATCCCAAACTCAATGCTCTGTCCTCTGCCCTCTGCCCTCTGTCTCAGTATAACCAAGGTTGACCTGTTCATTCAACCAGAACCCAGCAGCCCCTGCTTGGGAGCAACCCAGCTAAGAGATGCCTAGAAACCTGGCTGGAGCATAGAATTTACCTGAGGAAGCCAGGTGGCTGGGTGTAAATAGTCATATGAATATTTTGAGACAACAGGAAAAATTAGGTGGGATGGGAACCTCGGGGCCTCAGTTCTTCTGTTTTCTTCCCAACGTCACCAAGGGGCTCAGAAATCGGCTGAAGCTCTGTCTTCCAGGGAGACGCAGAGGGTTGTGGTCCAGTCCTCCCTCCTACTGAACTTTTTCTCCCTGTGGCCTGTTTCCTTCTAGTCAAAGCACAAATAACCAGCCTGAGCCCTTGGTAATGGCCTTGGCTGGGTTGGACTCAGCTGTGTGGTCCCATTGACCTCACATGCCCGCAAGCTTGAGTGCCTGACCTCTCACTCCTGGCCTAGCTGGCAACATGGTTAGAACACTGGCCACAGCCTTGGGTGAAAGAACAGCATGGGACTAGGAGACTGGAGATCTGGGGCTCTGACCCGGCCCTGACCGTAACCAGCTTGTGCCTCGGTCAAGTCCTTTTTCCTCTCGGGAGTTCAGTTTTCCTCATTTGTGACATGGAGAAATAGGATAAGATGAAAGGTCCTCACTTTTCCACCCTGGTTATGGATGCCTTTCTTTTTCAGTTTACCCACTCATTCATAAAGTCTAAATTTTGAAGGATTTTACATATGAAATAAAATGTTGATCAGTACAGTGTAGCTACTACCTAGAATAGGCACTGAATAGATAATTGTGAAAAAATGAATTATTTTCCTATTAATTAGGAAAACTTGCCAATCAGAATTTCTGATTAGCATGGAATAACTGATTTTAAGAGACTGAATTAAGTTATTGTTATGCTTTTTAAATAATGAAAATGGATATTTCTGTTTTCCACAGAATCTCTGCAGTTTAGTGGTATAGTTAAGAGTAGCCTTTGGAGTCAAAGATATTAACTGTGACCAGGTTATTTAATCTTCTAGGTGCCTCAGTTTCCTCATCTGTAAAGTGGGAATAATGACGCGCTTAACTCATAGAGTGGCTATGGGGATTTGATAAGTTAGTTGACTTAAAATGCTCAGGATGTTGTGTGTTTAGTCACTCAGTCATGTCCAACTCTTTGCGACCCCATGGACTGTCTTCTCTGTTCATGGGAATTCTCCAGGCAAGAGTACTGGAGTGAATTGCCATGCTCTCCTACAGGGGATCTTCCCAACCCAGGGATCAAATCCAGGTCTCCTGCATTGCAGGCCAATTCCTTATTGTCTGAGCCATCAGAGAAGCCCAAGGATGTTGGAATCAATAAATATTAATCATTATTATGAATATTTGGGGGAACATCAAGATTAGATGGTCGTTAAAGTTCCTTTCAGCATCTACATTCTGAGATCAGTGTTGCCCAAAGGTAGATTTCCTAGAATACTAATTTCATGGACTGTTAATAACTGTTGGGTGAGAAAAGGGTTGCTTAGTTAAATTAAATTGCAGGGAATGCTGAATTCAACTGGATTCTCTGTCATTTAAGCGGAGGCTTTATCAGAGCCCTACATGTGTTTGTGAGCAAGGTCAGACAAAGTTGGGAGAATGTGCTTACGTTTTCCTGCTTATGTAACCTTGGAATGCTTCTCTTACAGTGCTTATTGCTGGATGAATGTTCCTTGGAGCAACAGTTTGGGAAACATTCTTCTGTAGCATCAAGAACTCTATGATTCCTTATTCCAGGTCCCTGACTTTGAGATTCTCTGGTGTCCCGCCTCTGGTTGGCCCAGCCCCTCTGTAGATTAGAAACACACAGCCCTTAGCAATGCCTAGCTGCAACCCGTTTCTGGGTTCCCCGCAGACTTAGTTATCTAATGTAAATACGGCCCTGACCAGGCTGATGTTTGCCCTAAGGGAAGGTGGATGAGGTGACCTGTGGCCAGAGATGCCCACAGGCTGTGCACTCTGGGCCAAGCTGGGCTGATGCAAAGCTGCACGTGGGGAGGAGGTGTGATCTCAGGATGCTGTCTGGGCCTGGTAGGACAGCCAAAGAGGACTGGGGGCTCAAGAGAGACAGGGCAGTTCCCAGGGACTGGCTGTGAGACCCTAGGTGCCCCCAGAGGGGGGGTGGGGCTCTCCTGCTGGGCCTGCAGAGGGCACCTCAGAAAGGCCCACGGAGGACTCACAGGCACAGACAGGGAGCCACCCCCTTGGTACAGAGGTGGCAGCAGCGTGAAGCCAGGAAGTAGGAATGGAGGCGCTGCTGGTTCCTTTGGTGTGTTAAAGGAGATGTAGCGGAAGGAAGCTGGCAAGAGTGCCCAGGCCTTCGGGAGGGAGGCAGGAGAGAGGCTGCCCAGTTGGTGGAGGTGGGGTGGGGAGGCAGGCCTTCTCCTTCCATCCTCCAGAATCCGTCTCAGACCTCGCCTTTTCCAAGGACCTTTGGAGTACCTTCCCAGGGCTGGAGGCGCCTCTCCCTCTGCCTGGCTCCCAGGCTGGATTTGTGCAGAGGAGTTCTGCAGGACTCTGAGCTTCTGGAAGGCCTGCAAGTCCCCTCGGTGTCTGGCACAAGGCTTGGTGGGTGCAGCTGCTCAGATAACACTGATCAGCCCAGACAGCCGAGAAGTATGAGATGTGGATGAGAGAAAGCTCCTTTAGACACCCAGGGCTGGGGGAGGGCAGGGAGGAGAGGCCATTGTGACTCACAGCTCCTGCCCTCCGGGTGGCCCTCAGGCCCCTGCGAAATGAAATCAGCTTCAGGGCCCAGAAGGAATCCCCTCTGTCCCAGGCCTGGCTAAGGCCCGAGGTAGGCCTGGGAAATCACTCGTGCCTCAAGGATCTGGGCTGGGAGGAGGGACCAGTGCACAGAACCGGGTCTGGAGTTTGTCCCCCTCCATGCCAGAGTGCCAGGGAAGGACAGTTCTCAGGCACAGCCCCCCTCCCTCAGCCCTGTCCCTCTCCAGGGCCTCTCTTCCCATCTTCCTGGCTCCTCTTCCAGCTCTTGTTTCTATTGCCCACCATGGTCCTCCCCCTTCTCCATCTTCCTCCCCAACTTTCCCCTGTGGGGGCCTTCTGCCCTCTCCTCTTTCTCTCTTTAAGCTCACTGCCATCCACAGGTGCCCCATGACTCCGGCTCAGGGTCCTCTGATGTAGGACAGTCCCCCTCTTCCCCCCTCCCCAGGCCCACATGGGATTAGGGGGAGTTGAGGAGGGGGGGGCAGTGCTGGTGTCATGGAAAATCGCCGCGGCAGCCAAGGTCAGTGTTTGCAGACACAGCCTGGCCTGAAGCCAGGCCTGCCTCCCTGGCCAGCTCCCTCTGGCCTATCCCAGAGGCCAGCTTTGCACAGGGGCCCTTGGAGGCACCCCACGGCTGTTCTGGGTTCCAGGGGCCAGGGAGCTATCTGTCCTGGAATATGGGAGGCTATGTAGTTCAACTTGTTCATTTTACAGATGGGTAAACTGAGGCCCGGAGAGGGGCAAGGACAGACCCAGGACTGAAATCCAGGGCACTCTGATCTCGCTCAGTCCTCACTGCAGAGGGGACCCCTCTAAAATCTGTTCTGGTAGGACAACAAAGAGTGAAGGTTGTTGTAAGTGTCCATTAAGTCAAAGGCTAACTTGAGGTGGGTGATGGAGCCAAGAGAAGCAGACCCAGATGATGAAACCACAGTCTTTGAGCTAAAAACACCTTCTGTCTGAAGGTGAATCAGATGCAACATCTCAGGAGAAGCACTTTGAAACCTTCAATGCCCCATCCAAAGAGAAGGTTATTATTACACAAATTATTAAGATGCAAAGCAAAGGTGGGAAATGGTTCAGAAAGAGTTTAAGATGGGACCTCAGGGAGAGCTAATGGTGGAGAACTCCAGTTCAGGTATCAAGAAGGGCTTCACAGAGGAGATAGTATTTGCCCCGAGCCCTGAAGGATGGAAATACAGGGCTCTGTTGGAAGGGAGCTGCTAAAACAGACACAATGCTGGGAAGACACGTGGCATGTTAGGGGCAGAGAAAATTAACCCAAGGCTGATGGGCATTCTCACTAATGGAGGGTGAGGGGAACATGACCAGACACTCTCAAGAAGGCAGCTACATTATACATCTCAAGAACCTTGGAAATGTACTGCCTGTGACCCTGCAATGCCACTTCTAGGAATCTCTCCTGGCAAAAGAACCAGAGATCGGAATTAAGATTTATGAACAAGGATGTTTATAGCAGCATTTTCATTGTGAAAAATTGCAAACAGTCTGAATGTTCACCAATAGGGTCTGGCTAAACATATTAAGGTATATTTATGTGGTGGAATATTGTGCTGCCATTAAAGTGCTATTCTTAGGAGTTTCTTAATTACATAGAAAGACTACTATTGAATATGACATACAGATGATAGGATACAACTCTTTATGTAATGGGATCCCACAGTAAACATACAAATATGAAAAATGTAACTACATACACACACATAGAAATAGAAGCTTAAAGTCTCCTGAAAGTTTATCTTCGTATCATGAAGTGAAGTGACAATCCCTCAGTCGTGTCTGACTCTTTGCAATCCCATGGACTGTAACCCGCCAGGCTCCTCTGTCCATGGAATTCTCCAGACAAGAATACTGGAGTGGGTTGCCAGTCCCTTCTCCAGTGGATCTTCCTGACCCAGGGATTGAACCTGGGTCTCCCTCACTACAGGCAGATTCTTTACATCTGAGCCACAGGGGCAGAAGCCCCTTTGCATCATGGGCTCATGACTAATTTTAATTTTCTTTTATATATATTTTCTACAGAAATCTATTACTAAGTAGAAAGCAATGAATATTATAACAACAGCAAAAACTGGGGGTTATTTGAAGCAGAAAGTTCACCTGAATAGTGAAAGTTGGTAAGGGAGCAAAGCTAAAATGTGAAGAACTTTAAAGGGGAGGGGCAGGAATTCAATCTTAACTTGAAGGCACTGAGGAGCAATTGACAGCTCCTGAGTATGGGAGGTATGTGCCAAAGAGGTAAGGAGATGGATTTTCCTGGCACCCCTGTGTATATTGGTGGGGATGGCAGTGAGAAATGGCAGGAAGGATGCAACAGGAGACCTCTGCATGGTTCCATTGTCAAGGGCTCAGGCTTAAACTAGGCTCAGGAGGGGAGAGGGGAGAGGAGGAAGGGAGGAGAGAGGAGGAAAAGTAAGGAGAGGGGAGAAGGGGAAAAAAGTACATACACCATGTGTGAGATGCTCTCATATTTATTTGTGGATTTAAACTATAAGGCCCATGTGTAAGTTGCTCAGTCATGTCCGAGTCTTTGCGACCCCATGAACTACAGCCTGCCAGGCTCCTCTGTCCATGGGATTCTCCAGGCAAGAATACCAGAATGGGTTGCCATTCTTTTCTCCAGGGGATCTTCCCTACCCAGAGATCGAACCTGGGTTTCCTGCGTTGCAGGCAGTTTCTTTACCTTCTGAACCACCAAGGGAAGCTGTTTAAGGCCCATGAGGGCAGAGATTTTTGTCTTTTGTTACTACCAGTTTCCCCATTCTTAGAAGAGTGCTCAGCACATAACTGGCATTTAATAAATCTCTGTAGAATGAGTGAATCAAGGAAAGGAGACCTCAAAGATGATCCTGAAGGTTGAATGTGGTGGAACCAGGGAGGATGGACAGAGCATGAGGCCCAGAGCAGGCGTGTTTTGGGCAGCAACCCTGGGTGTCCCAGGAAGGGTATCGACCTGGGAACTGCCAGGTCTGTTCTATGCCAGCCACTGCATCAGGTGACCATGGCCCAGGCCTGTGGCCTCTCTGTATCCTGTGACCTGCTCGAAAGAACATGTGCGAACTTATAACTTCTAACAGATTGGATCTGGTGGGGTTTTAATTAAATGAATCCACCAGGGACGGTCTGGCATTGAGAAAGGAATTCTACAGCACAATTTAAAGTGGACTTGGCCACCTCAGCAGATGGCTGGAGATGCCAGTCCCCCCGCAACCCCCGCTTGTGCTTCTTGAAAGGCTGTGTCTGTAAGTCTGGCATCTGGCTGGCCTGAGTCCTACACTTACACATTCTCCGGCTCTTCCTGCTTTGCCCATGGAAGAGAAGCAGGCTCGTGTTGGCATCTCTTTGTCAGACTCCCCCAAAAGGGACTTAACTGCTCCCAGCAGGAAGTCTTGCTGGGTCATGGGGGCAACAGTGGCCAGCCTGGGTGTTCCCAGTTGACTGCACCACGTGTCCTGGAGCTGAGCCTGCCGGGAGCCTGGCCGCCTGAAATTGCATCCTGCAGGCAGTGTTGTGTGGGGTGGAGTAGGCCCCAGAGGGTAGGGTAAGCAGGCATGGAGTTAAAGAACACCCAACCAGGAGTCAGAAGTCTGGCTCTCATCCTAGTTCTGTCACCACCTTGCTGTAGAACAGGAGATGGTGAACTTTTTCCTATAAATGGCCAGATAGTAATATCTTAGGCTTCACAGGCCTTTTGGTCTCTTGCAACCGCTCACCTCTGCCATCATATCAAGAAGGCAGCCATAGACAATATATAAATGAATTGGCATGGCTGTGTTCCAATAAAACTTTATTTACAGAAAAAGGAAGTGGACCATATTCAGTCCGTAGGCCCTAGATGGCTGAGCCTGCTATAGGGTCTTTGTTAAGGCATGTCAGCTCCGAAGCCTCACTTTTCTTACCTATTACATGGGATGTTCAATCAGAAGATTATTTCTTCTCTGACAAACTATATTTTAGGATTGAATAAATTTCTAGCTCCCTCTGTTCCACATACCACATATAGGCCATGAAGGAGAGGAATGGGTTTTGAGCAGGGTCTGGAGCCCAAGCCTGCATGTGGAACTGGTATTCACAGCTCTTTGGAGGCCATGGCTGCATTTCCCGATTTCTGAACACTGTTTTGCTCTTTTTTCCTCCCTGATAGGCTTCTACTCCTCCATCAAAGCCCATCCAGCAAGTCACTCCCTTTGTGAAGCCTTCCTTGATCCCACCCACCTAAACAAATCAGCACTCCTGGAGCCTTTTGTTCATCATTCACCATTCCACAAACATTCATCCATTCAGCCAGCAAACGCGCTTGGAGCCCTTAATATAGGCAGTGCTCTAAGTTCTAGAATAATAGCTATGTCTGTGTTGTACTTAAGCAGCACTCTGTCATTTACAAAGTAATTTCTCTACATTCTATTGTTTGAGCTGACACAGCAATCCTGTAGAGGAGGTGTTTACATTATTACTATTATTTTCTATTTTACAGATGTGGAAATTGAGGCTTGGAGAGATAAAATGTTGTATCTCAGGCCATACATGCCAGAATCAAACTTGAAATTCAAAGGCCATTCTTTCGACATTGTACTTGGCCACCTCGGGACCCTCCAGGGTGGGATAAAGTCAGAAGACCTGGGTCTGCTTCCAGTGTACCGCTGTGTGATCCCAGGCAAGACCCCGCCCTTCTCCGGGCCTGGGGTTCCTCCTCTGGGAAACCAAGAGCTGGAGGAGATGCTCTTGAGACCCGTGACATTCTAGGATCTTGGGCTTATGGAGGGCCCATGTTCCCTCCCCTACAGGGGACTGTTGAGCCTCCAAGGCCATGGCCCTGAGCCTCCAAAGGCGTGTTAGACCCATAGTTGCTGGGGCACTTTGCAGAGCTGTCCCCACCAGCGCTGAGCAGAGGCCGGGCACAGGGTGATAACCCTTGGACTGTCCTGGGGAATGGAAGGCTGAAGCAGGCTGGCCCCACTGAAGCAGAGGGGCAGCCAGAACTGACCCCAGAGACAAAACTGAGTCCTCACACAGCCTCCCAGCGCAGGAGGCTGCAAAGAATCAGGGAGGAGATTGGGGCGCATCCCTGCCCGAGTCTCCCTCGGGAAGTCTTGCTGGTCCCTAGATTCTCCCTTCTGAATGCTGAGCCCTGAGGGGCCCCTAGCCCCACCCACAACTAGCTGGAGGGACCAGTCTAGGGCCTTGAGCTTCTCATTTTCGCTTCTTTTTAAAAAATATTTATTTGTTCCCTGGTGGCTCAGACTGTAAAGAATCTGCAATGCAAAGGACCCAGGTTTGATCCCTGGGTCAGAGAGATCCCCTGGAGAAGGGAATGGCTACCCATTCCAGTATTCTTGCCTGGAGAATTCCATGGACAGAGGAGCCTAACGGGCTACAGTTAATGGGGTCAAAAAGAGTTACTAACATTTTCACTTTCATTGATTTGTTTGGCTGTGCTAGGTCTCAGTTGCGGCATGCAAGCTTAGTTGCCCCGTGGCATATGGGATCTTCGTTCTCCGACCAGGGATTGAACCCACATCCCCTGCATTGGAAGGTAGAGTCTTAACTGCTGGACCACCAGGGAAGTCCTCTTTTTACTTCTTTAGTTGTTTCCTTTCTCCTTCTTTTTCTTTCCCTCTTCCTTCCTCCTCTTCCTGTTCCTTTTTCTCTTCCTCCTTTTTGTCTCATTTTCTCCTCTCAGTCTCTTTCTGGATGCGGAGGATGGGGATGGGGTCTTGAACTGCTAAGGAACTCTGTGCCTGGCGCCCAGTAGAGCTAACGGTAAAGGTGATGGTAGCAGTGATGTAGAAGCAGCCACAGTAATGGTTGTAATAATAGTAGTAGCAATAGTAATAGTAGTAAGTCATAAAGCTTACATTTATGGAGCATCTATGTGCCCAGCACCGTACTAAGTGCTTTACATACATTATTTCATTTAATCCTCACAAAAACTTTATAGGATAGATATTATCTCCACTTTCCCTATAAGAAAACAGAGGCACTGAAAGTTTCTGCAACTCATTCAAGACCACACAGCCCGTGAGTGACTGAGTCAGGGTTAACAAATTCAGGCCTGTTGCCTCATGCAGCCTAACCAGTGTTAGTTCATTAAATGCTCTATCTGGAAAGCAGGTTCCCTGGTTTTGAGCTGAGGAGACTAAGCTGAGCGGCTGGGTAACCAGGTGTGTGGTGTGTGGCAGAGCCAGGCCAAGTCCCGTTCTCTTTCTTGCACATCCCAGTGGCCTCTGGGGTCTCTGGACTGGGTTCAGGGATCTGGGTCCATGGCCTCTCTGAATTCTAAGATAGTCATGGCAGCTCATTCTCTGTCTGTCAAAGCAGGTGCCTTCCCCGGCTCTTTCCAGGCCCTTCTCCCAAGAGGCCAGGTCCAAGCACTTGGTGGGTCTCCACAGAAGACACCCTCCACTGGCCTAGACCAGGCCAGTGGTGGAGGAGCTCAGAGCCGGCCCTGGAAACAAGACTGAGTGGGCAGTGATGGGGCCCCAGGGAGGCTACAGCACTTTGCTGGTCTCAAAAAAATCAGCTGGAAAATCAACAAGGCAAAATGGCTTTATTCCCTCTTTGCTGGTCTTAATTAATTGACCAAATATTTTTTAAGCACCTACTACTTCTTGCCAGCACCAGGCTGAGTGCGGGGAAGGGTCACGGGGCCGAGGATGGCTCGGTCTTGCCCTCCAGGAACAGAGACAAGTCAGTGGGCAGGTGGGAGAAGACTGTCCTTTAAGTGAAGAGTTACGCTGGATGGTGAGTCTATGTCAGAGGGGCCCTTCTGTGACGGTGGAACTGTGGACACCCAGGAACTGGAAGGGAGTCAGAAGGCATGCAGTGTTGCCAGTGATCCTGTGGATGGGAACACGGTCTCTGAAGATGTCCCTGGATGCCTGGAAGCATTGTTCAGGGTGGATGTGAACACATGGCTGGTGCACCGAGCTGCTTGGTCCTGCTTGTCACTAGAAGTTGGGTCAAGGTTTGTCTGAGGCCATACTCTCTCTCCCTCCTTCTCCTCATCTTTCATCTTCTCCTTCTTCTTCCTCCTCCTCTGCCATTTACTCTTTTTTAAAGTACACTTTTAATTTCAGACCAATGTTAGGTTTGCAGCATTGTTGTTAAGGACTGCCTTCCTTTTTTAAACATTCAGAGCCTCCGGTGAGGCGTTGCTGGCTTCTGTATTTCCATCCTATCCCCATTGCCTTCTCCCAAAAAGGCTTCTTCCTGTTCTGGGCTGCAAGCGTCCCCTTCTCTCAGCTCTGCACACAGCATCCATCTCTACCACTCCTTGGCCTCTTGGCAGACGCTGCCTAGTGTATTTACCCATCTGCTTAATGAACAGCGATGCCTCTGGGAACAAAGCTCCTTTCAGATAAGTCTGCCTGTGCAGAGTGGAAGTTTGGCGGGGCGGCTGGCCCAGGATGGCACTGGACACTGGACAAGGCTTTTGAGAGGCAGTCAGGGCCTAGGTCTGGTCCCCCAGGTGGGGACTTGTCTCCTAACCTCCCCACCCTTGTGGCTGGGTCTGGAGTGGCAGGAGGGAACCAGGAGTGGGTGGAGTGTAAGAAGGAAGGGGAGAGGGTGGGGGACAGCCACAGGCCAGAACAGAGCCAGTGCTCTCTCTGCTCTTAGTACTTCTACTAACAATGGCAACAATATCAGGAACCCAGACACCCTTGCAGCAACCTTCTCTAATTTTCACCAGGACCTTCAAGGTGGGCATTATTAACTCCATTTTGATGAGGAAACCAAGGCTCAAGTTAAATACTACTATTCCTAAGGTCATGCAGGTAAAAGTTGGAAAAGCTAGGATTCAACCAATATCTTTGGCTTTCAAAGTCCAGGCGCTTGCAGATGTCCCTGGGACCATACACTGTGTGAATAGAGCATGCAAAATATGTCCCACAGGTCATCATTCTAAGACCATGGGAAGCTGCTCAGGGTAGGATTTGGGTCTTAGAGTCTTAGCTCTCTGCATTGATCCTGGTGGCGTCCTGCCAAAGACCATCTGTTCTCCTCCCCTTGCCTGCCTTTTGCCAGGCTGATGAATCCAGAAGTTGAATGGCCAGTCCTTTTTGTTCCAGAGAACAGCCCCCTAGAGGTTCTCTTTGGAGAGTCCTGGGATGCTCCAGTAAAGGCCTGGGGTCAGACAGAGCAGGAGGTGAGGAGGGGGGAGCTGGAGGGCAGGGGGCTGGGGCCTCCAGGGAAATTCTGGGGCAGAAATGTCTGGGATGGCCGCCCTCTTCCTGCGTCTTTGGAGTTGTCCTTCCTGCCACACCCTAGTTAAGGATGGACCCAGGTGGCACCTTTGCACCAAGTGGCCCTGGCCCAGGCCACAGCAGATTGGACCAGGGCTGCATACCTGGTCTAAGAGGACCCACATTATTGACTAGATGGACCAATCAGGTTGTCTCTCCAAGGGACTGGGCTGAGGGCTGAGAGGTTGCACAGCTTTGGGGAGCTAAGCTGCTGGGCTACCAAGAGCTGGGTCCTAACTGAGACCAGAGGGAGCCAAAGCCACACGCAAGTCAGGGTTATAGGGGAAGAGAAGTCAGAGTGGAAACAGCAGAGACAGGGATGGTGTGGCCTGATAGAGATGGAGAGAGAGGCCTGGGCTTCTGACTGGTGACCTTTGACACTGGCTAGGTGGTGCTGTTTCCTTTCAGAAATCCCCTTTCACTCACACTGGTCCAAGGAGGCACTGTGCCCTGGCTAAGCTCCAGGCACTACAGATGGAGGAGCCACGCTCCCGAGCACCGGGTCCCAGGTGTGTCTGGCAAAACGAGCAGCACAGCAGAAGGGCCCTGGCTGGGTTTAGGGAGATCCACATGGGCACAGTGCTCTATAGTGTTTAGTAAAGTGAAAAGTGAAGCGAAAGTGTTAGTTACTCAGTAGTGTCTGACTCTGCGACCCCATGAACTGTCCATGGAATTCTCCAGGCAAGAATACTGGAGTGGGTTGCCATTCCCTTCTCCAGGGGATCTTTCCAAGCCAGGATCGAACCCAGGTGTCCTGCATTACACACAGATTCTTTACCATCTGAGTCACCTGGGAAGCCCACAGTGTTTAGTGACATTCCTGTGAAATCCACACAGTAGCCCTGGGTCATCCAATGGGCAGGGGTGGTCTCCATTAGATGTCTGGGGACATGGAGACCTGATAAGATTGGCATCTCACCTAGAGCTGAACCTGGGACCCAGGCCTTCTGATTCAGGCCTGCTGTTCTTCCATAACCCACACTGCCTTTCTGATCCCTTCTTATTAGGTAGCTGGGTGACTTTGTGGCTACTGTGTGTGTGCGTGCTAAGTCACTTCGGTCGTGTCCTGTTGTTTGTGATCCCAAGGACTGTAATCCTCCAGGCTCCCCTGTCCATGGGATTCTCTAGCCAAGAATACTGGAGTGGGTTGCCATGTCCTCCTCCAGGGGATCTTCCCAACCCAGGGATCGAACCCATGTCTCTCACA
The DNA here is from genome assembly GCF_910594005.1 of Cervus elaphus. Lineage (NCBI taxonomy): Eukaryota > Metazoa > Chordata > Mammalia > Artiodactyla > Cervidae > Cervus > Cervus elaphus. Next base: position 33,073,307 of record NC_057825.1, on the reverse strand, counting down.
TCTCCTGCACCGGCAGGCGGGTTCTTTACCACTAGTGCTACCTGTAGTACAAGGCCTGGCATGCGGAGGGTCTCGGAAAGTAGGAACTGTTGTCAGTATTATTTTTTAAAGTCGGAAGCTTTCCTTAGTTCCCCAGATGCCCACAGCACAGTCTAGGGATTTCTGGGCCCAGCATGTAGGCTGTGCACAACCTGATGCATTCCCTACCTGATCTGCTCAGTCCTGAGTCCCCCAACAATTCCAGTCCCCTCTGCATTTCCTCAGGTTGTCGGGCTGCCCTGAGTTGCCTCCCTCCTCTCTTCTGTCCTCCAAGGAAGGACAGCTCCAGGGCTGCCCTCTCTGGCACACCTTCCCCGGGCCCCTGTTGGAAGAACGGCCCCTTTTTCTGCCCCTGCCACTCTCTACAAGGTGTTGGGTTTTGCCTGGAGGTGGGTGCTTCTCCCACCTTGCTCAGTGTCCATGGTGGATCCCCAGCAGATGCATGAAGTCAACCTGGATGGATGGGTTGGGTTCGGCAGGGAGGCCTTGGAGCGAGCGTGGCCCCCGTGGTCTCTGTCTCTGTCACCTGCTTCCCACTCTCCTTTCTGGTCATGGCTAGTGGCCCAGACAGCTCTGGGCTGGCAGGGAATTGGGGAGCAGATGCCAGGAGATGTGAAGGAGGTTTTTCTTAGTCTCAGCACACTCCCCAGGGCTCAGGAGCTCAGATGGTGTAGGTTGGCACAGTGCCTGGAGGAGAGGGACTCCAGGCAACAGGGACTTCAGGCTGGAGGCAGCTGCCAGGACCTTTTCTCCCTCTGAGCCAGCCTGCAGACGTGGTGTCCCTACCTCCACCACTTACACACGCATGTGTGTGCACACACACCCTCACTCACTCAAACACTCCACATGTCCCCCAGAGTGGCATCTTGGCTCGACCTTGTCCACCATCCAAGGCAGAGAGCACAAGAACCAGGGGAACAATGGGGGTGGACACGCCCCTGGCAGCAGGTACATCTGCACTTCAATAAAACGAGAGGTGCCCCCAGGGGATCTGGCCTCTGAACCCCTGCTGTCCCTTCACATCCTCAGGGATCTAAAGAAGCCACCAATAACAGCTCCTCCCCCACACAGGCCCAGACCTGACCCCGAATCTAAGATTCCACGACTCTCCATGGAAACACAGCTCACTCCACTCTGGTCCTATCGGAAATGCTCCTGAGGTGGAATGAAGTGAGACTCAGGCCATGGCTTCTCAGCCGTCTTCAGGGGCGACAGCAAACAGCTGTCCCCATCCTTGGGGACACTGCCATTTACACAGAAACACGGAAGCAGACACTCAGCCCCAGCCTGCCTCCTGCCGCCTGACTCACCCCAGGCTTGTCACTTCTCTGACCTCTGAGTTCCCAGCCTTTTCGATCATCTCCACCACTCCACCTGCCTTGCAATCTTTCCATCTACACGGCTGCCCAGAAGCAGATGAGAGCCCAGCCCAGCCAGGGTATAATTGGAGAATGACTTCCTGGCTCCTACGGCCCAATAGACGATGCCTGTTCACGCGGGGAGGTCCTGAGCTTGCTTTCTGTGGTGCCTAGTGCGGCAGGCGGGCAGAGCCAGGCATTCTCCCCGGTACCCGGCTCTCCCCAGCTTCTGCTTACAGTGCTGCAGTGCCTTCTCCTCTGTCCCCCCACCACTCCCACATGGAATCTGGGCGAGCTGGCTTTCTCTGCCCTTGACTTTATTTAAATGATTAAACGCCTCTGTCACTGCTATCTCCTCCCCAATTCAAAATAGTCTTAGCTGAGCTTTATATAGTGCTTACTATGTGCCACTGCTCTAACGAGCTAATATATGTTACCTCTTTTAATCCTCTAACATCCCTATTCTGTAGTACTCTTATTATTCCTATTTAAAGATGCAGGAACTGAGCCACAGAGAAAGAAGGTAAGGGACTCGTTCAAGGTCACACAGCAAGGTCTTGGCAGAGCAAGGCTCTCCCCACACTGCTTTTCCTTTTGCTTGGCTCTTTTCTTCCAACTCCCGCTTCAGAGGTGGTGAGGCCTCCCCTCTCAGGGTGGAACCCCTAACAGCACGCTGCCTCTGGCCTTGGACTTTTCTTACTGACTCTGCTTACTGACTGTGACTTACCCTCCATTTGAGGGTATTTTTAGATTGTCTCTGCTATCTTCTCACTATTGGCCTTGGGTCTTCAAGAAAGGGAAGGGACAGTGATAGGGAGGGAAGAAGGGAGGCCTACCATGCCCCTCTTGGTTTCCCCTCTCACCCATCAGGATGCCCCTGTTTCACCCACTAAGACTACTATCCCCAAGAGCATCAGGAATTTTCTGAGTACCAGACCTAGTACTCTGTGGGCAGGGCTGCCCTAACTACATGGCACTTTGGGACCAATTAGAAAAGAAACAGGCCCCTCGGGGTGAATGCAGTCCCTGGGAGAGTGCATGGCTTGGTAAGCAGGCTGGACTTCAGCAACCCACAACCTTCAACTGGATTTTTTTTTTTTTGCACAGTGCACAACCTGGACAATCATACATGGCAGTCTTGACTGTTGGCCTCCTCATTTTCCTTCTGTTCTGGCCATGCTTAACCCTGATAGCCAGTCCTCTTCCTCTCTAGAAACCCCACTCTCCTGCTTCCCACTGGTGCTTTGCAGTCTCCCCTGCTGCAAAGGGAAGTCTTTGCAAAGACTTTGAAGTCTTCCTCTGCTTCCTTCTCATGCACCCTGATTTTAAGAAGGGACCAAGATTCTTCCTGGGCTGTTCTGACTCTGCTCCAGAGAGGCCACCAAGTTCTGCTCCGTGCTGTGTCTCCACTGGCCACCTGGCTGAACTACAAGCACCCAAGCCTGGCTTGGCCACTGGCACCCATCCTTCCCCCCATGTTGGCCTCCCTGTACAGTTCACATTCCTCAGTCAACCAGGCTGAACACCTTGCCTTCCCCTCCTATTCTCCCCCAACACCGAGTCCTGGTTGTTCCTCTTTTCCAAGTCCCACCCTTTCTTTCTGTTCCAACAGCCGCTGCAAGGGCCCTCACCCCTTCCAGTCTGGACCTGGGCAGCCGTTCCTCACTGCCATCCCCCCGCAGCTTCCTAATCTTCTTCACACCTCCTTCCAGATTACACTCCACTCTGCACTTGTCACTCCCCTGCTCAAAACCTTCCACGACTCCCCGTTGCTACAGGGAAAGAAGCCCACACTTTCAACCTGCCTTCAGCGTCCTCCACCATATGTCCCTGACATTCTTCTCCAGCCTCGCTGCTGCACCGAACCCAAGGAGAGGGTTTCGGAGCTAACTTTTGGCAGTGCTTTTCCGTAGCTGAGCTCTTGGGAAGGCTTCCAGGGAGGAGGTGCAGGGGGTGGGTGCTGGGGTGGTGGGAGTTCTACCCTCATCACAGTCCCCACTGCCGATGCCCCAGCCCAAGCCTTTTAATGGCCACCAGCAGTCTGACATCTGCCCTTCACCCTGGGCAGCCTGGATTAGAGTTCAGCCAGACTGAAATGTGGACAGCAGGTCTTGGGGGGTGGTGGTGGTTGAAGGATGAAGAGAACAGGGGAGACTTTCACAGCCTGGGAGTCACTCAGGTGAGGAGGCAGGCTTGGCTTTTAGGGAATTAGCAAGACTGTGGGGGGCAGCCTGTTAGCAGGCAGACTTAACTGCAGTACTCCCTTAGGTTTGTGCAACATTTTAGTGGATCACTTACTTTCTGAGGGAGATGCAAATCTCACTATCGTTCACCCCCCTGAGAAAGTAGGAAGCTGAGGCTTGTGCAGGTGAGACCGACTTGGTCAAGGTCACGAATACAAAATGTGTGTATCAAAGGTAGGACCGGAGTTTTGGGTGTCGGAGGGTGGGCCTTCCACACCAGCCCACCTGCTGGCCCCAAGTTGGACCCAGGCTTTCTGCACAGCAGAAATCTCCCTTGGCATCCAGTGAGGGGTTGGTTAACTGGGGCCCTCAGCAGGGAGCCCTGGGGCAGGGGTGCATCTTGCCCTGCTTCACTCCTGGCCCAAACTGGCACCACCACCTGGGAAGGGCAGCCAGCCAGCCACGTGCCAGCATTACTTTAAAAATAAACCAGGGAAGAACGTGACTTAAAAATAACCTGGGGGACGTGTGAGGAGCTAATTACTATTGTAGCCCCTTGGCAGAGCTTTGGGGAACACGCTTGAGCCCCGTGGTTCCATGTGTTGGGTCCCCTCTGCTTACTTCTTTCAGGTGGGGGCCGGGTACCCCACCCTCCCAGAGCAGCTGGGGGGCAGACAGGGCCTCAGAATCCCGAGGGTAGGAGCTGGAGGTGGCTCTGGGCTTCCTGGGCAGCCTCCCTCATCTCGACCTGGATGGGGACGCGGAAGAGGGAGGGGAGCACCCAGGCTGGGCAGAGAGCTCCAACGAGAGTCCTGGGCCCCACCCGTGTCTTCCCACTGGAACCAGACTGGCTCCAAAAGGGACTCTGAGGTTCCTGACACCCCCGCTTCATCTCTGCAAGTGATGGTGGCAGCCAGGGGGCTGTTTTTGCCAATTACATCTCCCGACTGAGGACGCCTGAACTCCACTAACCACTGAACCGGTCCCCCGAGAAGAATTTAGAGACTCATCTGTGCCCACTGGGGGTAAGACTGCATGGCCCTCCTGGCTGGCCCCTCCTGGCTACTCCCACAGGCATTCTGGCCTTTGAACTCGCATCTCTGGATCCTCAGTCCCGAGAGGGGCTTGGTCTGCAGCCCAGTCAGGCCCAAAGAGCCCCCAGGCTCTTTCCCCAGTGGCTGTCAGAGAAGCAGGAGCCAGGCTCCCATCTCGCAGGCCCCGTTCCCGCAAGGCTCCCGGTAACTCTTGCAGATCCCCCCCCCCCACTGTCGGCACATCCTGAAGCGACAGGGAGGAGGGGACATCGGGCCCAGCAGAGGCTGAAGCAGAGGACAGTCATGTGGGATCAAAGAGAAAAAACAGAGCTTTCCCGGCGGAGGGAGGCAGAAGCCAAGATTGCTGGAAGCTGACAGAAATGATCAAAGGACAAGGATGGATGGGAGGGGAGGTGGGAAGGAGCAACAGGGGAGAGGCAGGCAGAGAGGCAGTTGGGGGTGGGGGCTACTGCATGATGGGCTGGGGCTTTGAGGTCAGACAGGCCTGGACACAGGTCTCTGGCTGGGTGCCCTGAGCCAATAATCTGGCTGGACCTTGGGCTTTATTTGCATAATGGACATAATGATGACTACCTCATGGGCCTCTGCAGGAGCTCTGTAAAGCATTTATGAAAAGGTCTAAAAATGTGGAGCTGGGATATTGTTTGTTCTCTCCCTGCTTCTCCTGGAATCAGGCCCCTCTGTTCCAACTCAGGCTGGTCAGATACAATGGATGCCCCTACTGCTCTTTCCTTCCCACGTTCCAGGAACAAGCTGTTGAATGTTACACGATGTTTTCATGGTCAGTGTCCCCAGTGGTCACCACATGGTCAAACACACTGGTTGTCTCTGTGGTCTTTTGACTTGATCACCCAGCAGTAGTGGGCTCAGCTGACAATTCTCTCTCTCCTGAAACAAGGCCTCCTGGCCCTGGGACCCTACACTCCCCAGGATCCCTCCAGTGTCCCGGCAGGTCCCTTTTCCTTGCTTTACCCCCCAGTGCTGGAGGAAGGGGCTGTGCTGGGCTCTTCTCTCTCATTCTTCCTTCTCCCCAGTTGATCTCATCAAGCTGCCCAACTCTAAATATTATTTCCATCTGATAAGACCTAAATTTATATCTCAGCTTTGACCTCTCCCTTGAGCTGGTAGACTTGTCTGTCTAACTGCTATCAGGGATTTGTAATAAGCATCTCAAAATTAACCTCTGCGTCTAAAACAAGAAGTCTGGAATTTCATCTCTTTAACAAACATTTGCTCTCTGGATTTTATTTCCCATCTCTGTAAATGCTCAGTAAAAGGTAACTTCACTCAGTTGCTCGGGTCAAAGACTACCGTTGATTATTTCCTTCCTTCCCCCAACTCCCATAGCCCTCTGGCTCCCTCCTTCCCCACAGTGCGTACATCCTATCCATCAACAGGTCAGGCCAACTCTGTCTTGAAAACACACCCTCCATCCACCTCTCTCTGCAGTCTCCTCAATCTCCCCTGAGCCCTACCCACCACCATTCTGTCTTTTTAAAGTTACTCAGCTGCAGCCTGACTGGTCTCCCAGCTTCCCTCTTATACTACAGCCAGCTGACCTCCAGCAGCCAGAGGGAACTGGTAAAAAATTTAAGTCATATCCCACCACAACTCCGCTTACAACTTTCCAGTGACATTTAAGAGTAAAATCCAATTCTTGACCATGGTTTCCAGGGCCCTGTGGGATCCAGCCCTTCCCATGCCTCCATCTCTTTGTACAATGTGCTGCAGCCACATGGCCATTAATGCTCCTGTTCCTCAAACATACCAAACTCTGGAAGGCTTCCCCAGATGGTCCATCCCTTCTTTCCATTGCTCTCTACCTCATTCTCCTCTTTTACTGACTCCTGGCACTTGTCACCATTGAGATGACATTTTTTGTGACTACATAATTTAGTTTATTGACCATCTGATTCCTCTGAAATGTAGGCACCATGAGGACCAGGGCTGAGTCCCTGGGGCCTGGAATGGTGCCCGGAATGGTGCCCAACACATGGAGGATGCTCAGAAAAAGAAAGAGAATGGAGGGATGACTGTGAGGGTGCCAAGGGAGTGGAAAGAGTCAGGAGGGCTGGGTTTGAGGACTGGCTCTGATATTGAACTGCTGGTGGCTGGGGCAGGACTCTCCCCCTGCACCCTGCTCTGGTCTCAGTCTTCTCATATGGAAGAGAGAAGGGCTGTGCCAAATTGATGATTTTCAAAGAATCCAAGGGACCCCAGGAATTGTGGTAATGCCATCCACTGCCAAGTTGAGCCCTTACGGAGCATGAGCTTGCTGGCATCAGCACCCTGACCAGACCCCATTCCAGCCAAAGGCTGGGGAAGATGCTTGTTGGCCTGTGTATACTCTATAACAGGTCATCGTGTAATGTTCCATGGATATTTTGAGATAGCAAACCATTGTGAGGACCCATGGGGCTCACCCCAGCTGCTCAGAGGTCTAACAGGTCTTTCCTGTTAGGGTGTGGAAAGTTGGTCTGTGAGCAGGACCTTAGTTCCTAGGGCCCTGGAAGCCTCTGAGCTAGCTGAGGGCCTGGACTGTAGGACCAGCTCAGGTCCAGGGGCAACCTGATAGGAAAGACTGTCTCAGCCTCTCTCCTGGCTACCCTCCTGCCCGAGAGTTCTGGCTGAGGTCAGCCTGCTCTCAGCATCATTGCTCCCTCCCGCATCCCATCCCTGACTACTGTGGGAGCTGCCAGCTGTTAGCAGGCCCCCCCGTTTCTGGGTGGGAGGCTCCCGCATTCCAGCTGTCCCAGGGGCTGGGGCAGTGGACTTGCTCTGCTGATAAGCAAGGCTGCAGCCACAGTCAGAAATGCTCTTTCCAGAAAGGGGTGACTTGGAGGTCCTGTACAAGGCTCTGTTCTTGGGAATGGACCCAGAGGAAGTCCCTCCAGGGCTCAGCCATCACGGGGTGAAGTGGGGACAAGAGCATAATCCTGGGTAGTGAGCATCTCAGGAGGGGCTGGAAGTGCAGGCTGGAGTAGGTCCTGGCTGAACTGGAGTAGAGACAGTCCAAGGATAAGGGCTCGGACACCACCAGCCCAGTCCCTTGCAAACAAGGCCAGGGTGGGATGTGACTTGCTGTGTGTCTCACAGCCAGGTAGGAACAGAGCAACAGTGGAGGGGTCTGTGTCCCCCACTTTCCTTAGCTCAGCTCTGCAATGTCATCAGTCACAGCTCCAAGAAACGACATGTAGCCCACCTCCACGAATTCAGTGGACGATCCTAAGGGGCATAGAGGGGGGCATCAAGGCCTCTTTGGTGCTTGGGGAAGACGAGTGCTTAGGACTCTGGGGCACAGAGCTGGGCACAGCACCCAAGGGAAGGGGGGCTGCCACTAAGTTTGGGTCCAGGTTTCTCTTTCTCTGGCCCCACCAGGAGGTGGCCCTTGGAGGGGTGTTTCTATGTCTGACCCTCCTGGTAGAAATTCGATGATGAAGGGTCATGCTGAAGATGAGCCTACCCTGGCTCAGCCGGGCCAAATGGTATCTGTTCCAGGTGAAAGATGCTCATAGAGCTGAGGGGGCTCTTCTGAGCTGACCCCCTTCCCTAGGGTCATTTGAGAGCTAAGCCATGGAGGAGCCGCTTCCTGTCCCAGGACTCCCGCTGAGACAGTCCCCTTCTCCTCTGGGGGTAGTGGGACACATCCTTCTCCTGGGGCCATCCTGCCACCTGGCTTACCCCAGGAACTCCAAAGATTGTGAACTCCAAAGATTCTTCCTCAGCTGCCCCTTGACTGTTTCTCAAGTACCAAGGAAATCCAGAAAGAAAATGCTAGCTGTGGCTGGCAAGTGGCCCAGTCTTCCGAGTACAGAATGCTGATTCAAATAAGCTCTCTTCTCTCCCATGCTTCCCAAACCTGGCTTCAGATTCCCCTCACCAGGGGAGTTTTTAAAACTACCAGCCTTCTGAGCTTAGCTTAGGCCTAATGATTTCTCTCCTGGGAGCAGGGCCTGGACGCCCATTGCTCTGACTCTAAACAACTACTTTTCCGGGGACAGGCTTCCTACTCAGCTCACAGGGTCCATCTGCCCTGCCCTCCCTCTGCAAACGGAGGGGAGTAGGTGGATTGCCTGAGTTACCCCCAGCCAGGCCTCTGGCTCACTCACTGGCTATTCTTAAGAACCACCAGTCTATGCTCATGTCTAATCTCAGGTTTCCATCCTGTTCAATGCACAGAAATAAGACCACTCTGTGAGGCCTGGGGTCACTCTCTCTGAGCTGTTTCACCAGGGCCTGACAGTTCAGGTCTCCGGAGAGAGCCCCCAGACAGTCCTATGGCCAGCGGGCTGGAATGCGCCTCTCCGGATGTTTCTTAGATGGTTATTTCTGCACTGGAGCTGTGGTCAGGAGAGGCCCTGCGCATTCCTGAAGAGGGACAATGAGTCCGTGCCAAACCATGGAGCCTCGAGCAGAGATGAAGGGGTCCGGGAACAGGGCCCCGAGGTGGTCTCTGTGGAAAGTGTCCACACAGTGGTGGGTGACAGTATTATCTCCTTCAGCTCAGTGCTGTCCCCTGAACACCATCCATAAGCCTGGGTTTGTCCTAGGCTCCAGAGTGGACTTATGCCCCAGAAAAGGAAGTGTGGAGAGGGGAGGAAGTAAAAGTACTTCATGGGGGCTGGCTGAGGTCTGCTGGGTGACCAGGGTGGGGCTGAAGTCAGACAATCAGGATTCAGGTTGCCATTACCCTCTGGTTCAACTAGTTCAATTGAGGTGACCCACTGGTTCAACTGGCATGATGGAGGTACCTGGTGGTTCAGTTAGGGTCATGGGGGCATCCCATCCTGATCCCTGGTCAGGATCCAGGGGGAGAACACAGCTTGGGGTCTCTCCTCCAGTGCCTGCCAAATCAAGTCCACCTGCAAGAGTCTAGAACTCAGCCCCCTCTAAGACTGCTTCCCTACACCTCCCTGAGGGCACGCGTATGATCCTAGCCTGTCTCATGCTTCTCCCTTACCCTGGAAATCTCTCACTGACAATCTTCACCTACTAGAGTTCTCATTCTTCATTTAAGCCTTCTTTAAGTACTACCTGCTCCAGGAAGCCTTCTCAGGTTCTTATTCTGAGTCCCTCCACTAGGATTTGAGCTTCTATGATGGCTCAGTGATAACAAATCTGCCTGCCAATGCGGGAGATACAGGTTTGATCCCTGGACCAAGAAGATCCCCATATATAACCATTCAGCTTATGGTTTCAGAATTCCACTGGACCAAGGGCTCCTTGGAGAAGGACCTGGATCTAGTTTTCTATTCTCTTGTGCTGTGTACTTAGTAGCTCAGTCATGTCCGACTCTTTGCGATCCCATGGACTGTAGCCTGCCAGGCTCCTCAGTCCATGGAATTCTCCAGGCAAGAATATTGGAGTAGGTAGCCATTCCCTTCTCCAGGGGATCTTTCCTGATCCAGGGATCAAACCCAGGTCTCCTGCATTGCAGGTGGATTATTTACTGTCTGAACCACCAGGGAAGCCTTTCTATTCTCTTGGTGCCTGGTATAGTGTCTGATAGAAGACCTCAGGAGATCTCAACAATTTTTGGTAAACTAAAAATGAAGTTTGGCAAACCTAAAATGAAGGCTAAAGTCAGTACTGTTTGGAAGGTGACCCAGAGGGTCTAGGAGTCCCAAGGACATGATGAGTCCCACTTTGGGTTCTCTAAGTCTCCAGGCTGCCCCTTTGAAGATCAAGAATCAAAGCATCTCAGAGTTGGCAAGAACCTTAAAAGTCACTAACTGCAGCTCCCAGAGTGATAAATGGGAGGTATATGATGATCTTTCTGATGAGTCAACTTGGCTAAGGTTCTGAGCTTTTCAATCAAGTACTGATCCAGAGGTTGCTCTGAAGGCATTTTGTAGATGTGATTAAAGTCCATAATCAGTTGACTTAAGGGAGATTATCCTAGACTACTGGGTAGACCTGAATCAATCAGTTGAAATTCCATAAAAGGTGAGCCAAGACTTTCCTGAAGAAGAAGAAACTCTGCCTGTGAACAGTAGCTTCAGCCCAAGCTCGATGGAGTTCCAGCCTGTCCTTCCAATGTCCTGCTGTATGGATTTCACTCGCCTAGCCCGCAACTACCACTGTGTAATCCAATTGCTTGCAATCCATCTCTTAATATATAATCCCTGTTGCTTGTGTTTCTCTTACTGATCCCTGACTGCTACAGGTGACCCTGAAGCTGCTTCTGGGGTGAATCATAGCCCTGCCCCAGCCTCAGAGGAGAGTCTACCAGCTCTGAGACCATTGACTCTGACATTCCAGGCTCAGATTCCTAAGGATTTTTCCAGCCCTACACAACCTTGTTCTTAAAACCACAGTCCCTAACTCATGTCTATCCTCAGAAGTCAGGTCTCCAGGTTATTTAGATCCTTGCTGCTCAAAGCATAGACTGTGGGTCAAGAGCATCAGCAGTCCTTTGGGGGCCTTGTGAGAATTGTAGACGCTCAGCCCCACTCCAGACCTATTGGCTCAGAATCTGCATTTAAACAAGGTCAACCCAGTTATCAAAGAAGACCATTGGGGAAGTATTAACCCAGATAATTCTGAATTGATGAGCGAACCTTCTCCAGTTCCCCCTGGGGAACAGTTGTTCTTTACAGGTGGGGAGACCGAGGCCCACCAGGGTCATGCCTGTGTCTCCCATGAGTAGGAGGGTAGCAGGGAGAGAGAGAGAGAGGGAGAGAAGAATTTGTCTAAAGAGAGAGAAAGAACTTAGTTTCTAGCTCCCAGGCCAGGCTCCTGCCTTGTATTTCCCACATCCACACGCTCCCCTCATGAAGGCATCCTTGTGTGTCACTGGAGGAGGTGAGAGTGGGAAGCAGGGGTGGTAAGGAGCCACTCTGGTGAAGGGGAAGCTTGGGGTGTTGGCCCTGCTTGGTAGGAATCCCAAGGGGCATGGGCCAGCTCTGGAAATGGGACAGTGAAGGCGTGCCTGCAGCAGTAGCAGCATGGGGTGGCTCCAGGTGAGGGGCAGGCCTCCTGAGCCACCTGGGAGCTGCCTGAGTATGGGCAGTTTCTGGACAACGGGGAAGTGTAGACAGACTGGGAGCTGGCCACATCAGCTGGGCCAGTGACAACTCTTTCAACAGCCACAAAAGACATTTGTCATGTACTCTCTGAGGACCAGAGGCTAACAGGGGAGTCAGAAGGGGGCCCCAGGCAAGCAGGACAGGCCAGTTGGCAGCCTGCTTTGTTCTCTCTGAGCCTGGGAGGTGAAGAGGGGGTGAACAACATGGAAAGAGGTGTCAGGAAACAGGGCTCCCTTCTCCTCCAATCAGAAGTTTAGTTTCCACACTGTTAAATGAGAGAGCTAACATTCTGATTTCTCTCTTGGCTAAATGCTCAGTCCTGAGGTCATGATATCCTGAAGCTGAGGTCACAGCTGAATGCCCTATGTGACCCTGGTACCCACCCTCCACCATTTGTGAGGTTCATACAGAGAGGAAGGCAGAGGCTCCATGGGGAGCAGGCGGCTGCACAATTCCATGAAAAGATAGAGCCCTGGGTGTGTAAGCCCTGTTACTGTCATTTTATATTTGTACAATCCTGGGCCAATTTTTGAACCTCTCCAAGCTTTCCTTGACCATAATAGAAGGATAAGGCTTGTCCTACCAGGGTAGTTGTGGGGATGGAGGTGGTGAGAAATGCCTTGGAGAGTACCTGACATGTTACAGAAACAGGTCAGTTCCCTGCATCCAGGTGGGGATGGAACGGGAGGGAGAGAGTGCCCATCTTGGGTCTCTGCTGAGGTTGCCTAAACCCAACACCATCTCAGTCAGAGCTGGGTCTCTTCCCTGGCTGCTGGCTGACGGCAGGGAAATCGTTTTTACATTTTTTTTTATTACAAAATCAACTCACAGATTTACCGTTTGTGCTGCCAGCTGAAAGCTGTTTATGGTGGTGATTTGCACTACATTCATCTGTGCTTGTTTATGTTTTCTTTGAAAATACTTATTGTGTGTGTCCTGTCCACACTATGGCCAGGCATGTGTCTTCTATTTCTGTCCCATTCTTGCCCGCACGCCCTCCATGTCTCTGGCCTCCAATCAGGATGTGTGGGAACTGGACTGCAGGCAGGAGGTATGATGGCCAGAAGGACCTCTGATCAAATATACCCACTTTGTGGATGAAGAAACCAATGGCCAGAGGGGACCAGCAGCTGAGCTTAGTGGAACTGGAACTTTTGTCTCCTTGTTTCAGTCTAGGATGGGGTCTCCTCTTCACTCTCCCTGACTGGTTTGCTGCAGAGTCTGCCTGCTTATAGAAAGGAGCATGGCCCCTGAGCCTGGATATCAGGCAGACTCCAGGCATGAGCAAGGACCTGGGAAGCTGGGATGGGGGAGTGGGATTAGGAAGATGAAGGGAAGGATGTGGCAGGCTCTGGTCCCCAGTCCCACTGTCCCCACTTGTTAGGAAGAAGTAGGGGTAGCTGTGGTCATAGTAATCCTTAGGAAACAGAGCCGTTCCCTTCTGTAGGAAAGGGGATAATACACAAACAGTAATATTAATAACATTTATAACTGTAGATACTGTTTATTAAGTATATGGGCTCTTCCTTTACATTAGCCCATTTAATCCTAGGAGGCAGATATTATTCTCCTGTTTTGTAAATGACAAAACAAGTTCAGAGAGACTAAGTAACTTGTCCAAAGTCACGCAGCTAGTAGCAGGGGATGGAGGTGGTAAGTGGGGATGGGGGTTGAGAGATGAACCCAAGCACCCAGGCTTCTAAGACAGCATCCATGTTCCTACACCAACCCCCAGGAAAGGCTGTGCAATCGAAGCAGGGGGCGGGGGTGGTCTATGGGCAGAGAGGACGGAAGTACTGACTGACAGTGGACAGCAGAACTGTTTCAGGCTGAGCTGGCTCTCCATCCCCATGGTAAGTCAAGAGAGGTTGGGAATAGCCAAGTGAGAAGCAGACAGAATGATGCAGGGGCTCATGAGGAAAACAGGCTGAGGTGATACAGAGATCTTTAGTCTGGGCATCCAAAGTGTTGTATCTGCAACTTGCTATGTGAATTTGGGCAAGTCACTCATCTCTGTGGGTGTTTGGATGACTGCTAAAGTCTCCTTTCACACTTTTATTGAGGACTCTGGGATTTTAGAGGGTGGTAGGTCACTTCTGTATTTTCTTCCTTCTTGGAAAGGTGTAAGAAGTACAGGTTCCCTCATGAGCTCCCTGCTTGAATTCACAATCTAAGGATTCCCAGGCCATGTGGTGAGCCTTGGGAGCCTGTGTCTTGCTGAGAACAGGTTGGAAGCTGGGGAGAAAGGAGAACAGGTTTTCCATCCCACCTTCACTAGCTAATCAATCACCTGGTCTCTTGTCTTAGAGCCACAAGGATTCCAGTTACCTGCAGTGGGAGAACGGGTGCCTGTGAGCCCATGGCAGCCTCCAGGAGGGCCTGTACACACAGCTGTAGCATGTGGTCTGGGTTGGTCAGGGATTCCGGCGACAGGGAGCAGAGGCTGGCTGTAGCATACTGGAGCAAGAGGCCCTCTCCTTCTGGGGAGATTTTGCCAGGGGGAAAAGACAAATCTTGGCTACTTAGCATCCCCAAGATACAAGGTCTGGGCTGGGTTCTTGAAACAGAGAAAAAATTGGCAAAAAATCCAAGGGCATGGGAATCAGAAAGGCTCCACTAAATTCATACATTCAAGTCACAAGGCCATGGTGAGTCACTGACACTCAGAGCCTTAGGCTCCTTTGCTGAGAAATGGGGATAATAATGCTCATCCTGAAGGGCTGGTGAAAGAATTGAATGAGGGACTGCAAACGAAATATATGTGTGTTAGTTGCTCAGTCGTGTCTTTGCGACCCCATGGACTGCAGCCCACCAGGCTCCTCTGTCCATGGGATTTTCCAGGCAAGAATACTGGGGTGGGTTGCCATTTCCTTCTCCAGTGAAATGTATACAGCTTGCCAAAGAGGAGTTATTAAGTGGTGGCTGCCATTGTTAATGTTGCTGTTGCTGCTGTTAATAATGATAAATAAATAAATAAAGAGGCAGAGTGAGGCTTCCCAGATGGTGCTAGTGGTAAAAGAACCCATCTGCCAATCCAGGAGACACAAGGGACATGGGTTTGATCCACAGGTGGGGGAGATCCCCTCGAGGAGGGCATGGCAACCCACTCTGGTATTCTTGTTTGGAGAATCCCATGGACAGGGGAGCCTGATGGGCTATAGTCCATAGGGTCACAAAGAGTTGGACACGACTGAAGCTTGCCAAAGAGTAGTTAATAAGTGGTGGCTGCCATTATTATTGTTGCTGTTGCTGCTGTAAATAATAATAATAATAATATTGATAAAGAAGGAGTCTGCGCAAGTGGGAGGAGTGGGGGCCTGGGAGTCAGTTTTGGCTACCCCACTCCCATCACCTCTTTGGTTTCTTCTAAGAAAAGGGTGTGGCACCAGCTGATCTCAAGGTCCCTTTCTGCTCTGACAGCCTCTGGGCTATGAATAGATGAGGCTGGGGCCCCGGAGGAGTCTAATGACTCAACAGCTAGAGAGGTTAAGCTTTCCCAGAAAAGTGTTTCCGTTTGCATTTGATGAACTTAGGGCCCAACAAAAGAAGGGTTTCCTGTCTGGGAGACTAGGGATGAAGGAGCTGGAGGAATCCTTGCAGTCAGAGGAGACTGTGACTAACGAGGTGAATGACTAACTCAGACCCTGCTGACCTTCAACCAATCAGGGCTGCTCATGACCACCCTACGAGCTGGCATCACTAAGCACGTCTTGGCCATGCCAGTCCCAGCTGGATCTGGGTTTCACGGCATATGGAGGCAGAGAAAGCAGCCAAGAAACTGGCAGGGGAAGGAACACTGGGCTTCGAGTCAGAAGTCCTAGCTTCTTGCTCTAACTCCACTGCTCACCAGCTGCGTGACTTTGGGGAAGTCCTTTCCCCTTCCTGAGCCTCCATGCCTTCATCTGTACAAGGGATCTAACAATACCTGCCCTGGCAACTTCCCTGAGCTATGAAGGCTGAGACTTAAGAGATGAGATGAAAGCACATTGTGAACACTAAGGCAATGAATGAATGGGAAATTTTGTCATCATTCTATCCCAGTAGGATTCCTGGTCCCCCAGGAGACCTATTTGGGTCCCCAAAGCGGTCAGGTGGACACAGACTGAGCCTTTGGGTTTTGAGTCAAGATCAGTCTAATGTAGGGCCCTTTCCAACCATCCAACCATAGCCCAGAGAGAATTTTCTTAGACCTGAGCCCATATGGACAGCGTCCAGCCAGGTGGCATAGCCAGAGTGAGAGGTGACAAAAAGCCAGGAATGGTTGGGTGGGGCAGAGTGGGCAGTGACAGTCTGGGACCCCCACAGAATTAAGGTTGTGCTTTGATGCTCTCTCCTCTTGCCAAGCACCTTATAAATAAATAATCACCACAACCACACTGTCTGCCTCTGCCCCCAGCTTTTAGCATCTTTCTTGGTGAGGACTACAAGCACTTTGGGGAATGGCAGGAATGGGAGAGGAGGAAGGATGATGCCCTCTCATGTCTGCACACCTTAAACCCATCAATAGCGTTCTGTGAGTGCTCCTGTGTATTCTGGCTACTGTGCTGACACTAGGAGCAAAGAGATGGGAGCCACAGGGCCCTACCAACATGGAGGTTAATTACACCTCCTGTGGTTAAAGATACAAATACTCCTCCTGAAATGTAAATAGCCATGCAAAGCAGCCTACACTGTGTCACTCAGGTCTTCCTGACAGCAAGTCCTGCAGTCGTCTAGAGCAGTGGCCTGGGATCATCTGGAAGACTTCAAGGAGGAGGTGGGGTTTGAACTGAACCTAGAAGGTTAGCTTAGACAAGATAAATAGAAGACAGAGAAAAAGGACAACCATACAGGCATACTTCAGGTATTCTCAGGGGACAGTTGGGCTGCAGTGAAGAGATCATGTCAGTAAGAAGTGAGAAATTAAGTTGGACATAGGAATTGGAGTCAGGCATGAAGTCTTTAAAATATGGGATAAGGAGCATGGGATTATGGATTGCAGGGGAAGCAGAAGCCCATTGAGGGCTTCTGAGAAGGGAATCAGTATGGTCAGAGCTGTGCTTAGGGGAAATTCTTTCTGGTAGCATTGTCTTTGTGAGCTGCCCTGAGGGAGAAGGAGGTTGGAGGTAAGGAGGTCAGTGGGAAGTTACTGTGGGGCTGGGGACGAGGGTACTGAGAAAGATGGAGGCATACACCAAGGGTGAGATATGTGGAGAGAGAAGTGGGTGATTTAAGGATGTTCAGTGCTCCTGAAACCCTGGCAGGTGACCGGGAGTGGAGAGGGGAAGAAACCCCAAACCAAACCCAGTCTGGTCCTTCCCAGGAAAGCAGGTTCCTCTTTGGGCAGACCGGAGTCTGACCAACCTGCCCCAAATTCCCAGCATCAGCAGGACGCAGAAGTGCCACCACTTGGGCCATATCCCCTCCTGGGGTCTTTTCCTTCATCTTCCAGAAACCATGTAGCATAGCTCCCTGTGGTCTCCAGACAGCAGCAGAATCTCAGGGCAATCCTGCAGTGGACAAACTGCAGGCAGAGCATCCAGTATTGCTTTTTACCCCTCTCCACTCCTGTTGACTCCCAGGAAAACACTGCCATCTTGTTACAGGCTATGCCAAATGGCAATGAGCCCCTGGGAGCTCAGCCAAGGTTAGGAGGGGTACCAGGGAGGGAAGCAGGAATGGGAAAGACGGAGGAAACAGCTCCTGGAAGCATCCCAGTGAGCTCTGGGGGAAGATGGGCTGGGTGGAGTCCTTGAGATCATTTCAGCCAACCTCTCGTTGTCTGGAGGTGAACTTGAGACTCAGGCAGGGGAAGGGACCTGCCCAAGGTCATACAGTGGGAAAAGTGATAGAGCTGAGCTGGAATTGTAGTCTTGGTGGTGGACACGGTGTTCATTCCTGTTTGAACACTTGAACAGCACATCAAGGGCCTCGCTGGAGATTCTTTCCTGGATATCCACTGTGTGCTTGTGTGTGTACCTGTGTATGCACCTATGCCTATATTGTGAGAGAGTCTGAGTGTGTGTGGCCTCTTACACCATGGTCTGCCCTGGCTGGAGGAAGGGAACTGGGGCCATTCCTATGAGGTGACTGTTTTCCTGGGACAGCAGTAAAGAAGGCAGACAGGGCTGGATCTGGCTTCCAGCACCAGTTCTGTTGCCCTAAGAAAATTAAAGGCACTGGCTGGCAAAGCCTAAACTCCTGGAGCTGGGCACACACACGCTTGGACACACACACACACACACACACACACACACACACACACACACACACACACACACACACACACACACACACACACACACACCAAGCAGTACTCACAGCCACAGTTATGGAGTATTTCAGACACCCGAGTGGCCCGCTGTGCCTCGGAGTGCCAAGTACCTGCCCACGCACGTCTCTCTAGAGCCCCAGCCGGTGTGGACACACGGGGGTCCGAGAGCCCATGTACAGAAACACGGTGGAGCCCTGCGCTCCCCACCACTCACACTCGGCGTCCTGCTCCAGGGCCCGACTCGGCCACACCCCTCCTCCTCAGCCTTCGCTGGCCGTTCCTGCCCCTCTCACACACTTCAGAGTCCCCTGGGGCCCTCTCGCAGCCTGGCAGGGACAAGTTAGGGCTGGCCCTGACGGAGAGTCAAGTCCGGAGCCAGGATTCGACGCCTCCCCCGAGCCCTGTCCCCGCGGAGCAGACACGCCAGGCTGAACTCGGGTTTCTGAGAGCGCGGGGTTCTGCGCCTAGACCCTCTCGGGGGGAATCCCCCAGCCCCAGTCGGCTCCGGACTCCCCCAGAACCTGGCGCCCAGCCCCCTGGTCCCCGCCCCCCGCCCGGCGAGTAGTTACCGATGGTGGTGATGACGGTGATGGCGAAGTAGAAGGAGCCGGCGAAGCGCCACTGCACGCCGGCCTTGTGCGGCTTGAGGCGCAGCACTACGCGCTCGAGCTCCTCGTAGCCGCCCTGGCTGAGGTTGTAGCGCGCTCGCAGCTCCTGCTGCCGCAGCTCCAGCCGCTGCCGCTCGATCATCTCCGGCTCCGACTCGAGCGCGTCGAAGACCGCGGCGCCCACCAGCAGGTAGGTGAAGGTGCACACGATGAGCGCCAGCGTGCGCACGTTCTGCCGCTTCATCGTCCCGCCCGGGCCGCCGCCGGCCCCCCGGCGCCCCCGGCCCGCGCCCCGGCCCCGGCCGCCGCTGCTGCTGCCCCGGAGGCGGCCTGGGGCATGGCTGCGCTCGCCGCTCCGCGCGCCGGGCACCCACTCCGCGCGCCCCGGGGCCGCCGCCGCCAACGCCGCCGCTGCCGCCGCGGAGCTGTCCCTTCAGCACCACCCACCGCCCTCCTCCGCCCGGCCCCGCTCCCGCCCCCCGCCCCCCGCCCGCAGGCCGCCTCCTCCCGCCAGCCCTCCCGCCCAGCCAAATAAGGACTGGGGAGACGCGCCGAGGGAGGGAGGAGGGGGGCTGGCGGAGGGGGAGGGGAGGGGGAGCGAGCGGGAGAGCCCTGGAGAGACCCGGCAGGACAGAGAGAGAGAGCGCGCGGGCGAGAGGGAAGAGACCCAGAGAAAGATAAGTAGACAGACAAACGCATGTAACTACAGAGGAAGAGAGAGAGGAAAAAGAGGCGGAGGGGGGTGTGACGGACAAGCAGATAAAACCAGAGGGAGACTCACAGACACAGAAAAAGAGGAGGCAGGCAGAAAAACACAGACTGAGAGAGGTACAGAGGGAAAGAAGAGAGGTACAGAGGGAAAGATGGAAACGGACAGAGCGACAAATGGGAGACAGAGACCTGGACAGCTGGAGAGACACTGATGCCACAGAAAAGGAAAAGCGAGGGAAGCGGAAAGGAATCGGGTAGATCAAGCCCCGACCCCACCCCAGTCCCATCCCTCCACCAAAGTCACAACAGGGAATAGCTGGACTGGACCCTGGGCCTTGCGGTGCTGCCCTCCACTATGTGGATGAGGAAACAGAGAGGTCCAGTGACGTGCGAGGGCACACGGTGAGTTGGCGTCAGCACTAGGACTCAGCCAAGCTTTCCCGCCTCCCAGGCCACAGGCCCTCCCCTGTGCCAAGCTGCTGGCTGTCTTAGAAACAGGAGGGCACAGCTGTGGACCAGGGCACGCATGGGCCAACACCCAAGGGAAAGCCCTGTTCTCGTGAAATGTGTCCCTTCCCGGGTCAGCACAGAGCCTGGAACTGGATGAGGAAGCACAGGCTGGTAGCCTGGGACAGTGGCACCCAGTCCCAGGTGCCCTGTTCCATTCCCCAGGGGCCATCAGGGACAGGCTTGACATCTAAAGCCTCTGTCCTGCACCAGCTGACCGGGGGGGCTGCCAGGGATGGCACTGGATACCACCATGGGGCATCCCCACAGAACTGGGATCTAGCTGGAATAGGACAGGTGGGGGGCCCAGAGTAGAAGGCTCCCTGACCACCTGGAGGAGGAACCGAGAGACCTCCTCCTTATGCCTTGAAGTCTTCATTTGTCAACATGGTGCAGTGGCGGTGAAGAGTGCAGGCTGTGGGACCCAGGCGAGGCGTCGCTGCCCCTCTCAGAGTCTCGCTTCCTTATCTCCTCGATGAGGTGTCACAGCAGATGATCCCAAGCCTGCTTAGCTCCAGACAACTCCAGACTTGGATGGGCTGAGTGAGCAGAATGATTGGAATGCGAATTCCGCTGCCAAGAAGGGTCAAAAAGTCTTTCACAGGACCCTGGCATGGGCCACGAGAAGAGACATGGGAGAGGCCCCAGGGCCCCTGACTGAGGGTGGGCTCAGGAGGCAGCCAGCCAGAAGTGGGAGTGCCATCAACCCACATCCTGGGCTGACTGTCACTGTGGGTCACTCACTACACTGCTTCTCCCAGGAGGGCCACCAACCTATCCCTTCCTTCCTCTGCTCATTCAACAAGTATGTATCAAGCATCTGCTGTGTATCAGATGAAGCTTGTTACATTCACTATCTCTAGTTTTTACCACAAATCCTGAAAGGAAGGAATAGTTATGTCCATTTTATAGATGAGGAAATTGAGGCCAAAGGCAGTGCAGAGAATCCCCCAAGGGCATGCAGCTGGGAAGAGCCTTCTCTCTGCCTCCCAAACCCATGTTCTTCTCCATAACTCTTTGAGCCTCATTTTTCCCCCCACTGTAAATGGGATAGCTACTTATACTAGCTCTTGAACAGATTGTTGTAAAGGATCAAAGAGGCTGGCATTCATGCAAATCAGACAGTATGAGGCTATATAACTTCTCCCCAAAGACTCGGGTCTCTGACCAGAGCCTGGTAGGAGGGCCCTGTTGACTGGACTTTGTCCCCTCCTCCTCCCCTCAAAGTTCTTTGGGTTGCATCAGGTTCTTTGATCTGCCACAAACTTTCTGGTCCTGCCCCTTTGGCCCTGAACTCATCTTACTGCAGATTTTCCCTCTTGGCATCTTCTGGCTCTTTGGAAGAAAAGCACTGCTTTTCCTGGCTTTCCAGGGGTGGAGGCACAAGTTAGGTTCTACCTAACTAACCACCCCAGAAGCCAGTTCCCCCTAAGCCAGTCTAGAGGAGCAAGTGGTTCACCAGGTCTGGTTTTCAGTGTGAAAGGCTACGTGTCCAGGGTCTGTTCACCTCTGGCTGCCAGGCCAGACTGCTGTGCAGATGAAAGGTGATATTATAGGGGAAGAGCTTTGGAAAAGGGAAAAAGCTCTCTTTAGGGGCAAGGCATTTATTATTAATTATGATGAAACTTGTTCTCACAGTACTTCAGAACCAGAAAGACCATTAGAGATCATCTAGCCCAACCTTCTCATGTTACAGATGAGGAAACTGAGGTTACATGGGGTCCAGGACTCCTGTGCCATGGCTGGGGTTTTTCCCACTATCCCCCATTATGCTTGAGATAGGACCTCTGCCAACAGAGGAGCCCAGTGACCCTGGAGCCCAGGAGGGCAGCCTAGGTCTCCTCCTCCTGTCCTTCTTCCCTTCCCTCTTTTAAGGAGGGGGAACCAGTTGAGGTTTCTGAGTAACCTCCCAGGACCTACAGGCAGGAGTCCCATCAGCCAACCCTCGAACTGGGTGCAATTGGGCCTAAGGCCTCCATGCCTATCCAGTTCCCTTCTGTCCAGGACTCCCAGGACTGATCTGCCTATACCTCCAACCCCCTGACGAGTTTGTGCCACCCTCTGCCGAAGGCCAAGTGTCAGAAATCACCTCTGTCAATCCAGTCTGTTGCAAAGGATAAAAACTGCTCAGCTATGGCTTCTCCACTTTCTTGCATTTTTTTTTCAATCCATTGGTGACTCCGGTGGAGGATCTTTGGGCCAGCAAGAGAGATTTTTTAAATATCCTTTAAATTTATACTGGTCAGTCTTCTGTACAAGGATTTTCTGAAATCCCATCCAGTACAGAGAACACAGGGTGGAGAGCTGAGAGACCTGGGCTGGGGTCCTGGCTCTGCCACCTGCTTACTTGTGGGCCCGTCACTCCTCCCAGGGCGTCTGTTTGCACAGCCATAAATGGAGGGGTTTGGATCAGGGCATGTCTGTTCCCTTCATTTATAACGTCCCATGACCTTCCTGGCCTGCTTCTGCTTCCCTAGTTCTTCCAAGAATCAGATGAAAAGAAGGTATAGCTGCTGCTTTTAAGACTTTGCTTTGTGAGGAAAAGGACAGTCAGAGTTAGGATGAATGTTACAAAATTTAGTTATCATTAGTTGCTGCGTATTATTATATACTAAACATCACACACATACTATTTTCTTTTTTTAAAAAAAATTGGGTTATATTTGATTTATAATGTGACAGTTTGCAGGTTTTCACAGCAAAGTGAATCAGTAATACATATTACATATAACCACCTCTTTTATATTCTTTTCTGTTATAGGCCCTTACAGAGTATTGAGTAGAGTTCCTTGTGCTTATTTTCCAGGTTTATATTCTACCCCATTCCTCTAAGCTCTAGGCATATCCAAGGATGTTTTTCTTTTTCAAAAAGGGAGCGTCACCGTATTATTTTTTAAAGTGTAGCATTTATTTATATTTTGGCCGTGTTATGTCTTAGTTGTAGCACACAGGCTCTTCGTTGTGGTATACAGGTTTCTCTCTAGTTGAGGTGTTCAGGCTCAATCGTTGCAGTGTGTGGGTATAGTTGCCCCATGGCGTGTGGGACTTAAGGCCCCTGGCCAGGGATCAAACCTGCATCCCCTGCGTTGGAAGGCGGATTCTTAACCACTGGACCACCAGAGAGGTCCTCCATTTCCAAATACTTACATGCTTCACTCTTGGTTCACGTGGCTCCGATCAGCTGGGATGCTGGTACCTCCTCATCCCCTCTATTTTCTATCTGTTGAACTCCTATTCAGATTTCATGACCCACCTCAAAGGCCATACCCTCGACAAAGCATTCCCCAGTTGCCTCCAATCAGAACCACTAGCTCCTGTGTGCTTTCACAGGACCCTACATAAGCTTCAACTCAGTAGACATTGTCTTCATCCCTGGCTCATTATCTTCTTGTACTCACACTACAACTCCCAGAATGGGAGCACCGTGCTTTGCACATCAGAGTCTCCCCACATGTGGAATCAGTACGAAGTGAAGGGCTTAAAGCATCCTTGCCTGCTGGGATAGAGACTGGCAGTGAGGCCAGGGACACAGACTGCAGAGTCTATGGGCAGAAAAGCCTGGGCAATCTGCTTCTGTGACTCTTTCCGGACTGATATTTCAAAGGCTGGAGCGAGCCCTGCCTGGCTTAGAGGAAGAGGATAAAGATAAATTTGAGAGTCTGAAGGCCCCAGGAAGCATGTGGGGAGGGGGCTGAACTGGGAACCCAGGTCCAAGAGCTTGGTCCCAGTGATGCCACCTACTACCAACTAGCCAGCAGACTCGAGAGTCACTTTGTCTTTCTCTGCCTCAGTTTCCTTTTCTATAGGATGAAAGTGTTGACTATCTTGAGAAGTCTTTTCCCACTCTGACCTTCTATGACACTGACAGGTCAAGCCCTGTGATCAGCAATGCTCATTCTAAAAGGTAGAGAAGGAAATGGCAACCCCCTCTTGCCTGGAGAGTTCTATGGACAGAGGAGCCTGGTAGGCTACAGTCCATGGGGCCGTAAAGATCTGGACAGGACTTAGCGATTAACACTTTCACTTTCAAAGGGCTGGGAATGTGGTCTGAAGGATGAGGGGCCCAGAGCCCTCTCTGTCTTTCACTTTCCAGACCCTCTTCATTGACCAGTTTGGCTGGAGGACTGGGCAGGGGGTGGTGAGGAAGAGGGAGAAGGGGCAGACCCCTAGTCAGACAAACTGGGGTTCAAATCCTGGTGCTATCAATTACTACCTGGACCAGAGCCTGCCATGAAATTCTGGCTGGACCAGGCCTAAGCTCTGCAGGGCAGGGATTGATTGGCCTGAGTCATCTCCAAGCTCCACAGTGCTTGGTACAGCCCCTGGCACAGACGGCGCTCTGGAAACACTCCTCTAGCTGTCCCAGTGGCCCTGGCAGGGCTAGGTGGGTTGGTAGGGCCTGGAGTTCATGGTCCACTATAGGAAGGGGTGTCCAGAGCCATCTCAACATCAGGCTAGGGCGGGAGGGTGGGGGAGTGGTGCTGAGAAGGGGGAGGAGGGGCCCTGGGGACCCAGGAGCAGCGGGAGGAGCTGACATGGACAGTTGCCCCAGGGATCCTGGCCCCCCGAGGGCGGGTTGATGGGATTCAGGGCACTCAGGGTAGGACCGAGGTGTTTCTTGGTGTGCCTCTGTAGGGAGAGACATGAAGGATTAGTCTGGATTTACAGAGCATTACCAGTCCCAGTGCAGCCGGCTTGCGTTTGTCAAGAAACACTATTTGTTTAACATCTCAAGCCCAAACCAAACACAAAAGGCAGCTGCTCACAGAGAGGCTCTGGGAGCTGTTAGGGGGAGAGGGCTACCCCTGGAGGTGGGCACCTGGCTCTGTTCTCAGTCCTGTCCCGGCGGGCTTGGTGGCCAGCTCAGACATTGAGCCGGGTGTCCTGCTTGTAGAGAATCAACCAGTCTTCATGCAGTTGCTGTGGGGACAGAGTTGCTCCCTCAGTTAGCAAAAAGTCTCAGCCCAAAGTTGACACCCACGCACTGGACAGATCCCAGTCTTCTTGGTGGTCTCCCTCTTTTACTCTGAGTATCGCGCGGAGACAAACATCCTCATATGTATCCTTAGGGAATTTCCACTGGGACGCATACCTAGAAGTGTCACAGCGCTTGTGCCCACTGCATGGCCCTAAACACCACAGAGCTGTCCTCTGTGTGGCTGTCTTGGTTTTCACCCTCCCCAGCATTGCATGAGTTGGCCTGCTTGGTCCTCACCGATGCCAGTATGATTCACTTTTCTGTTTTTGCCGCTTGTATGTTTCACTGTTTTGTTTTTTAAACTAATTTCCCCCTTTCTCTCCCTTTCCCTTCTCCTTTTAACATCTCACCTCCCCTACATTCCTGGGGTCTTAGGCAGGCCAGCAGGTGATGAGAGAGTGTGATCTGGGAGAAAACCAGCTTCTGTTCTCCAGCCTGGGCTGTGTGTGTGTGTGTGTGTGTGTGTGTGTGTAAACGAGGCTGTGAGCCTGAGACTTTCAATTTCAGGCCTGGTCTCCTTTTCCCTCCTTCTTCTATTTGCCAGCCCTTGTCATTTTCCCCTCCACTCTCATTCTCCTCTGTGTTTGGCCAAGTCTCATAGAATAATTCAAACTAGAGGAAACCTTAGCCTGGACAGTGGGATAAGGAAACTGAGGCCTGGCAAGGGGAGTCTGCACCTCCAGACTTCACAGCTTGCCGGGCCAGGGCCGGGACTCAAGCCCAACGATCCTGACCCGCAAGCCTTTAGCTGCAAGGTAAGTGCCCTAGACTCTCTCCCTTCCCATGGTTAGAATCAAGTCCCCTAAGCCTGTCCTCAGTAGAGATTCTGGAGTGGCCATGACCTGTATCCTCTGACAAACCTGAATTCTCTGTTGCTGCTAAGGAAGAAAGTGAGCCCGGAGATCTAGTCAACAGCCTCACAAATCTTAAAATCCTCTTCTGCAGGTTTATGGCTTCTGAGAAGCAAGCAGAGGCAGCCTGTTCTCAGCACCAAACATAATAATTATAACAGCACTTGCAATGATTAATCAGCCAGTGACTACTGAGTGGAGTCCGTGAGCATGCACGGCAGTGTGTGTGTGTCTCTGTGTGTCCATCCAGGTGGGGGAGAGGGCCATGGAGGTGACTGTTTCCAGTGAGCAGGTTTTAGATGTCTTTCCCTCAGTGGAGGGGCTGGGTCGCCAACTTGGCACTCCTTGGGTAGAGAGTCATGATCCACCTGGGGCTGCAGCTGTTTCTCCTGGGAGAGGAGTCCCATTTCCCATGGTCCTGACTCAGCTGGGCTGAGCTGGGCCCCTCACCATACTGGGAGAAAGGAACTGATGACCAGAAGCAGGTTCCAGGCCGGTCAGCCAGATTAACGAGAGGCTTTACCTGCATGATGTATAGAGCAAAACCAAGGAACTTGGGATGTTCGGCCTGGAAAAAAGATCGGAGGACATGTGAGCTGTCACATGGAGGAGGAATTGGCTTTGTTCTGGCTGGCCTAGGAGGGGCCAGTGATCTGTGTGGAAATGCTCCAGTGAAAGAGATTTCGGCTCAAAATAGATGGGACATTCTCTATGTCTCTGCAGAAGCAATGGGCTGCCCAGATGTAATAAGCTTCTGGTCAATGAACGTATGCAGGCATGGTCTGATTTATCCTTTGGGTTCAGGCTTTTTTTTTTTTTTTAATCTTTTCTTCCTTCCAGTTTTTTTGAGATATAATTGACATATACCACTATGTAAGTGTGAGTTGTACACCATAATGATTTGACTTACATACATCACAAAATGATTACCACAGTAAGTGTAGTGAACATTCATCATCTCATATAGATACAAAATAAAAGAAAAAAGTTATTTTCCTTGTGATGAGAACTCTTGGGATTCACTCTCTTAACAACTTTCATATATACATATAGCAGTGTCCATTGTTTATCATGTTCCATACTGTATCCTGGTACTTATTTATCTTGTAACTGAGAGTTTGTACCATTTGACTGGCTTCATCTGATACCTCCTCCCTCCACCCCCTGTCTCTGGTAGTCACAAATCTGATCTCTTTTTCTATGACTTCGTTTGTGAAATAAAATTGACCTGCGACACTATGTTAGCTACTGGTGTACAACACAGTAATTTTTCTATGCATTACAAAATGATCACCCCAATAAGTCTAGTTACCATCTGTCACCAGACAAAGATATTACATTATTATGACTATGTTCCACACACTGTACATTTCATACCCATGACTCACTTATTTTGTAACTGGAAGGACGTACCTCTTAATCTTCCTCACCTATTTGGGTTTGAGACTATTTCAGAAGACTCCAAGGAGCTAGTACAGTGCCTGGCTCATGGTAGGTCTGCAAGAGATACTTTGTGACCTGGTTGCTAACAGTACTGAGTTTGAGGGCTAGACTAGATGCACTTCGTAGTTCATTCATGGAACATTTCCTCTGTGCCAAGCCCTTTGACACTCCTGGAAATGCTACAATTCCCTGCCCCAGGAAGGGTTGGAGCTGGGGTTCTTGTTGCGTCTTCACAGCACTGCTTTCTCTCAGCTCCCCTGCCCATCCCCCTGCCTAAGGCCCCTACACGTATACCTACATCATGCAGAGGCCCAACACTTACAGGTAGGAGTAAGGGCCTAGAGGCCCTAGGGCTCCAGCAAGGGAAATGAGCCTCTGGCAGGCTAATTACTGGGAGCTGATTCTATTAAGCAGATAGCTCGCTCTAGGCAAAGCAATTACATCTAATCAGCCCCTTGCAGCAGTCCAAAGGGACAGCCATTTGAGCCAGACACACGCGTGAGTAGGAACATCAAAGCAGCCTGAGGCTCAGGCCTGGGCAGGTTTGTCTCAGGCCAAGGGCTGCTCAGAAAGTGGTCCCCTGGCCCCTTCCGGGGGCTGCCCAGATCTCAGGCTGCTATGTTGCTATAGCTCCACGAAGCAGCCCTGAATGGAGACTCAATGACCCATACTAAGACGGCTCTGTCACCAAGGAGCTGAATTTTATTGGGGGGTTTGCTTCTCTGCCCTGAGACTCAGTTTCCTTATCTGTCAAATGAGAGGGATGGACCAGGAAGGATCTAGTCCAAGTCTGAAACTGGAGTCCATCTCGATGTTGTTCTGTATACTTAGAAATGTCTAAGAGGGAAGATCTAACATTGTGTTCTTACAAAAATAACAATAATAAAAGAATAAAAAGGCGGGAGGAAACCTTTGGAGGTGATGGATATGTTTATAATATAGATTGTCTTGATGGTTTCATAGATGCATATATACTTCTCTCCAAATACAACAAGTTGTATACATTAAATATGTACAGCTTTTGTGTATGTCAATCATATCTCAATGAAGTGGTTTTAACTAAAAAACAATCCAAAGATGTTAGTCTATCTAGTCTACCTGGTTTGGATTCTAGTCCAGGCTAAAATGAGTTGACCACTAGAAGAGAATTTTTAAAATCCTCAAACATGGAAATATATGCTGCAAGGTCTAATATTCAGGCTATTTTTCTTAAAAGCTGAAATAATGTATTTTTAAAATACATTAGAAATGCCTTCCTGGAATTTTTTGCCTCTAGAAATTCAATGAAATATGTGTACCCTAAAAACCAGACAAGATTTTTTTGACGGTGAACCTGGCTTCCAGATTCTTTAAGGAAGCTTGGTCATGTTAGTGGGGTAAGGAAGGGGAGAAGGGGTCCCTGGAAGTGAGGGGGTGAAGGGTTCCTGGGCTAGGACAGTGTCTGTCCTACTTGTGCTGGTTCCTTTCCCAGAGGAAGAACTCCCTGCAAGATACCTGGATGCTGTCAGAATGCTGAGGGGGAATTTGTTTTTTTTTTTAATGTATTAAAAAAATTGTTTTGATTTTATATTGGTGCATAGTTGATTATGCCAGGCTACCTTGGTGGATCAGATGGTAAAGAATCCGCCTGCAATGTGGGAAACCTGGGTTCAATCCCTAGGTTGGGAAAATGCCCTGGAGGAGGGCATGGAAACCCACCCCAGTATTCTTGCCTGGAGAATCCCCATGGACAGAGGAGCCTGGTGGGCTACTTTAAAAATACATTATTTCAGCTTTTAAGAAAAATAGCCTGAATATTAGACCTCGCAGCATATTTAGTCCATGGGGTTGCACAGAGTTGGACACGACTGAGCGACTAAACACAGCACAGCACATAGTTGATTAACGATGTGTTAGTTTCAGGTGTACAACAAAGTGATTCAATTACACATATACATGGATCCATTCTTTTTCAAATTATTTTCCCATTTAGGTGATTACAGAATATTGAGCTGAATTCCCTGTGCTATACAGTAGGTCCTTGTTGGTTATTGCATATGCCAATCCCAAACTCCCAATTTATCCTTCCCCTTGATCCTTCCCCTTTGGTAACCATAAATTTGTTTTCTAAGTCCGTATCTGTTTCTGTTTTGTAAATAAGTTCACTTGTATAACTTTTTTTTTAGATTCCACATATAAGTGATATCATATGATATTTGTATTTCTCTGTCTGACTTATTTCACTTAGTATGATAATCTCCATGTCCACCCATATCACTGCAAATGGCATTATTTCATTCTTTTTAATGGCTGAGTAATATTCCATTGTGTATATAAATCACATCTTCTTGTCCATTCATCTGTCAATAGACATTTAAGTTGTTTCCATGACTTGGCTATTGTGAATAGTGCTGCTAAGAACAGAGGGGTGCTTCTATCTTTTTGAACCATGTTTTTCTCTGGATATATGCCCAGGAGTGGAATTGCTGTATCATATGGTTCCTATATTTTTGGTTTTTAAAGGAATCACCATACTGTTCTCCACACTGACTCTACCAATTTACATTCCCACCAACAGTGTAGAAGGGTTCCCTTTTCTCCACACTCTCTCCAAGAATGCTGAGGAAGAGTTTAAACATCAGTCCCTCCCAGCACTAACATTCTAGGATCCTGGGTTGGTACTAAGCAACTGATGTGACCCAAACTCAACATGTGGCCAGCCTAGTGGAGAGCACCAGGAGGCAGGAGAGCTCTGCAGTGGCCAGCTATGAGACCTGGGCAAGCCATGGCCCTTCTGTGAGCCTCAGCTTCCTCCTTACAGCACAGGAAAATGAGGGCCATCTCCATGTACACTCTTTCACATGGTGGCTGGGGGACTCCAAGTGAGATGATGAATGTGAAACTGAGAGTAATTAATCAATTCTAGTAAAAGGTGAGAATGTAAACCAAGAAGCTTCTGTATACCAAAGGAAACTATCAGTAAAATGAAAAGGCAACCTATGACACAAGAGAAGATATTTGCAAATATTTGCAGAGATATTTGCACATATCTGATAAGGGATTAATGTCCAAAATATATAAAGAACCACACAACTCAATAGAAAAATACTAAAGCATTCAGTTAAAATATGGGCAGAGGATCTGAATAGACGTTTTTCCAAAGAAGGCATACAAAGAACCAGCAAGTACATGAGAAGATGTTTAACATCACTAATCACCAGGGAAACTCAAATCAAAACCATAAAGAGCTATCACCTCACACCTGCTAGAATGACTATCATTGAAAAGACAAGAGATGACAAGTGATGATAAGAATGTACAGAAAAGGGAACTCTCTTGCACCACTGGTGGGAATGTAAATTGGTGCAGCCACTATGGAAAAAACAGTATGGAGGTGCCTGAAAAACATTAAAATAGAACTTCCATGTGATCCAGCAATTCCACTTCTGCCTATTAATCTGGAGGAAATGGAATCATTATCTCAAACAGTATCTGCACCCCCACTTTCATTGGAGCATTATTTACAACAGCCAAGATTTGCAAATAATCTAAGCATCCATCTGTGGATAATTGGATAAAGAAAATGTGGTATATATACAATATTAAAAAGATACAAAATAGAAGAAAATTCTGCCATTTACAGTAATATAGATGGACCACGAGGGCATTATGCTAAGTGCAATAAGCCAGACAGTGAAATGCAAATGCCATATGACCTCACTTTTATGTAGAATCTTACAAAAACTGAACTCATAAATACAGAGAGCAGATTGGTGCTTGTCCAAGGCAGCGGGTGGCACGTAGGTGCAATGGGTGAAGTGGTCAGAGGATAGAAACTTCCAGTTGTAACATGAGTCCTGGGGGTATAATGTACATCATGGTGACTATAGTTAACAACCCTCTAATGTAGATTTGGAAGTTGTTAAGTGAGGAGATCTTTAAAGTTCTCATAACAAGGGAAAAAATTATAACTATGTGTGGTGGATGGATGTCAACTAAACTTACTGTGGCAATCATTTAATAATATATACATACATCAAATCATTAGATGTAATACATATATGTCAATTATATCTCAATTTAAAAAAAGAAAAAAGATAAGAATGTTATTATTAACAACAGCTGGAACCCAGGTCTCCCTTTCTAATCCAGCCCTTCTCTCTGTTTTGATTTTCATGACTGTAGCTTGAGAGCAGGATGGCCTTGCTGGAGCAGACCGTGGGGACCACCTGACTTCCAGCTTTCCCTAGCCTTGGTGACCTCGGATGGCCGGCGCCCATGTAATCAGACAAAAGCCTTGGTCTGTCATCGAAAAGAAGTCCTGGCACTGATGGGCAACCAGTGGCCTTGCTGGGCTATGCATAGCCTTTGGGTGTTTGTTGGGGGGAGGAGAAGCAGCTTTGATTCAGACGTGGCTTGAGGACAGCTGGTTTCCCTGGATCAGACTGGCAGGAAAGAGGAGGGAGGTGGGATATAGGAGGTGGGGGCACCAAGCTGTCCTGGACTGACCTGTTCATCAGCACCCCCCCCCCCCCATTAGTCACTTGCCAGGAGGGAGGCTACAAGGAAGAACCATGTTATTCCCCATATTATTCTGAGAATGGCGGGAAGGAGGGCTGGACTGGGAGGCTGTTGGGAAGCCTGGGGTGGCAGCCTAAGGCATCTGCATGGCTGGATGGAGGCAGAGCAGGAATGTGACACATGCTGGGGCAGGGCTATTCCCTGAAGAGATCACAGCCCTCAGAGCCAAGCCTGCATCCCTCGGTGTGGGCTCCTGTCTAGTGTGATCTTCCCAGTCTGCCTCTCTGGTCTCATCCCCCTTGCTCTGCTTAGGGCTCTTTGCACCAGCCATTCTGTAATCTTCATAGTCCCTCCAGATGTTCCAGGCTCTTTCTTCCCTTTCTGCCGGAAATGCACGTTGTGCCAGCTATAGATATGATTAAACTTAGTGTTGCCCTTGGAGTGGCAGCATTCACATTTTACAGATGAGAAAACTGAGGCTCACAGCAAAGCAAATGGGCTAAGCTCTTACCGGTAAATAGACAACAGATTCAGTATTCAACCCAGATTAGTTTGACTCCAAATTCTGTGCTTTCCCTCTTCTGCTACACTCCCTCACCAGAAAAACGACTGAGGGAAGAGCTAGGCAGCAACAGGGGAATAGAACAAAAGGTGCTATCTCCACAGTGACTGGCCCATGGCTGGAGCTTACAAATACTGGTTGAGTGAATGAATGAGCAGCTCAGAGAGGAAGGCTGTAGGTGGGGCCAGGACTCAGCACCTGGGCTTGTCCCCGGTGGGACAGATGCTTGACTTTGAGTAGGAAACAGGGCAGAACTGTGGATGAGGCCAAGTGGCACCAGCTTGCCAAGGAGCTGGGAGAAAAAAACAGTCATGAACAAGTTGGACTCGGTGACCAATACCAGGTGGAGAGGAAAGAGGAGGCCAAGTTGTCCATGGCCCAGCCTTAGAATGGTGCCCCAGCCCCCAGCCCAGGCGGGAGCTCAGAGCGGTCTCCACAGCTATGCACAGTTTGAAGGATGCCTTTGAGGCTTTGAGCTAGGTGTCTGGGAGAACAGCCATGTCTCCAGCGCATGGAACAATCTGAAGGGGAAGGGACCATCCCAACACCTGGGTGGGGGTTGGTCCGGTACGGGATCACCATGGGCAGTCACAGGCAGGTTCCTGGGCTCTGTGCTGTGCGGATGTCAAGTGACACAGAGATGGCATCGTTCGGTGATCCATGGAAACCACAGCTTGTCAGGGAGCTACAGATCAGCGAGGAGGCAGCGCTCAGGCGGAAGGGCACCGAGCCGTCAGGGAGATGGAAAAAGTGATGTCGTTAAGGAACAATGTGGCCAAAGGAATGAGCTGTAACTTGCTGGATCCAAAAGGACAAACGAGAAAACGGCTGCCAGAGGCCCAGGAGTGTCTGATGATGGCCTGACACAGTCCTGGGGGTGGGACTGAGCCCCAGCCCAAGGCCAGGAGGGAGTCACCCCATAGGCTTTGTGGACCTTTTCTGTTCCCCTAAAACCTTGCCAAGCAAACCCTCCAGTCTATTAATAAAGGCTTGATGAATTGAGTCAGGACAAACCTCCTGGCCAGAGAACTCTACCCTCTTTGAATGGAGTGGATCTAAGGAGACAGCTATGAGAAAGAGGAGAGAGCATAGGTTCTTTTTGTTGTTGTTGTTGTTGTTAAGTAATTTTTATTTATTTTTGCCTGCGCTGGGTCTTTGTTGCTGCATGCAGGCTTTCTCTAGTTACGGCCAGTGGGGCTACTCTCTAGTTGTGAGGGCTTCTTGTTGCAGTGGCTTCTCTTATTGCGGAGCAGGGGTTCTAGAGCACAGGTTCAGCAGTCGTGGTGCATGGGTTCAGTTGCCATAAATCATATGGGATCCTCCCAGACCAGGGATCGAACAAGTGTCTCTGCAGTACCAGGCAGATTCTTAACCACTGGGCCACCAGGGAAGTCCAAGAGTGTAGCTTCTGAGGTCAGCATGCCTGAGTGGGTTTCTACTTTTTCACTCTAATCAAGTTGAGAACCTAATTAGCCTTGGGTGGGGCTCCAGCTCACCTGCTACCCTGTGGGGCCCAGTCTTCCACAGAAGGGTGTTCTCTCCTGCAAGTCTGGGGCCAGGGAACTTCAGGGTCTGATGGACTGGGATTCCAAGAGGTGACTGACCTCCAGGGACTTCATTGGGCCATACGAATGGCCATACCAAGGCCTCTGTCCACCCACCAGTGATGAACCCAGAAATATGCTTTCTTGTTTGCCCCAAAACTCAGTTTGAAGAGCATATCCAATGTATGTGTGGTCCCATTGTCATCTCCATTTTTTCAAGGAGGCAGGATAGCTCCATGATTCACCTAGATGGTAAGTGGGGGAAATGGACTCCTGGGTGGCTCCCCACAACACAGTACTATCTGTACACCTCCCTTCTCTCTCTGCACACACCTGTAAATTCTCCCCAGGGCCTGTGATTATCCTCAGCTGCCAGGTCAGTTCCCCTGAACTCCTTCAACGGTAAGTCCCACTTCTTATCTCCTGTGTCTGAGCCCTTTCACTCCCAGGCTGGACCAATCTCCAAAAGATTGGGAGAGGGCTGCAGAAAGGGAAGCCTGACACCCCTGTACAGAGAGGGAAGCATGGCACAGGGCTGACCTGAGCCAAGGTCAGGCTCCAAGCTTTCTTGTCCTCAGGTCTGGCGAGAGCTGCAGAGAAAGGCAACAGGCAGAGAAACACTGTTCTGTTTTCTTAAGCTCCCAGCTGGGTCTGAGAACACCAAATCCTCTTTGAGAAAACAGAAAGGGGATTAAAAAAAATCAAGATATTAACCTTTTGAAATTGGACACCCCCCTCCATATAGAGATTAATTTCTCTCCTAAGCGGTTTTTTCATTTCTGTAAACATGTTGATTCATGCCGGCATCATGGCCAGCCTGGATTACGGATGGATGGAGAGACAGATGACCTCATCTCAGCCCTGTGCACACCCAGGTGTCTGTGTGTGCACATGCACACATGCACACACACACCTGGAATAGCAGAGAGCCCTGGACAAGGAGTCACAGATACTGGGCTTTATTCCCAGCTCTGCTACTGAACCACAGATTCTCATCTGTAAAAGGGATGCTTGGACCAGCCAGGTTTCTCAGATTCCTTACCAGCTCACTCTCTGTCTCTGCCTGGCAGTGTAGGTTGCCCCCTCCACCCCTGAACCCTGCCCTCGGCTTCTCAAGGGCCCTGCATGTTTCTCCCAGGATTTCTCTGATAGCCTTCAGGTCTGAACAGCAAGCACAGGCAGGGCAGAGGAGGGGAAGCATGCATTTTGGTTCTGTGTGGGGCCAGAGCAGCTTTTATGGTTACTTCAGCTCTGCTATAAATGCAAAGTCACCTGTAAAACACCCAGCACGTGATCTGAGCACATGGTTGGTGCTTCTCCAAGTCGGTTCTTTCCCCTTCCGCTTCCTCTTTTTAGTTTACCTGGGTGCTCACACCCATCTGAGGCTTGGTTCCTTTCATCAGCCTCATCCGCTGGAGAAGCCACAATTTTTTTTTCTAATTTCAGGTTCCCCTCGGTATGTGTCACGTGGCTCCAGATGAACTAGTGAATGGTTCCCATTGCTTTTATGATGAAGACCTGGCTCCTTGGCATGGCCTGCAGGGGGCTCTTGTGGATCCGCACTCCCAGCTTCTCCAGGCTTGCCTGGCAGTTCTGCCACTCTGAGCTTTCGGAGCCTCTTTCATATCCCATCCTGTCATGCTCCTTCCTCCTTGACTCCATGTGAATTCTATCTCCGCCCAGGTTGACCCATGTGTCCACCTGGTGCACATACCTGCTCCTCTGATGGTCCTGTCTCCATGAAGTCCTCCTTGACCCCAGGGAGGTTACATCCCTTCTGCTATGGTCCTCTGTTCCCCTTTCCTTCCAATGACAAAACATCATGATAATGAAAAGACCAGTTGTACCTAAAGCATCAGATGTCTACCTTCCTCACTGGACCATAAATGCCAGGAGGGTAGGGACAGGTCAATGTGTCCGTTTGGTTCAACATTGTCTCCCCAGCACCTGCTCAGTTTCTGGGCTCCACAGTAAATGAATGAGTCTAACTGAGTCTAAAATCACTCTCTTGAAATTCGGCTCAGAACCTTCCATGAGGTCCAGGCAGAACATTTCCTAAAATAGTTTCACTCTTCTCTTCTCTCACTCTGACCTCCCCTAAAGGTTTTCTCTTTTCCCTACTGATGCCACAGATTCTCAAAACCTCAATTTCTTTTTAAATATACTTCCGACCTGCCTACACCAACAGCCTAACCAAGCAACAGTTTTCGTATCCACATTTCAGTTCCTTCCACCTTCCGGCAAGCCCAATCATTTCCAAACCTTGGTTATGTTCTGATTCTTGAGGCTGCAGCCAGCTGTGGTTATTCTCAACTCTTGCTGTCACGGGGGAGGAGGGTAGACGTGGGCTAGCCCTGACTCAGCGAGGACCGGGAGAGAGGTGCTGAGTGTACTCAAGGGCCTTGGGTAGGGGTGGGCCACTGAAGTGGTCTGGTTCTGGCTGGAGCAGAGGTTATGTGAATCCCTATTAGACAGTCCTTTTGGCCAGTGTTCCTCAAAGGATGCTCATAGAACAATGGTGTCTTGAGATGTTTTGCAAAAGAAAAATCCTGTGCTCCAACACATTTGGGAAATTCTGAGCATCATTCAGAGTTGGTTCTTGTTTGCAAGCTTCAGATGCCAACTCTGCTAATTTAAGCTTAAATAGGATTTATTCTAAGACTCTTGGGTAGCTCACAGAATCTCCTGTGGGGTCAGAAAACCAAGGCTGGAGGCAGAGCAGCCAGGAACAATGCCCAAAGTCATATTGTAGCACTGGCCCCAGGAAGACCCTACGGTTGCTGATGCCGAACTTGTGCTTTACACTTCAGCTTGGCTACCAGCTCCACCAACACCGGAAGCTGCTTCTAGAACTGCCACCGCTGTAGCCTCTGGGAACAGATTGTAACTGCTGCCACCACTGCTGCCATCACCCCCATCAGAGTGGCACCTGCACAGTCCCTGCTTCCTGGCATCATGGTCTAAGGATGGAGTGAGGTCACGTGCCTGCGCCATAGCTTGAGAGGCTGGAATGCTGTGAGTCCCATATTTCACTTTCTGCTTCTGTACTGGGAGGCAGCCTCTGCTTGAGCACACAGGGGAATCCTCGAACAGAGGGAGGGAGGGCAGGTGCTGATTGGTCCAAAATGACCACTGTTCTCTACACTGTGGGCCCTGGCCACCTCCCTCGGGAGTGTGCCGTGCCCTGCAGGGTCTGCCAGTTTTAGTACCGTTGACATGTGGACCGGGCACCTCCTTGTGGTGGGCTTTCCTGGGCATGGCAGGATGTTCAGCAGTATCCAGGCCTCTACCCATTAGATGCCAGTAGTATCCCTCCAGTGGTGACAGCTAAAAGCGTCTAAACACATTGTCACAGGTCCCCTGGGGGATGAATTTGCCCCCGGCTGAGAACAACTGCTCTAGGAGATGTGCAGGAAACTTGTAATATGTTTGAAGAAGCAGGGTTGATTTAACCTGATTTCCCAAACTTATTTGACTATGGAAACTTTCTTTTCTCTAACTTCCTTTGATTCTGTCTCAGAGAACTTCTTTGCAAAATGCTGAGTTGACAACTGGGGGCCTTGTTCTATGTGTTTCATGGAGGTTGGAGGATTGCTTGTGGCCACGCCTGGTCTCCCTGTCTGTCAACCTCCCTGAACAAGGCTGGGGCACCTTGAGGTCCAGCTTTGTGAGGACCCACTCTCTGGGGAGTTAGTTGTGACTCTCGGACACATCCCAGGGTCCAACGAGGAGCCTGCAGAATGCCATTCACGATAGAGTCAGTCTTTTCCTCTTGGCTGTGAACCTGCCCTGCAGGCACAACATTGCTCTGACCCCCAGGCACACTGCCCTAGGGACACACCTCCACCTGTGGTGGCCCCCTGGAGCCCCTGCACTGTTCGACAAGGTCTCTCCAGATTCAGGCTCAAACACAGCTGGTCTCAAACATGCTGGCCCAGCCTCCCTGTACGTCCGCTGTATCCCCACATGTCCACTAGGTCAAGGCCCAAGGAATGCCCTGGACACACGGCCAAGTCTGCCCCAACCCAAGAAAGACCCCACCACCATGCTGCAGGATGGGCGTCACAGGCCCTCGCAGAGAGAGGCCACCACTCACTGGCCTTACCTTTGGGGAAGAGAATTTGGAGCTGCTGCTGCCAGGCTGGAAAAGGAGTGAGGGAAGCATGTGTCCTTGGCAACTCAGGTGTCCATTCTGGAGACTTCTGTGATCCGGCAGTGTCTGCATGTGGATGGCTCCGCTCCTGTGTGCAACTTCACATTTGGAGCTCATTCACAGGGCTTAGATTGTCTCTCACTGACCTTGGCTCTTAAACTTGGAAACCTGGGGCTTTGGAAGTATAAGAGTGTCAGGGTTAGACAAATCTGTGTTCGATCTTGGTTACGGCTTAATGGTGGAATGATCTTGGCCAGGTCACCCTTCTTTCAGAGCTTTAATTTCCATCATCCATGTAGATTTTTAAAAAGCACTTTATCTGCTCCTGCATTGATCATTCTGGATTCTAGGCCCTAACAGGTGGCTCCTGGGTGAGTCTCACTGAAGCCTTCCTGAGGGTTTAGGGCCTCAGGTTCTGGACCCCAGGGTGCATCTTCGTGGGGCAGGGGAGACAACGGGAATGAAAAAACAAAGGCTTGAAAATGCCTTGGATCCCAACCAGCCAGAGGATGCGCGAATGGAAAATTCCTGCTGTGTGTCAGAGGCCCACCTGGCCCGGGTGACAGCCAGCGAGCCAGACACACAGGCCCCACAGCGGCATGTTTAGACAGCAGTTTTCCTGCCCTGGTCGGAGTTCACCCTGCCCCCCACCAATGCTCATCCTGGGGAGTGGGGAGGGGCGGGGGTCCTCATCCAGGCCCAGGAGAGCTTCCCGTGTCTTCATATCTGAGCAGGGGCTGGGGAGCGGTCATGGGAACTGTAGTAGACAGAACGAGCAGCGGGAGGGCTGGGTTTGGCCACAGTCTGCCGTAAGCCTGTCTCTGCGACCCAGCCTAAGCCTCAGAGCCCTTGTCTGCATGTGTGGGGCTGGACAGGGCGGTCTGCAGGGTCTCCATCAGCCCTGGCAGAGGCCTACCTTC
This sequence comes from Cervus elaphus, assembly GCF_910594005.1. Taxonomy (NCBI): domain Eukaryota; kingdom Metazoa; phylum Chordata; class Mammalia; order Artiodactyla; family Cervidae; genus Cervus; species Cervus elaphus. Next base: position 33,034,614 of record NC_057825.1, on the reverse strand, counting down.
TCTCAGAGATCCCACATCTGCCTTGGGAGAGGCCAAGTCCCCTTTCAAGGGCAGGACTCAGGGGCAGCTCTTGGAAGCTGCCTCCATCCTTAAGATCACCGTCCAAGGAAGTTGGCCAAGCCGTGGTCTGGGGCTATGGGACCTCTCACTTTGCCAGCACTCTGAGTGCCCACTGAGGCTTAAGGGTGATCCCTGGGAGACAGGCTTGGGGGAGTGTCATGAAATGGACCCACCCCACTCACAAACTGGGGGCAGAGGGGTGGGGGTGGTAGACCCAGGAGAGGCTAAGAGGAGCCCTGAGCCATGGGGACAGTGTTGGTCCAGCACCATTTGGGAGAGAGTGCCTGAATCTGGAGACACTCCAGGGACAAGGCCTCATGCTCTAGTGTGGCCTGGGAAGGTCTCTGGGCAGCACAATGGCCAGGATGGAGCGGCCCTCAACCTCACACACATCCCACACACCCAGCCTCACATGTCTAGGGGTCCAGGCCACACTGAACACCTTGGCCAAGGCTGACCTGCAGGTCCTGACTCTTGGGAGTTTGATTGGCAAGTTGGGCCCATGGTTTGGATCAGTTCTAAAAGCCTGACAAGTCCTGGTCTGGCATAATGGTCAATTCAGTAGGGTCATGCCACTGGGAGGTCCCTTGATCAGTGCTACTTGGCCTACTGGACCCCCCCCCCATCCCATCCCCTTGAATTACCCCTTCTTAACTCAGATTCCCACAGAGAGAATCCCACTCAGTGCCTTTTACCTCTCCCCTGGGTGCCAAGAAAATGTGACAAATTTCCACCCAAAGACACCACTGCTTCTGAACTTTGCCCATGCCCAACCTGTCTCGGCCCAGGCCATCCCTTAGGCACTTACTTAAAGGAAAGTGCTGGAATGACACTGCAGACAAGCCGGGGCAAGGACAACCCTGGCCCAGACGACAGCTCCCTCTGCCTGGCTGATTGTACTAGCTCACTGGAGAGGGTTTCCGGTCCTCGTCCTGGCCCACCCCTCCCTTCCTTCCCTCCATCCTTCTGTCTAAGGCCAGAGTTCTTTCTCTGAGCCCCCTGGTCACTCAGAAGGAGTAGTCTCTTTCTCAGATCCCAAGTCAGCCCCTCAGCCCCGGGTCACACCTCCCTTCCCTGAGGTCCCAGCTGCGGGTGCTGCCAGAGACTCACTCCAGAGAAGTTGTCTGCACACGCCGCCCGCCCCCCCAACCCCAGGTCAGTTTCAAAACCCCTTCCACTCAGGAAATCCTTTCTCCTGTGTTTTGTTTCCTCACAGTTTCCAGCTTGTGTTTTTTCCTTCTGATTCTTTATAGGGGCTCGCAGGGATTTGGAAGAAAATCCTTGCTTGCTCCTTGGAAGAAAAGCTATGACCAACCTGGACAGCATATTAAAAAGCAGAGACATTACTTTGCCAGCAAAGGTCCATCTAGTCAAAGCTATGGTTTTTCCAGTAGTCATGTACGGATGTGAGAGTTGGACTATAAAGAAAGCTGAGCGCTGAAGAATTGATGCTTTTCAACTGTGGTGTTGGAGAGGACTCTTTAGTGTCTCTTGGACTGCAAGGAGATCCAACCAATCCATCCTAAAGGAAATCAGTCCTGAATATTCATTGGAAGGACTGATGCTGAAGCTGAAGTTCCAATACTTTGCCCACCTGATGCAAAGAACTGATTCATTGGAAAAGACCCTGATGCTGGGAAAGATTGAAGGCAGGAGGAGAAGGGGACGACAGAGGATGAGATGGTTGGATGGCATCACCGTCTCAATGGACATGAGTTTGAGTAAACTCTGGGAGTTGGTGATGGACAGGGAAGCCTGGCGTGCTGCAGTCCATGGGGTCGCAAAGAGTTGGACATGACTGAGCGACTGAACTGACTGAGGGATTTGGATTGGGCTTCCCAGGTGTCTGAGTGGGTAAAGAATCCACCTGCAATGCAGAAGATGCAGGAGACCTGGGTTTGATCTCTGGATTGGGAAGATCTCCTAGAGAAGGGCATGGCAACCCACTCCAGTATTCTTGCCTGGAGAATCCCATGGACAGAGGAGCCTAGTGAGCTACAGTGTATAGGGTCGCAGAGTCGGACATGACTGAAGTGACTTAGCAGGTATGCACACAGGGATTTGGGTCATCTGGAAATCTCTTTCTTGCCTCTTGGGAGACCAGAGTCAATATCACAATGTGCATCTCTGAAGTCCAAGGATGCTCCACGATGGGGATAGTTGGGAGTGTGTGCACATGTATCTGTGTGTACGTGTGTGTATATATGTGTGTGTGTGTAAATGCACATGATTTGGGCACAGACTGGGTCTGCACAGAGAGACAACGTCTGCCTTTTACAAAGGTGATCACAGATCTTCTGCTCCCTCTTTCCAGGTCAGCCAGGCCAGGTGAGGGCAGGTTCTGAGAGCTCAGCTGACTTCCCTTCTGAGTCATGCCACAGAGCAGGGCATGGTATCCAGGAGTCTGAACCCTGCCTCAGGGCTCTTTCCATCCTGCGCTGCTTGGATATTAAGAGAGGGAGGTGTGAGCCCAAATATCCATAGTGAGGGTGGTTTGGAAGGCAGCTTAACCCTGGGGAGGGGTCAGTCCTCAGTGGGGCGTGGGATGGTGTTTGGAAATGATCACCAGAGGATTCACTCACTTTTCCAGAGCACTCCTTTGGTCCCACAGCTCGGTGCATCCTGATTTATGAGGCGTGGGATTCCAGCAGCTCCGAACAGGGTTCTGGTTTCTGCCCGGCTTGAGCTCCCAGGAGGGGCAGAAAGGAGGGGCTGGCGCTGGAATGTTAGGAGTTAGGAGGTTGAAGGAGCAGAGCCTGTTAGAAGTTAAGTGGGCACCCGCCTAGGGTGGAGGGTGATTCCACCTGCCTTTGGCTATAGACCCTCAGGCTACAAAAAAAGGATGAGAGCTCCAAAGTCTTCGGGAAGCAGTGTCCTCAGAGCAGGTAGGCCCCCTGGACCAGCAGCAACTCCCCATCGGCCCCCTTGCGGAGGGGCTGGTCACTTTTGCTTTGAGACTGAGTTATTTGTCACAAAGCATAACAGTGTTGACTTGAGCCACCAAGAAAACTTGTGCGCTGTGGGTTTGCTTTCATTTAACAGATGAGGAACTGAGGCCTTAGATTAAAAGAAGCTGAGGGTTGCCAGGTCTCACAGATACAAAGTGGTCGAGCCAGTTTCCAAACCGACATCTTCTAGGTCCAGTCTCCCCATGAGCACAGACGGCGCCCCCCAGCCCACAGAGTGCTGGTGTTGCGCGGGGGAAGGGACCTGAGTGTTTAACAATCAGGTCTAGGTTCCAATCCTGCCCCCACTAGTACTGACTATGTGAACAGGCCGTGTTGCCAAAGCTCAGTTTTCTCATAAATAAAGCAGAAGTAATCAGAGATGCACTGGAGCTGGCTCACTCTCCCTCTCAAAAGCCAACTGTGTGTATTTTTCAATTTCTCATTCAGTCATATGAAGTTGGTTAGCTTGAAATGGGCCACAGCAGAGTATTTACACCAAAAAGTCAGTTGCTCAGTCGTGTCCAACTCCTTGCAATCCCATGGACTGTAGCCCACCAGGCTCCTCTGTCCAGGCAAGAATACTGGAGTGGGTAGCCATTCCCTTCTCCAGGGTATCTTTCTGACACAGGGATCAAACCCATGTCTCCTGCATTACTGGCATCTTCTTTACCATCTGAGCCATCAGGGAAGCCCAATTTACACCAAAGAAATGAGCAAACCTGCAAGTCAGGGCTTTGCTCCCCAGATGGCTGGTGGTTAGCATGTCCCAGATTATCCCTGGGGACAATTCTTACCCTATAGGACTGAAGAGTGAATCAGTTAAAGTCTGTCAAGTTCTTACCACCATGTCTGGATTGGAGCCAATACAAATGATCAGCAACAGTAAGTTTTCCTGTTTCTTCATCCTTATAATGTTTGATCCCTTTATTCACTCAGGAGAGTAATTTGGGCAAGAGGAATTTTCTTCCATCATATCCATGAAGACACTGAGGCCTTTAGGGACTGAGCATAGAGATGGTAAGAGGTGAGCCTGGTTCTGAACCCAGATATCTACGCTCCTCATCCTGGGCCCTGGCCACTACCCTTGGCTGCCTTACTGCATTGGGCAACTTAGAGTCTTAGAAATACAGGGATTCTAGAGCCAGAAGGAAAGTTGGAGACCATCTGTGGACAGTTCAGGTCCCTCATGTCACAGACAAGGAAACAGAGGCCTGGAGAGAGGAAGGACCTCCCCAGGGTCACTTTGCCAATTTTAGCCCAGATGGAACTGGGCTCCCAGATCTCTGGATTCCTCATCTACATCTCTCTCCACTGGACCCAACTGCCTGCAGACCCCTGAGCTGGGGTGGAATTGTCCTAGCCAGACAGCATGGCTCATGCCCAGTATGAAGGGGATGGGATGGCTATTAGGGAGACAACCCCGTGTCCATTCTGGGGAGAGGTCATGTACAAATAATGTGATTTGTTCTGCCTCTAACATCAGGTTATGTGAAACCGTCCTGTGCATGCTGAAGGACTGTCAGTGACATTTTGTCAATCAGCAAACATTTAAGAACCAGAGATTCCCAGAGGCAGACCTTTGGCCTCTTGTGTGTAGCACAGTGCTAGCATTAATGGACCAGGGCTGGACCTGGTTCTGTGATCCCCATTGCCCTGGTCATATCCTCCCTTCCTCCTTCCATCTCTCCCTTCCTCCCTCACTCTACCTTCCTCCTTCCCTCCCTCCCTTACCTTCGTTTCATTTAACAAATATTCACAGATTGCTAGCCTTCTGCCAGGGCCCCACTTGGTGCTAGGGAAGCAGAGATGAATGTGGCAAGGTCTTACCCTAAAGAACTTCACAGAAGAAAAAGCAGAAACAAACATGAGAAAGAGCCACCTGATGGAAGCTGTCCAGGGGCCAAAGGGGCTCAAGGGCACTGTGTAGATCAGTTGTGTTTGTGGAGGAGGGGTGTTGGGGGTGAGAAAGGACATTTCTTTGCAAAAGAAGCAGCTTCAGTAGCACTGAGGAGGTGGGAAATAGCCTGGAATGTCCTGGAGACTGTAAACATGAGCTTGGGTTTACAGTGTAAGTTTCGGTCTGGAGTCGCACAGGCAGAGTTCGGCATCCGTGGCTATGCTGTGAACTGTGTTACTTAGGCAAGTCTCCTCATTTGTAAAACAGGGGGATAATTTTTACCTCACAGGGTAATTGTGAGAATTCACTGAGATCATTTATTCAGCAAGGGATATTCTGGGTGCCTACTATGTACCAGGCACCCTTCCAGGCATGAGAAACCACAGGGAATCAGATAGGTCAGGTCCCTGCCCTCGTGGAGCCTATATTCTAGTGGAAGTGGAGGGACTGTGAACAAGTACATAGCATGGTGTCAGTTTCTTATAAGTGATTGAAAATAATAAAGCAGGTGTTTGGGGTGGCTCCCTAGGTGCAATCCCCGAGAAGAGGATTTGTCAAAAGTGGGTTCTCAGAGTGCGTAGGGGCAGGGAAGGGAGGACACAGACCAAGTCCCACAAGGGTAGCCTCAGCCTGATCCCACGGGGGCTCAGCGTGTGAACTCTGCTGGGAGGGGTCGCAGCCTAGACAAGGGGTTGATGCTGTGGGTTAGTATGTGCTTTGCTAGGGTAGTGTCTGGTGCACACGTTAGCCATGGAATGAATACCCTTGAAACTGAGTCAGTCCCTGTCTCTAGACCCACTCCACCGCCCCTTGCTGCCGTGTGACTCTGTGATCCACAACAACCTGCACTTTCCCCGAGCCTTCCTCGTCCTCTCATGCTGGATGTCTCTGCCCCTGCTGTTCCTTCCTGAAACACAACCTCTCCACCGTTCTCCCTGGAAAAGTCTTAGTCATTCTTCAAGTCTCAGCTCAAATGCTGCCTCTATGTCTGTGAAGACTCTCCCAGGACTTCTTGGGAGCTTCCTTCTGTATAACCTCTGTAATGGTCATGACCACCAGTGAGGCAATTGTTGTTCAGTCGCTAAGTAGTGCCAGACTCTTTGCAACCCCATGGACTGCAGCACGCCAGACCTCCCTGTCCTTCACTATCTCCTGGAGTTTGCTCAAACTCATAGCCATTGAGTCAGTGATGCCACCCAACCATCTCATCCTCTGTCGCCCCCTTCTACTCTTACCCTCAATCTTTCCCAGCATCAGGGAAATTTGCCTGTTCACAAGCCTGTCTGCCCACTAGGCTGGGACCTCCCTGATAACTTGGACAGGTTTTTTTCAGCTCTGGGTCTCCAGAATGTTGAACATACAGTAGGGCCTCAGGAAACATTTGCTGAATAGGTAAATGGCTCTGTCACTTAGTAGCTTTGTGCCCTTTGGTGAGTCAAATAATCTCTCTAAGGCTGAGTTTGCCGATCAGTAGTTATAACTATATCTAAATTATAGTGTCTTTAGGAGGCCATATGAGATAATGAATATAAACTCTGAAGGATTATCCAGATGTGGTCTTTTTTTTTTTAATAAAAAGGTAGAAGAAAGGTCCATTCTGGAGATCAGCAGCAGCTGCAGGAACCCAAATTGCTGTGGGTCAGTCTGGAAGACCTCTGGAGAACATTCCAGTAGAAGAGCTCTGAGCAGGTGTCAGATTAGCACTTTGCCTTCTCTGACACTTCCTCTCCCATCAGCCAGGGCTTGAAGCTCTGGTTCTTAGAAGGAGATATAACCCCCATGAACCCTCTTTCTCTGCTTTCAGTAACTCTGTAATAATAATACACATGCAAGCCATTGAAATCAAGAAGAATGGAAATTTCTACTCGCAAGTGAAGAACCGATGATGGGAATCTTGCCAGTTGGACACAGGACTCATCTGTGGTCACACTGTAGATGACTCTGGCACAGGGATGTCTCAACTCTGTAAACCTTGATCCAGCCCATATCCAGTCTCTTCCAAGGCTGTTCTTTTCCTGACTTTCCAAGAAGACTGTCTTCCCTTACCAGGCCCACCTTGTTCTTTCATGTTATCTGCCTGATACAGAAGAACCATCCATTATCCTGGTCTCCAAGAGACCAGAAACAGGATCTTTCCTCCATTGTTCCCTGGCCCCAAGTTCTCTGGAATCCTCAGTGTTGTTTCCCCTTTGGTCCCATCTTGATGCCATCCAGGATCTGGGGCCTTTTTAGTTATATCAGCACATGGAAGAGTTTAATGTCTCCAGAGTCCCTCCCTCAGCCAAGTATATGGCCTAAAGTACTTGCCTTTACATATGAGGTGGTTATTTATCCTTCAATATATCATCGTCAAACCACTCCTTAACTCCAGGTGGCCTGTCTTGCTTTCCCACCATTCTGAAAAACCTCTCTTGCTCTAAGATACATATGAGCTACTCAGTTAATTATCTGGTACAGCCTGAGCCTTCAAGTTTTAGGCCCACTCCCAAGCCATTTAGCTAGTCCCCATTACAAATGAATCCTGGTGAAGATCCAATATTGTAGAGACATAAATTCTTCCCAAATTAATCTATAAATTCAGGGAAATCCCAATAAAAACTTAATAAGGTTTTAAAAATGGAATTTTACAAGCAAATTCTAAAAGTCATCTAGAAGAAAAAATGAATAAGAATAGCCTGGTGAATTTTGACACAGTAAGAACAAGAAGGAAAAAGCTCTTCCACATATAAACATTTATTATAAAATGAGACCCAGATTTGATCCCTGGGTCAGGAAGATCCCCTGGAGAAGGAAATGGCAACTGACTCCAGTATTCTTGCCTGGGAAATTCCACAGACAGAGGAGCCTGGTGGGCTACAGTCCATGGGGTTACAAAGAGTCGGACACGACTGAGTGACTGACGTTGATAAAGTGGTCAGTTCATAGTGATACTGATATATGAACAGATAATCCAAACAATGGAAGATAGTAAAGAAATAGATGCATGGAAATCTAGTGTATGAGAAAAGAGCATTTTAAATCATTAGGAAAAGACTGGGTATTCAAGAATGGTTTTGAGACGATAGATCATCCACTTTGGAAGAAATTAAATTAGATAGTATATTGGGTTTTGATTTTACTTTCTGAAAAGAGAATTCATTTTACTATTTTAAATCAGAAAGATATTTATGGAAGCTATGTATAGCTGCCAGAATTGTAAGGAGTGTTGGAGGAAAAGACTTTAGGATGAGCTTACCAGAATAACTTCCAAAGTCACAGTGCAGAAGTGAGCCACTGAAGAGATGGGATTGCTGCAGTCTGGAAGCTGTCAGATAGTAGTAAGTTTTTGCCATGGATGTTGTTCTAAAACTACACCATCTCTGCCAGGATCTGTGCTAGTAAAACGGAGGCTGTGCTGCCTTTTTCTCTAGGTGTCTCAAAGTTTCATGTGAGTTGTATCTACTTAGATCTTTTAGGAAGTAGACATCAAGATGGAGTTAGAAGGTCAGGGAATTTGTTGGGACAATGCATGTAAAAGATAAAGAGGAAAAGGATCAGGAATGTAGGGAAAACCTTCAGAGTATAATTTAGATGTGACATTTGTGAAAGGAAAGGAAGAAGGAAAGAAGGTTGGGTAGAAAAAGCTTCAGACTTTTTCTAAAACTAAAATCCAAAACACTGACAACATCAAATGCTAGCAAGAATGTGGAGACATGGGAACTCTCATTCATGGCTGGTGCGAGTGCAAGGTGGTACAGTCATTTTGGAAGACAGTTTGGCGGTCTCTTGCAAAGCTAAACATAGGCTATTGTACAGTTCATCCATCCCAATCCTAGGTATTTACCCAAATGAGTTCAAAACTGCAAAAACCTGAAGATAAATCTATAGCAGCTTTGTTCATTACTCAATAACTGGAAACAAACCCTGATATTAATATCTTTCAATAAGTGAGTGGATAAACAAACTATGGTACATCCTTACAATAGAATATTATCCAGTAATAAAAAGAAAGAAGCTATCAAGTCAGGAAAGGACATGGAAGAATCTTAAATGCGTATCGTTAACTAAAAGAAGCTACATACCATACGATTCCAACTGTATGATATTCTGAAAAAGGCAAAATTATAGAGACAGTAGAAAAAATCAGTGATTGTCAGAAGTTCTGAGGGAGGAAGGGAAGAATTAATAGATGGAGTGCAGAGCATTTTTAGGGCAGTGAAACTCTTCTGTATGACACTGTAATGTTGGATACATGACTTATGTATTTGTCAAAACCCACAGAACTATGCGACACAGAGAGCCTAATGTAAACTATTCATTTTAGTTATTAAATGTATTGATATTGGTTCATAAAGTGTCACAAATTACCATACTAATGCAATATGTTAATAAATAGGGAGACTTTCTGCTCAAATTTTCTGCAAACCTAAAACTGCTCTAAAAATAAAGCCTATTAAAAATTTAAAACTAATGTATATACTTGAAGAAAAAATTGGCAGCAAATATAACAGATCGTAGTATGGTGGCCAAACACTCTAGTTTTCTCAGGATGGCTTTTACAATGAAAGACTTTGGCTCTGTTTACACCTGCTGTTGTGGTGTCCCATCTGCTTTACCATTTGTCATTCTCCAGGTGTCTTCTTGGCTTGAGTGATACATTATGTGGTCACCCTAGACAAAAGGCTATTTTATATATATGTGTGTATGTATATATTTATATACATAATAAAATAAATATATAATGAACTCTTATAAAGCAATAATAAAGCTATATTGTTCAAGAGAATAATGGGCAAGATATAGGAATATGTGTATATTCACATGTATTCATATTCACACGAATATGTGTATATTGCTAGCTCTGCCATAAGAAGCTATCACATATTGGGTGGCTTAAACAGCAGAAATTTATTTTCTTGCAGTTCAAGAGGCTAGAAGGCCAAGATCAAGATGTTGCCAAGTTTGATTTCTTCTGAAACCTCTTCCTTTTGCTTGCAGATGGCTGCCTTCTCTATGTGTCCTCACATGATCCTTCTGAGCACACACAAGTCTGTGTCCTAATCTCTTCCTATAAGGAACCACCACATGACCTCATCTTACCTTATTGCTTTGAAGGCCCTGTCTCCAAATATAGTCACATCTGAGATGCTAGCGGTTTGGATTTCAGCATGTGAAACTGCAGAAGCAGGGGGTGGGGGGCGAGGGAACACAACTCCGCTGATAACAATACACAGTTCACAGAAGAAGTACATACGTCCAATAAATACATGTCATTATGTTTAATCTTATAAAAAAACAGAGACATGGAAATTTAAAATAATAATAACTGACAGCTTCCCCCAAAAGAATGACTAAAAATAATAAAATTCTATCTAGGGTTGGCAAGGAGGTAAGGAATTACTGTTTGTTGGTGGAACCAATTGATGCAGATTTTTTGGAGGGCAAATTGGCAGACTCCATCAAAATGAAAAAATACATATCCTTTGACCTATAAATTATACTTCTGAACTTGGTTATACAGAGATACTCAAAGCACAAAGAGACATACATAAAAATGTTAATTAATAGAACTTTTTGTAATATTTAAAAATTTAAAAATATTTAAATTTCTATTAATAGTTAAATAAGCTATGATATATCCACATTATGGAATATTACACTGGAGTTAAAAAGAATGAGGTAGATCTGTGGTAAAATGAATAGCACATAATATCCTTTGAATAAAGTAGACCTATGATAAAATGGAATCATAAAACACAGCATGTAGTTCAAAAAAGTGGAAATCGAGAACAAAGAACAGATAGGACACATAGAACTCAAACTGCAAAATAGTAGATTTAAACTCAACAATATCAACAACATTTACATTAAGTGTAAATGATCTAAATGCCCCAATTAAAAAATATAGATTATGAGATTTTTTTTTAAAGTATGACCCAATGTATATTGTTTAAGAAACTCACTTTAATTATATCCATAATAGGTTCAAAGTGAAAATTTAGGGATTCCCTGGGAGTAGTGGTAAAGAATATGTCTGCCAATGCAGGAGACACTGGTTCAGTCCCTGGTCTGGGAAGATCCCACATGTGGCAGAGCAACTAAGTCCATGCGCCACAACTACTGAGCCTGTGCTCTAGAGCCTGGGAGCCTCAGCTACTGAGCTTATGTGCGGTAACCACTGAAGCTTGCATGCCCTAGACCCCATGTGCTCTGCAGTCAGAGAAGCTACCATAATGAGAAATCTGTGCACCGCAACTGGAGAGTAGCCCCACTTGCCACAACTAGAGAAAAAGCCTGTGCAGCAACAAAGTCTCAGAACAACCCCCCAAAATAAATAAATAAATAAAAAGATTTTTTGGAAAAGTGAAAGGCTAGATAAAGATATACCTAAATATGTTAATACTAGTCAAAAGAAAGCTGGAGTGGCTATATTAATATCATACAAAGTAGATTTCAGAGCGAAGACTATTTCCAAGGATAAAGGGAGTTATTTCATAGTGATAAAGGGATTAATTCACCTGGAGAACATAGTAATTTTAAGTGTATATGCACTTCATAAAACTTGAAAATGCATGAAATGAAATGGAACTGCAAAGAGAAACATACAACTCACAATTATAACCAAAATTGCAAATCCCCTGCTCATTATTTCATAGTTTTCTACTCTTATTATATAGGCCTTTCTTTATCATTCTAAACTCTTAAACAAGTCACCTTTCAGATCATTTTTTATAGTCTGTAGTTCCTCTGGTGTTAATTAACCCATTTGTTGGGTCAGTGGACTATCCATCTTGGCACTGGATTTCCTCACATATAATATTGTAGTTTTTGTCTGTGAGCTCATCTTTAACAGGGGTTATTTTCCACAAGAGTCCTGTAAGTGCTGTCTGCATTATTAAGGCTTCTTTTGGGGTGATTTCACTATTGCTTCCATCTACTCTTTTTGGGGTTTGTCCCTTCTGACGCTCTATGGCTTTAGCTTTGTGTTTCATTTCTGGTGTCTAGAAATTTTTTTTTTTTTTTGGCTTTTGAGTTTAGCTGTGTTTTAAAATAAAATCTAAAAGAACTATGCGATGTTTCACTCTTTGGAGCAGGTCTGGGAAATTCCCACATCTGTTCATGTATGTTTTTATTGGATGTCTTGATATGGCTCCCTTGACAAAACTTTGAAATCAGTCTTCACCCGATCTCTTTCCTTGTTGTACTTTGTCCTGGATTTATAAAATTACATTTAATAATTTATAGTGAGTTTATAATAAGTTGGATTTTCTTTTAAACTGGAAAAAAATGACATTTTAGGATTGCAAACTACCTGTCTTTTAGGACGGAGATTAAAATTTGATTTATGGAAGATGTTCCTTTGTTTTCGAATGCCCCACTTGAGTAGGCTATTTTAGCTATGCTAATACAAAGCAAAAACCTATCATTCTTGGTGAGAATGGGAACACACTTACGGGGCCCTAAAGGAGAGTTCTTAATCTAAAATGTTAATACCCTTTAGTAATATACATTGAATGATTTGTAGAAGTCCGCCTCTGAGCATTGTTTTATTTAGGGCACCACCATCTCCTAATTTGGAATCAGACTACACTATGCTTGAAGCTGGTGTGTTCTTGCAAAGTGGTGTGTGTTACTCTGGGATCAGTTGTTTGTACAAGATAAGCAGCTGAGATGGAGAAGAATGTGGGAGAGAAGTGCTCACTTCTTCAACTTAGACTGGAGGAAACAACTGTGTAAATAAACCCGACCGGCCTGGCATAGCCCAACCTAGACCTGGGAGCTGGTGTCCCTCTCAAAGCGCTGTATTAACCTGACCATTCTAACTTTGGGAAAGTGTTCTGGCAGATATTTTGTTTTGATATTCCTATTGCCAGTAATGTATAGAAAAGGCAAATTCTGGGGCAGGACAAGAGGTCTTGGGAGGCAGAGCTTTGCTGGGAGTGAGAGGGGAAAAACTACTTTCAAGAGCTGGGATGAGGGTGGGGTCATTGCTTAGATCTGAACTCCAGGGAAGAGGGATACTTAGAAGGTGCCTGAGGGTGGGAGGAGAGTCAATTCTGAGAGTAGTGATAGTATGCTTTCTGGTATGTACTTCTCTTCCTCCCTAATATTTCAGGCAATGCTGTTGACTTGTGTTTTGCTGGGTTGTAGAGAATTAGGAAAGAGCTTAGCCCATGCATTAGGCAGAGGGACCAATATCTGCCTGGCTCTGGGTGTAATGGTGCCTTGGGGAGAGATCTGGGCAGAATGGTAGGAGGTACAGCTGAGCAGGGAACCAGGGGCAGAGCATGAAGGGCTTTGTAAGTCACTTGAAGAAATTGGACTTTGTCTTGTAGATGCTGGTGAGCCACTGGAGGATGTTGAGCAAGATGGTGATGTGATCAAAGCTGCATTATACAGAAAGAAAACCCAGATGCGTATCTCATAAATTTGTAGACAGCTGGGGTGGGCTTGTGCTATTTTGTCTGGCCAGTACCTCTCCTATCCTTCTGTGGTAACAGTCCCCTTCTTTACTGTGGGAACCTATTCTGTTTGAGTAGGACAGAGCTGATTGCCATCTTCTAGAAAACAGAGAGTGTCCCACTCCTGAAGCCTACACAATCCCCCCTTTCACACGAACCAATAATTTTTTTTCTTATTTAACCAAATATGTCACATTTCTCTTGCTCTTAAGAGAATTCTCACCGACTGTTGTGTGTTCTCTTTGACTTTCTCTTCCGTAGACTCAATATCTTCATTTGACATTTGAGATGGTTTCTAGACCCCTCCCTGTAGGGGCTTCCTCCTCTAGAAGGAGGAAATGTCCTCGCCACCAGTGTCCCTGGGGTCCCTCCCTCTCAGGGTTGTATTACAGTCCAGGATATGACGGAGTCTCCTCTGTAGAAATCAAGATAAAAGGTTGATACCCATGGATCAGGTTCTGGGGGAACTTTTAGGGGAGCCTGATCATGGCAATTCATGACTTGAGGCATATACTTCTATAAAGAATGAAGCATCTTCCTGTCAATCCCCTGAATTCCCTGTCAATCACAGGGAATTCTCAGAGGCCAGCACCTTGAATGACTTCAGTTTCTAAGTGGAAGGGAAAATAGAAAGGAGGGTGTCCTCCTGATTGGCCAAAAGGATCCCAAGGCTTGCCTGAAATATAGATGGAACCACTCAGTCATCTTAACTGGCCATTAATGAGCTGATTCATAATTTAAAAGAGGCTTCAAGAAACAGCAAGGGGAAGAGTGCAAGGAGACACTCAGGCCAAACGTGTCCATTTCATTATCTGAAGGGGTATGCATGGGTGTGGGTGTGTGTGTGTATAGAAAGGAATAGTGAGCCCACTTCCTTCCAGATCTCACAAGGATTTCCATAACCCTCTTGGTTACAGTGAGCCAAGAGCCTTCCTTCAACAGAACAGGCTTGGATTTTAAACTCCTAGTTGATGGATCTCCTCAAGAGCCCTTTAGCGACTGCTGGAGCCCTCACCAGGCCCTGCTCAGTTTCTCCTTCCCCATCACTTAGTAAGTTACACACAAGATTAAAACCCTCTGTCTACCATGGTGGGTGTGCCCAAGTCCTGTGGCCATATAGGGTCACCTGGCCTTCTTTTAAAAAAATATTTACTCATTTATTTGGCAGCACTGGGTCTTAGTTGCCGGACTTTCGATATTTGTTGTATCCTACAGGAGCTTTTAGTTGCAGTCTGAGAACACTTAGTTGTGGCATGTGGTATCTAGCTCCCTGACCAGAGATCCAATATAGGCCCCCTGCCATGGGAGTGCAGAGTCCCAGGCACTGGACCACCAGGGAAGTCCTCACCTTGCCCTTTAACCTCCAAGGGAAAATGGATCAAACTCTCAACCCACAGTAGAGGGAAATTCAGGGTTTTCTGTAAGACTTTCAGGGGATTTGTTCCCTTTCCCCTCTTATCAGTTTCTATTGAATTATTAATAATTCCCCTCCTCCCTTGCTTCCTTCCCTCCCTTCCTTTCTCTCCCCCTCTTTCTCTCCTCTTTTTTCTATTTTTGCCCCACGAAGCTGTTTTCTTCTCTCTGCCCTGTGTCAAAACAAATGTGAAGCGTAGGTACTTTCCCTTGATTTTCCCAAAGTAGCCCTAGCATAGGGTCTTTGTGACACATTTTCCGATAAGTGGTAAAGAATCCGCCTGACAAAGCAGGAGACTCGGGAAACGTGGTTTCGATCCCTGAGTCAGAAGATCTCTTGGAAGAGGAAATGGCAACCTACTCAGGTATTCTTGCCTGAAAAACCCATGGACTGAGGAGCCTGCGGGGCTACCATCCAAAGGTTTGTAAAGAGTTGGACATGACTTGAGCCACTGAGAGTGCTCACACAATTGGGAGAGCTGTGTTGCATCTTCTCACAGAAAACCCCTTAAAGGTGAATATCAGCTATTTCCTTGCTCTTCCCCACCCCCACAGCATCCCCTGTTTCCAGCCTCACTCCCCCTCCACCCTTCTGCCCTCCCACCCCGAGCCAGTCTCCCACAGCATCATTTCTCCTGGGAGCAGCTCACCCCCACCCTCTGCCCAGACCATCTCAGGGCCAATCTCTGCCTGCCCAGAAGACATTAAGGGCCAATTTGGAAATTACTTTTTCCCTCAACACAATCAAATTATTAGTCTTAACTTCTTCCTCCACTAGTCTCTGCAGGCAGGTAAAGATTCACCATCCTTTTGATATGAATTATGCCACCCCCTTGGAAGGCAGAAGTGCTGGAATAATTTTGTTGGTTGTTTAAATCACAGCTTTTGCCTTCCTGCTGCTCAAATTTAAGTATAGCCCAGAGATGTTTTCGTTGGCCCCACCTGCCTAGTTTGAAATATCTTTCCCCACTCTGGCTCTACCCTCCCTCTTCAGCACCTCCCAAGCCCTATCCTATGACCCCGATACACGTGTTTTCTCAAAACAGCTCAGGCCTATTTCCTTATTTCCCAGTGCTTGCTGTCCCCAAGCTGGAGAACCAGCCACGGGGACCATAGGAAGGCCCTATTCTCTTTCCTTAGAAGTCCTGGGATCCTTGCTGTCTGCTTGGGTCACTCTGTCTCCATAAGGCTTAGGGTCTCACAGTGTGTGATTCCAACCCAGGGCCCCTGCCAGCCTTACATGGCCAAAGAATCATGAGCCCCAGCAAGTCTCACCACTGGGGCACCCAGCTGATGCGGTCTCAAGAAATGTTCACAGGTCTGCATCAGAGCTCCAGAGTCTTCTGGGCCCTGGAGGGAAGCAGTCTGAATGGAATTTGGTCCCCCAAATGTTACAGCCGCATCCTGAGTGACTCTGCCTCCGTCATGGTGGCCCAGCTGCACCGGCCTTCCTCCAGCCTCTCAGAATCCCAGCATCCTAGACCACCAAGGCCAGGAGCCGGGACAGCCTCTGCCTCTGCAGATAGAGAAATGTGCATGGATTCAGGGTATGCTTGGAGGCAGAAATGGTCAGTTGTTGCAACAAATATGACATTGGTGAGGATGCTGAACCGGCAGGAACCCCCTAGTCTAGTCTAGGGCCATCCTCACCAGCACTCAGGCACTTCTTTCTGGCCATATGTATGTCAATGGGGCTCAGCCAGCCTCCAAGAGAAGGATGGTCAGGGAAGAATGAAGACTCACCGAACTTTGCTACCAGTTTAAAAGACTCCCTCACAATGATGTCAGAAAAGGTAAGAACTGGTGGGAGCAGAGGGTGGGGGAGGCTGTGGCAAGGAAGTGGCACTGGGTTTCCCCACTGGATCACTGTGTGGGCAGGACACCCCGAATGGCAGTGGTCTCCAGGCCCTGAGCTGTCTTCATCAGCTGCCCCTTCTCTGCAGCAGTGATGAACAGCTCCCAGCTGGGCCGGCTGATCTAATTTCAGGAACCCTCTCTTCTAAGAGACCGTTCACACTCAGTTGTTCTCCAACTCCCAGAGGCCTTCTGGCTGTTCTCCTGCTTCAGATCTCCACTGACCAGACCCGGCAGGTGGGTGATTCAATTGATTGGGTCTGCCTGGCAGGAGATTGGGGGCACACTTTGGGAATGGAGAAGGAGGTAGGGTCAGATGGGACAGGGGAAGAGACAGAACAGCGAGTGGGGACTTGGTGTTAGAGGGATGGGCTATTTGCTAAATAAAATTTAAACCTTTGCCAGCTTTTCTGCCAAGATGAGAGAAGTGGCTGATGAAAACCATATGTCTCTAAGTAAGTGGAAGTGAGGAGCCCTGCTTTGTTGTGAGAGTATGTTGATATGGCTGCCGGTCTCCCTTGCAATGGAAAATCTCTATTTTAAAGAATACAATGTTTAAGAGGCACTCTGAGACAAGCCACATTTCGCAATTAAGTAGTTTACAAGGTCAGCAAAGGAAGGACAAAATAAACCAGCTGAAAAAGGTCTTGCTCAATACCAAAATTTGTTTAAAAGTCCAATGCTACAGTCCGAAACTGTAATATAGGCTTGTTATGGAGTGTTACAAAAATAGCCCAAAAGATGAGGCTCTTTGTGGATGGAGAAACAATTAAAAATGCTTTAAGTATTGGTTCAGATACCGATTTCTTAATGTTTAAAAAAAGTAACTTAAAAATGCAAACTACATCATTTTTTTTTTTTTTTTAACTTTTTCTAAACTGACCCCGGAGGCAAAGTAAACCCAGAGACACAGACAAACAGAGCTACTGTTCACTCTTTGCGGAACAAAATTCAAATTCCTTCATCCAGCATTCAAATTCCAGCATACTGTGGTTCCAACTGGCCTTCTCTGAATTTCCTGCACAGAATACTGCCCCTGGCCCTGCCAGCCCCACGTCCCGTCCTCCATCCTGTTTGCAGGCTGCCCACTGTGAGGTTTCACAGGGCACTTACCTGCCCCTGAGTTGCCCTTCCTCCTGGCTGAATGAAAAAATGTTAGCCGTTCTTCAAGGATATTAATTGCTGAATTCTATCCATGCCACTTTAATTTCCATTTGATTCTGGTGCATAGATCGCAGTTCTCTGGTGAAATTCTCCATCTTGTCATCGATTTTTCTTGACCATTTAAATCACAGTTATTAAAAGTATCAGATAACTCCACTGTCTGGATCACCTGTGGGTCTGTTTCTATTATAGAGATATTTTTTTTTTTTGGACTGTGCTGGGTCTTTGTTGTTGCATGCAGGCTTTCTCTAGTTGTGGCAAGGAGGGGCTTCTCTCTAGCTGTGGTGCACAGGCTTCTCACTGCAGCGGCTTCTCTTATTGCCGAGCATGGGCTCTAGGAGCACAGGCTTCAGTAGTTGTGTTGCACAAGTTTAGTTGCCCCACAGCGTGTGGCATCTTCCCAGACCAGGGATCAAGCCCATGTCCCCTGCATTGGCAGGTAGATTCTTAACCACTGGACCACCAGGGAAGTCTGGAGATATGTTTTTGGCTCTGACCGATGTTATGTTTCATCAGAGAGGATTTATTTCAGCTTTCTGGAAGGCAGTTTGGGCATTGGAAGGCCATCTTAATCCAGCCTGGGGATAAGCTGGCTTGAAGCTGGTGATCAGACTTTGGAGGCTCTCTGCTTCTGATTCACGTAGGCTCCTAGCGCTTCACTCTCTGGGGTTCTCTGTGGGAATCTGGTTGTGTTTTAGGGCCCTCCTCTTGGGTGGGCCTTTGATTTCCAGTTTACTTCCCCAGCCCCATCTTACTGCCCCAACTCCACTCAGCTTTCCCGTCTCCCAGTCATGCCTTCCACTCAGCCTTCACTGCTCTGGCCGATGCTGCTTCTGAATACCTTCAGGGAAGAGGGAACTGGGAACTAACCTACTGTGCTTCTGTTCTCTTTCTCAGACATCTTGCTCCTCAAGTCCCACTTGCCTAGGTATTTTGAACTCCAAATTTTTCTCCTTACCCTATGAGATCACCAAAATCTCTAATTCAAGTTCTCTAACTCAGTTCACCATCACTTTCTGCTTGTTTTTAGTCTCTTGGCCACCATGCTGCTCATGAGCCAGGGAGACGTTAAGGGTAAATGTAGCACTGAATGTCACCTCCATATGCTCCCAAGTCTCTAGGATCCTGACCTTTCAAATCCCAGCTGCCTGCAAGCAGATAGCTTTTGGATTTTGTCCAGCTTACTCTTGGTGAGAGAACTGGTCTCTAAAGAGCCACCCTGACATTACAAGAAGTGCATCCTCTAATCGCTTCTTCGGAATATAAGCTCCCTGAGGGCAGAGAATGTGTCTCCATCACCACTGTGGTCGCAGGCGGATCTCATTCACAAGATCTGAGTATCACCTACACCGGAATATTTCCAAATATCTGTCTCCAACTCAGAGATCTGTTCTAAGCTCTTAGCCCCATGGACCAAACTGCCACTTGTCATCTCCAGGAAGCTGTTGCCCAGAAACTCAACACATCCAAAATCACGTTCTTCCCCGACATCTGTCCCTCGCTGGGGCTCCCAGTCTCGGGAAGGGGTGTGTCCTCCATCTTATGTCCTCCTGCTGCTTATGTCAGAACCCCAAAGGTCCCCACTGGCAATCCACACCCACTCCCCACCCACATCCGACCCCCCAGTGCTGCTGATTCCACCTGAAAATGTCACACAAACTCATCCAGCTCTCTCTTTCTCACCACTGCTGCCCTGTCCCGGCACTGTTCCTCCCTCCCTCGTTACTCAGGAGTCTCCTCACATTCCTCCACAGAGCCAGGCTGGCCTCCTTCCAGCATGTTCGCCAGCCATCCTAGGAGCAGAATGACCCCTTGAACACAAAAATCTGATTATGTCATTCCTCGGCATAACACCCTTCAATGACGTCCATTGCTGTGAGGAAAGCTTTGAAGATAAACCCTCATGGACTCACCGACCCCGTGTGTTCAAACCCCAACCCCATTCCCAGTCTTGCTTTGCCTGACTCTTGTCCTTGATACACATTCCATCCTTAAGCCCTTCTCAACTCTGCCAGCACCTTCTTGAGATCCTCTCTGCCTGGTGGCTCCCCTGCCAGAAGGCACCCTTCTCCTCCCCTGTCTGATTCTCTCCTGTCCATCCTTCAGGTCTCTGCTAAATGTCCCCTTCTCAAAGGAGCCTCCCTGACTCCCAGAACTGGTTAGGTCTTGTCACCGTGTCCTGCACTCTGTTCACAGCACCAGCATGGGAACAACTGCAGTTAACCGAGGGATTACTGGTTACGTTTCTCCCCATCAGATGCCAATCTCCTTAAGGCCAGGGCTATATTTGTCTTGATCACCACCACATGCTCAGCACCAGCAAAGTGCCTGAGATATCTTCAGAGATTTGTAAATAGTTTTTTGAACTAGGGAATAAAAGATAGAGGTCCGCCAGCACCCCGCCACCCCCAGCTCTGCGAGCCACCAAGCAGAACGCGATGCAGGGAGAGAGGGAGGCTGGAATGGGGTTTCTAGTCAGCAAGTGTCTCTGAGAGCGTGACTCTAAAAATAAAGAATGCTAAATTGCTGTCTAATGCCTCTTCTTATTGCTGGGCTTAACGCACTGGCCCAGGAGCCAGTAGATTCGGGTTCCAATCCCAGGTCTGGCACAAATCATGACAAATAGCATTTTTATAATGCTTCGCAGTTTACAAGACATTTCCACAGATAGGATCTCATTAAACCAGCTCGATGACCTCGGGCAAGCGGCTTTTAGAGGCCTGCTGGGAGGGAGGAGACTTGGGAAGGAGCTGGGTTCCAGAACCTGCTCTGCCTTGACTCCCCAAGGGATCTCGCGAGAGTTTCCTGCCCAGCCCCAAGTCTACTGTAAAATGAAGGGGACCAGTGAGGTGATCTTTGAGGTTTGTCTATAGGAATTTAGAACTAAAAATTCAGGATGGCTCCAGTCAGAATGAAGAATCTTTGGAGTGTCCTTTTTTCTCATGTAGCAGGGCAGCATCCTGAGAGGCTCCCAACAATGCCCTGGGTGTCCTGGCGAGGTATCCTTCAAAATGGGGCTGAAACCAGCATTTTTGTGCAGTTGGTTTACTTGAGAGCTGATCCCAGGACACACGAGTGAGGGGCTAAGGAGAGAGATGGACAAAGAGGAAGAACCCAGTTGGGAGTGTTTGTCCAGATCACTCTGTCTCAAGGGCTGTGACCTTGACCTCATCAGGCCCTGCTGAGAAGCCACAGAGCGCTTCCCACAGCTATCCCCCAGCCATGCTGGCAGGGGACCTTTCTCCACCAGTTCCCACCTTGACTGGTGGATGGCCACCCCCCCACCCCCAGAGTGTCACCCTGAACTTCTGGGCTGTGCTTACCCCAAGGCAGAGGAAGCTTCTCGTTAGAGCAATCCTTGCACAAAAAGCACAGAGTCCTTGAGGCAAAACTCTGAGGTGGATCAAGCTCTCTCTCTCTTTTTTTTTTTTCAAGCTCTCTTAGACCTGACCCTGGAGCAGCCCTGGAAGTCAGAGTGGGACCCAGGTCACCAGGGCATCTGATACAAGTTGCAAAGGGGCAGGGGTGCCACTGTCCAGCCCCACGAAGGAACAGGAGCTGGGGCTTTCCTTCCATACCTTTCTCACCAGACCTCCACCCTCTGAGTACACAGGTCACCCATTCTCTTTTCTGTGAAGTTTTGTGGTGTCCTGGGACTTTGAAAATGGGATTGGGAGTGTCTGTCGACCTGAGCAATTCAGAGGGGCTCAGCAGAGCCTTGGGAAACAAAGTGTTGTTCTATTGGACCCTCCTTTAGTGACAGCTAGGCTGGACCCGTGGGTCACTCGTGTGCCTCCTCCCTCTGGGCAGTGAGTGGTGCTCCCTCAGAGGTGAGCAAATGCTTTGTCTGCAGGCTTGACCTCCCCAGCCCTGGCAGTGGCAGTGGCCCCAGCCCTGGCAGATCTTTGCCCCACCTCCCTGGTGGCATAATACTTCTTCTCTGTCCTTTTATAAACTCTGGACTCTGCTTCCCTCAGCCTTCTTTTGGGATTCTCAAAAGCCTGATTGGTTAATAAGAAAAAGGAATATTGGCTGTTTCTAGCTCTTTTCCTCTACTATAACAATTTTACTTTCCCCCCAGGCAATGTGAACGGGAGACTTAAAAAAAAAAAAAATGTCTCTCATGAGAAGGTGGAAAAAGAACACAAAGACTTAAATTTCAAGATATTCTCTGTCCACATTCTTCCTCTGGATAAATCTGTTTAACGCCCAAATAAATTTCACTCTTCTTTTGGGGAGGAAGCGGTCTCTTTCTTTTCTAAAGATTGGATCTAGTTCTTCATTTCTTTAACTGTACTCCAACCCACCCCAGATTTCCTAGTGTTGTGTAATAAAGAATTCAGATGGCTTATGTCTGTGGCTCAAGGAAGGGAACTACTATATCCTTGAGATTTCCCAAGTGATAGGAGTGTGTGTCTTCACTCTTCCTGGTGGGTAGTTCAGACCATGTCTGAGCTCATGCTAATGAGATGACTCAGGATGGGGGCTGGCTGTGCCAGAAAGACCAACCATGCAATTAGAGGGTTGGGTTTTGAGCCAGCTGATGTCAGCCCGACCTCTGCAGAGGAGTGGAGGACAGGAGAGTAAGTTTACTCACGTGCCTGATGATTCAATCAACCATGCCTACATGATGAAACCCCAACAAACACGCTGAACTCAGGCTCGATGAGCACTTCCTGATCAGTGTTACATATCAATGGTCCAGGAGGAGGGTGATGCATCCTGAGGACACACAAGCTTCTCATTCGAGACTCTCTGACACTTGACACTCACTCTGGGTCTCTTCATTTGGCTGGTCCTGATTGCTATCCTTTATAATACTAGACATCAGTATACTGCTTTCCTAAGTTCTGTGAATTGTTCTAGCAAATCATCAAACCTGAGAGGATAGTGGCCCCTTAGTAGAAGTGCAGATGGCCTGGGAACCCCCAGAATTTGCACCTCATATCTGAAGTGAGGGGAGTTTTATGGAGGACTGTGTCTTTCACCTGTGAAGTCTGCACAAACCCCAGGTAGCCACTAACTACCTGGGCTTCATGCAGACTTGCACTGTGCTCATGTGTGCATACCTGATTCCTACCTCACCTGGGAAGCCTTGCTCATCTGTCATGGGGCTGGGTCTTCTCTAAGCACAAGCCCATGTCCCAGACTCATCCCAGGAGCCAGACCCAGAGGCAGGAGGACTGCCCTTGAGTTGAAGGTGACAAGTGATGCGGTGAACAGCCATCTTGCCTGAAGGCAGTGGGCAGTGTGGGGGAGTGCCTGTCCAGAATTCTACACCCTTCTCTCCTTTCCCCACTGTCAGTGTCCAGGCTCCTAGCTAGGCGGGCTGGTGAAGGTCACCAGGGCCCAAG
The DNA here is from genome assembly GCF_910594005.1 of Cervus elaphus. NCBI lineage: Eukaryota > Metazoa > Chordata > Mammalia > Artiodactyla > Cervidae > Cervus > Cervus elaphus. The sequence continues at coordinate 33,011,483 of NC_057825.1, read as the reverse complement.
GACCAGCCCCTCAAGGCTGGAGCTCTCCCTGGCTTCCTAGGTCCCCTCCAGGCACGTTACCTCAGTGTTCTTCTCCTGGCCTGTCCAAGGAGTCTTTCCTGGGTGTGTGCAAGGTAGTTTATTCTCTGAAAAATCCCAGATCTTCCTCTCGGACTTCCATTCCCTAGACTTGCCATTAATCCTATTACAGTATCTTCCAAGTTGAATGATTTCTTTCCCATATAAATGTTCCATCTATCTGAAGACTTACTCTGTTTCATGTCCCCCACTCTTCCATCCCTACATCAGTCCTACTGTCCCTCAGATGATGTAAATGGGAAACAAAGAACAGGTTTAAACAATCTCTTTGGATGAGCCAGTCCCTCTGTGTAAATATTCAGTGTTTCAGTTTTGGTCACCCCTTCTTTCTCTGGGTCCAGAAGATCTTCTAGAAGAGGGCATAGCAACCCACTCAAGTGTTCTTGCCTGGAGAATCCCATGGACAGAAGAGACTGGTGGGCTACAGTCTATAAGGTAGCTAAGAGTCAGACACGACTGAGTGACTAGCACTCTCATTTTCTTCTTTCTTTACCCCAAGCTGTATCAGGGTGCTTGAGGCAGGCTCATTGGCCGTGGGGAAGAGTCCCTGTTTGTTCTGTGCATTTTTGCTGGGGCCCAATAAGGCATGACAGTCACCTCTAGCCTTTGGGATGATGTGCTGACCTGCACTGTGGAAGTCCACGGTTTCTCATTGCTCCTGGGGAAAGTGCCTTCCTGGGCTCTGCATCCTGGCTAAGCCTTTGCCTGAACTCTCAGCCCTTCTGATGGTCTCCTTAGGGCATGAGGGAGCTTCTGGGTCCCCTTCATGGCCAGGGACACCAAGAGCTGTGGTCACACCTCCCCTGCCGCTGGGGCACCTGTGCTCTGCACTCTGCTGGGAATGGCCGAGACCCCAGGCAGAACTCTAGAAACATGCAGCTCCACCACCCTCCCCTTCAGTGAGCTGGAGGAACGGTGTCTCGAACACCAAGATTCTCAGCACCCAGGGCTCCTCACTACTTTCCTCTTCCCTTCTGTCCCCAAGACCGCAAGGGCAGGCCTTCCACCCTTTTTCTTCCTGCCTCCCAGGATGCCCCAGGGTCTGCACCCCCAGACCTGCCTCTTGCCACAGCAAAAGAATTGAGAAAGTCTTTTCTCCATACAGAGGGTGACTTTGCAGTCTGCTCAGCTGTGGGGAATTCAAACAAAAACCTAGCTGATGTTCAGAACTCGGCAGCTTGCTCCAGCAAGCTTACTCCAGCAAGATTTCCCCTGCTTGCTTCCAGTGCTGAATAACTACAGTGGGTGGAGCGCCCAGGGCCACAGAACTCTCGGGCTGAGGAAATGGATCCGAAACTATTCCAAAATCTTAATGTCTCATGTATACATTCCTTTAATAACATTTATGGTGGGCCTACTATGTGCCAGGCCCTGACACTCCTTGAAATAGATTTTAGTAAAAACCTTATTGAGATTTAATTGACCTTCTATACAGGGAAGCCTGGCATGCTGCAGTCCATAGGATTGCAGAGTCAGACATGACTGAGCGACTGAAAACAGCTATACGATTCGCTCAACATGTACAACTCGATATTTTCCAGTGTATTTACAGAGTTGTACGACCATCAGCACCATCTAATTTTATTTTTAGGTATTTATTTTTAAGAGGAAACAAATGCAAACAATTTGTTTTCTCCTATAAAAGATGACTCTGATCTCTGGTCCTGCTTCACTTTGTCAACTTGGTGGTGCCAACTGGGTGCCGTACAATGAACTGTTCCGAACAGGAACAGAGAAAATAAGTGCAGATTGCATGATGTACACACCTGTGGGGCCTGCTTCCAGGCAGGTTCCAAGAGGAAGATGCTGGTGAGCCCCTGGACATCTCATATCCCAGTTTGGGTGAGCAGAGAGGGCGTCCCTGACCCTGGGGACTCACAGAACTGTGTCCCTTTCCTTTATTGACTTATCTCTGTTTCTAACACTACATTTCTTAGCACCATCTAATTTTAGAATATTTTTATCACCCCCCAAAGAAATCCCATATCATCAGCAGTAACCCCTCTCTGCCATATTCCCCTCCCCCAAACTCCTGGCAACCACTAATCTACTTTCTGTCTCTATGGATTTGTCTATTCTGGACATTTTATATAAATGAAATCATACACTCTGTGTCCTTTTGCAAATAGCTTCCTTCATTTAATATAATATTTTCATGCTTCATCCACATTGTACCATGTATCAATACGTCATTTATTTTTATTGTCGAATAATGCTCCATAGTATGGATATGTCACATTTTATTTATATATTCATCAGTTGATGAACACTTGGGCTGTCTCTGCCTTTTGGCTGTTATGAATAATGCTGCTATGAACATTCATGTACAAGTTTTTTTATGCAAACAAATGTTTTCATTTATTTTAGGTATATATCCAGGAATGGAATTGTTGGGTTGTATGTGTTAAAAAACAAAATTCATCTGAATAAGTTTTAAAGTTCTTATTGGCTTTACTTAAGGATTCATGTGGAAGAGGAAATGGCAACCCACTCCGGTATTCTTGCCTGGAGAATCTCCATGGACACTGGATCCTGGGGTCACAGAGTCGGATATCACTGAAGTGACTTAGCAGCAGCAAAGATTCTTGAGTCAAGTGGCATTCAATCTAGCAGGAAGAAAGGAGATCTGAGGAGCTCTACAAAAGGGAAAGTTTTTAAAAATATTTATTTTATTTATTTATTTAGCTGCAGGTCTTAGTTGCAGCACACCAGATCTTTAGCTGTGGCATGTGGGATCTAGTTCCCCAAACAAGGATCGAACCTGTGAACCCTGTATTGGGAGTGCAGATTCCTAGCCACTGGACTACCAGGGAATTCTCAAAAGGAAAGATTTTTATAGGCAGAAGGGAAGTGGAATAAGAAAAGTATAGTAGCAGTGTGGATTGCTGTGACAAGGTCACTTTTCTTTCAGGGATGCAGGGGTCTGTCAGCCTTCACTAGTGCTGATTCCTGATTGACAGGTTTAAGATTCCATTTCTAGGGAAGCTGAAACTGTAATTAAGTTTCAGTTTGGTGATGTGGGGCTTAGTATGAGGGACTCCATTTTGGGCACATTGTCTTGCTTTTAACATATGGTAATTCTGCTTAATATTTTGAGGAACGGCCAAACTCTCTTCTAAAGTGGCTGCATCATTTCACAGTCCCACTAGCAGTGTAGGAGGACTCCAATTTCTCCACATCCTCACCATCCTAGTGGGTGTGTGGGGGTACCTCACTGTGGTTTTGATTTGCATCTCCCTCGTGGCTGATGATGGTGAGCACCTTTTCATGTGCTCCTTGACCATTCACATATTTCTTCTTTGGAGAAATGTCTATGCAAATCTTTTGTGCATTTTTTTAGTTGGGCTTTTTGTATTTTATTGCTGAGCTGTTAGCTTTCTTTGTGTATTCTCGATATAAGCCCCTTCTCAGTCCTTTTTGAATTTGAAGAGACATCTAAATCAAAGTTGGAGTAGGGATGACCATTTTAACAGTTGGTGGAGTTCATTGGCAGGTGACAGAAACCTTGCAAAGAATGCTTTTTATCCCACACAGAGGATTCCTGCAGGGAGGGACCCTGGAGGGGAAGCATGCAGAACTGTCAGGGCAGGCCTGGGCCTGTTCTCTATTCAGTTCAGTTGCTCAGTCGTGTCTGACTCTTTGTGACCCAATGGACTGCAGCACGCCAGGTCTCCCTGTCCATCGCCGACTCCCGGAGTTTACTCAAACTCATGTCCATTGAGTCGCTGATGCCATCCAACCAACTCATCCTCTGTCATCCTCTTCTCCTCCTGCCCTCAGTCTTTCCCAGCATCAGGGTCTTTTCAAATGAGTCAGTTCTTTGCATCTGGTGGCCAAAGTATTGGAGTTTCAGCTTCAGCATCAGTCCTTCCAGTGAATATTCAGGTCTGATTTCCTTTAGGATGGACTGGTTCAATCTCCTTGCAGTCCAAGGGACTCTCAAGAGTCTTCTCCAACACCACAGTTCAAAAGCATCAATTCTTCGGCACTCAGCTTTCTTTATAGTCCAACTCTCATATCCATACATGACTACTGGAAAAACCATAGCCTTGACTAGATGGACCTTTGCTGGCAAAGTAATGTCTCTGCTTTTTAATACGCTGTCTAAGTTGGTCATGACTTTCCTCCCAAGGAGCAAGTATCTTTTAATTTCATGGCTGCAGTCACCATCTGCAGTGATTTTGGAGCCCAAAAACATAAAGTCAGCCACTGTTTCCATTGTTTCCCCACCTATTTGCCATGAAGTGATGGGACTGGATGCCATGATCTTAGTTTTCTGAATGTTGAGTTTTAAGCCAAGTTTTTCACTCTCTGCTATCACCTTCATCAAGAGGCTCTTTAGTTCGTCTTCACATTCTGCCATAAGGGTGGTGTCATCTGCATATCTGAAGTTATTGATATTTCTCTCGGCAATCTTGATTCCAGCTTGTGCTTCATCCAGCCCAGCGTTTCTCCTGATGTACTCTGCATATAAGTTAAATAAGCAGGGTGACAATATACAGCCTTGATGTACGCCTTTCCTCATTTGGAACCAGTCTGTTGTTCCATGTCCCGTTCTAACTGTTGCTTCCTGACCTGCATACAGATTTCTCAAGAGGCAGGTCAGGTGGTCTGGTATTCCCATCTGTTGAAGAATTTTCCAGAGTTTGTTGTGGTCCGCACAAAGACTTTGGCATAGTCAATAAAGCAGAAACAGGTGTTTTTCTGGAAATCTCTTGCTTTTTTGATGATGCAACAGATGTTGGCAATTTGATCTCTGGTTCCTCTGCCTTTTCTAAATCCAGTTTGAACATCTGTAAGTTCATGGTTCACGTACTGTTGAAGCCTGGCTTGGAGAATTTTGAGCATTACTTTACTAGCATGTGAGATGAGTGCAATTGTGGGGTAGTTCGAGCATTCTTTGGCATTGCCTTTCTTTGGGATTGGAATGAAAACTGACCTTTTCCAGTCCTGTGGCCACTGCTGAGTTTTCCAAATTTGCTGGCATATTGAGTTCAACACTTTCACAGCATCATCTGTTCATTTACACCCTTTTCAGAATCCCTGCCAAAGAGCAGTTTGAGAGATTTAACTGGCTGGAGGAAGGTAAGGATGCTGGTTGATTAGTGTACTGAGGCAGAATTGCATGGGGATTTTTCTTTCTTTCTTTTTTAAGGAGCATGGGCTTTTATCTCTTGGGCAGATGAGGTGGCATGTAGAAAAGCATTTTGGAATTACAAAGCAATGCAATGCAAATGTAAGATGACATTCTTATGGTTACTATTGTTAATTGTAGGAACCAGTGAAAGCCCTTTCTAGGTTGAGAGCCTGTGTGTAGGGAGGGGTGGAGTGGGCAGGAGTTGGGAAAGGGTCATGTGAGGGCATGAAAACTAAAGGAGAGAGGAAGGTAGCAGAGTTTGCAAACCTTGGTTACCTGTGTGTGAAGTGAGGCAGAGACATTTTTGTGATTTCTGGCATATTTCTTCATCACCTGTCTAATTATTTACTTAATATTTTGCTTTAGATTGTCTCCTATTTTCACCAGGTAATATTTGTAAAGGCAACATATCACAGTTATACATGGCAAGTGAAAGTGTTAGTCGCTCAGTCATGTCTGACTCTCTGGGACCCAATGGACTGTAGCCCACCAGGCTCCTCTGTCCATGGAATTCTCCAGGCAAGAATGCTGGAGGGTTGCCATTCCCTTCTCCAAAGGATCTTCCCACCCCAGGGATTGAACCCAGGTCTCCTGCATTGCAGACAGATTCTTTACTGTCTGAATCACTAGGGAAGCCTGCATCTTTTCCAAAGTGGAGGAAACAGTATAAATAAATGTAAGGAAAGCCAAACAGTGTCATTAAGTTCTAGCTGGATGTCGTTGCTTTCTGGGTCTGGAAAACTCCCCAGACTTAGCCTGGTTCCCTCTCCCTGTGGCTCAGGTCTCCGCTCAGATGGCCCCTCCTCAGGAAGCCTCTCCTGCCCACCCTTAATTCTTGCTTTATTTCTCTCATAGCCCTATCACAATCAAAGAGATTGTTAGTTTCCCCATGGGCCTCTGATTCCATCAAGGTAGGGCCTTGTCTGTCTGGCTTAATCATTCTGTCTCATTGCCTGGCTCAATAAAGAGTTGAGTAAGTAAGCCACACTGTGGAGCTTGTGGGATCTTAGTTCCCCGATCAGTTCCCCCTGCAGTGAAAGTGCAGAGTCCTAACCACCGGACCACCAGGGAATTCCCTCCAGTATGTTTTTGCTCTCCTTGTAGTGTGGACCAACCAGGTGTTAAAGGCACATGCCAGTGCCTGCTGCCACTTGCACCTCCTAGGACAGGAGGGCTGAGAGAGACTTGAGAAGGAAGCAGCCTTCTGGGGTGCAGCCCGGCAGCCCCCCTGGCTCCCAGTCAGAACTGGGGAGTCCCACAGGCCTGCAACCTCAATCCAGGCTTCAGATCCTCCTTTGGCCCCTGGCCAGCCAAGTGACCCCACAGCATCACAGAACCTTGACAACTTCCATCTTCCCCAGAACTCTGTGAGGACGACGAGGGACAGTCACTATGGACACACACTAGTGAAAGAAGCTGCTCAACAAACGAGAATAGAAGCTCAGACAGTTTACCAGAAGATGAGATGTGATTACTGACTGTGTCTGCTCACACCCTACCCTTTCTTTCAGGCCCAACTATAAAAGTAATAATATTGTTTCCCCTTTAATGAGAATTTATTGTGTCAGGTACCTTTCTAAATTAGAGGTTTGTATGTCTATCATTTGATTTTAGCCTTGCAATAATACTGTAAAATAGAGATTTATTATTCCCATTTTACAGATGGGGGAACTGAGGCTCAGAGTAGTTTTATGACTTGCCCAAGGGGATGCAGCAAGAATGAAGCAAACAGCCCACATTAACCATGACATTGTAACAACCACCTAAATGCCACCACCTACACATAGATTTCCTGCCTAGGGTTCTCCTCTTCTAAATACTCATATTTCATATTACCTCTCTGATGACATCTACCCAATCTCCCATGGTGTGTGTGTGTGTAGGTCTGTGTGTGTGGCAAATATTCATTCCTTGAAGGCTGAGACCACATTCACCCGTCTCTTTCAGGGTCAAGCTGAGCACCTGGCATCCTGTAGGTACTTCACTTGTGTTTGTCTAGTAAATAAGGACTGAAGGTTCTTGGGTTTTTTCTGCCAGTCTCCATCTCCAGGGAGGGCAGATGACGAAGAATGAGCAGTCACATTTCCAGAGACATAAACTAGCTCCATGAGAAAGCTTCTGAACTGTTTACCTGGGAAGGTGTGTGGAATGACGTGGGTACAAGGACCAGGAAGCTAACACTGGCACTGAGACAGGAGGGGATGGCTTTGGAAAAATTCTCCTGGACAGCAATACTGAGGTCTGTGCTAGACTTCATCTTTCTAGATTCACTTTCCACTCTGCTCTCCATCCCCACGGGAGATCGAAAGAAGTGGAGGGGGTGGTACAGGGGTACTGATTCCATGTGTGTTGGGCCAGGACTGGTAGCGGCTCTGTGGTTACTAGCCTGGATTCTGTGCGATCCTGGGTGGTTTCCACACACCCTGACCTTGTCTTTGGAGGGTCCCTTTAATAGACCCTCGTCATATCATCCTGATTTGATTGTGCCCCTGGCTTCTTCAGAGAGAGGATGGATGGGGTGGAATGCCCTTTACTGTGCTCTTTGGGCCACTTCTTGATGTCAGAATCTATGCTTACTCATCTCTGTGTTCCTACACCTGGCATAGTCCTTGGGCCGTGGTTCTAATAGCTAACACTTATTGAAAGCTTATTATGTACAAGGCAGTTTCCCGTATTGACTCAAATAATCCTCACCATAATCCCATGACCATCATCCTCAGTTTTCAGATGAGGAAACTGAGACACAGAGAGGTTGAGTGGTTTGCCCAGGGACGCATGTCTTGTCAGCCTTTGGCAGATCTGGAAGGTTGGCTCATGACTTTTGAACCTGCTACTGGACTGCCTTTCTGTTCGCTGTTTTGGGGATGATGTCCATTAGCCTCTGGAACCAAAAGAATCTATTTCTTTGCTCACTCAGGGACTCAGGTAGAATGGGCAGAAGGCGGAATGCAGGTTGCCATGGCAACCGATTACTTGGTGCACAGCTGGTGAGCCCTTGGGGCTGAGGTTCTGTGCTGGCAGAGAGAAGGGTGGGGTTGGCATGGGGCAATGTCTGAGGTACCAGATGCACTGGGAGGATTTGGAAGAATACCAGGTGGGTAGATCAGGCAGGAGATTCTGGGCAGTGGTGGGAGCTTCCTGAGGCAGGTGGGAGGGGTGGGAAAACTCTCACTGTGGTCCCTGCCTTCACTAAACCTACATCCAAGTGACCCAGACTGGCCCTCAGAGGGCCACTCCCCATTTGTTTCCTGCTCCAGATCCCAGGGTTTTCGCCTTGTCTCTGATCCTTTCTGCAGGTCTGTACCACTGTGCTCCCTCCCAAGGCCATCAGAGATGGGGCACTGTTTCCTCCTCTGCCACCACCTCGGGCATTTGCTGCTGCGGGCTGGGAGCCTCCATTCCCTGGTTGTTCAATGAGAGCTTCAGCTTTTCCTCCCAACCCCTGAAGTTGCCTACTCCCCAGAGTGTCAGGGCAGGGCTGGATGGAGTGGGCAAGTCACCTGTCTGTGGTTTGTTGCAGGCCTTGACCTTCTTGACCAGGAATGAAATCCTGTGGTGAGTAGAGGGGGCCCCCTTTCCCTCCCCTTGGAGCTGAAATCTTACCCTGGTACAGCCTGACTCTGGTCCCTGAATGTGGTCCCTGCTCAGAGCTACAGAGTCCTGGAGACGAGGCTGGTAGCAGACAGGCAGAGACAGACCCCAGTCCTGGAGGGTCCAAGGTCATGATTCCCAGGGCCTGACTACAGTGGAGTGAAATGTCAGGCTGTAGGTTGCTGTGGAATCCATGGCAAGGCTTCTTCATAGAACCGCAGAGGTGGACAGGGCCTCCTGGGATGATGAGGACAAGGAGGAGAGGACTTAGGAAACAGGTCTGCAGCGCATGCAGCTACGTGGTCCTCTAGCTGGGTAAAGCTGATGCCCCGCTGAATCTCTCTTAGTCCTCCCTTCCCTCCCAAGCTTTGCTTCACTACCTCCCAGCACAGTGGGTGCAATAGTGGGCAGTCCACCCCCTGTTGTTATGCTGGTGATGCCCAGAGAGGAAGGCTCTGGGCCAAGACAGCCAACACGAGGATCTCACATGGGACCAGAGAGGGAGTAGACAGCATAAGAGACGTGAGAGCACACAGCCTGGGCCAGGTGCTCATGAAAAACTTGTTAGAGAAGGAAAGGGGGTCTCTAGGGCATTGCTGGTGGGGTGAAGGGAGGTTGGAGTGAGGAGACTGCCCTGAGACCCACAGAACCCTCTTGCCTCTTTGTCTCTGCTGGACTCTCCCTCCCCAGGTAACACCCAGCCTGGAAGCTGCACTTCCCACGCAGGGTCCCAGGCAGCACAACAATTCTGCCACAAGCATGAGACTCTCCTGGCACAGGGTGGGGGCTGATGAGTATCCAGGGCACAGGAAGTGATGGCGACCAGGAATAGTCACTGGGTTACATCGCTTTCCTTTTAAAACGAGTGTTTGCTCATTTTAGAAATAAAAATATGACAAAACTCTATATCCTACTACTTATACTTCTCATTGATAGTTTCTAAAAAAGGAACACTTGCATAAAAATGAAATAAAAATTGAAAAGTAATATGTGAGCATGGCCAGAAAATTCAAATAGCATAAATGTTCTAAAAGAAAAGTAAGCGTCTCCCTCCTTCCCAGGCCTTCTCCCTGATGATAACTCTTGTTCACAGTTGGTTTCTCATCAAGGCTTCCAGAAAAAATTTTCATAGATAGAACTACATAAATATCCTTCAAAAATTTTATCCCATTCACACTGCAGCATTTACCAATTTGTAATGTAGCATTATACTGTTCTGGATCTTTTTTCAAGTTTTCATGTTGGCTATCTTTGAAGGGGACGACAGAGGATGAGACGGCTGAATGGCATCACCGACTCAATGGGTATGAGTTTGAGCAAACTCCGGGAGTTTGTGATGGACAGGGAGGCCTGGCGTGCTGCGATTCATGGGGTCGCAAAGAGTCGGACATGACTGAGTGACTGAACTGAACTGAAATGAACTGATCTTTACATAAAGCACATAGAAATCTGTTTCATTCTTTATAATGACTATGGGACATTCTTTCCTATAGAGGAAATATCATTCATCTTACAACCTCCCCCCATAACATACATTTAAGTTGTTTATGACTTTTAGTTCTATCAATAATGCTATAGTAAACATTTATGTAAAAATAGCTTATTCAATTGATAAGCTTTTGTCTTTTTTTTTTTTTTGAAATAGAAAAACATATCTTTCAAAATAGACAACAGTAGTAATAATCACATGGTTCAGTTCAGTTCAGTCGCTCAGTCATGTCCGACTCTTTGCGACCCCATGAATCGCAGCACGCCAGGTCTCCCTGTCCATCACCAACTCCCAGAGTCCACCCAAACCCATGTCCATCGAGTCAATGAAGCCATCCAGCCATCTCATCCTCTGTCGTCCCCTTCTCCTCCTGCCCCCAATCCCTCCCAGCATCAGGGTCTTTTCCAATGAGTCAGTTCTTTGCATCAGGTGGCCAAAATATTGGAGTTTCAGCTTCAGCACCAGTCCTTCCAATGAATATTCAGGACTGATCTCCTTTAGGATGCACTGGTTGGATCTCCTTGCAGTCCAAGGGACTCTCAAGAGTCTTCTCCAGCACCACAGTTCAAAAGCATCAATTCTTCGGCACTCAGCTTTCTTCACAGTCCAACTGTCACATCCATACATGACCACTGGAAAAACCATAGCCTTGACTAGACAGACCTTTGTTGGCAAAGTAATGTCTCTGCTTTTTAATATGCTGTCCAGGTTGGTCATAACTTAATTGATAAGCTTTTGAATTGTGGTGCTGCAGAAAACTCTTGAGAGTCCCTTGGACTGCAAGGAGATCAAACCAGTCAATCCTAAAGGAAATCAACCCTGAATATTCATTGGAAGCACTGATGTTGAAGCTCCAATACTTTGACCACCTGATGCAAACAGCCAACCTGCTTTTGAATTGAGGTGCTGGAGAAGACTCTTGAGAATCCCTTAGACAGCAAGGAGATCAAACCAGTCAATTCTAAAGGAAATCAACCCTGAATATTCATTGGAAGGACTGATGCAGAAGCACCAATATTTTGGCCACCTAAGGCAAAGAACCAACTCATTGGAAAAGACCCTGATGCTGGGAAAGATAGAAGGCAAAAGGAGAAGAGGGTGACAGAGGATAAGATGGTTAGATAGCATCACCAACTCAATGGACATTAACTTGAGCAAACTCCGGGAAAGTGGAGGACTGGGAAGCCTGGCGTGCTGCAGTCCCTAGGGTTGCAAAGAGTTGGACATGACTTAGCAACTGAACAAAAACAAAGCTTATTCAAAAAGTGAGCATAAATCCATAGGAGAGATTTCTAGCTGTAGAAATGGTGGGCAAAGCGTGGACATGTCTAAAATGTTAACAGGAAAGACAGGATTGTTCTGCAGTAATTTATTCTCTCTCTACTTCAGCATGACCATGCCTGATCCTCTTTCCATCTAGAAAGTTCAAGGATTCTCAGATGGTCTTCTCTAGATCTCTAGGGTCCCTCACATGTGCCCCATCTCCACCACCAATGTGGTATTCTCTATTGGCCTTTGAGAAAGATGTTCTGGTAGGGAGCTGTCCTTAGGGACTCCTTCTTTCTGAACTGCCCACACAGGCCATGAGGCAGCCCCTGCCTACCTCCTGTTTGACACCTCTCTCCACCCCTATTGAAAGTGAGCCCTTCATGGGAGGGGCCTCACCTCATTTTTTTGTACTGGGGAGGCAGGTCCCAGTGAGTGAGGCCAGCAAAGGCTCCACTTCAGCCCAACTTCTCTAACCAACTTCTCTCAAATCCATCTCTAGCCAATCCTGTCTTTTGTCAGTGCCATGCCTAAGCATGAGGTCCCGGTGCCTGCCCCTCGGGTAGCCTCTGCCCATGAGACTCCCACCCCTTGGGCTCTAGAAGAACAGAACGGGTCAGTGCTGGAGGAGGGATGGGGATGCCAATGCTCCAGGAAGGCAGAGAGGAGGTGCAGTGGCTGAGTGTCTACTCTCTTTGTGTTTCACCATCATGGAGACTTTCAACTGAGGTGGAGCAGAACAAGCATGAAGTGGGGACAAAAATGCTAAGATGGGTGGGGTGATACCAGGGAGAGCTCTTTGCTGCTTCAAACCAAGGTGAGTCTCCAGATTAGGAAGACCACACTCTGGGGAGCAGCTGAGGGTGTGGAACAGCTGCCAGGAGCTGTGAAGAACAGAAGAGAACAGGGGAAGGACTAGAAGCCTGCTTCAGGAAGGGAAAGACACTTTGACCTGGCCATTGCACTTAAATCAAGAGGGCATGGATGAAATAAATGTGGATGGACGCATCCATCAGTGGCACTGTCCTTAGAGAGAAGGAGAAGTTTTATGTTGGGTGTTGATTAGTATCTCCAAGGTATATTGTAAAGTTAAAAAAGCAATGTGCCAGAGCTTCCAGTGAACATGGAGAATTGAGCATTTTCTTTTCTTTATTTTCCCTACTAAAAAGACAACTAGAATTAGAAAAAAAGAAAGAAAGAAACCCATAAGGGAGAACTCAAGAGATGAAAGCCGATGAGAGAGATCAAAAATTTCCAAAGTGGAAAGCAAAGAGATCCACGATACAGACTTAGAGCTGAAAGTTGAAAGCAGATTGCTTGAAAACAGGGATTGGGATGATGGAATTAAGGGCCCAGAAAGGCTCAGGAACCTCCAAATGCCAGGATGAAGGCTCAGGTGAAAACAAAAAGATGACATTATATGATTTCTCCTCTTGCCCTGCAATCCACTCAGCACCCCTTGCCCAGCCCAGCAGAGGACAGGAGCTCACCATGTGGGGAGAGCTAGCCTTGTAGGCTTCTGACTCAGGACCACCAGGAACAGAGGTGTGCACGAATGAGCTGCCAGTCAGCTCGTTACAGACTTGGCAATTGCACATGAATTGAAAGCTGAGAGATACTACATATTTGAAGGAAAAAAATTTTAAAGCCTACGTTAATTTATTTCAGGACACCAGAGGTATTTAGAAGATCCTAAGAACATCCACAGAGGAAGAAAACAGAATACATACAGAGGATCAGGAAGTAGAATGATTTTAGACTTGTGCTGGAAGACGGTGGCTAAACACCTTCAAAAATCAAAGGAAAAAATTCCAATGCAGGATTAAGTCATAGCTAAACTATTAATCAAGAGTGAAGGTGAAACAATATTTTTTGACATGTGAATTCTAAAAACAATTACCTCATGCACCTTATTTCAGGCAGCTTCTGCAGTGTCCATTAATATTAATAAGTAAAGTAAGTTCTTCATTAAAATTAGAGAGTAAACTAAGAAAAAGAATTCCCTGATAGCTCAGCTGGTAAACAATCTGCCTGCAAGGCAGGAGACCCTGGTTCGATTCCTGGGTAGGAAAGATCCTCTGGAGAAGAGATAGGCTACCTACTCCAGTATTTTTGGTCTTCCCTGGTGGTTCAGATGGTAAAGAATCTGCCTACAATGCTGGAGACCTGCGTTCAATCCCTGGGTTGGGAAGATCCCGTGGAGAAGGGAACAGCTACCACTACAGTATTCTGGCCTGGAGAATTCCATGGACTGTGTAGTCCATGGCGTCGCAAAGAGCTGGACACAACTGAGCAACTTTCACTTTCAAACTAAGGAAAAAAGAAGACGTAAGAACCAGAAAACAGAGGACTGCAATACAATGGAATTTCAAAAATGACCGTGAAGAGAAACCCAAGGATGACAATGCAGCAGGCATGAAAAGTAATGAAGCCAGATTAGAATTAAGGAGGAATTCCAGGAGTGATATCCCCAAGAAAACAAAATTAACCTGGATGATGGATGATGTAAGGTATATAAACACATGAAGAGGAACTTCACAGTTCTGCAGAAAGTTTAAAAATGAAATAATAATAGAAACACTGAAACCTAAGCAAAAGTAAAACAAAGTGATTATTAGCTCTGGGAAAAACAAAGAGTCTTGCAAGAAAGAAAATGTAATCATGTTGTATTAGGGAACTCAGCTGTGAGCAATGTTTGAATAATACATATATAATATGTAATAATACATACATATGACAATAATATAAATACTGAATCTTGATTCAGGAAAATCATTTTATATTGAGATATTAGGGGAAGAAGTAGTATATATGTGCTGTGCTGAATCACTCAGTCATGTCTGACTCTTTGCAACTCCATGGATTGTAGCCTACCAGGCTCCTCTGTCCATGGGGATTCTCCAGGCAAGAATACTGGAGTGGCTTGCTATGCCCTCCTCAAGGGGATCTTCTCAACCCAGGGACTGAACCAAGGTCTCCCAATTTGTAGGCAGATTCTTCACCACCTGAGCCACCAAGAAAGCCGGAAGTAGTTTATAGGTAGAGATAAATTCTCTCTTTCTTAACAGTAAGAGGTCACAAAATAAAAGTCTGCAATGAAAAAATACCAAGTGGCAGTATCAGCACCATCTCTAGAAATACTATGCAAATATTAAGGAAAAACCAAGAGAAATAGAAAAACATTTTTTAAAAAAAATTTCAGCCTCTAGAGATCAGAGGTAAAGAGGTGGTATAGAATACTGTGTATTAATAATATTAATTATAGTGCTGTTGGCTTTTTAAAACCTATTTCACTCTTACTTTGGTAAACTAGACTGGTACATATTTTACTTTTAGTAAAATAAAGGGCTGTATATGCATGCACATGTACATACACACAGAGAATATCTTAGGAAGGATACACGCACACATGTAAGCTGATCCTAGGTTAACTCCTTGGAGGGACAGGAGCACGGATTACATTAGGGTTAGTTTCGATGCCTTGTCTGTAAAGGGAAGGGGCAGCTTTGATATGGCTTCCCAGCAACACTGGCTGTGGCTCAGGGGGCAGATGGCATGTGATGCTCAGGGGAGAGAGCAGACACCCTGGGCTGCCAGGGCTAAATTGAGCCATACTAAGCCCTGATCACTTCTGAACAAGTTTCCAACATCACCTCTGACACGGTGTTGTGATTTTCCTATGAACGTGACAAAGAAATGTGGCTTGGATGACAGTACATCTGGATGGATTTAGCCAGTTGAAAAAAAAAGTATCCAAGAGACTGATAAACAGGGGAGCAGGGTGGCTCTGCCCTTGTCTAACGCTTTCCCACCTTCTTATCTGTGACTTGCATGGGACAAAAAGGCCTGGTCACTGGATCCGCAGATGACACCTAATGGGAGGGGCAGACCACATGTGACAGCTTCTTCCTCATCAGGGCTGCCTTGACTCAGCTCTCTAAGAAGGGGTCTGTCCACCCTAAATGTCTAACCTGTGGGAGCCTTCTTTCACATCCCATTGGTCTCTGAAAGAGCAGGGTCCCCTTCATCCTCAGCTTCCAGGTTAGCCCTCTCTGACTCTGGTTAAATTGCTGCTAAATTGCCCCCGCCTTCCAGATGTCTCTATGGGATCAGTGCACAAGCCCTTTGGGGCCCCTTATCTTAACCTGAGGCTCTGGACCCTGAGTCTGGGACCCTGACTGTCTGGGACATGACCTCAGGGCACATGTGGCTTCCTTTAGATCTCCATGGCTGAGCCTGGGTCAGCCTGACTCAGTTTGAGCAATTTCAGGGTACATTACATTGCTCAGAGATGGCTCCTGACAGGATCTTGGGCTGGATGCAGGTCTGGTAAACGGGATCCTGAAGCTTTGCCCCAGTTCCTGCTAAGGCTAATCTGACCATCGGGCCCCTGGATCCTCTGAGCAGCCTTGAGGTCCCCAAACTTGCCCGTCTCCATGCCTTGTCCTGGCTGTTAGCTCCTGGTCCACCTGGAGTGCCAGAAGGTCAGCAGGCAGAGGCTTGCTTCCTAGAAGTCAAAGGCCACAGTCTGAGGTTCAACTTTTTCACTTACTTGCTGTGTGACCTTGAGTGAATTTCTTACCCTCGCTGAGTCCCAGTTTTCACACATACAAAAAGTATGTACTCAACCTAATTGTTATTAGGTCAGTTAGATGATCAGATTTGCATAGGAATTAAAGCAGTGCCTGGCACAGAGGTCGGTGCTGAGACTGTGGTAGCTGTCATTTTCATGGCATTTTCATCTCCTTTTTGTGAATGAGGAAACCAGCTCAAAGAAATGAAGCTATTTGCCCAAAGTCACACAGCTTGGAACCAGTAGATCATAGAACCAAAAGTTAGCTATCTTTCCAGGCTAGAGATGAGGCCATTCATAAAATACCTGCAGGCCACTCAGTGTTGAAAGGGACAATTGACCCCTGGGATGGGGGTGAAGCCCAGGTCGGGGAGCCCAGACTGGGATGGAAGGGGTATAATTGGAGACTTTCACTGGAGCTGTGTTCTCAGTCCTACCCGTTCAATACAAACACAGAAGCACGTAGAACCTATAGTTGCCTGCGCTGACACTAGCCTTGAATGAGACTCTCTAGAGCTGATCCTTTCATAAGCTCCCTGTGTGCTTCTGATGTGGGACCCACCCAGTCGAAAAAGGCTAAACTGGAGGGTCTCAGAGTCAAGGGATGGACAGGATGCAGAGAAGGGTACAGAATTCCCGAACTGGAGGATGGAGGGAGCTAGCTGAGATTCACTGTACAGAGGGGACGCGGCAGATCCAAGGTCCTGCAGAGTCACAGCAGAGGAGCTGGTCTCCCCCTGTCTCAGCCTCCCCGCCCGCAGACAGCCCCTCCCCTTGTCTGGCTAGGTGTGGAAGGGAGATGCAGCTTGGGCTGCTTGCTTTCTGGCAGGCGAGATGTGTGAGCTTTTCAAATGGCTTTGACTTTTGAGTCCATTAGTGATTAATTCCGAGTTCCACTTAGAGCCAGCTGATCCATATTTGGAGGAGAACATTTTGTGGCAAGCCGAGAAGCAGCCACGATTCATCTGCGGGCAGCCCACCCACTCAGCGGCCTGGGAAGACACGAAGTCTGGGCAGGGCCCTCCCCACGGTACCCCCTCCCCAGAAGGCTCTCCAGGGCAGGGAGAGGGTGCTGAGAGTCTTTCACCTGGGACCTTTTAGAGGTGGGCAGCACAGCCCGAGGAGCCTGGCTTAGGGTTCAGAACCCCCTTGACCCCTTCCAAGCTGAATGACCTGAGGCAGACCCCTTCAACTCTCTGAGCCTTGGTCTCCACATGTGTAGACATCATCACCCCTATATCTATCCCACAGGGTTGCTGTGAAGATTCATTGAGATAATATGGTTGAATGCACTAGGCACAAAGAGCTTAAAAAACAAGAAGCCAGTGACAACAGCAGCAGGGGTTCCTTCTCTTTCCACCCCCCAAACCCCCCTCCCCCTGCCCACAGCCCTCCTGAGACCTCCCTCTCTGGGCTCCTGGGGAAAGAGCTCTGGCATCTGCAGCTCTGGCTTCTTGCTCACCCCTGTGTGACCTTAGGCAAGGCGAGTATTTTACCTCCTTGAGTCTCAGTTTCCTTCTCTGTAAGGAAGAGATAATGGTCCCTTCCTTGCAAGGTGGTTCTGTAGGTTCCACCAGAAATGTCCACACAAGTTGGCAGCGTGCGGCAGGTACTCCTAGTGAAGGGCCAGAGGGTGTCAACCATACAGGTGCCTGGCCTCAGAGAATTATTTAAAATTAATAAAACATACTGAAAGTCAGTCTGCTTTTTTATCACCCCACCCTAGCAATTCTAACAATGACAGTTATCAAATGCTCCTTGGGGCTAGGGGCAGACCACTGCCAGCGCCCCCTCCCCTGGAGGCCACTGGACACCTCCCCACCCCCACCCTGGGTATGATGGCTTTCCTCTCTCCTCGCTGTCCTTCAGTGTCCCCACCCCATCTTTTCCTGGAGACTATCTCCCTTCACCCATTCTACACCCCACTTTTCAGCTCCCTCCCCAACCCCTTACAAGGTTAATATGGTCCACGCTCCAGAATGTGGGTGGGGAAGGCTCCAGCAAGAGGGCCCTGCTCTCCCGGCCTGGGGCAGAGTTCCCTCCTACCCTCTGCCTCGCAGCGCCAACACGGCCATTCATTCCCTCCTCTGCCTGCCTGTCCCTCACAAGCCAAATCCCCTGGAGCGGGAGGAGGCCTGCACACAGACATTGATTACTGGATCGATGAGGACAGTTGTTCAGTCCCATCGTCTGGATCCAGCTCACTGGCCTCGGATGGCTGTGTGGTTTGCTGGCTGCTTGGCCACACCCATGGAGTGACCTCTTTTCCCTGGGACGAGGGTGGGGCTGGACAGATGGCTTGGGGTGGCATCCTGGCTTCCCCCAAGGCCCTGCTGGTTCCTCCATTCGTAAAGGAGGGACTGAAGGATGGGAGGGCGGAAGTCCTTTCCAGTGCACTTGTAGATTACGTTCAGGCTACAGAGCATATTGGCTTATCTTTGCATCCCCCACAGCGCATGCGCTGGGCACGCTGGAGCCCCAGGCATGTTTCTGGAAGGGCAGGATGATTTATAACTACCAAATGTGTGTCAATCAATCCTCCAAAGGGAGCCCGCAGGAGGCAGGGGGCCCGCTGGTCCCCAGCCTCAGCCCGCCCCTGCCTCTCTCCTCAGCATCCACGACTCCTTCCTGAAGCTCTGTCCCCCCGGGAAGTACTACAAGGAGGCCACGCTGACCGTGGACCAAGTCAGCTCCCTGCCAGCCCTAAGGGTGAGTCCAGGGGGCGGGGCGGAAGGGGTGGGGCCGCGTCACCGCGATCAGCTGAGTCTCGGGAAGAGCTGGTCTCAGTGTGCTCACCTGTGAAATGGGTGGAGGTGCGGGGTGGCTGGGATCCCGTGTGCTCCCTGAGACCCGTGTACCCCCACAGGCTGTGCTTTGCTCCAGTTGTCAGTGACCCCCACTCCCAATCTCCTAGGGACCATCCTTGAGCACTGGCTTCTGTTGTAAAAAGACCCTGCCCTTCCCCCAGGGCGCCTGGAAGAGCCCAGAGGTGCACAATAAAGGGCTCCCTAATCGCTCCTGAAATTTTAATTAAACTTTGTGCAAAGAGGCAGCGTCATATGAACAAATCACAGCGGTGTCAGACTTGCTGATTTTTCATTTGGGTCTCGGCAGAATAATGGTTTGAAAGTGTCATTGTACAATGAAAGTCCATCTTCATTTCTGTCTGAAACAAAACTGGCCCTGAGAGCTGTGGGCACCTCTTTAAAGAGGGCCCCGGGAGGTGGGTGCAGGGATGGGAGTGGGGGTTGGAGGGATCCTGAGGAAGAGACCACAGAGGGGTTGGGGGGAGGGGAAAGGGGCAGCCCCTCCCCAGTGACAGACCTGTTCTAGGGCAGAAACAGAGAAGGAACACAGAGCCTGGGGCTTGCAATAGAGACTGGAGCCTAGAAGACAAGGAAACCAACAGCTGGGAAGAGGGAGGGGGAGGGGATGAGGTGAGCTGAGAGCAGAATCCTCAACAAGGTGACATCCCTAGAAAATGTCCCAACTACAAAATGGGGACCCTGTCCTCTTGGGAGCCCCGACTCACACAGACACAGCCCTGCACATCCCCACACCCACAAACACTCCTGCTTGAGGTGGGGAACATCTCTCTAAGACCTAGACTATCCACACAGGGAGCCGGGGTGAGGGGCACCCAAAGGCCAAGCTGAATGGGGAGCTTCTGCCCTGTCCTCCAGGATGGGGGACAGTGTCACAGGTCAGTCCCAGAGTACCCAAATGCTAGGCTTGGGGGGGAAAAAAAAAGACTTGTAAACTGCCAGTCTAATCACTGTCAAATGCTCTCCACTCTGATTTTATCCTTTGGATAACTGAGTCCCCAACAGGGGAACAACTCACGCAGGGCCACGTGACACTGCAGAACCTGGAAGTCAGACAGGATTCTGACCCACGGGCCAGGCCTCCACTTCTAATCAGGGCTTGGCTCTGACATGTGCCTGGGACTGCCAGGCGCCCTAGGGAGCAGTTGGCAAAGACCCGCCCTGGAGGGCTGGCACAGAGGGTGTTGTGTGACCCGTGGCCCCAGCACTCTGCATGGACCCAGCACACCACAATCACGCCTAGGGGCTCTGATCTGAGCCCCAGAGGAGCAAGCACTGGACTGGATCAGAGGGCTGGGTCCAGGCCCAGCTCCATCACACTCCATGGATGACACATCTCTCCTCTAAGTTTAATCTCCTGTCTGTACAATATGCACACCCTGTACGTGTAACAGACCTGGCAGGGATGAGCCATGGTCCTCTGCACCCTCTGTTTTGTTCCCCATCCTCTCTTTTCTTCCACCTGGGGGCTGGGCTGGAGCTCCAAGGCTGGAGAAAACGGAGGAGGGGCAGATGACAGGAGCACACTGCTCATGACCCCGGGTGGTCTGGGGTCTACTTGACCTCAGGCTCATCATCTGGCAGTCAAGGGCTGGGCGCTGATGCAGCAAGAATGTGAGACTGCTGTAAAGTGCTGCAATGCGTGAGGGTCTGGGGGCAGACCACCGCCCAGGGCCCAAGAGCCCCAGGAGCTTGCTCACAGAACAGTGGCTGGGAACTGAGTCGGGGTGGGGGGTGTCTTGGGATGTGATTACTTTAATTTGACATTTCTTATTTCATCCTTCCAAATGGTCATTATTTTATTCTATCCTACAAAAAAAAAAAAAAAAAAAAACCCACATCATCGCAGAAAAATTGGAAAGCACAGAGAGAAAAGCAAAAGTGTGGTAAAAATCATCAGGTAGCCTACCTTAAAGAATGACTATCATGACCATCTTGCCTTGTTTCCTTGCATACTTTCATTTTTAATGTGGATCTATACGTGTTTATTGGGATCACATTGACTTTTTTTGTATATTGCTTCCCCCCCACCCCGATTTTGGATTCTCTGTTGCCTTTCCAACTGTTTCTGAACAGCCAGTACCATCTCCTGAATTGAGGACACGCTGAGCCCTTGCCACATGGAGAGAGCTAGGGCGCAGGGCACAGGGCCAGGAGCTGAAGAGCTGGCTTTGAACTCACTTGCCAGGCAAGTGATCTCAAGCAAGCCACTTCACAAGAGGAATGACTGGTGGTGAGGGGAAGCCAATAGAAGTCAAAGAAGACTGGGAGGCAAAGGGTGCAGAATGGAGCTGTTTTCCTGCAGGTGAAAGGGCTGCTTCTAGGGGCTCCCAAGTGTAGGCGTGGGTCCAAGGACGAAGGTTTCTCCACAATACAAAGTAAGCACTTTGTAATCATCAGAGCTGTACACAGAGGAAGTGAGCTCCCTGTCACTGAAGGGCACCAAGTGGGAGCGGGCCAAGCTCTTAGCTGGTGGTGTTCTGGCACACGCTTAGGTGTCAGTGGCCGCTGGACCGCATGCATTGGTGCCCTTCTCACCCTCTGAGTCTGTGGTTCTGTTTCCGACCCGGAGCTTGATCTTACTCTTCTTTGGGTCATCTACCGCAGTATGTCCCAAACTCTGGATGTTCACAGTCCAGTGAAATCTGCTCCCCCTCTCAAAGTTATTATTTTGTGGAAGGACTAGTTAGAGATGCTAACTTTCCAATTTTGTCAAGTAAGGACTTAAGAAAACATGTCATCCACAATCATCATTTCACTTTGTAAAGATATTAATTTTAGAACAAAAATGTAAGAAGGATCTAATCCCAGAAGCAACAACCGTTCTTTCCATACACGTCCCTTTTTCATTTTATTTCTCCTCCCTCTGTTCCTGGTTGTCAAGAACATTGTCGCTGATCACTCCTGGTCCTCAGACTAGCTTTGGGGGACTAAGATCCTGGACTCAAGTTTCTCTCTGTGCCTTTCTGATCTTGATTGAAGCAGAAAACTGAGTTCCCAAAAGAAGCGAAGAGAGGTTTGATGGGAGGTGGGAACCCAAGTATCCCCATGTCCTCTGTGGTCTGAAGGATGGGAGCTGGGTGACTCACCCTGTGCAGAACACTTCTCTGGAAAAGCTTGAAGAACAGGGCCCAAGGGAGCTCTGGGTACCGGTATTACTTGGCTCAGGGTCTTGAGTGATCTGGGAGGAAAGTTCTGTTTTCCTAACTTGGATACACTCGTGGAAAAAGGAGGTTGGCTAACATTGGGAAGGGTCTGCCCATCGTGGAGAGCAGGGCAAGAGCAGCCTGAGCTGCAAAGTCCAGCAGGGACACAGGAAGGCCCTGCTAAGCCGGGGCTCACTGCCCTCTTCTACCCAGAAGTTTCTGGGGTTTTTTGGTCTGCCGCTCTGTTTGGTGTATTTAAACATGAATTAGCTCAATGTTTCTGTTCTTGTAAATAACGATCTTGCTTTCTATAAACATTGATGAGTACTGGCATGGTGTGACCCACGTGGGTTTCTAGCTTCCGGGACTAGGACAGCCAGCAGCAAGACCTGGGGGAAGATCTTGGGGTGTCCTGGGGGGAGTCTGGTAGAAGCTCCCCTAATGAACAGGGCTACCGCACACCTCCAGCCTCTTTCCATCTCCCTTTCTGGGGTTCCTACAGGCAGGTGGTCTGGGCATAGCCTGATCCCCACGTTTTATCGCAGCATCAGATCTGTAAAAGCACCTTGAGGTTTGGGAACACACCTGAGGTGTCAGGAGTTGCTCCAGGTGTGGCTTCTGAGGTTTCAGCTCCAACTCAGTTTCCATCTAGCCCAGGTGTTTCTAAGCCTGTCAGAGGCCTGCTATAGGCTGAGCCCATTTGCTTAGAATATGTATGTGTGTGAGTCGCTCAGTTGTGTCCCGACTTTTTGTGACGCCATGGACTGCCACCAGGCTCCTCTGTTCATGGGATTTCCCAGGCAAGAGTACTGAGGCGGGCTGCCATTCCCTTCTCCAAGGGATCCTCCCGACCCAGGGATTGAACCCAGGTCTCCCGCATTGCAGGCAGATTCTTTACCGTCTGAGCCACCAGGGAAGCTTAGAATAGCTTGCAATGAACTCACTCCAAAGGCTATGGACAATGAGAAGCCCTCGTGGTTATTCAGCCTCTCCAGAAACCACCAGAGTGGGAGAGACAAGGATGGGATTGTGTTTTTTTAATTAAAAATTATACATACACACACACACATACACACACATATATATATTGAAGAAGGAAATGGCAACCACACCAGTGTTCTTGCCTGGAGAATCCCATGGACAGAGGAGCCTGGCAGGCTACAGCCCATGGGGTTGCAAGAGTCTGACACAACTTAGCGAGTAAACCACCACTATATAGTATTTAAATACATTTTTTATGCAGGCTGAGAATCAAGTTGCCCTATGGGGAGTGCCCTCGCCCATTTCCCTTCTCTGGAGGCAACCATTTTCAGCCCTTTCTTGATAACTCAGCCTTTGACTTCTACCCCCGCACCCCCACCCCCCAGAGAAGAGGCTCTTTGCCTCTCCCACACCCACCCTGCCCATAACTTGCCCCTTCCTCTGCCCTCCTAGTACAGTTACCTAATGATTTCAGTTCAGTCACTATACAGTGTTTCCATTATCATGGCTGAATGTGCTACTCAGAGCTGAATCATGAAATAGACTATGGTTAGCTTTCCCTTTTTGCACATTTTTATTGTCTTTCCTAGATTTAATCACTGCTTTTGCTTAGTTTTCTATGTATTTATTAGTAAATATGACACCAACCCTCTGCCAATCATCTCAATCTCCTCTAAAGGCATTCAGAAGGGAGATCTTTTCTGAACATTCCCTTTTCTTGGCAAAATTTCTCTTGGAGTCTTCCGATCCACTCTAACTAGGGCTGGCCAGCCCTCTGGAGCCTGGTACTTGTTGTCAGTCTGGAATCTCATTCCACAGTCCTCCAGCTTCTTTCATCTCTCGCTTGAATCTTCCATTTCCTATCTTTTCCTCTTTCTCTCTCTACTCCCTTGTTTTGGTGGAGTATATACTCTGGTAGCTTCCTGATGAAGGGTGCACGGGGGTAAGTGTTTTGACAGCTTACATATCTGAAAGTGTCTTTATTCTCTCTTTACACTTGATTGGGAGTTCAGATGGAATTGAATTATAGGTTGGATATCAACTTTGCTTCAGAGTTTAGAAAACATCCGTCTATTACATTTTCACATTTACCATTGTTACTGAGAGTCCAAAGCCTTTCTGTTTTCTAATCTCTTTTTTGTGACCTGTTTTTTTTTTTTCCTTTCTGAAAACTTGGAGGCTTCTCTTTGACACGAGTATTCTGAAATTTCCAGCAATGGGAGTTAGTGTGGGTCCTTTTCTCACAGTACTGGGCACACAGAGGACCCATTCAGTGCGGAAACTGTTCTTCCATTCAGGGACACTTGCATGAATTATTTCTTTGGTAATTTCTCCCTTCTGTCTTCTTTGTTCTCTCTGCGACTCAATATTCTTATGTTGTACATCCTGGGTTGGTCCTTTATGTTTCATCTCTTCTCTCATATGTTTCATCTTCATGCCTTTGCTTTTCCTCCTGGGAGCTTTACTCAGTTCTATCTTCACCTCCAATTTAGTTGTTCACTTTTACCATCATGCTTTTCATTCCCAAGAGCTCATTTTTATTCTCTGTTTATTTCTTTAAAAAAAAAATAGTACCCTCTCATTTTTCCTGAATGTAATGTCTTCTCCAATCTGTAATCCAAGGTGTGTTTCCCATTAGCTTTGGGTCACCATCTTTCACGTCAGAGGCCTTCCTTGAATGCTTAGTAACTGTTTGCTCGTAATTAAGAGTTGGGAGGGGTGCTGCTAAAAACCTGTTTCAGAGCTTGAGTCCCTGGGTGTGGTTTATTAACTCGGAGCTTCCCTGAAAGGGTTTTTTTTTTTTTTAATGTTCACAACCACTCTAATTGTAAGAATCAAAAACTAGAAACAACCCAAAGGGCCATTAGCTGGATGGCTAGATAAACTGTGTACAAGACAACAGTAGTCAGTAACATGTGATGAACTGCCGAAACGAGGGTCATGGCTGAATCTGACACGTGATGCAAAGTGGAAGGAGCCAACACAAAATACTAATCCCCTTTATTCCGGGTACGTGGCCTTCTGGGAAAAAGAAAACTGTAGAGCTGAAGAAAAGATTGGTGGCAGATAGGAGTTAGGGTTATGAGGAGAACATTTACTGCAAAGGGAACTTCTGGTGGTGGCGGCAGTGTTCTCTATCTTGGTTGGAATGGTTGTCTCCGATGTCAAAACTCAGCAAACTGTAGTCTTTTTTTTTTTTTTAATTTATTTCAGCTATGTGATCTCAGTGGTTATGGCGCTCAGGCTTAGCTGTAGCCTGTAGGATCTTAGTTCCCCAACCAGGGATCAAACCCAGGCCTCCTGGCTTTGGGAGCCTGGAATCTCATCCACTAAACCACCAGGGAAGTCTCCAAACTGTACTCTTAAAAAAAAAAAAATGGTGAGTTTTACTTTATGTAAATTCCCTTAATAGGGGAATTTCCCTGGCAATCTAGTGGCTGAGACTCTGCACTTCCACTGCAGGGGGCATAGGTTCAATCCCTGGTCAGGGCACAGAGATCCCACAAGCCACGCCGTGCAGAAAGGGGCCATTTCTTGAGGACATGCTGGAGAACAGAAGTGAGTTCTGGCTGCTAGGATTCTGGAGCTCAGTCAGGGAAGAGAACTGGTGGAGGTTCAGACTCCAGCACATGTATACTGATTTAATTTCCAGTTCTTAGCCATGGCTGACATCCCCAGAGCAGAGAGCCTCTGTTATACTCTCCCAGGAGAACACCCCTCTGTGGGGGGCTAGGGAGGGACAGTCACCCCCCAGCATCAAAAGCAAGGGAGGTCTAGAACTCCAACTGCTTCACAACACTGTAATCAGTCTCTTTTTAGCTAACATCTATTTCCAGAGCAACCTGACATTTCCAGGTCCAGAGCCTTTAGAAACTTCTGGGATGTAGAACTGGTTGATAATGAGTTCCCTGCTACAGTCTCAGGGTCCTGCCCTCTGGCATCTAATGGGTCAGTTACCTCTCCTCCGCCTGCTTCCTAAGTGTGTCGCTGAGTAATGGCTGCTGTTTCCTTGTGTTCTCTCTGTCTTTGTGGGTCATGCCTCTAAAGACTCATTTACTATAATTGTTGTGGTGTCAGAAGGGAATGAAAATAGATGCGAGTTTCAACCTGTCATCTTTATAAAGGATTGACACCTGCATTCCTGATATTCAGTAACACGTTTTGAAAACGTTTCAAAAACACCCTCTCCTCATTGATGCTGCCTTGGATTCTTCCACACAGACAGCAGCTGTCCCCACACTTTTTCTCCTGCGCTCTCCACAGCCAACCTCCCAAATGCTCTGCTTGGCTGGTATCCTCTGAGCCTTACTCTCATGCTGTTCCCTCTCCCTTCCCACCCCCACACCACCCTCCATCCCAGACAGGCTGCTCTGGGAGCCCCTTTCCTTCCCACAGACTCCTGGGAAATGTCACTCTTTGTCCTATCAATTACCAGAGAACAATTCCCATGGGGAAGAGACAGTTTTTGGAGTCTGATGAATGAGGGTTCTCACTCCCAGTCCTCAGTGATGCACCCTAGAAGTGCTTATGCAGTACACTAAATGAGTTCTTGGGGGCTTAGAAGATCTTTTCTCAGCAAATTCAAGGTTAAGAGCAAACAGGAGAATAGCAAACCTTGGGGGTCTTTGCAGAGCTCCGATTCTCAACCCCAGTGCTAAATACTGGGACCCGGTGCTCCCAGCCTACCCGGTGGGCACAGTCCCTCTCAGAGACCCAGTCCCAGACCTCTTGGTCATGCTGTTGGCATCCACTCCTAAATTCTGAGGATGCCTAGTGTCTTCTGGGGCAGCCAGGCAAGTCCGGATGCAGCACCCCTGCCAAGGGTACAGGTGGGACCTCTCCAGTACTGTCGTGTGACTGGGCCAGGGTTAGTGCTCAGCACCTCAGGCACTCAGCCTTTGGCTGGCTGAGTTATTATCTGCATTGACAGCTGGGGAAGCAGAGGGTCAAAGGGGGTAAGCAAGTCTTCCAGTGAAAACTCTATTATTATAAATGACAATCCTGCTTCGTCTGGCGGAGTCCCCAGCTGGAAAGGGTCCCAAAGGCCCTTGGGTTCTCTTTTTCCACGGGTGATGGCACACGGGGAGAATTTGAATCCACCTGTCCATCTGAGAAGAGATCAGGGTGGGAAGGGCAGCAGTTACTAAGGGGTCTGGGAGTCTTCCTAGTGTATTTTTGGATCAACTTTGTCAGAGCCTTCTCATGGCCACCACCTCCCTGCACCTCCCAAGGGCAGAGAGGCCTTGACAGATGAAAAAACTAAGGCCCATAGATGGGACATGACTGTCCAAGGTCAAGGGCCCATCGAAGCCCAAGCCAAGGTTGGAACCCTCACCTCTGCTCCAACAAAGCTTTCTCCACACTCCACATTCTCAACTTCCACATGTCCTCCGATGGGCTCTGTCTGAGGTTTGCTACTTGATGAGGAACTAGTCTGCCTGCCCCTAACATTCACCATATCTCGGCTCCCGTGAGCTTGGGGCTGTCCTCTGAGAGCACCAAATTCAGCCAGGGGGCAGAGAAGTGGGCACGGAGGGAAGGTCGCAAGCCAGCTGTGGGTGGGGGTGTCTTGATCATCCCTGGCCCCGGCCAGGACAGCTGGACCCAGTGGTAATCTTCATGCCGTATTTAGGCCACTGTCCTAAACACCCCCCCTCACCCTCAGATAGTCTCTCTGGCTTGTTAAAAATAGAAGCAGATTGGATAGTTACAGAAATCCTACTTTCCAGCCCCAAATGTCCACTACCATTAGTCGTGAGCCTCACGGTTACAAGTCCTGTCCACGCTCTGCCTCATTGGCTCCTCACCAGGTCTGTGAAGCACAGACCTGCTCTGCAGGTAAGGAAGAGGCATCTAGGTTAAAAGCTCTACCCATAGCCCCACAATTGCAAAGATGCATTTGCACCCAAGACCTGTTTGTTCTTCATACTTCTCCATCTATTGGGGAGGATGAATCCAAGGCCTCCAAGCAGGCAATGAGTGTGGGTGTGTGTATGTACGTCTACCTGTGTGCACATGTGTGTAACAGGAGGAGGAAGGAGGATGGGAAGAAGCTGGTGGTCTGGACAGTCAGTGATTGAGGGAGAATGACTTGCCTGTCTCTGGCTGGGATGCTCCCAGAGTCTGCCTTTGGGTGGCAGGTCACACACGTGGGTCTCATGTGCGGGGAAGGCCTGCCCTTCAGTCCAGCTCATTTCAGGAGGGCCCTTCCCAGAGCCCAGTCTCTTGGGCTCCAGTGGCAGGCCTGGGAATTGCCGGATTCCCTGGTCCCCAAGCCAAGCCCCACCCCTAGTGCCCAGGGTTCCTGCGTGAACAAATGTTCCACTGAGAAAGGAGAGAGAACAAAGGGACGGGCCTGGCCTGCCAAGCGCCCCAGCCCAGCCTCCCAGGCTCCCACCCAAGGGCTCCATCTTGCAGGGCCTGAGGTCACTCTGAGCGTTTCATCTATCCCTCCCAAGATAAATACTCGGGGTGACTCGGGGCCTCCCCAAACGGAGCTGGCAGCTTCAGCTCTCACTCGCACAGGGCTGCAGTCAGGGCCACCCCTGTCTGTTCAGCAGAGTTCAGATCACTGGCCACTCTGCCCCACCCCCCGCACCATCCCAGACAGTCCTGAAATCTGTGCCTGACCGGGCTCTGTGCTGGGGCATTGCACACATAGCATCTCATTTAATCCTCAGAGTTATCCGCATTTACAGCTGGTGAGCTGAGGATCAAAAGGGGTCACACAGTTGATGAAAGGCAGCAGAGTCTCAGCCGCTGGGGCTCACGCCCTCTCCACCAGTGGGAGGGTCCTGACTCCCTGATGTGGAGGCAGGGCTGGGAAGGCAATCTGGCAGCTGGCTCACTCCTCGCGTTTTCAAGCATCATTAGATCTTTTTCTGACAGCTTCATCAGTTAGCAGGGCTCAGAATTGGCAAAAATCCTTATTTAGACATTCAGCCAAAGAATTAAGAAGTGGTTCATTTCAGAAAAAAGCTCAGTGATGTAGGACACAGTCTCTGCTCTGGCCCAGCAGCCGAGAGACAGGATCTGGCCTCCAGCCTTGGCCACAGCGCAGACACGGCAACCCTGGGCATGCCACAGCTCTTCCCGAGGCCTCAGTTTCCTCATCTTCCCAATGGATGTATAAAGCCTTCCACACAGGTAGTTAGGAGAGCCTGGACAGTTCGGAGAACTCTGGGTTCCAGTTCCAGCTTTTCCCTCCTCTGGTTGCCTGGCCTTGGGCCAGTTCCTTCCTTCTTGGTCTCAACTTTCTATGTAGACTCGAGGGCGCAAGACCTGTGGCTTTTAACTTGGGGCAGTGGGGCTGCAGGGAGCCTGTAGGATGGCCAAGGGCAGCCCGCCCCCCAGTGCATGCCAGTGGACTATTCTATACCTGCAGTGGCCTCTGCTTCTGCAGAGGAGAAAGAGTGTCCAACTCTTTGCGATCCTGTGGACTGTGGCACGCCAGGCTTTCCTGTCCATCTCCAACTCCCAGAGCTTGCTCCATCTCATGTCCATCAAGTCAGGGATGCCATCCAACCATCTCATCCTCTGTTGTCCCCCTCTCTTCCTGCCTTCAATCTTCCCCAGGATCAGGGTCTTTTCCTATGAGTCAGTTCTGCGGTGCCCCTAGTAGGGGAAATGTGGAGCCCTGCCACTGCTTCCCTGGGTGCAATCTGCTTAACCCATATTTCACATGGTAACTGGGGTGAGGAGTGGGGAACAGAACTGGAGAGACATTTGGCTTTCATTTGCACAGAGCTTGACCATTTCCCCACCGCCTCACATGTCACATCTTACTGGACCCAGCCAGTAAGTGGGAAGTGGCTGTGGTGGCTGTCTGCAGTTCATAGCAAAATCAGAAACCAGGACCATTGACTGCAAGTCTTGCTCACCTTGCTCCTTCTCCCATCGCTTACTTCTGAGAGGTGTTTCTCATCCAGCCACACCCACCCAGTCCTGTAATCACTTCTGTCAGTGACCTGTGTTTCTCTCAAATCTCCCAAGAGCACTTGCCAGGCGGTTGCCCCACCACCAGAGGGAAAGCAAACTTGGGAACCAGGTGGGCCTGAGTCTGAATGCTTCAGGGTGAGTCCTTCAACTCCCTGGAGCCTTGGCTTCCTAAGCTTTGAGATGGGAAAGGCAAGTGAGTCGCCTTTTCAAGGCGTTGGGATCCAGTGAGACGAGAGTCCAGCTCTCCCCAGGAGCACACAGTCTCATTGCTTCTTCCCAAGAGGGCTACCTGGGAGTCAAGGTAAGAATGACCAGCCCATTGCTAGATGAGAAAGTGGAGGCTCTGGCAGGTGGAGGGCCTGTGCAGCGTGGAGCCAGGGGTGGCTGGGCGGGGAGCAGGTGCCCTGCAGCACCGGCTCCCCTGGGCTCTGCCCACTGGGAAAGGCATTCACGTGGCAGAGGTGGGAAGTGAACCCGGGCTTCCTTCCAGAGGTGGTGCCTCCTCCCTCCCCGCTGCAGATGACACTGATGGGACCGTTTGTAGAGTAGGGCTCACACCCAAATTCCCTGGGGGCCCAGAGGGAACAGGCTGCAGAGGGCTTTGGGACATCCTTGTCCAGCACCCTGGTCCCAGTCCTGCGCTCCCAGAGCACAAGATAAACAAACCCCATCTCAGCTTTTCAAGAGTCCTGGTCCCCAGGGGCCTTCTCAGCTTTGCTGGCTTGGGGCTTTATTCCACTCATGTCTTTTCTGATAACTTCATTTGTGCCCCCAGAGACCTCAGGCTTGTTTAAAAATAGAATAAATAATGTTGTTCCTGAAGTGCCCCCTCCCCGTTTTGGGCCTCCTAATGAGGTGCTGGCTGGGCTGACTGGGGCTCTGTTCCCAGGATTTTCAACTCTCTGCAGGCCTCCGGCCCCTGCTGCCTCTTCTTCCCAGCTGCACGGGTGTGGGGGAGGCCCTGTGTTGCTCGCCTGGACCTCCAGGCCAGCACAGCTCTGCAGAGCTGGGGTGTGGGGACCCATTCGCCCAGGTGGAAGGCCAGGCCAGGCCCAGGGCAGGCTCGACTACAGAAGACCCTGAGAGGAAGCTTCCACTCTTCTCAGCTCTGGCCTCAGTCCCTGAGAGAAAACAGGCCCCTTCTGTGTTCTGGGGCTGGATGACGCCTCCAGGTTGGAGCCCCTCAAGTCTCCCAGGCACATCAGGCTTGTTTTTCCAAGTTCTGGACCGGAGTTTATATTTTTTATGTGGCCTCAGTTTTCCCTGCCTGAGACATGGACCTAAGGATAGCAGCCCCACCCACCACAGTGGGTCTGTATGTAGCCTGCAGGAGAGAATGGCTATGAAAATGCTAAAATGCTCCAGGCGGTTGGATAGGATTTCAGGCAACATTCAGAGACCTGGAGGCAGGGAGTGGTTGTTCCCCTCTGAGTGCTGGGACACTTCTGAGTTTGTTTTATTTTTTAATTTTTCTTTTAATTGATGTATAGCTAATTTACCATGTGGTGTTAGTTTCTGCTATGCAGCAAAGTGACTCAGTTATGCATATATATATATTCTTTTTTATATTATTTTCCATTATGGTTTATTATATGATAGTCAATACAGTTCCCGCTGCTATATAGGAGGATCTTGTTGTTTATGCATTCTATATATAACAGTTTGCATCTGCTAATCCCAGACTCTGACATTCCTCCCCTCCCTGCCTTGGCAACCGCAAGTCTGTTCTCCATGTCTGTGAGTCTGTTTCACAGATATGTTCATTTGTGTTGTGTTTTAGAGTCCACCTGTAAGTGATATCAACATGGTATTTGTCTTTCTTCTTCTGACTTACCTTTACTTATTAATAGTATGATAAACTCTAGGCCCATCCATGAAATGCTGCAAAAGGCATTATTCCATTCTTATTTTATAGCTGAGAAATATTGCTCTTGGGGCTTCCCTGGTGGCTCAGCAGTAGGGAATCCGCCTGCAATGCAGGAGACTCAAGTTCAGTCCCTGGGTCGGGAAGACCCTGTGGAGAAGGAAATGGCAACTTATTCCATATTCTTGCCTGGGATATCACATGGGCAGAAGAGCCTGGTGGGCTACAGTCCATGGGGTCACAAGAGAGTTGGACACGACTTAGCAATGAAATAATAACAACAATATTGCTCTTAAAATCTAGTAGAATTATCAGGAAAAATTAAAGTTGCTCACCACTTGTTAGTTACCAACCCGTGGCTGCATATTCATATTTTGGAATATATCTGGAAAGGTATAGGCAGAGACCATGAAATGACCTGGGGCCTTCTTCCATTGAACTTCCATTCTCATCGAGCATTTCCTGCTAGACCTTGTAGGAGAATAGCAGCCCACCGATCTCTGGGTCTGAGAGCCAGGAGCCTAGATCTTCCTGGAGTCCAGCCTTGCCCCACAGGGAGCAAAGCAGAAAAGAGAAGCAAAGTCTTATATCTAATCCCTTTGGAAGAAAAGTTTGTTTGCTTTCATAGTAAATTTTCTCTGGAACTTACTTTCTTTTTTTGTTCTGCTTTTAAAATTTGTTGTTAAAACAGTATGTCGGCATTAAAATGTATTTCCTAAAAAGTAATTCCTTAGCACCCAACCATCCTAACAGAAGTTGTCATTTTCTATTTTCTTTTACCACCTTTTCCCCCAGGCACATTTCATTTTACATCACTGTAGACAAACAGATATGATTTTATTTTGTGCTTTTTTTCCATTAGGCATAAATGTTTTTTTCATGTTGCTATGTAGTCTGTGTTGGTATCATTTTAATGGCTGCATAATTGAATTGAGTTCTGATTTACTCAACCATCCTCTCATTGCAGGCCATTAACATTGCTTCCAGGTTTGGATATATATATATTTGCTGCTATAAATAATTTTTCAATAAACATCTTCATGTATTGCTTTCCTTGTTTTTAAAAATTATTTTCCTATTTAGATTCCCAGGTTCTCCTTGGAGGCATGAGCTAGGTAGGGCTGTCCACTCTGGAAATTTGAATTATGCAGCCATTAAAATGATAATTATATTGACTATGTAGCAACACAGAAAAACATTTACCTTTTATGGGAGAATAAAAGCACAAAATAAAAAATGGGGCTCTTAAATACCCTTAACCCAAGTCAATGATAAAAGAGAGCCCTGTGACATCTTTAGAGACCTCTCTCCAAGTTGACAGAGAAGCACAAAGGTCACTTTCCTGTGGTTTTTCGGTAGGCACTTGCGCGTGTTGTCCAATCCAGTCTTCCATCGTCCATGAGGGTAGTGTGTGAGCACTTCTCCAGGTATGCCACGTGGCAGGGGCTGTAGAGCTCCCCATGGCTCCTGTGACCCGGCGTCAGCTCATCTTTTCCTACCCCCTCAAATGCCAGGATTCGCAGGACCCTTTTCACCCCTCCTCTTGGTCCTTCTTGAGGTGCATCAGCACTGGCCATAAGTATGTTCTTCTCTCTCAGGCTTGGCCCATGTGCTGACCCAGGAACTTGACATCTCTGTATGCATTCCCCCACCCCCCAATTTTGATGTAGCATCTTCCTGGAACACACTCCATGCCAAGAGTTCAGGTCTGAGGATCTTATTTGGTGGAGTTATTTAACCTTCCCACTCCTTGGTTTTCTTCATCTATAAGATGAACTTGACAATATCTACTGTTTGGGTTGTAATGAGGCAACACGTGTGCATGCAGTTGACATCACATCTGATATACAGTAAATGTTTAACAAGCACCAGTTTCTTTCCTTCCTGCCTGTCTCCTTGGGCCCAAGGGGAAGTGTGGATAAGGTGCGGTGCATAGAGGTCCAGCAAACAGTAGGTATTTTATGAACGCCTAGGTGATGATGGATCACGGCTAGCTGGTTGGGTTCTTCAAAGTCAAGGGCGGCCTGCTGGGGAATGGGGCAATATTCCCAGGATATGGGAGGAAGAGAAGAATAGGACATTGGGGGTTTCAGTAATCCAAAATATCAGGGATTCAAATAATAAAGGACCTTTCAGTTGC
This sequence comes from Cervus elaphus, assembly GCF_910594005.1. Classification (NCBI taxonomy): domain Eukaryota; kingdom Metazoa; phylum Chordata; class Mammalia; order Artiodactyla; family Cervidae; genus Cervus; species Cervus elaphus. Next base: position 32,977,454 of record NC_057825.1, on the reverse strand, counting down.
TTCAGTTCAGACTTTTAAAGAGTCCCTGAGCATCACAGGGAGAGAGAGAGAGTAGCAGCTGTGGATGACACAGGGACTGTGCTGTGAGCCCATTTCAGTTTATATCAGTTGTTCCAAAGTGAGGGTTGAAATAAATCAACTGTTGTGGCTTAGAAGTATTAATAAAAGAGAAATTGTCATCCCAACGCAAAGATATACATCTTACAGAGTTCACAGGGGAACATGTTCCCAGGCACCCAGGATAAGTGTCCCCAAACAGCTGCAAAGCAGCCCCAACACCATCTGAGAAGCCCTCCTGCTTACAGACAGGAAGGCAGCTTATAAACTGTGGGCCGGCACCAGGAGGGCGGGGGACAGGGCCGCACTGCAGCCCCGCTCCCGTGAGAAGCAGAGTGGCTTCTGTTCTGGGCTCTTCACTAAACTTTCCGCTGCCTGGTCTGCCCTGGCTGACCTCATTGCCTCCGTCACTGTTTCCCGCTTTGCGTAAACTGCCTTTAAAGTACAGGTACAGATTGTGTTTTGACATGTTTTCACATTGGCTGTTTGGAACTTTGTTTACTTTTTCCACAGAAAAACCATATAAACTGCTATTAGCTTCCCAGCCTGAGCCACAAGTGGACACTGCTCATGGTACAACAAGGTTGAAATTGAGAACACCATCCCACTGCAATACTCTCGGAGCCCTCATGCATCTGAGGGTCTCCCTGCCCCCTAAAATTGAGTTGGAATGGTTGTGATCTACCCTTCCTCTGAGGAGTCTATGCCATGTAAGAGTACAGAGCATCCCCCAATCCTGTTCTTTTTCTGGGGGAGGGGGCGGAGGGTACAGGGAAGAGGGACTCGTGTCTTGCTTATGTCCCTTCTGCCTCCATCTCCTGCTCACCTGCTTCACTTCAAATTTACCCAGACAAAGCCTCCAACCTCTTCACTGGTTTCCACAAAACCACTCAGGCCAAGCGCTATACAAATTTCAGTCTCACCACTGAAGGTTGGGGAAGAGGGGTCCTGTGGAGGGTTCCATCTTAGAGCATTTGCAACCCCCACCTCCTCTCCTCTCTCCTCCCATCCGTCCTCTTCACTCTCTGTCTCCTGAGGACCCCCAGCTCCCCCCACTACACCCCAATCCCTTCTCTATTGGGCAGAAAGCTGCTCTCTCCCTCCAGGCCTCTGGGACCTGGAGTTGGGGGCTGGGGTCTTCCTCCCCAGATGCCAGCTACTCTTGAGGGTCAAGAGTCATTTTTCCCTTGTTGTTCTAGTAATTCCACAAAATAGTAAAGCTGGAGGATTGAACCGGGGAGTCATTTATTCAACAATAGCACTTTACTTGGTGCTCTGGGAGAAGTGGCTTCCATTAGAATGGTGAAGGCAGTAAATGGAAACATTCTCTAAATAAATCTGGCAGAAATTGAAAGAGAGAAGTTAGACGGGAAACAGTTAAAGGACATGCTCATAGGAGAGACAGTTTGTCACAGGTGGAATTGCCTGTGAGGGATGAGAGAGCGGGAGAGGCAGCCCCACGTGGGCCCGGGTGATGTAACTTGCCACTCTCTGTGAGGCTGGGCCACCGAGGGGAGGGGAGGGTGATGGAGAGAAGGTCTAAGGAGAAGAAGGAAGCTTTCTGAGGTTTCTCTGCAAGACACATGTTTTTGGGCTGGGTGTTTGCCCTGGGGTGAGGCTACAGGTTGTCTGCACTGTACATCCACACCCTGGTCTTTGCTGGATGGGAGGCTGTGTCCCAGAAGGGACAGTCCAGGGCGGGGGAGGGGCGTGGACAGTGGCTGATGTCATGTCTCTGCCATTTCTTAGCGCTGTGACTTTGACCAGATCAGTTAGTGTAGCACCTGGGCAGCTTACTAAGTCACAGATTCTCGGGTCCTGCCCCTAGAGGTAACTGACTCAAAGTGACTGGTGAGTTCAGGCAGGTAAATTTTGATTAAAGCTCCCTGTGGGACTTGGATGCACAACTGGTGTGTTGTCTTCTCTGGGATTCGCTATCGTCAACCAAAAAATGAGGTTATGCCGAGGTTGGCACTCCACACGATAGCCCCGTTCTTGCCTTCCTTCTCAGAAAGCCTCTCTCCTTTGAGTTCCCTGAGGATTTCACATGGTGGTGATGCCTCTGGCTGCAGTTGACAGCTGTCCCTGCAGGCACCCATGGGGGCCCAGACCAACATTTCTGTGCCCATTGGCAGGCAGGGTCAGCTACTGGCAACATGTTGGCCCAAGTAGCAACTTTACTTGGGAGCTTAAAATCGACAGCCCTACCAGTCCCTGGGGGTACTGGTGATGTACATGGAGGGGGACAATGAAGTTGGGTGGAGAGATTACTGAGTGAGTAAGTGAAGTCACTCAGTTGTGTCCGACTCTTTGTGACCCCATGGACTGTAGACTACCAGGCTTCTCTGTCCATGGGATCCTCCAGGCAAGAACACTGGAGTGGGTTGCCATTTCCTTCTCCAGGGGATCTTCCCAACCCAGGGATCAAACCCAGGTCTCCTGCATTGCAGGCAGACGCTTTACCCTCTGAGCTAATAGCAGTTAAAGTTTATTGGGGGATCTGCCAGTACTTCATGTTTTGCAAATATGATCTCATTTGATCTCCATAAAACCCCATGAGCAAAGTCATGATTCTGCCCATTTTACAGATGGGGAAAGTGGTGAGTTTCAATGATCTGCTCAAGTTCACACAGTTTGTCTTGTTATTCTTGTTACCCAGGAACTTGAATATTGTTTAATGTGCTGTAAGACACTGCAGAGCTGCTCTCAAGTTATTAAAATGCTAACGTCCAAATGTGTATAGAAGCTTCTCTGTAATATTGGCAAGTCACACTTTTGAAAAATTGAGGTTGTATAAACCTCAAAAGCTACAAGGAATCTTGTAGATGTCAAATAAAAAGTTGTAACTCTGTAGAGTCAGTCTGACTCCAGAGCCTCTGCTCCTTCCACTTCCCACCTTAAGACTCCCGCAGCACAATGCCAGGCCCCTGGGCCACCCCCACACTCAGGCCTGTAGTCCCCTGAACATTTTGATGTTAGCAGGTGGCACTTCGGGGAGGATTCTCAGGGCAGTGGCAGGTACCCACGGGCCTAGAATCTGGGCAGAGACTGGTGGGGTCTGAGCCAGGTGTGGGCCACGTGGTCCCATGGATGTTTAATAATATTTAACATTTTTACTGCCTTTCTCCCTGATTTGTTCCATTAGCGATGTGCCTCCCACTGCCGGCGGGACGCATCCTCAGCCTGTCCCTGCCAAGCCATCTGTCACCAGGAGACAGTTCCCTCACGGGCCTCTCTGTTTTTAAACTTCAGGAGGGCTGAACATCTGAAACACAGAGACCGTGTCCCTTTCTTATAAACAACTCATGGGAAGGACGCCTCCAGGGCTTGGCCAACAGAGGGAGTGTATTCACCTAAGCAAATTTCTCAGGTCCACACGCCCTGCCCCCAACTTCCCTGAAATGAAAATACAAGGCTTCTCTCCACTTGCTGATGATCACGCAGGCCAATCTGGGCCTCGAGGGTTCAGGGTCCAGGTTAAGCCCCACTGTTGCCCTCTCCTCCTCAGGAGAGCCTGGAAGCAGAGGAGACAACTGGGGAGCCGGTGGAAAAGGAAGGAGAGGCCCTGTTTCCCCAGCTCACCCCCACCCCCACTGTCTGCTCTGGCCTTGGCTCCTGCTCTGGCTGTCTCCTGGCTGGTTTCTCCCTCTCAGCCCTTGGTTGGTCTGTCTCCCAGCATTGTTTGCTTGTCCTGTCGCTTGTCCTTTCACTCAGCTTGTACTTGATTCAGACTTTCTTTTATCCTCCCTGAGAAAAAGCACTGTGGGGCTAGCGGTAAAGAATCCACCTGCCAATGCAGGAGACATAAGAGACACAGGTTCAATCCCTGGATTGGGAAGATCCCCTGGAGACGTAATTGGCAACCCACTCCAGTATCCTTGCCTGGAGAATCCTCATGGACAGAGGAGCCTGGTGGGCTACAGTCCATGGGGTCGCAAAGATTTGGACACGCAACTGAACATGCACCTACCTGCCTGTGTCTGCAGAGGCTTCTGAAGAGATCGGGCGCGTTCAGGGTGGTATGGCCATAGGCTCTGCAGGGACTTCTGTAAGTGCCTAGACTGAATCCCATGGAAGGCAGAAGTGATGACTCATTTGGGGGCCCCAGGACCCAGTTCAGAGCCTGGGTTACCATGGTAACTCACATACACTTTGCTCCAGTGGCTTGAAGTTCAGGCCATGAGCCTGTGTCTCATTTCTAGCTGAGCAAGCCGCATCCTTCAGTTCGGCTGGTTTGTCCTCTGAGCAGTCACCAACTGCCAGGGGCATGGGATTCATGGTAATACCTCAAGCCCTGCCTCCTCTGTGTGTGTAGGAATGTGATTTTTGAGAACTTTTTTGGGAAAAGAATGCATACCTAGTGAAGTCAAGAGTAGAACTGTAGACAAAGCATTGACTTAGGAGTTTGAGTCCTCCTTCTCTAGGCTTTAGTTTTCACTCTTTGCAAAACATAATATGTATCATGCCACCTCCCTGCCACATAGTCACAGCCTTACCTAACCACTTGCACCGAGCAGGTGCTCATTCATGTTGGGTTTGAGAACTGATGGACTGACTCGACTCAACACTGCCACCTTCTGGTAGAGTTACTCTGGTGCTTGGGGGTGACTCGGTTCAGACCCAGAACTAGGAATTCCTCCTGGGCAAATGGGCCCAGAAGCTCTCCATCCAAGCCACTGCTTCTGGTGACAAGCTCATCCATTTCCTAAGGGGCAGCACAGGTGCTCCCCAGGTAGCATAGAGTTAGAATCCACCAGCTGTTAGACCTGGAATTCCTGATCCACTCTCCTTGTAGTGACCAACTCCCACAAAAGGGTGAGGGACTTTTTCTTTTCATTTAAGTACACATGTAAGTCCTTTCTTTTTAAATAGAATACTTAATTTTGTTCATTTTCCTGTACACACTGCTTTTACTGTATACCACAAATATACAGTGTTGTGTTTTTCTGGTATTTTTCTTCTCTTCAAAGAAGTTTTTTAAAAAAAAAATATTGTTTGTGCCTCTGATCTGCTCCTGTGAATTCTCTCAGCTTTTGTTTGGCAGAAGAAGAAAGTCATTTGCTTTAAGTTTGAAAGATATTTTTCCTGGGTATAGAATAATTGGATTAGAGTCTTTTTCCTTTCTCTCTGAGAGTAATATTCTATATCTTTTGGCTTGCTTAGTTTCTGATGACAAATCCAGAGTCATTTTTGTCTTTGTTTCTTTATGTGTATGTGTCCCCCCACAACACCCCCTTCCTCATATATATTTCTCTTTATTGCTGGTTTTTAGCAGTTTGATTGTGCTGTGTTGTGGTGTTTTTCTTCAAGTTTCTTCTGCTTGGATTCTGTTGAACTTCTTGAATCTATGGATTTATCATTTTTCCTCATCATGCTTTCCTTTACCTTCTGGAATATATATAGCATATTTATAATTCTTGTTTTAATGTTTGCACCTGCTTATTCTATCATTGGTGTCATTTCTGGGTCTGTTTGTATTAATTGATTTTTCTACAGGTTGTGGATCTTATTTTTCTACTTTTTTTAATGACTGGTGACTTTTTTATTGGAGTATGAACATTGTAAGTTTTACATTGTTAGGTGCTTAATGTTGTTGTATACCAGACCACCTGACCTGCCTCTTGAGAAATCTGTATGCAGGTCAGGAAGCAACAGTTAGAACGGGACATGGAACAACAGACTGGTTCCAAATAGGAAAAACAGTACATCAAGGCTGTATATTGTCACCCTGCTTATTTAACCTATATGCAGAGTACATCATGAGAAACTCTGGGCTGGATGAAGCACAAGCTGGAATCAAGATTGCCAAGAGAAATATCAATAGCCTCAGATATGTAGATGACACCACTCTTATGGCAGAAAGTGAAGAAGAACTAAAGACCTCTTGATAAAAGTGAAAGAGGAGAGTGAAAAAGTTGACTTAAAGCTCAACATTCAGAAAACTAAGATCATGGCATCCGGTCCCATCACTTCATGGCAAATAGATGGGGAAACAGTGGAAACAGTGGCTGACTTTATTTTTTGGGGCTCCAAAATCACTGCAGATGGTGACTGCAGCCATGAAATTAAAAGACACTTGCTCCTTGGGAGGAAAGTCATGACCAACTTAGACAGCATATTAAAAAGCAGAGACATTACTTTGCCAGCAAAGGTCCATCTAGTCAAGGCTATGGTTTTTCCAGTAGTCATGTATGGAAATGAGAGTTGGACCATAAAGAAAGCTGAGTGCAGAAGAATTAATACTTTTGAACTGTGGTGTTGGAGAAGACTCTTGAGAATCCCTTGGACTGCAAGGAGATTGAACCAGTCCATCCTAAAGGAAATCAGACCTGAATATTCATTGGAAGGACTGATACTGAAGCTGAAACTCCAATACTTTGGCCAGCTGATGCAAAGAGCTGACTCATTGAAAAGACCCTAATGCTGGGAAAGATTGAGGGCAGGAGGAAAAGGGGACAACAGAAGATGAGTTGGTTGGATGGCATCACTGACTCAATGGACATGAGTTTGAGTAAACTCCGGGAGTTGGTGATGGACAAGGAGGCCTGGTGTGCTGCGGTTCATGGGGTTGCAAAGTCAGACATGACTGAGCAACTGAACTGAACTGAACTGAACCCCTGTGAGAAACAGATTTACCATCTAGAGTACAATGTTGGTTTATGGGGATTTTTGTCTTTAGACTTTCAGTAGCCGACTGAAACATTATTTTCCAAAGTTGCTTGGTCAGTTCCTCTTTCCCAAATTCTTTCAGTGAGATTTTGTCATTTATTTGTATATAGTTACTTTTATTTGTCATGACCTACATTTCATCCTGGGTTGGCTAACATCCTGCAGTTTTAAAATTTTTAATTTGTAGCCAGTAAACTTCCCTCATTATGATGTACAGTTCTATGGGTTTAAACAAATGTACTAGGGTGTGAAGCTGCCATCACACTGCACCATATAGAATAGTTTCACCACTCTAAGCATTTCCGTGTGAGGCTTCTTTGTCATTAACTCCGTCCCCCTCCCCCAAATGTTGGCAACCACCCAGCTGTTTTCCATCCTTATATTATAGTTTTGCATTTTCCAGAATGTCTTACAAATGGGCTCATACATTATATATTATTACACCTGACTTCTTTTACTTAGCAAAATACATTTAAGAATTGTCCATATTGTTGCATGAATCTACTCACTGCTGAGAAGTATTACGTTGTATGGATGTGCCAGTGCCTGCTTATCCATTCACCTGTTGAAGTATATATTGATTGTTGTGGCTTGCCTTTTCACTCTTGTAATGATGTCTTTTGAACTACGCAAATTCTCAATTTTAATATATTCCAATTTATAAAGATTTTCTCTCATAATTAGAGCTTTGTGTGTATTATTAAAAAAGCTTTGCCTCACGGTTATGAAGGTGTTGTCCTATGCTTTTTTATTATTGGTTTTCCACATTGGATCTATGATCAATCTTGGAATTGATTTTTGTGTACAGTGTGAGGTAGGAATCAAGATTCCTTCCTTCTGTGTATGGATATCCACTAAACCCAACATCTCTTACTGAAAAAACTCTCCTTTCCCCTACTCCACTGCAATGTGATCTTTGTCATACATGAGGCACCCATATATGTATGGGTCTGTTTCTGGAATTTCTATCAGGCCATTGATTTGTCTATCCTTGCATCAATACCACCCTGAATTGATTACAAAAGTCTTAGCAAGGTCTTGATATCTAGCAGTATAAGTACTTCAGCCTTGTTTCTCTTCCTTAGGATTGTCTTGGCTGTTCTTGACCCTTTGTATTTCCATATAAAGTTTAGAATCAGCTTGTCAATTTCCACAAACACATCAACTGGAAGACTTTAGAACCTCATTAATTTTGCAGGAAATTTGAGGAGAATCAACATCTTAATAAAATTGAGCCTTCCAAGCAAAAAGCATGGTAAATCCAAGAGAAGTTTTTAAAGGCTCTAAAATACAAAAGATTTTGTTACACCCTTCTCCCAGGACACAGGGTCTGCTCACCTAGTCTGGCACAGCGATGAGCCATCTTTCAGGCAGTGCTTCTCTCAGTGAGAGTCTGCCCCAGTAACCTAAGGGCTCCACTCAGGGTCCAGGAGGGGCTGGCTTCTTGTATAGACACCTCCATCCACCCTTCTCCTTGCCAGATGCTTTACATCTGTTTAAAAATTTAAAAATATGAACATTTGACTTATGGACATATGAACATTTCAAATGAACATATCATTTGAAAAATGATTTATCATTTTTAAAAGAGCTGGCAGCAGACAAATGAGCAAAAAACTAAAGCATTATTCAAAAAACAGTAAAAATTAATAAAGATTAATTAACAACGAAAATATCAAATGAAGTAATGCTGTTTGATCTTTTTTTTTAAAAAAATGAGATCTTAAGAATCAAACTGCATCAATGATGTCAATATTGAGTCACTAGTGTATTTTTGTGTGAATTTTTTCCAGCAACTGTAAAAAGCTCTTCTTGACTATGTGCTAGCTGGAGGAATGGTGAGGAGATATTTTTAAGCTAAGTCCAAATATTTTCCCTCTGACTTTCATTTTCAAATCAAATCTCTTGTTCAATAGCTTTGAGAAGAGCTTTTATTAAAAAAAAAAAAAAAAAAACTTAGTTTTTTGGCAGGGACTGAAATCTTTTTATTTACAAACTGTAGTTTCTGTTTCCAAAAAAATCCTCAGCGTTTGGAGTTTATTTTCACCTTCTTTAGTTTTGTCATGCCTGGATAGAGACTGCACTACCGTTACCTGTATAAATTTCTACACTGACATGTTTATATTCCCTTGTTCAGAACACCTTCACACTAGGGTATATGTTATTCTTGAAATGGAAGCATTACTTTGTCAATTGTCATCTTCTTCCCCTGGAGGATTGAAGACTGCTAAATGAGTGTGAAATTTTACGCAAACAATAACTCTCTGGATTGGTCCCAAATTTTATTAGTTCAGATTTCAGATTGTTAAAGTAAGAGCAACAAAAATCAGGAATACAGTAAACTGGAACTGCGCTCATTAATGAGCCATGCTCCCTCTCCTGTGTTTTCCCAGCTGTTCTTTTGTCTGCTGGTGGCTGGGCTGGACCAGACCTGAGGACTCTGGCTGAGTTGGCCCTTGGCTCAGGGTGGAGAGATGAGAGAGGCAAGGAGGCAGCTTCCCCTGGGCCCATAGAAGTCTCCCTGCAGCACTGTCAGCAACCCTCTGCAGGGAGGTGCATGTGTGCCAAGGACACCTTGTCATGGGCCTTCTGTGTCGTGGAAACTCCCTTTGGAGAGTGATGCAGAAGGGAACCTGGGGGGAGGGAAGCTGCCCTTCTGGACCATAGACAGGCTCAGGACACTCTCTTGGCAGGAGCCCCGGGACCTCACAGAGAACTATACCAGTTTAGAGCTATACCAGTTCCCGGCTTCCAGGGCCTGGACACAGCTCGGGTGACCTAGGTCTAGCCCTGAGACCAACACCTGCTCTGCTCCTTGCTCTGGTTCTTCCACCATTCCCCAGCTTGATGGCCCGTTACTGCCTCCTTCAAACCCCCAGGGATTCTCTTTTCTGTAGCGTTTGCTCCTATTGCCTTAGAGCTCTCAGAGGCTGGGGGCCACTTTTTTTTACTCCAATCTCATCTCCATTTTTGCACTTCTTGTAAAAAAAAAAAACAAACTGTTTTTCAGGTCATGCTTGGCCTCATCGCCACCATTCTGTTTGATAGTTATGTGGCACGGGCCACCATAGCAGGAACAGTACCAGGCAAACTCAGAAGATCGAGGTCCTAGGCTGGGCTCATTGGCTGAACGACCTTGGGAAAGTCGCTCTCCCCATTCCCCGCTTCCCCTTCAGGGCCTCATTTCCACATTTGTGATATGAGGGAGTTAGTCTAGATCAGAGATCTCCGGACATTTTTGATCATGCACCCTCTGCAATAAAATAATATGGAGTATGCACCCATAATAGGCATATATTCACTTACAAACTTTATACCTTTACGACAGTACTAAATGTTATGAAATAAACATGCAAAATTAAAAGTTAAATATGTGAAATATATATATATATTTTGTCTGCACCATGCTGCTGTGGGTTCTGTGTTCCAACCAGGGACTGAACCCAAACCCTGGGCATTGGAGGTAGAATCTTAACCTCTGGACCACCAGGGAATTCCCTACATAAAATATTTTAATATAAATTCTCCTTTATTTTATATAACAAAATTTCCTCCTTTCACAATTTTATTGTTTGCTTATAATTAGTAACAGTGTCAGGGAAGCAATTGAATATGTTTTATTTCTCTTCGGAATCTTGTTTTAACCCTTTGAGACAGAGAGCCATTTAGGAGTCTGGTCCAGCTGGGTTTGTTTTTAATGGCTGAAGTAGTTGATCCAAAGAAAAGGATGTATCACTGGTTACATTAAATTATGGTACTCATTTTCAACCCCAACCACCAATTAAAGGCTTTTGATTGAAATTAAGCTAGTTGATGCCCATCTTCCGTTACGTCAGTCAGTGGCTCTTATAAGCTACCTGGAAAGCATTGCATATTGCATATCCACTTGTTAGATTTTTAACAAATGGACTGAAAATCCACTCACTTGGACCACTTTCAAACAGATTAGAAAAATATGTTTCTAATATTTTCAGGTATGCAGATAGAAGCACCTTTATAGGTGACCACAGGAGATCACAGGTTGTCAACAACAAAAATCTCATTTTCAAAACATTCTCTTCAAAGCATGAGTTTCTTTGGAAAATCAAGCACTTTCTCACTCATTGTTATAATGAGTCACCTTTACCTTGAAGAGTCAGAAGAATTTGAGTTCATATTTTGGTGGATATCTCCGAGGTAGCAAACTGCCAACAGCCACTTGTCCTCAGAAAAAGCTCAGCAAATTTCAAACACTTGTCTTTTTGTACAAGAATACATCCTCTTTAACTCTGATGACTATTTTAAGTGCACTGCCAGAAGATAACCAACAAGCCTCTGGGTGGTTCAAAAGATTTTCATGGTCATTTTCCTTCTGATTATAAATCATCTTATAAGTTTTACTATATTAAAAAAAAAACTGATCACACCAATGCATCCCACAGCACTTGTATATATCTGAATTTGAGCTCTTGACTACAGTAGCCTGAAGGAAATTCTGCAGGGAGTAGTTTCACATGTATCATCATCCTTGCACCCCTACCCAGAATCCATTTTCATCAGGAAGCAGCCACTCTATCAGTGATTGCACTCAGACAAATTTTCTCATAAATGATGTCTTTATTAAGGAAGTAATGTACTGTTCAGTACACATTGCCTCTTCCCTTTAGTGGCTCACAAAAATGTGGTTCCTCATGTGCTTCATTATTGAAACAGAATCTAGGAACACATGTTAGAAACAGCCACATTTTCTTCAACTATTTAATACATTTTGTGCAATTTGTTCTAATGCATATTTCTGTACACCTTCAGCAAGATTGCCTCTGCATCTTCCAATAGAATCTGTGGTCATCATGTTGTGTTCATGTACTGTTCTTGCTACCAGCAGGTACCACACCAACAGCCATCTCTACGAGATGGTGTGTGGGGGGGGTGGGGGTAGGGGTGGGGGTGGGTGTGTAGGTGGATAATAGTCATGTGATACGGGTTTAAAGGGGAATGAATTGACTTCCTGGCAATTATTCTTCCTCCCCCATCACTCCCAGTAATTCCAGGAAAAAACACCTACTTCTGCTTCATTGACTATGCTAAAGCCTTTGTGTGGATCACAACAAGCTATGGAAAATTCTAAAAGAGATGGGAATACCAGACCACCTTACTTGCCTCCTGAGAAACCTGTAAGCAGGTCAAGAAGCAACAGAACCAGACATGTAACAATGAACTGGTTCACTGGTCACCCTGTTTACTTAACTTATATGCAGAGCACATCATGTGAAATGCTGAGCTGGATGAAGCACATGTGAAATCAAGATTGCTGGGGGAAATGTCAATAACATCAGATATGCAGATGACATCACCCTTATAGCAGAAAGCAAAGAGAAACTAAAGAGCCTCTTGATGAAGGTGAAAGAGGAGGGTGGAAAAGCTGGCTTAAAACTCAACATTCAAAAAGCTAAGATCATGGCATCCAGTCCCATCACTTCATGGCAAATAGATGGGGAAACAATGGAAACAGTGACAGACTTTATTTCTTGGATTCCCAAATCACTGCAGATGGTGATTGCAACCATGAAATTAGAAGACGCTTGTTCCTTGGAAGAAAAGCTATGACAAACCTAGACAGCATATTAAAAAGCATAGACATTACTTTGTCAACAAAGGTCCATCTAGTCAAAGCTATGGTTTTTCCAGTAGTCATATATGGGTGTGAAAATTGGACCATAAAGAAAGCTGAGTGTCGAAGAATCGATGCTGCGAAGACTCTTGAGAGTCCCTTGGACTACAAGGAGATCAAACCAGTCAATCCTAAAGGAAATCAACCCTGAATATTCATTGGAAGGACTGATGCTGAAGCTGAAGCTCCAATACTTTGGCCACCTCATGCAAAGAGCTGACTCATTAGAAAAGATTCTGATGCTAGAAAAGATTGAAGGCAGGAGAAGAGGACAACAGAGATGGTTGGATGGCATCACCGACCCAATGGACTTGAGTCTGAGCAAGCTCCAGGAGATGGTGAAGGACAGGGAAGCCTGGCGTACTGCAGCTCATGGGGTCTCAGAGAGTCGGACACGACTGAGCGACTGAACAACAACAATCCCCATGACTCCCAGTAAAGCCAAGTAATAGGGATAACCCCCAGGGAAGGGTTGGTATCTCATCCCATGGTTGGATAGATGCCTAGGCAGTGGGCTTATTGATCTGAGTGCAGGAGAACAGAACTGGAGATGGGACCTCCCATTACATCTGATTGGATTCTCATTGTTTCTACCTCATAGAGAAGAATTCCCATTTTAAGTACGAGAGGTATCTGACCTGACATTTTCTTGTTCACTTGCATCTGCATTGTAAGCATTATCTTCAATTGTGGTTTCCTTGCAGGAATCTTGTTAAGCCACCTATCCATTTGTGAGAGTTAATTTAGTTACAATTTGGCAAAGTAATCTGTAAAGCCACTTAGCTACGTGCATGTGACCTGGAATATATCACACTAGATGGCTCTTATCAGGATCCATTCGAGGCAGGCAAACCAAGCTTTCTAGGGAGCATGGAGGTGAATGGACAGAGGAAACAGGAGCTAGTTTGGAAGACCTAGCAGCACAGCCCAGATTCACCTGGACTCTGGCCACTCCTGAAACAAATTTAAATATATATATGAGATTAATCCTGTCAATTGAAAATCTTATTTACAATGCAGATCTCTCAGTGTATTGGTTTACTAAGGCTGCCATCACAAAGTATCACAACTATGGAGATTAGACAGAAATGTGTTGTCTCACTATCTGGAGGCTGGAAGCCTGAGGATCAAGGTGTATGCAAAGTTGGTTGCTTTTGAGAGCGGGGAGGAAGAATCTTTTCCACCCCTCTCTCCTAGCTTCCAGAAGTTTTCTGGCAATATTTGGCATTCCTTGGCTTGTGCCTGTGTCACCCAGATCTTGGCCTTCATCTTTACGTGATGTTCTCCCTGACTAAGTGTCTCTGTGTCCAGATTTCCCATTTTATAAAAACAACATTCATGTTAGGTCTGGGGCCCACCCTAGACCTAATATGCCCTTAACTAACCACATCTGCAATGGCCCTATTTCCAAATGAGGTCACATTCTGAGCTATTTGGGGTTAGAATCTCAACATATAAAATTTGGAGGAGATGCAATTTAATCCATTATGCTGGGTTGTACCTCAGATCTTCTAAAACAGGATCTCTGAGGGCAGGAGTTACAATTCATGTGTTCAAAAGGACCTCGGATAACCAGTATGCTCATTAAGGCTAGAGATCTACACAGTCACGGGAGATGACTCAGAATGTCCTCTCTCCCATCTCAAGTGCATACACCAAATAGAATTAAACCATAGATTTTCATATTGTAGCTGAGTTCAAAAGAAACAAAACAGAAATGTTCATGACGAATGTCTCCAAAGTGGAGACATTAAAACCAGAGAGCAAAGCACTGGCTGAAGCTAGGCCAGCTCCAAAGAGTAATAGACAAGGTCATGGGCCCAGAGAGGCTGAGGCTGGGGCTGGGTTCCAATGAGGGAGCTGTTAGGGTGCGTGTGCTCTGGAACTACTCCTTTTGCAAGAAGCCTGGAGCCTTGAAGAAATACCTTGTCAGTCAAAGGGGACTAGAAAAATCAACTAAAGGTTTGTTTCCACTAATTAAAACTTTGGAAGATGGAGAAACTGCTGTGTGAATTTGCAGAATCAAATAGCTTTCTTAGGTGAGATGCATCTAAGAAAATGGAAATTTGGTTGATGAGCAGGGAGTGATCAGCGGTCAGTCTGGGACACCAGAAGCAAAGCTGGAATCTCATAAGGCCTACCAGCAATAGTGTGAGGTTAGAGGAGACAGAGGCTGGATTTCTGAGCAATTGTGGGCCAAGGAGTCCCACTAGGTGGGGATGGATAAGGGACACAGAGAGCAGGAGGAGGAGAATGCCAAAGATGAATATGTTACTTTTAAATATTTCCAAGATTGTTCTGTGCCTCTAATTCTCCTTAAATCTGCCCATCCCCACAGCATATCCCACCTGTCCATTCCTGGGCGCTGGAGAGAGAACAGCAAGGTGGCCTTCATGAGCTGCCACTGAGCTGGTTGAGAAATGGCTTAGAACCTTGTGGTGCCAGCTCAGAAGAACCCTCTCATGAATGACCCTGGCCAGGCCCACTTTAGAGAAATCAGGGTTTCTAAAATCACATGACGCTTCCTCTTTTGGGACTCAAATTTGAGAACTAGTTGGTTTAAAAATGAAAACTGCTGAGCAAATTATAATATCTTGTAGCAGTTGTATACCAACTTATAATAATATCTTGTAGTAGTTGTATACCAACTTAGAGCTACCATCTGTTGAGTGTTATTTATTGTGCAACTTTAGGGTTTTCCAGGTGGGGCTAGTGGTAAAGAACCTATTGCCAATGTAGGAGATGTAAGAGACATGAGTTCAATCCCTGGGTTAGGAAGATCCCCTGGAGGAGGGTATGGCAACCCACTCCAGTATTCTTGCCTGAAGAATCCCGTGGACAGAGGAGCCTGGAAGGCTACAGTCCATAAAACTGCAAAGAGTTGGACATGACTGAAGCAATTGAGCACACACGCACACGCAACTTTAAACCTGTCCTGTTTAATCCTCACAACAGACCTATTAAGTAGGTCTATTAAGTAGTATTATCCCACCCGATCTTGTGGATGAGAAATCTTAAGCTCTGGAGATTATGCAAAATGGTCACTAGTAAACAATGAAGCCAGGACTGAAACCTGGGTCAGTCTGACTTCTACATCAATAGGTTAATAGTAGTTAAACATGGAGAGTGAATCAGGAACAACATTTATCCCATTTTTAATATTATGGGGGGTATTTTCCAAATTTTACATACAAATTAATAAACATAAAAAAAAAGAATAACAACCAAAAAATGAGCCTTTGGAAAGTACCTGCAGGAGAAGACAACAGAAGACAACAGTGGGGAGAGTGATGTTAAGTGTGGTCCTTCATCCTAGGTACCCTCCATCATGTCCATGATCCTGGCTCATTGACCTAACATCTACTCCAGTATTTAGGTTGTTGCTCTTGCTTTCTTCCCAAACCCAGGACACTGTGCTTCTAATAGATTAATGAGGCCCTGGGAGGCATGAACCTGACACTGACAAGCCTCCTGCCTCTCTCTCCTCCTGCCCACCTACAGGTCAACCCTTTCAGAGACCGAATCTGCAGAGTGTTCTCCCACAACAACGTGTTCTCCTTTGAGGATGTGCTGGGCATGGCATCTGTGTTCAGCGAGCAGGCCTGCCCCAGCCTGAAGATAGAGTACGCCTTCCGCATCTATGGTGGGTGCTGTGGGGATTGAGTGGTAGGACAGGGGCCATAGAGTACCACATCTGGAATCCATCAGCATCAATGCATTGGTCTGATGCTGTTCATTGGGGATTAGTTGAGTATGAGGGTATTATACTTCTCAAGTACTGTAGATCTCTCTCTCTCTCTTTTTTTAATGGTTGAGAAGTCCAGCTCTAATGGATTGATGACTTCCCTTCCATGTCACCAGAGAGAGGCAAATGGAGTCACTGGTGCTGATATTCCATATAGTTAATAGGTTAACAGGTTAATAGTAGTTAAACATGGAGAGTGAATCAGGAACAACATTTATCCCATTTTTAATATTATGGGGGGTATTTTCCAAATTTTACATACAAATTAATAAACACACAAAAAAAGAATACCAACCAACCAACCAACCTGCATGGGCAGGCCAAAAAGAGAAAGAGAGGAGCTATATATATATATATATATATATATGGGCATATACTATATATGGGCATGAAGGGGTTATGCTTGTTCTATAAAAGTTAAGAGATTTAAACACTGGAACTATCTTAGCCACCAAATAGCTGAGAAATCTTAGGCAAAACGGTTTACTTTTTAGAGCCTCCGTTTCCTCATCTTAAAAATGAGCAAGTTGAGAGAGATCATCTCTGAGGTCCCATGACACTTTATGCCTCTGATCTTGTCAGGGAGCCACAAAGCTCTGCTAAAGTTCTGCTCTTCAGCCTCATGAACCCCTAACATATATGGGGCCCTGGAAATTCTCAAAAGGAACCAAAACGAAAGAAACAAAGCCTTCAAACAGATCATGTGCAAGGCTTCAAACTCATCTTGACAACCCCTGGGGCCAAAGGACTCGAACTTTTAGGCTTGTATAGTTCGTCATCTCTCCTGTCTTCCTTTTCTACCAGCTCCCCCTACCCACTCCCCACATGGCGGACACCATCTAATTCCTGCCTTAGCCAAGTGGACTTGGATAGAATGGAGTGAAGGGGATTTAATCCAGAGGGACCTGTGAACTCTCAGTGTCTCATCTCTCATGTGAAAGGGGCTTAATGATATTTTTGTATTTGATATGTCTTCAGGCTTCGTATCCAGTAAACGCATATGAAATCAAAAGTTTCCCTACAGAGAAAAGCTGAGTAAGCTCCTATCATACTGTCGCTTCTGCGGAAAGCAACTATAAACTCTAAACAAAATGGAAAAATCAGCTACCTCATGGCACTGCATGGCTACGGAAAGCATAGACTTAACCCCTGAAGAAAGGAAATGGTATGAATGGCTCTCCACCCACCTCCCCCAACTTTTAGTTTTGTACTTTTCCAGCCTGAAGGTGAGCTTCAGTAAGTGGCATCATACAGGACTGGTAGAAACCCTGATCTCTTTCTGACTTGAAAAATCAGAGAGTTTAGGACACCTTTCCCCTCAAAAGTGAAAAGAAGGGAGAGTCCATGAAAGAAAGCCAGAAGGAGCCAAATCTCATTCTGACCTATAAACCATATATACCAGGGTGAACTTAAAGCAGCTCAGGTAAGAATGAAAGGACTGAATGGAGAGTTGAGCTGCCATTGCATTTTATTTTATTTTATTTTTTTTTGCCATTGCATTTTAACAAGGTCCCTGAGTGATAGGGATTGCAGCTGAAGTCTAATCAGTTGCCCACTAGAATAGAAAATTCATCACTCTTTGGAAGAATATAACAGAATCCACAGTTTCTACATAAAACATTTATAATGTCTAAGATAAAATTATTCAATATCTTAGTATTTTTTTTCTTTTTTTTTTTTATTCTTAAAAAAATATGGAACGCTTCACGAATTTGCGTGTCATCCTTGCGCAGGGGCCATGCTAATCTTCTCTGTATCGTTCCAATTTTAGTATATGTGCTGCCGAAGCGAGCACTCTTAGTATTTTTTAAACAAAAAAATGATGCATTCCCAAGAATGAGGACTGAGTCTGATATGAGCCAGATGTTGGGATTAGCTGATAAGTACCTTCAAATGATGTAAAAGAAAATGGGCTCCTAATGAATGAAAAGATAGAAATTCTCAGTAGAAAAATAGAAACTATAAGGATCAAATGGAAAATACAGAACTCAAAAATAAAATATCTGAAATAAAAATTCACCAGTTGAGCTTAGCAGGAGAATCAAGATGAAAGAGTCAGTAAACCTGAAGACTGATCAATAGAATATAATCTAATCTGAAGAACAGAGAGGAAAAATATAATGAGAAAAAAGAAACAGATCCTGAAGGACATGTAGGACCATAGGAAGGTCTAACAAATATCCAACTGCCATCTCAGAAGGAGAGGAGAGAATAAACAGGGCAGAAAAGATATCTGAAGAAATAATGGCCCCAAATGTCCTAAATTTGGTGTAAGACACAAATTTATAGTGAACTTCAAGCGGGGTAAGTACAAATGAAATCACAGACCCAAATTCAGTTGGTTTAGTAGTCCATTCAGTATTATTCCTCCTTCCTTACCCCAAGTAGTCCTGGGAGTCCCCAGGGATTTCCAAGCTATCCACAGAATTCTCGCTCACGAGCTGTGATACTTCTGTCGGGCCTTCCTTCCACCACAGAGCACTTGCAGTGCTATCTGTAGCCTCTCCTGCCCCCTGTTAGTACTCCTCTGGATGGGCCAGCTCTTTTGGGTGGAAAATGCTGACCCAGACTAGGTGCTCTTGTCTTACCCGTGCAAGTAACAGGAAGTTACCTGGGTAAAAGGCAACTGAGGAAGAGCAGCAGTGTATTAGTTTTCCACTGCCATGTAATAAGTTACCACAAACTTAATGGCTTTAGATGAAACATACTTATAATCTCACAGTTTCTGTGGGTGAGGAGTCTGGGCACAGCTTGGTCGGGTCCTCAACTTAGGGTTTCACAAGATTGCAATCAAGGTTTTGGCTGGGCTGCAGTCTCACCTGAAGAATGATTGACAGGGGAGGAACCCACTTACAAGTTCACTCCAGTTGTTGGCAGAATTCATGGACATGTCTGAGCAACTGAACAACACGGAACTTAGAGCCCTGGCCTTTTGTTGGCTACCGCCTGCACACTGCCCTCAGTTTCCAGAGGGTGATCTATGCTCTTAGTACATGGGCCTCCCAATGTGGCCAGTTGCTTCTTCCAAGACAGCTAGGGAGCCTCTTGGGCCAGACTGCTGGCAATATAACATATTATATTATAGACACCTCATCTGTTGCGAAATCCTGCTGCTTAGATGTAAGTCCCCCCACACACTAGATGGGTGTGTCAATTAGACAAAAGCATGAACGCCAAGAAGAGCAGATCATGAGGGGAGGAAGGCACTAGAGTTTGTCCACCATAAGCAGTGTGGAGTCCATGGCAGAAGTTAAGCAGGCTTCCCGAGGGCCTCAAATGCAGCTGGAAAGTGGTCAGGAAACCAGGTAGCTCCTTTCTCCTTTTCTCTCTGTGGCTGCCTAGTCTCTTATCTCTGCTTCTCGCTGTGCACCTTCTCTTTCTGCAGATCTAATTTTTATGCCTCTGTGCCTATGGACCAAAGTTGACTACCCCAGCCTTCACATGACCTATGGGCTTCACTCTGATTGATGGGCCACAAGCATCTCTGTCTCTCATTTCCATTTTCTTAGGAGATGCTTATTGGCTCCACGAAACCAGAGATCCAGCTGCCCTTGGGTTAGGGGACCAAGCTTGTCCAGTCATCCACAGCAAAGAAGAAGCAGAGTCACATAAACAAATGTGGCTTCTGAGGCCAACCACTGGGAGTTGAGATGCTGCCCAGAGATGGTAGTGTAGGCTGGGCAGATGTTCCAAAAGATATCTGTCTCACCTGTCTTTCCATTGTTTCTAGAGCTAAACAAACAAAACCACCAAACCTTCAGGGAACTAGATAAGTTCCCTCAAGACAGGGGAGCTCAAATATCTTCAGCTCAAGAATGGGGAGAAGGTCCTCCCTCCTAAGAGGTCAGACAGGGTCCTCAGGTCACATCAAGAAGGAGACACTCCAGTCCCCTACACAGTCCTTGTATCTTCTCCCCTCTACCCCCCTCCAGGGCCCCCTCAAACAGTTTCCTTCCTTTTTGAGCTCCAGTGCAAAAGCAAAAAGCACAGAGCCTTCATGCAAATCAGTGGTGCAAATAGATGCCTAGGGACTCGTAAACTCCAAGGCTTCATCAACTAGACTCAGGCAAATCTGAATTCTCTTCGGGCTCAGAAGATTTGCTACCTTACAGAGCTGTCAGCAGAACTGAAGATAGGACATGTGAATCTCTGAGCCTGGTGCCTGGCCCATGACGGCTGCTCTATAAATTGAGGTGGTAGTGGTAGGAATGAAGGAAGAAGAGGAGGACTAAAAAGAAGGGAAAGAAAAGGAGAAAGAAAAGAGAAGAGAGGATGATGATGTGATAGCCTCAGAGATCATCCTTAGCCAGTCTGAAGACCTAACTCAATGTTTTAACCCCTCATTACACCAATTGTGGCCTAGATACCAGCAGCAGCATCATTAGCAGAGAGCTTGCTCGAAATGTAGAATCTCAAGCCTCAGTCTCCACTTACTGAATCAGAATCTACCTTTGAACAAGACTCCCAGATGGTTCCTCTGCACCTGAAAGTTTCAGAAGCATGGCTCTAACCCACTGATTTTCCAACGTGGCCAATACTGGAATCGCTGTTGTTCAGTTGCTGAGTCGTGTCCAACTCTCTGTGATCCCACGGACTACAGCATGGACGACATTGGAATTACCTAGGGAGTTTTCAAGACCTACGGTTGCTTGGGCCCCAGTTGCAGAGACTTGATGTGATGGTGTTGGGTATGCCCTGGTTGGTACGCTTTTTGAAAGCTCCCTGATGGATTCTAAAGTGCAGCAGGAAAAAAAAGTGCTGAAGAGTTACTACTGCTCTGACCTACTATATCAGTTAGGACTGCATTCAGTTACTTGTAAGAGCATCCTTGTTTGAAAAAAAAGAAATCCTGGATTCAGGCAGTCCAGAGCTGAGGTAATGGCTCCAGGAGGCAACCAAGGGCCCGGGCTCCTTCAAGCCCCCTAATATCCCATCTTTAATGGGACTGCCATTCTCAGAGTCACAAGATGTATTCTGTGCCTACAGGTATCTCCTCATCCCAGTCAGGGAGAAAAAGAGATGGGAGAGGGGATAAGGACAAAATGGGCACTGAAACACATAGATGACATCTACTCTTCTTTAACAAACTTTCTTGGAAGCACCACCCAGAAAACTTTGGCTATAACGTCATTGGCCAGAACTGTTACATAGTCACACATAGCCCCAAGGGGGACTGGAAGGCTGTGTATTTTAAGCTGGACATAAACATGAATTGCAATTCTGTTAAGAAGAAGGGAAGGGTGAATGGCTGTTGGTCAAATCCAGCCAGCCAGCCACACCTACCCAGGACATACCTCCTGGCCTCCAGTCTCTGCTCTGAGGGACCGTCCTGGCCTCCACCTAATCCATCCTCTTCTCTCAGTGTCTCTGGGGAGACTTTCTACCTGTCAGAGACCAGCATCCCAGCACTGCTTTTCTGCTCGGGTCAGCACGGCTCCCACCAGCTGTGAATTACCCTCAGACAGGTGCCAGAGCACCAGTGGCTGATCTTCCCAGGCCTTCCCAGCTTCTGACATGGGGATGCTAGTGGCTGGGAGTGGTGAGGGAGGCAACCTCAGTTCCCGTGGGAATAGTGGTGAAGGCCTGCCTTACCTCACTCACTCAAATGAGCTAATTTTGTGAAAGTACTTTGTAAATTGCGAGGAGTAACATGACAGATAGGGATGATGATGGTCAGAGAGTTTGAGGGACACCTGAAAACTGAGCCCACCAGCTCTCTCCTTTCCCTCCTTGCTGGGAAACAGCAAGAAGAGTCCCCCCGCAAAGTGGCCAAGAGCGCGGGTCATGAGACTTCTGAGGCCACATGGGCTGGCCAGTAGCCCAGAGCTCCCAGCCCCTAGTCCTTTCCCAGGCTGTTCTGCCCTGGCACCCCCAAAGGAAGGGAACTGTCCAGGACCACACTTTATTTCAGCAAATTATTCTGTTTTCAGATGGCTTGGGATCAAAGCCATGTTGCTTTGCCGCAGTCTCTGCATATGGGAGCTGGGCCAGCAGGATACCTGGAAACACTGCAGGGGGTAGGGGGAAGGGTCTCAGGAGAGGCTGCAGGGCTTCTCGCCAGAAGCGCAAGGTCACTGCGGGGCCCCACTCCCTCCAGTTCTGACGCTGGCCCCTCCCAAGCCCCTCTGCCTCTCCCCCGCTGGCTCTGATCCATTGCCCGTGGTGTGTCGCAGCGGAGCCGTGTAGGGAGCGCTTAGATGAACATCATTGGCTTTAGCGTCCAGTCCCCGTGGCTGATTAACATTCAGCCAGGGGAGAGCCACCTGCCTAAGGAGTGAGGTGCTCAACTGGACCTTTATGTCCACACCCTTCCTTGGAAAACAGAGACCAAGGTCTTGGCTCCACCCCCGAAGGGTCCCCATGACACCAGCAAACTCATTCCTCCACTCTGGGCCCAAGTTAGCTCTAGCTGTCATTCTTCAGTGTGGGATATTACACAGTTCCTAAGGTTTGTGTGTTTCATATTCAACTGTCATCATGAGATCTAGAATCGAACCTGCCTTCTGCTGCTGCAACTCCCCACCCTCAGGCCTGCCCAGGTCCCCCTGAGTCTCCGATTCTAGGCCCACCTGGCAGAGTTGGGCTCCTCGGGGCCTCAACAGAGGCTGGTGGGAGCCTGCAGTTTTCAGCCGATGCCCTAGCCCCAGGACTCCCTCCCTCTGAGGCCCCGCCTCCTCTTGGCAGATTTTAACGAGAATGGCTTCATTGACGAGGAGGACTTGCAGAGGATCATCCTCCGGCTGCTCAACAGCGATGACATGTCAGAGGACCTGCTGACCGACCTCACCAGCCATGTGTGTGCCCAGGGCTGTGGGGCGGAAGGGTGGGTCCGGCCATCACCAGAAGCCTCTTGATGGCAGGCAATGAGGGGCTCTGGGGGATGCATACTTGCTAGAAACAACTACCCCCAATTTTCTGTCCTCCCTCCAGGATCATGACTCCCTTCCTGGGTCCCCAGAACAGTAGCCCAAGCCCCCCATCCAAGGGGCCCTCCCACCAACACTGTAGCCGCTGCAGGCAGGTGGGCCAACAGCAGCTCAGCCTCAGATGGACACATCACAACGTCCCCTTCCCCACACTATACCAGCACCACACAATGCCCAGATGTCCTCACATGACGCCCTAAAGGACGTGAAGACAGCCCTGGGCCCATCTGTCCTAAGACCATGAGAACTCTTTGGTCTGGATGGGAAGTGGGAGCAAAGATAAAACCATGAGGGCTCCTGGCTGCCTCCCACCCTGACTGTGCACCTTGCAGAGTGGACCCCCACCTGTGACTGGGCGACAGGAGCGGGTGGGGGTCGTCACCCTGCCCATCACCCCCACACCGTTCTCACTGCCA
This sequence comes from Cervus elaphus, assembly GCF_910594005.1. Taxonomy (NCBI): domain Eukaryota; kingdom Metazoa; phylum Chordata; class Mammalia; order Artiodactyla; family Cervidae; genus Cervus; species Cervus elaphus. The sequence continues at coordinate 32,953,991 of NC_057825.1, read as the reverse complement.
AGTTTGTGCTGGAGACACCACGAGGACTCTTGCCCATGATGAGATCAGCCCACAAGGTCCCAGACAGCAGTACACATAACCTCATCTCTGCACCTCTGTGTCCTTGTCGGGGTCAGGATGGCGGGGGCGGGGGGTGGTGCGGGGGGGGGGAGCCGGCAGGGAGTGGAGAACCTGCCTCCAGGGGACTCTAGGGATGCTAAGCGCCGGGCAGAGAGCCTGGCTTGTGGTATCACTCAGCATGTGGTCCCTGCTCCCCACCCCTGCACCCCCATCTCACTTTCTGATTCCCTGCATTCTGGCTCCTTCTGCGCCCCTGTCCAGGTCCTGAATGAGTCAGATCTGGACAACGACAATATGCTGTCTTTCTCAGAGTTTGAACACGCGATGGCCAAATCTCCAGATTTCATGAAGTAAGGTGTTCTGGAGTCGGGGGGATGCCCAACCTAGTTGGGGGGACAGGAAGCTCCCCGCCCCCAGTCTCCTTGGGCCAGCAAAGCACCTCAGTCTTCCCAATGAGGTCTTGAGTTTCCAGGGCACTTTCAGATTCTTTCAGAATCAGCAATACTGGAACTTTTGAGAAATGAGATAACCTGGAAAGAGACAGGGCGTGGGGTTTCAAAAGGCAAAGGGGAGATTGTGGTTCAGGCACTGTGAGCGACGCGGGTAGTCCAGACTTCAGGTGCTGTCCCTCTCCAGCCAATGCGAAGCCCGCTGGGCTGCAGGACTGGCCTGGGGAGCCGCCTTTGCCACTGTTAGTCCTGCTCCCCTCCCCCTACAACCTCCAGTGGCCACTAGGAGCTGGGGACTGGCATAGAACCCGGGTGGGGGCGGGGTGGACACTGACTATGCCAGTGATGGAGCTCAGAAGGACTCAGGTGGAAAGGGGCCGCAAGGGTCGCATCTGGTCCAGACACTTGTGGACAATTGGCCATCTCCATATTGGCTGTGTTTAACAGTTTTATTTGGGTCCCTCCGGTTGGGGGAAGTACACCACCACTGAAGGCAGCCCATGTCATGAGGACCAGCCCAGTTAGGGCAGTCTTCTTGCACTGAACTACATGTTTGCCTGCAGTTTCTGTCATCAGCCTAGGTGACAGCAAGGGCAAATGCCCGTTCAAAATGCTTTAACCAATCAAAAATGAACAAAAGCAGCTAGACCTCATGGAGCACCCGGTTGGGAGCCGGAGTCTCTGCCTCTGTCCTCAGCAGCTCTGGACTTTGCTTTACGTGCAACCAGCAACCTCTACTTTGCCAGGCGTGAGACCAAATGTGGCCTCCCCACAGCGGTCAGGTTTATAGCCCTTTGGCTCCCAATGACTCTCACTGAATGTCCCTCAGCTCTGACGGAATTTCCAGAGAATCTGATTGGCCAGGCAGGTGTCCGGCCCTCTTCCAATCACCTGGCTGGAGGAGATGGCCCTCCCTTCCAACATGGCTGCTCAGGGGCTCTTTTAGAGAAAGACGGTCCACACTTGGACCACCCCACTTGATCCTCTTCTTCTATAACAGCCCAGCACACAACTGAGGCTGGAATCCTGTCTGCCTTGAGGGTTTTCTTTGAATCGCTCCCCTTTCTTTCCGCTGGCTCCAGCACCACAAGGTTGTGACAGCCTTAGCATTCTGGAGCTGCTCAAAGGAGCTTTAAAGAAGGCTTTGGGGTGGCTTGGATTGCTGCAAGCTGACCATCGTTCAGACAAAGGGACACAAGAGGTGTGAAGCCAGGAAGTAGAGGGGGCTTTACAACTTCAGGCTTGAGGTGGCTAATGGAATTGCTTCCTTCAGCTCCTTTCGGATTCATTTCTGGGGATGTTGATGTGAACACAAATACCTGCTCTGGTGGCCTTGAAGGGGACCCCTGGAACTTGGAATTCAACCCTCTGCAGGCACTAGAGGAAATTTGACTAGAAGAATGACTGTGTCCCCATCCCTCCCTCACTTCTAGAATATTGTTTATTCAATAAAGCAAAATTAAAGCCTTTCCCTTTTCCCAACAGTTCATCATATTTTGAACTGAACATCATATTTTGAGTGCAAGGTCATATAGAAGTAACTTTTTATTAAGGACTGCTCATTCCAGGGCTTAAGTTTGCCAGTGTCTGAGATGTGCCAAGACTGAGATGGCCAGTCTTTTTGAGGCCAACCCATGTCACAACAGGGACGAAGCCAAACCAGCTGAAGTTCACCGGGAAAATATACATCTTTCCCTTACTTCCATGGGGCCTCACTTCAGCCTCTCTTCTTGCATCTCGGGTGCAGGCTGTACAGAGCTATGTGCTGAGCAGTCTTCCCAATCGGTGCCTGGCTTCCCAAGACATCTTGGCCCCACTTGAGACCCCGGCACCCTTGGGACACGACAGTATGTGACCAGCAATCAGGGTTTATTTGCTTTGCCACTCAGCCAAACCCTTGAATTAATGTGGCCACCACAGGGACTCTTTGGAACCCAGTTGGTTTGGGACACAGGAGAAGCCCCTTACGGGGTCCATAAAAGCTGTCAGATGCCTACCTGATGGGCTTTTTTCTTGTTTACACTCTCTTCGGGGAGGAGGTGTCTAAAGACTGGCTTACAGGGGAAGGGCTGTGCTCACCTTCCCATGAAGCTGAACCTGCTGTGGTCGCCTTGTCTTTTGGGGAAATAAGAACCCATTTCACTCATGGAGGGGAAATAAGAGCCCTTTCTTAATGGAGTCCCTTGATCAGAGCCAGGAGGTGTTGGGATGTCAGCATGCACCTGAGGCATGGGTACACACCTGGCCCGAGGTGCCTATCCTAGATCCTGTCTCTAAAGGAGCTGTCCTCTGCCTCTTGTGACCTCTCCTGCAGACAGGAGGCCACCTAGGAGGTGGAGGTGGGAAGCAGCACCCTGCACAACCTGAGCCTCCCCAGCCATCTCAGAATGTGTACCAGGAGTCCAGTGTCCACTCTGGGCTAGGGGCTCCTGACACACAGCGATACCTTGAAGATTAACTTGGTCTCAGGTCCTTTCCCCTCTGTCCACTTTTAGAAACAGTCCTAGGGTGATGCCAAAGCAGCCTGTCCCTGCCCATCAGGGCAGGATGGAGAAAGTGGTTTCTTCCTTCAGATGCCACAGGGCCCTCCAGGATCTGCGTCATCCCTGCCCTCAGCCCCCACTTGGACCACAAGTGGAGAGTGTAGGGGGAATACCAGCAATTGGGAGCCCGAAAGGTCGGGGTTCAAATCCCGTCTGTGCCACTTCCCGGCTGCATGAGTTTGGACAGCAGAGCCCACCTCTGAGCCCCAGGGTCTCTATCAGTGAAGTAGGGACACCACTCCGTCTCTCACAGGCTGTCATGTGAATGAACGGATGCTGAGCCAGGGCTCAAGTGGGAGTTCCTTTGCATCTGACACGAGTGTGAGTGTTCCAGGACCACTACACCCTCATTCTCAGTCATGGCCTAACAGGATCCTTGATTATCCCAGTGGGAGCAGACGGGAGGGCTCACTCGGCCTGAGTACCTCGGGACCCCTGCACCTCCGGGGAGAGGTGGATGGGCCCAGCAGGGGACTGACACTGCTTTTTCTTGGTGCTGACACCTGGGGTGAGCATCCCACAGGTCCTTCAGACCCCATCCTGTGTGACCCTCAGGCACTGTCCAGCTGAGGCCAAGTGCTGCTGGGGCTCAGAAGAGAAGAGCATGGGATGATCGTGGCTAAAGATTTTATTCCAAAAAGCCAACCTTGTCAGGGCCGCAGCTCTCAGGTGTCACGCTCTGAATTCAAAGTAGCAGTCCCGCCTCTGCCGCTCCTGTGGGGAGACCCTCTTCCCCGATGGGAATGTCTGGTAGGTCCTCAGGTTCTCAGGGGCCACTCTTAATAGATGCCACTTCTCCTTCGAGCTCAGAGGAGGCCTGGGGGGTGAGGGTGGAGCCAGTGTTATGCAGTAAACCCAGCCACCAGAGTGAAAAATGCCCATTTTCCAGCCCGTGATGCTGGCTCTGCTGGCTACTGGTCAGCTTAGCATCTGGTAAGTCACCCTGCACTCGAGATCAGAAGGACTTGTGTTTGCACAGAAGCTCAGTGGTTAAAAGTAAGGGCTTGGGTGTCAGGAAGCTGGGATGGATTCCAACCCAGTTCCTGCTAGAAGTGTACACATGTAAGATGGACTGATGTTGATACCTCCCTCCTAACTTTGCTTTGAGGAGTAAATGAAATAATGCATGCAAAGCACTAATAGAATGCTGAACAAGGAACAAACACTCAACACATGTTCTAAGAATGTGCTGCAGCTACTGATGATGATGATGATGGTTATGATGGTGAAGGTAGTGGTGATGCTAATGGTGATGAAGATGATGATAATGGTGATGGTGATGATGGTGGTGATAATGATGATAGAGATGATTGTAATGGTGATGGTGGTGATGATGGTGATAATGGTAATGAAGATGATAGTGATAAATAGAGATGATGATGGTGGTGACAGTGATGAAAAGGACAATAGCAATGAACCTCAGGGAAGGACAGGGATGTTCCCCAGGCCACAGAGATGATCAGAGTAAAGTCTGAGTGCAGGCAGTGACCCTGGTACTCCCAAACACCTCACTGGTGCTCTGTGTTAGACATGAACAGCAGCATGGGCTGTCAGGCAGTTGGAGAAGGAGCAGAGCTAGGGCATCCTGGGGTCCCTCAGCTGTAGGAGATGTAGATACTGTCTGGTGAGGTCTCAAGAGGAGACTTGTCCCCAAGCGAGGCCCCACAATGTCTCCAGGGATGGACTGACTCAGAGGCACCCCAAAGTGGTGAGATGGCCAATCTAGAATCTTAGCATTGGGGTTGGGCCATCTGGGTTCCCTCCGGTTCTACCTCCTACTAGACTTGCCATCTGTACAAGTCCCCGAAGCCATCACTAAGTCAGTTTCCCTATTTAGAAAATGGGTCCATCTGTCCCACAGAGAAGAATCTCTGCATGCTAAGCTGCTTCAGTCATGTCTGACTCTGTGTGACCCCATGGACTGCAGCCCACCAGGCCCCTCTGTCCATGGGATTCTCCAGGCAAGAATACTGAAGTGGGTTGCCATTTCCTCCTCCAAGGGATCTCCCCAATCCAGGGATCAAACTGGTGTCTCACGTCTCCTGCATTGGCAGGTGGGTTCTTTACCACTAGCGCCATCTGGGAAGAATCTATAGGTGATATTAAATTGTATCTTCAAAAACCATTAAACTCTATGGAAAGGTTTGCTGCTTTATCAGTAACAGCAATGGCAAGATTCGGGGCTCCTGAAGCAAGCAAAGGTCAGCATGGAGTTGGAAACCCAGGATCTGTCCACTAACTTTCCGATGCCCCCTACTCCACAGGACACCTCACGGCAGACTTCAGACCTCCCTGACTTGGCGTCAGGAGGGAGATCAAGGAAACCACATGCCTGGGTTATCTCACAGGGCAGAGCTGGCCTTCCCTGGGAAAAGGAGCTCTCCCAATTAAAAACCGTGAGATACTTTCATATTTCTTAGACTGTTGGGCTTTGAAAAATATGGTCGAGTCCCTAGGAGTACGTTTCTTCCGAGTCTACACCGGGGCTGGAGATACAGTCCCCTGCTTTGTGTAGTACTCTATAGGTCCACCAGAGGGCAGCAGCTCCTTGCCGCACAGAGTAGCGGCGCCCGCGTTTGGACCAGTGTAGCTCCAAGGCTGCCATCGCAGAGGAACGGTCCTGCAGATTCAGGCTAGCAAAGATGATGCGGTATGCCGCCAAATTCCCAGTGCATCTGACCAGGCAGATGATCTTCTGATTCTGCCCATTCAGATTCCTGGCCTCCCCTCCTGAGGCTCACCCCCTAGCTCTGTTTAACTGTCACCCTGTGTGCTGCAGGAGTTAAAAGTCTTAACTCGTTTCTCAGTCTGGGGGCCTGCAGGCCTGGCAAGAGCCGGCGCCCTGTGGACACGAGCTGGTGAATGCTCAGAGGAGGGGAGGGAAGGCACTCACAGGTCGGTGGGGATGGGGTACCGGTCCCACTCCCTCATGGGCAGCACGAAGTAGGGGACCCGGTGCACCAAGCCTGTCTTGTCTTGATACTGCTCCCGATGCTGCTGCGCCATCTACAGCCCAACCAAGGAAGAGAGGACCGGTCGTTAGTGCGCAGGAGTGACCGCGGGCGCCTGCTCCCTGCCCGGCTGTACCTGGGCAAGGGCTGCGGTCGTCCCCCCTCATGCCCCCAGAGTAGAGTCCCCAGCTGGGTGCCCTCCTGAGCCCCAGCTCCTTATCTGGTTCCTGGCGATAATGATACGCCCCACGCCAGCTGTGCTGGTCGAGTCAATGAGGCAGGCGACCAGCAGAGGTGAGGTATGTGAGGCCCCGCTCATTAGGCGGCCCAGGTAAGCTGAATGCGCGTGAGCATGTGTGTGTTTGTGTGTGTGTGTGTCTGACTCTTTGTGAACCCATGGACTGTAGCCCGCCAGGTTCCTCTGTCCATGGGATTTTCCAGGCAAGCATACTGGAGTGGGTTGACAGAGTGGAGGGTCTCCCTTTCCCTCCCTCCCGGACAGGCTGTGCTTTGTGAGCCAAGTAAAGGCTTTCCCCAGGCCCCACAGCACGGTTCCACAGCTCCTCAGAGTCGGACCCCATCAACCTGGCCATCTCTCCTGGGGAAGCAGCCTTCTCATGCCGTTCTCCACCCTGGGGACCGGGAGGCATCCAGGTCCCTGAAATCAGGCTAGGAGGGATGTTTGCAAGGGAGCTGAGGGGCCATGAGGTTTCCAAGACCACAGCAGAGAGGGAGCCCTGGCCTCCCTGAGGTGGGCGAGTGTCTGTGAGCCTGTGGCCCTCTGGGACCAGGTCTGAGGGAGCAGGATAAGGACAGGATGGGGGTGTGGGCAGACGCCCCTCCATCTGCCTCTCTTTCCCCAAGGGCAGGGGTGTCTGAAGTCAAGTTGGTGCATTCGTATGTCCTAAGTCGCTTCAGTCGGTGTCCGACTCTGTGCACCCTATGGACAATAGCCCGCCAGGCTCCTCCCTCCATGGGATTCTTCAGGCAAGAATACTGGAGTGGGTTGCCATGCCCGCCTCCAAGGGATCTTCCCCACCCAGGGATCGAACCTGCATCTCTTATGTTTCCTGCATTGGCAGGCGGGTTCTTTACCGCTAGCACCACCTGGCCCAGGCTCATCCTCAAAGGGCCCGTGGAGCAGGAGTTGGTGTTGGGTGGGCACTGGGATCTGGTATACTGTGAAGAATAGACCTGGGGCTGGAGCCTGCCTGGGGCTCCACCGTCCTCAATGTATGAGATTCATACTGTGGGTGAACCTTAGGGCTTTTGCTCAGAAAGGAGGTAAGTGAGGGCCCAGGGGGAGAGGCGACAACTGGGGGGAAGTGATGGCGGGAACACCCCAAAGGCTCCCAGCTCTCACAGCAGCAGGGGAGCAGGGGATGAGCCACTGGAGCCCCCAGAGTGGGGAGGTCAGATTTGGGGGGGGCGGTCAGAGAAGCAGAGCACTGAGCCCCTCCACGTTCCCCAGTCAAACTCACCAGGTTCCCTGATGACTCAGGGGCTCTGCAAAAGCTAACAGAGGCGCTCTGGAGGCTGAGAGTCTCCCCGGGCCACCAGCCATCACTCCCTCCCCATGGAAGGGAAGAGGGGACGTGGGGGGAGTGGGGAGGGGGTGGCAGGAGCCCAGCCAGGACCACCCACCTGGTAGAAGTAGGAGAGCTCGGCCCAGCGGCTGCTGTCCAGGTTGAAGCGGGTGTAGCTGGGGGTGTGCAGCCAGCGGTCCCGGGTGAGGGCGCGGTCCCTCAGCACTTGGGTGGGGTTTGGGGAGAAGATGGTCGGGAAGTGGCCGCCTTTGCTGAAGTCAGTGGAGCTCCTCCCCAGGGCTGCGTTGCGCTGGTCCTGGAAGTACTTGAGGGTGGTGGTGCCATAGGGGGAGCCGAAGGAGAAGGCCACACCGGGAACGTGGCCTTCGTACCTGAGAGAGCAGGGCAGGGGGGCGGTGGAGGGCTCCAGGCCAGTTCCTTAAAGACTGGGGGCAAGGTCAGTGGGCCCTGCTGGTCACCTCCTGGTCTCGAGAGGCTTCCTAACGTGCCCGCCCAGCTCAGGCCTCAGGGGAAGGCCACATGAGAGAGATGCTGGGCCTCTACCTCCCCACAGAGATCTCTCCAGACCAGAGGCTCCCAAGAGGGCCAGGACACCCAGGTCCAGTCCTGACCCCTTCAGCGAGGCTGGAGACAAATCACTTCTCCTTGAGTGGCCTCCACTGACGGAGGGGTTGACCTGAAGGTGTGGAGGCCGCTTGAACCCCTGAAAAGATGGCGCTAAGTCGTGTCTGACTCTTGCGATCCCATGAACGGTAGCCTGCCAGGCTCCTCTGTCCATGGGATTCTCCAGGCAGGAATACTGGAGTGGGCTGCCATTTCCTTCTCCATGGTTCCGAGGTTATGGCTGAAGGGGCGAGGGGCAGGATGGCCGCGGCCCCAGCCCTCCAGCCTGCCTCTCAGCACCTCGGCCTCACACAGCACCATCCACTCGGCCTGTAGAGCTCGCCCAGCTTCTGGAGCTCTGTCACCCTCTGTGACCAAGGGGGCCGGTGGAAGGGACAGGAAGGGGGAAGCAGAGCCCCTCCGGGACACAGAGCAGAGCAGACATGCTCAAGAGCCCTGGTTAAGCGAGACTCACACAGACGGAGGGCACAGAGACTTGTTTGGGGAAAGGGTGAGGAGAGCCAATGACATCAGAGAGCATGGGAATCAGATTTCAAAGTTGTGCTTCAGTATGACCTCTGAGAGCTGCCCCGGCCTCAGTCTCCTCACCAGGAGAATGGGTCTTGGGCTAGAGTTAGACAGAAATGCATGGTTTCATCTTTGGGTGAATGGTGAGAAACTTAAGCATGGTGATTACTGACACATCTTCCGATTGACTGTAGGCATCCTTCCACTGTAGGCATCATAGAAGGAGTCCTTCCGGGTTTCTGGTCCTATCCATCCTCCGTGGCTCTACCTTCCTGGGGTCCTGCAGCATCTGAGGCTGTCCGGGGCCAGAGCAGGGAGTGATGGAGCTGCTGAACCAGCCGCGGAGGAGAGACACTCCCATTGGACTCCAGCCTTTCTCCTGCCTCGCCTCTCTTGTCCCTGGGTTTCTCTCTGCCCTGGGTGCCATGACCCCGGTGGTCCTCTCCCTCGCCCTCCTCCCTCCTTCCTGCTGGTCCCACCTGAGTTTCCTGCTGGCAGCCTTGTCTCTGGCCCTGGGAAGATGGTGGGGTTGCTGAGTGCCTGTGAGCCTGTGGGGTCACCTTGGCCACTTCCAGGACAGAGTCCTCCTCTGGGCCCATGGCCTTCCCCCTCCTGGGTCTGGAGCACCCCCTCCTGCCTTCCAAGAAGGCCTCCTTCTTCCAATCCATCCCTCCCTGTCTCTCTCAGCCTCTGTCCATCCTCCCAGCCACCTGAGATCTCTCCTTCTTCCTGAGCATCTTCCTTTCTGCCTACAAACATGCAAAGCTGTGCCTAGATTGCAAAATCCCACTCTTGGCCTTGCTACTCTTTATAACCCTTTCTCTTCCTTCATTTCCAGATTTCTCCTGGGAATCCTCTGTACTTTCTGCCTTCATTTCTTCTGCTCTCATGCTTTTCTTGACCTCCCTCAGCCTGACTTCTGACCCATCACTCATATGTGAGCTTATACTTCTTCATTAAGGTCATAGAAGATCATCCTCTGGGAAGACGCATAACCTGAGATAGAGTCCGTGAGAGTTCTTTGTGTTGTGTATGAAATGTACTAAAAATATCAGTTCAGTAATCAAGAAGCCAAAAACAAGCAGTGGGGAGACGCTTCTTCCTTCAACCCGAGGAGTCCTGTGTGTGGAGGGAGCTCTTCCATGTTAGAAGTGGAGGAGCATCTCCCTGGTGGGTGAAGCCCACTCTCCTTCCCCCCTTTGCTTGGAAGCAAGGAAGTCCACCCTGCTCCTCCACGCCCTATTTTGGGGAATCCACTCTGCCCTTGGGAGGAAAGCCTGCCCCAGCCCTGCCATCTCATTCGAGGGTTCAATGTCAGCCCCATTCCCCAATGCCAGCTTCCCTCTTTTAGCTTCTTTCCCAAGTGGTTCAGAATGCAGCAGATGAAAGAGGTGCTGTCACCAGGTGTTGCCAAATCCCAGCACAGAGAAAATAAAGAAATGGAATGAAAACGAACGAAGCACCCATTTACAGCGTTCTGCAGAGAAGAGAGCACGACCCGAGAATGTGGAACTGGCCAGCCCTCCAGGTGGAAAGGCAGCTGCATGAAAGAACTCCAGAAATAAAGCACCGAACGCTCTTCCTAAGACAGTGTTCAGTGATGAAATCCTGCCAATCAGCAGTGATTCAAAAGAAAAAAAAAATACTCAGGAATGTAGAACCTCTGTTAGAATGACTGGTGGTTACTTCGAATGTATTTAAATGCAGAACTAGGAATAGCTACTAGGTGAAGGCTGGTTGCAGAAAAGAATGTAAATGTTATAAAACCTGTCAAAGGAAAAAATAATTTAAGAAAAAATGAGGGGTGGGTGGAAGGGAGATGGGAGTGCATTTAGGATTTTTAAAGCACAGTCAACCCATGGCATCTAAAATTGAAACACATTGGTAAAAATAACATAATTACTCTAACCCCATAACGGGTTTTATTCTCTCTCCCTCTCCTGTTCTCTGTTAGAGGGAACTTTTAGAAACAAATATCTCTTGTGATGAATTAGCATTTATCTAAAGTCTGTTCTTTGATTTTACTTCAGTATCTTTCTCTTCAGCTGAGTTTGAGTTAGATTACATTTCATGCTTTTCATTTTAAAATAGTAAATATGGTATGATCATCTTTTTATAAAACTGCTATCTTTTCTATCCATTGTCCACACACCCATCCATTTAGCCTTTTTTCTGAATATATACATAAAAAGAAACCTAAAATAAAGGTCAGGTTAATCCTAGGTGTTTGGGTTTGGGGTGATTTGTTGAGTTTTTCTTTACTGGAACAGGTAATTTTTTTAAGTGAGTCAGATGGTGTTAAGAGATACTCATGCAGCTCAATATCAAAACAACAAGCAACCCAATCAAAAAATGAGAAGACTTAAATGGCCTATTTCTCCAAAGAAGACAAACGGGTGGCCAACAAACACATGAAAAGATGTTTAACATCACTATCAGAGAAATGCAAACCAAAAGTACAATGAGGTACCAACTCACATTAGTCAGAATTGACGGCCATTCTGAAATTTACAGACAACAAATGCTAAGAGGGTGTGGAGAAAAGGGAACCCTCTTACCCTGTTGGTGGCAATGTAAACTGATACAGCCACTATGAAGAATGGTATGGAGGTTCCTTAAAAAACTAAAAATGGAACTACCATATGACCCAGCAATTCCACTACTGGGCATACACCTTGAGAAAACCATAATGCAAAAAGGAACATGCATCCCAATATCCATTGCAGTACTATTTATAACAGCCAGTACATAGAAGCAACCTAGATAATGAATCGATGATGAATGGATAAAGAAGTTGTGGTACATATACACAATGGAATACTACTCAGTCATAGAAAGGAATGAAATTGGGTCATTTTGTAGAGATGTGAATGGACTTAGAGCCTGCTATACAGAGTGAAGTCAGGAAGAGAAAAGCAAATATATATTAACACATACTGCTGCTGCTGCTGCTAAGTCACTTCAGTCATGTCCGACTCTGTGAGACCCCATAGGCGGCAGCTCACCAGGCTCCCCTGTCCCTGGGATTCTCCAGGCAAGAATACTGGAGTGGGTTGCCATTTCCTTCTCCAATGCATGAAAGTGAAAAGTGAAAGTGAAGTTGCTCAGTCGTGTTCGACTCTTCGTGACCCCATGGACTGCAGCCTACCAGGCTCCTCTGTCCATGGGATTTTCTAGGCAAGAGTACTGGAGTGGGTTGCCATTGCCTTCTCCGATTAATACATACGTGTGGAATCTAATAAAAAGTGGTATAGATGAACCTGTTCGCAGGACAGGAATAGAGATGCAGATGTAGAGAGTAGACTTGTGAACATGGGGAGGGGAGAAGGGATGGGGATGAAGTGGGACATTGGGACTGACATATATACATGAGTGAAATAGACAGCGAGTGGGAAGCTGCTGCATTGCTCAGGGATCCTTGATGACTTAGGAGGGATGGGGAGTGAGGTGGGAAGTTGGTTCAAGAGGGAGGGATATATGTAACTAACTTATAGCTGATTCACTTTGTTGTACAGCAGAAACTAAGACAATATTTAAAGTAAATATACTCCAATTTTTCTTAAAAAGTTACTTTATCAGGAACCCACTGTGTGCCAGCGAGATGCTAGATGTCAACAATGCAAAGCCTGAATCGCTCAGCCCTCCTTCCTCACTCCCACCCCTCACTCAGTATTTATTGAGTCCTGGTGTGTATGTGTGTGCGTAGGGGCAGTGTTGGTGGTCAAGGATCCAATGCTATTAAACATGAGGAGGGAAGGCCCATTCCCATGGGCTGGGGGTGGTTGTATGGACGGAAAGCTGGTGGAGCTCCATGAAGGGGTCTCCACTGGGGGAGGCTTTGAGGAGAACCTCAGTGTAGAGGAGGAAAGACCCGGCTCTGCCGCTCTTCCCCTGCACATCTTCTAGGCGCTGGTGTTGCCCCAGAGTCTTTTTCTCTCTTCAGGGACCCACTGCTTCTGAAAGAGCTCATTCACATTAGATGTCCAACACCAAGGACACCCAGATCCGTGTCTCCAGCTCCGATCTTTCTCCTGGCAACAGATCCACACATCCAGCTGTCCACCAAGGGCTTGCCCAGGGCATCAGACTCAGCACGACCAAAACTAGCCTGCTGCTCCTCCTGGCTATCCTTGTCCTGGTTAACACCACCTCCATCTGCAGAATCCCCCAGAAACCAGGCCTCACCCTACTAACTGCCACATTGGGCCTCTCTGCCAGTCCTGCTTCTCCCCCTCCTTAGGGATTGCCCACGGCCCTCCTCCCTCCCAGGGCTACAAGCCGTCCTCATTGCTTAACTGGGCAGCTTTGGATCTCGTAGAACGTCCCCTAGACCAGCAGTCCCCAAACTTTCTGGCACCAGGTACTAGTTTCATGGAAGACAATTTTTCCACAGACAGTTGGTGGTGTGGGGGCTGGGGCAGGGGGCGAGTTCTGACTGATTCAAGCGCATTTCATTTACTGTGCACTTTAGTTCTATTATTATTGTATCACCTCCACCTCAGATCATCAAGCATTGGATGCCGGAGGTTGGGGACCCCTGCCCTAGACCAAGCCTCACCCTCTGCAGCCTGTTGTCCACACTGATGACAGGACGATCCTTCATCATCAGATCCCCACAGCGCACCTCTCTTCTCACTTCCCCAGAGGTGCCCTATGCCCTGGACACGTCACTTACATCCCTGGGGACCCGCATGCTCTCTAAGCCTTCACACACATTTCTCTACCTGGAAGGCTGCATCCCTGCTCAACCAGGGGGGTCTCACCCTCACTCACAGAGCCAGGCTCCCTGTTGCCTTCCCCGACCACCCACCTACCCAGCATCTCTGCCCCACAGTAGGATTATGACCCTTCATCCACATGGAGATCCACATTAGTTCATCTCCTCTGCTAATGTGAGTTCTCCTTTACCCCAAAAACCTACAGTGCCCCTGACCCGTGATGAGTGCTCAATAAATGTTTGCTGTGGGATGCAGAAGTCCAGAAGCCGGGGGCTTCCCATATGCCAAGGGCACACAGGCACAGAACATCCCACCCCTAGGGGCGGGTGTGCATCTCAAAGAAAGGAGCTTTAGAAAAGTGACGTGTCTTCGTGATTCTTCTCTCTGCCACACTCCTCCTCTGCTCCCTGCTCTCCCACCTTCTCTAAATGCCAAGATATTTGCATCCCAATAGAAGAGAAGCCCTCTCCTCCGCAGAACCTCCTAAGGTTCTGCCTGGATTCTGGATTCCATTCAGCTCCTGCTGCTCTGGGTGGGGTGTATGAGGTGTGCATGTGTGTGTGTGTGTGTGTGTGAGCACGCACACATGTGCAGGCACATGCACACGGTCATATTTATTTAGCTCTCAGCAGGCACACCTTGACCAGGTCTATGTGCCCGTTCTCTTGCATTTGTGAGCCATGAGCGTGATCACCCAGTTCCATGGTAGAGCCCCATTTTTGTGGAGTGTATGATGAGCCAAGGTGGAAAGAACAGAAGGGAATGGTGTGTTTCACAACTGGGCATCGGATGGTCCCTACAGCACCGTCGCACCTCCTCCTCCTCCTCCATCCCTGCCCCTCACAAGCCTGCACACCGTACAAGCTTGGAGATGGCACTCAGCCTGGTCCACGGCAAAGGTCCACTGTGGTTACTATGTGCACAGGGAGCCATCCCTCCCTCCCTCCCTCTTAATAGCACTGCTTGGCCCCAAAGCTAACATTCAAATTAATTACCGTGCACCATCGGGGATCCCCTGAGCAGCTTATTAACTAATTAACTTGTTACTGTTCAGCGTGTCCTCATTCCATGAGCGCCCTCTTCCCCACACACTTCCTGCTGAGTATGGTTTTGATCAGATCCCTCCCCTGGGCAACAACCTTCACGGTTCCCCACCACCTGGGAAATGAAGAACAAACTGGGCCAGGTGCACAAGGCCCTGCTTCACATGGGCCCTGTGAGAGGTCTTCCCAGTCCAATCATCTACTTCCTTGTCCCAGTGTGACCAAGAAGGACCCTATGGGGCTTTACTAGGATACACACACATACCCCGCCCCCGACCAAGTCCTCTGCCTGCTCTTGTCTGTAGAAAAACTGTAGCTTCCTAGGCCTTCCCCAAATTAAAAAGAAGAAATTTCATCAGAGATGTGAGAAAATGCAGAAAGAAAGGGAAACAGTCAAGCAAGACAAAAATAATACTAGTTCGGCCATTAAACAAAGTCAAGCACCTCTAGTTCCTCCTCAAGGACTATAAATAATATTCTAAGCCATGTCCTGTGAGCCGTGGTGCAGATACTGAAACACCGACTAGGCAGAAGAAGTTAATTGCATGCTGCCCACAAGTGTGTAGACCCCAGACTGGTTGGAACCAGAAGGTTGATGATGCTGACTCCTGATTACCTCACCACCAGCCAATCAGAAGGATGCCCACAAGCTAATCAGGCACCCGACAATCCTCCTCCCTCACCCTTGTCTTTAAAAGCCTTTCCCTGAAAACAGTCAGTGAGTTGGGGGCTTTTGACCACCAGCTACCTGGACTCCTTGCTTGGTGCCCTGCAATAAACTTGGCACTTTCCTTCACCACAACCCAGGTCAGTAGATTACCTTTACTGGGCACAGGCAAGCAGACATAAGTTAGGTTCAATAACAGCTTTGCCACTCCAGGCAAATAGGCCATTTTTTGCTTTCAAAGCATATCCTGCTGGTACCTCCAGTTCACGCCTTTCCCCAGGGCATCCCCTCCATTCAGAAGATGCTTCCTCCTCTCCCCAGATTCTGATGTTATCCATCCTTCAAGGTATTTTCATATATCCCCCTTCCCATCAAGCCTCTTCTGACCCACCCATAGGCCATGCCCATCCCCACCATTGAACTGTCTCTGTTCTTCGTGCCTCTCTTATGTCTCAGCCCACATTCTGCTGTGTTGCAAGCATCTGTGCCCTGGTAAATTCTTCCTTTCTGAACTGTAAAATCCATGGGGAGAGAGGGCTGCACTACTCATACTTGCATCCGCATATTCCTGGTACTCAGCAGGTGCTCAGGAAATATTTGCTGAAATGATTACCAGCTACCAGAGGCTCAAAAAAAGACTTTGATAGGGTCACAACTCCTGCAGCTGAGGCAGTACATGTCCTTGCACACTTGGCACCGCCAGGGTCCCCATGACCCAAGCAGCTGCGCCACATTCACGCTCAACCCTCACTGGGGCAGAACTGCCACAGGCAAAAAAAAGCCTTCCATCTATGTACTCGGGGTTGCTTCGGTCATGTTCAATTCTTTGTGACCCTGTAGACTGTGGCCTGCCAAGCTTCTCTGTCAGTGGGCTTCTCCAGGCAAGAATACTGGACTGGGTTGCCATACCCTTCTAGAGCACTGTATTTCCTGCTGCCCTAGCCGCCAACTCCCCTGTGTAAGCTGCCAGAGCCCCTGTGATCCAAGTAGCTGCACCATCTCCACACCTGGCCCTCACTGGGGCAGACCCAAGTCCTCCAGGGCAGCCCCAGGAGAAAACCACCTCTGCATGTGGACGACCCACATGCAGAGGTGGAAATAAAACCATAATTGAAACCCAGGGTCAGTGTGGCTAAGGAAGAAGACCCAAAACCTTCCCACCAGCTGTACAAGCTGCAGATTAAATCTACATGATCAACTAGGCAGACTCCGTGTCTATGGAATATATAAAAGGACATTGAGAGCTCCTACAAAAGAAAACACAATAGCTCTGATAGCTGTGGACATTAGAGGCAAGAACACACAGGAGCAGGACCAGATTAGAGTCTGAGCTTCCCTGGCAGCAGGTCCAGAGACCAGCGCAGTGTTGGAGGGCATCCTAGGGAGGTAAGGTGGACTGTGATTCCCAGAGAGGGAAAGCATGCTGACAGCAGAAACTCAAGAAAAATATTTATTATTCTTATGTTTTGACTTGTTCTGTAGTTTATTTGGGAATTTTTCTTTTTTTTTTCCTTTTATATAGTTGTCAATTTTATTAGCACTATAAAATCTAATTAAGCTTTTGAGCTTTTTTTTTCAATCACTTTTTATTGCTGTTATAAACTTCTGCCTCTACATTGGCCTTTTGCAGTTCTGTGTTTTCATTTTTCTTCTCTTTTTTTCCTCTTTTTTTAATTTTTAATTTTTTAAACCTATTAATATTTTTCTACATGTATTCCTTTGTTTGCTTTTCCTACTTTTCTTTTCCCCTTGCAGTTAATCTTTAATATTTGCTGAATTGAACTGACAAATGGGAGCGCATTTCTAAGGGCTGATGACTCTTTTGGAGAGAGGGAGAGTCCCTGTTACAAAGCCTGGGTCTCCAGGGGCCCCCATCTCCTGTTCTTAGAAAGGTTCCCCAGTTCCTCAGGGCTGTGTGAGTGGTATCAGGTATCTACTGGGGCACATGCATCTCCTACCTCCTCCTGGGCAGATGGCCTATGTTTTGTGCCCAGGGATGTGTCTGGACTGGGTGATGGGTGAAGTGTCAGGGGAGGCAGAGAGAGCCTGGATCTACCCTAGAAGCAGGAAGCACAGAGTCAATGTTCTCCCTTGAAAAGCCTTACAACCCCAGGAACTCTGACCCAAGAGCTTTCTGCTCACTGCAGAGATGGGACAGAGGCCGAACAATGGCACAATATCTGTGTGCTGATCATGTGCTGGTCCACTAAGGGACCAGATGGAGCATCCTAGTCTAAAGACCAGCATGCTATTCCCCTCAGTACCTAGAATCAGGCCTTGAACACTGTGGAATCTAACTGATGAGAATTGCTAACAGCTGTGGACAGCAGGGTGTTGCCATCACAGAGACCTGGCTGGTGAATGACCTTGGGCAATTTCTCATCTAGGTTGTTGTGAATATTCAAAAAAAAATGTTTGTAAAAAGCCCAGCTCAATGCCTGGCAGATAGTAGGTGCTTATACATGGGCATTCACAGTGCTGCTACAGGGCATCAGTGACCTGGTGGTAGCCCAGCTCTTCCATCACCAGCCTGAGGCTCAGGCACATCCCCCCTGCACAGACCTCAGTGACCACATCTGGGTTGGGAGGTGGGAAGGCTGGACTACCTGATTTCTTAGGTCCTTAATACTTGTCAATATTCTCTGCCTCTATGAATAAAACTGGTAAGGGGAATGATTTGAGTGTCAGAAGAGACTGGTTGCTCTTAAAATCCTGTGATTAATCTTTGAAAAGGCATACAAAAGTAATAATTACCTAAGTGTGGCGAGAAATCTTGGATTCTTTCATTATATTAATAAAATCACCAAAGAGGTAGTACTCAGACACATAAGACAACCCAATCCATTCCTTATTGATGAGAATCTTTAGGGCAAGCACATCCCTCCCAGAAAGATCCAGCTAAGAAAGTAGCACATATAGGCTCAGCTGCTCATGTTTGGAGCCTTATTTATGATTCACTTGTTATCACAATTTCTAGATCAATCACAGGACAGGGCACCCAAGGGAACTGCAGACAAGTGGTGTGGATAGAGAAGCATCCTAGGATTGCTTCTGAAACATGCAACTTTCCTCCCCACAATCCCAGACAGACTAGGGGAGTTCTGGGGGAGGGTTAGGTTCCAACAGAGACTGTGGTGGGCTTAAGAAAAAAAAATATCAATGTATAAAATCAAATTTCACGCTAAACACCCAGAATATGCTGTAAACACCACTATCCAAGGCTGCAAAGACTGTTTTGAACTAAACCTTATATATTCACACCAGACTGAAACCCATCCAGGGCAACCTCCCTCCCCTCATTTGTTTGTCTTAACCCAGCATCTGGCCCATCCCAAGCACTCAACATGTCTTTATCAAGGGAATGCCCAAATGATTGAAAGAATTAATAGGAAAATCCTTATTCACCTTTTCTAAGACACCAGGCTTGACTTCAGAAAACAACTGTGACCTAGTAAATCAGCTTTGCCAGATGGGAGCCAAAGCAGCTTTTGAGTTCCCCAAGAGCCAGGAAAGGCCCTGTCCACAATGGGGCTGGCTTAAAGCTACAGCCCCTGCCTTTAGTCACAGCACCACCTCTGTGTGCAGAAATGGCTTTAATATCACAGCTCCTCCATGTCTTGCTCATTCTGCTTCAAGACAATCCAAATGTCATATAAAATATACAGTGGGACCTCTTCTTGATTTTGTGGTCTACTTAGTTTGCAGAAGAAAGCCTGTGTTTTTTCACCCACACGGAGTTGGTGATTGCAAAACTCTCAAGACATTAATTTCATTTATCCATTTAGTAGGGATGTGCAGACACAGTGCAGGTGGATTCTCAGAACCCAGCCCCCATCCTCAATGCTCACGTCCACTGGTAGGAGAGAGAAGACCGTCTCACACCTTGCAAGAGAAGGTCGGAAGTGGAAATCTCACTTTGAAAGAAAGGACCAAACAATGGAGGGGAAGTGTCAGACTTGCACCTTAGAGGTTTGGATTGTGAAAACATCCAGAGCCAGGAAAGGTAGGTTCGGCCCTGCATCCGACAATGCTAAAGGCCAGGAAGCTTTCAAAGGCAGCATTCTTCAAGGATTAAGTGAGGTCAGTGGGAGAACCCACGACGCGTCCGAATTCTTTCATCTCTGCTTCCGGGTACGCACCCGCAGGCATTCTGGATGCCCGCACTGTTGAGGGACAAAGAGCTCACTTCCTTCCCCAGGACACCTCATCCTCTTGTTTCTGCCCAGCGTCTGCAAACACCAGCCCCACACGCTATCTTCCCCTCCTCTCCCTGATCCGGACCCCATCCACTGTTACCCCGGGCAGGCGAGCATGGCCCTCGCTAGGTACGGACTTCCCACTGAAGGGGAATTGGAGAGCCCCCGCCGCACCCAGACACTGCATGGTCTGAGAGTGCAGGCCCCTGGGGAGACCACCCCGCCAAGTGAAAACTTGGCCCAACCTGGTTCCTTCAAATTCAAACTCCGCGGGAGTTTCGAGGCGGGAGGAGGGTTTTGTGGAGGGAGGACAGGAGAGACTGCCCCAGGGACTCAGACCCCCACCCCCACCCCAGGGTCAGGCGCGGCTGACGCTCGGCGGTCTTACCCGGGCATGAGGCCGGGGGGCACGTAGGCAGCATTGAACTCTGTCAGTAGGGTGCCCGCGCTGCGAGAGGCCATGATGGGGGCGGCGAGCGCGCAGCGAGCCCGGGAGCTCCGGCCCCACGGTCAACAGCACGGGTCACCCGGCAACCGTGCGCCTAGCAACGCCAGTGTGGGGCGTGCGTGTCCAGGGGGCCCGCACCCCTCTCGCCCTCCCCTTCTTGGAGTAGCCGCCAGGACACGCCCACAAGATGTCCCCCTATCTTCACGTGCTCTCTTGTGTGACCCCAGCAGATCGTTGCTCCCACCCAAGCCTCCGTTTTCTCATCCTTGAATGGGTGCATCTTGCGGCTTTACTGCCGGCCTAGATGCGTGATGCGCCGATGCCAGTGCGGGATGCAGGTGGAAATGGCGCACAATGCCGCAGCCGCAGCGCTGCTCAGCCCAGCGCCCCAGTGGCCACAGGGACCCCAAGAGCCGTCGCATCCCAAGGTTGCCGACTGCGCCTCAGTTCCATGGGGCCTCCCGGAGCGGGCTTCAGGCGTGTGTTCCGCTTGACATGTTTGCCCAGGACTCTCTGTAATTTAAATGTGTGTGTGTGTGTGTGTGTACACGTGCACGCGCGCGCACACACGTGCATCGGAGCGAGGGACATTTTTCTCCTTAATCTCTTCTTTCTCCCTGGGAACCTCCTTCTCCTCTCTTTCCTCTTAAAGGCAAGAGAGGGACAAAGCCAATTGTGAAAAGGTCTAGAGTGTGATTCATATTTGCCCCATCTCTGCAGTTCTGGCCCTCCTGTGAATCCAGGGTTGGGCCTTGCCCTAGACAGCAAAGCTTCAGAAGGCTGGAGTGAGGTTTCTCTGTCATAGTATCCCCCCCTGTGACTTTGGTGCCCCCACATCTGGATTTCTCCAGTGACCCTCACACAGCCCTGGGCCACATGTAGGGCAAGGCGGGAGGGACTTAGGTCTTTAGTTGGGGGTGGTGGTGCTGAGTGTGATGACAGACAGCCTCGAAGGTACCAGGCTCTTTGCATCTCACCCCCAATCTGCTCCCCAGCTCCCCCTGCAGCAGGCCTGGAGTCAACAGAGAGTCTGTGGTTCTGCAGTTTAACCTCATCCAACACAATCTCACTTCATCTGTCAGATGAGAGGTGTTACCTTCACAGTTCGACTCTGTCCGTGTCAGCTGATGAAAATGTCAGCTTCCAGAATCCTCAGAAGGCCCTCTGGGACCAATGACAATGGAACTGGGGGCCCCAGGCTTCCAAGAGGTACAAGAGCAGGAAAACTGGGGCCCAGGGAGGAATAGGAGCTGAAACGAATGAATGGTTGCAAAGGAGGTAGAAGAGTCTCCACCCATCCTCCAAAATGCAACCACATCTGCTGATTTTCTAAATTCTCCATGCAGAACATGGGCTATGATAAGAACAACATTCGTGAAAGATGTAAAAGAACAGCAATTAGTTCAGGGTGCCACACTCCAGGAAGGTGGTCCTGATGACCCCCACCCCCAGACAAAGTCCAGTGCCCACTCCCTCCCTCGACTCACAGTTTCTGAGCTGATTCCGCCCATGGACCCTTTGGCCTGGGTTCTATGCGTCTGTGTTCTCTTCCATTTGTTGCTTTTGCTTGAGGGCCAGTACCGTATCACATGCACGTCTGAAACCCCCACACCTGGTACTAGGAGGTGTTCACTGAACAACTTTACTAGAAAGTTGTACTAGAAAGTGAAAGTCACTCAGTCATGTCCAACTCTTTGCCACCCCATGGACTATACAGTCCATGGAATTCTCCAGGCCAGAAAACTGGAGTGGGTATCCTTTCCCTTCTCCAGGGGATCATCTCAACCCAGGGATCGAACCCAGGTTTCCCACATTGCAGGTGGATTCTTTACCAGCTGAACCACAAGGGAAGCCCAGGGATACTGCAGTGGGTAGCCTATCCCTTCTCCAGCAGATCTTCCCAACCCAGGAATCGAACCGGGGTCTCCTGCATTGCAGGCAGATTCCTTATCAACTGAGCTATCAGGGTAGTAAGAGTCAGCCAAATGGGTAATAGTTAGGAGAGTGGAAATTAAAAAGTGGGATCTGGCTTAGGTATCAGAAGGGTCAGTGGTTCAGCTGACAGGTACTCTGTTCTGACCAGGTGGAATTGCTACAGCTTTATAGATATGGAAACTGGAATTCAACAAGGCTACAGGCCTTGCTTAGGGCAAGTTCAAGGACTTTTTCCTATAGGAGGCCTCATGAAACTCAGCCCCTTCTTGAAAACCTCCAGAGGGCCTAGGGAGGGGATGGACATTTTTCCCCTGTAATGCACCTACAAACCTTACAAAGATCACCTGCTAGCCTTAGGGCTGGAACATGCTAGTGAATTTACTTTTTTAAAAATGGAGACATTCAACATCTATTTAATTAGACATTCACTTTTATTGCATAAATACAATATTCTAAAATATTCTTTAACTCAATATGTCTAGATAAAAGTGAGAAAGAAGAAGAATTTGAGGAAGGGAAGAGAGAGAAGGAATTAGAACACAAAGAAATAAAAAAAAAAATAGGATAAAGCAGGAAGGAAACACCTAGAAGGAAGGAAGTTCTTGCGACATCCTACAGGTCACTTGGACTGTAGAATTCGAAGGGAGTAACCTCTTGTCAGCATGCTGTTAGAATTTAATATTTCTTTGTTTTTAACCTTTTGACTGTTCAGCTAGGTCACCACGCTCACTCTTTTATCCTGTCAACGGTCACTGAATATCCTACTATCCACAGGAGACTGTGCAAGCCTCTGGGGCTGCAAAGGGGCATCGCTCCAGGGTCTCCCAGTTGGGGGGTCGGGGGAAGTAAGTGGAGCAGTCCAATGAAGCAGTGGATGAGAGAGGGTAAGGGCATCACAGACAAGGACCGATCCAGCTCAGGTGCCGTGCGGCTGCAGAGACACTTCCAGCTGAGTCTAGCCGAGATGCTAAGGGTGCAGCAGGGCATTCCATGCAGAGCAAACGCAAGAGCAAGGGTGCAGCTGGCCCTGCAAAGCCTCCAGGCTCAGGGATTCCAGCCTCCCGGGTCTCTTACCCCCTGAGCCCCTCCTGGGTGTGCTGTTAGAAGAAAGGAGGGGCAGTTCTCCTTTGATCCTTGGAAATTCTGCTGCAGACACCCCTTCCCCCATCCCTGGGAGCTGACAGTTCTTCCCCAGCACATCTTGCCACCCCTGGCGGTAGGACAGCGTGGGGTTAGTGCCTGGGACCTAAAGCACTGCCCTTAGTAAAACATAAGCCTCTGAGGCCTTCACAGTCAGGCATCTCCAGTCACACTGAGCCTGGCTCCTGGGCTCCCCAGAAACACCACTTCCACCCTCTCAGATCCCAAGGGGTCAGGACTGGCCTCTTAGGGTCATAACCTCCATGAAAACAGAAGGAGGAAAGCATTCATCTTTCCTCTTAGGGCTTCCCTGATGGCTCAGATGGTAATGCAGGAAACCCGGGTTCGATCCTTGGGTCAGGAAGATCCCCTGGAGAAGGAAATGGCAACTCACTGCAGTATTCTTGCCTGGAGAATTCCATGACAGAGGTGTCTGGCAGCCTAGACCATGGGGTCACAAAGAGTAGGACATGACTGAACGACTAACACTTTTCTGAGGGTCCGGCCAGCAGGCACAGCCTGGATGTTGCCTGGTAGATGCTGGTTTTCCAGTGGCAAGGCCCTGGGCTGGGATTTCTACCTAGCACAGTGTGACCCCCCTGAACAACCAGGCCTGCCCCATCCAGGCCCCCTGAGCCTGGTGGGCAGCAGCAGCCCTGCTGGCCAACTTGACTGGTGGGGGGACAGCGAGGATCACCCTGAAACTGTGCAACAGCCTAGCTTCTGGTGCACAAAGATCATCAAGTTCCTTCTCCTCCATGGGAGGGGGTGCCACCCCACACCAGCCTACCCCTCTCATGCCCAGTCCTTTCTGCCCATTCCTGGTGGCAAGAGAGCTGGCCCGGCAGGCCCTGCGGAGGGGTGGGCTGGCAGCCCCGCTCCAGGAGCTGTGAGAAGACACCTGAAGCTGAGCAGAGCTTTATCTGGGAGCAGGCAGCTGCTGAATAATGAATTCAGACTGTCTGTGCTGCTAGGCTGCGCTCAGGCACACCACACACACACACACAGATACAAACACGCTGGGCTGACAACTTGGAGGGGCGGGGGCTGGCAGGGCTGTGAGTCTCTGTGAGTCGCTGGAGGGAGCCGCTGGGTTTGGTTGCCTTGGTCTCTGTGGGCAGCATCGGAGGGAGAGGAGGCGGCGGCGGAGAGGAGGGAGGCGTGAGTGTGCTGAGTGCTCCATCCACAGAGCTCGCTCCTTCCCCGGCTGCTCCCACCTGGCGGTGCCCGGGCTCCCCGCACCAGCATGGCCCTGCTCGTCCACCTCAAGACTGTCTCCGAGCTGCGGGGCAAGGGCGACCGGATCGCCAAAGTGACTTTCCGAGGTAGGGAAGCCCCCATCTTATGGGGACCCCCTGCTCTGGGCAGACGGGATAGAGCAGCGAGGGAAGGAGGGGTTGGAAAACTTCTAGCAGGCTTGGGGCAACGAAGCTTCTCACGGGCAGCTGTCTGCCCCTTGCCAGGCTAGCCATTATGATTTCTCTAAAATCAGGGTCCCCCTATTTCTGTATCTGCGTGTGTGTGTCTCCCTGCACTGGCCAATGTGCCAGCCAGAGGATTGTAGAGTCCTTGGCCTACAGGAGGTCCTGGGGAGACAAAAGCAAGAACCCCACCCCAGGCTCAGGGGACCCTGGGCCCCCTCCTCCTCTCTCTCTCCCTCCTGCAGGCTGGTTTCCTTGGGCACAGAGTGGGGGTGGGGTCCCAGCCTGGAAGACCCAGGCTCCTAGAAATCAGCATGATGGAGATACTGTTGGCTTCTTTTAGGTCTGTCTGTGGTCAGGGATCCTTTGAGCCCCACAGCCTCTCTCACTGTCAGTTCTCTTCCTAGCCCCCTAGCATCCAGTCAGCATTTACTATGACCTCTGTGCCACAGCTGGTGGCTGGGCATGACCCAGGCCTGGCCCTCGACGAGCCCACATCCAGTGAGACAGGAGGACCAGGGGACAGACAATAGGACAGGTGCGTGATACGATGAGGATGGGGACAAAAGTAGCATGCAAGCTA
This sequence comes from Cervus elaphus, assembly GCF_910594005.1. NCBI lineage: Eukaryota > Metazoa > Chordata > Mammalia > Artiodactyla > Cervidae > Cervus > Cervus elaphus. The sequence continues at coordinate 32,929,159 of NC_057825.1, read as the reverse complement.
CAGAAGCAGCACCCTGATGCAGGCTGGGGGTAGGGTAGTCAGGGAAGGCTTCCAGGAGGAGGTGACACCACAGCTGAAACCCAAGGGAACAGCAGGAAGGAGTAAGGTGAAGAGGTAAGGACAGAGCAGACAGAAGCAACAGGATGCCCAAGGTCAGGAGAGGAGCTGGAACATGGGAACAGCCCGAGGCTCCATGAGCCTGAATCCCAGAGTAGGTGTGAGCAAAGCAGAGGAGGCAAGGCGACCTTCACTCCGGGGACAGTGGGCAGTCCCTGAAGACCAGGCTTACCTCTGCTTTTTACCCACCCACCTCTGCCTCTGCCTGGCCACAGCCCAGCCCCCTGGGCCAGGCACATCCCTGGCAGCCTTTGCCCAAAAGCCAGGTGCTCCTCACTAGACATGGCCCTTCCTCCCCTCTAGAGGGGCCTGAGGGTGGGGGCGGGGTGGGTGAGCAGGGGAGGAGCTGAACAAAGCCGCCAGACTAAAGAGCAGAATGAGCATCGGGGCCCAGGCTGGACACACGTCTGCACCTGTGTCAGGAGGGAGAGGGGAGCCCATGGGTCAGCCTTCCAGGAGGTCTCCAGCAGCCCCTGGGGCATCCATATCACCCCCTTGGTTGGGCCAGCTCTGGGCACTAGGCCCTGGGTTGTCCTGAGGCTGCTGTCGTAGGGACGGGCCCAGGTAGAGGGGGCTGCGGCGTCCCTGCCAACAGGAGGGAGAGGAACCCCGACAGGAGGGAGAGGAACGGGGGCCCGGCTGCCTGTTGCTTCCCACACCCACCCAGACTGCTTTCTCTGCAGTGCCCTAGAGCTCCACGTGCCACCTGCCGACTGGTGCTGCCTTTAGAAAAAGCCAGCCTGTCCTCTCAAGGGTCCCTGTATTGGACAGAGCACAGTATTTGGGTCTTTAGCTACAGGTTGCGATGTTGCTGCTATGGCAGGATAGTCCAGGCTGCACATACCAGTCTCATTTCCAGGCAGAGAAACCAAGGCGTAGAGAGATCCATGTATCCTTGGTGGAGGCACCGAGGCATGGTGGGCCCAATCCACAAGTCCTCACCCCCAGCCCTAGTTCTCTGCCCTCAAGTCCTCTTTATCCCTTCTGGTGAGCCGGGGGTGAGCACCTTGTTTGTCTGATGTTCACCTTTTTCTTTGAGTGGTGGGGCCAGTCCTAGGCTCAGGAACTAGCCTATTTGCAACCCGTACCCTCTGGACTGAGTGGAGGGTCCACTTCTGAGCTCTGCCTCTCAGGGGGCTGTGGTAGGTAGAGCTCCCAAGGAGGGGGGTTTGGGCAGCAAAAACAGGCAGATGGCAGGTTTCCAGAATAAATCCACTGCAACAAACAGAGATGCCCCAGTCATTCACCTGCTGCTGCCAGCAGTTGACTATAAATGCCCCCAAAGACCGACACTGTAATTCAGAGGAAACTGACTCACTCTAGAATGTTCCACAGCATCCCCTGCACACAACCACTGGTGTCCAGGCAAGTCCCCTGCAGGGAGAAATGAGAAGCCAGTGAACAGTCAAAGGGAGATGCTGGCCCTGAGCTCCCCAGATCCCTTGAGCAAAGCTCAAGCCCAAGTGGTATAAGAGAGCACCAGGTGAGTTATGTGTGGCCCTGGTACACAAATTGGTTGAAATACAGCTTGACTTTCTGTGCTGTGCCCTCTAGGGCACCGAGGAAAGAGCCCTATGGGACTCTGGTAGAGAAATCTCTAGCTATGGGGTCAAAAGCCCTGGGTCCCACCTGGGTCCTGCTCTGGACTTCACCTCTGAAGTCAGTTCATCTCTGAACCTCAGTTTCCTCATCAGTAAAATGGGCATGATAATGAAACTCATCTCATCAGGTTGCTGGAGAAGGAAGTGGCAACCCACTCCAGTATTCTTGCCTGGAAAAATCCCCATGGACAGAGGAGCCTGGCAGGCAGCAGTCCATGGGGTCGCAAGAGTCAGACACAACTTAGCGACCAAACCACCATTACCACCACCACCATCACCATCAGCATCAGGTTGCTTCAGTGAAAAAATTAGGTATGGGAAAGCATTTAAGTGACCTCTGTGTTTGTGAGGCGGCCGTTCCACTTCTACTTGGGGTGGCTGCTGGCCTCTGAGTCATCTTCTCTCCAGCCCAGCTTCCTTCTTCTGTCAGCTAGGAGGAAGGAAAGAAGGTACCATGGGGGAGACAGAGAGGAGAGATCACCTCAGAGGTTCCAACCTGTGCCAAGAGCAGGCAAACTGGCCCAGCCTCTGCTCTGCAGGGACCCCCCCCCCCGCCCCCGGCTAAGATGTTCCACAGGAACCCAGGCTTGGGGTAGACTCCCTCCCCCCAGATCCCTGTTCCCATATGAGCTGGGCAGGCACCATCTCCATCCCCAACCACCCATGTTTTCCCTCCACTCTGGGTCAGCTGGCCCTTCTACCCTCAGGCTCACTCGGCCCACACCACCCAGCTCCATCTGTAGCTTTTGACTCTCGCTGCCCCAGTGGCCCACTCCTAACTGGGGCCTGTCCTCATTCATTCATTCCCTGAATGTGCTGGCATTTGTGGCCAGGCCTGGAACCCCCGAGGGTAAAGAAGATGCAGTCCCTAACCTCAGGAGTCATGGTCCATTGAGTCAGACATGGAGACACCAGAAGGTGCGGACCCCAGTCCCCTCATGCTTGTGGACCACTGAGCCTTGTGTCTCTGCTTCACGTAAGCAAGACAAAGACCATGGTCCTCATTTAATCCAGAGGCTTTAATCAGGACTGGGAGGTCTGGGAAGGAGCCATCCTGACTACAGGACGCTACTCAGAAGGAGGCAGTGGGAGCTTAAGTTGTCCTTTTTCAACTCCTGAAATCATTCCCAGCATCAATCACAGCCACGGAAGGCAGGGTGGGAAGGGCCTCTAGGATCCTCCAGTCCAACTTTCTCCCTGTTTCTCAGCCCCTTCCACGCCCCTGGCCATGACTGTCTGGGGCCAGCCTCCTGGCCCTCCCTTGCTCTCCCTCCCTGAGCTTTCTTGCCAGAATGCTGGGCTTGGGGCGTTGATGGGTGAGCTGGGTGATCTCTGGAAGCTGGGTCTGATCTCCACATAATTCTCCTGACCTGGTCATTGGCATAGAAGTTTGCTTTATCAACACTTCCCCCTTGGCCCAGCTGACTTTTCCTCCCTCTCCTTCTCCCCACCCCACTCCATGGGTTCCCAATACACTGACTTCTTGCCATTCCCCAAAGGTGCCAGGCCTTCTTTATCTCCAGGCCTCGAGACATTGTGTTTCTTCTGCCGCCTACACCTTGAGAACTCCCACTGATTCTGTGCACCCTTCGAGGCCCAGCTCAGCTGTTACCTCCTCTATGAAGCCCTCCCTGCCGGCCTTGCAGTACTGTATGCACACTCCTCCCACCATTCACCTAGGGCACTCTATAGTTCAGAAGCTGCCCCTGTTTATATGCCCCTAAGGCTTCCCAGGTGGCACTAGTGGTAAAAAATCTGCATGCCAATTCAGGAGACATAAGAGACATGGGTTCGATCCTTGGGTTGGGAAGATCCCTGGAGGAGGGTATGGCAACCCCCTCCAGTATTCTTGCCTGGAGAATGCCGTGGACAGAGGAGCCTAGTGGGCTACAGTCTAAGCACCTCCAAGACAGGAATCTGATCTTAGCTCTCCTGATTGAGCCCTATGCTAGGCACTGGGCCAGGTCATCAAAATGAATAGGAAATGGCATGTTTTTGAACTTGTTAGTGGGTTTGAATCCTTCGTCTGTGGCACTGCCCCTCTGGCTTAGTTTCCTCAACTGTGAATGTCCCCGCCCCCTGCTATCTATCCGAGAGAATCTTCCAGGGCCCCAGCAGGAGGCTAACTTCATCCTCTAGCAAATGTTGGGGAGTCCAGCTCTGGCCCACAGGTCAGAAGTAAGAGGGGCTATACAGCCCCCACCCCACCTGCTTCATGGAATATGCTTATTCTGAGCATCACTGCCTAGAGTGCAAGGTACACGGTGGGGCTTTAAAAACCAGGATCTCACAATCCAATAGGGGAAAGAAATACGCGCAGATATAATGGAGAAACATTGCCAGGCATAGAGGGCCAAGGTGTGCTTAGGGGCAGGGCATAAACTGCAAGATGGCAGCTTGCCCCCATACACACGTAAACACAGAGGTCAAGGAAAGCTTTTCAAGAAGACAGAGGAGACAGAGGAGGCAAGCTTAAGGAAGCACTTAAGCTGTCTTAAATAGCTGCTTGCACAAGTGGAGATGTGGAAGGAAGGCGAGAATCTTTGCTCAGGGGAGACGAGGCCATTCTGGGTGAGGGACTGACAGGACCAGAGGCCAGAGGAGTGAAATCTCAGTTAAATCCAAAGGCCGGGCAGCCACTAGGTTTGGCTGCAGCAGAGGTGGCAGGCAGTCGGTGGAGGCCAACAAGCCCGGAAAGGAGCGCGGGGCTGGGTGGGTGACTTCGTGCTAGGAAGGGTTTGGGGCCCTTGCTGAGCACTGAGGACAAGATTCCTCTACTCTCTGCTGCCGCAGGGGCCACCTCAGGTTCCAAGTTAGATTTATTTTCCCATTAAAAAGGCGGAGCTTTCCCTCTTGGTGAGACATGGTTTCTCCGGAGACTTCTCTGCCATCCCTGATGAAGGAGGCAGAGAGGATCCCAGTGTCCCAGCCCTGAGATGCTCCTGAATGCCTGGACCTGCCTATGCACACTGGCCCCACTCAGCACCTCCTCTCTGGGAGGACATGGGGTGGGCAGTGTCCATGGTGAAGGCGGCAGAGGGAGGGGACACTTAGGACAGCTCTGCCGTGCACAGCTGGCTATGGACATGGCTCCATGCCTCTGTGGGTCCCCTGAGGGACGTGTGCCTGCCTCCTCCACTATTCACAGCACTCACAGGTGGGGGGCAGGATCTTCTCTGCCGAAAGCCCTTGGTGATAAATGCTCCCCCCCACCCACGCCAACCCAGCCAGAACAAACCAGCACAGACCTCGGAGAACAGCAGAGCATGCTAGATGTTGCCCAGGCCTCTCCTGCTCTGATGAGGAGGAGATCATTTTATGATGTTGAAACGACCATAAAATTGGCCTCTACAATAAACGGCCCTCAGCAAAAATGCTGCTGGAAGGAAATGTCCTCAAGATCAGACTTGCAAATAATTTCCCTGAATTGCAAAGTCTTGGTTATCTTACTCACCTTTACTGATAACACAAAAGCTATATCCCTTCCACCTACCCGCATCCCTGGGTCCAATCTTTTTTTTTTTTTTTCCATTATTAACTTTTTAGAATGGAAAATCTCAAATAAATACAAGAGTAGGGAAAATAGTATTAGTACAATTGCCCTCAAGTTCTCCCCATGCAGTCTTAACAGCTATCAACTCATGAATAACCTTGTTTCATCTGTACCCCTTCCTACTCCCACCCTCCAAATTATTTGGAAGTAAATCTCAACATCACACCATTTCCTCTGTAAATATGCAGTATATAGATATAAAAATCAAGGGCTCAAAAAAAACCCACATATCATTCATAAAAAATAACAATAATTCATTAATATTATCAAGTATTCAGTCAGTGATCGTTTCTGATTGTCTCATTGATGTCATAAACTCCTTCCCAATTCACTAAAAGCTATATTTCAGTGTGTTTTGTAAGTCAAGTATTTAGTCATCAGTTCACTCCTTTCATTCATCCAGGTAATGATATTCATTGAGAGCTAGTTATGAGCTAAGTGCTATTCCAGGCAATGGAGTGACAGCAGTCAATGAGACAGACATGGTCCTTGCCCTCAAGGGGAAGACAGCCATTGTACAGGTCACTGTGAGTGTGATGAGTGTCCTAGAAAGAAAGTGACGGGTGCCAGGCCGCATGAGGTGAGGGAGGCCCACTCAGATCAGGAGCTCCCGGATCCTCCCTAAGAGGGTGAGTCAATGAGATGAAGCTGGATAAGCACACAGGCCCAGGGAGGAGATTTGCTGAGCAAGGGGTGGGCTGATATTTAAACACCCTTGAGCGAGTACAGTATGTTGGCAGAGGCAACACTCACAAAAGGTCCCAATGCAGGCAGCGGGGCTCCTGTCAGTACAGATATAATGGTGTGGAACTGTGTCAAGGGCTTGGGGAACAAGGAGTGCTGGCAGGGCCTGGGCTGGGAGTGGGTGGAGGGGAGGCTGGGCTCAAACACAGAGGGTCTTCAGCGTCACACCCTGGAGTTTGAACTTTGCCTTGTGAGTCACCAAGGCTCTTGGCAGGAGAATGGGGTGGGAAGATCTGATTTGGGGAAGCACACTCTGGAGGTCAGAAGCCCAGGGAGGGGCAGTGACACAGGCAGAGGGTTGAACCTCAACAGGGGGCTGTGGGTTTGGAGAGAAGGGGTGGCAATTGTTCGGAGAAGGGGCAGCTCTGGGGTTGACGGTAAGCAGGAAGGTAGGGCCAGTTTGCCTCTGGATTCCGTACTTGAGTACCTGGGTAGACAGTGAGGCCACCAATGGGGCGGGCAAGGAAGAGCAGGTTTGGGGCACACGAAGAGGATGGGCTTGCTGCAAGTCATTCTGGTGAGTATGTCCCTGGGAAGCCAGAAACTGGGCTTGGTACCCTGTGTACGCAGGAAAGGGGTTGGAATCCAGTGGTGGGGAGTCCAGATGGTAAGGTCTAGGAGAAGGTGAGATATGCTTGGTTCTTACAGGACTGGTGTGGGATCCAATGAGAACGTTGATATACATGAAAGGCTCTACAAACAAACTGTAAATTGCTGTGCAACATAAGGATTATGCTAATTATTCCGGGGCCCCTCATACTGCAACCTTCTACAGAGAGAGAAAGAGAGTAAACTGTGCCCTGGGGACCCCATGGCCCCAAGGATTGGCGGGGCAGGAGTTCTCCTGCCCATTGTTGACACCCCAAATTCTGCCAGATGTGAGGATGATGGGGCAAAAACACCTGGAGCCATCACCATCCAGGTGGGCTCCTCCAGCGCAGGTACCTCACCAGGTTCCCGGGAGCCAGCACAGTGCACAGAACAGACCCCAAACAGAAGAGACAGGGAAGCAGGACAGCTTATAGGCGCAGCAGGAGAAGCCAAGCAGTTAGCAGCGGGGGATACTGAAGCCGCTGAGCCAAGCAGCACCAGTCAGTCGTTTGTTTCCTCCCCTGACAGTTCCAGAAAGGGCTCCTGAGACAGAGAATACCACGTGATCATTTCTGCCTTTGGCCTCTTGTCTCCTTCCTGCCTGGATTGATCTTCCCCCAAGAGATTGGCTCAACAGTCATCGCTTCTATTTTGTTTTATATTTCAGAGCAAACAGGCTCATCAACTTAACTGGAGGTCAGTTTTCACTCAACGGCTTTTTTAAAAAGCCAAGGTTTAAGAAAAAGTCAGGACTGCAGTTTTAACAATATTTTTTTTACTCCATTTAAGGATGTAAAAAGAGTCACCTGTCCATTATGCTTCATTATCTTCCCAGTGCCTGACACAGGGAAGGTACTCTGCACAGCTTGTGGGTCACTGAGACCTCAGCCTCGTCCATCTGTCACAGAGTGGGAGAACCCAGGATGCACCAGTTGCTGAGTGTGCGGCTGGTTCTGTCCTAGGCTCAAGGGGAAACACCACACTCTCTCTCTACCTTAGTGCCAGGGTCTGAAAAAAAATGGGAACCAAAGCCATCAGTCACACAGAAGAATCAGTGTGAGGCAGCACCTGCAAGGAAGTACATTTGAGCTGAGCCAGAGGGATGGGGTTTCCAATCCCTGCCCTGCCCCTGCCTCTCAGGTGGATCCCTGACCTAAGCCTGAGTTTCCACTGAGTCCCTGGGTGTTAACAGGGTGAGGGAAGGGGAAATAAATAAGTGGAGGTAAGAAATGATATTTGAGTAAGATTTGTGCAAAACAAAGGGTAAGAGGTAGATGGGGCCTCCATCTAACTGAGAAATGGGGCAAAGGAAGGGACAACTTCCCCTGTGGGAACCCCAGGGACTCTACAGAACCCAAACCTGGCTCTCTGAGTTGCTGGCACTCTTTGAAGAGCACACATTATTTAAGGAACTGAAGGAATAGCTTCTTTCCTGGAAAATTCTTTTCAATAGAATTTCTTCATTCTACTGTACCCTCAGTTGTCATTATAAAATTCAATAGAATGTGTTCCTCATAGGGGAAGAAGTGTTATTACAGGAAAGAATCAGAAACAACTGAACAATAAAGTCCTTAGAGACATGGAAGATTTGACAGCATCATCAAGCACCTTGACTTAACTGGCATTTCTAGAACCTTTCACTCCCAAACTGAAAAAATACACATTCTTCTCATGTGTACACAGAGTACTTATCAAGACAGACCGTATACGAGGTAATTAAACAAGTCACAATACATTTCAAAAGACCAACATCTTACAGAGTATATTTTCTGACCCACTGGCATTCAGTTAGAAATAAAACACATAAGAGATCTTTAAAAGTTCCAAATATTCAGAAATTAAATAATACCCTTCTAAATAACCTGTGGTCAAAGAGAAAACAAAAGCAAAATTATGACATTTCTAACTGGATGTTAATGAAAATACAACACATCAACATTTATAGCTTTAAATACTTACAGCAGAAAAGAAAAATATATACAATCAATGATTTAGGTTCCTGCCTTAAGAAGCTACTAGAAGAAAAGCAAATTAAACCCAAGAATAGAAACATTATGCTAAGTGTAGCAAGCCAGGCTCAAAAGACCATATATCATAGGATTCCATTTGTATGAAAAGGTCAGAATAGAAAAAATATATAAAGACAGAAAATAGATTAGTTGTTGCCAGAGGCTGGAAAGAGAGGATGATGGAAAGTTATTGCTAATGAGTATGGGGTTTCTTTTGGGGTGATGAAAATATTCTAGAATTAGTGATGAAGGTTGCACAACCTTGTAAATATACAAAACTCACTGATTTGTACACTTTCAATGGGTGAACTCTATGGTTTGTGAATTATGTTTCAATAAATAAAAATAAATTCAATCTAAAAGATTAAATCCACAGATAATAAAAGAAAAGAAAGAGAAGACAAACAGCATAGAAAAATAACAGAGTTCTTTTAAAAAAAATAATAAAATAGGTAAAGTATAGCAATATTGAACAAGAATAAAAGCAAGAAAACACAAATTACCAATCTCAGAAAGGAAAGAGGGGATATAATTACATTAAAAGGAAAATGAGGGAATATTATGAATAATGTTATCTCAATAAATTTCTGCAACTCAGATGAAAGAGACAAATCCCTTGAAAAATAACTGACCAACATTGACACAAAAAAGTCCAGTACCTATTAAAGACATCAACTTTGTATAACAAGGATAATAATGATGTTGATGGTGGTGGTGTAAACTGCTTTTCCATAAAGAAGACTTCAGGTCTGGATAGCTTCACTGGTAAATTCTAAAAAATACTTAAATGCTAATCTTACACAAACTTTCAGAAAATAGAGAAGAATGAACATGTTGTAACTCATTTTTGATAAAGACTTTGTACAAATAGAAAATTAGAGCCCAATATCCCTCATGAACAAAGATGTAAAAATACTTAACAAAATATTAGTCAGTAGAATAGCACTATACAAAAGAGATAGCACATCAAAAAAAAAAAAAAGAGAGAGAGCACATCATAACAAGTGAGCTTTATCCCAGGAGTGCAAGGTTGGTTTAAAATTGTAAAAATAATGACTGGCTAGAACTCTAGTACCAATATTGAATAAAAGTGAACAACCTTGCCTTGCTTATGATATGGATATAGAAATGGCCACGTCCCCCTGGGCCTCTCATAGTGTCCCATGCCAGAGCAAACGCGGCCCCGAACCATTGCCTGGCCTCTGCCAGTAGACTGCAGGCACTGAAGTGGGTTGCACAGTGGAAAGAAAAGAAAAAAAAAAAAAGAAATGGCCAATAAACACATGAAAATGTGATCATCATTAGTCACTGGAAAAATTAAACTCAAAAACCAAAATCAATTACAACTCCACATGCACTAAAATGTAAAAGTCTGACAATAACCAAATGTTGGTGTGGATATAGAACAATTATATTTTTTTACATTGTGGATGGAATTATAAAATAGTATAATCACTTTGCAAATCTGTTTGGCAATTTCTTCCAAAGTTAAACATAAACATATGCTATAACCCAGTGATTCTGCTGTTAGATATTTCCCCAAGAGAAATGAAATGATAGTTGCACAAAAATACTTCTGCAAGAATGTTCACAGCATCTTTACTCACAACATTTCATGACATTGAAAGCATTCCCAGAAGTATGAACAAGAAAATGGATAAACAAATTATAATCTATTCATACTACAGAAATTGCTCAACAATAAAATTGAATGAATTACTGATATATGCAACCACAAAACTGCATTTTGGGTGAATCACAAAAGTATTACATTGACTGCAAGAAGTCAGACACACAAAACTACATTTTGTATGATACCATTTATAAAAGTTTAAAATCAAAAGTTAGAAATCAGAGCAGTGGTTTACCTATAAGGGGTAGAGATTGATGGAGTAGAGGGGTGCAGGGAGGGAGTGTCTTGAGAATTGGAAATGTTCTTGATCAATGTGTCTTGATTATATGGTGAGCACAAAAGTATATGCATTTATCAAAACTCGTTGAGTTCTGCACTTAAGATCTGTGAATGCAATACTGTAAAGCAATTATCCTTCAATTAAAAATAATTTTTTTAAAAAATCTGTGAATGTAAATTTTACCTTGTTTAAAAAAAGAGCTAATATACCTAAAATACCTAGACTTTGAAAAATATTACGTAAGATGAGGTAGAAAATTGCTCCTGATTATACACTACTAAAAATAAGCTACAAAATGTGATTCATAATAGAGGAAATCATTTTTATATTTAAGACACAACTTAAATGTCAAAAGAAAAAGAAGAACTCTTTAGCAGAATAATAGCCGTCTTTTAATTGGGTAATGAGCTATGTACTAGGTGTATAAGCACTATCACTTTCTCCATTTTATGGATGGGGAAACTAAGACAAAGACTGGTTAACTTCTTCGAGAGCATAAGACCAGCAAGTGATAGAGCTGGGCTTCGAACTCAGGGAGCCTGGCCCATGAGCCTTAACCAGCATCCTGTGGCCCCTTGTGCTTGTAAGGGACTTGATGCTTTACTCAGACTTTCACAGAAACAATCTCTTGCTGCCCCTCACAGTGGTTCCAGGATGTAGGGTTATCCAGGTTAATTGCCCCCAGGTTAGAGATGATGGGCTTCCCAGGTAGGGCAGTGGTAAAGAATCCACCTGCCAATTCAGGAGGCACAAGAGAGGTGGGTTCAATCCCTGGGTCAGGAAGATCCCCTAGAGGAGGAAATGGCAACCTGTTTCAGTATTCTTGCCTGGGAAATCCTATGGACAGAGGAGAGTGGCAGTCTACGGTCCATGGGGTCACAAAGAGTCGCGCACATTAGAGATGATGACTCCGAGACCCCAGGGGTTGAGTAGCCAGCTCCAGGCCTCCAGCCTGAGCCTCAGTACATGGCCCCAAACCTCGGCTAGACCTGGCTCTTTTTCGGCACACAGGGCCCTGCCTTCCCACAGTCATAGAGGTAGCTAATCTTTGAAAAGGAACAGGCTGATTGGAACTGGGGGGAATGAAAATAGAGTTGCTGTTGGGGAACAGTGGGAGAGAAGATTCTGGAGCCATCACAGCACTGTGATAGGGAATGGAGTGACTGCCAAGCCACCCTCCATACAATCCATACCAGGCAGTGCAGACGGTGAGGTCTGGCTAATTTGAAACAATGCAAAGAAATAGTAGTGGCAGGTCTCAGTCACAAGCAGAGGGCTTTGCCCTTCTTCTCAGCTCACACAGGGAAAAGAATAATGTCAGGTGCTGACACGGCCCAGAGGGCTAGGTCCTGGGCAAAACTGCCATGTCCCTGAAGTTTGTCCTCAGGACATTCTCTTTCCCCTTAATGGTCCACTCCCCTCAACCCCAGACCCTCTCAGGACCCCAGGACACCTCCCTTCACCCCAGGTCTTCCTTTGGGGGGCTGCTCCCTGAGGGGAGACCCTTCTCATTCTTCCCTTCACCATCACTATATTGTCCTGCAGCCCGCTCCTACCGGCTCTGTGGTCTGCTTCAGCCATTCAAACCTTTGCTCACTCTGTTCTCTGCCTGAGTCCATTCTCTCTCTCCTTCCCTCATTCTCTCTGAATTTCTACATTCTATCTGACCTTCCAGTGTTAACTGCCCATACTTCTACAATGTGTCCCTTGACCTGCTAAGTTGAAGTCATTTTTTCTTTCTCCTGTGTTCTCAATTTATTTTCACTTTTTTTGCATCCTAGCAACAAAATTTTGCCTTATATAGTAGCCTTTTACATGCCTGACCTATCCCCACCTTTGGATAGTAATAAGGTTCTTCAGATCGCATCCTGATTCTAATTATCTTTGTGAAACACCTGGCCCACCCTCCTCCATGGCCAAATGACTGTGCTTTCAGCAGAAATAGAAAACCCTCTTATGTGCGAGAATGAATGAACATACACCAACTCACAGCTCTGTCGCTTCATGCCTGCCTATTCTCAAGGTCTGGTGCTAGCAAGGTAAACTAGAAGAGAGCTGTTTGGTGCAGATGGGATGTTTCACACCCTTAAGTCACATTGCATGAAAGCTAGTGCTTCATCCTGCATGACAAGACAAGAATCTCATTTAGGGTTATCGTTACCATCTTTCTAAATTCCATATATATGCGTTAGTATACTGTGTTGGTCTTTATGTCAATGTACGGCAAAAACCACTGCAATATTGTAAAGTAATTAGCCTCCAACTAATAAAAATAAATGAAAAAAAAAAAGAATCTCATTTAGGATAGTAGTGGCAGCATGGATATTTCCAAACGGTAAATGACATACAACTTACTTCGATTAAGCTTTGGACTCCTGGTCCTCTCTATTTGGATATATCTGATGTCCTGGCACTCATTACAGTGTGCTCACAGAGTCTGCTATTCAAACTTCATTTATTGACTCAAGGAGGATTTTATTTCAAACCAAAGAGCTCAGCTCTATCCCATAAGCCTCCGAAGGAATGAAGGATGCTGTTCAATTTTCCCCATCTAATCTCCTGCTCATTCTATCCACAAAAGCCTCTCACCTGTAGGGAACAGCCATCTCCTTTCTCTCAAGCCTTATTCTCGGTCTCGGTGGCGACAATGATGATTGGATATTGGGATTTCAATGGTTTTGTCTGAAAGTCATTTAAAATGGAGCTGAAATGTCAACAAGACTGGTATTGAGTAGAGTAGATGTTAAGTGGAAATGAACTTGAAATGAGAGATGGGGTGAGTAATCCCCACTGATAACTTGGAAAGGGGCTCTGGTCTAGTGAATAGAAAAGGCCCACTGGCACGCACTGCCCCTGTACAAATCCTCCCAAAAAGTGAGTTTCCAAAACTGCTTAATGACATTCTCTTTTCTTAGTAAGTTGTCCTTTCCACTGTTCTGTACCATTGATTTGATTTTTTTTTTCAGGAAACCTTTTTTTTTTTTTTTAATATCTAGAGGTAAAATTTAGCTCATCCTGTTTGACAATATTCAACCACACTTAAATCCCCAGAGCCTGAGGCAATGAGGTTTTACTGCTTTTTGAAACAGAGTCCTGATGTAGAAATTCTGCAGTGGCTGATTTCGTGGTGTTTTATGTCTTTTCCAGTGAGGCTGTAGGAAATAGACAAGCAGAGGAAGGTTTGAACCCTGGTGGCTTCAGGCACGTTTGAACCCTGATAGCATCTTGCACTGTCCCTCCCACCCGCCCTCCCCTCTGGCTGGGTTGCTCAGCTTCACTCCAGGAATCCCTTGAACACAGCCATATCCAGGCTTCATTACCATCTTTCAGGATGAAAAGGCCTTTGATTATTCCGAACAGCAGGTCCTTGGGGGAGCCCCAATGCACAGATATGCCCACCTGATTTTCAATTTGTGTTGCATATTGCCTGCAGGAAAAATTAAAAGAGGCTCAGGTACCAACCTTCATGCTTCCTCTCCTCTCCCGGCTGCCTTGGGGTTTGTCGTTGAGAGTTTTCTTTTCAGTTTTTTGTTTTGCTTTGTTTCGTCCCCGGTTAGTGCTAAAGAGTCTTTCTTTCCCATCTGTCTACTCCATATCTATTTTTTGTGTCTCTAGCTTTTTCTTTATAGCTTTGTCCCCATTATCTGAGATGCCCCACATGCCTCCCCCCATGCCCGTGTCCTCCAAGCGTGCACACACACACACACACGTGCACACACATGCACACACACATACACACACATAAACATACACACACACACCCCCTTCCTCAGACCATCCATCTAGACACAAACGCCCTGGCACAAATCCCTGGCTACCTCCTTGTCAGCTCCATACTGAGCTAAGACTTGCTTCTAAATTCTTAAAACCAGGCAAGCCCTGGAGATCTCTGTACCAACCCTCATTACACAGATGAGGCCACCAAGGCCAGAGGAGAGAAGTGGATCCCAGGCAACTGGGGCCCCATCACTGTGGAGGATCAGAGGGGACTCACTCCAGTGCCTCCCTGGCTGGGCGCTGATCCTGCCAGGTCTCCAGGTGTTTCCAGGGAGAGGAGCATGGCATGCTGCCCGCACCCCCCGCCCCACCAAGTCTTTCCTGATTCCCCAGCCTGCCCACTGGTGACAACCCACAGTAACCTTCAGAATGGGGCAGATTTCAACCTGGAAGTAGCACTTCAGTGAAATGGTCTGCTGATTTACGTTTGTTGTTGTTCATTTGCTCAGTTGTGTCCAACTCTTTGCGACCCCATAGACTGCAGCACGCCAGGCTTCCCTGTCCATCACCAACTCCCAGAGTTTACTCAAACTCATGTCCATTGAGTCTGTGATGCCATCCAACCATCTCATCCTCTGTCGTCCCCTTCTCCTCCCGCCTTCAATCTTTCCCAGCATCAGGGTCTTTTCCAATGAGTCAGCTTTTTGCATCAGGTGGCCAAAGGGTTGGAGCTTCAGCTTCAGCATCAGTCCTTCCAATGAATATTCAGGGTTGATTTCCTTTAGGACAGACTGGTTTGATCACTTTGCAGTCAAAGGGACTCTCAAGAGTCTTCTCCAGCGCCACAGTTCAAAGGCACCAATTCTTCGGCACTCAGCCTTCTTTATGGTCCAACTCTCACATCTGTACATGACTGCTGGAAAACTGCACCACCTGGGAAGCCCTGGTTTAGGTTGGTGGGGACTTGAAAGCATTCTTTCAGTTATAAAAGAAGCACAGTCACTGAAAATGTCAAACTCAAGTGGTAACAGTAAAAAAACAAATCAAAGCCATGATGCTTTCAATATCTTCTCACTTCCCCTGCCCACTGCTAACCACTCTTAATGGTTTGAGATTTTTGTCCATTTACAAATAAAAGAACAGTGTTTGGGGTTTTTTAAATAAGCAATTTGCTGTCCAGGGAGGGCTGACTATAATTTCCTCTTTTCCCCACCAGGGCAGTCCTTCTACTCCCGGGTCCTGGAGAGCTGTGAGGATGTGGCTGACTTCGATGAGGTAGGAAGCCCTTGGGGCAGCACAAGTCCCTGCCCAGAGGGGAACCAGCACCTCCCTGCTTCCTGGGTGTGCACTGGGCCCGCACAATGGAGGGGGCGGGCAGGTAGGTGGAGGAGCGGCCTGTCCAGAGCTCCCTGCTTCCTGGGAGGAGGCAATGTTGGGAGCTGTGGAGGCACCTTCTTGTCCCCTCCACCCACACCCCTCTCAGGGACCTCTGTACAGGAGATCCCCATGTGGAGTGACTGGCTCAGAGAAGGGCCAATGGGTCCATTCAACAGGCCTAGAGTGGTTTCCCTTCCCATGTTCCCTGGGCATAAGGAAGCCCTTGCTAATTGACCTGGCTTCCCACAAATACAGTCTCACCCAGACCTCACCCCTTCCTCTCCAAGAGTTAGTGGACTATTTCTCTCACTGTGTCTTCCCAGGAAGTTGTTTTGTTCTTTGGAACCTGGGTCGGGAAGACCCCTTGGAGAAGGGATAGGCTACCCACTCCAGTATTCCTGAGCTTCCCTCATGGCTCAGACAGTGAAGAATCTGCCTATAATGCGGGAGACCTGGGTTTGATCCCTGGGGTGGGAAGATCCCCTGGAGGACGGCATGGCAACCCACTCCGGTATTCTTGTCTGAGAATCCCTATGGACAGAGGAGCCTGGTGGGCTACAGTCCATTGGGTCAGGAAGAGTCAGACATGACTGAATGACTAAGCACAGCACATAGTTATTTCCCTCTTTTTATTCCGTATTTCATATATTTGTGTCTTCTCTCTGTTTTTCTTGGTCAGAAAGAAAGAAAATCTCTTGCTAAAGATTTGTTTATCTTATTAATCTTTATAAGGAACCAGCTTTTGGCTTCATTAATCTTCCCTGTTGTTGTTCTCCATTTCATTGATTTCTGCCCTATTCTTAATTATTTCCCTTCTGTCTATTTATTTTATTCTACTCTGTGGCTCTTTTCCTAACTTCTTGAGTATGAAGCCTTTATTTTTAACTTTTCTTGTTCCTTAATAAATGTATTCAAATTTTGCTCTATGTACAGTTTGAACTGTATTCTATAAACATTTACATATAATATCTTCATTATTACTTGTTTTTAAATATTTCTTACATTCCTTTATGATTTTCTTTTTAAACCCAAGAGTTATACAATAATGTGTTGTTAGTTTCCAAATATATTTGTGAAATTATAGCTCTTTATTTTATTCACTTCTAGTTTTATTGCATTATGATCAAAGAACAGAGTCTGTATGATATTGATCCTTTGGAATTTACTGAGACTTTTCTTATGGCCTTAATTTGAGGTCATCAATGCTCCTTCTGTTTAAAAGGAATTTGTTCAGTGTGGGGTTCTATCTGTAACTCAGTATAAACTTGTGTTTATATTATATAAGGTCAAGCTTATTATTAATATGATTCATTTTTTCAGAGGTCCTGTTTATTTTTCTCTGCTTGATCTATCAATTTCAATAACGATGTAATAAAATCTACTGCTACAATTATTGATTTATAGTTTTCCCCCTCCAGTTCTATCAGTTGTTGCTTGATGTGATTTGAAACTTACCAATTGCCTGTTGCATTCATTATGGCTGTATCATCTTGCTTATTTTTCCTTCTACCAGTATTTAATGTCTTTCTTTGTCTTTTATGTTGTTTTTGCATTAATTTCCACTTTATCAGATATTCAAGTTGTTATCTCAGCCATTTCATTTAGTTTGCCTGGTATATCTTTTTCAATCATTTTAATTTCTTAGTATGTATTATTTCATGCTCTTATTTTCAATAATACTATGTTTTTAAAGTCAAATGTGTCTTCCTAAGGCATATATTATTAGATCTTATTTTTTTCCTCCAATATGAGAATCTCTGTGATTTAATTGATTAGTTTAATCCATTTACCTCTGAAATTGGTATTACTATAAGGCTTATTTCTACCACCATCTTATTTTATATTTTCCATTAACCATAATTTCTGTTTCTTGTTTTCCCCTACTTTCTAGCTTTCAATCGGGTAAATGGAATTTTTCTTGTTAGTTGGAAAGCTATGCATTCTATTTTTGTTTTCAAGGTAGCCACCCTTCCATACTCATATTCATGTAATTCTACTGAGCACTCAAACAAATAAGTAATTATAATTTCTCTTAATATGACAAGTCCCTTAATACTCCCTCATGCTTCTTTGATTTTCCCACTTCAGTCCACATCCTAATGCTGATATTATCTAGATTAGAATTTTAATTCTAGTTTCTTATGATTGTGTGTTCCCTTTTTCCTTCATTTGTCCTAGCCATCTTTGTTCTTTTGGAAGACAATAGTCTTTACCACGATACTTGATCACCTTTACTTCTCATATCTTTTGAAGTATCTCTTGGAATTATTTTTCTTCTTATTTGAGTACCTCCTCCAAAAGCATTTTTAATTTGAATCTTTATGTAGCAAACTTTCTAAAGCTATATAAATCTGAGAATGTATTTCTTATTTCTTCAAATCTGAATGAGAATTTCACTAGATGTGAAATTTTAAGCTTGAAGTTCTTTCCTTCACAGTTTCAAAAATATCATTCCCTATTCCTGGTGGGAAATTCAATGGTCACTGATTCTTGTCCATTGGTGGGTGATCTTTTCTCTCTGGGAAATAAAATACAATTCATTTATCTTTGAAGTTCTTAAGTTTTAATATATTTTGTCCAATTATGGGTTTCCTGATATTTCCTGTTGTGCACTATTTTGTGAGCTCTTTCAAATCTAAGGCCTTTCAGCTTTCACTTATCGTAGAAAATTCCATCTCCATTATTTTTTTCAAACATTCAGTTTTTATAGTGTCCTTGCTGCTTCAGTTCCTGTGATCAGACGTCAGTACTACTTAAGCTCCATTTCTTAGCTTTTCTGTTCTGTTGTTGTTGTTGTTCAGTCATCCTTTCCTGTTGTCTTCTGAGGGAGTTCTTCAAATGGATCTTCCAGGTTACTGATGTTCTTTTTCCTTATGACTCCTTGAACTTGTTTCGTATTGCTGATACCTATTTTTATGGACCATTCATTCTAATGATCCTGCTCCAGTTGTACAGTTCAGTGTGTTGTCTTTCTTTTATAGACGAGATACTCTCCCCATCTCTTTACTTTGCTCTGTTTGAGCTCCCTTGGTGTCAGCACTCTGGTAATGAGTACTGAGCAGCCATCAGAGGCTGCTGTCAGTCTGTAGGGGCTGAAGGGCAGGCAAGAGCACCAGGGTGGCAGGGGGTGGCCAGTCACCACAGAAAGAGTCAGGGTCTCATCTCTAAGCCTTAAAGGAGAGATGTGGTTGACAGAAGGCATGCAAGACTTTTTAACAAACTAGCTCTGGGGGTTCAATGAAAAGAGGTATGAGGCAGCTGGTCTATCAACAGCAATTTGTATTAAACCTCATCCCAGTAGGGTTTATGTCACAATTTTATCAGTCAAGGAGCAAGCAGCCATTGTCCCAGAGTAATGCCAGGGAGCGATAAGAACAGAACTTGGGAAGATTTCCTCCAACCTGCTCTCCCACGGCTGCTTCTGCTCCCCCCTCTCCTCCCCACAACTCATGTGTCAGCTCCACAGCCTTTGATCTCCCTGGGCTTCCCCCATCTGCTTGTCTGTCTGTCACTTCCTAGAATCCGTATTTCCCTCTTGCCTCTCTAGTTCCTACAGGGTTGACCTTGGGGTGAGAAGCAGCCATCCTAAGTCACCATCTAGGCATGAAGCAGAAGCTCCACTTGATCCCAGAAGAACTTACCCCATCTTTCCTGGGCCTTGCTGCTCACATCTGGCTCTGTTTGGGCTGGGCAAGGCCTTGTGGCAGCCTGCTCCCTTTGAGATTAGCGTTTAGCTAAGCAAACTCCAGGTGTGATTGGAGAGCTGCTGTCTCATCCTCACTCTGGGCCCATCCCACACGGTATAGCTGTGTCCGCAGGCCCAGAGCTGTCGGCACAGGGAACACGGACTCAACCTCCCCACCTGGGCTCAGGCCACCAAGGATCATCACAGCCCCCAAGCTGTACCCTCCCCAGTGAGAGTTCTGTCCTCGCCTTCTCTGCCTCCTGGCTGCGTGACTTCCAGCCTCACTTTCTAAGCCTCGGTGACCATATTTGTCAAATGGAGCTGATAATGAGTATGAAGTCTCTGTGTAAAGCCATGATCAAAATGAGGGATTATTCCCTGGTGGCTCAGATGGTAAAGAATCTGCTTGTAGTATGGGAGACCCAGGTTCAATCCCTGGGTCAGGAAGATCTGGAGAAGGGAATAGCAACCCACTCCAGTATTCTTGCCTGGAAAATCCCATGAACAGAGGAGCCTGGTGGGCTACTGTCCATGGGGGTCACAAAGAGTTGGACACAACTGAGCAACTAACACACACACACACAAGCCTGGTATCTTGGCCTCAGACAAGCCCCACCGTACAACCCCCCGTTCCTTCCCCTCATCCCCTCTTCAGGCAGAGCCCCAAGGTGGAGGGCCTGGTTGGGTTAGGATGCAGGCAGCCCGGCTCCATCTCTCAGCTCTGCCTCCCTGGGCCTCTGCCCCTCCGGTCAGCTGGGCAGAGCCTGCGACTCCCTCCTTCTCACCAAATCTCCCGGGGGACATGTCCACCCGGGCCTCCAGCCTGTGAACAGCAACCCGATGCCCCTTCTAAGGACACCATCACTATTTTCCATTAACTGCACCCTAGGACACCTGAGCCCTGGGTATACATGACATTCCAAGTTAATCACCATGTCCTTCCTCCTCCCAGTGCTGCCCAGCACGGGGCGGGGGAGGGGGGGGTCAGTCCTGCTGCCCTGAGCATGGGACCAAGTTCTGAGCACCTGGTGTGTGTGGGTCCAGGTAGAGATGCCCCCCAAAGAGAGAAGCAGATGCAAGAGCACATACAGATCCCTGCAGAAACCTGGGCACTGGGAGCCTCCAGGCCAGTGTGGAGACACCAGGAAGGGGTGGAAGCCAGGGAGTTATGAGTGAAAGCACGTGCCTGGATCAGATAGCAGCCTCGAGGTGGGGAGAAGCGGTTCTCACCTGGGGAAATTTACACCCACCCATGGGTCGACAGGGAAGTTGCCAGTTATCACAGTGGGGAACGCACTGGCACTTGGTGGAATGGGGCACGGATGCTAAGTGACCTGCAGGGCCCAGGGCCCGCCACACGACAGGGACTTGCCCATCACTTCCCTGGTGGGCAGCCCCGGGGGAGGATCACAGCAGCAGTTTCCCACAGCCGCACCACGCTGTGTCCTTAGCGAAGCCTCATCCATCCAGGCTCCACAGCAACCCACGGGTGAGGAAACTCAGGCTCAGAGAGTATGTCTCCTTCCCAAGGTGATAGCTGCAAGTGGCAAAGACAGGGTTCTAAATCCAGGCTTAGATGAGATTCTAAGCCCCCTTTGAATGCAGAGTAGAAAGCTGCTTGGCCCGCCCCCCATCGCCCCTGCAAGGTCTTGCTGGGGTCTCTCCACAGTCCTGCCTCCCTTTCTCCTTCTGAAAAGCAGTTCGCAGCCTGGCTACCACTGGTCAGCAGGACACACACAGAGCAGGGAGGCTACCCTCCCACCTCCTGATCAGGCAGAGCCCAGAGATCTCTCCAAATAGCCTGGACTGCACCCACACTTGGACCTGTCTCCCCATCCTGGAATGGACAAGTCCTAGACTCTCCTGGCTGATTCCTGAAAGAACTGGCCTGTCAGTGGTTCCAGAAAAAGCTTGAGAAAGGAAACCTCACTGCCCCTTGCAAAACCTCCAAAGGCCTCTTGGCTTCCCAGGAACTCCTTTTTCTCACTCTGATTGTACCCAGGGCCTTTGGGAACCAGCTCGGTGAGGTATAAATACATTGGCCTGGGAGTCATGAGCCCTGGATTTGATAAATTCTGAGATCTTGGGCTGGCCACTAAACCTCTCCAAGCCTCAGATTCCCCTTCAGAAAAATAGGAACAGACTCCTTGTTCTCCCTGCCTTCCAGAAATGTGGCATGGCTGAAAATGAAATGAAAGACGTGAAAACAGATGTCCCTCCCGCCTCTGCTCAGAAAAGGATGAGAGGGCCCACAGCAGGTGGGGCTGACAAGCCTGAATTGGGGGACTGGGGACTGACAGAAAGACAATGCGCTGTACAACAATGGTGGAAACAGAGCCTGGCCTTGGTGTCTCCTTTCCCAAAGGCTGGAACCTGAGATCCTACATTTAACTTACAACCATGGAGAAGCTAGAGAGAGAAGTATTACTCCCTGGTGGACCAGACACACCTGTCTGGCCCATTACTGGCCTGGCACAGGGCTC
The DNA here is from genome assembly GCF_910594005.1 of Cervus elaphus. Classification (NCBI taxonomy): domain Eukaryota; kingdom Metazoa; phylum Chordata; class Mammalia; order Artiodactyla; family Cervidae; genus Cervus; species Cervus elaphus. The sequence continues at coordinate 32,907,369 of NC_057825.1, read as the reverse complement.
AGGGAAATGTTGCTGAGTCAAAGAATGAACAAAAGAATGAACCCAACTTGCGACTTGGGTCTTTAACTTTCCAAGTTAAAGAGAGAGAGAGACAGCCTTTGTGCCAGGCCAGCAGCCAGCGGAGGCCCCGGGGAGGAGGGTGGGAGGGGAAGGGGAATGGCCACCCCTAGCCTACTTCTAGCCATCTTGTTTTGGCCTTAACCATGTTCTCTGAGGACCAGACTCCCTAAGAGAGGCCAGAATAACAATAGTACTTGTAGGAATAAGAGCCGCTGTGATGTACTGAGCCAGGCTGAGAGCTCACTTGAGCCTTATATCTCACTGCAATGCACTGAGTGGGCATTTCCCTAGGCAATGAGTAGCACATGAGGATTTGAACTGAAGTCTAATTCCAGAGCCGATGGCCACTTGCAAAGTGGACAAGGCTCAGCCCTGCCCTCAAAGGGCTCAGTCCAGTGGGGAGATGGACCTAGAACAAAAAAGATACAGTATGAGCCTTCTGAGCCCAGAGGAGAGGTCATCAGCCTGGGGGCGGGGGGTGGAGGGTCAGATCTCATCTTCCCACTTTGCTTGTACCTGGAAGACGTGGACTGTGAGCAACGTGGGTCAGGAAAACACCTGTCTGGTCCATTACTGGCCTGGCACAGGGCTCAGGGAAATATTGCTGAGTCAAAGAATGAACAAAAGAATGAACCCAGCTTGAGACTTGGGTCTTTAACTTAGTTAAAGAGGTCTCTTTCCATTGCACCCTTCAGCTTTGCAACACATCCTAATATCTTCCCCCTAAAAAATCTAGAGGACTGTCCCTTTAAGGACACTACCTTGCTGATTTAGGATGGTTTCAAACTTATTTGATGAAGCCCAGGATAACCCAGGTCATTCTCCAGCCCACATCAGGGAAACCTTTCCGTGGAGTCCTAGATCACTGGGGCTGATAGGATGCAGAACTCCACCGCCCTGGCCGTCACCTGCCAGGTCATGGCCAAGCCTAGAGCAAGTGAACTGGGTCACAGTTCCACACTCCAGACAGAGGTCCTCTTTCCTCATGCGTGCATGCGTGCTAAGTCACTTCAATCGTGTCCAAATCTTTGTGACCCTAAGGACTGTAGCCCACCAGGCTCCTTGGTCCATGGAATTTTCCAGGCAAGAATACTGGAGTGGGTTGCCATGCCTTCCTCTGGGGGATCTTCCCGACCCAGGGATCAAACCTACATCTCTTTTGTCTCCTGCATTGTCAGGCAGGTTCTTTACCACTAGTGCTCTTTCCTCTTCCCCACCCATCCCTAATGCTTGCCACCTTACTTCTGTCAATGTTCCCATCACAGGCTGCAATTTCAGGTCTGTGTCTATCTTCAGAACTACTCAGGAGCTCCCAAGAGACACCCCTGCTTCCCCACACAGAGCCCAGCACAGAGGAGGTGTTTAGCAAACATAGAAGGTACTCAGCAAACATTGCCCCTGCGTGGGTCTTGCTGGCTCATGACAACTGGAGTGGCAGTGTTTGGCTCAGCGACTACCTGGAGAGTTTGGAGGCTGACATGAGGTGGGACCTTAGATGATGTGTGGGCTCCCTTGGCTGAGTCGCTAGGCCACTGATTTCAAGGCATCTCCAGAGTTAGAAGGTACAACCCTCTACGGCTGTGGCTGCAGGAAGAGAAGCATGTTGGTGCTACCTCAGGCTGGAGAGAGGCTCTGTCCCCAGCAGGCCCCTGCAGTCCCTGCAGTGTCCATCCCCAGGATGCCAGGCCTTATCCCGGCTCCTGGAAGGAGCAGCAACACAGTACAATTCACTATAATGAGGCGCCATGTTGATTAGGGTTCTGTGCCAATGCCTCACCAGCCTCACGGGAACCCCCAGAAGCAGTCCTGGGACGTCACCCTCACTCTCTGGAGGAAGGGGAGGAGATGTGGAGAGGGGAACTAGCCCGGCCATACCCTCAGGCCAGCAAGGACAGCCCTGCTATCGAGGCAGCCATGTGAGGCCTCTTTGTTGAGTGCCCTCCATGTGGCAGGCTGAGTGCAGAGACCCCAGGGAGCCCTGTGGCCTCTGCTCAGGCCCTGAACTGCTGAGCGGGACAGTCACGCTATCCCAGGAATTCTGGGGACAGTGGGAAGGGAGGGGGCTGGTGTGTGGAGAACAAGGCCCAGGCATGGAACCAGCTCTGCCACTGATGACAGACCTCCCTGACATGAGGCTGCCTCCTAGAGAGAGGCACAGATAGCATGGGGGAATGTCACAGTCAGCAGGGGCTGCGTAACAAACCACCCCAACGCTCTGTGACTCAAATCATCTACATTTTCACATTTCTCAGGCTTCTGTGGGATATCTGGGCTCAGTGGAGACTCCTTCTTGGAAATGCTAAACATGTTCTCTCAGCTGAAGAATTCCTGAAAGGGTGTCCGGGTGGGCCTCCTCTGGAGTCTCACCTCCCATCAGGGAGGCACCCCTCCGACCCTCACTGACTCCCCTCATCTTTGCTCAGCAAATGGGTCCATGATGGTGGCCTGCTTTTCCCTGTAGGCCCTGGTGACCCAGTAAACTGCACCCTGACCACGAGGCAAGCCAGTGTCTGGAATGGGCAAGTGGAAGCCACAAGCTGTGTCCCCCTCAGGTCCCCCATTTTTTAATGACTTGCTGTTTCCCAGTTCCTCTGTGTGTGTGTTGTGTGTGTGTTGTGTATGCTTAGTTGCTCAGTTGAGTCCAACTCTTTGGACCCAATGGACTGCAGCCGTTGAGGTTCCTCTGTTCATGGAATTCTCTAGGCAAAAATCCTGGAGCTGGTAGCCATTCCCGTCTCTTTGTATTTACCGTGTCAATCTTCAACACCCCCTTCCACAGTTCCTTTTTCTCCCACCCCTTCCCTCCATCAGGTGCCAAAATCCAACACACAGACCCTCAGGTGGCTCAAACACCCATTCCCCTTTGTTCTAAGAAAACCAAAACCTTGGTGCCCCCCAACCCAGGCCCTCTCTTCCCTGCACCGTGGCTAATGATTAAGCCTTTGCCTTGCTGGGTTATTTCTCTGCAGCCCAATAACAGCAACTTCATGAAGAAAACCACACCCTTGACTGAGTCGGAAGCCTCCAGATGCAGGAGCAAAGCAGATTAATGGGCCTGCGGGCGGCCAGGTTGCCTCCCAGCCTCCCCTTCCCACTCCTCTTCCTTCTGGGTACAAGACCCCCAAAGTCCTCCCCACACCCCTCTCAGAGCCCTCTCCCTCCCCATCCCCTGTCCCCTCCTTTCTCTGCTTCTTCCTCCCTCATCTGCCCGCTCCAACTGACCATGGGGGTGTCAGGGGGTCTCTCCGGGCCTTGGCCAGCCCCGGAGAGAGGGGACATGAAAGCTGTGACAGGCCCTGCCCACACTGGGCGGTGACCTGCCAGGCTGGCCCGGTCCCCCCCACCAGCCCCTGAATCCCCAGTAGAGAATGAAGAGCAGCTCTGAAGCGGCACTCTTGTGGGGTGGGCCCTCAGGAGCCTCCCCCAGCGCTTGCTGGGCCACTAACAATGGCGTCCTGTTACTTCTCTGAGCCCTCGTTCCTCTGGCTATAGAATGGAGAAGGCGTGACCAACCTCTTGGGTGGTTGTGATGACTCATGAATTCATGCATCTAAAGCATTCAGACCCACATAATGAAAAGTTCTCTACAAATTATTAGTATTCTATTGTTATTCTTTTTTACTAGCCTTTTGTGCATTCTGAATTTCGTGGGTTATAAAAATGAAATTTAAGTCGCTGCTTTCCACCTGCTCTTGTCAAATCCCCCTTGATACCATCCTTCAGCGACACCTTGAACAGACCTCAGAGCTTTCTGGTCATTTTGATATTCAAATCCAGTCCAGAAGCGTTTACTACTCCATCCTGGCTCCCTGGTTTCGTCTGGTCTTCTTTCTCTCAGGCTTACAGCTCAAGACATGGAGTGGGCCAGGCACGCCTGCTCTGGCCTCCACCTCCTCCTCCCACTCCAGAGGGGGGCAGGGGAGTGTGACCTGATCTGATTCTTGGTCTCTGCTGTGAACGTGGCCCCCCCGGGTGGTGTGGCAACTTCTCTGCATGCCGCGTGCTCAGTCGCTTCAGTCGCGTCCGACTCTGTGCAACCCCATGGACTGTAGCCCGCCAGGCTCCTCTGTCCACAGGAGTCTCCAGGCAAGAATACTGGAGGGGGTTGTCATGCCCTCCTCCAGGGGATCTTCCCAACCCAGGGATCGAACCAGCATCTCCAGTGTCTCCTGGATTGCAGGCGGATTCTTTATTGTTGAGCCACAGGGAAAGTCTGGCAGCTTCTCTAGTGAGCTCCAATCAGCTCTGGAAGCCTCTGGACACGTGGTGGGCCTGCTGTCTTACGGGACACCAGGTGGACAGGTTCTAGGGGTAGATTTCCAACCTAGGACACCTGGCTCCACCCCACCCCCAGCTCCTGCCCCAGCCTCCTGGGAGTCGAGGACCCCTCCCTCAAGCAGGCCTCCATGGGTGGAGGGTCCACAGGCCAACTTGACCCTGACTTCTCTTCGCAGCACCCACTTGACCCACAGAGCATAAGCCACATAGTCAACACACCCAGCAGTGGCATACCAGGCTCCTGCATGGCCACTGTCCTTGCCCCCAGGTGCTGCACGGGTCTCCTGAGAAGCTAAGGAGACAGGCCAGTCAGTCCGCTGTCGGGGGCAGAGGTCACTGGGAGCTCGGTGCCAGGCTCCCCTTCCGGCGCTACCTCCCTCTCCGAGTTGTTCTCCCAGGGAAATGCCACAAACCACTGTGCCTGGGGTGAGACACTCCAGCTTTCCCTTCCCCCATCTTCCTTTACATGCCAAGAGGAGGAAAACTGGAGTGATGGCTGGGGTAGCCCACCTTTGAAGCAGCCCTAGGGAGGTGCCTGGTTCTGCCTATTAGTAGCTCTCTTTAGTGAGTGGAGTACTTTGTAACTTTTGGCCTCTGTTTTGGGCTCTCCTTGCCATTTCTAGGGCATCAGGGGAAAAAAAATCCCACTGAACTTCCTGTTCATCATTGTGATTCAATAATTAAGACACAAGTGGTGAGGGCAAATTTAGAAATGATGAGTGGAGACCAGCTGTCCCCTCTTTGTGGGCCTGATCCTAATCACACCAACTGTGCTGAAATCTGTCCCTGAAGTTAACATTCCGGGGGTGGGGTGGGGGGTGGGGGGTAGGGGGCATGACCTGAATGCGGGAGCCTGGGACCTCCCATAAGGCAGGATCAGAACCACCTTGACAGGAGAGAGCCAATGGCTTACAACTTCCCTTGCACACAGCAGGAACCAAACTCACAGCCCACAGTGCTGGAGCCTGCCCGCCCTAGTTGCCTCACCCATGTACAAACTCACTGGGAGGCAACTGGGAGACAGTGGAAGGAGCTCCAGCCTGAGGCAGAAGCTCTGGTTGGCTCTAGGTTCTCTCCCTGACCACAGGACCTTGGGAAGATTGGTGGACTTTATGAGCACCATCTTTGACAAAGGACTGGACAGTAGTACCCACGCTGCAAGGTGGTGCTGGAATTAAAGGAGATTCCAGGTGTGAGCTTGGTCCCTGTGAAACTGATGCGAGGGGCCATCTTATCAGGGGCCCCCTCCCACTCCCCTCACCCCTCCCTGTCATTTCCACCCAAGGCCACAGCTGTCCTTCTCTCCCCAGACCTTCCGGTGGCCAGTGGCCAGCAGCATCGACAGCAATGAGATGCTCGAGATTCAGATCTTCAACTACAGCAAAGTCTTCAGCAACAAGTGAGTGTGGGGCGGGATGAGAGAGGCGGAGCCCTGAGGTGTGGGACCAGGGGAGAGGGGCCTTCCCTTCTCCTTGGGCTGCCCTCTCCTTTGAGTTTAAAGGGGGACCCGCATCCTGGCCTGGATCAGCCTTCAAACACCCCCCTCTCTGTTCCCTCATGTTGTCTTCAGAGTCCCCTAGCCCTCTCACAGCTTCCTGTCCCCTTCCTCAAATCTTCCTCCTTCTGCCATTCTGGGCAACAGTTACCTGCCAGAGAAGGTAATGATATCCTCCAACAGACCATCTACCTGTAGCCCTGTGAGTGAACTTGTCACACCTGCAGAGAACTAGAAGCTCAATGACAATTTGATTCAATGGTTTAGTAGTCAGGCAAGCCTGCTCTCAGATCCCAGCTCAGTTATCTGCTGTGTGACCCTGGGCTGGTTGCATAACCTCTCTGAGTTCAATGTATGCATGTGTAAAGAGGCTAAGTACTTACTTCAAAGGGAAGCTGTGAGAATCAAGTGAGATAGATGTTCATTCATTCATCCAATCCCTATGTTTACTAAGTGCCTACTGTGTGTCAGGCACAAACTAAGTGCTGAGCGTGGCAGGTTCTTTACCACTACCACCGCTCAGGAAGCTTAAGAATACTGAAATACTGGAATGAGTTGTCATGCTCTCCTCCAGGGGATCTTCCTGACCCAGGGATCAAACCCACGTCTCATGTCTCCTGCATTGGCTAAATTTAGTACATGTTAGTTCCTGTCTTGGATTCAAAAGCCAAGTGCTCTTATACAAGCTAGAGAGAGTCATGGTTGAACCACACAACATGTCCGAAAAGGTAAGGGAGGATTAGTCACTGAGAGCTCACTATGACTAAACAGTGAGAGAAAACTACAGATGAAAGGAAAGCTGACCTAATCCTAGGTCGTATTAATAGAAGTAGAGCCATCAGAGCAGGAGAGATGAGGGGCAAGGGTTCCACTATTCCTCATGCTGATTGCAGAGGACGTGAATAAGCCCTGCCTTGTGGTTTCCCGGGGGAAAGGCCTTTAAATCTTGCCTCGTGACAAGGGGCTGAGAGCCTGGAGAAGAAAATCACAGAAGACAGGTTCATCCATCCATCCTTTGTCCATCTTTTCAGTCACTTATCTAACATTCACTGAGAAACACTCTGTACCAGCCAGACACTGTACTAGTCATTGGAGGTGCTAAGATGAGGGGTTAAGAAGCATGCCTGCCCCCCAGGAAGGTTTTCTGCCATGTGAAAGAGGAAAGATGTGTGCTTAGAAGCAGGACGAGGACCAGGCTGCACTGCCAGATGACAGATCTGAGAGCTCTCTAACCATTGAGCTGTCTCGGGAAGAGGGCTATCAGAGAGTGGACCATGATGCTGTAGAAGGAGTTTCTGAGCCAAGAAGGGCGGAACCGCATGAATCCAAGGATTCTGTGGTTTTTATCAGAAGCCCGAGAGATCTCAGCTGAGTACCTGAAGTGGGCATTCCACGATGGCTGGCTCAGGGCATCCCGTCATTCAGGCAGCTGCCTCTGATACCCACAAGAAAGTTCATGAGACACCCTACCAGGGCCCCTAAAGTAAAGCAGGATATTCTTCCTGGAATGAGAGACTGGGTGACCTGTGAGGACAGGAGAAACAGGAACATACACAATAAGGTGGATATGGGGGAGGAAGCAGAAGTCTAGGACCGGTAGGGGCTCTGGGCCCCCCAGCAGACCCACAGTAGATGGCAGAGCACTGGGGAGCTTTAGAGCTCAGTCAGAGCAACCCTCACTGTGCAGATGGGGAAACTGAGCCTTGGAGAGGAGACCAAGGCCACAGGGATAGACAGCAGTGGAGGAGGGGCTAGGATGCAGGTCTTCCTCCTCCTCTCCTGATCCTCAGACTCCCAGAAACCGGGCTATGTGAGCAGTGATGGTGGAAGCCAAGGACGCGGAAGAGACTGCTAAATCATCTAAACAAAAGCTTCTAGATCAATCCCTGGAATGCTGGAAGCCCTTGAAAACATGAAAACTCCTGCTATAAACAAATCAGAAGTTTTTGGTAGGTTGTTTAGAAAATTGACTACCCTAATAAAGAATATGCTAGAATGCAAGGCTTCGATGAGTTGTTCTAAAAAGCCAGCAAGAGGGGAGACAGCAGGGGGAGTGCCTACTCTGATTCTCCTTTCTCTCTCCCTGTCTTCCTTGCCCCCACCTAAGAAAAGGCAGGACAAGGGGAGGCCTGGTAGAAGTCTTGCCATTCCTTTGAAAGCCTGGAGAAGGTCCAGGGAGCTGCTGGCAGCAGAGCTGGCGTGGGGAGGAATGGTGGTCTTGTGGACAACATAGAACCCACCCTGAGACAGGCCAGCTCTGGGAGTCAGAGAGGAAGGGCGGGTACTTGGAGTCAAGTGGGACTCAGTCTCCCACCCTGGAGTCTGGGCTCTATTTCCTGAGCCAAAGAAAAGGCCCCTCTGGTGTGTGCCCTCTGTCCCCACTGTGGTCCAGCTCTGTCACCAGGCTCCCTCTGATGAGGGAGCCAAGCCTCTGGGGAGCCTCTGGGCACAGCAACCAGCAAAGCCACACCCATAGCTTGGGACAGTGGCCCACACCCAGCAGACCCTCATTACTCTGTGGAATGATTGAATGAATGAATGAATGAATGTCCCCTTTGGTCAGAAGGAGATAGCATATAGAGTGGGAGCATCTAGGAGCCCAAACCCAAGCGGTCTTTCTTCTCTGAAGAACTCAGGGTGCTCCAGGAACCCAGTCACCTGACTGGTGCATTTGGGGAAACTGAGGTAAAGGAGGCTGGTGTGAGATTTAGAACCTGGGGGTCTGATCCCACCACTCATCACAAAGAAGGGGACTTGGTCTAGAAGCAGAGGGCAGTTTAGGAGCTGGCCCCTCACCTAGCGGTTGTAAAGGCTGTGGAGAAGAGGAGACATGGATTGAAGAAAGAAAGTGTCCTTGTCAGGGGCCAGGAGATCCCGGGTCTGCTCCGTCCACCTTGAATGAGGTCCTGTTTTGAGAGCCTTGGGCTTCCCTATGAGGACTCAGTGAGTGTTGGATCCGGGAGATCTTGTATGACCCCCTCTGCCTGTCCAGGGCCCTGTGAGAGGGGGGTGGCCTGACCCAGGCACCAGTCTTCTGGGACTCCTGAATAATTCAGGAGCCAGGAGAGCAGTGGCGGCCCGGCCAGGCCTCGGACACTTGACACCAGCTCCCAGGGGAAAGCAATGAATTATTGACAGGTCCTGGAGCCTGGTTGCAGCTCTATTGTGGTCAGTCTGCGGGCCCGACTGTGTAAAGGCCCCCTCCCTGCTGGCTAAGTACCCGGGGATCCTGCCTCCACTCAGCCTGCCCAACTGCGGGCCCTGTTGATAGGGTGGGTGGGAGGGGTACTCTCTTTGTAATGGATAACCCAGATGAGTTGCATAAGGGAGGCTGTCAAAAGATGGATGATTCCAGCTCCTTCACCAACAGCTCAGGGATAATTGAGGCCCAGAGACTGTCCTTGCCCAGGGTTACACAGCAGAGTCAAGGCAGAACCTAGTCTTCAACCCAGACCTCCTGACCCAGGGTTGGCACTCCTTCCCGAAGAATGAATGGCCTCATGCCTGGACCTTCCAGGGAAAGGTCCCAGCTGTCCAGGGACATGGGAGCCCACCTGGGCCTCCTCCTAGGCAACTCCTCCATGCGGACCTACCCAGAGGAGGAGAAGCAATAGGCAGACTCTGCTGAGCTTCCAGCCAGTCCAGACAGAGGGCAGCAGGGGTCAGGGTTGGATGTGGTCTCTGGAGTCACCAGACAGACCAGACCCAAGGCTTCTTTCCTACACCAGCTCCTTCCCCAGAGAACGTCTATGGAAGGGGTTGAGGGCAGTGTTCTGCTAGAAGCAGCATGGAGGGCATGTGTATTGAAACTGTGTTTTCATAGCAAGCACCCTGGTTTTGCTTAAACTGTATGTTCCAGACGTGTGAAAGGAGGAAAGTTTTATAAAAATGTTTTTCTTTATTCTTTACATAAAACTAAGATCACATCAACTGTCCATTTCAAAGAATGCTATTGCAGGATAAACTCTCCTCTTATGTCCCTTGCAAGACTAAACTCCGAAACCTTGGTTAAGCTGGAAGGCCAGAGCCTTTTCTGAGCACTGGTGGGGTAGTAGCCCCATCCTGCCCCCTGGGGGTGTCTTGTCACACTGCAGCAGCTCTACGGTTCTCTGGGCTTCTTCTAGGGAAAAGTTGTACCTGCACACCCAGCATTCAGCAGGTGCTCAACTGGCCCTAGTAGGGCCAAAAGGGCCTGAAGTTCCAGTCGGCAGCGGTAGAACAGGGATTCTCAAAGTGAACTCCCCAAACTCCATCATCAGCATCACCTGGACACGGGTCAGAAATAGCCATTCTGCTAAGTCAGAGCCCCTGGGGTGAGACCTCCCAAGAGCTGATGGTACATGTCTCTCCTGACTCTGTGTTCAGTGAACTTCACATGGGAAGATTGAAATTGACCTTGGTAGGGGTATTTACACCAAGGAAATGGGCAAAAGCTGCAAGTCAGGACTGCGTTTCCCCTCCCCCAGCCAGTTGTTAAACAGTGGCCAGCAAAACCACGGGCGGGTGGGTCCCAGTTGTCTGAATTTTAACAAGCCCTCCTGATGATTCTGTTCATGCTAAAGTTTCAGTCAGTTCGGTCACTCAGTCATGTCCGATTCTTTGCAACCCCACTGTTTTAGACCCTGAAGAGATGAGGCTACAAAAGCCCAGTATACATGTTCATGCCTAGAGTCTACTCTTAGAAGGGCTACACAGAACAGAAGCTAAGCCCACCTAAAGTTGAGACTCAGGGGCAGCGACGCCTTGTCTCCTGAACCCAGCCTGGCACTTCGGTCTGCACTGCCCAAGCTGGGGAGAGGCCAGGATGCCGTGGGGGAGGTAGCTGCCAAGGGGCTGGTCTGAGAAGAGCCTAGAAGCCTCGGTGAGCTCTAGAGTGGAGGAATAGTGTGAACAGTTTCACCCTGAGGGAGGGTGGGGCGAGCTGGCAGATGGAGCTCTGAACTTCAGAGGAAAGCATGCATTCTGACTGACCCTGCCACTTCCTCCCCTCACACAGACAGGAGGCTTTTTTAAATAGTGTCTGCCCTCCAGAGCCCATCAGGAGGATACAAACATCAAACACATTAAAGTCAGAATCCACCTGATACTTCATCTCACCCCGAGTGGCCATTGAATTAACTGCATCCCTTCCTGCTTTCTCAGCCTCACTTTCCTCCCCTATAAGCTGAGGGCAGCACTGCAGGACCCCAAGAGCCTGTCCTGTCTCACACCCTGTGGATGCCCACCCCCCACCCCGAGCTTTTATCCCTTCAGTCAGAAGTGGTGTGTATGTTTTCATCTACCCCACATGGAATCACCATGTGAGAACATCTCTCTGAGTACCCTCTTCTCCCAGAGCAATAACCTTCAAATTGTGGGGCAAAGTGTGGGACAACTCAACTCATTCAGCATTTATGGGGCCCTCACTGTTGTTCATTAATTCTAGCCAGTAGATTTTGAGATTTCCTGTGAGCCAGAAATATCAGCTAGAGGCTGAAATAGGAAACAGCCACTTCCTTGGAAAGGCTCACAGACTAATGTCAGCCCCTGGACAATGACCAGACAGCTTCCTGGACTGCTGACTCTGTTCTAGGTGTGCTGATAAGAACTTGGTACAGAGCATTTCTGTTGGTCCTCTAAGCAGTAAAGTAGAGGTTTTAGCTCATCTTAGGAGAAATCTGAGACTGAGCAAGCCCAAGGTAGCAGGTAACTCTCTAGTAATTGTCCAAGCTGGGCTTCCGATCCTCTCTCGCTGACTCCAGAACTGTGCCCTTTACATCACTGCCCTGCATCATCCCTCTAGATACCTAGGGGGATGGGGAGCCCACAGTCAGATGGGTCCTTGCCCCAAGGAGCTTGCAGAATGCAGGTGTGTGTGGGCATCACTACTGATTCAACAGAGGACGAATGAGCCAGGGGTGCCGGTGAGGAGCAGAGATCTTGGTCGTGATTAGGGAGATGGAAGGGGGTGGAGCCTCCAGTCCTTCCCCACAGCCTCCATGCTGGGCATCTGGAAGCCACTCTGCGGGGGCTGAGCTGAACCCCAAGACAGCACAAACCTGAGGAACACAAGCCCCACCAGGGTACCGTGATCCCAGTCTGTGACCATCCCCCCGGGTGCTCACTGCCCTCAAGCTCTCCCAGGGAAATGGCTCTCATACATACAAATAGACAGAGTTGTTGTGGGTCACAGACCTCCTGGACATGCCGTTCTGGCCAGCCCCAGCTCCTGGGCCACCTTCTCCAAACCCAGCTTGGAGCCCAAGCCAGCCTTCTTCTTCTCCAGCTCACTGGTCTCTTTCACAGCCAGTCACAGCCTCTTGGAATGTCAGCCTTGCTCTCTGACCTCTCCATGTGAAACCATGAAGACCATGCCCCTCTGCTGTTCACAGGCTGATCGGGACCTTCCGCATGGTGCTGCAGAAGGTGGTGGAGGAGAACCACGTGGAGGTGACCGACACGCTGATGGACGACAACAATGCGATCATCAAGGTGGGGGTGCCCAGAGAGTCCCTGGAGATGCCCATTATTGGGTCACCTGGGGGCCTGTTCACTCCTGCCCCCGCCTGCACATAGCATGTTCTAGGCTGGGTCTCCTCGTGGGTAGAAAGGTGCGGTGGGAGGAGACAGGTCAGACTGTTGTTTGGAGGGCCGTGGGGGAGCCCTTGAGGGTGGCAGACGCTGAAGCCCTTTCTGCAGTGAGAGTATAAGAGATGGCGACTAGGGGACTCCCTCCCTTCTCCATCAGGGTCCTTCCATCTGGACCCAAGTCAGGGATCACTAAAGAGGTGTCCTCGTCAGCTGAAAGCCAGCCTGAGCCCTGCTGGCCTCTACAGGGCATGACCTTCATGCCTGCGGCATCTAAGACTAGCCATTCTATGAGGGCAGGGACCTCTTTCTACTCTATCTGTCACAACCCATCCCTGGACTTCCAACAAACACGCATGCACCAATGATGCATGGCCTGTAGGGACTTAATACACATCCAAACAAAGGAAGGAAATAAACCATTCGAGATGCCCAGTCCCCAGGCTCTGCTCTGATGCATCTGTCCCCTTGAGCTCATTCATGCCCACCCCTAGGCAGTTGAGGTGAGGAACACAGCTCCTGGATATAGACCTTTGCTAGGCCACTCAGGAACTGTGTGACTTGGGCCGGTTACATATCATCTGCAAAGTGAGCAAAATGATAGTATCGACTTCACAGGACTTTTCTGAGGATTAAATGGAAATGCACAGAAGGGGCTTGGTACAGTTAAGTGCTCAATAAATATTGGATTGGTCAAAAAGTTTGTTCAGATTTTTCCATAACATTTTTGACAAACTTTTTGGCAAACCCAGTATATAAAATAAGATCAGTAGCTATTATTTCCTGACCTCAGTTTATCCAGATGTAAAATGGGGCTGCACCAACCCTGGTCCCACGTATGACCCTACGTAGTGGTCAGCAGAGTAACCTCAGAAGCAGGACTGCAGCCACAGGGAGCCAGAATGGAAGGAACCCTCTTGAACCCCAAGGGTGGGGCAGAAATTCCCACAGTGCTTTGGTGGCTCGAGACACTTCCCTGCTGAGAACAAGGGGCTTCTCAGCTTGGCCCCAAAGAGGTCGTTCTCTCCACATGTAGGCACAGGCAGGGGTGGGGGGACCTCTTGAAATCAGGTGGGTTGGGGTCTCAGCAACCACAGCAAAGGGAGAGAGGGTGAAAAACAAGCTCCAGACACTGGTGGTGTGGAGGACTTGGAGAGGAACATGGATGTCCCGAGGAAGAGAATAGAATGTGAGAAGTAAAACATGAGGGAAAACTAGGGAAATGGGCAGGAACAGACAGACAGCACAGCCTGAGCCTTGTATTTCTAGAATCAGATGTGGGAATTCAGCTGAGGAAAGGACTAACAAATTATCTAACTCACCCACCACCTACCTCTGCCACCCATTCTATGGATGGGAACTCTGAAGTCCCAGATGAAGAATTGATTTAGCCAAGGTCAAACAGCTGGTCAACAGCAAAATCAACTCTAGGACCCTGGACCTCTGATTTCAAGGCCACCAGTTTTCCCACCATAACAGGTTTGGTCTCAGCAAATGGACCACATTTGTTCAGTGGAAAAGATGTGGGGCTTGAAGTCAGCCAGGTTGGGCTCACATCCCAGCTCCAGCTCTTGCTAGCTGTGTGACTTGAGCAAGTAACTTAACCTCTCTGATGTGTTAGGTAGGGTAGGTTGAAGTGTTGGGAAGATCAAATGAGTTTACATCAAGCATCTTACCATGATGATTAGCGCAGTGAGGATTCATAAAGTGTGTGTACCTTTCCCTTCCCAGGGGAAATGGAAGGCTGGCATCCAGAGGCCCACTCACAGAGTGAAGGCTGCCTGTGGGGGTCCCCGGAGCAAGCCAACCCTGACTTGGAGAGAGGGCAAGCATGTCTAGAAGATGTCCTAGCACCCGCGTGGGTTGAGGAAGGGATTAGAATGAGTCCTCCCTGTGCATTGGGGAAAAACCAGAGCTGAGAGGAGGGCAGTGGCCCAAGGATACAGAGCAAGAAGCCTAATCAGGATTCTCAAGTGCACCGCATGTGTCCAGGTTTGGGGCTCCACACTCCCCTAGAGAAAAGTCCAGGGTGACCTGATGGCACCTCCTCTCCAGAATAGGAGGGTAGGTGTCAGACGGGCAGGAGGAACTGCTGAGACCCCGCCTTTGGAGGGTGCCCAGGGTCTGGGCTGCTCTGCTGGAGGATTCATGTCATGAGATCCCAACGAACATCAGGAATGAGGGGACATCAGCTGACTTCAGGCAGACCACCCCTTGTCATTCTGAGGACGAGGGGTTGACCTGTGCCCTGGGGACACTGGAGGATGCCCTTGATTCTGTGCACAGTGGGCTCAGAGAGCCCACCCCCAGCCCAGGCCCAGCTGTCCAGGTGGGTCCCCCAACCCCATCTTGGGCGCCAGGGGGTTAAGAGAGCCACGTGCAACAGGATCTGGAGCCAGAGCCCATTCTGTTGACTGAGTCTGCACATGTCAGTCTTTCTGAGCCTCTGTTTGCTCATCTGCAAAATGGGAATGTAGTGGGAGAACCGTCCCCAGCTCGCCCTCCTTCAGTGAGTTAAGGGTGTGGAAAGACCTTGTAAAATCATGGAGCAGCAGAGGACACGGGATTACAATTGTTCCTGCCATCCCAGCTGCTCAGCACCCCTCTCTCTTCCAGACCAGCCTGTGCGTGGAGGTCCGGTATCAGGCCACGGACGGCACTGTGGGCTCCTGGGATGATGGGGACTTCCTGGGGGAGGAGTCCCTTCATGAGGAAGAGAAGGACAGCCAGGAGACAGATGGGCTGCTACCTGGCTCCCGCCCCAGCTCCCGGCCACCAGGCGAGAAGAGCTTCCGGAGGTAACAGGCTGGGCCCTCTCTCCCCAAAGAAACAGGGAGTATGCCTGGGGCCTGGCTGGGCTCGGAGCACAGAGCTGAGCTGCTGGAGAGTCAGTACAAGAGGAGAGAAGGGGTTTCTGCAGCCTCCCCACACCCCCGACTCCAGAAGTCACCAGGGAGGCAGCAGAGTGTCTGGACTCAGGCCCGGGGCCAGGCCTCCCCCTACGCTGAGGGAGGCGACGTTCCGGGAGGGCGGGTCTAACATGAGTAGAAGAGGCTAGACCTCTGGCCTCCTCAAAGAAAGGGAAAAGTGGACAGGAGGAGGCCCTGATCTCTCTGGCCCAAGACCCAGCAGCGCCAGACTAGCCCCAGGCAGCCTGGCTCAGTGAAGATACAAGGGAAGGGCGGGTGTCCCTCCCTGCCGGGGTGAAGCCAGCAGTCCTGGTCGGGACCTGGCCTCTCTTCCATTGAGAGGATGGCATCCGGCACCCTTGGTGTCCAGGAGTCACATCTGCAAAGTCCAGCCACACACAGAGGACAGGATGCTGGGTCCAAATGCACTATGTTTCCAAAAAGGGAAATGCAATTGTACTACTCTTAGGGCCCAGAGAGGCAGACTCTAGGCTGGTAAAACACTCTCCGCAGGTCACTGGAAATAGTGTGTGAAACACAGGTAAGTCAGTGGTGCCTCAGAAGGATGGGGATGGGTTTGGAGAGAGGGGTTGTTCCTCTCCCACTGGAAACATCTCCCTCCCATTTCCTTCCACCCTGTCCTTTCCAAGTGAAATTTAGTCAGTGCTTGTCCTGAAAAAGACACAGATTCTAAATTAGGGTAATTGAATTTTATATTTTAGTTGTATGATTACATTTTCCTTTTTTGCCCTTGGACCACACACCCCCACCTGCACACACACAGACAGACAGACACACACACATATAAGCTTAAGACCCTGGGAGCCAAGTGAGGAGTAACAGCAATAAGATCAAAGGAACCATGCCTGCGGCAAATGTCACTGGACCTTCGCATGGGGTGGGCGGTATCACCCAGGCCAGTTTGCAGCCGGTCCTCCTTAGACTCCAGGCTGGGTGGCATGGAGAGGACATACAATCTGGCCTCAGGAGACACAGGCCTGAGTCCCAGCTCTGCCATTTACCAGCCTTCTACCCATCACTGGGCTCATCACTGCTACCTCTACAAGGGGGCCCAGGCCAGTAGGAACCCCCACACTATTGCTGGGAGAGTCGAGGGATTGATGGGGACTCAGGCTTTAACCAGGGTGCCAAGTGCTACCCCTCATGAGGGCTGGTGACAAACAGGTTGTTGGCTGGACAGTGGAGAGGGTTAGGAATTGGGCTGGAAATGGTGAAAAGAGGAGAAGGGACCCAGTGGGGAGCGAGCATGGGGACAAGGACACTAGGGTGCCATCAGGTCCCCATCTTCTGTCCTCTTAGAGAAAAGAGCTTGTCTGAGACTACCGGTGGGCTTTAAGAAAACTTTAAGAAAGGGCTATCTGGGGACAGACTGGAAGCCTCTCAAGGGCCATCAACTTCAGGGAAAGGAACGCTGGCTCTGAATCAGGGGAGATGAGCCCCAGTGAGTCGCGTCCTGCTGCCACTAACTGACTGAGTGACTTTGGGAAAATCACTAGCCTTCTGGGTCAATAACAACAGTGGGTTGAGCATCCTGGCTCCCTGCCCCCAGCTCCGACATCCAGAGGGAGGCAGAGGTTCTCTGGGTCCTGTGGGGCGCACACATGGGGAGCCATCCTCCAGAGTTCTGGGCAACCAAGAGCGCAGCAGGGTTGCTGCAGCTGAGGCAATGTTGAATGGCCCACGAGTAGGCCAGGGTGCTGCTGGAAGGAGCAGTGAGATGATGCAGGCAAGCCTGAGGGGCTTTGGTCCTAGACCTGCAGATGGTCCTGGGCCCCAGGAATTCGGAGACAGAGAGAGTGTCCCATCTTTCCTCATGCCTTGGCCTGGCTTTCCCACCTCTTCTGACCCTCACGCAGCCTCTCCCAGGGTAGCGGCAGGAAGCAGGAGTGGGAGGAGGCGTTTACCCCGGGGACTGGGAATGGGAAGGGGATGACAACTGCAGACAGAGCTCCTGGTCTTCCCGAGGCCACCGGCCTGCACTGGAGGCGCTGGGTGAGTGTGAGCGTGGATTTCCAGCCGCGTGGGGGCTGCCAGCACAGACCCTGAGAATGCTCAGGGGTGGTGTCACTGCCACGCTGGCTATGCAGCCGGCAGATCGAGGCGGGGCAGAGGGGTGAGGAGAAGGTAGCGCTGGTATAGGGAACCTGGCCTTTGCTGTAGTTTCCTGTAGCTGCCTACAGGGGCCACTGGGGTCTTGGTCAAGAAGTGTGGGGTTCTGAGCAGAACCTGAATTTGGTCTCGCAACCCTCAATGTGTCTCACCCTGCTCACATAGGTGCCAGCCAGCCAGGCCTGTCAGCTGTGGAGTCTGGGAGGAAGCCACTGGCTTCGGGGCCAGAGAGGCCCCCTGAGAGAATGTGGCCAACAAAGGGACGGGAGAAGGAAAGGATGCATGTGTCTCAGCTCTGACCCCAAGCCCGCCTTCGCCTGCATCTGCCCTCCAGCCTCCAGCCCCCAGCCCCTCCTGGGAAGGCCCATCCTTTTGTAGGTCAAAGTGCCCAAACTACAGGGTGCCCCTCTGTTGTTTTCCCAACGACTCATTGCTTGCACGCAGCAATGTCTCTCCTGGTAGTCTGGACTCACAAGGGTCTGGTGTGGGAATCCACTCCTCCCTGTTGGTTGTGGCTGGGTGGGGTGCAGGCTGGAGAAGCCAGGGTGGGGGGCTGTGGAGTGAGTGCCAGGAAACAGCCTCAAGCCCAGGACTGGTGGAAAGAGATCCATTCCTTGGAGGGCAGAGGCGATGATGTGGGGGTCTCCTCTAAGGGCCTGGCTCCCCCTGCTGGGCTCCTGCCATCTCCTCTCACCCTCCCGCCTGGAAGGGACCTTTGCAGACACTACTCTACACTGCCAAGGCCTTAGGGATCTTCCTGAAAGTTCCTCCCATTGGACCTCAGGGAAGGTTTGCTGGCAGCTCTGCCCCCCAGCTCCCAACCTCCCACCACTCGCACCCCTTGTCTCCCATTAACCCTCTCCTCCTATGGTCCCTCAATCCCAGGCCCTGGCCAGTCACATGCCCTCTGAGTCACTCTGTCTGCTTGTCTAGTCCCTGTTGGCCGACAGTGCTGGCCTGTGGCCGGTGCTCAGCCAGTGTCCCCTTTCTTCCTCCTCCCTTCCCACAGTCTCCATGTCACCCCACCACAACTTGTTCTACCCCGAGCAGCATCTGACTTTTTGGCCCAAGATCCTTCTCAGATATTGTCACCCCATCCCACTCCAAGGGCCCCGCCAACAAAGTTGCCCACAGCCCTAGCTTCACCACCGCCTGGGCCCCGGGCCAGGGTCTCACCCACTTGCAGGGCTCCCTCGCTTCCCTTGCCGTCAGTGCTGCAGAGAGATGGAATGAATTACTAACTCCAAGGGCACTTTGTTCTCAGAAGCAAAAAGTCGGGCTTCTGGGCCCCTGTCTGTCAGTGTATACCTGCCCCAGTGTCTGAGGAGAGAGGAGACTTCAGCCCTGAACACACACATGTGCACACTCACTCAAGTGCCTGAGTGTTTTCACATGCTTACCTGCATGTACGTTCTATCTCTGGGTGATACCAAGGCGCTGCACACACCACCGGGCTCTGGTAAGGATCCCCTGTTAGAAAGGACAAAGAAGGGAACCCAGCTTTAATCTCGAAGCTGCACCACAGAGGCGTATTCCAAGACTCTCTCCTCCTCATTTTGTCCACCTGCCTGGCCCTACTGCCCTCCTCCTGCCCACCGCCCTTCCTGGTGTCCCCGGAGATGTAGGGGTTCCTCCTGGGCTCCTCTCTGCTGGGTCTCATCCTAGGGGAGGGGAGAGAGGGGGTCACTTTCCTTGTTCTCCTTCTGGGTCATTCTTCTATGACAGTGGAGACCCATGGAGACCTCCCTCCTATGTCTGGGGCCAGGGGGCAGCGGGCATGTGTGCATGGCTGGGGGCTCTGACAGAAATGCACACGAGGCATGTGCCCCAGGGTGTGCATAGACATGTGGCAGGGGGGCTGTCAGCAAACTCAGCCTCACCCCAAGAGTGCAGAGTTCCCAAGGTCCCTCCCCTCACCTCCCTCCACCAGGCTGAGCTCCAGAGCTACAGCCGCTCCCAGGCAGCCCAGAGGAGCTAGGGTCAAGGCCAAGGTGAGATCTGTGGTGAAGCAGTGCTCAGGAGACTCCTCCGAAACTCAGCCGCTTCACCTGAGGTGGGGGTCCTGTTCACCCCAGAGGCCGCCATATTGATTCCCTACCCCCACCCCGTGGTTGCTTCTAAGCGTGCACACAGAGCGCTGGGGGCGGGAGCCTGAGGAAGAGGTGAATGAAACTGAGACAGAGAGAGAGAGAGAGAGAGAGAGAGCTTGTGTGTGTGTGTGTGTGTGTGTGTGTGTTGACTGAGGAACAAAACTTACCTGGCCAGACTGGAACACTACAAAAACAGTGTGGATTCTAGGAGGAAAGTCAGGCCTGTCCAGGGATTCCGGAAGAGGTCCCCTAGCAACAAGGATGACCATGAGGTCAAACCCCTCATCCCCACCCTTCTGGGCTGCGTGATTGAGGGCAGGCCACGCAGGGCTGTACAGTTACTAATATTAATGCTAGCTGTAGTCACTAAAGTGGTTGTAGTAAAATCAGAAGAGTATTATTTTTCGCAGAAAGAGGGGCTTTTCCCTTCTCCATTTCTACACTGAGAATGTGGGCCTGTGCAGGCCCCTTTGCCAGCCCAGAGGCCTGGAGTGTATGAGGAGGGGTAGGGCAGGAATGTGCCAGCATCAGGGAAGCAGTGAGAGAACATTCCAGAAGGGCTTTCTGGAAGCCTCCCTAAGGAGGAGGAGGAGCCCTGCTCTGAACCCTGGAGCCACAGCTGGCTTATTGCTGCAGACCCAGGATGTCCTGGGCCCCCCTTTCTTCTCTGAGTTCCTCAGAGCCTAGGAGCCCCTTACTCCATTGGAGGGGATCAAGCCTGATGAACAGAGCCCAGAGGCCCGTGCCTGGGGCATGGCCTGACTCCTCTAATCTTGTGTTCCCTGTGGCACCTGCGACCCACATCCTGAAATCACCAGACCCCGACCTGGGGCAGGGGGAGATTGCGGGCACCCTGAAGCCTCCTCTGTCACCAAGGCTCCAGGTTCTCCTGGGTTTGGAGGCCCACTCCTGAGAGCTCCTCTCCCAGAATCAGGACTACAGCCCCCCACCCCCAGGCAGAGCCCAGGGACCTGGGACCCCTGCCCAGCAGGCTCAGGCTTGCTGACATGAGACGCTATGGGGTGCAGGGTCTCTGGGACAAGGAGGCCCCCCGGGATCATGGGGGTCAGCAGGGTCAGGGACTAAGTCTGCAAGTGCCTCTGGTTCACACCCTCTCACACACGTCCCCTTGTCTCCTCATTTCTTCCTCCTACTCAGCAAAGGCAGAGAGAAGACCAAGGGAGGCAGAGATGGTGAGCACAAGTAGGTGTCCCAGGCCAGGGTGGAGCCGTGGGGCTCGCGAGAGGGAAGGGTCCCCGGCACAGGGTGCAGGTGGCGGGGGGCCCAGCTCTGAGTGGAGGCAGCACCGAGCGAAGGCAGGATGAGGGAGGTCCCTCCATCTGGCCACAGGGGCGAGGAACACGGAGGTGTCAGGGTGGGGGCGGGCCTTCTGGTTTCCACTCCCTCCTCCCTCCTTTCAGTGTCTCGATTCCTCCTCCACTTCCCTGCCCAGTCCCCCATCCCTGTGGGCAGGCTCTCTTGTGAGGGAGGGAGTGAGGACAGCCCAGGAAGCCAAGTGCCGCCTCCTCCTAGTACCAGGGCAGGGCCAGGCAGACGGACATGTGGCACTGGAGGCCCAAGGAGGACAAAGTCTGGGTGCTGAGTGGCCGCAGGGGGAGGCTAGAACATGAAGCCCAGAAAGTGAAGGAGGAACAACCACTCTCTGGTGGTCTTCACTGTCTCTACTCCCCAGAGGGGAACAAGGAGGTGCCTCCAGATGGGGAGGGGCCACCACAAGGTATTGGGAAGTCTCAAGGCTTGATGGAGGGGGAGTGACAGGTGGGTCCCCCAGGCTCCCCCAGAGCTCGTGTCACCTCAAGGACCTTCTGGCATCACAGGGAATTCACAAGGGGAGTGACAGTCAGGGTTGAGCACACTGCAGGGGGCCTCTGCTCCAACACTCATTCTTGCAAATGACAGATCTGAGCCCCAGAAGAGGAGCAGAGCTGAGCCTAAATAAAAGCCAGGGCATTTAACTCCTGACCCAGAGTTCACAGTAGGCCCAGGAAGTTTAGAGCCCTTGATTATACTCTCAGTTCTCCAAACACACCAACAAAAGCCAAAAAGCCATGAGCGTGGTCTTTGTTTTCCAGATAGGGAAACTGAGCCCCAGAGATGTTAAGAGATTTACTCAGAACAGTGGTCCAAAATAAGTTAAAAATCAGTCGACCTGAGGTTAGCATGGTGACAGCAGAATTGTGTGTACAGGGGTCTGGAGTGATAAGCACTGATGCGGGCTTGGTGTACTGTTTGCATTAAGATCCCAGGGACTCGCAGCCTCGTTTAACGAAAGCATGAATTCCAACTCCCACTTGTTAAACATGAGCAAAAAAACATGATGACAAGGCAGCAGCACTGAGAGGGGAAACTCAGGCCAAGACCTGAAGGGTCAGAGAGTTTGCCAGGTTACAAACAAGGGAAGAAGCCGCAGGCTGAGTGTGTATCAGGCTTGGAGAGGGAGCCAGGGAACCAGATCTTGGGGGCTGTGGGAGATGATGGCAGATGCTGAGCTTGGAGTCCCACCTGGGGACAGGGCTTGGGGTCAGGTTTCTGCATGGACAATTGGACATAAAAGGTTTATGAGACACAAACAAGCTGCCGGTCCCCCAGCCTCTCTGTCTGAGATCAGCGATGCTCTAAGACCCTTCTTGATTTCCAGCTCTGCAGTCTGTCCTGGGCTGGACCCCAAGGGATTCAGACTGATCTGGCCCCTTTGGCCACAACTGGACGAAGGGGTGCCTCAGTGAGAGCATGCGGTAGGCCCACAGTAAATGCTAGCTCCCTAGCATGACCCATCCTAATGTTCTGCCATTTCCAATTCACATAACTGGCATTTATTATTCTTATCTTAATGTGTAGAGCCTTAGGGATTTCTAAAAAGAGATTAAATAAGTCAAAATTCTTTAGCTTGAAGAAGAAAAGCTGTGGGAACTGTTTTAAATCTCTGAAAGGTTATTGTGTGGCAAAACTTGTTAGTTTCTGTCTCTACTGAGGAGAAATAAAAGGAAATCTCTATTTCCCCAAATCCTGTGTCTCTTAGGTAAAGTTAGTCACTCAGTCATGTCCAACTCTTTGTGACCCTATGGACTTAGCCCATCAGGCTCCTCTCTGTCCAGGGGATCCTCCAGGCAAGAATACTGGAGTGGGTCACCATTCCCTTCTCCAGGGGATCTTCCTAACCCAGGGATCAAACCTGGGTCTCTGGCATTATAGGCAGATTCTTTACCTTCTGAGCCACCAGGGAAGCCATCTCTTAGGTAAGAATTTGTTTCTCCCAATTACCTGAGGCCTGAGCTAATGAGCTCAGCTCTGAGAGTTGGTGATGGACAGGGAGGCCTGGCATGCTGCAGACCATGGGGTCGAAAAGAGTTGGACATGACTGAGTAACTGAACTGAGCTGAACTGAGCTAATGAGCCCTGACAGTTCCCACTGCAGGTGGTTGGAGGGCAGAAGTCCTGGAGAAGCCATGGCCTAGTGTTGGTTCAATTCCAGTCCCACCCCTCCAAGTCACAACCTGTAGGATAACACAGACACCTGACTGAGTGGGACCCAGCTCACACAGTCTAATTTGGTGAATGTCTCCAAGTCATTACTGAAGAGTTCCAGGCTCTCCCCAAGGAACTTTACCCAACCACAAAGACATTCTTCTAATTCTGAGCCAAGGAACAAGCAAAGAAATCATTAGGTCCATAAATGAAAAAAAAAAAGAGTTTAAAATGAGTGAACTAACTTTAAAGACTTCTCTCTAGAGAGAACTAGCAGTCTAAATTGCGGGTGCGTATCTCTATGACTGCCATGAATCCAGTGATGGGAAAGCTCAGATGTGACCACAAACCCTCAGAGGTTCCTGAGAAGCCCACCTCCCTGGCTTCATGCTTTTCCTGTTTTCATGCAGCTACGAATAAGGAGCCACTTGGTTGCAAGGTGGTTTTACACCAAGTTGATTATTGGCTTGTTGTATTTGTCTGTTTCTGACTATACTATATCTTTAGCAATTGGAGAACCTTCTAGACAAAATGCAGAATTTAGAACAAACAAACATCAGTAAACCAGTAGATCAGTAACCTAACCAACAATTTACCTTTTTTGAAATCCAAATCTTTAACACAAAGTGGGTAATCTTTAAAATTCCCTGATTAAGTTAACATGTATTTTAAAAATAACCATTACCCTTTGCCAAGAGAAACAGGCATGTTGTTTTCTGGGAACTGATAAGCAGAAAAAGCTTTTTCTTTTTTTCTTTTTTCAAAGTTTTTTTTAAAAAAAATTACTTTTTTGGCTGTGCTGGGTCTTCATTACTGTGAGGACTTTTCTCTAGCTGTGGCAAATGGGGGCTACTCTCTAGTTGTGATGCATGGGCTACTCATTGCAGGGGCTTCTCTTGTTGCAGAGCATGTGCCCTAGGGCACACAGGTTTCAGTAGTTTCAGCACATGGGCTCAGTAGTTTCAGTTCCTGGGCTCTAGAGCACAGGCTCAATAGTTGAGGCACACCAGCTTAGTTGCTCTGCAGCATGTGGGATCTTCCTGGAACCAGGGATCAAACCCGTGTATCCTGCATTGGCAGATGGATTCTTTACCACTGAGACACCAGGGAAGCCCAAAAGCTTTTTCTATAGTGAATTATGATGTGTCATCAATCAGAAAATTACAAAGGGTAGTGATAGCCAATGACAGCATGCTCTACTGCCCACAGTTCACAGGAATGAAAAGCAGGTCTAAGAGAAACAAATAGGTCCAGAGCCTACAGTAAGAATCTGGGAATTACACTTATCCTACACATTATGCATTTTTTTAAAGAATGTCTCCATTTTGAGATACTCCCAGACACACAGGAGCCCCATTAATGAGCTTACCCACTTGAGATAGTTAAAATTATGCAAGGTCTAGGAAAAGGAGTTTCTTCGTTGAATTGCTTCAGGGTCTAGTAGACAACAGTCAGGCTTCCCTGGTGGCTCAGATGGTTAAGAGTCTGCCTGCAATGCAGGACACCCCAGTTCGATCCCTAGGTTAGGAAGATCCCCTGGAGAAAGAAATGGCAACCCACTCCAGTATTCTTGCCTGGAGAATCCCAAGAACAGAAGAGCCTGGAGGGCCCCAATCCATAGGGTCGCAAAGAGTCAGGCAGGACTGAGCAGCTAACACTTTCACTTTCTGGTAGACAATGGTTGAATATAGATTTTTTTTAAAGTCTCAATGTCTGCTTCCAAATATGTTTGTTTTAAGGAATAAAGTGACTTTCAAATTCAAGGGCCATAACTGCCTAAGGGAAGCCCCAGGCCCTTTTCCACTTGGGTGGGTCCTTGGGATTGGCATCAGAAATCCACAATTCCGTGCCACCCAAACCTCCTCTGGGCCTCAGGCAGCAGGGCTAGATCCCACCCATCCCAGGATGCAGAGTAGCTGGCTTCTCCAGGCAGGGCCTACTCTGACCTGACACCTGGCTTTGACCTACCATCTCAAAGCATTTTCCTGGGGGACATTAAGGTGTCTCCCCAGGTGTGGGGATGGAGACTGTGTGGCTAGAGCAGACTGTGTGTGATGGTAGCATGTAGGTCACACATGGACCGGGGCTGGGGACTCTAAGGATGACACAGCCCAGGAATGGCCAAGAAGTGATTGTACATAGTCAGCACAGGGCCCTCCAGGGCACTCCTCAGTTATCCAGGAGAGCAGCAAGGCTGGGAGGAGAGGAAACCCAAACACTGAGACAGGAAGCGGAGACAGGGCCCCACTAGGCTCACCTCCTGTTGCAGAGTCAGAGTACGGCTGGCACCCCTGCCCTGAAGGCCACCAAGCAGGGAGAAATCTCACAGGATGGTGCAATTTAAGCCAGGCAAGACGGTTCCTTTCTCACCACCCTATGACTGTTTTTTAACAGGCTCATTGCTCTGTTCAGTGTTAGGTCACCAGTGATTTAATATTTATAGCCTTCTCTCCCCAAAATGTATTGATGTTTAGATTATTTTTCCATGAGTCCCCTCTCTGTAAACATGGTCCCTTGGACTCTTCAAGATGACATCTTTCCTCATCAGCAAGCTGTGCTGGTTCTTGGAGACTTTCTACCACCATTCCCAATGGTCAGGATATGGGATTCACACCCCCAGAGAAGTGCAATCCTACAGCATCAAGCATGCAGTTGGAAGTACTGCCACCCTGGGAGGCGGGAGCTTCCATCCCAACTCTCTGAGCCTCAGGTTTTTTCATGGGTCGAAAGAGGAGAAGCATATGGCCCTCCCAGGACATATGGGACTGCAGTCCCTCCCAGGACTGCTGTGAAGATGAATTCAGCAAACATCTGGAAAAGTCTTTGGCCCAGATTAGTTGCTCAAGGAAAGTTATATTGTCTCTTACTGGGGAGAAATTTTTAAAGATAATTCCAAAGGCATTGGTTTACTTTTTTTGGAGTGACTTCTTTCCTTCTCCTCCTGTTGATATGCCCCAGATAACATGATGCTGTATAGTGCAAAGAGATCAGTGTTACCCCAACCTTCCTTCACCTGCCTCATGCCTTTTTAGGAAACCATGAAGATGCCAGTGTTTCCTAAACTGTGAACTGGTGCCACATGAAGAAGTGGTTCTTAGTTGCTCTCCTAACACACTCCTCCATGTCTGGCTGAGCATATAAAGAGTAAAGAAAAGGCCTGTAGCTAGGTTAGGGCCAGGTTTGGGGGATGAGATTGGCTTCCCAACCCTAAGTAGAGGGGCTTGAAGTTTCTAGGCCATCTCTACAAGGACAGAAGGTTTTCCAGAATCTCACATGACTCAAAATAAAGAACAGGAATTCTTGGGGAGCCATAGCCAAACCTCCACTGGCAGATGCCTGACCCAAAGATGGGTGGGCTCTGCTAAGGTGAGCTCAGGGTTAGAGTCTGCACCCTGCCCCACCTAGGGATGGGGCCCAGGTTGACAGGGGCAGAGCCAGGAGGAGGGAGAATGGGAAGTGCAGGGAGTCAGGTGTCCAACTCATGCAATATTGACAGGGTAATGGAATACTGCACTTTACCCCCTGCTGGTCCTACTCCTGGTCCCTCCTGGAGTTAGGATCGCAAGCTCGGCTGCAGGGACATCACTGGAGGGACAGTAAGGACCCCCTGCCCCCTTCCCTCAGCTCTCCTGACTGCAAGGCCCTTCACCTGGGGTCACAAGGCCAGACCAACAGAGGAAGAGGTAGGAACCATGGAGCCTTCCATACATTCCCGGAGGTTGACAGAAGGTCAGGGGGCGGGGGTTGCCTGGAGTGAAAAGAGACAGGAAAAAGGGTAAAACCAGGACCAAAGGTGGGGACAGGAAAGGGCCCATCTCCTTTTCACTGGGGACCAAGGAGAATCCAAGGGCACAAAGGCAGGCTTTGAGTACCAGGGCTGTCTGAGAACTAAGCAGCTAGTTTCAACCACACCTCCTACCTGCTCATCAGCTCTGCCCCTCTGAGTCCTATTCCTGTCCTTCTGTTCCGAGGCTTTGTCTCTCGTTGTCTGACTTTCTTTCCATCCAGCCAAAGTACAGCGCACAGTGGGAGAGGATGAGCCTTGCCCACTGGTGGAGCTCAGAGCTCTAAGACTGAACTGAGGGGGCTGGGATTAGGACCCTGACAGGCTCCAGTTTAAACGGTTTTTTCCACCTGAAGGCCACCTTCTTGTGGTCTCCGTCCCCAACCTGCTCCTTAATGGTGTGAAGGCATGGGGAAGGAGGATATGAGGGAGGTTCCTCTGCCTTAGTTCTTCAGGGCTCCCAACTTGGGAAGTTTGGCCCCCAGGATATCTCGGGACCAGTAGGTAAGGGGCTGGGGCTTGGATCGTCCTTTCCCTTACGAGTTCTCTCGGATTTTGCTCTTCCGTCGTCTGTGTGTCTTCCTCCTGACGTCCATCTCCCTCCACCTCATTCTGGCTGCCCCCTCACAGAGCCGGGAGGAGCGTGTTCTCCGCCATGAAGCTCGGCAAGAACCGACCTCACAAGGAGGAACCGCAAAGACAAGGTACGGATGCGTACCCCTGACCAAGTTCACCCTAGTTCACCCTAGTTCACCCCTCTCTCCGCTGCTGACAGGACGAAACCCCTCCTCTCCGCGGGCAGCGTCCCAATGGGCTCTCCTGCTACTGGCCGGAGGAGCCACCTGGGAGGGGCCTGGCCTCCCATTGGCTGTCAGAGAAATCCGGTCCTGAGAGTGGTCCTCCGGAAGGGGGCGCTCCGAGGGCTGGAGGTGGGGACCACATTTCTTCTGATCTGAAACAGTAGCAGCAGAGACTTCTGTCTAGTGGGCTCCTCCTGCCCTCTTTGCTTCCATTCTTCACACAGAAGCCTAAGGATTTTTAATCAGAGGATGGAATAACAAAAAAAAAAAAAAAAAAGGAAGAAAATTATTTGGCCAATTCCCTGTTTCTAGGGGAAAATCAGAGTCCTGAGAATGCCGGCTCCATGGCAGGACTCTCTGCCCAACATTTACCCAGTTCCCTCTCAGGAGGCTGCAGGGACCGCCTTGGGGGAGAGAAGCAGGGTGGATCTGGAAGACTGGAGTGGCCTGTGGCACTGGTGAGGGGATACGACAGCTATTTAAGGGGAGAAATGGAAGTACAGTGGAGCTGTGTGTAGCTTTCTAAGCCAGGTCTGTGGATCCCACATCCACCATCCTCAGGGCTCCTGGCTTCTCTCCCAGCATCCCCCGTGTGGCCCAGAATCTCTCTCCTTATCTTTTCCCCGCATGTATATTCCAGCTGTGCCTTTCTCCTTCCTAGATTGGAGAGGGTAGAGCTGCTGGCTGAGACTCAAACCCATCATCCTTGGGTAGCTTCTCAGAATCGTCATTCCTTCGTCTCATTGGATTAACACACATCAGTACAGGGTTAGGTTCTGAAGTCCATAAGCTATTTTACAAAGATAAGTTCCTTCCTGAGTCTCAATTTCTTTGTCTGTGATGTGAGAATAGTACCTATATTGGCAAGATATGACTATGAAGATTATGAGGGCTAGAGATATGTGTGTATGAAGTGCCTAGGGAGGGGGGCAAAAAAATAAATAAATAAATAAATAAAGTGCCTAGCATTGTGCCTGACATGTAGTAGCCACTCAGTAAGTGGTAGCCATTGATATAAGATACATAAGTATGGATTCTCTATTCCTGACCTTCTTCCACACAGGATATTCAGTACTTGCACAAGTGAATTGTGGCAGTGGTTTAGTCACTAGTCATGTCTGACTCTTGCAACCCCATGGACTGTAGCCTTCCAGGCTCCTCCATCTATGGGATTTCCCAGGCAAGAATACTGGAGGGGGTTGCCATTTCCTTCTCCAGGGATGAGTTATATTTAATTAAAATTAAAAGGCAAGGCCAGATACAATACCTGTTAAAGATGAAAATTAGGTCAGAAACACTGCAGATATGCAGACTATAGCATTCTAAGTAGATGCCACCAAGTAAACCTGGAAATTGACTATTAGCTTCCTGGACGCCAAAGTAAAAGAGGAAATACCATCACTAGCCCACCATCCAGTCCACCTAACTAGTCCTCCCTCTTCCCCAGATGAGCCAGCTGTGCTGGAGATGGAGGACCTTGACCGCCTGGCCATTCGGCTGGGGGATGGGCTGGACCCTGACTCCGTGTCGCTAGCATCCGTCACAGCCCTCACCACCAACGTCTCCAACAAGCGGTAAGTGGGCAGGAGCCTCACAGCCATGGTTGGCTTCACCACGTCAGGCAGGCCTAGCTTGGTATGTTTGGACTTGGGGTGGAGAAGAATCAGAGCCCATGGACAGCTCCTTCCTAACTTTGCCCCTTTCTTCTTTTCCTGGATATCTCCCTCACCTCCCTCCCTGCAAAGGCAGAGGGCTATTCCCAGGTCATTGAATACCTCCAGACAAAGGGAAATCACAGGGCTACCCAACACTTGAATCTGTTGACCTAATGACCTTTTACTTCTGCCATTGGTTAGTCCTCTCTATTAGAGCCTCTGAGAACCGCTAATCCCCTTTCTGTTTGGCAGTCCTGGAGTGTTTGACAATCATGACTCTGTCCTTCTGCCCTTCTCCAAGGTCTAACCACTGCCAGTGTCCTCCTCCCCTGCAAGCAGTCCCCTCACACCCAGCCTGACAGTACATTCTCCTTCTCAGATCTAAGCCAGACATCAAGATGGAGCCAAGTGCCGGGCGGCCCATGGACTACCAGGTACGTGGGGGCAGCAAGAGTCCTCTTGTCTTCCTGAGTCTCTCACAGGTGGTTCCAGCCAGATGAGTGTTTTAGACTCTGTGGAGCATGGATCTGGGGATCATGGAGAACCACAAGCTGAATATAAATTACCAAATTAAGCTTGTTCCTGGAAAGCACTGATTGTTGTTGTTGTTCAGTCACTAAGTCGTGTCCGACTCTTTGCGACCCTATGAACCGCAGCACATCAGGCTTCCCTCTCCTTCACTGTCTCCTGGAGTTTGCTCAAACTCATGTCCACTGAGTCGATGATGCTATCTAACCATCTCATCCTCTTCCCCGCTCTTCTCCTTTTACCTTCGATCTTTCTCAGTGTGAGGGTCTTTTCCAATGAATCGGCTCTTCGCATCAGGTGGCCAAAGTATTGGAGCTTCAGCTTCAGCATCAGTCCTTCCAATGAATATTCAAGGTTGATTTCCTTTAGGATTTACTGGTTTGATCTCCTTACTGTTCAAGCACTGTGGACACAGTGTCATAAGTAGAGAGAGAGAGACCCAAAAAGGGCACAGTGGCATAAGTAGAAGGATACAGACCCAAAAAGGAGGGTCTGAACTCTGCTTAAGCTTGTCAAAGCTCTCTTAGGATTTTGTAATGGACTTTATAAAGTGAGAGGGACTTAGAAAAAACATAGACAGACCAAAGAACTTCACAAAAACATTTAAAATGAGGGCCTCTAAAGAAATACGGTGATTGCAGCCATGAAATTAAAAGATGCTTACTCCTTGGAAGGAAAGTTATGACCAACCTAGACAGCATATTAAAAAGCAGAGACATTACTTTGCCAACAAAGGTCCATCTGGTCAAGGCTATGGTTTTTCCAGTAGTCATGTATGGATGTGAGAGTTGGACTGTGAAGAAAGCTGAGCGCCGAAAAACTGATGCTTTTGAACTGTGGTGTTGGAAAAGACTCTTGAGAGTCCCTTGGACTGCAAGGAGATCCAACCAGTCCATCCTAAAGGAGATCAGTCATGGGTGTTCATTGGAAGGATGGATGCTGAAGCTGAAACTCCAATAGTTTGGCCACCTCATGCGAAGAGTTGACTCATTTGAAGAGACCCTGATGCTGGGAGGGATTGGGGGCAGGAGGAGAAGGGGATGACAGAGGATGAGATGGCTGAATGGCATCACTGACTCGATGGACACGGGTTTGAGTCAACTCCGGGAGTTGGTGATGGACAGGGAGGCCTGGCGTGCTGCGATTCATGGGGTCGCAAAGAGTCAGACACGACTAAGCAACTGAACTGAACTGAACTGAAAGAAATATAGATTATTTGGTGTGATTTTTTTCTAAATTGTTGCTTTGTATTATTTTAATGCTGCAAGTAATGTCAATCCTGGCTATCTATAGATGCTGAGAATGGGGGGATATTTTCCTTCTTTTTGCCTCTCTATATTTTCTGAAATTAACACTTAATTTTTTTATTTGTGTGTTTCTAAAACTGGAGACCAAATGGCTGAGATCTGGAGAGATTTGCAGCTGTGAGATTGATAATGTGGCCACCAGTGCAAGTGGATGGGGCATGGCTGGGAGCTACGGGGAGAGTGCCACATGGGCAGAGGGCCCCATTGTAGCCCTCCCAGCTCCAGGCCTCATCTGCAGCTTTGCAGGGCCACACCTTCAATTTTGTCTCTTCTCCCAGAGTTGATTGGAGCCTGGGAGACTGAGTTACACTAACATAACTCACAATGAAAGTGAAGTCGTTCATTCGTGTCCGACTCTTTGCAACCCCATGGACTGTAGCCTACCAGGCTCTCTGTCCATGGGATTTTCCAGGCAAGAGTACTGGAGTGGGTTGCCATTTCCTTCTCCAGGGGATCTTCCCAACCCAGGGATTGAACCCAGGTCTCCTGCCTTGCAGGCAGATGCTTTACCATCTGAGCCACCAGGGATAGGCTAACATAAAAACCAGAATCACTACTTATTTGTAAACTGCAAACGAGAAGGGTCCGAGGATCATGCATTCCTCTGGACCCTCCCTTAGGGGCTAACAAGGCCCAGCTGCTGTGAAAGGCTGCTGGGCATTCCTAGAATTGAGTGAGAGTGCTGGCTGGTCAGGGGAGTTAGAGCCTTCAGGAGACCCCACCTGAATGCCCTTGCACTTCCTGCCTAGGTCCAATGCCAGGCCCCAGAATCAGAATACCTTTTCCTGTGTCAGGGTTTGATCTTTGACTTCCCAGGCCTCATGCACCCTTCTTTAAGGGCAGCTGACCTCACCTCACTCAGGAGAAGATATTTAGGACTAGACACCACCTTTCTCTGTAGCAGGTGCATCTGGTCATGTATCCTCAAGGACACACCTTGTCTCCCTGAATCCTTGCTTCAGTTTGTTTCCATCCAGTTGGTGACCATCTTCCCAGGGGCTTGAAAATTCACCCTGTCCAAAAAAAAAAGAGAAAAGAAAAGAAAATTCACCCTGTCAAGCAGACCTGCCCCTGTGGTTTCAGACAGCGTCACACCACTGAGCTCCTAGGACATATGGGAATGTCACCTCCTCACCTCTCTGCCAAAACCCAAGCATAGAACATTCTAACACTTCTGAGGGCTTTTCCAGGACACTGGGCTCGGGGCTACACCCCAAGCTGAGAAGAGAAAAATTTCCAAAGAACGAAGACCCTCATAGTCAGATACCCTTCCCTCCACAGTGTCACCAGTCTGCCACATAAGGACACATAGAAAATGGTGCCATTGTTATTGTTGTAACTAGTGTAACTGTTTAAGTTTTAATATAATCTTAACAACCACCCAAACATCGGTATTACTATAGTTCATAGGTGAGAAACTGAGGCCCAGGGTAGATAAGGAGCTTGCCCCAGGTTACGCAATTATTCAAAGCTAGAAACAAAGGTCAGTTCTGCGGGTGTCCTATCTCATCGTCAGAACAAATAATTGGGGACCAGCTCTCCCTCTGATCTCTTTTCATCTTCAGCTTACTGCCTAGTGAGTGTTTTCAAAAGCTCTCTCAAACTGCTTCCTGCCAGAGACTTTTATTAAGTGGACTAGATAGTCTGCTTCTGAAGACTTTGTAAACATTCTAAACTGAACAAAGCAGTTGTATTCATGTTTTTTTTTTTTTTTTTTTAACTTTTTTATTAGTTGGAGGTGTATTCATGTTTAACCTGGTAACACAGCATTCCCTGACAGGTTGGTTCACAACTCAACTGTAAGTGTTAACAGACTTGGAGAGAGAGCTGTGAGGGTGAAAATGTGGGATTATTCTTGCTTTCAATGAGTGCAACGTATAAAGCAAGAAAACCTATCAGAAAGACTTCACTCTCTCAGAGAACTTGGCTTTGCCAATTTAGAAAGACCTCAGCCAGAGGGACTTAGCTGAACTCAGATCCAGAAAGGATCCCCAGGGCCGAGAACCATCCTAAAGATTGGGTAGCTCTGAAACAAGGTCCCAAGGCCCTTTGTTTCTTCTGTTTCAGTCAGTCAGTTCAGTCGCTCGGTTGTGCCCGGCCTTTGCGACCCCATGGACCGCAGCACGCCAGGCCTCCCTGTCCATCACCAACTCCTGGAGTTTACCCAAACTCATGTCCATTGAGTCAGTGATCCCATCCAACCATCTCATCCTCTGTCGTCCCCTTCTCCTCCCACCTTCAATCTTTCCCAGTATCAGGGTCTTTTCCAGAGAGTCAGCTCTTTGCATTAGGTGGCCAATGTACTGGAGTTTCAGCTTCAACATCAGTCCTTCCAGTGAACACCCAGGACTGATCTCCTTTAGGATGGACTGGTTGGATCTCCTTGCAGTCCAAGGAGCTCTCAAGAGTCTTTTCCAACACCACAGTTCAAAAGCATCAATTTTTCAGCGCTCAGCTTTCTTTATAGTCCAACTCTCACATCCATACATGACTACTGGAAAAATCATAGCCTTGACTAGACGGACTTTTGTTGGCAAAGTAATGTCTCTGCTTATTAGAATGCATGTTATATGTAAACCCTTTCCTGATTATATCTCAAAAGCGAGAAGCCACGGCTTCCTCCTTGGGAATATGCAGTTTGCCCATCAGAGTGGGCAAAGCGTGGCACTTGGCAGACATGTTCTTGGTGGATCATGGAGTCTTGAGCTGTACCCTCTCTTCCTGGCACCAAGATCATATACATTGTCACCTCCAAACATCTCTCCAGTTTTCATCCCCATGTCATCTCCCCAGTTCAAGCACAATATGGCACCTACTTCCTATCTGGTCTCCCTGTCTTCATATTGCTTCCTCCACACCATCCTCTACACCACCACTGGAATGGTCTTCTCAAAACACTCAACTGAACATATCACATCCCTGTCACCTGGAGACAAGAGAAGGTAAAGGATGTTTCAGGAGAGCAGCACTAATCTCATCTCAAGCTCCCACCCATGTTTTTTTTTTTTTCTTTTTTTTAACATTGACATGAATCAGCCATGGATTTACATGTATTCCCCATCCCGATCCCCCCTCCCACCTCCCTCTCTACCCAATCCCTCTGGGTCTTCCCAGTGCACCAGGCCCGAGCACTTGTCTCATGCATCCCACCTGGGCTGGTGATCTGTTTCACTATAGATAATATACATGTTTCGATGCTGTTCTCTTGAAACATCCCACCCTCGCCTTCTCCCACAGAGTCCAAAAGTCTGTTCTGTACATCTGTGTCTCTTTTTCTGTTTTGCATATAGGGTTATCATTACCATCTTTCTAAATTCCATATATATGTGTTAGTATGCTGTAATGTTCTTTATCTTTCTGGCTTACTTCACTCTGTATAATGGGCTCCAGTTTCATCCATCTCATTAGAACTGATTCAAATGAATTCTTTTTAATGGCTGAGTAATATTCCATGGTGTATATGTACCACAGCTTCCTTATCCATTCGTCTGCTGATGGGCATCTAGGTTGCTTCCATGTCCTGGCTATTATAAACAGTGCTGCGATGAACATTGGGGTGCATGTGTCTCTTTCAGATCTGGTTTCCTCGGTGTGTATGCCCAGAAGTGGGATTGCTAGGTCATATGGCAGTTCTACCACCCATGTTCTTACAGCCCTATCTGATCCCTCAGGAGCAGGTCAGAGAGCACTGTGACTCATGGGTTCTCCCAAGACAGAGGTACAGGTTTACACTTAGCATTGTTCCTGGTGATGACTTTCATGAAGCCACTGGGGATCGTGTCCTTTATCTTGGGATAAGAAGATGTAATAGTCAGTCACCAAGAGTTTCCTTGGTTAGCTGGTCTGTTGGTCCCTTTGTGGCTGTATTTGCCTCTTCCTCTTCCATCACGGAAAAACAGGAGTCCTCTACTCCTAAAGAGGACTAGGGGGCAGAAAGGCTGTCATGATGGCTGGGCTCTGGATGAAAAACAGAGAAGCCAATCAACTTCTCACATTGCAAGGATGAACCTCCTGATGGCATCTCTTTAGTACCTTATTAGGCCAACACTGTGTTTGTCTACTTCCTAGTCTTGAGTTACTGGTCTTGAAAATACTTTCTTTTCGTTTTTTTATGGAGGAGAGGGGATTGGTTAGTTGTGGGGGGAAAATGAAATTAAAAAAAAAAAAAAAACCTCTTTGGTAAAAAAAGTTTCACAGAGTTTAAAACTCTATAAACTACTATGCAAAGAATGCTCTGGGAGGACTTCTAGTGTCTGTTTACTCTCTTCTCTGAGAAGTAAACTTCTCAGAAGGGCTCTATATTGCTTTTAGCTCCCTGAAGAAATGGTAAACTCCTTCAGAGCTCCATATTCTCAGTTCCATTCCATTTAAAACCTCAAGTTCACATAGAAATGCTTGCTTTCATAGTTCAAGTGTTACTTCAATTAGTAAATATTCAGTTTCTAGTTCTGTATACTTGCTTGGCAATGTTCTCGTTGTCATCAGGGTTTCTATTTTTTTAACATCATTAGTTTTAATGCATGGATTTTTCTTGGCCTTCAGAATATTTATAAGACTTTGATGGACGCAGTGGAAGATAATTTTCAAGGCTATTCTTTTTCATGAAAAGGGAAAATAATTCTCTTGAGTAAAAAGCATATTTAGCAGTTGCATCAAAGCACAGCAATTAAAATACCAACTTTCCAAGATGAGAAGCATAAAAAGCAACTCATACGGTTTCATTAGAAGAGTGCTGAGGGAAATGCTAATACTAGGTCAGCATAGGCTATTTTGTTAAAGTGCAAGTTCCAGAGACTTAAGCGTCACACATGACCCTACCTGCCTGGGACCCAACCAATTAACTGAAGGTAAATTCTATTGAGAAGCCATTTATAACAAGATCTCACATCTTCTAGACTTTCAGCAGTTTTCAAAGCACTTCAATGAACATTATCTCATTCAAACCTAAGGCAAATTTATGGATAGGAGGTGTCTCTGCTTACAGCTGAGAAAACTGAGGCTCATTGTCATTTCAGGAACCCCCCAGTCTTCCTATTTATCATGGCCACCCTAGTGGAGCTTGACAGCTCCAGATTCAAGCAACAACTGATGGCTTAAAATGAGAGTTCAGGAAAACTATGCACACATGCATACATATACACACGTCTCTCTCTCTGTATGTATATGCAAATATTTGTCAAATGGATGATCAACTGAAAAATGACTTCCTAGTATAGAAGTACGATTCCAGAGAGGTGGACACCACTGAAAAAATACAGACTGCACACAACATACAAATATCAAGACAAAAAAAAAAAATGTGCTCCAGCTGGGCACTAAAGCCTTACTGGGCACTCAAAGAAATTAAAGGAAGGGAAACCAGGAATAAGGAAAGGGGCCAAATTCCAGTAATAAAAAAAAGAGATAGCAGAGGCTTGCAGGACTCAAATGAAAAGCACTGGAGTAGAAAACTAAGTGCATGTTAATGGAGACTTAGCTTAATTCTTGAGTGCACAAAATCTCGGGGGGTGGGAGTGAGTTTGCAGCCCTCTGTGTGGCAGGACCATTGATGCCAGTGAAAACTCTTGGAATCATCTGGGAGCTTTAAAAATACAGATGCTGGACAACACTTCCCCATCCCCTCCCAAGATTGGGTTGCGTTGGTCTGGAGTGTGGTGTAGTGGCCTCAGGGTCTTTAACCACCACCCCGCCTCCTTCCTCTCACCCTCCCCCTTCCCCTCCCCCTGGTAATTCTGGTGCACACCTACTTGGAGGTGATCCAGTTCACTCCCTTCTTTATAAATGAGGGCACTGAGGCTTGGTGAGGGGAGACACCCAGGATCACCAACAGATTCAGCAGTGCTCAGACTGGTACCAACCAGGCTCTGACTCCTGCAAAACCTGCTCCAATTTCACGGGCTTTCCTTCTCATCTCCCCTCTTTCCTGCCTGCAGGTCAGCATCACAGTCATTGAGGCTCGGCAGCTGGTGGGCTTGAACATGGACCCCGTGGTGTGTGTGGAGGTGGGCGATGACAAGAAGTACACCTCCATGAAGGAGTCCACTAACTGCCCCTACTATAATGAGGTCAGCCCTGGGGCCCTGGGTGGGGAAGAGTCCTCCAAACTGTGGCAGAGCCTGGGCCCCGGCCCCATCGGGCCAATAGGAGAAGCTGGGACTCAAGAGTCACAAAAGGCTACCAGCCAGGTGGCCTTGGTCCACCTGTTACAACCCCCAGCATGCTGAGTGCCACGTCCTCTGAACCTCCAGTCCAGACCCAGCCTGACCCTGATCTGGCCAGGGCCCACCCTGTGAAAGGAAGCCAGCCCCTGTCCTCCCCAGTGCTGCTCCCACCAGTGCCAGTGAGTGAACCTCACATCCTGTGAGGCCTGGTCCCAGCTCCTTCCCCAGCCAGAGCCCTGGGGCAGGGCAGCCTCCTTCCAGCCCTGGCCCATGGGGGCACTAGAACCAATAATGAGCGCTTGCTGTGTGCGGGGCGCTCTTCTAAATGCTGTAGGTGCATCATCTCTTCTGACTCTCACACTATCAGAAGTTGTCACCATCAATCCCATTTTATACAAGGGATATTGAGGCTCCTGGAGAAAGACCTGGCCCAGGTGCCAAGTGCCAGAGTCAAGTTCTGTATGTGCACACTTTCTGCTCAGCTGCCATCCTGGGTGCCTGAATCTCTTCAAGGTCCTTCCAGACCACTGGCTGTGATGCTTGGGGAGTGGGAGGGGAAAGGCCTGGTCCCCACTGCTGTTCGTTGCAGCTGTCTGAGGCCACACTGAAGTTACAGAATCTCAGTTCTAGTTCAGTCTCCCCACCTTACAGAGGAGACTGAGGCCACACTATGAAAAGGGCTGAGATCACAGAGAGTATTATAGACAGAGCAGGGCCCAGACTGTTCTGCCTCCGCTCACTGCGCTCTGTCTGCCATCTCGGATGGCCACCCCCCGCCCCATCGGACACAGCCTCTGAGTCTGGGCTCCAGGGAGGGGCCCATCTTAATCAGCTGTGGTGAAGCGTGCTCCTCAGATACCTGAGCACACACCAGCTTAACCCAGAAGTCACTGGCCTGGCCACTCTCACCCTCCCTTTCCGGGAGGGGCCTCCAGGCTGCTTCTCAGTGGCTCCAGGCAGTGAGCTGTGCCAGGCTGGCCCTACTGAGGCATGGGCATCCCGCATTTCACTGTCCATCCTGGGTGTGGTGAGGGTCTGCTACTTGGAGGTGGGGGCATCTCTCTGGAAACTGTGGGAGGCCCCAGCGGGGAACCTGCAGAAGTAAAACCCAGGCCTGTCTCTGCCCTTCACAGGAACCCAGGCTGAGGCCAGGGCCTGACTGAAGTCTCCAAAGCAATCACAGAGAGGCCCCACTCTCATAGATGTCTTCCTGCAGGTCCCAGGCTGGGGACACTGCTGTTCTGGACCCCCTCGGCCCCATGTGACAACCTTCCCAGGAGTCAGGAAACTCAGGCTCAACATCTCTAACCTTAGGTCAGGACACATCCCCGACTGGAAAAGCCTCTGGCCTAGATAAGGTCTATTTTTCCCTAACAGATACGGAGACAGGGCCCCCACGGCCTTCCATGGTTATTTGATAGTGGTGGAGGCCTGTCTGGAGAGCTCACCTTGCACCAGGTCCATGCACCTCATGTTTCATTCAAGTGGCTTCCTCCCTCCAAGGAAACAGAACTGATCTCCCCACTTGGTGGCTCCCTAGAAAACTCCTACTCACTCTGCAGGGCCCAACTCAAATGTACTCTCTAGGTCAGAAGTCAGGGCATTTCCCTCTCCTTTGACAATAACATCCCTGAATTGCATTTGGTCCTTCATATCCAACCCAGGAGGCTCCTGATCTCCTGCATCACTGTAGCCCACTCCAGGGCCTGCCTTATACCTGGAGGGCTTTGGTAACACTTTTCTGAATGGATATTTATCCAAAAGATGAAACAGAGATACGCTGGGCCTCTGCTCTGCACCAGGCTCATGACTGGCAACATGGGAGCTGTAAACAGGACACCTCCTAGTTCCAGCTTAGAAACCATTTTCCAAGCTCTGTATTTATATCTGGGGCTTCCCAGGTGGCACAGTGGTAAAGAATCCACCTGCCAATGCAGGAGATGCAGGAGACTTGGGTTCGATCCCTGGGTAAGGAAGATCCCCTGGAGAAGGAAATGGCAACCCACTCCAGTATTTTTGCCCAGAGAATCCCATGGACAGAGGAGCTTGGCGTACTACAGTCCATAGGGTCGCAAAAGAGTCGGACACCACTTAGCAACTAAACAGCAGGTCTTAGTTGCAGCACTCAGGATCTCTAGTTGTGGCATGTGGGATCTAGTTCCCTGAACAGTGACCAAACCCAGGCCCCCTGCATTAGGAGCATAGAGTCTTAACCACTGGATCCCCAGGGAAGTTCCTTGACGCAGGTCATCATATTTAGATTCACAATCACACCTCCCAGCAATGACAAGAATGGCGCCCCAGAGTGGTCCCACTTGGAGGCCCTGGTTCATTATCCCCCATCACAGAGGTGTAAACTGAAATTCAGAAAAGGAAGCAATTGGCCCAACAGTGAAAGCTCAGGCTTCATGGCTCTAAAACTGCACTTTTACCCACAGTGATCTAGTGTGAGCCCCCAGCAGCTGAAACAGATTCTCCTCCTTTACTCCAAGCACTTCAACATTTCTTCCATCTCCCTGCCCCCACCAAAGCAGCAGGCCCTCTGCTCGCTGCCCACACTCTCATCCCCAGGGCCTGCACCCCGAGGCCAGGAGACTTGGGCGGGCACAGCAACCATGAGTGGCAGCTCCCAGCTGGAGAGGACCGATCGTGCCCCCAGCATTTGTGTTTGTAGCAGATTAAGTTCATCAGCTCTCAGTTCTAAGTCTCAGCTTACTTTACATTTTAACACCTCCAAACTTGGGGTGCATCTTCTAGGCAGCCTTGTGGTTTAATGGTGATGTCTATGGGACCTACACAACTACAGTGTATCTTACAGTATCTTACATGTATCTCATCAAACCTCATAATGAGACTCTACATGGGCGGGTGTCATTATGTCCATTTGACAGCTCAGGAAGCTGAGGTTCAGAACGATGAGGTGCTCAGGGCCGCATGACTCCTCATTGCCCCTGAGAGCTGTGATCAGAGGGGACCAGTTGTTGCCCCTCCTACTTATCCAAACTTCGGGTCTCAGGGGGCATGGGCTGGTGCAGACCAGCAATGCCAGGACAGAGGGGCCTGGCACTGAGCCTTGGCCCGCCGAGTGACAGCAGGCCTGGGTCTTTCCCCCCTAGTACTTCGTCTTTGACTTCCATGTCTCTCCTGATGTCATGTTCGACAAGATCATCAAGATCTCGGTGAGTGGGGAGCAGTGCCCGGCAGGTGGGGCTCTTAGCTCAAACTGTACCTTTGTGCAGCCTTGAAAAGGGCACCCTGTCTGGGCAGGCCAGCCATAAGAAGACACAGCCATAAAAAAAAGTCACAGCCAGCCAAGCAGGGCGCAGGCTGGAGTTGGGCCCCTCTCACCCCATTAGCCACATCATTCTGTGCAGTGTACAACCTGCTCACTTGTACCTGGCAGCCAGCAAAACACTGGCAAGGCAGAAGGGGCTGATACTAAGCCTCAGAGAGATACCCCTGCCCTGCCAGACACCCTCTTGCTTGACCTGAAGCTCACTTCCCCAGAAAGAGTTGGAGGGGGGCCCCTCTATCAGTCAGCCCTTCCCTGCCCCACGGCCTCAGCCCCATCCCGCCTGATCAACGGCTGGTGGTTTTGCCTGGAAGGTGATTCACTCCAAGAACCTGCTGCGCAGCGGCACCCTGGTGGGGTCCTTCAAAATGGACGTGGGAACCGTGTACTCCCAGCCGGGTGAGTAGCTTCGTGGCTGGGTCAGTACTGGTGCATGTGGCTCCAGGAGCACGGGTCATGCATGCAGCCTCTAACACACCTCACAGAAGCAAATGGGGACAGAGCCTTGCTGGGGACAGGTGTGAACTGCAGTTGAAGTTGAAAGCGGAGTGGGGGAAGAGGAAAGTTCTGAGTCCGGGAGATTCCAGGGCCCACAGAAAATCAGAGGACAGTGAGCACTTTGTACGGGCTGTGCTCGCAGTCAACCTGAAGAGGCAGACCCATCCTAGATTAGCCTCCTCCTCTGACATCTGGTCTTTCCTCCACCCTGTCCTGGGTCCTAGGAGCATTGGGGTGACACTATTTGTCCCTGTCTCTAGGAGGCTTTCCGTCTGCAATTGGAGACAGACGGTAAGTAGATAGTCGCAGGAGATAGGAGATGTGCATATGGAAAGGGACCAGGATCAGCTCTTCTGAGGAAGTCGGGGAAGGCTGCATGGAAGAGGAGACACACCAACAAAAGGATTAGAAGTTTGAAGAGGGAGCCAGAGGGTTAGGGTGAAGGACAGAAGGGATGGGTGCATCCAAGATAAAAGTACAGCAGCCACAAAGGCTTGGGGCTGTAAAACAGCAGTCCAAACTATTCGGAGAGGGGTCAACGGCTATGCCTGGCAGGAGCACAGGGGAAGGGTAGGGTGAACATTGGGGACCAAGCAGAGCTGCATCAGGAGGCCCCACAGTGGGTGCTAAGGTCAGCAGTCTTTCCCCCAAGCACTGGGGAGCCTCAGGTGGGTTTGAAATAGGGAGTGAGAGAGGGAGGGCCTCTTTAAGAGCTTTGTCTGGCAGCCATGTGGAGATTGACCGAAGGGTTGGAGACAGGAGGGCTGCAGGCCAAGAAACCAATCAGGAGATTCCTCCATCTGAAGTCATACCACACATCTGGGGGCATGGCCAGAGCTGGGACCTTGCCTCAGCCACCCTTGCTCGGGGACCTCTGCCTCCCTGGTCCTGAGGCAGGCAGAACTGTGGCCCCAGAGCCCCAGGACCTGATGACTTCGCCTCCACGGCCTGTCCCAAGGGTGGGTGCAGCCCTGAGTAGGGCAAGCCGGGACAGCCCCCGCTTCTCGCCACCGCAGAGCACCAGTTCCACCACAAGTGGGCCGTCCTGTCCGACCCTGACGACATCTCCGCGGGGCTGAAGGGCTACGTGAAGTGCGACGTCGCTGTGGTGGGCAAGGGAGACAACATTAAGACTCCCCACAAGGCCAACGAGACGGATGAGGATGACATTGAGGGGTGAGCTCCCATCCCTGCCCCGCCCCTGGAGATCTGGTCCAACCCTTCCTGGGGTGCAAAGGGAGCCCCCCACGGTGGACTTGGCCCAGAGACCTCACCTTCCATCTTCCTTATCTGCCCGCCCAGATGGCCCTGCTCTCCCTGGAAGGACGGAGGCCAGGGCCAGCCTCAGTGTCTGGGGACTCTCCTCGTGGGGCAGAAAAGACTGGGGGATAGTCGAGGGTGACAATCATTTGACATCCATGCTGCCGACTGTGAGAAACTTGGGGGAAAATTGTGGATTCCCAGAGCTGCGGGGCCTTGAGTCTACACCCAGGAGAGCAAAGGGATTTTGTTTTCTGAAGCAATTCCAGGGAGTTGCCAGGGGCTATTCAGAAATATTCTGGAACCTTATCTGGA
This sequence comes from Cervus elaphus, assembly GCF_910594005.1. Classification (NCBI taxonomy): domain Eukaryota; kingdom Metazoa; phylum Chordata; class Mammalia; order Artiodactyla; family Cervidae; genus Cervus; species Cervus elaphus. The sequence goes on along the minus strand of NC_057825.1, from coordinate 32,864,754 downwards.
TTCAGTGGGAAAAATTCAGGATCCAGTGGATCATGCCTTCCTTGAGCCAGGGAGGGAGAGAGGGGACCACTGGTGAGGTTTTTGTGTAAAAGACAAAAGGTGTGACACAAAGTACTCATATATTTTAATCTGTTTGAGCCTTATCGTATCCATGGGAGGTGCGTGTTATTACTCCCATCTTAAAGGTGAGGAAACTGAGGCTTAGAGAGATGGGGAGGTTTGCCCAGGATCCCACAAGAGAGCAGGTGCCCTAAATTCCAGTGTCTTTAGTTCTAGTATGGGCCTTCTCAGCCGTCCTTCACTTGTGGTCCTGGGCCCCAGAGGTATGGGGATGTTGGCGCAGGAGTCGGCCAGGTGTGGCCACTGCAGCCCTAGCTGTTCATGTGGCAGGAACCTGCTGCTCCCCGAGGGGGTGCCCCCTGAACGCCAGTGGGCCCGGTTCTACGTGAAGATTTACCGAGCGGAGGGGCTGCCCCGCATGAACACAAGCCTCATGGCCAACGTGAAGAAGGCTTTCATTGGTGAGAACAAGGACCTGGTCGACCCCTATGTGCAAGTCTTCTTTGCCGGCCAGAAGGTATTGGGGTGCAGGAGGCTGGGAGATGGGGTGAGGTGCAGGGGATTGGGCGTGGGGTCCTGGGAATGAACAGGAGGCAAAATCAGAAACCACGAGACTGGCCTTTGATTACCTTGGTGCATCACCTCTAGAACTGAGGGGAGAGAGATGAGCAAGTCCAGCTCAGAGGGGCTGGGGCGGGGCCAGGCTTGGCCTTAGGGATTCCTCCCCGCCCCCAGGTCACCAAGCACTGAGGGTGGGGGGCACTGAGAGGGAGGAGAGCTAGAGAGACGGGGGTGGAGAAGAGTACGGAGGTAAGTACACACACAGACAGACACACACACACACCACGCACACTCGTAACACATACACACACAGATACAGACACACACGTGCACACTCAGGCAGGCACACAAATCCTAACTCTCGCTCCCTCCCACCAGGGCAAGACTTCAGTGCAGAAAAGCAGCTACGAGCCGCTGTGGAACGAGCAGGTGGTCTTTACAGACCTGTTCCCCCCACTCTGCAAGCGCATGAAGGTGCAGATCCGGGACTCGGACAAGGTCAATGACGTGGCCATCGGCACCCACTTCATTGACCTGCGCAAGATTTCCAATGATGGAGACAAAGGTCAGCAGTTGGAGACTGGAGGTGGGACTTGGGGCTGAAGGGAGTGAGTAAAGGAGACCCCTCCACACACATGCGAGCGCGCACACACACACACCACCACAACCGCCGCCTCCGTCCCACACCTAAGACTAAAAGGTGCCCGGCCTTCACCAGCAGCCCTTGCCTCCAGGGAAGGGTGGTGACTCGTGGTCAGGTCTGCACAGAGCTGCCTGGGCCTGCTGAGCCAGGCTGCCTGGATTTGAACTCCAACTCTGACAGCTAGAAGTTTCATGACCTTTGTACCTGTTTTGTCATCTATAAAATGAAAATAATAGTAATTATATACATATTATAGGGGTGTGTGTGTGTGTGCGCACGGGCACACACACATTCAGTCACTCCAGTCTTGTCTGACTCTTTGCAACCCCATGGACTGTAGCCCATTTGTGCCTGTGGAATTTTTCAGGCACGAATACTGGAGTGGGTTGCCATTTCCTACTCCAGGGGATGTTCCTGAACCAGGAATCAAACCCACATCCCTTGCATCTCCTGTATTGGCAGGCAGATTCTTTACCACTGCACCACCTGGGAAGCCTATATATGTGTGTACTACTGCCATAGTACCTATCTATTGACTTGTAGGACCGGAGCACTGAGCTGGGTACCAGGGATACAGAGCAAGGGAGGAATCCATCCTGTTCTCATGATGTTCCCTGGGGATGAGGGAGACGGGTGTGCTACCAAATGCGCAAAACCTGAGACAGAAGGCACAAAAGCCACAGACTGTATGGTTACATTTGTATGCAAAGTCTAGAATAAGTAAATACATAGAGGCAGAAAGCAGATGAGTGATTGCCAGGAGGTGGGAAGAGGAGGGAATTGGGACAAACTACTGAGAGGTATGGGGTTTCCTGAGGGGGATGAAATGTCCTGGATGGTTGCACAATGCAATGAATGCACTGAAAACCACTGAAATGCGTCCTTTAAAGTGGTGAATTTTATGTTATGTGAAGTATGTCTCAGTTTTTTAAATGCTTTATTTTTTGTAAACTGTGGGCTTTCCTGGTAGCTGAGACGGTAAACAATGAGCTCCTGCAATTCAGGAGACCCGGGTTCAATCCCTGGGTCAGGAAGATTCCCTGGAGAGGGGAGTGCTACCCACTCCAGTATTCTTGCCCAGAGGATTCTATGGACAGAGGAGCCTGTCAGGCTACAGTCCATGGGGTCACAAAGAGTCAGATACAACTCCGACTAGTTTTTTATAAACTAGGCAAAACAAAAACAAAACACATAAAGCAGAATTGGATCCATGCTACACATGAGACACAACAAATCCTAATGGGAGAAAAATAGTTGGGACTAGGAATTGAGGCAGAAAGAAAAGAAGGACTAAAGAGCCTCTTGATAAAAGTGAAAGAGGAGAGTGAAAAAGCTGGCTTAAAACTCAACATTAAAAAAATTAAGATCATGGCATCTGGTCCCATCACTTCATGCCAAATAGATGGGGAAACAATGGAAACAGTGACAGACTTTATTTTGGGGGTCTTCAAAATCACTTCAGATGGTGACTGCAGTCATGAAATTAAAAGATACTTGCTCCTTGGAAGAAAAGCTAAGACAAACCTAGACAGCATATTTAAAAGCAGAGACATTACTTTGCCAACAAAGATCCATCTAGTCAAAGCTATGGTTTTTCCAGTAGTCATGTATGGATGTGAGAGTTGGACTATAAAGAAAGCTGAGCACCTAAGAATTGATGCTTTTTAACTGTGGTGTTGGAGAAGACTCTTGAGAATCCCTTGGACTGCAAGGAGATCCAACCAGTCCATCCTAAAGGAAATCAGTCCTGAATATTCATTGGAAGGATTGATGCTGAAGCTGAAACTCTAATACTTTGTCCACCTTATGTGAAGAACTGACTCATTGGAAAAGGCCCTGATGCTGGAAAAGATTGAAGGTGGGAGGAGAAGGGGACGACAGAGGATGAGATAGTTGGATGGCATCACCAACTCAATGGACATGAGTTTGAGCAAGCTCCAGCAGTTGGTGATGGACAGGGAAGCCTGGTATGCTGCAGTCCATGGGGTTGCAAAGAGTCGGACATGACTGAGCGACAGAACTGAACTGAGGAATTGGAGGGAGGGGCACTTCATGGAGGAAGAGTGTTTAACAGGTAGAGACAGAGAGACAGAGACAGAGAACCTCTCCTTTGGAGAGGAAAGGAGGGGTCTGCAGAAGCAAGTGACACCCCAGTGGCACGCAGGTCTGCACAGACAGTAGAGGGCTGGAAGGCCTTGTTGAGGAGCTAAGAAGGTGGAGTTTGTCTTCTAGGGATATTGTAGGGTGCCCTGCAACAGGTACTTGAAAGCAGGGACCATGACTTCGCTCCACAGAAATGGATATGTGTGAATGTGGAGCCTCACAGCCAGCTCAAGCTCCCGCAGAGAATAAACAAACACACGTAAGTGCCCCAGAAGTGAGAGGGCCACCCCACAGCCACCCACACACAGCAGACACAGCTCGCCCCGCAGCTGCAGGCCCTCTGCTGCTTCAGACATTTCCCTGAGCGAGGTGTGGAGTCCTCAGCTCAGCAACCGGAAGGTGCAGGCCGGGAGCCCCAGAAACAGGTCTCTCCACCTGAGTGAGCCCTTGACCCCCTGCACCCCTGCCCACAGGCTTCCTGCCCACACTGGGCCCCGCTTGGGTGAACATATACGGCTCCACACGCAACTACACGCTGCTAGACGAGCATCAGGACCTGAACGAGGGCCTGGGGGAGGGCGTGTCCTTTCGTGCCCGCCTTATGCTGGGCCTGGCGGTGGAGATCCTGGACACCTCCAATCCTGAGATCACCAGCTCCACTGAGGTGCAGGTGGAGCAGGCCACGCCCATCTCCGAGGTGAGGCCCCAGGGGGCTGCACTCCCCTCCAGAGCCCCCCCAGCCCCGCTCAGCACACTTCAACCCAATGCAGCCTGGGTCTGGGCTCTGCCAGTGTCCACCCTGCCTGCCTTAGGGGCCCAGACCCCAGGGTCAGGCCTCCCTCCCCAGGAAGCAGCAAGACTTCCATCCCCTCCCACTGCCTGTGCCTGCGCTCTGCCCGTCTCTGCTCCTTTCCTGGCCATGGTTGGCCTTGTGCTGGACAGAGCAGCCTTTCTTCCAGGGACAGGCTGGAGGGCCAAAGGAACTGGGCCTTCAGTGTCTGGCCTCCTGGTTCCACAGCTGGGTGGGATGTCCCCCACCACTAGCCCCAAGGGCCTGTCTGGAGACAGAAAGAGGCCTGGCCCCGGCCCCAACATGCTGGTAAGCTTTCAGGATGGCTTGAACCACCTTCCCCACAGAGCTGCACGGGGAAAACAGAAGAATTCTTTCTATTTGGAGCCTTCCTGGAGGCCTCAATGATTGACCGGAAAAATGGAGACAAGCCCATCACCTTTGAGGTCACCATAGGTGAGAGCTGGGCTCACAGAGGGGTCTTGGGGCCCCGGGGCTGCAGAGTGGTAACTGCTGGGCCTGCTGCACAGCCCTCGGGGGAGGGGGACTTTGACCACTTCCCTCGAGTGTCCTCGGCGCCCACACAGCACACGGTGACTGCACATCATGAGTGCACACACGCCCCACAGGGTAAACCTTAGGGCTCAGCGGAGTTAGGGACATGAGGAGGAAACACGTCCTCTCTGCGGAAGGGAGCAAGGCCCCCATGGGACTAGAGAGGAGGGTCCTGCAGGGTCCATGTCCGGGGCTGGACCTTGAGCTCAGTGGTCATCAGGGCTCCCATGGTGCAGGGAACCATGAGTGCAGGGCATGGCCCTGTACCCTGGCTAGTGTCCTGTGGTGTCTGAGCTCACACAGAGCCCAGCAGAGACCCCATTCCCTGACTTGCTTTTCCAAGCCACAGACCCCTGGATTGGAGGGCAGGGTGGGGCCTGGTGGGAAAAAGCCTCTAGGCCATTGGGTGCCCCCTTCTGCTTACAGGCAACTACGGGAACGAAGTCGATGGCCTGTCGCGACCCCAGCGGCCTCGGCCTCGGAAGGAGCCCGGGGACGAGGAGGAAGTTGATCTGATCCAGAACTTGAGTGACGACGAGACTGACGAGGGTGGGGACCTGGCCTCGGTCTCCTCTACCCCACCCATGCGGCCCCAGATCACTGACAGGTGAGCCAGGCAGGACAGAGGGCCCTGAAAGGCCCTGCTCACTGCCTGCTATCCTCTTGTGGCCTGTCCCCTGTCCGCCTGCCTGGGCGCCCAGTCCTCAGTCTCCCACCTGCTGCCATCCCAGGAACTACTTCCACCTGCCCTACCTGGAACGCAAACCATGCATCTACATCAAGAGCTGGTGGCCTGACCAACGCCGTCGCCTGTACAATGCCAACATCATGGACCACATCGCAGACAAGCTGGTCAGGGCCAGGCCCGGGGTGGGAGGGAAACGGCAGAGGGGGCATGCTTCTGAGGGCCTCACCCAGCCTAGACACCGCCCCTGCCTCACACAAGGCCTGTCTGCCCAGCAGATTACCATGGGCATCGAGGAGGGACTGCAGAATGGCCCCAGTGGGTCCTGTGCTCCTGTCCCCACCCCATTCCCAGGAGCAGTCCAGGGTCCGAGGGCTTCCCGGAGTGGAGTCTGGGAATCGAGGCCCGTCCAGTCTTGGGTTTCCCTGGAGGTGTCTGGCCAATCCCTCTCTTTCTCTCCCCACTTCCCCCCTGCATCTAATCCTGGGCTCTGTCCAACCCCTGTGGGTCTACCAGGACCACAGACTCATGACCCAGAGATGGCTTCTTCCTCAGGAACCAAAGAGTCACAAGCATGACAGCTTCCAGGTTCTGAAAACAAAACCTGGAAATTGGTATTTCTGGGCTTCCCTGGTGGCTCAGATGGTAAAACGTCTGCTTGCCATGTGGGAGACCAGAGTTCGATCCCTGGGTTGGGAATATCCCCTGGAGAAGGAAATGGCAACCCACTCCATTACTCTTGCCTGGAAAATCCCACGGCAGAGGAGCCTGGTAGGCTACATTCCATGGGGTCGCAAAGAGTCGAACTCGACTGAGTGACTTCACTTTCACTTTTCTTTATGACAGCGAAGCACTCCAGGGATGGTGCTCATGGGAGGTCCTAGGATACTAGCCCCTCATCCTCTTGATGAAAGAGGGAGACATTTGGGGAGGCTGAGGGGGTTGTGGCTCACACTCCTGGTTCACAGGAAGAAGGCCTGAATGATGTGCAGGAGATGATCAAAACAGAGAAGTCGTACCCTGAGCGTCGACTGCGGGGCGTCTTGGAGGAGCTGAGCTCTGGTTGCTAGTGAGCGGAGGGGCTGCCAGTGTGGGGCGGCAATGGGAGTCTGGCAGAGAAGGAGTCATCTCTGCTAAGCCCTGCTCCAACCCCACCCCCACCCCAGCCGCTTCCTCTCCCTCGCGGACAAGGACCAGGGCCACTCATCCCGCACCAGGCTGGACCGGGAGCGTCTCAAGTCCTGCATGCGGGAGCTGGTGAGGACACGGCTGGACCACTCAGGGACAGAGGGAGGGTCTGGAGGTGGAAAGGGAAGCCGAGGTGGGGGGACATCCATCTCTGAGGTCATGGCCCCCAGGGCCAGCCCCTCCATCATGTGTCAAAACCTGAGCCCCACTTACACCCCCCCCCACCTCGCAGGAAAGCATGGGGCAGCAGGCTAAGACTCTGCGGGCGCAAGTGAAGCGGCACACAGTGCGGGACAAGCTGAGGCTCTGTCAGAACTTCCTGCAGAAGCTGCGCTTCCTGGCAGACGAGGTGCGCCCTGTGCCAGAGCGCGGTGCCAAGCTGGAGCAAGGCGGGAGGGGGCTGCACAGGAGGGGGTGGGCCCCTCCACCCTCCCACTGACAGGTGTTGAGGGACCAGGGGTGACCAAGCCTTTCATCCTGTCCCACGCTCTTCCCACTCCATTGGCGGGAGGAGAAGGAAGACCCAGCATCAGGTCCCCTCCCTTACGGGGCACACGGGCCTCCCCCGCCCCACCCCATCCCAGCCCCAGCACAGCATCCCTGACGTCTTCATCTGGATGATGAGCAACAACAAGCGCATCGCCTATACCCGGGTGCCCTCCAAGGACCTGCTCTTTTCCATCGTGGAGGAGGAACTGGGCAAGGACTGCGCCAAGGTCAAGACCCTCTTCCTCAAGGTGCCAGAAGGGGAGTGGATTAGCGGCGGGTAGAGGGGCTGGGGTCTGGGCTACTCTCAAGAGGTCATCTTCCTCTTAGAGGGAGCAGCGTCCACACCCCTGGGTCTGCCAGGCCTGAGCAGACAAGATACTCAGAGAAGAGCTAAAGAGAATAGGAAGGGGGATCCCGCCCTGCCCATCCCCTTTGTGCTGTGTTTCCCCCAGCACAGCCCAGTGGGATGGCTATGGTGGGGACGGGCCCCCTCTGACCACAGCTTCTTCAGCTCCCTGCCCCTTCCTCACCCCGCGGGCTCTGGCAGCTGACCCTGCGCCCACTCCCCAGCTGCCAGGGAAGCGGGGCTTCGGCTCGGCAGGCTGGACGGTGCAGGCCAAGCTGGAGCTCTACCTGTGGCTGGGTCTCAGCAAGCAACGCAAGGACTTCCTGTGTGGCCTGCCCTGTGGCTTCGAGGAGGTCAAGGCAGCCCAGGGCCTGGGCCTACACTCCTTCCCGCCCATCAGCCTGGTCTACACAAGTGAGTGAGGACTCCCAGCTCTGGGTGGCCCCGGCTCCCAGCCCTCACCCGAGGAGGGCATGCTGGCTGGTGGCCTGTTCCCCGAGCCTCAGCCTGCTCTTCCCACAGAGAAGCAGGCCTTCCAGCTCCGCGCCCACATGTACCAGGCTCGCAGCCTCTTTGCCGCCGACAGCACTGGCCTCTCGGACCCCTTTGCCCGTGTCTTCTTCATCAACCAGAGTCAGTGCACAGAGGTGAGGAGCGTGTGGCTCTGACTTTGAGAGTACTGAGGGGCCTGTGAGTTTCTGGGACCTGGAAAAACAGAGCATCCAGTACCCCAGATCCTTAGAGAGAAGGCTTGCAGATAACTGCAGGCCTGGGCCACACTGGTGAAGGCTTTGATTGTGGTTACATTCAACACAGAAGACATGGAAGATACTGGCGTGGGGTGAGGGGGGACAGTCAAGAGCAGACCTCATAGCAGCCTTCATTTAAGATTCCCAGAAGAGTCAGAGAACACAGCACTCCTGCCCCCGAGTCCCCCGGAAACCACAGGAGTGACTGGGGGTGACTCCTGCTCAGGTATCTGCCCACCCACCATCACCCCTACTTGTTACCTGTCTACCCCACCCCGCTGCAGGTACTGAATGAGACCCTGTGCCCCACCTGGGACCAGATGCTGGTGTTCGACAACCTGGAGCTCTATGGTGAAGCTCATGAGCTGCGGGACGATCCCCCTATCATTGTTATCGAAATCTATGACCAGGACACCATGGTATGGGTGGACTCTGGCACTTGCATTGGCAGCCACCTCCCCAGCCCACCCCTAGAGCCCCTTGGCCAGGGTGCTTGCCAGGAAGCTGGGGATCTGGGCTGCTGACAAGCCCTTCCAAGAGACCACAGGTGTCTTCTGCCCTCTCAGCCTGACCCCTCCTGATGCTGTGGGCCTCTGGTGTCTTAGGGAGGAGACAGGCCAGGGCATCCCCGCCTGCTGCACAGACAGACCAAGCCCAGGCCCAGACGTGCCAAGAATGCCTGCTGTCCCCAGCCTTCCCCCATCCTAGACCACCCAACTCCCTCCATCCCTGCGTACACAGTCATGAGCAGCCTCATAGCTCTCCATTGGTACTCTGGAGTAAGGGAGTGGAGGATGGTCACCAGTGGAGGTGACCCCTCCAGAGCTGGGGAGCCACTTACTACAAGCCACCCCAGCTACTGGGGAGCCCTGAGTGAGTTCTGGACTAGCACTAGGAGCACCTATTTCTAGATCTGCATCTGCCATTCACTGCCAGCCTCACCTGTAGCTAGCCCAAGACTTCGTTTCCCCATTTGTAAAATGGGGTGATCACACCTGCTACATGGAGCTGTGGTGAAGACTGAATGAGTGTGAATGAGTTCCTGGGTATGAACGTGCTCGGCCAGTTCAGGCATCAAGAGGCCACCTTGGCTGTTTGTCGTGTCAGGGCAAAGCCGACTTCATGGGCCGGACCTTTGCCAAGCCTCTGGTGAAGATGGCTGACGAGGCGTACTGCCCACCCCGCTTCCCGCCCCAGCTGGAGTACTATCAGATCTACCGGGGCAACGCCACGGCCGGAGACCTGCTGGCCGCCTTCGAGCTGCTACAGGTGGGGCTGCTGGAAAGAGGGGGCTGGGCCAGGGGCCTCTCTCCTCCCCACCCTGCTGTGAGGCCACTGGGACTGAACTGGGGGCATGGTTCCTGGGGACCTTTGCTGTTTAGCCTTTTCTGTCTCCCTAGATCATGTGGCACCTAACTGGTGGGGGGAGAGAGCCCTCTCCCTGGGCTCACCAGGATATGATGCTATGTCCCCCATCCCCCAGATTGGACCGGCAGGGAAGGCCGACCTGCCGCCCATCAACGGCCCAATGGACGTGGACCGAGGTCCCATCATGCCTGTGCCTGTGGGCATCCGGCCCGTGCTGAGCAAGTACCGGGTGGAGGTGCGTGAGGGCCCCGCCCCGCGCCTCCCGGCCCTGCCCTGAACAGGCCCTGCCGAACTGTGCTTCCTGGTCCCCCTCACCTTCTCCCCGTCCAGGGTCATGTGCACACATCACACTGGTGGCATCAAACGCCAGGGGTTCTTCAGCAACCTCAGGCCATGCCTCATTTTTCAGAAAAAGACACTGAAGTCCCAGGAGGGGAAGTGACTGGCCCAAGGTCACACCCAGGAGCCAGCGGCAGACCCCAGCTCCCGCCCATCCCCTGCCCTTTCTGCACTGATTCACACTGTCCAGGACCTTTCCTGGCCTCCGTCCGCCCCCACCCCCACCCTCACTGCCGCCCACAGCCCCTTCAGGACACCCTCCCTCATTAGCTCTCCCAGCCCTGCCCCTCCTGGTTGAGTGGCCCCCCCACAGCCGGCGCCCCTGACGGAGGGATTGTCCTCTCCCCCCACACCCCCACCCCCCACACACAGGTGCTGTTCTGGGGCCTGCGAGACTTGAAGCGGGTAAACCTGGCCCAGGTGGACCGGCCACGGGTGGACATCGAGTGCGCGGGGAAGGGGGTGCAGTCGTCCCTGATCCACAATTACAAGAAGAACCCCAACTTCAGCACCCTGGTCAAGTGGTTTGAAGTGGTGGGTGCAGGCCCGGGCGTGGCGGGGCAGGGCTGGGCAGTGCCTCTGCCCCTTCTCTGAGCTCAGGCTCCCTGCCCCCACCCCCAGGACCTCCCGGAGAACGAGCTCCTGCACCCGCCCTTGAACATCCGCGTGGTGGACTGCCGGGCCTTCGGCCGCTACACCCTGGTCGGCTCCCACGCCGTCAGCTCCCTGCGGCGCTTCATCTACCGGCCCCCGGACCGCTCCGCTCCCAACTGGAACACCTCGGGTATGGTTGCTCCCGAGGCCCAGGGTGGGGACTCCAGCTTGCAGTCCAGACCATGTGGTTTCCTCCTGGGGGCGTCCCCAGGTGGGGTAGGGGAGGCCAAGAAGGAGGGTCCACCGTGGAGGGGCTGTCCAGGAAGCCCCAAACTAGTGCCAGAAAGGCCAGAGCCCAGGCGTCCTTAGAAGGCCTGAGGGCAGATGGCCTTCTCTGCCTGACCCCAGAGAAGACTCTGCCCTCCCCACCCCCCACACGGCCTCCACTGTGTCACCCAGCACAGCTCACACTCCTCTCTGGCTCACCTCCTCCCTCTCCTTATGCCCATCTTTTCTCCCTCAACTGTCGCATCCCTCCCTCTCCCCCTCGGAAAGCTCCAGAATCAGCTTTATGCCTCTGGTCCTTCCAGCCACTCCGACTCTCACTCTTCCTCCTGCTCCTCCCTGCCTGTCTGTCTGTCTGTCCGTCTCTCTGTCCAGGCAGGCTCCTCCAGGGCCGCCGTATGCTGTACAGTGGGGGCCCCTCCTCTCGCCCCACAGGGGAGGTTGTGGTAAGCATGGAGCCGGAGGTGCCCGTCAAGAAGCTGGAGACCATGGTGAAGCTGGACGCGGTAAGATGCCTGGAGAAGTGCAATTGCGGGTGACACTTTCCCAAAGCCAGGCCACCCCCACCCCACCCACCAGACAACACATTAAGTCACTCCTCCTTCAGTATGGGGTGGACCAGGGCTAGCCCTGACTGTGTGTGCACACATCCCTATCCTAGAGTGTCCAGGAAGGCAAGAACCTCAATTCTGCATGTGTGTGTGTATGCCATGAACATGTGGTACACTTGTTTGAGAGAGCAGTAACGTGTGAAGCGATAGCCTGCCATTGTTTTTATTTCAACAAACGACACCACAGGCAAGGACTCCTTGTGTGAACACCAGTGTTCTCTCCAGAAGGTCCAAGTTTTCTTTCTCAGCCTTTTACAAACTACCCTCACCAGGCCTGGGTTGGGGCAGGAGTTCAGGTGGAAGTGCCTTACCCCTCCTGGCTTAGGACTGGGACTGCTGCTCTGCCAAAAGGGGCCCTGTCTCCTGGGTGTTCGGATACGGACATGGAGTCTGCAGGAGAGGGTGGGATGGAGGCCGGCCTGGAACAGGTCATCCTGAGTCCAGGCAGGACTGAGAGGGCAGGAGGCAGGCTCACCTCCTCACTGCCTTCTCCAAATCCCGTTCCTGACCTCGTGTGCTTCCTGCAGCCTGTGGCTTCTCCTAGCTTCTGAGATCTGGGCCGGGTCCGAGAGGATCCTTCCTTACCCCATCACTCTGGTCCCCAGAGAGTCTGGGCCAGTGGCTGAGTTAGCAGAGGGCATGGCTCATGGAAGAGGCAAGCAGTCGAGGCCTGGTGCCTGGCCTGCGGGGCTGGGATGGCACTACCAGGGACTGTGGGGCTAAATCTTGAGATCCCTCATCCCCCCTCGGCTCCCAGCCTCTGAAGCTCCTCCTGGGGGCAGGCAGCTAGTTTCAGACCATCAGTGAACAAAGAGGACAGCACAGACCTGAGCTTCACCATCGTCCCCATGGGCTCTGGTGGGGCCTTTTTCATCAGGGTCCCCTTCAGCTGTTTAATTGTGTCCATTTACTCATGAAGGCACTTGCCTTTCACCCAACCAACATTACAACCTCCAGTCTCATGTCATGTCAGCCTCCCCTCTTGTCTCTGACTGCCCGCTGCAATCATCTGGGAAATTCACAACTCTCCTGGTACCCAGGACCCCACCTTGGACTCAGTGAAGCCCTGCAACTGATCATTTTTAAAAGCCCCCAGTGATTCTCATGTGCAGTCAGGTTGGCAAACCACCACCCTGGAAGTTCTGAGGAAACATCTCTGAGCAGACTTTCCACAGTCCTGGAATTGGCCTTGTGGGCACAGCACTCATGACCCAGGGACCATCCTTGTGTGAGCCCCTCCCTGCACCCTCCATGGCTGGGCTGCTGCCCACCACTTCCGGCCCAGTGGCTAAGTCTGTCCTTGTCTCCTTGGTTTCCCTCTGCAGACTTCCGATGCCGTCATCAAGGTGGATGTGGTGAGTGGGGGGACCGTTGGGGGGCTCTGGGAAGAGAAGACCCTACACTACATAGGGTATCAGGCCAAGGAGGGCAGTGTCAGGGACTGAGCCACCCCACAGCCCCTGATGCTCCGGCCAGCATAACCCCTCCTAAGAGGCAGAGGGAGAGAGCTGCTTGGGCTGCAAGCCCCTGAGCACCAATCCCGTCTTGGCCGGGCTCATGCCGGTGGGTCATGACACCCTCTGGGCCGTGGCATCCATTTCCATAAAACAAGGTCCCGCCCCTTTCATACTGGTGGCTTCACAGAGCCCCCTGGAACCCAGGGCTTTCTGGGAGCAAATGGTCAGAATGGATGGGGGACCCCCAGGTTGTCCACGGCTCTGGGAATGGCCAGGGTGCAGGGATGTATGCAGGACTCTGGACCTGGCCAACCCTGCAGGCTGATGAAGAGAAGGAGAGGAAGAAGAAGAAGAAGAAGGGCAGCGCAGATGAGCCAGAGGAGGAGGAGCCAGATGAGAGCATGCTGGACTGGTGGTCCAAGTACTTCGCCTCCATTGACACCATGAAGGAGGTGAGGTCTCCATGCTGGGCAGGGGCCGAGGAGGGACTGGGCTGGGAGAGGTGATGCCAGCTCCACATTAGACCCTCCTATCCAGCTTCTTTCCTGCCCCTACCAGAGTAGTCTCCCTACCCCATCAACATTAGCGTCGAACAGTCTGTCTCACACCCTTGAAGTTCTAATTCATCCTTTTCCAGTCTACCTTCACGGGCTTGGTTTTCTCAAGTCCTCATTCATTTCAGTTCAGTTCAGTCGCTCAGTCATGTCCAACTCTTTGCAACCCCATGAACCACAGCATGCCAGGCCTCCCTGTTCATCACCAACTCCTGGAATTTACCCAAACTCATGTCCATTGAGTCAGTGATGTCATCCAACTATCTCACCCTCTATCAACCCCTTCTCCTCCTGCGCTCAATCTTTCCTAGCATCAGGGTCTTTTCAAACATGTCAGCTCTTCACATCAGTTTGAGTATATAAGATGAGTCAGACACCAACCTAGGTGCTACAGGAGCCAAAAGATAAGATGCCAAAACTGCGCTGAGTATTTACTGGACATGCAAAATGCACATGTAAATAGATACAGTACAATGTGATAACAAAGGCAGTTCAGTGCCTAGGAGGCAGGGAAAGCCTCACAGAGGAGGTGACCTTTGAGGAAGAGGAGAAACGTGCACTCAGAGGCCAAAAGGAAACAACAACTTCTCAGTAGTACTTGCACATCTATTATCATTTTACATATTATGCTATTTTATTTCACATGTCTTGGTCACTGTTGCTGTGTGAAATGTTCTTCCCCTGTTGTGCACATACAGGTCTACTGAGTCAGACTGCAAATTCCAGAAAGCTCATTTCTCCCCTTCCTCATTTGTCTCTTATCCACACTACCAACCTAACTCAGGGCAGGCACCCAAGACTGACCAACTGACCAGAAGGGACACGTGCCTCTGATTGTGTTTCCTTGACCAAGCTGATCCAGCCACACTCTCTCCCCAGGCCCCTTCTATGACCCGAGTTGTGTGTGATGTTTACCATTCATATGAAAGCACAGGCTAAGCTGCTGTAGCAGGTCAGATTGCTATGAACAAGAAAGCTGATATGGTGATTCACTGGGGTTGGAGACTGATATCCTGCCATCTTGTTACTGGCATCTATATGGTTAGAGATGGCTTACCATCACATCCTAATACCAATGCACAGGAAGGGTAATGAGAAGAGGAGCAGGCATACTCCTTTCCTCTTGAGGGCCCAGCCTAGAAGCAGCACAGCACATAAGCACATCCACTCACATTGGCTAGAATCTAATCCCATAGCCATACTTAGCTGCAAGGGAGGCTGGGAAATGTGATCTTTAGCTAGGTGACTCTGTGCTACAAACTTTTAGAGAGCAGAAACGCAGATAATTGAGGGACATCTAGTAGTATCTTCTACCACCAGCACCTCCTGGATTTAAGTTGGAGCTTTGGGAGACTGCCTGTTGTCTCAAGTCTGTTCCTGTAATTTGCACAGGCTGCCACCAGGCAGCGGTGGCACCTTGGATGAAGCCTGATGATTTAGTATCCATTGTGTACTGACTGAAGAAAATAAACCATGTTTTCTTATCCAGTTATACTTTTCTACATTAAAACAATAAAACGTTAAAACTAAGAAGCAATGTTAAAGAACACATGTTTTTCAATTGTACATAATTGAAAGAATCATAAAATTCCTAAGTACACTTAAGTCATATTTTACACTATAAACTTTTTTAACCCACTTAAGCAGAGCACATGATAGGTTTGAAACTCAGTGGGAAAAAGTTTCTGCTTCTAAAAATTTAAGACTGGTCTGAGACCACAGTGTGCGGTCAACAAACCCCACCCTAGGAAACCTACCTTCCCTTCTCTTCACCTCATTTTTTGGCAGCAAATTCGACAACAAGAAATTTCAGGAATTGACTTGGAGGAGAAGGAGGAGATGGACAACACTGAAGGTGAGCTCTGGAGCCCTGGATCTCTGCTTTCATCTCTCAGCCCATCATATGAGTGGCTCCTCCGCTCGTCACACCAGCTGCTTCTCTTTCCCCTTCCCATGGGCCCTCACAGCTGCAGCAGCCTACGGCAGATATCCTCAGGCATCCCTGAGGCCCTTACCTAGAGTGGCTTTTACTCTGACCAGTTGAGCAACCACAGTGATGGACAGACATTTAGAGCCATCAAACATCAGAGCTGGAAGGGACCTCAGAGCTCATCCCATTCTGTGTCTTCCAGACCTTTTCCATGGAACACTACAAATGGATTTTCTAAAGGGAAAAGAAGGCTCTGAGGCCAAATTGGTTAAACAGGTCCCTTGGTGCAGAACTTCTCAGTGCCTTTAATATACAAATGCTATTATAAATCTCTAAAAGGAAGACAGAATAAAATATTTCCCCAACTTATTATATATATATATATAAAATTATATATATATCCTTTCTCTTAAAGCATTCCAAGAACACCTACACTTATGTTTGACTGAATGCTGTTTGGAAAATGCTAATATAGAACAGTCCTCTTATTAGAGACCTGCAAAGTTAAATTAGTGAAGTGATGAGGTAGATCTCCAGCCCTGGCTTTCCTGCTCAGATCATTTCTGCCTCCTTGTCTGTTTCCGGCCAGGCCTGAAGGGGCCAATGAAGGGCAAGGAGAAGGCGAGGGCTGCAAAGGAGGAGAAGAAGAAAAGAACCCAGAACCTAGGCCCCGGCCAGGGGTCGGAGGTCCCCGAGAAGAGGAAACCCAAGGTTGATGAGCTCAAGGTGAGGGTCTGGGAGCAGACCCCGCCAGGGTGTGGGGTCGTCATGCCCAGGACAAGACAGAGGCCTGTAGGCCTGCCTCGCCTCCCCTGATGGGCTGGCTTGGCTCAGGTGTACCCCAAGGAGCTGGAGTCAGAGTTCGACAGCTTCGAGGACTGGCTGCACACGTTCAACCTGCTTCGGGGCAAGACGGGGGACGACGAGGATAGCGGGACTGAGGAGGAGCGCATCGTGGGCCGCTTCAAGGTCAGGCAGCAAGCACGAGCGGGGCCCTGAGTCCTGAGCCCCCCCACCAGCTCTCCTCCCCACCCCAAGCCTGAGGCTGACAGCCAAGGGGAACTGTCAGCTGCCCCGGTGGGAAAACTATGAGCGTACTTGCACCCTGAGTGATAAGGGGCATCTGCCCTGAACCCACTCCCCCACTTCACCCCCCGCAGAATTGCCCCCACTCCGGCCACTTCCTCCAAAACCCCTGACTGTCTGTGACCCAGCAACTAAAAGGTTACGGCCCCAAACCGCCACAGTAGGGTGCAGACTCTCAGTGCTCTGGGCTATTTTAAATGCCACCCCTGCCTGTGCCCATGGGAACCTGCACCCTGACCCACGCTTGCCGCACCCCAGGGCTCCCTCTGCGTGTACAAAGTGCCACTCCCAGAGGACGTGTCCCGGGAAGCCGGCTACGACCCCACCTACGGCATGTTCCAGGGCATCCCCAGCAATGACCCCATCAACGTGCTGGTCCGGGTCTACGTGGTCCGGGTGAGAGCCCCCTTGCAGCCTCTCTCCCCAGGCTCCCAGTCCTTCTGCCCAAGAGTGGCTGAAGCAGCCTCAAACTGATAGCCCCTAACTGGGAGACACCAGGGAGGGCAGCTGGCCTTGTGCCATCCTTTATAGAGGCGGAAGCCAAGGCCCAGCGATGGTCAGGGACTCACCTGGGGCCACATAGCAACTCTCTGGTCCAGTGCTCCTGCCCTTCATTATCATGGGACCATCAGGGGGACGGGGGTGGAGCAGGGACTCTGGAAGATGAGGGTGCAGGGACCCTGCTCAGGAGCATCCTTCCCATCCCAGGCCACAGACCTGCACCCCGCAGACATCAATGGCAAAGCTGACCCCTACATCGCCATCCGGCTAGGCAAGACTGACATCCGTGACAAGGAGAACTACATCTCCAAGCAGCTCAACCCCGTCTTTGGGAAGTAAGGCCTCCTGGTGCCCCACCTCCACCCTGCCCAGACTTCCCCAGCCCAGATCCCCTCCTGCCCCACCCTACCGCACCCCAACCTTCAACCCTTCTCCCAACCCCGCCGCACCAGATCCTTTGACATCGAGGCCTGCTTCCCCATGGAATCATTGCTGACGGTGGCCGTGTACGACTGGGATCTGGTCGGCACCGATGACCTCATTGGGGAAACCAAGATTGACCTGGAAAACCGCTTCTACAGCAAGCACCGCGCCACCTGCGGCATCGCCCAGACCTACTCCGTGTGCGTGGGGCGGGGTGGGGCAGGGGGGCTGCCTACTGCACCTTGACTTCAAAATCAAGATGCAGACCATGGGATTTGGGAAGGTGGACATATGGTTTCTGTCCCAGCCAGGCCTCCACTCCCACAGGCTCTGGACTCAACCTTCAGGGGCCAGGACTGCAGGTTCCAAGACAAGGAGAGAGCCAGGGAATTCCAGGACAGAGGAAACAGAGGGAGAGAAAAGCAGGCTGGGAGGAGAGGCAGGAGTGCGCTAGGAAGGGTCCACTGGAGATCTGGCCAGCCTGTGCCACTGCCTGGCTGTGTGACCCTGGGCCATCCCCTTAACCTCTCTGGTTGTCAGTTTCCTCAGGGAGTCTTTGAAGTTCCAGAGGAGTGGACACAGTGGGGGGGATGGTGCGGCTGCAGTGGGGGAGACTGGATGCTCGTCCTTGGGGAGCATGGATCATGTGGGGCCCGAGCCCAGGGCAGGAGGGGTCAGCCCCCAGCAGCCCTCGTGTCTCAGCTGATCCTGGAGCATGGGGCAGGGCTCACTTGCTCACATGGGGCAACAGCCAACCTAAGGAAGCTGGCCAGGGCCACTTACTGCCTGGGGATGGCCCAGTCACACCCCAAGCCCCACCCAGCCCATGTGTCTCCTCCCACAGACACGGCTACAATATCTGGCGGGACCCCATGAAACCCAGCCAGATCCTGACCCGCCTCTGCAAGGAGGGCAAAGTGGACGGCCCCCACTTCGGGCCCCCCGGGAGAGTGAAGGTGTCCAACCGCGTCTTCACAGGGCCCTCTGAGATTGAAGATGAGAATGGTAATGGGATGCTGCATGCAGCTATAGGGGTGTCAAGAGGCCATGGAAGGACCCACACATCCTTGTGGTGGGACCATCCCTCTGCTCATCACCCCAGTGTCCGCCTCCTGTCCGCTCAGCCTCCGCCCTTCCTCCCCATCCCACAATGAACTTGCCCACCTGTCCCCTTTCTCTTCCTCTCAGCCTCCCTGTGGGGTAGGAAGATTCTTCCCCATTCTACAGATGAGGAAAGCGAGACCCAAAGGGTTTCAGTGACTTGCCCAAGGTCACTCAGCTTTTACAAGGCAGAGTGAGGGGAGTATAGACCCAGGTTGGTCTGGCTCTCCCTACCCTTTTGCCCTGTGGCCCTTCATGGAGAACCAGCAAATGTCTCTGCCGGAAGCTTGTGCCATCCACCTTCAAGGTGCTGGACAGGACATAGCTTCTTCTCTTCCCTGACCTTGCAACCCAGCGGGATTCTCGGGTCAGTTTCCCCCCAAGCAGGGAAAACCCAAGAACACAGACCCCTCTGGGCCCATGAGGCAGCTGAGAGCTTGGGCTGTTGCATCTCCCTCTGAGCCTCAGTTTCCCCATCAGTAGACAGGAGAAGGGGTCTCTGTGTGCCCTTGAGCCCCTGGCCCAGCACAGGTCTCTTGTTCTGCTGAGCCGATGTATGAGCTGACCTCTGGCGCCCGCAGGGCAGAGGAAGCCCACGGAAGAGCACGTGGCGCTGCTGGCCCTGAGACACTGGGAGGACATCCCTCGCGTGGGCTGCCGCCTGGTGCCCGAACATGTGGAGACGCGGCCGCTGCTCAACCCCGACAAGCCAGGCATTGAACAGGTGACTGGCCTGAGTCTGACGTTCTTCAGTATTTGGGATCAGGGAGTCCCAACCTGGGCCCATAAAAAGATATCTCCATGCTATTCACTGCTTCCCCGGAAGTATCAGGCGCCCCATACACACACACACACCATGCCCTTCACCGAAACTACCAGGGCTCGTGTCTTGGCTTTGAGTGAGAATCACATCACCTCTGGTGGAAACCTAGGGTAATCTCCCTCAGAAGCTGCAACTGGCTGTTGGTGACATCATAGGGATTGCTGGCATCCAAGAATGAAAACTGATGAGTCCTGCCAGAACACAGGTGGGGAGGGAGAGGAGGGCTGGCCTTGCTGGGCAGAGGACAGAGTCGTGAGACGTGCCACACCCCCTTCCTCAGGGCCGCCTGGAGCTGTGGGTGGACATGTTTCCCATGGACATGCCAGCCCCCGGGACACCTCTGGACATCTCCCCTCGGAAGCCCAAGAAGTGAGCTGCTCGGGGCCAGCGCCCTTCCCTCCCTGCTCCCCAATGCGTCCTTTCTGCAGGAGCCTCCAGGCCCAGGTTACCTTAGTCAGTCCCACGTGGCCTTGTTGGGGGAACAGAGCTCCCCACGAAGAGGGCTGTGGGGGCTGCCCTGGGGAGGTCCCCTTGCTGAGGCAAGGGGTCACACCCCCACTGTGTGGCCTGCAAGGGCCATGGGTTCACACCAACACCCTCCCCGAAGGCTCTGTCCTCACAGACCCACTCCTCCACGCGCACGCAGGCAGCATCCCTTCTGGGTTCCCCCACACACATCCACAAGACACAGAACCCCTGAGAGTTGCTCTGCCCCCCTGATAAAAGTGGTTCCCACTCGAGGCTGCCATGCAGCTCTGCCACGTTTTATTTAAAACTGATGAGATGTTCAAGGGTAAGTGCCCAGAATGGGAGGGAGGGTGGGAGAGTAGCCAGAACTCTGGATCATGAGCCAAGCCACCTGCCTCTGTTAGTTGACTCTGGCCAGGTCACTTTTTCCTGCACGGTCCTCAGTTTTCCCATCAGTAAAGTGGCCGGACCAAGCCACTGTCAGCACTGGACTCGGTGCCTGCAATTAGAGCCCCACATTTCCATTTCACACTGGACCCCACCAGTCATAAAGCCCATTCTGCCTGGTGGGCTTTCCCAGGTGTCTCAGTGATAAAGAATCAGCCTGCCAACGCAGAAGACGTGGGTTCGATCCCTGGGTCGGGAAGATCCCCTGGAGAAGGAAATAGCTACCCACTCCAGCATTCTTGCCCGGGAAATCCCATGGACAGAGGAGCCTGGTAGGCTACAGTCCACGAGGTTACAAAAGAGTCGGATACGACTCAGCAACTAAACAAAAACAGCTAATTCTGCCTGGCACAGCCTCCAGGTGGGACCCTGAGTGAGCTGTTCCATGGCTCGCCACCAGGGGACACCACAACCCGTTGTATCTCCAGGACTTGCAGTCTAGGGGCGTTAAGTCCAGCACGAGCCATTGCAGTCGATTTTTAGAGATTGACTCAACCTCACTCCTAAAGGTAGAGATGGAACTACCTCATTTATCATGACAATTACGCTTCAGGAGGAAAATCCCCTTTGGGGGCAAGGATGTAAAGGAAATCAGATTCCAGGGTGATCCACTGCCAGCTGCTGGGCTTAAATGTAAATTTCTATTAGAGCTTCAATGGAGCTTCAGACCTCTGGGGAGGGGGGATTCCTGACTCTCCAAGCCTCGCTTCAGCCACGCCCCGAGAAACCGGCTCCTGCCCCTCTCTGGGCAGCCTTCCTGAGACCTGAGTCAGCTCCCCCTCATCCAGGAGGACTGTGCTTTGGGTCCTGGCATTCTAGCCCAACTGGCTCTCCGCGTCCCCCTCCACCCTGCCTGGCTCTTCTCTCAATAGCCATGCTAGCTGGGCGACCTTCTCCGCTGACCCTGGGCCCCCCACATCTCCCCAACCCCTCAACTTCTCCCCACATCGGCTCTCTCAGCCCCAGCTTGGCCCAGGCCCCATGCCCATCCCAAGTCCCCAGGACTTGTCCCGGTCACCTCATCTCCAACCCCAGCCTGGTAACCCCCACCCCCACACCACTAATCTGCCCCTAACCCACCCAGGTATGAGCTGCGGGTCATCGTGTGGAACACGGATGAGGTGGTCTTGGAAGATGATGACTTCTTCACTGGGGAGAAGTCCAGCGACATTTTCGTGCGGGGGTGGGTGAGAGGTCCCTGGGTGGGAGGGGGGCCGAGCTGGGTAAGCCCACCTTCATGGAAGGCAGGAGAGGAGGGAGAGGACAGGGTGGGTGCTGTGGGTGGAGAGAGCCCCCACCCCGGGTGTGGTTGCAGGTCTAGAGCGTGTGATGCCCCCCAGGTGGCTGAAGGGCCAGCAGGAGGACAAGCAGGACACAGACGTCCACTACCACTCCCTCACGGGCGAGGGCAACTTCAACTGGCGCTACCTGTTCCCCTTCGACTACCTGGCTGCTGAGGAGAAGATTGTCATCTCCAAGAAAGAGTCCATGTTCTCCTGGGACGAGACCGAGTACAAGATCCCCGCGCGGCTCACGCTGCAGATCTGGGACGCCGACCACTTCTCTGCCGACGACTTCCTGGGTGCGGGGCTGGGACCAGAGCAGTGAGAGGTCCCCTGGGTGGGAGGGGGGCTCAGCTGGGCAAGCCCACCTTTCTGGAAGGCAGGAGAGGAGGAAGAGGACGGGGTGAGGGGGGGCAGTGCTGTGGGTGGAGAGAGCCCCCACCCCGGGTGTGGTCACAGGTCTGGAGCAGGTGATGCTCCGGCGGGGGTGGGGGAGGGGGAGGCAGGGGCAGGGTGAGCTCAGCCCAGGTGGGGGGACCCAGTGTCAGTCGGATCCAGTGTAGGAGCTGACTCGGGTTGTCACAGGGGCCATCGAGCTGGACCTGAATCGCTTCCCTCGAGGCGCGAAAACGGCCAAGCAGTGCACCATGGAGATGGCCACGGGGGAGGTGGATGTGCCGCTGGTTTCCATCTTCAAGCAGAAGCGCGTCAAAGGCTGGTGGCCCCTTCTAGCCCGCAATGAGAATGACGAGTTTGAGCTCACGGTGGGCCTCACCACTGCTGGGCAGGGGGCAGGGGAGGGCCTGGCACCTTTCCCGGGCGCCGGCACCATTCTGTTCCTCTCTGCAGGGCAAAGTGGAAGCGGAGTTGCATCTACTCACTGCTGAGGAGGCGGAAAAGAATCCCGTGGGCCTGGCCCGCAATGAACCTGATCCCCTAGAGAAACCCAAGTGAGTGCCCTGCATGCCAGTCCCCTGCCACATTGGTCCCTGGGGGCACAGGAACAGGAAGGAGATGCCAGAACCTCTGGTCTTCTTGCCCCCACTCTGTGGGCACCTCTGCCCTCTCTGACCCTTCCTGGGCCACAGCCTCATTGCAGGAGAGCCTCCTCCCTCCTCCCTTTCCCCCCAGGATCCACCTCCTCCCTCTGAGGCCAGAACACGGGCTATAGTACAGGGAAGGCTCTATTGAGCTGAGTTGAATGCTCTTCCTACTTTTTGACAGGGGCTTCCCAGGTAGCTCAACTGGTAAAGAATCCACCTGCAATGCAGAAGACTCTGGTTCGATTTCTAGGTTGGGAAGTTCCTCTAGACAAGGGATAGGCTATCCACTCCAGTTTTCTTGGGCTTCCCTGGTGGCTCAGACGGTAAAGAATTTGCCCGCAATGCAGGAGACCTAGGTTCCATCCCTGGGTTCGGAAGATCCCCTGGAGGAGGGAGTGGCAACCCACTCCAGTATTCTTGCCTGGAGAATCCCCATGGACAAAGGGGCCTGGCAGGCTACAGTCCTTAGGGTCACAAAGAGTCGGACATGACTGAGTGACT
Organism: Cervus elaphus; assembly: GCF_910594005.1. Classification (NCBI taxonomy): domain Eukaryota; kingdom Metazoa; phylum Chordata; class Mammalia; order Artiodactyla; family Cervidae; genus Cervus; species Cervus elaphus. Next base: position 32,841,771 of record NC_057825.1, on the reverse strand, counting down.
AAGCACACAGTTTTTGACAGAGGTAAACAGCTGCAGTTGGTGGACTTTGGGGCCCCAGGCAGCCTTGATGGCTGGGGGAGGGGGGTACCTAGAACTGTGTACTCAGCTGAGAGTCACCTTCATCTTGGCCAGGGGCCCTCGCCACACCCCAGCCCTCATCCTCCGTGTCCCTCCTCGGTGCCCCCTCTGCTCCTGTCGCTGCTGTAACCAGCCTGACACAAGCTTCATCTGGTTCTTGAACCCTCTCAAGTCTGCCCACTACTTCGTGTGATGCATGTATCACTGGTTGCTTCTCCTCCTTGCCCTTTTCCTCTACTCTGCCTGGCTACCTGGTCAAGAAGATCCTTGGGGTCTGAGCCCAAAGCCTCCTGGGTCTCATACCCTCCCTTCCTCCTGGACCTAGGGCTATGAGCTGGCCAGCATGTGGCGCGCGTGCGTGCACACACACACACACACACAGAGTGCACACACAAGGACAGTGCAGACAGCAACTTTTAAGCTTTCAAGTGGTATCCTAGACTCAGAACTGCAAATGACTGTCTTGCATGTTTACATATGAGGCCGGAGAGGAAAAGGAACTTGTCCAAGGTCACCGCCTAGTAAATCAGGGCAGAGCTAGGACTCAGCCTTGGTTTTCAAATGGTCCATCCAGTGTCCTTTGCACAACAGCACCTCTTCTCCCAGTGACATCCTGGTCAGAGTCGAACCCAGTGCTATTGGCAGAAAGCAGCTGAGTTATGGACAGGAAAGGGGAAAGGCTTTGACTGAGATCAGCCATCCAGCCCTGAATAGATTCTACCAGCATCCTCCTCCCAACCCGAGCCCTTTCCTGCCCTGCATGGCAGTGAGTAGCTCCACAGCATTCAGTCATCTTGGTAACCAGCCTACGGGGAGCTCAGCTCGGTGCCAAAATTTCTCATGCACCTTCTCACATCACCCTTTCACCAACCCCGGAGGTGGGGTCTGCTATTAACCCCATGGTACAAGTGAGGAATCCAAGGCTCTAAGACATGCCTCACTTGCCTGTCACCACTGGGACTGGAAACTAGGTGCCCTTGCCCACAACCCCCGGCCTGCAGCCCTGCCTGCACTGATTGGCTCTGGAGGGTGTGGTCTATGTCCCCCAGGAGCAGGAAGAGTTTGAAGAAGCATGTTCAGTACTTTGATTTTCTATCTGGACATTTTATAGAATCTATTGTTCTTGTCACACAGTCAACAGAATGTAAGCTCAACAAGCCCTTTTTTGGCTAGGTGGCCCTGAAGAAGGTATAGTAGTGATCCAGCCCTGATGGTGGGCAGGTCAGAGGTGAGGGTGGCATGTACCCCACCCTGGGGATCTTCAGACCCCTGGTAGGGCCTGGTGGGGACAGAAGCCTAAAGGGGGAAGAGGTTGGAAACACAAATCTCACTGTGAACACACAGCAAGTACTAGACCATCCACAATGAACAGCTCAGTAGGGGAGCTTCCTATTGTAATAACCAGAACTGCCTGCAACAGCCTTCTCCAGCACTGACCTGCCCTCACTGCAAGTGTCGGGTCAAGGGGTAGCTGCCCAGCTGCCAAAAATGTCGTCTAGGCCTCGGGAGCAGCTGGGACAACTGCTGTTCTCTGCAAAGAGAACGGGGAATGCAGGCAGAATTTGCTGGAGCTAAGTTCAGTTCAGTTCGGTTGCTCAGTTGTGTCCGACTCTTTGTCATCCCACAGACTGTAGCACACCAGGCCTCCCTGTCCATCACCAACTCCCGGAGTTTACTCAAACTCATATCCATTGAGTTGGTGATGCCATCCAACCATCTCATCCTCTGTCATCCCCTTCTTCTCCCTCCTTCAATCTTTCCCAGCATCAGGGTCTTTTCCAATGAGTCAGTTCTTCATATCAGGTGGCCAAAGTACTGGAGTTTCAGCTTCAGCATCAGCCCTTCCAACGAATATTCAGGACTGATTTCCTTTAGGATGGACTGGTTGGATCTCCTAGCTGTTCAAGGGACTCTCAAGAGTCTTCTCCAACACCACAGCTGGAGCTAAGAGATGGGCTCAAACCCTGCCTCAGTACTCTGGGGACTGGGACCGTGAAGGGACCCCTCTTGGGGTCTAGAAGGGCTGTGGGGACAGGGTGTCTTGGAGGTGCCACTCCCCTGACCGAGGCTTTCCCTCCCTAGCCGGCCCGACACCGCCTTCGTCTGGTTCCTCAACCCCCTCAAGTCCATCAAGTACCTCATCTGCACGCGGTACAAGTGGCTCATCATCAAGATCGTGTTGGCGCTGCTGGGACTGCTCATGCTGGCGCTCTTCCTCTACAGCCTCCCAGGCTACATGGTCAAGAAGCTCTTGGGGGCATGAAGGCCCTGGGGGCCCTCCCTACAGCTCCCCTCCTGGGCCTGTGCATTTGCCCCGCCTCTGGCACAGAGGCCTTCAGTCCCAGAGGCATTCCTCCTGCCGTCTGGGCCGGTGATGCAACCTCCCCTCCCCCCGCCCCCACAACCCTGCCTGTCTGCCCCACCCCAAGCCTACTGCTGGCCCGGTCCTGCCCATCTCATCCCTACCTGCAGGGTGGGGAGCGTGGGAAAGTGCCAGAGCCTGCCCCACCTGCCAGAGGAAGCCACCAGAAATCCTCCCCAGGCCTTCCAGCAGAGCGCTAAAGCTTTAATGAAATTAATGGAGAATCAAGAGAATCATGTCATGGACCGCGCCCAGGGCTTTAAAAAGAATCAATGAGCAAAGCAGCATTACCCTCCCCCTCCCCAGACATAATCTTGCAAGAGCAGCCGCCATCTTGATCTTGCAGAAGTGAGCCCAGATCCCTTCAAGGAATCCTGCCAGGTGGCTGCTTCCCCAGGCCACTCCACTCTATTCAGGCAGCCGCCCTCTGGGTGCACAAGCCCAGTCCCTGCCCAGCCTGCAGGTTCTGATGGCCTCCCAGTGCTTCCTCTGCCCAGACTAGCCCTGGCAAGCCAGCACGCTGGCAGTGAACCCTGTACCCCACCCACCTGCCTGGCCCCTGCTGAGCTTGAGCTTCCAGTCCCCGGGGGCTGCCTGGAGTTTGCACTTGAAGGGCTGCCCACCCCCGCCCCCACCACCGCCTGTGTGAGCTGAGTTTCTCTTGGCTGTTTTTCCTCTCTTGAGTGGTGATTTTTCTCTTAATAAAAGAAATCAAACCCTGAGCTGAGAAGTCTGCAGTGGGTCAGGTGGGGGGACTGTGGGGGAGGGATGCACAGGGTCGGCTGGCAAGCTCAGCACAGGCTGGGCCCCTTTGGAGGGGGCACCTTGTGACCCAGGGTTCAAGGGGGGCCTGCGGTACAGGGCTGCCTGCCCAGGCTGCCCCGGGAGGAATGTCACACCTCAGCCCAGGGGCACAACCTGGTGGACCCAGGGGCCCCAAAAGCTCACTAAAGCACGCTTAGTGACAGTCTGAAGGCATAGACCCAGAAATGGCCCAGAGCTCCCAGGCACCGCCTGTTCCCGGAAGCAAGAAGGGAGACCTGAGCCACAGTCTCGGCCTGCAGCTGCGCGCCTGTTCTCAAACCAGTCTGAAGCCAGGGACAAAGTCCCCTCATGACACAGAGGTGTCAGGTAGGGATTGCTCTTTAAAGCAATTCAGACACAACTTTTTTAAGACTTTAATCAGGACTGTCGAATCCCAGTAACTCCTCTCAGCACCTTATTTCAACAGGTCCGACAACAACAGGTCTGGAAAACGCAGGGAGTGGGCCCCGGGAAGCCCCCAGGGGGTACTGCCTCCCACACCAATAGTGATACCAGTGTCAGCCCTACTGCGACAGGCTTTTCGAGGTCTGGCTCTATTTTGTGGGGACCCGGAACACCTGAGTCGGAGGAACTTGCAGTTCAGAGTTTATCTGGAAAAGAGAGAGTAATGGTCATTACCCTTCCCCCAGGGTCCACCTGCCAACAGGCCTCCAAGTCTCTAGGAGCACTTCTTCCCCAAAGACGTCCTTCCGTCTCCTGGGCCAGCCTGCACGCACCCTGCCTTCTTCAGAAGCCGAGTCCTGGGCTCCTTGCCTGACTTCTGCTCTAGCACACCAGCCTCTAGTAATGCTCTTAACCTTCCCCTCTGATCCATTTTCTAGAACCCTCACCTCCCCGCTTCACCAACCCATCTGGCCTGGTTCTTCCATGCTCTTCCCCAGCCTTTTGTCCACTGTAGTGTCGAAGGAAGGGTGGCCCCCTATGGTTCCCAAACGCCTGAGTCCTGTCTTGGCCCAAGAGGCCATCGTGACCCCCAGGCTCGTTGCATGCCCTGCTCAGGTGTGGCTGGGAGCCTCAGACCCCCACAGGCCACACATCCCCAGGGCCTGGCATGTGGCTGGCCTCAGTTGATGACTCAGGAGATACGCCCAGCCCCATGTTTCACCCTTAAGTGCCACGTGAAGGATCCCACAGGAGCAGAGCAGAGCCAGCGGCTGCACTGCCAATGGGCTCTTCCCAGTGGAGCAGACTGTGAGATCTGCCTCCTGCTAGGACACAGGGAAGTCACCCCAGCTGTCCCTGGAGCAGGTCTGCGTAGGGGGCCGGGGGGAACATCTGCCTCGGTTGGAGCCCCCTTTCCTGGTGTCACATCCCAGGCCAGACACCCGGGGCTGGCAGAGCGGGAAGAGCCGGAGCTCTGGGCAAGTGACAGAGGCTCTGCGGTTTGATCCTCCTTTTTGTGAAAGCGGGAGAATCACTCCCGCCCTGTCCACCTCACAGACCAGCTGTCAGGACCAAAGAAGAAAATTCCTGTGGAAGGGCTCTGTAAGTTGTGAGGCCAGCGCTGGCTTGATCCCTGCCTCGCAGAGCCATCCAACAAGCATCTGGTGCCAAAAACTATATGGGCATCAAAGTGACACTATGACAGCCCGCATCTCAAAGTTCCCTTGCCTCTGGAGGTGGTGGGGAGGGGACGCCTCACTTCCTCCAAGGTCTCCGCCAGTCCCGCTGCCACCCCCCACCCCGGCACCCCAGTGTCCTGCCCCCCCTCCCAGGACCCACCTTGGTGTCGAGATACTGCTGCAGCAGCTGCTGGAGCTCTGTGTTCTGCCGTTCCAGAGAACTGTTTTCTATCAGCAGCTCAGCCCTCTGGGTCAGGAGGAGGCTTTGGGCAGAAAAAGTTGATAAGAGGCCCATTGAATACTCCTCCATTCTCAATCAAGTCGGAGCCAGGATCTCTGCTCTTCTATTCTGGTTGAAGGTGAATGAGGACGCCAGAACCCTTGCCCACCAGGACAGCCCTCCAGGCCTGAAGGAGCCAGGCCACCCAGAACAAAACAGGGAGGGCAAAGCCGGAGGGTTCGATCCCCCAACACTACACGGCCCCCCACCTGAGTTGCCAAAAGCAGCTTTACTCTCCAAGAGTTCCTGGGACAGGGAGGCGGCAAAGGTGGCCTCTCCAAGCAGGGTGCTTCTCCTACCTGCCTGCCCTGGGCCTGCCCTGCCTGCCCTCCTTCTCCTGAGCCATGGCATGCACACTCACTGGTATTTCTCCAAGGCTGTATACAGAGCATCCCAGAGGTTCTCGGTGGTGGCAGGGATAACCGTGGTCAGGGCCTTCCAGTACTCGGAGTCCTTCGAGTCATCTCGCACAACCTTCAGCAACTTCACTGGCACCCAAGAGTCCCTGAAGGTCAAAAGCACTGGTACCATTCCCCTCAACCTGATGTCCCCAGGACCCCCAAGCAGTGTCCCTCACAGACTTACTGTCACCTTCATCCGATCATGGAAGAGCCTCAGAAACAATACCTGCTTCTCCATCAAGGTTCCTGATTTTCGGTGCTGTTGTCTCTGTTATGAAGGAGTGTCATCCACCCCCTTTCTCTCGATCAGTTTACCTTACAGGCTTTATAGCTCACTATTATGTCCATCTCTTCCACGGATACAGCCAAAGCAGCTCTTAAAACCTGTTATCTCCTCTCCACACACCCCCAGGATAGCCTTCATCCAAGCTATCCCCTCCCACCTGGACAAACCTTCCCACTACGGTCCCTGAATCAGGCATCAGTTGGCCACCAAAGCCATCTTTCTAAAATGCAAGTCTGCTCCTGGCTCCCTCATGGCTTAAGATCATTTTCTGGCTCTGATCCACCAAAGGGTAAAGACCAAGACCTTGGGGAGTTTGGATAAAGCTCTCAAGATCCAGCCTAGCTCCTCTACCCAAGCCGGTCTCATTCCCCAGACCCTTGACACTCCAGTCATACCGCTCTGTTACGATTCTTGAAGCAGGTCTTTCCCTGTACTGTGACATCCTGAAATGCCCTTCCCCCCAACTCTGTCCACCAAGGAAAACCCAGTTCTGCTGCCATCTCCTCCTAAAACCCTCTCTGATGTCTCAGATGAAGGTGACCACTTGCCCTCTGAGTAGCCTGACACCTCCACATGCTTTGACCACTATTCTGATCACAAAGTATTCTCCCCACAGGGCCTATACACAGCAGCCCCCAACATGTTTATTAAATAAATGAATGATGAATGAAAACATGCAAATTGCTTCTGTATCTATTTCTTTCATTGCAATGTCCATGGATTCTTCTCGCCCTCCTTCTGAACATCCTCTACTCACTTCCCCAAGTTCTAGCTCAGCAGCCTCTTCCCTCCCTGGTATCTGCTTGGCTCCCATCCCATCCAGCTCCCCCTGCCCCCCACTTCTCAGGTAAGCCCTCCAGCACCACAGCCTACTTGGGCTTCCTCAGACCCATGACAAAGGCCTCCAGAATCTTGAGGACATCGTTGGGGTGGATGAGCTTGGGAGAAGGAGGGGGCTCCTTCTCCTGCGACTTCCCATCCACAAGGCTCCCCTCCTTCTCTGCTCTGAGATCCAGCGGCTCCTGTAGTGGGGACACAGATGCCAGGAACCAGTGTGGACAAAGATGCAAGGGCAACTATGGTTGGAGGCATGCAAGCATGAGTGTATGAAGACAGCTAGAAAGAGAAAAAACGGAGAAAACGTTTACAGAAAGTTACAGAAGTTTTGGAAAAGAAAGATGCAGACATGCACACAAAGAAAGAGAGAATGAAGGAAAAGAGTGGAGAAGAAGGAAGATGGGACCAGGAAGAGGCAAACAGGGAGCTTCATAACAGTGATAATAGGGGAATTCCCTGGTGGTCTAGTGGTTAGGACTTAGCACTTTCACTGTAGGGGCCTGAGTTCAATCCCTAGTTGGGGAACTAAGATCATGCATGCTGGGCATGCATTAAACACACACACACACACACCAGTGATAATGTTCTAGTTTGGTATCCAGTTCACAGGTGTTCATTTTATTGATATGTATAAAGCTTACATGATGTAAATATCCTCTCGATCATAGTTCAAATTTTAATTTTTAAATTTTAAAACGTTCTTCTACTCCTGCTGCACAGTTCAATCAGTTTACTTCCCACCAGTAAACCAACATTATCAGTTTCTTATATATCCTTCCAAAGAAATATATATCCATATGAGCACACACACTTTCACTTTTCCTTCCCATTTCATATCATATGAATGATACTCTACTACATACATAGTAGAGTTTCACATACCAACAAACCTTAGAGAGCTTTTCACATAAATACCTAAAGAACTTCATTGTTCTTTTTTACAGCTGCATTGGGTAGATGCAGCATATATTAATCGATTCTTTAATGATGGAAATCTGGATCATTTCCAATCTTCTGTCATTTCAAACAATGCTGTGATGAATAAGCTATGATAAACACATCATTTCAACTGTATTGAGTACATCAATAGGATAAAATGTTAGAAGAGGAGCACAGGCTAAAGTATACTATACAGTTTTATAGTTGATCCTACCAAGCTGTCTGCCACAGAGGCTGCAACAATTTAAACTCACACCAGTAAACTATGAGCATGCCTGCTTCCCAAACCTCAGCCATCACTCTCTGTTATCCAACTTATGGATTTTTGCCAACCTGACAAGTGAAAATTGAATTTGAGCCCTTTTAATTTGCATTTCTCTAAATATAAGAAAGCCTGATTATATTTTCATATGCTTTAAAGTTATTTGTATGTCTCTTCTAAAAGGTGTTTGTTCATATCCCTTGTCTGTTCCAGAGTTGTGGATGTTTTTCTTATTGGTTTATGAGAGTTCTTTATATATTGAAATTAGCCCTTATCTGTGATATGAATTAAAAACATTTCTCCCTCCTGTCAGCTATATCTTAACTTTGCTTATACCGATTTTTGATCTACAGAACTTTTTTTTTTTGACGCAGCCAGTTTGTCCTTATTTTTTCTTATGGCTTCTCAGTTTTGTCCCCTCAGCCAACTCTTTCTGGAAGCATTATCAGGATACTCATACTCACTGTGACACTAAAAAATACTAAAAGCCTTTTTTAATCCATGTTTTTAATTTTTATATTAATATTAAAATTTTACAAATTTGTAACATGATGACTTCCTCAAAATAGTCAATTATGATCAAGATAGTTGTAAGAAAGTGTTATGAATCAAAATATTCAGAATTTGGTGAGCCCAGGTCTCATGTGGCTAAGGCCTTTGAAGGAAGGTCCTGGAAAAGACCCCTTGGGCTTATGTAAGAACAGGATCTGATGGCTAGCTAGCCTTCCCTTTACAAATACAAAAAGTAACAACGCCAGGGGAAGTGCTAAAAGCTGTTTTGATACAAAATCCCCACTATTTCTCCCAGTGTGAAAGTGCTAGTCACTCAGTCATGTCCAACTCTTTGCAACCCCATGGTCTGTAGCTGACTAGGCTCCTCTGTCCACAGGATTCTCCAGGCAAGAATACTGGAGTAGGCTGCCATTCCCTTCTCCAGGGAATCTTTCCGAATCACAAGTATTAGTCAAAGGTGGCAGGTCCCTCTGGGGGATTCCAGGAGAATTTTTAATGCTCTCTTTTTTTTTTTAATTACACTTCACCTTACCTGGCTGGGAGGTGAATGGTGAGTTTGGTATTTGAGGAAGAAGTTAACCAGTTTATATAAGTCATCTTCATTTTCAATTCCAAGGGCCTGAGGAAAAAATAGAATGACTGCTTCAAACACCATATTAAGAAGTCCCTAGGCTCCCAAGAGCAGGGGCTGGCTCCCTTCAGTCTCCCTGGCCCCTACCAAGGCCCAGAGAACAGGTCTTTCAACACCGGAAAGCATAGTGAGTGTAGACTCGCACATCAGAACAGAGAAACAATGCTCAGAACAGCTCCATACAGGCCTGGCGGGCAGGAGCATGCTAAAAGGAGCTGAACACGCCTCTGAGTTTAGGGGTGAAGGGGAGAACCTACGGCTGAGAGCTGGGCCATGAGAAAGGGGCTGGCAGAAGAAGGGGTGGGATGGGAGTCACCGACACAACTCTGAGGCCAATTCTTGGCATGGAGAGTAGGTAAAGGGAAGGATATGATGGTGAGCTGGGGAAGCCCTGGGAGCCCAGGCGCTACTCCAGGGCTGAGGCAGTGCTGGAAAACCCAGGGGGCTGTGTTACACTGGATCCCCCAACCCACTCAGCCTGGGGGGTACTCACCGAGAAGATGGCGTCCAGTCTCAGCAGGTAACACTCGCTCTTCTCCAGGGGCAGGAGTAGGCTCAGCAGCTTGCTCTCTATGAGGAAACCCTGAGGAGAAGGGAGACGATATCTCCAGTCAGAGACTGGGTTCAGGACAAGTCCTGCAGCCCATCCCCCTCCAGGCAACGAGCCAGGAATGACTCCGCAGAGCAGAAAGAACCCCAGGGCCAAAACATCGAGCAGCTGCCAGGCACCCCAGAGGAAGGGCTTCCTGGGATGCCTAAGAGTCCTTCTCAGGGACGAAGCCATTCCTCTTGATGGACTGAGGCATCCTCAGAAGGCGCTGACTCACCTTGCCCACAGGCCACAGGGGCGAACACCTGAGCTCCCCACCACAGTCCAGACCTGATCCAGTCCCATTCCCTCCCGCCCACGTCACTTCACTCAAATGCTAGTCCCCAGACTCAATGGACACGAGTTTGAGCAAGCTCCAGGAGATGGTGAAGGACAGGGAAGCCTGGTGTGCTGCAGTCCGTGGGGTCGCAAAGGGTCGGACACAACTGAGCAACTGAACAACAGAGTCCCCAGACATCTCCAGGACACAGCAGTAGATGCTGATCTGGAGCAGAGGAAGGCTGGAGGGAGATGGAGATACCAGAACAGAAACCAGTATCTGTCAGTTGGGGCTGAGAGGGGAAAAGACTGGGTGCATCCCCGAAGTGGGAACAACGCCTTGGACAGAAGGCCGCAGGCAGCAAGCTGGCGGACAGAGCAGAGAGTCGGTCAACTTCCTCCTTCAGCAGGAGCTGCCCTCAGTGGCAAGAGATCCCTGTCTTGCCCAAGAACTATCCCAAGTGGACTGGCGCCTGCCAATCTTTGTACCATTTCTCTCCCATCTCAGAAACGAAGACCTAAGTAAACAGCAATTCTGTTTGGGTACAATCGGACTTCTAGCTGAACCAGCTCCTACAAGATCATTACACCAATTCCAGTGGGTTTTCTAACATGAGTGAAGACATCCAAGGCCTAATACCCACCAAGTAATTGCAAACTCAGCTCCCAGAGAAAGGCCACCATGGGTTGCGGCCACCCTACTGTCAGATGGATGCAAGGGGGCAAGACTGGGACACTTTCTCTTGCAGATGAGCATATTTTAGCATTTTTTTAAAAAATGAATTAGCAGGGGTCCCTTGCTGGCATGGACCCACCTTGCTGACCCACGAAGGGAGGACCCCTTGGCCAGCCAGGCCAGCTCTGGAGCATGACAGCTTCTCTGCAACCCCGTGAAGCCTGGACAGGAGGGGTCCCCCCGCAACAATATCATCCTTTGGGCAGGCCCACTCTTGCCTCCAGGCCACCTCTGGTCCATCCAGTGTCATCCAAGGCGGCATTCGAGAAGCCAGGGCAGAAAGTTGCAAAGCCTCCCGCCAGGCACCCAGCCTCACCGACTCGTCACACAGGAGCATCAAGATCTTGCGGGTCGTTATTGCTGAAACTTGCTTCGGCAGGTCCAGGTAAGACTCTGATCCTGAGCTGTCCTCGTCTGCCCCCTCCTCTTCTGCGAAGGGACACAGAAGAGACAGAAAGAAAAAGAAGGTGATTCCTCTGCCTGGTTCACTTTGAGGGACAGTCAAGCCACTTTCCTTGAGAAAATGTATACGTTCAAAGGCCTCTTCAAGGCACTAAAGTCACTTTAGCTGATGAAAACCTATTATGTTGGGGGAAAAAAAGAACGGGAGGGTTGGGGTTGAAATAAGAGACTATCTGGAGAATTCTGCCGCTCCTGGCCAGCTTATAATGCCTCACTCTTCCCAATTTTCTCTACCTGGAAACATAAGACTCAAAATCCAGCCTTGACCAGGAAGTGGGAGAGAAACCGTGGACCTATTTATTCTTATTTTAGAGTTTGCTCTAACACATCTACTCTATGGTTTCTAACCCTGCGGCAGTTTAGAAACAGTCAATGAAAATGTAGGGAAAGCAGCTGCTTCACAGAAAAAAAAAGAGCTGCAGCAAGAGGAGCTGATGGCAAGAGCCAAAATTTTTCTTCACTAAAATTTACAAATGTTAGGTTTAAAGCTATACATTCCTTGTCAGAAAACAGTACTAAAAATCATGGTACTACCCAGATTTTACCACTTGCTCAAAAGGTAAAATGAGATAACACACATGAAAAGATTTTGAAAAGTGCAAGACGGCAGATTGCTGGTGGGAATACATATTCTCAGAGGCCCCTCTACTCCAGCCTGCAGACGCTCTGACTCTGTTCCGGTCACCTGCTTCCATCAGCACTTCCTCTAAGATCTGTGTGGCGGACTTCTGCTGCTGCTGAGAAATTGGCCCCACGTTCTTTAGGAACCAGAAGTTGGGTGCCATCCAGGGGAGTCCTAGATGATGGGTATGGATGATTCTGTCTACATCAAAGGCTCTGTTTATCAGGTCCTTTGCCTCCTCTTCATTCATCAGCCAAATCTCCCGAAACTGCTTGTCATCAATGAGAGCAAAATGCCTAGGAAGGAGAGTTACTGATGGTGGTCAGCTGACACCAGGGCTGGACCAGTCCCCCACATGCACCCCCAGCTAGCAGTAGGGCAAGAATTGAGGCAGAGCTGGGGGAAACCCTGGGCCCGGCCCCATCTCCGAGCCCGCGATTCTCACCTATGAGAACAAGGCAGGTGACATGCAAGTAAAGAGACAGGAGAGACAGCACAAAAGATTCTCTGGTGCCCTGGCCCAGCTCCCCAAAGCAGGTGATATCACACACTAATGAAATCACTGTCACTACCAGCTCATCTCCCACAATCCCCCTCCTAGGGCACATGCCTTGGACCCTACGTCCCTGAAATACCTCATGGCTTTCTGAAGCTCCTTGAATTGCAACACAAGGCGTTTGTAGTCTGAGGTTAGGGACTGGTTCTCCTCCTGAAATTGCTTGACCTGCTTGTTATATTTTGATCTCAGATTGTTAAGTACATCATGCAGGCTGAGTTGAAGAAGAGGGAAAAAAAGTTAGTCTACCGCTGAACTAAGGCTGCAATGTATGATCCATCCATCTGCTATCTACTCCACTCAGTTCTATAAAACCTAGGCTCAGACTTGTGGAAGGGGCAGGAAACCCTCCCAAATACTTTCCCAAACACAGCTACAACTGTGATTGAGGAAAGGAAAGCAATAGGCGGTAATGGAATCACCCAGAACTAAATGCATTTGAAACTATCCAGAACCTCAAGCCCACCAAGTTCAGTTCAGTTCAGTCGCTCAGTCATGTCCGACTCTTTGCGACCCCATGAACTGCAGCATGCCAGGCCTCCCTGTCCATCACCAACTCCCGGAGTCCACGCAAACCCATGTCCATTGAGTCGGTGATGCCATCCAACCATCTCCTCCTCTGTCATCCCCTTCTCCTCCTGCCCTCAATCTTTCCCAGCATCAGGGTCTTTTCAAAGACCCACTAAGAGGTAGCCTCTTATTCAAGAGTGTGACTGAATCGTCCTCAACAAAGCACTTGTCGGGGGCCACATCTAGTGCTGACTCACAGATTGAAATAACCTCCCTCAACTTCAGAAACAAGGAAAACAGAAAGGAAAAACTTATATTGCACCACAAGCCTATGATATATAAGTGCCCCATCCTGAAAGAGCTGATACTATTAACGAATTCACTAACTCATTCATTCGTTCACTTGTGCATTCATCAAACATGAAAGGTCTCTTTTGTGCCAAGGATATGTTGGAATACCAAGATGAATACAAGGATATGTCTGAGTACACAGCACTATCAGTGCAGCCAGAGACAAAGACAAACGTTAATTACAGAACTGTGTGAAGAGTGCTACGGAAGAGCTTCACACAGGTCACCAGGGGAACCTGGCTGGCAGGAGAGGGGTTGGTCAAAGGCTCCAGCACTAGGAGAGACGTGGCCACAGCATGACGAATGCAGGCGGGCCACCGATGCCCAGCTCACTGCTAATAGGAGTCCTGTAACTGGAAATCTGTCACATGAAATAACAAAGGCATGACTTTCAGAACCCAGACCAGACTTCAGACGTCACGCTACTGAACAGCAGCCCCATTAACACAGGAACAGGAAGGTTTGAGGACTGACATAATTCCAATTTAAAAATTCTAAAAATAAAATTTTCCCTTTCAAGCATTATTCTGAAATTGTCAGAAGATCCCTGGGGACTTCCCTGGCAGTCTAGAGGTTAAGACTCCACCTTCCAGTGCAGGGAAGGTGGGTTCAATCCCTGGTCAGGAAGCTAAGATCCCACATGGCTCGAGGCCAGAAAAAAAACCAAAAAACAAAAAACCTAAAATGCAAGCAATATTGTAACAAAGTCAATAAAGACTTTAAAAATGGTTCACATAAAAAAAAATCTTCAAAAACAAATCAGAAGTCCCCCATACACAAACACTGATCATTCCTATTTTCACATCCAAAAATTGAGACATTCTATAAGATAACTGACCTGGACTTTTGGAGGAATAACTGGTTTCACCCCCACCACACTCTCACACACATACATCAAGAGAAGAGGATACAATAAGTATATAAGTATCATGTAAAAAGGAGGTTGGCAGGTGGAGGGGTGGGGGGATCTCATAGATCAGAGAGACTTAAGGAACTTAATTTAACAACATGATGCAAATGCCTGGATCTAGATGAGGTACTAGTTTAAATAAACTCCTCAGTGGTAAAGAATCTGCCTGCAATGCAGGAGACCTGAGTTTGATCCATGGGTCAGGAAGATCCCCTGGAGAAGGGAACAGCAACCCTCTCTAGTAGTATTGTCTGGGAAATCCCATGGACAGAGGCGCCTGGAGGACTACAGTCTATGGGACCGCAAAGAGTCGGACAGAACTGAGCGACCAACACTTTTCATTGTAAAGGATGCTACATGCTAAGTCGCTCAGTCGTGTCCGACTCTTTGCGGTCCCATAGACTGTAGCCTGCCAGGCTTCTCTGTCCATGAAATTTTCCAGGCAAGAAAACTGGACTGGGTTGCCATTTCCTTCTCCAGGGGATCTTCTGGATCCAGGGATCAAACCCACAGTCTCTTAGGGTCTCCTGCATTGGCAGGCGAGTTCTTTACCACTGTCTTTGGGCAACTGGGGGAATATGAATTTGATCCAGATATTTAGATGAAATGAAATTTGCTGAAATAAAAAGCGGGAGGTTATTGACTTTTTAGAAAGAGATTACAAAAGAGTTGCAGTATGATGTTATATCTATATATTAATAGAGAGAGGGAAAGAAATATACTTAATCTCTGATAGTAAGAATATGGTATTTTTATGTCTTTATCTTGGCTTCTCTGGTGGCTCAGTGGTAATTTGCCTGCCAACACAGGAGCCACAGTAGATGTAAGTTTGATCCCTGGGTTGGGAAGATACCCTGGAGAAGGAAATGGAAACCCACTCCAGCATTCTCGCTGGGATAATTCCATGGACAGAGAAGCTTGGTGGGCTATAGACAGTAAGGTCAAAAAGAGTTAGACACGACTGAGCACATATGTTTTTATCTTACTTTCACTTGAGGTATTTTCCAATTTTGTATAATGCACATGTACTGCTTCTGTAATTACAAGTTGAGATTTATTCTCCAGATAGCCCTGAGCACACACAAAGTGACACAATGACATAAGTACTAGGTTGGCAAAAAAAAGTTCATTTGGGTTTTTCTGTAAGATGTCCTGGAAAAACCCAAATGATCTTTTTGACCAACCTAATACTTACATTGGCACTATTTGCAACAGCAAGAGTTTAGAAGTCAATAAAAAGCACAGCAGTGTGGGCCTG
This sequence comes from Cervus elaphus, assembly GCF_910594005.1. Taxonomy (NCBI): domain Eukaryota; kingdom Metazoa; phylum Chordata; class Mammalia; order Artiodactyla; family Cervidae; genus Cervus; species Cervus elaphus. The sequence continues at coordinate 32,826,522 of NC_057825.1, read as the reverse complement.
GTTGAGTAAATCCTAGCATATCTATGCAGTGGACTATGAAACAGCTTAAGAAATAACATGAATGTTTTCTATGAACTGGTATGGAAACATCTTGAAGATACAGAACAATGTGTATAGGATGCTATTAGTTGTGTAAAAGCAGATGGGCATGAAACTTTGTGTTTGCTTGTATGTGCATAAGGAAATTTTGGAAAAAGCAAAAGAAACGAATCCAGAGGTGGGACAGAGGACCCAGACAAAAGATGGATGGGAGACAGACTTTTTGCTGTAAACTCTTTTCTTTTTGCTGTAAACTGCCTGTGGGGTCAGGAGGACTGAACCGGTTGAATGTATCCTGTTTTCAAGAGAAAAAAAACAAAAAACACCTCTTTTAATAAGAAGTAGTTATGCGTGCAAGCTAAGTCGTTTCTGTCGTACCTGACTCTTGTGACCCCATGGACTGTAGCCTACCAGGCTCCTCTGTCCATGGGGATACTCCAGGCAAGAATACTGGAATGGGTTGCCGTGCCCTCTTCCAGGGGATCTTTCAAACCCCAGGATCGAATCCGTGTCTCTTATCATCTCCTGCTTTGACAGGCGGCTTCTTTACCACTAGCACCACCTGGGAAGCCCTAAGAATCAGTTATACTTCTAACAATTTCTACTCCTACGAAAGACTACACACCCATCCCTCTTTTCAGTACAGAAAGGCCCAGAAGAAAGACATTCTGCATTCAAGCTTACCGGTTGATCTTCCTCTTCTGCTGGGACTTAATCACTGTGCTTTCTTCATCTCTCTTCTTCAGCACCTGGAAGTTGTACTCTAACTTCTCTTGGTTTAGCTGATAAGTTGCTTTCATTTGCTGAAGCTGTTGTTCAAGAATCTAAAGTTTAAAAAAAATAATTCTAATTGGTACTGGTACAATTTATTACGCCCGAAGGTCCCTAGTCATTTATTCTGAAGTCATATTGGAGGAACCTTAGGAACAAGTGTCTCTACCTGAATTCTTAGAAAATTTATCATTAGAGGCAAATTAAAGGTCTGGACAAAGGCTCAGATGGTAAAGAATCTGCCTGCAGTACGGGAGATCTGGGTTCGATCCCTGGGTTGAAAAGATTCCCTGAAGGAGAGCATGGCAACCCACTCCAGTATTCTTGCCTAGAGAATCCCCATGGACAGAGGAGCCTGGCGGGCTACAGTCCATGGGGTCGTCAAAGGACAAGACTGATCGACTAAGCACACAATGGCGCATAATATTTTTATATTATAATTTACCATATGTGAAATATGTTTATCATATACCACAATGTTTTATTATTTCCTTACAGTATATACATTTATACACGTACAAATACATTTATGTTGCTTTGATAATCTTCAATATTATAAAATAATGGTGGGAAGTACTGCATGTAAAATATTGGGAGTATTTTACTTTCTTACAGTAGATTCTCAGAAGTCAGGTTCAAAGGTTCTCAGTAAATTGATTCCCACAATTTATGGTTCGCACTTCACTGACTGTGGGCAAGTACCCACCTCCCCACCTGTCAGTGCTCAGCACCATGCAGGGCAGGTCTGGCCCTTGGGGCAGGGGGCCTGGGATGGAGCCAGGAGCTGCCTGAAGCCACACCCGACTCTTGCTGAGCATGCTTAAAGTTTCAATCAGAAATTTCTGACTTGACAGTACCCCAACGGGCCTATAGAAGATGCTGAAGGCACAGTTTCATCTCAAGTGCAATTACTCAGGGTGGTTCTAGCCTGGCCACTGCTCTGAGCCCTGCAACCTTCTAGGGGTGGCTGTGTGCTATGTCCACTGGGGGAAAAGATTCTCAGCAATTCTTCCAGCAAAGTCATGATGATTTATGCCACTGTGCTCCAATCATAACCATCTCTGCTGCTTCAAATGGGACCAGCCCTGGACACTGGGGAGGCCACTGTTCAGCGTACCTGGCACAGAAGTCCAATAGAAAAGTTTTCTGTTGGACGGTGACAATCTGAGAGAGCGTGAACACTCACAGAGAAGGAGGGTCTCCAGAGCTGCTCTGGATTTCGGATAATCATGAGCGAGCTCCAGGCTTTGCTGGGATCGAGGCATTGGGGAGCCCCGTGACCCTGAGCATCTGGGTGTCTGCTCTAACTGTGTCCATGGACCTCCTTTGCAATGAGCCTGTCACTAAGACAGGATTTGCCAAACTTATTGGGCCATAGAACAATTTTTATATTTATAACACAGGGAGAGCACATAAGTTATAAATGTGAGCCCTACCATATGAATTCTCCTGTGAATTTCATTCTGAAAGGCAGATTATTACATAATAATCATTATGTGAATAGACTATTTTTCCTACATAATACATCTTCAAAGGAAAAAAATACCACTGGCACCATTTTTTTGTTGTTGGTTTTGTGAAACCATCATCAATATTTCGCCTAGTTGAATACAGTTTACAAAACTCTGAACAAAAGTAATTAGGCCATGTCTTTTTCTTGGTGACCTGAAAGAACTTACTAGCACCACACACTAACCAACTGAGCAAACCAGCCAGTAGATGTGACCTAAAAACAGACCTTAAATCTAAGTCAGTTTTATGGGCAAAAATATATATAATAATAATAATAATCTGTCACTGGATTGTTTTAATTTACAGTCTTTTGCTTGTGCATGCAGTTGAATATTTATTAGCCAATTTTATTTCCTCTTGTTGAAAATATCTACTCCTGCTTTTTGTTAATATTCTTAGGGCATTGGGGCTTTCTTGGTGGCTCAGATAGTAAAGAACCTGCCTGTACTATGGGAGACCCAGGTTGGATCCCTGGGTTAGGGGAGATACCCTGGAGAAGGGAATGGCAACCCACTCTGATATTCTTGCCTGGAGAAATGTCTGTGCTTATTATTCAATCATCCAAAGATATTTTCGCAAAGCTGTATCCTGTGTTCCTATAAACTAATGGCAAAACAGCATGTTTAGTTTGGAGGAATCATTTATAAAGATTATAATTTAACCTGTCACCAAAATCCTTCAGTGTTCCAGGGACTGTGGGTGTGGATCACCCACCTCTTCTCTTTCTCCTGGGGCAGTAGGAGGAGCAAAGGAGCTCCTTTCTGAAGCCAACTGCAGGCCCAGGCTGACACCAGTAGCCAACATTGCCCCAGCAGAACAGAAATTTGGTACAGCCTTTCCCTCTGGCCATCTCAGTTGATGATTCCAAAGACACCACTGGGCCTCTTTATCACTGATCTCAACCTGTGGGGGTGGAGGGGCCCCAGGGATTCCGTTAGGAACTGTAGACTCCACATTCCAAACTCTTGCTTACCCTTTTCTTCCCTGTCACCCACTCTTTAAAAAAGAAAAAGAAAAAAATTGGCCTTTGTAGCCGTTAACAATTAAGGAATATGAACTTGTCTTTTTTTAGAATTTTTATTTTATTTATCTGTTTGTTTTTGACCCGGCTGGGTCTGTGCTGCTGCATGAGCTTTTCTTTAGTTCCGGAGAGTGGGGGGCTGCTCTCTAACTGTGGCGTGGGTTTCTCCTGTTGCTGAGCGAGGGCTCTAAGGCACTCGGGCTTCCGTAGTTGTGGCTCTCGAGTTCGAGAGCACAGGCTCAATAATTGTGGCACATGGGCTTAGTTATTCCTTGGCATGTGGGATCTTCCCGGGCCAGGGACTGAACTCATGTCTCCTGCAGTGGCATTCTTATCCACTGAGCCACCAAGCCCTCACTCACTCTCTTAAACTACTTATACTATTCACAATCTTGCTTTCTAACTCAAATGATTGTAAACTCCTAGAGGACAGAAACTGTATCTTATTTGTTTTTATGCTTTGCACCAGGTAAGTTCACAGTACTTGTTAAGTAAATAACTTGTATTTAATTTTTGTGATTAATATTCTCGCATTAAAGTTGTACTAAACCATTTTCCAATTTTAAGTGAGCACATAAAGCCTAAAAATAAAAGTTGCTTCCTACATCAAGAGCTAAGTGTTCCTAGCACTTTTATTTTGGGGTGGTGGGTATCGGCGGTTAAATTGTTGAGTACACAATGTTTATAGGTTTCTCTTTGTTCATTGTTAATATGACCTTTCTAGCAGTAAGAACTGAAAAGTATACCTTCTTATTTTTACTTCTTGTACCTATCAAGCCAAACCTATATGTACTGGATCTTCTATATTTTGGGGGTTTGCAAAAAAATTAGTTCCATATTTTAGAAATGATACAGTGCAAAGATTTAGTGTTAGGAAGTGAGCTGCATGACATATCTTTCTGACAAAAATTGATGCTATCTGACTTTACTATCTAGTGACTACAGCTCAGAGGCACTATGATAAAGTTCAACCTACTAAAATATTCCACATATTGCAATATGGGTAATCCATGATTCAACTACCTTTTTCTCAGTTCAAGGGTAAAATATGGTACAGTATAGTCATTCTGACACAGGGAAGAACTGTTACACCAATGAACTGCATGCAGGTTCCCACTCTGAGAGTCTCCATCTGTCTGCCTCCCAAATACCCACACCTCACCACTAGTCCATCCAGACAGCGTGAGCCAGGAAAGCCAGGTCTCCTGGGCTACCTGCCTCTCTGCCCCTCACCTCCCTAGTCTTATCTCTTTTCTATAATCTCCTCATGTCCCATGTCCTTCTTGGCTTCATTAACGTCCTTCAATAACTTCTTTACTTCATTCAAGCATTTGAGCATTGGATTAAGAACATGAAGTTCCAAGCCTACAGCTCAACAGCAATAAGTTACTCAAGTTAGGAAATAGGGAAAGAACCTGAATAGACATATCTCCAAAGAAGACATGAAGATGACTAATGGGCACATGAAAAGATGCTCAACATCACTGATCATCTGGGAACGGCAAATCAGAACCACAGTGAGATATCACTTCATACCTATTAGGATGGCTATTATCAAAAAACAAAGGACAGCAAGCATTGACAAGGATCTGGAGAAAAGAGAATCCTTCGACAGTTAGCAGGAATGCAAACTGGTACAGCCACTATGGAAACAATATGGCAGTTTCTCAAAAAATTAAAAATAGGGTTACTATTTGATAGGGTAATATTAATATGTAACCTGAAAATTTGAAATCTGGAACTTGAAGAGGTGTCTGCACTCCCACATTCATTGCAGCGTGATTCACTTCAGTCAAGATATAGAAACAATCTAAATATCTGATGATGGACTAATGGATTTTTAAAAGGTTCCCTGGTGGCTCAGACAGTAAAGAATTCACCTGCAATGTTGGAGACTGAGGTTCGAAGCTGAGCTGGGAAGATTTCCTCAGAGAAAGGAACCGCTACCCACTCCAGTATTCTTGCCTAGAGAATCTCCATGGACAGAGAAGCCTGGCGGGCTACAGTCCATGGGGTCACAAAGAGTTGGACACGACTGAGCAGTTAACACTATATACATACAATGGCATATTATTCAGCCTTTAAAAAAAGGAAATCCTGCCATTTGCAACAACAGAAATGGACACGCAGGGCATTATGCTAAGTGAAATAAGCCTGATACAAAAAGACAAATGCTGCATGATCTCACTTACATGTGAGATCTAAAATTATTAAAAAGAAGCAGAGAGTAGAATTTGCATTGAGGGCTGTCAAGGGCTGGAGGAGGGGAAAATGAGGAGGTACTAATCAAAGTGTTACAAAGTTTCATCTATGCAAGATGAATAAGCCCTGGAAATAAAATGTACAACTAAGAGCTCATGATCAACAATACTGTACTGTATACTTAAAAATTTGCTAAGAGGGTAGATCTTCTATTAAACGCCTTTACCGCAAAAAGAAAAAACAACAACAAAAAAGAATGTGAGGATCCATTACTTCACTGTTAGAGACCAGTATGTACTGCTATCATGTAAATGATCATAGAACCAAGATAACTTCAGAAAACTTAACTATAGCTATTTTCTTTCTTTCTTTTTTTTTTTTTTTAGCTATTTTCATTAACAGTGTAATGTGTACAGCCCACAGAAGCCATGCTGCTTTTTTACAAAAGTCTACTGTTCCTTGTCAGTAACTCTCAGCTCCCTGACACTAATATTAAGAAAGGCTCAAGAAAATTCTCAAGACTGGAAAAATATCTGTAGTCTAATAGGATTTTTTTTTTTAATGCCTGGGACCACGGTAGTGAAAGCGCTGAGTCCTAACCACTGGACCACCAGGGAATTCCCTAATAGGGTTTTTTAATTTAATCTCATTATAGAAAGCTACAAGAGGAGTTAAGAACTGAAATTCTACCAAAGGCTATGTGGAAAAACTTTAACATGTTTTTCTACATGAAGACTGAAATGAACATAACATGCTTGAATATTAAGATGCAACTATGTTACATCTAAATGTAGTTAGGGATAATTTTTTTTTAACCTACGTTGAAACACAGAATCTTAGGTTTGGACAGAACTTTAGAAACCAGAAAATCCAACCCCCTTCCCACTGCAGGAATCCTTCTTCTACACTGAAGACAGACACAGTCATTTAGCCTCTGAATACTTTATGACATAAAAGGACTCTTTGTTCTGTGGGATGACCCTTTTCTGTGTGAGACAGTTCCAACTGTGAGGCAATTCTTTCTGACGGTGAGTCAGAATCTGCCTTATTGCTATGTTCAACCAGCATCAGGAGGCTGTTTGGAATACCGGGAAGGACAGAGGTTATCAAGGCACACAGAACTGGGTTTGAATCCAGGGCTTACCATTTACCAGATAAATAAATAGCCTTGTCTCTGAGCCTCAGTTTCATGGCATATAAAATGACACTAGTGATTTCTCCCCCTTTGAGTTACTGGAAGGATTAGGGAAACTGTGTGTTAAGTGCCTGGAGTATGGTAGGCACCCATCGCAGGGTGGCCACCCTACCATTACCTGGCCCTAGAGATGTTTTCCCTCCACCTGGCAAAAATGCATAGTTCTCTCAGTGATCCCTCACATGCCATGGTTTCCAGACCCCTTTGGCATCTTGGCAGTTCTCCACTGGTTTATTACAGAAAGAATTCCTCCACGTGTTTCTTGTACATGAGCTCCTTCAGATACGATCACTCAGAGCAGATAACAAGTAAGTACTGGTTGGATGGACTAGCTCTAGAATATTATGGGCGGTTGCTAAGGATGAGACATTCACAGGTGCTCCGTCTGCCGAGCCGCCCAGACACCCTGGTGGAGAAACAAGTCACACCTGCACGTCCTGCTCCAGCTTGATCTTGATCGTGTTGTACTCTTCGCAGTCCCAGACTCTCTGCTTGTTGAGCTGTTTCTCGTAGTCCTCCACCTTCTTGATGCGGTTCATCAGATATTCCAGCTGAAGGCACAGGGAGACAGGGGGAAGGACAGGCCCCATCCCTGTTCTAACTCTGAAGGGAGTCTCTCTGCCCTCAGAAACCCTGTGCCCCAAGGCTTTGAACTCGAAGGCCATGGCTTGCATTGCTTACCGGAGTCCTGACTCTATAGACTCTAAGAGGAGTGCAGACCCTGCCATCAGACATTGGTATTTCTAAGAAAAAAATCTAGTGGATCTTGGTCATATTATTTATTTGTTCTTTATGTCTCTGAAATAAATTGATAACCTCACACCCTTTAGAATGTGCCTTAAGACAGTTTCTTGGGCCACGAATACCCATGGCTGGGGGAGATAGCCCGGAAACAAAGGAGAGAGTGGCAGGACCAGTGAAACCACAGAGGGCTACACACGTGGTGCTGACCACCACCACCACAAGAGGGGGCCATCCACAGGCCCTGCTGCTGACCTGGCCGTCGCAGTCAGGATGTGGGGCTACAGCAGTCTTCCCCAAGGTACAAAAAGCTAGCAAATTCAGCCTCAACAGGAGTCACCCCAGACTCTACAAATCACCACTGACACCCCCTCTGCCTCCCCCACTGGCCACTCCCTGACCTCTTTGGCGTTGTGAGCCTGTAAGGCCCGCTCCCATTTCTTCTTATTGCTGGTCAGCAGCTCCTGTCTCTCCACCTCAAATGCTTTCTGTGACCAGAAGGAAAAAGGGCTCTTGTGTCTGCTTTAATCAGGCAGGTCCCACAGCATCAAAGAGCGCTCAGACAGCAGCAGCAGCACCGCGTCTCCACCCACACAAAGTCGAACCCAAATGGAGACTTGTCAGGTTTCATGCACCCAAAGCACCGTGGAAGGAGCTGCATGGGGAGTGTTACAAAGCCTAGGTTTCACAAGGATTGTGAGAGGAAGTGTGCCAGCCGTCCTATGTCCAGTGGGGGACGGCCAGGGCCTAGAAGTCACAGGGCCAACCCTGGCATGTATTCCACTGGGACTCAAGTGCGAGCACTGCAGTGGCTGGGGTTTCCATGAAGCAAAGGCAGCATGGAGCTCACAGAACAGGAGGTGGGGGGTGTGGATGGGAATGCAGAGATAAATCTGTGTTAATCCAAAGAGAGGCCACCGCCTCTTGGCTCTCTTCCATATTTGGAAAGGCCTGTCTGGATGTCAGTCCTAAACATTTCAGGCGAGTCCAGAGTACAGGCTCCTGGATCCTGTTTGACACACCCCTTTCCCCTCCCCACATCCCTGACTGTCAGATAAGTGGCTCATAAACGCCTGATGTTCTGGAACACTGATCTCCCTCCTCTACTCCTCTTACTTTACCCTGTTTAATCTTCTTTCCAAGTGCTTATCACCACCTGCCAAATTACATACATAGTAATCTATCTGTCTATTGTGTAGCTGCCTCTGCTAGAATACAGGTTCCATCCAGGACTTTGTCCCTGGTTGTTGCCCCAGCCCCTGGCACAGTGCTTGCCATTTAGTAGACACTTGCATATTTGTTGGAGGAGGGAACATATGAACAAGCAAATGAATGAAACCCTAGAGCAGAGACCTCAATGAGAGCAGTGAGACGGAGCAATGACAGCAGTCTAGGGCCCTCCCTGGGTGGTTAGGACAAGCCAGCCTCCCCCCAGGGGCCTCCTCCCAGGACCTCCTGCCAGGGCCTCCTCCCACAGCCTGCTGCCAGGGACCTCCTGCCAGGGCCTCCTCCCAGGGCAGGGGGCAGCTCTCTCACACACCATTACCTCGATATTTTGGAGCTCCTGGCGAAAGGTTTTCATCACATTCTTCACCTGCTCTTCCATCCTCTCCAGGAGCAGGCAGATGTCATCTGACTGTTTCTTCAAATCCTTCACGTACTGGTCATCTTTTATTTTTAACTCCTAGAGAAGAGCATATCAAAGGTTGGTCACCAACTGAGACAGAAGCCGGAGGCTGCCAGCTCCCAACCCCCAGACCACCCTCGGACCCCTCCCATCAGCTCACACACTAGAAAATACAGCTGCACAAAGGGAAGGTGCTGGATAGGCTTCTTCCTCGCCTATCCAGGGAGAAGCATGGGTGTTTGGAGCCCATGGACTCAGCTCAGGGCAAAGCCTCAACGAGAAGCCCAGGATCAAACCCCAAGAGGACTACTTGCCGCAAATCTCCCTGCAGGTTCCCAGAAAACCCGGGTGCTCCTGCCAAGCAACGAATGTCCACGTTCTAACACAGGCACACATCTACTGCAGACTGTTCCATGCCTTAACTAAGCACAGAAGGCCTGAAACAGCATTTGCTACAACAGGACATCTTTCTCTTAGGCAGCCAATGATTCTAAAATGACTACAGAACTTTCTCTTCCGGTTAAAAGGATATTATCTGAGGGACTTCCCTGGTGGTCCAATGGCCAAGAATTCACCTTGCAAGTCAGGAGACTAGTTCGATCCCACATGCTACCAAGCAACTACGCTTGCACACCACAACTAAAGAGCCTGTGTGCCCCAACTGACACAGCCAAACAATAAATATATACTTTTTTTTAACAATAATCTTAAAAAAAAATTATATAGCCTGAAACAACAAGGTCCTACTATAGAGCACAGGAACTATATTCAATATCCTGTGATACACCGTAATGGAAAAGAATATGAAAAAGAATGTATACCTATGTATAACTGAGTCACTTTGCTGTATAACCATAATTAACACAATATAGTAATTCAACCATACATTGATTTAAAATATTTTTAAGTATATTGCCCAAGCTGTACCACGTTCTTGGTAATGAAGTGAGGTCTCTGCCTTTCTCCATTCAGGAAAAGCACACGTTCCCCCAGCTCCATCCCCTGTGGCAGGACCCAGGGTCAGGCTCTTGCCTGCTGTAACTCGCTGATCAGCTTGTTCTTATCTTCGATCAGCCCTGCGCAGTGCACCTGCTGGGCATTGAGCATTTCCCACAGCTCCTGAGGGATTCTCCGCTGCTTGCCCTCCTCCCACTTGATGGTGATCTCATCAAATTTGTCCTGGCTGGTCTTGACCTCGTTCTCCAGCTTTTCAAGTCTGCAAATAAATAAACAGACCAGCTCTGGAAGCTGCCTTCCAAGAGCACAGGATGGCTCTCTAGGATCTGGAAAACAGGTCAGGGTATCACGCCCTGCCTGCCTCCAGGTAGAACCACTGTAAACCAAACCAGGCTCTAAGAAATCTTTTTAGTTTAAAGCTTGACTGTAAATAAGAGGCCAAGTAAACAAAACCAGAACAAAATGGTTTTGACCCAGAACAAAAATGGATCAGCATTAAAGCCGTACAAACACACCTGAGAGTCACCTGGTCACCCTCTGAGTAAGACAGTGACTCAGTAGTTAAGCACTTGGTCACAGGCCCCATAGCTTGTGTTCAAATCCTGATTTTGCTACTGGCTCTCAACTTTAGGCGAATTGCTTAACTTCTGCAGGCCCCATTTTTCTCAGCTGTAGAATAGAGAGGACAGAAGCATCTACCTTCCTGTGACTGTTGTCAGGATTAAATAAGATGATTCCCAGCACAGTAGTCACTTAACAAATGGCACTCCTATTATTATCTTTTACTATTGACATGACTTCAACTGTCTGGCCATTCCCCTCCCAAATTATCAATAAATGACTAGTGGAACATACAAAAAAGGAAAATAGCACCATTAGCAATGAAAAATAGGAATGGTCTCCCAGAATTCCAAAAATGCCAAAGAAACCGTGTGATGGAGCACACCAAGGATGGGACTAGATAGAAGGAGGCATTAGGGCTGAGATGTGAGGCCCCTTCTGAGAACAGGGGCCAGGACACATGCCTGCAACACACTCCCAACTTCAGTAACCGGTCCTTCTATGAGATCGTCTCCAAACAAGGGAGCAAACTCCCTTAATGAAAAGAATCACAACGTAACTATCTTGTGAGCCCCTCTCTCCTTCCCACCTTCCAAGCTAGGGCCCGGAAGACATTTATCATTCCATTAACTTTTTTTTTTCCCTAAACATGAGTAACAGCTGTCAGGTTACATTTCCAAAACCCACATTTATCTTGTAACCACTACCCATGACCTTCCGTTTCTCCTCAGGGGCTGCAGGAGAAGCCTGACTCCTCAATGGGGCCCTCAGGGCCTTTCCACAGTTGCCCCTGCTGGACATCAGCCAGTTCAGTCCCCAGGCCATGACAGGCAGTGGGAAATTTCAAGAATAAATTATATTAGGCTTCCCTGGTGGCTCAGGGAAGTGGTAAAGAATCTGCCTGCCAACACAGGGGACACAGGTTTGACCTCTGGTCTGAGAAGATCCCACATGACGTGGGACAACTAAGCCCATGAGTCGTAGCTACTGAAGCGCGCGTGCCTAGAGCCCATGCTCCACAACAAGAGAAACCACGGCAAGGAGAAGGCAGTGCCCTGCAGTGAAGAGTAGCCCCTGCTCACCACAACTAGAGAGGGCCCTCTTGTAGCAACGAAGACCCAACACAACCAAAAATAAATACATGAATAAACAAATCTGAAAAAAAGAAAGAATAAATGATATCTTAGTGACAGTGGTAAAATTGCTAATGGGGAGAACTACTCTAAAACTTTGGCCACCTGATGCAAAGAGCTGACTCACTGGAAAAGACCCTGATGCTGGGAAAGATTGAAGGCAGGAGGAGAAGGGGACGACAGAGGATGAGATGGTTGGATGGCATCACTGACTCAATGGACATGACTTTGGGTAAACTCCGGGAGTTGGTGATGGACAGGGAGGCCTGGCGTGCTGTAGTCCACGGGGTTGCAGAGTCGGACACGACTGAGTGACTGAACTGAACTGAACTGAACTTATGTAGAACCAATGAAAATATTGTTATTAAAATTTCACTGTGTATGTACCTGCTGAGAGAAGCAAGAGGGCCCCGTGGGGTGCTTTTGTAATTGGACTACAGGTAAGGAATTCATTGAAGAACAAGTCAAAGAAGAGTTCACTTGAAGACCTCTGTTCCTGATGTTATCAGTCCTCTGTGTGCAAACCAAGGAAGCTGAATCCTGCTAAGCAGCTTACTCCTGTCTCCCTGTCAAGGCAGCTGAACCCTGGGAGGTGGGTGTGCCCACCGCCCACTTGCTGAGGCCTGGAGCTGAGGGTTGGCCACAGAAGAGTTTCCATCATCCCCCTGACCCTCTATACTTCCAGTCGTGGATTCCTTACCATTCTTTAACACACTGCTACATTTGAACACAGCCTTCATGGGTCTGGTTTTTATGATTAATTTAAACCCAGAACAGCTTAACCTACCTTCTCAACCTCATCCTTTTCTTCCACCACCCCTACACATCCCTCACTTTCATGCCATTCCCAAGCATTATACAATCTCATGCCTCTGTACAAGTTGTTCCTAATATGCCCACTCCTTGATTCCTCCAACTCCTATTCATCCCTTACAGCCCACCTCAAATATCACTTTGCCTGGAAAGTTTACTCTAATCTCTCCAGGGAACATTAAAGATCACCTTACACATGTTTCCATAACTCTTATACATAACTTTGTCATGTACACATAGTGTGTGTGTTCAGTCGTGTCTGATTCTTTGTGACCCCAAAGATTGTAGCCTGTTAGGCTCCTGAGTCCATGGGATTCTCCAGGCAAGAATACTGGAGTGGGGTGTCATATCCTACTCCAGGGGATCTTCCTGACCCAGGGATCAAACCCATGTCTCTCATGTCTCCTATATTGGGAGGTGGATTCTTTATCACTGCACCACGTGGGAAGCCCATACATACCTTTGTAACGTGTGTTAGTTGCTCAGTCATGTCTGATTCTTTGTGATCTCATGAACTGTAGCCCACCAGGCTCTTCCATCCATGGAATTCTCCAGGCAAGAATACTGGAGTAGGTAGCCATTCCATTTATTTTAACACAAATCATGGTGGGGTGGAGGTTTCACATCTATCTCAACCAGACTATGAACATCAAGAGCAGAGGCCATGTCCACTCCTCTTTGTATCCACCGGGTTTGGAACACATTAGAAAGGCAACACTTGAGGAAGGAGGAGGGAAGCAATGAGGGAAGGGGAGAGGGAGGGAGGAGTGGAGGGAAGGAGGACTCAAAAGGGGCAAGAAGCGGATCCTTCTAGACCAGGTTTGATAAAGAACGGGGAGAATTTGGGGAGCCAGAGAAGAGACACTTCACATCCCTCAGGCTGCAGACCCCAGGAGGTTCCTCACCTCTGACGCTTGATCTCCTCTTCCTCGACTCGCCTGTGGATCTCTCTGGTATCTGTAGCTACCTGGATATTTGTCACCAACTCAGTGCCACAGAGCAGCAGTTTAGCCAGTTTCTGAAACCAAATAAGAATTTATAAAGCTAGAAACACTTGCATAACTGTCTGTAGCTGTGTGATCCAGCCAAGCAGGAATTAAAAACTATCTGATAACTTTTAAGAGTAGAAGCTACTTAGCAACCCGTTTCCATCAGGACACTCGTGATGTGATGTTACAGCTTACGATCTACAAGCATTCTGCACTTCCATATGTCCAGTTTAGTCTCGCTAGAGAAGGGACCAGCCCACCAGTACGAGGTAATGCGCTCTGGGCACATCTTGGCACTTTCTCCAACAGGCCTCTGAGTGATTGACACTGCCAGGGTCCTTTCTAAGAATCTCAGTTGGGGACGTGAGACATATAATAATAGTTGTCCTGCAATGTGCATTTCCTCCCTCTCCTTTTAATAACAGAACACCCATTTTAGCTGGCTGGGCATTTGACCTCTCCAAAAAGATACACCTCCCAACATCCCTTGCAGCTAGAATGCACATGAGGAGCAGTGCACGTGACATTTCTGAATGGTGCCTTGAAGGGGAAAGCTGTGCCCTCTCCTGCCCCCTTTTTCTCTATCTCCCAGGCTGGCATGTGATGCTAAGTATGTCATGGTCAGCAGACAAAGGCAACCTAAGGAAGGGCGGAAGGAGCTGAGGTTCCCAACCTCGAGGAACCTCCATATCAGCCCTGGACTATGTCCACTCTGAGCTATTAAATGAACCAGAGAAATAAGCTTCTATCTTGTTTAAGCTAATGGTATGTGGGACCTTTGGCTAGAGGTGTTCTAACACAGGAGACTTCTGTAACTGACTGCATTACCCCTCCCTCAAAGGCTCAGGAGTTTTGCTACTGGCACCCCACTTCTAAATTCCTCTTCGTAAAGTTCACACTCAGCATCTTCACTCCTGACCTTTTGGTGATGTCTTGATTTCAAGATAATACATCCTCTCAACAAAAAGTTCAGGAATCCTCAGGTTATGTCTGAGCTTTTCCAAGTCTGTTCTGGAACTTAAAAATTTTCCAACTCTCAGATCATTTCTGAATGAGGAACCTATAAATTTCCCTGCTCCAAAGAGTCACTGAAATGATCGGAGACTCTATTTCATCTCTCTCTTCTATGGAAATTTTGAAATGTGGTTTTACGAATACATAACTGAACTTTAACCCAGATCTCCAGGGTCCTCCAGACTTTTTTTAAACAGCTCCAGCCTTATCACTTGTGCCAAATGGTTTTAAATGCATAAGGAAGTATCGACTTTTCTGTAGTGTGCAGCAATTTTCTATTTCCTACTCAGATAATGTGAACATCAGAAGTATCTGAATCAAGTATTTAAGACCCAAAGTAAAACTGAAAACATTGCCATTATCAACAGATTAACAGACACACCCTAACATTTTTGAGACCCAGAGTAAGAGTTTAAATGAAGGTCCACATATCACATACCTAAATATTTAAAACTTATAATTCAGTGTAATAAGCCATTAAACACATTCTGTCCTCCTACCTTGGCACCTTCATAACAGAAGCCCTGGTTTGAATTCATACTACGACTCGGAGCTCCAACTCAGAACTTGGTGGCTAAGAGGGAGAGAGTATCAGCCCCCAGCCTAGAGCCCAGCCCCTGGCCACCAGCCTGGAGCCCAAGCCATTCTCTTCATACTCCTAGCTCCGCATCCTGCACCATGAAGGGCATCAGACACCGGCACGTGAATTTCTCAGACCACACGTGAGAGCTCTATTAAACCCTTTGGCCACCCCTGAGCAGAACAAAACCTAGGAAGAGGCTGATGCAGGCCTTGAAAGTGGGCTCAGAACCGTTTGGACAGGGAATTTGGAGTTCTGTGATAGAAGGTGATCTAATGGGAGCACTTGGGCTCTGAATAAACTTGAGGCAAGTCTACTTGAGGGGGCACATCTAGAGGAGGGCCAGAACAGGACACAGGACTCTCCTCATTATCACTTTTATTCAATGGGCTAGAAGCATATCTAGTGCAACAAAGCAAGAAAAACAAGTTTTTAAGTATCAAAATTGAACAGGAAAAGATAAAACTGTCATTTTCAGATGATACGATTATATGTTAAAAAAAAGAACCCACAGGTTAACTAAGAGAATTAACAAGTGAATTTGACCAGGCTGCTGGCTATCAGGTCAATATGCCAAAAGCAATTATACTTTTACATATCAACAACAAACAATTAAACCTTGACAAAAAGTGTAAAACATTGCTAAGTGATATTAAAGAATACTTATATGCAAAAGAAGGGATATTTTATACTCATGGGTTGCAAATCTATATTGGTAAGATATTAATTCTTTCCCAGATTGATCTGTACTTTCAATCTGATCTCAATTAAAATCCCAGCAGGTTTTCTGGTGGAAATTGAGAAAATAATTCTAAAATGTATGTGGAAATACAAAGGGTCAAGAACAGCCACACTCTTCATGATTTAAGTCCTAAGTGAAAGCAACATAGGAAACCTGCTAATAAAAACAGTATTCTCTCTCTGGTTTTACACTCAACTTTAGAGTGCTCAGGATGAATAGTATTTTCAAGATTATATCAGTATCAACTAAAACAGTACTCTCAGGATTATATACAATATTCCTTCTATCCTACACAGAAATGCTCAGAGATCATCCACCTTTAGATGAAGTACCCTAAGTGCAAAGGGATGATGTGACATCTACTTCACAGTTATCAACAGATCTGGAACAAAAACCCATGACAGTTCAATATTCTTTCCACTACAACAAAATATCTTAGCCTTGACCCAGGACAGTCCAGGTAATTCAGTTGTTTCTAGATATCTCTAGGCTCTATAATCAGACATGACTGAGCAACTGAACTGAAATGAGGCTCCATAATAATATTTCAGTAATTTGGATACTTTCTCCCAGTAACTGCATTTCAGTTCCAGAAATGATCTCTTCTTCTCCCCACTTTTAGAAATCCCATCTATCTTTCTAAGATCCAGTTCCAATCCTACTTTCTCCTTAGACCTTCCCTGATCAGGCCGGTTGGGTGAGCTCTTTTCCATGCAATTAATTAATTAAATGTGGCACTGTGCCACTTGGCGCTCCCTGCTTTGAACTACTGTTTATCCCTCCTGCCCCTCTTGCTTCAAGTCCTTTATTACCTGTTTCAGGAGCCCTGTCATCACCATGGGAGAGCGATCAAAGACTTTTTTTTAGTGTTCACTGGGTACAAGCTTGAGCCTACTCCACAGCCACAAAGAGGCCTCGCTCATCTAGAACCTAACAGTTCCACTGGGACACCGCACGCACACACATTCAGAAAGTCAAACAAGGCAGAAAATTGTCTATAGTGAAATAAATGAATGGTACAGACGAGAACAGTTCCATGTGTGACTTCAAAGAATTCAACCTGCTTCGCGGAAGACATCGTGGAGAAGTTGGGCCGTGAGACAGTCTTCAAGTCCGGGAACCAAGATTGAGGAGAGGGGAAGAGGGAGGGAGAGGACAGGAGGGAAGAAGAGCGGAGGGGCGGGGCTTGGCATTGCCGCATCAGAGGCCCAGCACAGAAAGAGTGAAGCCTCAGTCTGGGTCCTACTGGACTGGTGGGACCCATTTATACCCCATTTCCTACCAGTCTGCTTTCTTCTTTCTGTTTGTAGCTCTTGCTTTGATCTTCCTCACTCTCCTTCTTCCCATCTAAATATTCTCCAAGAGCTTCCCTGGGATGGAAAAAACGCAGAGAAAATGAAGTTTAAATTCTAGGAAGTAAAATCTTTCACTCTTTTTTTCCTAACTTTGATTTTTGTGTTTGTTTTTTTAAATCTTTCTGCTGAGCTGTGCATGGCCTGAGGGATTTAAATTTAAATTTTTAATTTTCATAGTATATTTCACCACATACAAAAATATATTCCATAGGGATAAAAATTTGAATACTAAAAAGAACACATCCGGGATTTCCTTGGTGATCCAGTGGTTAAAACTCTGAGTTTCCAGTGCAGGGGGTGCCTGTGGGATCTAAGCTCGCTCCCCATGGAACCTGCCTCCCCTGCACTGGAAGGGCAGAGTTTTTTTTACCCCTAGCCCCCGCCCCCCGAGGGGCATGTGGGATCTTTGTTCCTCCAAACCATTCCCTAAAGAGCAACAAGGGTGATCTTAACATGCTTAGAAAGTTGAGAAATTTTCACACTAGGTTGTTGGCCTGTGGGTAAGAGCTACAGCCATATGGAAGGTCAAATGGACACTCCAAAACTGCACCCAAGTGCATAACAAACAATACTGTAGACTAGGGCTATGGTAGGGATTAGCATCACCCTTAGGAATCTCAAGGACTTCTCAGGTGGCTCAGTGGTAAAGAACCTGCCTGCCAATGCAGGAGACGCAAGAGACGTGGATTCAATCCCTGGGTTGAGAAGATCCCCTGGAGAAGGAAATGGCAACCCGGGTCTCTCACACTGCAGATTCTTTACCATCTGAGCCACCAGGGAAGCTTCATACATGTGTAGAAGTAGGGGGTAAATGGGAAACCTCTGTAGTTTCCACTCAATTCTTCTGTGAACCTAAAACTGCTCTAAAATATGAAGTGTATTAATTTAGAAAAAAAGATCTAAAGATGAAGAATATTCTGTGATACATGAACATTATATGAAATGCAAATTTCAGTGTCCTTAGGTAAAGTTTTTGTTGGAACACAGCCACATCACTTTGAGGCCCTTGTGTCCAAAGGCCGGGAGACAAGAGAAGCACCATCTCGGCAAGGCAGCTGACCCTGACCAGCAGGACGAGTCACAGGACCCACAGTGCGGGTGTTCAGGCAGTCATGGGTTCACGCAAGTTCCCCTCGGTCCCCCTCCTTAAGACAGGCCACAAAGTCTGTGAGTGGACGGGAGTGGCAACCCCAGCCTGAGAATGGTATGGTTATCAGCCTCAGACCCTGCAGGAAAAGGGTTTTGTGTCACACAGCCAGATAAGCCACTGAGACCAACAGAAGTGATAGCCGAGGTCCTCTCTGTAACCCCTTGTCTTCGGAAGGAAGGCAGGCTGGGAGGCAAGGAGGAAAGAACGACCTCAGAGGACAGGTCATGAAGCCCCAACATCTTCAGGTACGGCCCGCAGTGCCTGGCGCAGCAGGCTCTCCATGAACGTGCTGGAGGGATTCCTACTTGCATCTTTGACTTTACTAGGATGAGATGGCTGGATGGCATCACCGACTCGATTGACATGAGTTTGAGTAAACTCCGGGAGTTTGCGTGCTGCGATTCATGGGGTCGCAGAATCGGACACGGCTGAGCGACTGAACTAAACTGAACTGAAGTGTATTCAACGCTTTAATATCACATACTTTGTTTGAACCTTCTGGTAGAAGAGTTTTCTATCTCATCAAAAAACAAGACCAGCTCACACGGAGGGCACGCGGGCCCCTCACTGCAGGGGCTCCGGCCTGGAGAAGCCACCCCGTCATTTCAGCACCCGGGACACCCGCACCCTGGGCGCTCCTTGGCTGGACGCGCCCAAACCCTGGCTCACCGCCTCCGAGCTTCCAAGCGCGCCGCGATGCGCAGGCGCCGGGCCTGGATCCGCTCCTGAGGATTATCAGAATGAATGGAGGGTCCGAGAATGGGGGTGGCTAAATGTTCCTCCTCCTTCTCCTCCAGGACCCCCAGGGATCCCGGCGGATTCATGGCAGGTGCCTTCCGCCCCCCGGGCAGCTCTGCCGGGACCACCGCGGGACTACAGCTTGGTTGCTAACAACAAAGCTGTTGCCAGGGAAACGCTGTCACCTGACCCTCAGCTGGCGTGGTTGCGCGCGCAACCCCTCAGGCCGGGCGCACTGGTGTTCCTATCGCTGTGATCTCGCCTTAGGGCTTTATTGCTCTCTGCTGCATTTACGGTGAGGACTGTATTGAATCCCCCACTAAGGCTCAGGTGGTATTAATAGAGGCTGGAAGACTTAAGAGCTGAACCAAATTGTGATTCATCACTTACCGACCCTATGATTAATTCTTCATCCATCAAATAAATAATCCTCAAAATGACCATATTCATCTAATGTAATTCAATGTCTACTCTATGCCAGTCACTGTGCTAGCTCCGAGGATCCAAGCGTTGTCCTTTCCTCCATGGAGGGGGTAGAATAGGTTCACTCAGAAATTCTGAACTAAAGTACATTGCATCCACCTGCTTGTCATCCATTCTTTTTTGAAATTAATATATATAACTTTATTTTTGGCTGTGCTGGATCTTCTTTGCAGCAGGGGTTTTTCTCTAGTTGCCACGAGTGGGAGCTACCCCTTGTTGCAGGGCATGGGCTTCTCATTGCCAAGCAAGGGCTCTGGGGCACGAGGGCTTCGGTAGTTGCCACTCCTGGGTGCAGTAGTTACAGTCTCCAGGCTCCAGAGCACAGGCTCAATAGTTGTGGCACACAAGCTTAGTTCTTCCGTGGCATGTGAGATCTTCCCAGGTCGGAGATCCAACCTTTGTCTCCTGCACTAGCAGGCGGATTCTTTACCACTGAGCCGCCAGAGAAGCCATCGTGTTTGAGCTCCAACTTTGTATATTCGGCCTCTTATCGTCTCTAGAATGTGAAAAACCCCTGCCATCAATAAATTTATGTCCAACAAGGAACTGTTGTCTTCTGCAGCGGTTTTCAGTAGGGCTACACTCCCTCCATCACCACCCGCAATCACATACAGAAAAAGGAGGAGAGCAGAGAATAAACGGTAGGAAAGGGAGTGAGGGGGAGGAATCAAAGTTAAGAGCACAGAAGCACATTTAAACTTTCAAGGGAGCACTGTCCCTTGAAAAGCATTATTTTCTGGGTGTTTTGTATGTGTCAAATGTCATATTGCCAACAAAGAATGCAGTGTTCTTATGTAGAATTAAGACCCATTCGAAAACAAGCAGGATAACATTTGATGGAATCTTGTCCCACTGGCCTGAGAAAAACTCGGAAAAGGGCACTAGGGTAGTAAGAAATTGCAGACAAGCCCTGCCACCTTGGGTATGGCACAACTGTTTTCTCAGCTGTACTGCCTGCCTACTCAAATCACAGGCAACAGTGAGGCCAAACTTCTTTAAGCCCCTTGTGAATAAGCCCTACCCAGCAGCAAATGGAGTTTTCTTTTTTAAATTATTTTTTCCAGGCGGCCAAGGGGTAGGCAGATTTAAGAGCACCAAAATCTCGGAGCAGCTAAGTTCAACAGCTGCCTGGATCCTTGTCCCATATCTAGCCAGGGTGAGGAGTCTAGAGGGTGCGGGAGGGGTAGGTGTTTGCTTCTGGGCCTCAGAGCCCTCTGCCAGACCTCTCTCTCCTTTAGTTGTAACCTCAAGCATTACATTAAACTTCCTAGGGGCCAAGGACTCAGAGAGGCAATGCATAGTTCCGACTGCTAACTCCTCCAGGTCCTGGGCCATGTCTCCACCATCTGGGAGAAGAGAAACAAGTACCAGTGTGTATGCATGTCAATGGCTGGGAGTAGGATACCTAAGAAAGTCTGTGAGAATCGGCTGTCACACAAGAGATGGCAGAGAGAGCAAAGGTATCATCAGTTCAGTTCAGTCACTCAGTCGTGTCCAACTCTTTGCGACCCCATGAATCGCAGCATGCCAGGCCTCCCTGTCCATCACCAACTCCCAGAGTTTACTCAAACTCATGCCCATCAAGTCGGTGATGCCATCCAGCCATCTCATCCTCTGTCGTCCCCTTCTCCTACTGCCCCCAATCCCTCCCAGCATCAGGGTCTTTTCAAATGAGTCAACTCTTTGCATGAGGTGGCCAAAGTATTGGAGTTTCAGCTTCAGCATCCGTCCTTCCAATGAACACCCAGGACTGATCTCCTTCAGGATGGACTGGTTGGATCTCCTTGCAGTCCAAGGGACTCTCAAGAGTCTTCTCCAACACCACAGTTCAAAAGCATCAGTTCTTCGGGGCTCAGCTTTCTTCACAGTCCAACTCTCACATCCATACATGACCACTGGAAAAACCATAGCCTTGACCAGATGGACCTTTGTTGGCAAAGTAATGTCTCTGCTTTTTAATATGCTATCTAGGTTGGTCATAACTTTCCTCCCAAGGAGTAAGCGTCTTTTAATGGCTGCAATCACCATCTGCAGTGATTTTGGGGCCCAAAAAAAATAAAGCCTGACACTGTTTCCACTGTCTCCCTATCTATTTCCCATGAGGTGATGGGACCAGATGCCATGATCTTAGTTTTCTGAATGTTAAGCTTTAAGCCAACTTTTTCACTCTCCTCTTTCCCTTTCATTAAGAGGCTTTTTAGTTCCTCTTCACTTTCTGCCATAAGGGTGGTGTCATCTGCATGTCTGAGGTTATTGATATTTCTCCTGGCAATCTTGATTCCAGCTTGTGCTTCTTCCAGCCCAGCGTTTTTCATGATGTACTCTGCATATAAGTTAAATAAGCAGGGTGACAACATACAGCCTTGATGTACTCCTTTTCCTATTTGGAACCAGTCTGTTGTTCCATGTCCAGTTCTAACTGTTGCTTCCTGATCTGCATATAGGTTTCTCAAGAGGCAGGTCAGGTGGTCTGGTATTCCCATCTCCTTCAGAATTTTCCACAGTTTATTGTGATCCACACAGTCGAAGGCTTTGGCGTAGTCAATAAAGCAGAAATAGATGTTTTTCTGGAACTCTCTTGCCGAAAGGTATCATAAAAAGTCATAAAGAGCAATCAATAAGATGCTTGGCTAAGAACCAGCCATTTTTTGTGATAAGGATGCTGAATCCCTTTTTTTGCTGTTTGAGCTTTTAATAAGCCTCGTGCCTTTTTTTCCCTTTGCTCCATATCTGGGCAGCTGATTTTTTAAAAAGGTGGGGAATTCTCTAGTAGTTTAGTGGCTCGGCGGTAAAGAATCTGCCTGCAATGTGCAGGAGACATTTGAAATGTGGGTTCGACTCCTGGGTGGGGAAGATCCCCTGGAGGAGAAAATGGCAACCCACTCCAGTATTCTTACCTGGAAAATCCCATGGACAGAGGAGCCTGGCAGG
Source organism: Cervus elaphus (assembly GCF_910594005.1). Taxonomy (NCBI): domain Eukaryota; kingdom Metazoa; phylum Chordata; class Mammalia; order Artiodactyla; family Cervidae; genus Cervus; species Cervus elaphus. Next base: position 32,803,968 of record NC_057825.1, on the reverse strand, counting down.
CTACAGTCCATGGGGTCGCAGAGTCAAACTTGACTGAGTGACTAAGCACTGACTGCCCTTAGTGGTTAAGACGCCACACTGCCAAAGCAGGGGGCACAGGTTTACCTGGTTGGGGAACTAAGATCCCACATGCCATGTGGCAGAGCCAAAAGATAAACAAAAAACCCTGGGTGCTCCCTCCTCTGGTGGGAGGTTCCACCTGTGTGTGCTGGCTCTACCTTGTAACCATAGTAACACCCCAAGCCAGTGTCTTCCTGGCTCTTTTTGGCCATTTTCCAACCAGCTGGAAGGTCTTCCCTGCTGTTACAGACAGCCTCAATTATATAAATAACAAACTTTGTCATAGGTGTGGGGGAAAACAATACTCTCATTCACTATTGAAAAGACATGTTTTAGGACAGTTTGCCAGTATCAATAGTTTCAAAGAGCATATGTATTGAGTAGGCAATTCTACTTAAAAGAATTATCTTTGAGAGATAATAGATCTAGGATACAACCCCACAGGGTCAAAGTTACATGAGTAACTTTTTTAAGTTTAGATAGACCCAAGCTGGTTAGCCCTGCTGCCAGGCCCATTCTAAGTGTTTGAGGTTTGCATTCAGAAGGGAAGGAATAACTGCTAAGGCAACCAAGAAGCTGGGAGGGCAGGGGATTAACAGCACATAAGCCAGAGAATTAGCCTGGGTTAAAATATGGGACATTTCCTCCCTCACCTTCTTTAAACCTGCTATAAAAATTTTTGAATGCCCACTGCCAGAACTGGGAGATCAATTCTGATGGTTTTAAAAAAAGGAATATTTTCCTCAGAACCATGTTAGAAAATATGAGTTTTTATGAGCTTTATATATATACATATGAAGTTTAGGTGCACTAAATGTGGGTTAAGTTCTTAAGCAATTAGCATGGAAAATTAACACCATACACTAGTACTCTTTATATGGGAAGATGGTTTTTGTTTTTAAACTTTATTTTTTATTGGGGTACAGCCAATTAACCATGTTGTGATAGTTTCAGCCATACATATACATGTATCCATTCTCCCCCAAACTCCCTTTCCATCCAGGCTACCACATAACATTGAGCAGAATTTCCTGTGCTATACAGTAGGTCCTTATTGGTTATCCATTTTGAATATAGCAGTGTGTAAATGACGTTCCCAAACTCCCTGACTATCCCTTCCTCCAGGCAACCATAAGCTTGCTCTCTGTGAACCTCTGCATTGTAAGTTCATTTGTATCATTTCTTTTCAGATTCCACATATAAGGGGTGTCGTATGATATTTCTTTCTCTCTCCCTTTCTTACTTCACTCAATATGACATTCTCTAGGTCCACGTATGTTGCTGCAAATGGCATTATTCCATCCTTTTTAGTGGCTGAGAAATATTCCACTGTATTTATGTAACACATCTTCTTTATCCATTCCTCTGTTGAGGGACATTTAAGTTGCTTCCATGTCTTGGCTATTGTAAACAGTGCTGCAATGAACATTGGGGTGCATGGATCCTTTCAGATGGTATTTTTCTCTGGATATATGCCCAGGAGTGGGATTGCAGGGTCATATGGTAGCTTTATTTTTAGTTTAAGGAACCTCCACACTGTTCTCCACAGTGGCTGTACCAATTTATATTCCCACCAATAGTGTAGGAGGGTTATGTGAAGATCTTTTTCAGTATGAAACAACCACCTTACAAGCTAATGTAAGTGTGACTCAGTTATTATGAGAACAATAAATACTGCCTAGTATCCAGTTCTGGGAGAATCACAGCAGTATATTATGAAAAGCTGTTCCTGCCACCTTCCTAGTACTTTGCTTTCTGAAACAATTTACAGGATTATAGAACACCCAGGAGTAAGCAGGCTGATCAAACAAAACCAAACCTTTTAAAATTCTGCCCAAATTTAACCAGTGATTCTCTGAGATAAGTGACTGGACACTTTTTCTCCCCAGAACTCCCTTCCCCTTTTGCACCTACCAAGGAAAAACAAAGACAACAATGTGAAAATAATTAAAAAGATTTAAAAACCATTTACTCTTTACTTTTATTACAATAAATATTTATCAATAATAGAGTTAAAACAATTTTAAATTAAAACCTACTGCATTACTTTTGGGTTTCACAGCAGCAGAAATAAAACATAAATTCAGTTGAGAGCGCAAGGCTTCCAGAATCCAGTGGCAAGAAACAGTCAGGTCTTGATTATCTGGGCGAGCAATGGGGACCAGGAATACCGATGACACAAAGCGAATGGTGAAATGCACACCTGTACCCTGTTTGCACATCAAATTACCTAAGACCTCACAACATTCCAGCTAAGGAATTTAACCAAGTTGTGACATCTCATTTCCCACAAGAGCTAGAGTTTTCCCCCCATCAAGCCCAAGAACGCAACTGCTCCAGGCACCGCCTTCTGGCCAGGAATGGGCCCACCATCATTCAAACCCTGGAAGCCTCAACTCTGGTGGAAGCAACCATCTTCTCACAAGTTTTCTGACTCACACAATCCCTGGTGAAAGGGAAGTGGAAAGTGACATATGTCAAGGCCTTTCTTGGGGACTAAGATGAACAGCAAGTAGGAAAGCCTGGAGATGCAGATACGGAACAGGCTTCTCAGAGTTACAGGGTACATGCAGATTAAGTGAACATGAAGAAAGAGTCTGGTGAGGGCTTATCATCTTGCTGATAATCAAGAGTAGACTGCGCGTACATACGAATACATCATACATATATATGCACAGAGAATATATGTGTACATATTAAATATGTAGGCATACACACACCACACATAACCAGATAAAATAAATGTTATTTGCTACGAACACGGGCAAGTCCCAGGCAGACCAATTACAAACATGTTCAATTAAACTACTTGAAAGGGAAAATAACTTTGTGTTCCTTTCAACTTCTTCTCTCACATATTCCACTTGTAGCAGACACATTCCAGTTACTAAAGTGGTATTGTTTCTAGGTACCTGAGGGGATGGAAATCATCCTTCTGTTTCAGAATACTACAGAAAGCAAACTGCAACAGGACCAGGCTAAACAAATCAATAATTGATTTGGCCATGATTCCCGCCACCTATTCTTAGTCACAGGGCATGAAACCTTACTCAGAAAAGTGTCGATTTCTTTTCCTACCATTGGTTACAAATTTAATCTATTCTGTTAGATGGGAGGGGAAAGGGAGAATGCAGGTCGAAAGGAGTTTACACCCCAGCAACTGTTCACCACCTTCCACTTTACCCAGAGGAAATAATACTTAAAAAAAAAAAAAAAAAAAACCCTGAAATTTGGAGTTTAATACTAAATTCTGCTTTTTTGGCGCATTCCAGAAAAAGCAAACGATTACCTGTAGCTGGGTCTTTGTCTCCTGAATAGCTGCTCTAATGGGATAAGTTATTTAAACAAAATAACCTACCCAAAAATGTTCATATTGTGGGCAATCTTAATTAGTACTTACTAAACTAAGTCTGATACAGAATGATACCAGTTAATTCAAACAGATTCATAATGCAGCATTCATGGACCTCATAAAATTAAAACAGGCCCCTCCTATAATCTGATTAGTAACATTAAGTACTGAACATGCTTCTAGTCAAGAATTTACTCTGTGTGTGTTTCAATAAAAACTAAAATCAATTCCAATTCTATTATCCATAGAAATTGCTTAAGAGAAGACTTTAGCCTAAGAGTCACAAGGCATCCACAGCATTTAGCCACTCCATGGGTCTCCAAAAGTGTCTCTGGTTACAACATAGCATTAGGTACTCCATGATCCAATTCATATGCTTTCAAAATAACACTGCTCTGATTGAATCTGGTTTTCTAAGAATCATTCTATGAAGAGTAAGACAATACTAGGAGACCAGACAGTATTTCTGTGTCCAAACGGACTCTCCCTAAGACAAGCCATTGTTAAAATATTCTAAAATCAGTCCATGTGCCATTTTCCAATTCTGGGAATCTGGCCTTTCTCTCCAAATGCAATATAACCCACTCACTCAGGCCACCTGTGAAAAAGGCTGCAAATGCCAAAACTTCTTATGCTACCCAAAATATTAGTTCATTTAAGATATGTCTGAAAAAAAAAGCAAGTCTGCTTAAAAACAATCAGCTAGATTACTGTCTCTCGCATTTTTTTAAAAAGGAAAGCATTACTAGCATGCAGCTTTAAAAGGCTGTTTATTGTGCACCACAGAAACAATGGAAATGAATTAGCCAGTAAGTCCAATTCCCATGGCTCCACACAAAGGAAAAAGTAAACACACTGCCACTTTCTCTGGAAAAGCTAGACAACCATGATTTACCATATATATCCTAAAGCAACTGTCTGCCAACATGTCAGATATCCGTACCACTGACAAACATGAAAAGAAAAACACTCGAATCACCTGGGTTACATAATAAAGGAAAATCTGAAAATTACTCAAGCTTCCTAAAATGTACAGGACATCATACTTTCAAGTTTCACAGTGATTAATTTAACACCATTTTACTGTTAAAACTGTCACTTAAAAGGTATATGTCAAAGTGCTTCAAATGCAGCATACTAAAAAATCTCCCTGGAAGCTTCTAGTACTGGCAGCTCACTGAAGGTTATTCACCCACAGGGTGTTCAAGAATCGGCACGCGGCCTTACAAGGACACCTCATGGAACCAAGAAAATCCCAATCTGATTTCACAAATTTCCTATAGCGTGCTCCAGCAAGTCCAGAACTGAAGTCAAGATAAAGGCCACTCTGAACACAGGAATCAGCACAATCAAAGATTTCTGTATCTGTTTTTGGCTTATTGGGGGACCCAAAGTCAAAAGATCTAGTCCTTCAGATTTACTTTGTTCTCTCTGGTACGTTCCCACTCCTTGCCTAGGCGAGAGATCTAAGGCTATCAAGGAGATCTGAATGTGGCAGGGTATAGGGGGAAACTGGAAAAGGAAATGGCAACCCACTCCAGTATTCTTGCCTGGAGAATCCCAGGGATGGGAGCCTGGTGGGCTGCCATCTATGGGGTCGCACAGCGTCGGACACGACTGAAGTGACTTAGCAGCAGCAGCAGCACAGGGGGCGACAAAGCAAGTGGCGTCTCTGTCCCACGTGGTGGCTGGTTAAAGGGAAACCCAGGGGAAGAATGAAGAGGAAGAGTTACAAACAGGTTTCCTGTTCAAATATTAAGGGGAGAAGTAGTCTTTGATTCAAACACTTTCAGATTACTTTTTCATTCTCCATAGAGTACAGAATCAAAGCCTGCTTTGGAAAGCAAAGTGAAAAGTGAAAGTGAAAAACGCTCAGTCGTGTCCAACTTTGTTACCCCATGGACTGTGTCCATGGAATTCTTCAGGCCAGAATATTGGAGTGGGTAGCCTTTCCCTTCTCCAGGGGCTTCCCAACCCAGGGATCGAACTGGGGTCTCCTGCATTGTAGGCAGAGTCTTTACTAATTGAGCTATCAGGGAAAGCAAGATACGCTCCAAATGCTTTTGGACTGACTACAACATAAATTGATTCTCTGAAAACTTAACACTTAGGAAACTTTTAAATTCACATCTGAACTTCAAATTAACGGAGAAAAGACGATTTACATTGTGACAGTTTTGAACTGTGCACTGCAGTAGCATCATTGCGCACTGAAGTGATCTCTTCTTCCCCTTCAAGTGGACACCATCTATGCTTGCTTTCTCCTTTGCATGCTCCCCCAGTGCCCAGGATCCAGGTCATGATCAGTATTCTTTCAGGAATTATTTAGAATTGGGGCAGCCCTAGACATGCACTCCTCTTCCCAAGAGCTCTATATTAAAATAGATAACATGTTGGTAACAGTACTGTAACATTCTAGGCCATAATCAGCATCAAATCTTCTTTTTAAAATTACAAGTAAAAGTAATTTAACCATATTATTAAAATGCCAGAGAAGACTATTTTACTTCTTGATTTGGAAGTTATTCACTCTATTACCCTTAAGACTAAAACCCATGAACTACATCTGTTACACATTAAGGGAGAAATGTTGGTTAAATTGTGGCAATTTTAAACTGTATGTAGATTACACTAAGACCATGAATGCTATTAAAGGATCATAAAAGGGAGCATGAATATACTCAGATATTTTTTAGATTTTTTTAGATTTTTCTATCCTATGCCCCCCTTCAAACACAGGGGAATTTTCTGACAAGCATGAAAGGACATTTTTCATACCATAACCTGAAAAGAAAACTCCCTACAGGTCTAGGTAACTTTGGTCAGAAGAAACAGAAAGCAAACCTCTGGCCTGGCTAAGGCACTCTGTTCTGAAATGGACAGAAAACATACATGTACGACCAATTATGCCACTTGTTCCCCAAAAGGCAGCTCAGCATATGCTAGGAGAAAGGGTGGGGTGTGAATGCACCCCAAAAAATCATGCATAAGCCTGAAATACCTTTTATACTTTGGAAAGGTTATGATCATTGGTGATGATGTCAGTTCACAGAGCTCTTTGTAACGAAGTCCTGCTTCAGTTGCTATACCATACATGACAAATAGGGGCTTTCTTGATACACTTCAAGACAGCAGACTAAACCAAAAAAAGGAGTCAACAGTACACTAAAGACTCGCAAGTCTACAGTATTCTGAAACAGTCACTCACTTTTCTTTTTTTTTTTTGGTTACTCACTTTTCATCTTTTATCTTCCTGACATCCATCTTTCTTTCATCTCATGATGCCAATGAAACTGACTACAGCATAATTCTTAACCACTACGGGGAAATATGTTATCAAGTATAGGCACAAAACAATTTTCAAATAAACCTGATGCAACAGAAAAAGAGCAGAAACACACTTTGAGGTAAAAGAGACCCAAAATTACAGGACATGACCCTATGACAGAAATAAAGGGCTTTTTTTTTTTTTTTTTTTTACTATACTATACAAAGTGATGAAAGCCTGTGGTCCAAATTTGCCATTTTATAAATATTTTTCAGCTCTTACATAATACAGATGAATCTCATTTTGTATACAAAGTCAACAAAACAATAAAATGATTAGCTTAAAATCTTAAAGCAAAGGTTTGTTCCTGACTCAAATTAATACTTTATCCAGCTCGATTTTACAGATGACACAGAACAAGGTATACAAAAGATAAGAGTTACTTTTACTTAATTAGCTCATTCTCTGACCTCCATGATGGCAATTTAAATAAACATGAATCACTATCCATGTTTTCCTGTGTTAATTTCCCAACTATTTTCAGTGTTCATTTTTGTCTCAGAGAAATTCACAGAATATACCTGAAACTTTACAATTTTTTAAAAACTGAGTACAGTTAGCTCCGTGATGCTTCATTTCTAATAACTTGTTAACAATGATTACAATTCACAAATTTTTTAAAAACTGAAATAATAATTACATGGTTATTTTTACAAAGTGGCAGACTAAAATCCAACAAAATACACTATAATTAAATTTAATGATGGGCACATTTATAGATAAATAATGATTATGGTTTTAATTACATTATCAACACAGTGGTGCCTATTTTATCCAAGTGCAATCCGTCCAAAAAAAAGGGTTTAAGATACACTCTTCATTCAAGCACAAACTTCATTCAGTGGAAAATAAAAGAAAATCAGCCAGTAAATTTCACCACCACCAAATTAAATTAAGGAGACAAAATCAGAAAGAAATAGAATATCCACATTCATGAAAAGCTGTGATCATAAAACAATCATACAAAAGTCAAAAGAGATTTTTATGTTTGTCAGTAAACCTCAAAAATTATTCCAAGTCATATTAAAGGGTGTAAATACTCAGTAAGGCATATATGTCAAAACTTTTCTTCAGGTGGAGAAGTGAGCAAGTTGGGAAAAAGAGAAGTTCTCTCTATGTCTTTATCTTGTATGAAATAAAAAACACAGCACTGTTTCCGCCACAGAAAGAGATAAAGGGAGATAGGAAGGACAAATTAGATCAGAAATCTAGTTTCATAGCAACGTTCACAGTAGTAATTTCATAGTGAGGTTCATGAGATTCCTAACCCCTAAGAAACTTTTTTCTTATAAGGAAGTTAATCTATGTTCCTCACAAGTAATTATTCTAAGAATGGGACTATCACATGCATTCATATGATCATAGTTCATAGGCACCAAATCTCAACAACTTGTAGCTGAGGGGAAAAAATGCCACGTTTAAACACTGAACCATGCCAATGAGTGAGCCATAATTACAATCCATTCTCTATTAAGTCTCAATAAAATATTTTTCTTTAAAATAAAATTAAACCACTTATTAAGATCTGTTCCATAACAAAGAGAGCCAGAATACTAGAGAATTTAAATATATATATATATATATAAATATATATATATTAGCTCTCTTAGCACATGAGGACAAAAGGCATTTTCATGGGAAAGTGAAACCTGTATTTGGCAACTGTATACTGTTCTCTAATCATTTGGCATTCTTGCTCAAAGTGACTTGCTCTTATCTTTTCCCTACATTAGATTTGGGGTACTGATAGCTTCCACAGCTAAAGACTTACTGCTACTGCTAACTGCTGCTAAGTCGCTTCAGTCGTGTCCAACCCTGTGTGACCCCACAGACGACAGTCCACCAGGCTCCCCTGTCCCTGGGATTCTCCAGGCAAGAATACTGGAGTGGGTTGCCATTTCCTTCTCCAAAAGACTTACTACTAAGTACCAAATATGAAAACATATTGGGTCCTCTGAACGTTATCAGTGTTCCTAAACAAATATGAGGGTTTGAAAAATAAAATCCAAGCATCTTTAACTCTGTATGAACCAAAACATTATGGATTCCTAAACAACAAGGAACATTTTGCTGGGCTATTACGTTTAACCAAAACAACACATGGTTTTATAAAAAAGTAAGCTGGGAGTTAATAGGTCCAATATTCCACAAGTTCAGATATGTATCATTCCTGCTGTCCAAGTACCACATACACACTGAGTTCCCATGTCTGTTAAGCAGATCAGTTTAGTTCAACGGTGATGGATGAATATTTACAAGCATCTTATTTACAGTACTTCTTTCTGTAGATTACAGGCCAATATTCTTTTCTTCCACTCCTAGTCAATCTGAATTTGGTTTTCTCAATGAGAAGGGGTAAATGTGGAAATGGCTGCTCAGCTGCTTTACCTACAGAAAACCAGAACAGGAGGCAATGACAAGTCATACATAATTCCTTTAAAATACATACAGAATTCACCCTCTGGAAACAATTTACTGGCACGGCAAAAATCATTAGAAATGAAGAGGTCTCCCTGGACTAGGATAGCGGTAGAACTAGCTGACTAAGTGAGTACTAGAACTATCCTAGGAAAGTTAGGACTTATACCTGGGTCTGCCCAACTTCAAAATCTAGTCTTTCCAGAGCTTCCCAGACCACTGAGCCTTACATTCAAATCTACTGAAAAATTATAGGGTTAGTCGATTTATACTATCTAGCAGATCAAATATTTACATATATGGTTAGAGTCAATGTTCACCTTCTTACAAGGCTTCTAGGTAATCATTCCTAACTTCATGTAACAGTATAAAGCTAGATGTGTAAATTTTTGATGGTTTAAGCCATGTTAGTTAGGGTATCCCTACTAGAGGGTAGGCAAGAGCAAGGTAATGTGCCAGCTAGCAAGTATTGTTTACTTAATACTTTTTAGTTTCATTCTCATTCTTAATATTTACATTTCAATAGAAGTAATTAATGTTTTTGTGTGGTTCAGCAAGTTTTACCTTCTGGTCAGAAGTTGTAGAAGTGTTAAGAGAGTGGAAAGACAGTCAAAAAAAACATGTTCCTGGAATTTTTTTCAGTTAGCGTGTGCTTGTATTTTCTAGATTTTTAACAACAAAAATGTACTGCCTTTGTAATTTAAAGATAAACATGGTTTGGTTTGGTTTGGCGTGTGTATATGGAGTGTGTGTTTTCTAAAGATATACTTCTGAAGGATCATAGTTAAAACAATTATGAAAGACACTGGCAACTGTATTCTACTTCATGCATATGACTGATGAATAACAGAATAAAAGCCTAAAAATGTTGATATAAAGCATATAACACTAAATTTGCACGAACAAAAACCTAAATGACTATGTCTTCGTGTCACAATTCATAGACTTATCATGGTTTTTTTTCATCTACTTTGTTTCAACAAATATGGGCTACTTTGGGGAGAAACACTAAGGGCAGGAACACACACAAGGTATAAAAAATTGTTATCAAGCATGACAGATGTCCCGTTTGGCATTTTGTTTCTCAAACTTATTCACAGCAAGGTTCTTTTCAAAACAAACATTATCAAATTTTTTAAAGTATTTATATATATATATATATATATATATATATATATATATAAAATAGTGAAAATCTGCAAAGAATCTAAATGATTAAAATAACTGGGTCATGGTTAAGCACACTTACATTAAGTAATTTCCTTGATGGAATACTGTACAGCAATTAAAAATCATAAATATAAGACCATGCTAAGATATGTAAAATAATTACAAAAGAATGCTAAAGTGTAAGGAAAGAGGAAATAAACTGCATGGTTCTGACTTTCATTTTATTATATGGATCTTGGTCCATTTGTCCTGAAAGCAGTTTCTTATTTTAGAAGAGAATATTAAGGTTTGCAGAAGATTTCAAACTAATCCCTCACAATAATTATCCAGCTTTTAAATTATTTGTAGTTTAAAATACTACAATATCTGGAATCGTACACCTGGATATTATCCAAAATTTAGAGAATATCCCAAAATTCTTCCACTTACTCTAATAAGCAAGCTTCTTCTGAAATTTTCTCTCACCTGCATTCCACTATTTAAGAATCAAATGAACCAATTCTGCCCTAGCTTACTCACCACTTGTACTCCATAGTGGACGTGGGCCAAAGTGAAAGCAGCCGTTAACGTAAACAGGAGAATTCTCTCAACGTAAGGGGTTACTCCTACATTCACCACCATGACAATCACAAAAAGAGGAAGCAGCAACCAATTCAAAGTTGGGCACCGGGTACTGCTCATTTGACAAACAATCAGCTGACACTTGAAGTTATTTAAAAGAAAGAGAGAATAATAATTTAATTAAAGTTCTAGTCACTCTAACATTTAAAAAGCATTCAAATAGTTGAGCCAAGATATGTATTAAAACATTACATTATTATCAAGTTCCATAATTCTCAAATGCTCAGGAGTTCAACTGGACCTCTATCCCAGCCTCCAAACCTACGGACCCTCAGACTGGAAGATAATTTAGTAAGGATGCCATAGAAGGTATTCTCCTACTTGATAACAGTTTGGATAAAATAAATTTCTCCCAATTTTAAGATTCTACGATATATATGAAAATAATTTTTTCAGAACAACCTCCCACAGCACCACACAACTCAATTTCTTCAAGGTGATGAGGAGATGCTACCTCCAATTCAGTCATACCATCACAGAAAACACCTCAAAACCTCTTTGGCCCTCTTTACTTCAACACCTTACTCAATTATAGTTTTATTCCTTCAGAGATACTTTTTGTACAATATGGTAATGTTTTTAGATCTTTAGATGAAATCAGTATGAGCTAAGATAGTAAACACATGGTACAGACATAGAAACATAAACTTGGGGGCTAAGTTAAAAAATAAAAACTTATTAACGACCTAGCCTGAGCTAGAGCACAGGCTTCCTGGCAGTCAGGACTAGAGGGTCTCTTCTCAACCCCTCCTGATCATTCCTCCCTGTCTGCACTCTTGCTAGGCTATAGCAGAGAAAGGGATTTTTTTTTTTTAACATATGTAGTATTTATTACAAAGTTTTTATTCTATGTTCTTAATTTAAAAACCAGTTGATTAAAAAATATGTGGGGTATATGTGTTTTTTTCTCTGTCAAAACCCCCTTCCAAGCTCCCTAAATTAATCATTAGATCTGCTGCCATTTCAACCACACTATTAATAATATTTAGAGTCTAAAGGGAATTATTCCATGAATTCTTCAGCAGGCAACCAAATCAAAAAATTTAAATGATGCCATGGTTCCAAAATACTACCAGTTTCCCAATCCTATTAGTGTCAAACAAAAATAAAATAAAATAACTTTCTGCATGGTTCTGTCTTTGTAGTTATTATTCTTCCAAATTTCTGACTATAAGATCTTTAATATCTACTTATTCTAATACTATATAAGATTTCTCAAACTATCAAATTCTGTCTAATATTTCTTATATGTGTTACGATTTTTAAAAGAAAAATCTTACTGTGCTGTTGGCAAAGGCTGTTCCAACCATTAAGTAGAACACTCTAGGGTGTAACTCTAAAATATCTGAAGGTGACAGGAGGATCCATGCTGTAGACAAAATGAATAGCAAACATGGAGAAAAGAAGGGAACCACAGCTTCATAGACTGAATTGTATTTCAACGTGTTATTTTTATAGCTTCTGGAAAAAAAAATCAAGTAATACAAGAACATTATTACATATAAAACTCAACACTGTACTTGTATCTTTATAGTTTTCAAAGTACTTACACACTTACTCTCTTATATTTATTCACAGTAACCCCACGGCATAGGTAGAACCGACATTATTAATCCCATTTTAGAGGCAGGTTAAGTGAGGATGTAAGAAGTTAAATTTACATAAGTGAAAGTGTTACTTGCTCAGTCCTTTCTGACTCTTTTGCAACCTCATGGACTATATAGCCTTCCAGGCTCCTCTGGTCCATGGAATTCTCCAGACAAGAATACTGGAGTGGGTTGCTATTTCCTTCTCCAGAGGATCTTCCCAACCCAGGGACTGAACGAGGGTCTCCTGCATTGTGGGCGGAGTCTTTACCATCTGAACCACCAGGTTAAATCCCATTTCAGAGGCAGATTAACCCATTTTAGGGCTTCCCTCATAGCTCAGTTGGGAAAGAATCCACCGGCAATGCAGGAGACCCCGGTTCAATTCCTGGGTTGGGCCGATCCACTGGAGAAGGGACAGGCTACCTACTCTAGTATTCTCGGGCTTCCCTTGTGGCTAAGTTGGTAAAGGATCTGCCTGCAATGCGGGAGACCTGGGTTCAATCCCTGGGTTAGGAAGATTTCCCTGGAGAAGGGAAAGGCTATCCACTCCAGTATTCTGGTCTGGAGAATTCCGTGGACTGTATAGTCCATGGGGTTGCAAAAGAGTCAGACACGAGTGAGCAACTTTCACTCAATCCCATTTTAGAGGCAGATTAAGTGAGAATTTAAATTTACATAATTTGGTACCAAGTGGCAGGGCCAGGACTAGAATGGAAGTCTTCTGATTCCCTAGTCTCATTTACCCGCCTGGAAAAGTTTTATTATCTGGTCTGGATCCTATAAGATTAAATTCTAATAGGAAAAACTAAAATGAACACAAAACCATACTAGAAGAGTACCTCACAGGGCTGCTATGATACACAACTTAACAGTGAAAAGACTCGGAACCAAGATGGGTCACTGCATAACATATCTTAGTGGCTCTGGGCACACAGGTGGTAGCACGCTCATACATGTCTGCTCATCTGAACTGAGCCCTCAATCCTCATCCCAGTTCTGCCACTAATTACATAACCTTGGGAAAGACACTGCCCAATCAGGACCTCAGCTTTAGAAGAATTATCTCAAATTATCTCTAAGGGTTTTAGAGCGTTACATTTTATGACTTCTATGAATGACTGACAGTGGTCATAAAGAGGGAAGATTAAGAGAGACAGGATTGTGCAAGACAAATCTGAGCACTGAAAAATGAAGTGGGAAGTACAAGAAAATGTTCCAAGCAGAGGAAACAGGGAGTGGAGGAAAGAGTGGGAGCAAAAGTAATGAGGAAGGAAAGAACAAAATACATTCAGGTCACAGTAGGAAACTGAGTGTGCTGAGCCCAAGTGGAAATGTGCATAGATCAGAGAGATGGAACTCCACCAGGTCAAGTCCCCTCCCAACCCCTACCCGACTCCTCAGGCACGCCCCACTCTTCAGGAATTTTGATATGGTGCTCTTTAAGAAGAAGTCAGCATAGCTCCAGGGTTTAGTCTTCAACTATACAAGTTCAGAAATTTTATTTTATAATCATGCTAACTAAACTTACCTATAATCAATTTACTAAAACTTACAATCAATTCATAAAAAGAATGTAAACCTATGAATATTCCAATAGGAACATACTCCCTCCCAATTCACTCACACAAAAAAATGACAAATTAGACTGATGAGCCCAAAACTGTTACCAAAAAACTAGTTCTGAGCTAAAGTTGAATTGACTACACAAGCCACTACAGGCAGATGATCCTCATCTCATTCTAAATTCAAAATACAGCTTCATAACCTTTTCAAAATGCCCAGATTTCAAAAGAAAGATCCTAAAATTCACCTAAATAACAATTACTAAAGATTTTCATATTTCTCTTCCAGTTAAAAAATAAAATACTTACCTGAAAAAATTTAACAAACTCATTGGAAGAGTCACGCACAGTGCACAACCTGAAGGAAAGAACATTTAAATTATCATGAATTAATATTCAAGAGAGATTTTTATAATAATTAAATACATACAAAATATGTAGTATTTTTAGATGCAACAATTTTCAAGCTCAGATTTACTTCTGTAATGAAATTAAATACATTTTTGAACAATATTTACAACTGGAAGAGTGGCAGTACAGTTTAGCAGAGACTCACGGAGCCAAAGTGGGTTGAATCTCAGTTGTGCCACCAACTGGCTATGGGACTTCAGGCAAATTCATTTTTCAGTGCCTCAGTTTCCTCTTTTATAAAATATAGATAATAGTAGTAACAATCCCATAGGGTTTTGAGAATTAAATGAGTTATTACATGCAAAGACTCCTGGAACAGTACCTGATTTATAGTAAATTGCACCATGTAAGTTATTTATTGGAAGAGGGAACCATTAATATTAACATATCCTGCTGCTTCCTTTACACTTCTTTTTACCTCCCTAGCATTCTTAATTTCTCCCCCTACTCTATACACTAATTCTTTCTCCTCAAAGCTAAAAAGAAAGACAGCCTTCCCAAGAAACATTACCATTGTTCCTGCTGTTCTCACTATCTACTATCTTACTCTGCTATCTCCTACCACCCAACAAACTTAACTTGTCTTCAACTCCTCAGCTGCCGCTGCTGCTAAGTCACTTCAACCGTGTCCAACTCTGTGCGACCCCATAGACGGCAGCCCACCAGGCTCCCCCGTCCCTGGGATTCTCCAGGCAAGAACACTGGAGTGGGTTGCCATTTCCTTCTCCAATGCATGAAAGTGAAAAGTGAAAGCGAAGTCGCTCAGTCGTGTCCAACTCTTTCCCACCCCATGGACTGCAGCCTACCAGGCTCCTCCGTCCATGGGATTTTCCAGGCAAGAGTACTGGAGTGGGGTGCCATTGCCTTCTCCACAACTCCTCAGCACTCAACATAATTCTGCCTACCCTCTGCAGAAACTGCACTCTTGAAATTTATCAATCTCTCCTACTCAGTTCAGTTCAGTCGCTCAGTCATGTCCAACTCTTTGCGACCCCATGGACTGCTGCACGCCAGGTTTCCCTGTCCATCACCAATTGCTGGAGCTTGCTCAAACTCATGTCCATCAAGTCAGTGATGCCATCCAACCATCTCATCCTCTGTTGCCCCCACTTCTCTTCTTGACGTTAATCTTTCCCACCATCAGTGTCTTTTCCAATGAGTCAGTTCTTCGCATCAGGTGGCCAAAGTATTGGAGCTTCTTCAGCTTTAGCATCAGTCTTTCCAATGAATTTTCAGGACTGATTTCCCTTAGGATTGACTGGTTTGATCTCCTTGCAGTCCAAGAGACTTTCAGTATCCTTTCTTCATTCCTGACTTCTAAGTAAGATGACTCCGCTGACTACCCACTAACTGCAATTCTTTCCTCTCTTGGTCTTGGTGATCCCATTTGCCCAATGTTCCTGTCAGCCATCCAATCATTCAACGGTGTCCTTTAATGGCAATCTACCTCCTGCATATTCCTAACTGACTGACTGAAGGTGCATCTACTCTCCCTCAGAGAATCTTCTCTTACAGCTTTAACCATAAGCTCCCTGCAGCTGACTCCAAAAATCTTAATACTTTTGGGCAAATCAGACAATCTCTCTGAGCTTCAGAGACCACAACTGTACCATGAGGATGGGGCTAAGTGATTTTCTAGGGAACCCTGAATCTTAAATTCTCTGATTCTGTGATCTGTAGCGATGTAAAGTCCTAATCTTTCTCTGTTTCAAACTCCAAACCAATACATGTGGCAACTTTTGCACATTTCATTTGGATATTTCCTTGTCACTCAACGTATTAGCCCATTCTGGACTCCCGGTGACTAAACTTCGCTTGGGGGTGGGGAGGTGTGTTGTCAATGCAGCTATGACATTAAGGAGCAGAGAGAAGAACATTCCTTCAAACAACTCCTAACACAACTTGCTAAAAACACATGAAAAAAACTATAATTCACCAATCAGAAATCTCACCTCAAAAGAGGAATTACTCTGCTACTTCCAAGCCCAACTGGAACAATGTTCCCAGATTAGAAAATCTTAGAGGGAATGGAAGGAGAAGACAAGATGTCTTCAATGTCCTCAGAAACTTTTAGTAGCTTATTTCAAGTTAAGCTGGGGAGCACTGGTAGGAGCAAGGCTAAATGTATCCACCCAGAATCACTTGCAGCTTTCAAGCGCTTAACTAAGATAAAATCTTAAGCACAGTAAGCATGTAGAAAGCCTGAGCTCTATATAGGTTGCCAAAGAAAAACACTGTATTTACTGTTTCTTCTCTAAATAGTAAATAGCATTATGTGAACCAAGAACTTCTAGATGTCCAACCTGGCTTTAGAAAAGGAAGAGGAACCAGAGATCATATTGCCAACATTTGCTGGAATCAAGCTGGAATCAAGACAGATGGGAGAAACATCAACAACCTCATATATGCAGATGATACCACTCTAATGGCAGAAAACGAAGAGGAACTAAAGAGCCTCTTGATGAGGGTGAAGAAGGAGAGTGAAAGAGCTGGCTTAAAACTAAATATTAAAAAAACTAAGATCATGGCATCCAGCCCCATTACTGCATGGCAAATAGAAGTGGAAAAGGTAGAAATAGTGACAGATTTCCTCTTCTTGGGCTCTAAAATCACTGCTGATGGTGACTGCAGCCATGAAATCAGAAGACGACTGCTTCCTGGCAGGAAAGCAATGACAAATCCAGACCGTGTGTTGAAAAGCAGAGACATCACTCTGCCGACAAAGGTCCACATGGTCAAGGCTATGGTCTTCCCAGCGGTCATGTACAGTTGTTGAGAGCTGGACTGTAAAGAAGGCAGAATGCCAGAGAATTAATGCCTTCAAACTGTGGTGCTGGAGAAGCCTCCTCAAAGTCCCTTAGAGAGCAAAGAAATCAAACAAGTCAATCTTAAGGGAAATCAACCCTGAATACTCGTTGGAAGGACTGATGCTGAAGCTGAAGCTCCAGTATTTTGGTCATCTGATGAGAAGAGTCAACGTATTGGAAAAGTCCCTAATGCTGGGAAAGATTATGGACAGAAGGAGAAGAGGGTATCAGAGGATGGAATGGCTGGATGGCATCACTGATGCAATGGACAAGAACTTCAGGAGATGGTGAGGGACAGAGAGGCCCGGCGTGCTGCAGTCCATGTGGTTGCAAAGAAATACAACTGGACGACTGAACAACTCTAGGTTGTATTTGATCTGCTTTCTGTAAAGAGTATTTAATTGTTAAATACTTACCTAGTAAACTCTATATATGAGAATGATAGAACCCACACACACGCAGACCTGCTTTTCTTATTACATAGGAAGGTCTAGACTTCATAATATAGGAAGCAATGGCTATCGAAAAGTTAGAATTCATAAAAAAAGATTGAGGAGAATGAGATGAACACCAAGGATAGCATGATCACAACAAATATTCTGGTTCCTCATCAACGGTTCCTTGTTTCCAGGCTTATTTATTAAATAAAAAATTCAAAATAAAAAACACCAAGACAAAAATGCTTTAAGTCAAAAAAGATATAACAACAAATAAGAGGGAAAATGTTATTTATATCAAAATAAAAGATTACTATACTTAATAAAGTGCTTCTAAAAATAAAGGAGGTCATTAACAATCCTATAGCAAAAACTGACCAGAAAAAGATAAAAATGACTCTCAAACACTAGGAAAGTTCATCCATAATAAGGGAAATACAAATTAAAACTCTACAGATATATCATTTATTATCCCAAACTGGCAAAAATCCAAAAGTGTGACAACATACTACATTGGGAAAACTAAATAAACAGGTACTTTCATTTATGGCTGGTGGGAATTCAGTATCAGACAACCCATATGGAAGGGAATACAGCATTTGGTGAAATTGCATACCTCTGTCCTTTACTAACAAGTCTACTTCTAGAGATCCCTTCCAATATACCCTGGCAAAAATATGAAAAAGACATTTACATGGATAAGATGATTTACTTCAACAATTTGTGTATCAGCAAAAAACTGGAAATAACCCAAATGTCCATCAGTATAAGGCTGTTTGAATAAACGATTGCATAATCACGCAACGAAGTACCAGGCATTTGTAAGAACAACTGAGGAAGATGGCTATACATCACTATGTGTATCTCTAAGATACACTATTATGTGAAGAGAAAACAAGAGCACAGGTAGTAAAATATGTATAGTAGGCTACCATTTACCATGAAAGAGAGTGATAAACCACACACGCACACTTACTTATAATAACAAAAAAACAACAAAAGATTAAGTAAAAAATTAAAAACTAAGAATATGACACAGACTAGACTTCTTTGAATATACCTTGCTTTATATATAGATCTGACTTTGTAATTATGTGAAAGGAAAAAGTAATCCCTAAAAATCAAAACCAAAATGAAACGAACTTAAATGTACATATCCACAGTTGGTGGCATAACCACAGAATTGGAACTTTAGACTATAATAACCCAACTGGGCATCTCTATTGGAATAAACCATGAGGACAAACGGAACTGCAAAACAATCAAAATCTTCAATGATTTTCAGTAATGATATCGTTGCTCATTTGGGTACTATATTCTGAGACTATAACTGTTTTATGGAATAAAGCAAATGAATTTTTTGTGTCACTGAAAGCAAAGACTTTTGTCCGAGTTTAAAAGAAAAACAAATATAAAATCAACAAAGTTAAGTAAGAAATCTGTATTATCAAATTTGATTTGAATTTATTAGTATGAATTTATGAGGTAGTTTATCAAAAAACAAACTTTATTCCCCCACCTATCCACTGAAAGAATGGATTCCTAAGCAATGATCATCAGTATCCGTTAGTACCATTAGCTGAAGAGCTGAGGCAGAACTTTGGAACAGAAGTACAAAACCTCAACCCTCTGGTCACTATTGATACCATAAAAAGAGAGACAATTAAGACACTATGTGCCTTCTAGTGATACATTAAGTAGTACCATTACCTAATAAGAACAGTTGCAAAAATGTATATACAAAGAGAATTGTAGCCTATTAAAGTATCTACTTAACATTCCAAAACTTACATATCAAAGATACCATTTTATCTCTAAATTAACATTTAAACGTAAAATGCAGCAAATCTGCCATAGGACAAGCTGCATAAATCAAAAGATTCACTCATAGTAGCAGATGAAAAATAGCTAGCCGTTTCAAGGTAAAGAAATCACAGTTATACAGCCACCCAAAAATGAACATTTGGTAGATTACAGCAGGGTTCCTAAAATATCTGCGGTCCAGAGCGACAGAAAATCCCTAAACTATGCCTTTTCTGAAAGCCAGTGCCTAATGCACCATCTTCTTGGCTTTCTCTAAGGTTTCAATCCCCACTCTGCAACCAAGGTTCACTGGGGGTGGGGGTGGGGGTATTTTTTAGATAAGAGAACAGAGGAACAGCCAGTAAGTATTTTTGTTGTTTTAACCCTGCAAATTTCTCAGTGCCACTCCTGGTGCCCCAAATAACAACCCAGATTCCTCTTCCTCTTTGCCTCTTTCCATAAAAATTTTCTCCCTGACTCAATCATCCTGTAGATATCCACTCTGTCTAAAATAAAAAAGGAAGCATTACCATGATCAAAACCTTTACTGAGCATTCAGAGGCTTAAGAAAGAGTGTGTCTGAGAAGAAAAGAAGCTAAATTTTTGGAGTGGATGTATTATAAACACTGTGCTTTGTCATTCTATTTCCTCAAACTAATAATCTCTGATTTCGAGATAAGCAGTAGAAATCAATACTGAATGTCCATCTAAATGTAGATCCTCCAATATGATCTAAATTAATTTGAATAGTTATTTTACAAGGTTTGTGTGATATATTTTGGTATTTCCTTCTGATTAAATGCAGCTTGGTGCTGAACAAAAGCAACACAAAGAATCCTTATTTTCCTTAATGGTTTGGTTGAAACCCTATAGGTTGTTGGGTTGTTCTACTTGCTGTAGGGGAAAGGGTATTGTTGCTTGTTACAACCAAACACTGGTTTTGATAACAAAGTGATGTTAAAACAGGCTTCAACATGGAGCTTCTTACCAATGATCATTGCAGTGAATAGGTCTCTATATAAGAAATTAAACAGGAAAGGTTCATACCAGGCCTCAACTCCCACAACCGCAGTCACTATGTAGACAAAAGAAATAGTCTGGAAGGAAAATGCAGACAAAAGCATACAGAGTATTAACAGCTAGAAAGATCAGGCAATCAACAATGCTTTATGCAGCATAAATCTAGGAAACAGTTTTAGTAACAGCAAAACATATGCTTAGATTTGATACTGTGGCAAGTCTTCCTGCCCTTAAAGTTGGTTGTTTTTTCTTTAATAACTAACTTCTAGACAATGCAAGCAAGGAGCCTGCTAAGGCACCTCATAAATTGGTTTAGCCACAGGATGATCCAATCTGCCCACCCAATCACCCTCTTCAAACACACTCCAACTTCTGATTCTTTACTGGAGCCTCAGACGCAGAGAGCAAAATGGCGACACAAAAAGCTGGGATTCTAAGGCAGGGAGAGTTAATAGCAAGCCTTGGTAGTAAGAGAAAACTCTTTACTCACTGAAAAGCTGGCCATGAAGACAAAAAGCCAACAATTTTATGTGCATAACTTTCTTCATAAAATCAACAGTTTAAATGAAGGTTTGTTAAGAAACTGTTCATTTTTCAGTGTAATAATGGCACTGTGTTTATATTTTTTAAAAAGAACTCTTACTACTTAGAGATATACAGTAGCCTATTTATCACATGTCAAGATTTTCCTTTAAAATAATTGGGAGGTGGTAAGGTAAGGAAGAATATATATGAAACGAGACTGGTCATATGTTAACTACTGAAGCTAAGTAACAGGTACACAAGGGTTTCATATACATATACTTTTGTACATATTTGAAATTTTCCATAAATAAGTTTAAAAAATATATAAAATAAAAAGGGAAAAAAATTTAAAGCATCCATCAGCTCTAACCAAAAAAGCATAAGGTCAATAAAGAAGGAATGACAAACTCTCCCAAAAATTTATGGCAATGTTGAAAATTTAAGAACACATACTTACCACCTGGCTAATGTCATATCCCCATGGCAGGAAAAGAATCCCTGTGTTATACTTTTCCCAGTGAGATAGGATGAAAGAAAACAAAACTACCCATAGCAGGAGATAAAGAACAAAAACACTGACACCAGATGATCCTCGTCCAAAAATGGAATACACGGTGACAACAAAGTAAACACATGACCAACTAT
Organism: Cervus elaphus; assembly: GCF_910594005.1. Lineage (NCBI taxonomy): Eukaryota > Metazoa > Chordata > Mammalia > Artiodactyla > Cervidae > Cervus > Cervus elaphus. The sequence continues at coordinate 32,782,220 of NC_057825.1, read as the reverse complement.
CCAGGCCATGGTCAAAAAGCTCCCCAAGCGGGGTGCTGGAATTGGTTCTACGGGCTTGCTTTCCATCCACACCATCTGCAATCGAAACACATTACACAGGGAAAGGTCAACGTCTGCACCAGAATGGAGAAAGTCGTCTTTAATAAAAAAGAGAGAAATGCAACAAAACATATCAGCGTATCATAGAAATGTTAATTAACTAAAGTATAAACATCAGACAGAACTATAAAAATCCAACCTTTAATTCCTACAATGCAAAGATTTCAGAAATAAAATCTGTAATCTCTCCAAGTTTAATCCAAAAATCAAAATGTTAAAGTCACACTGAATGGTGTCTATTTTCCATCTGAAGCAGCATTCTACTCTGAACTCTAAGCATTGAACTCTGAATTCCTCCAAATCTGCCTAGTAACTGAGTTGTTCCACTACCCACAAATTCTTAACCCTCCAGAGAATACTCAATAGTTGTTTATTATGATTTATACTCCTTGCTCTAGGATCCAAAAACACTCAGTACTTCAGACATAACACCTATTTCATCCTGTTACATATCACAGTCACATCTTTACAGATGGACCACTTCCATAATTTTAAGTGTTTTCAGAAAAGGCTTTGTCAGTTCTAACGAGATGGATGAAACTGGAGCCCATTACACAGAGTGAAGTAAGCCAGAAAGATAAAGACCAATACAGTATACTAACGCATATATATGGAATTTAGAAAGATGGTAATGATAACCCTATATGCAAAACAGAAAAAGAGACACAGATGTACAGAACAGACTTTTGGACTCTGTGGGAGAAGGCGAGGGTGGGATGTTTTGAGAGAACAGTATTGAAACATGTATGTTATCAAGGGTGAAACAGATCACTAGCCCAGGTTGGATGCATGAGACAAGTGCTCAGGGCTGGTGCACTGGGAAGAGCCAGAGGGATGGGATGGGGAGGGAGGCGGGAGGGGGGATCGGGATGGGGAATACATGTAAATCCATGGCTGATTCATGTCAATGTATGGCAAAAACCACTACAATATTGTAAAGTAATCAGCCTCCAACTAATAAAAATAAATGGGGAAAAAAAAAAAAAAGAAAAGGCTTTGCACATGGTGTTGAGTAATTATAAGAATTAAATTTACTGAAACTGTACAACACACTATGAGGGGGGCGGCGCTGCACTGCGCAACTTGTGGGGTTTTAGTTCCCCAACCAAGAATCGAACTCCAGCCCTCGGTAGTGAAAGTGAGGAGTCCTAAACACTGGACTGCCAGGGAATTTCCATGATGTAGTATTCTTATAGTATGTTGGCTCAGCGGTAAAGAATCCACCTGCCAATGCAGAAGACACAGGTTTGGTCCCTGGGTCAGGAAGATCCCCTGGAGTAGGAAACAGCTACCCACTCCAGTATTCTTACCTGGAAAAATTCCATGGACAGAGAAGCCTGTGAGATACAGTTCATGGAGTTGCAAAAAAGTCGTACATGACTTAGTGACTAAACAACAACTATTCTTGATGCTGTGAAGATTATAAAAATCTTAGAATAAACTAAGTTTGTACTCTCAAAGAGTTTAAAATTGAGAAAGGAGACAAAACATGACAGAAATGCTGATATGATGAATCACAAGCCACAGAAGAGTACAGAAAAGTGACAAGTTCTCTTCAGGCTAGGATAAACTAAACTGGCTTTCCAGACAAGATGAAATCTGAGTGGGGACATAAAGAATGAGTTGGATTTCAGTAGATAAGAGATAAAGAAGTGTGTCATTTCAAGAGGAGGGAGTACTATCAGCAAAAACACTAAGATGGAAAAGCACATGTGTGTGTGTAGATAACGCCAAGTCGTTTAATTCAACCAGAAACTATACATGAAGAGGGCAGTATCAAAAGGCTAGAAGGGAGATTTGAGCCCATTTTAAAGTATCAGGGAGTCTGAGGAGCTACTAAAATTATCTGAGTAGAGTAAGAAGAGTGAAAGCCAGGCAGTGTTTCAGGAAGACAGACCTGACATCAGTGTGAAGGACAGGATGCGTTGAGAGGGAATGTGGTGGGAATGAAAACCTGGAGGCGAGCAAGATATTAAGAAAATAAAAATGACAATGCAGTAAAAAAGAGGTGAGTCAGAAGGACAAGAAGATCTGGGTAACTAAGAAAGTGGTAGTGTTACCAGAAATAAGAACGTCTGAAGAAGGAGCAAGACTGATAGAAAAGATGCTGAGTACAATTTTATATGCTGAAATTGAAGTGCTGACAGGATATCTACACAGTAATGTCAAGCAACTCAACTTAAGGGTAATTTACTAGCAACTTAGAAGGTAAATAAAGGCTAGATACTAACATGTGAGTCAACTCAATAGTGTTAACGATCAGGATTACCAGGGAATAACGAAGGAGAAAGAGAAAGCACGTTGAACACCTTTATTTAGAGGCAGAAACAGAGAAGCCTGGGGGTGCGGGGGAAGGAACAGTAGAGGAAGAGAAAGGGATAAAGGAAGAGGGGAAGAGGGAGAGAGAACATACAACCTAGCCAAAAAGGAAGGACAGAGACTGAATTATAAAAATTCTTCCTCCAAAGAAACAGTTTTGTTAATTAAATGCATCAGAATTAGACTAATTGTGGGGACTTTCCTGGTGGTCCAGTGGCTAAGACTCCACACTCCCAACACAGGCAGCCCAGGTTCATTCCTAGGAACTAGATCCCACATGCCGCAACTAAGTTTCTGCAGGCCTCAACAAAGATCAAAGATCCTGCATGCTGCAGCTAAGACCCAAATTTACATGCCGCAGCCAAATAAATAAATAAATACTCAAAATTAAAAGAAGTAAAGAATTAGACTAATTGCAAATATTCAGAGTCAAGGAATTTAAAATTCCTTATTATTACTTTGTTTATCTAGCTCACCACAGTATTATCCCCAACGACTAGCTCAGACTGTGGCAAAGAAGGCCTTTAAAATATTATTGAGGGACTGTATGAAAGCATGAATCTCAAACTCCTGCCTGCACACTGATCTCTCAGTTATATAGGATTGGGAGCTTGTTTGCCCCCGAGTAGCTAAAATATTTCCTAAAAATCTTTTCTCATTATTTGCTGCCTTAATTCCCTATTCTCAGTGCCATTTCTGTGCAGTTACCACAAGTACTGAATTCATGAACTATGTAATGATTAGGTTTTCTATGTCTTCTCATTGAACCCATTCTGGCTCCATACTTCTGGGGTCTAGATATGTCTCATAATGTGTTTTCATAAGAAAGGCAATTCAGCTCACATCCCATGTATTATGAAAAACACACAAACAAAATCTGGAGCAATGCCCTGTGACCCAACACATTAATATTTCTGCAGCAAAACATAAGAACAGCCACACTGGGAGAATAAATGAAGATTATAAACTGTTAGTTCAAGGCAAGCTTTGCAACCAACAGTTCATGTTAGGTCAGGATTTTTGCCAGAATTGTGGCAACCTAAAACAGGTAGAGAACACAGTACAGTACGTCAAAAGACTCTTGCAACACGCTATGAAAAGCCAGAGCCTTCAGGCCACCCTCTCCTTGTCCCTATTCCTCCTGAGCAGTCCTTAGTAACCAAATTCTATAGCAAGAAAAAAAATTTTTTTTGACTGTGCCACGCAGTCTGTGGGACCTCCGTTCCCTGACTAGAGATCAAACCTGGGCCCTTGGCCATGAAAGTGTGGAGTCCTACCCACTGGATAGCCTGAGACTTCCCTACAGCAAAAATTCAAAAAACCAGCTTATCTTTAATAACGAATGCACAAAGCCTCCGTCTATAGAGTTTTAAAAAGAGAAAAACTAGGCTTTTGTATAATTCTTGATTTCATTCTCTTCCTTCCCCACTCTTAACAGCTCTGGCCACTCACCACACCAGGATTTAATCCCTGTACCAAATTATCCTGGTGTTACAAATACAAGTCATCTTTATCTGAAGAGACCTAAGCAACTTTTAAGTCAGGGTCTGCTATATCACATTCATTTAAAAACCATGTACGGAGTGCCTCCCATGTAGCAGGTACTGTTCTTAACACTGGGTACCCAGTGAACTAAATAAAGCACTCACCCTCAAGGAACTTATATTATACACACACACATACACACACACACAAATGGGGGAGGGGGTACACCACACAGCTTGTAGAATCCTAGTTCCCCAACCAGGAATGGAATTCCCACCCTGTGAAAAGTGCACAGAGTCCTAACCACTGGAGCACCAGGCAATTCCCAAGAAACTTAACATTTTAGAGTAGACCGACAACATACAAGTGGGTCATATGGTTTTAAGTGCAATGGAGAGAAATAAAGCAGGGAAGGAGACCTAAAGAGTGCAGGACAAGCCGCGCAGACAATCCCAATGAAACGCACTCTTGGCAGACTAGGTGCTGTGACCTGGCCCAGTGGACTTCCCTGACCACTGCATCCACCAAATAAAATCTGATCACTGCTGTGTTTGTTCCCCTGCTATACTCTATTACAGCACCTTTCCCAGTATTTTGCAACTATCTGACGTGTCAGTACTGCTTCCCAAACTCACAGCAAAAATGATATCTTATTCCAGAGTTGGGAAATATTTTTTGTAAAGGGCCAAAGAGTATATAGTTTACACACTCTGGGCCAAATGGTCTCTGTTGCAACTACCCAACTGTGCCTCTGCCATAGGAAAGCAGCCACAGACATGCAAAAGAATGAGCAGTGAACCACCACCTACACAAACAGACAATCGGCCAGATTTGGCCCACAAGTGGTAGTTTGCCAACGCCTATCCTATTCTCCAAATTCCTAGCAAATGACAATATTTTTCACAGAGAAACTCAAGAACATATTTATCAAGTTAAACAGGATATTAATAAACCCTAGTTAAAATGAATTAAGCATAGGAGAAAATGTTAACTTACTGGGTAGCTACCCTTGCTGACAGTTTTGCCAGCCATTGACTAAAATGAATGCTTGCCAATTTCTTACCTAGAGTGTAGGCCATGAAATTGAGGATGCCCACTACAATCCAGACCCAGTCGGGTACATGCTTGTGACCTGGTGCTGAAAGGAAAGCAACTCCAGTTTTAATGCAGTCTAAGTACAATTGTTGGAACCATAGCCTATACTGTCAAAAGAGAAATGTTTCTCTTTATTAAATAAAAGTAGAAATACTTTATATCTTAAATGCATAACTAGGTAAATATTAGAATATATCAGCAAACTCGCACAAAACCCAAGAAATAACTGCCCAACCCCTCATAAACAATAAGCATTTATTTTGAGCTTTAATCGTAACTGAAGACTGACTGTTCTTCTTTACTTAAGTGTCTAGAATGAAAAATAATGTCTTTTGAATTTAAAAAATGCTTCTGTTTAATCTGATCCTTGGTGTTTATGATTATATTACAAACATGTAAAAAAGCCTTCAACCTATACTCTCTCACTAAATTATTAGCTGAACAAAAGACCTTCAGATTTGGGTATAGATAAATCACCTCAACTGGATGATTTAGTCATCAGGATCATTCTGAAGTGTCTGGACCTCACTTTTTCCCCCTAAGAACAAGTGAGCTTCAGGAGGTCTGGGTTCTAGTCCTGGCTCTGTAATCAACCAACAGTGTAGCCTTGAATATATCATTTAGCCTTTCCTGATTTCTACTTCCCAGAAATACTGGGACTAGATGGTCCACCTGGTCCTTCAAGTTCTATGACCTGGGGAAATATATATAATAGTTACATATTTTAGAGCTAAGTAAATAATTTTATTTAGTCAAAAAATACTATATCTAGTCACAAAGATTTTGAGGCTGTTCTGAGGATTGAAATACAATTTTTTTAAAAAACCCACATAATATCAAAATTGTGCTTCACAAAATTTAATCTTTCACATGGTATTTTATGATATTCAACTACTATTTTATTTCACATAGAGAAGTGATGGTTAAAATTTTCAGTTTATAAAGTCAAGCATAGGTATAGTTTCAATATTCAGAATTCTTAAAGTAATTAAATATTTGAAACTCTAAATTCTCCTACAAACACAAGGTTTTCAGAGATTGTTAGTTTCTCTAGGTCAGTGCACAAAAGTCTGCTGAACCCATAACACAGATGAAATACAGTATTAAAACTCCTGACTACATCATTTATAAGTATTCTTATTGGAAAATATATCCTCTAACTTAGAATGCAAAAAACACTCATCTACCTCCATCTTTCTGTTGTTCTCAACTTCACCCACCTGTTGAGGAATTAAAAAAACCTCTGTCTCCCACATATCCCCTCCCCGCCAACCCCAAATACACTCCAGATTCTCTCTGGCCAGGGCAGAAGCTGGATATGGAAGGAAGAAAAGACCAACAGGTCTGAAAGAAGATGCTGGGAAAAGGCTGAAACTGCCTACAAAGGAACATTTTTCCTCTCCTTCTCAGTAAGGGCCAGACTTCTGTCAATAAATATTTAAGGTCTAACAACCATTTTCAGGGGGCTTCCCTGGTGGCTCAGTGGTAAAGAATCTGCCTGTAATGCAGGAGACCAGGGTTTGATCCCTGAATTGTGAAGATTCCCTGGAGAAGGGAATGGCTACGCATTCCAGTATTCTTGCCTGGAAAATTCCACAGACAGAGGAACCTGGCAGGCTAAAGTTCATGGGGTCACAGTCGGACATGACTGAGAGATGAACATTTTCATTTCATTTTTCAACCATACTCTGAGGAAACTGGGAGTTATTAAAGGCAAATACAAATGCTGTGCAGAGGGCAAGAGAGATCATAGTCCCTCTATAAAAGGGGGACTTTTATTCAATAACTAGAAAGAGGGAAGGGATATTTCTGGTAGGTTTGTTGGGCCTTGCTTATATTCTTTTTAGGCAAAAAGTCACAGTCCTAATTTTCCATCTTCTTATAAATCTAATTACTCTTTATATACAAAAACCTCACTGCTTTTTAGATAGCATATCCAAATTCTAGGAAACCAACTTGGTTCCCTGATGGACAGGGAAGCGTGGCGTGTTGCAGTCCACGGGGTCACAAAGAGTCAGACATGACTGAGTGACTAAACTGAACTGATAATATTCAAAACTTTTCAGAATTGCAAGCATCTTAACAGAATCAGAAAATAGCCATATCTTATTTTCTATTTAAGATTTTACATTAAAGATATTTAAGATTTTATATTAAAGCAATAATCATACCTGAAGCATAAAAGTCAGGATCGAAGTATGCCATAAGTAGAAAATTGAACACAACCAGCAGAAAGCCAGAGAAGGTTATCAGATTTGGAGCCAGCCAAGTAGGAAATACCTATTTTTTTCCAAAATAATTACAAAATAATTAAAGTAGTGAAATCTCTGTCCAGTATATATCACAACATACAAATGTGTCATAATAAAAGCTATAAACTTGGATTATATGTAGGTATTATATACATTAAATTGCAAATCATAATCTCCAGTTAATAGAAATAAGCATTTCTGTTTTCTGTTTTAAGTAATTGTATAATCAACAAACTTTTATAATCATAACATACTTTAGAAGCATTTTATAAACATAATAGATCTAGAGTATAAGCTTATACTTCAGTGATAAGATAAATCAAAAGGTATGTGACTAAGGGAAGGGAGGATGGGAGAGGCAGTTTCTCTAAGTGTCTTATTGTTACATCTGCAATACTCCAAAAAACAGTTTAAAATACTTAAACTTTACTAAAACCCAAATGCATGCGCATTAATCATCTCACCTTTACTACAGTGTTCCAAAATGGGTGCATGACATACAGAGAGAGTGGGTTGGTATCCACAGCACTGTACTGTTAAGAAATGAAAGAAAATATTCAGAGTTAATCCTTGCATAACAGCACATAGAACAATATTTCTCAAACGAAAATAACAGTATAAAAATAACCTAAAGAATATATCTATTTATATGATGTCCTTATCTAAATAACAGAACTAGAAAAGCATGAATGGGGCAAAGACGGCCAAGTACAGCCAGATTTTTTTTTACTCAAATCAGCTTTTATGATATTACAATGTGGCAGCAGAAAATTTTATATTGCTTTCAAGTGTTCCCCTACTATGCAGGATAATAAGCGCCCTGTGCATTCACACACAGACCACTCAGACAACCTCCTTTATCACTCTCAACTAATGGTAACCTTGCTGCTTCACCCTTTACACCATTACTAATGCACTGACTAGTGGTGCAATCTTGGGCAGGTTATTTAAATCCTCTTAGTTTTTTCACCTATAAAATTAGGATCAAAGTTTTACCTCAAAAGATTGCCATAAGGATTAGATAAACTAACATCATACATGAAGCACTTAGAAGAGTACTGAGCCCACAGTAAGTGCTGTATGTATAAGCATTATGTATCATTAAGTGTGTTTGGAGCACCAAAAGAATGACAGATCCCTTTACAGCAGGAAAATGGATTCCTTAAATAAGCAAAGGAAGAAAAGAACAGGTTACATTATATTCAAAGGTATGCCCCAATTGTTGAGCTATTTAGTAAAACTTAGAAAAATTCTAACAAAAGATCTGTATATAATTATGTAATACTTTAAGAGTCATGTTGATGACTTATTCATCAGAGATACACATACTGGAGTGCCTGGCATGTACGAAGCATTCACTACATTCAAAGAAGAAGGGATACAAAATTGGGAAGAAACAATTCTCATCCTCAGGGACTGGGAATACCACCTAATTTAACAAGCTGACATTTAAAAGATAGCATACTAGTCAAATGCTTGAAAAAAGTTTCAACTGTGTTTTACACTTATGTTCAATATGACTATAAAATAAATAGCAAGCACTTTATCTGATTTTTAAAAAATCATAATTAAAGATCAAAATTTCTTTCTGAATTCGCCCTGCCCCTCCGACTTTACCACCCCCAAATCCCACTCCCTTCCTGAACGTTTTATAGATATGCAGGAAATGTTTCCCACCGGTGTTTCAAGATTCAAAAGTGAGATGGAGCAAAAAGTAAATAAATAGAAATCATTTAAAATACTGTTCACAAAGAGTCAGCTAGGAAGTCAAATGTTTATTCAACAGAACCCATGTCTGAATGCCTCCACTTCTCCAACTCATTTGGACGAAATGCGATAACTCAGAAGAAAATGATGAAGAAGAACTCTGTTCAGAGCGAGAAGCTCTGCAGCTGCACCCAGACTCTCAGAAGAAGCCCACCTTACATGAATATTACTGTCTGTGCTAAAATCAACTTCTCCTTGCACGGTTCTCTACAGTCTACAAAGCTTTTCCAAGTAACAGATACCATGCATGACATCTGAACCTCTGCAAAATGAACGTGACTGCAACTGAGAGGACCACCTGAATTTACGTTTTCAGACTGAGGACATACAACCAATATGAACCCTGAAAACTGCCGAAGACAAAGTGGGAGGGCCCTGGCCTCCTCCGTTTCACCAAGGTCCAAACCCAGACCCACATGATGTAGCCAGCAGGTCACATAAGCAGGAAAACCAGACATTTCAACTCTATCACCTGCTGCAAAGTACAAAAGTTGAAAGAAGTCCAAATTAGAAGAACACCGTTCAAGACATCACACACACACACACAAAAGACATCACACAAATAGTTAACACAATGTACAGAGTACAATGCTTAATTCAAATGTTTGCTGAATGCGTCTCATTCAGCAGCTTTCCATAATTCGAACTTGGATCTAAAAGAAGGTCATTTACTCATGGTATATTGATTAGAAAAGCTCCTCTTTTGTAAATTTGGAGTTTTACCTCTAAATCTCTATTTCAGGGGAACAGTAGAAGTATGAAAAGATTACAAAACTCAATACAAAATGGTGTCTGCCGAACTGGATTTTTTACATTTAATAATAGCTGATAAGCTCAAGTATAGCGAGAAAATTTAATATGAGATTACAAAAGGTAGCCAACAATAAACCTAAAGAGGGCTCTGTGGTTTAGCCTTACACATTTGAGTATTTTTTTTCAAGGTCACATATCACCTGGTATAAACAAAGAAACTCGAAACTGTCTTGTGAATCAATAGGAGGAAAGGAGTCAAACCTTTCATATGCCTGAAAAAATAAGCAAAATGTAAACTTTTAAAGGTGCCAAACTAGATTCAGTTAATGCCTGTCAAATATATTTTTATTTTCTATTGGAATGATGTTTTGGTAGACACCAGAATATCTGACTCAAGTAATAATCCCCTGTTAAGGCCTGCAGAACTTGCTTGACCTATTGGGTTGGCCAAAAAGTTCGTTCGGGTTTTTCCTTCGTCCCAAACGAATTCTTTGGCCAACCCAATACAATCTGTTGGGCTTCCCTGGTGGCTCAGAGAGTAAATAATCCACCTGTAATGCGGGAGAGCTGGGTTCAATCCCTAGCTTGGAAGATCCCCAGGAAGAGGGCATGGCAACCCACTCCAATATTCTTCCCTGGAGAATCCCTATGGACAGAGGAGCCTGGCGGGCTACAGTCCACGGGGTCACAAAGAGTTGGACACGACTGAGCGACTAAGCACAGCAGAGCACAAAACAATGCTGGGCCAGACAAAGCCAGTGCCCTGGAGAAACGCTTGCAAACCACAGCCTGAGTTTGAGAACCATTTCAAGGCAAAATCTTAGAAACACAACAGTTCAGGAGACGTGTAGTTCTCACGTATTCCTATTTACGTATTTATGTATTCGTATTTACGTATTCGCCTACGGGAATAGGTAAAAGTCATCGGCCTCTTTACATTTTTTAATTTCTGGCCATGCCTCATAGCATGTGTGATCTTAGTCCCCCCACCAGGGACAGAACTCACACCCCCTGCAGTGGAGTCCCAACCACTGGACCACTAGGGAAGTTCCAGGCCTCTTTTTAAATGCCTCTGGTTACCAAAACACTCATTACTTCTAAAAATACCCCAATCCAACGCTAAAACAATTTTTCTACATGATAGCAAAATCCTCCCCTCGCCCCATACTTCCTATCATGTTTTCAATTTCCCTCATACAGCTAAACAGATACGGTTCTGATTTTTCTTCCAAACAATAATGCTTTCCATATTTAAAGATGGTTCCTGTCGCACTAAATCTTCTCTTCACCTGGTTAAAAAATCTCACATTCATTGTGCTGCTCCTCTCTTGTCACAGTTTCATTCCCCTTCATCATCAAGGTCGAGTTCTCTCGAACAGAAGTTGGAAAACTTATTCTGGAAAATGTCAGAAAGTCTAAATATTTTAAGTTTTGCAGGCCATATGGTCTCTGTCACTGAAGCAGAAAGAAGTCACCGAAAATAAGAAAACAAATGGGCATGCTGTGCCAAAACTTTATTCCCAAAACAGGGTGTCTGGGGGCTTTAGTCTGACAACCAGTGCTCCATTCAATCCATTTTGTTGTTAAACCAACACAAAAGTGTGATTCAGGGCAAAAGGAACATTTCAGGTGGTGCATGAGTACAAAGAACAAGAACTATTAGCCCTTCTTCCTCAATAACTCATTTCTCTAACAGGTGCTCAACATAGTATTAATTTCCCATGGAAATAAAGTCATTCTGCAACTTAGACACAACTTCACAGTCACCTGAACTCCTCTGGCCTCTCTTATACAGACTGCAAAGCCACCTTTCTCTACATTCATGTGAAGTTAATTATTGGAACCTAAGTGTAAGACCCTACATTTACCATTTTAACACTTCATCCTGCTAGAGATGACTCATCTTTCTGATCTCCTTGGAGGTCAGACTCAGTAATCTATGTTCTAGCTATGCACCCCCAAATTCTTAGCATGTAAAACTGGGCTTCCCAGGTGGCTCAGTAGTAAAGAATCTGCCTACCAAGCAGGAGACATGGGTTCAATCCCTGGGTGGGGAAGATCCCCTGGAGAAGGAAATGGCACCCCGCTCCAGTGTTCTTGCCTAGAAAATCCCACAGACAGAGGAGCCTGCCAGGCTAGTCCACGGGGTCAGAAAAGAGTCAGACGTGACCTAGCAACTAAACAACAAACAACAAAGCTGTCATATTAGCAACGACTTCATCTAAGTCTCTATAAAAATGTGGATCAAGGTTGAATTTCTAAACAGTCCCCGCAAGATGCTATTCACACATTTAGTCATTTTTACTGGGTATAGAATTCTGTACTGTCACCAAAGGCAATTAGTCAACCTAGCCCACAAAGAAAAGTCTTAATGAAATCCAGAATTACCTTAGATAATATTTTGTCAAATATTAGAAAGTTGCAAGACCTTTTTTCTTTTTACTTTAGTACAAGTCTGGAAATAAAGCAGGGTTCATTCTTCACTCATTCATTCATTTATTAAGTCAACAAACATGTGTGACTGAGGGCCTATGACTGTGCCAGGCACTGTGCTATGCCGCCAGAAACGTGCAGTGAACAAGACGCCGTGTCCTGTGTTCACCAAGCCCGTAGTCTAAATGTGAGAAAGACAGCAAGCAGGGAAACAAGTCACAATCACAGTTGTGATCAGTACCATGGAAAGCAATAAATGGGGTGCTGTCCCAGAGGACCAGAGGACCAGGAATGTGTCTAAGGTGCTCAGAAAAAGCTTCTCTGAGGAGCGGACACTAAAGCTGAGTCCTAGAGGATAAGACAGGTAAAGAATGTACAAGACAGGACAGTGAGTAAACAAAAGTGAGACTATTAAAGAGAACATACTGTTGAAGATTCCATTTATATGAAGTTCAAAATCAGACAAAATTAATTTACGGCAAAAAGAGATCATAGTAACAGTCTGATGAGAGGGACTAAATGGGGGCCCTCTGAGGTGCTAGAAATAATTCTGTTTCATGACCTGGGTGATGGTTACATGGGTATGCATAAACGCAAAAATTCATTAAATTATATACTTAAGATCTGGGCATTTGTATATAATTTATACCTTAAAAATGAGAGAGAAAATAAAGAATATATGTGTCACAGTATGCACGTGTGTGTGCGTGTGCGCAGTTTATAGGTAAAAAATTGGGAAGGAGGGAGGGTACATGCCAAGACACCTTCTAAAGCAGAGAACAAAACGTGGGAAGACCACAAAGTGGAGGAAAACCACTCCACAGCTCATGAATGAACAAGGAAGAGTGGTATGAAATGAGACGTTGGCAGACAACACCGAAAAGGTCCACAGTGAGTTTTATTTTATCATAAGCCCAATGCATGTCCTGATTTATATTTTTAAAGGATCACACTGTTTATGGTATAGAAAATAGACCGGAGGGCGGCAAAAGTGCAAAACAGGTACAAAAGTGCTACAGTATAGCAGGCCAGTGGCAATTACCGGTTAGGCCAGGAGCAGTACAAGACTCTAAATTACTTCTAAAATATGCTAGTAAGTGCCCATTTTTGAGAAGGACACTAGAAATGTGAGTCTCCTCTTAATTTCAGAAGGAAATTGCCTCCAACAAAAGGAAAACTATGGAACCACTTCCTGGTACAGGTACTATATTTTAAATCTCTTCTATAAACTGATAAGAAAACTGATGAACTGACACATCTTTGTACTAAATGCAGTGCTCTGAACAACTTATTAACCAGACTGAGGCTAGTGTCCCACCTAGTACTAATATAGATGGTAGCACTCTACCATCTAATATCAGATTTCCCTTGCTTTGTCTTCTGATCAATATAAGGAGGAAGTCTCTTAACTACCAAATGACTGCCTGTCTTTACCCACTTGAAAAATAAACTTCACACTTATAAAACATATTTTAGTTAACCATGGAAATTCATAAAGTATGGATTGAGTACAAGCTAATAATAGTTCATAAACTGCACTGATTGTTAATCACTGCAGCTGTAGGCAAGCTCAAACTGATGTTTCTGACTTTTTAAAATTACTCTCCAAATTCGTGACTTCCAAATCATCCATGATTTTAGGAATAAAAAGCAGGACAATCACAAAGAACCAATTTTGGTTCCCAACTGGGTTCACTGTATTAAACTGTTTATTGCTCATACCAACTTCCCAGATATCTCTTAAATGAAAGAAACACATTATCAACCTTTCTTAAGAACTCAGGGGAGAGAAAAGAAATGTCAAGTTTCTTCTCTCAAGTGTCTGTGTGGTATTAATATGGCATGGAGGTCAGTCCCTTGCTGAGGGGTCTCAGGACTCAACCATGTTTAGCTGTAAGTCTCTATGGGGGCAGGATCCGTTGTGGTCAACATGTGCTCTACCACTCCTGCAGATTTCTTTAGCAATGGCATTCCAAGCCTCTGGGCAGTCACTTAAGCACAAAATATAAAACAAAAGATCCCAATTATTAAAAACTGTTAGTCACTCAACAAATATGAAGGCAATCAAAAGAACTACATTCACATACAAATGTGGGACTCACTGACAGTTGGCATTTTAAAATAACATTTAAGAGAAGGGAGAAGGCTTCCCAGCCTGATCCTATCTGCATCTGTCACACAGTAGGAGCTCAATAAACAAGATGAAGGAGAAAAGGAAAGATATATCCATTTGAATGCAGAGTTCCAAAGAACAGCAAGGAGAGACAAAAAAGCTTTCCTCAGTGGTCAATGCAAAGAAATAGAGGAAAACAATAGAATGGGAAAGACTAGAGATCTCTTCAAGAAAATCAGAGATACCAAGGGAACATTTCATGCAAAGATGGGCATAATAAAGGACAGAAATGGTATGGACCTAACAGAAGCAGAAGATATTAAGAAGAGGTGGCAACAATACACAGAACTACACAAAAAAGATCTTCATGACCCAGATAACCATGATGGTGTGATCCCTCACCTAGAGCCAGACATTCTAGAATGTGAAGTCAAGTGGAACAAAGCTAGTGGAGCGGGATGGAATTCCAGTTGAGCTACTGCTAATCCTAAAAGATGATGCTGTCAAAGTGCTGCACTCAATATGTCAGCAAATTTGGAAAACTCAGCAGTGGCCACAGGACTGGAAAAGGTCAGTTTTCATTCCAATCCCAACGAAAGGCAATGCCAAAGAATGCTCTAACTACCGCACAACTGCACTCATCTCACACACTAGTAAAGCAATACTCAAAATTCTCCGAGCCAGGCTTCAGCAATACGTGAACCGTGAACTTCCAGATGTTCAAGCTGGTTTTAGAAAAGGCAGAGGAACCAGAGATCAAATTGCCAACATCCACTGAATCATCAAAAAAGCAAGGGAGTTCCAGAAAAACATCTACTTCTGCTTTATTGACTATGCCAAAGCCTTTGACTGTGGATCACAACACTGTGGAAAATTCTTAAAGAGATGGGAATACCAGACCATCTTACCTGCCTCTAGAGAAATCTGTATGCAGGTCAAGAAGCAACAGTTAGAACTGGACATGGAACAGACTGGTTCCAAATTGGGAAAGGAGTACATCAAGGCTCTATATTGTCACCCTGCTTATTTAACTTATATGCAGAGTACATCATGTGAAATGCTGGGCTGAATGAAGCACAAGCTGGAATCAAGATTGCCAGGAGAAATATCAACAACCTCAGATATGCAGATGACACCATCCTTAATGGCAGAAAGCAAAGGAGAACTAAGCCTCTTGATGAAAGTGAAAGAGTTTAAGTTGGCTTAAAACTCAACATTTAGAAAACTAAGATCATGGCATCTGGTCCCATCACTTCATGGCAAATAGATGGGCAAACAATGGAAACAGTGACTTTATTTTGGGAGGGCTCCAAAATCACTGCAGATGGTGACTGCAGCCACGAAATTAAAAGACGTTTGCTCTGTGGAAGAAAAGCTATGACCAACCTGGATAGCACATTAAAAAGCAGAGACATTACTTTGCCAACAAAGGTCTGTCTAGTCAAAGCTATGGTTTTTCCAGTAGTCATGTATGGATGTGAGAGTTGGGACTATAAAGAAAGCTGAGCGCCAAAGAATTGATGCTTTTGAACTGTGGTGTTAGAGAAGACTCTTGAGTCACTTGTACTGCAAGGATATCCAACCAGTCAATCCTAAAGGAAATCAGTCCTGAATATTCATTGGAAGGACTGATGTTGAAGCTGAAACTCCAATACTTTGGCCACCTGATGCGAAGAACTAACTCATTGGAAAAGACCCTGGTGCTGGGAAAGATTGAAGGCAGGAGAAAGGGATGACAGAGGATGAGATGGTTGGATGGCATCACCAACTTGATGGACATGAATTTGAGTAAGCTCCAGGAGTTGGTGATGGACAGGGAAGCCTGGCGTGCTGCAATCCATGGGGTTTCAAAGAGTTGGACACTGCCAGGAGCCAACACACGAGACCCTACCCCTAAAAAGGCCATAAGGGAGAAAACCTGACAGGCAAGGCGGATCAGGTTTTCAAGGATTCCAAAAAGGCTAGCTCATGAGATCCCACCCATGACAAGGTCACGGGGAGAAAGCCTGACGGGCAAGGCGGATCAGGTTTTCAGGGATTCCGAAAAGCTGCCCCAAAGCTGCCCCCGGCACTCACCTTAAAGATGGTATCTGTTCTTCTGATGCTTGCTTTAATAAACTACTCCCTAATTTCTGTAATTTAGGCAGAAGACCTTCCCAGATTTCTTTCCAAATAAGAATTAATTTAGAACTTTAATCTATAAGTTTTTAGGGTGGTGGTAGTTTATGAGATTATTTAGGGTGAAAGGAGTGTTTTAATTTGAGCTCCTTTGCTGGTAGTTTGTTAGTCAAATGCATTTATGCCCTTGGTACTAGTATGCATGATTGCTTATGACATTTTAATCATAGAATAGTATAAAGAACCTGATTATATAAAAGCCCTAATAGATATAGAGCCCTTTTAAGGGGTAAAGGAATCCTATTAGAAAACATAAGAAAAATTATTCTATAGGTGGTTATTGGGTTGTGATTTGCTTGCTGTGTTTTTGCTTGCTGTGTTTTTGCCTTCAATGTGCTAAGGTTGTGTTATAAAAACCATTGTTAATATAGTTAAAGATCTAGACAAATAAGAACTTAGCCCTAGTGTGGTAACAATGAGATGGTTGTTAATTGTCAGCCAGGAGTGCTAGGCAGAAGCTGCCTCACCAAAGTCGCAGAGTCAGTATGGGGTAAACTTCTTAGATAAATGCAACTGACAACTTTTGCAGAAAGATTAATTTTTGTATTAACAAAAATATAATTCTATTCTGTACTATTTCCCTATGACACTGTTACCTTTCAGTTAAGGTCACCATAAAAACGGAAAATAGGTTTACATTCACCTGACCTGCATAAAATGTTAACAGGCCCCAAGGCCAGAAGATAATGTACAAGACCCTCATAAACAAAGAAGTATGCAGAAAACACCCTGGTTTTGTGAAGGACAAGCTGATGTAATGTTAAACTATCTTCCCCTTAGAAATGTACTAACTTAGGGTATAAAAGCTATGGTAAAAAATAAAGCATTGCCAGACTCTTCCAGACTCTCTGCACCCCCGTCTGGTCATTTCTCTCTCATTAGAAATGTACTAACTTAGGGTATAAAAGCTATGGTAAAAAATAAAGCATTGCCAGAACTCTTCCAGACTCTCTGCACCCCCGTCTGGTCATTTCTCTCTCTCTCTCTCTCTTTCTCTCTCTCTCTCTCTCCCTCGCAGACTTGGCCCTATCAAGGCTGGTCTCACATGTCTTCTATCACTCGCCGATGCCGTTCATCCTAAGGGAACCCCCTGGATCCTGCTGGGGCTGGACTCCAGCAGGACACATCTGAGCGGCTGAACTGAACTGAAACATCTTTGAATGTCTGCACATATGGACGAATAAATACAAACTACTCTGCATGTTTACTTAAGTGGCAGTATACAGTGACTCCATCAGTGATGAGAAGAACAATTTTCCTCTGGGAACTAGTTCACAGCAACTTGTCTCTTCACAAGGGGGAAACTGCTCTTACTCTCCCCCACTAATAATACCATGTCTCCATTTGCATGTATACAGTCTCTAAAGTAAAATTATATCTGTTCTCTTATTTGATATTGTAAGATAGATAAGATAGATTATTCCACCCTATTTTACAGATGAAGAAACTATAAAATTCAGGAATTAACAGCTAATAAGCAGGAAGGCCTAAATTATAAATCCTTTATGAGTCATCTTGGAACATTTTTGTGAAATGGATCACTTTGTTTTAAACCAGACTATCCTCTCCTGGCCCAAACACAATCATGGGCTACTTACTGATAGATCCAATATACTAAAATTGTTATTAACATAATGTCCTCCAATATTTTCTGTCTTCCAGTTGGTAGCAGATATAAGGTAATTAATCCCCAATAAGTCAAACTCTTTATACAAATAATCAATCCCTTCCCCTTCACTGTTCATTCACTCCCTTGATGGTGGAACCTGTGACTTGCTTCTCATTGACAGAATACAGTGAAGGTGACTGATGTCACTGCCTTGATTGAGAGAATATTATAACTTTTTTTTTTGGGGGGGGGGGGGCATGCTGAGAGGCATTTGGGATCTTAGTTCCCTGACCAGGGATGGAACCGAGACCCTCTGCATTGGGAGCGCAGAGTCTTAACCACTGGACCACCAGGGAAGTCCCAAGAAAACATTATACGCAATGGTGATGAGATGCCATTTCCATAACATAGTTCATTACCTAGGACTCCATTTTAACAGTTTGAAGAAGAGTTTCCTGTTGACCTTAAAGAAGCAAACAGCAATGACATGAAGTGCCTATGGTGACGGCCATGTGGCCAGAAAAGTGGGCAACTTCTAGAAGCCAAGAGCCTTGGACCAACGATTAGAAAGAACTAAATTCAGCAAACAACCACATGAGCTTGGGCCAGGACCCCAAACTCCAGATGAGAACACAGCACCAATGACACTTGCATGGCAGGCTGGTGACACATAAGCAGAGAAGCCAAGTCACTGGTGCCCTGACTCACAGAAAAGTGGGAGACAATAGATGTGTGTTGTTTTATACCACCAAATCTCTGGTAATTTGTTACCCAGCAATAGAAAACTAATATCCAATACTGAAAGCACTACACCATCCTCTTTCCTAGTATAAGAGATACCCTGAGACCCCTATCCACAAAATCAAGACTACCTGATGCTTGAGAGCTAACCCAGGAACATCACAGTAATACAGCTTCTTACTTCTTTACATTCATTTCTTGGTTTACTAACTGCTCTTCAATACAATGGAATATTCCTTTGATGAGGTGCTTCTCAAAATGCAGCTGCCAAATTGAGTGCAAATTCTTGCACCCTACCCTTAATATATAGAATCAGACAGCCTGGGGGGTGGAGTCAGCAATCTGTCTTTTAACAAACGCTCCAGGTGCTTCTGAAACACTCTCAAGTCTGAGGACCACTGCTCTGGTGAAAACAAACATGAATGCCACTTCCACCAATTCCTCAGCTGAAGGACAAGCCACATCATCAGCTTAGTGCTCAGAATACTGGAGTGGGTAGCCGTTCCCTTCTCCAGCGGTCTTCCCAACCCAGGGATCGAACCCAGGTCTCCCGCACTGCAGGCAAATTCTTTACCAGCTGAGCCGTCAGAGAAGCCCCAGAATACTGGAGTGGGGTAGCCCATGCCTACTCCAGGGGATCTCCCCAACCCAGGGATTGAACCCAGATCTCCTGCACTGCAGGCGGATTCTTTACCAGCTGAGCTACCAGGGAAGCCCTAACTTCCTGATAGCAACTTCAAACGCCGCACTGCGAGCAAAGACAAGGTATTCTCTAAATGCAAGGCACTGTCCTAGTAATAATCTACTAAGAAAGAAAAACACCAAATCTAACTGAAAATGAAAAAAGGGGAGGCATTATATTAACCCTAGGACAGAAATTTAAAGTTTCTAAAAGTACTTTCCATGGATCACAACCTTGTTGTGGCAAAGGGGCTTGTGTAGCTCAATGAAGGTATGAGCCATATGCCATCCAAGGCCACTCGAGACAGACAGCCACAGAGGAGGTTCTGACAAAACGTGTCATGCACGGACGGGCACAAGGACAGAGAAATGGCAAGGATCTAACAGAGGCAGGAGAGATTAAGAAGATGTGAAAAGATTACACAGAAAAACTGTACAAAAAAAGGTATTAATGACTCAGATAACCACAATGGTGTGGTCACTCACCTAGCACCAGACATCCTAGACTGTGAAGTCAAATGGCTCTTAGGAAGAATTACAAAGCTAGTGGAGGTGACAGAATTCCAGCCAAGCTATTTCAAATCCTAAAAGATGAAGATGTGAAAGTGCTGCACTCAATATGTCAGCAAATTTAGAAAACTCAGCAGTGGCCACAGACTGGAAAAGGTCAGTTTTCACTCCAATCCCAAAGAAGTGCAATGCCAAAGAACATTCAAACTACTGAACAACTGTACTCATTTCACATGCTAGCAAAGTAATGCTCAAAATCCTTCAAGCTAGGCTTCAGCAGTACGTGAACCGAGAACTTCCAGATGTATAAGCTAGATTTAGAAAAGGCAGAGGAATGAGAGGTCAAACTACCAATAATCGCTGGATCACAGAGAAAGCAAGGAAATTCCAGAAAAAACATCTAGTTCTGCCTCATTGACTACATTAAAGCCTTTGACAGGGTAGATTACAATAAACTGGAAAATTCTTAAAGAGTTGGGAATACCAGACCACCTTAACTGCCTCCAGAGAAACCTGTATGCAGCTCAAGAAGCAACAATTAGAACCAGACATGGAACAACGGACTGGTTCCAAATTGGGAAAGGAGTATGTCAAGGCTGTATATTGTCACTCTGCTTATTTAACTTCTATGCAGAGTACATCATGTGAAATCACAAGTTGGAATCAAGAATGCCGGGAGAAATACCAACAACCTCAGATATGCAGATGACACCACCTTAATGGCAGAAAGTGAAGAAGAACTGAAGAGGCTCTTGCTGAAGGTGAAACAGCAGAGTGAAAAAGCTGGCTTAAAATTCAACATTCAAAAAGCTAAGATCATGGCATCCAGTCCCTTCATTTCATGGCAAATAGTTGGAGAAAAAGTGAAAACAGTGACGGACTTCTTGCTTGTCAAGACAGTCTTGACAGACTTCCAAAATCACTGCGGACGGTGACTGTAGCCAGGAATTTAAAAGACGCTTGCTCCTTAGAAGGAAAGTTATGACAAATCTAGACAGTGTATTAAAAAGCAGAGACATTACTTTGCTGACAAAGGACCATACAGTCAAAGATATGGTTTTTCAAGTAGTCGTGTACAGATGTGAGAGTTGGACCATAAAGAAGGCTGAGCATCGAAGAACTGATGCTTTCCAATTGTGCTAGAGAAGACTGTTGAGAGTCCCTTGGACTACAAGATCAACCAGTCAATCCCAAAGGAAATCAACCCTGAATATTCACTGGAAAGACTGATGCTGAAGCTGAAGCTCCAATACTTTGCTCACCTGATGCAAAGATCCGACTCACTAGAAAAGATCCTGTTGCTGGGAAATATTGAAGGCAAAAGAAGAGGGCGACAGAGGCTGAGATGGTTGGATGGCATCACTGACTCAATGGACATGAGTTTGAGCAAACTCGGGGAGATAGTGGAGGACAGGGAAGTCTGGAGTGCTGCAGTCCATGGGGTTACAAGAGTCGCAACTTAAGACAATTAAGACACAACTTAATGACTGAACAACAACAAAAGTACTTTTTATCAATACAAGACTTTAAGAACTGTACCCACAAAGAACATGACTCAGTGGACAAAGAGATGCCATTTCCATGAATATTGTCCTTTACATCTGCTGACAAGTCAGACAGGTGGTGAGAGAAGATTGGAGAGTTCAAGCAGGGAGACAAGAACAAGCAGGTTCCCTGCTAGACTTTATCCATAATAAACAAGAGATGAGGAGATAAGACATAAGGAGGGACTGTCTAGTGAAGGAAGCTGAAATCCTCGCTGAGGACTCTGGATATCAAACACATGAAAAACATGTGGGAGGCACTACAGATGCTCAAGGAGGAGACTGGTGTTTGAAAAAATTTACTTACTCTTCCTTGGCTAAAACATTCTTCCTCTTGGTATAACCTTCTGGCATGTGAGTACATGTATATATGTTATATGCCAGTTAAGTGTTCACAAGCAGAGAAGTACAAATGCCAAGGGCAAGGAAGTAAACTTACCTAACTGCATTTATTAACTATATCTGTTTGCTTCCTTGCCCATATGCCACATAACTGAGTTACTTGAAGGCAGCAATTCTAGCCTAGCTTAATTTTACAGTTGCAACGCCATGTCTGAGCCAGAGCAGGCCCTCAATAAATGCTTACTGGATAAACAAAACCAAACTGCATGAACTGGTAAGGGTGCAGGCCAGATTCCAGTTCTTTAGCACGACCATCAAGATGTAGGAAGCCTTTCTTTTCCACCTGAATTCACAATTATCAAAGTTCCTGTAAATGGGCTATTGTTGACAGCCAAGTTAATTAATTACCACAATAGCAGAAACCAAGTCATCATAAAATTATATTCTTGATACCAAACAAGATATTTCACAGAACACTTTCTGAAGCAGAATGATACAATTTGAAACTAGCTGCTACACTATCAATTAAAACTAAGCCTTCCTTAGGTCAGATTAGGTAAACCACAATAGAAGTTTCACCCTTAGATAAGTGGAAACATTCTTCAACTCAGGATAGGAAGAGAGGAGGAATGATAGGCCTGGTGAGAGTGAAATCCCTCAACATACACTAATAAGCAACCGAGAACAAAGGTGGTTAGTTTTCACATTCAAAATACGAAAGTATCCTTCCAGTTTCCTGGAAATGCACAGCTCCATTTTACCATACTTCCAAATGCTTTTTATTCTTGTACATTTTCATTCCTTCAATAAATATTTGTCAAATGCCTACACTGTTCATGTGCTAGAACCTGGTCATGTGCAACAAGAGAGCTGTAGGATTTGCCCTCCCAGAGCTCATATCCCAGCAGAGGGCAGACACTCAACAAATTATGCAACTGTTTAATAAGGCTGGGGAGACACAACAAGGAACACAACTGTTAAGAGAGCATGTAACACTGAATTCATCCCATGCTTCCTTCTGTCCTCAAAATCAGCTGCCTTAACACTTTCTTAGTACTGAAACCTAATCACTACTCTACGTGTGCACCCCTTTCAGGAGTTATTCTGAATAACTGCCAGGTTTTCAACTGTAGCTCTCAGATGCACCTCTGGGGAAGATAACCTGGTTCAAAAGTAATTCTTCCACCAGCTGCTTTGATAATATAAATTTTTCTCTACATCTCTTTGCTTTAAAATACAGAGTTACGTCAGGGAATAAAAATCTCTCTTTTGAGTGTTTTGAGTCTTCACCCATTTACGGGATGATCTTCTTCAAAAGCTGTTTTAATTCAGTAAGCATTTACAAAAAGCCCACATAATGGAATATGTGATCTTCGGGAAGAAAAGGTCTCCAGGTATAATTTACATTCCAGGAAAACAGACCACACAGACTTTTTTGCCCTCTGGAGTCATATTTTTTAATATGAACACAGTACTGAGTAAAGAACCTTCTGCTAGAAGAAGTTTATAAATTTGTGCCATGCACTCCCCACACCCACTTTTTTAAAGTAAGTCTTATTATAACTAAAATTAGATCAACAAACTATGCTTTAGTGAACACTGGACATTTGCTAAATTGACCTTTGCTTTCCAGGATGATAGGAAATCTGCTGTCAGGCACAGGAAGTGAGTCAAATAACGGAAGGGGGAAAAATAGGAACGGAAAAATCACACTAAAATTTCCTATAAATTAGGAAATATAAATCTAGGAAAGACTGCTTATTTAAAAGAAAGAAAAAAGTAGATTCCCTAACACAGCCACTGCTGCAAATAAAACAGTTATTCTGTTGGCACTTACCAGAAAGCCAGATCCTAGAATGGAAGAAAAAAATGTTTATGTCAATATTTACAGTGCAAAAGAGATAACAGAAAGGGAAAAACAAGAGGTATCCGGGTTAATAACCTTCTTCAGTGAAAGCCTTGCACTGGATTAAATGTCGACTTAAAATTTTTCAGACAAATCAGCACCTCAGTTCAAAACGGTATGGCATATTGCTCAAAAGCAGACGAATGCACTATGTCCCTTACAGTTATTCCAGTTTGACAAGATATGTGATTTTTCTGTTACTCATTCCACAAATGTTTACTGGATGCCTATGCACAGAAGTAATGGGGAGACACCTAAAGAACTAATCTCATAAAGGAGCAGAGGTGCTGTAAGAGCATACTTGAGAGGTATGAGATATTTAAGGAATGCTTCTCTGAGGAAGTAACATTCAAATTAAGATGTGAAGAAGAGGGACTTCCCTGGCGGTCCAGTGGTTAGGATGGCAATGCAGTGGTTAGGCTGCAATGCAGGAGACTAGGGACCAGCGACCTCAGTTCCCACATGCTGAGTAGCAACTAAGCCCTGAAACTGGAGATCCTACGTACCACAACTAAGACCCAACGCAGCCAAATAAATCAATAACTAAATGTTTTTCAAAAAGATGTGACGATAAACATAAATGGGGAGCTACATTCCTGGCAGACATAACATTACTTGAAGATCTGAAAAAAAGGAACTGGGAGAGATGGCAACTAATGCTGGCAAAAATAGAGAGTGAGAGCCATGACATGAAGCTGATGACACAGACAAGGGCCGGATCATAGAGCCTTGCAGATCATGTTCTAGATTTGAGGACTTCATTCCAAGAGCAAAGGGAAGACAGTGGAGGATTATAAGCAAAGGAGTGATGTGACCAGATACACATTTTTTTATAAAGATCATTATGAAGCAGAGAAAAAGGACTGGAAGGGCAAAAGTGGATGTTAGCAAGCAACCAAATCAAGCAGTATTGAACTGTAACCCAAAGTATAAAATAAATATTCATGAACTCATACGCATATAAGTAAATCATTGAATAAATATACGTTGGGGAGAAAAGATCCATCTTCCATGCAGAAGTCCAAATAAAATTACATCAATATTCTGCCCTCAAGGAGGTGAAGTATAACTCTCTACCCCTTAAATGAGGTCTACATAATGACTTCCTTCCAAAGAGATTAACTTTACAGGAAGAAACCTGACAAACATTACCTCAGCAAGGGAATCAAAGTCATCAACAGTGATTAAGTCGCATATGACATATACTCTTAGGACAATGAGAAAGGCACTTCAACCCAGTAACCAAATAAACCTGTGTAATCATGAGAAAAACATCAGACAAATCCCAGTTGAGGAGCATTCTACAAAATACCTGACTGGAACTCCTCAAAACTATCAAGGTTATCAAAAACAAGACTGAGAAACCGTCATAGCCAAGAGGAGGCGACAGACACATAACAACTAAATGTTATGGATTATGGATGAGAGCCCAGAACAGAAAGAGAACATTAGGTGAAAACGAAGTATGAACTTCAGTTAATAATACTGTGGAAGTATCAGTTCATTTTGTGACAAATGTGCCATAAGATGTTAATAACTGGGAACATCGGATGTGGGGTATCTGGGAACTCTGTACTATCGTCACAATTTTTCTGCAAATCTGTTCTAAAAACCATTCTAAAGTTAAAAGATTAAAGTATATGTGGGGAGAGTGGTAATGCAGCCCTCTTTCTCGTTTAAGCTAAAATGATGGAACCTACAGGACCTGGTGATTCACCGGGCTCGTGGGTGGGGTAAAGTAATCAGTAGTGAAAGCGGCACAGGTAGCAAGGATGAAAGGTTACTGCCCAGATTTCGGGCTTGGACGACTGACTGGAGTCATTCGCTCATTAAGGGAGGAAGGGAGAAAAACGTTACCTGGAGGAAAGATAACGACCAGCAGGTCCTGGAGGCCCATTATGTACAAGGCGCTTTCCAATGCTCATTTCGCAAGGTAAAGACTAGTATTTGGCCCAAAGCCAAGTAAATTAGATCTGGGTATCAGATCCGGTATCAGGTTTACTTGAGCTCCAAAGCCCGCGCTCTTTTCACTACACAGTTCCAGGTTCTGCCGGTGCACATGTACCGGCATTGGCCGCCCAGGCGCCTCTTTTCTGCGAGTGGAAGCGGGCGCATCTGCAGTACGGCCCCAGCAGTCACTCCCCTTCCCCGGGCCTCATCTGCCAAGAGATTCTCTCCATCGCCAAAGTTGAATGCAAGAGAGGCGGGTAAAAGCTTCATTAAAATAAAGACAAGACACCACAGAAGGGAAATGCATCACCTCTCAAGGAACTAAAAATAATAACGAAGAAGCCATGGGAATTCTCCGGCTCCACTCTGATGGAGCGGTCCCCTAAGGAAAAGGCAATCCCCCGGGAGGGGGCCGAGTCGGAGCGGCGGGCCTAGGATGCTCCCACGCGCCCCGACCCCAAATCCCCAGCACTCGGCAGGACCCCCGGAGAAACTGCCGCCAGGAGCCACGCGGCACAAGGTGACACGAACCACGCCGGCCCCTCAGGCGCCTAGGAGAGGCCGGGACCAGCAGGGCGAGGGGCGTCCGCGGGGCCCGCGCTACCTTGTACTTATCAAAGCCAGCCAGCTGCTCCGGGCTCACGTATTCGTAACTTGCCATGACGACCCGAACACGAGCGCCCAGTCGGCAGCGACTCTCCACGACCAGATAGGGAAACAGGAGCACTACACCGGCTGAGCTGCACTGGGAGGACCCGGACTGGCAGAGAAGCTAGAAGAGCCGCGCTCCGCCCACCGCGCACGCGTACCCGCCCCCGCCACTTCCGCCGCCTCTCAGCGCGCAAACGCAGTCCTCACTTCTCCCCGCCCACCGAGGGAGGGGCGCTAGCAGGCTCACGCGGGGTCCCCTTCGCCGTCTCAACCAATCAACGTGGATCTGAAACCACTAAGTCCCGCCTTCTAGGCCTCCTCGTCGCTTTATTCGCTAGCGTCAAAATTGGTGAGTTGAGGTAAGGCAAGAGGGGAGGTGAAAGGTCAATTTCCCAGGAGGCCTTGCTCTTCGTCCTTGGGGAGTGCTGGTGGAACGGCGGCGTCTGTGCGTGGGTAGAGATTTGGGGGTACCGTTTTAGTCTCGTGGGGGAAGGTAGAATGGTTGTGTGCGAATCAGTTCAGGAGTTCCTCAGAAAAGAGGGCTTAGTACTCCTAAGTCGTAAAGTAAAAGCAGAAAAAGCATCTGTGCCCAGCCCGCTTCCAGCTCGTAGCGCGGTCTGCACGCAGTGACTTAATGGCTGTGACTTGCTGTAGAGAAGCCGGTGAGAGGCTGTTTGCAGTTGGTAAAGGGGCGTGAAAGGGCGTTGGAGACAAGCCTCTTGGGTCAGCGTTGTTTGTGAATTTTGAGCACAAACTCCGCTGTATTCCAAATGATGGTTGCTAGTATCTTCCAAGCAGAGGCGTTGGCCTGAGTCTCTTGTTGTTTAGTCGCTAAGTCGCGTCCCACAATTTTTGCAACCCCGTGGACTGTAGCTCGCCAGGCCCCTCTGTGCATGGGATTTCCCAGGCACTGGAACAGGTTACCATTTCCTTCTCCAGGGGATCTTCCAGACCAGGGATTGACCCCGTGTCTCCTGCATTACGGGCTTCCCCGGTGGCGCTGGTGGTTAAGAACTCGCCTGCCAATGCTGGTAGACGTAAGAGACGTGATTTCGATCCCTGGGTCGGAAAGATTCCCTGAAGGAAGGTAGTAATGTCAGCCCACTCCAGGATTCTCGCCTGGAGAACCCCAGGGACAGAGTAGCCAAGAGTCGGACACGACTGAAGCGACTTGGCACGCACGCCCGCATTGCAGCCAGATTCTTCACCACTGAGCCACTTGAGGATTCTTAAATGCGTTTGCAAGAAATTAGTTTACATAACTGAATCCAATTGTAGAAAAAATTAGATCAATAGCTATAGTGTGTATTAATCTAATAAATAATAGTAATAGTTGATTGTGCTATTACTAATAGCATAATTATTAATTATTTTTCCATGTGGGGAATTTTACATAGCTAATCACTAACCCCTGTCACAACACTGAGACTGAAAATGCTTTCCCCACTTTGCAGGCTGGGAAACCAAAATTCAGATGACCTAACCTGCCCAGATCTCTTAATTACAAAGCTTGGAAATGGTCGACTCAGCAAAGAATGTGGTCTTTGATATGGAAAGCCTTCACCTAAGGGAATCTCTCAATCTCTCTGGGACTCTGAAGCAAGGACAATTATTTTGAGATCTCATGTTCTTTACGTTCGTTCATTCAACAAATACTCATTGAGGACTCATATATATCAAGCGTAAATATTTTATTGTTTCTGCGTATGTCTTACTTTCTAGACTTTAAGATTCTTATGAAGTAATAGGTGTAAAACTATCATCATACTTGGTGCATGGTACATGATCAATAAAATTGGTTGTTCTTCTCCCTCACTTGCTCTAAGGGGAGGAATTTTATCTTAATAAAACCTTGTTTTCCACATGTTCCATAGACTGTTGTCATTGAGTCACTAAGTCGTGTCTGACTCTGTGACCCGGTGGGCTCTAACTCACCAGCCTCCTCTGTCCGTGGCATTTTCCAGGCAAGAATACTGGAATGGGTTGCCATTTCCTTCTCTAGGGGATCTTTCCAGACCAGAGATTGAACCCATGTCTCCTGGCATTGGCAGGCAGATCCTTTATCACTGAGCTACCAGGGAAGTCCCTTAGCCTAGCAGCCTACAAATAATACATGATTAATACATTTTGTTGCATGGATGAGCAAAGATCTCTGATATGCTGTGAAGTGCCCAGCTTTGAGAAGTACATTGGAAATGTGAATCTTCCTTTAAGAAGGAAATCGGCTCTAATGAAAATTATGAAACCACCCATAAAAGTATTTTCTTTCTGCTAGTAGGATATTTAAATTCCCTCTGTGTACTGATAAGAAAACTGAATCAGGGTTTAGACAATCAGACTGAAGCTATTCTCCCAAGTAATACACTACAGATTTCCCCTGTTCTATGTTTCTTTTAATCCATATGAAGAGGAAAAAACTTGATTATTAAATTATTTTTAATAAAAGACCTGTGCTTACCCATCTGAGGTTTAAACTTCCTACTTTGAAAGATATTTAATTGTGAAAAACCATAAAATGTGACTTTTGTACATGAACCTAATAGTTAATAAACTGTAGTTATTGTGAATCACTTCAGATGCAAGCAAACTCAAAGTAACATTTCTAATTTTGTAAAATTTTTCCTAACATATTTTCTTCAAAAGTGATGTTTTAAAAAGAGCAGGTTTTAATTTTGTGAAAGCAGTTTCAATTTGCAGCCTCTCTTGTGCAGAAGGAGGGGCTTCCCTGGTGGCTAAGTGATAAAGAATCCACCTGCAGTGCAGGAGACTCGGGTTAAGGAGATCCCTTAGTCCAGAAGATCCCCTGGAGAAGGAAACAGCAACCCACTCCAGTATTCTTGCCTGGGAAATCCCATGGACAGAGCAGCCTGGCATAGTCTACAGTCCATGGTGTCGCAAAGAGTCAGACATGACTTGGCAAATAAACAACAACAACAAAAAACTTCTGCATAAGACTGTAACAAATTAGTACCAGTTATGAGTCAGTCTGAGAATTTCTAAACTGAAACACAACACAGAACTTTGTTTATACTTTGACATCTGTTGCATACTGGCTTTGTGATCCTAGACAACTTATTTACCTAACTCTGTTCTCTTTTTTTAAAGAGCGGGCAATTAGACAAAACCTTTAAGGTACTGTTCATCTCTGAAATTTAATTAAATTATATCATTTAACTTCTCTAAGATGAAATCAACTGATCTGTAAAGTGATCATAATTCTTGTCATCTTTTACACTTATTCCATAAGAGCATGTCATAAGCCTGTTAAATTAAGCCCATACAAATTAGACAGTAACAATGACCCTATATGCAAGACAGCAAAAGAGTCATAGATGTAAAGAACAGGTTTTTGGACTATGTGGGAGAAGGTGAGGGTGAGACAATATAAGAGAATAGCATTGAAACATGTATGTTACCATATGTAAAATAGATGACCAGTGCATGTTCAATGCAAGAAGCAGGGCACTCAAAGCTGGTGCTCTGGGACAACCCAGAGGGATGTGGTGGGGAGGAAGGTGGGAGGCGGGGTTCAGGATGGGGGAGGACACCTGTACACCCGTGGCTGATTCATGTCGATACATGACGTAAACCACCACAATATTGTAAAGTAATTAGCCTCCATCTAAAAATATATATGTTGAGTTATATCTGAGCAGAAAAAGAAATTAAACCCATACAAATATAAGATGTGTGTGTAATATATATATATATGGTAAGTATAAGCCCATATAAATATAAGGTATTATTTTTCAAAACCCCATGAATCCTAGGCCTGGGTGAGTTTTACCAGGCACTCTCACTGAGAAGAAAACATTGTCAGGTAAACAAATTTGCCTTTGCAAGTAAATCACCTTCCTGTCTCCTCTTTCCTAAATTCCAGTCCAGGGTGCATTTATCCCTAAGTCTGCCCAGGGCTGGCAGGGACCATTTCACACTGGCCTGGCTGTTTACTCCTTTGTATACCCCCATGCTGTCTCTTCTTTCTGCACCATAGTACAGAGCATAGTTTGGCACTGCCTGCTTCTCTTGCCTGCCTCCTCATCCTTTGAAGTTTATCTGTGCTATATCTCCAACACTCAAGATCAGGCTTTTTGCCTTTCAGTATGATAATCATAAGAGACACCTGTGCTAGAAACAGTGGCATCACCTTCGTAATATAACCTTGGGATAAAAAGTAGTATACTTCCTACAATTCCTGTTTTACTTAGTCTGAAGATGGTGTCAAATATATGGAGATATCTAGAAAATTGGAATAAGTTAAGGACTAATATAGGGCTTCTCTTGTGGCTCAGCTGGTATAGAGTTCGCCTGCAATGTGGGAGACCTGGGTTCAATCCCTGGTTTGTGAAGATCCCCTGGAGAGGGAAAAGCTACCCACTCCAGTATTCTGGCCTGGAGAATTCCATGGACTGTATAGTCCATGGGGTCACAAAGAGTCAGACACAGCTTAGTAACTTTCACTTTCAAGAGCTGATATAGTTAATAACTCTGATATAAGTTATTCAAGCCATAAAAATGAGGAAGTTTTCCCAAGGAAGCTTATAAAAAGACACTGATTTGGTTTTAATTTTTAAAACAGTAATAAAGCCTTATACTCATA
Source organism: Cervus elaphus (assembly GCF_910594005.1). Taxonomy (NCBI): domain Eukaryota; kingdom Metazoa; phylum Chordata; class Mammalia; order Artiodactyla; family Cervidae; genus Cervus; species Cervus elaphus. The sequence goes on along the minus strand of NC_057825.1, from coordinate 32,751,192 downwards.
AACTCTTTGGTTCTCAAAGCAGTTTGACCTCTCACTCAGATCATCCTAACAACCCTGCACCATAGCCAGATAGTTGTTCTAATTGTACAAAATGGAACAACAGAAGAATTACATATCTTGTCCAAAAGTTTATGGTAAAGCTGGAACAAGAGCACAGGTCATCAAACTTCTAGTTGAATAACTTTCTACTACACCCTGCTTCTACAAGTTACCATGGTAACAAGTTAAAAAAAAATCACAAGTTGACTTTTAATCAAGTCTAGAGGGGGAAAAAACTAGGACAGAACTGAACAGAATCATTAAGTTGCTTGTTGTTTGTTAAAGATGAAATTCCCTAGCTAGGGTAAACCTTCTCAGGTTAGGTTTTGGCTGCTGGGTTTTGGCTGTTTTTTATATTTTTAAAGCATAATCCTACTAGGTAAGAATGTATTGAGAACTCTATTTGAGTGAGTCATCAAATACTTTATCACAGAAAAGGGCAGTGTGATATACTGAGTTTGAGCAGGAAGAAATGCTGCCTTGTACCTTCTACTTCCCATGTCATTGGACGAGGGTGGTTTCTCCATGATTCTGTGACTTGTCCCACTGGTTTTCTGGCCATTTTTCATGCTGTTAACCTTTGAACGCCAACTCAGTGGTGTCAATAGTCATTCCAAACCAAAAGAAGCAGTGTAACGATTCAAAGGAACTTAGAGGCCCAACTTTTAAAAATGAGTGATTACTTCTTATATCCATTATTCGTGAGCATGACTGTTAAATAAAAAGAGAATAATTTTTAAAAACTGATCTCAGGAAAGTTTTACACTGGGCAAAGTCTTATTTTCAGCGTTCTTTGAAGTGTTGGTAGTGACCCAACATCTGTATTTTCTGAGCAGAGAGAGAATTGATACCTGTCCTACACACCCATCCTCCTACCCATTGTTATTATACCAAAATGGAAGCAGAACTCTAGGTGTATCAAGTACACATCATTCAGATGGGTAGCCTAGTGGCATCACCCTGTCATGCCTCTCCTATTCCTTTTTGCCTCATCTAATGTCAGGTCAGCAAATATAACCAAACATAACCACTATTCTTTTTTTTTTCTGTCTCAAATTTGAACATACAGCCATGCAAGGGACTCCATTGGCTATATGTTGGGTAGGGACCATTTTTGTCTTCATGAAACTTTGAAATCATCGGAGTTGAGATGAATACATATTTAGTTTGGGTGGAAGAAAAAGGTGGTAGGGGAAAAAAAAGAAAAAGACCCTAATTGGAGCAAGTGAGTAGGCAAGTTTGCTGTAATCCATTTTCCGGTAAGAATTCTCAAAAACATGGAGCAGGGGTTGAGGTAATAGTTGCCAACATAGATACCTACTACAGTAAGGCATTGAGGTCGTTCCTGAAATGCCCAAGCTTGTGTAGCCTGCTTGACCAGAAGTCTAGCAGAAGTTAGGAGGCAAGACATACAAATATGAGACAATGTATAAAAGTAGCAACTTCATTATCTCTTCATGTATCCTAGTTGAACATTAACTGTACACCAAATCTAGATACCATGTCATACCTTGGAGATACAAAATTGGATAAAACATTGACCCCAGGCAAGGAGTATGTTATTTCTACATTCTGTGAATGGCTGGTCTTATTAAATGCCCTGGCTCTTCACAGATGCTGTCTTTTTTCATTTATCCTTATTCTTCTCTTTCTGACCCAGCCCCCTCCTCCCAACACACACACGCACAGACACACACACGTCACAAACTCTCAGTCTCCCAGGAATACAGGACTTTTCATAAATGCTCAACCACTTCAGACTGTACTTTTTAAATTTTCTATTCCTTTTCTCATGCCTGGCCAAATCCATCTCAGTCCTCAGGATTCAGCTGAAGTTTCATTTCTTCCTCCAGCCTACTTCCACTGCCCCTGATTGAAGACAGTTCTGTCCCTCTGTACAGCTACAGTGCCCTGTGCATACATCTCCCTTCATACTTACATGTTATGAAATTATCTCTTTTCTTCTTACCTGTCTAACTGGACTATAATGCCTGGCAGGTAAAGACCACATCTGTAAACACCTGAACCTAGCATAAATGCCAAGTACTGAATAAGCCCTCAGCAAGCTTTGGCTGGGGCTTACTAGGTGGCGCTAGTGGTACAGAACCCACCTGCCAATGTAGGAGACAAAAGAGACGGGATCCCTGGGTCGGAAGATCCTCTGGAGGAGGGCATGGCAACCCATTCCATATTCTTGCCTTTAGAATCCCATGGACAGAGGAGCCTGGCGGGCTAGGGTGGCAAAGAGTCGGACACTGAAGTGACTTAGCACGCATGTGTCAACTACCAAAGCCCACTCACCCTAGAGCCTGTGCTCTGCAACAAGAGAAGCCACCACAACGAGAAGCCTGCACACCACAACTAGAGAGCAGCCCCCATTCGCTGCAACTAGGAAAGCCCACAGGCAACAATGAAGACCCAGCACAGCCAAAAATAAATTAAAAAAAAAAATTTTTAAGGCAAAGTGAATTATTGGTATTATATTAAAAAGAAAAGCACAAAATAACCCAGATAATTCTTACAACCGGGGGAAAGACAAAGGAATATCATGAATTGGTGTTTTTAATTAATGGGCTTTTTATCATTTTAGGTAAAGTTGTTTCAAATTTTGCACTCATAAAGGCATATCTGCCAGAACATTATAGCAAATTGTACAAAGATAAACCTGTATAACTATAAAGTTCTAAAATATAAAACTATAAAGTTCTTCTATTTTATAAAGTAGGAGGCAACAGGTCATTGTGTTAATAGGGTAGTTATTAAGGATAACCTGTATTTTGTTGGAGGACTTCCCTGTAGCTCAAACAATAAAGAATCTGCCTGAAATGCAGGAGACACGGGTTTGAACCCTGGGTCAGGAAGATCCTCTGGAGAAGGGAATCACAATCCACTCCAGTGTTCTTGCCTGCAGAACCCCATGGACAGAGGAGCCTGGTGAGCTACAGTTCGTGGGGTCGCAAAGAGTTGGACATGACTGTGTTTCATTGGTTGGGGGATGATCATAAGGATTTGATGTCAGTTCAGTTTAGTTCAGTCGCTCAGTCATGTCCAACTCTTTGCAACCCCGTGGACTTCAGCACGCCAGGCCTCCCTGTCCATCACCAACTCCCAGAGTCTACCCAAACTCATGTCCATTGAGTCAGTGATGCCATCCAACCATCTGATCCTCTGTCGTCCCCTTCTCCTGCCCTCAATCTTTCCCAGCATCAGGGTCTTTTCAAATGAGTCAGCTCTTCACATCAGGTGGCCAAAGTATTGGAGTTTCAGCTTCAGCATCCATCCTTCCAATGAACACCCAGGACTCATCTCCTTTAGGATGGCCTGGTTGGATCTCCTTGCAGTCCAAGGGACTCTCAAGAGTCTTCTCCAACACCACAGTTCAAAAGCATCAATTCTTCAGCGCTCGGCTTTCTTTATAGTCTAACTCTCACATCCATACATGACCACTGGAAAAACCATAGCCTTGACTAGACGGACCTTTGTTGACAAAGTAATGTCTCTGCTTTTTAATATGCTATCTAGGTTGGTCACAACTTTCCTTCCAAGGAGTAAGCATCTTTTAATTTCATGGCTGCAATCACCATCTGCAGTGATTTTGGAGCCCAAAAAAGTAAAGTCAGCCACTGTTTCCACTGTTTCCCCATCTATTTGCTGTGAAGTGATGGGACCGGATGCTGTGATCTTAGTTTTCTGAATGTTGAGCTTTAAGCCAACTTTTTCACTCTCCTCTTTCACTTCCATGAAGAGGCTCTTTAGTTCTTCTTCACTTTCTGCCATAAGAGTGGTGTCATCTGCATATCTGAGGTTGTTGATATTTCTCCCGGCAATCTTGATTCCAGCTTATGTTTTATCCAGCCCAGTGTTTTTCATGATGTACTCTGCATATAAGTTAAATAAGCAGGGTGACAATATACAGCCTTGACATACTCCTTTTCCTATTTGGAACCAGTCTGTTGTTCCATGTCCAGTTCTAACTGTTACTTCTTGACCTGCATACAGATTTCTCAAGAGGCAGGTCAGGTGGTCTGGTATTCCTGTCTCTTTAAGAATTTTCCAAAAAGAATTTTTCAGTTTGTTGTGATCCACACAGTCAAAGGCTTTGGCATAGTCAATAAAGCAGAAATAGATGTTTTTCTGGAACCCTCTTGCTTTTTTGATGATCCAGCAGATGTTGGCAATTTGATTTCTGGTTCCTCTGCCTTTTCTAAAACCAGCTTGAACATCTGGAAGTTCACAGTTCACGTATTGCTGTAGCCTGGCTTGCAAAATTTTGAGCATTACTGTACTAGCATGTGAGATGAGTGCAATTGTGCGGTAGTTTGAACATTCTTTGGCATTGCCTTTCTTTGGGACTGGAATGAAAACTGACCTTTTCCAGTCCTATGGCCACTGCTGAGTTTTCCAAATTTGCTGACATATTGAGTGCAGCACTTTCACAGCATCATCTTTCAGGATTTGAAATAGCTCAACTGGAATTCCATCACCTCCACTAGCTTTGTTTGTAGTGATGCTTCCTAAGGCCCACTTGACTTCACATTCCAGGATGTCTGGCTCTAGGTGAGTGATCACACCATCCTGATTATCTGGGTCATGAAGATCTTTTTTGCACAGTTTTGTGTACTGTTGCCACCTCTTCTTAATATCTTCTGCTTCTGTTAGGTCCATACCATTTCTGTCCTTTATTGTGCCCATCTTTGCATGGAATGTTTCCTTGGTATCTTTGATTTTTGAAGAGATCTCTAGTCTTTCCCATTCTATTGTTTTCCTCTATTTCTTTGCATCGATCGCTGCGGAAGGCTTTCTTACCTGTCTTTGCTATTCTTTGGAACTCTGCATTCAAATGAGTATATCTTTCCTTTTCTCTCTTGCTTTTTGCTTCTCTTCTTTTCACAGCTATTTGTAAGGCCTTCTCAGACAGCCATTTTGCTTTTTTTCATTTCTTTTTCTTGGGGATGGTTTTGATCCCTGTCTCCTGTACAGTGTCACAAACCTCCATCCATAGTTCATCAGGCACGCTATCAGATCTAGTCTCTTATATCTATTTCTCACTTCCATTGTACAATTGTAAGGGATTTGATTTAGGTCATACCTGAATGGTCTAGTGGTTTTCCCTACTTTCTTCAATTTAAATCTGAATTTGGCAATAAGGAGTTCATGATCTGATCCACAGTCAGCTCCCGGTCCTGTTTTTGCTGACTGTATAGAGCTTCTCCGTCTTTGGCTGCAAAGAATATAATCAATCTCATTTTGGTGTTGACCATCTGGTGATACCCATGTGTAGAGTCTCCTCTTACAGTGATGTAAGCATCAGCAAAATACTCATACTGGATTTCTCTTCCTAGTTTGGCGTGAGACTGGAAACAGGAAAGATTTAAGGGATAATTTGAGAAGCTAGTGCTTGAGGTAACTGCCAGCAAGTTCCTTCTTGAAAGCAGTAGGTAGGTAATCAGGAAAAAGTGAATCAACAGCTTCTCTAGAGAAAGTAATATAAAGAATGGGAGCATTAAGATGGACCCTCGAGCTAAGATTTCTATGAAGGAATAAGCCACGCAAGTAGGAAAATAGATAAAAACCAAAGCGAGAACTAAGTAGGATAAAACACTTTTCCTAGGTAATTTTTTTTAATCCCACGTTTGTACAGGCATAGCCCTTTAAATTTTATAAAGTGCTAGAAGTAAAGGCTTTTCTTTCAGAAATGAAAACCTTGGTGTGTATTAGAAGAAACACTTTTCTCATAAAAAAATGCATCTATGCCCAGGGTCCCTGAGGCAGCCATCGCCACTGTCCCCTCTCTGAGGAGGAGGTGCTTTGGAAAGATGTGTGAAAAGATGAGGAGGAGATGGATGGGGATGAGCCAGGAGCCAGGTAATGCCACATCAGGGAGACCATGGAGTCAGACTGAGATGATCCCCAAGAGGCTCCAGCCCAGGGCAGGAGCCACTTTTCATCACTCTCTCTCTCTCTCTCTGTGGCTCCAATAAAGTACAGGATCTGCAGAACAGCCTTGTGAGTTAAGGCCACCTCCTTCCTGATCCGGGCTCTTCCTGTTGTTTTCCACAGTGAAGAGGTGCTTCTAACCTCATCATTGGGCTGTCAGAAGGAATGCCTGGAGCTCTACCTTTACTTCCTGGAAAGGTCTAGATGGTTCCTGCAATAGCTGAGATGTCTTGGTGGGAAAACATTTGAAATTCAGTACTGTTTGGATTGCTGATTCCTGAGATAAAATGCTTTCATTTTAAATGATGACACCTTGATCTCTCTAAACCTGGCGAGGAGAATTCTCTCAGCTTTATCTCACACAGAGGACTCCCAAGCTCATCTCTGTCCACCATGTTGTTCTGACTTACACCTCCTGCCCTCACTCCAATGACAGAGTGCGGAGTGCAGACCCGTCCTCCAGCTCTGGCCATCCACTCCTTTCCCAGCATTGTTCCAAGCCAGAAGATGTAGGGTAGGAGCAGGTACCAGTGGGAGAGATGTCCCCGGCCCGTAATGACTCTTTGGTTTTTATTTTAGAATGGAGATGCTGGGGTGAGATATGCACACATTAAGAAACAGACCAGATTCATTACAGTTGTAGCATAAATCAGCCACTGTGAATGGAGAGGGTGAGGGCCCACAGCAGTCAAACACCAGCGGGGACTGTGGGTGACAGAGCAGGTGCTCATTTCCTGCGTGCAAGTTGGCAGTTAGACCTCTGTGCCTGTGTTTAAAAAAAAAAAAGCACTCACTTTTTGTCTTTAAATATTAAAATGATTCAAACTGGAAGAAAAAAAGAAGATATCTGTATATTTAACAGTCAAAGCCAAGACCAGGAAAGGTTCCCCATCCCTCTGTCCAGCATCACCAGCATCATTACCCAGCCTAACTATCACACATAGAAAGGAATATACTTGATACCCAAATACCCACCACCAGGAATTAACAGGTGTTAGTATTTTGCCATGTGTTCTTCGGAGCTTTTTTTTCTTAATAATTTTATTTATTTATTTATTTTGGCTGCATTGAGCCTTCGTTGCTTCATGCAGACTTTCTGTAGTTGTGGCGGGCTTCTCATTGTGGTGGCTTCTCTTGTTGCGGAGCACAGACTCTAGTCACCCAGGCCTCAGTAGTTGCTGCACAGGCTCAGTCACGGCTCATCGGCTCTAGAGCGTGGACTCAGGAGTTGTGGGGCACAGGGTTAGTTGCTCTGTGGCACGTGGAATCTTCCTGGACCCAGGGATCGAACCCATGTCTCCTGCCTCAGCAGGTGGATTCTTTATCACTGCACCACCAGGGAAGTCTGAGTCGTTCTTTTTCTATGATTCAGCTAAAGCTCCAGCTCTATACCATCTCTTTCCCACTTGTTCCCAGAATTAGCCACTATCTTGCAGCTGTTGTTTATTATTCCTATTCCTACTTTACACTTTTATTACATAGGTTTATGTCTAGATTCAGTACAGTATTATTTGGGGCTTGTGTGTGTGTAGTTAAATAGGATCCCACTTTTTGGGCTTCCCTGGTGGCTCAGATGGTAAAGAATCAACCTGCAATGCAGGAGACCTGGATTTGATCCCTGGGTTGGGAAGATCCCCTGAAAGAGGGCATGGCAACCCACTCCAGTATTCTTGCCTGGAGAATCCCCATGGACAGAGGAGCCTGGCCGGTCGCAAAGAGTCAGACACAACTGAGAGACTCAGCACAGCACAGTATACAGTTCCTAATCTCTTACAGTATTTTTTATGCTCAATATTGTTTTGAGGTTGATCTGTATTTATATATATAAGTCTAGTTCATTCATTTTAATTTCTGTGTAGTTTTAAAGTATGGAAGAAAAGCTGTCTACAGTTTGTTTATCCATTCTACTGCTGATGGATGTTAGGTTGTTTTTACTTATTGGACCACTCTTTAATAAACTTCCTGTCTAAAATTTTGTTTGAATTCACAGACTCTCAAGAAAAAAACTACAATCACATTCAAGTAAAAAAAAGCTTCTCTGCATATTTTTTTGTGTATGTGTGTGAAAGAGCAATATGAAAAGTTGAGGTCTTTTCATTTAAAAGAATTACTGGAATTTTTTTTTTCCAGTAAAACTAACACTTTTCTAGTAAACAACTCAAAAGCAAGATATATAGTGTGGTTTATTTTATGACCAGAAAGAGAGTCATAAGTACTTTCGGTTTCTAAATTACAGATTTCTCAATTGTTTTAGGTTTTTTTCAACAAGCCAACATTGCTCTGATAATCCAAAGTCAAAACCACCTTAATTTTCTTATGTTGTTCATTTGTTTACTTTCATATATATACATATATGTGCACACATACATCAAATCTGGGCCCACGGTAGTGAAGTGCAGAGCGCTAACCATTCTACTGCCAGGGAATTCTCTATCATATGTGTAATGTAGATATTGTGTTGTTGAAATACAGTAGGCTCTTAATTGAATACAATCTCCTATTTGGTAGGATTTATTCTTGAGCTCTGAGATTAAAGGCCCAAACTCATTCTACCCAAATATGAGGAGAGGGAGTGGTACCCAGCCTCACTTTTATTGGACTTGTGTATTGTGTGGTCATTTCACTTCCCGTTGGCAATTGTGACCCATGAAATGGCCTCCACCTGTCTCATTAAACCAATTAGACTTGAGGAAGCTGGATTTTTATCCTGTAAACTTTACAGTGTAAAGAATACTTTCTTAATAAAAGGGAATAACTTGAGTGTTCTAAGAAAACTTGAATGTTCTAAGAAGTTTTTCTTAGAACACTTGAGTGTTTTAAAGAATACTTGAGAATATTCTTGAACTTTTCTGTCATGCACTTAAAGTGCTTTTTAAAATTAATAATGTTTATACATGCTAAGCTCAGGCTATAAAGAGAACAGTGTTTTGAAGGAATGGATGTGGTTGCCATTCTCTAATTCATTTAAAGAAGTATTTTAAAACACGTGTAATAAAGGTAGATATAAGTGTGCTATGTTCATGCTACTTTAACAAGAGTATTATTTCAAGGGAACTGGAGTAACTTGAGAGAAAAGAAATTCAGGAAGATGACTCCTAGAGTTTTATGAAGTCCTGGAAGTTTCTCCCAGTTGTACATGCATATACTTGACCCTCAAGAGCATACCACAGACTTTGAGAATTGCACTAAGACATAGACCTTCACCCAGGTCCCAGACTGGCCACTGGGTGGCATATATATGCAGTAGATCTGAATAGTATCACAAAGACTTTGAAAAGAGAACTGATGTTGAAAATACAATTCACAGTAGATGGGTCAGAACTTGTGTGACCTGAACCAAACTAGGTCAGTTGCTTGCTAAAATAAAAATATCAGTATTTTCCATAGGATTTAAATAAGATCCAGAGTCTTATAATATTCAAATGTCAAGGATACAATCCAAGCTTACATGGCATATGAAGAGTCAGTAAATCTCAATTCGCGTGGGAAAAGGCAATCAATAGACATCAATGATGAAATGACACAGATGTTGGAATTATTAGAAAAAAGTCACTATTATAAAAATGTCTTGAGGGGAACGTCTCTGGGAGTCCAGTGGTTAAGACTCCCACTTCCAATGCAGGTTGGAACCTCAGGCTCTCCCTAAGGTCCCAAATCCAGTTACACTAGAAAGGAGAAGTTGGCATTAGATGTATAACAAGGACTCTGCTGTTGGCAGGGGGCAGCGTGACCTTGTATAAAATGACCACTTCTGTATCAAACCTGTGAATAATGGTGGAGGACACTTTCTACAAATTGGCTCAGAAAATATGTAGAATAAAGCAGAAACAATAGGTTTTCGCTCAGAGTACCTGCTGATTTTTGTTCTTGGCACACATTTCTCTAGGGCTTCTAACAAATGTATTCAAAAATATTTTCTAGGTTTGTTGACTGTATAAAATCCTCTTATGTGTATATTTTGACATGAGTTAAATGACCTGAGTTTCTCTGACTAAAATATTGAAATCAGTCTTGTTATAATCAGTACTGCATGGTATTGGTGCAGAATGCTATTCCTTTCTTCTCACATTTCCACAGAAGGGAGGGAACTTCCATTCCCCATAAGGATATAGTCTCTCTTTCCTCTCCCATTTCCCCAAGCGAACAGTGACCTATCTGATGGGTAAGAAGTGGAGAATAAGCTCTGAGACCTCCCTCTTCTGAAGTGGCCAGTCCTCCAGACCCACTCTCAGCTCCCCCATCTCCACAAGGGAGACCTAGAGATGTCTGGCTATGCCAACAACTGAATAAGTAGATTCAGTTTGAGGAGAATGTCTGGGAAGTGCTTCTGGCTCATATCCAAATCACCATCTCTCTCTCATTCAGCTTTTCCAGTAATAAAGCTAATTTTGATCTCCGGCTATCTGACTCCTATGTCTGCTTTTCCATTCACTACCTTTTTGCAAACCTTAGCATGTAGTTGTTCACTCAGAGAAAAGTGTTCTTCTTTCATGGAGTAATATTACCATCTTGTAGCCTTCTGTGATTTGTATAAACCATCTCATATTTTTCATATTCAAATTGGTCATCCTGTCCTATGTGGCTTTAGGATTTCATTTCATGCTTAGGAAGGTCATCTATATCTCCATGTTATACAGTGATTTTCATAGATGAATCTAAATAGATAGGGTGTGTGCTTAATAGATACTTAAACTTATTAACATTTTGGTAGCCTGAATTGTACATTAAAATCAACAGGCTCCAGGACTTCCCTGGTGGTCCAGTGGTTAAGAATCCGCCTGCCAATGCAGGGGCAGGTTCGACCCCTGGTCTGGGAACTAAGATCCCACATGTTGCCAAGCAACTAAGTCTGTGAGCCACAACTACTGAGTCCACATGCTCTAGATAGAGCCCATGCTCTGCAACAAGAGAAGCCACCTCTATAGCCTCAAAAGCCTGCTCACTGCAACTAGAGAAAGCCCACGTGCAGTGACAAAAGCCCATGCACCACAGCAAAGACCCATAGAAGCCAAAAATAATAAATAAATAAATAATTTTTTTTAATCCATAGGCTCCTACCTTAGAGGATTTGACATTTTTTTGCCTTTTTTTTTTGCCTTTAAAAGAAAAAATTCTGTTTCATTCCAATGTCCTAGTCCTAGTATGTCCAATGTCCAATGTCCTAGTATGTTTATTCACACACACACACACCCCTTAAATTTTTTTGATGTCAGAAATATCCTTAGTTTTTCTGAAGACATATACAGCACCTACCTTTTTGTTAAAATACTTTTTATTGTCATATATTTAATAGATCATACATTATATGGTGTCAAGCAATTTTAAACATGTTTTTTCTGTATTGGAACTTTCTGTCTCAGTCAAGAATTAGCTAATTAGCTATTACTGAAACTGTGCTGCATCAAGGTTTCCAACTGGGTAAACAGCTGTGCATTTTCCCCTCCTCTCTGCACACCATCCTCTGACATGCCCTGATACTGGCCAAGCCTTGGTAGCAACCAAAAAAAAAAAAATACTATATTCCATAATAATTGTCACAGTCTTTGTGCCCAGCCCTTATTTTGGTAAATGCACCAAGACACATTTAGTCCACAACACCACCAAATGTCTAGGACCTAGCATAGCATCAGACACCAGTGCTTAATAAGTTTCATTTAATGGATATATGAATGAATGAATTCACAACAGAATTCTTTTAAATTTTATGTACTCCTATGACATTGAAAATATAGCTTGTTTCATTAAATGGGAGTTATACCATTTGTACGGAACACATTCATAGACCCATAATTATGGCAATAATCTCACTTCCTTAGTTCTACCCGTAGTTTTATACACTTTGGACACCTCAACTTTCATGGACCCAGGAATATGTTATTCCCCTTGTTATACTCACTTCTCATTTGAACTCAAAGGGATTAAGATGAATTGACTACCAATTAGGAAAAATTCTGTTTTGGGGGTTGAATTCTTAGGGGTCTCTCCAGCTCCACCTCTGTTGACTTTCTTTTAAAAAAAATTATTACTGTTATCATTTATTTTGGCACATGCTGGGTCTTTCTGCGGCACACAGGCTTCTTTAGTTAGGGCTTGGGCTTAGTTGTAGCCTGTGGGATCATAATTCCCTGACCAGCGATGGAACCCGGGCCCCCTGCATTGGGTGCCTGGAGTCTTAGCCACTAGACCACCAGGAAAGTCCCCTCCATTGACTTCCTAATGTTCTCTGAGTCACTTGTTCCTTTGGTGTTTCTGCTTCTAGATAGAACATCTCTCCAAGTGGTCTGTCCTTGCCTCTCCTAACTGGAAACTTCCGCTGCTCATTGTCCACCCAGCAAGGAAGCAGCTCACCTGCACGCGTCTCAATTCCACCCCTCTCTTCTGTCATCCCTGTCCTTGAGAGCCCCTGGTGAGCGCTGGCCAGGTCCACTCAGTTCTCTGACTGACCCCCCTTTGGCAACAATAGTAGATGCTGTTGGTGTCCATCTGAGACCACCTGCAGCTGCAGGAGACACTTGCCAACATGTTAACTGTGTCCCACCCCAAGTACCTGTGTCTTGTCTCTCTGGTTCTCAGATCTGATTCTTCTTCATTTTCATGTTTTCTGAAATCAGCTATTTACGAAGTCTTTGCTCCCATGAATGTATTTTGCTCTATGTGTTTGCTGTTTTTTCAGCAATGATTCTAACATGGGGTGGTGGAGAAAGTAGAAATGTATTGAGGCTAGATTTCCACCCTAGGTGCTATGCGTGTGTGTGTGTGTGTGTGTGTGTGTGTGTGTGTGTGTGTGTGTGTGTGTGTGTGTAAATCAGTTCTTTCTTTTCTTTTTTGGCCACACTGCACAGTATATGAGATCTTAGTTCCCCAACCAAGTATCAAACCTGCACCCCCAGCAATGGAAGCATAGAGTCGTAATCACTGGGAAGTCTCAGCTCTTTCTTTTTCTATAATTAAAAAAGAACATGCCTAAAGTTAGAAAATATGTGTATCAAACAGCACAGAGAACAATTCAGACTCCTAATCTCATTTTCAAGAGGCAACAGTTATTGCTAACTTTCTAATGTATTCTTCCAGAAATATTCCAAGTATAAAATGCATAAGTATCTAATATGGATTCCTTTTTTTTACCTGAAGGAGAGCATAATATACAGTTTAAATTTCACCATATATATCATGGTTCATTTCAAATAGAGCTACTTTACTTTTCCCCCATAACAATGTTCTATTTGGAAATGCCATAACTTACCTACCCTATCCCTTTTGGGCATTTGGGTTGTTTAATTCATTTACTATCACAAAGAGCTCTACCTTGAACTTCCTTGTTGTTCAGTTGCTAAGTCATGTCCAATTCTTTGCGAACCCATGGACTGCAGTGCGCCAGACCTCCCTGTCCCTCACCATCTCCTAGAGTTTCCTCAAACTCATGTCCATTGAGTCAATGATGCCATTTAACCATCTCATCCTCTGTCATCCCCTTTTCTTCCTGCCCTCAATCTTTCTCAGCATCAGGGTCTTTTCTAATGAGTCAGCTCTTTGTATCAGGTGTCCAAAGTATTGGAGCTTCAGCTTCAGCATCAATCCTTCCAATGAATATTCAGGATTGATTTCCTTTAGGATTGACTGGTTTGATCTCCATCCTCATACACATGTTTTTGTACAAGTACACTTTTGTTAACACTTAAGATAACCAATATCTCAGCTTTTGATAATTAGTGGGAGAAAAAGAATATTCTATTTCAATTTGCATGTCTTATATCTTAAGTTGGGTGTTTTATATGTTTATCAGACTATTGATATTTCTTTTATTTTTTTGCCCATTTACTTACTGATGTGTAAGATAAAAAATGTTTATGTTAAGATTAGCTCTTGATCTTCCCTGGTGGTCCAGTGGTTAAGAATCCTCCTGCCAACGCAGGGGACATGGGTTTGATCCCTGGTCTGAAAAGATTCCACATGTTGTGGGGGAGGGGGCAACTAAGCCAGTGCACCACAATGAAGAGTAGTCCCTACTTGCTGCAACTATCAGAAAGCCTGCTTGCAACAATGAAGACCTAGTGCAGCCAAAAATAAATAAGTAAATAGATAACATTTTAAAAGATTAGCCTTACAATCATAGTCTTACAAACATGTTGTCTTTTGCCTTTTTATCCCAACAGTCTTTTCATTCCAAATTTAAAACTTTGTATACTTTCTAATTTATTATTTCCTCTCTGTCTTCTGGGTTTTATGTCATACTTAGAAAAGCCTTCCTCACTACGAAATTATTTTATGAAACTCCTTGATAATTTCTCTGGGTATTTTCCCAGATTCTTTGTTACATTTAAGAGTCCAGTCTATCTACAAATTATTTCAGCATAGCCATCAACTCTGATGTTTGTCTTTTCTAATCTTGCCTTTTTGATCAATGACCCAGCTTCCTGGGAGCTGCAGAAAAATCCATATTTTCTGGACCGTTGGAGATGTGATGGAACCTGGCTGATGGACACATGGCTGGTGTTGTGACCTAGAGCCCCCAGCTTCTCTCCTGCTCACTGAGTCCTGGGCCCAGACTCCAGCAGGGAACCTGGGCAGACCACTCTCACTGGAGCCTGTGAGCTCCAGGGGGCCCCACAGTGACCTGGCTGCCCATTTGACTGTAGCATGGGCTGTAACACCTCCTCTGTAAACTCAGCCTGGCTCCCTTCCTCTCTTCCCTGTCATTCCATCTGTGCACAGCCCTGCCAGCTCTCCTCTCAGGACATTTGCATCATGCAGCAGCAGGTGGGCTCTTGAGGACAGCTTCACTGAGCCATGGTCTGCTCAGCTGCTCCTGTGCTACTCCTGGCCATGACTCTCCCTCTGGTGGAGTCACCAGCTGCCCGAGCATCCCAGCCTGTGAGTAAGCCTGGGTGAGGACCATGACAAAGTCTGAAGAGGTGATGGTAGGGGCCTCTGGGTGTAAGAGGCAGCACGGTGTAGGATGAATGGATGGGTGGATGGGGGAGTGCTGGAGGGAGAGGAAGTCATGCTTTTATTTTTTATATATATATTTATTTATTTGCCTGAGCCAGGTCTTAGTTGCGGCATGTGGGATCAAGTTCCCTGACCAGGGATCGAACCCAGGTTCCCAGAACTGGGAGCACAGAATCTTAACTACTGAACCACCAGGGAAGCCCCTGTAACATATTTTTTTAAAGAGGATGGTTTTTCATGAGAGAGTTTGGCCTGATTTTTCAGAGTGTGAGGATAGCTTTTGTTTCTTTATTTGAATTCCTGTGAACACCAGTGATGCCTGCTGCACTTTAGGTAAAGGCTCTTCCAGTCAAGCTTGCCACTTAAAAATGAAAATAAAAACTTGCCAAATTTGGGAACCACTGGCATAGAGGAGGAGAGAATCTGAGGAAAGTCAGCAGTATCTAGTCTGGCACTTTTATGAGTTGTGTGTTCTCCCAGGTGTATATCTATCTATCTCTAGCCACATACTCATCTAGAGCATATCTGTTTTTAGACTGACCTCCTCACACACATGCAATTTTGAGAGAGGGAGGTGTGGGTGAGGAAATATGTACATACACCAGAGACCTAGGTATTGCTTCTGCTCACCCTCATGGCAATTGCTATGGAGGGAATAATCCCCAAGCTTCCCTGATAGGTCAGTTGGTAAAGAATCAGCCTGCAATGCAGGAGACCCCAGTTCGATTCCTGGGTACAGAAGATCCTCTGGAGAAGGAATAGGCTGCCCACTCCACTCCAATATTCTTGGGCTTCCCTGGTGGCTCAGCTGATAGAGAATCCGCCTGCAATGCAGCAGACCTGGGTTCAATCCCTGGGTTGGGAAGATCCCCTGGAGAAGGGAAAGGCTGCCCACTCTAGTATTCTGGCCTGGAGAATTCCGTGGACTGTTTAGCCCTTGGGGCCGCAAAGTCAGACACAACTGAAAGACTTTCACTTTCTTTCTGGGCTCCAGGCAGCTCTACCCAGCCCACCTCACTGGAGCTCCAGACCCAGTCATTTCAATCAGCCTAGAGGCCCAGGGATGGGCTTCCCAGGTGGCACTAGTGGTAAAGAACCCTCCTGCCAAAGCAGGAGACATAAGAGACATGGGTTCGATCCCTGGGTCGGGAAGATCCTCTGGAGGAGGGCACAGCAACCCACTCCAGTATTCTTGCCTGGAGAATCCCCATGGACAGAGGAGCCTGGAGGGCTACAGTCCATGGGGTCGCAAAAAGTAGTGGAGGGACTTGGCACGCGCGCACACACACACACAGAGCCAGGGATGGGTGCATTCAGGAAGGAATTAAGCAAAGCTTGTTGACTCTCCAGGGTGTGCCAAGTTCCTGGGTTCAGGTGGGCCTTGCCGGCCTGGGAGGGATCCCTGGGGCTGCAGTCAGGCACCTCCTACCAGCAGCTGGCTTTCCCCTCCTGCTCTGCCCGCTTGATTCCAGTCAACAAGAGGAGCTTCCAAGAGACCACATCATAGCAGATTAGCCAGGCTGCTGCCCCCCAGCAGCTTAGAGAACAAGGTGTCCCCGGAGAAAGGCAGGGTTCAGCTCCCCTCAGAGTCTCCCTGTGCTCTGTTCCAGGGACAGAGTCAGGCTCAAGGGGGATCAGGGCCACAGCTGGACCCCGAAAGTGGAGCAGGTGGTGAGTGGATGAATGGGAGGCTGGGGAGCAGGGAACGAGGCAGAAAGTTCTGGGAGAGGTACCGCCAAGGCGGAGGGCAGTGCGGGTCAGAGAGAGACCGGGTCTGGCACTGGTCACAGGCCTGACGGCAGCTCTCTAGCTGTGAGGTCTTGACAAAACCCTTTTCCTCCTGGAGAGTCTCACCTGTGTAAGGGGGATTGTTGGGAGGGCGACATGAAGCGGCGTGTGTGATGGGTGAGCAGAGACCACCTTCCTGGGTCCTGTCTGCATGGACCTGTCTGCATGGGCTACGGGAGGAGGAAGGTGGGACGTCTTCAGGTTCCTGGAAGGGACAGCTAGTGTCGGGCCCTCAGCAGCCGCTCCTTTCCCTCCAGCTCTCCCCTCTCCAGCAGAACTGGTCCTGGTCTCTGTCTACGTACAGCTGGACTTCTCTGATGCGCCCTGGCCGGCGGCACTCTCCCAGCCCCTGACTGTCCCAGCTGCCTCGGTTTCCTCAGCCCCAGTGACTCTCGCTGGCCTCAACCTCACAACAGGTGGGGAAGAACCTCTCCTGACCCCCAGTCTTTCAATGGCTCTTAGCTGCTCAGGTGGGAGGGGGAGCTCAGGGTGCAAGGAGCCCAGCCCTCCCACAGCACCCTGGTCTGAGTTACTGCGGGGAGCCCCTCCCTATTTCTTGGAGGGTCTCCGTGCCCAGCTTCTTCCCCACCTCCCATCCGAGAGACCTTCCCTTCCTGCTCCATGTCCCCATCTTCTAAACTTTGGCAGAGGCCCAAGGGGCAGATGATGCTGAGCCAGGGCTTCTCTGCTCCCACCTCAGATGCCTTTGCCCAGCACGCTCTGCTGCTTTGAACCCTGACTGGGAAGGCAGTGACTTTGGGATTGTTCCAGAAACCCAGCCCTAGGGCCTCGCAGACAGCAGGCATTGGGCTTCCCCAGACACCCAGACACTTCTCATTTCCCTTCCTTCTGTCTCAGAGTGCAATGTTACCCATGATGGGTGCAGCTACTGTGCTTGCCTCTCTGGGTACCAGTGGAACGCCAGCATCTGCAACCATCACCAGCCCTGTCACACCCCCATTAAGCACCAGCCGTGTGGCTGTCTTGTCCTGAGCCCTACTGAAGCCGGGTACTGCCAGCTGTTGCCACCTGGTGAGGAAGGCTGGGAACTTGGAAACCAATAGCCCCGAGTGAACAAAACCCTCTCTGTTTTTTCCTCTCTGATGACTGTAATCTTTGCCAGCTGGTCCAAGCCCAGCGGCTCCTCTGGGTGAGAGAAAATGCCAGGTATCACAGCAGATCACAGGCCCCGCGCTTGGGACAGGAATAGTGAGACTAACCCAACAGGGCTCTGAAGACAGGTGGACAAGGAAAGTTTCCTTTCTGGTGGAGGGGGAAGTCCTGGGTCAAAAAGCTTCCCTGTGTGGTTCCTACTGACAGATAGGGTCTCCCAGGCTGGACTGCAGTAGCCACACTCCTCCAGGGACAAAACAGGACAATTAGTGTTGGGTGGGGAAGGAGTGAGGAGAGATGGGCTTCGGAAGATGGGGGAGGAGGGCGAGGCTCCAGGGCCACAACTTCCTGCTCCGGGGGTCCTGTCTCCTGCCTCCTGCAGTCCCCGCGACCTTGAGCCTTGACTCCCGGCTGCAGATGCCTGGCGACACCCTGAACCTGACCCTCCTCACGAACCGGGAGACCACCAACCTGAACTGGTTCCTGTGGCCCACAGGAAGCCCCAGCCCCGTCCTCCTGCGGGCAGGGACCTGTGTGTCCTTGACCTCCAGCCGGGGCCGGACTGTCCTCAGCATCGTCAATATCTCCCATAGATGGGCAGGTAGCCCGCCTGTTGCTCCCTCCTCCTCTCCTGCCTTCTTGCTCCTCCCCTTCTTTCTTCTCTCCTCTTCCTCTGCTCCCCTCTGGCTCCTCCTCCTCCCTCTCTTCTCCTTCCTTCTTGTCTTTCCTCCTCTTCATTTTCCTTCTGTTTATACATTCTGGGGAAATGAAGGCTAAGAGGCCCATGGATGTGAAGAATTTTGATGAGAAAATGCTGAAAGTGTGATCTCAATTTCAACTGAGGACAGATGTGGGCTTTTCTTCATAATGCCGAGATGGCAGCGGGTGGTGTGGGAAGAGCATCTCCTGGAGACAAGGAGGTTCATCTTAGGATGCACAGCGACAGGCTCATGACAAAGCATCAGGATCTCCTCTTCCTCCTCGCTGTCCTTGAGGGCACAGGGATCTTTCCTACTGGGGTTTAGCTCAGGCTTGATGGAGAGGGCAGACCTAGGGTGTGGCTGGGGAGGCAGGAGGGGCCCTGCAGTACAGGTGGGGGCTGAGCCGCTGGGAGGTGCAGCAGGCGTGTGTCTGCAGGTGAGTACATATGCCGCTTCGAGGCCCAGGGATTCAGGTGGGAGCTGCACCAGGTGGTGAGGGTGCCCCTGCAGGCAACAGATGTGACTGGGCTCCCAGACCAGCTCTCCGTCTCCTGTGCCACCTCCCCCGGCTTCCAGCTGAGCTGCTGCATCCCCAGCGCACATCTGGGCTACACGGCTTCCTGGAGCCCCAGAGAGGGTGGCCAAGGTATGGAACGGGGCCGACTGTCTCGGGGGTCCAGGGAGAAGGGGAAGCTAGTTGCCTCCAGGCAGCTGGGGCTCCAGCTCCCAGAAAACAGGCTGCCGTTCAACTTGGAAGTTCTGGGTTCAAATCCAATACTGTTTTGACCCCGGTTCTATTCAACAATAACCACCTGTGTGTAAACAATTTTCACATCATGCTTTCATCCACACAATCTCCTGGAACCCACCCAATGCTACTGTGCAAGCTTCCTCTGATGATGGTCCCATTTTACAAAGGAGTCAACTGCGGCTTCAGGGCCTGGAGCTTGTAAGACACCCCCGACACACACACCAGGGTCTCCCAGCCCCAAATATCAGCTCAGCCTGCAGTAGTCTGCTGCCCACATACCACTCAGCTTTTCTCCACTATTTCATCTGCTTCTGAAATTGCTAGAAAGACCCCGAGGGGTCTAGGTGTGTCCCTGGCCCGGAGACCATTCCCTTCTCATGTCCCCTTCAGCCTCCGTATTCAACACGACGGACTCCCAGTGCTTCATGCTGGCTGTTGAGCACTGCCCTGTAGCCAACACCACATACACGTGTGAGCTGCAGAGCCCAGGTCTGAGCCCTCTCAGGGTCGCCGTCTCTGTCACCATCATCCAGGGTACGTGGGGCCTGGGATCTGGCCGGCTGTCCTCTCACTGCCCACCCTGGCAGCTCCCCCTGGGTGTCTCCCCAAGCTGGGCAACACAACCAGACTCCACAGCCTGCAGGGTTTCTGCTCCAGGAAAGGCTCAGGCTTGAATGTGCTGCTAAGCCCTCCCTGATGTCATTTCAGATGGAGACACCACCTGCCCTGAGGACTCTTCAACTGTGGCCTGGAACGTCACCAAGGCTGGCCATGTGGCACAGGCCCAGTGTCCCGGGAACAGGACGGGCACGGTGAAGAGGCCCTGTGGGCCTGATGGGGTCTGGGGACCCATCCACAGCAGCTGCACAGACATGGGGCTCCTGGCTCTGCTCCTCAGAGCCCAGGTAAAGCTTCTGACCCTGCTGCCCACATGCCCCATCCTCCACGATCGATCCCTTCCTCACTCAGGACCCAGCTTTCGAGTCCTTTCCCCCCGAGGCCCAGCAGTAAGGTTATTCAGCTTCTCTGAACCGGAGCCCTAGCAGAGCCAGGAAGTAGGTGCTGAGACCCTACTGCCCAGGGTTGCTGTAGTCCCAAACCTTCATGCCCTCAGGTATCTGCTCCACAGACCTTGTGTGAATTCCTCCCACGTGGCTCGTTCCCATCTCTGCTTCCTGCTCCCCTGGGATGGGGTGCGGGGAGAAAGAAAGGAGGTGCTGGGCCGGGAAGGAAGTGGCCCCTCCTTCTTGAGGGCTCACCTACCTCTCTCCTGCTGTCTTATCTGTCTCAAGCTGCTGCAGGCAGGCCAGGGCTGGCCTGAGGAAGAGGTGTCACAGATCTTGGCTCAGCTGCAGGAGCAGGTAGTGGCAGTGACCTCCCCCTCTGACTTACTGGCCCTGGTGGGAACCATGACAGTCCTGGCCAAGGTGGTGGCAGACACCGGAACACAACTCAGCTGCAGCGCCCTGGAGGTGAGATCTCTGAGTCACGGCAGGGGCCAGCTGGGTAGTAGGGGCAGGAGGCTCTTCCCCCAGGCATTTCTGTCCCTCTGACATCGCCATGGGCTGTCAGATGGCAGACCTTTCTAGAGTCCAAGTGTCTGCTCTCCTCCTGGTCCCTTTCTCCTCCTGCATACGCCAAGGCCGTGGAGCGTGGAGAAGGCCTGATGCTGGGAACACATGGGAGGCTGGGGAAAACAGGAAGGGGTGTGGAGACAGGAGTTCAGAGGTGTTCATGTGTGTGCAGACATGTGGACTTGATCTGAATCCCCCCAGGCCCACACACAAGGTACCTGCATGAAGATACTCAAACGCACTTGGCTTTGTGGGACCCACCTAAACCAGCTCTCAGCATAGGCACCAGGTGGTGACCCCTAAGCTGCAGCCAAAGGAATAATCAGGGACAATGACCCTGCACACCCTTCATGTCTGGAATGTGCATCACTTGTGGCTATAGACATGCAGGTGGTCCTCTACTTCAGAGCGTGTTCCCTCTACCACTGGGCACCATTCCTAGCTTTACAGACCTGGAGGGGCTCCTTTAGGACATTAGAGGCCCCAAGGGATGGAAGGGGGAGGAGGGTTGTCATACAGAGGGGTGGGGTGTTCCTCAGGAGCCACATGTTGAAGGCACCCCAGCAGTTGGCTGAACAACCCCCCACCCTTCCCATTTAGAAAGTCTCTCTTCACAGGCCCATCTTCCTCTCCCTCTTTCTCCCCATCCTTGGGTCCTGAGCTGGACTTGGGAGGATAGGTTTGGGGTCTGTGGTTCCCAGCACCCCAGCT
The DNA here is from genome assembly GCF_910594005.1 of Cervus elaphus. NCBI lineage: Eukaryota > Metazoa > Chordata > Mammalia > Artiodactyla > Cervidae > Cervus > Cervus elaphus. The sequence continues at coordinate 32,729,629 of NC_057825.1, read as the reverse complement.
CAATGCCGTGGGCTCTGGCAGCCAGGCCTCGTCTTTCTATTGGGTGCCGCAGGCTGTCCTGAAAACCACAGACAAGGTCCTTGGCATGAACTCCAGCTCTCTGTGGACCCCAGCCCAGAGGCAGATGCCCTCGGTGAGCTCCAGTCTCCTGCTGGCGGTGGAGACCCTGGCACGCAGCCTGTGCCCACAGGACCAGCCCTTCTCCTTCATCTTGCCCAACGTGCAGCTGCAGAGCCAGCTCCTCAAGCCCACATTTCCAGCTAACTACAGAGCCTCCTTCCCTACTCATCCCCCACTGCGGGCATGGATTCCCAGGCACTCACTGGCGCCCCTGCGCCATAACGGAACCAACGTCAGTATTACTAGCCTGGTGCTACAGAAACTGGACCACCTTCTGCCCTCAAACTACAGGCAAGGGCTGGGGGGCTCCCTCTATGCCACTCCTGGTCTGGTCCTCGCCATCTCCATCATGGCAGGTGGCCAGGTCTTCAAGCAGGTAGAGGTCACCATGGACTTTGGGGACACAGATGGCAGTCCCCACTGTGTCTTCTGGGACCACGATCTCTTCCAGGGTAAGGGAGGCTGGTCTGATGCAGGGTGCCAGGTGCAGGCAGCCAGTGCCAGCCCCACCACTCAGTGTATCTGTCGGCACCTCACTGCCTTCTCCATCCTCATGTCGGGACACACGGTTCCAAACCACTCCACCCTGGAGCTGCTGAGTCAGGTGGGGCTGGGAGCCTCCATTCTAGCCTTGCTCATGTGCCTGGGCGTGTACAGGCTGGTGTGGAGGTTTGTGGTGCGGAACAAGGTCGCCTACTTACGCCACTCAGCCCTGCTCAACATGGTCCTCTGCCTGCTGGCCGCAAACACCTGCTTCCTAGGAGCTCCACTCCTCCCTCCGGGGCCCCGCAGCCCGCTCTGCCTGGCTGCCGCCTTCCTCTGTCACTTTCTCTACCTGGCCACCTTCTTCTGGATGCTGGCTCAGGCCCTGTTGTTGGCCCACCAGCTTCTCTTTGTCTTCCATCAGCTGTCCAAGCTCCGAGTACTCTCCTTGATGGTGCTCCTCGGCTACCTGTGCCCGATGGGTTTAGCAGGTATCACCCTAGGCCTCTACTTACCCCGAGGGCAATACCTTAGGGAGGGGGCATGCTGGCTGGACAAAAAGGGAGGAGCACTCTACACCTTCGTGGGTCCAGTGCTGGCCATCGTGGGTGTGAATGGGCTGGTACTCACCATGGCTGTGCTGAAGATGCTGAGACCCTCACTGTCAGAGGGACCCCAGGTGGAGAAGCGCCAAGCCCTCCTGGGGGTGATCAAAGCTCTGCTCGTTCTTACACCTATCTTCGGCCTCACCTGGGGGCTGGGGCTGGCCACTCTGCTGCAGGAAGTCTCCTTAGTCCCTCACTACCTCTTCACGGTTCTCAACGCCTCCCAGGTGGGTGACACGGTGGCAGCCGTGCTCTTTGCCCTGTTAGACAGCCCTAGGTCACTGCCAGTCCCTTCTCAAGGAGGTATCATAGTGCAGCAGGAAAACACAGGCGCAGGCATTTTAAAAGGCTTAAGTGTGTATCCCAGTTCTTCCACGGACTGCTAGGTAACTTTGGACAGACCTCTTTGAGCTTTGGTTCTCTTATCTGTAAAATATCTGGAATTGCTATTGAAGTCAGGGAATTGCCCGTACCCTATCTTTTGATATTCATCTTCCTCGTAACAGTAAGAAAAGCATCTGAAATGGATCCTAGGCATCGTGATGTTAATGCTCAGAACTGAGATGGGAAGCCTCAGGATGGGAATTAGGCAAAAGGACAGAGGTTGAAAGGCAATGAGTTGATTTCAGTTGATTCCTTTCTCCTTGACTAACGGATCCCCACATCCCTCTTTTCAGGGTGTCTTCATCTTATTGTTTGGTTGCCTCATGGACAAGAAGGTGAGTCTACTCGTCTCCCCATGCCTGACTTGCACTGGAAGGCCGTGCATAACAGCATTCACCTCTCCTGCAGGTTCAAGAGGCTTTACGCAAACGCTTCTCCGGCAGCCAACCCCCCAGATCCACCAACTCCTTGGTGAGTTGCTGGCTTCAAGTTTCACTTTGACCCCTGAGATCAGGTCAGAAGTAGATGTTCCACAGCCTTTGGAGGAGACAGGCACAGCTAGAATCCAAGAGAAGACTGGGGATTTAGGGCCAGCTCTCCAACAGCAGAGAAAGCAGCCCAGGCAGAGGACAGATTCAGGTTCCCGGGCTCCTGATTGTATCCTGGACTCCTGGTAACTCTGGATTGTCCCTTGTTCCCCTCTCTGAAAGTCTGCCTTCAGTTGGCATTTGAAAAGTAAGATAGGTACGCATGGGAGTCACTGCAGCTGGAAGCAAAGTTCCTAGGATTTCTGCTGCCCAGGCAGGAAGGCAAGTGAAAATGTAGAAATGGATACAATCCATCAAAGGAGAGATGGCAATAATCATTCTGCAGTTGGGTCTTTCCACCCCTTCAGACTTCCCTGGTGGCTCAGATGGTAAAGCATTTGCCCGCAATGTGGGAGACCTGGGTTTGATCCCTGGGTTAGGAGGATCCCCTGGAGAAGGAGATGGCAACCCATTTCAGTACCTTTGCCTGGAAAATCCCATGAACAGAGGAGGCTGGTAGGCTACATCCATGGGGCTGCAAAGAGTTGGACATGACTGAGTGACTTCACTTCACCGCTTCCTAGGCCACAAATGAAACCTACATATCAGAACACAGCAAAGGAAGAAGTGAAGATGCCAGGTGAAAATGAAGCGTTTCTAGGGGCAGTGTGCAGGCTGAGTGTGAGGCCCAGTGTGAGGCTGAGTGCATAAAGGGCTTTCCAGCAAAGCTTTAAAAGGAAAACTCCTCTTCGTATACATGTCCCAATCCAATGGTGGAAAACAGACTTCTTCAAGTGGATGTTTCTAGATAGGCTGAAGAAGGTAGAGGCCTCAGATGTGGATAGCATTTCCTGTTGCTTTCCCAGAAAGGTGGAGGAGGTGTCACCACTACCAACCCTTGACTCAGTTCACTCTGAAAATTCCTTTTCACACTATCAAAATTTTAATCATCCTGAAAAACCATTGTTTTGAAGGAACTGCTGTTGGTGGGCCTGGAGTGCAGAGGGGAGGGGGCCTGCAGAAGCTTCAGGGAGAGCTCCTTGGTGGGCAAGACAGAAACTCTTGAGTGACCCACAGGCAGAGATGGTGTTCCTTCAAGGAGGCCGAGGGTGTGTCCTTGAAACTAGGGATGGGTCTTGGCCAACGACCTGAACCCTTTCCCCCTCCCAGAGCTCAGCCCATGGGAAAGGTAGTCCTCTGTTTCCCATTAGTCACATTCATTTCTCTTGTAGTCATCTGTCCGCACCCCTAAATTATCCAAGCAAGAAAAGCATGAAAAACAAGCTGAAGCTACCTAATGAATAAGCCTGCCTTTGCTGTAAAAATGATCACCAAAGTTCAAAGTAATTACAAGCAAAACTATCTCAACCAGGTTTTTAACTAATCAACAGTTTATGTTACATATTTGATAAAAATGGTTTTATTTGAACCATTCAGTGATTTCTTGTCTAATTATTTCCCTCCCTATAGTTACAAAGAAAGGATGGCTTAATTGAAAGGAACGCTGATCTTCCAAACATTGGAGGCAAAGGACAGAATTTGGTTTGTTTCTTTTCAAAAGGGAAGTTAATAGGTCTCTCTTTCTTTAAGCTTTATAAAACACATTAGTGAAAAAAAAAATAAAACACATTAGTATAATATGTAAGTTTCATAGACATATGTACATATATAAAAAGTCATTTATAGAAGCACATTCATAAGCAGGAGGTATAAAATTTAAAAGTAGAGAGAAAGGTAACACAGACTGCCAAGAATTAAGGAGAAAAGATGACAAACACTGACATTTTAAAAATGACAGGATCAAGCTAACACTAGATATAGAGAAGAAATATTTAAGAAAAGCCTTTAGAGGACACCAAGACATCTAGCTGAGTTAATTTATGGAATCCTCAAGATGATGGCAGGACTCTGAAAAATTTTTAAGCCAAATAAATGAAAAAAATCTAATAAATGTTTGTTAATTTAAAAATTCATGGATTTTCTTTTTCTTTTTTGGTTGCACCACGCAGCTTACTGGATCTTAGTACCCTAATCAGGGATTGAACCTGCACCCTTGGCAGTAAAAGTGTAGAGGCCTGAACACTGGACCTCCATGGAACTCACTCATGAATATTTTTATAAAGTGAAATGAAGATGTTTTCTTTAGAAATAAAAAGTGATATGCTAGCCACATGCCATTGAAAATATTTTCTTACATACACTGTACTTTCACTTAATGATTTGTGTGCAAATTTTAACTGCTTATAAATCAGCCCAAATACTTCTCTAAATGGATTCAATCATTCTTTTAAATAGAAGATACCAACTCACCAGGACAACTGCAATATTTCTGTGCCTTGCTCCACAGGAGGCAGCAGTACTGGAATCAGTGGGGGCTTTGCCTTGCTGGTTTCCCTGACAACAGAATCATGTCTCAATTCCATTTTTACATTATTAACATTTACAGTCTTAATTTTTATAATTTTTAAAATTCAAGTAATATAGAATAGAAGCAGCAGGTTCCTTTTCTGAGCATGCTTCTGAAGATACACGTGTTCTCGTCTTCCTTCTCAAATGATTACACATACTCAAAGGCACGCTCTGCTGCTAACAGCACACTTTAGAATGAATAAATGAAATGACATTAAGCCTTTGTTCACTTGGCTTTCATTTAAAAAAAAAGTGGAATAAAAAGAATGCTCAGGAGGTAAATCCAAGAAGGCGAGATTTAGCAGCAATTGTATTTCTAATAAGAAGGCTTAAAGAAATAAGTACACAAGTGGACAGATAAATGTGCAAAGGATGAGTACTCTATGTTTACACCCTTAAAAAAGAGGCATGTCGTGAAACCAATTAGGATATATCCATCCCAAGGAATGCTATGTGGTCACTAAAAATGATGACACACAGCTACACCTACCAAAATGAAACAATATTTAGGCTACACATCTAAGTAATATAAAAGGGTTCCAGAATACTATACTAGGCAATTACATCCCATATGTCCATATAAATATGTATGCATTAAAAAGGAGAGATACCAAAGTATAAAGGATGGGTATCTCTACTTGATTCTTCATTTTCTTCTTCTACTCTGTATTGTTTGAATTTTTTTTATAATGAGCTTGTATTTTTATATTAGAAAAAAGTGATTTTCAAACAGTTTTCCTGACCATTTTGCATATTTAAAAATAGAATCTTGACAAGCAAGGAAACACAAAAAATTACATCCTGGAATTTAAGTTTGTACAGAAGGATAGACTACATTAGGTGTTTCTGGGAAAGCTCTGAACTTTCTATCTGGAGTTCTGCTTTGGGAATCAATTCATCACTGACATTCCTTTAAGTGTGAAAGGGAAAAGGGCTTCGAGTTGCGTATGACATTGAGTACAAACACTGCCAACATGTCTGAATGTTTCTTGTCTTTCACAATAATCTATTTTCAGAATAGTATTGTCTACTATTTTTGTCCTCCAGTCCCCACATTCTCCCATTTCCTCTCAATCAATGATCGCTCTTCTTTGAAGCAGCACAATATACCGGTTCAGAGTCCCCAGAAAACCACTGTGATACAGGCAGAGAGCCTCTGAGTCACCCACTAAAAATCTGAGAAAGCCCAGGAGACCCTGATACCACCTTTTACTCCTCAAGAGAGACCAAAACTTGAGAGGCCTGAAGAAATATACAAAACTGAGAAAGGACACGGGGAGGAGCCAGGCAGAGAATTAGAATTCTTCTCTCAGGAAAGATGGAAGCAGAGACTGCTGGAGGCAAACAGCTGAGGGTAGGGGAGAGCCGTGGGGAAAGGGTAGGAAAGCCAAACTTCCAAAGTCTGAAAGAAAATAAGAGCAAATAAAGGCTCCACTTGCAATTGGTTATCAGGTGGAACAGAGAGTGTAATTAAAGTTTTACATGAAAAGACACTTTAAGTTGGGATCTTTACGAAGAATATAACCAGTTTCAGCTATTTAAGAACAAACATCAAGGAGACAACTGTAATCACCACAGCCAAGGATGGGCTTTTGTAGCAGTCATGCAAATGAAAATAACGCGGGTGTATAAAATGTTTTGAAACAGTACATAACTTTAACCTATGTGCTCCTCTCCAATCCAGTTCCACTGCCCCCCACCTAGAGGTAACCTCTGTTCTGAATGTTTTCTTACCTTAAAAAAAAATTTTAACTATGATAAAACACACATAAAATTTATCACTTTAGCCATTTTTAAATACACAGTTCAGTAATATTAAGTACATTCACATTGCTGTGCGACCAACCTTCAGAATTCATTTTTTCAAAACAGAAACTCTGTACCCAACTAAACAACTCATCACCCCTCCATGCCCTGGCAACCACCATTCTACTGTCCTTAAGAATTTGTTTTGAATATTTAAATACCTGATACAAGTGGAATCATACAGTATTTGTCTTTTGTAACTGGCTTGTTTCACTTAGCATATCCTCAAGGTTTATCCATGTTGTAACATGTGACAGGATTGCCTTCCTTTTATTCATCCATTGGTCCATCAATGAACACGAGTTGTTTCCAAGTTTTAGTAATTGTGCATAATGCTGTTATGAACATGGGTGTATAAATATTTCTGAGACCCTGCTTTCAATTCTTTTGTATATATACTAGACCTGAAACTGCTAGGTCATATGCTAATTCTACCTTTAACTTTTTGAGGAGCTGCTATACTACTTTCCATTCCATCTGCACAATTTTAAATTCCCATCAATAGTACACAAAGGTTTCAATTTCTCCATATCCTCATCAACACTTGTTATTTTCAGGGTTTTTTTTTTAAGTAGCCATTCTATTGGCTGTGAAGTCATAGTTTGATTTGCATTTCTCCAATGATTAGTGATGCAAAATATCTTTTCATGCACTCATTGTTCATTGTATATCTTCTCTAGAGAAATGTCTATTCAAATCATTTGCCAATTTTTAAATTGTTTTTCTAGCTGTTGAGTTGTAGTTCTTTATATACTCTGAATTAATAACCCTTCTCAGATATGATTTATATTTTCCCCCATTTCACACGTTGTGTTTTCAACATGTCCTCTGATGTACCAACATTTTTTAATGAACTCCAATTTTTTTTTCTCTCCTGTGCTTTTGGTGTCATATCCAAGAGTCACTGCCAGACCCAGTATCATGTAGCTTTCCCCGTGTTTCTTTCTAAGAGTTTTATCATTTTAGCTCTTATGTTTGTGTCTTTGATCTGTTTTGAGTTCATTTTGTACAATGTAAGGCAGGGGTCCAACTTCATTATTTTGCATGTGTATATACAATTTTCCCAACACCATTTGTTGAAAATACTGTCCTTACCCCACTAAATAGTCTTGGCACTCTTCTCAAAAATAATTTCACCACATATATGCTCCTTTATCTGGGCTCCTTTTTAAACTATTCGCTCCAGATTTCATTCAAATTTCATCAGTTTATTAGTGTCCTTTTTCTGTTTCAGAATCCAACCCAGGATACTACATTACCTTTAGTTGTCAGATCTCTTTAGCCTCCTCTGGTCTGTGACGGTTTTTCACGACCTTGATTGTTATGAGTATTGGCAAGAATTTTGTTTAGTTTAGTTTGATTTAGTTTAGTCTGATGTCTCAAGATTCAACTAGGTTATGGGTACTCAGAAAGAATACCACTAAGGAGAAGGGCCCTTTTGATGGTACATCGTACCACCAGGTCTGTGATATCCACATGCCAGCACTATGATGATAACCCTGGGCTCTTAGTTAAGCTAGTGTCTGCCAGGTTTCTCCATCTTCATACTTTATTCTTTGGAGTTGAGTCACTAAGTCTAGCCCACACTCACCTGGGGAAGGGCATGCTCCACCTCCTGGAGTGTGGGGTCTATACATATTATTTGGAATTCTTCAATAAGACTTCTCTTTTTTTCTTAATTGTTTTGGAAAATATTTTCATCTCATATGTAGGCAGCCTAGTAGTATACTTAGTTTTGCTTGTTTTTGAAATTTTGCTGTCGATGAACATTTGTTGTTTATAATATTTTGCTATTAAAGAGCAATGCTGCTATCATCACTGTTGTACGTGTCTCCTGATAACTCGTGTGCAAGTTTCTTCAGGAAATATACCTAAGAGCGGACATGCTGGATTATAAGCCATGTGTCATATTCAAATGTACAAGATAATGCCAGACTGTTTTCCACAATGGTGGTATCAGTTTGCATTCTTATCGGCAGGTATAAAAAGTCCCTATTGTCCACATTCTCACTAACACTTAGTGTTCTCAGTCCTGTTCATTTTTGCCAGTCTGGTAGGCATAAAGTAATACCTCATCATGATCTTCGTTTGGTTTTTCTTAATGACTAATGAGCATATGAGCATCTTTTTATGTTTATTCTCCATTTGTATATTATTTTCTAAAAAAATACCTGTTAATATCTTTTGCCAGTTTTTACTATGCTATCTCTCCTCTTACTAATTTACAGGAATTCTGTATACATCCCAGATCCTTTGTAAAATATATCTATATCATACATATTTTATAAGATATCTATCTATAAATATGACAAAGATCTAAAAGATATCTCTATCACATGTATAATATGATATACCTTTGTAAGATACATATATATATATGCACATTCTTTGTTAAGTTATATCTGTATCTTCACCACATTTGTGGCTTGTCTTCCTACTCTATCATATAAAGAACAAACGTTCTTATTTCAACTTAAGCCAACTTATACATCTTCTCTTTGATAACACTTTTACTGTCTTGTTTAAAAAAAAGTACCCATCCCAACCTAAGAGTAATAGCGGTATTTTTCCCTAAATTGCAAAGAGTTTTTTACCTTTTATATTTAACTTATCTAGAGTTAATACTTGTGATTTGTAAATACACTGGTTTACAGCATTAAAAACTCACGTTATATAGAATTTACCAATGAAATCATGGGGAAATGATGCTGGGATCCTCAAATAACCTTTTAAAAGGTTAGCACTTGCTCCCTTGCCCAAACTGTTCCTGAACTAGAGAATGATTCTGATTGCCAGTAACTTTCATATATCTAAACATCATTCACATAAATGGTTGCAGCTGAGACTTTGCTTCTTCAAAGCATGAGCACACATTATTCGATGCAGTTTGGTTGTCAAAAAACTGAGAGGAATTTTAGTATGTGGACCGAATTTTTAAAATTTCTTTACGCCTGGCAAACAGAAACATCTCCAAACAGTAATAAAATAAATTTACTTCAGTTGGGCAATGGGGAAAAAATGGTGTTATTCTAAAGCAGGACTTTATGTTCCTAGCGGCCTCATGGTAGACCAAAATGGTTAGAAGTTACAAATGAGCAGTCCAAGGCAAAATCTGTCCCTAAAACAAGAGAACCACCTCTTACCTCTAATAAAACAAGGCAAATGGTTCTCAAACTTTTCTACTTTATTAAGATTATCCAATACGGGCTTCCCTGTTGGCTCGGATGGTAAAGAATCTGCATGCCATGTAGGAGATGCGGGTTAGATCCCTGCATCAGGAAGATCCTCTGGAGAAGGGAATGGCAACCCACTCAAGTATTCTTGCCTGGAGAATTCCATGGACAGACGAGCCTGGCAGGCTACAGTCCATGGGGTCACAGAGTTGGACACGACTGAGCAACTAACACTTTTAACAAGGTATTTATACATCTAAACATTTAGATTTTTCAGTGATGCTTAGATTCTGAACTATTTTCCCATAATTAAGTTAATTTAGGCACACTGGTTTTGTATTTTATAGAAAATGTTTATCGTTAGGTCACAAATACGAATGAGTTATAATTTGCAAATGCCACAAAGGTGATCCCAAATCTCACCTAGTCTCTTTCCAAAACTGCAGCCACTCATTCAGTCCTTAATAAAAATAGAGACCAAACACAATTGCTTGAACTTATCACTGTGAGAGATTCTGGTAACTAAGGGATCCCTGAAAGAGTAGTACGCTGTGATTCTTGGAAAGCTCAGAACACTGGAAAGGCTTAATTGCAAAGTATTGAACAAAAGGCCACAAATTCTGCTTTCCTAAGAGGAGCTGGGAACTAGAGATGTCATTGAATAGTGCATTGAAATGGCATTGCCTAGGCCGAGTGCTGCACAGAAACTCCAGGTCACCTCTTCTGGATCTATTATTTTGGATAAGCTTCCACTATCATAGCATGGCCCTGTAAAAGAAAAAAGAAGTCCAATTAGAGCAATGAGAGGCAATGAATGCAGCCAGTATGGAGGCAGCAGAGAACCATGAGAAAAGTACAGGCTTTGGAACTCAATCCTGACTCTGCCATTCAAACACTGTGAGATCTTGGGAAAGTTATTAGCCACTCTGAACCTTAACTTCCTCTATAAAATGGGGCTCCTGGTGCCCACATCAAAGTATTTTTGTCAGCATTAAATTAAGCAATAGCATACAATGTGTGTGTGTACATATACCACACACACACACATACATGCATACACATGTGTATCAAAGTCTGCCTGGTAGAATCTGATTTCTAGTAGATGCTCCATAAGTGGTTGCTATTAAAATAAGCTACAGTGGCTTTTTTTCAGCTGTATAAAAATAAACATGATACAGTGAATTTGACAACAGTTTTCTTTCTTGTGAGAAAGATGAGAAAAATGGGGTTTTTTTAACTTAAAAATGTAAAAAAGGTTACATTATTCACTCAAATCCAGAAAGCTATCAAATAACAGGGTCAGGACTTGAAACCAGATGATTCCAAAGCCTGGTCTCTTCTTTACTACTCTATGCATGTGGAGATGATGAGCTGCAGTCCCACAAAAGTCAAAGGTAGAAAACCCCTTCCCAAGCACTAGGCACAGTACAGTTACCTCCCTAGGTTAAACCTAGTATAGAAATGTATGATGTCACGTGTCTAAATCCTATCTGATAATCATAATCATTCTTTCTTCTGGACTGTTATCAATCCAGTTAATAGTTTAACTAATCTCCCTACTGCTAGATTCAATTCAATCCCCACAATATTTATTAAGCAACTATTATGTATAAGGCACCTAGTTAAATACTGTGTGGGTACAAGGTTTTGCTACATGGTATCTATCCTCAATCTAGTATACACTGTAGTTCAAAACAAACTGTTTTGATACAAGCACAAGCAAACAAAAGAACAGGGGTGGGAAGGTCTGACCGACTTGGAGTTGTCCTAGAAGGATACATAATAAGTTAGAATAGTCCTTCTCCTGTTTTATTTAAGCAGTGTTATTTTCATGTTCCAAATCTTTTATACTGTTCTACATCAGTGATTCCCAACTGCGGTGACTTTGCTCCCCACCCACCCCAGAGGACATTTAGCAATGTCTGGAGATATTTTTGGTTGTCCCAACTGTGTGTATATGGTGAGACAGGTAGAGCGGGTAATGAGGAGGGTTGTTTACTACTGTTATCTAGTGGACAGAAACCATGCTAAACACCCTACAACACACAGCATAATCCTGCCAGCCAAACAAAGAATTACCTAGCCCAAAGTGTTACTAGTGCCAAAGCTAAGAACTCCTGCTCTAGATCCAATGATGGATTCCTCCTCTGATCTAATCATGTCTATACAGCACTCATGTGGCTCTTGATGAAACAATGCCGAGTTGAATCTAGTGTCTAGAATGCATCATCGCCTTCCTCACTACCCTTAAACTTCTAGAGGAAAGTAATAACACTGGATAGTATTCTTTGTTCATTTACAAAAGCATCTAGTATTAGGTTACTAATCCTCTATGTGCTAGATTAAAAAATTAGGGAACACTCAAAACCAAAGGACACTGACCGGTGTGGACTACGCACTATGTACAACGTTGTGCACCAGTTATCTCCCCCAGTGAATCATAGAAAGATAAGGAGGAGGGCTCCAGTCCTGACCAACCATGGTTTTCCGTAAACGAAGTTACCCAGATTAGAAAATACTTCCTATCATGAAGTCTAAAATATTCTAACCTAAAAATAACTGACCCCTTGCTTTTTCAAAGTCTCTGAAGAAAAGCCATAAATAAAGGCTTTAAAATGCAAGATGTTTATACTTTTACATATCTTATTCATCTTGGTCGGCAACAGAGTGATTCTGTTATCTGGTGAAAAATCAAATCTGTTTCCAGCAGGGTTAAAAAAAAAAAAACAAACAGATTACAGCCAGCCAGCCTTTGGATTGTAGTCCCACAGTGAAACACTACAGGTAGGAAGTTTTGTCGGTAGCACAAGTAAAAGAGATAGAAAAAAATCTGTAGAAAACATAATTTTCCCCAGCTAAATAGCAATAAGTTATCCAGAGGTAAATTAATTCTCCATTGCATAGTTCAGTTCTCATGAAAGACAATTTTCCTCTTGGAGAGATTTTATAGATAAGGTCTCAAGGTGACTAAATAAATGAACAAAATTTTATTATTAAAGAAGAAAATATATCAAAGTATGAATAATGATAGTGTCTGATGAGGGGATTATAAGTGATTCTAGTCTTATTTTCTACATACTTTTTGTATTTTCCATAATTTCCATAATGAGCACATGTAACTTTTACAAATAAAATCTGTAAACATTATTTTAGGGGGAAAAAAAAGTTTGGACTTAAATAGCTTCTTTCATTCCAAGAACTCTTAGGATTGAAGTTGTACTCCCCGGCCCGCAAAAATGGACTTTTTTTCCAGTTGTGTGTCATCAGAAAAATCACTCTAAGACTGTTTCGAATTAAGCTAAATCAAACATTCTTGGATGAGTTTGTTTCTAAGAAAATAACTTTCTGGAAGCTCCTATTAAGCTTCTGTGACCTACCTGCCCTCCAGCTGCACAGGCGGCAACCAGACCATATTGGCCTCCTTCCTTCCGTAACCTGTTGGCAGCTGCCATGACCAGCCGACAGCCAGTGGCTCCAAACGGGTGCCCCAGGGACAGTGATCCACCCCAGTTGTTAAACTTCTCCAAAGGAGGTGATCCAACCTGACTCCCACAAAAATAAACACAAATAAAAAGGTGAGTTTACTTAAAAATCAGGCCAGGCTCTGAGTAACAGGAAGTAATTGCAATAGAGGGAAGTAATTATCTTAAAGACCCACCATATGCTATTTTACTATGAAAGAAATTCCAAATCAATTCTGAAAGCCAAGGGCCCTGTTTATTTTTCATCTGACATCAGAGTAGATGAATAAAAGACAATTTGAATTTTTGCTTTTACTTTTTCCAAAGAATTTCCAGGAGCTATTTTTCAACTAAGAAATAAATATATGAAATAACACACAAAAATTTTCCTAAGCAGCAGCAGCCTTCCTCTTCATATTTTTATTAGCAGGTATTAAAATGCCAAATATTATAGTGCTTTGGAAATTCAAAGGTTTTTTTGGGGGGGAGGGGGACCACACTGTGTGGCATGCAGGATCTTAATTCCCCCACCAGGGATAGAACCCACACCCCATGCAGTGGAAGCATGGAGCCTTAACCACTGGACTGCCAGGAAAATCCCTCAAGCATATCTTTTTTTCCTCAAGCATATTTTTAACCAGAAACTTACCTTGGCTTTTCTACCCATGTAGTTTTGTGCAAACCAATCAGAATCCATGGCCTTCAAATTAGCCAAAATCTGACCCTAGAAAGGAAAATAACTCAATAAGGACCATCTTGTAGTAAAATCCCTCAAGGCTTTCCTTTTTGCATGAGTTTGTCTAATTTTAGAGCTAAGCAAATCTTTAAATCAGTTTTCAGTGAATATTTTCTAAAGAAACAACCTGATACTTCTGAAGGGACTCCAAGAGATAGCTTCAAAAGATATGTTTTTCAACACTGTGGGTGTAGCCCTGGATTTCCTCCTAGTAGTGTTAAGTCAGTACTTCAAACATAAAGCTCTACTTGTTTCACGCATATTAAATGATTATAGTCCTTTGATATGTGTCTTTAAAATGACTTACTGAGAAAGCTTCATGAAATTCAAAAGCATCAATATCATTCATTGTTAATCCTGCCTTTTCCAGAACTTTTGGAGTAGCATATGTTGGTCTGAAAAAAAAAAAAAATTCAGTGATACGATATTAAAACTTTCATTTTTAACTAAAGAACTCTTTCATATTCCCCAAACTGAATTTTACATAGTTATTAGAAGGTCCTCTACTCATTCACTGATTCTACTGTACAAACAAAGTGTTGGTGATACAACAGTAAACTGAACAGACATGGCCTCTGCCCTCTGCAGTTGATATTCTAGACTCAGAGAAAGAGATAACAAGCAAGTAGACAATGAAAGAGAAGGGCAAGTTAATGTGAAGAGTCAGAAGAACACAGAGCTCAAACAGCAGAGCATAAGGGGCATAGCTAGTTAAATGACATGATGGAGGTTAGTGAGGGTACAGCCTTGTGAGGAAGGGAGAGGAGTCTATCTAAACATTAGGAGGCTTTTATAAAAAGCTATTCTGATTGTGTTGCAGAGTAAGTAGCAGTATAAAAAAATGCTTATGACATCTTAATGTAATAAAGAATAAAAAGTTGTATATATATGATAACTGTAATAGAAAAGTATAGGAAAAAGTAGAAAAGTGATAAAACTATAAAATGATAACACAACATAAAGGATTATTATTTTAAAAACCCAACTCACAAAACTATGAGTTCAAAAATTATGAACTCAGTGCTTTATATACTTTTAAAATCTATGTAATAAACATGGGTAACCAATATTTTCTAGAATAATCCAAGAATATACATTGCTACCTACCCAAGTAAAAGCTGATCTTTTGGATCCTGGGACACGTACATGAAATCCCTAAGTAAAAAACAGAAGGGTGAGCTCTCTACTAAAGTAAAGAAACCACAGGAAACTTACTTGAATACTTACTTTACCTCAGATATGCCTTCGGCTTATAACCCATGGCCAGAGCTTTTTCCTCTGCCATAATCAGCACTGCAGATGCACCATCGGTCTGAAATGTTAATCGGAACAAAATGTTAAATAACTGCAGCCTATCTGGTGCTACTTCTTCAGCCATCTTCTATCCTCTGTTCCTAAATTTACCAACGCATCACACTTACAGAGCGACTCTCTGTAACAAAATCTTTTCATTTTATCCATCATTAAGTCACAGTTTAGATACATACACACTGACCAATTTCTGGCAGATGAGGGTAGAAAAGTCTATTAATAAAGTATCATAATTATCAAAATGAATGATGAGAATTGGTAACTCAATATGTATTCATAATGAACTAGAAGATTTTTGTGTTTGGCACAGAATATGAGGAATTTTGTGAGTTAATCCTCCCCCAAATCTCTTCTTTACTGATTTATTTTTATATTTTCTGGACTGCTTCTCAGCTGTTTCCTGCCTGTGGCTTATAAATGATTTTCTTCAATTTAAAGGCTCTATAACAAGCAAACCAAGCAGAAGAAGAAATAGGTAGACAGCTGAGAATATAAGGACCATGGTCTTCCCTCTCTGGAAACACCACATATGCTTTTTTCCCACTGACAACTGAGAAGTGGGGGACAAATTAGTACTACTCACAAAAGCCCTTTACTACCGTTTCAAAAGAAAAAGCTCAAAAGAAAAAAAAAACACACACACACACACACAAAAATTCCAAAGGAAAAGAAACTACTCTCTAGAATTGACAAAATTAAAACAATCTCTACCATAATTTCAGACCATATTTTTGTAACTCAGTAACTCTGAAGAGGCTATGCAGCCACTACCAATAAGGTGGCCAGAAAGTCTGGAAACACAGGTGACTATACATAATAACACCACATTACTATATTCAATGTGCAATTGTGAAAACCTGCAATGAATATGGTACATTAACTGCATCTCTGAAAACCCATGTATCTATGATATATTACCTCTAATGACTTGTGTTTCTGATTTTTGATGAATAAACCTGAACCTTTTGCACACCTCACAAGTATTCAAGGGGGTTCAGATCTGCCAAGAGTATAATTGATGCCATATGAACCTATCATCCAATTTGGTTTTAGAAATAACCTCCTAACCAGTCCTTCACTGCTCAGGCTTCACCAGGTGGTACACCATCCTGTTAAAATTACCTCAGGCATCCTTTCCTAAGCTCAAGAGCAGGCATTAAATTGTCATTTATCAAGGTCAAATATGTCAAACATTTGCCTATGTTTCTTTCTAGACTGTATGTCTGGGTAGGAGAATAATACTGTAAAAAGAAACACTGACCAGATGAACTATATCCTGAAGACTGCACCCAAGGTAGTAGGAGGAGGGAAATCACATCTCACAAGCAGAAGCAGAGTCAAGAGGGACATTTAATAGAGGAGGAAAGAAAAAAAACCCAAGCAAGGACATAAGCTATCTGCATATACGTAAAAGAACAACCAAAAATGAGAGTAGATTTACTCCATGATGCTTATCGGAAAGTAACTTGGGGGTCAGCATAAAACATAATTTTCTAACAATCAGAGCTAGAAAAAGTATCTTGTCATTCTCTTTGCCTACTTTCAAAGTCTTATGTTGCTCAGGTGCTAAGTTGTGTCTGACTGTGACCCCGTGGACTGCAGCACGCCAGGTTTCCCTGTCCTCCAAGTCGTAGACGACTCCGTAAATTCATATCCTGTGCTCCAACCAGGCTTTTCTCCAAAGAGGCCCTTTGCTCTCTTAACTCCCAAAGTTGTATTTGCCATTCCCTTTGCCTAGAAGGCCTTTTATACACTTTTTGAACTGGCTTGTACTCGTCCTTCAAGATTACCTGATCAAGGATTACCTCCTCTTAGAAGACTCTCTGACTTACCCAACTATGTATCTTCTCCAAGAGCCAATGCTTGCAGTCATCACAGAACTTTCTCACTACGTTACAGTTAACTTTTTATCTCCAGTGCCCAGCACAGGCAGGCAAAATTTTCTGACTGCTGAAGTGACTGAAGAGAACAGCTTTTTTTTTTTTTTGAGAATGGTTTTTTTGTATTAGAATGGTGACCAGATCAGGTGACTTCTACAGCTTTAAAAACTGATTCTATTTTAATAGTCTTTGTAGTAAGTAAGTATATTTTATTTCTTTTTGTCTGTGTTGGGCCTTTGTTGCTGCGTGAGGGCTTTCTCTAGTTGTGGAAAGTGGGGGCTACTCCCTAGTTGCGGTGGGCAGGCTTCTCGTTGTGGCAGCTCTCTTTGCCGTGGAGCACAGGCCCTTGGCGTGTGGGCTGTGGCCCACAGGAGCTGTGGCCGGTGGGCTCCGTAGTTGTGGCTGGTGAGCTCTAGAGCTCTGGCTCAATAGTTGTGGTACACAGGTTTAGTTGCTCCACAGCCTGTGGAATCTTCCCAGATCACAGATTGAACCTGTGTCCCCTGCATTGGCAGGTGGATTCTTATCCACATCACCACCAGGAAAATCTAAGTAAGCAGGTTTTTAAGTCTCTATTCGTAATACACACAAGTACATCTATTTTAGGCTTTCCTTTTCAGAATACACAAATATAAAAGATCACTAGTAAATACATATAGCACACATAGTTACCAGGAAAGAAGAATTTGCAGCTGTCACTGTGCCATAGGGCTTGATGAATGCAGGTTTTAGTTTGGCCATCTGATCCAGAGAGGAAGGACGAATGCCGTTATCTTGTGTAACTGTATCTCTTCCTATAAAAATATGAAGTTTTTAACTCTAAGATCAATAAGCATTATATATCTTCTCCAGAGAAATATGCTTTAAAATTACAAGAACAAATAAAATGTAAACCATAACTATTCACTAAAAAGAAAGCTCTTTATAGTTAACAAGACATTACCAAATATGAAAGCAAACTCTTAAGGCATTTGGGAAATAATCTAAATGATTTAACATTAAAAAGGATATCTTATTTACTTAAGATATTCATTTACATTTGGCTCTTCTTTACAGAAGACTTATAAATACAGAACTTTAAAAACAGGCATGTACATAAGAACTAAAATATATCTGCCAGACCTAAAGGAGACTTATAGAACATCTCTTTAAAATGCTTACATATGTTACAACAAAAATTGAAACCTGAGTCAATGTTTAAGAATAAAAGCTGAGTATTTTGGAAATATTCATTGGAAAGTCACTTACGGTTTTTGGAGTTTTAGAAGAAATTCAGAACTCCCTAACAATATCAAGAAGCATTCCCCTTTACAAAGCTGAGCAAACTGTTTTACCTGGTACTTTGAAGGGCACAATATCGGAAAGAAGTCCTTCATCCTGTGCTCTTTTGGCCAGGCTGTGAGAACGCAGTGCGTATTCATCCTGCTCCTCCCGAGAAATAGCAAAGGCAGCAGCCAGTCGGTCTGCAGAGTGGCCCATAGTCTCACTGGTGGAGAACTCACTCACTGCAGGAAGCTGGGAAAGGAGATATTCGGGACCAGGTACACTGTGAACAGGTGCTATACCACACCTAGGGTTACCTGGGAAAGTTAAAGTCTACGATCAATCAAGACCGGGACAAGGGAAGTTCTTTGTGAGCAAGGTATCTCTAAAAAGGGTTTACAAATTCAAATCTTCTAACTGCTATTTTTTTCTTCATCTTGACCTAATAATTAACCTTTCCTTGTAACTAACAGAATCTGCAGCTATTACAATGTAACTGAACCCATGCCATCTTATCTAACACTAAATCTCTGCAGTGGGATGCTTTGGCAACACACGTCTTTATATTAGCATTCACGAGTCTTACCTCTGGAGATAGGAAATTCAACCTGAATTTAGAGATTACAGAGAGTCGCTGAGCCAGAGTCTTGGCCTTATTGAGATCCAGCATCATTTTCCTCATTTTCCTTGAGTGGCGAATAGGGACGTCAGACATTAACTCTACACCACCTGCCACGACCACGTCACACTGGCCGGAAGCAATCAGGCCGACAGCTACAGGGCACAGGTACAGGTCATATGCACATGAGCATCTTTTGCATAAATTAACAGACCACTGGCAATTTAAGCTTCTTTTTTTTTTCTTAAATTTAGGCTTGATTTTAAAATTGTACAATAGTTATTAACATTGTACAACATGTGTAATTCAGGTATTTATCTTTTCAGAGGGATTAGGATAATTTTTTGGAATGACTCAAAATACATTCAACACACTAGAGAAAAACAAGTTTCATTCAGGCTACAGGGATATCAACTTTCGGAAGTATCCACACAAATTCTCACACAAATCATATTCTAAAGCAGAACATGTGGCATATTTCATATGCTCCCAGCTTCAGTTTCAGTAACAACTTTTTTTCCTATAAAGAGAATTTCAGTTTCTACTACAAGCTAGAGAAAGTCTGGCTTTTAGATGTAAGGCAGCCCCCTGCCCTCTTTACGGCCACTGGCAAGTACTATGTTGCTCTAACTGGAAGCAGTCACATGCTGTGCAGAGTGGAGAATGCCCCCATTTCTGCCTCCAGCTTCATTCCCTGCCACCTTTATGGTATGCTGGCCACTTGGCCTTGATATCACTAAGAGAGCACATGATCACTGTATCTTTCAGGTTTCCTGTCTCTTCACAGTAAGGGCTGGTGTTACAAAATCTTCCACAGATTTGCTCAGTTTGTTGTGAGAATTTGTAAATAATTATAAAAAGGCCAAGATGTGGGGGAAAAGTAGAGCAAAGAGCTGTCCCATCCAAGTGAGTGATTTATCCCTATGATGACGGTGGAGGGAGGGGGGCCACCATCTTTGTGGGGGAGTATCATGCTAGAATCACCTAATCTTAAAACCTAGCAGGTGATAAACTCCTCCGGCCTCAAATCCAGAAGCATGCCCTCCAGTTAATAACCCCTGTGATAGCCAGCCACACTACTGACGGAGAAATTACACGAATGGTTGTGGTCCTCAGGTATGGAGGACAAGAAAAAGGTGGAGAACTACTGTCAAAAATCAAAAAATGTAAATGCTACTTTACTTTCTGAAACACACAAATTCAGAGATCATTTATTTCTGTTAAGAATAATTTTTAATGATCATAGAAAAGACAAAGGAGAACCAACATGTACCTTCTGCTGTCAAAAAAAAAAACATACCTGTGGTCATGGCTTGGTTGGAAGAGATGCAAGCCATGGTGACAGTGTGAGCAGGAGTCTTGTCAGAGAAGCCGGCTCCGAGGGCAGCCTTCAGAAAATACAGTGAATGCAATGATCACTTATAAAGGAAGTGCAATATGTGAGTGGTGCTGCGAGCAGTACTTCACTGTATGGTAAATCAGGAAAGGAGCTAATATCTCACAGAGGAATATTTAAAATACAACTAAGCCCATCACGGAAATGGTTTACGAATTTTTTATCTAGCCGTTAATCAACAAGCACTGCCAAATTCCTTGCAGCAATTTTCTAGTGTGGTATACAAGCCTACAGTCCTCTGGCAGTTCACCTCCTCTCTTAGCAATGCTTTTCCCAGCGCTTCTAAGAACATTAATATATAATTTGATTTTAACTCATTTAAAATTTTCAAATAGACCTAAAGTAAACCTGCTACATATGGTTGGTGGAATGATGAAATATATCATGGGGTGAGATTCTCATGACCTGTGTTCCTGCAGTTATAAGGCTTAGAAGTAAAGCAAAGTCATCAGACATGAAAATAATTTCTAAAGAGTTGACCATTCATGAACAGATTCCCACACAGGTCCCTGGCTTGCTCTACGTTCGTCTCTACTTTCAGTGATTGCCTGATATTTCAGATAGCGCACTGTCAATCCAAAGCAAAGCCGAGTTGGAAAACATGCCAAATATCCAAAAGTTCAAGTGAATGAAAAAAATTCTGGAAAACTGCCTGGGCCACAAGTGAGTCTCTGAAAAATAAGGACTGGACCAGTTAACAACTAGAAACAAGGAAACTGGTCAGGAAGATGACATAAGAGGTGTTTCAAAAGAGAATTAATTTGAAGGACCTTGAGAAAAACTGAGGCCCTCCATTAATCTTGCAAAAATGGAAATAAGGATGTCTATTATTTTATTATACTATTTATTGAGTTAATTACACTGCCAAAAAAGCAATGAATGCCTGATTCTATTTTTGTTCATGTATAAGAACTGATGCATAGGTACAAAAATAAAATATTCAATACTTATTTTTATAATATTAAAGTTTCACTTTAAAAACAAAGCTCTCAAAAAAAAAAAAATAAATAAATAAATACAAACAAAGCTCTCAACACCTCATGTCCCCGACCACCACCACTTACTATGAAACTCTGGTTCCTATTAAGGGAATTAATTTTTTCTGAAACTATTTAACAATCCTCAGAATACAAGATTTCCTATCATTTGGTAAGATTAACATGCTTCCAAAGCCTAGATTAAAGGGCTGTTTCTTAACTGATTTTCAGCTTTATACTTCACTTTGCTAAAAACTACCTACTGGCAACTGCACGTCAGGCTCTTGATGTAAACCAATCCAAAAGGAAGAGAAAGGCAAGTCTCCACCGGGAAGGGGAAAAGAGCTCCCCAGTGAGGCAAGGGTAAAGGGCACTCAGGTTGTAATGGCCTGATCCTCGGGCAATCCTTTCTAGCAAGTGTCACACCCTTGACCCCAAGTGACTCAGGACTGAAGGAACTTTAAATAGAAGTGGTTGCTGGTGAACCTTGTCTCCGTGCTTCTATTTAAAGTTTGAATAGCTCTCAAGGCAAGCTTAGGCTCTTGATGGTACAGTGAAGGGAAAGGAGGAAGATGTCTCTTAGGTAAGTTGGAGAGCAGGGAAATAAGCTGAGGCATTCATTAAAGTCAGATTCATGGGAACTCAGCATCAGAAGCCTTTCAGGATTTTATTATTACACTGTTACCACAGACAAGAGGTTCTGAAAGTTTTCTTGCTGGATGTTATAGCAGCCTTCAGGTTGCAAAATGACTTTAAAAAGACATTCTAATATTCCCTGAATTCAGCCTTTAGTATTATTAGTACAGGGCCAGGAGAGGGATCTACCACATGTCAATCAATAGCTGAGATTTGCACATGGATATAAAATTTCCAGGTAAAAAATTTAGAAAAAAACAAGGCTTTAATGTTGAGATAGAATAGATATATAGAGAAAATTGAAACAGATTCAACATTTACTTTTAAGTGCTCTTGTCAGAGTCACTTTGGTTTTTTTTCCAGAATGTAAGAGCTGAAAATGTATTATGAATAATTTGATATATTCATGAAATTGTCATGCTTGATACATTTAGAAGTGTGAAGATCAAGGAAACTCCAAAAAATTAGGAGGTGGGGAAAAAAAACCTCTTCCTGTTCTTAATCCTTTCCTGCCTCCCTTACAATATGCAACAGTTGACTATTGTGGACTTGAGTAACACCAGGCCTTCAGCAGTTTGAACATTTACTTTTGAACAGTTACTGATGAGTAAAAAGGTGAGACAAAACACATACTTCCATCCTACTCCTTTTCCTTTCTCTTGGCTGACAGTTGTGAAAGTTAAGGCCCTTCTAACTATACTGAACGCAATAGTATGTATGGCAAGCACAAACTAGAAATACAGAAAATGCTCAGCACACTGAAATGTGCTTTGGAGCCAACTTCATCCAAATAGCCACTTGTGAATGGAAACAAAGCTCAGAAAACGTTTTTGGAGTCTTCATTACGAAATGACTGTGGGACATGCCACAGAAGTGCCAAGGCCTCTCATTATCTCAGTTGCTCAATAAACAGTACATGGAGCTTTGCCAACTGGGGTAAAGGTAAATTCCTATGAAATAGTTAAAAAAAAAAAAATGCCCTATGTGCCCACTAGTCAAAGAGAACATATGAATAAGCACAACTCCCTCCAACAAAAACCATGGATATGAAATAAGTTCTCTGTAAAATGGAAATTTTAAGTTGACTGGAGGTCACTATATCTCACATTACAAAAAATCACATCAGCCATGCTTTGCCAAAATCTCTGTTTTCCTAAGAGAAATACAAACATATCCAAAACCAGCTCAAATAATTGATTTGATTTATAATACAGCATAAACCTATACTAGTATAGTGTACATCATTTGATTTATGTAATTTTTTTAAATATAAAATAATTCAAATAGTAAAATCACATTTTAAATTAAATATAACTTTAGTGAATTTTAATAGCTTTTAAAGAGTAAATTCTATTAACTAAAATTCAAACTGATTCTCCTATCAATCTCTTCAAACAACATAACGTTTGACTCACCTCTCTAGCCACGTTGCTTGTTTTCACTTCCTGTATAACTGTGCCAAAGATGATATAATCAACAACATCCTTTGGGACACTGGTCCGATGCAACAAACCCCTGCAGGCAGAAGTTAAAAGCAAAAAAACATTTCATACATTCAAGACAGTGCCACAGATCATCACATAAAACATTACAGTTAACTCTGGTTAAAAGATTAACTTTGAATTTAAAAAAGTAGAGACTGTATCTTTTCCTTAATTTGACAAGCATGTGGCACACTATCAAAGACTGATTTAAAAAGTCAACTTTTGATGCTCAATTGGCAATAAAAAGTTAAATAGGAAGAATCATCAATAATTTGGAATATAATCTATAAAAATTTTGAATCACTCTGTTGTACCCTTGAAACTAATACTGTAAATCAACAATACTCCAATAAAAAATGAAAGAAAAAAAATCTGGAATAGGATAAACAGATACATAAACCAAAGTTTTCAGTCAAAAAGAAAAGAGAAACAAATAGAAAATTGAAGAGATGAAGTAAAATCCCAAATATGTTAAATTTAAATTTGAAATATCTATATAAACACATCATTTTTTTGAAAAGGAAAGCTGCTCTTTACATAAAAATATCAATCAATAAATACAGGAGGAATAAAAGAATAAGTAAAGTCAAAATTTTATAATCTCTAATGTAATAACTAATCCAGGCAAAAATTATCAATAAATGCTAAAGCCACTTGGTCAAAGGTTGCTGGGGAATATGGTGTTAAGATATCACCTTACAGATGACTTACTAATTGCAAAAGAAAAAAAATGCACATTTATCACCAAAAGATCTGGTGGTTTGACGACTCTGACTGAAGAGTTCGATTTAACATTACACATCACGTGCCTCTTGACATGATGCAATAGCCATATGCTTTACCTGTGAAGCATTCTTACCAAAAAATGTTCAACCTGAATCTAATCAAGCTTAGAGATTAACTTCCAGTTTACAGGAAATTCACCGAGGAAAGTTAAATATTACTAGAAAAATACATCCAGAATGTAGGACATTCTACAAAACAGCTGGCCTGGACCTTTCAAAGAGTCACTATCATGGGGAGTGGGTTGGGGGGATGTCCTAAATTAAAAGAGACTAAAGAGATATATTCATTTGCATAATAATATGAATTTTGACCAGATCCTGGTCTGGGGGAAAAAAAAATACTAAATATGGCAAAAAAAAAAATTGGGGCAGGAGACCTGGGTTCAATCCCTGGGTCGAGAAGATCCCCTGGAGGAGGACATGGCAACCCACTCCAGTATTCTTGCCTGGAGAACCCCCACGGACAGAGGGTCCTGATGGGCTACAGTCCATGGGGTCTCAAAGAGTTGGACATGACTGAGTGACTAAGCACAGCACAAATGGCAAAATGATAACAATTACTAAAGCTAAATGAGGAATCTTCATGTCTCATTCTAGGCTTCTTTCTAGATAAATACATACCTCCACCCCTACCCCACCATGAATATGAAATTCTGAGGATGCTGTACTATGCCATTAGTACACAGTTGGTCTTCTGTATACACAGGTTCTGCATCTGTATTTGCATAATCTGTTCAGCTATCCTCATACAGTAATGAAGTTTCTGAGGTAACCAGCAAATACACGTATTGGTTTTTAGCCTGATCAATCTAGTCCTACACTGTTTATAACCTGCAGCTAGCTACAGTACATTAAGGAATACTATCATGCCAAGAGATCATCAAGCCTGCAAAATAAAGATCACTGACATTCACCACCTGCTTGAATTTGTGTAACACACATGGCTAAAATGAAGACTAGATGACTCTTATATAATCTACTAAGTGCTTTTTCTCACCGCATAAAGTTAACATATCTTAGCTATGGGAATTCTATTAGACATGCTATTTCAAGTGTAAAAACTGGAGAAAAGGGTTTTTATTGAAATAAGATCTAAAATGTAATTGCATTTACTTACGAAAGTGCTGCTCTAGCCAAATCATGTGGCATCAGGTCTTTATATCTGGAGGAAGAAAATAAATAATTTAACCAAAAGCCTAGAGCTTTAATAAAAAATGTTTTTCATTCTACTTGAAATGTCTAAAGAAATAAGCTAACCATAAGCTGCTATTAATATAAAAGCACTTAACATCATTTCAAACAAAGAAACAGTATGACTTTGCTATTTGTCATCCTTAAAACTCTGACAAGTCTTGACTCCTTTTAAGCTAAGAACTGAACAAAAATCCTGCCCACTGTCTTGCTGTTCAGCATGACATATGGCAAATATTCTGCAAAACTAAACCCCATTGTTTTAAGTTCCCTTTTATTTTTATTTTTTTTTCCAACATTAGTTCAAACCTACATGAAATGTATATTTATGTTCCCTTTTATTTTTAAAAAATTCATTAGTTATTTTGTGAGGTCTAAAGGGACATGAGGGATATATTAGGACTTTTAAAGAAAACTCTGTTTTGAAGTTATCTAAGGTTTTACAAATTGGAAAGAAAGAACAGAGTTCCTCCATACCCTTCACCCTGCTTCCTCTAATGCTAATCTTATGTAAACATGATGCACTTGTCAAAACTAAGAAATTAACACCAGCACACTACTACTCGCTAAGCTTGATCTGACCTCGTCAGTTTTTCCACTACTTCCCTATTACTGGTCTGTTCCGGGTTCCAGTCCATGCATTTACTTGTCATGCTCCCTTAATCTCCTCCACTTTGTGACAGCTTCTCAGTCTTTCCTTATCCTCCTTGACCCTGACACTTGGAAGACTGGGGTTATGGACACCAGGGAAGAGTATCACAGAGGTAAAATACCCTCTGCTTCTTATCAGAGTGAACGTGAAACCAGCATAACTTCTTACTAGTGACATTAACTTGATCATTTAGTTGAAGCAGTGTCTGCCAGTTTTCTTCATTATTTTTCCCTTTCTGAACTCAATTTATTAGAAGTGAGTCGCTTCTGGCCCTTGCTCAAGGGAAGAATTAAGCTCCACTTCCTAGTGGAAAAAGTAACAAAGAATTTGTGGACACATGTTAAAATCCTCACAGTAGTTAATAAATATTTTGGGGGAGAGAATTGAGGCTATGCCAATATTTTGTTCCTTCTTAACCTTTCTCACCCACTAATTTTAGCATTCATTCCTAGATCCTGGTTGCAGCAGCTATTCCTGTGATGATTTATCTATTTCCCTCATTCCTTCTGTATTTATTAATTGAAACTCTTCAAGAAAGACTTGTCTTTTCTCTTTTATTTCTTTATTCAATCATTTATTTATATCAGATTGGATTCATAGATATCTAATGTTTTGAGTTATAGTATAATATTATACTACTATAATTTATTTTATTAAGAAAATTTTCCTAATTTTTGTCGTTGGAAGTTATTTTAGGTTGGTCCTGTGTTTTTTGACATGACCCTTTTTTTAAAGCATTTCTTTACTTTCTGGAACTATGAAATATTCCAGACGCATCTAGATTAAATAAGAATATTTATTCTTTAAATTCCTGAAAATTAAAACCTGAAAATTCAGAAATTTTTTTTTACTGTGAGTCACTAGAAGAACCATCAGTGATTTTAAAAATCTTATAGGGAAAACCAGTTCCCTAAAATTTACAGCAGAGTAACTTGGACAAAAGTGTATCAATTTTAAAATGCTTAAACCACAATTATCTATCATTTTACAATTTTTCTTCTCATGCTCCTGTAACTCCCTCTCAGCCAGAATGCTGAAAGATTCCCACATGTCACTGCTGGAGTATATTCCTAACAGTGCTTCCAAAATACTTCCAAAATATCTATAGGTCTTTCAAGTGACACAAGTTGAAAGCAAAGCAAATTAAGTTGAAAGCTGAAAGCAAATTAAACAGAAAAAAATCTTTTTCCATCTAGAAAATTATTTTTTAGAAGACTCATTTGTTACCTCAATCGTAAGATTAATAATATGATTTAACTATTTGTCTTCTTTATAAATTCTTCTCTGTGTATTATTTTTAGTCATTTTTGTTTTGCACATGAATAGTACCTTAAAATTTTTATTCCTTCTTCTCTATTAACTATATTTGCCTATCATTACTCAACATTCTTCTCTGTGCTACTAAATTACTCATGAACTTTATCTTCTTCCTCAATTAGGATTCTAAATTAAACTAAAACATAATAATAAAAAATAACAAGTGGAATAAAACCTATACCAATGTGCTAAATATCTCAAATCAAATTTCACCTTTGATAGTTTGATAACAACTATCAAAGGAAATGTGTAAATGATATCTTTGAGCATGTTCATATTTTTTCAACGACTAGTGAAAACAGTTGGACTCAAACTTCTACACAGTATACAAACAACGTTTACCAAAAAATGGCGTTTCTAGTCAAGAATTTTCTTCTCTTGACGGAAGTTTCTTTTCCTATCCTGCTGCTGCTAAATACAACAAGGATCCCCTCACATTATTTTTCTGCTGCTAAAGCTTC
Organism: Cervus elaphus; assembly: GCF_910594005.1. Taxonomy (NCBI): domain Eukaryota; kingdom Metazoa; phylum Chordata; class Mammalia; order Artiodactyla; family Cervidae; genus Cervus; species Cervus elaphus. The sequence continues at coordinate 32,701,953 of NC_057825.1, read as the reverse complement.
AGATTCTTACTCTTACTACTGTTGTGTCCATACAAGAAAGGTATCATATTGAGATAAGAGGGTGAAGAATCTTCACCATTTACTTACCTAAGAAGATACTCTCTAGGTCCTAAACCACTGTTTAAAAACGAACGTTTCTTGTTTCTGTATGTACATGCATGCATGCGTGCACATACATATACATACACACACATGCATACACATGTCCATATCTTCCATAAATGGTGGCATTATACACAATGCTCTGAACTTTGCTTTTTACACCTAACATTATCTCCAAGATACTTCCATATTAGTATAGAAAGGTCTCATTATTTTTAGCAGATACTCAACTTTTCTTAGCTTGTTTTTAAGTTAGTGACTGCTAGTTCAAAACGTGAACATCAAAACAATCTTAACAGAATACAACTAATGTTTCATTTCATTTTCACTTAGTTCCCAAAGTCCATCATCAACTTTTAGACAGACTGGGCCTCAGCTGGGAACAGAAAAGGAGAAAGGAAATCTAGGGGGAACAGTAGTTAGGTTCTGGGGGACTTGAGGGTTGGTCTAGGACCATTGTTATTCCATATATTTGGGACTGTGCTGTACAATGATTTGGACCAGTCCATCAACTCCAATTCTGATAACTTCCAGAAAGCCAAAGCAGCAGATTAAAGTCCCTTCAAGGTGCCCACAGGCCCATAGTCTCAGTATTTAAACTTCTGAAGAGGCATAGAAACAATGTACTTCTCTCCAGATGAGGAAAGGGCATCTGTTGGAAGCAAGCTACTTAGTCCCACACTAGGTTTTCAAAATACAGCTTGTTCAGTCTAACACTACACTAGACTAGCTCACGAGAAAAGATGAAAAACAGATTCTGCCACGCTATTTCACTACTGACCTATTCTGTATTAATTTCATGAAAGTATTATTTATATATTAGTTGACTAGCAATATTATGGGAGAAGAGAATGGCACCCCACTCCAGTACTCTTGCCTGGAGAATCCCAGGGACGGGGGAGCCTGCTGGGCTGCCATCTATGGGGTCACACAGAGTCGGACACGACTGAAGTGACTTAGCAGCAGCAATATTATTAGGGGCTTCCTTGGTAGTTCAGATGGTAAAGTATCTGCTTACAATCCAGGAGACCTGAGTTCAATGCCTGGGTTGGGAAAATCCCAGGAGAAGGGAATGGCAACCTACTCCAGTATTCTTGCCTGGAGAATTCCATGGACAGAGGAACCTGGTGGGCTACAGTCCACATGGTCACAAAGAGTTGGACACAACTAAGTGACTAACACTTTCAGCAATAGTATTACCTACTGGGTTACATTCACAAAGGTTCCTTTTGAAAACACCTTAAAAGAAGGAATAAATAAACTATAAGGGGTGATGGATATGTTAATTACCTTGATTATGGTAATCATTTCACAATGTACATACACATTAAATATAGGTCAAGAAGCAACAGTTAGAACCAGACGAGGAACAACAGATTGGTTCAAAATTGCGAAAGGAGTACGTAAAGACTGTATATTGTCACTCTCCTTATTTAACTTATATGCAGAGTACATCATGTGAAATGCTGGGCTGGATGAATCACAGACTGGCATCAAGACTGCCTTGAGAAATATTAACAACCTCAGATATGCAGAGGACACCACCGTAATGGCAGAAAGCAAAGAGGAACTAAACAGCCTCTTGATGAAGGTGCAAGAGTGATAAAGCTGGCTTAAACTTCAGCATTCAAAAAGTTAAGATCGTGGCATCCAGTCCCATCACTTCATGCAAATAGAAGGGGAAAAAATGGAAACAGTGACAGACTTTACTTTCTTGAGCTCCAAAACCACTTGGATGGTGACTGCAGCCATGAAATTAAAAGAAGTTTGCTCTTTGGAAAAAAAGCTATGACAAACCTCGACAGTGTAAGAGAAAGCAGAGACATCACTTTGCCCACAAAGGTTCATATAGTCAAAGGTATGGTTTTTCAAGTAGTCATGTACAGGTGTGAGAGTTGAATCATAAAGAAGGCTGAGCACCAAAGAATTGATGTTTTCAAACTGTGGTGCTGGAGAAGACTCTTGACAGTTCCTTGGACAGCAAGGAGATCAAACCAGTCAATCCTAAATGAAATCAACCTTGACTATTCATTGGAATAACTGAGTTGAAGCTGAAATTCCAATACTTTGGCCACCTGACGCAAAGAGCCAACTCATTGGAAAAGACCCTGATGCTGAGAAAGACCGAGGGCAGGAGAAAGGGGCAACAGAGAATAAGATGGTTGGATGGTATCACTGACTCAAAGGACGTGAGCATGAGCAAACTCCAAGAGATAGTAAAGGACAGGGAATCCCAGTGTGTTGCAGTCCACAGTGTTGCAAAGAGTTGGACACAACTTAGTGACTGAACAACAATATACCTTGAATCATCACATTGTATACCTTAAAAAAAAACTCACATTGTACAACCTAAATATATGCAGTTTTTGTTAATCATACCTTAATACAGCTGGAGAGAACAAAGGAAAAAAAAAGTAATAACAAGTAACAGAATCATTTCATACTTACGAAGTGCCTGACAGCAAAAATGGAATGCGAACACCATCCACCACCACAATATTCCTTATGTTGGGTTTGGCTAGAGTTTTTTTCGATTTAGTCTGGGAAGCTTTAAGATAAAGTTCAGAGAAAAATTAATTAAAATACAAGAAGTCAGGTAAGTTTTTATATTTTTAAAGACAGACATTCTAAGAAGAATTTTATCACTCAATGCCAAATTGCATTAGTCATTTACCAAACCACTCCAGCTTAAAAAAAAAAAAGGATTAAGAAATTAACGAGCATTTACAAGTTTCCAAATAAAATTTAAGGCAAATAAAGAGATTATACCCAGTGATAGTATCGCTTATGTCGTTAACAAATTATTTTTATCAAGTGCTTGACAATCCATTTCACTGAAAGCAACTGATTAAGTCTGCCCTTAATACTAGAAGTTAGAATAACAGATACTGTTTTATTCTTCACATAGCTTAATACTCTTGCTTTTCTATGTAGAAATAAAGGCATCTGGTTGGTGACTACTGCCATTTGACAAAAACCTAGCATGCTTCCTGATTCTGTATGACTCAATTTGTGTAGCTGGTTTGCAACATCAAAAGAGCAACCTTTTTCTAATGTTTTAATTTAAAAAATAAAACATGAGTGGTGGTTAAAAAAGAAAAAAATAAATAATACTAAAATATGGAAAGTAAAAGCCAAGTTCCCTCTTCATACCCTCTGCTACCCTATTGCAAACTAAAGCCTGTTCAGCATGAGTACACTCCCTTTTCCTCCCATCAAATCAGCTGATCACATTCCTTTGTCTTACCATGTGCCCTTTTGCACCACTATCAACATCAATGTTAAAACAAACCACTTGTAGAACAGTGTTAAACACCAGTAACATGACAAGGCTTAAGTCTCACAAAGGTTTACAATATAGTTGGGGAGAGAGAAACACAAAAACTGTTTAAGAGCAATATAAAGAAGAATATTCTAAATGCCAGAAAAAAATGGTATTTAACGTGGTATTCAACGTGACTTTCTCCCAGCTGGCAAGAAACAGACCTATCTGTGTGACTGCAATAGGAATTTCTGAGTGAACATTAGAATTAGGTGAAAGGTGAAATGAGATGGAAAGGAATTATTATTATTCTTTGTGAGGTTAACACATATCTATATTCTAGTTAGAGTTTAGAAGCCAAAGAAAACATATTTTTTATATGACAACATGAAACTTTTCTAGGTGGGATTAAGTAACAGACCCCTGGGAATATACTATATGTAAAACTATAAAAATATCTTATATTTCCACTGAATTTACAGATTTCAAAGTGTTTGAGATATCTTAATAACTACTTGAGGTTAACATGGCTAAAATTATTATTCTTTGTTAGATAAAAAAAACTAGAAAGCAGGGAAATGACATGATCAGTTCAAGGTCAAACTGCCCAGAAAGAAGAAGAACTTAACCAAAGCAGAGGTCTTCTGAATCTTGGTAAAGAATTTTTTCTATTACATTATTATCCAAGTAGAAATACCACAACAGACCAAAATCAGAAGTCATAGATCAATATAGGACCCAGGCAAGTGAATATACAAAACTACAGAGGGTTCTGCAAACGTATGTATTCAACAGTGAAGAAGTTTAGTCCGTTGGGTTTACCAAGGGTCTAAAAGACCATATAATATCAACAAATTTCCTTCTTTTTTCATTTCATATTGACTAAACAACCTTCTTTTATTAACTAGTCCCACAGTCACACTTATTTCAGATATGCATCCTCTTGCATATGGACTAAGAACATACTCAGTAACAGAAGCCTGTCACTGAAAGTGTAAAAAGTTAATTTTTGGCTCCACAACAGATGGAGACTAATCATCTTTAGGACTGGGGCTTCCCTGGTGGCTTAGCGGGAAAGAATCCACCTGCCAATGCAGGAGACATGGGTTAAATCCCTGGGTCAGGAAGAGCCCCTGGAGGAGGAAATGGCAACTCACTCCAGTATTCTTGCCTGGGACAATCCCATGAACAGAGGAGCCTGGTAGGCTACAACCTGTGAGGTCACAAAGAGTTGGACGTGACTCAGCACACACGCATCTTTAGGACTGACAGCCAGTAGCTGAGTAAACTAACTAGGAAGTTCACAGAACCTCAGTGACTCCAAAGGCTCCACATCCCAGAGAGAAGCCTCCAGCCAACATCCTCAAGCCCACCTTACACCATGTACTATCATTACTGATTGGTCCTGTATTGTTTTAATTTGAAGGCAACAGTGATGTTCTTATTGATCATAAAAAGGGGAGAGTTAGCAAATTAATTTTGGTTTTTATTCAAAATTCACAAATCTAGATCCTATAATCTAACTTTTAAATCAGAAATATTTTTATTTTTTACAAATTACTGTACCTGCGGCAGCCTGTAGCTGGGAGGAACTGCTCAGAGGTCTCACACCTGGGAGACAAAATCAAGTGTTTACAAAAAGCAATACAATTCCGTGTTTGCACAAGATGCTTACACATTCAAATCTAATCTTAAAAAGAACAAATGAAACTTACAAAATCTGAGGGCCCATTTTGATGTACTGGGAAGATTTTTTAAAGTGTAAGTCAAGAGGGAAGTCATTTTGAAATCTGAAAAAGAAAACAAAAAGACTTTTTGGGTTATTTGAACAACCTGTAGTTTATACTGTAGGCTATGATCTCTGATATCTCACCCATGGTTACTATAAAATACTAAAAATGTACTCTATTACCAACTACCTTTCCCCTAATATTATAGCTATGTTGACATAGCTTTCATAGTATGCAAACCACTAATCTAAGCATTAACCTAATTTTCACAAGGACCTGTGAAGCAAGCATGATTACTGTACTGTTTGTAAGAGATGAGAGACTGAAGCATACAGGAATTGAGTAACTAGTAAGAGGCAGAGCTATGATTTGAAGCCAGACAGTCTAGCTCCAGCAGTATTCTTGCCTGGAGAATCCCATGACAGAGGAGCCTGGCAGGCTACAGTCCACAGGATCACAGAGTTGGACTTGACTGAAGCAACTGAGCACGCACGCATGCTAGCTCCAGAGTTTATGTTTTTCTCTAGGGTCAAAGGGGTAGAGGCTGTTGGACAGGATCAGGAAGCCACCAATGTGACTTTCCTGATTTTGATGGTTGTATTGTGATGACGTAGAATGCCTTGTGGAATATTTGTATTTGAAGGAAATACACACTCAAGTATTCAAAGATAGTACAGTATCACTTCTTACCTGATATAAGAAAAAAAGTTCATACACTACACTTGGTACTTTTTTATAAGCTTGATATTATTTCAAAATAATAAAAATACAAAACTCCTACATATTAAAACATATTTAAAATATATTAAAACATTTTCCTAAATTCCCCATAATGAGTTCCTATGAAACAGTAAGAAAAAAATGGGCAAATGATATGAACAAAGTATTCATGGAAATGGAAACACAAATGGCTCTTAGATACATGTTCAATCTCACTCATAAAAGAAATACAAATTACAGCCGCACAGAGGTATACTATTTGACTTAGAGGTCTGACATTCACTGTGTGGTAGAGGCTGCACAAACAGGCTCTCTCATATACTGCTGCTGAGAGTATAAACTGTTGCACCTCCACAGGTACATTCCTATGGAGGGCAATTTGGCAATTAACTACCAAAAAATTACAACACCTAACTTTTAACCAGTAATTCCACTTCTCTGAATTTTTATTTACATGGTTGGTCTGTGTAAACAAAGAATACACCAGAAGTGATGAGACGTCACTTTTTAGATTCAGCTGTAAAAGATCCTGCAGTTCCCATCTTGGTCTGTCTCTCAGATCACTCGCTCCAGGAGAAGGCAGCTGGCACATCAGGAACAGCCCCACGAAGAGGCTCTCATGATGAGGTAAGAGGATGATGCCTCCTGTCAACAGTCATGTGAGTGAGCTTGGAAGTGGATCCTCTAGCTCAGACAAGTTTTCAGATGACTACAGGCCTGGACAACATTGTGACTGCAACCTCATGAGAAACTCTAAGCCAGAACAACCCAGCCAAGTCACCCCAGATTCCTGGCCCTCAGAAACTGTATAATAAATTTTTATTGTTTTAAGCTACTAAATTTTGGAGTAATTTGTTACACAACAATTGTTGTTTGTTGTTCAGTCACTTAAGTCGTGTCCGATTCTTTGAAATCCCATGGACTGCAGCATGCCATTCTTCCCCATCCTTCACTACGTCCCAGAGTTTGTTCAAATTCATGTCTGTTGAGTCGAGGATGTTATCTAATCTCATCTCATCCTCTGCCACCCCATTCTTCTTTTGCCTTCAATCTTTCCCAGCATCAGGCTCTTTTCCAATGAATGGGCTCTTCCCATTAGATGGCCAAAGTATTAGCGCTTCAGCATCCAATGAAAATTCCTTCCAATGAATATTCAGGGTTGATTTCCTTTAGGATTGACAGGCTTGATCTCCCCGCAGTCCAGGGAACTCTCAGGAGACTTTTCTAGCACCGCAATTCTAAAGCATTAATTCTTTGGCACTCAGCCTTCTTTGTGGTCCAACTCTATACAGCAATAGCTAATATAGAAGCCTTGTTTAATTTCTCTTAGGTCTTCATAGACTAAAAAGAGATGTCCTGTGGCTTCCAAAAAGAAAAAAAAATCACATTTATCAAATATATGGATTGAAAAGAGGAGTCCAACCTCTAGGCTCACCAGCTTATATATATTCAACGACTCTGGCCAGGAAGACATAAACTGGCCCATTAGATGAGGACCACTTTATCCAGAAGCAACATTTGATGCCACTTGAGTCTGGAATACAAGTCTCCATAAGTAAAGCTTATTTTGAAATAAAGTTCATGAAAACAGTTAAAAAAATGTTGATTGAAAAAAAAAGAGAGACCTTGCTCTAACAGATATCAAATCTTTCTATAAAGCACCAGAAATTAAACAGTGCTGATCCTAAAGGAAATCAGTCCTGAATATTCATTGGAAGGACTGATCCTGAAACTGAAACTTCAATACTTTGGCCACATGATGCGAAGAACTGACTCACTGGAAAAGACCCTGATGCTGGGAAAGATTGAAGGCAGGAGGAGAAAGGACGACAGAGGATGAGATTGTTGGATGGCATCACCAATTCGATGGACATGAGTTTGAGTAAGCTCCGGAAGTTGGTAATGGACAGAGAAGCATGCTGCAGTCCATGAGGTCACAAAGAGTCAGACACGACTTATCGACTGAACTGAACTGAATCAACAGAACAGGATGTAGTAAGTTCAGAAGCATACTCATGTGTATGAAAACTTAGTATATAATAAAGAAAACATTTCAAATAAGTGGGAGAAAGATGACTTACTGATTTGCTGGGGAAATGTCTAACCACTGGGAAAAAAATAGATCCATTTCTCACACTATAAGTACAAATCACAGATGGATTAATGTAAATATATACTTTTTAACCTGCTACAAGAAAATATCAGAGAATATTTTTACAATCTTAGATGGGGAAAGGTTCCCAACATATGGGATAAAACCCAGAGGCCACAATGGAAAATAACTAAAAAATGTGATTAAATAAGCATTTATAATATCTACACAGTAAAAGATACTAAAATAAAGTTAAAAGGCTAACAACAGATTCAGAGAAAACATTTGTAACATGGAAAACAAAGGGTTAAAACCCATACTCCATAAAGAGTTATACTTGTGCTTGCTATTAGTATCAGTAGGTGATGGTATAAAAGTCTTTAGTTCCCCTTATGAAAGCCACAGTGAGAAAAATAACATTTTTGTCCTTGATGGAGCTTACGATTTTGCTCAGAGTACAAGAAACAAGTCAGTCAGTCAAACGGTGACCTAAATCAGGGGCTGGCAAACTACAACCCAAGGGCCTCTAACTAATAATAGATTTCACATTTTTAAAGAATTGTAGAGCAAAAAAAAAAAGAGTTGTAGAGCAAAATAAAACAAAGAATATATGACAGAGATCAATGTGGGTTATAAAGCCTAAACTATTTACTACCTGGCCCTTTACAGAAAAAGTTTGCCATTCCTGATCTAAACAATAAGTACTACACTGAATTAGATAAGAAAAAGCATTACATGGGCAGGACAAGCTTTGAACTGTAAAAACCTTGTAAGTTGGAGGGCCTTTGGTGATCATCAAGAATTCTTTCTTGCAAATTAAGAGGTCACTGCTCATCCAGATTCTGCTTAACGTGCTCACAGTGATGGAAGACTCACTATTTGACTTGAGCTTTAAACAGAAACCTCTCTTCTTCCCATACTCCTCAATTCAGTCTCAACTTCCCTGCCATTTCCCCCTGCCTCTTCCTTCTCCCTCTCCTGAGGAACAGACAATCTGGTGAAACGTGGCACAAATTTATGCCCGAATCTGGCTCTGCCACCTAGCAAATAATTTATATACATCTCCATGCCCCCCAAACTTTACCTACAAAACGTAAATAACAGTTTGGGGATCGTGAGGATTAAATGAGATGGCGGTGAAACGACCTAGAGGGTCCTCAACATCACTTTCTGGAATCAATTAATTTATGCCAGGGCTCAAGCCTCTCTCTCCATCACAAAAACAGCTATCATGCAGCGCAGAGCTCTTGACTAGAAGTTAGTAGACACAGGCTACCACCTGTGGCCATGGGTAAACTGACTCACTCTGATTCATGGGCTGCACCGATGCAGTGAAGGAGATGAAAGACCAGATGATCTTCGGTTCCCTTCTGGATTAGAAAATGATCATGAGCCTTGGCTGTCGGAGCCGGACACAGGAATGCCTTTGTTCCTCCGACAACTGAGTCCCAAAAAAGCTACACGACCGAGATCCACCCTCGGAAGCATAAAAGGGGTAAAATTCCTGGCCCTTTTCCGATTCTCAATAGCCGCCGACCTGCCTACAGGCAAAATAGGGGATACAACACCACCGGAACACAGGCCAGCGCTTTAAACCGACACACACACACCACACACACACACACACACAAGTTCGTTAACTTGCGGTGATAAATTGAAAGGCATAGGCGACATCGTTGCTCGGAGCTACAGACACTGCCCAAACTGCACTGGTACCGGAGGCCCGGATTGAGAAACTTCCTTCCGCTCCCTCGAACTCCACTCCCCCAGGGAGTGGAGGCCAGCGGCCGCGGGCACAGGCCTAGCAGGCGGGAAACTGCGGACCCCGCCGGAGAAAGGCCAGGCGGCAGCCGAGCGCACGCCCCTTCTCACCTTAGGTCGCGTCGGCTCAGACTCCAGCTACAGGCAGGGCTCCGGCCCTAATGACAGGACCAAACCAGGACGAAGAGGCGGGGCCTCCCTGGAAAGGACCCTTCGCGGGCCTCACAGGCCTCCCTGGCTGCTCGCCGGCTGCCTGACTGGAAAATCCGGAAGGCTGTCCTCCTCTCTGCGCTTTCTTCCTTCCCTGCGGAGAAAGTGTCCTTTTTTTTCCGGCTAACGGGGCGTTAGCCGGAAGCGAAAGGCAAGGTTAAGGAGCCGGCGGCACCTCGCCATCGGGGATTCAGTTGCGGGTTTTCAGTCAGGCAGTACTTCGGGCGCCTGGCCAGTGCCAGGCTGCGGGAAGAAAAGTCCTCTACTCGGCTGCCCGCACTCGAAGGGCTTTCCACTTTCGTCCACTCCCGCTCAAGATGGTGGCCTCTCGAGCTATTGGCAGCCTCCGCCGCTTTACTGCCTCCAGGACGCTCCGCTGCTCAGGTGAGGCCTGGTTGAAGGCACCCCACCGCCCCGGGGCAGAACTGCGGAGACCTGGGAGCCGCGTCTCCCGATGGCTGCCGCCACGCTGCAGCGGCCCTAGATCAGGGGGAATGATGCTGCTCTGAGACCCGGTCTCATTCCCTGGCGCAGCGACTGACATTTTCTCTCTCGTTTTGAGTCCTGCAGCGGTTTCAGGCTTCGTAACCCCTAACGTCTCTGAGTCCTGTCCACCCGGTCTGGCATTTTCCGCAGGTCTCCTCTTACTTTCTTTAGTGATGGCCTTGAACCTGTCCCTACTGGATTGGGAGGACTAAGAGGACAAGGACAGTCCCAATCTGTCGCATCTTTGTGCTTCACTGCACCTTGCCTGTAACGGGGAGCATCTTATTTACTTCGTGTATGAAATGAACCAGCCTTGCAAATGACTGCCATTCCCTACGCCTTGCCCTCACAACTTTTTTTGCCTATTACCACATTTCAACAGGAAGCTCAACTCTTGCAGCTCCAGTAATTCCAGTGTGAATGTATAATATGTAGAATTTCAAGAGGCAGATTCTGCAACTTTCCAGAAGAAGCACTTTTTTTAAAAAAAATGTAGATACCTTGTTTCTTAAGGAACAAGATGTTAGATAATTTTACCAACTATTTCTACTCTCGTTTCTGACTATAACCAGTTAGCTTGCATTAGCTGTATTGTCTTTTTCTCTTCAAATTGGCAGTGAAAGAGTTAAAGTGGGTGCTTATGGAAAATTAAGCATTTTTCTTCCTCTCAAATCTGTAAGGTCAAAGGTGACTTTTTACTGCATGTTGTACTTAATGTCGGTTACTTAATTAGAAATATAATTTATAAAATGCCTTCCTCCTTCTGAATCACTGTATGCTGTTTTTGGAGGAGTGTCTTTACTGTTAGGGACTAATTTTGAATGAACCTTTTCTGCTTTGTTATTTCAGCCAGTGTTTTTAGTCTCCACGGGACTGCTCTATATGTTTGTGCATAACCTGTCATAACACTACAGAAAATTGAAATGTTGCAAAGATCAGGGCAAAGGATTAAAAAAAAAAGAATCACCCTTTCTCTTACTACTCAGATACCTACTGTTAGTATTTGGTCATGTTACCTGACAGTTTGATTGTTTTCCACATTTTTGGTTTAACACTTTAAAATTATCAGATGTATATTTTTGAACTTCCCTTTCATTGATTTTAAGGTAATGCAATTAAAAATATTAGATATGGAGTGTGACTTCTCAGTTTCAATCTGGCTCTGCCTTTTACCCACTGGTGACCTTACCCTTTGGTGACCTTGGGCAAGTCATTTCTGCATCTGTTTTCTCATTTGTGAAGTGGGGAATAATACCACCTTGTGAGCGTTAAAGGGTGTATTTTAGGTGTAAAGCAGTTTTTCATGGAGTCAGTGCTATTATTATTAATAAACAGAGCTATTGTTAACTCTTCCCTGCTCTGAAGAACTATGATTTTATATATCTGAGACTTTTTTAAAGTAATTTTTACATTTTACATGTGTGATAAAAAGTTACAAGCTTAGTTTTCCTTTATTTTTTGTATAGAAATATAGATACACATATGTGTATCTATATTTTGCATTCTGTTTTAACCTATAAGAAAATATGGCTGGGGGAGGGATAAATTGGGGGATTGGTACTGACATACACATGCTACTATATGTAAAACAGATAACTAATAAGAACCTGCTATAAAGCTCAGGGAACTCAGTACTCTGTAGTGACCTATATGGGAATAGAATCTAAGGAACAATGGATACATGTATGTGTATAACGGATTTACTTTGTTATACAGCAGAAACTAAGACAATATAGTGTTGATAAATCAACTATACTCTAATAAAAATTAATTTAAAATTTCTTAAAGAAAATATGACTTATTAGTTATTGCCCCTTTTAGTAGCAATGTATAAATTTGGGGGGAAAAAAGGCCTAGAAAGTGAATTTAAAATTACCTGCACACCTGGATTGCCATTTAGACTGAAAAGACTAACACTAACTAAAAGTCTGTGCCTAGATAGTGCCAGACTTTTAATGAGATTATGATATTTAATGATGGATGATTAAAATTCTTTACACTGATTTGTACTTCTTGAAGTTTTAACCCATTCCTGCATGAGTGCTATAATTCTGAGTATGACTGTCAAATGAAAAGCATATCTTGATCAAAATATCTTAATTCCCACTCTTATTCTCCACCCCCCACTCCTATTCTAAATCCAAATTCCTAATTACATAAGTAGTAGAATAATTTCTCAGGAAATGAATTGAAGGCAGATATCTTAGCAGATGGTGGATATTTAAATTTGACTCTTACGTACTTAATCCTGTCACTTCACCAGGACTAGATATTGAGAAAAACCTGTTGATTGTTACAACCATAGTAACACGTTCATATTTGAAATATATATCAGCATAATCCAGCTCTCTCCACTGCTATAGTCTTAGGTCTTGTAGGTATCTTCTTGAGTTAGAATAATTAAAAAGTAGAGTAAAGGTTTCTCTCTCTTTTGCTGGCGTGGGAAATATGGGTGAAAGTTCACCCAGCAGCTCTGAAGTAAGCTCTCCTAGTTAGGTTAGTGAGTAAGGCGATATTCTAAAAGCAAAGCTACCCTGTATTTCAACTTGATTTAGTTTATTGTGGCTTGGAATTGTTTTTCCAATTCAGATATAGTTGTATATTTGCTGATTTTTCTCTTTTTTTGTCTCTTGATTTAGAGGAGGTTTTGTGTATGTCTCTATGGGTGTGGGGGGGTGGCGCAAAGGCAGGTTAGTGGGTGAGAGTTTATGATTTATAAGTTAGTGAGCACAAACCTGCTGTCTCCAGTATTTAGTCTTCAGAATTACAACCCATGTCCAAGCCCCTCCACCTGCTCTATTTTCTTTTTCTTCTTAGGTGCATATCTTCGAACTTATTTATGTTTCTTGTTTTATGTCTGTCTTTCCACCTCATCTCTCCCAGCCTGCATTCCTAATCAGTTCACACTCACTAATTCAGTTTACCCTATTCTAGTTATAATTGCTTGTTACCTGACTCCCCTCCCACAGAATGTTTACTTTATTGGCAAACTCTCTTTTCATGCCAAACCTATTTTCACCTCCTCCACAGAGACAGGGATTTTTATCTTGCTGCTCACCCTGGGTCCCTGGAGCAGTTCTGATGGACTGCACTAGACTTTAGTTGTGCAATGAATGACTCCGAGATGGTGTTGGAGGAGACTGCAATTTACTTGGAGGAAACAGCTGCTACAGATGCAGTGATTAGAGAACCAAACAGTGAGTCATAAAGATAAAAATTGGGGCAGGGAAGGGAAAGAGTTGTTGTAGACAGAATCTCAAAATAAGGCTTTGTGAGGCTGTGATACTGTGGTGTTGGAGAAGACTCTTGAGAGTCCCTTGGACCGCAAGGAGATCCAAGCAGTCCATCCTAAAGGAGATCAGTCCTGGGTGTTCATTGGAGGGACTGATGTTGAAGCTGAAACTCCAATACTTTGGCCACCTGATGCGAAGAACTGACTCATTTGAAAAGACCCTGATGCTGGGACAGATTGAGGGCAGGAGGAGAAGGGGATGACAGAGGATGAGATGGCTGGATGGCATCACTGACTCGATGGACATGAGTTTGAGTAAACTCCGGGAGTTGGTGATGGACAGGGAGGCCTGGCGTGCTGCGGTTCACGGGGTCGCAAAGAGTCGGACACGACTGAGCGACTGAACTGAACTGATACAGATATAAAGAAGAAAGAGTGATAAATACAGATGATACAGATTGCAAATAATGGAAAAGCAAAAAGAAGTTTATCATTAGTGAAATAGAGGCACTGGAGATTGAGGAGATGGCTGGCTTCTCCTATCTTAATTTACTTTAGTGTAGCACTTTGATTTACAGGTACTATTATAATCATTACATCACTTCTACTTCTATCTTTGTAAGAACTGAAATGCTCCAAGAGACTTATACATGGCCGTATGGCTAGTGAATGATAAACTTGATGGTTGAACCCAAGGCTTGGGACCTTCAGGTCCTTTGTCTTTGTCCTGTGAGTGAGTACTAGTTTGGATTGCTTAAAGAAAAAATTGCAGACAGAACCGTTGATCACCCCACTGTGGTTCTGGTGCCATCTACAGTTTTCTTTCTTTAACAGCATGTCGTTTGGCCTTTAAGGCAGTACAAAACTGCTTTTCTTCTGTGCCTTCTCTTCCCCTCCTTTAAAGAACTGCAGGATGGAGAGACATGCCGAGTCTCTGATGCGCCTTGATTTTACTTTTCATGACACTGGAAAGTCCATCTCTCCATAAAAATGCAAGAGGACCTGGCTGGAGAATGTGCCTGAGATATATTTGGAATGCATTTGGAACTGACATTATAGATTGCTTTGTATCAATAGATTACTTATTGCCTTAGTGTATTTGTTTCCTATTGTGGTCCTAAATTTCCACAAACAGCATCTGAAACAATACAAATTTATGATCTTACAGTTATGGACATCAGAAATGAGTCTTACTGGGCTATTGGCAGAGGTATATCAGAGGTATTGGCAGGGCTGAGTTCATTCTGGACACTCTAAGGGAGAATCCGTTTCCTTGCTTTTTCTAGCTTCTAGAGGCTGCCTGCATTTATTGACTTCTTCATAGCCCGCAGAGTGGGTTCTCATGCTGCCATCTTCTGGTTCTTTTGCCTTTTTCTGCTCCTTTATAATTACACTGTATAGCTGAATAATCCAGGCTAATCTCCCTGTATTAAGGTCAGCTAATTAGCCACCTTCATTCTATTTGCATCCTTTATCTCCATTTGCCATATAACCTAACATACTCAATTTCTGGGGACATGGACATCCTTGAAAGGCCATTCTTCCAACTACCACATCTAGTATCCAGATAATCATATGACCCTTAGACTGCAAGGAGATCAGTCCTGGGTGTTGATTGGAAGGACTGATGCTGAAGCTGAAACTCCAGTACTTTGGCCACCTCATGCGAAGAGTTGACTCATTGGAAAAGACCCTGATCCTGGGAGGGATTGGGGGCAGGAGGAGAAGGGGATGACAGAGGATGAGATGGCTGGATGGCATCACCAACTCGATGGACATGAGTTTGAGTAAACTCCGGGAGTTGGTGTTGAACAGGGAGGCCTGGCGTGCTATGATTCGTGGGGTCGCAAAGAGTCGGACAGGACTGAACTGAATCATATGACCTGATAATTGAAACAAAAAAGATACAGTAATAGTCACAATAATGATCTGGAATACTTTGTTCTAATTTTGGTTTTCTTATTGTAAACTCCAGCTTCCTTATATGTAGCAGGTATTATAGAAATTCATGAATTTCATGAATTTGAACAAACTCCAGGGGATAGTGGAGGACAGAGGAGCCTGGCATGCTGCAGTCCATGGGGGTCACAAAGAGTTGGACACAACTTAGCACCTCAACAACAAAACAACAAATAGAAGTTCTGTTTTGAAAATAATTAATTGTGAAATGCGTTTTTCTTACAGATTATATTTGCCGCAGTTTTACAAGGTCCTCTGTTTTGCTGAGTAAGTTTAATTTCTCAATGACATGCTTTCATTGCTTTTTATACTTATTTAGCCATAAACTTGTTTACAAATAAGTTTTCCTTCTCTTTTTAGCCAGAACCCATATTAACTATGGAGTCAAAGGGGATGTGGCAGTTATCCGAATTAACTCACCCAATTCAAAGGTACCTAATTTAATTTACTACAGTTTATTTTTACTCAGTGCATTCATTAATGCATTCCTGAATGGCAGAGAAATAAATCCACCAATTTGGCACTAATCTTGTTGTATGAGTTTATAGTTTTGATAGTTAGAGTTTGAGAACTTGCCCACGGGATGCAGTTTTCTGTGGTAGACATCCTTGTTTAAGAATTCTTTCTAGTTCACTGGAGGTGTCAGATTAACATCAAGGATTAACAAAAGCCTTCTGTTACACTGTAGAATTATAAGATGATTTATTAGATAAGAAGCCAAGTGCAAGCTTTGTTTATAAGAATATTGACCTACTTGTCCTAACTATGAGGTTCTTATGTCAACTTTCTTAACCTGCCTTACATGAGTCATTACTTGTAGTAAGTTGACTGAGTTAAATGTCATTAAGGTTCCTGAGGGCCTTGAATGACTTAGTGCAATTCATGTTATCAGAAATCAAATCCCACTCAAAGTGGAGCTTCATTTGTTTTTGGCAACTTCAACAAAATATGCAGCATTAATCCAGTCTTTTGCCAAGAAAAGCTATATTTGAGGAGCTCATTCTTCCCCCCCACCTAAAGTTGCTGTAAAGATTTCTTGTTTCAGAAATCTTGTTACCAGAGACCTAAATGAAGTAGGAGGACCTAGATGCAAGCAATTAACATCTAACACAAATTAAGGAAAGTAAGAGCCAGTCCCTCTCTCTAGAGTGAAGTTGGCATTTACTGAGCAGTGATTCAGACTTATGGTATTTTTTCAGTATTTTCTAAAGTAAGCATTTTTCCTGAACACAATAATAACAAATGCCTATGGTCAGACATTTGAAAGCAATTAAGAGGAAAATAACAGTCATTCATACTCCAAACCCCAAAATAACCACTTTTAACATTCAATCCAGATTCAACAAACAATATTCTAAAAATTAAGATCATACTATTTGTCTAATTTTGATTCTTTTTTCCCTTAACATTATACAAATTTTTTTCCATGCTGATAAATGTAGACTTACTTTATAGCCTGCATATGATTCAAACTCTTAGGAATATGAGTTCCTCCTTAAAGGAGAACTATTTTTAGAGGGAGGCATTGGCCAAAGTACCTGAATAAACAGCTGCTGGCTTTTTGGTTTCTTTATTTCCCTGTTTCTTAAAAGAAACTGTTAAAACAGTATATTTCTCCTGTGTAAATATACTTCCTGTAATCAAAATAGTATTGGGTGGTGGTTTGTATATCTACTACTTCAAATTTAAACACTTAGATTTTTGTGTATTTCCCTTCGGCAGGTGAATACTCTAAGTCAAGAACTGCATTCAGAGTTCATGGAAGTAATGAATGAAGTCTGGTCTAGCAGTCAGATCAGAAGTGCCGTCCTTATCTCAACAAAGCCAGGCTGCTTCATTGCAGGTGCCGATCTCAAGTAAGTTTCAGAAAATTTGAAATCACTTTTTATCTTGGCTAATGGTATGTTTTTTAGGCCTTATCATTTCTCATTTGAAAAGAAAGTAGAAGTAAGTTTTCTCTGAAAGTTACTTTTTGTGTTATTTTCATGAATATAAATAAAGGTGATAAAGAAAAGGCTTGTTGCTTAAACCTTGTAAGACTGAATCCAGCCTTTCTTTAAAGTAGTTGAAAGTAGTTCAAGGAGCAGTATTTGAGTAGAATAAAAAAATTACTATAAAACCAAACTAACAATGAGATGCCCTTTTTTTCTATCAGACCAGCAAACATTTAAAAGTTTGAAAATACTATGTTAGCAAAGACTTGGGAAAATGAGAAGGTTGAGCATTACTAGTAGGACTGAAAATTGGTATAGCCACCTTGGAGAACAATTTGATAAAATTTAGTAAAACTGAAAATACATGTATCATATAATTAAGAGATACCTCATCTAGGTATGTATGCTGGAAAAATCCCAACCTTTGTTTTTAAGGACCCATACATGCATAAGGATGTTCAGTCCTGTGTAATTTACAGTAGTGAAGAATTTGAAACAAGCTGTCAGCCATGAGGGAAATAGATAAGTAAATGTGGAATATTCTTAAGATAAAGTGCGGGACTTCCCTGGTGGTCCAGTGGCTAAGACTCTGTGCTCCCATTACAGGGAACCAGGGTTTGATCCCTGGTCAGGGAACTAGGTCCCACATGCCACAACTAAGACCCTGTGCAGTCAGATAAATAAATAAAATATTTAAAAAAAAAAAAGATAAAGTGCTACAAAAACAATTCAAAGGATCTAACTAGATCTACAGCGTAATGTTAGAACTCAAGAATATAATGTTAAATTAAAAGAACAAAGCATCTCGCAAAATATTTGGTACAGTATATAGTTTATATAAACATTTTAAAACAACACATAAAATACTTCTCTGTATTGTTTATGGATACAATTACATAGTTGGTCTGAAGACTGTACTACAAGTATATGATAATGGATGTTTCAGGGTAAATAAAGTAGCTGATAGAACCTGAGGAAGTCAGAGAATACCAATACAACTAATATTTTCTTTCTTTTGTCATGATATTTTATTTATATATATATATATATATATATAAAACTTTTTTACACTTTAAAGCAAAAATGAGAGATGATATCTTAGTGTTTGTTTAATGGGTTAAAATGTTGACATTTGTTAATTCTGTAAAAAATAGGTATTTGTTTTATGATTCTTTGCAGTTTAGGCAATGATAGCCAGCATTATTGGCTTAGTAATTTGTATTTAACGTACTTGTATATTTTTAAACTTTGTTCAATATGGCTGTGAGGAGATACCCCACGTCCATGGTAAGAGAAACCCAAGTAAGACAGTAGGCGCTAAGAGAGGGCATCAGAGAGCAGATAGACTGAAACCACAATCAGAGAAAACAAGCCAATCTGATCACATGGACCAGAGCCTTCTCTAACTCAGTGAAACTAAGCCATGCCGTGTGGGGCCACCTAAGATGGACGGGTCATGGCAGAGAGGTCTGACAGAATGTGGTCCACTAGAGAAGGGAATGGCAAACCACTTCAGTATTCTTGCCTTGAGAACTCCATGAACAGTATGAAAAGGCAAAAAGATAGGACACTGAAAGATGAACTCCCCAGGTCAGTGGGTGCCGAAATAAGGGAGAAATAACTCCAGAAAGAATGAAGGGATGGAGCCAAAGAAAAAATAGCACCCAGCTGTGGATGGGACTGGTGATAGAAGCAAGGTCCGATGCTATAAAGAGCAATATTGCATAGGAACCTGGAATGTTAGGTCCATGAATCAAGGCAAATTGGAAGTGATCAAACAGGAGATGGCAAGAGTGAACGTCGACATTCTAGGAATCAGCGAACTAAAATGGACAGGAATGGGTGAATTTAACTCAGATCACCATTATTGTGGGCAGGAATCCCTTAGAAGAAATGGAGTAGCCGTCATAGTCAACAAAAGAATCTGAAATGCAGTACCTGGATGCAATCTCAAAAACCACAGAATGATCTCTGTTCATTTCCAAGGCAAACCATTCAATATCACGGTAATTCAAGTCTGTGCCCCAACCAGTAACGCTGAAGAAGCTGAAGTTGAACAGCTCTATGAAGATCTACAAGACCTTTTAGAACTAACACCCAAAAAAGATGTCCTTTTCATTATAGGGGACTGGAATGCAAAAGTAGGAAGTCAAGAAACACCTGGAGTAACAGGCAAATTTGGCCTTGGAGTACAGAATGAAGCAGGGCAAAGGCTAATCGAGTTTTGCCAAGAGGACGCACTGGTCATAGTAAACACCCTCTTCCAACAACACAAGAGAAGACTCTACATGTGGACATCACCAGATGGCCAACACCGAAATCAGATTGACTATATTCTTTGCAGCCAAAGATGGAGAAGCTCTATACAGTCAGCAAAAACAAGACTGGGAGCTGACTGTGGCTCAGATCATGAACTCCTTATTGCCAAATTCAGACTTCAATTGAAGAAAGTGGGGAAAACCACTAGACCATTCAGGTATGACCTAAATCAAATCCCTTATGATTATACAGTGGAAGTGAGAAATAGATTTGAGGGACTAGATCTGATAGAGTGCCTGATGAACTATGGGTGGAGGTTTGTGACATTGTACAGTAGAGAGGGATCAAGACCATCCCCAAGAAAAAGAAATGCGAAAAAGCAAAATGGCTGTCTGAGGAGGCCTTACAAATAGCTGTGAAAAGAAGAGAAGTGAAAGCAAAGGAGAAAAGGAAAGATATACTCATTTGAATGCAGAGTTCCAAAGAATAGCATGGAGAGATAAGAAAGTCCTACTCAGCGATCAATGCAAAGAAATAGAGGAAAATAACAGAATGGGAAAGACTAGAGATCTCTTCAAGAAAATTAGAGATACCAAGGGAACATTTCATGCAAAGATAGGCTCAATAAAGAACAGAAATGGTGTGGACCTAACAGAAGCAGAAGATATTAAGAAGAGGTGGCCATATATGCAAAACAGAAAAAGAGACACAGAAGTACAGAACAGACTTTTGAACTCTGTGGGAGAAGGTGAGGGTGGGATGTTTCGAAAGAACAGCATGTATATTATCTATGGTGAAACAGATCACCAGCCCAGGTGGGATGCATGAGACAAGTGCTCGGGCCTGGTGCACTGGGAAGACCCAGAGGAATCGGGTGGAGAGGGAGGTGGGAGGGGGGATCGGGATGGGGAATACGTGTAAATCTATGGCTGATTCATGTCAATGTATGACAAAACCCACTGAAAAAAAAATAAAGGGAAAAAAATTAAAAAAAAAAGAAGAGGTGGCAAGAATACACAGAAGAACTGTACAAAAAAGATCTTCACGACCCTCGATTATCTTATAAAAAGATAATCGCAGTGATGTGATCACTCACCTAGAGCCAGACATCCTGGAATGTGAAGTCAAGTGGGCCTTAGGAAGCATCACTACAAACAAAGCTAGTGGAGGTGATGGAATTCCAGTTGAGCTATTTCAAATCCTGAAAGACGATGCTGTGAAAGTGCTGCACTTAATATGTCAGCAAATTTGGAAAACTCAGCAGTGGCCACAGGACTGAAAACAGTCAGTTTTCATTCCAATCCCAAAAAAAGGCAATGCCAAAGAATGCTCAAACTACCGCACAATTGCACTCATCTCACATGCTAGTAAAGTAATACTCAAAATTCTCCAAGCCAGGCTTCAGCAATACGTGAACCGTGAACTTCCAGATGTTCAAGCTGGTGTTAGAAAAGGCAGAGGAACCAGAGATCAAATTGCCAACATCTGCTGGATCATCAAAAAAGCAAGAGGGTTCCAGAAAAACATCTATTTCTGCTTTATTGACTATGCCAAAGCCTTTGACTGTGTGGATCACAATAAACTGTGGAAAATTCTGAAGGAGATGGGAATACCAGACCTCCTGATCTGCCTCTTGAGAGACCTCTATGCAGGTCAGGAAGCAACGGTTAGAACTGGACATGGAACAACAGACTGGTTCCAAATAGGAAAAGGAGTACATCAAGGCTGTATATTGTCACCCTGTTTATTTAACTTCTATGCAGAGTACATCACGAGAAATGCTAGGCTGGAGGAAGCACAAGCTGGAATCAAGATTGCCGGAAGAAAGATCAGTAATCTCAGATATGCAGATGACACCACCCTTATGGCAGACAGTGAAGAAGAACTAAAGAACCTCTTGATGGAAGTGAAAGAGGAGAGTGAAAAAGTTGGCTTAAAGCTCCACATTCAGAAAACAAAGATCATGGCATGCGGTCCCGTTACTTCATGGCAAATAGATGGGGAAACAGTGGCTGGCTTTATTTTTGGGGGCTCCAAAATCACTGCAGATGGTGATTGCAGCCATAAAATTTAAAGATGCTTACTCCTTGGAAGGAAAGTTATGATCAACCTAGACAGCATATTAAAAAGTAGAGACATTCCTTTGTCAACAAAGGTCCATCTAGTCATATGGTTTTTCCAGTAGTCATGTGTGGATGTGAGAGTTGGACTATAAAGAAAGCTGAGCATCAAAGAATTGATGCTTTTGAACTGTGGTGTTGGAGAAGACTCTCGAGAGTCCCTTGGACTGCAAGGAGATCCAACCAGTTCATCCTAAAGGAAATCAGTCCTGGGTGTTCATTGTAACTGAAACTCCAATCCTTTGACCACCTGATGAGAAGAGTTGACTCATTGGAAAAGACCCTGATGCTGGGAAAGATTGAGGGCAGGAAGAGAAGGAGACAACAGAGGATGAGATGGTTGGATGGCATCACTGACTCAATGGACATGAGTTTGGGTAGGCTCCAGGAGTTGGTGATGGACAGGGACGCCTGGTGTGCTGCATGCAGTTCATGGGGTCACAAAGAGTCGGACTTGACTGAACTGAACTGAATATTGTGTACTCTTCTTTGTTTATGTACAGCAATTAGAAATTTATAAATACTCTGTTTATTTTTTTAAAAAAGCAGAGTTATCTACATTAAGGACTTTTTCTTTTGGCTTGGTTATTTCAGCCTAGCAAGACATTGATGTACCCAATAGTAGCCACCTAAATCCTTAGGAAAATACTTGCAGCTTCTTTGAGGCTAGCTGAGCCATTCCCAGCACACAAAATGACAGGAAATCAGTTATCTTTGATCAAAAATGAAAAACCCGCAGCTTAAATGTGTTCAGAAACAGCTAAGTAGCAAATGAAGCAACCTGAAATTAAAGGATGTTGAGGAAACACTGTTGTAAGAGAAGCTTTTTTCTCTGTCATTTCCACTGATGTTCAATCTGAAAGCTACCTGATAATTAAAATGTTTAATCTGATCATGAAATTATTTACCAGAAGATGGTTTGTA
Organism: Cervus elaphus; assembly: GCF_910594005.1. Lineage (NCBI taxonomy): Eukaryota > Metazoa > Chordata > Mammalia > Artiodactyla > Cervidae > Cervus > Cervus elaphus. Next base: position 32,679,162 of record NC_057825.1, on the reverse strand, counting down.
ATCTAATGATTTGCTATCAAAGCAGATATAGATTATTCACCATGTTTTGTTCATGTTCCCTGAATTTTATAGAGAGATGATGTCACTAATATTAGTGCTATCTGAGAAAAAATCATTCTTCTTAAACTTCTGAGTATTTGAAGACTCACTGCCAAATATTGATATATGGTTCAATGAGGTTATGGTGGATGAAGTACTGAATAAAGTGAATTGTAGTTTTATCTTTGGTTTTTTTTTTCTTCTGTTCTCTGCTTTCATGTTTACTGCAGCATGTTAAATGCTTGCACGACCTCTCAAGAAGTAACGCAAATATCACAAGAAGCACAGAAAATGTTTGAGAAACTTGAGAAGTCCACAAAGCCTGTCGTGGCTGCCATCAACGGATCCTGCTTAGGAGGAGGACTTGAGGTACGCTTTATAAGTAATTTTTATACCCTCACATATCTTAAGATGCTATAAAACTACATTTTTTAACATTCTAATTTTCCTTCATTTGTTTGAAGCTTGCCATTTCATGCCAATACAGAATAGCAACAAAAGATAAGAAAACAGTATTGGGTTCCCCTGAGGTCTTGCTTGGAATCTTACCAGGAGCAGGAGCCACACAAAGGCTGCCCAAGATGGTGAGTTTAAGATCTCCATATGAACTTGAGATCCTCAGTCCTATGTATCTGTTTGATCTATTTCCTGTTGTACAGAAGGTATTGTATGTGTACTCATGGTAAAATTTAGAAACCAAATAAAATATGAATATATGAGATCAATGTCTGTTTATTTTTTTAATTCCTTAATCAAGATGATTGATCACGGGCCTTTGTTAGTCCCTAAAGAAGGGAAGAGATGAATAACATACATGTCTTGCTTTCTGAAACTTACAGTTTAATTTGTTCCTTCTCTGCACAGTACCATCTTATCAGCTTTTCAGATCCTTGGATCTTATCTCATGATAACTGTAAGAGACAGACCTTTTTTTTTTGGCTGCACAGCATGTGGAATCTTAGTTCCCTGACCAGGGATCAAACCCTCGACAGTGGAAGTACAGTCTTAACACTGGACCACCAGGGAAGTCCCTGGAATATCTCATTGTATTCTATAAAACCAAAAGGGTCCCAATCCAGCTTTTGAACTGTTAAGAAGGGGAAGGACAGTGAGACCTGGAGGCTACAGAGCAATCTTAACATCAAACATGAGGACTGCCTGAACTTCATGGCCTCTGGCACTATAGGTTCTTCAGGAAAACAGCACTCCACAGAAATGCTCTTTGGAGAGAAATTGATATGAGTTGGACACAGAAAAATGGGAAAACTTATGGTATTCATTCTGATAATAAATAGTGTATATTTCTTCATAGAAATTGTCAAGAGGATTTATTGAAAGAATGAATATGCCTATATGTGTATAAAAAGTATAGCTGAGTTTCTTTTGTTATTGTTGGAAGAGGGGGGTATTTCCGTCCCCTCCCAGGGATTGAACCTGGGCCCCCTGCACAGGTTGAGAGTGCAGAGTCTTAACCACTGGACCACCAGGGAAATCCCAAGTCTGAGATCCTTTGTAAAGACATTTTCAAAATGATGAAGTTTCTCAAAGTCTCTACTATTTTAAATATTATACAAATGATAGAGAAGAAACTCAAAATGACGTAATTGTACAATTTTAGAAAACATGAGTTTTTTTTTCTCTACTTTATCAATCCATAAGACAGAAATCCTACATACTGAATTAAACAAGATATATAAAGACATTTTCACTTCAAGTGGAGGTTTCTAAAACTAAAAGTTACCTGAATGTGTATCAGTGTATAAAATTTCATTATTTGATATATAGCATGAAAATCTGGTTTGACTTTTCTTATTTTAATAATTATTTTGCTCAGTTGTATGATTTGTAAATTGTAATTGTCACTCTGATATTTTTCCCCTTCTACTCAAATCCTTGCTTCCCTGTTAGGTGGGTATACCTGCTGCTTTTGACATGATGCTGACTGGTAGAGGCATTCGTGCAGACAGAGCAAAGAAAATGGGACTGGTTGACCAACTGGTGGAACCACTGGGTAAGTGTTAACATGACTCAGAATTGAGCCTTATGAAGTTAAATATTTTCTTAAAGTGCTAATATCTTGAATATTGGTTAAAGTAAAATTCATATACTTAAGAAATGAGTCATTTGCATTTCTCTACTGATGAACAATATTGAGCATCTTTTCCTGTGTTTATTGGCCATCTGCTGTATGTCTTCTTTGGAGAAATGCTTGTTTAGATCATCCACCCACTTTTTGACTGGGTTGTTTGCTTTTCTGATAGTGAGTTGCATGAAGGTGAAAGTGAAAGTCGCTCAGTCGTGTCCGAGTCTTTGCAACCTCATGGAATTTTCCAGGCCAAAATACTGGAGTGGGTAGCTGTTCCCTTCTCCAGAGGATCCTCCCAACCCAGGGATCAAACCCAGGTCTCCCGCATTGCGGGCGGATTCTTTACCAGTTGAGCCGCCAGGGAAACCCAGGAATACTGGAGTGGGTAGCCTATCCCTTCTCCAGTGGATCTTCCTGACCTAGGAATCAAACCAAGGTCTCCTTTTTTGCAGGCAGATTATTTACCAATTGAGCTATCAAGGAAACTCCCTTCATGAGCTACTTGTACATTTTGGAGATTAATTCTTTGTTGGTTGCTTTGTTTTCAGTTATTTTCTCCCATTCTGAAGGTTGTCATTTCATCTTGTTTATATTAATAGTTTCCTTCACTGTGCAAAAGCTTTTAATTTTTTTTTTTTTTTTTTTTTTTTTTTAGCTTTTAAATTTTATTAGATCTCATTCATTACTTTTGTTTTTTATTTCCATTACTCGAGGAGGTGGGTCAAAGAGGATCTTGCTGCAATTTATGTCAGAGAGTTCTGTTTTTCTCTAAGAGTTTTATAGTTCCTGTCCTTACATTTAGGTCTTTAATCCATTTTGAGTTTATTTTTGTGTATGGTATTAGAAAATGTTCTAATTTCATTCTTTTACATGTAGCTCTCCAGTTTTTCCAGCACCACTTATTGAAGAGGCTCTCTTTCCTCCATTGTAGTTTTGCCTTCTTTGTCGTAGATTTCTTGACCATAAGTGTGCAGATTTACTTCTGGGCCTTCTGTCCTGTTCCATTGATCTATATTTCTGTTTTTGTGCCAGTACCATACTGTTTTGATGACTGTGGGGTCTTTTGTGTCGCCATGCAAATTTTAAGATTTCTTTCTTCTAATTCTCTGAAAAGAGCCATTGGTAATTTGATAGGGATTGCATTGAATCTGTAGATTGCCTTGGGTAGTATAGTCTTTTTGACAATATTGATTCATCCAATCCAAGAAAATGGTATATATTCCCATCAGTTTGTGTCATCTTCAGTTTCTTTCATTAGCATCTTATAGTTTTTAGAGTATAGATCTTTTGTCTCCTCAGTTCCCTACCTTTTTTCTGAGACCTCGGCCTCACATATGTTAGAAGCTCTGTTTTTCTTTTTCATTCAGCTTATATTTCTTTGCCATATATTCCAAGTTTCCTGATTTTTTCTTCTTCACTGTATAATTTGCTATTAATCCAATCACCTGTATTTTTTGTTTCAGCATTGTTTTTTTCTCATATTTAGAAGTAACATTTGATTCACTGTTAAATCTTCAATTTTTCCTTATTATGTTTCTGTTTTCCTCTATCTTCTTGAACATACAGCATGAATTTACAGTAACCTTTCTAACCTTTGTATCTGCTTATTCTGTCTTTCCATTTTCTGCATCTGTTTCTATCAGTCAATTTATCTCCTAGTCATTTTTTTCTTACTTTTTTTCGTGCCTTTATAAAGATGGCTCTCTCCCTGACCTCAGATAGTTTCCTCTAATGCACGTGCAGAATGATAACTTGGCCAGAGTTTCAAGGGGCCCCTCTGTAGGTCTCTGAAGCGCTTCTTTTCTGTAGCAACTGATCTCCCATATTCTTCCATAATTCCAGCATTATGACTTCCATGGACCCTGTGCACTTTTGTTATTCGGCAGTTAGTGACTTAGTTCGTTTTTTGTCTCCTCCACAGAGGCTGAAAATAGGGTGGATGTCTTAATGGAGAGATTGTTTGTATATTTGTTGCGGGTTTCTCCCTCTATTGGTATTTTGTTTCCTACATACCATAAGATTGCACCAGATTGCCTTGTCAACCCCAGCCTCCTCTCCCTCCAGTGTGGCTCTTAAAAGCTTTTGATTGAGAGCCTGGTGGGTGTGTGTTTTCAAAGGCTGTAAAAACAGCCTTTGGGGTTTTTGAGTGTAGCTCTTTATTTTCCTCCCTTCAGTAAGTTTGGTGTCAGGCAAAGGCCTCAAGTGAAAAATCAGTTGATGTTTTTGGCAAGTTCCTCTCTCTGTGGAAGTACTGCTATGCTAAACATTATGACGCTGTGAGAGATTACACTCTAGCTTTCAGCCTCTTGTACCACTTTAGAACTTCACAGATGTCCCATGGGGGAAAACTAGCCTTGTATTTGATTTTTTCTAGTTCTGACCTATTGTATGTGACCACCAAAAGCTCTGATCATTTCACGTTCCCTCAGTAGCATCCTTCTGCCTGAGCCACATCCAGTCCTCAGCCCATGCCCAAAAGCATCACGTTCCTGCAGAAAAGAGAATGTCCACAATTCACCTCTGACAGGCTCTTCCCTCTCTGGAATTCTATTTATATAACTTTGTTGCTTCCACAGCTCTCCAGTATCTTTACAAAGTGATTTTGCAATTGACTTTTTTTTCCAGTTTTGCAGCGAGAATACAAGTCTCATGAGACATAATACATCCTCCTCAGAAGTGGAAGCCAGATTTACTGGGCTTAAGATTTGTTTTCTCCCTGGAGTAGGTTGTTGCACCTTTGCTCAGTGTGACTTCTCTTTTTGAGTCCATAGTTCATGGCACTGCCACCCACCAGTTTCTAGTTTGTCTTAGAAACTGCACTGAAAATGGGTATGAGTCTTCAGCTTTGGTTTTCCTGGGATTTTGCCCACCTGGGGCTGAGCCAAGCCTGACTGACATTCCAGTCTGTTGTGTTCATCTTTACAGGACCAGGAGTAAAACCTCCAGAGGAACGAACAATTGAATACCTAGAAGAAGTTGCAATTACTTTTGCCAAAGGACTAGCTGATAAAAAGATCACTCCAAGGAGAGACAAGGGATTGGTAGAAAGTGAGTGTCATTATTAAAGAACAAAAACACAACTTCTCTCCAGGGAATTTAATTTGACTTGCTATACATTTGAATAAGGAAAAAATAAGTGCATTGTTTACTCTTTAAGTGTAAACTAAGCCTTAGAGGGTGCAATAACTCTGCTCTAAGCTGTAGTCCTGGACCTTACATTGTTAAAGACATTTTCAGAAAAAACTTTTTATTTTGGAAAATTTAAAGCAATACCAAAATGGAATAATATAATTGTGTAATAAATACCATGTACCCAACACTCAGCTTTAATACTTACCAACTTACGTTTAAAGAAGTGCTTAGGTTGCGATTTAGATTGTGTATATAAAGAACAGTTCTTTCAGAGAACTAGAATCACTGCATTTTTGTGGAGTTTACAGAACAAACTAATAATGGAGGCTGGGCCCTTACCAGTAAGAAGCTAATAGCATTTTACCTTACAGAATTGACGTCATACGCCTTGAGTATTCCATTTGTCAGGCAACAGATTTACAAAAAGGTGGAAGAAAAAGTACGAAAGCAGACCAAAGGCCTTTATCCTGCACCCCTGAAAATAATTGATGTGAGTCTTTACGCCATCCTCCAACATCTCTCATGTTTCTTCCCTCTGTCTAGAGCAGTACTCTTTATTGCCATTCTTTCTGCACCATGCATGCCAGCACTAAAGTTCTTCATGCTGCTGTCAAAATACTTAACTAAAAATAACACATGAGCATAGCAAGCTATGAGGATTTACATAAATGGATATTTGGGGGAAATTAGTACCAGGCATACTTTTTAGTTAATGAGCTTAAAACTACCAGTTATAAACCAGGAAAGAAACCTATGTCTTATCAGTATAATAAGGCCAGTAAAATACCAGACATTAATTAAGAGGTAGTGGAAACAAAATTAATGGCTGTATTTTGTCCTTAGTCAAAACTCTGGTCATTACCTAAAATATCTCATCGACTCTCCAATGCCACAATTATGAAATAGATGTAATGATATAGAGAAGCTCTGGAAAAGATAAGGGAGGATACTTAAAATCATCACAGAGTTGAATAAATTTCTGTCTAAAGGTAGACTTTAAAAGTTATAAAATCTTCAATCTGGAAAATCTAAGCTTTAAAGAGCATATGATCAAAGACTTCAGAATTGGAGACTGAATTGGTCAGCAAATATATTTTGAGCCAAAGACACCAAAGTACATTAGTTATGAAACATGGTCCCCTACCCTCATTCACCTGACAGTCTGAGTTGGGGAGATTGAACACATATATGGGGTAAGGCAGATGTCAGGATGAAGGGTGGTATGCAGCTGCAGGGGGTTAACGCCAGATAATCAGGATAGAGGAAAATTGCTAAATTCACTGAGAAGGGAACAATCCCTCTGAGCCAGAGAAATTAGGTAGAGCCTCATGGAATTTGACTTGAGCCCTGAAAAACAGGCAGAGAGTAGATGAAAAGAAAATAGTGCCAGGTAGGGATGGGCATTTTGAATAAAGTTACAGAAGTTGGAAAGCATGAGGCTCTTCAAGAAACATTAAACAAGATCAGTTTTTGTGGAAGGATTATGAAATGTCTTCAGGCAGGCAGACTGAAGCTATATTTTAGAAGATAATGATTTAAGAAATTTGACCTTTGTCCTATATAGGTCATAGAGAACCATCTTCATGGTGATGAGTAAAAATGAATTAGAAATAGACAAAGTAGAACAATGAACTAGGAAACTATGCATAATTCAGACTTGAAGTTTGAGTAAGACCCTGAGATAGAATAGTAAAAGCAAAAATATGGGGGTAGTAAAAGACTTGCCAAAGGGAGTTCAGTTTCAGAAGTGTTGAGATTAGATATTTCAGGAAGTTCAGGCAACAGTAGTTTGGACAGAGAAGTCAGTTAAGGATATAGATTTATTTTTTTAATCATCAATAAATTATGGTGATTGAGTACACAGTTATTTCTTTTATACTTGCCTTTGTACTTAGGATAGTACTTAACCCCAAAAGTTAAATTGGATTTCACAGAGATCATGATTAACGTGGTAAACTAAATGATGTTACTGAGGACGGATGAATGGAGAGAGAGAAAGGGCTGAAAGTGGAACTTAGGGGACCTGCTCATATTTGAAAAACAGGAGAGGAGCTGGACGAATAATTTGAGGAGGAGGGAAGGGAGTGAAGAGGAAATGATAAACCTGTTTTTGAACTCAGAAAGGGGGTGACAACAACTCTTTCTCTGACAAAATAACGATTCAAAGGATAAAGAGGTAGAATTTGAGCTGTGGAACCTCTGTATGCTTTTCATTTTGTGACCTTGATTCTCTGTCCTTCTATTTTATTTCCTTCCATTTTATGCTAGGTTTAGCAGTAGCCTCAGAGATGAATTAACTGTCTTAAGCAATAAGGCACTCAATCCTCTTCTCTTTCTCACTTCAGTTTAGACTTCTGACTTTTTGAAGACTAACAACACTAGCATTCTTTTTTCAGCATTATTGTACATCTCAACCGTCCATTCCAACAAGGAACAAGTGCTCTCTATGTTTTTTAGGTAGTGAAGACTGGAATCGAGCAAGGGAGTAATGCTGGCTATCTCTCTGAATCTCAGGTAAAATTATTTCCTTTCAGTGTTTTACTATTGGAGACAGGATAACCAAGATCTAAAATGCTGTGTGTAAAACTGAAAAAAGAAAAACTATTCAAACTCTAGTAAAAAAAAATGTTTTCTTCTGGTGGTTGTCATTTCTTCCGATTAATCTCACTGAGCCAGTAGATGCTGAGAAAACCATAGTAGTCCCCAGATGTTGGGTTGGACAAAAAATTCATTTCAGTTTTTCCGTTAAAATGTTATGGAAGGACTTCCCTGGTGGTCCAGTGGTTAGGAGTCCACCTGCCGATGCAGAGCACACAAGTTCAGTCCCTGGTCTAGAGGGATTCCACAGGCCGTGAGGCAGCTGAGCCCATGCACTGTGGAGCCCATGAGCCGCAACTGCTGAAACCCACACACCCTAGAGCCTGTGCTCCGCAACAAGAAAAGCCCCGCAGTGAGGAGCCAAGCACTGCAACAAGAGAGTACCCCCACCCGCCGCAACTGGAGAGAGCCCATGCACTGCAAGACCTAGCACAGCCAAAAATAAATCCTACACATATATACATAAAGAAATTAAAGCCCTTTAAAAAAGATGAGAAAACCCCAGCAAACTTTTTGGCCAGTCCAGTATTTGAACTTGCTCTCGGTAACGGCTTCCCTTACTTCCCTTGTGGCTCAGCTGGTAAAGAATCTGCCTGCAGTGCGGGACACCTGAGTTCATTCTCTGGGTTGGGAAGATCCCCTGGATAAGGGAAAGGCTACCCACTCCTGTATTCTGGCCTGGAGAATTCCATGGACTATACAGTCCATGGGGTTGCCAAGAGTTGAAAATGACTGAGCGACTTTCACTTTTCACTTTTGCTCAGTAACGAGGGTATAATGAGGAAAAACAGAGACAGAGTTATAATCCTTTCAAAAGGAATCCTTTGGACTTTTTGTTCTGTAGTTGGGCTGGATTCGTTGTGACATAATGAATACACTGGTAGGGAAATATGATTCTTAACTTGTTAGGCCTACAGATAAAACTGAATCCCAGCCTCCCTTTGGTAAACTAAAAGGGAAATTTTTGCACCCACTAAAACAAGAAAACAGAGTGACACAGGAACCAACCTTACCCCTTCCACTTCCTAACAAGTTGGTGGATTACAGATTTTAATGAATTCGATTGCTTTGAAGTTTTAAGCAATCACTGAAGGATGATTCAGTTCACTTCAGTCGCTCAGTCGTGTCCAGCTCTTTGCGACCCCGTGAACCGCAACACACCAGGCCTCTGTCCATCACCAATTGCCAGAGTCTATCCAAACCCATGTCCATTGAGTCGGTGATCCCATCCAACCATCTCATCCTCTGTCGTCCCCTTCTCCTCCTGCCCTCAATCTTTCCCAGCATCAGGGTTTTTTCCAATGAGTCAGCTCTTCGCATCAGTGGCCAAAGGATTGGAGTTTCAGCTTCAACATCAGTCCTTCCAGTGAACATCCAGGACTCATCTCCTTTAGGATGGACTGGTTGGATCTCCTTGCAGTCCAAGGGACTCTCAAGAGTCTTCTCCAACACCACAGTTCAAAAGCATCAATTCTTCGGTGCTCAGCTTTCTTTATAGTCCAACTCTCACATCCTCACATGACTACTGGAAAAACCATATGACTAGATGGACCTTTGTTGACAAAGGAATGTCTCTACTTTTTTTTTTTTTTTAATGTCTCTACTTTTAATATGCTGTCTAGGTTGATCACAACTTTCCTTCCAAGGAGTAAGCATCTTTTAATTTTATGGCTGCAATCACCATCTGCAGTGATTTTGGAGCCCAAAAAAATAAAGTCAGCCACTGTTTCCCCATCTATTTGCCATGAAGTGACGGGACCGGATGCCATGATCTTCGTTTTCTGAATGTTGAGCTTTAAGCCAACTTTTTCACTCTCCTCTTTCACTTTCATCAAGAGGTTCTTTAGTTCTTCTTCACTGTCTGCCATAAGGGTGGTGTCATCTGCATATCTGAGATTATTGATCTTTCTTCCGGCAATCTTGATTCCAGCTTGTGCTTCCTCCAGCCTAGCGTTTCTCGTGATGTACTCTGCATAGAAGTTAAATAAGCAGGGTGACAATATACAGCCTTGATGTACTCCTTTTCCTATTTGGAACCAGTCTGTTGTTCCATGTCCAGTTCTAACCGTTGCTTCCTGACCTGCATAGAGGTCTCTCAAGAGGCAGATCAGGCGGTCTGGTATTCCCATCTCCTTCAGAATTTTCCACAGTTTATTGTGATCCACGCAGTCAAAGGCTTTGGCATAGTCAATAAAGCAGAAATTTTTTCTGGAACCCTCTGCTTTTTTGATGATCCAGCAGATGTTGGCAATTTGATCTCTGGTTCCTCTGCCTTTTCTAACACCAGCTTGAACATCTGGAAGTTCACGATTCACATATTGCTGAAGCCTGGCTTGGAGAATTTTGAGCATTACTTTACTAGCATGTGAGATGAGTGCAATTGTGCGGTAGTTTGAGCATTCTTTGGCATTGCCTTTTTTTGGGATTGGAATGAAAACTGACCGTTTTCAGTCCTGTGGCCACTGCTGAGTTTTCCAAATTTGCTGACATATTGAGTGCAGCACTTTCACAGCATCGTCTTTCAGGATTTGAAATAGCTCAACTGGAATTCCATCACCTCCACTAGCTTTGTTTGTAGTGATGCTTCCTAAGGCCCACTTGACTTCACATTTCAGGATGTCTATGTCTAGGTAAGTGTGAGTGATCACACCATTGTGATTATCTGGGTCATGAAGATCTTTTTTGTACAGTTCTTCTGTGTATTCTTGCCACCTCTTCTTAATATCTTTTGCTTCTGTTAGGTCCATACAATTTCTGTCCTTTATTGAGCCCATCTTTGCATGAAATGTTCCCTTGGTATCTCTTAATTTTCTTAAAGAGATCTCTAGTCTTTCCCATTCTATTGTTTTCCTCTATTTCTTTGCACTGATCGCTGAGGAAGTCTTTCTTATCTCTCCTTGCTATTCTTTGGATGATTGCTTTCCAGTAATAGAACAAAAGGTATCTGAAGAACTCAGGACAAGTTCCAGAGAAAACATTCTGTATCCTGGGTTGCTTACCACAGTGCACTCTGATGAATTCTTTTACATTATCACCAAGCACAACAACACATATGCACATATGTATACATATGTACACAAAGATTGAAGCATTTTTCACAAAATAATCAGCCTGTACACTGTACTCAGTATTTTCTGTCTGTTCTACTTATTACGCTGTGCTAAATTCATGTCCACTGATGGATTTCTGCCTGTAGTTTGAAAAATCACTGACTTACTGAATAGAACCTACTTTACCAAGATTAGTAGAACATTGTTTCATGTTCTATTCAGACATGAAGGTAGCATTATTAGCAGGGGTTCCTTCTTTGAAATGCTATTTGCAACCATGTAATTGAACCAGTAGATTCTAGTAATGTTCATGATGGTAATAGCCAAAACCCAGTCATTTTACGAGTGCTCTCATTGACTCCCCACAACAATACTGTAAAATAGGTATTGTTTTTCCCATTTTAAGAATGAAGAAAGCTTCACAACTGGGAAGTGGCAGGGCCAGGCTTTAAACCGATTTCTTGCAAATACAGATTCTAAATCTCATGCTCTTATCCACTAACTTGAGACTTGTTCTCTGTAAACGTTAAGATACATTTAAAGTGGTAGATATCACATGGGGCAGCATACTACCTTGGAAAGAGAACTGAAGTTGGGAGTCTTACTGCCTGGGTTCAGGTTTGCTTTCTGCCCCTTTGAGGCAGGGTGGCTTTGAGCAAGGTCACTTAATTTCTCTGAACCTTCTTTTCCCAATCTTTAAAATGAGAGTGGTGGTTGAGATAATTGGTCCACTCTAGTTCCATGATAAAAGTTGCCACAACCTCTGATGTAGAGAACCTTGAGAGCTCAGTTATATCCAAAACCTTGCAAAGCAAATCGTCAGAAGTACAGATGAGGAAAGTGAGAGAAAGACACTTGGCAGGAGGTGACCGACTTCTGCAGCTCAGGACCTGAGGCTTTGCACATGTTGCCCCTGCTCTGCAGAGAAACTGACCCGAAGGAATCCACGTCTCCAAGACTAGGAAGCTCTACCTTTTCTTCTTCCCCTTTACTTTCCAGAGATTTGGAGAGCTCGCAATGACCAAAGAATCAAAAGCCTTGATGGGACTTTACCGTGGTCAAACCCAATGCAAGAAGAATAAATTCGGAGCTCCGCAGAAGGAGGTTAAGTAAGTTCAACTCTGCCTAGGAAGTCGCTGTGGATTTCAGCACATGCTAAGCTCATTGATGCCTCAGTCTTGCCCTAAACCGCTTTTGCCCTGATTGGTATAGACCCCTATCCTACCATGGACTTTATGGCTTTCAGAGTTGTGCCTGTGCTGAGTTTTCTCCAGACTTCTCTGTTGTTTAGTCCCTCAGTCATGTCTGACCCTTTTGTGACCCCATGAACTGTAGCCTGCCAGGCTCTTCTGTCCATGGGATTCCCCAGGCAAGAATACTGGAGTGGGTTGCCATTGCCTTCTCCAGGGGATCTTCCCAACCCAGGGGTCGAACCCATGTCTTCTGCATTAGCAGGTGGATTCTTTACCCCTGAACCACCTGGGAAGCTCTCCAGACTTCTCTAGTGGCTCCTATAGAGGCATTTTTGTGTCACCATTGATGTCCCCTGGAAATCTGGTTTAGGTTCCCCCTTCCTAAACCAAATACACACACTGTGTCCTGATTGATGACCTTGTCTTTCCCTGTGACTTGAGATACCATCTCTGGGAATTCATACTTTTCCGTCATTAAAAAACATAAAGCCTTAGAAATTCTCTGGTGATCCAGTGGATAGGACTCCAAGCTTCCACTGCCAGGTGCCTGGGTTCAGTCCTTGGTTGGGGAACTAAGACCCCACAGGGCTCAGGACAGCAAAAAATGAAATAAAACCGTAAAGCCTTATTCTAGCTGCTAAAGGCTTGTCCTTTGTTTCGCTTGCAGCCTAAGTATTTGAGTCCCCTTACCTGTTTCCTGTCTATTCTATTTAGCGAGGCTTTCAGTGTTATGCTGCCTAAATAGCTCTTCAGCATCTGAAGTTTAATAATGTCCCCAAACTCACCCTCTTGCTCAGTGGTTCTTAACCTGGGCACTCTTGTCACCAGAGGACATTTGACAATGTCAGGAGACATTTTTAGGTGTCACAACTGGGGAGGGAGGGATGGGACTGGCGTCTGGTGGCCAGTGGCCAGGAATGTTGCTCAACATCCTGCAGTACATAGGAGAGCCGCACAACAGAGTAACCAGCCCAAAATGCCGGTCGTGCCAAGGTTGAGAAACACTGTCTAGCTGAATTACACAAAGGGGCTTGTGAAAGCAGCTAATGTTACTTCCTTCTCCTATACAGTCTTCTCTCACCTTTAATGAAATTCAAATCTAAAACAGACGAGGAAATCAGTAAGAAGTCCAGGTGAGACAGATAAGATTCTTGCCAAGAGGACTGATTTCCAAATTAGAATATGAAATACAGTCTTCACTGCTTGTCCAGCACACATGGTGATCGCTATCTACCTGTTATCAGTCTGTATCAATCGGTATCAACCTGCCTGTGAACCACCAAGTATCACATTCAGTGGCTGAGAGCAGTTACTTCCATGTTGCACTGGAATGATGATAGCCACTTTAATCTGTACTTCTTCACACATTCTATAAAAATTTACCATTAAATTTTAAATTATAGATATTTACTTTTAAGAAACCTAGTTAGCTACTCCAAACTCCTATTCTGGTCTGCCTGTAACTCTTACTGTTACATGAAGGGAGTATGTGATACCACCCGGAGAAGCTGTTACTGTGTACCAATGCACGGAAAAGACAGGTAGCATGCATATGAAACCCATGGAAGAAGAAACAAATGAGAATCAAAATACTTAAGCTTATGAAAACTCTGCCCCCAAAACCACCACAGTGCAAAAGAAAACTGTAGCAGAATGCTCCCAGACTTGAATTCTGTGACCTTAAGTAAATATTTGCAGATAAGAAAAAGAATTACTTTGAATCAAAAATTCGAAAACTCAGAACTAAACAGACAGAAAAACAGGATGATGTAAGAGTTGACCTAACTTGGGGAAATAAATTGAAGGAAAAGATGACATCATGTTAGAAATGAAGAATAAATTATAAGGTATGCAAGGCAGACTTAGGTTGAACTGAAAATTTAATAAATTGAAGAAAGGGCATCCCCCTTCTTGCTTCCCTAGTGGTCAGTAATAGGTCCACTTCTGTTTCTCTAGGCCTCTTCCCCTTTCCCTTGGGGGGTAATTTGAATTCCTTACCTATTTTCTCTTTTCACAAAATAATTTTTTATACGAAGAATGCATTCTTGTTATCCTTTTTAAGAAAAACTTTTTTAAATTCTAGATGAATCTGTTTTGTGTTTATGATTTGAATGTTTTATTAATAACAGAAAAAGGATCTATCAGTATGGATCCTGTAACTGGCTCTTTTTAGTCAGTGGTACAACTTGGGGGAGAGACAGTGTATGATGGTTACATACCAGTTAACTTGTTCCTTTTCATTGCCTCCTGATGGACTGATGGTTGTTCCCAGTTTTTATTATTGTAAACATTACATGACTCTTCATCCTAGCATATCATCTTATGCACAAGTCCATTTCCCTGGAATAGATAGTAGAATTACTGGGCCATAGAGTAAAGGATACAATTTTTGGTTTTAATACATTTGACCTCCTCTATAGGGCAAAGTATACTTAGCAACTAAACCACCACCACCACCACCATACTTCTATCAGCCACGCATGAAAGAACCAGTTTTTTATATCCTCACCTTCATATTTACTTTTTAAACTTTTGCCAACCTGATGGGGAGAGTCTCTTGTTTTAATTTGCATTTCCCAGATTATTAGGGAGATTGGGCATTTTATTGGCAATCTGTCTTCTTTTGTGAATTGTTTTGTATAAACCCTGGCCCATTTTATTGGGTTGTTATTATTGATATGTGTGTTCTTTATAGTTCCCTAGTAGCAATCCTTTGTCTGCTATGCAAGTTGCAAATTTCTTCCTCTTCTGTGGTTGTCTTAATTTTTGTGGGGTCATTTCTCAAGAAAATTTTTTAATTTCGAGGCAGTAAATATATGAACAAGTTTTTCAGCTCCTATTCTTTATATTTTTCCACCCTATTTTTCTCATGTTCTCCAGTTACTTAACACTCACCATGTAAAATATGTGTATTATCACAAAACTGCATTTGAAAGATGCTCCCTGGAGTTGAAATTAGGTTTTCTTTTCAGGTCTTGAATAAGATTTTTGAATATCAGAATTGTTAGGAATGAAGCAGCTCTGATTTAGATCTGCAGTGCTGTAAACTTGGGCTTCTTTAATGAAGGAAGTTGTTCTGAAAATTTTTTTTTAGTTACTAATGGAAAAATGGCATATTGTTCCAGAGCTATGGAAAACTAAAGAGTCCTCAGACATGAATTCTGTCCCTCAGAAAGCTTAGAATTTAGTTGAGGAGACAAAAATAATGTACATGAAAGCCGTTCCAGAATAATGCGGTATAAGCCAAATGGTTCTGATAAGTTCCAGAGGAATTCAGGGCTGGAAAAGGCAGTTAGAGGCATGTATGGAGGTGTTTGAGGGAAGTCTTTTGAACCAATCCAAGTAAAGCGTGATAAAGGCACAGATTTCAGGAGAAATGAAAGATGACTGGAAAATAGCAAAATCACTAACAAGTAAGTAGTTGAAAAGAGAATTAGTCTTTGGGCCCATCACTGCAAGTTGGCCTTTGTTTGAAGAAAAGTACTCGTGAATTTAAGCATAATCTGGGTTGTTTTGTTTTGTTTTCAGTCATCTCAGAAATGATTGAAAATCAGTATAATTCTTTTTAGTTAAACCAGTTCTTTTAGATCTAATGGATTTTTGGATTTAACTTTAAAAATCTGTCATTTATGAAAAGTATCTTTGTAGATAAAAATGATTTTAAATACTTTATTGTTGTCGCTGCTTTAGTTGGTTTATTAGATGATAACCTGGGCAATTCCACTTTTTACTGAATTAAAAGCTTTTGTCAAAAGTCATTTCATCCTTTCCTTTCAGGCAGCTTGCTGTTCTTGGTGCAGGGCTGATGGGAGCTGGCATTGCTCAAGTCTCCGTGGATAAGGGCCTACAGACCATACTTAAGGACACTACACTGCCTGCACTGGGTCGGGGACAGCAGCAGGTGTTCAAAGGGTGAGCCTGCTCTCTGCCTTTGCTGGGAGAGTAGAATGTGTTTTGATTTTCGCCATCACAGTTTCCTTTTTCCTGAACATGATCTGTACTGGATACTCCATAGTTAAGTCTTATTTCTTTGATTTTGAGAAACACTAATTCCTTCTTTCACTTTTTTTTTTTTTTTTTTGCTGTTGTTGCAGACAATGTTATTATAAATCATTAACATCATTGGGGTCTATAGTCTTTGAGTGCAGAAGAGAAAACCTTATATATTAGATGTTTTAAATATCATGTATGTTATGCTTTGGTATCAGACTAGAAATTGCCGTATTTGTGAATTTTAATTGCTGTATTGTTTTAGAATATTGAAACAGCATGACTGTGTGTGTCCATGGAAAGAACTGAGATTTGGGATGTGAAGACACGTGTAATTGCATCCTGAAGATAGGGCTGGGATCTGCACTTGTGAGCCTCATGTTTCTTGACTGGCATGACCATGGAGAAGCAGTTAACTGATTTGGCTCCATAGTGTCTGGATCTTATGGACTGTGTCTACGTCTTCCCTCTGAATTAATAAAAGGGGAATATTACTCTCCCTCTTGCCCATCCCCCTTCTCATACCCCACCCCCACACCCATAATGCGGAGGGGAAAAGTGGAACAGTAAACTTGGCAAAACTGGGAATCCGTTTCAGCTCATTTCTCTGCTCCAGTGTAATGGACTGTCTGAGGCTGTCTGCACTTTGACTGTCTTACATGTGACTTTTAGCTGAGTGAGCTTTTTGTTTCTTAAATGAATTATGTAGCTTACACATGTTTTTACCCCTTTTCTGCAGAGAGGCTCATATATTGCTGCCATAATATCATGCACCACTTCGCAGGTTTAATCATGCTGGCAGATAGCCACTATCTTAATGTCAAGGTAGCAAGGTGCTGTAGTAAAAGAGACTCAGAGCCCAAAAATGGCACGTGCTTGGTAACCATTGCCCTGAGGCCATGCAAGTGTTCCCAAACAGCATTTCATTCTGTCACCCAAATGAGAAATTGCTGCTCTAGAGTAACCTTTTCTCCTTGATCTCTTTTGGATCCAGCTGTCCTGGGTTTCCCTTTTTGCCTTAGAAACATCAGGCTCTGGTGAGTGCCCCTCACTGCACTGTTGACTCGGACATACACATCTCCAGTCCTCCCTTAGGAATAGTTCCATTAGGCATCAGAACTAGAGCAAGTAATAATGCTTTGAACATTCACAGGCATCTTGTTTGCTGATTGCCAACATAGCTGCCAGAAACCAGGATATTTGAATCCATACTTTAAGACTTTGACTACTACTTTGAACTTACCACATGGCTTTTTCTTTTGTTAAGGAAACTAATGAATGGATTGCAGCTTCATTCTTAATTCAGAGGAAAACTCTAGGTCATTTATTCTGAAAGTGTGGTCAGAGTGAAACCTAAGAGAGCCTGTTTTCCTTGGCAATAAAAACAATCAGTTCAGTGTCTGAGTAGCAGGAATCTTGTTTGGCTCTCTGGGGAAGAAGAAATGTTGAGTTAATGTTTTATGTAATCAATATAGTGTGCTACTAGGTACTGACCAGGAAATGGATTAAGAATACAAGACATAATGCAGGGTCTCTGTCCTCCAGTAGATCACAGTTACAGAATAACAAAATGACATGGAAGCAAGTATAAAGTCATGTGGTCTCGGACCCGTGTTGGCTGTCTCCCCCTGTTGTAGGTAGAGAATGACTCAAGCTGCTTTTTTGTTTGCCATTCTGGTATTCATGTTTACTCCTTCTGGCAGATTTAGCTGTTTCATGCAGGTTGGGCATTAGAGGCGTCTTGTAGTAGGAAGACTGTGGATGTGAGGGTCAACCTGTCTGAATCCTACTACTTTCGCTTAACAAGTCCCTCTGAGCTTCTTTGAGCAGCTCAGCTCCCTCAAAATGGGAGGGGCATAGCTAACCTCACTGAATTGGTAGAAAATACACGGTATACTTTCTGGCCCATGGACACTCAGTAAATATTAGTTTCCTGTTCTCCCACTCTGACTAGAGATGTGTTTTGTTTTGTTTTGTTTCCAGACTGAATGATAAAGTGAAGAAGAAAACACTGACATCATTTGAAAGGGATACCATGTTCAGCAACTTGATTGGGCAGCTTGATTACCGGGGTTTTGAAAAGGCCGACATGGTGATTGAAGCAGTTTTTGAGGACCTCAACCTTAAGCACAGAGTTCTCAAGGAAGTAGAAGCGGTAAATAAGGGGTCTGCGGTACTGAATCCTAGTGCAGTGAGTGGAGAACACGGAGATAGGGTTCTTTAAAAGAACTACAGGAAACTCGTGGTTCTGTTTTTAGGGCCCAAACGTAAGGGGTTTTGTTTGTTTCTGTGTGGGGAGTGGATGGGAGAAGGTAAAGTGGCTTTATTTTCTTTGCCAGGCAAAGGGGAACACAGCAGGCTCTACAGCAGTTTTGAGGTGCCCTTCAAAACTGTGTCCCCCCAGACATAAGTTTCTATGTGAACCTGTGCACACTGTGTGTAAAGATCAAATCAAAGTCCTCAGGGAAGACACACAAGTATCTTATTAACTGAAGCACAGAGTTCATTAGCCTGACATGGGAGTTCAGTCACCCAGACATACACAGATAACCTCATGGACCGTAGCCTGACATCTTGGCATTTCAAGTTGGCTGCAAGCTACAGCTCAACTGATTCAGGTCTAGGCAGCAGAGGAAATAGGGGAGAAACACTCTCCAGGCAGGATTCAGATGCTCATTTTGTGGAAAATGCTGCTTTGGTCTTGAGTCCACATGCTGTGCACAGTCAACTCTTGAGATGGGATGACATGAACAAAACAAGTACTTAAACCAGGTGGTATGAAGGAGGAGGAAAGAAGATGTGGCAATACTCCAGACGAGAGGTGGAACCAGGGCCTGGACTAACCTACAGTGAAGTAAACAGTGGAGGTCCGTAAACAGTGTACGTAAAGTGGCACTGACTTGGCAACATTCCAGGTGTCTCAAGTAGTGGGCTGTGCTCCTAAGACTCCTGACACTTGAGGACAATCTCTGCTCTACTCAAGAGTGAGGGTTTAGAAACTAAAGAGCAGCAGCTCCGGTTGGGACCAATTCTGCTTGTGAAACACACGTTCCAAAGTCTTCGCTTTAGACAGAGTGCAGTGGAGATTCAGCTGCAGGAGAATATTCAGAAGAGCAGGATAGGTGCGTGTCCCCTCTGTCCTGAGGTGGCCCTGCAGCAGAGATGTATACCCAGTGTTTCTGGGGCTTCGGGGGACACTCCAGCAGGCACTGGAGGGAAGGCTGAGGGGTGGCAAAAGTACACACAGCCATTCACCACTGAAAGAGCATTTGCCACCTGACGGGATGCTGGTGTTTGCTTATGGAAAATCAGGGCTTGGGAGGATCCATGTATAGAGAAGTTTGTTAAGGTTAGCAGTTGGGAAGCTAGTGATCATGGAAAAGAAGAAAGAGGGATCAGATCAGGAGACGTACAGGCTGTAAACAAATCAATACAGTACTTCAAGCCAAAGTGTAAAGCTTAAGGGAGAAGAGAAAGGAAAGAGAAAGAAAAGCAAAGGGGTTTCCTGTGTCCATGCGGGCCACAGAGGGAAGGCACCAGGGAAAAGGCAGCAGACAGAGATAAGAATGGAGGGTGTTCAGGGAGTCATGAACTTTTAGCCGATAGTAAGAAAAGAGTAGGAAGATGATTGCCAAAGGTAAAGTCCAAGATGTCATGTATGTTGTGGATATTTATGTAATCAATCACTGGCCTTTACCTCTTTAGTGAAGCTAGTGAAGTCATCTAAGGTAGGAGATACTCAAAGAAGTTCTTCAGAAAGAGTAGAAAAGAGCGAGGTCCAGAACAGAGCTGTCTTTAGAACATCAAAGAATTTCAGGTGCAAGACCTTTAGGAGGGCCTCAGATCCATCCTCTCACCTGGGCTCTACTTTCTTTATAGGCAAATGGTAAAGCTGAGTCCACCGAGTGGTCCTCAGGGATTCAAAATTTCACTGCTTTCCTCTCCACAGAGCTAAAGTAACTCACTCCTCTGCTGTCTTCATAATCTGTGTCTCCAGACCCCTCACTGCCCCGGTCATTTCTTCTGTTGCCTTCACCATGTCTCAGTGCTCTCTTGGCGTGTGAGAGACCACCGCAGACCACCATAAATCACCACTTCCTTTTCACGATTCTGCAGTTAGGGCAGGGCTCCATGAGGCCACTGGCCTTAACTCCATGTGGCTTCCCAGTGGGGGCACTCGTGAGACTGCATTCAGCAGAAAGCTTATTGGGGCACCTCCCTCTCCCCGTGGCCTGGTCCTCCCTTACTGGTTGAACCAGAACCTCTCTGCAGCATGGCTGCCAGTGTCCAAGAGAGCAGAGCAGAAGCCATGAGGCTTCACTAGGCGAGGCCTGCAACTGGCAGAGTTACTTCTGCTGCTTTCTGTTGGTAAAAGCACATCACAGGCCAGGCCAGGTTTAAGGAGAGGGGAAAGAGACTCCCCCTCTGGATGCACGGAGACTCACATGTACCAAGAGGGACATGTTGTTGCCAGCCATCTTTGGAGACATTGGTTTGCTCTTCATAGAGAATTTTACCACCAATATTAGACCCTATACCACTAATGACGCAGCTTGAAACTATGTTAGCTTTCTGTCCATTGGGCTCTACTTTTGACTTACATTATACTTTTGATTAAATCAGATCATGGGGAACTTCCCTGGTGGTCCAGTAGCTAAGACTCCACACTCCTAATGCAGGTGGCCCAGGTTCAGTCCCTGGTCAGGGAACTAGATCCCACATTCCGCAACTAAGACCCAGTGCAACCAAATAAAAATAATAAAAAATAAATAAGATCATAGGCTCTATACACAAGTATACTGCCAAGCCAGGTTTTGCCCATTAGATGCCTACTTTTTTTCCTCTTTCTTCTTTTTCATAAAATCTTAATACAGTCCTTTATCTTTATCCTCATTATGATTGGTCTTGTTTATACCCATTGTTTCAGTGTATCAAATGAATCTTGAACCTTGATTCTCAGCTCTGATGTTAGGATTCTGCCTGCCCAGATTTGCACAAGTTTAACAGGTGTGCCTTCCATGTTTTTCACCCAAGCATCTGAATAAAAGTGTGAATAAGTCAAGATTGTGGGCAAAATGCTGAGACAGTCTACATTAGAGACTATTCTCCAGTTCAGTAAAGCCAACAGTTAATAGTATTCTTGTACTGTAGATAGAAATACAGTGGTGTGCCATTTCTGAGTGTCACATGTGTAACATGAGACAGGCATGCACGTTATGGTTTATTCTTACAAAGGTGAGGATGGCAGAGACTCAGGTGTCACTCGTTAACTTTGCTTTGGGCTGTCGTCACCTCCTGGCCTACCTGACATATTCGTAAATGCTTTTCCCCTGCAGGTGATCCCAGATCACTGTGTCTTTGCCAGCAACACATCTGCTCTTCCGATCGGTGAGATTGCTACTGTCAGTAAAAGACCTGAGAAGGTAAATTCTGAGCAGAGGAAAATCCTGAAATGTTTTGCTGCTTCAGGCTCACTGATGAAGGCTTAGAACGTGAGAAGGGAGCAGTATGGATTATAAAGTGGGCGAGGGTGATGATGTAGTCTCAGAAACTAGCCACAGAAAAGCAGAAACAAGTGAAGTACAACTAAAATATACCTTATAGATGATTTGCATTCTTAATGGGAATTATTATTCAGGCTCAGACTATAAAAGCTACCTTTTTTTTTTACAGTTGGGTATTGAAAGCCAGGCTCTAAAATAAGAGATGCTCCAAAAATAACACTTGAGCCACAGAGCATTCTCTGGTGACTGTCTGGAATGGGTTTGGTTCCCACTGCGGATCCAAAACTGGAAGATCTCGGGGTGCAGTAGGATGTGTCCACACATGGGTTTGCTTAGAGCTTTTCCCCAGGACATGAGAGGGGTAGGTGTAGAAGCACTTCACTGTAAATGTTTGAAACAGTACCTGGAAATTTATCTTTGAGCTTCTGCTCTTTACCAGAGAAACCAAGTGCAATTATTCAAGGAGAAATAAAACAGTTCACCTCTCTGGAGGATAACAGTTAGCCTCAGCTAACCAGAACCAGCCAGAAGTTGGCAGGAAATATAAAAGGCCTTTAAACAGCCATAACTGTTAATATAGAGTCCATGTGCTCAAAACCTAAAAGTCTATTGATTGTTGTTCTAATAGCTTGTTGACACAGGGTCATCTTGTTTCCCAGCATGCAGCAGATTAGAGGTGATGTGGGCCTGAGAGAGGCAGGCTCAGTAATGGCAGGAGGAGGTCTCAGGAGGAAGTAGCAGCTGTGAGTCTGGCCCTGCGGGGAGACACAGACACAGGGTCGAGGCAGATCTGGCCACGTCATAATCACTCGCAGCAGCTCCTCAGCACTGAGGCAGCAGAGGAGACCCTGATGTCGTGTCTGTGATGCTGACCTCTCTTTTCTCCCCCATGGAGCGGAACAAGCAGCACGCTTTGCATTCCTCACCCCCCAGAGACCTTGAGCTTTTGTCATCTGCTTGCCTATGTCGTTCATGTAAGAGTAAGGCCACGGCAGCCCAAGCAGGGTGACCAGCCATCTCGACATGCCCAGGACACAGGCCCTCCAGTACTCCACCTGGGAAGTATTCCACCTGGGCAGGTCCCAGAAATCTAGGACAGAGGTGGTCACCTTTTGGCACAAGTTTTTTGAGCGATGTAAATAGATTTTGCCTGGGGTAGTGATTGCGTCGGTAGATACACAGTTGTCAGAACTTAGCAAACTGAGCACTTTTAAGGCCTGTGCATTTTATTGTATATGAACTACACATAGTAAAGGTGAACTCCTTTTGCTCAGGAGTATAGTCTGAATCAGGTCCTATCTTTTTAAGTATTTTAGACATAAGTAGAAGAATCATTTAGCAGTTAAAAGCAACTTTGGGACTGATAAGTTGGTATAACATTTTAGTGACCTGTGCGTCACACAATGGGACGTGGGCAGGCTGTGGAGACAGGCCCACCTTAATGGAGTCCCACCCTGCTGTTTACTAACTGACCCTGACCTACTAATACTAACCTCCTGATTAAGCTTTCTTCCTCATCTAGATAATTAGACTGACTAGTTCACAGAGTTGTAATGGATTACATGTAATGAATAAATGATAAATGTGTTAATGAACAGTGGATAGTAAGCAGTATGGTAGATATTAGTTATAGGTAAAGTAGGGGGCAGGGGGCAAAACTATGAATTAATGGATAGACTTCTGTCACAATTTATTTGTGAAGACTGCCTAATCGTTAGCTTATTGAGGCTGTTCTCAAGTTTTAGCATGTACCAGAATCACCTGGAGGGATTCTTAAACACAGATCTGGGCCCTGCCCCTAGAGTACCTCATTCAGTAGGTCTGGGGAGGGCCTGAGAATTCGCAGTTCTAACATTGCCAGGCGATGCTAGTGCTGCTGGTCTGGGTACTTGACTTTGAGAACCACTGGTTTAATGACACCTGAGGGAATTTGAGTGTTGAGAAATGTTACTTAAACCCAGTGCAGTCATCCCTCTGTGTCCTTGGGGGATTAGTTCCAGAACCCCAAGCCCCTTATAGAAATAGTGGAGGGCAGGAAATTCAGTTGGCCCTCTGTATCCTCAGGTCTCACATCCAAGAATTCAGACCAATTGGTTGAATCAGATTCAACCAGTTGAATCCTATTTTGGCTGAACCTATGTGTGCAAACGGAGAAGGCAATGGCACCCCACTCCAGTACTCTTGCCTGGAAAATCCCATGGACAGAGGAGCCTGGTGGGCTGCCGTCTATGGGGTCGCACAGAGTCGGACACGACTGAAGCGACAGCGGCAGCGGCAGCAGTGTGTGCAAAATCTGTGAATGGAAAGGGCAGACAGTATCCTGGTGGTGAGACCCATCTGTGTAAAATCTAGATGCATCTCTGACAGGCCAGCATAGCATATTAAGTAATTCTTCTGCCTGTCTCCCCCCACCCATTAA
The DNA here is from genome assembly GCF_910594005.1 of Cervus elaphus. Lineage (NCBI taxonomy): Eukaryota > Metazoa > Chordata > Mammalia > Artiodactyla > Cervidae > Cervus > Cervus elaphus. The sequence goes on along the minus strand of NC_057825.1, from coordinate 32,655,151 downwards.
AAAGTGGACCCTCTCACCCAAACCATTGTCATCATTAATATAATTGGAACCCTCACTCATTCTTCCCCAATAAATCTACTTTGGCCTTTAGCTGTGGGTTTGGCATTGTGGGTAAGATCCATTGCCTTTAGTGAAAAGCCCTAGAAGCAAATGGAAGAGAATTTCAGGTATCTCTCCCCTGAACATACTGGACTCTTAAAGAACCATGAAACCAAACCATTTGACCATATCAAGCCAGTATTCTTACACTACAACAGCCTTTCTCTGCAATGCTTTCCTAGCAAAAAAAAAAGAACCCTATTAAGTTTCCCCTCTCAAGAGTTCTTAAGTCTGTCAGTGTTTTGTCCCCCTTGCCAGGTGATCGGCATGCACTACTTCTCTCCTGTGGACAAGATGCAGCTGCTGGAGATTATCACAACTGAGAAGACTTCGAAGGACACAACTGCCTCTGCTGTAGATGTCGGCCTCAGACAAGGGAAGGTCATCATTGTGGTTAAGGTGAGGAGCTGTGGATCAGAGCAGCAGATTCAGAAAAGTGCCATGAAAACTCCTTATATGTTCAGGCTTCTTGGTGACTCTTCAGGTCAAATAGATCAGCCGTTGATATGATTGGGCTTCCCTGGTAGCCCAGATGGTAAAGCATCTGCCTGCAATAAGGAAGACCCAGGTTCCAATCCCCAGGTCGGGAGGATCCCCTGGAAAAGGAAATGGCAACCCACTCCAGTACTCTTGCCTGGAAAATTCCATGGACAGAAGAGCCTGGTAGGCTACAGTCCATGGGGTCGCAAAGAGCCAGACATGACTGAGCAACTTTACTTTCTTTCTTTCTTTCTTTCTTTGATATGATTCCCCCTTGGTCATCTACAATATGGACAGTGGTGTGACTACTGCTGAGTCAGGGTCTGGGACATGGCAGGTTCTCCCAGCCATTCCAGACCTTGCAGATGATGTGAGACTATCTCCTGTCCTCTTGGAATCAAACTAGGCTGCCCCCAACTCTGGCTTCTCTTGCAATTCAATATTAAGGATTCTGACTGAGATTATAAATCATCTTGAATTTTGAAGTGGCTCCTGGGGGAGTGAGACCGCTTTCAGACTTGGGCAGTGCCCTCAATTGAGGGGCCCATGAGCTCGTGTTCTCTCCCTTTGCAGGATGGACCTGGCTTCTATACCACCAGGTGCCTCGCACCCATGATGTCTGAAGTCATCAGAATTCTGCAGGTTGGTATCGCTCTCAGAATGTTGGAGGCATCTTCCACTCCTAAAACTAGTTTTCCAGACTGGTAATGTCAAGAGGAAGAGCAGGCTTCCTTCTAATACACTAACTCCTGGCTCTTCTCCAGGAAGGCCTTTTGCTGCCCTTCCATTCCACCCACTGTTGGGATGTCATGGGCAAAAATGGGCAGAATTTTAGCTCTGCTCCCCTAGCATCCTCCCTGCTTCAGTCACCCCAAGGCCTCCCGACATGCTTTATGTGCTATTTCTGCATCCCCATCCAGAACACGGCCCGTTTGGTCTGATTGGTGCTGTACCTGCTTCTGCCACACACAGACCCCTCTGGTAGCTAGCTGTCAGGTTGGTCAGTGGCAGAAAGGGCATGGCCAGTCTCGCCGGGCTCCCATCAGACTCAGGGATCACTGGCCTCTGCAGCCCTGCTCCTCAGTGATGTCTCCTCTCTCAGGGTAGGGAACCTTACCCCATCTGGCATGGATCTCGGTATTCTTGAGATTCAGGATTGCAAACAAGAAAGAAATGAGTAACTTGTTCATGTCCAGACTTCCTTTGAATGCCATAGGTTAGGAAAGGCTCACACTTGCCCCTGGGGCTCTCCAGCCTCTCCAGTGTATCTCCAGCACTGATACACACAGTGCTTCCCTGTGGCTATCAGTCCCAGTCCTGGGTCTGACCTGGCAGCACCCAGAAGATAAGTGGGCGCTGCACCAGGCTGATTCTGAGAGCAGCACAGGGCGCCCTTAGGGAAGTCTGGGACAGCCTTCCCCTGAGGTCCTGGGTTTGCTGCCCATCCAGGAAGGAGTCGGCCCTAAGAAGCTGGACTCCCTGACCACGAGCTTCGGCTTCCCTGTGGGCGCCGCTACACTGGTGGATGAAGTTGGTGTGGATGTCGCAAAACACGTGGCAGAAAATCTCAGCAAAGACTTTGGGGAGCGGTTTGCAGGTGGAAGCCTTGAAATGCTGCGGCAGATGATATCCAAGGGCTTCCTGGGTGAGTAGCCTCAGAGAAATGGAACTAGCACCGTGAGTGATGGTCCCTGTGACCCAAGAACTGCAGAGGCCCGGGTCAAAGAGTGTATTTTTTCAACAGAGCCCACTGTCATAGGGAATTTAAAAATTAATTTCATGACAGCCTCTTCTTAGGCTGGGCCTGTAGATTATGGAGAAAAGGCGGAACTCTGGCCTCCTGAGGCCCTGCTGTTGCCCACGGAATGCTAGATTGACAGGCATTTCTTCCTACCCATGGCCTCTACTACACCCATGGTACTGCAGGAGCCCCACACCCAGGCTTTCCATGTTCTCTGACCACCTGTGTGGAGAAAGTAAACCTCTGAGTATGTAATTGAGGCCCACCGGAGAGGTGGCTTTCTCTCTTGGTAAAGCAGCAACAAAATCAACACTAGAGCCTGGATGTCCGAGGGCCTGGTGCTGCAGGTGTGGACAGTAACATTCGCCCACACGGCCTTTCCACCCAGGTACCCAGATTTCCAAGCTCCAGGAAGCACACGCTCTTTTTTCCTCTCTGCCAACTCTTCTGACAGGTACTAATTTCTGGAGTAGGCTAGATTTACAAATTCAGGAGTATGGAAGAGAGGCTAGGGCTTTCTAGGAGACTAGCAGAGAGAATTCTCAGTGCTGGGCTCTGAGAAATCATAACTCTCCCTTTTCTTGCTTCTTTTAGGTCGCAAGTCTGGGAAGGGCTTTTATATCTACCAGGAGGGTGTGAAGAATAAGAATTTGAATTCTGACATGGACAGTATTTTGGCAAGTCTGAAGATGCCTTCTCAGCCTGACGTGTAAGTTCAGTTGAGGGGCTATCCGTGTGGAAGTGTGTTTCTCGCCAGCCCAAAGCTTCTTGGACCCTCTGCAGTCCGTTTTTTTTTTTTTTATGATCACCATATGTGATCAGAGGAAACATTCCTGATTCTTAACACTTTCTGCCTTTCCACATTCCACCTCATTCTCTACCAGACATCAGGGTAAGGACTGCAGCCAAGCCTTGGGAAGACCTCTGGATAAGCCATCCCTCTGAGGGTGCCAGAAAGCAACTAGAAAGTTCTGGGCTCGATCAACCCGCACACCATTCACTGTCATCTGTAGTCAGTACCTGCTGATATCAGTCTACCCTGCAGGGCCTGTGCTCAGTGCTCGTTTCCAGTTAATCAGGGCAGGCAGCTCTCTCCTGTCCTTTTCCAAGGGCGGCTCCTCCTCTAGAGGCAGACGTTCATTAGGGCTGGCCCCAGGCGCCAGCGGAGAAGGAAATGGCAGCCCACTCCAGTATTCTTGCCTGGCGAATCCCATGGACAGAGGAGCCTGGCAGTCCATGGGGTCGCAAAGAGTCAGACATGACTGAGCAACTAACACCCGAGCTCCAGCAGCACCAGCCCTCACTCCCATTCTGTGCCGGGGCCCCTACATCCTCCCTCTTGACTCTTCCTCTCCCTGAATGTCTCTCCCTGTTGGCAGCTCCTCAGACGAAGACATCCAATACCGCCTAGTGACCAGGTTTGTGAACGAAGCTGTCCTGTGCCTACAGGAAGGGGTCTTGGCCACACCCACAGAGGGAGACATCGGTGCGGTCTTTGGGCTTGGCTTCCCCCCGTGTCTTGGAGGTCAGTCTTGCAGGTCAAAAAGGTAGTTTACTTCACCCCAGAGCTTGTTTCGCTTTTCCTTCAACAAAATCTTCTTTCTGCATTCAGGGCCCTTCCACTTTGTGGATCTGTACGGGGCACAGAAAATAGTGGACCGGCTCCGGAAGTATGAGGCTGCCTATGGAAAACAGTTCACCCCATGTCAGCTGCTTGTGGACCATGCCAACAACCCTAACAAGAAGTTCTACCAGTGAGCAGGCCCTGTCCCCTGCCCACTGGCCCACTAATGCCAACCATGGCAGCACTGCTTCTCAACAGAGTGGCATCTAGATTTATCAGAGTGACCAGAAGGAAGACAAACTCTGGCACTGGGTATGTGCCTTGATTAAAGTGCCTTTGGCTAGGACATCTCTCCCTCCCAGCTAGGTCTGGCTGTGATGTAGTTTGTACTTCCTGTTGGAAGGTGGAACCCTCTGTGTGCACCAATTTATAAGCCCCGAGGCCTAGGGTGGCAGTGTTTCTGGAGCCATCCTTGTTGCCTGCTCCTCCCAGGAGGCCAGTGGTGGTCACTGGTGGCCAGTGGTGGTGAGGGCAAGTTTGCACTCAGCCAGATGCACTTAACAATAAAAATCAAACTCTTCATCAGTCTGACTGCCCATTGCCTTCTTTTCTGTCATTGCCCTTCTGGTGTAACCCCCTTACCTTCAAAGAGTGAGCTGGAATAAAGCCCTGTGCTCTGGGGTAGGAATGTGTTGGGAGCTTGGAGCAGCACCTTAAGAGAGAAATTGTGGTGATGGAGAATGACCTTTGATCCCTGGGTCAGGAAGATCTCCTGGAGGGAGGGCATAGCAACCCACTCCAGTATTCTTGCCTGGAGAATCCTCAGGAAGAGAAGACTGGTGGGCTACAATCCATAGGGTCACAAAGAGTTGGACACAACTGAAGTGACGGCATGCATGCACGCACATGTAAAGGCTTTGGCTGGGCTTCTGCTTACAGTGGGGAAGAGTCCTGGCTAAACCAAGGAGTAGGAGAGTTATGGAGGGCCAGCGTGTAAGAGACTCCTTTTCCCAAACTGCATATCCTCGGTGGACAGTTTTACCCCGTTCTTTTCTTGGTGTAACTCGTTCGTGTGCATACTCAGAATGTTTATGGAACGTTGATAGTAGGCAGTTGTTCAGCTGCTAAGTCGTATTCGACTCTTTGTGACCCCACAGATTGTAGCATGCCAGGCCTCCCTGTCCCTGTCTCCCGGAGTTTGCCCAAGTTCATGTCCTTTGAATCGGTGATGCTATCCAACCCTCTCATCCTCTGCATTAGGCAGAGAAGGTAACGCTTTTCTGGTCAGTGCATCCGGCACATCTCAGCTGCCCCAGAGCACAGAAGGTGGACAATGCCCAGTGATCAGTTGCGTGACCCACCACCACCTGCAGTCTGCTGACACCTCCACTCTTCCCTGCCCTCTGCCTTCTGGTGGAGTAAATTCCTGCACTTGTATTCTGGCAGAAACAGTGCCCAGTCCAGGTAAACAGCTCTGGGGCTCCTCTCTGGGTCTGGCAGAAGGATTCACTGAATGTATAGAATCGTAATTCAGGTCCCATCACGCTGCACCACCCTGACTTGAAGATGTCACCAATGCCTCCTACCTCTGCTCCAGCTGTGAGCACTTCAGTATCCCCGCCATGGTCCCAGTTCTGCTGTGGAGACCAGCAAGTGGAGAGCTCAGCCCCAGCTCTACTCAACACTCAACAGTTGGCTGCTAGGAAGCCAGACTCTTAACACCAAGGCATCTCTGAGTTGAAATTTTCAGGTGACCCACAGAAGGTAGAGAACTGATCCTCTACACCAAGGCCAATAACAGGCTTCCAGGGGTGGGGGTGGCGGTGTTGGGGCAGGGCTCTATGCAGCCTCAAGGCAGGCATTTGGACAAGACAGGAAATTAAACCTGGGTAGGAACATGGGGCTCTGAAGTATGATCTTTCCACCCAGCAGCCCTAACTGTGCTGCACGCTTAATCGCTTAATTGTGTCCGACTCCGCGACCCTATGGACTATAGCCCACCAGGCTCCTCTGTCGATGGGATTTCCCAGGCAAGAATACTGGAGTGGATCCACGTCCGTCTCCAGGGGACCTTTCGAACCCTGGTCTCCCACATTGTAGGCGAATTCTTTACCGCCTAAGCAACCAGGGAAGCCCAATACCACAGTATGGGTAGCCTATCCCTTCTCCAGGGGAGGTTCCAGACCCAGGAATTGAACCAGGGTCTCCTGCATTGCGGGCAGATTTTTTACCAGCTGAGCTAGCAGGGAAGCCCCAGCAGCCCTAGGGAGGTGTGTTGAATTATGCTGAAACATTAATGGGAACTGAAGGTTCTTATAGTTTTGGAACAGGTGAGGGGTTTTCAGAAAGGAATGAGGGCCGCTGTATCAGCTGCCTCTGAGGAACAAGTGGGCCGTGTGCATCACCATTTCCAAGGTCCTCCCCTGCCCAAGGGCACAGACATCATGCCAGTTGGTCCCTACGGCCCTCTGAAAGAACACAGTTCCACTCGCACTACTCTTCAGTGGTCTAGCATTTATTTCACTAGCCCTCAAGGACTCACTAAGTGATCAGCAAGGAAACGCAACGTCTCAGCATCCCAGTCTCTGTGCTCTGCTTTGATTCCCCTCCGTGCTGAGACAGCCTGCTCAGGGCCTGAGCACTGGCACGGCTTCTCTACTCTTAAGATAGAAAAACAGGCAATAAATATCTAGATAAGGCAGACGAGAAGGCTGATACCCCTGGGCCTGACACTAGGAGAATTAGTGTGCTTCTGGTAAGTGAGACAGAGAAGAGCTTGGGGGATGGGTGGTTGGACATGACAGCCAACCTGCTCTGGGTGCTGGCAGATAGCCATGCTCAGGATTCAGAGCACAAAGATCTGCTCGGATGCAGGTGAACAAGCGCAGGAGGGCTGAGCTCCAGGAGGATAAACGGAGGTTTTCCCAAGCCACCTGCGCCAGTGACAGAAAACCAGGGAAGGACACCAGGTGTTTGCAGGAGTCAAGGGATGGGGCAGGAGACCAGTGGGAGTGATTGAAAGCCACCCACCTCGAAAATCAGGGTGCAGCTGCCCTTAGAATCACCTGCCCTTCCACAGAAAGAGTTGTCATGGACTGGACGCAACAGGTAGGATGGAGGGCTAGATACAGCCAGATGGGGGCAGAGGCCAGAGTGCTGGAAACATGGGGGAGCAACTGCCTCCCTCACCAGGTAAGTGGGTCAAGGGCAGGGCTGTGGCCTTCCAAAGGCATCACCCGAGAACCAGAGCCCACAGGTGGAGCTCTGCGGCGCGGTGGCTCAGGCTTGTACGCGATGCACCTGTGTTCAGGGCCAGGGACCCAGCGCATGGTGGAGCGGGCGGCGGGGGCGGGGCTAGGGGGTAAAGAGGGCATCCCAGAGATACAGAAATTGGCCCTCCGTCTGAGGCAGCTTGGAGCAGAGTCCACAGAGGACAGCGGGCACTTGGGGAATCTGTGCTTCAATGGGGGGCCGTCGTCCTCGTCTCCGGCCTGCACCTACAAGCTGTGGACTGAGCGCAAGCTGTCAGGGGGGCTCCAGAGCAGAGCGGAGGGAGCTATTAGGTCACCACAAAAGCCAGCTTCCAGCTGCCGCATGGGAATCACAGCCCTGGGCACCCTGTTCGCTGGTGCCTTCAGCCGCTCCCCCACCTACTCTGCACACTCAGAGGCAAGAGGCATGCAGGGGTCTGGCCCAGAGGACCCCGTTTCCCAGCGCGCCTCCCCTGGATTCACTCTCTGTGACGGCTGAGCAGCCGCAGTCCTGGCAGAGATTCTCCCTGCGGCAGGCCCCACCTCGGGGAGGGCTGGCCCCCCAGGGCGTGGTGGGGGTGGGTGGTTCCGGGCCAAAATTCCAGTCAGGCGGCCCCAAGCCGGAAGGTCAGATCTTGGGCCGCCAGCCTTTGATGAACTGCATGATCTTCTTGACCTGCAGCTTGGTCAGGCGGAAGTCATCTGCCAGGATGTCCTCACTGAGCTGCACGAAGATGCTGCCGTCAATGCGCTCTCGGGCAAAGAAGCTGACCACGTCCTCTGAGAGCCCGATGAAACGCAGACTTCGAGAGACCTCCTCCAGGGAGAGTGCAGACAGGTCAGCGGGGGGCTGCCAGGAGGCGGCTTCTCGGCCTCCCCAGGCCGTGGCCCCATCCCGGGGACTGGCAGGAGGCCCTTCGAGGCGCCCCTGGGTGAGAAGGAGTCGCGCTCCACCGGCCTCGGGGCCCTGCGGGGCCGCCGGTGACAGTGGGGCAGGGCCCTGCCGCAACACCAAGCTTTCGGGCTCAAAGGCCTTGGGGGGTCCAAGTGGCGAGAGGCCCAGCCCAGGTGCCCCCACGGCTCTGGGCTCCTGACAGCGCAGCAGCTCAGGCTCTGGAGAACTGCCCGGGCCCAGCTCAAAGGGGTCGAAGGGCTCCAGGGAGGGTTCCTGCCACTCAGAGGAGGACGAGGAGGAGGTGGGGCAGGAGGAGGCGGAAGCTGCCGAGTAGGCCTGGCCTGGAGAGCTCAGGCCTGGGGAGTAGGCGGGGCTGGAGGTAGCCAGGGGACCTGAGGCAGCTGCAGGCCCGGAAGAGGAGGCCGCTGAAGGGCCGGTGGGGTAGGCAGGCCCAGAAAAGGGGTTAAGAGCTCCAAACGGAGCAAAGCGTTTCTGGGGGTGGGAGGGCTTGAATGGAGGTGGACAGCCGTGGTAGGTCTTGGCAGGGGTGTCGGCCCCCAGGAGGGAGGCAGCTCGACCACTCAGGGGCTCCACAAGGGCCCGGGAGGCCTGGCTGGGCTGCGTGGTTGAGGGCAGGGGGCCTGGGGGTGGACGGCTGGAGGACTCGCCCACCTTGCAGTCTCCCCAGGTGCAGGGGTAGCAATAGAGGGAGTAGGCGTCGGGTGATGGAGAGCCACTGCCACTTCGGGACCCCGCCCTGCGGACAGAAAAACAGACACAGACGGGTAAGCAGAGCAAGAGGGAAACGTGATAGGGACACACATGTGCCACCACAAACCACCATTCCGCCAGGTGACAGAGATCTCAGCCATGCTGGCCCGTCCAGCCCCCAGCCCCCAAGGCCTGAGACCCTCTGAGATTGCTCTATTCTTCCTTCCGGCAACCCGCACTCCAGGAAAAACTAAACTGAACTACACAGAAAATTTTCAATGGCAAGGAGTACTCCATCCTGCGGCAGATCTCAGTCTGGAAGGAAAGAGAGCCACACTCCCACACAGTCATCATCATCTAGGTAAGCAGCCAACTGAGGCAGGAAGCCCCAGACCCCAAGGGCCCCTACCCCAGGTTCTTCTCAGCAATATGCACCCTCCAAACCCCGGGGTCTGTGGTCTTCCTCTTCCTCACACTGGCTCCCCTCCCCACCCTCTCCCTGTCCCCCTCCCCTGCTTCCATCCACCTGAGGAGGCCCAGGACCCAGAGAAGGAAGGGAGGGGCTCACCCATCCTGGAGGCCAGAGGAGTAGTAGGAGAGGCTAGAGCTGGGGGAGTGGACAGGCTGCAGCTTCGGGAAGCGTGGGGGTACTGGGGGGCTACCCGAGAGCCGGCCACTGCCACCCCGTGGGGGCACAGGAGGGGCGTTGAGCAGGCGGCACTCCTCCTTCACCTGCAAGCACAGGGCCATGATGCCACCCCCTGTCCCCAGGCAGCTGGGCAAGGGGGGTGCATTCGACTGACCCACTTTGCCAAAAGTCGGCCTTGCTACTCAGCCACCCACCCCACCCCTTCTCGTCATCTCCAGCCTGTCAGACTCATCAAGAGTCCATAACACGCACAACTGTCTCCTGTGGCCTTCGAAATCCATCATGCATGTAAGAAAAAAGAGAGAAGTAGATAAAACAACAACAACAAAAAGTTAAGTAGACATATTCCTTCCTCAAGGAAAAGGAGAGAAAGAAGAAAAAGGTGTAATGAGAAGAACAGAAGGAAAAGTATCTGCCATCTGGATCCCTTTCTTATGGACTCCATGGGACATTAATAGGTGCTGTCCATAGTCTGTAGACAAGCTCTGTTGGAAACTTGTGTTAAACCCAGACAAATGGGTTTCTGACCTGCAGGACTTCTCAGAGCCTTCATTATAATGGATACTCTGTGGCTCCAGTGAGGATGGAGAGAGCTGGAATCACAGACTGTATTTTCTAACCTTTCTTTACCCTAGACCCTTCTTTTCACCAGACAACTTAAAGGAGCCTTTGTTCTGTGGAACCTTCTGGGTAACGCTGTTCTAGTCTCATCCCATACTCTATGAGGCTAGGGACCTGCTGGTATCTTTGTCCCACAACTCCCAAGGCCACTGTCCTTGGTACCCCTTCCTACAAAAGCGCCTGCGTCTCTTTCCTCTTTTTTTTTCTCCCCCCTCCCCACCTCTGGCCACCCTTTGTCGCACACCTCGGCGACTGGAGACCGAGATGCCACGGCAGGGGCCCAGGAGAACGAACTTTCAAAACCCAAACCCTGGCCCCTGGCTGGCCACCTCCCGGGAAGGCCGGGCCCCCAGAGCTCAGCGGCCGGCCTCCCACCCTCCTCGCCTCCACCGCGTCCACTCACCGCCTCGGATTTGGGAGGCACGGGAGGCGGCGCCGCCTCGGGCTCCAGGCGGGGCGGCCCGGCGGCTCCGAAGGAGATGAGATCGGGCCCCGGGAGCGGCCGGGTCCTGCTCTCGGCTAGGCCCTCGGCCGCCTGGTGCGTCCACAGCTCCTCGTAGGGGATCTCGGCGGGCGGCGCGGCGGGCTCGGGCCCGCCGGCCCAGTCGGGGATCACGTACTCCTGGTCGCCGTCGCCCGGTGGGCCGGGGCCGGGGGCACGGGCGGGCACGAGGGCGCGCGGGGGCGCGGGCAGGCAGAGGCGCGCGCGGCGCGGGCTGGCGCAGTCGTCGGCCAGCTCAGCTGGCGCCTCGCGCACTGCGGTCGAGTACTCGTCGGGGTCGAAGCGCTCGCGACAGTAGGAGGCGCTGTCGCGTACCAGGCGCTCGACGCGCGGGTCCCCGGCCAGGAGGCCCTGCGGCAATGCGAAGCGCGGCGTGTTCGTGAGCAGCAGGAAGTGCAGCGGCGCCGGGCCCTCGCGGCGCAGCGCCAGCCCCAGCACCACTGTCTTGGAGATGATGCTGACCAGCTTGTAGCAGTGGCCCTCCCGCACCGGGTGCAGGTCATAGGGATTGCGGGGTGGCCGGCTGGGCACCAGCACGTTCACCGGGAGCCTCACGCGCTCGATAATGGCGCGCACCGTGTGCTCGCCCTCCTGCATCTGCAGCTCCAGTGGGCTGCGCGTGCTGAAGCGGCCCTGGCACTGGAAGGGTAGGCTCAGGCTTTCGTTGGTGCGGTGGTTCATGCAGATTAGGCAGGGCATCTTGCCTTTGATGGGCCTGGCGCCCCCGCCGCCACCCGCGGCCCCCGCGCCCCCCGGGCCGCCGCCACCGCCGCCGCCCACCCCGGCCAGCGCCCCAGCCCGGCCCAACTTGCGCAGCAAGGTTGTGAAGCGGGAGCGCTCTTTGGTGGTCTTGGCGCACAGGATCTCCGCCTGGCCCATGAGAGTGAGCTCATCGCCCGCGTGCAGCGTGAAGTTGTACACCTCGCTGTCCTCGCTGAACTCCCCTGACACCACCTGGGAGTCCCAGAAACAGAGGGAGGCCTTAGCCCCAGCCGAGGGAAAGCTAGTCCCGGGACCCAGGAGGGCAACCCTCCTCTTGAGGCTTTCCCAAGATCAAGAGCACTGGACTGAGGGCATGCATTCTGTAGAGGCCACGTGGTCACGGTGGTACAGCCTCAGAGTTACCTCTTGGAAACATAATTATTTTATTTGCTATAAGAATTGCTGTAAGGATTAAATAGACTATAAAGTAAGTGTTAATCGCTCAGCCATGTCTGACTCTGTGACTCCATGAACTGTAGCCTGCCAGGCTCCTCTGTCCATGGGATTTCCCAGGCAAGAATACTGGAGTGGGTTGCCATTTTCTTCAGGGATCTAACTGGGTCTCCCACATTTCAGGCAGATTCATTACCATCTGAGCCACCAGGAAAGCCCTAAATAGACTCTATGTATACTGAAATACTTTGAAAATATTCAATATACAGCAACACTTGTATCATTTTTTACAATTGGGCAATAATAATCCTCCACCTATTCAACAAGACTACTCTGAAGAGGAATGAATTGGTGAATAAGAAAAGGGTTTGTAAATAGTGAAGAGCTATCTGTACATTAAGTGGGGGACTGTTTGCACTCTATGTCTCCACAGCTACCACCCCCACCAGTAGATGCTAGGATGGCTGCCCTGAAAGATCGCCAAGTCAAGGCATGAACCTCCACACACATACCTCCACACACACTTCCTGCTTCCCCACCTTTTGCAGGAAGTCCTTGGGCCCAGTTCCAGGAAGTTCATACACCTAGCCAAAGGTTTTCAGGGGGCTGCCAGAAGCCACACTGTGACACTTCTGCCTCTCAGAACCTAACGGGAACCCTCCAACCAGGGTCAGGCTTGCCCCTGAGGATAATGGAACCTGGGGGCACCATGTCCGGTGCAGAAAGGACTGACCTTGACACTGAAGGTGATGGCTTCCATCACAAAGATGCGATCAGGAAAGACGCTGGCCACCTCCTCCACGCTGCTGAAGTACCTCACGGGCTCCCGAACATCCCGGGCCTGCTCCAGGAGCTTGAACTTCCCTGCACAGGAGGGAACACAGGCTGCTAGGGTGGGCCTTCTTGCTGGGAAGGCCTGCATCCTGAGAGGCCTCCTGGTCCCCACATCTTTCGCCCCTCGTGTCAGCCAGTCCTTCTGGAACTCAGGTGGGCAGAAGGGCAGGTTTGCACTAGTGGAAGCTGGTCAGCTGGTTCAAGACTCAGCAGGGAGGTGAGCACAGATTCCTAGCAAATAGAGCACAGCCCTTACCCAGTGGAGAGTTAGTGGGTGTGTGACAAGGCCAGCAGGTGTCTGCCTAGAGAAACCCAAGGGCAAACTGGTACCCAAACACTTGAATACCAACATTAGTGTGGCATTGGGGATGCTAATGCCTAGCTTGGTCCCAGCCCCACTCTGACTTGCTATGACCCAGACAAATCCCTTCCCCTCTCGGGGGTTTTGAATCCTCATCTGAAAAAACTGGAGCAGATGTTTGCAGGCCCTGTCTGAATCTAGCCTCCTGTGTTAGCTTTAGATTGCTAACCCACACTGAAGCAATGGGCAAACCAGGGCCGAGCCCCAGGCTTTGGAGACCCAAGGAGACTCTGACTCCTGGTCTGTTCCCAAAGCCTGCTGTGGTCCAACATCCAGCCCCACTGTCCCAGAAGCCTCAGATCTGAGCCCAGCAAGCTGCCTCCCTCAGATGAGGTCTTCCCGACCTGCATGCAGTCCAAGGCTATATTTCCACTGGCTCAGCAGATGTCCCCAGAAGACACACGCTTTAAAGAATGATGCTAATCTGTAGTGCTGACACCCCTTTGTGTTAACTGTCTGACCTCACTGGCCGCATACCTTTTATGTGCCCACCTTGTTGTTGTTGTTGTTTAGTTGCTAAGTCATCCCCACCTCTTTTGCAGCCCCATGGACTGTAGCCCACCAGGCACCTCTGTCCATGGAATTTCCCAGGCAAGAATACTGGAGTGGGTGGCCACGCCCTCCTCCAGGGGATCTGCCTGACCCAGGGATGGAATCCGTGTTTCCTGCATTAGCAAGCAGATTTTTTTACCACGGAGTCACCTGGGAAGCCCCATGTGCCCACTTACATGAGCACAAAGACAGGCTGTGAACCAGGCTGGCATCTGGCCTCTTTTTAGGCCTTACACAGGAGGAAGAGAGTCTTGTATAGGCTGAGAGAAGACAAGGTGACTCTAACTTCTGCAGTGATTCTGGTGGTTGCTGCCTATTACATTCATTTATTCATTCCACAAGAATTTATAGAGCACCTACTGTGTGCCAGACACTAGCCTAGGCCCAATGAGGGGGGCAGATCTGGGTAAGATATGATCTGCCCTCAAGATATCAAATCCAGATACAGTATGTGATAGCAGGGTGTGACGGGATGGCTACAACAGACTCAACAAAAGACGAGGTGACCACCAAGTTGGGGGAAATCTGCCTGGCAGTGTGGGGGGATCATAAGAATGAATTTTACAGAGTGAACATTCCACACAGAAGAAACGGCATGAGTCAAGACACATGGTCACAGAAGCAAACTGTCTGCCCAACGTGGTGAGTGTGCCTGGAGAGTAAGATTTGAGGGGGGTGATGAGGGGGTGAAGCAGATAGTGACTGGTTTATGAAAAGCTCTGAATGCCATATGGTAGGACTTTATTCTGTAAAAATGAAACCCACTGGTGTGTTCTGAGCAAAGAAAGACCAGGATCAAAGGTGAACTCTATAAAGATAACAAGTACACTTAGGTAAATAACCCAGTAACGAGTTCTGGAAAAAAGCAGGGGCATCAGCTGAGGGGAGAGCAACAAATAAACAAAACAAGGGGTACAGGTTCCAGTAGGAAGCCTCATCAGACTGCAGTGACTGCCGAGTGGTCAGGGAGGAAGGGGTTCCAGCTACCAGCCTGGTCAGAAATGGAGACAGCAGAGCTGTTAACCAAAACTGGGACTCTGGAAGGAACCAGTTGGGGAGTGAGAGAGTCAATTCCTATGCAGGTTGATAAGAAATCCGGGGGTCCCCAAGGACAGAGGGGTCTGGGAATCTCAAGGAGGAGAAAAGGATAAACTTTTTTTTTTTTTTCTGTCTACATTCCTTAGTCACATAAAACGTTTTTTCCTTTAAGCCCGGAACTGATGATTACACAACAAACAACTCAGTTTAAACTCTGTACTAAGGATTATATGACAATGATATATCCTGCTTGAGGACAGTTTCTCCTTCCTGAAAAACCTTCTGGCTAATCCTATTATCTTAAAATGTACATTATGGGAGTAGGTCTAGTAAGATCTTTACAACCTTGAGCCATGCTTCTGATTTATTATAATAACTAATTTTAAAAAGTACATAACTCCCTTGCTAACACTAGCGAGGGGGGCCCTCTCCGTCCCCCTTCAGATGTCTATGTCAGAAGCTTTCTCTGTCCCTTGTCATACTTCAATAAAACTCTGCTACACAAAAGCTCTTGAGTGATCAAGCCTGGTCCCTAGTCCCAGAGCTAAATCTTCGGAGAGCATGAACCCAACACCGCACACTGTAAGCTATCAGGAGCATGGGCCAAACTGGGGAGGCCAAATGAGGCCCTGCAGGGGGTGCTCCTCCGGGAGGCAGGTGAGCGTGTGGGCGCAGGGCTTGGGGACGTGCAGTCAGAAGTAACAGAAGATCAGCGGCCCACAGCAGGCAGTGTCAGCTGTGGGGCAGGCCAGATAGCTCAGGGAAGAGGAAGAAAAGAGGATCCCGACCCATTGGGGACCCCCTTCCCAGAGAAATCCCACAGTGTACTCCTAGCAGGAACACACACAGCATTGTATATACAGCATGGGGGATGTGGTGGTTTCAAAGCCCAACCAGAACCTAGATGGAGACACCCACGTCCTAATGCAGGGGTGCAGAGCAGAGGGCCCGGGGCAGCGCTTGCAGCGTCAACATCTAAGAGCAGGAAAAGGGAGAACCAAGAGAGGGGGAAATGCCCAGAGAAACCCAAAGGGAATGCACCCCATCCCTACCCCGCACCCTGCTCCAACCACTCTGAGACCCTGGTGGGAAGAGGCCTCAGATGAGCCACAGCCCTCGAGGGCAGTAAGGATACCCTGGGGAGGGGACCCAGCGGGTGAGGAATCACAGGTCTGCCACCATCCAAGAGGGGCACCACCCCTTCCCTCATCCAGTCGCCGCCCCCATAGCCACACACAACCCCCACCACCCCCCACCACCACCACCAATTCCAAGCAGCCAGGCAGGGAGAAATGCCCACTGCCCCCTGTGGGGAGAGTTGGAGCCAAGTCAGGGCTAGAGCTGGGGGAGGATGTGGCAGAGAAGATCGATGTAACCATGGTAGCCAGCACCACCCCCTCCGCCGCAGCCTGAGCCCAGCACCGGTCATCACTGCCGGGAGGAAGGAAAGAAGACCTCTGGGGAGTGATGCTTTGGCCCCGGGAAGCCTTCTCCTCCCTCTGCAGTCCCACTGGGGTCAGCTTCCTCCCCTGCCTTCCCCCTACAAGAGACACGAGGTCTTCTCCCTCGACCCCCCGCGGCTCTAGGGAAGTGCCCCACCCTGGCCTGCCCCTCCTCCCTGCCCGAGACTCCCAAAGCACCTGACCCAGAGCAGATGTTCCTTAAAGAATGGTGGGTAAATGCACAGACTTGAGAGTCGGACAGACCTGGTGCCACCTGCCACCTGTATGGTCTTGCACAAATTATTTAATCCCTACAGGCTTCGGTTTTCCCATCGGTAAAATGGAAGCATACAACTTGGCTCACGCGGTGCTCCGCAGGGTCCGCCGCCGGAGCAGGAAGCAAGGCGGGGAGTTGCTGGGGGAGTGACCCGGGAGAAGGCCGGTCTCCCTGCCTCCCACGGCGGTGAACCTTGCCTGGACCCCACCCCACCCCGCCCACCGCGGCGGCTCTCGCCGAGGTCCGCAGCCTCCGCCCCCGCCCGCGCGCCAGCCCGCGCTATTACTAATTCATTAGGAGGAACCAGCGTCGGGCTGTGCACTCAGAGCTTCCTCGTTAACCTGCCGGCGACCCTCCCCCTCCTAGGGGGCTTCGGCCTCCCTACCCACCCCCAACCAGGCGGGGCGCGAGCAGCCCAATGGAAAGATGGGTCAGGGATGCGAAACCTCGGCTAGCCAGCTGTCACCCCATGATCACCGCCATACACAGACAGTCAAGGGGCCACCAAAAGCGATGGGGGGAAAGAGCCAGGAACCCCGTGGACCCACAGTTCCCTAGGAGGCTCTGGATCTCGGTTTCCCTGATTTGTTTTGGGGTTTTTTGGCAGCGGGATCTTATTCACCGACCAGGGATGGAACCCGCGCCCCCTGCAGTGGAAGGGCAGAGTCTTAACCACTGGAGCACCAGGGAAGTCCCCCAGTCTTTGCTTTTTTGTCCCAATGAGATGACCTGGGACTTTTCCCTGGACCAATGCCAAATACCAGGCTGGGAAGTTTCTAACTTGGGCAGGCCTTTCCAGGGGCTCCAGGGAGAACCCCAGGTCAGAAAGATACTTGAGTTTCCTCATCTTCAAAATGGGGTGTGGGGACTACAGGAATACAACAAGTTCACAGGGTGTTGTAAAAAGCAGAAGCCCTGAAAAGGGTTTGGTCCTGTCCCACTGACTCAGGGGAGAACCAGGCAGGGCCAGAGGGGGAACAGCAGACCTGTGAGGAAGGGGCTGGGAGCCTTCCCAGCTCCAAGGATTCCAACCTTTGTTGCAGGGTGAAAGTAAAAGTCGCTCAGTCTCTTTGCAACCCCATGGTATGTAGCCTGCCAGGCTCTTCTGTCCATGGAATTCTCCAGGCAACAATACTGGAGTAAGTTGCCATTCCCTTCTCCAGGGGATCTTCCCAACCCAGGGATCGAAACCAGGTCTCCCACATTGCAGGCGGATTCTTCACTATCTGAGCCACCAAGGAAGCCCTGTTTGGGGGTGGGCAGCAGTTAAACACAGAACTGATCTAACTCCTAACTCCTGGATCTCTGAGACTTCCTCACAGGGTTGCTGTGAGGCTGTGATGGTGGCAAAGCTCTGCCCAGTGTCTGTAAAGCAGCACATGTTGATACACAGGAGCTGTGGGCTCCTGGGCTTAAATAGGGGCATCTCTGGGCTGATGGCCACCAGTCTTGCACCCTTTTCATCCAGGGAACAACAACCCTGCATCCCTGATGTGGCAGCAAGCACCAGCCCAAGAATCAAGATGCCTGGGTGCTAGCTCTTGCTCTTCTGCTTATTAGCTGTGTGACCCTGGGCAGGTCGTTTCCCTTCCTAGGCCTTCTGTTCCATCCTGTGTAAAATCAAAGGGCTTCTTTTTTTAGAAGCAGAATCCTTTCTTTAAACAAAATCTTTAGGACATCAGCATCACATATAAAATAGATAAAAGTAAATAATCATTGTTGTTTAGTCGCTAAGTTGTGTCCAACTCTTTGCACCCCCTGGACTGTAGCCCACCAAGCTCCTCTGTCCATGGGATTTCCCAGGCAAGAATACTGGAGTGGGTTGCCATTTCCTTTTCCAGGGGATCTTCCTGACCCAGGGACCGAACCCAAGTCTCCTAGGTCTCCTGCACTGGCAGTCGGGTTCTTTACCACTGAGCCACCATGGAAGCCCTGGTCTCTAGCATAATTTTATTAAAAGTTTTAAAATTTTAACATTCACTTAAGAGTCAATCAATGGGGACTTCCCTGGTGGCACAGCGGTTAAGACTTCGCCTTCCAATGCAGGGGGTATGGGTTCGATCCCTGGTGGGGAACTTAGATCTCACATGCCTTGGTGCCAAAAAAATCAAAACATGAAACAGAAGCAATATTGTAACAAATTCAATAAAGACTTTTAAAAAAAAAGTCAATCAATGAAAACAATAAATTTAACACAAACATCAGAAAAACAGGATTAACGCTAGCAGATGCAGCCATATAATCAGCCTGGGCATCCCTTTGTTTCTATGTCTTTGGGTTGCGCAATACTGAGAGAAGCCTGGCAAGAGATATTTTCTTTGAGGGTCTGTACAAAAAGGGTTAATGAGGCAGATTGTGGCACACACCAAACGTCTCTAGTCAGGGTTTAAGGTTTGACTTGTAGTGATATGAAGGTGTGGATTTTTTTTAATCATTAGTTTCAAATCTACTTTAAAATAGGAATCAAAGGTTTGTAACCAGAAACCCGGGGCTTCACACAACAGTATGAAAACCACTGGACCCTAACTCTAACCCTAATCACCACTGCCCCCCACCCCCCGCCCGGCTCATCAGCCATGACCTCTCTCATCCCTGCAGCTCTAAGGAAAAGCCAGTCACCAACATCCAGTTCCCAAGACTTCCTGCACCCCATCCCCCTGCCTACATCCCCCACTGGCTCTGTGCCATCTGTCCCTGGGCACACCTGGGTACTGCAGGGGGATGTCAATCTTGGGCCCGATGACGTAGTGGCCCTCCTCCAGGGTGTGGGCTGTCACCGTGGTCCACTGGCGGCAGGAATGAATGAGCAGGATGTCTCGCTCACTGACGCCCTCAGCATACTCCCCTGGGAGGGGGCAGGAGGACAGAGGAGGGAGGACAGAAAAGAGAACATTAGGAGGGGCAGAGAGAACAGACAGGGTGACCTCCTCACCGAGACACCGCCCAAGGACAGCTCCCCATGATCCCTGTCCAGGCCAGCAATGCTCCAGGGACAGGGGGCTGCCAGCTGTGACCTCGGGGCTGAATCAGGCCCCGTCTCTCAGGGCTCAGGCTTCCAATGGGGCCCCAGCAACCAACCCAGCCTCCATCCTGCATTTATCATTCTACTGGACTGCCACTGCTCCCAGCGGACGGGCCAGCCCCTGCCCTCCAGGAGCCCTCAGGTCCAGGGGGAGGGAGGTGGGGAGAGATGTGAACAGAGGATACGGGCCCAGTTTGAGGCACTGAATGGAGGCAGTCTGAGCTCTCGCAGAAGGGGCAGCAAACTAGTTGAGGCGGGAGAGGGACAGCAGGGAAGATGGGAGACAGCGCTGAGCAGCAGACACTTGGGCTGGACCTCAGAACCACAACTCACACCAGCAGAATTCTCAGCCCCGAGTCAGCTCCTGGGCCAAGAAAGGAGGGCCTTGTTGGGGGCCCAGAAAGGGCTGAGAAGGGGTCGTCCATTGTGGAGCCCAGAGCTGTGGGTCACTCGGGTCAGGAGAATAGCGGGGCTTAGAGGAGCTGATTCACGGCTCCCTTGGGCAGCCCCTTCCTTCTCGCCCACTGCCACAGACAGGCTTCTTCATCCAAGGGACCCCAAAGGAGAGGGAACCTTTGGGGTCTCAGATACCCCCTGGTCCTACCTCAGAGAAGCTGCTTCTTGGCATTCCCTCCCAGAGTCCTTCACCTCCCAGTTTGTGGGACATAGTGATGAAGGCCAGAGGAGGCGGGTGGCGGGGATGGGGGGGGGGCGGGGAGAGGATTTAGAAGGGGAGGGGGATAGTCCTAGGGGAAGCTGCACTGGGGCAAAGGTGTTGGGAGGGGCCCGGGCCCCAGAGGCTCCAACCCCAGCAACAGTTTCCAGGAGAGCAGGAGGCTGGCCCAGCTTCCAGGAGGCTTGGAGCCGTCTCCTGGATGCAGCTGGTGGGTAGGGTGGGGGTGGGGGACGCTCCCTCCAACACAACTTAATAAATTTCTGCCACCCAACCAAATGGGAAATGGTTTACTCTGATGGCTGGGGACTCCCTGAAGTGTGTGCATTTGATGGGGGGAGGGGAGGGAGTGTTCAGGACCTGCAAGGAGGGCCTGGCTCTCATCACGTGTCTGTGTACATGTGGTTGGGGGTGTGGGGCTTTCTCCCCAACTCCTCACCTGGGGCAGAGAAAGCTCTCCTACTCCAAAACCTCCTCTTAGAGCTCTCTTAAGCCCCAGCCTGCCCTTCCAAGGGATG
Source organism: Cervus elaphus (assembly GCF_910594005.1). NCBI lineage: Eukaryota > Metazoa > Chordata > Mammalia > Artiodactyla > Cervidae > Cervus > Cervus elaphus. The sequence goes on along the minus strand of NC_057825.1, from coordinate 32,634,766 downwards.
CAGGCCACAGCCACACAGGATACACACCAACCATGGATCAAGGTCACCAACAGTGGAGTCAACACAGCCACCTAGATCACAGCGATAGGGGCTTGTCACCCCTATGACGCAACTCAGTCTCACGGTCCCACTAATCCACGGGCCAAGATATACTTTTGATCACATATTCACAACTCACAATTTTGACAACAAAAGGTGACCACAGCTATAGCCACCACTGTCACAGACTGACGGCTGGGCCATTATACCAGTTGCTCATGCCTTCATTCGTTCATTCAATCCTTCCATAATCTTTGTTAGGCAGGATGCCCTACCTCAAGGAGCCCGCAGCCCAGTAGGAGGACAATAAACTGACCATTATAACGGGTGCACAGCAGGAGACAAGACAAGGGGGCCAGAGGTCAAGGGAGCCCAAAAGAGGCCTGCCTGTCCTCAAAAAAAGACCCCCAGGAGGGGGAGATGCCAAAGCGGATGTGTGGGAAAGTGGCCAGGCACGACCTAGGATCAGCATATTCCATTCACACGCAGACACACACACAGCTCTGCTGTTGACATCAGCATCACATGCTGATGATGGGCGAGAACAAGACACTGGACCGCCAGGCACCCCTGCCCGACGGCCCCGGCTTAGATCCTTTACGGAGCCCGCTCCTGGACACGCTGACACTCGCTGTGCCCACTCCCGGCGGCGGCGGGTCGGAGGAGGGGCTCCCGGCCCCCGCGGAGAGGAGACAAGCCTGAAGCCGCGGGCCGCATTAGCATTCAGGGAAGCGAGTGTGCCAACGCGGGCCAAACCCCTATTCTTCTCACACACAAAACCCCCGGCCTGGCTGCCAGCCCCGGCTCCCGCCCCTCCCCCAGCCAAGCGGCCCCCTTTTCCTGAAACGGTCCCCTTGCTCTGGGCAGCCTCCGGGCACCCCTCTCGGGCCCCCAAGCATCAGCAGAGCAACCTGGGCCCCCGGGACCCCAAGAAGTGGAGCAAGATGTGGGAAGGGCCGGGGGTCGGGGGTGGGGGGCTTGGGGGCGCGCCGGGAGGGAGGACTCCCTCCTTCAGGCCCAGAGGTGGCCTGCCGGTCCGCGGGGAGCGGAGGCTGCCCACCACCCCAGGGCCGCGAAAGGAGGGTGCAAGAAGAGTCCCAAGACGTGGGGTGAGGGTGGGGGGCGGCGGCAGCGTGAAGACAAGAGTCCGAGGCCCAGGGATGCGGGAGGATCGAGGTGAGAGGCCAGAGACAAAGAGATGGAGGGGGGCGCGGCCCGGACGGGGGTCCGAGGGCGGCGAGAGAAGGGGGTGCACCGACGGGACGGGCTGGGTGGCTCCGCCAGGCTCCGGGGTCCATCTGGGCCGGAGAGCTCTCTCCGGGGCCCGGCTCCAGTCCCGGTCCCAGGTTTCTGTCCCTGTGCCCGTCCGCGGGGCCCGGGAGGAGGCATCCCCTCGGTTTCCGGACCCCGGATCTCCGGGGAGGCAAGCCTGGAACAGAGCGAGGTCCGCGCGGAGGAGCAGGAGGGCAGGGGCCGCATCCTCACGGCCCCGCTGGCACCTGCCGGGAGAGCCCCCTGCGGCCCCTCTCCCCAGCACCCCCGGTACCTGGCCCGAGGCAGGCGAGCGTGGGCAAGCGGCAGCGGCTGACGATGAGGTCCAGCGGGAAGGCGCCCATGCTCCAGCGGAGGCCGGCCAGCCCGGCCGCCAGCTTCTCCATGGCATGGGAGCCCCGGGGCCGCCGTCCCGGGGCCCCGACGACCAGTCCCGCGCGGCCCGGGCTCCCGCGCCCGCCGCCACCTCCTGGGGCCGCCGCGGCGCTCCCCGCCTGGCCGCCCGGCCCGGGGCTGCGGGCGTCACGTGGCCGGCCTCCCCGCGGGGCGCCGGCCCCCGCCACCCGCCCCTCGCCCCACCCCCCGGCCTCCAGGTCCCGCCTCCCCTCCCGCCCGGTTCCCTCGCCCCCTCCCCGAGCGTCCAGGTGACAGCCGGGGACCGGCGACCCCAGGCGGGAGCCCGGTGGGTAATCGAGGACGCGAAGCGGCATCTGCGGGGCCGGCCTCCCCTTCCCCGGCCAGCGTGTTAGGATCTCCGCTTCCCCGCCACGAGCAGAGCCAGTCCGCGCCCGTTGGTGCCCCCCGGCCTCCTGGAATCTCCTCCCGTCCGCTATGGCTCCTGGCTTCGCTTCCTAAAGCTTCTGCCCGTAGTTCAGCCGCTGCGATACCAGACTGGTAACACCTCCAAGGTTGCTGCCTCCAACACTATCACCTCCAGATTGACACATCCTGGCAAGGCCGCCTTATAAACCCCATTTTACTGATGAGCAAACTGAGACTCAGAGAGGTCAAGTGGCAACTCGATTTGAAGCCAGGTTTGACTACAAGTGGCTTCCCTAATAACTCAGCTGGTAAAGAATCCACCTGCAATGCAGGAGACCTGGGTTCAATCCCTGAGTTGGGAAGATCCTCTGGAGAAGGAAAAGGCTACCCACTCCAGTATTCTGGCCTGGAGAATTCCATGAACTGTACAGTCTATGGAGTCGCAAAGAGTCGGACACGACTGATCACCTTTCACTTTCACTTGACTACAGTCCCACTGCCTTCCCAGGTAGTCACCGAAGCCTAATACCACCCCTCTGCCCTCACCAAAGAGCACTTTCCAAGTTTCCAGCCCTTTCTCACCAATTATCACATGTCCTGTGAACCAGATGGCTCCAGCATAGACACAGGCTAGTGCTGAAAGGGCTCCATGGACGCTAGTCCTCAGCCTGGGTACCCCCTCCTCCGCAACACATACACACAAACCTTCTCTTCAGAGATGACTGACATCCCACATATGGTGACCTGAACCCCAAGAGAGATGGCACCAGATAAGATGGACACAACTTCTCAGCCGGAAGGGACATCTCACACCACTGTTCAATCTCCATCTTTTGCAGAGGAAAGAAACGGGAGACGCCAAGAGCAGAAATGCTTTGGTCCTAAGGTCACAGAGCAGGAAAGAAACAGACCTCTGACTGGAAGATAGTTTGTCATCCAAACTGGGACACTTTTGAAAGTGAAGGAAGTGCTAACAGGGACAATAGGCATAAACCAGGATTGCAAGTGTAAAGCAGGGTCGGACCATAGGGCCACCCTATCCCTGAGAGAGGCCTCTGAGCCCTGATGTAGATGCCACACCACAGCATTGCTGGTTCACTTCAGCTCTAGACCTCAGTCTCCAGCTAAGCCCTGCTACCCGCCACAGGACTGATTCACAGGCATTCCATTTCAACAATCACACTTGAATTTGGTCCTCTTTTATTTTCTATCCTAACCATCACCTTTCACCTGATTCCCCCCACCTGGAGCTCTTCTTAATCCTTATGTCCAACTGGTCACCAAGTCCTGGCAATTCTGCTTCTGCCATTCATCGTATGGCCCTTCCTCCTCTCCGATTCTGCCGTTGCAGCCTGTCTTCAGTTCCTCCTCTGATCTTCTTTCCTCCAGGCCACCCTTTGTATTTCATACCGAAGTCACTCTGGATTCCGGCTGAGTCAGAGACCACACAGGTGTCAGACATCAAGCAGAGCTACCTAACTGGTTGCTACCTGGTTGCCCAACCTCTAGTTGTTGTAGAATGTTCCAGAACCTTTCTAGTGCTTTTTAACCATTGGCAGATCTCCAGGGACCTCAATGTGCCCAAACATATACATCCCTTCACTTGTTTAGGGCTCAAGAGTCATGTAGGAAGGAACTCAGCTTCTCACAGATCTGTCCCTGGGCTGAGATTGCTGGAAGGCAGCTGGCAGCACGGAGAGCAGGGAAGCACCCGGAGGGAGGAGGATACTCACAGAGAGGCCAGAGGGGGCGTGAGTCTGGAAGTGAGAGCCAGGGGCCTGGATGATGTGTGAGGCTGTGCCTGAGTTTCACCCTCTGGGAGAGTCTGTGTGGGGGACAGAGAGGTCTGAGGGGAGGAGGCAAAAGCTGGTTCACTGGGGTCCCAGCTGCCCTGCTATGGGTTCCCGCTCCGACCGGGTGGGTGGTGACAAGTAGAGAGGAGGACATAGCAGAAGTCAGGGATTTGGAGGAGGAGGCCGGGAAAGGGGGCTGGCCCTGGCAGAGGCCCACTACTGGCCCAGAGGCCAGGCTGTGGCAGAGGCTGGCCAAGCTGCCCGTGAGTGGGCAGAGTGGTCAGTGGAGTAGAAAGATGGTGAAAGTGGGCGGCAGCAGTTTGGGTTAGGTGTAAAACAACTCCACTCCACCCCACCTGAAAGGACTGATGAACTTCTCTGAGCCCATGAACTCCGAAAGGTCAGAGAACATCTGGCTAAGCACATCTGAGAAGTCTAGGAAATGGCGTATCCAATTTTTCTTTCAGAAATTTTTTTTTTCAAGATTTTTTTGATGGGCACCATTTTTAAATCCTTTATTGAATTTGTTACAATTGTGTTGAATTGTATTGTGTTGAATTGAATTGTTACAATTGTGCTTCTGTTTTAGGTTTTGGTTTTTTGGTTGCACAGCATGTAGAATCTCAGTTCACCCCATCAGGAATCAAAATTGCACCCCCTGCATTGGAAGGCGATGTCTTAACCGCCAGGGAAGTCCCCAGAAAATTTTAACTGTAAACTAGAGATAATAGTATTATGAGTACCCCCCGTACTCCTCTCCTGGCTTCAACATTTACCAGTCCATGGCTGATCTTATTTATTTCTCCTCCTGGTAGAATTTTTTAAAAATAGCTTTATTGAGACATAATTCACATACTATACAATTCATCCATTTAAAGTGTACAATTTCAGTGTTTTTAGTATAGTCACCATACTGTGCCGCCATCACCACGATCTAATTTTCAAACAAATCATCCTTCCCTAAAAGACATTGCTAACCATTAGCAGTCTGTCCCTTTCCCCAGCCCTCCCCCATCTGTAAACAATTGCCAGTCTACATCCTAGCTCTATAAATTTGTTGTTTCTCTACATTTTCATACAAATGGAATAATAAAATGTGTGGTCTAATATGACTGGCTTCTTTCAATTAGCATTAAGTTTCAAGGTTCCCCCACATTGCAGCACGTTTCAGTACTTCATTACTTTTATTGCTGAATAATATTCCAGTGTATGGATAACCGCATTTTATTTATTCATTCATAAGTTGATGGATATTTGGGTTGTTTCCACTTTTTTGGCATCATGAATAACTCCACTATGAACATTTGTGTACACATTTCTGTGTGGACATATATGTTCACTTCTCTACCTTGTGGTGGAATTGCTGAGTCATATGGCAACTCTATGTTTTATTTTTTTGGCCATGTTGAGTGAAACGTGGATCTTAGTTCCCTGACCAGGAATCAAACTTGTGCTTCCTGCATAGGAGCATGGAGTCTTGACCACTGTGTTGCCAGGGAAGTCCACTCTGTGTTTAACATTTTGAGGAATTGCCAAGCTGTTTTCCAAAGTGATTGTACTGTTTAACATTCCCACCAGCAATATACGACAGTTTCAATTTCTCTGCACTCTTGCCGATGTGTATTGTTTTTTTAATAGCCATTCTAGCGGATTTGAAGTGGTATTTCATTGTAGTTTTGATTTATTAATATATTTTCCTTAATGACTAATAGTGCTGGGTATTTTTCCATGTGCTTATTGGATATTTGTATACTTTCTTTGGAGAAATGAAGATTCAAATTCTTTGCCTATATTTAAATGTCTTTTTATTGTTGAGTTGCAAACATTCTTTATATGTTCTAGATATAAGTCCTTTATCAGAGATATGATTTGCAAATCTTTTCTCCCATTTGGTGGGTTGTCTTTTCACCTGATAAGCTTTTGGCAGCCCACAAGTTTTTGCTTTTGATGGAGTCCAGTTTATCCATTTTGTTCTTTTGTTGCTTGTGCTTTTGGCATTGTATCTAAGAAAACATTGTCTAACTTAAGGCTACAGAGATTTACTCCTATGTTTTCTTCTACGAATTTTTGTAGTTTTAGCTCTTATATTTAGGTCTTAGTTTCGTGATCTATTTTGGGTAAATTCTTGTGTATGGTATGAGGTAGGAATCCAGCTTCGTTCTTTTGCATGTGGATATCCAGTTGTCCCCACACTGTTTGATGAAAAGGCTATTCTTTCTCCCATTTAATTGTCTTGGCACCCTTATCAAAGATCAGTTGAACATAAATATCCTCATAGAAGTTTGAAAAGATCTTGGATGTCTTATCACTTCATCTATGTAAATATTGAATATGTATCTCTAAAGATAGGAACTTTTTTCACAAAATTTAACTGCAACTAATAAACTAACAATGTTTACTAATAAACTAACAAAAGTTAACTGCAACTAGTAAACTAACAATATTTTCCTAGTATCATAAAATATTTAGTTGGTGTTCATATTTTCCCAACTGTCTGGCTGGAGAATTTATTTACAATTTATTTAAATCAAGTTCCCAATAAGATCCATGCATATTTTTCTTGCAATTTATTTATAGGAGAAATAGGACTATATGTCCTGTAGTTTTCTTATAGTCTAGATTTTGTTGATTCAGTCCTATAGGATAGTTTTATATGTTGTTTTATCTGCTAATTTTCTCTAAATTGGTAGTAGATTGTCAGTAGTAAACCAAATACAGATTATTTGAGTTTTGCTTTCTTGGCATAACTGTAAGAGACAGTGGTCCTTCCATCAGGAAACACACAATGTCAAGTTGTCTATATTTCATGTCAGCAGCCATTGCTGATCCTTGCTTAAGTGTTACCTTCCCTTTAAAACACCTAATTTCCCAAGATAGAACTGATTCTTTTCTCACTGTGCACACCACACCACTGCCATAGAATGTATTGTGTTGTATTATTAAACACACCTCCCCCATTTTATCTATTCCTATGTGATTCTCCACATGGACTAATAATTATGTGACTTACAACGGGCATCAACGGATAAGGCAAAATAGTCCTTGAACTGAGAGGATGACATTTGAAGTCCAGTGGCTGTGCAAGTAACTTAATCTCATTCCAGTGGTGAGAGCCAATTGTCAAAATTACAGAAATTTCACAAGTGGGTTATTAAACACAGCTATTATCAAAAATTAAATTATAAAAAGTTACAGTTAAACAACTTACATTAGACAACCATAATACAAAGTGTAAGTGTTAGTCAAGTCTGATTTGTTGCAACCACATGAACTGTAGCCCACCAGGCTCCTCTGTCCATTGAATTCTCTAGGCAAGAATACTAGAGTGGGTAGCCATTCACTTCTCCAGAGGATATTCCCAACCCAGAGATAGAACCCTGGTCTCCTGCATCGCAGACAGATTGATTTACCATCTGAGCCACCAGGGAAGCCCTCAGTTCAGTTCAGTTCAGTTCAGTCGCTCAGTCGTGTCCGACTCTTTGCAACCCCATGAATCGCAGCACGCCAGGCCTCCCTGTCCATCACCAACTCCCAGAGTTTACTCAAACTCATGTCCATCGAGTCGGTGATGCCATCCAGCCATCTCATCCTCTGTCGTCCCCTTCTCCTCCTGCCCCCAATCCCTCCCAGCATCAGGGTCTTTTCAAATGAGTCAACTCTTCGCATGAGGTGGCCAAAGTACTGGAGTTTCAGCTTCAGCATCAGTCCTTCCAATGAACACCCAGGACTGGTCTCCTTTAGGATGGACTGGCTGGATCTCCTTGCAGTCCAAGGGACTCTCAAGAGTCTTCTCCACACCACAGTTCAAAAGCATCAATTTTTCGGTGCTCAGCTTTCTTCACAGTCCAACTCTCACATCCATACATGACCACTGGAAAAACCCTAGACAACCATAATAAATACTTAAACTCATTACTTCATTATTTTATTACATTTTACTATTTTCTATTCTGTTAGTTATTTTTGTCTATTCTTTCTGTACAGTGGGAAAACTATATAATGGTGTGCCACTATTCATCTCTTCCCAACTCTGCTTAGTAATGCCTTGCTGATAGCTCTAAATCGGCCATAGTGGGAATATTTATACCATGGAAGTTGGAAAATGCTATGAATCAGGACTTTTTTCTTAGAGAGTAGTTATAAAACATTTACCAGTACGCCATTGTCTCTCATTGTTAAATGGGGATAAAAATAGTACCACTTCATGTAGGATGTACATAAAGCACTTGGCATGGTTTCAGATACACATTTTAATAAGTGGTAGTCATAAATTTTGTTACTTGTATCTCATCTCATCTCATCTCTGAACTGTGGCTGAGGGCAGCTATGCTTTCATTAGGCATTTCTAAGGCAAATGTACCATGGAGAACTACACATCCATTAGAAATCATGCTGTGAAAGTTAATAAACAGAACCCCCATTTAAAATGGAGTTGGGAGGCCAGAGGGGTAAACTCTCATGTCCTACCATTCCACTGTCAACTGCAGACCCAACAGAAAGACACTGTACCTTTGCATCTCTAATATAGGAGGAAGGTTACTACCTCACTACCTGGCAAAAGGAAGGAGGAATTTCTTCCTGCCAGACAATAGCCTAGTCAACGAGAGATTGTCGCAACTCAGCCAATGAAAAGTCATTATACTTTGAATTCCCAGTTTCCTCCAATGGATTCTGTTTAAAATAGCTCCTCCCCCACAAAAAAATAAAATAAAATAGCTCCTCCCAATTCCCCCTTCTCCTCTATAAAAGAGTTTTCTCTTCTTTTTTCTCCAGATTTGCCTGTGGTTCTACAGACTGCCTAGCCCAAATTATTGATTCTTCTTTTTTAAAAAATTAATTAATCTATTTATTGTTTTGGCCACACTGGGTCTTCATTCTGCACATGGGCTTTCTCTGGTTGTGGTGCATGGGCTTCTCATTGCAGTAGAGCACGGGCACAGATTCAGTAGTTGTGGTGTATGGGCTTAGTTGCCCCACGGCATGTGGAATCTTTGCAGACCAGGGATCAAACCCATGTCCCCCGCACTGGCAGGCAGATTCTTAACCACTGGACCACCAGGGAAGTCCCCCAAATTCTTGCCGATTCCTGAATAAACCCATCTTGAAATGAAATAGATGAATTTAACAAGGTTGAAGGCCAATATATAAGGATCAACTGCATATTCTATTCTGCTTTTAAATTCATCTGTTAAAAATAAAATAAAATAAATTCATCTGTTAGCAGGCTGTATAGACCAAAGAACAGACTGGAAGTCTTCCTGATGATATTTGGAACATCATATGGATATTGTCATCATGTGTTCTTATAAAGGGCTGGGACATTCCTAAGGACATTTTTTAATAAGCTCAATTTGTTTACTTTCAGCACTTAGTCAAAGTATAACATTGTGTTTATTTCCTTTTCTTAAGTTCTCTATAATTAAGAATTCATTGAAGATTTTCTTTTCTATTTCTGTGATGTGAATTATAAAATGTCTTAGAAACCTGTGAAGTAGGAAAGAACCACAACTTGGTTGGCTTTTGTAATTTACCTACTGTAGTTCATTAGGCAAGGAAACCTAGAAAGGAACTTATTCAAGGGGATTTGTATTGCATATTTATATTTTATCATAAAAGAAGAGAACATTATAGGGATAAAGAGAAATTGAAACCCAATCCTTATCTATAGGTTGTTCCTGAAGTGCTCCTTCCTAAGAATAAATAACTCATGAAATATTTATTTCAGGAAGCTAGAATTTTAAATTTTGGTCAATAGTAAACACAGTAAATCAAACTACACCTCTTATAATTTGGGCTTTTAATTTTTTTAGTGGATACACTTAGTTTTCAAGTGAATAATGATGCATGTTTGTCCAAAACATTTTGACTGCAAATAGTATTTTTTTTAATAATTTTATTTATTTATTTTATTTTTGGCTGTGCTGGGTCTTTGTTGCTGTGCAGGCTTCCTCTAGTTGCAGTGCGCGGGAGCTGCTCTTCGTTGCAGAGTTCGGGTCTCTCACTGCAGTGGCTTTTCTTGTTCCTGTCTGTGGGCTCTAGAGCGCACGGGCTTAGCTGCTCACTCTGCTGGGGAGAGCGCTGAGTGAAGAGTTGAACATTACAGCTTCAGTGGTCGCAGCACTCGGGCTCAGTAGTCGTGGCGCACAGGCTTAACTGCTCTGCGCATGTGCCATCTTTCCCAGATCAGGGATCGAACTGGTGTCTCCTGCATTGGCAGGCAAATTCTTTACCACTGAGTCACCAAGAAAGCCCTAAAAATGGTATTTTAAACAGTATTTTAAGCTTAAGAAAAAAGTAACAAATAACATGTTTTGTTACTTTCAATATTCCGTATTTTTAAAAGATTTTTTTTAATGTGGACCATTTTTAAAGTCTTTATTGAATTTGCTACAACATTGCTTCTGTTTTTTGATTTCTTGGCTGAGAGGCTTGTGAGATATTCGTTTCTTGACCAGGGATCGAACCCACACCCCCTGTATTGGAAGCTCAAGTCTTAACCACTGGACCTCCAGGGAAGTCCCATCATTATTCCATATTTTAAATTTTGTTAATTTCTTCTAATTAAGCTTCACAGTCACGAAGATGTTTTTAAACTGAAGTTTCATTAGCCTTTTCATTTCTTGCTTTTAAATGGTGATGTTTATGTTCACAACATGAAAAGCTTCAGAATCCTTTAAAAATTACTTTATTCAATAGAGAGATTTTGTGCTACTTGTCTTTCATACCATTCAGAACCACACTAGCCTGAATAAACGTTTCAGATGGCCTTGGTATCATCTGGGCCCAAGCGACAGCAAATAATGAAGCAAAACTGTAGAAACTGTCCAACCTCTTTTGTGTGAATCAAGTCAACGAATTAGCTGAGGCTCCGACAGCTTTGCCTTTGTCTGCTGAGACGGATTGTCCAATAATTCCACTGAAATTGCAGTCCCAGCAATAAGACACATAGATCAGTGAAAGAGAAAAGAAAGCCCAGAAATAGACACAGGCAAATATGGTTAGCTGATATTTGACAAATGAGCAAAGGCAATTACATGGCAAAAGAAAGAACAGTCTTTTCAACAAAGAACAACAGGACATCCACATGCAAGAGAAGGAGAGAACCTAGACCCAGACCTTACACCCTTCACAAAAACTAATTCAAAATGGCTTCATAGACCTAAATGTAAAATATACAACTGTAGAACTTGTAGAAGACGAGAGCAAGTAGAGCTTGGCAGAGCAGTAGAGCCTGGACAATATTTATGGTTCTGAAAGATCTGAGTTTCCTTCTCCAGACTTAAGATCAGACATTTTGAAGAAGGCAACACAACATGGTTGATATTTTATAATCAGGCAAGTTCTCCTATCATAAACCACAAATTTACCCTTACCACCTGCTTTGCTGGCATTTTCGCCAGTTTTCTCACCACCAACTGGGCAGCAGGGATGGAAGCCAGCACCTAAGAGCCCTGAGCTTACAGTCAAGCCAAGAAGTTTCCAGAACTTGTGGGAGAGCTCCCACCCAGTTACTCACATTGTCAATCAACAGCTGGTAGCAATGCCTTCTCAGTAAGTTGAATTCTTGATCACATATGTGAGAGTTTATTTCTGGGCTCTCTACTCTGTCCCATTAGTCTATATGTCTATCTTTATGCTAAGACCATATTGTTTTATGGTTTTGCTTTTGTTTTCTATTGAGGTATAATTGGCACGTAAGGCTTCACTGGTAGCCCAGTTGGTAAAGAATCTGCCTGCAATGCGGGAGACCGGGATTTGATCCCTGGTTGGGAAGATCCCCTGGAGGAGCACATGGCAACCCACTCCAGTATCCTTGACTGGAGAATCCCCATTGATAGAGAAGCCTGGGGGGCTACAGTCCATGGGGTCACAAAGGATACAGTCCATAAGGTTGGAAAGTTGAATTCTTGGTCACGTATGTGAGAGTTTATTTTTGGACTCTCTACTCTGTTCCATTAGTCTATACGTCTATCTTTATGCTAAGACCATATTGTTTTTTATGGTCTTGTTTTTGTTTTTTATTGAGGTATAACTGACACATCACACTATTAGTTTCAAGTATATACCATGATGATTCAATATTTGTATACATTATGATGTGATCACCACAGTAACTCTAGTTAACATCCATCACCAAACATAGTTATGGATATTTTTCCTTGTGATGAAGACTTTAAAGGTCTAGTCTCTTAGCAACTTTCAAATATATAATACAGTATTATTAACTATAGTCACTATGCTATACATCAACAAAAATGAAGATTCAATCTACCAAATGGGAAAAAACATTGGCAAATCACATATCTGATAAAGGGTTACCCTTTATATATATCCAAATATATATATACCCTTTATATATCTATATATATATATACCCAAATATATAAATACCCAAATATATACCCTTTATATATATCCAAAACATACAAAGAACTCATGTAACTCAATAGCAAAAAACCCCAAATAACCCAATTTAAAAATTGACAGAGGATCTGAATATACATTTTTCTAAAGATCACATATCAGTGGCCAATGGGTACATGAAAAAGTGTTCAACATCACTAATCATTCAGTTCAGTTCAGTTCAGTTCAGTCGCTCAGTCGTGTCCGACTCTTTGTGACCCCATGAATCGCAGCACGCCAGGCCTCCCTGTCTATCACCAACTCCCGGAGTTTACTCAAACTCATGCCCATCATAGAGAAATACAAATAAAAATCACAGTGAGATATCACCTCACACTTATTAGAATTACTGTTATCAAGAAGAAAAAATAACAAATGTTAGCAGGTAATGGAGAAAAGAGAAGACCCAAGCACTGTTGGTACAAATATGAATGGGTGTAGCCAATGTGGAAAACAGCATGAAGTTTCCTCAAAATATTTTAAATAGAACTATCAAATGATCTGGCAATTCCACCATGAGTATTTATCTGAAAGAAACAATAACACTAACTGGAAAGGGTATCTACACCCCCATGTTCCTTACAATATTATTTACAATAGCCAAGACATGGAAATAACCCCAATGTCCATCAATGGACAAAGAGAATGACAGACATATACACACATACAATACAATGGAATATTATTCAACCATAAAAAGAAGAAAATCCTGCAATTTTCATGTAACATGAAAGGGATTACGCTGAGTAACAAATACTGTATGATCTCACTTATATGTGGAATCTAAGACAAATGAAAAAGGTACATAGATACAGAGAACAGATTGTTGGTTACCAGAAACAGAGGGTTGAGAGGTAGAGTGAAGTGAGTGAAGGTGGTCAAAAGGTGCAAACTTCTAGTTATAAAATAAGTCCAGAGGTGTAATGTACAGCATCAAGACAGTGGTTAGTAATACTGTATTGTATATTTAACAGTTGCTAAGAGAGTAGAGCTTAAAAATTCTCATCACAAGGAAAAAAATCTTGCAGCTATATCTGGTACAGGATGTTAACTAGATTTATTGTAGTAATAGTTTTGCAATATATACATACATCGAATCATTATGTCGTGCACTTGAATTTAATATTATGTTATATATCAGTTACACCTTACTTTAAAAAACAGAATACATTGTTTAATTTCCATATATTTGTAAAATTTCCAGTTTCCCTTCTATTACTGATTTCTAATTTCATTCCATTGTGATCAGAGAAGATGCTTTTAATATTTCAATCTTTCAAAATTTATTGAGACTTGTTTCATATAATGCTATTTTATAAATGACCAGAGTCTATTCTATTTGCTACTTATGTGAGCACTTCTCATTACAATATTATGGGAATTCAAATTTTAATAAAGACATTTAATCAGTTCTAAAAAAAGGAATTGTAAACTCTAATCAGTTGTATATAATATACCTCTATGTGGTACAAGGTTGAGTCCCATATTCAGTGGTAATATTATAGTATATACACATCTCATATTATTTCCCAAAGTACTGCTCTATTTTTACAACAGATTTCAAGGAGCAAAAGTGCCCTCCATTAGGACATGGATTTCCAGGGAAGGTAAGCACCCAGACATGGGAATCAGACCCACCTGGGATAGGGCCTGAGTTTTTCTCTCTGCTAGTATGATTCTGACAAGTTGCATAATTTGTTGAGTTTGTACTGGGTTGGTCAAAAGTTTGTATTGAATTAATCCCTAGGTTGGGAAGATCCCCTAGAGAAGGAAGTAGCAACCCACTCCAGTATGCTTCCCTGGAGAATTCCATGGACCAGAGGAGCCTGGTGGGCTACAGTCCACGGGATCACAAAGAGTTGGATACGCCTGAGTGACTAACACTTTCACTGGGTCTTTCCCTGTTGTAGGAGACCCCAGTTCAATCCCTGGGTTGGGAAGATCCCCTGGAGAAGGAAATAGCAACCCACTCCAGTATTCTTGCCTGGAGAATTCCATGGACAGAGGAGCATGGTGGGCTACAGTCCATGGGGTCACAAAGAGCCAGGCACACCTGAGTGACTAGCACTTTCACTTAGGTGTAAGATGTGATGGTATGGAAAAACCTGAGTGAACTGTTTGGCCAACTCGATATTTATTCACTTGCCAAATGGGGATAATAACACATACCTCATGGAGTCTATATCCAAAGTCAGAATTAACTGAAATCAGATTATAAAAAGTGAGTGGCATAGCAAGGAATTATGGTGCACCGTGTCCAGCCCTTTCCCTTTGAGGGCTCAAACTAGCATCTTCAGGGACCCTAGGAATCCCTCCATGATCCTGAGAAAATGCCACAAGACTGCTTTGCGGTCCCTTTTTCTCACTGAGAACTTCCCAGGGTCCCCTTTTCTCACTAACTTCCCAGCAGGAAGAAGGGGCACGAGAGATCAGGTTCATTCATTCAGCAAATACTTGCTGAGTGTCTTCCATGTGCCAAGTCCACAAGGTACAGGAAGTTCCCTACATATGAACCTTCAAGTTGCGAACTTTCAAAGATGTGGACACGCATTCACATGTCCAATATTGTAAGTTAGTTCCCCTGTCTGGCATACATTGTCACATGCGTGCATCTGCCACAAGTGGTTGAGCTTCTGTGTACTGTAGGGTACCGTATAGAACACAGTAGTGCAGTATCTTTATTTCAAACCCAGGATGTCCAGAAGCAAGCATAAAGGCAGGGGTGAGGTAGCTGGTACTATTGTACTTTTCAAGGCACTGTACTGTAAGATTAAAAATACTTTCTTCATTTTTTGTCTTTGTTTTTTACATATTATTTGTGTGCAAACCTATAACAGTATTATAAACTTATAACAGTACAGTACGACATAACTGATTGTATTAGTTGGGTACCCTTATTAATCTTGTTGGACTTAGGAACAAATTGAGACTCACAAACAAATTTGACTTACAAACATGCAGTTGGAGTGGAACACATTCGTGTGTGGGGGACTTACTGTATTGCAGACACAGCAGGGAGTAAGATGAGTCCCTGCCTATATGGAGCTTATAGCCCAGGGGGGAGACAGGCTATAAACTACTGAACAAGTAAATTCTAACATGTCAGGTGCTGGGAAGAACTATGGAAGAAAACAGAAAGCAAGGAGAAAAGGGTAGGGAATCCAGGGCTGGGGTGGTTGTTCCCGTTCTGTGCAGAGTGGCCAGGGAAGCATCAGTGATAAGGGTACATTCAGGCAGGGACCAGAAAGAAATGATGGTGTGAGCTGTTTTGACTTATGGAAGATGAGTTTCTCAAACAGAAGAAACAGCAAACACAAAGGTCCTGAGGCAGAGCATGGTCAGAAGGGGAAGAGGGGCGATGGGGGAGATTTTAGGATTTACGTTTTTATTCTGGTGAAATGTAAAGCCTTTGAAGTATTTTGCAAAGAAGCATGATGTAATCTAAATGTTTTCAGAGGTCACCATCCACAGTGTTGATAAGAGCCCATGGGCAGGGGAGAAGCTGATGGATGCTGGCCTCGGTAGAACTGTGGTGATGGGGCTGCGGGGGGGGTTCTAGGTATATTTTGAAGGTTCAACCAGTGCAATTTGATGATGCATTGGGTTTGAGGTGTGAGAGAAGTAGAATTCGAGGATGGCTGGAGCAACTGGAGGCATGACTTGGTCGTTTTCTGAAATGGGGAAGGCCATGGAAGGGTTGGGCAGGGGAATCCAGGTCCCTTTAGGACAGTTACACCAGTGGGTGTTTGAACAGGCAGTGGATGAGTTTGGAGTTATGGAGCTATTGGAGTCATCAAGACATCAGGGTGTCTAAAGCCATGAACTTAGATGAAGTTCATTGGGGCATCAGTGTAGGTAAAGGCGAGAGAAGTGGTCCGAGAACTGGGTTCTGAGACACTCCAACACTTAGAGGTCAGGAAGATGAAGAGGACACAGCAAGTCTGAGGAGGACAAGGGAGGGAGGGAGAAAGTGGTGTCCTGGGAGCCAAGTGAAGACGTTTCAGTGAGATGTGAGATGAACGAATCAACACCTCAGGTTGGCACTGCTGTGACGCCAGCAAGATGCTATCCTGACAGGGGATGGGGATGCAGTGTTGACTTAATCGATTCAAGGAGAAGGAGCAGAGAAGAGTAGAGACAGCCCTTCAGGGAGTTTTGCTATGAAAGGGAAGAGAGAAATGGATGGGAGCTGGAGAGGGATGTGGAGACTGGAATCAAGGGAGGGTGCTTTACTTTTGGGTAACTATTAGAGATCTTCCAGCATGTTTCAAGTTGTTTGCCCTACTCTGGTGTGAAACATTAAAAGAGATTTTCCCTCTTTCAGTTTTCCACTTCTCTAGAAAGCATTTTCTTTCAGAATTCTCCAGTCAGTTTTATTCTCTTTCATCACTGTCACCAGTTTAAAAGGGGAAACTCAAGGGACTGTTCCACCCCTGCATTGTGCATCTCACTGGATTTATCACAGCCCAGCAGTGGGGGTTTTAATACCGTCACAGCCCTGTACTTAGTTCTGCTAGTTCTCAAGGAAGTGGAGAGGCACCAGGATAAAGTGGAAACACTGAATTGGGAGGAGGGCTACCCAGGCTTCCTGCAACCCCACTCAGTTATTATCAGCTGTGTGATCATGAGCTGTCATGTTGCCTTTCTCGGTATGTGTAAATTAAAGCCCTGCAATATGATTTCTAAGTGACCTATTTGTCCCCTCGTTGTCCTTGCCTTTTTGAGAATTTGACTGTGCATTTATTTTTAATATTGATTTGGCTGCACCAGGTCTCAGTTGAGGCACTCGAACTCCCAGTTGCAAATTGTGGAATCTAGTTCCCTGACCAGCAATTGAACCCAGGCCTCCTGCATTGGGTGCTTGGAATCTTAGCCACTGGATCACCAGGGAAGCCCCAGGCCATGCATTTAATATTATCCTGTATTTCTAGGTGTCTGCTGTATTGCCTGGCTCAAAGCACATATGTGAAGCTTGATCAATTCTCATTCATGCATTCATTCATTCAGTCCTTTAGCATGATTTACTGGGCAGCTACTATGGTCCAGGAAGAGTCAGGCACTGGAGATCCAGTGGTAAACCAGGCAGATTTTATCCCTGCTCCCTAACTGGTAGAAGGGCTTTCCTTACTCTTCACATGGACCATCAGCTCTGTAGTGTCCACCACCTGTCAATGTTATTTCTCACATTGTGTTTCTAGAAACCACATCCTCAGGGTCCACTCAAGATCGGTTGTTCCCTAGGCCAGTGGCACCAGCCCCACAGGATCCCAGGTCTCCCTCTTTCTCGATGCACTTGTTCCTTTTGCTAGAGTATGTCCTCCAGCAGATTCCTGAGAAGTCAAACTAGGGAAGGAAACATTTAGCTGTTTGCCTATTTGGGTACATCACTTTACATTTGACAGGTAAGTCGAATGAGTATAGAATTCTACATAGGGGCTTCCCTGGTGGCTCAGTGGTAAAGAATTCGCCTGCCAATGCAGGAGACACTGGTTTGATCCCTGATTCGGGAAGAGCCCACGTGCCACAGCTATTTCGCCTGTGCTCCAGAGCCCAGGAGTCACATCTACTGAAGTTCATGCGCCCTAGAGCCTATGCTCCACAGCAAGAGAAGCCACCACAAGGAGAAATCCGAGCACCAAAGCTAGAGAGCAGCCCCCGCTCAACACAACCAGAGAAAAGCCTGCACAGCCACAAAGACCCAGCATAGACAAAAATACATAAATAAAAATTATTTTAAAAAAAAAAAAAGAATTCTACATAGAATATCCTTTCACTCAGAGTTGTTTTTTAGGTCTCTATATTACTTGAGGAACATTTAAATCCATTCAGGTTCTTTTTATATGTGACCTATTCTTTTTCTCTGGATTAAAAAAAAAATTTCTTTTATTCTTGGAGTTTCAAAATGTCATGATGAGCACAGATAATTTTTTGTTTTTTGTGCTAGGCCAACCCAGAGACTAAAATCCCTCAATTCTGGGAAGTTCTCTTATATCCTTTCTCTGATAATCACTTTCCTTCTGTTTTCCTATTTTCTTTTTCTAGACTTCCAGATAATCAGATTTGGCCTTTAGATTGGCCCTCTAAATTTCTTATCACTTACTCCTGTTTTCTATTTCTCACTCTTTTTTGTGTGTGTTTTTTAATTTGGGGAGATTTCCTTGACTTATCTAATTCTTCTCCTGAAGCTTTTATTTCAATTAATAGTTTTTATTTTAGAGAATCCTATCTCATTCTTTGTTTCTTTTTTATGACTTCTAATCTTGTAGTTTTTGGAGTCAATGTCATCTCCTATCCAAGAATATTAATTAAAGTGAGTTTAGCTTTTTCTTTGATATTCTGCTTTGCTTTTCCTTTATTTCCTTTTTTGGTTTTGTTGTTGTTGTTTTATTCTCTCATTTATGTTAACGTGAAGAACTGAATATTCTGATTGAATGCAAATATCTGTTAGGTCTGAGTATCAGGTATGTGGATTTTTATTGATGTGTCTATACATTTCTGTGTTTGAATGATCTCATATACTAGACTAGAAACTACCTATGTCCATCTATCTTGATGATTGGAGACTTTCAACATAGAATATCTGCAATGAGCCTACCTTTTAGTTAGCAAACCTCCAGCAGACAGCATTTGTGAGTCTTTTCTCTCGGGCCAGGTTTCCAGAGAGGTCATTCCTAATTTTCGGCCTGGCTGCCAAAATTCTGGGAGAGGGAAGGGATAAGGAAGGAAAGAATCTGAGAGGAGCTCATCATTCAAGATGCAGATGTTCACAAAAGTCCTGGTGTTTGACCCTATGATTCATCCCCACTTTTCCCCACACCCTGTGACCTCAAGTCTGGAGGCTCTGTCACTCCATTTCTGCCCATAAGAAGCCTCTAGGAAGGGTGGTAGCAACATCTGGCTGTGAGGGGTGAGCATGGACACCTCAGGATCCCATCATTTCATATACAGACTTTCTACTCATCCCCATTTTTAACCCATTGCCACATGTTTATCTTCTCTGTAGTCCTGTACCTACCGCAACTTGTGGGATCCAGAAAAAATCTGCTTTTTATTGACAAGCAACACTTAGATTGTAATTTCTTCCCTAGAAGAGTTAGCTGTTTTCTATCTCCCACCTAAAACACAGGTCAATTTTTGTGTAAATTTTTTAATTCTCACAGATCTCTTGCCTTTTTTTTTTTTCCCGGTCTTTGTAGAATTATACTTAAAAACTCCTTTATTCCCATCTTTCTGGGTGTTGAAAGAGGGAATGTAATTTTGTGTGGTTGCGTTTCCCATAAATTCTTGAGAATGGATCTCTGACTGATGGGCTCTGGGGAAGTTTCTGGTGTCACAATGAAGACATGCAGTTCCCAGGAAGGGTCGCAAGGTGGCTCCAGCGACTCTATATTTAATTTTACAGTTTCTTCATAGCCGTAATTAGGCAGAAGGGAACCACAGAACCAGAGGATATTTAAACTGGACTGCATCTCTGAAGGCTTCCTAGCTTACTTCCTTTTACAGACAACAGAGATCCATGGGAGTCAACCAGCTTATCCTGTATCTGGAGGTAGTTGCAGGAATAGACTGGGCTTGAATTTTAAAGTTCTTTTCAAGTTACATTTGAAGTTGCCTTTAAATTGGAATACAGATATGAATGCCTGAAAATGGGGGTGGGAACAAGGAGGCCAGTGCAGCAGGAGAAAGATGCAGAAGGAAATCACTGCTTCACTGACCACGCGTCCTGAGCTCCTGCCTCATGGGCAGCCGTGTGCTAAGTACTATGAAGACACGAAGGAGAGGAGGGTCCCTGCCTACCAGAGCTTAAAGTCTGGGAAGGAGACGAGCCAACAGCAGACAATTAACCACAACCCAGAAAGTCAGCTGTACCTGTCCAGGGGAAATGTAACTCAAAAGTGCTACAGAAAGGAGAAGTGGGAGGTCATTTCCCTGCTCCCGACTAGGGAATAGCCTTACTGGTGTGACTTGAGCTGGCCTTGGAAGAACAGCCCTTCTCAAACTGGTATGTGCATGAGTTATCACCCAGGGCTATTTCAAAGCAGATTCTAATTCAGTATAGCCAGTGTGTGACGTGTGTGTGTGTGCACGCCTTGAACTGAGATTCTGCATTTCTAACAAGCTCCCAGGTGATTCCAAGGTGGCTAACCTGAAGACCACACTTTGTAAGGGTGTAGGCACCGGTTGGTTCATAAACTTGGCCGCATGTGCAATCACACAGGAAGTCAAACAAAAAACCACGTCAGTCTCACCAGAGAGATCTTGTGTTAATTGGCCTGGGGTACAATCTTGGCAATGGTGTTTTTAAAAGCTTTCCCCCCATATTCTAACATGTAGTCAAGTCTGAATGGCACTGAAGCAGGGCATTTATCATTCTTTTCGTCCACCCAGCACCCAAATCCCCTACCTCAGAGTTAGAGCCCACCCTTGTAGCTCAGTCAGTAAAGAATCTGCCTGCAATTTGGGAGACCCGCCCAGGTCTGATGGGAAAGATCCACTGGAGAAGGAAACGGCAACCCACTCCAGTATTCTTGCCTCAAAAATCCCATGGACAGAGGAGCCTGGCAGGCTACAGCCCACGGGGTCGCAAGAGTTGGACACGACTGAGTGACTAAACCACACCCACTCTGGAAGCTGAAGATAAGAGACACTCCGTTTCCCCCACTTGCCTGGAATTCGGGTTCCATCAACCAACCCAGGCTTTGCAGCAAAAGCTGCAGAAACAAAGAAACAGAGGCCGAAATGAGCAAAGATTTTGCATTGGTGGCAACTCTAGTTTCAGGAAGAATTCTTGGGGTATGACACTCAGCGGCAGGCACTGTAGCACCTTGGTAGACCAATTCTGCTAAGCTGATTATGAGTGTTGGTCTTGGCTGCACAGCCTCTCAAACTGGTTCTTGTTCCTGCAGACTGTGTACCATTTTAAACACACACAGCACCCTTTATAGGTAAATAAAATTTTAAAACCCACGTTGACAAACATGTAGATATGTACTGTTATAAGGCTAACACCCTTGTAAACAACATTCATGACCAAGATACAATTTTGTTGTCCCCCAAACCCTGCTGTGTGCCCCCACAATTTTTAACTCCATGACTTAGCGACTAAACCAACCAACCCTAAGAATACCCCTGCCTTTTAGAGTAGCCACTTCCTTAATATTCCTTGTCTGTACTTCCCTAAACACATTATGGTTTAGTTCTGCTTGTTATTCCTTTCCGTCTTTTGTTAATTTGCCATCTCTCTCTCCCCAGTGAAAGTTAATTGAAGAGACTGGATCAGTTGTCCTGTAAAATTTACTAGTATTTTATTGATTGATGTAATTTAATATATTCCTGTCAGAGTTCCTATAAAATTGGTAGTTGGATCTAGGTAAGTCTAACCCAGCTGGGTTAGACTATACCCAGCTGCCTTTTCCTTCCTCCCCTATATTTTGACTTACTTCATTACTACTATTCACTGCTGCAGCCATTAATAAGTAACAGAAGTCCCCTTCAAAGTACATCGTCCCAGAAAGCCAACTAAGATAACTGTGAAAAGCAACTGCATTATCATTTACTTTCAGCCAAGAGGTGGTGTGGAGTAGGAGGAAACAAAACGAACAAGCTGGTAATAAGGGGCGATACAGGTTTTAAAGAAGAAAAGCAGTAAACTGAACTAAGCCCTTTTCAAGGGCATTGTTCTTTGTGAGGTACCAAGGTCGGGCTAAATGGCTACATTAATTCGATAAGATTAAGGCTACATTCTGGCATTCTTTCTGCTGGCTCTAGCATATATTTATTACCCCCATTACAACCAGTGTTAACAACCAAAGCTTAGGACCTTATCCTGAGAAACTGTGATATGGTGAACATGAAAATAGACTGGGCCGTAGCTTGGTTTCAAAATTTGATTCTACCACCAAGTGGCTGTGCAACCTTAAGCAAATCACTTAAGCTGAAAGTTTATTTTGTAAAGTGGGTACTACTTCACCAGGCTGTCAGTAACAACCCAAAGAACCTAGAACAGTCCCACAAATACCTAGTCCACTTCCTAGTAGGCAAGAAATACTCCTTCACATAATCCCCTGTACATTAAGCCTGCCCTCTGCCATCATTTTAGTTGGGTCTTAACTCAAATTCGAATAGCAACCTTGTATCTGACCTCTAGAATCCTTGTTCCTCTGCTTCCAGCCCATCCAAACTTGTTTTCCTCAAACACACTGCAGGGCTCACGGGGACTCCCCATCGCCTAACACATTGTCCAGTTGGATTTCTGGTTTCCCACACAAGCAAAGCGTGTTTCTAATTTGCTTGTGATCCTTTCTTACCCTCCCCTTAGCCCATTCATTCAATCCACGTATCTAAGAACCAACTCAAGTGCCTCCTCCTTCAAAAACTGTCCCAACTATTCTCACCAACTGAATCTGCTCTTCTATTAACACAGCACTGAAAACCACAACTATCTGGCTCTCATATACATTTGCCTGATTACTAGTTCCTTCTGCTTTCTAAACTACAAGGTAAACCTAACAGCAGAGGCTATTGTGTCCTTTCCCTATTCCAATCTCAAAGGCACAATCATAGGCCCCACCTTAAGACATAAAATTCTGTGTTGATTAGATGTAAACAGGGAAGCATTTAAAATCACTCTAGGTGATCCTTCCAAAACTGCAGTTACAAGAAAACCTCTGCTATGTCCTTCCAGCAGAGATAATCTTGTCAACAAATGTATACCTTTATTTATTGACTAATAAGGCCTCGATACAGGATCAAACATTTCTTTCACCAATACTACATATAAAAAAAGCCAAAGTTGTTTCTTATGGTTCACCAAAAAAGTGGGAAACACTTTACATGTTTCAGGTAAGAGGACAGTCATTGCTAAAACAAGAATTTCTCCTCAGCATGGTAGCCTTACCTTGGTGCCCCTGAGTAATCAGCTGACTTCAGTTGTAGTTGGCACATTCTAGTAATGTTGGCTGGCAAGTGACTAAAATTGTGTGTTCTCTCGACGCCAGCATGATTCTGCTTTTAAAATCCAGTTTCTTCCAACAATAGCTCTTAAAATTGCCTTCCCATCTTTCCCTAGTTGAGAAGTTACCCCCTCTATTTCTGTTCCTCTAATACCCAGTTTGCTATTGCACTATTTTCAGAAGGAATCTTCTTAGACTCCATAAATAAATGAAAACCAAGTCACGCAGTTGGAAATCAAGTTTTGTTTTTATATGAACAGAAGTAGACCATCTAGAAATATTTCAGTTTATTTAAATTGTTAAGTAGAATATGAAACCGAATTTGTAGCTAGTACCAGAGAATGGACTTAACTGTTTGGTGTTTAATGAGAACAGCTTCTACACAGGATCCCGAGAGACTTACAGAAAAAGGGGCAAAGCCCTATTATTAAGCAAATAAAACTCAGGTTTCAAACAGGTTATACAAAAATTGATTTATACTCCATTTCCCTTTTTTTTTTTGATATTTAGAAAGTGCAGATTTAACAAAAGGTAGCCATATCCTTTCTATGTACAATGCCGATTATAATTTATTGCAAACAACAAAACTGTCAGTCTGTTACCCAAAAATCCCAGTGTTTAGCTCTCAAACCTTAAGTCACTGAATTGAGTAAGGATTAAAGAGGGTTAAAAGTAAAAAAGCTACTGCCACATTCCAGATAAAGGAAAACAACAAACACATTAAAAATTAATCTAACAATAGGTTTAACCTAAAACTTTTGAGAAGCTTAACATCATTTCATTATTATTTTTAGTGGAAAATTAGAGATTATTTGGCAATGCTGCTTTTACTAGTAGTAAACAATGATAAAGTCAAGTGAGGGGAAAACCTAACAACAACCACCAGTGAGGCATATAAAATCACTTTTAGGGCACTATCTGAAAATTCATGGGTGTTCATAGCAGATATGTGCCTATGTTGTTTACGTGGGCCAAAAGGTCATTAAAATGCTATCCACGACACAGAAAGACTTTTCAATGGAAGCTGCTGTCCTAAACTCAGCCTCTGCTAGAAATGAATCATGCTATTCACAATTATTTCAACAAAGGTATCATCTTAGGATGCTAGCAGCATAGCAAACTTAACTTACCCTACTCTAATGATAAGCAGTGAAGCCAAACTAGAAAAATGAAGGGGAAAAAATGGCAGGGCGAGAGCGAGCCTAGAGTTTCTTATCTTTACATGAAAAGCCTTTGTTGTTCTTTTTTTCAAATCCAGGGTAATACAAGTTTTCCAAAGTGATGTGAAGACAGGACTTAAAGTCAGTAACAGCCTCAAGTACTTCTAAATCTTAAGGTAAAGACAACTTAACACTGAAAAAGTGTTCTTTGTAGGCCAAATCTCAATATATTTGGCAAACATGTTAATAAATTTCACTCCTCCTTCCCACCTTTTTAAAACAACTTTGACTGGGCTACCAAACTGCTAGAGGAGTTGCCAAAATGGAGACTATTCAAATTTAGGTTAAGATATTTATTCTAGGAAAGTGAATAGGCTATACACTTAGTTAGAAAGACAAACCACAACACCCTCCAAACACTAGTGCATGCAATTAACTCTTCCATTTCATAAACTCAATGGAGAGAGACAGGAAGGGGAACAAAGGGGGAAAGAGAAGAGCAACGTGAAGTCAACAGCAAATGAAGGAATCCGGGACAGAAGCTTTAGGGGAGTGAGAAAATGAGGTGAAGACACGGTTAACTGACATTTGATAGTAGGCAGTTAGGATTTATCTTTCAGTTTACTTAGCAAGTTAAATCAGTGCTTTATGTTAAACTCCACAAACCCACTAGTTTACCCCTTTCATTTTTAAATAACTCATACCACAGGGTGGTGGGGAAGAAGCAAATAAAGCAGCATGCAGGAAGAGACACAAGGAAAAAGTGGCCAAGGAAAAGAACTGGTGGCAGGAATAGTTTTAAATATCAAGGCCACTTAAAATGAGACTCAGCAAACCAAAGCTATCATTTCTGTATTATCCTTTGTCCTCAATTAACTACTTTGAAAATTACAGCCAAGCAAACCACAAACATTTTAATGTTTTATGTTTCGATGATATGTCTCCTGCACATGCTTCCACCAAAACAAAAAAAAAGGAAAAACCAAATAAGTTCCTTTCCACATAAGGCACAGGACAAAATTAACCCCATTTACATATTAAAGGCGAAAATGAGTGTTTTCCTGGCTTTTTTCTTTTGCTATCACATGTCTATAGATTATAGGGACTCAAGCACATTATCCATGACAGAAAATTCCACTGTTGTACAAAATAAAATTGTTAATTCTAACTTTTATTCTTATACAATTTGCAGAATAGAATTGAAATGATTGCTATAGGTTTTAATGTTGATAAGAATTGGACTATAATACAACTGAAATGCAGTGGTGAGCTGAGCAAGTACATTTAAAAATGAACTCACGGACATGATTCTTCTATACATTTTTTGTTTGAGGAAAATTATAAAGTCAGCAAGCAGTCACAGATGAAACAACAAATAAAACAGGTGGACTAGAGAGTTAAGATGAGGAACGAAAATATCTGTTTAAGAGTTAAAAATGGGACAGAGTGGTTTATTTTGCAGCAAGAAGAGAAAACAGGGTGGTGGATGGCAACTGATGGAACAGCAGAGCGCTCAGCAACATTTGCTCTTCCAGCCTGTCACACCTCCTCCACTGCTGATATCTACGTTTTCACTGTTGGGCTCTTTTACAGGGGTCTGCAACAAACACACAAGGAGAGCAACCCGTGAAAAAACACTGCCATGGATACACCAAGATTCAACAGAAATATTCCCATAAATGTTAATTTATGTAACAAAATGCAATTACAGTCATATGAGATACGTTTTCTCCTCCACGCAAAGGAAAGAAATGGAAGCTTCATTTTGTCGTCTTCTTCCAATTGTGAAATGTCCACAGGCCTCCTGGCTTCCCTTTGTAGAACTTCTGAAATCTCCTCCGCCCTACCTCTTGTGATGAGTGGTATGTTACCTCTTAGATCTGAGCCCTGAGTACTTAGTACTTACAAAAAAAACCCCCATGCATATGCATATTTCATGCATATACTGAAACTAATGCTGTATCATGTCCAACTTCAGAGAAGTGAAATAGCCCTTTTCTGTTTCGTTTTACTTGCCTTTTGAGACTGGAGCTTGTATTACCATAGCACTGTTTTAAAAAGGCAATTTTATGATGATACACTACTAACATTCAATGAAGGAAATATGGTGGGGCAGAATGCAAAGTTGAATAATTCATGTTAAAGGCTGATACAGGAAAAGATCAAAATAAGAGACCCCAAAATTTTAACAACAGCAACCCATAGGTGGTGGGTTTATGAATGATTTTATTTGGGGTGGGGGCAGATATTGATATTTCAAGTATAAAAACAGAAAGGTTACCAGAAGCAATTAAATTTTCTCCTTTTCTCCTATATAGTTTGCTTCTCCTTCAGGATTGTATCAGATTTTCTCTATTTTATGTGCATTTAAATATACCGGAAGACTAATAGAGTGTCCAGGGCTCAAATCTGTGTATTTTATCTAGTCATTTGAGGGAAAACATGAATATCTGATTTCCCAATTTTGCTACAAGTTATTTGTACTGGCAACTTCTGCAATTCACAAATTAAACCCAGAAACTAACCGTGAGGTAAAATGAATTCCCTGAGATCAATTTTCAGCATTTTCTTTTTAAACTCACACGTTTAAATGATTGGGTAAATGAAATTTGGGTATCAGTTCAGTTCAGTTCACTCACTCAGTCGTGTCTGACTCTTTGCAACCCCAAGGACTGCAGCATGCCAGGCTTCCCCTGTTCATCAGCAAGTCCCAGAGCTTGCTCAAACTCATGTCCATCAAGTCAGTGATGCCACCCAAGCATCTCATCCTCTGTTGTCCCCTTCTCCTCCTGCTTTTAATTTGGGTACAGACTTACTCCACTCAGTATATAGCATATACATCCCCTTCACTGGCACATCTGAGAAATGACTACATAAAAGAATAGGGATTCTGTAGCAATTAAGTACAGAATAAATTCACCTCTTGAATTTTTAAAAATTATTAATGGGAAGGCAAAAGTTATATAGGAGAAATTAATCAAAAAGAGCCACAACACCATGGACCAAACAAAAAGCTGGAAAAAGGAGTATGAAATTGGGAACTAAAGACTGAGATTTCTACATAGCTCTCTGCTCCTTTCTTCTCTCTGGAGGATTAGATACCGGTGATGGGTAAATGTACCACCCAAATTCAATTTTTGTATGTAAATCTAGTACTTTAGAAAACAAGAAAATGTTCAACTGTTGACACCCGACACCTTAGCAGTAAAAAAACAGTAAAGAAAGAAATTTACCTTTCGAAGGATATCTTCAGCTAATGTGAGAAATGCCTTTTCGATGTTTATATTTGCTTTTGCACTAGTCTCAAAAAATCTAATACCATGCTCTCTTGCAATCTAAAAAAGAAGCAAAATATCACAGAATTATCAAGTATAGGTTACCAACTGATGACTTCAGCTTCCTAAAGGAAACAGTAATATTATTCCAAAGATAGCAGTCTCAACTAGGTTATCTAAAATGAACAGATTATTTTAAGGGTTCAAGCTCCTTAAAAAACAAATAGAAAATCCACTCAAATGATAAGCTATCATTTTCAACAGCATTTTTTTCAAGGATATGAATAGCATTCCATTACCTCTACTGTAAAAAAAATAGAACATCATCTTCACAAAGATGTCTCACTCAGAGCTTTTTACCTGTTCTCCTTTTCCTTTAGGTACAACTCTTTTATCGTCCATATCACATTTGTTTCCTAGTAACATCCTTTCCACATCTTCATTGGCATGCTAAAATGAAATAAAAGTTTAGTTCACACACTATCATAAAATTGTGGCTTAACAAAAATGACTTTATTTCTCTTACTTATGGTGTCATTTCTATAGTCTGAAAGTTTTAAAGCAGTGACCTCGTCGCTCAGTCATGTGACTCTTTGTGACCCCATGGACTGTAGCTTGCAGGGCTTCTGTCCATGGAATTCTCCAGGCAAGGATACTGGAGTGGGCAGCTATTACCTTCTCCAAGAGATCTTCCTGACCCAGGGACTGAACCCAGGTCTCCCATATTTCAGGCAGATTCTTTACCATCTGAACCACCAGGAAAGCCCAGTGATTTCAAAACCACATGCTAAAAGACAACACAAATTCTTAAATTACCTAGAAAGATAAATACAATTTCTAAGACATATTCTTGGTCAAATTATTATTTTCCCCATAGGAGGCTATCTACTTTCTAGAAACATTCTCAACAACAGAGGACATGTACAAAATATGCAAAAGAGGACATATGGAACTTCTTATACAGAATGTAAATCCAGGCTGGATCATGACTTCAGATAATGTGTATATGACCCTATAAGAAGCCTTAATTAAAAATTCTATAGAGCTCTTAAAGTCTCAAAAAGTCACAATGCTAAGGGAGTCCATGCAGAGAGATCAGATAAAAACAAATGTTGCTCCACTGAAATCCTAATGACACCTTTTGCACAAATAAAAAATCCATCCTAAAATTCAAGTGGAATTTCAAGGGATCCCAAACAGACAAAACAATCCTGAAAAGTAGTATAAAGTTGCAAGATTCATACTTATTTCCTTATTTCAAACCTTACTACAAAGCTGCAGTAATCACAACAGTATGCTCCTGGTATAACAGACATGGGCAAAGGAACACAACAGGGAGACCAGAAATGAACTCTTGTGTACACCATCAAATGATTTTCAACAAGAATGCCAAGATCATTCAATGGGGGAAAAGACAGTCTTCTCAAGAAATAGTGTTAGAAATACCACATATCAACATGTAAAAGAATGAAATTGGATCTTTAACTTATATGCAAAAATGAACTAAAAAATCGATCCAAGATCTAAAACTATTGAACTCTTAGAAGAAAACATAGGGGAAATTTTTTTATGACCTTGGATTTGGCAGTGATTTCTCAGATATGACACCAAAAGCATAGGCAACAAAAGAGAAAAAATAACTTGTACTTCATCAAAATTAAAAACTGTTTGTGTTCAAAGCACACAATTCTGTGGCTACAGGGATACTCAGGGAAAGGTACATTAGGCCAG
The DNA here is from genome assembly GCF_910594005.1 of Cervus elaphus. Taxonomy (NCBI): domain Eukaryota; kingdom Metazoa; phylum Chordata; class Mammalia; order Artiodactyla; family Cervidae; genus Cervus; species Cervus elaphus. Next base: position 32,605,379 of record NC_057825.1, on the reverse strand, counting down.
AGATGAACGATGTGAGGTATTTTGCACATCCCATGGGTTGCCTTGTCATTCCGCTGATAGTGACACTGAGACTGGGTAGTTAAGTGTCAAAATAGGAGTAAATTGTAGGACATCTACCTGATGTCACAGAATTGGAAAATTAGTTGTTGGAACAACAATGCATAATCTCTCTATATAAATTGCTCTTACTACACATACTACTTGGCTCAACTATGAAATAAAGGCTTTTGTTGTTGTTGAGCAGTCACCCAGTTGTGTCCGTCTCTCTGCAACCCATGGACTGCAGCATGCCAGGCCTCCCTGTCCCTCACCATCCTCCAGAGTTTGCCCAAGTTCATGCTCATTGCATCAGTGATGCCGTCCAGCCATCTCATCCTCTGATGCCCTCTTCTCCTTCTGCCCTCGATCTTTCCCAGCATTAGGGACTTTTCCAATGAGTTGTCTGTTCACAACAGATGACCAAAATACTGGAGCTTCAGCTTCAGCATCATCCCTTCCAGTGAATATTCAGGGCTGATCTCCCTTAAGACTGAATGGTTTGATCTCCTTGCTCTCCAAGGGACTTTCAGGAGTCTTCTCCAGTACCACAGTTCGAAGGCATCAATTCTTTGGCATTCTGCCTTCTTGAAGGTCCAGCTCTCATAACTGTAGTGACCACTGGGAAGACCATAGCCTTGACTATAAGGAACTTTGTCGGCAGAGTATATCTCTGCTTTTCAACACACTGTCTAGGTTACTCACTGCTTTTTTATCAAGAAGCAATTGCCTTCTGATTTCATAGCTGCAGTCATTGTCCACAAAAGAAACTTAAAAATGAAGGCTTTTGGAGAAGGAAATGGCAACCCACTCCAGTACTCTTGCCTAGAAAATCCCATGGACGGAGGAGCCTGGTATCCATGGGATCGCAAAGAGTCGGACATGACTGAACGACTTCACTTAAAAAAGAAAAAAAAGAAAAAAAAATAAATAAAAACAAGTACTTGTTAAAAAAAAAAAAAATGAAGGCTTTTTTTTGTTTCAAAATCTATGTCATTAATGGATTACTAAATATCAACAGACTTCTTGTAGCAATGGAAAAGGTGACTGAAATTGGGAAACTGACATCAGGAAAGGAGTACATCAAGATTGTATATTGTCATCCTGCTTACTTAACTTATATGCAGAGTACATCATGAGAAATGCTGAGCTGGATGAAGCACAAGCTGGAATCAAGACTGCCGAGAGAAATATCAATAACCTCAGATATGCAGATGACACCACCCTTATGGCAGAAAGCGTAGAAGAACTAAAGAGCCTCTTGATGAAAGTACAAGAGGAGAGTGAAAAAGATGGCTTAAAACTCAACATTCGGAAAACTAAGATCATGACATTCGGTCCCATCACTTCATGGCAAATAGATGGGGGAACAATGGAAACAGTGACAGACTTTATTTTGGGGGGCTTCAAAATCACTGCAGATGGTGACAGCAGCCATGAAATTAAAAGATACTTGCTCCTTGGAAGAAAAGTTATGACCAACCTAGATAGCATATTAAAAAGCAGAGACATTACTTTGCCAACAAAGGTCCATCTAGTAAAAGCTATGGTTTTTGCATTAGTATGTATGGATGTGAGAGTTGGACTATAAAGAAAGCTGAGTGCTCAAGAATTGATGCTTTTGAACTGTGGTGTTGGAGAAGACTCTTGAGAGTCCCTTGGACTGCAAGGAGATCCAGCCAGTCTACCCTAAAGGAAATCAGTCCTGAATATTCACTGGAAGGACTGATGCTGAAGCTGAAACTCCAATACTTTGGCCACCTGGTGCAAAGAACTGACTCACTAGGAAAGACCCTGATGGTGGGAAAGATTAAAGGTTGAAGACAAAAGATGTGATGGTTAGATGGCATCACCGACTATGGACATGAGTCTGAGTAAGCTCCGGAGTTGGTGATGGACAGGGAAGCCTGGTGTGTTGCAGTCCATGGGGTCGCAAAGAGTAGGACACGACTGAGTGACGAACTGAACCACTGTAGTATCATCACCTTGGGTTTAATATTGGATTAAAGATTTGGTCTTTATGTTTCCAGCCAAAACTTGCTTTATAGAGTTAGTCTTTTTTTTTTTTTCCCTTTTGCCATGATGGGATCTTAGCTCTCCAATCAGGGATGGAACCTGAGACCCCTGGAGTGGAAATGAGAAGTCCTAACCACTGGACTGCCAGGGATTTCCCAAGAGTTAGTCTTGACAGAATTCAAAGCATAGAACACAGCAAGAAGACATGAAAATAATTTCAACAAAAAGCTACCATGCTGTAGCACAGAAAACAAACATGCTTCAACATACAACTTTACTGTGTAAAAACTGATATCTTCCCTGAAGAAGGAAATGGCAACCCACTCCAGTATTCTTGCCTGTAAAATCTCATGGACAGAGGAGCCTGGAGGGTTATTGTCTATGGATTGCAAGTCGGACACAACTTAGCGACTAAACCACCACCACCACCAACACTGTTGTTACTAGGGAAGAGATCTGTGTCATATATGGAATAGTCTCATAACAATCTCCTGGGACGGTAACTGCATGGTTAAAAATTTTATTACCCCTCCATATGTGTGTGTGTGCAGACACACAATATATCATTTATATTACAAAAATAAATACAGATTAACATAAAAAACAACCAACAAACTGACATCTTCACATGAAATGATACAGCACTATTTTCTTGGTTAGGTTTTTATCTTATTAGTAGTCTGTATCTTTCAAAATGTCTAAAAGGGATATGGTACTTCCTTAACTTAAAAATACTTACTGACTTACTTATTTTTGGCTGCACCACATGTTTGTGGGATCTTCATTCCCTGACAAGGGATGAAATCTGAACCATGACAGTGAAAGTGCCAAGTCCTAACCCCTGGACCACCAGGCAATTTCCAAAAATACGTTTTAAAAATTACTACTGAAAATGTAATTCATTCATTCAAAATAAAATTCACCAAGAAAGAATTCACTTAGAGAAGTCTGTAAAAGCACTGGTAGCTTCCATCTGGGGCCATCTTATAAGATAGCTGTACAGAGTTTTTGGGTTAATTTGTTAATTGCCCTTGACGGGATTCAAAACAGATCTGCCGAAAATTTTAAGAAAAGGGTAGGCTAAAAATAACATTACCAAAAAAAAAAAAAAAAAAAATAACATTACCATGTAACAAGTGAAAATACTCAACAATAATGATAGCAAACACTATATCCTAAAGATCAACAGAAATATTTATTCTCCTTAACCAAGGACACAAATGTGTGTTTATGTAGAGTTTATACAATTTCTAAGTCTTACCTCATCTATGTTTCTAAGCCACTTGCTGATGTTTTCAAAGCTTTTACCATTGGTGATGTCATATACTAGCATGATACCCATTGCTCCTCTGTAGTAGGAGGTTGTAATGGTGTGAAATCGCTCCTGGCCTGCTGTATCCCTGAAATAAACAGCCAATAATTTGTATTGAGCATTTTGATATTACTATGTTCTAGCTGAAAGGCAGAACAGTAGACTAGTTTGGTAAAAATAGAGATTAAAATCCACTATGTGACACAAAACACAAGCAAACCACATTTAACTCTGAAATAGTAAACAAGGTTATTCATAAACATATACATATAAATACTGACTAGTCTAAGGAAATTAAAAACCTACCAGTACTGGATGAAAATCTGAACAGGAAAACAGTATAAAGTGACACACAAATTCTTAAAGTTATTTAAAAATGAATACCAGCCAAGTGTAAAATCTGTAGGAATTCTATTTATTTAGTGATCTAGTTCTATAATGTAATACAAAAGCATGTAGAATTTTTAGAACATTAAAGGAATACACCATATTAGAGCCATATTTATCTTTAGAATCATTTACAAAAATTGTATAGATAACCTCATTTATAAATAACAAGACAAAAACATGTAAATAGTAGTATTTTTCAATGCCTTCAAACCAAAGATTTAAGAAATTCCATTCCTGTAATTTCCCCCTCATTTGCATCACCAATTTCTTCTTTTTATGGATTATAATTAACATATATACATGCTTAGGTCTCCCCTATCTTTTCTTAAAAAAGCAAACTTCAAACAAACAAAAAAACCTCACTTCCAATTCCACACCCCTCCAACTAACACTGCATTTCTGTGTCCCTTCCCGGCAAACTTTTTTTTTAAAGTTTTGTTTTAATATAACTATAGCCTCACAGGATGTTTCAGAAAACAGTACAAAGAGGTCCTGTGTAGCCTTCATCCAGCTTTCCCAAATGGCAACATCTTACATCACAGTACAAATTGACATTGGCACAATCTATAGACCTTAGAGTTTACTTTTTTATACGTACTTGTGTATGCACATACATGTATTGTTCTCTGCAATTTTACGGCATATAGATTTGTGTAGTTACTACCACAAAGAAAGCAGGAAACTGTTCTATCACTCACTCCTCCACTTCCAACAGCCCCTATACCCTGGCTAATAGTTTGTTTTCTATTTTCTGTAATTTTGCCATTTCTAGAATGTCATATAAAACAATCTTCTTGGTTTTTTTTTTTTTTTAATGGAAAGAAAATTACAATGTTGCATTGGTTTGACTGCAACTTTTTCAAATGGTTATTTACTTTTTCCAGCATAATGCCCTTGAGATTTATCCAAGTTGTTGCATGTAACAGGAGTCTGTTTCATTTTATTACTGGGTAGTATTCCATTGTATGGAAGTATCACAATTTGTTTAATCACTTGCCCATGGAAGGACATTTGGGTTGTTCTAGTTTTGGGCTATTACAAATAAAGTTGATATGACTATTCATTTCTAAGTTCATAAGTTTTCATTTCTCTGGGATGAACATCCAGGAATATTACTGCTGAGTCAGATGATAAGGACAGGTTTAACTTTATAAGAAACTGCCAAACTTTTCTAAAGCAGCTGTGCTACTTTACATTCCCACTAGCAATGTAGGAGACCTAGTTTCTTTGCATCTTCTTCAGCATTTGGTGATCTCACTGTACTTTATTTTAGTTGTTCTAATAGGGCATGCAGTGATATCATCAATTTAATTTGTATTTCTCTATCCAACCAGTCAATTCTAAAGGAAATGAGTCCTGAACATTCACTGGAAGGACGGATGCTGAAGCTGAAACTCCAATACTTTGGCCACCTGATGCAAAAAACTGACTCATTGGAAAAGACACTGATGCTGGGAATGATTGAAGGTGGGAGGAGAAGGGGACAACAGAGAGTAAGATAGTCGGATGGCATCACCGACTCACTGGACATGAGACTGAGCAAGCTCTGGGAGTTGGTGATGGACAGGGAAGCCTGGCGTGCTACAGTCCAAGGGGTCGCAAAGAGTTGGACACGACTGAGCAACTGGACTGAACTGATGACTAATCGATGTTATACATTTTTTCATGTAATTATTTGTCATCCATATATCCTCTCCAGTAAAATGTCTGTCTGTGTCTTTTATATGTCTTCTAACTGGACGGTTTGCCTACTTCTTTCTTCTTTTTAAACTACTGAGTGTTGAGAGTTCTTTTTACATAAAGTCCTTTGTCAGGTATTTGATTTAGAATTATTTTCTCCAGGTCTTTAACTAGCGTTTTCATTCTTTTGAAAGGGTCTTTGGTAGACCAAACATTTTTAATTTTGTTGAAGTCCAATTTATTAATTTTTAAATCTTTATGGATTGTGGTTTATAGTGTTGTATCTACTCTTCACCTAATTTTAGTTCCCAAAGATTTTCTCCTATGTTTTCTTCTCAAAGTCTCATAGTTTTGCATTTAAACAGATGATATAGTTTCAATTAACTTTGGCATATATTATATATAATCTCAATTAAATGAAACATGCAGAATAGGAAAGTCTACAGAGATTAGTGGTTGCCCCAACTGAAGATGGTTTGGACAGGATGGGAAGAGGCTGCTAAAAGGTATGGGTTTCTTTCTAGAAGTATAAAAACGTTCTAAAATTGTGACAATGGTGAATATACCTTGGAAAGTTACTAAAAAACTAACTTTACATTTTAAATGGGTGAATTGTAAGGTATGTAAATTATTCTTCAAAGTCATCACAAAACAAGTGGAAAACATGACAGTTTAAAATACAAACTAAACATACCAATGACGATTCATTATAACCACAACCAATTCCAAAACCCTTGCCCTGAAGTTTACAAAGTGTTAACAGAATTTGCACTTTTCACCAGCCCCTCAAACTTTGAGGCACTCTTTTTCCCTGATAGCTTGAGCCGTGTTTTTTCATGTCCCCAAATTCACAAGCTTGGTCTCACCTGACAGCTTCTGTATTGGCTATGCTCACAAGGGCACACACATACATGGTTGACACCTCATCTTTGCATTTTAACCATCATTTTATCAGAGGTCTTCTCTGTCCTCCAATTTAAATAGTCTTCCAATATCTCTCCACTCCACCTCCTTACTTTACTTCACTTCTCTGCAAAGCACTTATTATAGATTTATTTACTGCTTCCCAGGACCTCTAAAAGGTAGGTCCCATCAGAGATTTGTCTTGTTCACTGTAGAATACACAGTATTTATAAAAAAAACTGCCCCGAAAATGTAATTTAATCAAAACAAATATCATTTAAGAAAACCATCAAATAGATATGCCATCAGTTCTTCTATGTTGTATCCTAGAATTAGGTTAGACTACTAAGAGACTACACACATAAGAATTTGTATTTATGTATTTATATACATTCTTACACCACAATTTTTTATCTCCATTACCTCAATAGTATGTCAAAACTACTTAGCTAAATTTAAATCAGTGGCATCTAGAGAGGAAATTTTATGTTATAATCCTGCTTAGTTATGAAACACTAATATAAAAGATACTGAAATATTAACGGCCCCTCCAAAAAGATAATCATTATTCAGGTTCAGAGTTTTTGTTTTGATTAATGGCATACTACTCCATCTGTTCTCTGATTTCTGTCTCTTCCATTTTCCAAAACTTCTTCCACCCTGTCTTCCTTCTTTTTTATATGCTCTCCTTGTCAAGTCTGTTAAATTATCCTTTTCCCAGATCCTAATACCAGCCCTAACAACTGTTAAGGCAATCAACAACTTATTTCAAACTAGATAGTCCCTGTCTCACTACCTCTTGGCTAATTGTGACCTTTTGCCCAGGGGAACAAATAGCCCCAGCTGCTAATTCACAGTCAAATTATTTTTAGGTTTACATACACACATACACCCAGGTCTAAAGACTGGTTGACTCCAATCACCAAAAGCAGGTGTTTCTTATCTGAAGAGCAATTATACATTGTGCATGTTCACATTATCTTTTATGTCCCATATTACAGGTTTTTTTAAGCCTGTTTTCAAAAATCACTCAGTTTTCCTCTCCTATTAAAATTTTTTTCTTCTCTGCCTATGTAGTATAATTATGTTTCTGAACTTATTCATTAATGGCAATAGAATTTCCCTTACATAAAATAATAGATGCACAGCTAAGAGACTGTTATAAAACCCTATTTTTTCCCACTGACACATAATGAAAGGAGTGATACATTCCTAGGAACGAAAATAGCATATTTCCTTAATAGTTTAGTCCCACACACAGGGTCAAGGAAGTTGTGTACTCTGGATGCTATTATGACAGTTATTCTTAGTACGGGCACTAACAGCACTAGAACAGCCCAGAGACAACATCAACCTGCTCAGCAAAGCAGAGACTTCAAATTTCATGACTTTATGCTTTTGGTAACATAATGAAGCTATTCCTTACTTTAAAAATTAAGATGCTAAATTTCTCACATTAAGGTTTTTTTTTGTTGTTGTTTTTTTTTTACATTAACTTTTTTTTTTTTTTTAATTTTTTTACCTATTTACGACTGTGCTGGGTCTTTATTGCTGTGCACCAGCTCTCTCTAGTTGTGGCTAGCGGGCACGACTCTCTAATTGTGGTGCACAGGCTTCTCATTGCAGTGGTTTCTCTTGTTGAGGTTCCCAGGCTCTAGACCACAGGCTCAACAGTTGTGGTGCATGGGCTTAGCTGCCCGAGGCATGTGAGATCTTCCCAGACAATGGATCGAACCCGTGTTCCCCACACTGGCAGGCGGATTCTTTACCACTGGTTCACCAGGGAAGTCCACACTGAGTTTTATTTTAACAAGACTTGGATTTCCTCACTAATACGCAACTTCTCTACACCCAAAACACCATGAGTTTAAATTATACTCATCTTCATCTTCCAAAAAGGGTCAAAAGTCAAACAAAGCCTGGTAACTGCTCTTGCAGAGATTACATTCCAGTGGGGGAAAGGAACAAGTAATATATATGATCCCAAATTGTGACAAATGCTAACAAGGTAAACAGGGTGGAATGATCAAGAATGATGTAAAGGGGAGGGAGGAAGGAATCTAGATAGTATAATCAGGGCAGTCCTCTCTCTAGATGTGATGCTGAAGGTTGAGTGAAAAGTGAAGTATGAGCAGAATCAGTCAGTCATTCAGTCAACAAATACGTATCCAGCATCTGCATCTGCCAGGCTCTGCTGTAGGGAGTGATCATACAGCCACAAACCAGACCGGTGGGACCCTACCTTCAAAAAGCTGATATTCTAGTGGGGAGGAATAAGAATGAACACATTTTTAAAATGTGGTAAATTTAGACACTAAAAATACTGTGACAAAGATAAACTAAGATAAGCGTGATCATGCCTAAAGCAGCGGCCACCAACCTTTTTCGGAACCAGGGACTGGTTTCATGGAAGACAATTTTTCCGTTGACTGGGGGTGAGGTGGAGTGGCATTGGTTTGGGGATGATTCTCATAAGGATCAGGGAACCTAGATCCCTCACATGTGCATTTCACAGTAGGGTCTGTGCTTCTATGAGAACCTAATGCCTTCACTGATCTGACAGGAGGCAGAGCTCAGGATGCTAGCGATGGGGAGCAGCTGTAAATACAGACGAAGTTTCCCTTGCTCAACCACCCACACTGATTCCTTCTTGCTGGGCAGCCCAGTTCCTAACAGGCCACAGACCGAGGTCAGGGGGGTTGGGGACCCCTAGCCTAAAGGACTGGGGTGGCTTTAGCTAATTATCAAGCAGGGCCTCTCTCAGAGGTAACAATGAACTGAGATTGAATTAGAGACAGCAGCATCACAAAGATCTGATGAAAAGCATTCCAAGCAGAAGGAACAGGTGAATTACAAGGGCCTGAAGACAGGAACATGTTTCTTGCCAACGGGAAAAAATGGTCACAGTGGCTGGAGCAGAACTGGTAAGAGATGAAGTCAAAAGGGGCTGTAGCCAGAACCTGGAATTTTAAAATTTATTTCTGTTGAAATGAGAAGCCTCTGGAATGGAGTGGTACTTCAGAATGCTTAGTCTAGTTAGTTGCGTGGGTTAAACGGGGATCTACAAGGTATGTACAAAGGCCAGAAAAAAGCTTGCTGTGTTCATGGAACTGAAAGCAGATCACCTGAGGGTAGAGACTATATACACAGGGAGCAAAAAATGAGGTCAGAACAACGGGCAGGGGCCTACTCTATAAACTGTGGAAAGGAACTTGGATGTGAAACTTCGGTTTTCATTCGAAATACAATGGAAAGTCAAAATGGCTATAAATAGAGGAAGGAATGACAACCATGATCATATTTATATTTGAAAAAGGTTACTAAGGCTATTACTTGGGAAAAGTACTAGAAAAAGGCAAAGGCGAAGTAAGGACTTATTAAAATATTAAAAGCCTACTGCAATGGTCCAAAGAAGTAATGGAGGACCAGGGATAGCAATGGGGACAGCAAACTGTATTTGGATTCCAGACATATTTTAGAGATAGGATCAGTAAGACTTGCTAACTTGAAAGCTGGGGTTAAGGGAACGGGAAGACTCAAAGATGACTTCCATGAATCTGACACTTCATGTAGGTAAATGGTTAATTCCTCTACAACATGATACTACTGGTTTCTGGTCACCGTGCTGATGCTAAAATGCGTTGCTGGTACAAGATATAGATGTTGACAGTGGCAAACATTTTTGACACCTCCCCTCCCTCAACAATGAACAAAAAGGGGAAAAAAAAAAAGAGAAAAGGCAGACTTGAAGTAACTCACTTTAACTGTTTCCCTAACTACTCTGGAAAATCTAGTTAGCCAAAGATACTTCAGTAGAAACTTTCTAGAGATCCAGGATTTAAAAAGCCACAGCTGCTTCTCTATCAGCCAAACAAGCTAATTTTAGGCCCACACACTTGTGCAGGACAGGTGAGACCCTTATGCAACAGTTAATCTTTCCAGATTCCTGGAAAGAAAGCAAGAAGTGAAGATCACTCAAGTAAGAAAAATAAGACACAGCTTTAGTAGCACAGTCTAAAGAGAGTTTCCAAAACAAGTATTCAATCATAGAACAATTTTTCATGCTGAAACAAGAACCTGAATATATTCATTCAAACTAAAGAGAGATAAAAATCACTGTGCTTTTTTTGTAGCACAGCATTTTGAAGCAAAGCATTTAAGTTGAGAATAGCCTTTTGAATTTTTAGAACCATTATAAATTATGAGTAATGGGGTTTTTCACACTAAAAGCCTTCTTGAAACACTGTGCATATCCCAGATCTTTTGACCTAGAGCTACAAGATTTTTTTCCCTCCCTGGAATATTAACAAGCACGTCAACTCAAGCAAAGAAATAAAATCAACTGGCATAATGCTAACCTCTTAAATTAAGCACAAATTTTAACCAGTCAACTCATTTCTGGTCTTTATAAGCAAATGGCAGTTCAAATTAAAAGCAGTCAGCTGTATACATGAAAATCTAAACTACAGCAAATTTTCCTTCCAAAGTGTTTGGAAGGAAACAGAGGTTCTATTAAAATTTTGTTAAAAATTAACTCTAAATTATAAATGTTATCACTTCTGTGCTATACTTGAGTCTTATAGAAACAGTAGTAATCTTTTCTATATTAATCTTGAAAGCTATACTGGAAGACTTACTATTTCAAAAAAGCATCTTCTGAGGAAGGCTCTTTTTAAAACCAAGTATTAGTTATATGTTACACTTCTAAAAGCTAGAGACTAAAATGATGAGGGGAGGGGAAAAAGTCACGAGTCAAGAAACAGAAGAGAAAATCTGTGGAGGACACAGTGTAGAGGAGAAACAGAACACATTTAGCAGGGCAAAGGTTTTATATACTGCATGAAGAAAAATATATACAGGTGTGTGCTTTTGTTACGTACACACTCACATATAGGTACATGTATACTGAGTCACAATGTAATATGTATCTTAACTATTGTCAAAAAGTTTGAAAACTATTAGCTTAAACACTAACTGTATAGAGGGGATACAGTTAAGAAGAGAGCCAATCAGTGTGGCAGAGCTTCGGAGAGGGCTTGAAAGACAAATGTTTTGCAGGGACATGGTCTGAATAAGACCTGAGGCTAAGAATAAAGAAGGATGGGAGGGACTGGTTGAAATTCAGAATACTAAATAACTGACATCTTTTCCCTTGAGATCATTTTAATTATAATGAAATTATATATGAGACATTTCATTTGCTGAGTTATTTCCTAGCTAAAGAAAAGAAAAGAAAAAAAAACAATGATCAAGTGGACCGGGCTTCAGAGAACTATTAAATTTAGGAAATGCTTTCTAATCTTTAAAAACATTTGTATTAAACTTGAAAGATGTTACAAAGATTGGACTTCTAATTACATGGTCAGGTAATGAAGACATCCTGGTTAGACATATACCACTTCTAATTATACCTAACTTTTGAAACTATCTCTTGGATTCTGAGACAATGTCCTCTCCTAATTCTAACTCTCTATTCTAACTATGACTTTGCAATTTCCTTTGTTAGCTTGTTCTTCTTTTCAAATATGTTACTACTTTTAGGGTTCTAAACTCATCATGGGAGATCCCCCAATAATAACACCTGATTTCTTGAATTATGCACTGGAGATTGCTCCAAGCGCTTTACATGGACCACTAATCCTCATAACCATTCCATGATAGATCCAATTACAGTAACTACCAAAGATAATCAACAAGTGAAGTTGCTCAGTCATGTCCGACTCTTTGCAACCCCATGGACTATAACCCACCAGGCTCCTCCCTCCATGGAATTTTCTAGGCAAGAGTACTGGAGTGGGTTGCCATTTCCTTCTCCAGGGGATCTTCCCGACCCAGGGATGGAACCTGGATCTCCCACATTGCAGACAGATGCTTTACCCTCTGAGCCACTAGGGAGGGAATCCCAATTACCAAAGATAACATGAGTTCAAATTTAACACAACTGTTGACTGGCAATGAAGCAAGAAAAATGACAAGTTACTGGAAAGAGTGACAAAATCAATCAACAAACTACTATTTAGAAGAGGCAGTACTGCAATTAAGAATGTCACTCTCAACCCTACGTTCAGAGCATGTAATGCCTCCCAGCTCTGCTATTAACATTCTGTAAGACCTTTATTTAAACTATTTTGAAATAGCTTTTCATTTAAAAAAAAAAAAAACCACAAAACTATTTTCTGAAACTATTTCAAAATGCCTCCATCTCTTTATCTATAAAATAGGAGTAATTCAAGAGAAAAGGAAGCACTGTAGCAGCTTTATGGAGAATAAAGTTGTTGTGATATATCTTAACAATGGAATACGACTTAGCAATAAAAAGTAATGAACTTACTGCTACACATAAAATCATTGATAGCTTTCAAAATAATTATGCTGAGTAAAGAAGCCAGACTCTTCCTTCTCAAAAAAAGACAAAGAAAAGTAACACATTATATGATTGCATTTGTATACAGTAGTAGAAAATGGAAACTGGTCTATAGTGACAGAAAGCAGAGAGTGGTTGCCTAGGAGCCAGGGATATGCAGGAGGGAGAGAGTACTAAGAAGTTTGAGGAAACTTGTGAGGTGATGGATATGTTGGTTATCTTGATTGTGGTGATGGTTTCACAGATTTAGACATATGTCAAAGCTTACCAAACTGTATACTTTAAATACGGGTGGTTTACTGTATACTAGTTATACCTCAATAAGGCTGCTGGGGATGGCAGGAATAATATACATCTCACAGGTCATTGTGAACACCTAATATTCACTGAAAAATACAGATATTATAATTTTTAAGTCTATATACATACTTACTTGATAGCAAGTAAGTATGATATATACTTACTTGATACATACTTGAGTGCAAATTTAAAGAATTTTTTTGTACTTCAATGGGTCAAACCCTTTACAAACTAATGAAAATGCTAAAGCCTATAAAAATTTATACACACTAAAGAAAATAAATATTTTAGCTTAAGACCCTCTAAACCGAAAAAAATATGATATTAATTTTTATATGGTGTTTCTGAGCCAAGTACTGTGCTAAAGGCATTACATAGATTACTTCATGTAATCCTTGTAACAATCTTTTAAGATAAGTGATATTATCTCCACTTTACATGTGAAGATATAAGGGCCTCACGGTAGTATGTAACTTACCCAAGCTCATACTGTAAGTGGAATAGGTAAAACACTCTAATCAGCTCTCATGGACTCCAAAGTCCAAGACAATTTTTTTTTTTAAAACATCACTGAAAGGTCACCTGACCACTGGCTTGGAAAGGGAAGTCTCCTAGAATTAAACAGTTGACAAGGAAGGATTTCACTGCCTAACCTTCAAGAAACTTGGCATTCTACCACATTAAGTAAGTAAATTAGAATCACTTACCATATCTGTAGCTTGATCTTCTTTCCTTGTAATTCAACTGTTTTGATCTTAAAGTCTATTCCTACAACACAGGAAGAAAAAAAAAAAGGTAAATTGTATCTATGGCTCTGAATGTGGCTATACTAAATTTAACTGGCATAAAAACACACTTCCAAAATGTTTGGTTCTGGAAATTTACTATGTATGCAATTTTGAGCAAAGTGCCCAATTTAAAACCTATGTAAGATAGGTTACAAGATAGAAAAGACAGAAAAGAAAGAATTATATAGCTTTTTTACAATTAGGAAATTGAAAGAAAATGTTAATATCTAATATTTTAATGCAAAAGAATAAAAAGATGTTTCCTTATTAGCAAAATATCATCGCCTTCACTAACTTACAGAAAAGAGTACTATCAGGGATAAACAGGGTCATTTCATAATGATTAACATGTCAATGAATTAGAAGGCATAAAAAATATTACATGTTTATGCATCTAGTAACACAGAGTTTCAAAGTACATGATGCAAAAGTATTATAGATCCCCAAGGACCTGTCTCGCTCTTTTACCAACTAAATCTTCAGCTCGGCCCTTTCAATTTGTTTCTTAGACCCAATCAAAAGGAAAAAAGGGCCATCTGTCTGACATTTATAAACCTCAAACTATATCTACAGCCTGTTATTTTTGTTTTTCTGGGAATTACTGAAAAAACCATCCTAAAATGACCTGGTTGTCAATTCTGAACAAGACTGATCCAACTAACCCAATGAAATATAAACAAGCAAACAAAAAAGGAAACCTGGAGGAAACAGAGGCAATGCAGAGGATAAGATATAGTTCCTTTTATCTTCTCAGAACAAGACGGAAGGGAAGGAAGTGGGGAGGAAGGAACAGAAATCTGAACTAGAAAATTCCTGGAAATTAAAAAGGCAGAAATAATATATTCAACAGAAAGGCTGTAAGGGAAAAATGAGATCTCCCAGAAAATACAACAAAACACAAAGAATGGAATGTATGTGAGACACGACAAGGCAGAAGATCAAACCAGGAGGCTGACATCTAACGCAGAAAGTTCAAGAAAGGACTTCCCTGGTGGCTCAATGGTAAAGAATCCGCCTTCCGACGCAGGAGACACAGGTTCAATCCCTGACCCTGGAAGATCCCACATGCTTCAGAGCAACTAAGCTGGTGCAGTATAACTATTGAGTCTGTGCTCTAGAAAGAGCCGCAACTACTGAAGCCCAAGCCCCTTAGAGCCCATGCTCTACAACGAGACGCCACCACATAGAGAAGCCTGTGCACCACAACTAGAGAGTAGCCCTCACTCACCATTAACTAGAGAAAAGCTCGCACAGCAACAAAGACCCTATGCAATGACAGAATCAAAGAAACAGAATCAAAGAAATCTGAGACTGAAAGACTCACCAAGCGCCTAGTATAATGAATAAAATAATATCTATACCAAGTTATACCATCATGAAATTTCAGGGCTAAAGATAAATTTCAGGAATAATATATACAAAAGCTTGTAGAGAAACAAACTAGGCCATATTAAATAATCAAAAACAACAGCTCTGAGCAACTCAACAACACTAGAATCCAGAATATAAAAAGGTAAATAAAAAGTATTTTCAATCTATATCCAGTCAAAATCAAATGAGAGAGTAAAATAAAGGTATCTTCAGACATGAAAGATCTCAAAATATTAGCTCCCATGTATTTTCTAAAACAGTTACGAGGAGAGGTTGCTTTACCAAGAATAGGAAGAAAGAAATCCAGCAAAGAGAGTGATGGAGAGAATTCCCTGGAAGTTTGACGGTTAGGACTCGGTGCTTTCACTACCGTGGCCCAGGTTCAATCCCTGGTCTGGGAACTAAGTTACTGAAAGCTGCATAGCATGGCCAGAGGAAAAAAAAGATTGATGTAAAGGGCAGTTCAAATTGGCCAAGAGAAGCCACCAGTTCAGAAGAGAATGACGACAGAAAACAAGACAAAATGCAGAGAAAGGGTCCAAGAGATATGCCTCCTAAGATGGAAGGGATTGAAATGGTATGACTGAAATTTAAATGAAAAGAAGAATTCAGAGAGTCTGGTAATTCTGTTGCAGAGTTTGGGATAAAGTATGAATAGTCCCTTGAAATCTAAGCAAATGTAACAATGAAGGGACTGCAAGCTACAGTGAAAACAGAAAGCTGTCCAAGAAAGGAAATGCAATTATAGTACACCACTTGGCTTAGCAGTTAACGTGTGTTAAAACAGGGGGGAGGGGAGATCAGGATGGGGAACACATGTAAATCCATGGCTGATTCATGTCAATGTATGGCAAAAACCACTACAATACTGTAAAGTAATTAGCCACCAACTAATAAAAATAAATGGGAAAAAAAAAAGAAAAAAGAAAAGAATGAAAAAAAATGTGTTAGAACTATTTGAGAAGATAAAGGGAAAGGTGCCAACAATGTCTTGTATTATTAGAGCTCATTTCTCACATTCCATAACAACAAGAGAAAATTTCTCAAATTAGCTTTTTTTTTTTTTTTTAAAAAGTGCAATATGAGGTTGAATATCAAAAGAAAGACCAAAAAATGTTTGGGAAAGGCTAACAGACAAGTGAGCATGGAGCAAGGATTTATTGCTGCTGCTGTTGTCACCAGTCTTGAAGTACTATGTAACTTCTAAAACTCTGCAAGTATTTATTACATTAATAGAAATAAAAATTAGGTTAGCAGAGGAGGAAGTATGTTTACAAATGTTCTCTCTACTGTGCAAGCACTCCAATTTGATCACCGAATTTCTAGCACAGCACCAAGCCACCCCTACCGTCTCACTCCCTCCAGTCTTCTAATAGTCACTCTCAAACACAACTTTTACAACTGTGCACTTTTCTAATACCTTTGTCACCCACTTTCCACACCCCCAAACATAGGTTGGGAAAACCTACACTTGAAGACAAAGCAGAAAAGTTTTTGATACAATTTGATCAGAGCAGAATTGATAGCTCAGCTGCCAAGGGAAGCTAGGAAAACCTATCATCCTTTAAGATTTCGCCAGGAGGAATCAAGATTCTCCTGCAACACTATCATTTCTTAAATTACCACAGACTAGAACAGAATCATAGGGTTTGATTCAACCAGAGATTTGTCTCCAGGTTTTGCTTACGTAAAAACATACTAGAGTAAATCCTCGCTTTTTACAGATTCCTGGGATCCAGTTCAAATGGGTATTTCAACTTACCACAGTCTAGCTCATTTATCAATTTTCAGTTGCTCAGGAAAGTGAGAAACAGTATCAGCCAAAACATTTGCTTTAATGATGCTACAGAAGCACCATCCAATGGCAAGAAAAGTAACTGCAACTTCTAGTCACTATAGAGTAGTTCTCCAAAGTTTGGCTTCTGATGACACATCAATGGTAATTAACGCAAGCAGAAATAACCTATATAATAAACTCCAGACAACAAAAGTTTAACAACTTATAGCTAAATAATCAGTATCTGTGGTTTTTACAAGTGAAAATCAAGAGTTTTCATCACACCAGGAGAGGAAATAAGAACTGTACACCTGTAATCCTTTGAATGCAGCTTAGTCTGATACAAGATCAAGGCTAGTCATAACAGCACAAATTTTGAAAAGGCTACTTTCCAATATTCACATTAGCTTCTTTATCAGGATGCAAATATGAAAATGCAAAATGCAGAAAAGTTCCCTCTAAGATCCTTTAACAGTAATAGCTTAGTAAACACTTTGAAAATTCACAACACACTAGGTAGTTTTAAGCCCTTTGCATGGATATCTCATTAAATCATCAGAACAACTCTAGTCCATACTATTATTTCCATTCTACCAATGGAGAATAAAATCAAAACCAACAGCAGCAGCAAGAGAAAAATCAATTATCACTAATATTTACTGGATAATTATTAAGTATTCTAAGCATTTCACATGTAATATTTCATTTAATATTAACAAAAGTCCTGATAAAGTACTAACATGCCTATTTTTAAAAAATTTCATTTTGGCCATGTGACACAGCTTTCAGGATCTTAAGTTCCCCAACTGGGGATCGCACCTGGTCCCTGGCAGTAAGAGTCCTAACCACTAGACTACCAAGGAATGTCCCTAACATGCCTATTTTACAGCAAAGAAAACATAATAGTAATTTACTAAAGGTCACAGAATTAACAAATGGTAAAAACCAGGACTCAATTCCATGTCTGTTTGACTCTAGGCCATACACACTCTTAACCACTTTTCTATCGAGGTAAAATTCACGTAACACAAAATTTACCATTTTAAAGTGAATGATCCAGTATATTCACAATATTGTGCGACCAGAACCTCTATCCAGTTCTAAAACACTTTCATCATCTCAGAAAGAAACTCCATACCCATTAAGCAGTGGCTCTCCATTACCCAACCCCCCCACTCCCCTGGAAACCACCAGTCTGCATTCTGTCTCTATAGATTTTGGGTATTTCATATAAAAGAAAGCATGTAACGTGTGACCTTTTGTGTCCGGCTTCTTTCAGTTAGCATATTTCCAAGGTCCATCCACTTGTCACACGTATCAGTACCCCATTACTTTTTATGGCTGAATAATATTCCACCACAAGCATATAGATCATAAATTGCCTATCTACTCATCTGGTGATGGACATTTGACCATGTCCTCCTTTTTGGCCTTGGTAAAGAATACCCATGAATATGCATGTACATGTGTATATACCAGTACCTGTTTTGAATTCTTTGGGTTATACACAAGGAGTGGAATTTCTGAGTCATGTGGTAATTTTAGGTTTAACTTTCTGAGGAACCACTGTTTTCCACGGCAGCTGAACCATTTTACATTTCCACCAGCAATGTATGAGCATTCAATTTTTCTACATCCTAAAACTCAACATTCAAAAAACTAAGATCATGGCATCTGGTCTCATCACTTCATGGCAAACAGATGGTGGAAAAATGGAATCAGTGGCAATTTTATTTTCTTGGACTCCAAAATCACTGCAGATGGTGACTGCAGCCATGAAATTAAAAGACGCTTGCTCCTTTGAAGAAAAGTTATGACAAACCTAGACAGCATTTTAAAAAGCAGAGACATCACTTTGCTGACAAATGTCCATAGTCAAAGCTATGGTTTTTAAAGTAATTATGTATGGATGTGAGAGCTGAATCATAAAGGCTAAGCATCAAAAAATTGGCGTTTTTGAACTGTGTGCTACAGAAGACCCTTCAGGGTTTCTTGGACAGCAAGGAGATCAAAACCAGTCAATCTTAAAGAAAATAAAAAAAAAAAAAAAGAAAATCAACCCTGAATATTCATTGGAAGGACCGATGCTGAAGCTGAAGATCCAATCCTTTGGTCACCTCATGTGAAGAGCCAACTCACTAGAAAAGACTGATGCTGGGAAAGATTAAGGCAGGAGAAGGGGGAAACAGAGAAAGAGATGGTTGGATGGCACCACTGACTGAAGGGACATGAGTTTGAGCAAACTCGGGCAAACAGTGAAGGACAGGAAGCCTGGTGTGCTGCATGCAGTTCATGGGGTTGCAGAGTCGGACACAACTTAGTGAATGAACAACAATTTTTTAAAATGGTTATGCTAGCAATTTATAATACACATTTTTAACTTAGGACAGTCTACCTTCAAACAGTATTATACCACTTCTAGTATTAATACAGAAGTACACTTCCCCTTTCTCCTATTGTTGTTTAGTTGCTAAGTCGTGTCTGACTCTTTTGCAACCCCATGAACTGTAGCCCACCAGGCTCCCCTGTCCATGGGACTTCCCAGGCAATAATACTGGAGTGGACTGCCATTTTTCTCCATATCTTCCTGACCCAGGGATTGAACACACATCTCCTGCATTGCAGGCAGAGTCTTTACCACTGAGCCACCAGAGAAGACCCTTTCTCCTATGACTGGGCTATTTAAAAAATGTTTCTCTTCTATGTGTTATGTTTCCACATTTCCCTAAATATGAATCCTACAAAACAAAAAATTTTTGCTTTAAATAGCCAACTGTCTTAAAAAGAAATTAAAATTTAAGAAAAAGGTATTGTATATTTCCCACATATTTTATCATTTCTTAATCTCATTCCTTTGTGTAGATGAATGATTTTCTTCAGGCTGAAAAACTTCCTCTAACATTTTTAATAGTTCAAGCCTGCTGAGAAGAAATCCTCTCAGCTTTTGTCTGGAAAGTGTCTTTATTTTGGCTTCATTTTTTTTAAGATTATTTTTGTTAGGACTGAATTCTAACTTGATAGTTTCTTCCTTTCAGGATTTTAAATAGGTAATTCTATTGTCTTCTGGCTTACTCTGTTTCTACAACTCTTTCCCCCAATTTTGGAAAACTGTAGATTTAAGAAACATTTTGAAATTATTTTACAAAAAAGTTACAACAATAGTTCAGAATTTACCTATACATTTCATGCAGCTTCTTCTAATGTTGACACTTACATAACCACAGTATATGAATCAAAAATAAGAAAATAACACTAGTGCAAAGCAATTAATATAACTACAGTTCTAATCCACCAGTCTGTTTTTTTTTTTAACTGATGTCATTGTATTCCAGGATCCAATCCAGGTTCCCACTCTAAATTTAGCTGTCATGTGTCCCTAGCCTCCTTCAATCTGTGACAGTTACTCAATCTTTTCTTTTCTTGTCTTTCATGACCTTGACACTTTTGAAGAATACTGGTCAGATTTTAGTAGCAGTCTCCCTCAATTTGGGTTTGAATGCTGTATCCTCATAATTGAGTAAAGTTTTACATTGTTCTTGATACAAATACCACAAAAACATGGCAGAGGTAATGTTCTGCCTTTCTTGGTTCATTATAGCAAGAGGTATATATTATGGATATCGTCTTTCTGTGACATTAACCTTAGTAACTTGGTGGGAGTGGTATCCACAAAGTCTCTCTCACTCTCAATTTACTGTTTTCCCCTTTGTAATCAGTAATTTCTTAGAGAAACTTTAACCAATGGTATCTTTGAAACTACGCCAATGTTTCTCATCCTACCTTCACCCACTGATTTTACCTTCTATCACTGGATTGCCTGTGACAATTATTACTGCAGTATTCGCTCACCAGTGATTTTGTTTCAGTCACTGTTTTATACTGACTAAATGGGATTCTTCACTTACAATTTGTCCCTTCTACATACCTACCATGTGTTTGTACACATACCAATATGGTCTAATGGATGTTTTATTCTATTGATAATAATGCAATACTAAAGTTATTTCATTCCAACTTTGGATATGAAAAGCTCTTTCAGGTTCATTCTTACATCCTTTTGACGTATCCCATCTTTTTTTGAGCACATCTTTGTTTTCTGGCAGCTCTAGGATCATCTTGGATTTCCTATAATCCAGTTCTGGAATCAAGTCAGTTCTTTTATGAGCCCTGGTTCCTTCTGTTGAAAAACTGAATGAAGAGGCCAAGATCTGGGCACTAGGTATGCTCACTGCTACTGGCACATCACTGCTTCTTCTAGGCATTTCCACAGGACAGAGAAAACATATGCATGTATGCTAATCCATGCATATACATACATCTATATTTCCACAACCACCATAATGCATCTACATTAAAACCATCAGTTTATACTGGTATTTCTTATTCCATTTCAATATCAGAGTTCCTTCTAGTCTTCTTCCTTCCTTACCTGTAACCTCTTTAACAATTAGAAACCTGGCTCTCATTATCTAAAATATATTTACTGATGTTCAATACAAAGATGTTCAACCTTGGTATATAGTTTCTGACTTGCTACCCCATACCCTTATTAGAAATCAGAAATACTAAAATACACACTTACAGTCTTTTTTATCTTTAGTCTTACAATATCAAATCAGAATAGGTACTTTGATTATCTTTTTCTTCCTTCTGTGTGGTTATGTTGTTCATTTGCTGGCTTACATTGTTTAATGACAAATCAACAGTTGCTCTAATCTTTGTTCCTTTGCATGAATAATATGGTCTTTCCCCCCCTCAGGCTTCTCTTGAGGTTTTTTTTTTTTTTTTCCCCTCTTGAGGTTTTTCTTTGTAACTGGTTTTTAGTCATGATGTGTCTCAGTGTGCCTTTATACTTATCCTACCTAGTTTTATAAGATCTTTGGGATTAAAGTTTTCATCGGTATTTGGGAAATTTCTAGCCACTATTTCTTCAAATACTTTTTCTGCAACCACAGCATCCCTACCTCCTATCCTGGACTCCAAATGCACATATATGAGACCACCTGATGACAATGTCCCACACGTCACTGAGGCTCTCTCTTTTCCCCGAGACGTTTCCCCCGTGCTTCATTCTGGACAGTTTCTATTACCTTACACTGATTTTTTTCTTCTGCAGTGTCTTTTCTTCTTTTAAACTGCTGTTGAGCCCATCAGCTGAATTTTTCTCTTCCGATACTATGTTTTTCTGTTCTAGGAGTTTTTTACTTCTGATATTTCTCATGTTCATGCTTCCTTTCAATTCCCTAACTTACCTCCATCTTATAAATTCATCATCTCTGTCACTTTTGGGTCTGTTTCCATCAACTGATTTTTCTCCTAGTTAAGGGTTGGTTACCTATTTCTTCATAGGTCTAGTAATTCTGGATGAGATGATGAATGTTTTGTATTTTTATTAATATATGGATTCCTTAAATGTTGAGATTTGTTCAGGCAAACAGCTAAATTAGTTGAGAATCAGCCGAATCCTTCTGAGGCCTATTTTTCATAACAGTTTTAAGGTGGAGCTTGAATAGCCTCTTCTCAAGTTACTTTGACTCTATCCCTAAAGAGTGCCATTTCTGGGGACTCTCTCAAATGGTTCTGATATTCAACAAAGTCTCTCCATTCTGGCTGGTCAACACTAGAAATGTCTCCCAACCAAACGTGAAGCCCCAATATTCTACCAAGTCTCTGGTAGTTGTCCTTCCTCTAATAGTTGTTCTTTTGCCCAGCCTACAGAGTTCCAGCCAAAGAGTCAAAGGAGCTCCTCTGCATTATCTCTGCATCTCACTGTCAGTGTAACTCAATCTTCTATGGTAATCACCCCTGCAAATTCCAACCTCCCCCAGTCTCTGTATTCTGACTTCTATCTCCTCCTCCCAACAAAACTGCCTCGCCCTTCTTAGATTCTAACTGGAATCCAGTTTCAGAAAGAAAGCCTGGGAGATTGCAGGAGTGAATGTTATTTTCCTTCTCTCAGGGAAGGCAGTCCTGCCTAGACTGTTACAAAATATCCAAAAACAGTTGTTTTATGCAGGTTCCTATTTATTTATGGCCAGAGGGCTAATCTGGTACCCATAAATTACTCTGTAATGTCCCAAGTAAAAGTTCTCAACAGCTGTATTGTCTTCTAAAGATTAAGCAATCTTTAATCTTTTTGGGGGTATGTTCCAAATCATTTGAGAACCTAATGAAAATCATGGCTCCTCTGCCCGTGACCTCACACCCATGTGCACACAGAGTGTGAAGTAGAATTTCAGAGAATTCAAAGCCTCTGTGCCCCAGTACCCGCCGTCACCCCCAACTTCAACTGTTTCAGAGGTTATAATTTATAGTACTTGTGTACAATGCTATCATTCTTTCCAGGTTTTAGAGCTGATTTTTATTTACTGAAAACTTGCTAAGGCTAAAATTAAAGTATTTGAGCTAAGGAAGTTTGTTATTTTAAAATCAAAGAAGACACACAAAAAGAGGAGTTTATTACAAAGTTCAAAAATAATCCAGGTATTATTCTTTCTCTACCCGTAACAGATAATATTTCTCACATATCTTTATTATGAATATATTGGCATTCTGATACTACAGTCTGAAGAAACAAAGCTAAAGTAATCTGGATTTTGCACCTGATTTCCTAATTAGCTTTCTTTCATTATATAATTATTAAAAAGCAAATTGTTCTTTACTATCCTAGATCTGCTACTGCTAAGTCTCTTCAGTCGTGTCCGACTCTGTGTGATCCCATAGACGGCAGCCCACCAGGCTCCCCCGTCCCTGGGATTCTCCAGGCAAGAACACTGGAGTGGGGTGCCACTGCCTTCTCCTATCCTAGATCTAGCCAACAGCACTACTGATGCAGAATATACAAATTTCACATGCATATTTATTCACCATTCTTCTCTGTTATTAAAAGCTGGCATTCTTCTAGGATATGAGTCCTTAGAATACAAGCCAGCCGTCAGGTCACATGTATGTGAACAAAACACCTCAAAAGTCACCTTAGTCCTGTGTACTCACATTAAATACCTGCTGATTTAAGTAATGGAAGGAAATTGAAAGGGTGAGACACTACTCAAAATTCTGGAGGCACTTTCCAGAACATGGTAGTCTCCAAATTTATCTTCATAAATTCTTATTTCGCCACAGCATCAAAAGCTCTTCCTCAAATAACTATCATGATCCCTACAAAACTACTCCAATCATATTCTGATGATCCATTAGGTTATACATTACACATTAGGAAGCAAATATAAAAGTGTAAGGTTGACACTGAACTTGCCTTAGGAATAAAATGCAGTATGGACCAAAGTGATGAAGGATTCAGACAAATGTGTTATCTGACTGCCACGTATTAGCTGTGTTGCACTGGCCGAAACTTTAACCTCTCTAGACCTGTTTCCCCCATCCCCAACAGTTATTAAAACTTCCATTGCTAATATGTTATGAGGACTACACAAGGGTTAAATGTGTAAAAAGTCTAGGATGGCACATAAAAAGCCTTCAATTAAGCTTTTCTATTGGTTCTAAACATTACTTGCAAAGTAGGACAGGACTGAGCAATGAAGTACAGCTACCCAGTTTCAGCCTTCTCCACCACTAGTCAGTCAAACTATCCTTTTTGGTCTGCCCTTATCTTATTCTCCTTGATCCAGACCAAACTGTACAGGCAGCAGCAACTCAAGTCAGCAATTCTGTTCTCAACTTTTCCAGAGTTTGCTCACTTATCTTCTACTCCTTCACTACATTCTACCTTCCTTCCCCTTTTATGGATATTTATAACTTTTCATTCATTAAAAGTGTTTACAGGGCTTCCCTGATGGTCCAGTGACTAAGATTCTGAGCTCCCAATGCAGGGAGCCCAGGGTTCGATCCTTGGTCAGGGAACTAGATCCCACATGGTGCAACTTCAAGATCCCGCAAGCCACAACAAAAACCCACTGGAGTCAACAAATATATAATTTTTTTAAAAGTGTTTCTGTATCATTAAAATGAGTTCATATACTATCTTTAAAGGCCATCAAATCTTTAGAATCTAGGACTTGTTGATTAATTGTTTCAAACTTATTAATGCATAATGCTTATTACTCTCTACACAATATCATAACAACTTGTTATTTGGTCATAATAACGCTTTGCAATGGCACTTGTTTATTCTGTATTAAAGAAAACACAGCTACTTTAAATGCCTGCTTGTTTACTTGACTTCCCCAAATCTTTATGCTCTCCTCCCCTCTAGCTTTCAGATGAGGTTTTTTTTAATGTTTTCTCTCGTTTGGTCTTAAAATTCAAACCAAAAAAACCTTTCAAGCAACCTCTTCTCTGGCATTTTTATCAGAGAGACGAAACATCTGCTTAAACAAATTAAATCGGTGCTGATCCACTCAGGACATCTCCAGCCAAAGCACAAAACCATCTCATTCCAACAGAGAAGCAGGAGGAGGTGGGTGGGAAGGATCTTCAAATGGTATCAGGCAACAAATGACTTAATGGAGAAGATGAGGACTCTTTTCCCTACCAGAAAATAAAGGACACTTCTACTTTTGGCACTTAACAGTTTAGGAGACATGGCTTGTTAAGAATGTTTGATGGGGGGGGGGGTAGATGTACTAGTAAAATTTAAGCATAATGTTCTCTAATTCCTTAGCAGTATTCTACTTTCAATTATCTCATCTTGGCATTTTTTTTCTTCTACTCTCCAGGAAGCCTGTACTCTCACACTGCTGCATATAGCTGCATCAAAATTTAGAACCAGGCCTGTCTCTTCAAGACCTCCAAGTTAGTCTGTTTCCACTCCCAACAAATGTGGGAGAAGAACCCCTGCCTTTTGCCCCAACTTAGTATTCCTCCCAGGGGTCCTTGGCTTTTGCTACTAATTTTGTTTTATCTAACATTTATATCTCAACATCCACGCTCTTAACTATGAATGCCATTGCTTCCATTTTTTACTTTGACAAATAAAATCTGTAACTTACAGAATGCCTATGCAAGAAACTGAGCTTCCCTGATAGCTCAGTTGGTTAAAAATCCACCTGCAATGCAGGAGACCCCGGTTTGATTCCTGGGTCGGGAAGATCCACTGGAGAAGGGAAGGGGTAGGCTACCCACTCCAGTATTCTTGGGCTCCCCTTGTGGTTTATCTGCTAAAGAACCCGCATGCAATGCGGGAGACCTGGGTTCGATCCCTGGAGAAGGGAAAGGCTGCCCACTCCAGTAATCTTGCCTGGAGAATTCCATGGACTGTATAGTCCATGGGATCACAAAGAGTCCAACACAACTGGAAATTAGTGCAAGAAATTAGAGTAATGGTCCTCCCTTCTCTATAGGGCCAATCATACATTGTTACCAAAGGTGACAAATGACAAAGAAAAGGTGGAAAGACTGAGTCCTCAGGATCCAATCAATATAAACACTACCACTGCTACCACAGCCTTTCACTTTACCATTCCTTTTTTTTTTTTTTTTGGCTGTGCTGAGTCTTTGTTGCTGCATGGGCTTTTCTTAGGTGTGGTAAGCAGGGGCTACTCTCTGTTGCAGTGCATGGGCTTCTCATTGCAGTAGCTTCTCTTGTTGCAGAGCATGGACTCTAGGGCACATGGGATTCAGTAGTTGTGACGCATCAGCTTAGCTGCTCCGCAGCATGTAAGATCTTCCTGGATCACAGACTGAACCCGTGTCTCCTGCGCTGGCAGGTAGATTCTTTACCACTGAGCCACCAGGGAAGTCCTTACTGTCCCCTTTTAAAGCCCCAAAGTAGTATGCATGTTTTTTTGCCTTTAAGTCACTTTCCTTCAAATCTCTTGAAGAAATGTTGCTTTGCTCTCACAGAGGCGTTACTTCTGGGACACTGGTATTTCTCTATATGTAGGACTCTACAAACCATCTCTCGGACAATGCTAACTTTGAAGAACCACAAAGATAACTCACATAAACCTCTCAGTACATAAACCCCTTAGTACAGTTTCAACATGTTAGCTAGCCTAAGTGTTAGATTGTATTACTTTTATTACAGACAAGAAATTAACGCCAGGAGATGAAGTCACTTGCCTATTTTAAAAAATTCATTGTTAACCAAGCTATTTTTCTGTCTACAGTATAAAGTTCTGTCTACTATTATACTGGGCTTCCCTGGTGGCTCTGACAGTAAAAAATACACCTGCAATGCTGGAGACCTGGGTTCAATTCCTGGGTTGGGAAGATCCCCGGAGGTGGGCATGGCAACCCACTCCAGTATTCTTGCCTGGAGAATCCCCATGGACAGAGGAGCCTGGCAGGCTACAGTCCATGGGGTTGAAAAGAGTCAGACACGACTGAGCAACTAAGCACAGCAGAGCACTTCTACACTACCGCAAGACTACTACAGAGTGGAACAAAGCAGTATTTCAGTTTATAGTCTCCGGAATCAGTTTAAAAATCCAAGGATTCATTTAGCCACTCAACTCAATCTCTCCATTCCGTAACTTCTATCAATTGCTCTTTCTTCTTCTCTGTGCTACAAAATGATGATGACAGGCACAAATCTAAGTTCAAGCCCACTTCTAACTCATACTGGTTTATATCAACCTCCCATTAGTTGGTTATCTTGGTTATCTTTCACTGCAAGCATAGAACAAATAAGGAATTGTTTTTCTATTTAGAGGGCTCCAAGACTGCTAAAAACAAAGCATTCTACTTCTAAACTGTTAAAATTAACTATTTCTAAATCAAATAGAGAATAACAATTATAATAACAATATACAAAGCATTAATTCCAAATTGCCTGAAAGGAGCACCCTCTTATTTGCTCTTTACATTTCCTAAAACATCCCACAGGCCGCACTGTGATAAATGCTTCTGCTCAGTGATTCCATGCACGTCCACAGAAATCTTCCTTATCTAGATTTCAAGTCACAAGGTTGTAAAAAGTTAGATATAACATGAAAATACTAATAAATAGACAACTTACTATCAACTACCTCTCAGCCATCACATAGACATCCTTGTTATGTCTCTTACTAGATGTTCCAATAATACAGTGTAAATTTAGTTATAAAGAGAGACTGGAAATCCAGTAAAAGATGCACTGTGATGACGGGGAAGGAGTTCCCTGGTGGCACAGTAGATAGGAATCTGCCTGCCAATACAGAAGACAAGGTTTTGCTCTCTGGACTGGGAAGATTGCAGATGCCACGGAGCAACTAAGCCCACACACCACAGCTAATGAGCACACGCACTCTGGGGCCCATGAGCTGCAACTGAACACCACCCTGTGGGCCCACGAGCACCACGTGGTGCTGCAACAACTGAACTCCGTGTGCCCTAGAGCTGCACATGGCAACCACTGGGCCCGTGCACCCAGAGCCCGTGCTACACAGCAAGAGAAGCCATGATGAGAAGCCCACACTTCGCACGAAGACCTAGTACAAACAAAAATAAATTAAATAAATAAAAATTTTTAAATGATAGGGAAGAACTGCTAAGTCACTGACAAAGGAATGGATAGTTAACTGATAAATAGATAAGCAGAAGTGGGCCTAAAATTAAAATTATATGAACAAAGGGTTAAGAGAGTCTCTTGAAGAAACAAGTAACACTATTAAACATGTTTTTAATGACTTTCAATGTTCATACTATAAAAGTCAAAAGATTCAAGGATTTTATTTACATAATGTATCAGAAAAAGTATGCCAACCTTTCCAACACTGGATTCTTTCTCTCAATGCCAACAAGTAACCCAAGAATTAAAATTATCTAAATTTTGTCAAATACAAGACAAAACAAACTAGGTTTCATTAAGTTTTAATTCCATCTCTCAACAATTTCCCAACACTTTTGGGTTTTCCATTATTTGCTAGGTAATTTCTTTTACTGTTTTGAATGGATACCCTTTAAGTGACTTTCCTCAGTATCATTATCTCATACATTATCCTACCATTTGATTTTTCATTTTGTGTCAGTGTGTCCTACTACATTATAAACTGAGCTAGGATGGACTACAGAGGCAATGAAGAGATACACGCCACTAGTACTCAAACTTTTTGTTCTGAGGACCCCTTATAACTTCTAAATTACTCAAGAGCCCGATGAGCTTTTATGTGGATTATAACAATTTATAGTTGCCATATCAGAAATTAATGCAAGAAATTGAGCTTCCCTGATAGCTCAGTTGGTAAAGAATCCACCTGCAATGCAGGAGACCCCAGTTTGATTTCTGAGTCGGGAAGATCAGCTGGAGAAGGGATAGGCTACCCACTCCAGTATTCCTGGGCTTCCCTTGTGGCTCAGCTGGTAAAGAATCTGCCCACAATGCGGGTGACCTGGGTTCAATCCCTGGGTTGGGAAGATCCCCTGGAGAAGGGAACGACTACCCACCCACTCCAGTATTCTGGCCTGGAGAATTCCATGGACTGTATAGTCCATGAGGTCACAAAGAGTCAGATACAACTAAGCGACTTTCACTTTCAATGTATTTTAAAATATATAAACCCATAAATAATATATTTACAAAAAATAATTATATTCTCCAATACAAAAATAAACAGCAAGAAGAGTGGCATGATTTTATAGTTGTGTAACTTTAATGTCCAGCTTAATAGACCACAATTTTCATATCTACTTTGGCATTCAGTCTGTTGCAATTCACTGCTTTGACTGAAACATATGAGGAATATGAGGTATAAAAGCCTAGATGCATGAAGGTATGTAGTTGGAAAAAGGAGGACTACTTTAAGAGCCTATTCAGATCATCCTAAATACTCTTCTTTGACATAAGAAAGCTCACCAAGCTGTACTTTTTAAAGATTAGTTGCAATGTGGAACCTAAAATCATAATGAGTTTTTCATATTCTGTTACATTAAATCCATCAATTACTTTACACTCTTAGTGGATCTTTTTATCCTTGCATGATTTTATAACATCATTTGGAAAACATTAGTTCACTAAGCTACACAGTCCTTCCAAATGCTGACACATCTCATTACACAATATGAAAAAAATTATTTGCTAATATTACCATGGACCTCATCAAGAGAATCTCGAAGAATTGGAAAGCTGTCAAGTTCATGGAAGCAGACCCAAGTTTTCCAAAATTCTAATTTTCATTTAAAAGCATAAATTTTTCATTGGCAACAAATACTGTCATTTCATTCATTTGAGAAAGTGCCTGCCAAATACTCAAGTCTGAATAACCACAGGATGCCAGTTGTTCCTTCAAGGATAAATGGAGTTTCTCCAAAAAAAAAAAAAAAAAAGTGGCCAATTTAAACAATGTCACAAGTGCTTTTCCTTCAAACAACCATCACAGTTACAGAATGAGGCAGAAGTATTTTATATTTACTTCCCATTTGTGCTCATGGGTCAAGATACCTAAAATTTCTTTCGGCTTCATCAAGGACATTCTTAGTGAAATTAAGCTTTGTTTTCTCCTCTGAGTCCATGGTGATGAAGAATACAATACTAACAAGCCCAGCTTGGTGCCACTGTCCTGATTCATACAAAGACCAGCGATTTTATATAAAATTATAAACTTTACAATTTACCATGATGAAAAATGGCAAATAACATCTTGGAATTAATATGAAAACAGTTTTGACTTTCTGGTCAAAAAAGATCCCCAGGTGGGGTCTGTGAAGATCCAAATTTTGAGAACCACAGAGGTACACTAACTAACATATGTTGATAGTCTACATGCCATAAGATGTTAGATAGCTTTCGTTATCTATTTTATTTGCTCCTTCTAACACTCTTGCAAGGTTTTTTTTTTCTTAACAGATGAGGAAATATAGGTGGAGTCAAAAAAACAAATCCCAATGTTTCTAATTGCAAAACTTTCTATTCCCATGTTTAAGACCTGGCTCTGATATAGCTGACATATTATCAAGGTCATTTAACTCTGCTTCACACATGTGAAGTGTCATAGTAACCTACCTTGCCCTCTTCAGAGCATTGCACAAGGCTCATAAGAAGGAAAGTAGGAGTACTCCAAAAAGTTTGCTGAACTATATTAAGTATTATGAAATAAAAATCAATTCCAAAAAGGAAAAAAAAATTCTGGAAGTTCAAAAAGAGGTACAGTCACTCCATTAAGTGACTGTGAAAATGTAATGATTTTTAAAACAGTTTAAAACACACACACACAGATAAAACCAGACTTAACAGTGTTTTGCTAAGATCACAATTATTTAATCTATTCCCCACCATGTCTACTGCACTCTAGCCTACAAGCAAGCTCAAATTTCTGAACTTTCCAGAAGAGCCATAAGCATTTTGTGAAAAGGCCAGAAGTGAAACAGAAAAAAAGAAACTTAAAGCTGAGAAACACAAACTTCCATGGTAAAGCTAGGCCTAAAAAGTTTCAATTCTAAGGAGCCCAATCATTAAAATCAAGAAGCTCTCACAGAATATTTATAGCTGCTCATCCTTTATGGTTCAATATAACAGGCAATCAAAGATAAAGAGAAATCGAAGACTAACACACATGGAAATACAATGCTCCAAAACCAAGACTGTTAGCGATTTTTAAACATCTTGCTATCTAAGACATTAATATCTTCAAGATATGCCTCAAAAGTTTAAATTATAGGAAAACATAAATCTGAAATGCTGGAACACTGTAATCCAACAGTTCCAAAGACAGTTAGGATTATCTTTTTTAAATACAAAGGCCAAGATGCAGTTTACTGACATCAACTAGACAGGTGCTTGCTACTGGTGACAGGACCATTAGCTTCAATCACAGTTCTGCTGTGGTAAATTTAAACTACTTCTATTAAAGTCAATTTGGGGGCCATAAAAATTTCAAAGCATCTATATGTCTAGAGAGGAAAGAGGCTGCCATTAGACACTAAGAATGCATTAACAGCTCTAATTTTTTAAAAAATATGAGATTATAGATGTAACAGGCATAAGGCAAATCAGAGATTATCTTAAATTTAAAATACAAAGAGGTGCCTCAGTAGTCCCATCCCCTAGCTACACTGTACTGTATTCTCTCTCAACAATGAATCATCTGTGTGGAATGATACACTACTGCTCTGCAAAAAACTTTTATTAAAAGAAAATAAATAAAACATACATACAACAACTCTTTTCTCTGACTTCTACCGAAGAGGTATGAGATATCTTTAAGTTTGTTTAACTGGCTTTAATTAAGCCTTGCCCACAGAGTCTGAGAAAATGACTCAGCGAGACTCAGCCCATATGTTAACTAGAGTTAAGTGATTAACACAATTAAGTTAAACACACATTTCTCTAACATGCCCAATTTACAGATAAAGAGGCTCAAAGGTTAAATTACTTGCTTAAGCTCACAAAGAAAATTAACCATGATTAAAATTCTGTCCCCTGGCTCAGTATCTGTCACACGTATTTGGGCACTAAAAGATCACTTCTCAAAAACTAAAAGCTCAGTGTCACAATCACCAACAGGCACTTTCATATATACGCTCTTATGATCCTTGAAGATTAAATTACTCAATATACAAGTACACCTTTGATAAATCTTCACTAGAAAAGTTCAACTCCAATCCATTCTGCATAGTCTGGACCAACCACCATTTAAAAATTTTAATCTAACCATGTCACACAGCTGCTTAGACTTTCAATGTAATTCAAATTGTTAGTATGGACTGCCCGACTCAGCCCTGCAGTACGCGCCTTTCAGTTCTTTGATAAGCTCTTTTACTCACCAAGGACCTTTCCCTGACTATTTCCTCTGTTGAAAATGTTCTTCCTTCTCTCCTCATTCTTTTCTCCTAACTTCAAATAATATCTCAGATATCATCATAAATTCCAGTTCCTCAGGACAGAATTCTATGAGCCACCTCCCCATTCCCTGATTTATTCTGATTTCACAACATATTTTCTATTCACCGTAACTATCTAATTAGAGAAATATTCTGGTTGGTGTTTCTGTTTGATGCATATGTATCACCCTCACCAAGCTACTCCAAGTATGGTGATCACTAAGTCTGTTTGACCAGAAGAGTCTTCATTTGCGATGTTTACCAAAATGTTATGTTCAGATTTACTGTCTCAGACTCCACATTTTAAACAAAGCTGCATTAAAGTAACTGGAGAGTTTGGCAGACTGGTAACTAATTTCTGCCAAGGTCCTACCAACCAAGTAGTTATGTGAGGCAAATGTTCAGTGCAAACAGTTACCACTTTTTAACACATGGTTACATCTAAAAAGATGACCAGAGATAACCTGTTGCTCTTTTCCAACCCTTTACAAATGTAAAATAACTGACATTTCCCTTTCTAGCATGGGAAGCTGATATCAAGCATAATAAAAGGCAGCCAGTTCCCTCTGATTTTGGGGGTTTTTTGACTTCCTATGCAGCTTGTGAGATCTCAGTTCCCAGACCAAGGACTGAACCCTGGGCCACTGCAGTTACCAACGGGTTGCCTGGGAAGTCCCCAATTCCCTCTGGTTTTAACAGATGCTGGAAAGAGAATGTTTGAAGTTGTGGCCTCGAAATGCAATAAGTTATCAGGTCACCAGTCAGTGGAATAATTGGGAAATATGGAAAATTACTGGGTTGGTCAAAAAGTTCCTTTGGCTTTTAAGTAAAAATAAAAGACATTTTTCATATTCACCAAGAGCTTTATTGAACAACATATTCACCGTTTTGTTCTAGCACCTGCCATTTTCCAGACAACTTCATAATTCCATCTTCCCAAAACTTTTTATCTTTTTGAGCAAAGAACTCTTTCAGGTAGGTTTTACAATATTCCAGGGAACTGAAATTTTTTCCATTAAGAGAACTCTGTAAAGACCGAAGTAAATGGAAATCCAAAAGTGCAATGTCTGGTGAATATGGGAGATGAATCAACTTCCCAGCTAAGCTATAACAGCTTTTGCCTGGTTATCAAAGAAACATGCAGTCTTGCATTATCTGATGGAAGACTATGTGTTTTCTGTTGACTACTTCCCGACGTTTTTAGCTGAGTGCTGCTTTCAGGTGGTGTAGATGGGAGGAGTACCTGTTGGAACAAATCTCATAGTCTTCGAGAAGGAGATATAATAGAAGACTCCCTTCCAATCATACCAAATACACAACATCACTTCTTTGGATGAAGACCAGCCTTGGTGTGAAGGGTCACCCATTTATGTCACTTGCCCCACTGGTCTCTTTTGTTCCACATTATTACATAGAATCCACCTGTCATGGACCATCACAATATGTTTTAAAAATGGAACAGTTTCATTACATTTAAGTAGAAAATCACACGTACAAATATAGTCAAAAAAGGTTTTTTTTTGCATAACTTACGTGGAACCCAAACATCAAAATGACTAACATAACCAAGCTGGTGCAAATGGTCTTCAACACTTGATTTGGCTGTTTTGAGTATGTTGGTCCACCTCCCTGTATGGTTTAATGTAAATTGTTCTCAATTAATGTCTCGATTTGCTCGCTATCAACTTCAACTGGTCTACCCAACCGTGGAGCACTATCCCGCAACAAATCTCCAGCACAATACTTTGCAAACCACCTTTGACAGGTTGTCACAGCACTTTCTCCACACACTGCACAAATCTTTTTTGCCTTTCAATTCCATTTTTACCTTTCTTGAAATAATAAAGTATAATACACTGAAAATGCTGCTTTTTCTTCCATCCTCAGTATTGGTTACACAAAAATTCACCAATTTTGTAACTTTTTTTTAATGCACACTGATGTAACAGCTATCACAATAGAATCTATCAAAATTGTTTCAAATAAAGTTAAAGACAACTAAGTGCTACTAGAGCCATCTTACAGAAAAAACTGAACAAACTTTTTGGCCAACCTAATATATATGTATGTGAAATTATTTTAGAAAGTATTCAGAATAAAAATGCTTTCACTATGATAATTTTATCATTTATTATAGAGTTTATATCTACAAACTATATTCTGCAGTAAGCCCTTCAGGAAGCAACTCAGAAAAAGTTCATGTTTGAAGTGTTAACACTGACAAAAAGTAACAAGTCTAAAGCATCATCAGCATTTAATTGAAAAGGCATCAGTTACTTAAGACTGTGTCCAAAGATGACAAGAACACATGAAGCTAAAAAAGATGCCATCACAAAACATTTTGTGACGCATCAGTTAAGTTCAGTCGCTCAGTCGTGTCCGACTCTTTGCGACCCCATGAATCGCAGCACGCCAGGCCTCCCTGTCCATTACCAAGTCCCGGAGTTTACTCAAACTCATGCCCATCAAGTCGGTGATGCCATCCAGCCATCTCATCCTCTGTCGTCCCCTTCTCCTCCTGCCCCCAATCCCTCCCAGCATCAGGGTCTTTTCCAATGAGTCAACTCTTCACAGGAGGTGGCCAAAGTATTGGAGTTTCAGCTTCAGCATCAGTCCTTCCAATGAACACCCAGGACTGATCTCCTTCAGGATGGACTGGTTGGATCTCCTTGCAGTCCAAGGGACTCTCAAGAGTCTTCTCCAACACCACAGTTCAAAAGCATCAATTTTTCAGCGCTCAGCTTTCTTCAGAGTCCAACTCTCACATCCATACATGACCACTGGAAAAAACATAGCCTTGACTAGACGGACCTTTGTTGACAAAGTAATGTCTCTGCTTTTTAATATGCTATCTAGGTTGGTCATCACTTTCCTTCCAAGGAGTAAGCATCTTTTAATTTCATGGCTGCAATCACCATCTGCAGTGATTTTGGAGCCCCCAAAAATAAAGTCTGACACTGTCTCCCCATCTATTTCCCATGAAGTGATGGGACCAGATGCCACGATCTTAGCAGTTTAGGTCAAATGAGAGTTCTTCTAAATTTTCATTTTTTTTTCAATTTCTTCTCACTCAAAAACTCAATAATTACTAATCTGTTGGCTTCATTAGCATAAAAACCTGACAAAAAGATAGTCATGCTTCAAATAGGGAAAATCATCACCCCATTAATGGCATGTTTTCCTTCACCCAATTTATGGAATCAAAATTAAGTTTCAGCACTTAAAATAATACCGTAATTTGAAAATTACATGTAAGAGGACAGTTACATGAACACCAAGGCAAAATGGTTATTTATACTTCTATAAATTTTAAAAATATTTTCAAAGTCCCAGGGTCTTTACAAGTGCTATCTAAAAACACCAAGTAAGCCTTTCTGTGGGCAACAAACAGGAACAGAAAACACTTTAAGGCACATGATAAAAGACTGGGGACTTTCTAAGGAGGTTTTGTTTCACAACTGGACTCAACATGAAAACATGAGAATAAAACTTGAGGGACTACTGCTTGTACCATACTTCCATTTACCAGGTAAACCACCCCCTATAAAGTTTTGTGGGTAAATGTTAAGAAGAATAAAGCTTTGGGGAACTTCCCTGATGATCCGTGGTAAGAATTCACCTTCCAATGCAGGGTACACAGGTTTGGTCCCTGGTTGGGGAACTAAGATCCCACAAGCCACATGGTACAGTCATAATAATAATATAAAAAGGAATGAGAAAAAGAGTTTTCAGCAAGCCAAAATGTTAACAACTGATTCATTCATGGATCAAACCAACAAGTAAAATGCTATTAAAAAATAAGATAGTTCCACAGTCTCATAGCACAATCCCCACCCATGATGTGTTAATTACAAAGGGGGAAAATACCTTTAGTGGAGAAACCCGGTAGGTTCCATCTTACCCAAGGGCTCACACTTAGCATCTCCAATGACAGGACAAAATAACATTATGCACTGAGATGTGATGCAATGAGAAAGACACATCACCTAAGCAGCATTTTTGCCAAAATGTTTAATTTTAATCTAACCATGAGGAAAAAATAAAAATATTTTCACTCAGTCATGTCTGACTATGACCCCATGGACTATAGTCCGCCAGGCTCCTGTCCATGGAATTCTCCAGGCAAGAATTACTGGAGTGGGTTGCCATTTCCTTCTCCAGGGGATCTTCCCAACCCAAGGGTCTCCTGCATTGCAAACGGACTCTTTACCATCTGAGCCACCAAGGAAGCAAACCCAAAATGTGAGACATTTTCTTAATAAAATATTTAGACTCATAGAAAAAGGTCAATGTGAGGATCTGATTTGTTCTAGATTAAAAAAAACAAAGACAGGACAACTAAATTCGTAATCCTGAATTGGACTCTGGACACCTCCACCACCAACCTCCCCCTACCCAAAGAGGCAAAAACCTTGAGGAAATATGAATAAGAGCAAAGAGTTAGACCTAGCTGGTGACTAAACAACAACAAATATCAAATTTCTTGAGTGTAATTATGATATTGTAGTTATATAAGAGAACATTCTTGTTTTGAGGGGATACATACTGGAGTATTTAGGGATGAAGTGACATGGTATCTAGAGCTTACTTTCAAATTCTCAAATGGTCTAGCAAAAAAAAAAAGAAATACAAATGGTATGAGTGCACAAATGCAGCAAAATGTTAATAATCAGAAAATCTACATGAAGGATATATATGTGAATAGTTACATTACCTTTTCAAATTTTCAAAGTAAAAAGCTGGAAGGGAAAAAGACATAAGGAAGAAACTCTCCCCTTTCCTCTGGATTATGTTATGACTCAGTATGTCTGGAGCCTAAACTGCTGCAGTAAACTCCACGCCAAGAGAGCTAGCTGGAGGACAAACTCAGTGGCAGGATGGAAAGAGAACCTGGGTTCCTGGTGAGGTTTGGTTCTGCTGTTGTTCAGTCACTAAGTCTTGTCTGACTTTGCAACCTCATGGACTGCATCATGCCAGGCTTCCCTGTCCTTCACTATCCCCTAGAGTTTGCTCAAATTCATGCCCATTAAATCGGTGATGCGAGCTAACCATCTCATCCTCCGATGCCCCTTCTCCTCCTGCCCCCAATCTTTCCCAGCATCAGAGTCTTTTCCAGTGAGTTAGCTCTTCACATCAGGTGGGCAAAGGATTGGAGTTTCAGCACCAGTCCTTCCAATGAATATTCAGGGTTGATTTCCTTTAGGATTGACTGGTTTGATCTCTCCTTGCAGTCGAAGGGACTCTTCAAGAGGCTTCTCCAATACCACAGTTCGAAAGCATCAAATTCTTCAGCACTCAGCCTTCTTCAGGGTCCAACTCTTAGATCTGTACAGGACTACTGGAAAAACCACTGCTTTGACTATACAGACCTTTGTCAGCAAAGTGATGTCTCTGATTTTTCACGTTGTCTAGGTTTGTCCTTAGCTTTCCTTCCAAGGAGCAGGGTCTTTTAGTATCATGGCTGCAGACACAGTCTGCAGTGATTTTAGAGCCCAAGAAATAAAACCTGTCACTGCTTCCACTTTTTCCCCATCTATTTGCCATGAAGTGTTGGGACCGGATGCCATGATCTTAGTTTTTTGAATGCCGAGTTTTAAAGCAGCCGTTTACCTCTCCTCTTACACCCTCATCAAGAGGTTCTGGTTGCTGAACATTTAATAAACTAACCCTAGAAGTGACACTTGCTCAAACATTTTGCTCTTGTTTACAGTCAGCTGGGTTTGGGGGGTGGTGGCAGGGGAAAGCAAAAAGCTGTCACTTCCTAATACATAAATGTATTGAAAAACAGTATTGCCATTAAAATTACATTGAGGGTGAGGAGCAAAGAATGGACTCCAAAGAAGAGGGACATCACAGTACTTATCCTTTCTTTGTTATACATTCTTATGTGTCTAGTGGCTCAAGTCACGTCTGACTCTTTGCGACCCTATGGACTATGGCCTGCCAGGCTCCTCTGCCCGTGGAATCTTCCAGGCAAGAACACGAGCAGGTTGCCATTTCCTACTCCAGGCAATGTTCCAGACCCAGGGACTTGGGTTCAACCCCTGGTTTGGGAACTACGACTCCACATGCCACAAGGCAACTAAGCCCAAACCCTGCAACTAGTGAGACCACACGCTCCACAAACAAGAGAAGACCCTCAGACACACAGAAACTAGACAAAGTCCACAACAAAGACCTTTCACAGTCAGAATTTTTTAAAAAATTTTACAAATAAAGGGGTATGATGTTTGATGTTGGGAAGATCAATGGATACTTACAATTATCAACAGAAGGGATACATGCAGGAAAAAATTGCAGCTGAGAGAGCAAATCAAACTCTCTGTCTATAAAATTACATCTAGTTTGTAAGTGAATGAAAGCTCTGAAAGTGTTAAGTTGCTCAGTCGTTATCGAACTCTTCAACTCCACACGACTGTAATTCTCCAGCAAGAATACTGAAGTGGGCAGCCATTCCCTTCTACAGGAGACTTTCCAGACCCAGAGAACCCAGGTCTCCTGCACTGCAGGCAGATTCTTTACCATCTGAGCCATCAAGGAAGCCCAGTCTGTTTATAACTACCACAAAATTATGTATTCAAAAAAATTATTCTCAAAGAGCTTTTAAATGATTTTACTCTTTTAAAAGTCTGTATTTCCAGCTTCTCTGATATAATGTACTGGAAAGAATATGAGCTTGAGTCTGAGGGTCCTGGATTAATAATTCTGGTTTCACCACTTACTAGCCAGCTGTTATGACCTTCTTGGCTCAATGACCTAATGTTCCTAATCCTCAATTTTCTGACTAGCAAAATGGGGATATACAAATTTCCTCAGAGGATTATTGTGAGAATGAACTGAAATAACATACAGGCATACCTCATTTTATTGCATTTCACTTTACTGTGCTTCAAAGACACCGTTCATTTTTACATATTGAAGAGTTTGTGGAAACCCTGCATCAAGCAAGTCTACTGGCATTTTTCCAACATGCTGTGTGCATGCATGGCCTTAAAAAAAAAAAAAAAATCATCCACTGAAAACAGATCATGGCAGTTATGAGAAAACTTAACTGACAAAGAGCAAGGAGGATAAGCCAAGCTGTAATAGTACTCCATGGTGCATTTCAAAATTTACAAAACAACATATGCACAACTGTATTGCATATATCATGCAATACCAGGCAGACATATTGACACCCCTGCTTTCAGGAAGATGTGTAAAACACATCTTCCTGAAATAAGAAAAAATTAGAAAATTTTTAAATCATTTACTATTGAAGGTAAGTCAGCTGTAATGTTTTCCTTAATATTAATGTTTCAAGACCTCCACTTCTTTCTAACCACTCATTTCCATCAACCAACGAATTTCACCTTCTAGCACATGCTACATGAATTTGAAAACACAGTTCCCTAAAAAATTCTCACTCGACTGAAACAAATTTGAACTCAGTAAATTTGCTAAAATTCAATAGAAGATCAGGAAAAAGGCAAAATGTTTGAAGAAACAGTCCATTCAGCAGAAACAGTCTTATGGAGCTAAAGTTTCCAAGGGAGACTGAATGCCAACGATGAGAATATTACCTGAGACTGAGGAAAGTTCTGAAACGGTAAACTGTGCTTAACTAAATCACTGCTGGAGTTGAAACCATCATTTAATAGGAAGACCACAACTTACAGCAAAGAGTGAGAGCATTCCTCACCAATGACTCAAACAGTGCCTGCTAAAAAGCATAACCTAGAAAAAAGTGAAAGTCAGCTCAAGAAAATATGTGTTGGGGTCTAAGGAAATTTGAAATTACTTGTGTTTTTTTAAAAAAAAAAAAGTCCTATAATCTGTGGCACCTACATATAGACAGCTTAATAAAGAAAATTTTTCAGAAAAGAAATTGAAAAAAATTAGAGGTGGAAGTCATGTTATTATAGTATAGAAATTGTTATACTGAATTTATAGTTTATAAATTATAAATACAAATTTATAGTTATATTGAACTTATCAGGTTATTTGAAATTATTTTTATTCCCTTAAGCACACATTAACCATTAGTCACATATACAAGGAAACAATCCACATGTTGCTTATACCTGTTATATAATACTTTAATTATAATATCTTACTGTACAGACAAATACAAACTTCTAAACCCTGTCTGACTTATCCAAAAAGCCCACTATTACCAAGGGAGTCGTATTAAGAGCATGGCTGACTTCCTGAAAGTCCATCATAGATGTTAACTATAAGCTAGTTTCATTAAGATGCTCTTTATGGTCCTGACATTCACACATCTGTGCAGACCCTTCTTGAATCCATGTAAAACAGAGAAATTATTTCTGTAAATGTTTCATTCAATATGGAAAAAAAAAATCCTTATATTTATCCCCTGAACTAGTTCACTCACATTTTCTTCAATAATCCTAATACTTGAGAGTTAGTGAATAAATCTCAAATTTACCTCATCTAGACTCATAATTTTGTTTGGATTATATTCGTCCTCAGGCTTCACTTTTCCATCAATGCATCCCAATTTCTTAAAAAAAAATTTAATAGAAGAAATAATTTCATGATATAATAAATCATTCATCTACTGTATAAAAATTATTTCACAAAAGTTAAACTCTGATTAGGCATACATAAGGCACAAAAGCTCATTTTTTTTTAATGTCTCCAAAATATATCAAAGTTTCTACCTTGACAAAGACAAGTGAAAATAAAAGAACTTCTTGGGAATTCCCTAGCAGTTCAATGGTGGGTAGGACTTGGTGCTTTCACTGCTGGGGCCCAGGTTCAATCCCTGGTCAAGGAACTAAGATCCAGAAGATCCAGCAAGCCATGTGGGTTGCCCAAAAAATAAAAAAAGAACATCTTCTCATTGGTCATAATCATCAATTCACAAATCTGAAACTGTAGGGACTTCCCTGGTTGTCCAATGGCTCAGTTCAGTTAAGTTCAGTCGCTCAATAGTGTCCGACTCTGCGACCCCATGAACTGCAGCACGCCAGGCGTCCAATGGCTAAGACTCCTCAATTCCAAGGCAGGGGGCCCATGTTGTATCCTTGGTCAGGGAACTAGATCCCAAATGCTACAACTAAGAGTTCACAAGCCACAACTAAAGATCCCAGGTGCTGCAACTAGGACCCGGAGCAGCCAAATAAAGAAATACATAAAATTTTAGTAATTAGCCTCCAACTAATTAAAAAAAAAAAAAACATAAAATTTTAAAAATCTGTAACTGTACTGTACAGTAATACAATCTTTAATCTTTGTTAGAGTTTTCAGGTTTCCTGCCTAAAATGTCTATCTAGTCTCATTACTGCTGTTTAGACATGTCACCTACAGAACAGCAAAAGTCTGCTGCTGCTTCTGAGTCTAAAACAGAGTTAAAAATCAAAGTCAGTAAGACGCCAAGAGAACACCAAGTACTGTGTGTGGCTTTAATTTAGGGGATTTCTAAGTATACTGTGTTTTGGGTCTGGATTATATTCAGAGTTGATGAAAGATTAGTCTCTAGATACATGTGTTACTAGCTGACTGTTTAAAATTCTACATCTTAAGAAAAAATTCTTTCTTTCTTGAGGTATAGCAAACATAACTTTGTAAGATAAGACAACAAAACAGAAAAATGAGGTGTCTTAAAGGGCATAAAGCTTGTATTTCCCACAAATATAAAATGTCTTAAAAAAAAATGTCTTAGAAGAGCAGCAAAGATACTGAGAATCATATTCTAACTTCGGGTGCTGAGAAAGTAGTGTTATAGTGATGCACTTTTCAAAATTCTCCACTGTAGCTGAACCTCCACAAGGACAGGCACCAAGACCTGAGTTACTCACCACTGAGTCCACGGTGCCTGACATTTTCCAAAAGAATAAAGTTTTTGGAACTCTTACTTAAGCAAAGAGCTGACATTTGAACAATCATTTTGATTTACATTTACCTTTCACAGCACTCTTGGAGAAGGAAATGGCAACCCACTCCAGTATTCTTGCCTGGAAAATCCTATGGACACAGGAGCCTGGCAGGTTACAGTCCATGGGGTCGCAAAGAGTCAGACATAACTGAATGACTTCACTTCTTCCATAGCACTCTCGCCCATTTATTATCCTGAGTATATATCCCCACACACAAAAATATGCAGAGACACACTACTCGATTTTTAAAAATTCACACATATCCATTAATGTCTAATTTAAGGAAGGCAAAGGCATTTTATTAAGACTAAGAATATATAAAGAGGAAAAATAACACAATACTCACACTGTGAAGGGACAAATGTTTAACAGTAGGTTTCAAACCAGCTAAAAATCAAGAGGGTGATACCTTATCATTCAAAGCCAAGTGCTACAGTAAATAGGACACACTGCAATCCTCTGGCAGATTATGAGTTTGCTGAATCATTTGTTAGTATTTTATAAAACAGTATATACGTCAAGAGCAAAAGACTGAAATTGAAGTCTACAGTCATATTCTGTTCAAAAAGCAAAAAATACTCTTTCCCCTCCTCAAGTAAATCAACCAAGATTATATTACATATCTTAAAAAAAAAGAATATATTACACATCTAAATTAAAGCTCTTTCCTTTTAAATTTATTTAGCTGCACTGGGTCTCAGCTGAAGCATGTGAACTCTCCGTGTGGCACACGGGTTCTAGTTCTCTGACTAGGAATTGAACCTGGGCCTCCTGCAGTAGGAGTGCAGAGTCTCAGCCACTGGACCACCAGAGAAGTCCCAAAAACTCTTTCAGCTGCTGCGAATTGCTGATTCCTTACTACATTTATCTATTTTAAATAACAAAAATACCTGTATTTTGACAATAGACTGAATATTTATAAAAACAGTAGCAAAGTTATCACTCATCCCTAATTCTACTGGATGTTATCCATTAAAAAGTGGAATTGAAAATCATTTGGAGTCAAAAATTACTTCAAATTCCAGTTAAACTAGAGGAGAAAGATCTTTCTCATACCTTCTCTACAAAGTCACACCAAAACATTAAGGGAAAAAAATATAAATAGCTTACCTTGATTTCAATAATAGACATTGTAACTAACCACAACAGATGAAGAAGTTTACGACCTTAGAACCCACTGAAGAAGATACCAACAAGGAGCAAGCCAATTCATGTCTCAATATAGGAGGTATCAGGTAACAGACAGAAAGTGAAAGGGAAAATCACTCAGCTGTGTCTGACTGTTTGCGACCCCATGGGCTATACCATCCACCGAATTCTCCAGGCCAGAATACTAGAGTGGGTAGCTGTTCCCTTCTCCAGAGGATTGTCCCAACCCAGGGATTGAACCCAGGTATGCCGCATTGCACGCAGATTCTTTACCAGCTGAGCCACCAGGAAAGCCCAACAGAAAGTGAGGGCCTGATTAAAGGTTTATAAAGACAGCCTCCATTTCACATAATCAGATAGTACCACTCCATTTATAGCACAAGTCTAAAGGTTTGTTCTCTAGAAAATCTGAAAGTGAAAGTGACATACTCTGAATTCAAAAACAAGAAGCCTACTAGAGTGTGGAGATGAAACTAAAACCAGGGAGATTAAAAAGCCCCACCCATTCTCACAAAGCTCACAAACATCTTTCAACCACTCCTTTTTTTTAAAAGGCATTAAAAAAAAAAAACTGTACTGAAGTATATAGCTGGTTCAATGACCCATTCTCAATTATGAATGTATATCCTGAAACCACCAATCACTAGCAAAAGGCCTATAGAATAAAACATAAAATAAAACAAAAATGGGGGTAGGGGGCAGAGGGTAAGCATGGAAAACTTGAAGGAAAAGAGTCAAGAAGTAAAATGTTGAATAAGCTATCTTCCAAAAAAGTTACTGTATTTATAAA
This sequence comes from Cervus elaphus, assembly GCF_910594005.1. Taxonomy (NCBI): domain Eukaryota; kingdom Metazoa; phylum Chordata; class Mammalia; order Artiodactyla; family Cervidae; genus Cervus; species Cervus elaphus. The sequence continues at coordinate 32,560,923 of NC_057825.1, read as the reverse complement.
ACAAAAACAGAATACTTAAAAAACAAATTTTAAGGAATAAACAACAAGAAGCACTAGAAATTTAAATACATTACAGCTGAAATAAAGTCTTCAGTAGAGAAGTTAAAAGATAAAGTCAAAAAGGTTTCCCAGGAAGAATGAATTAGCAAAGTTGAAAACAGAAAATTATATGATCAATTAGGAAGTCCAACATCCAACTAAAAACAGAAAATAAAAAGAAGAAAATCACAGGAGGAGAAAAAGCAAGAAAACTTGAAGTTAAGGGCCTGGAAAGACCCACCAAATATTAAGGATGGATTTATTTGAAAAAAACAAAAGACCCACCCACTGAGGTTCGTAATCTGTTACCAAGAATTCAAAACACTGAAAAACCTAAAACTCTGCAGAGATAAACCAGGCCAGAAATAATGGGTAAAAAATCACAATGGTATTGGACTTGCCAGCAACATCAGAAAGGAACCAAAAGATAGATTTTCAATATGCTAATGAAAAATTATTTTCAAACCAGAATCCTAGGCTCTGTCAAACTTTTAATTGAGTCAAAGAATTCAGACATTGTCAAACATGGGTGGTTGTCTTAGGAGGCTTTACAAATAGCTAAGAGAAGAGAAGCGAAAGGCAAGGGAGAAAGGTAAAGATATATCAAGTTGAATGCAGAGTTCCAGACAATAACAAGGAGACATAAGAAAGCCATCTTAAGAGAACAAGGCAAAGAGAAAAACAATAGAATGCAAAAGACTAGCGATCTCTTCAAGAAAATTAGAAATACCAAAGGAACACTTCATGCAAGGATGGGCATGATAAAGAACAGAAACAGTAAGGACCTAACAGAGGCAGAAGAGATTAAGAAAAGGTGGGAAGACTACACAGAAGAACTACACAGAAAAGGTCTTAAGTGACCTGGATAACCACAATGATGTGGTCACTTGCCTAGAGTCAGACATCCTGGAGTGTGAAGTCAAGTGGGCCTTAGGAAGCATTACTACAACCAAAGCTAGTGAAGGTGATGGAATTCCAGGTGAGCTATTCCAAATCCTAAAACATGATGCTGTGAAAGTGCTGCGCTCAATATGTCCGAAAATTTGGAAAATTCAGCAGTGGCCACCGGACTGAAAAAGGCCAGTTTTCATTCCAATCCCAAAGAAGGACAATGTTCAATCTACCATACAACTGCAGTCATTTCACACACTAGCAAGGTAATGCTTAAAATCCTTCAAGCTAGACTTCAGCAGTACATGAACCTCTGAGAACTTTCAGATGTACAAACTGGGATTAGAAAAGGCATAAGTATCCAAGATCAAATTGTCAACATTCACTGGATCATAGAGAAAGCAAGGCAATTCCAGAAAAACATCTATTTCTGCTTCATCGACTTTATTAAAGCTGTCGATTTTGTGGATAATAACAAACAGTGGAAAATTCTTCAAGAGACAGGAATACCAGACCACCTTACCTGTCTCCTGAGAAACCCGTATACAGGTCAAGAAGCAACAGTTAGAACCAGACATGGAACAGACTGGTTCAAAATCGGGAAAGGAGTATGTCAAGGCTGTATACTGCCACCCTGCTTATTTAACTTATGTGCAGAGTACATCATGCCAAATGCCAGGCTGGATGAATCACAAGCTAGAATCAATATTGCTGGAAAAAATATCAACAACCTCAGATATGTAGATGATACCACTATAATGGCAGAAAGTGAAGAGGAACTAAACAGCCTCTTGATGAAGGTGAAAGAGGAGAGTGAAGAAGCCGGCTTTAAAACTCAACATTCAAAAAACTAAGATCATGGCATCCGGTCTCATCACTTCATGGCAAGCAGAAAGGAAAAAAGTGGAGAACAGTGACAGATTTTATTTTCCTGGGTTCCAAAATCACTGTGGACAGTGACTGTAGCCATGATTATCAAAAGATATGCAAACCTTGCTCCTTGGAAGGAAAGCTATGCAAACCTAGACATCATATTAAAAAAGCAGAGACATCACTTTGCTTACAAAGGTCTGTATAGTCAAAGCTATGGTTCTTCCAGTAGTCATTCATGTACAGATATGAAGAATTGGACCATGAATAAGGCTGAGTGCCAAAGAACTAATGCTTTCTAATTGCGGTGCTGGAGAAGACTGTTGCGAGTCCCTTGGACTGCAAGAAGATCAAGCCAGTCAATTCTAAAGGAAATCAACCCTGAACATTCATTGGAAGAATTTATGCTGAAGCTTCAATTCTTTGGCCACCTCATGCGAAGAGCCAACTCATAGGTAAAGACCCTAATGCTGGGAAAGATTGAGGGCAGGAGGCAAAGAGGGCGGCAGAGAGTGAGATGGTTGGACAGGATCACTGATTCAATGGACTTGAGTTTGGGCAAACTCCTGGCACACTGCAGTCCATGGGTTGCAAAGAATCAGACACGACTTAGCAACTAAACAGGGACTTCCCTGGTGGCTCAGACGGTCAAGTGTCTGCCTACAATGCAGGAGACCCGGGTTCAATCCCTGGGTTGGGAAGATCTCCTGGAGAAGGAAATGGCAACCTACTCCAGTATTCTTGCCTGGAAAATCCCATGGACGGAGGAGCCTGCTAGGCTACAGTCCATGGGGTCGCAATGAGTCAGACACAACTGAGCGACTTTACCCACTCACTAGCGACTAAACAACAAATACGGGAATTCTCAAGACTTCCCTTGTGGTGCACTGGTTAAGAATCTGCATTGCAATGCAAGGGACACGGGTTCGATCCCTGGTCAGGGAAGTAAGATCCCATATGCTGTGGAGCAACTAGGACTGAGTGCCACAACTACTTCGCCCCCAAGCCACAACTGGAGAGTCCATGCACCACAAAGAAAGATCCTGCATGACAAAACAAAGATCTCTTGTGTTGTTGTTAGGACCCAACAAAGTAAAGTAACTACAAACAAACATGGGAAGTCTCAAAAAATTTCCTTTGCCATATACCCTTTTTTTAAGAAGCTACTATGACCCAAAGCAATGAAACAGCAGTCTCTCACATGAGAGATGCTAAGGGAACTGAAGCAGGAAGGAGAAAGACGTAGAAGAGGGGTATCCAGGAAAAAAACATGTATCAATAATCTCTAATGGTCTGTGCAGAAATTCATTTTGAGAAGTTGTTGGAAGATGTAGGAAGACTTGATAATGGGTACAGGAAATTAAATAAAGAGAGTTTTTAACGTCAGAGAAAAGGAAACAGAGTTGTAACAGACTATTTGGTTTTAAAGGTAATATTCCCATGGGCCATATTAATGTAACCACAGGGTATCAATTTAACAAAAAAATTGGGATAAAGAGTGGGATAAGATTATAAAAGATTAAATGTTTCATTTAATATTAAATTAGTAATTCAAAAGATGTCAATATAGCATATCTTTTGAAAAATAGCAATATTTAACAGAAGAGCTAGATGATACTTCTAAAGAACAGAATTAGAGAGGGGATGAGACAGGAGACTGCTTAATTTTGTTACTATAAATCTTTTGGCAGTTTATTTAACTTCAAATATGTGTACATATCACTGATAAAAATTAATTTTAAAAACCTTTCACAAAGCAAAGAATAAATTATTGCAAATAAGAGTCAATCACTAAATCAACTTTCAATCCCATAGCTTCATACAGGGTCTCTCTCAAGCCTTCAGAACATCTGCATCAACTGACTGACTACATGAGACTTAAAAAATCAAAAGCCTGCACATTCAATAATGGTACTGGAGCAACTAAATATCATTATAAGCAAGATAAAAGAACCTCAACCTAAACTTCATACCATAATACAAAAAGTAACTCAAAATATATCATAGGCTCACATGTAAAACATAAAACTTTTACCAAACAAAAATGGAAAAAGATCTTCAGTGTCTAGAACTAGACAGAGTTCTTAGACACCAAAACATGACCTATGAAAAGAAAAATTAATAAATTCAACCTCATCTAAATTTAAAATTTTTACTGTGTGAAAGCCCATGTGCGAACTTCCCTGGTGGTCCAGTGGTTAAGAATCTGCCTTCCAATACAGGGGACATGGGTTTGATCCATGGTCAAGGAGCTAAGACCCCATGTGTCTCAGGGCATTTAATCCCATGTGCCACAACTACTAACCATGTATTAGTAGTTGAGAAGTAGGGAGAAGCCCATATGCCACAACTAACACCTGATGCAGCAAAATAAGTGAATAAATATAATCCACTACCCCCCACCCCCGCCAAAAAAGAAAAGGCCATAGGAAGAAGGAAAAAAACAAACTATGGAGACTGGAAGAAAATATTTGCAAACCACATGTTCAACAATGGGCTAGTACTTAAAATGTATAAGAACTTTCAAAACAGGAAAAAACAAACAAACAAAAAAAGGAACCAATCCAATCAAGAGAATGGGCAACTGACATGATCAGGTATCTCAGCAGAGAATATACAGTCAGATGAGAACACATAAATAGTTTTCAACACCTCTGGCCATCAGGGAAATGCAAATTAAAACCACAATGAGATTACTACTACACACTTACCAGAATAGCTAAAATACAAAAGAGCACTACCACCAAATACTTTTGAAGATACAGAGAAACTAGATCACTCACAAACTACCCTGAGACTATAAAATAGTATAGTCACTCTAGAAAGAGTTTGGTATTCTTATGAAACTAAACAAGCAATTACCATACTGACCCAGTAACTGCACACTTGGGCAAATTATCCCTGAGAAATGAACATTTATAATCATACAAAAACATCTACACAAAAACTTGTATCAGTTTTACTTACAACAGGCAAAAACCAGAATCAACTCAGGTGTTTCTCAATGGGTGAGTGGTTAAACAAACTGTAGGGAAAGCATACCATGAAATACTACTCAATAGTAAAAGGAACTACTTGGGGCACACAACTTGGATCAATCACCAAGGAATTAAGCCAACTGAATAAAAGTAAATCCCAAAAAGTTACAACCTATTGATACCATTTATATTTGTGAATGACAAAATTTTATAAATGGAGAACAAATTTTGGGGGGGGGTGGGGGGGACCGGGTATAGTTAAAAAAAAAACACACAAAGGATCCTTATCCCTTGGAACTGTTCAGTATCTTGACTGTGGTGGTGGCAAATGAACCTAAAAAAGTCACAAAACTGCAGAGAATTTAATATACACACACAAATGAGTACAAGTAAAACTAGAGAAATCTGAATAAGACTGGTGTGCTATGCCAGACAATATCCTGGTTGTGATACTATAGTTTCACAAAATGTTACCATTAGGAGAAACTGGGCAAAGTGCACAAGGGATCCTTCTGTATTATTTTTCACAACTGCATGTGAATCTACAATTGCCTTAATAAAAACATCAATTTAAAAAAGCCTGCATAAGCATTGCCATTGATATGAAAGAAACAAATCAACACTGCTCTCTGTTCTGATTTTGATACGTTGTACTTTTTGGGTCTCCAGAATAAGGGTTTTTTTCCATTTTCTAATGTTTTACAACCTTGGATGCTCTGTTTCTGGGTCATGCTGGAAACTTAGTGTTCCATCACCAGTTGCTGTTTTCCTCAAAAATATGATTTTTCATCTCTGGAAAGAAGGATAAATATCAAGCAATCACTTTTGCTAAAGTATATGGTACTATCTTCAAAGAAAATTTTATTTCTCATTTGAAATTCCCCTTCAGATGAGTTTTCTTCACCCAAATTTTATTCTAGTCATCATTTTAAATTCCTCTTCTTATAATCCAAATTGAAGAATTTATCCCACTAACCTCCAATATTCACCTCTTTGAAGGCAGCAAAACCTCTATAAGACTTTTAAAGTCTTAGGGTTCACACAATGTTCTCAACACTCTCTATAGCTTTTACACTCTTCCTTTATGACTGAACCATCTCCATAAGCAGTGTTCCCATGAAGATTCTCTTAGATACACACAAACTTATATTTTTTGCCAAGTAACGGTCTCTTATTTGTAAATCAACACTCAAAAAGCCCCTATTTCTTTGTTAAACTGCTACCACAGAACTAACCAGGCAATTCGCTACTGCTAATTGAAACAGACTGCCAGTATTTCTATCATTTTTTCCTTTTTACAAACCAAACAGGAACATCAATCAGTACTTCCTTTGCCAATTCGTGTCTACTATTATACACCATAATGCAAAGAGCCAACTCACTGGAAAAAATCCTAATATCTTTTGGAAAGATTGAGGGCAAGAAGAGAAGGGGGCAAAAGAGGATGAGATGGTTGGATGGCATCACCAACTCAAAGGACACGAGTGTGAGCAAACTCTAGGAGACAGTGAAGGACACGTTAGCCTAACAGGCTGCAGTCCATGGGGTCGTATAGAGTTGGACACAACTTAGTAACTGACAAACAACAACATTATTAGCTCAGGTCTGCCATGTTATGCTTTGTTTGCAAAGGACAAGTACCCTGAACAGACCCCTTGATATATGGTGCTGAGACCTGTTACTTTCCCACTTCTGTCAAAACTACTGCAACTCCACCTTTCAAATACAAATTGATGAGTAGGAGAATGACCTTATCCTTAATTTTTTCAAACAAAACAACATAATTCTCAGGATGAGAAACACAGTGACAAACAGGATTGTATCTGGATTTTAGTCAAAACTCTTTCCACTCATTAGTCATATAATCTTTCGGCTTCTCTGGTGGCTCAGATGGTAAAGAATCTGCCTGCAATGCAGGAGACTGGGGTTGGATCTCTGAGTTGGGAAGATCCCCTCGAAAAGGGAATGGCTAGTGGCTACCCACTCCAGGATCCTTTTCTGGAGAATTCCATGGACAGAGGAGCCCGGTGGCCTACAGTCGATGGGGTCGCAAACAGTAGGACACAACTGGGTGACTGACACTTTCACTTTCTCACCTCATCAGTCTCAGTTTTCTGACTTTTAAAATTCACTGCAGAGTCCTTTCCTATATTAATACTCTAAGGAGTTCTATGGGGAGACACAAAACAAAAAGACAAACCTGCCTTTAGTATCTGAAGTTACAGCCAGTGATACTAAGCATAGGAAAGTACCTTAAAGGATCCTCTTGACTCAATGACCCCCCAGTTAACAGTAGTTTTCACAAGAAACAGTGAAGGGGCTGTCTGAGATTAAATGCTCTCTTAGAGAGTTGTATCAACTGTCGAAGGGTGTTTGGGGGTTTGTTTGGTTTTTTTTTTTTTTTGGTAGCAAAATATACTGAACATAAAATTGACATTTAACCACTTTTTAAATTGCAGTTTAAAAGACAAAAAAAAAAAAAAAAACACATAAAATAAAAATTTACCAACCTAACTAGTTTTAAGTGTATGGTGCAATAGTGTTAAGTGTATCCTCAATGACGTGCAACAGAATTCCAAAGCTACTTCATCTCACAAAACTAAAACTATATCCATTAAACAACTCCCCATTTCCCCCTCCTCCCAGTCCCTGGGAGACTATCAACCTACCTTCTACAATTCTACTTTGTTTCTAGGAATTTGACAACTTTAAATATCTCATGTACTTGGAATCATGCAGTGTTTGTCTTTTTGTACGTAGTAACCACTTCTAAGCATACAGTTCGGTGGCATTAACTATATCCACACTGCTGTACACACATCACCACTATTCATCCCCACAACTTTTTCATCCTTCTAAACTGAAACTCTGTACCCTTTAAGCAGTAATTCCCCACTAACTGAAATTTTGTACCCATTAGGAAATAACTTCCCATTATCCAGTCCCTGGCAACCACTATTATACTTTCTCTATGAATTGACCTATTCCAGATACCAGTAATACTTGTCCTTTTGTTCTGGCTTGTTTCACTTAGCACAGTGTTTTCAACGTTTATCCATGTTGTAAAATCTATCAGAAGTTCATTCCTTTTTAAGGCTGAATAATACTCCATTGTATGTTATTCTACATTTTGCGTATCAATTCATTTTTCTATGGACATTTGAGTTGTTTCTATCCTTTGGCTATTGTGAATAATGCTGCTAAACAGACAGTAACAAGTGTTGGAGGATGTGGAGAAATGGAATCCTGGTGCTGTGCTAGTGGGAATGTAAAAACAGTGCAGCCACTGTTGAAAACAATATGGTGGTTTCTCAAAAAATTGATTACCATAGGATTCACTTCTAGGTATATACCCAAATGAACTGAAAGCAGGAACAGGTAACTGCATGACAAAAGTTCATTTCTTATGTCAGTCATCCTAATGGATGTGAAGTAACATCATATAATGGTTTTGATTTGCATTTCCCTTATTATTAAAAGATGCTGAACATCTTCTCATGTGTTCACTGGCCATTTGTGTACTTTCCTTGGGAAAATGTCTGGATAGTTTAAATCAATCCTAAAAATAGATCTTGAAATGAAAGACATTTCTTATGTACTCTGGCATTTCTGCAGCATGAGCCACTGTCTGGGTGTCACAGCAAAGTCCAGACACATTTAAATGAAAACGGTTTTGCTCAATTTTCTAAAAAGCAGTCTCTCCATATAAAATGGGCTCAGTTCAATAAACCAATTTTTAAATTCATGTTAGTGGAACCTACTCTTCCAACACTTGGTAAAAATATGCAGAAAGACCAAAAAAGGGACACATCCATTGCCTTCCCAGAGGCAAGAGCCTTTACCAATTTAGTTTTTTACCTAGAACCCAGAAATAATGCTTTCGTGACCTTGGGCAAATCAACCAATGAAATATGCTCATCCAAAAACCAACAACTCTCTCTACCTCGTATATTTAATGCTTAGAAAGTAGGTAAAGAAGAAATACTAAAATGAAACTAGCTAATTCTAGAGGATCCTGGTTACACTGTACTTACCACCTGTCTGCCTGCCTTCATTATTTATCAAGTACCCATTAAATTTAGGGACTCTTCTAGGTGCTTAGCATCTATCAGCAAAAAACAAAGAAACGACAAAAGTCTTCTGCCCTTGTGCAGTTTATATTCTAGTGCCCTTGAATTTGCTTTGAGATTGGTGAGTGTGGAACATACCATCATCATTTGTTTTTAAAACTCTGTCTGCAATAAATCTGACCATAAATATCACACACAATTTCTGATATAGATGTGTGGAAAAGTACATAGAAAAATTTAAATAGCCTTTGTGAGCTTTGTAGATAAGCACCATAAGCCTATAAAAATTATTTCTTCCAAGAATCAATAACCAATAAGTAACTAAAATGACTATGTCTAAAATAATGAAAGGCTACATTATACTCGCAGTTTGGCCCTTCTGAACCCCTGCAAAGTAACCACTTCCTTTCAAACCTCCAGAGGTTTTAACAATCAAATGTCAACTCAAATTTCAGTATCATTCATAGAGAATGCTCTGTATTTTTTAAAAAGCAAAGCAAAACAAACAAAAATCTTAGCCAACTGATGAAATTTAAAATGCCCTAAAAGTAGTACATATTTCAAGTATCTCTAACCATCTGCACATTTGCCAACTGGCCAGTTTATACTGTTTAGACATGCACTGTCCAAAAGTGCCTAATCTGAGATGAACTGTAAAAATAACATACACACTGGAGAAAAATATAAAATGTCTCAACTAATTTTAAGTTTTGATTATATAATAAAATGAGAAGACCAGATAAAAGGAGCTAAAAGACAGTATTAAATACTTCTTTCCCTTTTTAAATGTGGCTACTAAAAAATATTATGTGACTTACATTATGTTTCTTTTGGATAGCACTGATCTAAGACACCAGGAGACTTCTAAACATGCATATAGAGCTAATACATGCCACATGTTGGAGCTGCACTCAGAATTTTACATCCATATATTCTGTTCAACATATCTTAGATATCAAAATATCACACACATCAAATATTTTCCTATCAAAATATGAACATTCCAGAGTGTAAAGTGAACTGTTTAGCAGAGCACTAACCAATATTTGCATGACCACTGCATACAGGGCATTCAATTCATAGAGTAACTTGTTCCGCCCCACTATAGCATATGGGGCATGTGTTCCATATATAACTGATATGCATGCACTGTGCTCCTACAGTGCGCCTGGCACCATACCAGGCACTTTGCTCTCATAAAATTCTCACAACTACCTTCTGTGATGGGTACCATTATTAATAGTATTTAAAGAAACTGAAGTAGGAGAAAAGGTTAATTAACTTGTCGAAGTCCCATAACCAGTAACCTGTGGAACTAGGATTCCAACCCAGCAGGTGAGATCCAAAATCACCACACATTTTCACCAGTAAAAAGACTACATAAGGGAATTCCTTGGAGCTCTGTGCTTTCACTGCTGAGGGCAAGGGTTCAAACTCTGGTCTGGGAACTAAGGTCCCACAAGACTACACAAGAAGATCGTGTCATTATCTTACAGGACTGAGTTTTAGCGGTGAGTACAATAAACAACACTGCACCCATTACAAAAGGCCAAGAGTAGATGGGAGTTAATGTTTTGCTTCCTACTTTCCAGTCTACCTTTCTCAACCACAGGTTAAAGCTGACCAACATGGATTAAATCTCTGATCTTACTACAGGTTTATTCTATGCTCCCTTTTCCAGCAAGGCCCCATCCCACCCCTCTAGTTCAATTTCTACTTGTCCTTCAGACTTCATTTTAGACATCATCTCCATACAAGCCTAATCTAGACTAATCACCCCTCCTCCCTATGCTTACCCCCACTGTAGCACTGTCCACACTCTATTGTGCTTCCTCTCTAGACTGCTCCTTAAGACGTCTACCGTGTTCACCACTTATCTATCACTAAAACAATGCCTAGCGTTAGGTGCTCAATAAATATTTGCTGAAGGATCTAACCACCTGATCCACCCAGCTACAGCTAAAAGTGGAATATTAAAAGTAAAGTTAGCGGTAGGAAGTGCTAACCCACAGGCAGAGAACAAGTTCTAAGTCTCATGAAATTTACAATAGGTCTAGAGAGCAGTATGACATTCAGGAGACGAGAATTACAAAGATGCCCTCCCCAAAAAACAAGTAAAATCAAAATCTAGTTAAAACGATCTAATGTCAAATTTCAGTATAATCTGTTTTATGAGAATGAATTAAGTAGCTGACACTTATCACAAGAAATCCAAATCAGTGATTCCAAATCTATAAAATGAGATCAGCTTAATTTTGACACTTCCCAGAGTTCAAAGAAAACTATGCCTGCTTTTTAAATCATTTCAATATAAAATTAATTACACTTAAAATGGGTTTTACTGCACTTGCCCCAATGCTGTGTACTGGTCCCCAAGTGACAGAGCCAATCTCGTGTTAAGATATTTATCATGTGAGGGAAAAAAAAGGATCTCATCCATCCAGCCCAATTTAACACAATTCGTGTAAATGCCACTTTTCTCAGTAGAGTTGAAAGGGACTTTCCTAGAGCCTTCCCTTTTTTTTTCCTAAACAAGAAACCGATTTAAAAGGTCAATCTTTAGTTCTTACTTTCATACTAAGTAATTCTGAAACAAGAGGTGAAAAGTACATTAGAAGTCCCAAGGCTATGACTTGCAAGACACTTCCCTATAAGATGCTAGTGTAAAATAGGAGGGAGAACTTCATTCTTTCAGGTTCGAGGACAGAAACTGACCATCTCCATTAGATTATTGCTTCTGCTGATGTCTCGAAAAGCACCGTGTGCAAACATGCCAGAGAGTCCCACCCCAAGCACTAAGAGCCTCCGATTGTTTGACACATCAATGGATTAGTCAACGCGGGGCAACTCACTTTTCCCTTCTAATTTGCTTTAATTATTCCTTACACAAACCCTCAAGTTTACTCTAAGTTAAGACCATATGGAATCTCTTTGCCCTGAAGTATAAATTCAGGCCTTTACCAAATGACTCGTACTGCTTCAACTCCAACCATGAAAATAATCCCTTACAAGTATCGAGCATCTAGTAACGCCACACAAACATGGAAAAAGCCAACCCTGACGCTTAAAGAAATAGGATTCTGGAACGGTGGTAATACTGCATATTTTGTAACAGCAGGCACTGAGCAGAGTGGGAGACTTGAGAGCAAAAGACCGGATGGAAAGCATGGGAAGACCCCGCCCCAGAAGCTCAATGCCGATTCAAACAGTAACTTGGGTCTGTCGCTTGGAATCGGGATCACTGAAACAAAGGCGTATATTACGGGAAGCAAGATGTCTGGAGTAAAAGGAAAGGTTTGCAGCTGCAGAGATCGCACACCATCCTCCCACAGGTCTTACCTATGGTGGAAATAAAGGTGGTGTTGAAGGCATCATCCGAAAAACGAAAAAGGACGCAGGTCTTCCCCACTCCCGAGTCCCCGATCAGGAGCAGCTTGAAAAGCAGGTCGTACGTCTTCTTCGCCATTGGGAGGAGCGGCTCAGGCTCTCGCCGCCGGCGGCCCCAAGGGATCGGTCCCTCTCACTACGGCCAATTCCTCCTCCCCCGGGCGTTCTCAGGCCGGAGGACCAGGGGGAAGCGTGGGAAAAAGGACAGCTCGAGAGGGCGCGGGTGACCTAGGAACTGCCTCGTCGAGGAAGCCCAGACGGTGGCGGCGTCCGGTGCCTCCGAGGGCGGCGACCGCTGCTCCGCAGCCTCTCCCAGCCGCTCCGCCCGGTTCCGGGGAGTCGGTCGGGACAAAATGGCCTCCCCTCCCCCCTCAGGGTTGCTCGGCCGGGACGCTCCGACGGGCGAGCGAGCAGGCTCGGCCGTCGAGGGAGCGCGGTGGGCGTGAGGACAGTCTCTCTCTCCCGAGCAGCAGCTCAGCGCTAGGACGCGGCGAAGTCAGCGAAGGAGGACCCGGAGCTGACGAGCTCAGCTACATAGCCACAGGAAACCGAGCCTCCCCGGCCAGAGCCACCTTTTCCCCGTGCCCTCTCACGCCGGCGTGCGCGCTGCCTGAGACGCACGCAAGGACGTACGCCCGCCCTCCCCTCGCGCCCTCTCCCTGCGGTCCGCCCCTGCGCACGCGCGCCAGGGGGAGTGCGGGCCCGCGGGGGGCGGAGAGTGGAGCTCGCTCAGGGTCTCCCAGCCTCAGTCTAAGGCCAGGCGGAGAAGAGAGAGGGGTGGGGCGAGAGAGGGCGAGGCCGCGGGCGCGCTCCCTGCGGCCGCCTGATAGGGTGCGGCGGCCAGACGAGCACGCCCCGCGGGGAGGTGCTGCCCAGTGACTGCGCAGGCGCGGCATGCCGGCGTTACCCCGCCGCGCCCCCCACCTTGACACCCCCGGTTTTCCTCTTCCGGTTGCTCTCCGACATCGCTGAGGGTGTTTCGGGTCGCGTTTGACAAGCGTATCGAGCTGAGGGTCTTGGCGCAGCCACGGCCTTGGGTGGCCGTGTGTTTCCTGTGCAGCTGTAGCTCGTAAATGCGAGGAAAAGTAGTGCCCTGGGTCATTTAATCGCCTCTTCGCTAAAATGAGGTTCATCCTGGAGTGTCCTCCCCCTCGTTGGGAACATAACAGCTCCAACCTGGTTTGCTTAAGGAACAAGAATTGGCATTCCAGAGAGCGGGAGTTTGAAATGGGAAAAATCTGGCCACGCTGCTCAGGTTGGGATGATGTAATCTGAGTTCCAGGGAGGGGAGAAACAGGACCGAGGAACACCTGGGCGCTGGGAATACCTCCTCGCCGAGTGGCAGCGCCGGTGTGTTCTCAACACGGGGAACCCGCTCCAGAACTGATCGGCCTTTTCGGAACTGGGAGAATCCAGGAGCGCTATACACAGGAAGCCGGGCCCGCCCCCCTGCCGCCAAAATCGAACCCCCAGTGTCCCAAATTGGGAGATAGTGAAGCAAACCCCAACTCCGCTGCTTCTTACTGGCACTTTCTTTTCATACTTCCCATCAGTCAGTTAGACCTTCCCTTTCTTCTTCCTTTCTGTAGTTTAAATATTTATACTCCTGCTCTTCCATTCTCAGTGTGCTTCATGGCTCCAAAGCACACCTGGGGTGTTGATGGCAGAGTAGTTAAACCTGGTGGGCTGGTTCAACCTGTTACGGGAGTAAACACCGAGACATCCGGAAAACAAGAAACAGGGCTTGCCAGAGAGGTAGAAAGTGTATTACACCCCACTACCACCACCAAAGTGTTTATGCATTTCAATCAGTTCAGTTCAGTCCACATTTACATATTAAATATGTAAAGAAAATTAGTCTTTCAAGCAGTTAGGGTAATCATATTTCAGTCTTATTCTTTGAAGAGTTGTCTTACATTCTTCCTGTACAGCTACCCCTAAGGCTTCATTTCTGAAAATGCCTGTCTTCTCTAATCTCACTCTCTAGTTTGTTTCTGTGATTGCTCTTGTCTCTTAAACCTTATTCTCTGTGACTCATTCTTTCTCCCATTGGGAATGCCTTATTCAGATAATACCAACAATTCTAAAATAGTCTAGGCATGCAAATCACAAAATGAGCTGTGATGAGTACTTCACAGTTTTGTCACCAATTCCAAGTCATAACATTCAGGAAAATCTCCAGTGTTAGTCTTCCTTTCAAAATAAGTTCAATTAACTAAAACCCCAATGTTGTGAAGCACTTTAGAAATGCTATGATTTTTAAGTGTAGAAAGACTAATTCCACTACATAAATGTTAGGGATAGTGGGCAGCTAAAAATGAAACTTCTTCAAGAGATGGGAATACCAGACCACCTGACCTGCCTCCTGAGAAATCTGTATGCAGGTCAAGAAGCAACGGTTAGAATTGGACATGGAACAACAGACTGGTTCCAAATAAGGAAAGGAATACTTCAAGACTGTATATTGTCACCCGGCTTATTTAACTTGTATGCAGAGTACATCATGAGAAATGCTGGGCTGAATGAAGCACAAGCTGGAATTAAGATTGCTGGGAAAAATATCAATAACCTCAGATATGCAGATGGCACCACCCTTATGGCAGAAAGCGTAGAAGAACTAAGGAGCCTCTTGATGAAAGTGAAAGAGGAGAGTGAAAAAGTTGGCTTAAAACTCAACATTCAGAAAACTAAGATCATGGCATCCGGTCCCATCACTTCATGGCAAATAGATTGGGAAACAATGAGAGACTTTATTTTTTTAGGCTCCAAAATCACTGCAGATGGTGACTGCAGCCATGAAATTAAAAGACGCTTACTCCTTGGAAGGAGAGTTACAACCCACCTAGACAGCATATTAAAAAGCAGAGACATTACTTTGCCAACAAAGATCCGTCTAGTCAAAGCTATGGTTTTTCCAGTGGTCATGTATGGATGTGAAAGTTGGACTATAAAGAAAGCTGAACACCAAAGAACTGATGCTTTTGAACTGTGGTGTTGGAGAAGACTCTTGAGAGTCCCTTGGACTACAAGGAGATCCAAGCAGTCCATCCTAAAGGAAATCAGTCCTGAATGTTCTTTGGAAGCACTGATGCTAAAGCTGAAACTCCAATACTTTGGCAACCTGATGTGAAGAACTGACTCATTGGAAAAGACCCTGATTCTGGGAAAGATTGAAGGAGTGAGGAGAAGGATATGACAGAGGATGAGATGGTTGGATGGCATCACTGACTCTATGGACATGAGTTTGAGTAAGCTCCGGGAGTTGGTGATGGACAGGGAAGCATGGTGTGCTGCAGTCCATGGGGTTGCAAAGAGTCAGACATGACTGAGTGACTGAACTGAACTGAACTGAAAAGTGAAAAATAATGTAAAAAATGTAAGAAGTTTTCACAAAAATTAATTCTTTATCCCAGTCATTTCCAACAGTTTTATCTGTTAGAAACTTTTCTCCATGGACCCAATATTCTGGAGCTTTAGGAATTAATTATACTCTTAAAATTTTTTACTTATGTATTTATTTGGTTGTGCCAAGTCTTAGTTGCAGCATACAGGATCTAGTTTCCTAACCAGGCATCCAGTCTGGGCCCCCTGAATTGAGAGCGCAGAGTCTTAATCACTGGACCACCAGGGAAGTCCCAACAAATTTTATTTACTATTGGATCAGGATCCTAGAAGCTTAGAGCTGTCATATCTTGCACATAATTTTCAGGTGAGTCTAAGGCTCAGGTTAGGGAGTTATGAGAGGTCACACTGGCAGTGGCAGAGCCAGCACTATATGCTAAAGGGAAAAAGAATGAAAACCTCTACAGGACATCATATTGCACGAAGGCAAGAATCGGGAGGCTCAGCCAGTAATGTTTGGCTTCTCTAAAATTAAAAGTTTTGCTGGAGTGAAGCCTAAGCCTCAAACCCTACTTACCGCTGAAGACCACTAGAATGATCAGGCATGGTCTCTGACTCTGGGGCGGGGGATTAAATGAGAGTCTATGTAGGCCTAAAAGGTAAACGTAGAGTTGTGAAGTAATGTTTGATAATAGTTGAAATAGTCAAAGAAATTACCAATTTAGTACTAGCTTGGG
Organism: Cervus elaphus; assembly: GCF_910594005.1. Lineage (NCBI taxonomy): Eukaryota > Metazoa > Chordata > Mammalia > Artiodactyla > Cervidae > Cervus > Cervus elaphus. The sequence goes on along the minus strand of NC_057825.1, from coordinate 32,544,609 downwards.
TTTTATACCTTTTAACAAAATTGATCTGTATAGAATCTAGTCCAAATAATTTGAAAAACCAAGAAAGAAAGTAGGTATATTTATGTGTTCATATCAGTAATTATTGGACTTCCCTGGTGTCTCAGTGGTAAAGAATCCTCCTCCCAAAGTAGGAGACGTGGGTTCGATCCCTGGGTTGGGAAGATACCCTGGAGAAAGAGATGGCAACCCACTCTAGTATTCTTGCCTAGAAACTCCCATGGACATAGAAGCCTGGCAGACTGCAGTCCATGGGGTTGCAAAAGAGTTGGTGACTAAGTTGGCACAACTTAGTGACTAAACAACAAACCAGTAATTATTAGGTATTATTTCTATATTTTTCTAGAAAGTGCACAACTAGCCAGCACATGGTTCTACTCTTCAGCTTCAACTTTCAGGCCTTGCCTCTATAGCATGTAAGAAATCCCTGCCTGAAAAAATACTGACTCAGGATCATTTTTATCATTCTTCCCACTCATATTTTCCAGTCTCTCTCCTTGATTTCTTCCTCTTTAATCCTTCTGCCCCTTGCTTGCTCTGAAGAATGAAGTCTTTCGCCTGTCCTCACGGTCTGGTGGTTGAGAATCCACCTTTCATTGCAGGGAACGCAGGTTCGAACCCTGGCTGGGAAACTAAGATCCCACATGCTGCAGAGCAGCTATGCCTGAGTGCTGCAACTAGAGTCCAGAGTCCAAGCACAGCAATGAAAGCTCCCATGTGACGCATCAAAGATCCTACATGCGGCAACTAAGGCCCAAGGCAGCCAAACAAATAAATTTTCTTTTAACAATTAAAAAAAAAAAAAAGAATCACATCTTCCCTCCAATGGCAGCACCACTGCTAAGTCATCACCTTGCTGTAACACCTATCCCTCCAGTCTCTGGGACTTTGTCTGACTTCTACTAGCTGGTTCCTTTGTTCCCCCTCCCATTCTGCCTAGGGCCATCTTAGAGGAAGGTCTTTGACCTTCCTGATGCTAGGTCCTGATTGTGCAGAGGCGACCAGTGTTCTTATCACCATAGCCTGTCAATATTCTGCTATGCCTGCGTATCTTGATTTAGTCCAACTTCCTGTTAGAGAATGATTGCCCCATGAACTTTGCCCAGCGCACTGGATGTGTTTGTTCTAGTCTCCTCCAGGGATATCTCAGTTCTGAAATGCTGGCCTCCTCACCTGGCACTTAAGGAACTCCAGTAAACTATTTCCTACCCTATCTTCTGCATACTAGCCCCAAGACAGGCTGAACTAGTCACCTTCCTCACAGTTATTATGTATCCTCTTGATTTCATGCTCAGTTTACTGTGGTTTTTCTCCATGCAAAATACACCCTCAGGACTTTCCTGGCGGTTCAGTGGTTAAGACTCTGAGCTTCCAAAGCAGGAGGTGTGGGTTCAGTCCTTGGTCAGGGACTAAGATCCCATATGCCTTTCAGCGCAACCAAAAACATTAAAAATACACTTTCTCTTCACCCCACCTACATCCCTTCGGCTTAAATATTCTCACCATAGCCTGTCTTCCCCAGCACATTCTCCTGTGAAGGAGCTTGTTTCCCTTTGAACTTCCATAGCACTTTTAAAAATCTAGTACGTTTCCTCCTTTTCATTTCCACAAATAACACATATTTACTTTTAGAAACATAAAACCCACAGATAGGGGACTTCCCTGGTGGTCCAGTGGTTGAGAATCTGCCTTCCAATGCTGGGGACATGGGTTCAATTTCTGGTGGGGGAACTAAGATCCCACATGCAGCACGGCAGCTAAACCTATGTGCCACAACTACTGAGCCCGCGCCCCTCAAGGAGAGAGAAGCCCGCGCACCACAACTACTGAGGCCGTGCCCCTCAAGAGAAGTCCGTGTGCCACAGTGAAGACCTTATGCAGCCAAAAATAAATAAATAATTTTTTAAAAACCCTACAGGTAAGCAAAACAATACTAATTTGGAGAAATAATTTGGAGACATTTTCAGATGTTTGGGGGAAAATTTGAAAATTCAAAAGAAGTGAATGGAAGAAAAAAAAAAAAAGAAGTGAATGGGAAGATAATACATTTAGAGTAATACTTTATTAATTTTAGAAAATACCTGAAAAACTCACTTAACTCGATTACAGAGTTTATTTCTATGAACATGAAATACCACTAAGACAAATGGTACAACTATGATATAGTGGAATGAACACTAAATTTGGAATCAGATAACATAGACTCAAGAAACAACTCTGCTACTGACTGGCTGTATGATTCATTGAACCTCACTAAGCCTATTTTCCTCATATGTCAAAAGCATATAATACTTCATAAGACTGATTTAGAAATTAAATAAGAGAGTGCAAGTAAATGTACTTTATATAGCATAAAACACTATGCAAATATAAATGATTACTATTATTACTAAGAGGTAAGAGCTTTGCACCATAAGGAAAAAGAAAGCAGAAAATTACAAGTAAAGTTAGAATAGTTATAAATTATCAAAGCAACAAGCCATGCTGGAAGAAAAATGATGCCATAGGAAGTTGAACAAGAACAAGAATAGGTCAGAACAAGAAATGAAAGATTAAAACCGAGAGAAGCAAGAATTGGAACTGACAAGTTGTGAAGGTTTCATGGAATCATCAAAAGGAGACAAAAAGAAAAAATTCAATGGCTGAAAGTAGCAGACAACTGCCCCCAGTATAAAAAACTTCCTACCATCAAATCCAGCCATGAATCTCTACTCACCTCCATTGGAACAATTGATTCAGTCCCATAGTTATAAACATGGGTCTTGAGTTGGCTTCCCTGATAGCAGGCAGTAAAGAATCTGCCTGCAATGCAGGATACCCTGATTCAATCCCTGGGTCGGGAAAATCCGCTGGAGAAGGGATAGGCTACCCACTCCAGTATTCTTGGGCTTCCCTTGTGGCTCAGCTAGTAAAGAATCTGCACACCATGTGGGAGACCTGGGTTCAATCCCTGGGTTGGGAAGATCCCCTGGAGAAGGGAAAGGCTACCTACTCCAGTATTCTGGCCTGGAGAATTCCATGGACTGTATAGTCCACGGGGTTGGAAAGAGTCGGACACGACTGAGCAACTTTTACTTTCACACTTCACTTGAGTTGGCTAGACCTAAATTTCTATATCTGTCACATTTGTTAGAGATCTTGGGTAAGTTACCTAACCTCCCTCAACCTGTTTCCTCATCTGTGAAGTGGGAACTAGGTAAAAACTACCGTAGGGTTGAGTGAGGATTAAATAAGACACAGCATTTAGCCTTCAGTTAATGTTCAGAAATGTATTACCACCACAAAAACAGAGAAAACTTTTTCCATTTGCAGGTCATTGATTTGTTGAAAAAAAAAAAACAAATCTAGACGAACATAGATTTAAAAAATCACATATTTTTGAGGCATGTAACATATTCTGTTAATCCATGGGGATCTCAAAAGGAAAGGGAAAAGATTCCTCTAAATCCATCTTTTGCAACTTTATGCCTACTCTAAAAGTGATTATAAAAAAAAAAAAAAAGTGATTATCAGTTAAGCAGGAACCCTACCCAGGCTAGTGACTGTATATTTACATTTGCATATTAAAGTGTAAATATGTAAGTTATCCTCTTTTTTTTAATGTCTAGAGGAAAACAAAAGAATCATCCAAGACAAAGAATGATTCTTTTCTAATAACTGGCTGTTCAACTATATATTAAAGTAGTTAATTTACTTCATTAATTCATTCATTCATTTTTTTACTTAGAAAATGGAGCACACCAAGAAATAAACAAACAGAGTGGTTCTCTTTTAACATGGAAAGGTGCATAGTAGACCCCCGAATGAAGCAATACAAAACAGGGCTACCAGGCACAATTGTGCTATCAGAGGAAAATTGGGATGTTTATGGCAGGAGGGGTCAGAGCTCTGAAGAGCTAAGCTAAAGAGGCTTTCAGTAAACTGAGAGAGAAGGTCAGAGAGCAAAAATTATGGCAACTCGACTTGCATGAGAAAACTGGAAAAAAATCCTAGTAGCCATGAAAAGTTGGGACAGAATAGAGTTGGAGAGAAAAGGCACTTTCTAAAGGTAGAACCCAGGACTTCCCAGGTGGCGCAGTGGTAAAGAATCTGCCTGCCAAGCAGAGATGCAAGTTCAATCTCTGGATTGAGTAGATCTCCTGGAGAAGGAAATGGCAACCCACTCCAATATTCTTGCCTGGGAAATCCCATGGACAAAGAAGCCTGGCAGGCTATAGTCTATGGGGTTGCAAAAGAGTCAAACACAACTCAGCAACTAAACGACCACCACCAAAGGCAGAACCCAGGGGAGTATTGTCAAAGTGAGGAAAGAAGTCTGCTTAAGGAAAGATTTGAAACCCAAATGGAATGGAAACTCCAGAAAACTTTTATCTCGAGAATCAAGACCTAGAGAAGGATTCATCATACTTAAAAATACAATGACAAGAAGAGAATGCTTTAACTTTCTGCCAAGTCAAGTAATGTGAAGCTGCACTTAAGACTTATAATTCATAGACTCATGGCATGGTATAATAGAGTCATGGGGATCTGATCTTGAATATTTGTTCCATCTCATTTTAGCTGACTCATCTTGACCATTGTTTAGATTTTGAACTTCAGTTTTCTCATCTGGAAATTGAGGTTATCAGTAACTACCAAATTCTATTTATTGTAAAGATTTAAATAATCTATGCAAAGAACCTGGCAGGTGGACAAGCAATTCATTAAATACTGATTCTCTTCCCTCTGTAAGATGTAAACCATCTAAGGAACTATTGTTGCATCTCTTATCTCTAGCCCAATATCTCGCATGTAATAGGGATTCAATAAATATTAATTAGGTTGAATTGCATCTGCATTAGAAGAAAGCTTGGATGTCATCTAAATGAATTTCTGTTCTGTGAAGAAATGCCATAAGCAACCTATGTCCAGCCTCTGCATGAACATAGTCGTTGAACTTGCTGATGTCAAGAGGACTGATTTCAGGGCTGAGAGAAACATCTAATGTGCTCCCATGTAATATCATCCATTTGTTTTAATTCTGTCCTCTGGAGCAACACAGAATAAACCTTTCCCTACATTCACATGACAACTCTTCAACTATTTAAAGATAGCATTGACATTTTCCTCTAAGCTGCTCTGAGCTAACCCTCTTCAAATAAGATGACCCTTAGATAACTAATAGTGACACCGTTCTGATTTGCCTATCTCCCTTTCCAACTGTGGTATCTATCATTGAACACAGTGCTGAGTTGAGAACATAACACCTGTGAAAATGCCCAAATCAAGCTACCACCAGCAGATTATATTGATGATACTAATGGTAAGGTCTTGTTGGGATACTCTTTAAAACTGAGATGGTTTGGTAACTGACTGAGAAGAAACTACCTTCCAGATCAGTGTTGTGTTGTAACCATACATCACTCTGCCAACAAAGGACCGTCTAGGCAAGGCTGTGGTTTTTCCAGTGGTCATGTATGGATGTGAGAGTTAGACTATAAAGAAAGCTGAGCCCTGAAGAATGGGTGCTTTTGAACTGTGGTGTTGGAGAAGACTCTTGAAAGTCCCTTGGACTGCAGGGAGATCCAACCAGTCCATCCTAAAGGAGATCAGTCCTGGGTGTTCTTTGGAAGGACTGATGTTGAAGTTGAAACTCCAGTACTTTGACCACCTGATGTGAAGAGCTGACTCATTTGAAAAGACCCTGATGCTGGGAAAGATTGATGGCAGGAGGAGAAGGGGATGACAGAAGATGAGATGGTTGGATGGCATCACCAACTCTATGGACGTGAGTCTGGGTAAATTCCGGGGGTTGGTGATGGACAGGGAGTCCTGGCGTGGTGCGGTCCATGGGATCACAAAGAGTCAGACACGACTGAGTGACTGAACTGAACTGAACCATTAAGTTACTAAAGTCATTCAATAGATTAGCATATAAATTACGTTTTACGTGTACAAATCTAAAATAGACAAAGGAGAGGAACAGCCAATTCACAGTCATAACAGAAGAATATGTGAAAAAATGTTCAAATTTGCTTGTAATCAGAGAAATTCAAATTAAAACAATAATAAAGTAAAATTTTCTGCCCATGAAAATGGCAAAAATTAAAAAGATGAATAATACCAAGTGTTGGTGAGGATGCAGAGAGTTAAGAACTCTCATGTAGGGGCTTCTCTGGTGGCTCAGTGGTAAAGAATCTGCCTGACAATGCAAGACACTCAAGTTTGATCCCTTACCCAGGAAGATCCCACATGCCAGAGAAACTTAGCTGGATTTTTCCACAGCTGAACAAGGCTCACCTGTGACCTGAACACTATATATCTAGCACTTAGAACAGCTTTGAAAAAGTGTCCAGACAAAACCTATCACACAATTATACACAGCAGCTGTACTTGTAACAGCTAAAAAAAAAAAAAAAACTCTCATGTACAGCTGATGTGAATTCATTTGGTCCAGCCATTTTGGGAAACAATCAGGCAGTATTTAATAAATGATGTACATGCCTGTGACCCAACAATATCAACGTTGGGTGTGTCCAAGAGAAATTATAACATAGATTCATCATCCACTTTCTTTGTGGCAGTGAGATATTGGAATCAATCTCAGTGTCCACTGCTAGGAGAACGAGTAAACAAAATGTGGTGAATGCAAGTTGAGTTAGTTCAGATCATAAAGACTTGGCTTGGGTTTAAAAATTGGGTAATATGACAACTCAGACCCGGTCAGGACTGTTATCATTTTGGTTTACTAATAAATCAGCAAACATACCAGGAACAATGTCTTCTTCGTTCCTCACAGAAACATGCCCAAATTCTGGTGATCAGTGTAGGCCATTCCAAGGAAGAAAACTGGGCCTATGAGTTCGATCAGTGAGCACTATTATTAGATTAGGCTTGGGAAGAAGCTAGGTTAGAATTCAAGGGTCTACCCTCTACCGTGTAAGAAAATTCCTGTTGTACTATTGGGCCTATTGCAGCCTGACCATGGCCTGCCCCACATACTATTGAATACCTTATTGCAGTATTAAACTACTGACTAGCTACACATTCAGCAGCATAGAAACAGAAACTGATTTATAGTACAATGCCATTCATGTAAATTAAAAACATACAAAACTATATTTTATGAGATTTCATACATATTTAATAACATCTGTCCAACATTAGACAGCAAACCTGTAGAGGGAGAGGGCATTGAGAAGGGAGGAAGGGAAAAATATTAAATGAAATAAAATGAGAGGGGGAAATTCCCTGGTGGTCTAGTGGTTAGGACTCAGAGCTTTCACTGCCATGGCCCAGGTTCAATCCCTAGTCAGGGAACAGAGATATTACAAACAACACAGCATGGCCAAAAATTAAATAAGTAGTGAGTAACTAAAACAATGACTTTTTTAAAAAGTGAAAGAAGGGATTAACATGGTATATGGAGATAGAGGAAACATTGGTACTCCTTATAGATATCAGAATACTAGCAAAGTAGGGACTTCCCTGGTGGTCCAGTGGATAGAAATCAGCCTTGCAATGTAGGGGACAAGGGTTCCATCCCTGGTCCAGGAACTAAGAGCCTACATGCCTCAGAGCTACTAAGCCTAGAGAGTGCAAGTGCCTCAGTGAAAAATCCCACATGACACAACGAAGATGCTGTGTGCCTTGACTAAGACCTGATGCAGCTAAATAAATTTTTTTTTGAAAGGGAACATGTTCCTCCTTTTTTTTAAAAAAAGAGTAATATAGCAAAGTGAAAGGAGAACTCTGAATATTTAGTTTGGTTTGATAAAAAGAATACAGACTCTGGTTGTTTGCTTTTAAGTCTAATTGACTCATAGCATAACAATAGCTATACAAATTTTAAAATTTGTGGCAAATTGATTTCTTCACATTGACTTGATCAGGGAAACTCAGACTTCAGGGAATTGCCTGTTTGTTCCCAAAGCTTGAACTCAGCTGTCACCTGTCAGCCCTGGCCCAGCCCTGACTGTTTCCAGCTTTTCGGACTAAGCACCCAGTTATTTGCAGGCTGCCCAACCTCTTTCCTGGAGCCAGAGAGAAGGAAGAAGCACAGGGTATAAAAAGTCCTCATGCTACATACCAATTGAGTTAGATACTGCCAAGAAAATATCTGAGCTCAGCCATCTCTTTTGTCCAAAATACCCCCAAGAGGAAGCCAGGCTCTCTCCTATGTAGCGTGAATATCCAGCATTCCGCTACCTTTTGCCCTGCCTCAGGGGTCTGGTGTCGCTGACGACCGTCTAGAGATCCTGTTTCTTTCCTTGTTCTTACCAGCGCCAGTCCCCACTCCTCACGCGTGGTCACACTCACTTCTCCGTGTAAAAGGCATTTGTCAGGTCTTTGCTGCCCAGCCTTGAACCCCCTTCCTTTGACTAAGAAACTCCCCACCGTGAGTTTTCAGTATGCAGAGCCCTCCTCCCACTGTATTCCTGGCCGTAGCACCCACTCCCACTGCACCCCCAAAGACACACCTACGCGGGAGGACATGAGCAGGCCTCTTCTAGTTTGAAGCGCCAGCTCAAAACCTTGACAAAGGGGCTGAGGACACAACGAAGCAGGTACAGCGGGGTGTGTGCTGAGAAGGCAGTAGGTAACAGCAGCGGCACCTGGCTTCCAGGGCACTCGTGGGCCCCCAGACCAGGTGGTTTTGTCCAATGCGGGCTGCTGGCTGCAGAATCTCCTTAGTGCCTGTGCTCGCTCAGTTGCTCAGTTGTGTCCAACTCTTTTCTATCCTGTGGACTTGGGCCCGCCAGTCTCCTCTGTCCATTGAGTTTTCCAGGCAAGAATAGTGGAGTGTGTTGCCATTTCCTGAGTCAGGGGATGTTCTGGACCCAAGGATCGATACTGTGTCTCTTGTGTCTCCTGCATTGACAGGTGGATTCTTCACTGCACCACCTAGAAAGCCCCTTTAGTGCCTAGAGAGGGCAATGATGTCCTCATTGTCTGGCCTCAACAGACTGCATGTGTGGCCTGTTTCTGTACCTCAATTCCTTAGCCTGGTTCTCCAGCCTCCCCAGTAATTCTGAGAGCTCCCCCATAGCCCTTCAGTAAATTAATTTTCTGCTTCTATTTGCCAAAGTTAATCTGTGTTTGCAACCAAAATTTCTGATGAACACACTTTTTTCTGGTAGTCCCTGGGATAACGCTAACTTTGCCTGACATTCGCATCACATCCACTTCTCTTTCCTGTCTTCTGCTGCCCTTGCCACTTGGACCTGTCTCAAATTTGATCCCTGTCTGCCAGTCTCTCTCCCAAGGCTGCTGTATTTATTTATTTCTTGACTGCACCTAATGGGATCTTAGTTTCCTGAGCAGGGATTAAACCTGGACCCTTGGTGGTGAGAGTGTGGAGTCCTAACCACTAGACCACCAGGGAATTTCCAGGCTGCTATACAAAGGAGTACGTCAAGGCTATATATTGTCACCCTGCTTATTTAACTTCTATGCAGAGTACATCATGAGAAATGCTGGGCAGGATGAAGCACAAGCTGGAACCAAGATTGCCGGGGGAAATATCAATAACTTCAGATATGCAGATGACACCACCCTTATGGCAGAAAGTGAAGAACTAAAGAGCCTCTTGATGAAAGTGCAAGAAGAGAATGAAAAACATGGCTTAAAGCTCAACATTCAGAAAACTAAGATCATGGCATCTGGTCCCATCACTTTATGGCAAATAGATGGGGAAACAGTGGAAACAGTGAGTGACTTTATTTTTTTGGGCTCCAAAATCACTGCAGATGGTGATTGCAGCCATGAAATTAAAAGACGCTTACTCCTTGGAAGGAAAGTCACAACCAACCTAGACAGCATATTAAAAAGCAGAGACATTACTTTGCCAACAAAGGTCTGTCTAGTCAAAGCTATGGTTTTTCAAGTAGTCATATATGGATGTGAGAGTTGGACTATAAAGAAAGCTGAGCCCCGAAGAACTGATGCTTTTGACTGTGGTGTTGGAGAAGACTTTTGAGAGTCCCTTGGACTGCAAGGAGATCCAACCAGTCCATCCTAAAGGAGATCAGTCCTGGGTGTTCATTGAAAGGACTGATGTTGAAGCTGAAACTCCAATACTTTGGCCAGCTGATTCGAAGAGCTGACTCATTTGAAAAGACCCTGATGCTGGGAAAGACTGAGGGCAGGAGGAGAAGGGGATGACAGAGGATGAGATGGTTGGATGGCATCACCGACTCAATGGACATGAGTTTGGGTAGGCTCCAGGAGTTGGTGATGGACAGGAAGGCCTGGTGTGCTGTGGTTCATGGGGTCGCAAACAGTTGGACACGACAACTGAACTGATACTTTTGATCCCTCTTTCCTGTGTCTCTGCTGTCTCCTTCCAACTCCCTCCCTAGGGCTCATGCACCCTGTCCTGAGGCCTGGACAGCTGGTCAGTCATCCTAACTCTTCCGTGCGTCAGCGCTGGACCTAGTACTGACCAGGGAGAGAGGCCTCAGATAGAAGGAGGAAAGAAGTGCAGAGGCAGAGAGATGGGAGGGTAGCAGATACTTTTCCTATTTTTATCTTTTAATCTAAATAGTACAAGTTGTCCTTTACTGAGTTCCCATAGGCTGGCCCTTTATATGCATGACCTCACGTTAATACTTTGAGGCTGGAACTACAATATTTTCAAATAAGCAGACAAGAGTTTAAAGAAATACGAAGGGATGGAATGAGATGTTGTCTGGGATCTCCTTTAAAACAACTGGAGGGATGGGAAATGGGCAGGATGTGGATGAGACAAGAAGCCCATGGGTTGATAAGTGTTTAAGCTGGATAACAGGCATATGGAAATTCACGATACTATTACGTATCATTGGTATACATTTAAATTTTTCCATATTGAAAAGTATGTTTTGTTTTCTTTTTCTTTTTTTTTTTTTTTGTTTTCTTTTAAGTTAATAAATTTGATCAAAATCATACAAATAGTAAATGATAAAGTTAGGTTTTGATCTCAGACCTTCCTGACCTCAGCACCTTCTCTCTTAACCTCTACCCCAGATTCCTGGCAAGGTACCTAAAAAGATCTAAGAGGGCAAATTTGTGATTTTCAAAGGATGCAAAGGGAATTCAGAAGACTCTTGACTAATTTCTGCTCCTATTTTCTAGATACGTTAAGGCAGGAGTCAACAGGGTATGGTTAGGTTATTAATTCCCCACTCCTACAGCTTATTATAAAGAAGATGCCCTCGTTTTCTCTGCCTGCTTCTGAGTAGGTACAGAATCAGCCCATGAGAGAGCCTTTGGCAGCCAAAGTTTTCTAAAAACACCCAGGCAACAGCTGTCCTTGGAGGTCACCTGACTCCCAGGCCCTGAGTCAGCACCACTCACCCACCCAGCCCCCTCCTGCTGAGCCAGATCTGACTTGCCCTTTCCTGGCTGGGCTGAACCGGTTGGACCAGCCCAGCCCAGTCGGTCCCAGCCTCCTCCTCAGTGGGTGGCTTCTTGCTCCCTTACTCTCACCAGGGATTCCCACCCTTGTCTTCCTGCCTTCATGCCTGAAACTTTAGCCCCAAAGGGAGCTGAAAGCACCCCTGAGCTGCTGGAGGTGTGGACAGGACTCTGGAATCCGTCCCTGAGGAGAAAGGATGAGCTGGACCCCAGCATCTCCCACCACCTACCAAAATAGTCTTCCTGTTCTTGGCAGCTCTGGAGTTTGCTTTAAGAGAAAAGCAGAAGAAAATACAAAGACACCTCCCATCTCCTACAGAGGAGGATTCCAGGCCTAGGCTCAAGCCCAGAAGACACCAGGACTAGGGCAATATAGAGACCAAAGACTTGGTCTATGGTTTTGTGGAGAATACTCATTGTCCTCTTTTTTTTTTTTTTTTAATTGAAGTGTAGTTGATTTACAACGTTGTGTTAATTTCTGCTTACAGCCAAGAGTCTTGGTTATATCCATGCATACATTCTCTTTTTTAAAAATTGTACTTATTTCTCTTTGGCTGCACTGGGTCCTTGTTGCTGTGTGTGGGCTTTCTCTAGTTGCGGTGAATGGGGACTACTCTTTGTTTCCATGTGTGGTGGCTCACTGTGGTGGCTTCTCTTGTCGCAGAGCACAGGCGCTAGGTGCCCTGGCTTCAGTAGTTGCGTACATGAGCTCAGTAGTTGTGGCACATAGGCTTAACTGCTCCAGGACCAGAGATTGAACCTGTGTCCCCTGCATTGGCAAGGGGATTCTTATTCTGGTTCACTGTACCACCAGGGAGGTCCTACATATATATACATTCTTTTTCATATTCTTTTTCACATGGATCAAGGATATTAAATATTATTCCCTGTGCTGTACAGTAGGACTTTGTCATTTATCCATTCTATGTAACATCTGGGGTTTGCATCTGTAATCCCAACCTCCCAATCCATCCCTCCCCATTGTCCTCATATCATAACCTTTTCTTGGTCTAGATTTGAAGCTACTGTAAGTACTGACATGACATATTCCCCAGGTGTTGGTGCCCTGGCACCATGACTGGAGGATACAGAGATTGACCCCAATGCTAATTCACTAAGGTTAGCTTCTTCTGATGCCAGCTCCATCCTTCAGGACTCCAGGCCAGCCTGCTCTGAATCCTGGCCCTGTCACTTAGATGCATGTGACCTTGAGCTAATAACTGACCTCTGTGAGCTTCAGTTTTTATAAAATAGGAATAAAATACCTATCGTGTAGGTTCATTGTGAGGGTCAAAGTTGTGTGTGTATAGCACTTAGTAGGTGTACAACACACATCACTTTCCCTCGCTCTACCTGGGGACTGGCTCCTGCTCAAATTGGACTGACATCAAAGTTTTCAGGCCTGAGACCTAGTGCTACCCCAGCTCTTGTGTCTCCAGTCTGGGCATTCAGACCTACTTTCCCACATGGGCCAGTGGTTTTCTGATCATCTGCCAGGCCAGACCACACTGCCCCACTGTCCTGACTTCATGACTCTATACACTTTTAATTTGTCACCATCATACAGTTGCACCTGATTCTTTCTCTTTTTTCAAACCACATGCTTCTAGGCACTGAGCATGATTTTCTGAGTCTTTTAAATATTTATTTATTTACTTGGCTGCTCCAGGGCTTAGTCGCAGTATGTAGGATCTTTAGTGGCCATATGGGGGTTCTAGTTGGACCAGAGCCCCCTACATTGGGAGCCCCAAGTCTTAGCCACTGGATCACCAGCGAAGTCCCTTGAATCTGATTATTTCTGTGTCTCCCACTAACAATGAGTTTCTTCTTCCCTTTCTTTAACTTCAGAACTCCTAAATGTGAATGTGCCAGGGTTACTTCTCCCAGCATCATCACCTTGTGTATGCCCAGTTTCTAAGAACCCTCTGTCTTGAGTCACACACCGAGATAAACAGCTAGTTTCCCACTCCCTTCTCTACTTGCCACTCTCTGGCCAAAGGAAATGTGTTTCAAGTTTCCTACCAGGATCAGGGCTTTGTCTATGCTCACAAGTTTTCAGTTCCTCTGAAAAACTAGATTGGGAGCCACAATCAGGACAATATTCCAGGCAGGGTTTGAGCTGGTGTGGTAGAAAAGACCCACCACGTCTCATGGCATGCGTAGGTACTGGGGTTAATGTAACCTAGGTTTATGTATTTGGACTTTGGCAACTGTATTATAGTGTTGAGTATTTTAGGTTTGTGGCCAACTGAAAATCCTAGACTTTTATTCACAAATTGCAAGTGTTGTACACCTATAAGTGTTCTCTTACATTTTGTACTGTTACAGCTTACTCTGTAAGATCTAATTTTAGTATTACATCCATTTATCTCTACTGTCATTTTGTTATCAAGATTATTTTGGTTCATTAACAAACAAATTGCAAGGTAAAAAGTGGCAGAGGGAGCAACTGGTAGAATAAAAGAGACCTCACATCAGCCAATTACAGTGTATGAACTTTGTTTGGATCCTGATTTGAACAAATAAACTGCAAAAAAAATTTTAATATTTGTGAGACGATTGGAAGTTTAAAAAATGGATGTTTTATGACGTTTAGAAATTATTGAGTTTTCTTTTTAATGTAATGATAGTGTTTGAGTTTTGTTTTTAACAAATAGACTGGGATTTGCTTCAAGATAAAATGAGGGAAGGGAAGGTGGGGTGGGGGAATAGGAGAAAGAAGATTGGCCATGAGTTGAAAATTATCCAAGCTGGATGATTGGTCGATGGGGTATATTGTACTATAATAAAATGTCTACATTTGTGAATGTTTGAAATTATCCAGAAGAAAAAGAAAATTATTTTGAACCTTGCCTCTGTCACCCAACATATCAACTGCTCTTAGTCCTGTAATCTCCTTCCATCCAATAAGTATGACTTCTGTATCAGTATCTAAGTAGTCAGTAAACAGGTCAACCAGGTCACGACTAACAGCAGATCTCTGTGATCCACCAAGATCTACTAGATTGACTTATTCATCAGTCCTTTTTGGAAATGGCTGATCAATGAACCATGACTCCAGTTAGCTCAGTTATCCAGTCTTTGTTTACAGAGATGTCATGAAAAACTTGTCTAGCACCTTGCAAAAATCGAACTGCAAAATGCCAAGCATTTATCTGCCTCTTTTGCAATCTATTTTTTAAATTAATAGTTTGACCCATTTGTTTAAGTGAATTAAAGGTGACTTGTTTTAAATAATCCAATTTTGAAATTTATGGCATCAACAATAACTCACTATATTTTGTACCCTATCATAATGCTGGGCCAATACGCATCCCCTTGGCCGCACGTATGATCCAGGCCACAAAAGTCACATCTAATCCTGAATTTTTGTTGAGAAACATATTTTCTTTCCCTGCTAAATTAGGTTGTAATCCCATAGACAGTGGTGGCCAACTTGCCATCACTTGGAGAGAGTCTGCCTGAGAATGAAGCCAACATAGACGAAAGCAGAGCTGAAGGGTGGAGAGAAGGGGATTCTTGGATTACAGCATTTGAGCCTCCAGATTTGACTATGCCTAAAAGTCAACAACCCCTGTAATTTTCAGCTACGTGAGCCAGTACATTCTATTCTTTTCTTAAACCAGTTTAAACTGGATTTCTGTCACTTGCAGAACAAGACTTGACTAACACAGTGTGTGTTGTTGGTTGAGCAATGGAATACATAATCTGAAATGTCCCATTTTGTGGGGCTTCCCTGGTGGCTCACTGGTAAAGAATCCACCTGTCAATGCAGGAGACATGGGTTCGATATCTGGTCTGGGAAGATTCCACATGTTGCGAGGCAACTAAGTCCGTGGGCCACAACTATTGAGCCTGTGCTCTAGAGCTCGGAACCTCAACTACTGAGCTCACCCACTGCAGCTACTGAAGCCCGAGAACCCTAGAGCCCATGCTCCACAGTGAGAGAAACCTCTGTAACGAGAAGTCCACATACCACAACTAGAGAGTAGCCCTTGTTTGCTGCAACTAGAAAAGGGCCTATGCAGCAACAAAGACCCAGCACAGCCAAAAATAAATAAGATAAAATATTCCATTTTGTATACAATTTTTTTGTTTTTGCATTTTATTTTACTTTTATTATTTTAAAATATTTCTTTATTTGGAGGCGCCGGGTGTTAGCTGTGGCACACGGGATCTTTAACTGCAGCCTGTGAACTCTTAGTTGCAACATGTGGGATCCAGTTCCCTGACCAGGACTGAAACTGGGCCTCCTGCATTGGAAGGGCAGCGTCTTAACCACCGGACCCCAGGGAAGTCCCTAAGAATTTTTTGTATGGTCACATGGTATAGGCAACATTTTTAAAAAACAACTTCATTGAAATATCATTCATACACCACAAAATTCACCCTTTATTCAAGTCAGTGGTTTTTAGTATAGTCAGAAAGTTGTGCAACTATTACCACCATCTTATTTTAGAACATTTTCATCACTCCTCCAAAGAAACTGTATCTATTAGCCACCACTTCCCAACTCCAATCCGTACCCCCGACAACCTTGCTCAGTTACTCAGCCACGTCTGACTCTTTTGCGACCCCATGGACGGTAGCCCACCAGGCTTCTCTGTCCTTCAGATTTTCCTGGCAAGAATAGCAAACACTAATCTACTTTCTATCGTTATGAATTTGCCTATTCTGGACATTTCATATAAACGGAATCATACAATGAGTGGACTTTCGTGACTGGCTTCTCTAAATTAACATAATATCTTTAAGGTTTTTGCATGTTGCAACAAATGAATAATATTTCATCCTGTGGAAATACCACATTTTGTTTATATATTCCTCACTGATGCACTTTTGTGTTTTTTCTGCTTTTGATTATTATGAGCTATGCTGCTGTGAACGTTTATGTACAAGTGTTTGTGTGGACATGTGTTTCAGTTATCTTGGGTACCTACCTGGGAATGGAATTGCTGAGCCGTATGGTAGCTTCTTGTTTAACTTATCGAGGAATTGCCAAACTATTTTCCAAATACACCATTTAAATTCATTCTAGCAGTGTATAAGGGTTCCAGTGTTTCCACCTCCTTAGCAACACAAGTTATTTTGTCTTTCTTATTTTAGCTATCCTAATGGGTGAATTCTTTATGATGGACAGGGAGGCCTGGCGTGCTGCGATTCATGGGGTCACAAAGAGTCGGACACGACTGAGCGACTGAACTAACTAACTAATGGGTGAAGTAAAGTGTTAGTCGCTTCAGTCATGTCCGACTCTGCAACTCCATGGACTTAGCCCGTCAGGATCCTCTGTCCATGGAATTCTCCAGGCAAGAATACTGGAGTGGGTTTCCATTTCCTTCTCCAGGGGATCTTCCCAACCCAGGGATCAAACCTGGGTATCCCGCTTTGCAGGATTCCTTATTGTCGAAACCACCAGGGAAGCCTATGGTTTTGGTTGGTGTTCCCCAGATTAATGATGTTGAGCATCTTTTCATGTGCTTATTGCAATTTGGAGAAATGTATATTCAAAGGCTTTGTCTAGTTTTAATATTTAATAAATATTTATTTTATTTAATTATTTATTTGGCTGTGCCAAGCCTTAGATTTGGCACGTGGAATCTTAGTTGAGGCATGTGAGATCTAGTTCCCAGACCAGGGATGGAACCTGGGCTCCCTGCATTGGAACTCTGGAGTCTTAGCCACTGGACCACCAGGGAAGTCCCCTGTGCTGTCTTTAAAAAAAAAATTTTTTTTTTTCTTTTGTTTGTTTATGGCTGCACTGGGTCTTTGTTGCTGTGTGCGGGCTTTCTCTAGTTGCTGCCAGCTGGAGCTACTTTTTGTTTCAGTGTGAGGGTTTTTCATTGTGGTGGCTTCTTTTGTTGCTCATGTGGAATCTTCCTAGACCAAGAATCGAACCTGTGTCCCCTGCTCTGGCAGGTGGATTCCTAACCATTGGGCCACTAGGGAAGTCTGTATTTTCCTGTTAATTTGTAAGTTACTCATACAACCCCTTATCAGATATATGATTTGAAATATTTTCTCCTAGTCTGTGGGTTTTCTTTTCACTTTCTTGATGGTATTCACTGAAGCATAAACATTTTAATAGAGTCTAATTTCTCTTATTTTTTCTCTCACTTATGCTTTTGGTATCATGTCTTAAAACTATTGCCTAATACAAGGTCAAGAAGATTTACTCCTCTTTTGTTCTGGAAGCATTTATAGTTTTGGCTCCTACATCTTGGTCTATGACCCATTTTAAGTTTATTTTTAAAAGCTATGGTGTGAGGTAGGGATTCGACATCATTCTTTTGGGTGTGGCTATCCAATTGTCCCAGCACCATTTGTTGTATTCTTTCCCCCCACTAATACAACATTGTTTTTGTAAACATGTTTTATTTAGGACAACATTAATGTGAATTTATAATCTCTGATCACACCCTAATTGCTTCTGGCAGCAATGTGGCCTCTGGAGATTGGGAAGGAGAGTGATTTTTCTGTGGGCGATAAAACATTTGACTAGAATGTGATGAGTATGTGTACGATGTTATATATGATGCCCGATGTTAGGGTGCATCATAATCACCTAGGTAAATTTTTTAATGGGAATTCCCAAGCCCCACCCCAACCTACTGTATCAGAATTTCCTGGCAACATTCCATCTCTTACATATAGAATCACGGAACATTAAAACCGAAAGAGCCTGTAGGGTCATAAATACAACTCCTCATTTTTAAGCTGATGATCAGCTTTTGCTTCTCACTCTCTCTAAACATCAAGGCCAGACTGAGCAATTGGTTTGTATCCCCCGATATGCTCAAATTCAAGAATATTTATGACTCATGAAATTTTACTGAAGCGTTCATGGGAAGATGGAGAAGAGGATTACATCACACCCCACAATGCATAACAATTAGATCCCTCCTTGTACTAGCTAGACCTGTTCTTCCTCCCAAAGTTTTCTCCCTTGCTACCCTACTGTCAAGTCTCTTCTCTTCATCTCTCTTACCATACATCTTCTGAAATTCCTCCTTTTTCCCAAACCAGTTGACGATGATCTCAAGTTTATACCCACTCAACCAAAGTATGCTAGCTACCTGAAAAACAATCAACTACTTTTCCCCAAGCATGCTCCTTGGGAAAGTGGGAAGTATCTCAGTTGATTCCATGGTCATAGAGCCATATCATATGATTTCTCATATCCTAATATTTCCTGAAGGGGCTTCTCTGGTGGTTCAGTGGTAAAGAATCCTCCCGCCAATATAGGAGACTTGGGTTCGATCCCCGGGTCTGGAAGATACCTTAGAAAAGGAATTGACAACCCACTTCAGTATTCTTGCCTGGGAAGTCCTATGGACAGAGGAATCTGGTGGGCTACAGACCATGGGATTGCAAAAGAATCAGACACAACTTAGTGACCAAACAACAGTGTTTCCTGAAGGCTTACTGAGAACAAGATACTGGGCTAAGCATCTCGCAAAATGACTTAATGTCTCATAGCTCATTAATGACAAATCTGGTATAGAACTTTAATTGTAAGGGTCAAAACACAACTTCTAAGGCACTCATATTCATAGTCTTCAATTATTTTTTGCTTCACAGTTCTGTAGGATACATGAAAAGGGGTTTATTATTTCATCTTTCAAAGGTAGGAAAACTGAGGTCCAGTGACAATGAGTGACTTTGCAACTCATTTAGTGGAAGGTCTTAATTTGGGGCCTAGGATTGTTTATCTTGAGCAGGATATGTGAAGTTGTGGCTGAAATCTCCCCAGGAAGCCGCAATGGAAAATATAACCAATAGGGACACTGTGTAATCCTCGACATTGTAACATGAAGTCAGGCCTAAAGGACTGAGGCGTTATGACTGATATGGAGTATGGAGCAAGGGGAATGGGGCAGGACAGACTGTCAGTATTTCTCCCTCAGTGACAGGAAAGGGATGGTGGCATTGGGCAAGGCAGGATCCTGTTTGGCAAGGGACATCCGTCCCCCTGTGGGAAAGCGTGACTCATCGGGGTACCACAGCTCCATGACACAATCTCTTAAGATCTTTCAAGTGCCCTTAGTCCAACTCTGTATTTACCAAGCAACCCTCAGATCTACTTTTGGCTTCTAAAATCCGCCTTCCCACAGAGTAAAGAATGTGCTGACTGGGGGTTTCTTCAGGCCTATTGTCAATTATATTTTACAGGATGAATGAATAATGCTATATCTGATCTCTCCCTCATGAGTTTGGTTTAGAGTGAATTTGTTCATTCAGTATTAATTCAACATATATTTATTGAGTGCCATCCAGGCATCAGGCAAGCCCTTGTGATACAAGTCAGATAAGATCCATATTCTCAAGGAGTGCACACTCTAATGAGGGGTACCACGTAGCAGAAAAGCAAACAAATGGATAGATCATTTCATGCCGTGACACTCCTCGCCTAGGATTACTGAATTCCTTCCTATAGGCTCAGCTATCCCCCAGGTTCTGCAAACCGTCCCCACTCATACTCACCTGGGAAATTTAAAAGAGGCTTTAGCCTAATCTCAGAGACTGCCACATCAAATTTCCTTTCTGGTCTGACCTGGACCTGGGTGTGTTTCAGTGAGACCCATTGCCTCCCTCCCTGTTGGAGGTCTAGCCCCTGGACCTCAGTCAAGTTTCCTAGGCCATGACTTGATAACCTTATCCATTTGTTCATGGAATAGATACTTTCTGAACTCTTGTATGCGTGTGTGTGCCTGCTAAGTCACTCAGTTGTGTCTGACTCTTTGCAGCCCAGTGGGCTGTACCCTGCCAGGCTCCTCTGTCCATGGGATTTTCCAGGCAAGAATACTGGAGTGGAGTATTACCCTGAAGGAGCCACGCCCTCCTTCAGGGGATCGTCCTGACCCAGGGATCAAATCCATGTCTCTTATGTTTCCTGCCTTGGCAGGCGGATACTTTACTACTAGCATCACCTGGGAAGCTCTTCTGTACTCTTACTGGGCATCAATAATTTGGGGCTGGGGACTCAGAAGTGAATACATCATGGTCATGCTTTTCAGTTCAGAGTCCAAGTCAGGAGGCTCAGAAGAATGATTCCTGTGCTTCTCCTGTGGGCGAGGAGAGAGGGAAGAGCAGGGTGCTGTGTGCTCAGAAAAGGGGTCCCTAAATCCTACTAGAGAAATGGGTGATCAGGGAAAGTATCTCTGAGAAAGGAATATTTAAACTGAGGTTTTGTTTGTTTTAAAGTAACTTCTCTTTTATTTCTTTACAAAAATAACAAATGTTGAAACTCACAAAATACAGAAAGGAAGGGTGTTTAAAGCCAACCATAAAGGCACCATTGGTAACAATTTGGTGGTATGTACCTTCCAGTCTCTTCGCCATCTGAACTTAGTTTTTAAAAGTTAATCAATCAATCAATAAAACTTAATTAATCATTTATTTATTTTTACCTTTTTTTTTTTTTTGGTTCTGCTGGTTCTTCATTGCTGCGCTCGGGCTTTCTCTAACTGTGGCGAGCAGGGGCTACTCTTCTTTGTGGTACACAGGCTTCTCATTGCAGTGGGCTCACCTTGAGGAACACAGGCTCTAGAGCGCAGGGGCTTCAGTAGTCGTGGCGCAAGGGCTTAGTTGCCCCAAGGCACGTGGAATCTTCCTGGACCAGGAATCAAACCAGCGTTCCCTGCGTTGGCAGGTGGATTCTTATCTGCTGCACCACAGGGAAGTCCTGGACTTAATTTTGAAGGGCAAAGATTTACCTTGACAGTGAACACAGGGAGGAGAAAATATTTGGTAAAGGCAATTGTCCTTAGGTTGCTTTAAAAAACCTGATGTAATAAATAAAGGCATGAAAGTACATAATTATATATATATATATATATATATATCTACACACACACACACACACATATATATATATATATATATATATATATCTTTTGTTCACTAAAATATCTCTGGCACCTAGCCAGCATATGACAGACAGTAGTTGCTCAATACAGATTTGTTCATTAAAAAAAGAGGAACAAGATGTAATGGAAAGATGAACCTCTGACTATTAAAGAATAAAATGCAATTCGCTCCTTGAGGCCCAGCATCAGCATGACAGAAAAGAGGTCCCATGCTAGGCTGAGGTCTCCTGTCACTTGTTAGCAACAGTGTGAACTACAAAGACAGTTGTCCATGCTGTTCCGGGAGAGAACATATCAGAAGGAAGGAGGAGGCTCCTGAGTGGTCAGGTATGAGGGACAGAGGAGTCTCTGTATGCTGTGGCCTGACTTCAGAGACGGAGGTAATCAGTAGGGGATGCTCATTTACCCCGCAGCATTCCTCCTGGTACTGTGTGGAAAAGCTGGCATGGAGAATTTGAGTCATGTATAATATAACTAACATTCAGGAAGACGTGGAAAGAAAATGTTCAATAGATTTGATACTTCTACCTATTGTTTCTCAGATGACTGGGAGAGGTTTTTCCTTCTGGAAGAAAGAGAGGTTTTAGGGATCTTTATCTAGGGACACCAGGTACGGTGGTTCAGGTAGTGCACTGGACAAAGGCACCACATTGAAGGAGGCAACATTCATGGCCAGACAGACATATACCAAGCTGAATGAGAATGGGCAAGCAGTGCAGACAGTTTAGGCCTCCTGCTCCTGGGAGCAGCCCCACCCATGCAAACCCCACTTGCAGACACAGCCATGCACAGACTTGACAGCAAATGCTTGCACGCATTCACAGCCATTGCACAGCCGTGTCTGCCTTAAGTGCACTGTGGGTGGCCCTGAGGTCTCTTTTCTCACCACCCATGCTCTCAGAACCCCAACTTCTAACACTCACTACCCACCCCCCCACTCTAAACTTGACACAGCTCACCTAGGAAACTGGAGGAGGGTGGAGCTGTGGTGGGCTCACAACTTGACAAGGGGAAAGAAGTGGCATTAGGTTATGTGGGAAAGAGCAAGGGTGTGAGCAGGCCTGAAACCAGCCCCAGATGCTTCACGCTGAGACCCTGACAGGCTCCCTGGGCCAAGCCCAGGAGTGGAGCCAGCACACACTACTGCACAGCTTGAGCTAATTTTAAATGTTTTTAACTTGAAGAAGGGAACACTTTTCTTAACTTGCAGAACCTAGTGGCAGTCATGGCCTTGCCCTATATGTTTCCTCCCTTCTTTTCACAGCTTAACAAGTTGTATAACTTCTGCTTCCTCTTGGGTTCCAAGGAGACAAAGTTCTGAAAGGCAAATTATGATGTTTCCAAAGCTCAGCCAGAGTAACACTTTAAATAAAGTATGTGAAAGAGCTTCAGAAACAATACAGCACTAGTCAGAGACTGCAAACTCCAGTCTCTGCTGGAGGCAGAGAGGAAGTAGCAAGAACTTAACCTACATGTGTAATGCGTGCGTGCTCAGTCATGTCCAACTCTTTGTGACCCCATGGACTGTAGCCCCTCAGGCTCCTCTGTCCATGGAATTTCCCAGGCAAGAATACTGGAGTGTGTTGCCATTTCCTTCTCCAGGGGATCTTCCTGATCCCTCTATTGACAGGCAGATTCTTTACCACTGAGTCACCTGGGAAGCCCTACGTGTGTCAAGTGAAACTTTATTTATTTAATTTGTGGGGATAAGCTTCACTAAGGTGTAATTTACATACAATCAAATTTACCAATTCAATGACTTGACAAGTGTATACAGATATGCAACCACTACCACAGTCATGATATTGTTGTTGTTCAGTTGCTATGTTGTGTCTGATTCTTTGTGACCCCATGGACTGCAGCACGCCAGGATTCCCTGTCCTTCACTATCTCCCGGAGTCTGCTCAAACTCATGTCCATTGAGTCAGTGATGCCATCCAACCATCTCATCCTCTGTCGCCCCCTTCTCCTGCCCTCAGTCTTGCCCAGCATCCGGGTCTTTTCTAATGAGTCAGTTCTTCACACCAGGTGGTCAAAGTATTGGAGCTTCAGCTTCAGCATCAGTCCTTCCAATGAATATACAGGGTTGATTTTCACAATCATGATATAGAATATTTCTGTTACATAAGAAAGTTGCCTCGTGGTCATTAGCAATCAATCTTTTCCCTCTAACTTCTGGCCCTTGGCAACTACTTACCTACTTTGTATCACTGTCATTTTGCCTTTTCCAGAATTTCGTGGAAATAGAAGTTTACCTTCTGTAGTCTTTTGTGTCTGGCTTCTTTATCTTGGCATAATGCTTGTAAGATTCATTCATATTGCACATATCTCAGCTGTATTTTATTTATGTATTTTTGGCTGCCCTGGGTTTTCATTCCTAGTTTCCCAGGCCATGGGACTGAGTGTCTTATGAACTTATCTGCCCTTTGTGTGCAACCTGAGACACACTTGGCCCTGGGCTCAGTCTGTCTGCTTATGCTCGCTCTCCACGGCTTGCACAGCGCCAGCTTCAGTTTCAGTTCAGTTAGCCTTTGGCTGGTCTGCTTTGTGCTCCATTCATGAGTCAGCAAGGGTTCCGAGAGGTGGACAGTCTGATTCTGTTCCTTCTCTAGTATCTTCAGGTAGTTCCTTTTTGAATTGAGCCAAGATTTTACCATGTTTTCTTCAGGGAAGAATCATGTGGTAGGGTCTAAATCTATCACACCCAGAAACTAAGTCACAGCTTACTTGTTTCTATTTCACCTTCATTTTTTAAAAAAATATTTGTTTGGCTGCACCAGGTCATAACTGTGGCATGCAGGATCTTTGATCCTCATTGTGGCAGACAGACTCTTTTAACTGTGGCATGCTGGATGTAGTTCCCTGACCAGGGATCGAACCCCGTCCCCCTGCAATTGGAAGTTTGGTATCTTAGCCACTGGACCACCAGGAAAGTCCCACATTTTTCTCTTTATCATTGGCTTTTTTAGCCATTTGGTTATGATGTGCCTTGAGGTAGTTTTCTTCATGTTTTCTCTGCTAGGAGTTTGTTGAGCTTCTTTGATTTGCTAGTTTGTAGTTTTCGTCAAATTTGGAAATGTTTCAGTCATTATTTTTTCAAATATCTTTTCTGCCCTCTCCTCTACCCCACCCTCTCTTTCTGGGACTCTAGTTGCGTGTATATAAGGCTGCTTAAAGCTGTAACAACTCACTCATGTTCTGTTCATTTTTTTTTTTTAATCAGGCTTTTTTCCCCCCTGTGTTTTATTTTGAATTGTTTCTATTGCTATGTTTTCATAATCAATTATCTTTTCATATTTAATGTTTAATCTGCTAGCAATACCATTCAGTATATTTTTCATCTCCAGAATTTTGATTTGGGTTTCTTTTATATCTTCTATTTACTCTCATGATGCTTGTGCTCTCCTCTACTTTCTTGAACATCTGGTTTCCCTGGCTATATCTGGTTTCCCATAGCTGTTTTAATGTCCTTGTATACTATCAGCAGTATAATTTCTGGATCTGCTTCTATTGGTTGATTTTTCTTCTGCTTCTTTGAGTGACAGGTAATTTTTAAATTGGATGCCAGGTATTCTAAAATTTATGTTGTTGGGTACTAGGATTTTTTTGTTTTAGGATTTTTTTCTTTTAGATACTTGGGGAGTTTGGAATGGGATGCAGTTCAGTTACTTGGGAACAGTTTAGCCCTTTTACTGTGTGCTTTTAAGCTTTGTTAGGTGGGGCCAGAACACTTCTCAGATGGGGGCTAATTTGGCTTGGTATTGAGGCAGTCTCTTTCTAAGTACTTGATGCCCAGTGTGTTGTGAGGTCTTTAGCTCGTGGGAACACCAACTCTTCAGGAGTTCTATCTCTATGTGTGTGGTAGCCTGGAAACTCTCTCCAGATGATGAGCTGGGACATTGGTAGGACTCATCTCGTTTGTTTTCATTCTCTCAGGGATCACTGTCCTGCCTATTATCCAATGCCTTAAAACCATTGTTTTATATATTTTGTTCAATGTTATAATTGACTAAGGGAGAGGATAATATCTGGGCTTCTCTGATAGCTCAGTTGGTAAAGAATCCACCTGCAATGCAGGAGACCCTGGTTTGATTCCTGGGTCGGGAAGATCTGCTGGAGAAGGTATAGGCTACCCACTCCAATATTCCTGGGCTTCCCTTGTGGCTCAGGTGGTAAAGAATCTGCCTGCAATGTGGGAGATCTGGGTTCGATCCCTGGGCCAGGAAGATCTCCCGGAGAAGGGAAGGGCTACCCATTCCAGTATTCTGGCCTGGAGAATTCCATGGTCTGTAAGTCCATGGAGTTGCAAAGAGTTGGACACGACTGAGCGACTTTCACTTTCAAGGGTGAGTCTAATTATAGATCCTGCCGCTTCATCATGGTCGAAAGTAGACATTGCTCTTATTTTTTTTTAATTTATTTTTTAATTGAAGGATAATTGCTTTACAGAATTTTGTTGTTTTCTGTCAAACATCAACATGAATCAGCCATAGGTAACTTTTATTCTTTTAAGTGCTCTTTTTTATTGAAGCGTAGCAAGCACACATAAAAATGTACAAATTCTAAGTGAATGGCTCAATAACCTTCCACAAAATAAACACACCTGTGTAACCACTTCCCATATTAATAAATGGAACGTCACCAGCACCCAAAAACCTCATGTTCTTTTCCAGGCCTTTAGCTCTCCTCCCAGAGTAACCACTATTCTAATTGCTAGCATCACAGAGCATGTTTTTGAACTTTATATAAATGGAATCATGTAGTATGTACTCTTTTGTGTCTGGCTTCTTTCACTCAAACTCATTCTGTTTGTCAGATTCATCATGTTATGTGAAGCAATAATTCATTTCCACTGCTGTGTAGCATTCCATTTTATGAATATAGTGTAGAAATAGTGTTAGTTGCTCAGTCATGTCCGACTCTTTGCAACCCCATGGACTGTAGCCCAAAGGGCTCCTCTGTCCATAGAATTCTCCAGGCAAGAATACTGGAGTGGGTTGACATGCCCTCCTCCAGGAAATCTTCCTGACCCAGGGATTGAACCCAGGTCTCCTCCATGGCAAATTCTTTACCATCTGAGCCACCAGGGAAGCCCGTATGCCACATTATTTATCCTACTGTTGATGGGCATTTGAGTTATTTCCAGTTTGGGGGCTATTATTAATAGTGCCACTATGATCATATTTGCACATATTTTTGTGTGAACATATGTATGTATTTTTAGCAATAGAACTGCTTAGTCATAAAGCTAGGCATCTTTTCTACTTTAGTGGATAACACCAAATAGTTTCCAAAGTAGTTATCCCAATTTACATTCCTACCAGGATTGTATGAGCGTTCTAGTTGCTCCATACCCTCACCAATACTATTTTGCCTTCTGCATTTTAGCTATTCTGATGGATTTTACTTACATTGCCTTTCAGAACACCATACAGACATAATAAAACCACTGAGTGGAATGAATTAACAGTGTGCCAGTTTGAGATTCCTGTATATAAGCTGTTTCTTTCCAATGGCTTTGAGTATTTCTAAAAGCATCCTGTCACTACATTTGTGTTCATCAACATTGTTTGAGCAGAATTTGAAAGCTAAGTGTTTGATGATTCACTAGGTAGAGATATGGTGGGAGGGAAGGCAAACAAAGGGCATTCTTGGCAGAGGAAGCAACATATGGAGAGAAAGTCATAAAAGGACCTGGCTCAGGGCTGCCTGGTACCACTGTGCATGACTCTTAGAATTGTTTTACACTTCATTGTCTGTGGGAATGGCACCTCCAGGAATTGTGCAGTGCACAACACATCAGGCTGTACACAGAAGCCATACCTGTAATGGTCAGGGATGATAAGAAGTTTGCTGTGACCAGAGGGCAGGGTGAGTAGGGTAGAGAAGCAGGAGAAGCCAGATTCAGAGTTGGGGCAATATAACTGACTCAGATTTTGACAGAAGCTTACTTTAAAACTCCACCCTGCCCCCCCTCTAGTAGATGAGGGATTATACAAGCTTCCTCCTCTTGGATCCCTCAGCCTCTGAGCCAACAGGGCTGCCACTGAACTGAGGCTGAGGTGAAACCCATGCCAGGAAGGAGAAATGCTGAGCGTGCTCCAGCTTGTCTTGCTACATGACTCTGGTCTCAGCAAGCTGAAGAACCAACACCCTGTCCTTCCTCTATCTTGGGCTTCCTCTATTACCCGCAGCCTCAGCACACTCCTATGCCTGGGAAAATTGGGTAACCCTGGATGGGAAGCCATGCCCACCCACCTAACACCTAGGTTTGTGTTACTGAGTCACTGGAGGTGGTTTCTGAAAGCACAAGAAAGTGAAAGGAAAATTCCAGGTCCCCCTCATATCTTGGGGCTTCCCAGGTGACTTAGAGGTAAAGAATCCACCTGCAGGAGCCCCAAGAGTCACCAGCTGGATCCCTGGGTCAGGAAGATCCCCTGGAGGAGGAAATGGCAACCCATTCCAGTATTCTTGCTTGGAAAATCCCATGGACAGAGGAATCTAGAGGGCTATAGTCCATGGGGTTGCAAAGAGTTGGACATGACTGAGTACAGAGCACAGTACCACATATCTCCCCATGACCGGCCAGGGCGAAGGATATCCCTCTGAAAGAAAGACACTTTTGGGGTCAACACTCTTTGTCTGTAACCCCTCACTGCACTTCGTGTATGTGTGTGTTGCATAATTAAGGGCACTGAATAGTTGAAGTAGGGTCCCTGTGTTGGGATAGAAGGAATTACTCACCATCTGTCAGAGAGGGCAGAGACTTTTCTGAAAAGTAAGGTTCATGTTCAAGTTCTGCCTTCCTTCCAGTTACTTGGACAAAAAGTATATTCCTTAAAGTAGAAACTGGGACTGATGGAAGGGCTCCAGGGAATGGCAGAGCGAGACTGTCTTGGCTCTGGCTAAAAAGGGAGTAGCTCTAGAGAAATAAGTGGTAGGATGGCACCTCCCCAGGAGGGCACAACAGCCAGCACAAGGAACACAGGAAAGGTGCCACGGTTGCACCAGAGCTCTGGGACTGGAGTGTACATGAGACCAGATGTCAGCTGAAGATTCGGACCTGGGACTACGTGAACAATGATATGAGTAGATAGATACCTTTCCAACCTAGCTTTTTAGTTTATTTTTCTGCTTCTTCACAAGATTAACTTTCTTTTTTTCCTTGACTGCGCCATGTGGCATGCAGGATCTTAGTTCCCCCGACCAGGAATAGAACGTATGCCCTCTGCAGTGGAAGCGCAGAGTGCTAACCACCGGACTAGCCAGGGAAATCCCACAAAGTCAACTTTTAAGTCAATCAGCGGGGATATACAGCACACTCAACATGTGTTCCCTGTGACTTGAGGCTTATGAGGAGCAGAGAACAAGAGACATAGGGTCTTCCCTCAGAGAGAGTACTAAGTAACCAGAGAGAGGAGAATAAGGCATCTGAACTGCCTAAAGGATAGTATAACTGATACAACATTTTGTTTTTATTTTGAGCCAAAATGAAAATTAGTATGAACTCCCCAGCACCAGCTGGGCCACAGTGAGAGTGTGAAGCATCCCAGGAGGAAGGGAGGAGCTATCCTGATCCTGAGATCAAAATTGTTTCCAGTTCATCTGTAAGTGTTGACGATCTCTGTGTGAACTATCAAAGAAACTGTAATAGCCCTAAAAAAGCAAATCAACCAGATAGTGAAAGACCATAGCTAATTAAATACTAAAGTATGTGGGCTGAGGGGATCCACGGGTATCCAAGAGGCTGCAGGTGCTAGAAAAGGTCGAGTTCTCTAGGGCTGAAGGACGGGTATGTCTGTGCAGTCACTTAATCATATCCAACTCTTTGCAACCTCATGGACTGTAGCCCACCAGGCTCCTCTGGGGATAAGCAAACAAAGGGCATTCTAGATAGGTGAACAGTATGGGGAAAAGGCAAAGAAATAATCACCTTCAAAATCACTCCCCACCCCCGCCAAAAAAAATCACTCCCATTGCCATTGAATTTTAAAGTTTTCAAAGAACCTTCATAGCCTCGATCTTTTTTTTTTTAAATCTTTCAGCAGCCTCAAACATTTGGCAGAAGAGATTCCCACTCACAAATTAAGTGAGAACTGGAGAGTATCTACTGATTTTTGTTGCTCAGCCTCCCTCTCTCCCATCTTCTACATCTAGCATCCTGGTTTTCCTTGGAAAAAAGCTCTCTCCACTTGGGCCAACCAGGGTTCTGACTTCATCCCTGAATTCAGGGAGGGCCTAATCAGATCTAGTCTACTACTGAACTACCACAATAATTCAGGAATGGGTATGTGACCCAAGTAGGCCAATGAGACTCACATCCACAACCTTTGCTAAAATAACCAAGGAAGAAAATAGTCAGTGCAGAGGAAAGCAGAGCCCAAAGACCATTTTCTGTTGACATTGGGTGCTTATATCCAGCTGTGCCTGAAGCCAGTTTATCCTAGGATTTTTCTGAGAGGTAAGCCATTGCATTCTCTTCTTGATTTAAGCCAGTTTGAATTTGATTTCTGTTACTTGCTACTATCAGAGTCCTGGATAATTCAGAAAGCCTAGCCAATATATTTAAATTCTGATCCTGTGTTCTTAAAACTATTAATGAGTCTAATAACTGGAGTGACGGTATTATAAGAAAGGATTATTAAGCATGGTGGAGTCTGCCTGGTAGGACCTGACTAAAAGACAAGCTAGGAAGGCAGACAAAGGACAGGGAGTCTCAAAAGTTTCTTGAGACAAGTATCATAGGATCTCATTTATGTGTAGAATCTAAAAGAAAAGGGTACAAATGAACTTATTTGCAAAATAGAAATAGAGTCACGGATGTAGAAAACAAACTTATGTCTACCATGTGAGAAGGGGGTGGGGGAGGAATAAATTGGGAGATTGGGATTGATGTATACAACTACTATGTACAAAACAGATAACTAATAAAGACTTACTGTATAGCACAGAGAACTCTTCTTAATACTCCATAATGACCTACATGGTAAAAGAGTCTTTAAAAAAGTGGATATATGTATATGTATAACTGATTCACTTTGCTGTAAAACAGAAACTAACACATGGTAAATCAACTATAATCCAATGAAAGTTTTTAATTCTACAAAAAAAGATTCTTGAACAATTTAAAAAGAGACATTTGAAGAAAATACTGGTATAGGCAATATTCTGTTTCTTAACAGGGGAATAGTTATGGCCCATATATGTTCACTCAATTATACACACATGTTTTCTACTCTCTTCCGAATAAAACCATGATGTAATGTGTACTTTTGGAAAATGAAGAAGAAAATAATGTGGAGGTAGTGATTACAGAATGGATTGGAGAAGAGAGACCTTGAAATCAAGAGATTCAGGAAGGAAGCTGTCTGAGATGGAGGCTTGGGGTAAGGAAGGATGAAGTAGAGCAGTGGAAATATGGATGGAAGCAGGTAGAGAGGTAAGAGATGCTTCCTGCATGAATGAGGGCATGAGAAAAATACAGCTCCAAATGCTGGAAATGATGATGAGATAGGGTAGTTGAGAGGGAAAGACCTGGCTGGGGATGTTAAGGGGGTGTATGCGGTTATATTTTGAACTTATTCAGGTGGGAACACCCCAACAGTGGGTCTGTAATATCAATATCATTTGGTTGGAAGGAACAGAACCCTTGTTGAGTTAACTCGTGTGGGGTTCTAGGAAGTCAGAAATGGAGGCTCTTCTCTTTATATCTCTGGGGCGCACGTGGTCTTTCCTTGGCTCTTGTCTGCATCTGCCAACCAGGTCCTTCTGCGTCCTCAGAGGGAGGGCGCCCCTGGAAGAAGCTGGAGTGCCCTGGGAACCTCACAGGTAGGCAAAGCCATTGTTACAGCAGCTGAGTGAAGGCACCCCGTGGAAACTCTGTCCAAAATGTCTAGAAATGACCAGCTGGGTGACGAACAAGTCCTGGTATGGACAAGGTGCAAGGTCTGTGTTCAAGGAAAACCACAGGAAAGAGAACTTGGTTTGAACCTGGGAAAGAGAAACAGCAAGGTTGAGAACAGAGGCTAGGCGTGGCTGATGTGGCCAAGGATGCAAGAAAGGCCTTGTGGCCAGTGATGTTCTCCATAGGACTCTTGCTTTCAGCTCACACAGGCGCTCCCACCCCCAGCCTGCCTCCAGTTCCCCTTCGCCTCCCTTCCTGAAGGGAAGTGAACTTCAAACTCCTTCAAAGCTGCCTGTGCTCCCTGCTCCCCTTCTCTGCACTCCTCTCCCCTCAGTCCAGGCCTACCCTGCTGGCACTCCTAGAAGCATGCCAACAAGGTCTCCAAGGACTTACTGGTCGCCATATCCAGGCAACAGATAATCCTCAACTCTAATCTTATTTCACTCATTCATTGGTCATTCATTCACTTATTCAAAGAGTATCTGTTAAGAGCCAACTGCTTGCCTGGTGCTGGGGGTATGATACTGAGCAAGACCCATTAGGTACAATTTCCCGACAGAGACAGTGTCTACTTCTTCCTAAGATGCCATACACTCATGCACACACACTCAGGCATACTCAGACAGGCACACACACTTGCTTTTTCTGTTTACATCTTCCCTGAAGCCTCTACTAGGGATCCAGCTGCTAGGCATGCAATCTACACGGGACACAGACAAATGGGAAGGAAGTTGGGCCAGTAGCCTAAGGAAGCTGGGAGGAAGAGGGCCAGACGGGCTGGAGGAGCACCCCAGGATGTTCTCATCGTCACTTGGCCATTTGGTAGGGCCTGGGGAGTGTGTAACTCTGAATGGCAGGCACCCAGTGGACAAGGGCACACAGCCAGGATCTCAGGTTCTGGCCACTTCAGGCAGTTCTCCAGGCAAGGCGCTTCCCAGAGGGCCAGGGAGGGACCTGGGGGAATGACTGCAGCCTTTGGGGAGGCAAGCCATCTGGGCGCATGCCTGCTACATCATACTCCTTCACTGAACCCTGGCTTTGCTCCTGAGCGTGAAACTCCTAGAACTGTCCTCATGAGGAAGGGAGTCTCTGGACAGGACCCTGAGTTCTGGGCTGGACACTGGCACCCTATAAAGTCGAGAAGCCAGCCTGTCAGAGGCCTGGCTGGTTGAACACTCAAGGGTTCTGGTGATGGAAGGTCCCAGAATTTTCCTCTTTCTCTTCCTAGGGAATTATATAAAGTAAGTGAAGAATAAAAAGGAGAAGGAGAAAGAAGATGGGGGAAGGAGAAAAGGACTAGGAAAGAAAGGAGGAGACGCAGAAGAAAAGCATTTTTAAAAACACCACCCAAAAAAAAAAAAAAAACACCACCCAATAAAAAAATAAATAAAAATAAAAACACCACCCAAATCATAGTACTACTATTTCTCTGCTTAAAATCTTTAAATAACTTCCCATTGCTCTTTGGATAACTACACCCCTCCCCTCACCCCTCTCCCCCTCCCTCCTCACCCCTTCCAGTCATAGGAGGCCTGCTAGGATGTGTGCACACAGGTCTTATGGAAAATTCCTCCATGTGGTTGCAAGTGAAACAGAAGGAGTAACTTAACAGGCTCATCCTAAGGAGCTACAAGAAGGGGGTTTTAGGGGAACACCATGGCAGTTCAGTGGTTAGGAGCTGGTTTTCACTGCCGAGGATACAGGTTCAATCCCTGGTCAGGGAACTAAGATCCCAAAAACTGTGCAGGCAAATGGGTCAGTAGCTTAGTCGTGTCCGACTCTGTGGACATGGACTATAACCCACCAGGCTCCTCTGCCCATGGGATTCTCCAAGCAAGAATACTGGAGTGGGTTGCCATTTCCTTCTCCAGGGGATCTTCCCAATCCAGGGATCGAACCTGGGTCTCGTGCATTGAAGGCAGATATTTTTTTACCATTTGAACCACCAGGGAAGGCGGCAGATAAATAAATAAATAAATTTTTTTTAAAAAAGAAGAGGGCAAAAAATAAATAAATAAAAATAAAAACGAAGGGGGCTTTAGTCCTAGATCTGTGACTAGAGGACTATGGGAAAATCATGGCCTAAGCCTCCTTTTCTTCACCTGGTCAGTGATGAGGGAGGGTAAAACCTGCCCTGCCGGCCTTGCTGGGTTATTGGGAGGCTCAGGTGAGATAAAGAGCCTAGAAACCCTTGTGAACTATCAAATACTAAACAAATAAAGGATTGTTCCTGCTACTGAGGGAACTACCTTGAGAAGTGTCAGAGGCCCACACCTCTTTCAGCTCTCAGTGCTTTCTTTCTAATAATCCTTTATCACATTATAATACCTTACGCCTTTCAAAGTACTTTAGTATCTATCTTGTGTCATTTGTTCTGACGACATTCCTGTGCAGTGGCCAGGCAGGGCTGCCCCTTGCTGGGCATATAAGGGCACAGGCTCAGAGGGGGTGAAGTCACCAGAAGGGCCAGTGTCACGGGGCGTGTCGTGGCCAAGCCAGGCCTGAGCTCGGGTTTCCTGACCACAGTGCAGGGGCTGCTCCCAGGTCCTGGAGCCGCTCTGCTCCCAGCACATACTGATGTTATTCTTTTAGATTCTAAACCTTCACAGAGGGTGCAGGCAGGGTCTTCTTAAGAGGATGAACTTCCCGCGGTGGTTAGCATGGCCTATGAAAAGTAAAGTGAAAGTGTTAAGTTGCTCAGTCTTGTCCGACTCTTTGTGATCCCATGGACTGTAGCCCGCCGGGCTCCTCTGTCCATAGAATTCTCCAGGCAAGAATACTGGAGTGGGTTGCCATGCCCTCCTCCAGGGGATCTTCCTGACCCAAGGATCAAACCTGGGTTTCCTGCATTGTAGGCAGATTCTTCACTGTCTGAGCCACAAGGGAAGCCCAGCACGGTGGGGCTATTTTAGGGGACACTTGAGCTTTTGCCAATGACAGAGGTTGGATTTTGAGGGTCTACTTACGTGGGGCCCCTAGGAGTTTGCCCAGGCTGCTCTCTCATTCCTCTGTGACAGTGGTCAGCCAGCTGTCAGGCCAGAGGTGTGCCTTTTGGACCATATTAGGATCCTCCTTCAGGCGTGATTCTAACCACAAAGAGTGCTGTTGCCTAGTGCTGCACAAACAGCACTCGATGGCTCACCTTCACAACCAGGGAGTGTCAGCCCCGCGTCGCCTCTGGGGTAGGGCGAGCACAGATACACAGGCCCGCTCCCGGTCCCAAGTTCTCGCAGTTGGAGACACAGCAGCGCACGGGAAAATAACACCAAAGAGGGTGGCGCGAGCATCCTCTCAAGGCAGGGACACTGTGACCCTCCCGGATAAGACAGAATGAGCTCAGAAAGACCGAGACCTCTGGGGATTGGGAGGCTGGGAGGAAGCTTCCTGGCTCAGGACACCCGGTCCCCCTCCCCAAAGTCGGTCTCCGGGTCAGACTGAAACATTCTTGCTGTTTGTGAATCACACCAGGAAACCGCCTCTGCAACATTCCAGGATGCGAGAGCCACGCCCTCGGTCTGACTGCTGATTGGCGGTGGCGTGAGTCAGGGGAAAGGGCACGGGACGGGCAGTCTGGAGATGCGGGACTCTGCGCCTTGATCTACAGCAGAGCCAGATCAGCCGGAGAGATTTGGGCGCGTTTCCTGTCAAGGTCAAAGGGCTGGGTGGCCCCGGTCGGGCCTCAACCCAGGTCTCCTGAGTTTCTGTTGTAGGAGCCTCCCCTCAAGTCTGTGGTGATGATGACGAGCATTCCAGAGGGGAGGGGGCAGGCAGGGAGACGTGATATGGAAGGAGGGCGAGGCTGGAATTGTAGCCCGCCTGGCGGGCCATGTCCCCCACCCCACCGCAACCTCCACTTCCTTTCCCCGAGTCCCCCGAGGGGCTGAATGAGACTGAGAAAGGTGATGGGAATTGTTCCCACGACATTTATAAGCGTTAAAAAAAAAAAAAAAAATCAAAAGAAAAGTGACAGAGAGACTTGAATGGGAGATTCACAAAAGAAGACACAGTAGTGCCATATTAAGCATGTGAAAAGGTGCTTAACTTTATTTGGTGTCAGAGAAGACCAAACTAAAACCACTTTGAGATACCAAATATCTAAAGCTAAAAATACCAATATTAAGTGTTCTGGTTCTGGTGTGAAACCCCTGGAACCCTTGTACACTGCTGGTAGTAATTATTGCTTTTCCCACGTTGGAAAACGGTTTAACATTTTTAACTGAAGTTGAAGAGATGGCTTCCCTGTAACCCAGCAGTCACATCCCTGGGTATATGTGCAACAGAAATGTGTGGAGTGTGCATGGAGGACATGAACATGCATGCTTGAAGCGGCACACCTTGTAACAGTACCAAACTGGAAATAACCCACATGTCAATCAAGAGGCAATGATAGATGATATATTCACACAACAAAATATTACATAGTAGTATTGGATGAACGACAGCCAGACACAACATATGGATGAATGACAGCCAGACACAAGAAGGTGGATGAATCTCTCAAGTAAAAGAACCCGGAAGAAAGCCAGACACAAAAGTATACACACTTATGAGTTTATGTAAAGCTCAAGAAATGACAAAAGAAAACCATAATCTTTAGATGGTAAAAGAACAAAAAGAAAAAAGAACAAAAAGAAGCAAGCAAGTGATTACCGAAAGTCGGGAGAGAGGTTACCTTAGAGAGGAAGAAGGGATTGTGACTGCAGAGGGTCCTAAAGGAGATTCCTGGGATGCTGGCAATGTTCTGGTTTTGGCCTTGTTAGTGGGTACCCGGATGTTTAATGATAATTCTTTAAGTGGTATATTCATGTAATGCAACGTTCTGAGTGTGTGTTGTATAGTGCTGAGTGAACTATGTGAAAGTGACAATATTCAACCATTCTAACCTAGTGTTTGGCTTCTCCAGTGGCTCAGCAGTAAAGAATCTGCCTGCAGTGCAGGAGACTCAGGAGACACAGGTTCCATCCCTGGGTCAGAGATATCCCCTGAAGGAGGAAATGACAGCCCACTCCGGTATTCTTGCTGGGATAATCCCATGGACAGAGGAGCCTGGTGGGCTGCAGTTCATGAGGGTCACAAAGAGTCGGACATGACTGAGCAGGCAGCTAAGTTAATCTAATGGTTAAACCCAACAGTGATTTCATATGGTTCAACCTAATGTTTCATAATTAAAAATAACACATTAAGTGAAGCAGTATTTCAAAATGATGATCATGAAGGCTATTAATAACTTCATTCACTCATTTACCCATCAAACAAACATTTCCTGGGGGCTTGTGAACAAGCCATATTTGGAAGCACCAGGATACAGAATAAAGTTCTGTCCTGGTGCTCACATTCTAATGGGAAGATAATGCATAAACAGATACTGAAACATCTAGAATATCATATTATGATACGTGCTATGAAGAGAAATAAAGCAGAGCAAAGAGATAGAGTGACGAAGGGAAATTTCAGGAAGCATGATCAGGAGGGCTTCTCTGAGATGACATTATAAAATGCAGCTGAATGAAGTGAGAGAGAGAAACCACGTGCAGCCATGGGAGAAAAAGCCTGTGGCGGAGGAAAGAGCAAGTGCACAGGCCCTATGGCTGGAATGTGCACAGCAGGACTGAAGAACAAGGAGGCCAGTGTTGCTGGATTGGAGGGAGGGAGGGCAGGGGAGAGCATGAAGACACGAAATGGGAGAAGTAACCAGGGACCTGTCACAGAAGGCGGACGCAGCTTGGCAAGGGAGTCGGGATTTGACTCCAAGAGTGATGAGAGGCTGCTGGAAGGTTGAGAACAGGAAGTGGTGTGATTTGATTTACAGTTTAGAAGGAAGACCCTAGCTGTGCTGTGGAGGAGGGAGTCTAAGGCATGGATTCCTGTTAAAGGCTACTGCAGTGTCCAGGCAAGAGATGAAGGTGGCATGGACTAGAATGACCGTGGTGGTGGCACGCTGTACTTTGGAGTCAGGATCAATAGATTTTTGTAGAAAGAACCCAGATAGGATTTTTTTTTTTTAATGGATAGCATATAAGGGAAGAGGAAAAGGAATCAATAATAAGTATAATATTTTTCTTAAAAGGACATGCAATTCTATAGAGGATCCAAACTCTTCAAAACATGTTCTTAAATCATTTCTGTAGTGAGAAACATAAATACAGCAGAGTCTAAGAAAGGCAGCTGGGGAACAGGATATTTTCATTGATGGATGGATAATACCGTTTAGAAAAAGCAGAAGCTAGGGACTTCCCTGGAGGTCCAGTGGTTAGGACTCCAAACTTCCACTGCATGGGATTCAGGTTTGATCCCAGGTCAGAGAACTAAGACCCGCATTCCACACAGTGTGCCCCCCAAATTTGAAAAGCTAAAAAAAAACCCAGAAGGTAACTGCCATAGGAGGTAAGGAAAACAGAGATCCTCTGAGGCCTGGAGGGGGTAGGACAGTCTTTACTGAGGAGGCTGAAGGTGTAATCCAGGTGGGGCACAGACTGAGAGCTAAGCCTGAGGGTCCAGTACAGGGTGGTGGAGTTAGAGAAATTAGGCTTATGACCCAATATTGCCATTTACTGATTGGGTTAGTGTGAAGGTTAAATAAAACAAATGTAATCCACCTATTAGGTGCTCAATAGACGGTAGCTACTAAGGACAGCTCTTTTTAGTATTCGGTATTCAGTATTTAATTTTCAGATTTTTCTTTTCTTTATTTTGGGGATTAGCAGTTGGCTCAAATTCCATTTACCAGAAATTACCCATGGTAGTGTATATATGTCAATGCAGCTCTCATAAAGCAGAGGGAGCCCAGCTCAGTACTCTGTGATGACCTAGAGGGGTGAGCTGGAGGGTGGGAGGGAGGCTCAAGCAGGAGGTGATACACACATGTAGCTGATTCACATTGTTGAACAGCAGAAACAAACATAAGATTGTAGAGGAATTCTACTCCAGTTTAAAAAAAAAGAAAGAAAAATATTACAGCAGAAACAGGAAAAAATAAGCTTCTGGGAGAAGAGGAGCTATGAGTAATCTAGACTTGGACACAATTGGAAACCCTTGAGTGAGATAATCTCACAGTGATTGAGAACCCAGAAACTTGTAGCCCCTCTAGTGACTTTGTCACATAGTCATATCTCCCTCTGCTGGTAGAATTTGTTTTTGCAAGGTAAACAAATGCTGATTTACTTACATGTGAAAATTTGCAGGCCCCAACACCACCCCACCCCCCAACCCCAGTGGGTTACTGATCAACCAACTCTTCCTTCTTAACATAGTCTCACTCTGACTGTTACTGAGACCATACCAGAAGATGCTGGTATGGGAATCCCCTGGGAAAAAAGAACTTTCATTGTCAAAGGAAATGCCGCAAAGGGAGCTTCTTCCTCCCTCTAAGGAGATGATGAGTCTGGACTCCTAGGAAACTCATTTAAGCCAGAGCTAAGAAGCAACTGTTCTGCCATCTTCACAGTAAGCTCTCCCAGTGATAAAGAGGAAAGACCCCCAGGGTTTCAGTTTAGGAGTCTGAAGACTGACTATGCCACTTGGTGACTGGGTTTCCTTCCTTAGTTACTTGATTAGCCTGAAGCTTAGAGCCCTCACAATATGGGGATATTAATATTTTCTCTTTTCCTAGGGGATGTGAGGGTAAACTGAGTAATGTATATGATCATACTTTATTAACTGAAAATCACTCTACAAATATGAGTTTATTACCTTCACTTCTTTGTCTTGCCTCCCCATTTTCTTGTCTTGAACTCTCATTCATTTGCTTAGCAACTGATATTGATTACTTAAAAAAAATTTTTGTCAGCACCAGGTCTTAATTGCAGCACACAGGATCTTCAATCTTAGTTGTGGCATGTGGGATGTAGTTCCCTGAACAAGGATTGAACCCAGATCTCCTGCATTGGGAGCACAGAGTCTTAGCCACTGGACCACCTGGGAAATCCCAGACAAATGTTTTTTAAAAAATATTTTATAGAGAATGAATGGGTTAGAAGTAAGAATAGACCTAAGGAGACCAGACTGGACACTCCCGTGGGAAGCCAGGCCAGTGAAAATGATGGCTTGGGTCATGATATTGGCTGTGAAAAGGGAGAAGAAGTTGACAGATCTGAGAAATATTTAGGAAGTTGAGTTGATAGAATCTGGCATTTGAACAGATGTGTTGAGGGTAGGGGAAGAGCTGTTTACAGATCTAGGGACATTCTTGGAGGAGCAAGCTTGGAGGGGAGAATGATGAGTTTGGTGTTCACAGTACAACTTCAGATACTTGGACCATCCAAGTGGCTGCATGTATCAGAGAATTGGATATATAAAGTGGAGAATAGAGAAGTCTGGACTGGTAGAAATTTAGGAATCATTTAAACACAGAGTGAAGCCATAATCTATAGTGATCACTAGAGGGTAGCATTGGAAGGAAAAGAAGACTTAGGACCAAGCTTTAGGAAACTCCAACATTGAATGTTGGGGTTGAAAGAGGTCAGTTGGTTAAAAACTGCCAAAAAAGGGAGACACAGAATGTGAACAACCTTACATGCAAAGGACAAGAGGAAGGAAAACTACTATTTCATGAATATCTTCTATGTCCTGGGAGTTTTCACATACATTATCTGACTTTATTCTCATGTAAACCCTGTGAGTCAGTAAGCGTTCCTATCTTCATTTTTCCCACTGAGAAAATAGATGTTCAGAGAAGTTGAATAATTTACTTAGGGCCACACAACTTGTAAGCAATAGTCTCCAGTGTCCCTCCCATGTGGGAGGATCTGGGCAAGTGCCTTGTCAGGTAGTGACATTCGGTGGGGAGAAAAGGGCTGGAATCCCCTTTATTCAGCACTCTAGTGCCAAGGGGGTAAGCCAAAACAGAGAAAGGGTAGTCCAAAAACCAAAGCCAAGTGCAACAAGAAAACAGTTCAAGAGCCAAATGGTCCATTCAGAAGTCAGGTTGCCAAAGCCAAAACCTCACCCAGTAATTGGTTCAAAAGCCAAGTTAATCACAAGCAGTAGAACTTGGTCAAAGAGAGGGCTGAGGAAGGTCAGGACACTTCAGAAGTAGGGAAGCCACCAGCTAAGCTTCAAGCTTCCAGTTGAGCTAGCATTTGGGTACCGGGGAATTGAAGATGGAAAGGAGGTGAGGAGACAGGTTTTGTAGAATTGAAGAACTGAGCAGACAGAAAATAACATGACTGGAAATGTTTTGTGGAAAGATTCTTCTGGTAACTCTGTGAAGACGGGCCTCAAGACGGGAGAATAAGGACAAGTCAGACCCAATGCATAGATTCAACTCCCCTCTGCAGAATGGAACAGGGGTAGGACACTGGCTTGGTCCCTGGAGTTGAGAAATTATACTTGATTTGTATCCTAGAGAAAAAAAAATATGACAGTGCAAAAGTGGAATGCCAAAGGTAGACCTGGTCTGTCCAGGATACTTAAGGAAGCAGAACTGTTAGGCAAGCCAAGCCAGGACATATGTATGTCTTAAGGGCTTTCTTAAAAATGAGTCTTCTCATAGGTACAGTACTTTATGACCAGGAGTAGCATTTGAACCTCACAACCACTTTAAAACCAATGGCTTTAAATAGATGAGGAAACTAAGGCTAGGGCAAGGTAAACTGTGTGCCAAAATTCACACAGTTTGGTGGAGATCAGAACTGTAGCTCGAGTCCAGGTTTTGTTCTATGCAAATTCTGTGTCTCTCTCTGTAGAAGAAAAGAGATTGGTCAGGGAAGCCTTCACAGAGGAGGCAAGGGCAGGGCACCAAGTACAGAAGAGTTATTACAAAGGCACAAAGATGCAACATGGAACAGCCAAAAGGTAACAAAACCTGGTTTCCAGTATTATCAGTGCCTTGAAGACAAGAAGGTCCAGGTCCTAGAATAAGGCCTGGGGTTTACCAGGCGCTTGTTGTTGTTCAGTCACCCAGTTATGTTCAACTCTTTGCAACCCCATGAACTGCAGCACGCCAGGCCTCCCTGTGCCTCACGATCTCCCAGAGTTTGCCCAAGTTCATGTCCATTGCATCAGGGATGCCATACAGCCATCTCATCCTCTGATGCCCTCTTCTCCTTCTGCCCTCAATCTTTTCCAGCATCAGGGACTTTTCCAATGAGTCAGCTGTTTGCATCAGGTGATCAATCTACTGGAGCTTCAGCATCAGTCCTTCCAATGAGTATTCAGGATTGATTTCCTTGAAGACTGACTGGTTTGAACTCCTTTTTGTCCAAAGAACTCTTAGGAGTCTTCCCCAGCACCACAGTTAGAAGGCATCAATTCTTTGGTGCTCTGCCTTCTTTATGGTCCAGCTCTCACAACCAAATGTGACCACTGGGAAGACCATAGCCTTGACTATACGGACATTTGTTAGCAGAGTGATGTCTCTGCTTTTCTGTTCAAAGGAATGAATGTGTAGAACACAGGTTCTCTCTAGGAGAGTAGCTGGAAGTGAGGCTGGGAAGTGGCAGGAGTCAGAAGATGGAGAGGCTTTTATACAATATGGAAGGCTGGTGTTGGAGGAGGGGAGGGGACCTGCATGTGCATGTGCAGAAAGGATGCTAAGAGAGAATCAGCTGGAAGGTGGTTCCAGGAGAGAGAAAAGGAAGGCCGGAAGTAAACCAGAGCAGGGAGAGGAAAAGACGGTCAAGAAGCGTTTCTGCGATAGAATGCCTGGCAACACCCTGAAGGGGAGGGGGTGATATGTAGGGGTCTGCAGGCAGAAAGGCAGGAGCAGAAGAGAGAGAGAGGATGCTGGCTGTGGAGGAAACAGGTGTGGGCAGTGGATACCCCGCATCCTCCCGCAGCTAGGCTGCAACCTCAACAGTCACTCCTGAGGCTGCAGACCAGAGAGGGAGGGGCCTCTCGGGCTGGAGAAGTCTTTAGCAACCTGCCAGAACCGGGTTAACAAAGGCAGGACTACAACTCCCAGCATGCCCCGCCCCAATGGGGTGACGGCGGGCGGTGGCTGCGCTGCACCCGCCTGGTGGGCGCAGGACCTAGGTCGGCACCCGAGCCTGTCATTCCGGAGTGGGGGTGGTCTGCGTGGCGGGGGGGCGGTGCGGGCGGGCGATGCACCCGGGTCCCCAGCGCACTGGCCACGCCGGGCTCGCGTCTCCCGCCCCGCGGCCCCGCCCCTTGCCCCACCCCAGCCGGGCGGTTTAGCTGGGGCCGCAGCGCGGCGGCAACATCACTCTCGCCGCGGCTGCTCCGCCCCATCCCCTTCTGTTTTTCTCTCATTCTCCGGTGGCGACGGCGGGGAAGGCGGAGGCAGAGGCTGCAGCAGCCGCGCTGGCTGCAATGAATGATCCTCCAGCTGGGGGAGAGGACTCCAGGTGAGCCTCTGCCCTTGGGAGGGCCGGGACCCCCGGCCCCCCAGAACCTGCAGCACCCTCCCCCCCACCCCCCCGCCATGGATCCCTAGAGGAGGAGGAGGAGGAGGAAGAGAAGACAGCTCTGCCGCCCACCCCCATCCCATTTTCCTCTTCCTTTATCTCATTGTTGCCGTCGCTGTTTACGGCAGCGCTCCCTCTGCCCCAGCATGGGGCGGGCTCTGGGTACTGCCGTTCGGCAGGCGCTGCTCCCGCGGCTGCCCGGCGATTCTGCCTAATTCTCCCTCCGCAGCCGGTGCAGCGAGGACCGGAGAGCGGTGGAGGCCCGGACTGCAGCAGCGGCGGGGCCAGCTCCCAGCATCTCCACCCTAGGAGGCTGCATGCGGATTGAAGAACGGTGCCTGGGGGCTGGGCCGGCCCTGCTGATCCCGACCTAGGGAGGACAGCAGGACTACCCAGGCTGCGGAGGGGGGCCGGGTGTGGGGGGTGTGCAGGAAGGACAGAGCAGCAAGATGGCCAGTAAAACCAAGGCCAGCGAGGCCCTGAAGGTGGTGGCCCGGTGCCGCCCCCTCAGCCGGAAGGAGGAGGCTGCTGGTCACGAGCAGATCCTGACCATGGACGTGAAACTAGGCCAGGTGACCCTGCGGAACCCCCGCGCTGCCCTGGGGGAGCTGCCCAAGACCTTCACCTTCGATGCCGTGTATGATGCCAGCTCCAAGCAGGCAGACTTGTATGATGAAACCGTGAGGCCCCTGGTAGACTCGGTGCTTCAAGGTTTCAACGGCACCGTCTTTGCCTATGGACAGACAGGCACGGGCAAGACTTACACCATGCAGGGGACCTGGGTGGAGCCCGAGCTCCGCGGGGTTATCCCCAATGCCTTTGAGCATATCTTCACCCACATCTCACGCTCCCAGAACCAGCAGTACTTGGTCCGGGCCTCCTACCTGGAGATCTACCAGGAGGAGATTCGAGACCTTCTCTCCAAGGAGCCAGGCAAGAGGCTCGAGCTGAAGGAAAACCCTGAGACAGGCGTCTACATCAAGGACCTGTCCTCCTTCGTCACCAAGAATGTCAAGGAGATAGAGCACGTGATGAACCTGGGGAACCAGACCCGGGCGGTAGGCAGCACACATATGAATGAGGTCAGCTCCCGCTCCCATGCCATCTTCGTCATCACCGTGGAGTGCAGTGAGCGTGGCTCAGACGGCCAGGACCACATCCGTGTGGGCAAGCTCAACCTGGTGGACTTGGCCGGTAGCGAGAGGCAGAACAAAGCAGGCCCCAACACCGCTGGAGGGACCGCCACACAGCCCACTGGTGGTGGCGGTGGTGGAGGGGGTGGTGGCAGTGGTGGAGAGAGGCCGAAGGAAGCCTCCAAAATCAACCTGTCGCTGTCTGCCCTGGGCAACGTGATCGCTGCTCTCTCGGGTAACAGGAGCACCCACATCCCCTACCGGGACT
Organism: Cervus elaphus; assembly: GCF_910594005.1. Taxonomy (NCBI): domain Eukaryota; kingdom Metazoa; phylum Chordata; class Mammalia; order Artiodactyla; family Cervidae; genus Cervus; species Cervus elaphus. The sequence continues at coordinate 32,500,678 of NC_057825.1, read as the reverse complement.
CCAAGCTGACCCGGTTGCTCCAGGACTCTCTGGGGGGAAATGCCAAGACCATCATGGTGGCCACCCTGGGGCCAGCCTCTCACAGCTACGACGAGAGCCTCTCCACCCTGCGCTTCGCCAACCGGGCCAAGAACATCAAGAACAAGCCCCGGGTGAACGAGGACCCCAAGGACACACTGCTGCGGGAATTCCAGGAGGAGATTGCCCGCCTGAAGGCCCAGCTGGAGAAGAAGGGGATGCTGGGAAAGCGACTCCGCAGGAAGAGCAGCCGCAGGAAGAAGGCCGTGTCAGCCCCGGCCGGGTACCCGGAGGGACCAGTGATCGAGGCCTGGGTGGCCGAAGAGGAGGATGATAACAACAACAACCACCGCCCGCCCCAGCCCATCCTGGAGACAGCCTTGGACAAGAACATGGAGAATTACCTGCAGGAGCAGAAGGAGCGGCTAGAGGAGGAGAAGGCGGCCATCCAGGATGACCGCAGTCTAGTGAGCGAGGAGAAGCAAAAGCTGCTGGAGGAGAAGGAGAAGATGCTGGAAGACCTGCGGCGGGAGCAGGAAGCCACAGAGCTGCTCGCTGCCAAGTACAAGGTAAGAGTCCCCAAGGGAGCAGGGGCTCTCCAGAGGCCCCCAGAGGGATCTGGGCTGGCAGGCTTTGCTTTGAGGGTCTGTGATCTGGCCTGAAGCAAAGTGTCCTGCCCTTCTGCCAAATGCTCCCCTGGAGATGCCAGGCAGAGCTGCTGAGGAACACCTAAAAGGAAACACACACTCGCACACAGAGCAAAAGCAGGCAGGCAGTCTCTCGAGCCAGTGAGCTTGGGCTGGTCTGACCTGCGCCTGGCAGTCTCTGCTGGTGGCCCCCAGAACCGGTCAGGTCCATGGACAGCCAGGCAGGTGTTCAGCCTCATTTCGGTGCGGGTCCTAACTCTTGCTTAGCTGCCCCACTAGTGATGTCTTCCCATTGCAGCACCATCAGACCTCACGCTGCTTGAATACCTGACATTTGGATAACACTTCACAGCTTCCATAACTGTGTACATGCTCTCATTTGATCCTCACAGTAGCTATCCGGGGTCCTGGTTGCTAAACCCCCATTTTTACAGGTGAGGGGCTAAGGCTCAGAAAAGTGACATGAGGTTCCATCCTACAAAATAGCAGAGCCAAGCTGGAACCACTGGGCCTTAGGCCCTTTCAAATCTTGATTGGCAAGGCGGGACTATGAATAGGTCCTGCTCCCAGTGAAGGCAGTCCAGCAGTCCACAGGGCCTGTTGCTTGGAATCTTAGGAAGGAGAGATCATGCAGAGGGTAGGAGAGTGCCTCCGGCTCTACGCTGGAAACCTGGAGTCTAGGGCTAGATGTACTGTGGCTCATTGAGTGACCCTGTGTTCATTGTGTCTTCTTTCCTCAAGCTTCAGTTTCCCTTTTTGTAAAATAGAGGGTTGGCTTGGGTGATCTCTGAGGTTCTTCTAATCTGAGCAGCAAACCAAGCTAGCTCCTACACCCAGGCCTCATCCCAGTAAGATCCAATTCCCCATCGCCCTGAGAGACCTCAGGGCCTCAGCGTTCCCCCAGCCCCAGGGATACCTCCATGCTCCGGTGGAGCTAAGCTGCAGAGGTCCCCCTGCCTGGCTGGCCACCGACCTGTTAAATTTTGTTGTTACAGATGCCAGGAGTCCCTGTCCCAGGCGTTGCCAGGTCCATAGAGTCCTTAACACTGAGGACTGGAGGAAGGATGCAGGGAACCATGAGCTGATGTCTTGCTGGGGAGAGCAAAGCACTGTTGTTCTTAGTCCCTCTCAGGAGTGTGGGCTGGGGCTCAGGGAAGCACCGCCTGGGAGGGAGCGTGGCAGCAGCTGGAGGAGGGACAGTTGAGCTGCACACCATTGTCTGTGTTGTGAGAATGTGCTGCTGCACCCGGGGGGTTCTGGCCTTGCTTCTTTAATATTTAATTCACCACCAGGAGCTCAGCAAGGGTTATGCTGAGCCTCTTCCTCAAAGAAAGGATCAGGGGCCTGGCACGTTTGGGGCCCTCCTGGAAGAAGCAGGATGTAAAAGGCAGGACAGTTAGACTCAGCTCTCCCAGGAGGAAGGAAATTTGGGCAGTCTAGTGCTTTCCACTGGGAAATCTTACAGGGGTGATGTGTCATCAGTTTCATTACCAAGAGCCTCACCAGTACCCATTGCTCTCCACCTCCACCCATCCTTAAAGCCAGGGGGCAAAAGAGGCTAAAAGGGTGCTCTTTGGCCCTGAGGAAATTGGTAGAAGGGATGGAGCAAAGGATCCATTGGGATCCTTTCCCCTGGGAACAATGGATCTCCCATTGCTGGCTACTCCCTGGCTCCCTCCATAAGATTCTTGGAGCACAGATAATGGGGCAGTCAAGAGATCAGTGGCCAGTGCCAGCATTCTTGCAGTAGAGGCATAGCCCACTGAATCCCCCTTCTTACAACTGCCAGAGGCCTTGGGAAACTGAGGCCCAGACTCGCCTAGGGCCACACAGGTGAGCCAGACTCTTTATACTTGGTCCAGCTTCTTTCTATTACACTAGAGTCCTGCTGTTGTTACCTTGCTACTTGATAATCAGAGTAATTCATTTTTATGTAACTCTCATATTTTGATCTCATGGAATCCTCACAGCAACCTCCAGAGATGAGTATTGCTATTTCCATTTGACAGTGATGAAAACCAAGGCTGGTCATGGTCTCAGTCACCTGGATTGATAGGTGGCAAAGTCAGGACTGGAACCCAGGTCTATGCTGTGCTGTTTCCAAGTCTTCATGAATCCCTCCATGTGTTCTCTGCATGACTCGTGACGAAGGCCTTTGCCTCTCTAGGCCTCGGGTTTCCATTTGCCTAATGAAGGGAAGTCTGACGCAGCTCCTTGGGGACTGTGTGACATGGTCATTATGTGCCAGGCTTTCGGATATAAGCAAAGGGGGAGGGGCGTCTGGGAAATTCCAGGAGAGGAATGAGTCCACATCCTGTGACTTCTTGTCACACCCAGCCCAGGACCAACAGCAGCCAGCAAGCCCAGAAGGGAGCCTGGACAGAGGACCCCAGTCTCCCTAAGGCACTGCTGGTTCAGAGTTGGCTGTTTGTAGGATGGAGGAAACAATTTGAGGGCTCTTGAGGGATCCACTGGGTAATGAGGGGCAGAGCATGGCAGAGATAATCCCAGGTCTGCCTGGTTCACAGGGTTGTGCTGAAGATGAAGTGAGAGCATTAGTGTGAGGGCATTTGAAATAAGTTGAAAGCACTAAATAAGTGGAGGGCAATTAGCAGCCACTGGGGGGCTTCTGTTTGCCAAGCAGGGGTCCAGTGATCTCCAGGACTGACATCTTTGTTTCTGGCTTAAGGCTTTCTTTCCCCTGCCATCTCAGCTGCCTTGCCATAAATCTGCAGCTATGGGAACAAGCCAGGCAAGAAGGATCTAGGAGCCCTCAGATGGCGGGAGCTCGGGTCCCTCCTGCAAATGAGTTTTTGCTCCCCATGTTCGACACACTCTAGCTCCCGCTTTCTGAGTTATGACATTGGCTCCCCTTCTCATCCCCCACCACCAATTCCCTTCTTCCAGTTCACACCGCCCCTGGGGGCAGTTGAGCAGTAGCTGATGCGACCCAGTGCCCTCATTCATTCTCTCTGACTCATCTTACAGTCTGTCTCACCCGTTTTTCCTGCCCACCACTTCCAGGGTCCTCATTCCCTTTGTTCTCCCCTCACTGTGTACAAACACCGTGCCTATCTCCTAGGAGTCTCCTTTCATCTCCTCTCATATTTACCTCGAGCCTTTAGGGGGTTCGAGGTGTGCAAACGTGTGAGGGTTTGTGATTGTCCTCAGCGCCCTGTTTCTGGGTAGTCATTAGCCATCCACACTTCCGCCGTGTCTCTGGGGGGCTTGAGCGCGTACCAGACTTGAGAGGTAGGGGGAGTTGGTCAAGCCACAGGCCAGACCCATGGCTGAGGTTACAGCTCTGCACGATGGCAATTCCAGTGTTTGTGCACAGTGCAGTCTCACGGCCGTGAGAATGCAATGTGTGTGGGTGGATCGAGAGAAAGCCCACTTTCATTGTGCAAGGAACATGTTTTAATGACTGTTTTCATTTTGAGCTTAATTTTTTGAGGGCTTGGACTAGATGATTTCTAAAGCTTTGGTTCTAGATCTTTAGAGGGAAAGAAGGGTGTGTAGGGGAGGCAAGGGCTGCAGATGATACAAAATAAAGGCTTGAAAGGAAGAGAGGACTGGAAGAGGTAGAAACAACACACTGCTTGTTGATCCCCATGTAAGTAGGTCTGGAGGGAGTGGAGGGAGGGGGCTACTTGGCTAGAGCCCAGCTCTCTCTGTAGTGGGTATGGGAAAGAGACCCTGCAGAAGCTGTTCCTGAAGCCAGAGGGATGAGGTCACTACAGAGAGTACAGACTGGGTGAATTTTCATTGTCTTTCTGTTGGTCCCTCTTCTTCCTCCCACTTCTCAGCATTGGGGTTCACCGTAAATAGTTTTGTAAAAGGAGGAGTCTGAAGCTCAAGGAACATCAGTAATAGCAAGAATCATGCCATTTACATAGCACTTATCATGTGCCAAACCCTATACCATATATTGTATCCAGATTATCTCTTGTAATCCCCACAGACACCTTCCAAGAAGGTGTTATTATTGTTTCCCTTTTATACTTGAGATAACCGAGATTTTGTGACTTGCCCAAGGCCTCGTGGTTTGTATATGGCAAATCTAATTGAGTCCAGGTCAGTTTGACACAAAATCCTCTCTTGTGCTTAAAGAATCATGAATACCAGGACTGGTTGCTGGGGAGGTGGTGAAAAATGACAGGAGTGGGTGTAAATGTGTTGAATTTGAGGTGACAGAGTCCAGTGAACAGCAGGAGATGGAGAAGGGGAGGTTTGTTTGTTTTAAAGATTTTTTTGTTATGGATCATTTTTTTAAAGTCTTCATTGAATTTTTTTACAATATTGCTTCTGTTTTATGTTTTGGTTTTCTGGCCACAAGGCATATGGGAATCTTAGCTCCCCGACCAGGAATCAAACCCACACCCCATGCCTTGGAAGGCAGAGTCTTAACTACTGGACCACCAGGGAGGTCCCAACAGGGGAGTTTAAAAACCAGCACAGGACTGGAGATGGAGTTGAGGGGCTCATCTGTAGAAGAGGGCTCAAATGAGACCCCTGGCCCTCTGTTCTTGACCCTCCTTCCCTTAATGTAAGTGACTCCCAAATCAAGGTCTCCTGTCTGGGTCTTTGCTGACCTTTTTTTGTAGAATGCTGTATTCAGAGGTGATATCAGAGTCAGGCAGGCCTGATTTGCCAGTTCTGAGACCTCAGTTTCCTCCTCTATAAAGTGGGATAATAGTAGTACCTATGTCACAGTGCTCTTGAGAAGGTGATAATCAACATTAAACACTTTGCACAGTTCCTGGCGTGTAAGCGTTCATAAATAATAGCTTCATTACTGTTATCTTCTATTACCTAATGGATGTCTTCACTTGGCTATCTTTCTGATATGTTAAACACATCACATTTTAGTTTGGCATTCAAGACCTACCAGACCTGGTTATCTCTCTCCAATGTCACCGACCTAAGAAAGTGATAGGAGAACCTAGCAGCCAACTCCTCTACCCCATACTTTGAACTTAGGATGTTTCTCACTGCCCTTCTGCTGATTGTACTGTTTTTATATCCCAGGTTGTCCTGGTAACCAGGGAGTGGGAATTATGGCAGCAGGTTAAACTCAATGTAAAGAGCTTCTTTTTTTTTTTTTTAATTTAAAAAAATTTAAAAAAATTTTTTTTTTTTTTGGAAAGAGCTTCTTGATAGTTAGGATTGATCTGCTTCAAGAGATAATGTCTCCCACCCCTGGAAGTGTCCAAGGAGAAGCTGAGTATCACAGTTGCTCTAAAGGGATTCACAAGCCAGAAAAGCCATTGAATTAGGTGATCTTTAAAGTTCCCTCCTCTTCAAAGTCCTTTACTGTTAAAAGTAGTATTTTTTTAAAGCAAAATACAGAGTGTTCAGTTCATCTTTTTGAAAATGAAGGTGATAGCATTTAAATGTTAATGTATGAATTCAACCAATAATGGAAGATATTTTCAGCTATCATGACTGGTTAGAGAAAGACAAGGAGAAGAAAAAAATGGGAGGAAAGACAGGAAAGAAATAGAGAGGAAAGACAAATGGAGTCAGAGTTGGGGAGAAAGATGGAGAGAGAGAGAGTGGGTGAAGAGATGGACAACAGAATTTCTGGGGAGAAGAAACCCCAATTGGGAGAGAAAGTCTTTAGAGGAGAGCACGGGCATGATCTTGAGGTTAGTCTTCAAACAGGGGTGTGTCCAGTCTCTAAAGAATCCCCAATAATCCAGGGAGCACCTGTGTTCCCAAAGCTGGTCTGGTTCCTTCCCCATGTCCCCAGGGACACCAGCCCCATGCCAGACCCTCTGAGACTTATAGGGCCAAGAGATCAGGGAACTGTGTACACTGCCCTCCTCACCCCCCACCACTGCCACCTCCCATTCCAGCTGAGTCCTCTGTGATCCTTGAGAGAAGCAAGTAACCAGAGCTCCAGGCTGGCTCTGGCATCTAGGTCAGAGTCCATGGCTTCTTGGCACCACTGAGAGTAGTGACTTACATTCCTTCCTATCCCTGGCGGTGTGATCAGTTAACAGAAGTGCCGTGAGCCGGGTGCATTTTGTGATATAAAGATCTGACCTGCAGGAAGTATGTAAGACTAATACATTTCCATCAGAGGTTCTGGGATTCAAGTTATGTTGGGACTCAGCAGGCCTTTTGGTCCAGTGTTAGGTTTCCTTTCTGTGTGTTGGCTAGAGGAGTGTATTATCACATTGCCCTTAGTCATCGCCAGCCCCCAGACAGCACAAGATTGGATGAAGTGGCTATCATAATGTTCTTATTGTGCTCTGAGGACTAGGAGGAAGGGCCTGGAGTTCAACAGGAGAAGGGCACGCCCTCCCATCTGTGCCCTGCCAGTCTGCTGCCCCTGGCCAGTCTGGGGGCACTTCTGGGGCTGACTGGGCCTGAGAGCTGCTGAATAAGGTAGCCTGAGTAGATAAGAAATGGTCTCACTTCCACCAGTGTAATCCTTCGGCCATGACAAGTCTGCGTAAGGTGGATTCCAGTGCTCTGAGCTTATAGGGTCCCTGCACTAGGGGGTTGGTATATATCTAGAATTTTGAATATCCTGAGAAATTCTTGGTCATTAAATCCTGGTGAGACTCAAGACTTACTTTCTAGTTGTCTCCCTTTGCTCTCAGATGTACTCAACTGAGGGGTACCAGGCCCTGGGCTGAACTGTGTCTGTAGTGGTAAGTAATGGACCGTGTGGGCTTTCTCTTTCTTCAAGTGAGCCAGCAGAATAATAACAACAATTGGAATAATAATAGTAGCCACCATTTCTTTAGTGCATGCTTAATGTCAAGTATGGGCTCCCTAGGTGGCTCAGTGGTAAAGAATCCATCTACCAATGTGGAAACACAGGAGACATGGGTTCGATCCCTGGGTCAGGAAGATCCCCTGGAGAAGGAAATGGCAACCCACTTCAGTATTCTTGCCTGGAAAATTCCATGGACAGAAGAACCAGGCAGGCTGCAGTCCATGGGGTCTCAAAAAGTCAATCATGACTCTGAGCATGAGTGCACAATGTCTAGTACTCACTGTATTCTTGAGTTATTTTATTTAGTCCTCACAATAGCATCATGAAATAGTAGTGTTTTAATCTCCATGTGACAAATGAGGATACTAAGGCACAGTAATGTAGGAACAATCCAAGGTCATATGCTTATGAATGTTAGCCAGGAATATGAACCGATATCTGCTTGATTCCAAAGCCCACAATCTTCCCTCCACCCTGTATCACCAACTCAGAAAGGGAGCTTCATGCCAGATCCCTGGCTAATAGGCTCCAGTGGGAGCATCTGCTGAGATGCTTAACTCATCTCTGTCCTTACACATGATGCAAACCCCAGCCTCAGACCTCAGTCTGGGGCTGTTCATTCATATAATCAACAAATCTTCTTGAACACTATGGCCAAGAATATAAATCAATAGGTAGGGTTAACTTTGTCTTTAAATTGTTTAAATTTCTGGAGTGAATCACAGGAACTCACTAATAATGGTTATCTCTAGGGATTTTATTAATAACAGGAAGGAGGCTTTTATTTTTCACTTTATACTTTTTTTTTTTTTAACAGCAAGCATATAGGACTTCCCTTGTGGCTCAGTTGGTAAAGAATCCTCCTGTAATGCAGGAGACCCTGGTTTGATTCCTGAGTCAGGAAGATCTGCTGAAGAAGGGATAGGCTACCTACTCCAGTATTCTTGGGCTTCCCTTGTGGCTTAATTGGTAAAGAACCTGCTTGCAATGTGAGAGACCTGGGTTTGACCCCTGGGTTAGGAAGATCCCCTGGAGAAGGGAAAGGCTACCCACTCCAGTATTCTTGCCTGGAGAATTCCATGGACTGTATAGTCCATGGACTCATAAAGAGTCAACTGACCGACTTTCACTTTCACTATATTACTTTGTTAAAAACAAATCTAGAATTTTTAAGGGAGAAAAATATGTAAAAGAAATGTGTTAACACATGGTTGGAAGATTGACTTAAGTGAATAATTGAGGGAGACCCAGGGTCGAGAATAATTCTTAATGGTACTCAGTTTTTGGTAATCCTGTGACTTGGACAAGTCAGTTCCACTTCCAGTTCTGTAAGAAATGATCAATCAATGATTCCTTGCTTTCTGCACTATTTGCTGATTCACAGTAGCCCGGGTTTAGAGACCAGCCTGGATGAGGAACAGTGAGGGCTGGAAAGGAATGACCAAGCATTGCCTGGAAGCTGGAGGCTGAATGACCCAGGGTCTGTAAACTACGGAGTCTACACTTTATGGATCCTTAGGTCTCATCCAGTTCTGACATTGTATTAATAGTGTTCTTTTGTCTGGCTGGGTTTTCTTCCCCAGTGTTGGAGAGAAACCTTCTAGGACAATGCAAATAAGTGAACGAAGTAGAGGAGAAAGACAAAGTTAAGGATCAGATCTGAAGTGATCGTGGTTTTCCTACTCAAGCAGATGAGCTGATTTTTTTCTTCCTGTTTTTCTCCAAGGTGGACTGAAGCATTTCTGGGCATCCATATCTTGTCTAGTGCAAGACTGGAAGTAGAATCCGGCTCATCTCATTCTCTGGCCAATATGTTTCCTGATCTCTAATAGTTCCTTCTTTTTTTGACTGCGTTGGATGTTTGTTGCAGGAGGTCTTTCTCTAGTTGCAGTGAGCAGGGGCTACTCTTTGTTGCGGTGTGAGGGCTTCTCATTGAGGTGGCTTCTCTTGTTACGAAGCAAGGGCTCTAGGTGCATGGGCTTCAGTAGCTGTGGTGCTCAGGCTTAGTTGCTCTACAACATATGGAGTCTTCCTGGACCAGGGATTGAACCCATGTCCCCTGCATTAGCAAGTGGATTCTTATCCACTGTACCACCAGGAAAGTCCTAATTGTTCCTTCTTCTGGATGAGAGAATTACTAGCATGTAGTGTTGTGAGGCATCCAAGGAGACCCAAGGCAGGAAACTCAGACTCAGTTTCCTGATTTATGTTCCTGAGGGCAGAGAATCACTGAAAATATCATTCTTCTTCCCCTTGCCATTGTTTCTTTCATTTCTTCTTCCCTTACTGCTGGTTCCTCAAGATCTATAACTAGAGGCCACAAAAGGAGAAACAGGTTTGTGACTGTAGGCATGGCTGTATTCCCTAAGAGGTGGGACCTAGGATTGCTGCACTGGTTGTCTGTTCTGTTCTGTGTGATGAGTGGTGGATAGATGTCAATCAGGTACTGCACCAGGAAGTAACCTCTGACATTTGGTTGTACATTATCATTTACGAGGTATTTCTTCACCTGTTATCCAGCTCACCATTCTTACCAAAGCCTGCAACGTTAGTGAGTATTTGCCCCATTTTACAGATGAGAAAAACTGAAGTCCAAGAGCTAATGCCCTAGATTTCTTAGCAAACGGGATTGCAGAGTGTGTGCCAAGATTCATGTTCTCTGATTGGCAGACCCAGTGCTCTTTGTTTCTTTCCACCATGGAACTTGTGAGGTGGCTCTTCACATGAGCATTCGGGCTTCACCCTCTCTCAGGGACCCTAGTGATACTGATGCCCTCCCCACAAACACGCACTTAAGAACTCTATCCCACTCATCTCAGAGGCCCCCATAAGAACCTCAAACAGGCAGAAGCATCTTCAGCAGAGCCCTGCCTGTTTCATCTGGAAGAGAAAGAAATGGGGCCCTGAGCTTTCCTGGTGATTCCTCAGTTGGCAAAGGTGAAAAGACCAAATGCTGCTTTCCCCCAAGGGCACTTTCCTGCCCAAATCCAGGAGAAAACTGTGGCACAAGGACTTGGAATCAGGAGGCTGGTGTTTAAATACTACTTCTGCCATTTACTGTCTCCATAACCTTAATCTAGTCACCTCACCTGTCTGAGGATGGGATCATATTCATTATCTCGTGAGGTTCTTGTGATGATTAAATAGGATGATAAATGCAAGAAGGACCCAACCCAGCCATAGGCATATGGCAAGTGGCAGCCAGGACTCCTGTCTCTTGCAGAACGTCATAGCTTAGCTGGCAGTCACAAGGCAGAGCCTGTTTGGCTTCTCTGTAAAAATCATACTTGATGGTATCTCCTCAGAGGGTGGCTGGCTGCGCCTGGCTGTCTCCTTGCTGGTTTTCCAGATCAGCATTTAATGAGCATTGGGCCTCCTTTCTACTCCTGATTTTGCACTTCAGTTGCTCGTGGAATCGGAAGAGGGGAGCTTCTGAATATCCCAGGCTGTATCTGCAGGCTGGCGTGGTCCCTGTGGTGAATTTGGCTATTAACTAGGGGAATTTTGCAGGAACTAATAATGCCTGTGGCCGGCGATTTGTTATGTAAGTGAATACTGAAACACTCCAGTCAGTAACATTTGGGTAACAAAAGACGTGTTAATATGTTTCTGGTCAGTAAATGCTAATTGTCACAGCAGCTGACCTGCCTCTAATACCCTAATCAAAGGCCCTAATCAAATTGGGAAATTATTAGGAAAGTGTGTAGTCAATATAGGAACAGATACACATGTGCATGTGTGCTCGGTCGCTTCACTCGTGTCCGACTCTGCAACACCATGGACTGTAGCCCCCCAGGCTCCTCTGTCCATGGGATTATCCTGACAAGAATACTGGAGTGGAATACTGCCATTTCCTCCTCCAGGGGATCTTCCCAGCCTAGGGATTGAACCCGTGGCTCCTGCATTGGCAGGCAGATTCTTTTATCATTAGCACCACCTGGGAAGCCTCAACAGATACACATACCAACTCCTTAATTATGAGTTCTAGACTTAGAAGTCTTCATTTCTGGGCCTCAGTTTCCTCCTCTGTGAAGCACAGGGCTTTGGGGTTGATGATTCCCTGAGGTCACCTTAATTATCCGATGATTTGTTTCCCTCTCACAAGAGTCAGACCATGTCCTTGGAACTCCCTGCCCTGTTTTCCGCCCACACAGCCTCTACTGGCCTTTTAGTTACACTGGACATATTCAGAACCAGTAGACCCAAACCCAGCCCTGTCTACAGGCTCCACCCACCTGAACTCTTTTTCCCTGAGAAATCGCAAAGGCAGCATTAACTGGGGCAGCTAAGAGCTCTGGGAAACTTTTCCTGGGAACTGGAAACCCCATATTCTGCTTCTTACCCTTCCAGCCTGAAGTGGGATTTGAGGCATCCTTGTCCCCTGCCCTCTTTAGGTGATAAAGGCAGAGATCTCTGAGGAAAAGGAGGAGATGGCTATTGGTATCCTCAGAGAAATGAGAAAAGCAGAAAAGAAAAAACTACCAGAAAACGGTTTCGAAGCAAAGAACCGAAGTCACGTATGACATGTCTCAGAGCTTGGGGGTGATGCAGGCAGCAATGGACTGTGGCTGGGGAGAAGGGGAAGCTCAGACTCTGCACCTGGATTGGAGTGCACCCCCGGATTTTAGTGCCAGGACCAGCCCCCTTTTCTAGCACAAGACAGGTTCTATCAGGCTGGCTTGACTGACAGCGTAGGCTGGGCCAGTGGACAAGACTTGGCAAGAACCCGATAAGGCTGTCATTTAGACCATGTCTGTGCTGGGTCCTGGCGGGTCAGGCAGAGACGTGTAGGAGCAGTGGACGAATGGAATGGGGTGATAAGGGCAGTCAGTCATCTCCCAGAAATTCTCTGCCTGGAGCCCAGGCCCTGGCCAGAAGGAGAAACCCTGAAACAGAGTTCAAAGTCCAAGGAGGAGGCCTAACACGAAGTCTGATGAGCAAGAACCAGGACAGAAACCGATCCTGGGAACCATGGCGTGGGGGTGGCAGTGGGAGGAGCCTTGGGACTTTGCGACCCCGGTAGCTTTGACTGATGCATCAGATTCCAGGCCTGGGTGGCAGCCTAGAGTCTGCCTGTGTCCAGCTGGGCTTCTTGAGCTGGGTGGGTGTGGGTAGCTGGAGAAGGTGGGGGCTGAAGAAACAAAGAATTGTTTTGAGTCAGGTCCATCTCCTCACTTTAAAATCACCAAAACACAAAAAAGCAAGCATAAAAGAGCATGTTGGCAAAGGAGAGAGCAAACCTTTGCAAGCCTACCGCAGAGGTACAGAGAATATAAATAGGAGACTCAATTTTATATCTATCATTAAGCCAAATTTAAGATCATGATAATACTTCATGACTATGACTCTCTAAAAGTGTTCCATTATTTATTGCTGGCAGTGGTTTTAAGTGGTAAAACTTTTAGAAAGGTGACTTGACAGTATGTTCTAAGATATACAAAATGTTTATAATTTTTTGTCCACTTCTGTAATTTCCTTCTAAGAAAATCATCTAAAAGATAAAAAAAATTGGGAATTTTCTGGCAGTCCAGTGATTAGGACTCCACGCTCTCACTGCTGTGACCCAGATCCAACCCCTGGTCTGGGAACTAAAAGCCTATAAGCCGAGCAGCATGTCCAAAAAAATTATATGCATAAGAGTGTTTATTGTAAATATTAACCAACCAAACAAAATTTCTTATAATGGGGTTTATTTTATAAATTATCCACTCTAAATATTATGACTCCTCTGTCCATGGAATTCTCTAGGCAAGAATACTGGAGTAGGTAGCCATTCCCTTTTTCAGAAGATCTTTCTGACCCAGGTATTGAACCCGAATCTCCTGCTTTGCAAGTGAATTCTTTACCATCTGAGCCACCAGGGAAGTTCAAATATTATGCAATCATTAACAGAAAATTCTTTTGTTTTTAAATTTTTGTTGGAGAATAGTTGATTTACAATGTTGTGTTAGTTCAGGAAATTCTTGAGCTATTTGATAGCAGGATATAAACTTATATTTCAGAGAAGGAAATGGCAACCCACTCCAGTATTCTTGCCTGGAGAATCCCAGGGACAGAGGAGCCTGGTGGGCTGCCAGCTGTGGGGTCGCACAGAGTTGGACACGACTGAAACGACTTAGCAGCAGCAGCAGCAAACTTATATTTATCCCATATCTATAGATATGAAAAAATGATGTGTGCATATGGAAAAATCTGGGGTAAAAAGCTAATTAGCTATGATGAGGAATATGTGAATTTTTTTTCCAGTTTGTTTTATTTCTGTCCTTATTTTGACATTAGTGAAATTTTTTTTCAGAAAGCAGAGAAAGACAATAAAAGGTTAAAAATATGTCCCCAGAATCCCTTGATGAACTGTGAGTTATTCAATCCAGTACTCCTGAGATATCACATTCCATAAATGTATTACCTTCTATAAAGAAGAACTTCCCTTTGTCCTAAAAATTCAAGGTATAAGCTCTTATTCTCCCTACTAGAGGTTGATTAGAAAAGCCTCGATCTTTCCTTTTCACACCTTTTGATGGTATAGTTTCCAGGTCCATTCCCTTAACCTTTCTTTGTCTTTGCCAACTAAAGAGTCCTATTTTTTTTTTTTTTTAAGTCCTTGGATGGTTTTAGCCGCCCTTTTCTGAATCTTCTCTCTCCTTCAAGTCCCCAGAGATGCAGTGAGAGAACTATACACAGTACTCCAGATTCAGCTGCATCATGATTTTATATTAGGGTAGAATGATTTTTGTTTTGTTCCCAAAAAAGCCTTGGTGATGGTACCTGGCCAGATACTATTGGCTTTTTTAGCTGTGGCAGCATATTAAGCCAATGTCTTCTGGGAACCATAGAGAATTACTCCTTGCTTTTCCTCTTTTTGTGGTTTATAACTGACTACTCACAGCTATCATTTAATGAAGATTTAGGATTACTTTTTTCCCCAATGTAAAACTAGTTGAAGCTCATCTGCCATTTTTTGGTCCATTCACATGGCCTAGAAATTCTCCTGCTCTTTCCCACCTGCAGGGATTTGGGGGCATCTGTGAAGTTGGAATTTCACCCTGTGCATCCTTTCTTGCATGATTTCTGACATTTGAACATTTTTCCATCTGGAGAGATGCCTGTTTGTTTCCTTCCCCTCCTTCTCCTCCCCTTTCTCTGTTCCCTCTCCCCTCCCCCTCTGCCAGGAGCATTTTAACCTCTTAAGTTCTGGCCATTGGCTTCCTCGTGGACTGGAATAATCTATTCTGTCCCTGAGGGAACTCTTGGAGAGTAGTCAGACATGATTCCTCTTGCTGGAAAATGCTGCTTTTTTTTTTTAGCAGGTTCTGCTTCCTAAACACTGACAGTGTCTGCGGTAGGAAGAGCCTGGGCTTGGGAATCAAGCAGACTTGGGTCTGGCGTCTCCGTTTATATGCAGCAGCCATGGTGTGACCTTGGATGGATTACTTAACCTCCCTGAGTTTGTCCCTAAAGCATGTCACACAAGTTACTGGAAGGGGTCTCAGATGCTGATTCACTAGGCCTGTGGAGGGCCAGAGATTCTGCATTTCTAACAAGTTTTCAGATAATGCTGGTTCTGGGGACTGCAGAAAGCAGTGATTCTCCAATTTGATTGCACCGCAAAATCCCCTGGGAACCTTTAAAATCCACCGATGCCTGGACCTCACCACCTCCCTATCTACCTCCATTTCCAATTTAACTGGTGGTAGGGTATAGTCTGGGATTTCCCTGGTGGCTCAGACTGTAAAGAAACTGCCTGCAATGCAGGAGACCCAGGTTTGATCACTGAGTTGGGAAGATCCCCTGAAGTAGGCAATGGCAACTCACTCCAGTATTCTTGCCTGGAGAATTCCGTGGACAGAAGAGCCTGGAGGGCTACAGTCCACAGGGTCACAAAGAGTTAGCTGGATACGACTGAGCGACTAACACTTTCAGGGTGTAGCCTGGGCATTGAGCCTTTTAAAAGCTCCCCAGGTGATTCTAATGTACACCAAAATCTGAGATCCACTGCTTAAAGGGTTATGAGCAGAAATAAGTGTGAGACACCTGACACATAGCAGGTGCAGAGAAAATAATTGTTTTCTTCCTCTTGATTCCTTGCCCTTTGCTTCTCTCCACCCTCATCCCCAGTCTTTAAATCAGGTAGAAAAAAGCAGGGCATCAGCTGTGGCCCTGTGCCTTCCTCACTCGAGTCTTCTCTAGAGCATCTGGTTTGGGAGAAGCCCCACCTCTGACCCCCTCCAAAAGCCACCTTCAACTCCTGTCCTGCTCTGTCATCCACGATGTATGGGACACAGGGACCCCCTGCTCCCCTATTCTGCCAGCACTCCCTGCTTTGAGAGCCCTCAGTCGGTCAGCAACTTCCACTGGAAAGAATTCCAGTGGGGAGGCAGCCAGTTTCTTTTGGTGGCTCAAAGTGATTTCAACCTTCCAGGAGGCCTGGGATGAAATCAGAGGACAGCTGGGCAGCACCCTCAGACTAGCAACAGTGAAAATGCATTTTAGGTAGTCACAACTGGCAGTTTATCCCTGGCTGTTATTCTTTAAGCTTCAGATTCAGTAAGCACCTACACAGTGTCTGTGCCAAGCACCAGGTGAGGGGCTGCGAATGGCACAGGGCTCAGTGGGGAGACTGGTTCACCTCTTTGTTAACCAGCTACATGACCTGAGGCCAGGTGCTCTTAGCTTCCTTCCTTGTTGAGTGAGGTCTCTCTGGGGGTAAAGTTGGAGGCACCTGGCCAGTAACGGCTCAGCGGATGTCTGCTGGCTATCTTTCTCAGAGCAGGGGCGGCCCCAGGGTTACAGATGTGAGAGATGAAGGGTAGTTGGGCTGAGACCTTGCAGTGAGTGGGTGGAGCTCAAGTCTTTCTGGCCATCTCCAAACGCGTGCTGCTTCTGGGGCCCCAAACGCCCTTCAGTGCCACGGAGTCTTCTCCCTATGGCTTTTCTTCTGTTTTCCAGCTGAAGAGCAGACCCTTTCCTGCTGCCTGAATGAGACCCCCTTTCCTGAGTCAGGAGCCAGTTAGCTAAAGGGCCAGGCTGCTCAGGGACTGTATCCTGCATCTCCCCACCTCCTGAACACCAGCTGGTCCTGGTTGCCAGGATTAGATCACCGCCCGCATTCCCTTCCCCAGGCATGGTGAACCAGCCTTCCATCCGTATCCAAAGCAAACAGATCAGGTGCCCTGTATTCTCTGAGGGCTTCCCTGCCTTGTATCACCTAATGGTCTTGCTGACAATGGGAGCCTTGTGCTGGGGCCCACGAGGCTGGAGGGGAAAACTTCCTTCTTGGTGAGGGTCATGAGCCCCCATCTGGGACACATCTTCTGTTCCCTCCTGGAAGGGCAGGGAAGCCAAACCTCTCAAGCTGGGGCTGCTCTGGCCCTTTGAAAACCCATCTCTTCACCCCTTTGTGTCCCCAGGCCATGGAGAGCAAGCTGCTCATCGGGGGCAGGAACATCATGGATCACACCAACGAGCAGCAGAAGATGCTCGAACTAAAGAGGCAGGAGATTGCCGAGCAGGTGGGGCTGGGGGCTTCAGGTCCCTTGGGGGGGTGCATGGCCTTGAGGTCAGGTCGGGGGGCTGAGGGCAGTGAGTCGTCATATGAGGGTGCCTGGAATTACAGGGCTGAGAACCTAACGCTCTGCATCCCATGGGTCCACCCGCCCAGGTGCTGGCTCTCCCAAGATGTCACCCTCTACAGGGCACCTGGTCCTAATTCCCAAACCTTCCACAAAGGTGTGAGTTCTTCACCAACTGTAGGGCTGTTTCTGAAAGCATCAAGAACCACAGTTTGTTGGTCTTACCCATCAGCTGTGATACTACAGAGGAGAGGCTGAGATAGCTGAAAAACCAGTACCGGGGCATCAGTGGATGTGGTCGACACCCCTGGAAGGCTCCAGAGGTTAGGGGCGGGGTCTCCTTCCACATGGGGCAGTGCCTGGGAAAGCGTGGCCCTGTGAGCTGAGAAGAAGGTTCAGAGAGGCCTCCACTAAGGATGGGGTGGGAGCGATGGACGTGGGCTGTGAGACACTCTCTGCGCCCTCCTGGCTCCTGTGGCCACGACGGAGCCAGGTTCCATGACAGGCAGAGCTTCCTTGGGTCTTCCCAGTATGTGCTGCTCCTCTGAGCCCCGTCCCCTGCCCCGGCCTAGAAACGCCGTGAGCGGGAAATGCAGCAAGAGATGATGCTCCGGGACGAGGAGACCATGGAGCTCCGGGGCACCTACACATCCCTGCAGCAGGAGGTGGAGGTCAAAACCAAGAAACTCAAGAAGGTAAGTTGCCACAGCAGGACCCTGGGTCCCGGTGTGTGCGGGCCCGGCAGTCACCTGCCCAAGGCGGGGTGTACTTTAGCGACCCCGCCCCATCTTGCTTGAACCTCTGACCCCTTGGGTTATGTTGCCTGGGTGCTGGGGTGAGGAGCCAGGGGATGCAGGGGTCTGGGTGGAATAGAACCTTTTCTCTTGCTTCAGGAGGGTCTTGAGAGGCTGGGAATGCCTTCACTTCCGCTCTGCAGGGTTACCACCCTCATGCTCCTGGGTCACTTCCCCCTTTCCTGTGGTGTCACCAGTGAGTCACCGTTTGGATAGTCAGGCACTGAGCAGGCCAGGGGAGTGGAGACTTGAGTCCGGGAGAGCTCAAAGAGGAAGCACAAGGCCCTCCAGAGATGAGAGTATCAGCCACCAGGACCCTGTGAGGTCCATGGCCAGGGAATGGCACGTGTATGAACTGAGGGCCTAGGGCAGGAAGCCGCAGATTCCAGCCTGGATTCTGGAAGAGCCTGGAAAGCCCTTAGATTGCTGAGGTGGCTGCGCCAGAGCAGGCCCGGCAGAGGCCCAGCTCCAGCGGCAGTTTCCAGGTTCCACACCTCCTGGTGTGTTAGGAGTGGGACGGACAGGGGGATCAGGGCTACCCTCCCCACACCCCTCCTTTTGAGAGCACTAGAGAGGCTGGAGTGGGATGGGCCATCTTCCAAACTGGCTGAGGCTCTCCTGAGCCCTGGACCAGTAGTCCTGATACTCGGGTCCTGAATCAGGCTCTTCTTCACCTTGTGTGACCTTGAGCAAACCTGTGCCTGAGTTTCCTCATCTGTAGAAAGAGGATGTTGGACCAGAAGGTTCCCCGGGTCCCATCAAACTTGAGCATTGCACAATGTGAACAGCAGCTGAGAGTGAGCAGGCTAACAGGTCACAGTGAGGGATGGGGCAGCCCTTAGGAGAACCCGATCCGATGGATAGAGGGACATTCACACGGGGACCCTGGCCTCATCCTGGACTGAGCTGGGGGAGTCGAGCCTCGTTGGGTGCCACTCCGTACCGCCTCTGAGCTGCACCTTCCCCCGCCAGCTCTACGCCAAGCTGCAGGCGGTGAAGGCGGAGATCCAGGACCAGCACGATGAGTACATCCGCGTGCGGCAGGACCTGGAGGAGGCGCAGAATGAGCAGACCCGGGAACTCAAGCTCAAGTAGGGCCCCTTCTCTTCCCAGCCGGGGCCCGCACAGCCATCTCTCAGGCTCCGGGCCTCTCCCTGATAGGCTCCTCTCTCTGCTGAAGGCTTCAGTTCTGTCTCCTCACCCATGTCCATGACCCATAGGAATGGAAGGTGTCTGAGGGATGGGGGAGGGACCCATTGGAGTATCTTCTACCTCCTGTTTTCTCCTTCCTGTTCTCTGCCTGCATTAGATGCCCTTGTACAGGGCATGTTGGGTGTTGGCCAGAGGTAACTCCTAAGGCCTTGAGTCTATAATCTTTGCATGAGAAACTGTGATTTCCAGGCTCTATTGTTTCTCTAGGGACCCCCTCCCCCCGACTTTTTGTTTTTTCCATTTTCTCTGTTCCCTCTGCCTCTTTGTGTCTTGTTGCTCCTCTTGGAACCTTCACCTACACTGCGTGGTCTCACTCCCCAAACCCCCACCTCTACCTCATTCCTGCTCCCAGGTACCTGATCATCGAGAACTTCATCCCCCCAGAGGAGAAGAACAAGATCATGAACCGGCTTTTCCTAGACTGCGAGGAGGAGCAGTGGAAGTTCCAGCCCCTTGTTCCCAGTGGAGCGTGAGTCTCTCATCCCGCTGTCTGGGCCTAGGGACTCTCAAGCTCACCCCTGGTTGGGGGTGGCCAGGCGCTTGGGGGAGATGGAGGATGGGTTTTTTCAGGATCAAATACAGGGATCTCTGTAAAGGGAGGAACATCAAATACAGTGTCTCGTTGGTCCAGAAAATACTAGCTGGCTAACATTTGGCCAGTCTGGTGAATATTCGTTTGTCAGATGCTCAAAACAGCATCAATAGATAATATTGCCAAGCACTTACTGTGTGTTGGACACTGTGGGAGACTGTGCAGACAGAAGGTCAATAAGACACAGTCGGAGCTCACAGTCCAGTGGGGAATACAGAAAAGGAGTCAGATCAAGAAATGATAGACAGGTGAGGTCTTTGTAGCCTTACTCAGCTGGGTGATTCAGCATTTCCACCTGTTTCCACATCCTAGCTCTTAGTTTACATCCATTGGCTGGGTGTGCAGCTCCCTCTGCTGGTGGCCCTGAAGAACAAGACTGGATAGGCACACCCAGCCGAGTGACTGCCTCACCCAGCTGAACCACTGTCCCTTTGTTGAAAATCTGTGTACAGGGGTGCTCAGGAGGCTGGACACCAGTGCACTTCCCTGGCAATTCTTTATCTATCCTAGGAATATTAATACCAAGTTAGGGCAAGAGTCTCCCCAAAGCTGGAGTGGGAAGCTAATTTTAGAAATCCATAACTCCTCACTGGAGCATCAGATAGCCTACTTGATTTGCCTACTTTCTGAAGAGCTGATCCTGCCCAAGTCCTGCAATCAGTATCTTTGCTTACTGTTGAATTATGGCATCTCCTAGCCTGGTAAGGCAAAGAGAAAGATTCAGTGTTTTCTTTGTCATTGAGAAGCCTAAAAATTTGGCTCATTCCTCAAAAGCTGCTTGCTTTAGCTTACTCTGCAGTGTTTTCATTTCCATGACTCTTTGGGAAGAACCAATCTTGACATACATACCCCGTGTGTAAGTTTGTAAGCAGCCAGTTCATGAGTAAAGGACTTTTCAATGGTGTCAGTTTGGATTTTTTTTTGTTTTGTCAGTTTGGATTTAAAATCTACCTTTCCAATCTAAGTGGAGATCTGTAGTAGTACATCATTTATTGCAGATGTTCTCCACCCTCGCTGCATCTAGAATCACCTCTGAGCTGGGCTCCAGAGAATCTGATTTGAGGGGTCTTATGGGTGGATTCCAGGACTTTTTTTAAAAAATTGTTTTTTCAAAGCCTCCAGCTGATTCTACTGGGAAGCTAGGTTCAGAAACTACTGTTCCATTGCCATCTACTGGAGGAAGATGCTGGTGAGGCTTCTGCTTTGTAAGGTTATTTTGGGCTTACAAAGTTCTTGAGCTGAAAGTTTGTACGTAGAGGAATTTCTTTATATTAGAGATGGATGAGGGAAGCTCTGAGAAGGCATGTTGGGTTTTGTTTTTTTGCCTTACTGGCTTTTATTTTAAAAAAATTTATTGGGGTATAGTTTATTTATATTTGAATTTTTAATTTTGAAAATCAAGAATAATACAAAGAATTCCCGTGTGCCTTTCACCAAAACTCCCCAGTTGTTAGCATCTTGCCACATCTTGCTTGATTAATCCCCTGCCCCCAACAATTTGAGATTAAGTTGCAGACAGTCAACCCTTTACCAGTATTTCCTAAGTTGAACGAGGACATTCTCTTACATAACCACAGTACAGTGATCAGATTCAGGAAATTCTATATTGACACCAGACGAATACACAACAAGCAATATTCAATTTTAGCCAGTTAACTCAATAATATCCATTAAGGCAACTCTTCCCCACCTGCACCTGGCCACCTGTGATGGTGCATTGCATTTAATCGTCATGCCTCTTCCTTTAATCTGGAACTGAAAAAGGATCTTGATTTGAGTTTTGAAAATTTCATGCTTCAGAGGAGTTTATTCGTTTCTCAAAACATTGGCCCTGCAATTTTTACTTGACTGCCTAAGCACACAATCAGACTTCAAAGCATGGTGGTACTTTGCCTGCAGCTAAAATACACTTTCTGCTTAATGTTTATGAATTTCCATTCTTTATTCAATTTTTTTTAAGTTTACTTTCTTCCTTTTACTCAAATAACTTTAAATTTTTTTAAAACTTTTAAAATAACTTCTCTTTTTTTTGCAAAAATAAAATGGTTTGCATACACTGAAAAGCTATACACAGACAAAAAAATTAAAACAGCTATCTTAAAATAGGACATGTTAAATGATTTTTAGAGTAGATACAAGTAACAGCTTGTAAAATAGAAGTCCTCCAGTTGGTATCTTTGCTTACTGTTGAATTATTCCCTCTCCTGCCTAGTAAGGCAAAGAGAGAAAGATTCAGTGTTTTCTTTGTCCTTGGGAAGCCTAAAAATTTGGCTCATTCCTCAAAAGCTGCTTGCTTTAGCTTACTCTGTAGTGTTTTCATTTCCATAACTTTTTGGGAAGAACAACCTCGACATACATACCCTGTTGGCTTAAATCTGCATACAGTTGTTCACCAGCCCGCATTTGTATGTCTCCATTAGCAGCTTTCTGATTGGATCCCAAATGGACTGTGTTTCCATAAAATTTTATATTAAAATTGTAAACATATAAATACTTTTACAAGCTTTTTCAAAGTTATGGTTAAGTATATTCACAACTTAACCATGCTATTTCATACAGAATCTGTATGTACCTCTTTGGAATGCAGAGTATATATTTTGTGTAGAAAATAATCTGGGTGAGGGTAAAAGGTATTAAGGCAGTTGTGACATCCCAGTGTTCTCCACTGTACTTAAATACGGTTGATATAAACAGGTATTATAGATTTCTTTAAGAAAAAATTCCAATAAATAAATTACTTCAAAAAGACTTATTAATAAATACCAGGTAGTCAACTACATGCTATTCTGAATTACTGCTCCAAATTATTTTCTTTTTTAATGTCACCTGTCCATTGTCTGATAACTGCAATAAATAATATTTATCTCAGAACTTTTAAAAAACCACAGAAATACAACAGAGAAGTAGTAACAGTTCTAGGAAGATTTTTATGAAAGCAATTTTTTTCCGCAGCAGTTGGTGATTAAAATAAAGTAAAAACACTCTCCTCCTAATTGGAATTCCCGAGTGAGATAATGACTCAACACAGAGAGCCTCAGGGTTAGCATGCTGGTGTCAGAGTCACTGGCCTGGATCTGTGCCCCAAGCCCCTCCTTTCACAGCCAGAGAGGGGAGGGCCTTGGATGCAGCTTCCCCCATTTCGGGGAGCTCTGGGGCCTGAGACTGTAGAACAAGCTGCCTCTCTGGGAGGACTGGGTCCCACTGTTTGCAATATAACTTGATCGGGGCTGAAAACCTCTTCTGTCCCAAAACATATTTAACTAATGAAGGCATTGTCCCCTTTGCTCAATTCACCTGTGGAGTATTCTGCTTTGGCCTGTGGTGTTCTGGGGATGAGACATTGAAGGCTGCTCAAAATGAGAGGACAAAAGCATTGTTGGAAAGAAATTATCTAAAGTCATGCTGTCCCTCTAGAAAGCTTTGGCTGGAAAAAACATCTCCTCTCTTCTTCTAGCTGCAGGCATTTACCCCCACACTCTAACCCGTGCTTCTTTCTAAAACAAGGAGTTATTGTCGGGGAGCTCTTGAAACACACTCGTGTCAACTTATTTTGGAAGTCTGTCCTGTGTTCTTTTTTCTCCACTGTCTCTCTCTGATACATGGTAACTTCAGGTGAGGTCTGTTCCACAATCACAAATAATTTTGGTTGAAGTTACTTTGGAAAAAATCTTGGCAGCCACCTTCAACCATCACAGTTTTACAAGTAGGACCTTTTATGTTTGGCTTCTCATAATAGACTTTATTTTTAATTGTATTTATACACAACTGTCTTCTAAGGGTTGTATATTTGGCAGCTATAGCCCATGGTTTGCAGTTCAAAAATTCTATTTGTAACTTTAGTCCTTTGCTCTTTGCATTCCTGGCCACCCTAGATTCTTTTCAGAGCATCATGGTGCAGTAGAAAGAGACTGGTTTTGGGATGTAGAACATTTGGAATTCTAGTCCCTGCTCTGCCTTCAGAGGGTTTCTTAACTTCTCTGAACCCACGTTTCTTCACCTGCAAAGTCGGGATAATGAAACAAAAATCCCTGCAGGACTGTCAAGTTTGAAATGAAATAATGCACATGTGTCTATGTGTTGGGGAGGTGGGGGGATGTTCTAGGCCACTACCTCGCACAGAGGATGGTCCATAAATGGTTGCTGTCATACCAATAAGCCAACATGATGATTTTGGGGACTCCAGAGAAACCAGTTTGTCATCATCCCTTACAAGTGCCATAGAAGGACAGTTTGATTTGTTGCTTTTGTTTTAGATTTTGATTTTTAAATTGGGCTGCCTCCAAGTTTAGAGAGAGCATTCCTTGCTCTAAACAGAATAAGGATAGAAGGTTACTCTGGTTTTGTTACAGAGGCAAAGTTTACCTTAGTCAGAACATTCTCAGCTCTGGGTTGAGTCCCTAGATTTGTTCCCAGGCCTGTGAAAACTGAAAAAGAATCTGAAACAAGGAGAAGTTTTTGCCTTCCCAGGCAGGCGGTGAGCCATACGGAGGAGCCGTGGGAAGGGGGCGGGGAAGTTCAGATGTGCCAAGGGATGCTGCAAGGTGGACTGCTGACCCATAGGGATGGGGGAACCTGATCGATCATGGAGAAAAGTCAGGTTTGCTGTGGTGGGTGCTTGTAAAGGACGTGGAAAGAGAAAACACATCCTATGATGTTGCCTGCTGGTTTTCAGAACAGAAGAAAGGTATGGTGAGCAGACAGCTGGCAATGAGATTGGGATCAGCCTTTGAGATGGGACTGATTTTTTAATATTAAGGGGAGAATATATATAATCTTGTGATAGAAGCTGTGTGGAGAAAGGGTCCTAAGAGAACTCTGAGGATCTACTAAGCACAAGAAAACTGCTGTGGCTTTCTTTAGGGAGGGGTGGATACTCCAGAGCCAGGCCTCCATTCTGGGCTGTCAGCCACAACCTGCTTACTACAGAGGGATCAATCATGGAAAGTAGGCCTGGGGCAGAGAGAGAGGAGATGGGAAGTTTGGTGTCCCAATTACAGACTCCCCTCCCCCACCCCCTTCTTCCCTCCTGCCACCCAGAATAGCCCTGGCATCTTTATTGGGTCAGGCTGCCAATTCACACTGATCACGGCTCTGCTCGTCCAGCCCTGTTCACTTGTCCCATTCCCAGAGCCTGCAGCCTTCAAGGCACGCTGAGGCCCAGACAGTTCTGTGTGTGCTCCTGAAAGACAGCGTGGCATCCTAAAAGGAGTATTTGGGAAGGTTCAGTTTCCAGTCTCTTCCTAGTTGTATGACCTTGGGCGCACAAGGCATTTCGCTTTTCTGAGCCTCAGTCTCCTTGTCTGTCCCGTCTGAACCTCAGGAGGTTGTTGTAAAGTTTGAATGAGATGCAGAGATACACCTTATAAATGATAAGCTATTCCTCAGGAGGTTGTTGTAAAGTTTGAATGAGATGCAGAGATATACCTTATAAATGATAAGCTATTATTTTACTGATTTTTCTGCTCCTCTCCGCCAAAAGCCGCCTCCCCACCTCTTAGAGGGTCCACAGCAGCAGAGCAAGCTGGGGCTTCTACAGCTTCCTCCTTCCTTCCTTTTCATCTATGAAGAGGGGTTGGTGGGAACCCCAAGTGGAGCCCAGCATTCTTTTATATAAAACCTGAGACTGGTTTTTCACTACTTGCTGTGGCAGAAGGCTGGCCTTGTTCTGTCAGGTCCTGCACGGCTTGTTCTAGTCAAGGACAGAATGTCCTATCTCTGAGTTACTCAGCCTGTTTCTTCTCTTCTGTCTTCTGTCTGCCTTTTGGCTTTTTTCATTGCTTGTTTGTATCCCTGTTTGAAATCAGCAAGAGGAGCTGAGAATAAATAATCATCACAGCTGCCGTGTGTTGAACGCTTGCAGTGTACTGTGCTCCGTGCTTCTCTTGTTAATCTCAGCAGTTCTGTAGGATGATGATGAGATATACGAAGCTCAGAGATAATAAGCTGCTTCCCAAGGTAACAAAGCCTAAGGGGCAGAGCCAATATTCAAACTTGGATCTGCCTGACTCTAAACCCTGTTAATTTTTTAGTGGAAATAACTGTCATTTTCTTTCCTATTTTTATTTGTTTTGAATAATCAAATACCTCATACTCATTAAGTTGCTGAGAGTAAAAAGTCTTACATACTATGTGTTGTCCAGAATATAAAGCAATGGGAACTTTCTTGTAGGTATGTAGCCACTTTGGCAATATTTAGTAAAACTGAAGATGCACGTTGGAACCATTCCATTCCTGGATATATACCCCAAAGAAACTGTTGAATATATACTTAAAGATACTTATAGATACAGAAATCTTTACAACAGCACTGTGTTAAATAGAAAGGGAGAGAGAAAAAGGAATTGACCTACATGTCCATCAACAAGAGAATATATAAAAAACATAAAATGCTATATTGAAACCTTAAGATAATCAATATAGTTAAACTGTAATCTAGAGCAGCATGGATAAATAAAAAAGACATGTTTGGGCACACAAAAAATGTATCTGTACTATACAGCACAAAATTTAGAAATAGGCATTCAATACTATATATATTATTTATGAATATATACATATATAAGTAAATATAAAAACATGCCTGACATTAATAATCACCAAACTCAAGAGAGGGATTAATTCTGGAGAAGGAAAGTCTTAAAAACTGTGCCTAAAAAAAAAAAAAAAGAAAAAAAAACTGTGCCTACATTTTACTTCTCAAAAAAGATTTGGTGTTAAGTATAACAAAATGTTAAGATTTAGCAAAACTGAATGGTAGGTAAACAGATATATATTATTTTCTGTGCTTTTCTGAGTATTTGAAATAACTTATTAGATATAAACTTATACACATACATTTTAAAAATTGTAAAACCATCCAAAGATCATTACTATTAACATTTTGTTGAATATCCAAACTTCTTTCTAAGCATCCACACATGTATACACACTTCTTTAAGATCAAAACAAATTTCATCTTTTTATTTGCTTTTTTACTTAATATGTTGTAGAAATCTTTTCATGGTTACATAAAGCCAAAAACAATGTAACTGCATAATATTCCTTCACATGACTGAATAATAATTTAACTTGTCCATTCTGGTACACATTTGGTTTGTTTCTAATTGTTTGCACTTGTAAATAATATTGCAGCAAACATCCCAAATTTCCCCATCTCTGATTATTTCCTTAGGGAAATTCCTAGGAATGGGAATTTGGGTCAAAGAATATGCATGTTTTAAAAGCCAAGCCTGAGTTTTGTTTGTTTTATAAGTAATAGCTTTATTGAATATAAACCATACATAAAGTTCACCATTTTAAAGTATATTATTCAGTGGATTTTAGTATATTCACAGTTATATAACAGCACCACTGTCTAATTCCAGAACATTTTCATCACTCCGAGAAGAAACCTCAAACCCATTAGCTCCCCAGTGTCCCCATCCCTAGAAAACCACCAATCTGTCCACTTTCTGTCTCTATGGACTTGCCTATTCCAGATAGTTCATATAAATGGAAGCATACAACATGGAGCCTTTTATATCTACTGTCTTTCACTTGGCAAAATGTTTTCAAGGTTCTTCTACGTTGTAGCATGCATCAGTCCTTCATTCCTTTTTGTTGCTGAATAATATTCCATTCTATGATATTCCACATTTTGTTTATTTTTCATAAATGAATAGCCATTTGGGTTATTTCTACTTTTTGGCTGTTATGAATAATTCTTCTTTGAACATTCATGTACAAGTTTTTGTAGGGCATATGTTTTCAGTTTTCTTGACTATGTACCTCTAGTAATGGAAGCACCAGGTCATATGGTAACTCTATGTTTAACTTTTTGAAGAACCGCTATACTGTTTGCAAAGAGGCTGCTTCATTTTATTTTCCCACCAACAATGCCTGTAGGGTCCAATTTCTCTGTATCTTCACCAACATGTGTTATTATCTGTCTTCCAGGATTATAGTTATCTTAGTAACCAATGAGGTATCATGAAGTGGTATCTCACTGTGGGTTTGATTTGCATTTTCATAATAACTAATAGTGTTGAGCATCTTTTCATGTGCTTATTGGCCATTATATATTTTCTTTGAAGAAATGGCTACCCAAATCCTTTGTTCATTTTTGAATTGGATTATTTGTCTTTTTATTGTTGATTTATAAGAGTTATTTTTATTTTTTATGTTATTTTTAGATTCTAAATACAACTCATGTATCGCATGGATGATTTGCAGATAATTTCCCCCATTTTATAAGGTCATGAAGATTTACTCCTTTGTTTTACCTAAGAGTCTTATAGGTTTAGCACTTACATTGAAGTCTATGATTAATTTTTAAGTTAGTTTTTTATATATGGTACAAGGGAAGAATCCAGCTTCATTTTTTTGTGTGTGGCTATCCAACTGTACCAGTGCCATTTGCTGAAGAGACTGTTCATGCCTCATTGAATAGTCTTGGTACCCTTATAGAGAATCAGTCGCTTGTAATAAATATAAGGGTTTATTTCTAGATTCTTAATTCTATTCCATTGATCCTTATCTCTTTCCTTATGCCAGTATCACACAGCCTTGATTACTGTAACATTGTAATAAATTTTTAATTTTTTTATTGATGTATAGTTGAATTACAATGTTGTAATAAGTTTTGAGGGGCTTACCTTATAGCTCAGTTGGTAAAGAACCTGCCTGCAATGCAGGAGACCTGGGTTCGATCCCTGGGTCAGGAAGATCCCCTGGAGAAGGAAATGACAGCCCACTCCAGTATTCTTGCCTGGAGAATCCCATGGACAGAGGAACTTGGCAGGCTACAGTCCATGGGGTTGCAAAAGAGTTGGACACAACTTAGCAACTAAACCACTACCAATAAGTTTTGAAACTGGAAAAATGTGAATCTTCTCCCTTTGTTTAGTATGTGAAGTCAGTCTGTGAGTCTGACAGCTAAAATAAGATTGGATTGCCTTTCTTCAGCCCAGTCTTATGTCAGACCTTTTCACTGTGGAAAAAAATTGAAGCAACAAGAGTGATGAATGTCTTTTTGTGTTATTACTCTCTTGAGTCGTCAGATGGTATTAGAGCAAAGAGAAGCAAATTCCAGAACTGGCAGTCTGTGCGGCCTCCTGACTACCTGAATGATATGTAATCCTTCATGATATCACTCTCCCTTTGTGTTCAGAGGAAACTGATTTAAAACATAGCCTCTTCCCTACAGCAATAGCAGCCAAATGAAGAAGCGGCCAACGTCTGCAGTGGGCTACAAGAGGCCGATCAGCCAGTATGCTCGGGTTGCCATGGCAATGGGGTCCCACCCCAGGTACAGGGTAAGCAGCTGGGAAATAGAAAGGGTGGGTGGATGCTTGCAACCTCTGCTTCCTCTACCTGCCTCATTACCCTTGCTACTTCCATTATCTCCCCGAGTGCCTAGAAGATGCTGGCCATCAGGACCAGTGCTCACCTCTGGCCTGGTATTCCCCCCACAGGCTGAGAACATCATGTTTCTGGAGTTGGATGTGTCCCCGCCCGCGGTCTTTGAGATGGAATTCTCTCATGACCAAGACCAAGACCCCCGTGCACTACACATGGAGAGGCTCATGCGGTTGGACAGCTTTCTGGAAAGACCTTCCACGTCTAAAGTCCGGAAGTCCAGATCCTGGTCAGTACCATCACGGTCAGAGTGAGCAATGGATTTAGCGCGGAAACCACAGTGCGGGGGGCTGGTGGACGTTGAGGAGGGTTGTGGTTGTACCCTAAAGGCGTGAAGGGAGACTGATAATTGGGGCTGCGGGGGCTGAGTTCCTACAGCGACAGGATGAGGGAAAGAAAAGTTCTCACTTTCTGTTTCCTGCACCCCCAACCCCCCAACCTCATCCGCACCCCTACAGGTGCCAGAGTCCTCAGCGGCCTCCACCTCCCACCGCACACGCCTCGCTGGCCGCCTCTGCTGCTCTGCGTCCCACGACAGTGCTTGATCACGAGTGACAACCTTCCGTCGGGCTTGCCCCGTCCCCCCCGCCCAGACCCCCAGGGACAGGGTGGCCAACCCTGGCTCATCTCGCTGCCGCTCGGTGTGCGTGCGTGCGTGTGCGTGTGTGGGCGCATGTGCGTGTGCGTATGTTGGTGGGGGACCCCAGCAGGCGTGCCTCTGCTGGCTCTTGGCCTCCTTTATTTAATTAATGTTATTTATTCGTGGAACTCGGTTCGTGTGGGAAAGGAGCCCTCTCCTGACCCTGCCGTGCTCACCGCCCAGCCTCCTCCTCCTCTTGACTTTAGACCCCACCCCGCTGCCCCCGTCAGACCTCACTCTCCTTCCAGTCAATTGCGCCCAGAAGGGAAGACGCAGGTGCCTGTGTGTATTTTTTTCTACCTGGCTTGTCCCGGAATCTCACATCTCCTCCTGCGCCGCCGGTGAGCAGCTGCTGAGCACTTTCTTGGACTACAGAAATACAAGATGTGTGCTGAAGACAGGAGACATCCATCCTGCTGATGGTGAGCGTGTGCTCCCAGCGGAAGGAGAGCCCCATTCTGCTTTCCGGGCTTCAAACAGCCTCTTTCCGCTTCTCGGGCTCCTTATCAAGGACTCCAGTGACCCCGTCCGCACAGCCCATGCTTTTCAGCTTTGGCAAGAACTCATGGCTTCCCGAACTGCTTCCTGCCCACCTTACCCACTCGGGGAAGGGAACTGTGAACCGACCAGTCGCTGCCTCCTCGGGACCTCCGGGACATGGGACAGTAATGGAGACAGTGTGGACAGTCATCAAGGGACGTCCATTTGTTTCCGTTCCCTCTGAGAAGTCACTTTGGCCGACAAGGAATCAGGCCAACTCTCCATCTTTGAGATGCTGCTTCTTCCAGCCCTCATCATTCCCTGCAGCTGCCTGTATCCCTGCTACTAGTGGGAGGATCAGTGTCCTCTCTCTGGCTAAACAAAGGTACCGGAATCTGATGCTTCTCCCTGCTCATGGAGCACAGGAGATGGAGACCCAGGCACAACCTGCCAACTCTGCCCATTATCCCTGTTCCTGAATCACATTTGTTGGGCACTGTTTTGTTGACAAGACTGACCCTTCAGCATTGTGCAAATTGGTCCCTAAGGAAATCCTCTCACTTCCCTTTGTGACATCCCAAGATGCCTCTGGATATCTCGGGTGAATTTCTACCAAAAAGAAAGATTAATTTTCATTGACTTACCTTTTGAGTGTATATTTTGGTGGAAGAGTGAAGAGGTAGTCATGAATGAAAACACATAGTTTGGGACTGCAAAACGACCTAATATGCAGTCTCCAGTGACTAGAATATGAGGAGTTTAGTCACTGGGGAAAGCCATGAAACTGACAGGGCTGCCTGAAATTTGGTGTGTGGGAGGTGGCGGTGGGGAGTGACTACCTGGTTATTCTCT
Organism: Cervus elaphus; assembly: GCF_910594005.1. Taxonomy (NCBI): domain Eukaryota; kingdom Metazoa; phylum Chordata; class Mammalia; order Artiodactyla; family Cervidae; genus Cervus; species Cervus elaphus. The sequence continues at coordinate 32,469,748 of NC_057825.1, read as the reverse complement.
TTCCAGCAGGAAATGAACCCTTCTTGCACACAGCTCAGTTTCTGTCCTGAGGACCAAGCTGTGGTTTGGTTTACTTCAATGATGCTATCATTGCTGCTGTAACTATGACACCAGGTGGTTGGGCCATTCATTTTCCACTGGCGCCTGTCCTTCAAGGAAACAACGTTTTTCATCAGAGCCCAGAAGATGGTTTGAGACTCAGGATTCACATCAGAGATTCGGCTGTGGCTAGGACAGGAGTGGCGTGTAGAAATTTTCCAGGTGGCCTGGGCACAGAGGGACCTCCAGGCCTGCGTTGAGCAGCCTCTCCCACTGACCTCTGTCTTGTTTGTGGATGAAGCCTCATGTGTTACCCTTATTCATCACTTGGACACATCGACTCTGCATTGTCTGCTCACTTGACCCTCACAGTCTTATAGCACAATGTACCCAACTTCCCCACCCCCAGTCGGAGGGCTGGGCCCGAGGTGTGGTCAGAGGAGGAGCTCCTGCCTGCAGTTTTGTGTATGTGTGTGTGTGTGCGCGTGTTTATGTGTGTGTGTGTTTACCTTCACAGGGGACACTTTACACTCCGTGTAAGATATGCTGGGAACAGGGCCACGGGGGTGGCTGGATCTCAGTCTCTCCGTCTCTCTTTCTCTTCTTTTCCTTTTGATGTATCCAACACTTGGTTGACAAAGTAAGGGCCTTGATTAGGACCAAATTTCCATGTCTGTTGCTATGGTCTTTATTTAGGACAGCGATTAACAATGCAGTGGCCCGTTCTTTTCACTCTATACAGTTGATGATACAGGACATATGTAATATATAAATATATATATAAAACATTACCCTCTGTCTCCTTGGCTTAGGATGAGATCTCTCTGTCAAGCTGAAATGCACCTGCAGCTCAATGCTGCCAGCAGCCTGCAGGCCCCAGCCCTGTTCAAATTAACACAGTCGATAATAAAGGAATGAGTATCGTTACAAAGTTGGTTGCCTGCCTTCTCTTCCCTTTGACTCTCTCTGCGTTTCTTCTTTATGGTCTCCCGTCTTTCTCTTCCTTGGTTTTTTCCAAGAGGGGTTCAGGAGTATTTGGAGCCCAGCGGGAGTGATCAGCACCTGGGAACACTGGCTACTTCATAACAGGGGCTCCGTCTGAGCAGTGGGGCCAAAGGGGCAGGGCTCGGGCTCTAGGCTGAAGCCTGTGCCTGAGTTACGGCAGCAGCTGTTCGTGTGCTAGGCTAGCAGTCCCCTCCCAGTTAGTTTCGAGCTCTGAGCAGATTTCAGAACTGCCTAGATGCTGTCCACATTAGCTGTCAGTATCGTTTCACAGCTCTGCCCCTTCTGTTTATCAGCCAAGAGAGATGAAATCGGGCAATAATGTGGGAAAAGCACATCCATATGCCTGGCACATGGTGGTACTGAATTAAAATCATTAAAAGCTAGCTTTCCCTTACCCTGTCTTCCCAGGGCCTCTTTTCCTCCCTCTGAGTTCATCTGCTGGCTCCCTGGAGTGTGGCAGTCTTATAGGAAATGAGAAGTAGTTGCTGCTAAAAAAAAATGTGACGCCCAGGGGAGTTGCCTGGCAGTCCAGTGGTGGGGCCCAGGTTAGATCGCTGGTCAGGGAACTAAGACCCCACAGGCCCCGTGGCACAGCAAAAAAATATAAAATGGTGACACTGATGGTTTCCTGGAGGTGCCTCCTTCCTTTGCACTGGGCTCCAGCCCTGAGATCGAAGAGGGTTCCAGGGCTCTGCTGCTTTAGGAATTGGTCAGGTATTTTTAGGTATCAGTAATTTGCTATCATGCTAAGTTGCTTCAGTAGTGTCTGACTCTTTGTGACCCTGTGAACTGTATCCCCCCAAGCTCCTCTGTCCAAGGGGTATGGACTACAGCTTGCCAAGCTTATCTGTCCAAGGCATTCTTCAGGCAAGAATACTGGAGCGAATTGCCATGCCCTCCTCCAAAGGCTCTTCCTGACCCAGGGATCGAATCGGCGTCTCTTATGTCTCATGCATTGACAAGCAGGTTCTTTACCACTAGTGCCACCTGGGAAGCCCAATCTTTATACACCTGTAGTTCTCCCAGGTAGGAGTTATTGTCCCTAGTTTACAGATGAGATATAGGGAAATTAACTAACTTGGCTAAAGATGTGGGCTTAGTGATGAGGCTGTGAAGCCTGTAATTTTTGATCCTGTGCCTCATCTCACTAGCCCATCTGCACCTCGGAACTGATAGGCACCCTACATGTTCTACAAGTAGTGCAAGCCTGGGACAAAAGGGAAGAGTGCTGGGAATAAACCAAATTTCCAGACCCTTAGCCTTGAGATCCTATTTTAAAGCCACTCATTCCTCCTATTAGCTGTGGGCTCACTTGAGTGGCTGAGCCAGAATTCCAATGAAACAGCCAGAGGGCAGAACCTTACCCTTGGCTGGGGTCTCTTGTAGACAGCTTTGTTGTTGATGAGGCAAGTGCCAGGTTTCTCTTCTTCCTCCGTGGCTGGGCACCTGATCTCCACAGAGTCACTTCTTTCTGTTTTCAGTTGCCTAAGGCTGAATGTGTGTTAATTAGAACTTCGCCACTACTAAAGATTCACTTAAGCTGGCCTGAACAAAATATGGACACTCAGAAGCATGCTGTGGACCCCCAAGGGCAAGGACAGACTATGTTCTCAGGACCAACCTAGTACCAGGGACTCAGACCCCACAAGGACCCTCTTTATCTCACTGCACTTCTGTCTGTGTGAGGTTCATGATCTGTCCTCAGCTGCTCCAGTCCGTGACAGAAAATACATCTGCCAACAGCTGTGTTTACGTGACTCAGTCATTCGGAGAGACTTAGAAGTCCCAGTGCCAACTTGTTGGGAATGTGATTCCAATTCAGTGGTTTGGGTCCGATGGATGGGAGCATGATATATAAACGTGACCTCCAAGAGTCCTACTTCTGTAACCACGCGTACGTACATGGGGTGATGATGGTAGAAATATATTCCTCAAAAATGTTGGCAGGGGTAGCAATGGGGGTGGAGTGTGCTCCGGGCAGTCAACAAAACAGATGTTCACAACCAGTGTATCCATCACACAGAATGGCTTAAGAAAAATTTGCTCTGGGATCATCTTTTACTTTTTTTTTCCTGGCTGTTTTTCTTATAAACTGCACTAAAATTACCAACCTCAGAGGTTCTGCCTTATTATATCTAGGATAGATCTATGTGGTGGACACTGCAGTTTGCCTTCCCAATATCCATTCTTCCCTTCTTCTTTACTTACACAATAATTTTGTTCAAGGAGGGCAGTGCACCTAACTGAAAATACTGGGAATAAGATTCCCAGACTCTGTGCAGCGATGACACCCATAGGGCATGGTTTTGGCCAAGGAGATGTAAATGGAAGTCAGCTCGGGATTTCTGGAAATGTTTTTGCTTTTCCTGAACACCCATTTTTCCTCTTCCTGCCTAGAATTCAAACACACCTCCCGAAGTACATTCTTCACTGGGAAAAAAAAAACACATTTATTGAGCACCTGTTACCCTTGTATTCTAAGTTCTGTTCCAAGTGCTTGGTGTACAGCAGTGAACAGAGCAGACAGAAGCCCCTGTCTTCATGGTGCTTAACTCTAAGATGGGGAGAAAGACAGAAACAAGAAAAACCTCTTTGCAGGTTCAGATGACATTATGTGTGACCACGAAAAAGCAGAGAAAGGAGACGGGGAGCTCTAGGTACTGACGGTGATGGTGGGTTGTAGTCATTCCCTTAGTAGTCACCTACTAAGAAGGTGACATTGGAGGAGAGTCTTGAAAGAAGTAAGGAAGTGGACTCCAGGAGAGAGAAAGCAAATGCAAACTTTGTAGATGAGAGTGTGTCAGACTTGTTCAAGGAGCAGCAGCCATATTGCAACCTCGAGGCAACAAGCATAACAAGTAAAGATTTATGGAGTGGAGAGACCATGAGACCAAGTCCTTGGGTGGCGGGGGCCGGGGAGGTGGTGGGTGGGTTGTGCTGCTGCACCAGCCTGAGTCTGTCTACTTCTAGACTTCTAATGGTGCCAGACAAACCCCCAGAGGTTTAAGCCAGTGTTAGGGGGATTTGCCAGGGATCTGCTTGTGAGAAGAGCACCTCCAAGTGATTCCAGTGAAAACTCACTCAAGTCCAAGAAAGGTGGCTGAAGCCATTTGTGAGTCTGAGTCATGCTCTGGTGGGGCTGCCCGTCAAGCACTAAGTCCACCTGCCTGCAGAAACACCAGAACTGCCCTCGAGGGTGGTAAAGGCAGAGGACACTTCAGGGCCCCTGTGCTCAACCACATGCCCCCTCTTCAAAACTGGGTGGAGTGAGGTGGTGAGGGGCTGCTACCTTGTTTGGGCTAGAAGACCAAAGTGATTATTTGTTAATATCCCAAACTCCCTTTTTGCAATAAAGAGAAGTACACCCAGAAAAGGAAAGTAATTTCCCAAAAGTCACATGAATGGTGTGTAAGCTGGGCCTGGGGAGCATAAGGACTTGTTTTCTAGACACATTGTTTATGTTTTTTTTTGTTTTTAAAAAATAATTTAAAACTTGCAGAAAAGTTGTAAGAATCACACTGAGAACTCCGCTATACTCTTAGCGATGGCAACCCACTCCAGTACTCTTGCCTGGAAAATCCCATGGACGGAGGAGCCTGGTAGGCTGCAGTCCATGGGGTCGCGAAGAGTCGGACACGACTGAGGGTCTTCACTTTCACTCTTCACTTTCATGCATTGGAGAAGGAAATGGCAACCCACTCCAGTGTTCTTGCCTGGAGAATCCCAGGGATGGGGGAGCCTGGTGGGCTGCCGTCTATGGGGTCGCACAGAGTCAGACACAACTGAAGTGACTTAGCAGCAGCAGCAGCAGCAGCAGCAACATACTCTTAGCCCAGAGACCCTGTTCAAGTTTTGCCAGCTGTCCCAAGAATGACCTTTATAGCAAAAGGATCCAATCCAGGATCATGTGTTGTATTTAACTGTCATGTCTCTTTAGTCTCCTATCTAGAAAAATCCCTCAGTCTATTCTTTTTTTTTTTTTTCACTCAGTCTATTCTTGATCTTTACACCTACCTTAACATTCTTTAATGTTACAGGCCTGTCAATTTGTAGACTGTCCCTCAATTCAGATTTGTCTGAGATCTCCCTTGATTAGAGTCAGGTGATGCACAGAAGTGATGCTGCGGTCCCTGTGGTCCTCTCATTGTATCCCGTCAGGTGGAACATGATGACATTGCTTTGTCCTGTACTGGTAATGTTCAGTTTGATCACTTATTAAGGTGGTGCTGCCAGGCTTTTCTACTATAAAGCAGTTACCCTTTATCCATTTGTAAGTAATAAGCATCTTATGAGGAGGTACTGTGAAGTTATGTAAACATTCCACTCCTCTAAATTTCACCCACGGTTTTAATATCCATTGATAATTTCCTGCTTGAATTAACTATTGCTGTATGGTTGACAAACAGTGGCCTTTTAATTCCATTATTTTTCCTACATTTATTAGTTGACATTAATGTGTTAGAAACTTGCTTTCTCTTCTCATCTGTTTTTTTGCTTATTTATATCAGTATGGACTCATAGATTCTTTTTTCCACTCTCCTCTTTCACCACAGCGGTAAAGAATCTGCCTGCAATGCAGGAGCCGCAGGAGACTCAGGTTCGATCCCTGGGTCGGGAAGATCCCTTGGAGAGGGAAATGGCAACCCACTCCAGTATACTTGCCTGGAAAATCCTATGGACAGAGGAGCCTGGTGGGTTACAGTCCATGGGGTCGCAAAGAGTTGGGCATGACTGAGCAACTTGTCACATAGCACACAGGGCTGCCGCCCTGCTCAGCTGTCCTTTTCACATGAGCGCCAACATCTCTGGGAGGCCATGGTCTGCGTAGCCACACTTAATGACCAGATTGCAAAGGAGGGAGGAAGAAGAGGAGGGAATTGGGAGGTGTGGAGGGAGAGGGAGACACATTATATTTGAAGCAAATATTTCTCTTCTGTGTGCTGCAGCAAATTTAGAAAAGCACAGGAGGATGAGAAAAGAAAGGGTGTGAACTGTCCCTGCTCTAGGGGTTTACAAATTAAGTAGTTAGGAAGAAATTGTTTTTTGAATGGTAAGAGGGGAAACACCCAGTGTGCTCCCCACCCAGGAGCACTGCACACACATCTGGCTTCCACCGGACACTGGGCCTCATAGGTGAATTGGCTGCAGCAGGGCCCCTCTCCTGTATGCCCCTAGTCAAGTCATCCAACTCCCTGGATCTTCAAAAATGATGGCTTTTACCCCCTCACCAGCAGTTACTCATGGTAAGAAACACTCTAGAGTTTACAGAGAATAAAGAGCCCTGGAAGTGTAAGGGGTTATTATGGTTGTATCAGGATATTAGATCAGCTGCTTAAAAGGGCATCCCAAATAACTGGGGTTTAAATAAGACAGTTTTATTACTGTCCCATGTGGTAATATTGGTATAAGTGGACCAGGGCTGGTTTGCTGACTGATAGGGCTATTCCATGGGATTAGAAACCTACATTCTTTCCACCTTGTTGATTCAACATCTTTAGAGTGTTGTTCTTGTCCACAGGGCCAAGACACTCATCACTACATCTGCGTTCCAGTCCCTGGAAAGGGGAAAAAGGAGGAGTAGAGGGCGTGCTGATCCTTAATGGGAACTGGAAGTTGCATAATCCCATTGGTTAGAACTTTGTCATGCTCATCTTCAAGGTGGGCGTCTGGGTCTTTATTCTGGGTTGCTAATAATCAGGGATTTTATTATGGCACAACCGTGTGGATTGGCTCTGTGACTGGTCACAAGGTGAGCCCTGTATTCTCTGGATTCCTGCAAATTCCAGATGTGTGTTTCTGTCACGGACAACAGAGCCAAGATTTGCAGGACTTGGACCTTATACAGTTTTGGGGAGAGAAAGGAGAGCTCTAACCAAGAAAAAAGAACAAAATTAGTTACAGAAGTGAATAGGTAGAATGAGAAAACAAAGCACTAATTATACAATTTAAAAGCTGACAAATATCACATCACAAAATTCAGAAAAATAGTATGATATGCTTATTGTTTAAAAACCTGACAGACCGCTCTAAAACTCTTTCCCTGCATTTTCCGACTGTGCACTTTTTGGATGCATCTGAATACAACCATAACTTTGCAATATTTTCTAGCCAAAAAAACATACAAAAACCCCAGATGCATAATTAATTCAGTGTCTCTTTTAAAATGGTTGACTGAAATTTTAAAAATATTATTATTGAGAGTTTAGTAAAGTTTCTTTGTGCTTCACTTCATTATTGGTGCGTGCATGCTAACTTCAGCTGTGCCCAACTCATTGCGATCCTATGGATTGTAGCCCACCAAGTTCCTCTGTCCATGGGATTCTTGAGGCAAGAATATTGGAGTGGGTTGCCATACTCTCCTCCAGGGGATCTTCCCGACCCAGGGATCAAATCTGCATTTGCCTCCTGTGTTGGTAGGCGGGTTCTTTACCATTAGCGCCACCTGGGGAAGCTGTCATATATTATTTTAGAATTATGATTAAACTTGGGAAAACCTCTATCAAATTTCTTTCATATATGTGCTACAGGATTTCAGGGCATTTTAAGTTATTGGTATATGTGTGCAATAACTAATCTTAGATACTGTTTGAAGTAACAATACTCATTGACCAGATGGTTGATGATATCCTAATTGTAATGGTTTATTATTAATTTTTTATATCTTTGTATGTCAGCATTGGGGGGGGGATGCAGAAAACATACAACATGCACACAGATGTGTTAGCTGTTTTAGTACTGCTACAAGATTGTGTCTGTAAACACAAGAATTCTGATAAATTCTCTTTTGCACAACTTCCATCAAAAAGAGGAAAACGAATTGTGTGTTTATGATTAGAAACACTATGTTATATATATTCCTGACAGGAGGGAGTTTTCATTTTGATCAGGGATTGATGAGAACCAAATTGTCTGCTTATACTGTTTTGCATGTCTGAAAACGGGAAGAATTTTCTACAGACGAGCTTTTGGCTCTGTAAATTTCAGACCTTGTCTCTCCTTCACTATCCACCGATGTCAGGTGCCAGGCACTGGAGGACTTCTTGTTACCAGTTTACGGTCTCTGGCCCTGCACTTGAATATTTTGCCACCCGAGTGAGTGAGTGGGCAGAGTGAGTCATTAGAGGACTCTTGGCAGGTCTTCCTACCCTAGGTCAAATAGCAATATTCATCTATACATTTAGACTGTGCACCACATAAATATATCCCATTGAACCAAGCTAAATATGTCTCCAACTCAACTTCCTTTTAATTAGATCTAAAATATACATGTAGCCATGTCTTGAGGATGTCAGGGAATTAGGAGTGGAGACAGTGGTTTTAAATGACTACAGTAAAAATATCTTACTTTTAGAATTCTTTTCCAATTTTATTTAATTAATTTTTGGCAGAGGGGCTTGCAGGATCTTAGTTCCCTGACCAGGCACTGAACCCAGGCCGTGGCAGTGAAAGAAAGTGCCAAGTCCTAACCACAAGGCAACCAGGGAATGTCCCCAGTTTTATTGAGATATAATTGACATATAGCACTGTATAAGTTTAAGGTATATAGCCTGATTATTTTATTTACATCCATCATGAAATGATTTCTACAATAAGTTTAGTGAACATCACCTCTTATAGGTACAAAATTGAAGAAATAGAAAAAAAAGATTTTTTTCCTTGTGATGAGTGTTCTTAAGATTTAGTCTTTATGGGCTTCCTTGGTAGCTCAGTTGGTAAAGAATCTGCCTGCAACGCAGGAGACCCCAGTTTGATTCCTTGGTCAGGAAGCCCCGCTGGAGAAGGGATAGATCACCCCCTCCAGTGTTCTTGAGCTTCCCTTGAGGCTCAGGTGGTAAAGAATCCGCCTGCAATTCAGAAGAACTGGGTTTGATCCCTAGGTTGGGAAGATCCCCTGAAGAAGGAAAAGGCTGCCCACTCCAGTATTCTGGCCTAGAGAATTTCATGGACTCTATAGTCCATGGGGTCACAAAGAGTCAGACATGACTGAGCCACTTTCACTTTCACTCTCTTAAACAGTTTCATATATAATGTACAGCAGTGTTAATTATATTTATCCTTAGTACTTACTTATCTTCCAGCTGGAAGTTTGTACCTTTTGACTGCCTTTATCCAACCTGGTTCTCCCCGACTTCCCCACCCCTTTACAACCTGTAACCACAAATCTGTTCTCTTTTTCTAGGAGTTGGTTGGTTTCTTCGTTTTTGTAGGAAAAGTGACCTACCACACAGTATAAGTGACCTACCACATGTTACTTCCTGGTACATAGCATAGTGATTCGATATTTCTATGCATTCCAAAATGGTCACCACAATAAGTCTAGTTACCATTTACTTTTATAATTTTTTAAAGAAACATGTGACTATATGATTACAATGTCAGGGCCCGGGACTTCCCTGGTGGTCCAGTGGCTAAGACTCTGAGCTCCCAGTGCAGGGGGCCCAGGTTCGATCCCTGGTCAGGGAGCTAGATCCCACATGCTACAACTAAGACCCAGAGCAGCCAAATTATTTATTTAAATTAAATTTAAAAAAAAATGTCAGGGCTCCTCATTGGCCCCTGCAAGCAGGGTGTCCTGGGGTTTAAGCTTCCATATCTTCATAGTATGTCTTCCCTGGTGTCTCAGTGGTAGAGAATCTACCTTCCAATGCAAGAGACACAGATTTGATCCCTGGGTTGGGAAGACTCCCTGGAGAAGGAAATGGCAACCCACCCCAGTATTCTTGCCTGGGGAATCCCATGGACAGAGGAGCTGGACACAACTTTGTTGACTGGATAACAACAACAGCAACATCTTCATAGTAAGTCCACCTCAGTACCCATAGGTGTGGACAGAGCTTTCATGGCAGTGATTCGAGTTAGAAACCAACTTTGCATTCTCCTTGGTATCCTAGCCCTGCTTTTCCAGTTCTCCTCTTCATACCAGTTCCCTTCCAACCCACGTTCTGAAGACTTCTCTCTTCCTGATAAAGAGGATAGGCAATAATACGCAAGTATCACCACAGATAAATTTCTTAATGTGAACCTTAACTATAAGATTAATACATGTCAAGTCAGAACAGTTAAAATAAATGAACATATACACACATGTGCACACACATTGGAAACTAAACAACATGTAGATAAATAATATTAATGGTTTTATTTATGTAATTAGGCCACTATTAACAATGGGCAGCTAAGAGCTGTCCAACCCGCCCTGGGACTGTGCCCAGGCCCTGTTCAAAGGCATCATTCATGGAAGGCTGAACTTGTCCAGAGTGTTGCTTCTTAACCTGTGGGGTGTGTGTTTGTGTGTGTGCGTTTGTGTACTCATATGTGCACATGCAAGTATACATGTCCATGCTATACAGCAGGTCCTGTGGAGAATGTGCTCTCTATTTGGTTGGCAGTCCTCTCTTTCAAAGGTGCTTGTTGAACATGTGCTTCCTCACACAGCCCTGTGTTTGGTCTCCAAAGATGAGGAAGAGTTTCTAGATTCCAGGTATTCACACAGACATTCATTTTTAATGCCAAGCCTGTGTGACCGCCATCTCCCAAGCCAGTGCCAAACCTGGAATGCCGCTGATTAGAGAACATCTTTATTTAAAAATAGGAGTAAAGTCTGATGACACAGGCTGCTCTCACTGTAGGGAATTTAAGTGCTTGGGGTTGGCCTTCCTTCCTTCCTTCCTTTTTCACCACACCTCTTTATCTGTCTGTCTGTTTCTCTCTGTCTCTCTGTCTCTAGAGCCAATGGCCTACAAAAGGGAAATCAGTACTTTAAAAAGAAAACATGGCAGGAAGGGATAAATTAGGAGTTTGGGATCAATGGATACACACTACTATCTACAAAATAGAGAAACGACAAGGACCTACTGTATAGCACAGGAAACTATATTCAATATCTTAGATAACTTACAGTGGAAAAGAGTCTGAAAAAGAATATATTTATATATACATTAGGGGAAGCACACTGATTGAAACTGCCCACCCTGGCCAGGCACCATAGTAACCATTTGCATGAGTAGTTTTACGACAGGAGGTAAGGAACCTGGTAAGGAACACGGAACTAATAAGCCACCACCAACCCCAAGAGTTTGGGAAAGGTCAAAAGGAGACACCATATGTCTGACCACCTCCCAGAATCCTTGCTGGCATCCATCTTGGCTGAACAAGGCATGCACCACCAGGAAGGACTCTGAGTCAGAATGATTGGCTAAAGACAACCTGGAAACTAATCCCATCACCATAAAACCTGAGACTGAGAGCCATGTGGCAGAGCTCTTCTCCTGGGTTCCCTCACCCCACTGCTCTTCACCGGAGTGCTCTTTTCCAATAAAATCTCTTGCTTTGTCAGCACACGTGTCCCCTTGGATAATTCATTTCCGAGTGTTAGACAAGAGCCCAGTTTCGGGCCCTGGAAGGGGCCCCCCCTTCCTGCAACATATATGTACAACTGAATCACTTTGTCATGTACGTGAAACTAACATATTGTAAATCAACTATACGTCAAGGAAATAAAAGAAAAAAATCTTCAAAAACAAACAAAACAGGATTTTAAAATATTTTTTTGAGAAAGAAATGATAATATATTTTACCTGTCTACATTTTTAATGAGGAATGAAGAACTAACAGTTTGTATGTTTACATATAAAACGTATACTTTTTTATGTAAAACTAAAGACAGCATATTAAAAAGCAGAGACATTACTTTGCCAACAAAGGTCTGACTGGTCAAGGCTATGGTTTTTCCAGTGGTCATGTATGGATGTGAGAGTTGGACTGTGAAGAAAGCTGAGCGCCGAAAAATTGATGCTTTTGAACTATGGTGTTGGAGAAGACTCTTGAGAGTCCCTTGGACTGCAAGGAGATCAAACCAGTCCATCCTAGGGGAGATCAGTCCTCGGTGTTCATTGGAAGGACTGATGCTGAAGCTGAAACTCCAGTACTTTGGCCACCTCATGCAAAGAGTTGACTCATTGGAAAAGACCCTGATGCTGGGAGGGATTGGGGGCAGGAGGAGAAGGGGATGACAGAGGATGAGATGGCTGGATGGCATCACTGCCTCGATGGACATGGGTTTGAGTGGACTCCGGGAGTTGGCGATGGACAGGGAGGCCTGGCGTGCTGCGATTCATGGGGTCGCAAAGAGTCGGACACGACTGAGCGACTGAACTGAACTGACTGAATAGTCAAATATATAAAAAAATTCATTTCTACAATTCAGCTGGTTTTGTACTTGGCTGGTTAAGATACTCTTAGAGAGTGGAAATGGGTTTGCAGGAAAGAGAGAAAGAAAGAAAGATGTGAGAGAGCTATCCTAGGCTGTCATCTAGAAAACACGATACCAGGAAAGGACCGTGCACAGGAGTGAAGGATGAAGTGATGGGGAGTGAGCAGGAACCAGCAGGAAGAGCTTCGGGTTCAGGCACCAGATTCTACCCTCCAGGATCCTGGGACCTAAAGCAAGTGGAAGCTGACCTTTGAATCCTTTTGACTTCTTGCAAGTACTTCAATGCCATCTTTGCAAAGAAAAACAGATTTTCTGCTTTTATGATTACATGTTTAACTTTTGAAACTTCATGCTGAGAAAAAGGGTTTATTTCCCCAGGGAATTCTAAAAGTTTTGCTAGCACTGGAAGGCACGACTTGTGTTTCAGAGATCCTCCTCCCTACTGAACATGGCTGTCAGCGGAGCAGAATGACAGCTCCCTTTGATCTGCAGAAGCTGCTTGACTCATCTTTGTTTTTGCAGAGCTCAGGGCTGTCACATGCCACAGTAGTTGTTCGTGGCCCTTTCCCCTTGTGAAACTCAACCCATATTTTGATTGCATTTCATTCTAGTTGCAAGAGATGTGGTAAAAACAGTAATAAAAGCAGTTCAATGAAAAACAATCCAAAGGAATAAATGGATTTTTGCCCTAAGTGCAGCAGGGAAGAAGCACTCCTCACCCCCAGCCTCTCCCAGCAACCAGAGCCTCAACTAACTCCTTCCAGCTCCCAGGGGAACTGCAGAGCTCCCAGGCTGCCCCCACTCAATTTGCTTTACAAAGGGAAAATAATTCTTAAGGAGCTGTTGGAAACCTGCATTATATCTGAAAAGGGGGGGAGGGTAGCAGTGAATTATTTAAAAAGAGAGTTGGAGAATGGAAGGGGATACGATATCCAAAAATACCCAACTAACATGCACTCACATACACCCACACACACTTACCCAAAGCCCCGTTACCAACTAGAAAATGGAATCTAGCTCAGGAATGATAATTTACCATATTCTTCAACTCCTCAGTGAAGTGAAGGGCTGTAGTCATGGTGTTTTAGAAAGGAAGGGAGTTTCATTCATTCATTCATGAATACTTACTGAATACCTGCAAGGAGCAAGGCTTATGCTAAGCCTTTAGCAATTGTTGATGTCATCCCCATCAACAATTCCTCACCACCCACATAGCCACCATTTCTCCCCATTTCCACTGCAACTTCCCCTCCCCCATCAAATCCTACAAGTCTCCTAACTGGTCTGTCAGCTTCTATCTTTCACCTTTTCTCTCTGCCCCATCCTCACCCCTGTCCCCATGGTACATTCTCCACACAATAGCCAAAAAGATATTTCACAGCAAAGAGTTTATATTTAAAAAGTAAAATAAAATCATAAGAATCCCCTGCTTAAAACTCTGTAATGGTTTCATATTACCCTTTAAAAACTGGTTTTTTTTTTTTTAACAACTGCCTGCAAGGTCCTACACAAACTGACTCCTGTCTATACTTTTATTACAATCTTATATCACATCCCACATCTCAAAATACTCAGTATTGACACTGGCACTTTTAATGGTGTATATGGTCCCTCGGCTTTGCTATGCTTGTTCCCTGCTCAAGGCCTTTGCACTTGCTATGTCTTGTCTTGAGACACTCTCCCCCAGACTTGTAGATGGCTCCTTTTCACCATTCAGATCTCGCATCAAATGTCACCCTCTCAGTGAGGTTTTCCCCAAATGTCACCTTCTCAGTGAGGTTTTCCCTGGCCACTCAGTCTAAATTGGTTGCTCTTTCTACACCATTACCCTTTTAAATTTATTTTCTAAAAGCATAGCACTTACCCCACTATCTGAAGGTGTTTTATTTGCTTGATTTTTGACATAATAGTTTTTAGTGTGGTCCCAGGTTCATAAGTTTTGGCATCACCTGGGAAATCATTAGAAGTACCTATTCTCAGGCCCTACCCTAGACCTACTGAATTGGACATTCTGGGGGTGGGATCCAGAGATTTGTAGTTGTACAAACCCTCCAGGTGATTCTGATGAGAATTAGTTTGAGAACCACTGGCTTTTAATAATTACTGCTTCTCTCCCTCTTCCCCCTAGAATGTAAATCCAAGAGAATGGAAGTCCATCTGTCTTATTCAGCACAGAGCCTACTGTTGCAGGAAGGGGGACCCTTTCCAGGGCCCGAAACTGGGCTCTTGTCTAACACTCGGAAATGAATTGTCTGAGGAGACACATGCTGACAAAACAAGAGATTTTATTGGGAAGGGCACCCGGGGGGAGAGCAGTAGGTAAGGGAACCCAGGAGAACTGCTCTGCTGCATGGCTCACAGTCTCGGGTTTTATGGTGATGGGATTAGTTTCTGGGTGGTCTTTGGCCAATCATTCTAATTCAGAGTCTTTCCTGGTGGCGCACGCATCGCTCAGCCAAGATGGATGCTAGCAAGAAGGATTCTGGGAAGTGGACAGACACGCGGTGTCTCCTTTTGACCTTTCCCGAACTCTTCCGGTTGGTGGTGGCTTATTAGTTCCGTATTCCTTATCAGGATCTCCTGTCATAAAACAACTCATGCAAATGGTTACTATGGTGCCTGGCCAGGGTGGGCGGTTTCAATCAGTGTGCTTCCCCTGACACTACCAGCACCAAACATATAGCAGGCACTCAATAAATTGTTGAATGATGACAGAGTGAATGAATGATTGACTAGTGTCCTGAATTTTGTGTCTGGGGGTCACATGGGATGGATTTGGCAGAGAGCCCTGTGGAACCAGGCCCCAGGAATCTGCTTTTGTCTATATAACACATTGATCTTGCAGGCTAGATAAACCCAAACAGGGAATTCTGAAGTTAAAGAAATGCTTGAAAAGTATTGTTCAAAATGTTATTAATTACAGTTTGGAAACTAGGAGCATATTCCAAGGTCCTTCTCAGAGAACCAGATGGTTTGTAGATTGTATCCGATTAGAGGACAAGGATAATATCTTTTTCTTTCAATTCTGTACAGTTCTTACTATGTAAATCCCAGAGCAGGCTGCTGATCGACAAAGTAGCTTTCTCGTCCCTCAGTCATTCTGCTTTATATCAATCCTGGAATCTAAAAAAATAAAAAGAAAAAAAGCTCTAAACCAATTAATTCTGCCTCCAGTGGTTTCTAAAAGCTTTCAGATTGAAACACCAGGTCAACCTCCAGCCCAGATGAAGGAGGAAAAACACCATCTTTGCAAAAGACATTGAACTTTAGAAAAGGTTAGATCAACAAGGAGAACAATAGAAAGGCCTTGGGAACCTCTTCTTAGAAATAATCCACTGGCTAGAAGCAAATACTAAAGGGCAGACGCCATGCTGGGTACTGGGGTTACAAAGACCAGGAGAGTAGGGTTCATGTCTACAAGGAACTCACAATCTGAGGAGAGAGACAGGCACGTACACAAATAGAGCAGAGAGTCAGTTCTGAAGTGATGACTAACTGCAACGGTTTGCAAAGGAAAAATTCCTGGAGGAGGTGATATTTGAACAGATCTGGAGAGCTGTTGTCTCACTGGGTAGGCAGGAAAGGGCAGTCCAGGCAGAAAACACAAATGTGAAAGCACAGAGATGAAAAAGGGCAGGGAAGAGTTCAAAAATGATTAAGAGAAATGACTGAATTGGTTACTAGATATATATGGATATTTAGAGAAATTTAAATACTGACTGTTTGATATTAAAGTTTATTGTTAATTTTTAAAGATATATTAGTGATTTGTGGCTATGTTATGAAAGAATTCTTATCTTTTGGTAATACATATTGAAATATGATTTCTGGTTAAAAGGATATGGTATCTGTAATTTGCTTCAAAATAATATGGGAAGGGCAAGAGAGGGTAGGGATAAAGATGAAAAGAGGTTGGCCCTGAATTTTTGTTGAAACTAGAGGATGGATAAACTATATTTTATATGTCTATATGTTTGGAATTTTTTATAATAAAGAAGTTAGGTGGGGTGAGAGAGATTGCCTAGGGCTGTAGCTACTGTTGTAATAAGCATTCAACAAACATTACTTTTCTCGCTCTCTTGAATGTGTCATTAGATGTGATGACCATATTACTACTTATAGGCACAAGCTGGAGGAAAAAGCTAAGCAAGTCACTGATGCTTTTTCTATCCCAAGTCCTACTTCCCAGAGTGTGTGTATTGCCCACTGTTTGAAGCAATGGCCCCGTAAGAGTTGCTCTTGCTTACTGTTACACATGGGAGGGGTGGCTGGTCTCCAAAGTGAACGCAGGTTTGTTTCCAAGGGATCCTGCTGAAGGCCACCCTGAGAGACGAGACATACTTGATCAGGGCTCAGCTGGAGCTCCAGCTCCCGGTTCACAGAAGGGCAGAGAGCTCAGCCTCTTCAGGGTCTGCTTCTTTTACCAAGGACTGAGCTCAGGCTTCCCTGGTGGCACAGATGGTGAAGAATCTGCCTACAATATGGGAGACATGGGTTCGGTCTCTGGGTTGGGAAGACCCCCGAGAGGAGGAAATGGCAACCCACTCCAGTATTTTTGCTTGGAGAGTCCCCATGGGAGCCTGGGGAGGAGCCTGGGGGGCTACAGTCTATGGGGGCAGAGAGTTGGACACGACTGAGCACACAGCTAATGCTCACATGAGCTCAGGCAGGCGAGGAGCGTCCCTGGGGAATCTTTTGCACATGGTGTAGCTAGGACACAGGCCTGAAGTGAGGAACAAGTCAGTGGAGCATAGGCAGAGGGGGCGCTTCTTATCTAGACTCTAGGGTCTATGACCTACCATTTAGGGAAAACTAAAAAACAGAAACAAAGATTGTGGGAGAAGTTTGGTTATACACGAATTGCTATTTTCTGAAGTCTCATTGGAAAATTGGAATACCTGAACTGCTTTACAGGTAGACTAGACAACTGAGCCACTCGTGGCTGATTTGAAGGGACCTCAGAATAGACTCTCTGCGAACAAGTCCCCTAAACACCACAGAGACTAGAAACATTATCATTAGAGAGTATTTCTTTGGTATTAAAATTCACAGGAGGAGAAATACATTGTGCACATATTAGTTACAATTATTGTTCATAATTTTCTGCTAAAAATATCTTAAATTCATGTAGTATCTCTTTTTTTTTGTAGTATCTTTTTTAAAAACATGTTTGTTTTATTTTTTGGCTGTGCTGGGTCTGTTTTGCTGCAAGCAGGCTTTCTCTAGTTTTCTCTAGTTGCGGCAACCAGGAGCTACTCTTTGTTGAGATGTGGAGGCTTCTCATTGTGGTAGGTTCTCTTGTTGTTGGACACAGGCTCTAAGCACTCCGGCTTCAGTAGTTGAGGCAGGTGGGCTTGATAGTGGCAGCTTCTGGGTTCTAGAGCATGGGCTCAGAAGTTGTGGCACCTGGGCTTAGTTGCTCTGTGGCATGTGGGATCTTCCTGGACCAGGGATTGAACCAGTGTCTCCTTCATTGGCAGGTAGATTCTTAACCACTGGATCACCAGAGAAATCCAAGACCCTCTTTTGATGGGAGAAGTGGCAAGAACTATTATAAAGTGGTATGGACACAGGGAGGCATGATTCATTAGGAATTATTTTTCTTTATTTTTTTTTTAAATAAAGCTTTTTAAAGCAGAGATTTAGATAACAGAATAATTGTGAAGATAGTTCAGAGAGTTTTCAAATACTCTATACCTACTATTAACATCTTAAATTATTAATATGATACATTTGTTACAATTTATAAATCAATAGCAATATATTATTATTAGCTAAAGTCCATTCTTTATTCAGATTTCCTTAGATTTTGCCTAGTTTTCTGTCCCAGGCTCCCATCTAGAATGCAACGTCACTTTTAGTCAGCACGACTCCTTTGACTCGTTTTGGCTGTCACAGTTTCTCAGCCTTTTCTTGCTTTTGATGACCTTGACAGTATTACTGGTCAGGTATTTTGTAGAATGGTCCCTCTATTGGGCTTTGTTTGATGGTTTCCTCATGACTAGACTGTGTGGTTTGGGGAGGCTGAGGCTATGGGGTTTTGGAAAGAATACCATAGAGGCAAAGTATTGTCATCACATCATATTAAGGATACGGTGTGTGTGTGAGTGTTTTAGTTGCCCAGTCTTGTCCGACTCTTTGAGATCCCATGGACTGTAGCCCACCAGACTCCTGTGTCCATAGGACTTCGCAGGCAGGAATACTGGAGTGGCTTACTGGTCTCTGTTCCAGGGGATCTTCCCAACCCAGGGATCAAAACCAGATTCCCTGCATTGCAGATGGATTCTTTACCATCTAAGCCCACCAGGGAAGCCATATATATGGCTGCACACATAGCACATGGGATCTCTAGTTCCCTGACCAGGAATCAAACCCATAGAAGCTCAAAGCCTTTACCACTGGACTGCCAGGGAAGTCCCTAGGGTACATACTACTATTAACATGATGTATCACTGTTGTTTTGACCTTGATAACCTGGCTAAGGTAGTGCTTATTCACTGTAAATTTACTTAAAAAAAATCTATTTATCTGGCTGCCCTGGGTCTTAGTTATGGAATGTATACTTTTAATTGTGGCATGTGGGATCTAATTCCCTGACCAGGGATTGAACACAGGCCCCTTGCATTGGGAACACAATGTCTTTGCCACTGGACCACCAGGGAAACCCCTGAAATTACTTTTTTTTTTAAACCTTCTTTCCTCTGTGTTGTTTGGAAGAAATCACTATGTACACACCACATTTAAGTGGTGAAGAGTTATATTTCATTTCTTTGAGGGTGGAGTGTCATTTACACAAATTATTTGAAATTCTTCTGTATGGGAACTCTGTCTCTTGTCCCATATTTATTTATTTTTTAATCATTTATTTATGTCAGTGTAGACTCACAAAATTTATTTCACACTTCGGGTTATTCATTTTGTTGCTCAAATTATTGGAAGCCATTAAAAAATTTATTTATTTATTTTAATTGGAGGCTAATTACTTTACAATATTGTAGTGGTTTTTGCCATACATTGACATGAGTCAGCCATGGGTGTACATGTGTTCCCCATCCTGAACCCCCCCTCCCAACTCCCTCCACATCCCATCCCTCAGGGTCATCCCAGTACACCAGCCCTGACCACCCTTGTCTCATGCATCCAACCTGGACTGGTGATCTATTTCACATATGATAATATATATGTTTCAGTGCTATTCTCTCAAATTATTGGAAGCCATTTTTAATCATTTATGTCACTACACTACAGAAATAGAATTCTAGCTGTCCAGAAGCTCCCATCATCCTGTCTTCCAGTCACTATTCTGAACTTGTGATGAGATCAATCCCTGGGATCTGCTGTTGCACTTTATATAGTTGGAATTATACAGTATGTATTTGCCTGTGCCTGGTTTCTTTCACTCAGCATTATGTTTGTGGGATTTACCCATGTTGCTACACTTTGCTGTGGAGAGGCTTTCTCACTTTGTAGTTTTCAACTTTAGACCTTCCCACCCCATGATTCTGAAATGGGCCACACTTCCCAAACTTATTTCATTGCAGTCTTAGGTGGAGGTTATCAAAAACAGGCTTGAGATCAGAACATATGTGTAAATAGTCCATTGGGAATTGATTTCAGGAAGCCCCGGTCAGGGCATGAGGAAGGAAATACAGAAGGGAGGAAGCCAGGCAGAGGAGTTAATGAGCAGCTCAGCAGAGCTCAGTCTCATAGGGTCCTCCACTGAGTGGGGGGTTGCTCTCCAGGGGGTCATCCCTGGGGGTTCTCCATGGGGGGCCTCCACGGGGTGGGGAGTGGTTCTCCAGGGTATCAGGGGGTCCTCCATGGGGGTCTTCCCTGGAGGTTCTCCACAGGCTGGTGTTCTCCTGGGGGTCTGCCATGGGGTCTTCCATATGGGGGTTCTCCACTGGGTCCTTCCTGGGGTGCTCCACGGAAGTCTCCATGGATTCTCTGGGAGATTGTGCAGAACTTGTTTAAGAGCTGTCCTGCAGAGAAGCAAAGAAACTTCAGGTATTTATAAACCAATTCCTTTCAGTTATTGCTTGAAAGTTGAGTATATTAACACACTAACAATCGCAGTCTGCCCCCAGTGTGGGTTAATATGCACCTATGTCCAGAGAAAGCTCGTAGGTAGGCTCAGGGTTGCAGGTACCAGCAGGAAAAAGCCATCGGAGTGAAGGTCTAGGCCAAGGCAATGGGTGTATCACAACTATTAACACCTTTTCCACCCTGACCTATTTGGATCACACCTTAAGTCCATTTTGTCGTGGACACTTTATGCTAGTAGCCAGCAGCAATAACTAAAATAAAAATTAATTGACAGATATAAGGCACCTGTCAAAATGATACAAATTTTTAAAAAGTGGCAACCACAAAGAGTGATTGGGGATGTGGAATGATTATTTTCATACTTTAATGGTAGAACTCTAAATTGTTTATTTTTTGCAGAATGAAATCTGGCAATATCTGTTAAAAATAAGTATTCCAAAGATGATGGATGTTCATTAAACCTATTGTGGTAATAGTTTAATGATGTTTGTAAGTCAGAGCATTCATTACGTTGTACACCTTAAACTTATACAGTGCTGTGTTGTCAGTTATAGCTCAATAAAACGGGATAAAATAGGTATTCCACTGCAACTAGTGTATAAATAAGTTCTTGAAATTTAATGACAACACAGTGATTATAGTCAACAATACTATATTATAAACTTCAAAATCACCATGAGGTTAAATCTTAATTGTTCTCAATACAAAAAGAAGCAATGATTATGTGACCTGATGAAGGTGTTAGCCAACCCTACTATAGTAATTATAGTGGAATATACAAATGTAGTAGACCAACAAATTTACACCTCAAATTTATAACGTTACATGTCAATTATAACACAATAAGAAAATTTTTTCAATGAAAAAAAAATGAGGCTAGTTAATAGAAGCAGTCTCAGTTCTGGTACTGCATTGGTACTGCGACTGTAGTGTTATTTTATTTATCACTTCCCTCCTCTCCCACTCATTCGGGATCCCCTCACCCTCAGTCAACGTTTTTGCCGGTCTGGGTTGCTTGCCTCCATCCTTGAGGAGTCTTGAGTCTTGGTTACCCAGCCTTTGCTTGAGAACCTACTGCTCTGACCCAGTAGTTCCTCCCATAGGGGGCCATGCTGGTGTTTTGAGTCTCCTGGTATCAGCGTGAACTATGAGCTCTTGAAAAATCTGAATATCCCCTTCCCCCCATTGTTCAGTTATTCTAGTAAATGACCATAAGTCCTTTTGGGGAAAGATTATAAGGGAATCGCTAGTGTATTGTTGCATCATTTTAGGGTTCATCCTCAAGGGGACTTGGCATCTCCTTCAATTGATGAGCTCTGGGTGTGAGAACAGGCTCATGTCTGGAAACCGTAAGGGATTGTGATTTTTCCATCGTACTGGCTGACCTCAGCTTTCTACTCACTCGTGTTAGTTTTATATTCCTCCCAAACAAATCACCACAAACTCAGAAGCTTTAAAAACAACCCCCATGTTATTATCTTATAGTTTCCCTGTTTCAGAAGTCTGGGTATGGCTTAGCTGGATCCTCCACTTAAGGTCTCACAAGGTACAAGGTTGTAATCAAGGTGTCAGATGGGCTCTGTTCCTTTCTGGAAATCTCTTCTGGATGGAGCTTCTTTCTAGAGCTTAGCTTTTTTCTTAGCTTAGCTTCTTTCTATTCTTCCAAGTTGACATTGTGGTTGGTTGAACTCAGCTCTTTGCAGTTGTAGGACAAAGGGGGCTGCTCTTCCAACAAGGCACTCTCTCTTATAGGCAGTTCACCTTTTATCAGCTTGCTTCTTCAAGGCCAGTAGGAGAATCTTAGTCCAGTTGGCTAAGCCTTTTATAATGTAACCTAATTAAAGAAGTGACGATCCCATCACCTTTGCCATACTCTATTGGCTAGAAGCAGGTTGTAGGTTTTCAAGGACAGGAGATTATATGAGTGTGACTCATGGGAGGAGGTGCTTCACCCTAAGGTGTGTCTGTGTGTCTACCACATTCATTCTTGGTCTTTTTTTAAAAGTTTGGCAATATCCTTATTGTCCATCCATCTATCTTCTTCCAGGAACACCATGGACTAGTAACCATTGTCCCTTGAATCTGGGATGGTCTTGTAACTTGCTCTGGTCAATGAAAATGGCAAAAGTGATACTGTGGAGGGCCTTGAGATACCTGACAGCTTTTGCCTTTGCCCTCTTGATATGCAGAGATCTCCACAGGACAAGGAAGGTGGTCTAACCTGGAAAAGGAAAAAAAAAGCCATGTGAAGGAATACCAGTGTCCCGAGTGAACAGCCAATGCCAGCTGCAAGACATGTAAGTGATACCAACTTGGACCTTTCAGCCTGCCTACCTCTGCAGTTGAATGCAGCTACATGAATGAGCCCGGGCAAAACTAGGAGAGGCACCTTGCAGCCCACCCACAGAATCACGAGAAAAAACAAATCACTGTCATCTTCAATGACTGGTTTTG
The DNA here is from genome assembly GCF_910594005.1 of Cervus elaphus. Classification (NCBI taxonomy): domain Eukaryota; kingdom Metazoa; phylum Chordata; class Mammalia; order Artiodactyla; family Cervidae; genus Cervus; species Cervus elaphus. The sequence continues at coordinate 32,446,992 of NC_057825.1, read as the reverse complement.
GAGTGGTTTATCATACGGCAATAGGTAACTGAAATAGGTGTTTCTACATCACCTGCAGTCAATCATTGTTTGAAGGTTGCTCCGAGGGGCATTAAGACCCTGGCTTTTCTGGTCTGCCCTGTTCCAGACTCAAGTATGCTCCAGTGATCAGGGAGAAGTCTCAGGCAGAGTCCCAGACGTTTTCAGGAAGGAGCTGTCAGCAAATACAGGAACACTGAGCATTAGGCTGATGTAAGAGCTGCTTTTATTACAACCTTAAAATCTCTTTTTCTCCAACTTGTAAACATTATGTGGAATGGGCCGGGGGTGGAAGCAGGAGGTTTCTTAGAGGAACCAAGAACCCTGGAGTAGATGATGCCTTTGGGAGACACCACCAGCTAGGGGAAGAATTTGCAGAACACAGAGCTCAGGCTATCAGAGACTGAGATTGAGGGCCTACCTTGTTCTTTTCAACGTCTCTGGCTTTGTATAAGAGCTGCAGTTCTCACAGCCTGCTGTCAGATGACATGCCTAGAATCCCTCCTTTTGTTTCCTCTCAGATGCTTCTCTCTGCCTTCCAGTAGATGAGCTCACTTATTATTCCTTGCTGAACTCTCCTCACTAGCCTCCTACCAACCCAGTTATCTTTTCACCACTCAACACCTGTCTCCTAGCTGCTGCCTTGGAGGACCCCGCCAACTCCAGATCCTGTCCTGTTCAAATCTAGTTCACTCAGTGTTTCTGCCATGTTCCATATCAGTATCAGTACTGTTTGGTATCAGAACTTCTAAACCTTGCAGAGTTTTGAAAAAGGACTTGACAAAAAAGATCTCGTTGGTGAGATTAAATTATAGGAAATTTCAGGTGTGATTTCTTCCATTTCTGTGTGGCAAGGGAGGTTACATTCAAAGTTGCAATAGATGTGATAGCCTAGGCTGCAGAATTGTTCCCAGGTACCAGATGTGGGTGAATTAACATTTCAAAACATCTTTGGAAAAAAAAAAACAAAACATCTTTGGAAGGTTACCAGAAAAAAAATCTTTTTTTTTTTTTTTGCCTGAACACCCCAAAAGATGGAGCAAAATTTGAGTATATACTAAGATAAGCTGTGTTCCTGTATTTGGAATATAAGGAAGTGGTTTTACAAGAGACTGACCAAAGAAATTCACTTCCAGTTTATTAAGATCACAAGAGCAAAAACTACAGCGTATTTTATTAGGTATACAAAAACACTCAGGGTTAAAATATTCAAATTAAAAAAAACAACACCCTACCTTATTTTAGAAGAAAACCTTAGTCTTAAAACAAATATCAGAATACATAATTATTTAGGTACTCCTATGAATTGCAAATGGTCACAAAAATAATTGATCATGTTGCATTTTCCTCATCTATTTCTTCTCTTATGATAGGAGTCAACATTTTTGAGCATCTACCATGAATCAAAAACTGCCATTCATTTCATCTAGTTCTAAGAATAACATCCACTATGCCAACTAGTTCTAGTTTAAATTCATGACCACACGTCTCAAAAGGAGTCTCAATGCTGCCAAGCAACCCTACTACACTCCCCCAGTATGTTTCTCGCCCATTCTCCAAAACAAGGATTTCACACATTTTCTGCTCTCCTCAAATCTCCCACATCCTCTTCCGCCTCCTCAGTCCTGCCTACCTCTTCCACTTCTTCCCAGATCCCTCTCTGCCTCACTCAGTTCTCCATCTTTATATTCCACTGATGTACCAAATTCTTTCCTCTCCCTTGGAGCCTTTGAAATTCCCCTTCCCTCTCATTGGAATGCTCACACCCTCATCTTCATAAGACTGGTTTCTTCTGCTTTTTTTATCTGCTGTCTCAGTTCAGATGTCAAGTTCTCAGAGTCTTTCCTTGTAAGTTAAAGATGCCCCTGCTCTCTTGCATGTTAACTTGTTTCATTGTCTCCCAGACATTTATCAACACCCGATACTGTCTTGTCTGTTTATTTCTTCCCATCTCCACTTGAAGAAAGCGTCATGACAGCAGGGCTTTACTTTTCTGGTGTACTTCTATATTCTCAATATCCAAATCTGAGCCTGTCACACAATATGGTCAAATTGAATTTTCATTGAGTAAATGATCCCGATTTTTGATAGATGAGGAAACTAAAGATTAGGCAATCTAAATAAATGACTTCAGGTCACTCAGGTAGTAAATGACAAAGCTGGGACTTGAGCCTAAATTTTGCTAGATCTGGGCTCTATCCCCAGAGAGGCCCAGATTTTTTTGTGTAAAAAAATCTCTCTTGCTAGGATGAACATTTAAAAATGGATTTGACCACTGAGGAGTACTTGTGAATGTGAACAGCATTTAAGACAACATAAGAATGAATAGTTAATTCCCCAGGCAGAAAATCAAGGAGATGCTGAGGACATCTGGCTGGACAAAGCCCATGGTAACTAAGGAGCAGCACAGCCTGGCTATTCCCAGCTTGCTCCTGGCTGGCCTCCAATTCCTCCGTCTTCCTTCCTGCTTCCTGCATCTCTAAGTCTCTGACCACCTGCAGTTCAGTACAGTTCAGGGCAGGCTCTGGTTTTCCCTTCATGCTCATGAAGTGAGCTAGTTCATGCCTGTCAATAGCATCCAGATTCATGCTTTAGAGAAACTGGAATAGGATATTTTCCATGAGGGTCTATCAGCCAAATCTGTGTTTATATAATAGCCTAATTCACAGGAAGTTGCCTTTGTGTGTGTGTGTGTGTGTGTGCAGAAAATGAAAACCTTGTGCTGACTCTTCATTGATCCTTAAATGGACTTATAAACAAAAGGTGAAGAGGAGGAAATGAGGACTCTTTTGGCTGTTGCCTTAATCAACATTCAGGGAAAGCTTCATTTATAGGCTAGAGTCCCTAGAAATGCTAGATTTAAGGGTTTGTTCTATGGATTTTCTTCAGAAACCAAGATCAAAATGGTTATAATATTATCAGTCATTGCCATTATTCTATGCTCTTTATGTATACTTTATCTTTACAACAAACTGATTAAATAGATGCTAGCAATATTATACCCATTTTCCACATGAGAAAACTGAGGCCAAGTAGGATTTTTTTTTTTTAAATGTTAGTGTTAGTCGCTTGGTCATGTCCAACTCTTTGTGACCCCATGGACTATATATAGCTCACCAGGCTTCTCGTCCATGGAATTCTCCAGGGAAGAATACTGGAGTGGGTTGCCATTTCATTCTCCAGGGGATCTTCCTGAACCAGGGATTGAACCCAGGTCTCCTGAACTGTAGGCAGATTCTTTACCAATTGAGTCACTAGGGAAGCCCTGGTGAAGCCCTGAAGTCACACACTATTGATGAAATTAGAATTTCATTTATTTGATTTGACTCTGGAGTAGAGGTTCTTAATCATCCCACTACTTGTTTTTGTGTTTGTTTGCCTCTTTGTTGGAAGAAGGCAATGGCAACCCATTCCAGTTCTCTTGCCTGGAAAATCCCATGGATGGAGGAGCCTGGTGGGCTGCAGTCCATGGGGTCACTAGGAGTGGGACATGACTGAGCGACTTCACTTTCACTTTTCACTTTCATGCATTGGAGAAGGAAATGACAACCCACTCCAGTATTCTTGCCTAGAGAATCCCAGGGACAGGGGAGCCTGGTGGACTGTCGTCTATGGGGTCGCACAGGGTCGGACATGACTGAAGCAACTTAGCAGCAGCAGCAGTGGCAGATCTAGTAATCCAGAAATTGCGAAGTTATGATAAATATAAAAGCATTTATGTAATATAATATGAAAATATCTGAGATTTCTGTTCATAACAAAGTCATAGGTAACAAATCAGTTTAAAGTTAGTGAAAATAAAGATGTAATTTCATCTAAGCTAACTGGCTCCTCTCTAGGCCCCCGGTTAGGAAACCTGACCTAGAACCTGAGGATATAATGCCCTCTGGAAGACCAGTTATAAAGCCCTTCTAACTGATGTTGTTTCTAATCTCAGTTACTATCCCTGCCCCATCTACTCTCTTCACTGGCTGTCACTCTAAATCACAATCTAAAGGGCTCTTCCTTGTAGCCTTGCTGGACACCCTCTCCACCCCTAATCCCCATAGAATTTATCACCTTTTCATCCATCTCACTTTAGGGTTTTGCATATATGTTTATGACTGCATGTAGAGCACTGTATGTTTGTCTATGTATGTAGAGCTGCATGTATGTATGTCTATGCATGTAGAGCATATATGTTTATGACTGCATGTAGAGCACTGTATCATATCTATGTAATCCCCATAGAATTTATCACCTTTTGGTCCATCTCACTTTAGGGTTTTGCATATATGTGTATGACTGCATGTAGAGCACTGTAACATATTTAATTTGTTTATATATCTTTTTTACTTTAACATTAGCTACTTGGGAGTAGGGGCTATGTCTTGCTCATTTACTTACTTTTTCATTTAATAAAATTATATTGAGCATCTCCTGTTACAAGATGTTATTCTAGACACTGAAAATATAATAATGAACATCACGGACATAGTCTTTATCCTCCATGTTTTGCCATCTTGCACTCATTTCTGGTCCTCAGTGTTTGGCTCATGATTGGAAGATACTAAATTAGTCTGTTTAATTGAATTGTCTTGAGTATTTCAAGGTCATATTACTAGTTGGCCGAAATTGCTCCTAAGAGAAATATTTCTTGAGAAGTTCTTTATCTTCATATCCTCATATAAATTGCCAGGTATAGAGTAGACATTCAAAAGTCAATTCTTTTCTTGTCTTTTCCTCTGCTAGTCACCAAGTAAGCTAAATCTTGTTGCGGAGTAGAGAAATGGAAACAGAGTATTTATAAGTTTTGCAGGAGGGAAGAAGAGTTAAGAACATCTACTTATAACATGTATGTGTTAGTCTCTAGGTTGTGTCTGACTCTGCAACCCCATGGACTGTAGCCCGCCGGGGTCCTCTGTCCACGGGATTTTACAGGCAAGAATATTGGAGTGGGTTGCCATTCCCTTCTCCAGGGGATCTTCCTAACCACGAGAATCAGGAGAATCTGGGTATCCCGCACTGCAGGAAGATTCTTTACTGTCTAAACTGCCAGGGAAGCACTTATAACATACAGTTCTCTCTGTTACACCTGAATGAGGTAAAAGATGTAAAGCGCTTGAATAGCACCTGTTACATTGTAAGCCAGCAACAAATACAAGATACAATAGCTAACATTTGTTGATGACTTACAACATACCAGGTACTATTTGAAGCCCTTTACATCTAATACTTCATTCAGACCTAGTAGAGAGAACTGAGGCTTAAAAAGTATAAGTAACTTGCCCAACTTCTGATAGGCAGAATGTACTTAGGTGGGGGAATTCCAGCCCAGTCAGCCCGAGTCTGGCACCTCTTTCTTTGTGTAGCTGTTGACCAATGCAGGGTCAGAGGCAAGGACTTTGAACAGGATCCACTAACAGCCTGCATCCTGGTCATGACCTAAGTCAAGGCAAGCATGTTTGAAATGACAAAGTGATCAAGGCTTAAGTCTGTGGCTAGGGTAGAGCTAACAAGGGCCAGAATACCTATGCTCTGGTGCATTCTTGCTACACTGTTTATTCAATATTATCTTTTAAAAAATTTTATTCATTTATTTATTTTTGGCTTTGCTGGGTCTTCATTGCTGGTGTGGGCTTTTCTCTAGTTGCGGCCAGTGGGGGCTACTTTTCATTGTGGTGTGCAGGCTTTTGATTGCAGTGGCTTCTCTTGTTGCAGCTTGAGGGCCCTAGAGTGTTCAGGATTCAGTAGTTGTGGGCTTAGTTGCTAAGTAACATGTGGGATCTTCCCATTCCAGGGATTGAACCCGTGTCTCTTGAATTGGCAGGTGGATTCTTAATCACTGGGCCACCAGGGAAATCCACTATTGTCTTTTTAAAACAACTGTTTCTCCCTGAAAGTAATGTTCATTCTACCACTTGTGAGGCTACAGGAAAAATTTTCTTAAAAAGGAAATGTCCTTGGATTACCATTAGACAGAACTGAATAATTCTACCAAGCTGGGGCATTTTTCTACAGTTAATTATAATGAATTCTGATTACCATGTGCATCATTTACCTAATCTGGACCCAAACTGAAACATAAAACATAAGTACAAAGAATATCTGATTATTTTTTGGACATATGAACAAAAGTAAAATATTTTTTTAATTTAAAATATTTTTTCCTTCTCCAATCAAAAGATATAGAGTTGCTGAATAGATTAAAAAATAAGACCCAATTATATGCTGTTACAGGAGACTCACTTCAGCTTTAGAGGCATGCACAGACTGAAAGTGAAGGGATGGAAAAAGATATTCCACGCAAATGAAAGCCAAAAAGAGCAGAGACTATACTTATATTACACAAAATAGACTTTTTTCCCTTTCTTTTTAACCTGTTTTCCCCCCATTTTTATTGAGAAATAGTTGGCATACATCACTGTATAGGTTTAAGGCATACAGCATGACTGTTTGAATTATATACATTGTGAAATGATTACCACAATGGGTTAACATCCACCATCTCATATAGATAAAATAAAAATAAATTTTTTTCCTTGTGATGAGATTTATCTTTTTTCACTGATTATGATTTAAGACTCATCTATGTTGTCAGATGTATTAATATTTTATTCCTTTTGCTTGCTCAGTAGTATTCTATTGCATGCATATACCAGACTTTGTTCATCTGTTTACCAGCTTATGGATGATGGTTTTTCATGTTACCCTTTTACAGTCATATCTATTTCCCTCCCTCCACTATCTCCAAACTCTCACAACCAATAATTTATTCTCTATCTCTATAATCTTGTTATTTACACACAAAATAGACATTAAGCCAAAAACTGTAGCAAGATACAAAGAAGGTCATTATATAATGATAAAGGGATTGATTTATCAAGAGTATAACATTTGTAAATATTTGCATACTCAACATAGGAGCACCTAAATATATAAAGCAAATATTAACAGATTTTAAGGGAGAAATATACAGCATTACAATAATAGTAGAAGACTTAAAAATCTGATTTTCAACAATGGATAGGTCATCCAGAAAGAAAAGTCAATAAAGAATCTTTGGACTTAATGCCATGTTAGACTAGATGGACTTAACAGATACTTACTGAACACCCCATCTAACAGCAGCAGAATATACATTGTTCTCATGTGTACATGAACATTCTCCAGGATAGATTATATGTTTGGCTGCAAAAAAATCTTAGTACATTCAAGAAAACTGAAATTCTATCAAGCATCTTTCCCAATCATAATGATATGAAACTAGAAATCAATTAAAGGAAGAAAACTGAAAAATTCACAACTATGCTGAGACTAAACAACATCCTCCTGAACAAACAGTGGGTCAAATAAATCAAAAGGGAAATTAAAAATCTTGAGAGAACTTAAAATGGAAATATAACATAATAAAACTTTTGGGATGCAGCAAAAGCAGTTTCAAGAGGGAAGGTTACAGAAATAAACGCTTGCATTAAGAAAAAAAGAAAGCTCTCAGAATTCCCTGGCAGTCCAGTGGTTAGGACTTGGCATTCTCATTGCTGGGGACTCTAGGTTCAATTCCTATTTGGGGAACTAAAATTTCATAAGCTGCATTGGAGAAGGTAATGGCAACCCACTCCAGTATTCTTGCCTGGAGAATCCCAGGGACAGAGGAGCCTGATGGGCTGCCATCTATGGAGTCGCACAGAGTCGGACACGACTGAAGTGACTTAGCAGCAGCAGCATGCATGGCAAAAAAAGAAAGCTCTCAAACAGACAACCTAACTTTACACCTCAAGGAACTAGAAAAGGAAGAACAAACTAAGCTCAAAGTGAGTAGAAAGAAGAAAATAACAGAGATCAGAGTAGAAATGAATGAAATAGAGACTTAGCAGACAGTAGAAAAGATCAATGAAACTAAGAACAGTTTTTTTTAAGAAGATAAACAAAATACACAAACCTTTAGTTAGACTAACCAAGAAAAAAGAAAGAGGACTCAAATAAAATTATAAATGAAAGATGAGACATTATAACTGATACTACAGAAATATAACGAATCTTAAGAGACAACTATGAATAATTAATCAATCCTGAATATCATTGGAAGGACTGATGCTGAAGCTGAAGCTCCAATACTTTGGCCTCCTGATGCAAAGAGCCGACTCATTAGAAAAGACCCTGATGCTGGGAAAGATTGAAGGCAGGAGGAGAAGGGGACGACAGAAGACAAGATGGTTGGATGGCAACACCTACTCAATGGACATGAGTTTGAGCAAGCTCCAGTAGGTGGTGAAGGACAGGGAAGCCTGGAATGCCGCAGTCCATGAGGATGCAGAGTCAGACACTACTGAGTGACTGAACAACATGAATAATTAATTATATGCCAACATTTTGGACATCCTAGAAGAAATGAATAAATTCCTAGAAACAGATAGCCTACCAAGACTGAATCATGAAGAGATAGAAATCTGAATAAACTTACTACTAGTAAAGAGATTGAATCAGTAGTCAAAAACCTCCTAACAAAGAAGTGTCCAGGACCAGATGCCTTCATGGTGAATTCTACTAAACATTTAAGGAAGAATTAATACCAAACCTTCTCAAGCTTTTACAGCAAATGGAAGACGAAGGAACTCTTCCAAAATCATTATATGAGGCCAACCTAAGCCAGACAATGACACAAAAGAAAATTAGAGACCAATATCTCTGAGGAACACCCATGCAAAAATCCTCAACAACATATTAGTAAACCAATTCCATGGTATATTAAAAGGATCATATACCATGATCAAGTGGGATTTATTCTAGGGATGCAAGGGTAGTTCAATATCCACAAATCAATGTGATACAACACATTAACAAAACGAAGGATAAAAACATATGATCATTTCAATAGGTACAGAAAAAGCACTAGACAAAATTCAACATCCTTTTTAAGATAAAAACTGTCAATAAATTTGTATAGAGGGAATGTACCCCAACATAATAAAGGTCATATTTGATAAGCCCACAGCTAATATCATACTCAAAGGAAGAAAGCTGAATGCTTTTCTTCTAAGAATAGGAACAAGACAAGGATGCCACTCTTGGCACTTTTATTCAACATGGTATTGAAGTCCTAGCCAGAGAAATTAGGAAGAAAAAGAAATAAAGACATCCAAATTGGAAAGGCAGAGACAAAACAGTCACTATTTGCAGATGACAGGATTTTATATATATTAATTGAAAACCCTAAAGACTCCACCAAAAACTATTAGAACAAATAAACAAGTTCAGTAAAGTTGCAGGGTACAAAATCAATATACAAACATCTGCTGCATTTTTTTTTTTTTTTGTGGCTTGTGGGATATTAGCTCCCCAACCAGGGATCAAACCCAGGTCCATGGCAGTGAAAGCTCACATCCCAACCACAGGACTACCAGGGAATCCCCCTGTTGCATTTTAATACACTAACAACAAACTATCAGAAAGAGAAATTAAGAAAACAATCCCATTGACAATAGCATCAGAAAGAATACTTAGGAATAAATTTAACCAAGGAGGTGAAAGATCTATACCCTGAAACTGTAAGACACTGATGAAAGAAACTGAAGAAAACACAAATAAAAGGAGATATTCTATGCTTACGGTTGGAAGGATTAATGTTATTAAAATGTCCATACTGCACATAGTGATCTACAAAATCTATGTAATCTGTTTCAAAATTTCAAAGGCATTTTTCACAGAAATAGAAAAAAAAAACCTTAAAATTTGGGCTAGATGGCAAATCCCAGTCAACAGCTGGGAATGGAGAGAGGCTTCTTGAACCGACCTAGGCTTTAGAGTGACATGGTACATACCTAGAGTGTTACGGATAGTGTTATGAGTTACTAAAATAATTTGTGAAAATATATTTCTTACCAGTTGCTGCTATGGGGTTGTTTGCTCAATGACTGAAGTAGAAAAATAAGGAAGTATCTACATGGGCTCTCATGCTCCCTATTAAGACTTTGTCTGCTAGTGTGTAACAGCACACTTTTATTTATTTTGGCTGTACCTCCTAGCAACAGGGATCTTAATTCCCTGAACAGGGATCAAACTCATGTCCCCTGCATTGGGAGCACTAAGTCTTTACCACTGTGTTACCTGGTAAATCCCCTGATCCCTTTTAAAAACTGAGGAAAAGTTATAAATCCTCTTTGCAGAAAATGCACAGCTAATACACACAAACTATTTTCCATAATTTTAGGGGGCTATATACTTCTGAAACCTATCCTGGACTCCAAGTTAAGGACTGTTCTCAACTGTCTCTTCTCCCAAGAGGCAGCCCAACTCTCAGTCCTATTTTATTTTTAAAAAATATTTATTTATGTAGCTGCACTACATCTTTAGTTGTGACATGTGGGATCTAGTTCCCAACCAAGAATCAAACCCTGGTCCGCTGCATTGGGAGTGCAGAGTCTTAGCCAGTGGACCACCAGCGAAGTCCCTCAGTCCTATTTTAGAATATCCTAAGTTTAGTAGATCAGAAGCAGGTTCTGGAAGCAGGTGGGTTTGGGAGATTACTAGGCATTACTACACATTCTATTTACTTTGCAAAGTATAAAGACATGAACAATGCAACGGAAGATGCCACATTCTGGATCTTTCAGGAGGTCGTTATGGTCACTACAAATAATGGTTTCTGACCACAGATCCAGCTGAATCATTCAGCAAATATTTACTGGGCGCCTGATATGTACAGGCACTGAGCCAGGCAGTGAGCTCACCAAGATAAAAAAGACTCCATTTGTGTCCTTGATGAGACATTCACATGTAAAAGCATGAATGTAGTTGTTGGTGGCCTGAAAATAAAGGTTACCTAAGTCTGAGAAGCATTCTGAGGTGACGGAAAGGACTCTGAGCTTGTGATTTGATTTTTGGCTTCACCACATTCTAGTGTGGCGTCACTCAATCTCAGATTGCTTCATCTATTAAGTGCCGCAAATAAGTAGATGAGAACTGTGGCAAATCTTCAAAAAGATAACATTTTAAAAAATGAAAAAATGAACATGGACAAACAGAAAAGGCAAGTTACAGGCTTATCGAAAATGACAGTTGAGAGAGTCACCCCCAGAGGGAAGAGCCTAACTCTTCCCAGTCTCTACAGACACCGCCGCACCCCGCACGCGGTCAGAAACCGCCCAATAAACCTTCCGGGACAGATCAAGTTCCGCTTCCGCAAGCAGGTTTTCGCTGTAGGCGTGAGCGAAGGACGCCCGACGCAACTTAGCGTCGGACCTCCCCATTGCGCATGCTCGGGAGGAGAGGCTGAGAACGGAAGGACGGGGGAGTGGCCAGACGCCGCGGCCGGCCGGCTAGCTCTCCCTGTGGCCCCGCGCGGGAGGCGGGGGCGCGCGCACGCTCGTTCGCGCGGCCGGCTGCGTACAGTAGTGACGGCCGCGCGGGAGCGGTCACATGACCGTAGCGGCTGCCTGTACAGTAAGGACCCAATATGGCAGCGGCGGTAGCAGTGGTAACGGCAGCAGGAGGACCGGCCGCCCCATAGACCGCCCCCAGCGCACCACCCCCGCCGCTTCCTCTGCTCCGGTGCTCCTCCGGCCTGACTTCCCCTTTCTCCCACCTTTCCCGGCACCGCGGGAAAAACAGCATAGGGCAGAGCAGGCAGGGAGGGCGGCCGGAGCCCGGACACGGGAGCCTCCCAGTCAGTTCAAGACCCGACATGAGGGAAAAGGGCCGTAGGAAGAAGGGCAGGACCTGGGCGGAGGCCGCCAAGACGGTAAGGCGGAGGGAGCGGACGGGAAGGCTGGGAGGATTTTGTTCCTTCGCCGCCCTCCCTCGGTCGCAGGGGAAGGGAGGTCAGTGGCACTGCGACCCGGCTAAGGGGGGCACAAAACCGCGCTGCGAGGGCGGCGGTTAGTGTCGGGCTTGTGGTCCCTATGGGAATGGAGGCGCCTAGCGGAAGAGGGTCGCCGCGGGGCCGTGGCTTCTCCCCGCGTCTGCGATGGTTCCTCTCTGGTGTTTTGGAGCTGCCTCTCGGGGTCACTGCGCTCTCGCCCCCATTCTGTGGTAGCCCCTGCCCCAGCTTGGGGAAGTCTGTTGTGCTTGCACATAACCGGTTCTTCTCCCTTGTGCGGCTGAGGAGCCCCCATTGGATGCGGATAGGAGAATGCTTGTGCGTGCACCCAGCCCCAGAAAGAAGAGGGGAACGGTGAAGCTGGGTAGAATTGACCCGCTGTAACAGGCACACCGCCTCACTCCGGGTTCCCGGCTTGTCTGGGCTCCTGGATCCGGCCGGAGGTCACGAGGCTCTTGTTTTATGTTTGCTGTTGGAGCCGAAAGTGCAGGAGGTGTTTAGAAACGAAGTAACAGGTGGGACTTGTAGAAATTTTTTTTTTTTTTTTCTGTTTCCGTAGAGACCTACTCTGAACAAGGCAGCAATGCATGGTGGGACCTGTAGTTTTACCCGGCCTTGACTTTTTCGTAGCTAGAGTGGTGATGGCCTCACCAAGTTGTGATTAGTGGATAAAACCATCCTTTTTTTCCTTCTAAATTTATCTTAACGAAATTTAGAGGTAGGTTTAAAAAATAGAGTATTGAGAATGAGTGAGAACTTTTATGTTTTTTATGAAAAAGTTAAAAGCGTCCATGTATATATATTTAGAAATGAAAGGTTTGGAGAAAGTCAAGTTCATTCCATCTTCAGAGGGTGCAGCAGAAAAGTAATAGGACGTAAGACAGCAGTGTTTTAGTGTTGGGAAGTGAGAAGGATTGGAAGTATTATTTTTAATGGTGAATCCTGTCAATAATACTTGTACAACCTGGAGAGCCCCTCTAAATGAAGCCCCTGTTTATGGTGTGTTGTATGTTTTATTTTTTAAAGGGGAGTTTTCTGAATATAAAAGTAACATGTTCACTGTGGGAAAGTTAGGGAAATTATAGTATTTTAGTATAAAGAAGGAAATAAATCGTGTATTTAACTTCTCCAGGCTCTGTGAACATTTGATATATTACCGTCCAGTCTTTTTTATTTCCCCAAATCTGGGTCCTTTTGTTTATTCATTCTTGCACATTTGCTTTGTAAATCTTGCGCATTTGTTTTGTAAATGTTATGTTTTAGAGGATTCATGAATCTTAAACTTGTTTGTCTGTTTTTGTAGGAAATGTGGAAAAGTTAGTGAATAAATAAAAGCACATTTGTGTGCTTTCATTTACAGTGTATCTTCATAACTGTAACTGCTGGCCGTTTCCCTCCAAAGAAAAGACTTGAGAAATAATTTTGTTGGGTGGTGGGGAAATTCCTCCTTCACAAAAGACTTTTATTTTGTTCTACTTGATCAGCATTACTTCACGACCTCTTTTATTTAAAGAAGGAGGGTAAATTTTATTCGTAAGTAACCAGATCCCAACCTTCATTGTGTTAATTAATTTAAAGTCTCTAGAATTTCATGAGTACTTTATGAATTATCTCTTGGGATAAAATAGTCTGATCTTTGGGAGATTGTGACAGGAGAAATTTGCATCTACAGTCTATTTTCCTATAGTAAATTATTATGTTTGCTCATTTATAACAAACATTTCAAGCCTTAGCTAGTTATGTGCAAGTAGTATTTAGAAGATGTAAAGACTAGAGCTAATCAGTAGAGCTTCGAGTGAGTTCTTGAAGTGATTAGTATATTAGTGGTTTGGTATTTTTATTTGATTCTGGCAAATATGTAAGAGCTCAGACTAAATAAAAATGAATTTTAGAAAGAGAATGGTGACACTAAAACTTCTTTTTTCTAGTAGCCAAAATCTAGAAAACAGTCTACTCTTTTTTTATCATCTATAAAGTGAGTAATTAAAATAAACCTCAGTGTTCAAAAGGTTTCTGTTTATAGGAGAAATAGGTAGAAGTAAATGTGAGAAGAATAAACAAAAGTAAATATTTAATATTTTCAGACATAGAATAATGAGATCAGAAAGTTAGTGGTTTGACAGATAGAGATAACTTTGACCTAAATTAGGAAACTATATAGTTTATAAGATTAAGAGAACCAGGAGAAGCAAGTCTTAAACTTTCCTCATAGGCATTAAGGCCAAATGTTCTAGGAACAGAGTTTCAGAAAGGATATATTAAAATTATGCATTGAATATAGGTCATATCTACTTCATATTTCATTGTGTTCTTGGTACTTACATTGTAGAGCTATCTTGTTTTAGGGAATGTTATTAAAATGGGGTTGTGTTCCTGAGCAATAATAGGGCAATAGATAAATAAAATTATTCACTAACATATGTATTTATATCCTATATATTTGTGATTTGGGGTGTTGTGTGTATGTGAGAGAGAGAAACAAATTGATACAGGATTGCTGTGAACAACCTGAAAAAGCAAAAATAATACGATTCATAATTATTATATAATTAAAAGGTTATGTCAAAGTCTGATTAAATGTAGAGAATAGATGGGTTCCAATAACTGAAGACATTATCCAGAGAAATAATGGGATTAAGACTCACTTGAACTTATTGTTCATTCACAGCAGTGGATTGTGTCCCTACTGATCTTATATTTGTCTCATAAATACCCTAGTTATATAAAGCATTATTCAAGTATTTAGTTAACAGTATTACATTTTAAATTTATTTATTTATTGGCTGCACCCTGTGGCTTGCAGGATATCAGTTCCCCCACCAGGGACTGAACCCAGGCCATGGCAAGACTGGAATACTAACCCCTAGGCCACCAGGGAACTCCCATTACATGTTTTAAATTTTAAAGGTAGCAGTGGTAGTGTTGATGATGTGATTTGGATAAGAGACCTGCAGTATAGTGTTTGGTGCAATTAAAACAGAAAAATTTGTAGTAAGCCAGAGATACTGAAAATCATTACATTGACTTTAGAACTGTGTTCAAAGATAACGCTCATTTTTTTTTTTTTTAAAGCAAAACAAAGCATTGTATCATGTACACATTAGGTGACATCCCTGAGGAATTTAGGTATTTTTACAAAATAGAACTTTCAAAAGAGTATAATTTTGTTGATACCGTTTTTTTTTTTTTGGAGTTTTCCCTTGTCATCCACCACAGCTGGGGACACATTAAAAGGGAAAAGTGTCTTTTTAGGACAAGTTTGTGATAGTAGGTGAAAGAGAGCAGCAGACCTTAGAGACTGCATTAGGTTATCTTTGAGGAGTGAAGTGGTCAGAGTGTAAGTAAAGGATGAGTGTTAAAGGTGAGGAGAATAGCAGGCGAGTGTAGATCTTTAGCATGTGATTTCTAGACTGAAGAAAAAGGGTGTTTTTTTTTTTTTTTGTATCTATACTTCACTTAGTGGTTAATACTGTTTTGAAAGTACGTAGGTTTTTAAATTTATGTTATTTACCTAAAGTCATTTGGGCTTCCCCAGTGGCTCAGTGGTAAAGAATCCGCCTGCAGTACAGGGGCCACAGGTTCTATCCCTGGGGTGGCAAGATCCCCTGGAGGAGGTCATGGCAGCACACGCCAGTATTCTTGCCTGGGGAATCCCCATGGACAGAAGAGCCTGGTGGGCTACAGTCCATGGGGTTGCAGAGAGTCAGACATGACTGAAGCACACACGCCTAAAGTCATTTAACTTTAGGAAATAGAATGGAAGAAAATTTCTATTAAAGAAATAACTCATAAGCTAATTACCTTTCTGTAGGAAGTATTGAAAATAGAAAATAATTATTTAAAAGTAAAATGATAAAATATATGTAATGATTAGAAAAAAGTCTTAAAATATACTTTAGAAAAAACAGACATATTAGAAACTTTTGAGTTTTCTTAATCTTGACCATAAGTAATTATCTTCTGCTAGGAGTATGGCCAGGCCTGGGGATATCTCCTTGGGCCTGTATTGGTTGGCTAGAGTCTTTCTATGTCTGAATTTGTCTTATGTTTGTACTTGTAAATATTAGAATCTCCAGGAGAGTGTGCATCTTGGAAAACCATATTAAAGAAATATATTGTTTTTGTAATATTGTTTTATAGAAAGTAAAACTGGACAAAATCTTCCTGGAATATGTTAAAAATAGAATGAGAAAGATTGTGAAGAGCATGGGTGAAAAACTGAGAAACTGCTCTAACCCATACTTTTCAAAACTAATCAGTTTTATTGAGGTATAATTGACATAAAATTATAAGATATTAGATACGTTTATGAGATTTCCATCTGCAGGTCTGTTTGTGCTAGGGGATTTTTTGCTTGAGAGATCTTCCTTTTTGCCTTAATACTGAAGTAAAGTTCCCTTGTGTTTTTCTCTTGAATTTTATATTATTGTTTCAGTTCATCCTTCCTTCTGTCCTGTTCTCATGTTCCTGTCTTGAAAGCCCACAAACTAAGGAAAAGGGAAGGAAAAATCTTTTTTAAACACATAAGTTAAAAATTTCTGTGGAAAGTGCTGTTGCTGCATCTCCTAGAATTATGACAGGAGCTGAGAAAATGATGTCAGATTTGCAGAAGTCCTTACTCTTTCCTCATCCACAAAATCTATCTACTTTTAAAAGGCTGTGCAATTTTGCTGTCAGTGAAAGGGCATTATGTTTTCACTACAAAAGCTATCTGGAAGGAGGCCAGTTGTGTGGAAGATATAACTTCAGGAACCTGATCAGTAAGTTTGTCTGCTGTCTTTATCCTTTTTATTAATACATGCATGCATACTGAGTCGCTTCAGTCATGTCCTACTCTTTGTGACCCCGTGGACTGTGGCCCTCCAGACTCCTCTGTCCATGGGATTCCCCGGGCAAGAATACTGGAGTGGGTTGCCATGCCCTCCTCCAGGGGTTCTTCCTGACCCAGGGATCTAAGCTGCATCTTTTATGTCTCCTGCATTGTCAGGCGGGTTCTTTACCAATAGGGCCACCTGGGAAGCCAGAAGACTTGGAATGCTCCACTAGTTCTGTTTTCTTTCTTTCCATATCTCATAGAGGCCATCCTCATAGTTATAGTGTTGTAGTATTGGGCAATTTAGTACTTTTAGTACAGTTTGATTTATCATGTTTTTAGGGTTTTTAAAAGGTTTTTGATCATACTTAATTTTAGAATTCTTTAGATATGACTTAAAAACAATAGTTAGTTTTCTATTACAGTTATATAGGCTCTTTTTAAAAATAACTTGCTCATTCATTTATTTATATTTGGTTGTCCGGTGGGGGGGGGGGGGCGGGGTTTCCTTGCTGCCTGTAGGCTTTCTCAGGTTGCGGAGAGCAGGAGCTACTCTTTGTTGCGGTGGTTTTTCTCCTTGCAGAGCACAGGCTCATTAGTTTCAGCTCTCCTGCTCTAAAGTGCAGGCTAGTAATTGTGGCGCATGGGCTTAGTTGCTCCTTGGCGTGTGGAATTTTCCTGAATCAAGGATTGAACCCATGTTCCCTGCGTTGGCAGGTGAATTCTTATCCACTGTATCACCAGGGAAGTCTTAGACTCATGATTTTAAAAAAAGTAGAACGGCAGTATGTAGAGAGTCTTGGATGAGTCACTATACTAGGAATAGGAATTAAGTGCATATGCAAATATTGAAAATAATTTAGTTTCCAAACTGAAATTAATGTGCTTAGTCACTCAGTTGTGTCTGACTCTTTGCAACCCCATGGATGTAGCCCTCCAGGCTCCTCTGTCCATGGGGATTCTTCAGGCAAGAATACTGCAGTGGGTTGCCACGCCCTGCTGGATCTGTAGTCTTTGCCATTTTGGTACATTAACAGAGCATTTCTTTAGCTGTTTTGTTCAGTAGAACTTGATGGAAATGGTCTGTATCTGTGCTGTCCAGTACACTAGCCACTAGTCACGTGTGGCCATTGAGCACTTGAAATGTGACTAGCAGGACTAAAGAGCTGAATTTTGAATTTTATTTAATTTTAGTTAAGCTTAAATACCTACATTTGTTTAGTGGCTGTTATTATAGAGTAACTTCCTATGCTTATTGACTTTCTGTGTATTTTTCAGTAAACTTGTCTGTTCAGATTTTTGCCCTTATTTTATTTTATTTTTTTTTGCTTCCTGGTCTTTTTTATACTAATTTCTAAGAGTGCAGTGTAGATTAAGGAAACTGGCCCTTTGTCATACATGTCACAGATCTGTTTCCCAATTTTGGCTTTGACTGATTTATGCAGTTGTTTTTTTCTGCTCATTTTTTTCCGTTAATATATTAATAAATAAATTTGCCAGTCTTTACGTTTTGTGTTTTTCTAGGTTTTGAGTCCTATTAAGAAAAACGTTCTCAAAGATTATAAATGAGTGCTTTAAAAAATGTTTACCTCTGAAGGTATATATTCCCCAAATAAAATGCATATTTTATTATGAACAAGTAGGAAGAAATTCAGTTTATATGTATCAGTAAGACTGTGCTTCTTGATGGCAGAGACTTTTCTTTTAAATGTTTCTACCTGCAGAAATGAGTGCTAAATCTTTGTTGTTGCTCACCTTTTTTATTGGCGATAAGACACTGTCTCACTTTAAAGAGAACACAATTTGAGTAAAATTAATCAACTATACTGAGTATTGTTTGCCAGGAAAACTGGTTCAGTACCTCTCTCTTGTTTGTGAAAGAAAGTTGTTTCAGGACACACCATGGTATTTGCCTTCCAAGACCCTTTTGAATTACATTTGGACATTTCGGTGGTAATTTTACTACTGACCTTGCTTGACAAAACTAAAATTGGTTAATTGTAAAAACACATGTACTGAGTCCTGAACATCAAGGGACACTGTAAACCTAATTAATTACTGCATCTTCTTGGTAATTTGCTCTTTTAGTAAAAATTATGTTGTGAAACAGTTGTCATTTGGAAATTCTTTTGCTGCTGATGTTTAGCAGCGAACATCATTGATACTACATTTAGAATGGACTTTCAATAGCTTGGGGTGGCCCACATCATCTTGAATCTTTAACCCACTGATGTCTGAATTATTTAGTAGTTGGTTTAGCCATATTCAGTTTCAAATAAAGTGCTTAATGATAATAGTGACTTATTCTAAAGAGTAACATAAAAATTTTAATGTATTGCTATTGATTTTCTAGTTTCCTATATAATTTGAGTGCTTCTGGCAAATTTTGTAAGTTTAAATGGATGGTACCCATGAAATTGATATTTTTGGAAAGGTTTTCTCTTTTACATTGTGTTTGTGTGTGTGTGTGGTGGAGAGGGGAGAGAAGGAGAAAGATGTCAAAGAGAGATGGATTATAAGATAAAAATAATGAATACTTTTCATGTATATCATTAAACACCTATGAAAGACGTAAAGAAGAATATAGGACTATCTATATATATATTTTTTGGCCTCTCCCGAGCAGTATGCAGGATCTTAGTTTCCCGACCCGAGATTGAACTCATATTCCCTGCATTGGGAGCCCAAGGTCTTAATCATTGGACCTCCAGGGAAGTTCCAAGACTATTTTTATTAGCAGCTTGGGAATAACCTTAGCAATCTGGATCTGATTTTGGTTGTTGAATTCATTGAGTTATTGTGTCAGCTTGGACAAGTCATTTAAATCAGTGCTCAAACATTAGTGTGTATAAGAATCATCTGGGAAGCTTATTGTAATGTAGGTGATTATTCAGTAGGTCTGCAGTGTAGCCAGAGATTCTGCATTTGCAATAAGTTCACAGGTGATGCTGGTGCTTTGGTATAAGGACCACATTTGGAGTTGTAGGGACTTTAGATTAACTGTTCTTAAGGACCACATTTGGAGTTGTAGGGACTTTAGACTAACTGTTCTCAATTTCCCCCAACTTTAAGATAGAGATAATAGAATTTACCATTTGGAGCATCAGATGATTAGGCTAGAATGTGTGAAAAATGATTTCATGATGCCTGGTATGTTGTTGACTTCCCTGGTGGCTCAGTGGTAGAGAACCCATCTGTCAATGAGGGAGATGCAGGTTTGCTCCCTGGGTTGGGAAGCTGGAGAAGGAAATGGCAACCTACTCCTGTATTCTTGTCTGGGAAATCCCATGGACAGAGGAGCCTAGCCGGGTACAGTCCAAGGGGTCACAAGTGATGTAAGCATG
Source organism: Cervus elaphus (assembly GCF_910594005.1). Lineage (NCBI taxonomy): Eukaryota > Metazoa > Chordata > Mammalia > Artiodactyla > Cervidae > Cervus > Cervus elaphus. Next base: position 32,427,020 of record NC_057825.1, on the reverse strand, counting down.
GTTTGTTAATGTTACTGAAAAATTAATAAATGTAGATCATCTAATGTTTCTGAATGAGAAAACTGAATATTGTACAGATGTTATTTCTTACTAGGTGCAGAGGTTTGAAACAGTTCTAATGAAAAGCTTTCTAGTCTCAGGGACCCCATTTGCCACTTGTTTCCCAAGGTCAGTGTGGAATGAATGACAGAGACCTGAACAAGCTGTGGACAAGTTTGGGAACGCAGTGGAAGGTCCATGTTGTGCTTCAGGAGATTGTGTGCTAGATCCCACTCTCTTGACTTAGGCTTTGTGAATTGATATGGAGAAAGCATGTAGCAAGGAATGGCAAGCAGCCTCTAGTTGCTGAGTGACTCCTGGCAGAAAGTCAGCAAGAAAATAGTAAGGGACTGAAACCTGCCAACAAGTAAGGTTCGTGGTAAGCCTGGAAAAGAATCAGATAAATTCACAGTCCCAGCTGTCACTTCTGTTTCAGCTCTGTGCGACCCTCAGCAGAAGACCCTCTTAGGCCATGGCCAGAATCCTGGCACAGAACTGTGAGATAACTTGGTACTGTGTTCACCTAAGTTTCATCATAAACCATAATAACACCATAAATTTGTGTTGTTGGGGCTGTGTAATAGCAAACTAAAAGTAATACTAAAATCTAGTGGAGGAAGGAACATGGAAAGGTTGGTCTCAGAGAGGGTTTGGCCTGGATATTCAGGGGTGAATATGGGTAAGGGTATTCCAGACAAAGGAAGGCTGAAAAAATGCAGTGTATGTTTTATGCATGCTGATTTACCTTTGAGTCTTGTGAAGTATAGTAAAAGATAAAGCTAGAAAAGACAATCTGGGATCCAAATGTGGAGAGTTGTAGAAGTTGAACTTACAGATATTTTTGTTCTAGTAGTTGTAATGTTTTTCTGCAGGTGACAACATCATTGTCTGTGTTTGGGGCCATTTTTGGGGTGTATTGTAGAGAGCTGAAAAGTCTAGCTACAGAGAGGTTTTCAGGGTTAGAGTAGGGCTCTCTTGAATTAAAAGGATGAATAGGGGTATACATTTCCCCCCCCCCCCATCAATGTTTCTTATTTTATACCTATTCCTTGTACACCTCTCACGCTTACAGGTCTCCAACAGAAGCCTATACTTAAGTTCTGGCAGTCTCCTGAAATCTTCACCTATCTAGGAGGTTCTGGCATGTTCTTCAACACAACAGAATTGAATGATTCTTGAGAGGGAAAAAAGAAAGCAAACTCTTTTCCCCACTTCATTCTAGCTCATGTTGATTTTTCTTTTCTCTGAATTCTTTTTTTTTCTTTTTAATTTATGCATTTATTTGGCTGCACCAGGTCTTAGTTGCAGCATGTGGGATCTAGTTCCCTGACCAGGGATCGAACCTGGGCCCCCTGCACTGGGAGCTCAGAGTCTTAACCACTGGACCAGCAGGGAAGTCCCTTTTCTCTGAATTCTTACGCCACTATTCTTCCCATTCCACGATCGTCTGTGCAGCTGGTCTTCTGGGTGCTTGAGGCGGCAGACTCAGTCAGGAGTCTGTGTTGCACAGCTCCAGGGGGAGCCGTTCACATTCGCATACTGTATTTTACGTGACTGTTGCTTTCTAGAGTTGTGCATCGCAGTGACTCTGGGTTCCATGATGCTTTTTGTGAAAACATCATTAAATATTAATTTATTTGGACTTCGCTGGTGGTGCAGTGTATAGGAGTCTGCCTGCCAATGCAGGGAACGTGGGTTTGCTCCCTGGTCTGGGAAGATTCCACATGCTGCGAAGTGAATAAGCCTGGGTACTGCACCTGCTGAGCCCACATGCTGCAACTACTGAAGCCCATGCACTAGAGCCAGTGCTCCCCAACAAGAGAAGCCATGGCAATGAGAAGCTCATGCACTGCAACTAGAGAAAGCCCATAAGCAGCAAAAAGAAAATAGTTTAAAAAATACTGGTGTAGTTCAGTTCAGTTCAGTCACTCAGTAGTGTCTGACTGGTGTATTTATTTCTGATCAAATTTAAGAATATTTTTGCTAGGAGAAAACCTATTATAGGTTTGTGATAGAAAAGTCACACCTTGAGAATAGATGGGTGGGCAGCAAGAAGGGCAGCTTTTCTAGTCTTTTTAGTATTGGGTTTGCTTCATGTGTATTTCCCAAGTCTGTTTCCTGGCAGACAGAGGTGGTAGCAAATGTCAGAGGTTTGATGAAAGTGTTTCCTGTTAGCTGTATGGTTTTTTGTGAATGCTTTACTTTTTAGATTTTATAATATGGTGGATTACATTGATATTTCAAATTTTGAATTGGCCTTACTTTGCTGGGGAAAGAAACCTTACCTGGTTGTGTATTACACTTTATATATATTGCTGGGTTTGTTGAGGACATTTATGGTTATGTTCATAAGGGATATTAGTCTGTAGCTTTCTTGTGTTATTTATGTCTGGCTTTGGTATCAGGATAGTGTTGACCTCATAAAAAAGGAAATCTTCCTACTTTGTTTCCTGAGAGAGATTACAATTGATCCTCACTATTCGTGGATTCAATACAGTTGACCCTTTAACATTTTGGGTGTTAGGGGTGCCAACCCTCTGTACAGTCGAAAATCCTCAAGTGACCTGTAGGCAACCCTCCATATCTATAGCTCCTCATCCACAGATTGAACCAACCTTGAATTCTGTAATACTGTAGTTTTTACTGTTGAAAAAAATTCCTTGTATAGGTGGACCTGTGCAGTTAAACCTGTGTTGTTTTAGGGTCAGCTGTATTTGTGGATTCACCTGCTTGCTAAAATTTACTCCTCATCCCAAAATCAATACGTGGCACTCTTGTCTATTCATGGACATTGGCTGAGTGGCAAAACATTTGTCACCTGATGCTGAGATCTCTGCTGAAGTCAAACAAGGTGATGCTGTGCCTTCTTGTTTCAGCTCTCATAGTGAAAAATGTTCCTTATGGTGGTCTATTTAGTGTCATGGTGTTTGCATTTTTGTGCTTTTTGTTAGTCCTCTCACTATTTAAAATGGCTTCCAAGTGTAGTACTGAAGTGCTGTCTAGCATTCATTCTTAAATGCAAGGAAACTGTGTGCCTTATGGAGAAAACACCTGTGTTACATAAGCTTTGTTTAGGTGTGAGTTACAGTCCTTTTGGCCATGAGTTCAAAGTCAGTGAGTCAGTAATATGTATTAAATAAGATACCTCTAAACAGAAACACATGTAAAACAAGGTTATGTTGACAAATATGACCAGAGGCTTGTAGGAACTTTGTATTTTACTTAGGAGCAGTGGATCAGTATTTGCTAATTTAACATTCATGGTGACTTTATAGAACATAACTATTGTGAATAATGAGAATGGACTGTGTGTAGAACTGGTGTTATTTCTTCTTTAAATGTTTGATGGAATTAACTAGTGAAGCATTCTGGGGTCTGGAGATTTCTTTGTGGGAGCATTTTAACTATGAATTCATTTTCTACTATAATTATAGAACTATTCAGATTACCTGTGTCATCTTGTGTAAGCTTTAGTCGTTTGCGGTTTTCCAGGAATTGGTTCATTTCATTTAAGTTGTTGAGTTTATGTCTGTAGAGTTGTTGGTAGTATTATTGTTTGCCGTCCGTAGTAATATATCCCCTATTTATTCTTGATACTGGTTATTTGTCCCCCCCCTCCCCCTTTTTTTTTTGCTAGAGATTTATCAGTTTTTTTTTTTTTAAACAAATGTGATTTTACTAAAATTTACAAACTCCCAAGTTGTTAGCACTACTAGTTACAGTGAAGCTTTACAAAAAAACAAAAACAAAACACAGCACATCTTATGAAGTATTCCCCACCATTAAAATGCCTTGTAGCCATTTTCAGGGATCTTAATGACTTCAATGTCTTTAAGGCTCATAAATGGCTTTCCTATTGCCAGCATTTTCTAAATTTCTGCAGAAACACATTCAGGTAAGCAGATTTTTTTGGCTGGCTTGAGGTTTGTCAGTTTTTAAAAATCAATTGAAAGAACCAGCTTTTGGTTTCTTTAATCTTTCTCTCTTTTTTTGTTTTTGGTCTCATTGATATTCATTATCTTTATTATTAGTAGTAGTCATTTTTCATTCTTCCCCCACTGTCCTCAGCCTCTGGTAACCACTAATCCTTCTGTGTCTTGGGTTTGCCTGTTCTGGACAGTCCATATAGATGCAGTCCTACAACATGTGGCCGTTTGTGTCTCACTTTTTTCACTTAGTATAATGTTTTCAGAGTTCATCCATATTATAGTGTGCATCCTTTTTTGTGGCTGAATAATATTCCCTCATGGCTACACCACCTTTTATTTATCTCTTTATCAGTTGATGGATATTTGGATTGTTTACACTTTTGGCTATTATGAATAATGCTGCAGTGAATGTTTTGTGTACAACTTTTTGTGTCAACAAATGTTTTAATTCTTTCTGGTATGTAGGAGGGGAATTGCTAGGCCATATGTTAACTCTGTGTTTAACTTTTTGAGGAATTGAGTTATTTGTCTTTTGTTGATTTCTAAGAATTCTTCATATACTGCATCAGTTCAATTGCTCAGTCATGTCCGACTCTTTGTGACCCCATGGACTGCAGCATGCTAGGCTTACCTGTCCTTCACCATCTCCCAGAGCTTGCTTGAACTCATGTCCATTGAGTCAGTGATGCCATCCAACCATCTCATCCTTTGTCACCCTCTTCTCCTCGTGCCTTCAATCTTTCCCAGCATCACGTGTCTTTCCAATGAGTTGGCTCTTAACATCAGGTGGCCAAAGTATTGGAGCTTCAGCATCAGTCCTTCCAATGAATATTCAGGATTGATGTCCTTTAGGATTGACTGGTTTGATCTCCTTTCAGTCCAAGGGACTCTCAAGAGTCTTCTCCAACACCACGGTTCAAGAGCATCAATTCTTCGGCACTCAGCCTTCTTTATGGTCAACTCTCACATCCATACGTGATTACAGGAAAACCATAGCTTTGACTATACTGCATACATGTACCTTATCAGACACATCATTTGCCAATATTGTCTCTGTTTTGTGGGTTCTTTCACTTTTTTTAAGAAATGGTCTTTAAAAACATTTTAATCAATCCCTTATTAGACTGCCCTGGGTCCTGGTTACCGCATGCGGGATCTGTAGTTGCGGCGCGTGAACTCTTCGCCGGGGCATGTGGGGTCTGGTTCCCTAACCGGGATCCCTGCGTTAGGAGCTCGGAGTCTAGCCGCCGGCCCGCCAGGAAAGTCCCTTTACTCTCCTGATATGTCCTTTAGCACACAAATCTTTTTCTTTAAGTATTTTAACTTTTATGCATTCATTTTTGACCGTGCTGGATCTTCATTGCTATGCAGGCTTTTCTCTAGTTGTGGCAAGCAGGGGCTGCTTTCCAGTTGCGGTGTGCTGGCTTCTTACCGCGAGGGCTGCTGCTTCTGTTGTGGCTTCTTCTGTCGTGAGGGCTGCTTCTGTTGTGGAGCACAGGCTCTAGGCGCACAGGCTTCAGTAGCCGGGGGACGCAGGCTGTAGAGCGCAGGCTCAATAGCCGTGACTCGTGGGCTTAGTTGCTCTGCAGCCTGTGGGCTCTTTCCAGATCAGGGATCGAACCTGAGTCTCCTGCATTGACAGGCGGGTTCTTTACCACTAAGCCATCAGAGAATCCCCTGGAAGCTGACTTTTGACCAAACATTTGAAAGAGATAAAGGAGCAAGCTTTGCAGATGGTCGGGGAAAGAGCATTCTACGGAGGGGGAGCAGTCGGTATGAGGACTCTGAGGCAGGAATGTGTCATCTTGGTCTAGCAACTATGAGGAGGCCAGTGTAGCTGAAGTAATGTGACTGAGGAAGAGAGATGTAGGAGTTGAACTGGGGAGGCAGCGTGTTCAGTACTCGGGCTATACTCCATTTCCTAGAATTCAGGGTAGATTTTCCTGTCTTCTTGTTCCGGTTTACTGTCCAGCTCCTCTCATACCAAATGTCCTCTGGAGTAACTTTGGGTTGGCATTGGCCTGTGGAAGGTAACGTTCTTCTGTGACAGATGATGGCCAAGGTTTCAACAAAAAAAATCTGTAAAGTCCTTCAGAGGCTTTCAGAAAATTATGACTTTTCACAAAAAAAAAAAGTTTTAATACAGACATTATTCAGGATATATCAGCTTCCTGGTTTTTTCAGTGTTCTTCATGCTTTATTTCTATAGTAAATTACTTCTGTCTGTATTATGGCAACTAGAATCTATATGTCTGTTGGATCAGGTATTGTTGGATTTGTTGTCTCACTTCCCTTCTGATAGTGGTTTTACTGTTAAAATATTGAACATCTACCATGTATATAGTAGAAATAATGCTAACTAACTCATATTGAAACCTTTTAACAAATAGGCCAAAAAGAAAAGGAAAATAAGCTAATTTTACTAAGCAATCGTGTATATAAATTATAAATACAGCAATATAATAAAACAACACACCACGATTAATCAGAATTTATTCCAGGAATGAAAGTTCCTTTTGTTATTAGGAAATTATTAATTTATCAAATTATTAGGTTAAAAATGAGAAACTGTATGTAGAGATGGTACTTGCCCAGCTCTCTAAGCAAGGATTTTATTTTCTAGACCCCCTGTATCTAGGTGGTACCAAGTGACTGTTTTTGCAGGGAAGTGTGAGCAGGAGTAGTGTGTCACTTCTGGGTCAAGGTATTTAAGAGCAGGGTGTGCCCGCTGAATAGGAATCAGGTGCACTGAACTGTTAATAATACTTTCACAGCTGAATAACTGTTTATAACTTAATAATAACTTGTATTATGTTACGCTAGTGACATTTTGGGGTTTGGTATAGCACCTAGTGTTACCTCACAGGTATGAGCTATATGATTATCTCACATGTTAAAAAAGCAGTTATTTAAATTCAGTGTCTGTTCAAAACCTTTTGATTATATATACACATACCCAGGACGGTAAACGTAATTAGAATTTCTTTCTGTGTATGGATGACTTAAATATAATTTACTCTCTGTTTGGCTTACTTAAATTTATTTTCCTTCTAAAACAGCAGTCTTGGGAATAGTGGAAATAAAACTCAGCATATTGCCCTTTAAAAAAAAAAAAAAGAGGACATACCAAAACTTCCATTACCTGACTGCTTTTGGGGTTTTTTTGTTTGTTTTTTGAGTTTGGGCAGAAAGATATTTTTATAACGTAAAGGATATTTCAACCTAGTAGCCAACATCACAATGATAGTGAAACACTAGAGATAAACATATGGAAAAATGAAAGATAGGACAAGAAAACTTGATTTCATTATTTTCTTTAGCATTGTTTTAGTTGTTGTAGCCAGTGTAGTTAGGCGTGAAAAATAAATGAAGTGCAAACTAAAATTAAAAGAAAAAAGTTGTTATTTACAGATACTATGACTGCTTTTTTATTAGCAATCCCAAAAGTATCAACTAAAAAATCTAGGTAAGAGTTCAAAAAGATGATTGTTAAAGTAAATATATAAGTAGAGTTCCTATATACCAATAATTGGGCTTCCTAGGTGGTGCTAAGTGGTAAAGAACCTGGCTGGCAATGCAGGAGGTGAAAGGTGCTGTTTTGATCCCTGGGTCAACACGATCCCCTGAAGAAAGAAATGGCAACCCACTCTAATATTTTGCCTGGAGAATCCCATGTACAGGGGAGCCTGGCAGGCTGCAGTTCATAGGCTTGCAAAGAGTCAGACACAACTGAAGTGTCTATGCATGCACACACAAAGTTGAATAAGGAGTGTATAGGATCTAGGTGAAGAAAATACAAAATCCTGGGAAAGGATGGAGAATAGACTTGAAAAATCGAAGAGAGTGAATTTGCACCTATATTGGAAGAATCAATATAATAAAGAGATTTTAATTCTTGTCAAATAAATTTATCAACTTAAAGCAATTCCACTCTGACAAAACAAACCTTATCTGGGTTAGACTAAGAATATATATTTTTTAAAGAAGTTTCAGTTCAGTTCAGTCGCTCAGTCATGTCCGGCTCTTTGTGACCCCAGGAATCACAGCATGTCAGACCTCCCTGTCCATCACCAACTCCCGGAGTTTACTCAAATTCATGTCCATCAAGTCGGTGATGCCATCCAGCCATCTCATCCTCTGTCGTCCCCTTCTCCTCCTGCCCCCATCCCTCCCAGCATCAGGGTCTTTTCCAGTGAGTCAACTCTTTGCATGAGGTGGCAAAGTATTGGAGTTTCAGCTTCAGCATCAGTCTTTCCAATGAACACCCAGGACTGATCTCCCCTAGGATGGACTGGTTGGATCTCCTTGCAGTCCAAGGGACTCTCAAGAGTCTTCTCCAACACCACAGTTCAAAAGCATCAATTTTTCAGCACTCAGCTTTCTTCACAGTCCAACTCTCACATCCATACATGACCACTGGAAAAACCATAGCCTTGACCAGACAGACCTTTGTTGGCAGAGTAATGTCTCTGCTTTTCAATATGCTGTCTAGGTTGGTCATAACTTTACTTCCAAGGAGTAAGCGTTTTTTAATTTCATGGCTGAAATCACCATCTGCAGTGATTTTGGAACCCAAAAAAATAAAGTCTGACACTGTTTCCACTGTTTCCCCATCTATTTCCCATGAGGTGATGGAACCAGATGCCATGATCTTAGTTTTCTGAATGTTAAGCTTTAAGCCAACTTTTTCACTCTCCTCTTTCACTTTCATCAAGAGGCTTTTTAGTTCCTCTTCACTTTCTGCCATAAGGGTGGTGTCATCTGCATATCTGAGGTTATTGATATTTCTCCTGGCAATCTTGATTCCAGCTTGTGCTTCTTCCAGCCCAGTGTTTCTCATGATGTACTCTGCATATAAGTTAAATAAGCAGGGTGACAATATGCAGCCTTGACATACTCCTTTTCCTATTTGGAACCAGTCTGTTGTTCCATGTCCAGTTCTAACTGTTGATTCCTGACCTGCATATAGGATCTATAGAGCTGTATAAATGTATATGTTTACAAAACAGGTAATGGGTGTTTAAGGGTATAAAGAATTTACATATCTAACACTCTTTCCAGTAGAAAACAGTGATAATGGTTTCTAAGATAACTTTCTTCACATATGTATAACACCCCCCTACTTGGGTAAGGAGTTAAATGACATTTACAATTCTGCAACTTGCACTTTTCACTTGATAATGTCTAAATGTCTCTGCATGTCTGCACATAGAGTGTTGCGTTGTTCTTTTTCTTTACATTATTTCATTAAGAAAAAATTAAAACACACAGCAGATTTGAATTTTACCCACCGTATACCCACCACCTAGATTCTACCCACTAACATTACCTATCCACATTGCTCCTTTATAAAATGTGGTAAAATGCACTTAAGATTTACCATTTTGATGATTTTAAACTATACATTGTTAAGTATATGCCTGTTGTTGTGAATAGACTGTAGAACTTTTTCATCTTGCAGAACTTAAACAACTCATCAGCCCTCCCCTTCCCATAGTTCCTGACAGCTGTGTGTGTTAGTCAGTCAGTAGTGTCTGACTCTTTGTGACTCCACAGACAGTAGCCCACCAGGCTCCTCTCCTCCATGGAATTCTCCCGGCAAGACTACTAGATGGGTTGCTATTCCCTTCTCCAGGGGTTCTTCACTATTTTACTTTGAATTTCTTTGAGTATCTTACCTCATATAAGTGGCATCATGCAGTGTTTGTCTTTTTATGACTGGCTTATTTCATTTAGTGTAATGTCCTCAAGGTTCATTGTGTTATAGCATGTTTCAGAATTTCCATTTTAAGGCTGAGTAATTGCATTGTATGTGTATGCCACATTTTAAAATACATTCATTTGTTGATGGACATTTGGTTTCCGCCTTTTAGCTATTTTGTAATACTGCTGTGAGCATGAGTATACACAGATCTCTTTGAGATCCTGTGTTTGATTTTTTGGATATATAACCAGAAGTGATATTGCCAGATCATAGAATAATTCTGTATTTAGTCTTTTGAGAGGAACCACCATATTATTTTCCATAGCTGCTGCACCATCTTACATTCCCATTAGCAAAGCACAAGAGTTCCAATTTCTCGACATCCTTGCCAACAGTTGTTATTTCCTGTTGTGGTTTTTTTTTCATACCAGCCATCTTAGTGGGTGTGATGACATCTTATTGTGATTTTGACTTGCATTTCCCTAATGATTAGTGATTATTTTTATATGCTTCTTGGCGATTAGTATATCTTCTTTGGAGAAGTGTTTTATTCATGTCCTTTGCCCATTTTTAAATTGTTTTTTCTATTGAATTGTAGGAGTTCTTTATATATTGAATATTAACCCCTTAAAATATTTTCTCCCATTCTGAAGATTGCCTTTCAGTGTTGATTGTATCCCTAGATGCAGAAGAGTTCTAAGTTTTGACGTAGTTCACCTTACCTATGTGTGTTGGCTGTGCTTTTGGTGTCCACATTGCTTTTCTTTGATGGTGGCATAGATGATTATTTGGCTCCTCAGCAATCTATTTTATTACTTACTAGAATTGAGGTAATTTTTAGCTTCATGATACTACAAACATGGCTTTCTAATAAATTTTGTTGTACATATTTATGTACTTGGAAGAGTATAATCTTCAAATTAATGTTTATATCTGGGAATTGTCAGGACAAAGGTGTAGCCATCCAAGCCTCGAGAGTGCCATATTGTTTCTGAAGAGCCGTTCCTTCTGCAGCGCTGGCTGACTGCCTCCTCCATGTGCCCTGTCCCATGCTGAACTTTCAGTCCTTTTCATCTCTGCCTATTTAGTGGGTGGAAAAAGTATGGTTTTGATTTCAATTTCTATATTTAGATTTGTATGGCTGTGGTTGAACATCTTTTTAGGTATTTACTAACCACTTGTATTTCTGTTTCTCTAAACTGTCTTTGTTGCCAGTTTTTTTTTGAATTGGTGTTTTTCTTCTTGATTTATAGCACCTTTCTCTGTATGTGATATGTTTCCCAGTTTTTTCAACTAGTTTTCCTTTCAGTTCAGTTCAGTCACTCAAGTCGTGTCTGACTCTTTGCAACCCCATGGACTGCAGCACACCAGGCTTCCCTGTCCATCACCAACTCCTGGAGTTTTCTCATGTTCATGTCCACTGAGTCGGTGATGCCATCCAACCATCTCATTCTCTGTTGTCCCCTTCTCCTCCTGCCTTCAATCTTTCCCAGCATCAGAGGCTTTTCCAATGAGTCAGTTCTTCACATCAGGTGGCCAAAGTAGAGTGTTATCCTCCCATGGTCAGTCAGTGACCATGTTACAAATCAATGATGCTTCAGCGTCAGTCCTTCCAATGGATATTCAGGACTGATTTCCTTTAGGATTGATTGGTTTGATCTCCTTGTAGTCCAAGGGACTCTCAAGAGTGTTCTCCAGCACCACAGTTCAAAAGCATCAATTCTTCTGTGCTCAGCTTTCTTTATGGTCCAACTCTCACATCCATACATGACTACTGGAAAACCAAAGCTTTGACTAGACAGACCTTTGTTGGCAAAGTAACGTCTCTGCTTTTTAATACGCTGTCTAGGTCGGTCAGAGCTTTAGACTCTGCTTATAGGTTGTGTGTGTGTGCTTGTGTGTGCATGTGTGTATAGGCAGTACCGAGTTTTTCATTTTATAGAATGTAAGTCCATTTGGTAAGATTTTTTCTCATATTGCTCTGGGTTTTGTGTCATTCTTTGGAAAGCATACTTAAGAAAAGCAGAATCCATAAAAGATAAGATTTTACCACATAAAAATGAAAAAAATCTTTCTGGATTAGAATAATATTTGCACATGATAGAAAATATGGGGAGGGTAAAAAGGGAAAAAAAAATTACCCACAGTCCAGTGGCAGTTACCATTGGTATTTCAGCTTAATTTTTTCCCAGTTTTTCCCCAACTTAACCTCGTTTCAGTTTGTGGAGAGTCATTGGTTTGTAACTTGGTCACTGACCTGGGGCGGCTAACACTTTACTCATGGATTGTGGAGGAATGGAGATCTGCCTCTTATTTCTTGCTTGAACTCTAGCACAGTTCACTAGCCCTCCTGTTGACTAGTAAGGAGTAGAAGGGCAGAAGCTAGAGCAGGGAGTGTTGGTGTTAGAAGGTCATCATGATGAGAGTCAGAAATCTGTTTATATGAAAGTGACTACAAGTTAAAATTTCTTTCCCTTCTATTGTACAACTTTTCTTCACTATTTAGTAAAGTTCTCTTTTCATAGTACCTGCGGAGTTTTTTTCTTTTACACTGTGCAAAGGCAGAAAAAGGGTATTTTAATCCTTTGAACCAGAGTTTTATTTGTTTTGTGTGTGTTTGTGTGTGTGTTTTTGCTATACCTGGTGACTTGCGGCATCTTAGTTCTTTGACCAGGGATTGAACCTGGGCTCTGGTAGTGAGAGCACCAAGTTCTTGCATTGAACCGCTAGGGAATTTTATTATTTTAGTTTTTCTAACGTATGGTCTTATTGCATAACAATAAGAAAATGTTTGAACACTTCATGCATACTAAGTCACTTCGGTTGTGTCCAACTGTTTGCGACCCTATGGACTGTAGCCCGCCAGGGTCTTTTGTCCATGGAATTCTCCAGGCAGTACTGGAGTGGGTTGCCATTTCCTCCTCCAGGGGCATCTTCCCAACCCAGAGATCAAACCTGATTCTCTTACATTGGCAGTTGAGTTCTTTACCACTAGTGCTACCTGGGAAACCCTGAACTCTTGATGGTTTTTGTAATTAATGAGGTTTCCTAATAAATAGGCAATTTTTTTTAACAATTCCATTAGTGATTGGGAGAAAAAGAACTGTTGGAGAGTTTGATGTATCTTTGAAATCACCCTTACTGGTTTTATTATTCATATACTCCTATTTCTGTCTTATAATCATAAATGAGAGCTGTAGTGGATGGAAGGTTGGGATAAGAGATGCACCCTAACTTTAATTAGGATCTATGATTGCTGTCCCAATTCCGTTTTTTAGTGAATGGTTTAGCCCACTTCATTTTATTGGACACTTTTTTGAAGGATGGCCTAACAACCCTAGAATTTGGAACTTACTTTTTAGCTGAGATACAGAGTCCTTTTACTGAAATTCTTCTGTGATAGTAACACATTATATTTGCAGAGTGATACTACCTGCATTGATTTCCTCCTCTTGTTCCTTCTCCTTTGTTGGCTGAACCCTGTATGAAATCTTGATCCTCCAATGTGGACAAGAGTTGGGCAAATTAGAAATATAAACAAAGGAAAATTATACATCTTGAGCTGATAGAAGTGTTTGGAGGATATGTCTCAATATGCAGGTCCTTTAATTTTTTGTTAGGGATTCATTATTTATTTTTGTGAACGGTGGACACTTTTAACTAATTTCCACCTTTTTTTCCCCTTGATTATCTGGCTAGCAGTGTGCCTTGTGGAAAGTTTAAAAATAAAAGTGTAAAGAGACATATTCTTAGTCGTTTCAGGGTCAGAGTTCCCTTTTGGAATTTAATGAAAGCTATGGTTCTTCTCTCCAGAAAAAGATACAGACACTAAATACTATACAAAACTCCAAATGAGTTCATGCAATCCTGAAGCCAGCTTGTGTTTTATGGGCCTAGACTGTAAGTTAGTAACTCTGATCTAAGATAATAACCATCAACATTTTGACATTAGCTGAAATCTTTTTTTTTTGTTTTGTTATTTTTTTTAATCTTATGTTGTAACCAGTTTTGCTTGTGGTGTTTGTATGTCATAAGCATTTCCTAATCATCAAAAGCTCTGGTTAAAGAAATCTTTGATGATGACATACCATTGTTTTCAATGTAGAAATAATTTATTGATTTCCTCCCTGGTGGCTCAGTCAGTAAAGAGCCTGCCTGCAATGCAGGAGACCTGGGTTCAATCTCTGGGATAGGAAGATCCCCTGGAGGAGGAAATGGCTACCCACTCCAGTATTCTTGCCTGGAGAATTTCATGGAGTCTGGTGGGCTGCAGTCAGGGATCACAAAGAGTTGGACATGACTGAGTGACTAACACTTTCACTGTGTTTCAAGTATTGTCTAATTGGAGGGCCGTAAAGATAAAACGGCTGTGGTTTCTGCTTTGCTCTTGAACTACGGATCTCTTTATGAGGAGAGTTAAATTGACTTACTTTATTATCTTAATGTTGGAAATTAAGATGGTTTATTTTTACCATTGTTACAAGTAGTACTACAGGGATCACCTTTGTGCCTAGCTCTCCTGTATATTTCTGTTATGTTGCTTTTGTAATTGTTAGAAGAAAAGTTGCTGGGTAAGAGGATGTCAGCCTTTGGAAGGCCCTTAAAGTTACATGTTCACTAAACTGCTTTCCAGAAAGGTTTGTCAGTTTACTTTCTCAGGTATGTAGTGTGTTAGTGCCTCTCTTACTCAACCCTTGAAGGATTGAATATTACCAGTTTTGGAAATTTTTGCTGTTTTGTTAGATGACAGATAAACTTTCAGACATAGAAAGGAGTAGGGAAGTTACGTCAGGTACAGAGAGCGGCAGTGTGAGAGGTGGGACATCAGCATTGTGAGTGTTGCAGGACACTGGAAGGCTCTGTTACAGTTTATTTCTTACACAGCTAGCTCTGTATTAAACCCACTCTTGTTGCCAGTTTCTCAAAATAGAGGCTCTAAAAATGAGTTAATACAGAGTGGTTAACAGACTAAGCTGTAGTCTGTATGACAGCAGCAGGTTCCAAGACCATATATTCATTTCCCTCCAATTCCATCTATTCTGGATTTCCTTCACCCTTGGCCAGACTTCAGCTAATCTGAGGTCCTTGCCTGGTAGTGTGACCCAGACTATCGTTCCTGAAGGGGCTGAACCCCTGTTTGCCTTTCTCTTATCATACCTTTGCCTTATGCTGCTGTTGCCTGTTATTACAACCCTTGTAAGCATTGAGAACCACCTAACTAGTAATGTTAGTTACCCCAACATTATAACTCCTTTTTTTTTTTTTTTGCCTCCTAGTCCATCAGCATGAGGAGTCCAAAGTGACTGACAGTTGTTAACTTCAGATTCAGAGTCCTCTGATTAAAAATGTTGCCCCATGGGATTCTGATTCTAGCAGAGCCTAAAGTTGCAGGAAGGGGAAACAGGTTCTTTTTTTTGCTTACTAGGGTTCTAGGAACTACAGTCCTATTTCTGTTCATACCACTGGATTGTACTTTTAGGATGCACTTACTGCAGTGCATCCTGAAAGGCTTACTACTTCTTGATCACATAGCATATGTCGTATTATGCTCAGTGCCCATGGTTAAATTTTCTTCATTGTAAGCAAGAGTCATGTGGTCTGAGGTAGTCTTATACCCCATGTTGTTAAAACTAGGTACTTTTGGATAATGGTGCTGGCTGAGGCACCGAAGGCAGGGAGGGCAGAAATATCAGAATCGTCAGTGCCAGTGAGGGCAAATTGCTGCCCTTTGAGGGTGGAGGATGCCCAGTGTTGTCAAGTTGCCATCCAGTGCTTAGCTCAGCTCTTTGAGTGGTTGTACCAAATTGGAGGCTCAGGGTTTGCCTTTGCTGATGACTAGTTTTGGATACCCAGCAGCAGCAGAAGCTAAGCTATGTCAGTTTTGAGAGAAGGCTTTACTGACTCCCCAGCAGTTGGTTTGGAATTGCTAACTCTGGTAAGAATGTGTATTCCTGCTCTTCTGAACTGGGCTGCCGTGCTGCTATTTGGGCTCCCTTGGGGTAAGAGAAGTTCCTGAGGCAGAGAAGTGGAGAGACTCATGGAACCTTGAGATAGGCCACTATCAGCATGAAGTGGAATGGACAGTCAGTGTTAAGTGGGAACTGCCTACAGCAAATGAGGCTGAGTTCATCCGTGGGCTGAGGAGATCTGATACAGGGCAGCAGTTGTTTCTGCTGGATACTAATGCAAAAGAAGGGAAGCAATTCCCTAGTCCATCATTAGGAGACTGGTTAAATAGGTTGTGGTATATCCACACAATGGAGTATAATGCAGCTGTTAAAAAAAGCTTTCTATATACCATAAGGACCTTCAAGATATATTAAATGATAAAGATCATGTATTGAATATTGTATATAACTTGCTGCCTTTTGTTTGTAAAAGTGAGAAAATAAAATTTTTGTTTATGGTTGCTTTGATGCTAGTAAGTATCTGAGGAGGGGATGGGTGAGAATGGGAGGGAGATGGGACACGGGGGAGGAGCTAGGAAAGAATGGGAAAGAAAGGAAGATGAGAGATGAAACAGTTTTCTTAATGCTTGTTTAAAAAATGTTACCTGGTTTTTGTTTGTTTTGTGAGTGAAACCTCTTACAAATGATGAGATATTTATTATTAAGTTTGAATTTTATTTTCCATGTGACTTTATAAACTAAAACTTCTCATGGCCTTTGAACTAATCAAATACATATTAAATATTCCCATGCCTGGCAACTTGTCACTCAGTTCTCAGCTTAAATGTTGGGTGGTCATTGACCCTGACTACTCAGCTCTCTCTCTTCCCATTAAAATTGTCTCATTAAACTTGTCGCCCTGTTTTATTTTATTGTACTTAACTACTATCTGAAAATTTAAAAAAAAATTATTGCACTTATCACTGTTATTTTCTTCATTGTATTTTACCACTATCTGAAAATTTTTTTTTTTTTTTTTTTTTTGCTTACCTATTTATTGTGTGTTTCTACCATTAGAATACTAACTTCTGGGGACTTCCTGGTGGCCCAGTGGTTAAAACTCCATGCTTCCAATACTGCGCATGGGTTTGATCCCTGATCAGGGAACTAAAATTCCTGTGTGCCACATGACCAACCACCCCCCCCCCCCCCCGGCCAAAAAAAAAAGGAATGCTAACTTCCTTAAAAGCAAGGACTTGCTGTATATTGTCCAACATTTTTTGGCATCCCATTTTTATTTTTGTTTGTGTATACATGGATGTGATATCTTTTCCCCTAAAGATTATTTACTTATCAAGCAGAGAACGTGCATCCTTTCTTCTCACTTGCCCTGCCTGCCATCCCCAGCTCTCTTTATTGGGTGTCACTTCACTACCTCTTGTTTTGGACATTTTAGGTATTAAAACAGCCTTGTTTTTAGGTACGAGTAAGTTGAGTTCTCTGGTTGATAAGTTGAGTTCTTTGGTTACTTGTGTAACCACTACCCTAATAAAGGTATAAAATATTTTTGTTCATTTCCCTTTGTGGATTTGACAAAGCTTGTTAGTCGATCCTTAAGTGTTTTATTATTTTGTAGTTTACTCTGCACTTGAAATACTGCATAATTTTTATAGGAAGAGTTAATGTTCTTTACTTTTGTTTCCATAGTTCTTTATAGATGTTATCAGTGTTTCTTCTCTTGTATTGTAATTGTCCGTCTCTCTCTCCCTGTACTCAGTCTCTACCGTAGTTGTGAACTACAGGGCTTGTTTCTTATCTTTGTATCTCCAGTTTTTGGCACTTAAGAAGCACTTAGCAAATGTTAAGAGTTAGTTTTAGGAGTAGTGTGGGTGTATACCTGATGGAGAGACTGTATAGCTTAATGCTTAAGAACAGGGAAACTTGTCTCCGTCACTTGTTAGCTACTGTGACCTTGGGCAGTTACCTATTTTCTCTGTGTCTCAGTTTTCACATCTGAAAAAAATGCCATAATGGCTGTCTACCTCATAGATTTGTTGTAAAGATTAAGTGAGCTAATAAATGTAAAGTACTTAGACCAATACGTAGCACTCAAATGCTAGATTAGTATTAACTGTTAATTCTTCAGAGTTTTGGGAGAATTAGGTGTTGAGTTTTTTTTTTTCCTTGAACCAGGAGTGTGCATAACATTTGTAAATAATAATAAGAATCTAAGCCTGCAGATCAGAATGACTTGGTAGAGCTGTTCAGAATTGAGGGACCTTTTAGCTAAGGCTATTATGCCCCTGCTTAGAAAGCCAGCCTCTTTAATCTCTGGATATCCATAGCTACTGTTCTGTATAGATATGTATTTAAATATTCTCAGCCCGTTCTTTTCATACTGTTGTTGGATGAACATACTGAGATGGTTGGATGGCATCATCAACTCATTGAACATGAGTTTGAGTAAACTGCTGGGGATAGTGAAGGACAGGGAAGCTTGGTGTGCTGCAGGCCATGGGGTTGCAGAGAGTCGGACATGACTGAACAGCAGCAGCCCATTCTTCCACTCAAGTTTCTGCTCCTGAATCTACAAACGTATTTGCTTTTGCACTCACCTTTCATTTTTCTTTCTTGTTAAAAACAAAGGAAAAAACCCCACCTTTTTACTTGTGTCTAAAGCCAGTCTTGTCACCTGTGTTCCTAATTCCAGCAGTCAGCCATCACATATTTTAGTCCTGTCCTATTCCTGGTAGGCTGCGGTCCATGGGGTCCTTAAGAGTCGGACACGGCTGAGCGACTTCACTTTCACTTTTCACTTTCTTGCCTTGGAGAAGGAAATGGCAACCCACTCCAGTGTTCTTGCCTGGAGAATCCCAGGGACGGGAGAGCCTGGTGGCCTGACGTCTATGGGGTCGCACAGAGTCGGACACGACTGAAGTGACTTAGCAGCAGCAGCATGACAGGCACTAAGAGGTACTAGATGAACAAGACAGGTAGTTGCAGCCCTTGTAAACCTAAACTCTTGGGCAAGACAGATGATTTAAGACGCAGTTATAATAAATACAGTGTGGTAAACACTGCAGGTGTGTATGGAGTTCTGCTGTAGGATCATAAATATTTTTGGAAGCCATGGGAGGATGAAAATGTCAAAAGAGAGTAGAAATTGGGGACAAGAAGAGAATTTTGAGAAAGATCAACTTTGTGGAGAATGAAAAGTTGCTAGTGGAGAGATAGGAGGGAAGCAAGGAGAGTCTGGTGTCACAGAAGCTGAACAGAGTGCATCTCGGGACAGAGTGATCAACAGATACTGCTCAGCAGGCAGGGAAGGTGTTTGGCTCTATCAGTTATTCCTTCTGCCTTAATTCCATGCTTCCATATTATCTCTTCAGCTCGTGAACTCATAGTGTCTGTACTGAGTTTGGTAGGCGAGGAATATTGCGTTCTCTGACTTCATTTGTTTCTCAGTGTCACATTGTAAGTAGCACAGGTTTGGAAAAAGATTTGTCAAACTCTCTGAAGTTGTTTTCCTCTCAGATTGGCATGGGAAGAGTTGGTACGCTTTAAAAAACAAATTTATTTTATACTTTTAATTTTGTGTAGTGTTGATTTTAATTCTTCTCAACGGTTACTCAGTTTGTTATAAAATAGTTTCTAAAAATTGTTTTGTAAGTTCATGAACAATTCCAATGGGATGATTTTTTTGTTTGATAAACACTGCCCTCCTGTGGTTAAAATAAACTAAACGTTTTGTGAAGCAAGCAGTCTTTCCAATGAAAATTAATTCCTGGTAAAATAATGTAATAGTAGTAGCTCTACAGTAATAGTATTGTAATGACAATGTAATGGAGTATGGTATTTTTGCTAACAAACAGATGTGGGCGTTTTATTTTCCTCTTCATCTCTCCCGTTTGGGTTTCTCTAGTGTGTCTGTACATTTTCCTGTTTATGTACATTTTCTTATTAAAAATTAAGAGAATGAAAAGAGTTAAATGCAAATGGAAAGATTGAAAAATATTAAGCTACTGAAGGGAGAATAAGCATAGACGTGATAAATCAAAAGAAAAGACTAATGAGCTATAATACGTGAAACCAATAAAAGCCTCCATGGAAAAACAACAGTAATGAAAGATGAAGAATAAACTAGAAAAAGTATTTGCAGTAAATGTGACAATAGAAGTTTTAATATATTTAATATGAAAACGAGAGCTCATACAAATGTACACGAGGGATAGTGGTTATGAATAACCAGTTTACAGGTTAAATGAGAAAATACAGTAATTAAAGTGCAAAATATATTCATAATGGCATTACGTAAAATTGTATTCATAATGTTCCTAATGGTATGTCAAAGAAAAAAGCCATACTCACCAGTCACTTTTGGCATATACTAGAAAAACTAGCTAATTATTCTGATAATAAATAGAAGGATAGATTCAAACAGTTGCCCTGCTTTTTTTTATATGAATGGTCCTCCTGATTCACCTTGACATCTCAGAAAAGAGAGCATACCTACCCTGTGTGTTCTCGTGTGTGTGTGTGTGTGTGTGTGTGTGTGTGTTGTGTGTGTGTCGGGGGATGGGATGGGGAGGGAGAGTAAACAAAACTGTGGTGTTCTTTTGGTAAAATAAAATCTGGATCCGTGCAACCCTCTAGATTCTAATTTTCAGGAAATACGTTCAGAGTATAATACAGTTAGCAAAATACAAAATGTGGGAAATTATAGTACAGTTTTCTTGTTTTTTTTTTTCTTCTTCAGTAAATAAATTGGAAGAAAAAAAGGGAGAAATCCGTAGATTAAAAGAGACTTTAAGATATGTGTTAACAAAATGTGATATGTATGGGTCTTCTTTGTATACTGGTTTGAACAAACTGTCAAAAAAAGTTTTTTCTTCCCCATGAAAATTGAGGACATTGTCTAAATAATTTAATAATTAAGAAACTATAGTTACATTTTAAGGAGTAAGGTATTTTTATTTTTAAAAAATAGTCCTTATCCTTTTTAAGAGATCTATACTAAGTATTTATGGATGAAATGTTGAGATTTGCTTTAGGGTAATCTACTTTGTATGCTTCCCACCTACATAACAAGGATCCACCTGCAGTGCAGGAGACCCTGGTTTGATTCCTGGGTTGGGAAGATCTGCTGGAGAAGGGATAGGCTACCCGCTCCAGTGTTCTTGGGCGTGGCTGCAGGTATGGATGAAGCAAGATAAGCCATGTGTTGACAATTGTTGATTGTAGTGGTCTCTCTGCATTTGTGTATGTTTTAAAATGGTCATACTTAAAAGTTAATGAAGTGAAGTGCGGGTATATGCAGTCGTGTCCAACTTGCAATCCTCATGAACTGTAGCCCACCAGGTTCCTTGGTCCATGGAATTTTCTAGGCAAGAATACTGGAGTGGTGCCATTTTCCTACTCCAGAGGCTCTTCCCAACCCAGGGATTGAACCTGCATCTCTTGTGTGTCTTATGCACTGGCAAGCAGATTCTTTACCAACAATGCTGCCTGGGAAGCCCCCCAATTCCCCCCTCTAAAAAAAGTTAATAGAGTGCTTGTATTTAATTTATAAACATTTCTCCCCCCCCCCCAGACTAAATGATACATAGTTCTAAATATTGAGAAAATTTAGCATAAATTTCTAAATTAGGATTAATTTAAAATGCCTAGTGTGTTGGTCATAAACTTATTTTTTAAAGGAAGGTAAACATCTCTTAAGCAGTTTTAACTAATTGGCTTCCTCTGTTTTGTTTCATTAAAAAACAGTACACCTAGAAAATTACTGAAAATAATTTTCATTAAGAAAAGAACACAGACTGTATGACACAGGGAACCCAAAGCTGGTGCTCTGTGACAGCCTAGAGGGGTGGAGTTGGGAAGGAGGTTGGAGGGAGGTTGAGGAGTGAGGAGACATATATATACTTATGGCTGATTTGTGTTGCTGTATGGAAGAAACCATCACAATATTGTAAAGTGATTATCCTCCAATTAAAACTAAAAAGAAACACAGAAATTTCAGGTCTCCATTTCCAGTAGCTTAATGTCTTGTCAGCATATTAAGTATTTATATTATAAATAGTAAAGTTCAACTATATTAAAGTAATTCCTTGCTCTGGATAATAGTTCAGAAAATACTTTTACTATTACCATTACCATGGATAATATGAAAGTTTTAAATTCTAAATAGAGTTCATTTCATTCTGATAATCGATTAATTGTTACTTTTCAGTGAAGATTTGATATTCCAAAGAAATTTTTATTACTTTCCACTTCATAGCTCCTTGAACAGAAAGCCACTGGTTCACATGAACAGTAGGGCAACCGCTTTGTCCAGTTTGCTCATCACTACTTTCTGGTAGAGTTGGGATTTGGACTCTGATATTCTGCCTCATTATGATTAATTAACCAAAGTATTCTTGCATATGAATGGGCCTTATTCTGTGATATTTTACCCTTGCTTTTCTTGCAGAATAGCTTACTATTTTGTCTTTTTATTTGAATATCTGTGATGTAAATATTAATAGAACATACAAGTGACTTTATAGGGAGTGAAGTCTTGGCATTTAACTTAAAGTTGCTTCATATTTTTGTAAAGTTTAGTTCTTGCCTAATGTTTAGTATTATTGGCAGTCTAGGGCATTGAAATAAGTCAGACAGAGAAAGACAAATATTGCATCATCTCATTTATATATGAAATCCAAAAAAGTTGAACTCATAGGAACAGAGTGTAGATGAATGGTTACCAGGGGTTGAGTGGTAGAGGAAATTGGGATATGTTGGTCAAAGGATAAAAATCAGCAGTTTTAAGATAAATGCGTTCCGAGGTTATAATGTGTAGCATGGTAACTGTGATTAACAGTACTGCATTATATACTTGAAATTTGCTTAGAGAGTATATCTGAAATGTTCTCACCACACACACAATAATGTGTGGTAATCATTTAACAATATATACTTATATCAAGTCATCACATTGTACACCTTAACTTACACAGTGTTGTCAGTTATATCTCAGTAAAGCTAGGGGGAAAATCTGGCTGAAGTATTAAAATTGTGTGTCTGTAGGGGTGGTGTTGCTTGTGCGTGTCTGAGTGTGTTTTAGAGTGGTCAGGAATCTCTCTGAAGAAGTGAAGTGAGGGAGAGAGTCCATGAATTTCTGAGGAAAAGCATTGCAAGAGGACGGAGCAAGAACAGAGGCCCTGAATTAGGAATGAATTGGTTATGCTTGAGAAAGGGCAAGAGGGTAATGTGAGAAAAGTGAGATGAGAGTTTCATGTAGAATTTCTTAAATTCTATTAGGAATTCAGGTTTTGTTTTGATTTTAATATTTTAAAAAGTGACAGAGGTTAAAAATCAGAGGAATATGTACTTTAAGTTTTAGGAAGATTACTTAACTGTCATGTGAATAGACTGGTGAGTCATTTAGGCTGGTGTAAAAGAAATTGCGGTTTTACATTGTTGAAATTTGCTGTTTCATATTGGAATACATTCTTAAATAAATGTGGTTATGTTATACATCATTTTAATGCACACATTTTTCACTTTTTTTGCTAATACTTATTGCTTACTGTTTATTTTATGTTAGACTATAGAAATGATGCTAAACAAAAAGCAAATTTGAGTGATTTTTTATTTGAGTTTAAAATGAGTCATAAAGTAGCGGAGAATGACTCACAACATCAACAATAACATTTGGCCCAGGAACTACTAGTTAATGTACAGTGCAGAGGTGCTTCAAGAAATTTTGCAAAGGAGATAAGAGCCTTGAAGATGGACATAGTGGTTGGCCATTGGAAGTTAACAATGACCAATTGAGAGCAGTCATGAAAGCTGATCCTGTGAAAACTACAGGAGAAGCTGACCATTCTACGGTCATTTGGCATTTGAAGCAGATTGGAAAGGTGAAAAAAGTTGATAAGTGAGTGCCTCTTGAGCTGACTGCAAATCAGAAAAATCATTGTTTTGAAATGTTAGCTTCTCTTACTGTACTCAACAACAAGGAACCATTTCTAGATCAGATTGCGATGTGCGATGAAAAGAGGGTTTTATATGACAACCAGTGACAACCAGCTCAGTTGTTGGACTGAAAATCTCCAAAGCACTTCGCAAAGTCACATTTTCATCAAAAAAAGGTTGTGGTCAGTATTTGGTGGTCTGCTGCCCATCTGATGATCTAATAGCTTTCTGAATCCTGGTAAAACCATTACATATGAGAAGTATGCTCATTAAATAGATGAGATGAACTGAAAACTGCAATGCCTGCAGCTGGCATTGGTCAACAGAAAGGGCCCAGTTCTTTTCCTCAACGATGTCCATCCTCATATCGCTCAACCAACGCTTCAAAAGTTGAAAGAATTGGGCTATGAAGTTTTCCTCATCCAGCATTATTCACCTTGACCCCTTGCTAACCAACTACCAGTTCTTCAAGCATCTTGATAACTTTTTGCAGGCAAAACGCTTCCACAGCCAGCAGGAGGCAGAAAATGCTTTCCAAGAGTTCCTCCAATCCTGAAGCATGGATTTTTATGCTACGGGAATAATAAACAAACTTACTTCTTGTTGGCAAAAACGTGTTGATTGTAATGGTTCCTATTTTGCTTAATAAAGATGTGTTTGAGCCTAGTTATAATGGTTTAAAATTCGTGTCTGAAACTGCAGTTACTTTTGTACCGACCTGATAGTTAGATATGGCTTTGGCTGCATGTAACAGTTCCTTAAATGATTTGGAAGTTTATTATTCTTCCCTCCAACAGTCTGAAGGTGTAGTTAGTCCACCATTCTTAGGGTGTGTCCTTGTCTGTATGGTTCAGAATGGCTTGTCGTCGCCTTCATTTTCTAGACAGGGTTGAGGAAGGGCCAAAGAAGGATGTGTCCCTGCCTTTTGAAAATCTGGGTTGTTGAAGTCACTCCGCCCCACATTGTGTTGTCCGGTATTTGCATTCCACACCTAGATTTGAATGCAGTTTTCTTTTCATCTGTAGCTATATAATATTCAGTTGTGTAAATATACTAGTTTTCTTAATATCTTTTTATTAGATAAGAAACCTTTAAACTTTTTCCTTTATTGAGTAACATAATGAATATTTTCTTATATTATCAATAGTTTAAAGTTGAATGTTGAATAAAGTTGAATTTGTACACTGGATTATGTATACACATCCATTTCATGGGGTAGTTTTATTATTGCCATGTTTTTGCTGTCCAAAGTAGCAGGGAAAAAAACCATTGAAATATGATTTTTTTTTTGTTTTTTTTGGCATTTGATCATTTGTGAAATCAAGCATCCTTTGTTGTTTCTTCCATAAATTTTTATTATAGGATATTGAATGTGTACATAAAAGTCAACAATAATATAATGAATATTTTTGTGCCCATTTTATAGTTTCTATAATTATTGACTTATAGCCTGCCTTGCAGTACTTAATCTCTATCTAAATTTCCTCTTTATAACTTTGAAGCAAATCTCCAACATCATATAATTTTATCTGTAAGTATTTCAGTATGCAAATGCTACTTTATGTTTTCTGTTCAGTTTTAATTCTTTTATGAGCTATCTGTGTCCATGATGAAGTTTTCTCCATTTTTAGTAATTTTATACAATTTTAGTATATAGATGGTAAATGCAGGTCCAGTTTTCTGTTATAGGCCTTAAGTTGGATAAAGGTAGTCACTTAAATTTTGGGCATGTTAATTTTGAAGTGAAACATCCAAGGTTGGTGTTTTAAAGCAGTTATAAACAGACTGTGCTGCTGCTTTTCATTTACCAAAATGGGAGTGATTGATGAAGTCTTGGGAATGGATGATTTTATTCAGGGAGAGTTGAAGTGAAAAGGAAAAGCTCTGAAATGATGCTTGTAAAATATTTAAGGGGTGGCCATAGAAAAAGACTGGAGAAAGAAATGGCAGCCCACTCCAGTATTCTTGCCTGGGAAATGTCTTGGACAGAGAAGCCTGGCAGGCACATGGTCCATGGAATCTCAAGTCAGACATGGCCTAGCAACTGAACAACAACAAAGACTACAGGGAAACATTTTGGGAAAAAAAAGTCTGGAGAGAACAGTATCTTAAGAGAGGAGGTTAATAACATCTGATGTAGCCTAGAGGTCATGGTAGATGTCAACAAGTTTATTTGTTGGATTTTATGATTAAGCAAATGAGGAAAGAGATGCAGACACAGGACACAGTGTGCTGTAGACTGCAAGATAGACCTGAGTTTGAATTATGACTCCCACTTACCTTGCTGCATTATGTTTGGAAATTTGCTTCAGTTCAGTTCAGTCGCTCAGTCGTGTCCGACTTTGCGACCCCATGAATCGCAGCACGCCAGGCCTCCGTGTCCATCACCAACTCCTGGAGTTTACTCAGATTCATGCCCATCAAGTTGGTGATGCCATCCAGCCATCTCATCCTCTGTCATCCCCTTCTCCTCCTGCCCCCAATCCCTCCCAGCATCAGGGTCTTTTCCAAGGAGTCAACTCTTCACATGAGGTGGCCAAAGTATTGGAGTTTCAGCTTCAGCATCCGTCCTTCCAATGAACACCCAGGACTGATCTTCTTTAGGATGGACTGGTTGGATCTTCTTGCAGTCCAAGGGACTCTCAAGAGTCTTCTCCAACACCACAGTTCAAAAGCATCAATTTTTCGGTGTTCAGCTTTCTTCACAGTCCAACTCTCACATCCATACATGACCACTGGGAAAACCATAGCCTTGACTAGACGGACCTTTGTTGGCAAAGTAATGTCTCTGCTTTTCAATATGCTGTCTAGGTTGGTCATAACTTTACTTCCAAGGAGTAAGTGTCTTTTAATTTCATGGCTGCAATCACCATCTGCAGTGATTTTGGAGCCCCAAAAAATAAAGTCTGACAGTGTTTCCACAGTTTCCCTATCTATTTCCCATGAGGTGATGGGACCAGATGCCATGATCTTAGTTTTCTGAATGTTGAGCTTTAAGCCAACTTTTTCAGTCTCTTCTTTCACTTTCATCAAGAGGCTTTTTAGTTCCTCTTCACTTTCTGCCATAAGGGTGGTGTCATCTGCATATCTGAGGTTATTGATATTTCTCCCGGCAATCTTGATTCCAGCTTGTGCTTCTTCCAGCCCAGTGTTTCTCATGATGTACTCTGCATATAAGTTTAACAAGCAGGGTGACAATATACAGGCTTGACGTACTCCTTTTCCTATTTGGAACCAGTCTGTTGTTCCATGTCCAGTTCTAACTGTTGTTTCCTGACCTGCATACAGGTTTCTCAAGAGGCAGGTCAGGTGGTCTGGTATTCCCATCTCTTTCAGAATTTTCCACAGTTCATTGTGATCCACACAGTGAAAGGCTTTGGCATAGTCAATAAAACAGAAATAGATGTTTTTCTGAAACTCTTGCTTTTTCAATGATCCAGCGGATGTTGGCAATTTGATCTCTGGTTCTTCTGCCTCTTCTAAAACCAGCTTGAACATCTGGAAGATCTCAGTTCACGTATTGCTGAAGCCTGGCTTGGAGGATTTTGAGCATTACTTTACTAGCGTGTGAGATGAGTGCAATTGTGTGGTAGTTTGAGCATTCTTTGGCATTGCCTTTCTTAGGGACTGGAATGAAAACTGACCTTTTCCAGTCCTGTGGCCACTGCTGAGTTTTCCAAATTTGCTGGCATATTGAGTGCAGCACTTTCACAGCATCATCTTTCAGGATTTGAAATAGCTCAACTGGAATTCCATCACCTCCACTAACTTTGTTCGTAGTGATGCTTTCTAAGGCCCACTTGACTTCACATTCCAGGATGTCTGACTCTAGGTGAGTGATCACACCATCGTGATTATCTGGGTTGTGAAGATCGTTTTTGTACACTTCTTCTGTGTATTCTTGCCACCTATTCTTAATATCTTCTGCTTCTGTTAGGTCCATACCATTTCTGTCCTTTATCGAGCCCATTTTTGCATTAAATGTTCCCTTGGTTATCTCTACTTTTCTTGAAGAGATCTCCAGTCTTTCCCATTCTGTTGTTTTCCTCCATATCTTTGCATTGATTGCTGAGGAAGGCTTTCTGATCTCTCCTTGCTGTTCTCTGGAACTCTGCATTCAAATGGGAATATCTTTCCTTTTCGCCTTTGCTTTTCGCTTCTCTTCGTTTCACAGCTATTTGTAAGGCCTCCTCAGACAACCATTTTGCCTTTTTGCATTTCTTTTCCATGGGGATGGTCTTGATCCCTGTCTCCTGTACAATGTCACGAACCTCCGTCCATAGTTCATCAGGCTCTCTGTCTATCAGATCTAGTCCCTTAAATCTATTTCTCACTTCCTCTGTATAGTCATAAGGGATTTGTTAGGTCATACCTGATGGTCTAGTGGTTATCCCTACTTTGTTCAGTTTAAGTCTGAATTTGTCAATAAGGAGTTCATGATCTGAGCCACAGTCAGCTCCCGGTCTTGTTTTTGCTGACTGTATAGAGCTTCTCCATCTTTGGCTGCAAAGAATATAGTCAATCTGATTTTGGTGTTGACCATCTGGTGATGTCCATGTGTAGAGTCTTCTCTTGTGTTGTTGGAAGAGGGTGTTTACTATGACCAGTGCATTCTCTTGGAAAAACTCTATTAGCCTTTGCCCTGCTTCATTCTGTACTCCAAGGCCAAATTTGCCTGTTACTCCAGGTGTTTCTTGACTTCCTACTTTTGCATTCCAGTCCCCTATAATGAAAAGGACATCTTTATTGGGTGTTAGTTCTAAAAGGTCTTGTAGGTCTTCATAGGACTGTTTAACTTCAGCTTTTTCAGCGCTACTGGTTGGGGCATAGTCTTGGATTACCATGATATTGAATGGTTTGCCTTGGAAACAAACAGATCATTCTGTCATTTTTGAGATTGCATCCAAGTACTGCATTTCGGACTCTTTTGTTGACCATGATGGTTACTCCATTTCTTCTAAGGGATTCCTGCCCACAGCAGTAGATACAATGGTCATCTGAGTTAAATTCACCCATTCCTGTCCATTTTAGTTCACTGATTGCTAGAATGTCGACATTGACTCTTGCCATCTCCTGTTTGACCACTTTCAATTTGCCTTGATTCATGGACCTAACATTCCAGGTTCCTATGCAATATTGCTCTTTACAGCGTCGGACCTTGCTTCTGTCACCAGTCACATCCACAACTGGGTATTTTTTTTTGCTTTGGCTCCATCCCTTCATTCTTTCTGGAGTTATTTCTCCACTGATCTCCAGTAGCATATTGCGCACCTACCGACCTGGGGAGTTCCTCTTTCAGTATCCTATCATTTTGCCTTTTCATACTGTTCATGGGGTTCTCAAGGCAAGAATACTGAAGTGGTTTGCCATTCCCTTCTCCAGTGGACCACATTCTGTCAGACCTCTCCACCATGACCCGTCTGTCTTGGGTGGCCCCACACAGCATGGCTTAGTTTCATTGAGTTAGACAAGGTTGTGGTCCTGTGATCAGATTAGCTAGTTTTCTGTGATTATGGTTTCAGTGTGTCTGCCCTTTGATGCCTTCTCGCAGCACCTACCGTCTTACATGGGTTTCTCTTACCTTGGACATGGGGTATCTCTTTATGGCTGCTCCAGCAAAGCACAGCTGCTGTTCCTTACCTTGGACGAGGGGTATCTCCTCACGGCCGCCCCTCCTGACCTTGAACGTGGAGTAGCTCCTCTCCGTCCTCCTTCACCTGTGCAGCCGCCGCTCCTTGGACGTGGGGTTGTTCCTCTGGGCCGCAGCCTCTGACTTTGGAAATTTGCTTAGCTGTTAGCAAATTTGTTATCTATAACAATAGATAACTATCCTGAGGGTTAGTTATCCCACTTCTTAAATGGGAGTAGTGATGCTTCCCTTTTAAGGTTGCTGCTGAGACATTTAACTGGTCATGGCAAACACCCTCTTCCAACAACACAAGAGAAGACTCTACACATGGACATCACCAGATGGTCAACACCAAAATCAGATTGACTATATTCTTTGCAGCCAAAGATGGAGAAGCTCTATACAGTCAGCAAAAACAAGACCGGGAGCTGACTGTGGCTCAGATCATGAACTCCTTATTGACAAATTCAGACTTAAACTGAACAAAGTAGGGATAACCACTAGACCATCAGGTATGACCTAACAAATCCCTTATGACTATACAGAGGAAGTGAGAAATAGATTTAAGGGACTAGATCTGATAGACAGAGAGCCTGATGAACTATGGACGGAGGTTCGTGACATTGTACAGGAGACAGGGATCAAGACCATCCCCATGGAAAAGAAATGCAAAAAGGCAAAATGGTTGTCTGAGGAGGCCTTACAAATAGCTGTGAAACGAAGAGAAGCGAAAAGCAAAGGCGAAAAGGAAAGATATTCCCATTTGAATGCAGAGTTCCAGAGAACAGCAAGGAGAGATCAGAAAGCCTTCCTCAGCAATCAATGCAAAGATATGGAGGAAAACAACAGAATGGGAAAGACTGGAGATCTCTTCAAGAAAAGTAGAGATAACCAAGGGAACATTTAATGCAAAAATGGGCTCGATAAAGGACAGAAATGGTATGGACCTAACAGAAGCAGAAGATATTAAGAATAGGTGGCAAGAATACACAGAAGAAGTGTACAAAAACGATCTTCACAACCCAGATAATCACGATGGTGTGATCACTCACCTAGAGTCAGACATCCTGGAATGTGAAGTCAAGTGGGCCTTAGAAAGCATCACTACGAACAAAGTTAGTGGAGGTGATGGAATTCCAGTTGAGCTATTTCAAATCCTGAAAGATGATGCTGTGAAAGTGCTGCACTCAATATGCCAGCAAATTTGGAAAACTCAGCAGTGGCCACAGGACTGGAAAAGGTCAGTTTTCATTCCAGTCCCTAAGAAAGGCAATCCCAAAGAATGCTCAAACTACCACACAATTGCATTCATCTCACACACCAGTGGTCATGTATGGATGTGAGAGTTGGACTGTGAAGAAAGCTGAGCGCTGAAAAATTGATGCTTGAACTATGGTGTTGGAGAAGACTCTCCAGAGTCCCTTGGACTGCAAGGAGAACGAACCAGTCCATCCTAAAGGAGATCAGCCCTGGGTGTTCATTGGAAGGACTGACGCTGAAGCTGAAACTCCCAATACTTTGGCCACTTCATGCGAAGAGTTGACTCCTTGGAAAAGACCCTGATTGATGCTGGGAGGGATTGGGGGCAGGAGGAGAAGGGGATGACAGAGGATGAGATGGCTGGATGGCATCACCGACTCGATGGGCGTGAGTTTGAGTAAACACTGGGAGTTGGTGACGGACAGGAAGGCCTGGTGTGCTGCAATTCATGGGGTCACAAAGAGTAAGACACGACTAAGTGACTGAACTGAACTGAGACATTTAACTGAGAGAATGATTGGCACTTGTTTGTGTCTTCTTTACAAATGGTAGTTGCTGATATCACATCTTGATACCTTAGTGGCTGATCTGAGATATCTGACTTCAAGTGATACCTGTCACATAAGTCTTGTATCTATTGTTTGTGATACAATTGCTATGCTAATTGGTAACTCCTTTGATAATATAATATAGATTGGTTCAGTTTTAGCTTTCACTTTCATCCATTGTCAAGGGTTCCAGGTTAAGAATGGAAAATGATTCAGGTAAAGAGAGTTTCTGTCTAAAATTTGGATAAAAAGAAAAAAAGGAATACAAAATTGACTTATAAGAAAGCAATTTAAAGGAAGTCTGTTAGTGGAAAATATTCTTCATTTTCCTTTAAGAATGTCTTAATTTCCTCTTCATTTCTAGAGGATATTTTTTTCTGGACAGGAATTTTTTAATTACAGTCTTTGTCTTTCAGCACTTAAAAATGTACTTTGCTGTTTCTGCCTTTCATGGTTTCTGATGAGAAACCCACTTGAGTCACTGGAATTGTTGTTCTCCTAAGTGAAATACTGTTTTTCCTTGGCTACTTTCAAGATTTTAAAATTTTCTTTGGTTTTCAGTAATTTGGTTGTGTTATATCTGGGTATAGATTTCCTTGAATTTATGTTGTTTGAGGTTCATTGGTTCTCCTGAAATTGTAAGTGTGTATCTTTCACCATATTTGCTAAGCTTTTGCTGCTATTCCTTTAAATTATGTTTTGTGCATGCTACTCTTTATTTTCTCATTTTGGGACTCTGGTGACATGAATGTTAGACCTTTTGATATTGTCCCATTGGCTCTGTTCATCCATTTTTTGTTTTTTCCCCCATAACTTTTCTGTTTGTCAAATTGAATAGTTTCTATTGCTCAATCTTCAGGTTCACTGAGTCTCTTCCTCTGTTACCTGCATTCTGCAGTTGAGCCTCTCCAGAGAATTTTGGATTTTACTTTCTATTGCATTTTTTAGTCTTTAATTTTAATTTTGTTTTATACACCACACAGGTACACACACAATGGTATAATCAACCTTACTTCTTTGCTAATGCTTTTATTTTTTTCCCACTAAGAATAGTCTTCTCGCTTCTTTTTTTTTTTTCTCTCACTTCTTGCAGCATGGTTATAATAGCTGCCTTAAAATCTTTACCTGAAAATTCCAGCGTTTGTGTCATCTCAAGTTTGTTGTCTGTAGGTTGTCTTTTCCTTTGTTGAGTTACTGAGATTTTTCTTCATATGTCAAGTGATTTGGGTTTGTGTATTAGGCATTTTTTTCCTTTTGTGACATTTCTGTTGCAGTAAAACTTCGATACTGTCTCATTTGAGTCCTATGGAGAATGTTTTTGGTACTTCATTTTGAGGGATTGGGGGTGCTTTTTAAAGTAGGCATTTGGCCTTTTAGGTTCAGGTCCTAAGTTTCGGCCTACCTTCTGTGCACTAAAATTCTGGTGTCTAGTTTTTAAAACTTCTGTTTCTATCTTTCCTGCATATGCACCACTGAGTGCTAACTTTGGGAACCTGATAGTATGTTTAGGGTCGTGTGCACATATATGCTTAGTTCTTGGGTGACCCCAGGAGTGTCTGTCGAACTTATTGGTGTCACTTTTTGAGCTCCTTTCTCTTTACAAGTTTCCTGACATTTTCTGGCTCCTAGAGAACTTTCTTCCTAGTTCTATGGCTAAATAACTCATGTTTTCATTTCTTTTTGCTACACACTTCCACAGCTACTTCTGCCTTTGATGCCAAGCAACAGTTCAGTTCAGTTGCTCAGTTGTGTCCGGCTCTTTGCAACCCCATGAATTGCAGCACGCCAGGCCTCCCTATCCATCACCAACTCCCGGAGTTTACTCAAACTCATGCCCATCAAGTCGGTGATGCCATCCAGCCATCTCATCCTCTGTCATCCCCTTCTCCTCCTGCCCCCATCCCTCCCAGCATCAGGGTCTTTTCCAATGAGTCACCTCTTCACATGAGGTGGCCAAAGTATTGGAGTTTCAGCTTCAACATCAGTCCTTCCAATGAACACCCAGGACTGATCTCCTTTAGGATGGACCGGTTGGATCTCCTTGCAGTCCAAGGGACTCTGGAGAGTCTTCTCCAACACCATAGTTCAAGCATCAATTTTTCAGCGCTCAGCTTTCTTCACAGTCCAACTCTCACATCCATACATGACCACTGGAAAAACCATAGCGTTGACTGGACGGACCTTTGTTGGCTAAGTAATGTCTCTGCTTTTTAATATGCTATCTAGGTTGGTCATAACTTTACTTCCAAGGAGTAAACGTCTTTTAATTTCATGGCTGCAATCACCATCTGCAGTGATTTTGGAGCCCCAAAAAATAAAGTCTGACAGTGTTTCCACTGTCTCCCCATCTATTTCCCATGAGGTGATGGGACCAGATGCCATGATCTTAGTTTTCTGAATGTTGAGCTTTAAGCCAACTTTTTCACTCTCCTCTTTCACTTTCATCAAGAGGCTTTTTAGTTCCTCTTCACTTTCTGCCATAAGGGTGGTGTCATCTGCATATCTGAGGTTATTGATATTTCTCCTGGCAATCTTGATTCCAGCTTGTGCTTCTTCCAGCCCAGCATTTCTCATGATGTACTCTGCATATAAGTTAAATAAGCAGGGTGACAATATGCAGCCTTGATGTACTCCTTTTCCTATTTGGAAACAGTCGAAAAAGGATGTAAACCTTAGGAATTCCTGCCACATTCATAGGATTGGAAGGAATCCGCTTTCTTGAAGTTTTAGGTCCCTGTTCAGCCACTGCTGGTATCATCACTGCCACAGCTGCTGCCTTTGAATTGCTTCAGAGTGGGGTCTGAGAGAAAGGGAAAAAACCAAGAGGATCTTCCTCCGCTTTTGGGGCCCCCTTGACTGCTTTTCAGACAGAAAAAGGGAAGATTTCTCTTGAAGCCATTTCTGTTTGCACTTACTGTGCAGTTCTGAGTTGAGGCTGCTTTGGAGTCTGGACTGAGTGATCCTAGGGGAAATAAAACCAGGAACCTCACTGCTGGGTTAGTAGGACTTCTGGTTTTGGTTTCCTCCTCGAAACCAACTGCTTCCCTTTTCAGAGTCGTCAGATAAGTAGCTACTCCATGTCCTCTGTCCAGGTTTTTAGTCGTATTCAAGAGGAGAGACAGGATAAATTTTGCTTATATCCTCTTTACCAGAACACAGATACTGTTTAATTTCATTATATTGTTCATTTATTTTGATTAAGAAATTACTGAGCATCCCAAATGTACTAGACTTTGTTTGGAAATGTAAAGGTGGATGCTCTTTAAGCTATTTCCAGTAAGTCTACAGGTAGTCATGTAGGGTTGGAGGCAGAAAGTAAGCATAATTTCATATTATGCATTCATAATAATTAGTAATCTTTTTTGACTCATTTCTGCTCGGGATTTGATGTATGGTTAGTGACTGAAGACAAGAGTGTCCTATTTAAAGAATGTCCATTAATTTTTCATTTATTATCCCAAAATTTAAGGGATGAAACGTCTCTGGATTTCTGTGTGCTGGAGGAAATTGATACATAGCTGTAATAAAAAGAAATATAGCTTACATGTGTAATTATAAGAATTTAAGTAAATAATTTGTTATTATATACTTGTTTCTCAGGTCTTAGAAAAATATCCCAATACACCCATGAGTCATAAAGAAATTCTTCAAGTTATCCAGAGAGAAGGACTAAAAGAAATCAGGTGAGTTATTTAAGTGTTATTTGTAATAATTATAATACTCGATTAGAATATATTGTAGTGTATAGCAATCTTCAAAGATTATTTAGTAACAATTGCTTTATTAATTTATGGTTTATTGAATTCAGATCTTTGGAGTTTTCAGTCATAGCACAGGTAAAAAACCAAAAGTAAGTTAGAAAAAATTTCTTATAGCTACTGCCACACCCATGCACTTTAATTCTCAGGAGGCCTGGAGCCATTTTAAGCTTGGTCATTAGCAAATAAAAAGTACTCTAAAAAGTTCAGAGAATGATAGATATACTAGATGTAGTCTAGGAAAAAATAACCTTGGCCAAAAACAATTGTGGAAAAAATATATAAAGCAGTATGTGTTCTAAGTAACAGTCTTATGTTCAAATAAAACAGCCAGGGTTAATTATTATAGGACCAAAGGTAAAACACACTTTAATTTCTAAGAGCTTTATTATATCACAACAGGACATAATAGTTTCACCGTTCATAGTCAAGACCCTCTGTCATCAAAAAATGTTAAAGTTATGTTCAATATATTTTATATGTTAAGGCAGACGTCTGGGTGTCTACATTAGAGACATTTTCATTAAGAGAAAGAGGTTGCTGTGCTACTAGTTGTTCTCAGTCAGGGGTGAAATTTGTGTAACACCCATAGGGAAAGTGTTCGGAATTTTGGGGGACTGTTTTTGATTATCACCATGACTAGAAAGGAGGGAGCACTATGGTGATAACGGGAACAGAGCAAAGGTGCTAAATGTCTTTCATGCATTGTGCCGGACAGCCCTTCACAGGGAAGAGTTGTTCAGCTCAGATACCAGTGTTGTTGCTATTGAGAAATAGTGAGCTATATTGAAATATTTGTAGATGGATTGTATATTTTTTGATGAATTGACATTGCATGTTCGAGATTTTTTAATTCTTATTTTCTTTAACATGAAATTCCAGATTTTTTAAAGTTGGCTCTTTTTTAGTAATATAGTTAAAAACTTTGATATGTGGCCAAATGTCAGTAGGTTGGGGACAAATTAGCTTTGCTCTGTTAATATTAAATATGAAGTAAAAGTTAGTTTATCTCTGAATAATTAATATGTTCCTAAAAAAAGTGAACATTTGTAAATTAAACCATTAAAATGTGTGAAGAATTAGTCTTTAAACATATTTCTTATAAATTATTAAAAGATTAATCACTTAATTTATCAATGACATTATTCATAATTTTTGAGTTTGGCTAGATTTACTAGATTAAAGCATAATACTCTCATCCTAGATATTTGTATAGGCTACAGGAGAAAATGATAGTGATTTTAGTTACTTTGAGGAATTGCAAAGGTATTTTAATATCCTTTTTATGACACTATAGAATTTTTTAGAATAGGAATAAGCAAGAGATTTCAATTCTTTGCATAAAATTAGACTTTTGATACACACCGAGGAAATAGACCAGGAAGCCTGGTATAAAGAGATCAATCTCTTAACAATGCCCTAGGTCTAAATGACAATTGCAGGATCATCCATCTCTAACATAGTAAGGCTCTGTGGCTGTAAACTTGTCATTATTATTTCTAGAGAGTAGACATGAACAGTGTATAAGAAAGAACACTAAATAAGAACAGAAGGGGGATAAAAAGGAAGAACTTAAAAAAAGTAGCAAGATGGTGGAGTCATCAAAAATAGCTTCTGGCTTCACTTGGTGACAATTTACAAATAGCTGTTCTTGATTAAGCTATTGTGGTAATACAGTTATGTGACCACAAAGCAGTACTTTTTAAGCCACCAGTGACTTCCATTTTGTTACCTTAGAGAACTGTTAGTTCTGCCTGTCTTACCGCTCAGTATTATTTAACACAGGTGACTGCTATTACTTCCTTCTTGAAATGTTTCCTGACTTGAAGTGCCCACAGACATTCCTAATTTTCTTCCTTTGTAAACTTTTATTCTCAGTTCTTTTGCTCATTATCTTCTCTCCAACTCAAGTGCAGTTTTGTCCATTCCTGTGACTTTTGCAGGGAGGTCACTTTTGTTAGTTCCCAGTTATGTAGGGATGGTCATTCCCGACTAGTCTTTGCACATGCTGACCCCTTTACTCAGTTAACTCATTTTTTTCAGGTGTCAACTTGAATATGCCTTTTTCAGAGACCTTTGTCTGACTTCCTGATCTATTAAAAGATCACATTTTCCATTTTTAGGTTCTTAATAGTGTTCTATGTTCTTTTTTCATAGTACTTAAGATTTGAAATGGCATATTGTTTTGGTCTTAAAATCATGTATCTTCTCTAGCTTACATTAAGCTATTAGCTCCATGAAGGCAGTGACATCGTCTCCATCCGCTTGGCAGTCTCCTTCCCCTCCCCCATTTCCCCCAGGCTTGGCACGTAATAGACATTGCAAACCTACATGTTAATGAGTAGATGAGGTATCAGTGATTGGAAGATCATATTTACGTGTAGTTATAGCTTACCCTCTTGCTGCATGACGTGTCACATGGAAGTCTTACAATCTTTAGACCTTTTAGGTAGGTTATGGGATGAAATAGATACTTTGCTTATTGAAGCTGTGCTCCTTTTTACAGTTTTACTTTCATTCCTTAATCCTTAATACAAGCTTTTCTACTTTTTCCCTTTTCTGTTTTCTCTCTTCCCCCCATTTTGAAGAATCTTGCTTAATTTTGGTTATTTTCTACTATATTGTTTCATTTTAAAATATATTAAAATGGAAGCTGCTCCGATGTCTGTTGGCAGATGAATGGATAAATAAAATGTGGTATATACATTCTATGGAATATTGTTTAGCCTTAAGGAGTGAAATTCTGATTTATACTACATAGATGAACCTTAAAAACACACTAAGTGAGTATATGTGTAATTGATTCACTGTGCTATACATGGAAAGTAACACAACATTGTAAATCAACTATAATACAACAAAAATTTTAAAAAATAATATGAAAGAGAATGTGTATATATATACATATGTATTTTTAAAAACATATGGTGAATGAAATAAGCAGACAGAAAAGGACAAATATTGTACAGTTCCACTTACATGAGATACCTAGAAGAGGCAAACTCATAGAGACAGGAGATGGCATAGAGGTTACCAGCGGCCGAGAGTAGGGAGAATAGGGAGTTACTGTTTTTAATTGGTACAGAGTTTCTCTCTGGGATGATGAAAAAATTCTAGAAAGGGATAGCGGTAATGGTTGCACAACATTGCAGATCTGCTTAATGCCACTGAATAGTACACTTAAAATGGTAACTTGTATATTATGTATATATTTTGCCATAATCAGTCAACAAAAAGAAGTATTAAAAATGAAGTGATTGGCTCCTGGTTGAGAAAGATTGGGGTACTAGTCCCTTTGAGAAGTTAGGTGGTAAGATTGAAAATCATTTACGCGAAGTATGGAATTTTGAATGAATTAATTAGAAACATGTACAGTATTCTTAGAATATTATAACGCTTAAAGTAAATGCTCCTTATAACTACAAAGCATACCAGCATTTTAGAAAACAGAAAAAGAAGGTCCATGAATTTCCCCCTCACAATAACTTATGATTTCATGTATTCCATTATGTTTGTTTAATTTCCTAAGTGAATCCCTTTTAAAGATAGTTTCCCAAGGAAGTCCCAGGGAAGAAAGAAGATAATGGATTTTGTTGTTTCAGGTGAAAAGAACATTTTGGAGTGTTCTAAAAGTAGCTCATTTCTGTTGAGGACAGATAAGAAGATGTGAAAAGAGTTGGAATAACATTTGGGAGGAAGAAAAGATAAAAAGTTTTTAAAAAAGAAGAACTTGGAACTTTTAGGTTGTAACAGTTATTGGTAATTTAGATAGATGCTCTGTGGTATTTGGTCATGTGTTTAAAAAAAAAGTTTCTGTACCGTTTGCCAATAAATAGTTATTTCAGAACATTTTAAATGGTTTTTAAATATTTGTTGTGACATCTCACTTCCTTGTTAAATTTTTCATGCCTAAAATACAGTCTAATTGTTTTTTCTCTTAAGTAGGAATGATAACTGGGCAATAGTTCCCTAGTCTTGAGCTCTTTGACACAGAATTGCTTGTTCCAAAGTCAGAACCTTTACAAAAAATTCTGTAAGCTTTTAATCATTTGTTGTTACCTATATCGTTTCCTTTTTAAAGTTAGTATTGTTCACTGAGTAAAGATTTTATTTATTGAGCTCATTTGGTTGAAAAACCCCCATTCTCACTTTAGCTGATGGGTTATTGATTCTAGATCATACTGTATATTTATGTGACTCTAAATATTGAAAGGGTAGCTATTTTTGTTTTCCTCTCAAGACACTGCAAATGAAATCAGGGATTCAGAGAGACATGTATCCATTTGAGAGACATGATACCATTTGACTACTTCAGTTTCTTTCTAAGAGAAATTATTCAGGGTTTTATTTTGTCTTGAATCAGTGTAACGTATAGCAAATGGCTGTCATGAGTCATCAGTATTTAAAATAGCCTTTCAAACACTTATGTTTCCTTTTTGTCTGATGATGTAGATTTTCCAGTTTACGGGAAGGCTAACTCAGTGGTCCCCTCCCCTCTATTCCTCTTTTCTCCTCACTTGAGTCAGTACTTCTTCCTGTGTTTGCAAAGTATCCCATCTGGATTGCATACAAACCCCAGAGGTAATTCAAACTCCAGCCTCCTGAATATACTCAAACAGCTTCTTGGAGCTGTTTCTGGGCCTTGGGGAATTCTTTTTTTTAAATCTTTTAAAATTAGGTGTGTGAAAGATCCCTATCTTTGAGTTATAGTTCTGTAGTTCTCAGGGTCCAGTCAGCAGACAGAAGCTACCAATACATGGTTTAACAGGAAAGTTACGAAGTTAAGTGGTTATTAACTGGTTGTTATTAACTGGTAACCAAGAATTAACTATTAAAAGCTAAAGATAACATAGAAGAATACAGTAATTACAGACTTGGGAAGCAACTGTAGGACTAAGGCAGTGTGCCCTAGGAAAGAATAACTGTTGTTTCCAGATTCAGCTCTCCCTGGAGAAGGTGGGGCTCTGGTTCAGTGGATGACAGAGTTCACTGGTGCCATAGCTTGAGGTGGCATATCAGAAGCCACCTTCTGGGTACTAAAAGAACTTGTTGGAAAGCCTCCTGCTGGGTGTTCAACTGGGGAGCCAGATGAGCCACCGGCAGAATTTTCTAGGGAGGCACCCTTAGGCTTTCTGCTGAACCCTGCTGCGGGGTGAGCCACTATGGAGTGTCCCTCATATTGTTGGATGCTGCAAGCTTGAGAAGAAACAGGCTAAAGTACACTAAAAGCAGAAAGGAAAGACCCCATTTTTTCTTTTTGCAGTGTCCTCCCAGCACTCTACTGACAAAACTTAACTTTGAGCCAGCAGGCAAAGGAGAAATGTTTCTAGAATTCAACTTCATTATTACAGAGAAGGGCAAAGAAGGTTAGATTTGGAGCTAAAACTCAATAAATTGATAACTGGCACAGAAGGCTTCGGGAATTTTTCCTGAATAACAGGTCATTGCCTGGTCCCATGTACCACTTTTGCTTAGTTAATTTCTTTCCATCTGTACCCCAGCTAAACTGGTACAGTGCTGTTGCCTGTTTAGGATCTGAAATTTCTTATCTGTACTCAGGACATTAAGCCATCATTTATCCTCTTACAAAAGAATCTTGACATCTTTCAAAGTCGACTGAGATATTACCTCCACAAAGCTGGTAGCCTTTTCCTCTTCAGTTCAACATATCTTCCCTCTCTCAATGTTTTTGTTTTTTAAAGATTTGGCATGCAGGATCTTTGTTCTCAACCAGGGATCAAACTACGAGGGAAGTCTCCTGTTTTGTTCCTGATATTGGTGATTTTTATTTTCTCTTTTGTCTTTGTCAGTCTTGCTAGAGATTTGTTAATTTTTTTTAAAAAGCTACCCGAGTTTTGTTTCTTTGCTTTTTCTCTTTTGTTTTTGTCATTGTTTTTCCATTAAAAAAAAAATCATTTTATGACTATGACGAGGATATGGTCTCTGTTGGGATATTAAATGTTCCATACATGCTTGAAAAGCCTGTGTATATGTTTTCTCCTGGTTTGGGGGTAGAGTGTTCTGTAAATGTACGGTTATTTTGGTTAATAGGGTTGTTCAGATCTCCTATACCATTACTGATTTTTCTGTCTACTTGTTTTATTGATTATTGAAAGAAAGGTGTTGAAGTTTCCAAGTATGGTTGTCTCTTTGTTTATTTCTCTTTTCAGTTATTTAGTTTTTTCCTTCAGGTATTTTGAATATTTATTGTTAGGTGCATATACATTAAGTGCATTAAATTCTCTTAGTTGACCCTATTATCATTCCATAATTACCGTCTTTATCCCTGGTGTTATTCTTTGTGTGTGTTTATAGTGGTTGCTTCAGTGATTATAATATATACCCAACCTTTCACAGAATTCTTAGGATTAATATTTTACCATCTTTAGTAAAATGTAGAAGCCCTACAGCCATTTAGGTCCCTTTACCATCCTCTGTATGTTATAGTTGTTGTATGTGTTACATCTCATACATGGACTTCCCCACCAGACAATGTTATTATTTGCTTTCTGGCCATAAAGAGCTGAAAGACTATTTTTACCCAGATGTTTACCATTTCATTTGCTCTTCATTCTTCCCTTAAGTTCCACATTCCCCTCTAGTGTCATCTTCCTTCAGCCTGAAGCACTTCCCTTTCAGTATTTCTTTAAGAACTGTTCTGTTGGTGATGAATTCTTAGTTTTCCTTCATTTGAGAATGTCCTTTTTGAGGGGGGGTGAAAGCAGGGGAGGCTTTCATTTTGAAGAATTTTTTTGTTGGATACAGAATTTGGTTTTCATAGCTCTTGTATTTCAAATACTTAAAAATGTTGCTCTACTGCCTTCTGACCTCCATGGTTTTTGGTGAGAAATACATGCTTGTTTGAATTATTGCCCTCCTGTAAGTAATATTGATACACTGTTTTCTCTGGTGGCTTTCAAGATCATTTCTTTTTGCTTAGTTTACAGCAGTTGGATTTTTTTTTAAAACGTATCTACGTGTGGATTTCTTTGTGTTTAAATCTATTTAGCATTCACTGAGCTTCTTGAATCTGTAGCTTTATATATTTTGCCAAATTTGGCAGATTTTCAGCCATTCTTCAGATATTTTTTCTTCACTACATTTTTTTCTTCTTCCACTGTCATGAGTCTGCTCATTTTTCCCCAACCTTTTTCTGTCTGTATTTCAGATGGGATGATTTCTGTTGCTCCTTTGTTACATCCGCTGACACTTCTCTCAGTGTTCTGCATTCAGCCACTGAACCCGTCCAGTGAAATTTTTTAAATTTCTGATATTATATCCTTTAATTCCAAAATTTGTGTTTGTTTTGTTTTTTTTAAATAGTTTTTGTGTCTTTACTGAAAATTTCTGTCTTCCCATTAATTTCAAGTTATCTTTGCCACATGGATATAGTAACAATGCTTTAAACTTTTTGACTGTTAAGTCCAGCATCTGGGTAATCTCAGGATTGGCCACTGTTA
This sequence comes from Cervus elaphus, assembly GCF_910594005.1. NCBI lineage: Eukaryota > Metazoa > Chordata > Mammalia > Artiodactyla > Cervidae > Cervus > Cervus elaphus. Next base: position 32,384,852 of record NC_057825.1, on the reverse strand, counting down.
ATTATTTTTTCCTTTGAGAATCTGTCACATTTTCCTGAACCTTAGATTATTGAGAAATTTAAGGTAGTATCCTGGACATTTTGAATAATATATTGTTTTAGGCTCTGTTTTTCTTTCAAAAAATTCTGTAGAATGCTGATTTCTTTTTTTTTTTTAAAGTAGATAGCCCAGTTATTCACAGACTACGAGTTCTGTCTTCTTTGTTAGTTTGATAATCACTTCATATTTTAAAGTATTCGCTTTGCTGTTTTGGATCTGTTCCTTATTAGTCTGAGATGTAAGCAGGGGTTCAGTTCTAAAAAGCCTTTGCTGTGTTGATTGGGAATGTCCTGTGTGCCAGCTCAGAGATGAGCCCAGGTCTTGTGAGGGAATTAGGGGAGTCCCTTCTCTGGTTTTTTTCCCTTAGGAATTCCATATTCCACAACCCATTCGTACAATTTTACCTATCCTCTTTAGTAGGACATCTCCTCAGCTAGGTTGTGCTTTTCAGTCAAGGTGGTGAGGAAAAAACCCCAGAAAACTCATTCTGAGAGTTTAGCCAACTGAAGTTAGAGTATAGTCCACATGACTACCCTCACTTATTAGACCAACTACATAGTTAACAGGTTTCCTTTTTTAAAAAAAAGACTTTATTTTATTTTTGGCTACACTGAGTCTTTGTTGCTGCATGCGAGCTTTCTCTAGTTGTGGTGAATGGGGACTACTCTAGTTGCAGTACTTGGGCTTCTCATTGCGGTGCCTTCTCTTGTTGTGGAGCATGGGCTCTCAGCATGCGGGCTCAGTATTGTGGTGCACCGGCTTAGTTGCTCTGCAGAATGTGGAATCTTCCCGGAACAAGGATTGAACCTGTGTCCCCTACATTGGCAGGCGGATTCTTAACCACTGGACCATCAGGGAAGTCCTCACAGATTTCTAAGACTACTGTCAAGGCTTGATAATCTGCTGAAAGTACTTGTGTAATACTAAAAACTGTTAAGCACTTGGTTTTGGAAGGATACAGATTAAGATTTGTCCAGGGAAGAGACACACAGAGTCAAGGTGCAGTCCCCAGCACAGAGCTTCCAGTCATCCTCTCCCATGACTTAGGAGAGTGTTAATTGTCAGCATCAGTGTGTGACAGTAAGCAGGGTATTGTCAACCAGGGAAGTCCACTTGAGCCTTGGTGTCCAGAGTTTTTATTTATTGGGGGTCCATCATACAGGCATTATTCAGTTTTCAGTGTCCAGCCCCTCTAGTGGTCAGCTGATACCATGTGACGCAAGCCCCTGCCTTAAATCACATTGTTGGTATGTATCAAAGGCCCCACTCCAGATTGCAGTGCTGCTATGTGGCTGGCCCTTATAGGGCCTAGCGATTATTTTTTAAGCCAAGGGCAAGACCAGCTTTCTGTGGGCAAGGGTAAATTCTATACTCTATGATCTCATGTGAATTAGGTTTTGACTTCCCAGCGTACCAGCTGTCTTAATTTTCAGTGTTTTAAGTAGTTGTTTTTGAAAAATTGACATACAGTTCACATACCATTGTAGCCTACATTTTAGAGCATACACCTCAGGGTTTGTTTTTTTTTTTAACGTTTACTCACCCAAAACATTATCATTGCCCTGGAGAGAAGCTCTGTGCTCGTTAGCTGCCACTCCTCTTCCTTGTCCCCTGCAACTCTCCCCATGTCCCAGCCTTGGGCAATTACTAATGTGCTTTCCGTCTCCATGGATTTACCGACTTTGGATATTTTGTGTAATGAAGTTATAGAATATGTGGTCTTTTGTGACTGGCTTCTTTCATATATAATGAATTTGAAGGCTCATTCATATGGTAGCATTTATCAGTACTTCATTCCTTTCTTGCCAAATAATATTCCATTATATACATATGCCAGATTTGTTTATCCATTCATCTGTTGATGGATATTTGGTTGTTTCTATTTTTTGGCTATTATGAATACTGTTACTATGAACAAGTAATAATGTTACTTGTACTCATGTACAAGTTTTTGTGTAAAAGTTGCTTTTTATGTTTTTGTCTACAGTCTTTTGGTGTAAACTAGCCAGAGAGGGACAGACCTGGCCAGGCAGACAGACATGGCCAGGCAGGCAGATAGGCTGGCTATTGTGGGCCTGCTTTGTCTTCACCAGTACCAGAAGTCCCAGTCAATTTTAAATCGTCAAATTGGATTGAGCTTTAAATTTGTGGAATCTTCCATGGTGAACCACAAATTTCAAGTTGGAGAATCCTGGTGTTTTTCTTTGGCTTTGAATGGAATTCTAGATTTTGGTGTAGCCTTTGTTTTCCAGTCATTTTTAAATTGCGGTAAGGGGGGTTGTCACAAACAGTTTGGTGTAGGCCATTTAACACAGGTGTTTTATGACTAGGTGTTTGGAACCTCAGTGTCAACTAGTTCTATAATTGGAGCCTGGCTTTTCTAAAACCAAATAAGTAAGTGGGTGTGAATAGAACACAGTAAACCAGTGTGAATCCATTGGCATGGTTAAGCATTGCTCTGTCCAAATGGAAATACTTAGCCTAACCTGAAACATTTACATTTGAAAAGTAGAAGACATGTAGTCTGATATATAGATGCAACTTATGAAGAATGTACTGCAGCATTTTGAGAGTTGAAGGGATTAAGGAGACAAAGGACTTTTACTAGATTATGCAAGATATGGTGTGGTTTAGATTAGGGTGAAGAGAGCAGACAGATTTGAGATCATGTTTCAGGACTTACTAATGGATTGATTTGGGAGGTATAATGAAGGAAGAAATGAAAAATTATTTCTAGGATTCCTTGATTGTACAGCTGCCATTTACCATAGGGAGGAGGAACAGAGGAATAAACTGGGAAAGTGAAGGGAGTTAATTAGTAAAGAATCCAGTGAGCATATTTAGTGGATTCAGAAAAAGAACGTCATGAGGGGTGAGGAGAAGTGTTCAAGTGTGGGGAGTGGTTTTGTTATACCTGTTAAGGCAGCAGTTAAAAAAAAAGGTAGTGATGACTGGAGCTGTAGAGTAGGTATCTGTTTTCAGAGATTAATATCTAATACCTGTTTTGGATGTTGATGAATAAATAGTTCCAGGTATGTTATAGAATCTAAAAATAAATTATTTACAAGTCTAGGTTTATAAGTTAGGTACTGAAGACAGTTTTTTTAATGTAAATATTTTACTTTTGGAAAATTCCACACTAAAAAGTGTGTCAGTTCAGTTCAGTCCAGTTCAGTCGCTCAGTCGTGTCTGACTCTGCGACCCCATGAATCGCAGCACGCCAGGTCTCCCTGTACATCGCAAACTCCCGGAGTTTACTCAAACTCATGCCCATCGAGTTGGTGATGCCATCCAGCCATCTCATCCTCTGTCGTCCCCTTTTCCTTCTGCCCCCAATCCCTCCCAGCATCACGGTCTTTTTCAACAAGTCAACTCTTCGCATGAGGTGGCCAAAGAATTGGAGTTTCAGCTTCAACATCAGTCCTTCCAATGAACACTCAGGACTTAACCTTCTTTAGGATGGACTGGTTGGGTCTCTTGCAGTCCAAGGGACTCTCAAGAGTCTTCTCCAACACCACAGTTCAAAAGCATCAATTTTTCGGCATTCAGCTTTCTTCACAGTCCAACTCTCACATCCATACATGACCACTGGGAAAACCATAGCCTTGACCAGACGGACCTTTGTTGGCAAAGTAATGTCTCTGCTTTTCAATATGCTATCTAGGTTGGTCATAACTTTACTTCCAAGGAGTAAGTGTCTTTTAATTTCATGGCTGCAATCACCATCTGCAGTGATTTTGGAGCCCCAAAAAATAAAGTCTGACAGTGTTTCCACAGTTTCCCTATCTATTTCCCATGAGGTGATGGGACCAGATGCCATGATCTTAGTTTTCTGAATGTTGAGCTTTAAGCCAACTTTTTCAGTCTCCTCTTTCACTTTCATCAAGAGGCTCTTTAGTTCCTCTTCACTTTCTGCCATAAGGGTGGTGTCATCTGCATATCTGAGGTTATTGATATTTCTCCTGGCAATCTTGATTCCAGCTTGTGCTTCTTCCAGCCCAGTGTTTCTCATGATGTACTCTGCATATAAGTTAAATAAGCAGGGTGACAATATACAGGCTTGACGTACTCCTTTTCCTATTTGGAACCAGTCTGTTGTTCCATGTCCAGTTCTAACTGTTGCTTCCTGACCTGCATACAGGTTTCTCAAGAGGCAGGTCAGGTGGTCTCGTATTCCCATCTCTTTCAGAATTTTCCACAGTTCATTGTGATCCACACAGTCGAAAGCTTTGGCATAGTCAATAAAGTAGAAATAGATGTTTTTCTGGAACTCTCTTGCTTTTTCGATGATCCAGCGGATGTTGGCAATTTGATCTCTGGTTCTTCTGCCTCTTCTAAAACCAGCTTTAACATCTGGAAGTTCTCGGTTCACTTATTGCTGAAGCCTGGCTTGGAGAATTTTGAGCATTACTTTACCAGCGGGTGAGATGAGTGCGATTGTGTGGTAGTTTGAGCATTCTTTGGGATTGCCTTTCTTAGGGACTGGAATGAAAACTGACCTTTTCCAGTCCTGTGGCCACTGCTGAGTTTTCCAAATTTGCTGGCATATTGAGTGCAGCACTTTCACAGCATCATCTTTCAGGATTTGAAATAGCTCAACTGGAATTCCATCACCTCCACTACTAGCTTTGTTTGTAGTGATGCTTTCTAAGGCCCACTTGACTTCACATTCCAGGATGTCTGACTCTAGGTGAGTGATCACACCATTGTGATTACAAAGATCAAAAAGTGTGTATCTACCACATAAATTATAAATAGTTCTCTCACCCCAGACTGTTTTAGGGTTAATTTCAGTTATTTTATTACTTCCAGTATGTACTTAACAAATAAGAACTTGAAAGACTATGTTCTATTTGGATATTCTGTTTTGTTTTTAAAAACAGAGCAACTAAACATAGACATTATGCATACATACTATTGATAAAACATACAGAGAATAGTACATAGTACGTAAATCAAGTGCTTATGCATACTTTGAGACCATTCTGGCTAATCCTTAAAATGTTAACATTTTTTACTACTTCTATCTTTAGTCAAATTTTGTACAAATTTTCTCTGCCTATCACCTGTGGCTGCCATTATTGTTTACAAATGTGCTTTTACAGCAGTGAATTTAGGACTTCAAGCCTTCCTTCTAAAGTAGCCATTGCTTTTAATAACTGCCCCTCCACCCCTGAGTTCTTTTACCAGCTTTGCTCATTCTGTTGGCTGTATTATCTTGACTCTTATATCAATGTATCACCTAGTAGAGAAAGAGTTTTTAGGAAAGAAGAAAATAATACTCATTTCCTGAGACCCTGTTCTCTTTACTAGTTTTTGGTTGTTTGCTTTTTGGTCTTTCCATTCATGAGTAGAAGAGGAAAGAGAAATTTAAAAGATTCTGAGTATTCATGAATTTTTTATCCACAGATTGAGTGTTTTCTGAGACCACTTATGAGTGGTCTCAAGTGACCCCAAAGGTTCATGATACGTAATAGTAATTTTGGTGAGGCCTGTATGAATTTGAATCTTTTACACTGTAAAATTGATGTGAGTGGGTGAGTTGTACAGCTAATAAATGAGCATAGCCAACTGCCTAGCTTTTAAATTAGGTTGATCATTGCTTATTTGCCACCTCTGAAACAAGTTGGGAAGTATTTAAAAAGCATTGATTCTTTATGGAGGAAGACCTGGAAAGGAAGACTAAGTGTTAGTTACATAGTAGTATTGGCAGATCTGGGGACAAGCAGGTGACTTGGATGTGCATTCCTTACAAAAGGAGTCTGTCTAGATCTATTTTACAGCTTTATGCCTCTGATTAAGAACTTTAAAGAACTTATCCTATAAGAACATTTAAGCAGATCTTTATAGTGTTATCTTACAGAGCAAAAAATTGTTACCTACAGGGAGGTTTTTCTTGTGTTTCAGTCTTGTATCCCAAGCAAGCCCCTTCAGAGTTAGAATTGTAAAGCTCTCTGGGAACCATCTAACAAAAATCACACTTAGTTAACATCTTCTAGATTAAAATGTTACCTTTTTGGAGGAGTTCTGCTTGTATCTGATTAGTAATGAATGCATTTACTTATGTGCAAAATATTCTTCCTCATGTGGTATTTAAATATGTTTTAGTTCACTTCACACCAAAAACTAATCCAATTACCTAAAATTTTTTTTCTCACCTCTTCTTATATAAAAGTGTATAGCAAGGGAAATAAAGTCATCATTCTCTACTACTTTGCTGCAGAAATCATCGCCACAGAGCAGATCATTTGACTGTGAAACTTAATTGCTGTGAGATGATTTCATTAGAAAGAGCTCAGTTTAAGAGTAAAGAACATTATTAGTTAAATTGATACCATATTTGTCTAAGGTTAGCTGATACCTTTGAATTCTGTATTTTCTTTATCTGCTAATTTTAGTCTGCTTCCAAGCCTGCATACTTTGTAGGGATGTCAGAAGGATTAATTATGAAAAAAAAACTAAGAAAACACAAAAACTTGGATATTAAAAGAGTATTTTTACCTTTTATTATTTAGCTTCATAATGAGTTACATTATGGAACAAAGGGAAGCTAATAAACCTTAGAGTCTATAGCCAATTGCTTTATGATGGTTCCTTGAAATTTGAAATGCATGGGAAGGATATTAAAGAATGGGGTATATTCAGTGTATCCACATTTAACTTTAAACTCCTGTAATAGTTTTACTCTGCCACGTAATTAAGGTACTGCAATTGTTATCTTAAATGATTGACTCTTTAATTGATGTATTTTAGACACTGATGCTTGAGACTAAACTTGTAAATTCTAAAGAAATTAGTGTTTTATGTAGCAAAGTATGGGGGAGAGTACTAATTTGAAAAATTATGGATATTGTTGGGAAGGGAAGGGAGAATTTATTTTTTTGGCTTAATTGTTGCTTTGTAAAGAAAAATTAAAAACTCTTTTGTTTTTTTTTTTCCTTCTTTGATTTTCTTGGGGTGCATTCCAACTCCAGAAGGTAAGAATTACTTTATTCTAAAGAAGTATTATATAGTTATAAAGCACTCTTTTACAAGTTTAATTGAACTTACTCTTGGATGCATGATGTTTACTTTATAAAACTAATTAGTCTAGAAACTAAGAGTGATATTAATGTGTAAATATTGGTTGTATGTGCTTTTTTGTTTTTGTTCTTGTAATTTGTAATAATCATTGGTTATACTTTTAGAAACCCAGTCTACATTTAGTTTCAAGATGATTATTTGACTTTCTAGCATTGGAGTACCTAGTATTCTACAGACTAATAATGAAAATATTTAAGAGATTGGAAATGTGTGAGCTAACACTTGCTGTAAGATTGAAAATGTATGTTTAGGCCCTTACTGATTTAGAGAGAGTTCTGGTAAATCCTTTAAAGGAATGACACTTACTTAAAACCAGGCCCAAAACAGGTTAAAATTCATCATCACCGATACGATGGACATGTGTTTGAGTAGGCTCCAGGAGTTGGTGATGGACAGGTAGGCCTGGCGTGCTGCAGTCCATGGAGTCGCAAAGAGTTGGACATGACTGAGCGACTGAACTGATTGGTAAATCCTGTAAAGGAATGACACTTTTTTAAAACCAGGCCCAAAACAGATTAAAATTCTTAGTGTCAGTCTTCACTGAATTGGCTTTTTGTCTGCCATTGTAGATAAAACACTTTAGATACACCTCTGGTATAACAGTTCCCACGTTAGAGTTATCGTATGCCTGCAACACTTGACAGAAGGAACCATATCCATGTGTTTTCATTTCACTGGGACGTTACATGTTTGGCTTTTAGTTAGAGCTTAGTAAATCTTTTTAACTCCAGTTTAATTTCTATTCCATTAATTTTGTTTATAAGAAACTATTCATTTTTGAATTTTAGTTTAGGGAGGTCATACAAACAGTTAAAATTATAATTTAAAAAGTTTTAAAATAAGCAAGAAAAAATTTTGTTTTTTTGAGGAGGTCTTATACTTGGTTAGGTTCTTTTGGTATGAATAATAGAAACCAAATGTGAATAACTTTATCAAAATGGGATTTATTTGAGTATGGGGTAGCTTACAGTTTCAAACGAAAGAAACAGGCTCTGGAATTAAGAGAACTAAGTTAGCTACAGAGATCAGGCAGCTGACACTTGAAGGTTGGGTTCATCAGGGCCCTCCAGCCAGAATGAATTAGTCTATGTCTACTTTGCTCCAGGTTAAAAATTCAAGGAAGAGTGAACCTGACTGGCCTAGTGTCCAGGGATGGTGAGACATCTTAATGGACAGTCCTACAAACACTATTTCCAGTGGGGTAGGGCATAGTTCCTCTAAGCAAGATTGCATGTTGTTTTCCAGAGGAAGAGAGACTATATTGACTAGGCAGAGACAACAAATGTCCACTACATTGCTTACTGTAGAAGATAAGAGTACAACAGAAAAACTTAAGCCCCAAGCAATTGTAAGAACTGTCTCTTTTACAGATTCTCCCAGTGGTAACATCGTACACCACAGTACAGTATCACAGGAGTATATTGCTTTTGATACAGTCTACCTGGCTTTATTTGTATTCATTTATGTATGTGGGTGTGTGTGTGTGTGTATTTTAATTCACTCTGCCCATCTTTGCCTTTTAATTTGTATATTTATGCTATATTTAAGATAATTATTGATATTTTAGAGTTTATGGCTGCCATTCTGTTGTTTTTCCATTTGTTTCCTCTGCTTCTTTGTCCTGTTTCTCTTTTCTTGCCTTGCCATGGGTTATTTTTAGGATTCTGTATTGGCTTATTTATACTGCATTTCTTTTTGTTTCTGCATAATTTTCTTAGTGTTTGCTCTGGGTATTACAGTATTCACATGTGATTTATCATGTATCCACATTTTCCTATATGAGCTTTACCATAACTCTAAGTTACTTCTGTGAGTTGGAAGGAATTGGTACAATTCATGTATTTCAATTTACTGTTTGAAAACTCTTGAGCTCGATATGAGTGAGTGTCAAGTGACAGTTTTTGTTTAAAAGCAGAAAATAATTGTAATCAATAGCTTTAGCTATTTAGGTGATTAAAGTGAAAGTTGCTCAGTTGTGTCCGATTCTTTGTGACCCCATGGAGTTGTAGCCCACAAGTCTCCTCTGTCCATGGAATTCTCCAGGTAAAAATACTGGAGTGGGTAGCCATTCCCTTCTCCAGAGGATCTTCCTGACCTAGGTATCAAACCTGGGTCTCCTACATTGCAGGCCGATTCTTTACTGAGCCACCAGGGAAGCCCATTTAGATGTATAATCTTTACTGTTAAATGAACAAGAATACCAGATAGAACAGATATAGAATATTACAACAGGTTCTTACTTTTTGATGTACTTAATCAAACCTGATAAAATTTTATTCTTCTCTAGCTCATTTCTTTCAGGACTGTTTCTGTAACTTACATTGACCAGTATTTTGTTTCCAGTTTCTGTTTTCCATACTAATTCTTTTACCTCAAGTAATATATCCTCACATGCAACTGTCTGTACCTCTGTAGTTCAGAAACATACCGCTTTTTTGAAACTTGACCCAGCCAGTTAAGAAATGTTAGTATCTTGATCAGCTGAAATAAAGGCAGTTGATACTTCTTCATATATGTAGCTGTTAGAGTGACCTTTTTAAGCAACTTGTTGTAGTGAAACCAATAGAGGAAATGGCTGTGGACTAAGATAGGAGTCAAGCACTTTATATTCTGTATTTACTTTAAAATAAAGCATAGAAGCACTGGACTCCCCCCTCCCGCCCCCTTTTGAAATGATTTTGCTCATATCTTTCTGGTAGTGGACAAGCTACGCTTTTTAAAAAGCAATAGTGGGGGGAAAGACAATAATAGGAAGGTGAAGAGACTGAAGATTTACAGTGAAGTATTAAAAGGATAGAGAGAGTGTATAAACACAGTTTCTGAAGGATCTTTTTGTTTCTATGACCTCCCTCTCTGTGCTGTTCCTAGATTACTGTCTTATTTATTTTGTGCCCTTTCGCTGCCCTGTTCAGACTTCTCATTTTGTGGTCCCAGTTGGGCCTCCTCCTCCCAGCATGCCTGTGTAAAAGTTTATCTGCATACCCTACCCTCTTAGCCTCTCTCCAGGGGTTTTATTTCCATTTGTTTAACAGCATGTTTGGGGAGGAAAATAGTTTGAAGAAACGAATTCTCTAGAGAATAGAAGAGTAGATGCTACTTTTTACATTTAAAAACTGCATTTATTTCTTTTTAAGAAGTAGATTAGTAGTTCACCCAGATGAACTTCTCATTGGAAGAATTGCAGGTAATATGACCAAGGGAAAGCAAGCAAGAGGTTTTAATGAAAGAGTTTGTAAGAGTATACAATGTTTCAGTGAATTTAAAGCCTGCCGAAACTATTAATATAATGATTTCTAAACGCACCATTTTCCATCCTAAGGATGCTGTTGTGTTCAATTTGCTTTGTGTGCTCTGTCAGGGTAAGCATGCCACAGATCAGCTGTTGATTTTAAAGTTATGTGGTGCTGATTTTTTTTGTTAGTATGTGGGTAATGAGTGTGTGTGTGTATATTATGTGAGTGAAAGATTCTTATGAGTTTATTGTCTTTTCACATTTAATATTGACCTGAAATAGGGTTTATTCAAGCATCTGTTTGGGGAACTAGATAATTCTACACCTCTTCTAACTTTGAAACTCAGGAGTCTATTATTTAATCCTGTTGAAATTCAGGATATTGAACTTTGAAGGAAAAATATAGCGTGTATAACAGTTGAGTCAGAGGTAGGTAAGCTGATTATGTCCTAGTTTTGACAAGGCAATTCTACAGGAAGGAGTACAGAAAAATAAACAAGAGATTAGGATTAAAGTTGAGATAAGGCAGGGGTGGTCTGTTGCAAAGTGGAGTATCTAGGAATAAGTAAATAAGACTGAAGTCATTTAAAGCGCTTCGCCAAAGACTTGAACTGGGGATAATAAATGTTGGAAGACACTGGTGAATTTTGAGGATGGATTGTAAAAGTTTATTTTATTAGATTTCTTTAGCTTAGTTGCTGGAGAGAGGATGCCAGTGAGGAAAAGAGAGACCAAAAATCTGAAAAAGTAGACTTCAGGGCTTCATGAAGAGTCTTATTAAAGTACTTGAAGGTCTGTCATCTAAATTAATGAAATAATTTCTTTTCCTCTCCACTTACAAAGGTGGTTTATTACAAGGTCATTTAAGCAAATTTAAACAGTAGAGAAAATCACACAGAGGAAAGAAAAGAACCTCCTAAATTTTCCACCATGATGACCACTGATTTACATCATAAAATCAGGACTAATAAATGGAGTTAGAGGAAGATGCATTTGGCCTAAGGAAGAATTTATGAATAATTAGAAACTCATAGAGTCTCCACCAGCACATTATGAGCTTGTGCAAAAGACTACTTGTTTAGAATGTTTTAGGAGGGGATGTAACATCTGTAGGAAATGGGCTTCATGACCTGTGAAGCTCCTTGTCAGCCTATGGATTTTACCTGATTCTTGTCTGTAGATGTTTGCACCTGACAGAGTTTGTAAAGTGAAAGTAAGGTAAAGGATGATTAAAAGTTGTAGGATTTTATTTGACCCAGCAGTTCCACTTCTCTGAATACACACAAAAGAATCAAAAGCAAGGACTTGAATAGATAGTTTTACACCAGTGTTCATAGCAGTATATGAATAGATAGGCAAAAGATGGAAACAACTCAAGTTTATTGACAAATGGATAAATAAAATGTGGCATATACAGTCAATGGAATATTTTTCAGCCTTAAAAAGGAAGGAAATTCTAACATTCCACAGCATGAAATGAACTTCAGAGACATTATACTAAATGAAATAAACCAGACAGAAGAGGAAAAATACCATATAATTTCACTTACATGAGAGACCTAGAGTATAAGTTATGTAGAGACGGAAAGGATTAGTAGGAAGGTGGTTGCCAGGGGCTGGTGTAGGGGGAAAATAGGGTTTAATGAGTGCAGAGTTTTAGTTTTGTAAGGTGAGAAGGGTTCTGGAGCCTGCTGTTGTAAAAATGTGAATGAACTTAAGTGGAAGTGAACTGTACACTTAGAAGTGGTTGAGATGGTAAATTTTGTTATCTATGGAACTGCAGAAGTGTTAGTCGCTCAGTCGTGTCCGACTCTTGGAGATCCCAAGGACTATAGCCTGCGAGGCTCTTCTGTCCATGGTGATTCTCCAGACAAGAATAATGGATTGGATTGCCATTCCCTTCTCTGGGGGATCTTCCCAATCCAGGGATCGAACCCAGATATTCCGAATTGCAGGCAAATTCTTTACCATCTGGGTCATATTTTACCACAGTAAAGTTGTATGATTTTGTTGTAATTTGAGTAGGATACATTTTTATATAATATGGGAGAAACAACCACTGTAGGAAATAAGACAAATGCCTGAGGTAAGAGGGGATGAGCAGAGGTTACTTCTTTAAACTTTTGTAGATGGTAATTTTTCCCTGTCAAATTTAAAATATAGGCAGTGATAGAAGGTTGTAGAAAAATATGAGTGAATTTTTAAAAATTTCTGCCTAAAGTGTGATGATACAGAATCGGTATAACAAGTGATAAGAGTGCCAGAAGGGCCTTCAGAATTAGGAGAGTTACAGACAAGATTAAAGAAGCTAAAGATTTTTACTGAGAGTTGATGGGCCTTGTATATATATGAATACTTTTGCAGACTTCACTTACAGTTTTATTTGTATCTTCAAGCTCCAGAAAGAAACTAAAAATGAAAGAAAACAATAGTGAAAATGTCCAGACTTTCAGTGGAGAAATTTGGCATGATTAGTTATGGGAAAAATTATCAGTTAATTTTTAGAAGAGATCTTTAATAAATTCTAAACCTAAGTTTCTGATTTTGTTCCCTTCTTGAGTTGATAGCAAAATTGCAACTGTGGCTAAATTTTTTACATTACTGCACATGTGAAATGTGTACCAACTTGCCTCATCTCTCTGGTGAGAGGGAAATGTTAATTAATCATAAATGATAACTGTAGTGTTTTTTGTGTATGAGTGCACACTGGGAAATAAGGAGATCATATCATTTGGCTTCACTCAGTCCCAGTTCATTTATTTTTACATTAAAATGTAAGAATGTGTACTTAGGAAACTTCCACTTTATTTTTTATATCACCAGCACTTACTGCTGTGCAGTTACATGGTTATTTGATAGATGTTCAGTGAATGAGAAACTAAGTTAGTTTCTTTTCCACCTCATCTTTTTCTAAAAAGCTTTATTGAGGTATAGCATGCAGGCCATAAATTTCACCCATTTTGACTCTATAGTTCAGTGATTTTTAGTAAATTTACTGAGTTGTGCAACTATCACTGTAGTCCCCAATAGGATTTTTCATACTTGTATACAGTTAGTACCAGTTCCCACTGCCATCCTCTAATTTTCTTTCTGTCTCTGTTGGTTAGCCATTTCTCGACATTTCACATAAATAGAATCATATACATTATGGTCTTTTGCAGTTAATCTATATTGTAGCATGTGGATTAACCTCAAAAGACCATAAATTATATGATGAGATGGTTGGATGGCATCACTGATGCAATGGACATGACCTTGGGCAACCTTTGAGAGATGAGGGACAGGGAAGCCTGGCGTGCTGCAGTCCTTGGGGTTGCGAAGAGTCGGGCATGACTTGGTGACTGAACAACAACCATCACCATACTGTAGCATTTATCAGCACTTCATACTTTTTCGTTGGTGCATATTGTTCTTATAGATTTCTTATATATGATTTTTTAGCTTTTTATTTGAATTTCAGACTTAAGAAAAGTTGCAAAAACAGTAAAGTTAAAAAAGCAGTATATAAAAATTTTTATGTTACTTTACCTAGGTTGCCCAAATGTAAGCATTTTGTATACTTTATCTGTCTGGTTGATGTTTCTAAAATGTGTAAGAGTAAATTGTAGACATGCTGTCCCATTCACATTTAAACACTTCAAGAGTATACTTTCTAAAGGCAATATATTCTTATGTAACCACAGTGTAATTGTCAAAATCAAGATATTAATATAATACTACTTTCTAAGCAACAGACTTTATTTAAATTTGACAGTTCTTCTGCTGATGTCCCAATCCATGGTCACACATTGCATTTCCTTTTAGCTTTTTTATATCTTTGTAGTTTCCTTTAATGTAAGAACGTTCTTTTAGTCTTTGTCTTCCGTGACCTTTACATTTTTTATAGAGTTCAGATCAGCTGTTTTGTAGACTGTCCTTCAATTTAGGTATGTCTGATGTTTACTCATGATTAGATTCAGGTTGTACATTTTCGACAAGAATGTCAGAGAACTATATGTCATTTTCACTACATCATATCCAAAAGTATGTGATTTCAGGTTATCCCATTATTGGGATATTGGATTGGTTACTCCAGTCCCTCAGTTTCTGTGATGTCTGCTGTGGTTCTTCACTAAAAAGGTGTAATTTTTTTCCCCTTTGTAATTAGTATCTTTTGTGTAGAGGGAGATGCTTTGAGACCCTGTGAATACCTTGCTTCTCATTATGTCTTTGCCCACTAGTTTTAGCATCTCATTGTTATTTATCTATTGCTGCTTAACCCTGTTATCATAGATTTAGGAGCTTAAAACAACACACATTTATTATCTCAGTTTGTATGTGTCAGCAGTCTGGGCATGGCTTCACTGGGTTCTCTGCAAGACTGTAGCCAAAGTGTTGACTAGAGCTTGGTTCTTATTTGAGAATAAGAGAAGGATTGGAGAAGGAACCACTTCTCTCCTTGGAGAAGAAACCACTTGTAAAGCTGTGTGGTTGCTAGCAGGATTCAGGTCCTTGAGATTTATCAAAATGAAGTGCCTCAGTTTTCAGCTGGCTGTTGGCTAAAGGCTGCCCTGAGTTCTTTGCCATCTGGGCACTCCCAATCTAATATGCTTCCTCAAAACCAGCAAGAGAGAGGCACCTTGCAAGAATACTGCAATCTTTCGTGATGTAGTTACTGTTCTGCCCCCTCTGCTGTATTCTGTTGGTTAGAAGCAAGTCACAGGTCCTGCCTACATCATGGGGAGGGAATTACATAGGAGGTGAGTAGGAAGTGGTGATAATTAGGGGTCCTTTAAGAGTATATCCACCAAAAAAAAAAAAAAAAAAAGAGTATATCCACCAAAACGTCCACTGATAATACTTGTCTGCAGAGTGGTGGTCACATATGGTGATTTTCTGATTCTATCATTTCTTTGTTAGTTAGAATTATATGGCAATGAATTCTCCCCCATTTATTGATTTGTTCTTTTATTTATATTAGTATAAACTCATTGGAGCTTCCCAAGTGGTGCTAGTGGTAAAGAATCTGCCTGCCAATGCAGGAGACATAGGAGACGGAGGTTCTATCCTGGGTCAGGAAGATTCCCTGGAGAAGGAAATGGCAACCCACTCCAGTATTCTTGCCTGGAGAATCCCATGGACAGAGGAACCTGGTGGGCTACAGTCCATAGGGTCACAAAGAGTTGGACATGACTGAAGCGACTTAGCACTTATGAGTTCATGCATGAACTCATAGATTCTTTGTTTATCCTGTGGGTTATTATTTTCTACTGTATTCATTTATTTTGTTGCTTGAGTAGAAGGTAGCAGTTTAATCTCTACACAAACAGGTAAGAGAAGTCTTTCGCATGGGTGCCTAAACAGGTTTGTGATATAATGAGTCATTTATCAAAATAGACATTTGAAAATTGAAAATGTATTTTGATATAGCAAACTTTTCAAGTTGTTGTCAAAATGTCATGATTGCTTTTATATTGATATTATTCAAGGGGATAGCTAATTTTCTCTCTAAATATCACTATCCTATAATTGAAATGATTAAGTGTTTTGGTGATAATGAACTAAACACACTCATTCTAAAACCACTGGATCCTCCCACCCAGCTTCTTCACCTTGGGCTTGTCTCTTGATCTTTAAATGCTATGTATAGGCATCCCCACTCTTCGCATTTGTGAGCATCAATGACTTGACTCTTTTTGAGTGTCTCTTCTGGTACTTGGTGAACAAATACCTTGCTAGTCAACGTGTCTTTTCTCTTTGGACGTCTTTCACTTCAATCTGTGTATAGTCTCTGTGCCCCTTTACCTGCTGTTCTAGTTTTTGTTTTAACTAACATGCTCTTAACAAAGGAAGTGATTTTGAAAAAGAGCCTTATTCTCTTTCAGAGATTTCAGAAATTACATTGTTTTAAAATTTATTCATATCTTTTTTTTATTCATATCTTTTAGAGTATTTACTTAAAATTTTTGTAAAAATGGTTCCTAATAGCCAAAACCAGGTCAATCAGTAATGAAAAAATAAACACTGGAAAAATACCCTGAAATTCAGCAGCCAGGAATTACCACTGTATTACATTTAATTGAAGAAACTAAGATAATTGCTGTACTAATTTTTTTCCCTGAAGATTAGTCATCTACTTCATTTAGGGTATTAATTCCTAAATGATCTCTGAAGTTGAGGAAAAAGAAAATAGAAAAATTCTGAACGTGCATTATCATTTTTTAAATAAAAGCTAAAAAAAATAGAAAGTATTTGCATTTCTCTTTTATCACCATAATTGCAACTTTTCCCCCTCTAAATGTTTCTCCACTCATGTGTTTATTTCTTTATTGGCTAGATTTAAGTTAATGGATGATGTTTTCCCTGAGTTCTCATGGACTTAATATTTTTCTATTACTTCTTTAAGTGATATCTTAGCTAGATACGTATATATTTTTTTACTGTCTGGCATTGAGTATTGGTGAGAAAGCAGATGTTCCCTCCATTATACTGGGCTTATCAGTCAGTTTTTGCTACATAACTGTCTTGGTTTCAGTGGTTTATAACAACAGATAGTTCCTTTTCTACTTCATGTCTTTAGAGGAGCTGAAGATTAGTTATTGCCTAGGCTTGGCTCTCTGCTGTGGGTTCCGAAATCAGTGGTCTGCTCTCATGGCAATCAGGAGGCAGTCACACTGTGCAAGCAGCTGCTAGCCTCTGGTTCTGTCATTTCTGTTACCATTTTATTGATCAAGTCTTATGGCCAAGCCCAAGAGGGGCAAGGGAATAAATACATTTTATTTACTGTAAGGTGGCCTGATAGAGGCAGTGAATGATTACCTAAAAACAGTAATATACTCTGCCACTTTTGCTTTTCATGCCTAGATCTCAGCTTTAAGTTCAAGATTTAGAAAAAAAGTAAGATAAATATTTTGGAGTATCTTGGGTCAGTTAGGCTGTGCATGTTGAGTAACATGTTGCCTCTCCTTCCATCCTTCAGTACACACTGTTGATTCATACACATAATACTCTCTTATTGGTAGGAGAGAGTTGTCACCTTTGAATATTCTCCTATATTTTTCTTCTGTATCCTTTTTATATCTCTGTCATTATGAATGCTTTTGATCTAGATGCTTTGTCAGTTAAGATATTTTCATTTGTAAATAATAGGAAATGCAATGTAAACTGGCTTAAACATTAAAGGAAATTAGTCATGTGATAAAAGTGAAAATACCTGGCAAAACTTGATCCAGGTGCTCTGGCAGTTTGATCAGAATCTTGGCTCTGCTTCCTTCATTTTTGTTCCATTTTTACCAGGTTCATCCATCATGGTTGCAGATGGAGCCTGTATGCTTTGGGGTTTAACTATAGAAGAAAAGAGAGAATCTGCTTCCCAGAGCTTCAGTGAAATCACATGCTATTGAATCTGGCTGGCCTACAATAGAGTCACATGTTAAGTTAAAACTTTTTCATGACAATATGTGTAGTTATAAATGAAATATATTTAGGAGAAGTATTGATTGTATATAACATTGAGATGGCTTCCTTAAACAAGGTACTTAAGGCTGAAATCTGAAGAGTGAATTAACTGGAGTTTCTAAGAGAAAAAGTGAGGGTTATCACTGCAAGCAGGAGCATTAACTAGTATAAAGGCCAAGAAGTCAGAAGAATTATAAGTTACAAAATGAAAAGAAAACTAGAGCAGGCCAGAGCAGAGAGTGTGTCGCAGGGGTCAGATCATTTTGATAATTCTGGGCTTTATTCTAAGCACATTGTGATATTGTGGATGAATTTTCAGCTGGGCAGAGATGGCACAATCATACATATTTTTAAAAGGTCACTGGCTTCAGAGTGGAGAATTGATGAAGGTGAGTGAAGTTATTGTCACTTAAGGTAGGTAGGGAACACTGGAATATCATGACACTAGGGTGGGAAACAAGTGAAGGTAAATACCAGTTACTCGGTCACTTCTCTGTGATATACACTTGCTATATGTAATTAAGATTCTGCACAGATTATGAAGTAGATGGTGTTTCTTCTATTTCACAGATGAGCAGATTAAGGATATTTACTGACTTGCCCATGATATACTCAGATCTGAACTCTAAGATTGGTCTGAATACATAAATCTGGCTCTTTAGGCCACACAGTAGTCTCTTTTCATGAGTTGCTATGTTTGTTTCCTCTGAGCAGTGTTAATTATAGGCCTCAGGTCTTTCAGCCCTGCTGGCTACTGTTAACCCCCTTTACTGCAGAGAAAATCAAATAAGGCTGTTGGCAGTATGACTGAAGTTGCTTCTGTTCTTGGGCCTTGTGTATGAAGCATCTTAGTATATTCCCTTCATGAAGTGTATCAGCATAAAATTGTAACACTGCACTTGTTCCTTTCCTTGAGAACTGCTCCCCAACCCCCCCAGCCACTACTCCAACTACAATCTCTTAAACATGGACCCAAAAAAATTAGAAACTAAATTATCTCATGATAGTTATGTAATCTTTTGAGGTATTCTTGCTTCAGCTGCTTCAACCCCATATTATACTTACTTGACATCAGTATTGATTTTCTCTGTACCAGAGTTTTATCATTCATGCAGGGGCTATCTGTTCCTTCAAGTTACTCAGTTATTTTTATTTTATTTATGTCATTCTGGAGTTACTTCCCTTGAAGATACATTCCTGCCATCATGGGCAGTGTAGCCTATTTTACTTCTCTGCCATTGCTTCATTATTCATAAAAATGAATTTTTCAGGGATTCTCTGGTTTTTTATATTTTCCTGAAATCAGATCTAAATTTGTGTTTTAAACAGTGTGTAGTGTTCTGTATATCTTGTGGGTTTTTTGAAAGTTTCATATTTCCTTCAAAGGAAAATTACATCAGATTTGTGAGGAAAATATGATGGTGTCTGTATCTGTTACCACATCTTTTCACCAGATGTGTGTGCCATTTACTTTCATTTTATGGGTTTTACCGTAAGAGATTTTTTGTTTTGGTTTGGTTGGCTTTGGGTTTTTTGTTTGTTTTTTGGTGTTTTTTTTTGTTTTGTTTTGGGTTCTAGGTACTAAGCTCTAGATGAGACTATGTGTTACTTTCTCTCAGACCTAAAGTACTTTGTACAGGCCTGCAGTCTCCGTTCCATGATGCCAAAATCCAAAGTACTTGAAAGAGGTTTTTCAGTCTTTTGGTACCAAACTTCCTTTGTCGACAATTCTCTTAAACTGTTTTTCCTACTTAGTGTGAATATTCATGTATTTCACCGCATTTGGTTATAGAATTGCTGCCCCCCAATCTCTCTGGTGATGTTACATAGTATATGGCATACCATGTTGCCTTTCAAAAATCCAAACAGATTTTTATGTCTGAAACAATTGGCCTTAAGTGTTTGGGGTCAGGATTGTGGACTTGTGTCTGTATCGGTAGCACTGGTTGCAGTGTGCTATGGCAGTTTGTTCCCTTGTCTAACTATCCTGTTACACTTTGAACTAGAAAGGTTTCCTCTTTGGACCCACAGACTGTAGTTTATTGGATACTTAATAAACAGTACTAAACAGAGTGGGTACTTAGTACTGAAATTGAATACCAAAAATTAGGGCAAACCTTTTACCAGATAGGTTATTGAGCTACACAAATTATAGCATGTTTTCTTTTTACTTAGTTATATGTTCTTTTTAAGCAGTCTTTCTCCTCTTCTGCTTCTTTCTTCTTACTGAAATTGTCTTCACCACTTACAAAGCACTATGTGATCTTGAACCAGCTTACTTATTAACACCTCAGTATATTCGTTTGTTCATTTGTAAAAATGGTGTAATAATTTTGCTTACCTCAAAGGATTGTTGTGAGGGCTAACCAGAATGCTTCCTGGAATTTAGCACTCCTTTTGCTGTTAACATAGCTGTTATTGATTCATATCCTGTTGGTTACCTTACTAACATATGGTCAGCCATTCTTTTATTGACTTTGAAGTCATTTTCAGTGCTTTGACACTTTTTAGCAATGCTGAAGTTAATCCTTGCATGTATGTTTGTAAGTCTTTGTGGTCTTATTTTGGGGGGATTGATTGAAGTGGGATTGTTGAATTAGTAGCCCCTAATAGTTTTAATTTTAGTGGATACTTCCATGTTACTTTCCTAAGACAGAATTGAGGTGGGGGGTAGGGAGTGGCAGTTTTCAGTCCCACCAGCAGTCTTTAAGAGTGCTCTTTTCCCGTAACCTTACCAGCAATGGGTTTATCAGTTCACTTTTTAAAATGTAATTATAAGCTTATGGGAAATTATGAGAATAGTCCCATGTATACCTCACGCTGCTTCCTCCAGTAGTAGCATCTTTATATAGCTGTCGTATGATATCAAAACCAGGAAACTGACACCAGTACAGTACTGCTAACAGAGACTTGAATATTTTGATTTCTCCAAGTCTGACCAATGGGGTTTCAGTTTCATTTGTTTTCCTTTAACCACTGTTAAGTTTGGGCAGCTTTTCATGTATTCTGTTGGCTGTTTATATTGCATGTTCATATCCTTAATCCATTTTTTTCTAATTGGTTGTTTGTGTTTTCCTAAAAGAAGCTGTCTTAGGATTATTCGTTTTTTTGTCTGCCATTTGTTTTGCAGTTACTTATTCTAGCTTTGTATGTTTATGTTATTTTGTTGATGATATTTCTTTCCTGTACAGAAATGTTTATTTTTATTTAGTTACTAAGGTTGTCTTTTGTGGTGTTGGAGTTTTCTCTCTCATGTCATAAGTTTGGTCTATCCTGTAGGATGCCACACATTTCCATTTAGAAAAATGAATTGATTGTGATTAGAAAGGAAAATGTTATATATAAATTTTCTACAGATAATTTATTATATAGCTATAACTCCAGAAAATATGATAAATGTATATTAGCTTCCCTGGTGGCTCGGTGGTAAAGAATCTGCCTGTAATGCAGGAGACCTGAGTTTGAGCCCTGGGTTGGGAAGATTCCCCTGGAGAAGGAAATGGCAACTCATTCCAGTATTCTTGTCTGGAAATTCTCATGAACAGAGGAGCCTGGCAGGCTGCAGTCCATGGGGTTGCAAAAGAGTTCGACACAACTTAGTGAATAAACAACAACATATTAGAATTAGTAAACTTTTAATCAAGTTTCTGCATAGAAGGTGAATATTCCAAAGCCTGTTTTATAAGTCTTTTTAAGTGATCTTATGATAGGTCTAAATATAAGTGACCATTATAATATAGATAAATATGGAATCATTATGTTATACACTTGACACTATAATATTATATGTCAGTTATATCTTAGTTTAAAAAAGGCCATGGAAATATGTTCTTTCCATAACTAAAATTCATTCTGGTGCAGCAGTATGAAAGGAGATTAATATTGTTTATTTCTCTTTATGTTTTCTTTTTCCTCCCTGTTTTACTTATGAATAGTTAAGGCTTGTGCTAAATGAAATATATTAAAAAATTTGTTTTCAGCTTTATTGAAGTGTTAACAAATAAAATTGTGAGTAAAATAAAATCTTTATAGAATACTTTTGTGATACTTCTGTGAGAGAAATTTTTCTTGACTTAAATGTTAGATGCTGAATTGAGATTAAGAAAATTATAAAATTATTTTTTCTTTTTGAATTTTACATCCATTTTCTCCATGGCCACCTCTCTAGATTTGTAGACTTTTTATAGTTTATAAAGTGTGTTTTGTCAAATGAGTGTTGATCCATCATTAATTTTATCTTAATTCAGTGTTGCATAGGCTATTCAGAGACTAGAAACTAATCATTGTGTTCTTTTTGTTTTGTTTTGTTTTGTTCGACAGTGGAACTTCCCCTCTTGCATGCCTGAATGCCATGCTGCACACAAACTCCCGAGGTGAAGAAGGCATCTTCTATAAGGTTCCAGGTAGAATGGGAGTATATACTTTGAAGGTAAATATTGTTGTTAGGGAGTCATTTTAAAAGTGAAAACAGGAAGTGACTACATATAAATAATATTTGAATCATAGAGACAGAATTCTGTTCTTGAAGAGCTTACTTTTAAGAAGAAGTAAAAATTTCAATCCCATGTCCAGTACTTTTTTCTTTAATCTGTGGCCATTTGTAGGTAGATTGGAGAAGTAACTTCACTTTTCATTCTCTGCCACAGTATTATTTTGAAAGGATGAATAACTTTTTAAAGGGCCTCACATTATTTAAATAATAATGAGTGTTACCATGGAGCATATAGCTTTAATACTTTATACTACTTTCTCATTTAATTCTCCGTTACAATTCAGAACTGTGGTTACTATTTCTTTATTATAATGGAGAAAGCCGAAGTTCAGAAGATTGGATTTTCTTGCCCAGTGTTGGCCAGATAGTATTAGAGCCAGAATATGAACTCAGATCTAACTGAATTTCCATTTTCTTTTACCATAACAAGCTTGCTAATTTCTAATCCCTGCACTAAAAAGGGATCTTGACTTATCAGTGTCCTTACAGTTATAAATAGAAAAACCAACCCAAATGAACTTGAGGAAAACAGAGAATTATTAGTTCACATAGCTCAAAGTTTTAGGGAAACTCAGCCTGAATTCAGGAGCTCAAATGATTGTCATCAGAAATGGGTCTCTCCACTTTCTTTTGGCTTCATTCCAAGGCAGGCCTTCTCCTCATCTACATGACTTCACTCCCAAGTCCTACTCTGGACGCTGTAAGCCTGGGGAGAAGGAGTCTCACAAACTGAAGCAGGAGTCCTTTTGGTATTATTTTGACTTAATTGGTATGGGTTGGCGCATGTGCCTGTACTTAAAGGATCGCCTTTGCCGAATGTATTGAATCTTCTGATGGCCGCCCTTAGGTTCATGATCACCCTTGATATGAGGGTGTGGTTAAGCCCTCTAGCCAGATGGATTGAGGAGAGCGTTATTTCTCAAAGGAAATTCATCAGCAGTGACTTATGTCCACATGTGTGTGCAGCTCTTTTCCCCCTTCTTACCTTTTTGGCTTCAGCTGAGTCATCCCTGTGCTCGGTGGTTGTGTGTAGCACGCTAACTTTTAAAAGATCTAACTCACCTTTAATACCTTCTTTTAAAATACCTTATTCAGCTTCTTGGGGTTACAGGGATCTAGCCCACATGGAGCTCTCTATGTTTCTTTTAGGTTTTAGCTGTTGTAGACCTTCTATATTGCTAAAAACATTTATTAAATGCCTACTCTGTACTGGACACATAGAGGCTATAAAGAAGGATAAATTAAGGTCCCTGATCTCTTAAATCTCACATAGTTACTGAAATAATTAGTGACAGAATGTACTATGCTATAAAGTGCTGTTACAATGTAGAGAAATAAAGATTCATCTTGAATAAAGGGATTTAGAAGCTTTTGTTTTTATTTTTGCTATTTTAAAGTTGTAAAATATGAGTTGAACTTTGGTAGATAAGTAATGGGAGGAAGGGCTTTCCAGGACAAGGGAATAGGTTAAGCAGAGGCACAGATAAAAGGATTCAGAATGGACTTGGGAGTAAATTGGAGTGGTTAGACCATAATCTGTGTGTGGGCTAGTGTGGTAAGGAGTTGGGGTGGGGTAAATGTTAGGTGAAGAACACACTTTGGAGGCTTTTGAAAACCTGACTTGCAGCTGGGGAGAGGAAGGAGAGAGGGTAGGCATGTGTTGAGGAAGTGGCAGAGGTTTTCAGGAGAATAGCATGATCAAATCCATGTTTAGGAGGATAATTCAAGTAGGATACACTTAAGAGTTCAACAGGAAAACTTGTCAAGAAGATGATTATGATTGTTTAAAAGAGATAATTGAGCTGAACTGTGAGAATGATTGGGGCTTCCCTGGTGGCTCAGAGGCAAAGAATCTGCCTGCAGTGTGGAAGACTGGGGTTTGATCCCTGGGTCAGAAAGATCCCCTGGAGAAGGGAATGGCTACCCACTCTAGTATTCTTGCCTGGAGAATTCCATGGACAGAGAAGCGTGGCAGGTTATAGTCCATGGGGTCGCAAAGAGTCAGACACGACTGAGCGACTAACACTTTTCATGAGAGTGCTAAAAGAGATGGAGGCAAGGAACATTAGAGAAATAAAATGTGAACTATTGGGAATAAAAGAAGGGATGCAGTGATTCTAAGATTTTGGGTGTGAGGTGATCCTGGAGCGATCACAAGTTTAAGAAGATAGTTATATTTGTACTAAAGTATTTGTAGAACTTATGGATCAGGAGGTCTCTTTGGCAACTAATCTGTAAAAGTTTCCTGCATTTTGAAAGAAAGAATAGAAAAACAAGGGGTATGTATTTTAAGAAAGTGTACAACATGTGAAATGGCACTGGAGGAAAAACAGCTCCTTACCAGGTCAGAGGTTGCTATCTTCTTTTTATTTTGTTGACCACACCCTGCGACATGTGGGATCTTAGTTCCCCCATCCGTAGTTGAACCTGTGCCCCCTCCAGTGCAAGCTCAGAGTCTTAACCACTGAACCAAAAGGGAAGCCCCCAGAGCTTACTGCCTTGACTATAATGTTGTGAGTGGCAGTTGTAGGTAGGATGGTCATTTGTCAAAATTATTTTTGATCTGATAATAAAAATAAATTATGTGGGAGAACAGAAAATATATTGAGAGGAAAAAAGAATCATTCATAGTTTTATAACTTAGAAATAACATTCACTAATGTATTTATATTTTATATACTATATAAATACATAGTAGCCAGCTAATATTTATTGAACCTTATCATATGCTAGGCACTATACTAAGCATTTTACATTTATTAACTCATTTAATTTCAGAATGATCTTTTAAGGTAGGTACTATTACCCATCTTACAGGGAGGCTGAGGCATGAGCATTTAAGACTTTGCTCAAGGCTGCCTCATTAGGAGAAGATAAGGCCAGAATTCAAACCCTAGATTCTTAATTTTACAGCTTCCCTGTTATATCTGTCATAGTGTCGCTGACACAGGAATCGTTTTTCTGATTAGCATTCTCACTATGCAGTGCAGAAACCAAAGATTCATATGATTTTTTTTTTAATGATTCCTTTTGTATTTGACTCTTGCTACTTACTAGCCAATTTTTGGAACCAAATAGATTCAAATAAAGTACCATCTCTTGCTGTCCAAACTCTTAACTGAATTTATAATACATAATGGCACTTATATACACACAAATATATATACATTATATGGATGATGGGTATGCTTACATTTTAAAAAATTGTTATTGTATACATTTTATAGATTTCATTTCATCATTTACCTGGACTTATATATAGCAAGTTTTTGTCTAAGCCTTTGTGTTGTACGTGCATAAGATTGTCATGTATAATTTTTATCTTTGAGTATAGAAGGAAACAGTACCTAATTTGACACAAAGAAGAGAGGTGACAGGAATCAGAAATTCCTGGTTCTGCTACTGAATCTTACAATCATAAAAAATAATCAGCACAATTGCAAATCACAGTAATGCATATCAGAAATTTAATTCCTGTTTGCTGAAATGGTAATGATAAATCCTAATTGGATGCCTACATTTTCAGAAAGATGTGCCGGATGGGGTGAAAGAGCTTTCAGAAGGTTCAGAAGAAAGCAGTGATGGTCAGTCAGATTCCCAGAGTTCTGAAAACAGCAGCAGCAGCAGTGATGGTGGCAGCAACAAGGAGGGAAAAAAGAGCAGGTGGAAAAGGAAAGGTAAATCCACCTGACCCCTCAATAAAAGACTGAATGCTGTAGGATAAATGCCCTTGTTAATAGTTCTTCTTTTTCCAGACCCCGGGTCGGTTATTCTCTTTCCCTTACTAGTTAGAAATTCCCATGGAATTTCCTGCAGTGATGGAAGTGTTCTGCAGCTATGTTGTGCAACTCAACAAAGTAGTCACTAGCACCATATGTGTTTTGAGCACTTGAAATATAGCTAGTGTGACAGAGGAACTGAATTTTTCACTTTATGTTAACCTGAATTTAAATAGCCACATGTGGCTAGTGGCCATCACATTGGACAGCATGGCTCTAGGTTTTTATCTGGGTCTATTTTCAGCTCTTGGCTACCTATAACCCTTCTTAGGATGGTATTATGTTATTTACCTCTTAATACTCTCTTTGAAAATTTGAGGACTTAATTGGTTTAACAGCTCACTCCTTACTAGGAAAAGAATGCTTTTCGTTTTCTACTAGCAAAGACTAAATTTAGTCTGCTAGTCTTTGCCCTCATCTCCTGCTTGGTTTCTGCTTTATAGTTTACCCCAAACCGTGTTTTTAGAGAATAACATCTTTGTTGCTACAGCTTCCCTGGGATGAATTTTCCACTTCAGGATACATTTTATTACCTAGTCTTGATAATTATCTGTAGCTTCTTTTTCAAGAGTCTTTTTGAAGAAGGAAAATCATTTTTACCCCACTATTGGTAAATTGAGCCATATATGGCAGGACAGATTTTAAACCAGCTCATGCTGGTTACTTTATAAGGACTGATGCCAGAGCGAAATAGACATCCAAGAATTTCTCTAGCTTGGATATCCTCTTAGGTTTGAGTTGTAGGTGAGTTGTCTTTGGATCTAGAATTTAGAGTTACACTTATTAGAATAATTGACTCAGTTTTAAGTGCAGCAGAGCTATTGATTTTTGAACTGCATCAGAAAAGTCAGGTTTATTACCATTTCTGTGTTAATGTGTGGACTACTTTTGGAGAAAATTTAGATAACTGGTTGCGTTATCTGAGTTCTGTCATAACAGCTGCTACACATGTTGTTTGGACAAATTTTGAAACCAGGGGATCTTAGCTTTAAAATCACAACCACTTAGAGAACAGCCCAGACCCTAAGTGTTATGAACAAATGGAATAAAGGCAAGACAAGATTGGGACCTGTGACCAACATTCCTTTTTTTCTTTTTAAAAAATCTCTTTATTTACTTGGCTGCGTAGGGTCTCAGTTGTGGCACACGTGATCTCTGCTGTGGTGTGTGCACTCTCCAGTTGGGGCGCGTGGGTTCCGGAGTGCACTGGCTTAGTTCCCTGATCAGGCACTGAACCCACGTCCCCTGTATTGCAAGGCAGATTCTCAACCACTGGACCACCAGGGAAATCCTGAGTGTTCTTGATATGTATTTTTTAAAAGTAATCCCAGTCAGTAGTGAAGAGAGGTGTGTCCAGGGTCTTACGTTTCTCAGATTATACTAAAGGACCCCCCCTCTTTTTTTTTCCTGTTCTTTTTTTGGAAGATGGAGCCAAAAGTATTTAGGCCTTTTTGTCTCCTCTGCTTCCCCCCAGTTTACATTTTTCTTTTTAAGTTTGGGAATTGTTGATCTAGGATTAGGAACCAAACCAGGTCATCAAGCAAGAGAAACAGATTCATAATTTCTGGATGTGGCTGGAAACAGGGAAATCAGCATTAAAGGTCAGTAAACTGGGAACAAAGTCACGGTTGTTTAGGTCTTTGCTTTTTGGTAGCTCATAGGCTGCAGTAGCTGTTTCAGGTAGTGATTGTTACATGTTTGTGAAAGGCTACCTGTGAGGTAAATGTGATTACAGGAGGATTTAAGAAATAACAGTTGAACCCCATTCTCAGTAGCTTCAGTTCGGTCGCTCAGTCATGTCCCAGCTCTTTGCGACCCCATGGTCTGCAGCACTCCAGGCTTCCCTGTCCATCACCAACTCCTGGAGTTTGCTCAGACTCATGTCCATCGAATCAGTGATGCCATCCAACCATCTCTTTCGTCCCCTTCTCTTCCTCTCAGTAGCTTAATGGGTAGATTAAAATATTACAACCTTGCCACATACTTGGCATAATAATAGAAGATATTAACATCAAGGTTATAGCAAATTAAAAATTGTAGTCAACATAAATTATTTTCAAACTGCCTCTGATGCATTCTTCTCGAAATTGTCACAGTATTAACAACTTAGCCTCAGTTTCTGTTGAGATCTTAAGATCTTTTCTGATTGTAGCCTGTTAAACTGAGACTAGGATGAACTTCATGTGGTATTTGGAAGGTGGAGATGAGAGGTGTATGTGATGTCATATGGAATTCCCATTGACTCTGGCAGCTCTGATAGTCTTAAGAAATGAATGAAGGCTAAGTTAGCAGTAATAAAGAATGATTTAGCCTCTCATAGGATGTACTTCTCTCATTCTTGGGTCATGCATATGGCATAGGCATAGAAATGTATTTTTAGTTTTCTATTGTATACATATGAGTGTTTTTGTAGTCTAGTGCAAATTAAAGTGGAAAACTTGTAGTTAGCAGTGATAGTAGTGGTGTGCTGCAGAACAATTCTAAGTCAATTGCAGTTATTAATAAAGGTAAAACAAATGTGTGTCTATTCCGTTTTCTTATTCTAAAGCTTTTACTCTCAATCTGACATCACTTTATTTCAAATGCATTGTAAGACAGGAAGAACACTGAGATAGTATCGAAACCCACTTCCTTTTATGTACAAAAATAAAGAGCTCTGACAGCAAAACTGATACTTCTAGTTGGAAATCGATAGAGACTCTCTTGAAATAGGTATACTTTTTAGCCAGATAGGAACAGAGAAATTCAGTCAAATGTTGAAATTCAGTCAAATGTTAAAACTAGTTTATTGATTTCTGTGTAAGGTGGAAGAACTTAGAAGTTTGTAGTTTTGGTTTCTAATTTCCAGACAGGAAACAATGTTCAGAGAAGAGCTTTATGGAATTCCAAGTCAAGGTAAGATGGAATAACACCAGAAAAATGATTAAAATCAACATTTTCTGTTGCTTTTTTTGGTAGGATTGTATCTACGTGAAGTCTGCCTTTTCCCTAAAATGCAGTATTGCAGCATGAAACAGCTACATGTATTATTGTTATCTTCTGATAAAATTATTTATTATTATTTATATAATATATTTTTAATAATAAAATTATTTTTATTATTAATTTGTGAAAATGAAAACTCTCCCTTAAGAGAAGTATTGCTCTTTTTGATCATGAAAACGATTTGGGGAGCTTTAATTGTTATCAGTCTTTCAACGATTAATCCTTTAACTGTATAAAGCTCAGTTTCAATTTTGATATTACTGCTCCATTATTTCTGATAGTCTCTCTAATACTTCAGAGGGTCTCACTGAATATCTTCAGGAGAAAAAATAAAATACTAAGAGATTATTTACTAATTCTTTTTAATTCAAATGCATCTAATATGAATAGTCCAGTCCATTACCCTTTGGACCTTGTTCCATATGATAATCATTTGTTGAAATGGAAAATTCCCAATGCTATATTGAAAAGTGGTACCTTCTGAGCTTACCCAGTGGATGGTACAGATGTATCCAACAAGCTGAAACTACTTCAGTAAACTATATAAGTAAAACTGGCTTTAATGAGCCTCAATTTGTAAATCACTTTGGAAAGCTGGCTTCTCAGTATCTTATAGTTGAACGTGCATTAGAATCACCTGGAGAGCACATTAAGACACAGATTCCTGGGCCCTACCTTCACAGTTTCTGGCTCAGTAGAGTTGGGTTGGGATCCAGTAATTTGCATTTTTTAGATAGTTATGGTATCATTCTTGGTACAATACCTTAGAAACCAGTGTTTAAGACAGTGTAGTAATAAGAGCAAAAGACTATAAATTACTAAACTACTCATCAGTCCAGTTGAAGAAATTATGGTACATCTGCACAGTGGAATTTTATGTAGTTATTAAAAGGAAGGTCATCCTTCAGTCTCTGCCTCTGTCTTCACATGGACTTCTCTGTGTCTGTCTTGTGTTTAAGGTAACTCATCATTTGATTTTAAGACCCACTGGGATCATCATCCAAGATGATTTCCTTGTCTCAAAATCAATTATATCTACCAAGTCTCCTTTTCCAAATAATAGAACATTTCTGGGGGTTAGAACATGGACATGACTTTTGGTGGCCACCACTTAACCCACTACAAGTACTCACTCTTCTGAAACTATGCAAAGTTCAAATGTTGGTTGTGCTCCTTACTACCTGAGTCCTTTTGCAGGCTAATTAAATTTCTAGATAAGGAAATTTTAGATAATACCATCACAATATGCGGGTGTTTACATTTAATATTTATATATAAATACACATCCTTGAAATTTTTTCATATTTTTATTTGCATAGAAAAATGTCAACAAGGATACAAATCCAACTATATTATTTTATTATCTCAGAGGGTAGAATTGGAGGAGATTGGGTGGGAGTAGAAAGAGAAGTTGTACCTACCTTATTGTTCAAGTCGCTAAGTCGTGTCCAGCTCTTTGCAGCCCCATGAACTGCAGCATGCCAGACTTCACTGTCTCCCAGAGTTTGCTCAGATTCATGTCCATTGAGTTGGTGATGCCATCCAACCATCTCATCCTCTTCTCTTGCCCTCAGTCTTTCTCAGCATTATGATCTTTTCCAATGAGTCGGTTCTTTGCATTAGCGGATGATTATAAGAGTTCAATGAAATTCTGTTCAGATGAACCTAGCAAAGCATTAGGCACATAAATGACATTTAATTTTTGGTTACTCTAATACAGTTAATGTGTCTTAGAGACAGTGTAGGCACTAGAAGGATTAAAAGAGATGAGTTTATAAACATGTGTTTAAATCATGTTTGCTCTTTGTAGTTCTGAACCTTTAATATTTAAAAGTTTCATTAAAGTTGTGAGACCAGTATTTGGCATTAAGTCAACCGAGAAATTTTCCTCATTGGTAGGTCCTGGAGTTTTCTTGATTTATTTTAGTTGGCTTCAAGATATGTTTATGGATTCATTTGCTAGAAAGGGCTTTTGCCTTAAAGGGAAGCATTCCAAAGTTTTGCCCTGGTAATCACAGATAGCTTTATTGTCTGTTTTCCAGGCCACAGTTAGAATTCTTGCATTCCTTAATGGGGTCATTTTGGTTGGTTTGTTTTCTGTTTATTTTTAGATATTGGGGCAGTCGAGGACATGTATATTCTCAGATTTCTGCAAACCATTAAAAAGAAAGTAAATAATAAAAAATAAATAAATAAAAAGTAATAGTTAAATATTAATAGTTTCTAGCTTTATTTTCATAATGTCCATTAAAAACATTGGTCAAATCAAGAAGACAGACAATAGCAAGTGTTGACAAGAGCGTGGAAAAATTGGAACACTCATACATTTCCGATGGAATTGTAAAAATAGTGCAGCCGTTTTAGAAGTCAGTTTAGGACTTCCTTAAAAAGTTTAAACAGAGAGTTACTGAAAAACCCAGCAATTTCACTTTTAGATATGAACCCAGGAGAGTTGAAAACATATGTCCAACACAAAATTCTGCTAATGAGTGTTCATAATGGCCAAAAAGTGAAAACAGCCCAAATGTCTATCAGCTCATGAATAACAAAATGTGGCATATGCATACAGTAGAATATTATTTGGTGATAAAAAGAATAAAGTATTGATACATGCTGAAACACAGATGAATCTTTAAAACACTCATTTTTGTTAAAAAAAAAAAAAAAAGCCCATCACTAAAGAGGGAAGTGAGTTAGGGGGAAAGAAGAATGACAGCTAACCAGTACAGAATTTTTTAATGGGTGATGAAAATTGATTCTGATGATGGTTGCACAACTTTGCAAATATTTTAAAAGCCATTACATTTTACACTTCAGGTGAATTTTATGGTATAGGAATTGTATCTCATTGAAACCGTTGTTTTAAAAAATTGGTCAGCGTCTGAGTGCACTAAGAATTTAGTTTCTTTTTGTTGCTTAAACATCTCAAGAATTATCCAACTCCATTTTTTGTTTTATATGTTACAATTAATGTGTGTGTTTTTTTTTTTTAACATCACACTTTCTTTCCCATATATAACCCCTCAGTAAGGGCTGGGATATAAAGCTGAAGTCAAGTATGATGAGTCTTCTTAATATTGTCTACTGTTGTCGTCATTTTTGTTTTTGAGTCTGAGTCAGTGATTTCTTTATTATCTTGTATCATAAATTATACACTGTCAAACTTTAGAAATTGTGTTTTATTATAAATATAGACCCTTGCTAGGGAAAACCCTTCACGCAATACTGAGGTTTGGCTAAGTCTGATAAAACAGCTAGTGATGATTAGAGAGTGGTTCCATCCTATGTATACCTACACTGATTCCATCAGAAGTTCTAAAGCACTCTTTCACATGGGTAGACCTAAAACTATTGATGTCAGAGTTGAAGGAATATAAGAATTAGAGAACGGTAGTGTTTGAGGTGGAATGACCTTATTACCTTCATTTTAAAGACAGGGGAAACTGGAACCCATTCTATCAATCCAGGGCTCTTCCACAATATCATGTTGTTACTAGATTTACCTTAAGGATATACATACTGTCCAGTAGGTTCTAGAATCTTTTCTAAACTTTACCTTAGTTGATGACTCATGGTTTATATTCTGCTTACTGCTTCTTCAATCAATTCTGTTGAAAAAATTAATACAAAGTGATGAATACTAACATTCATCCCTTTCCCATCCTATCATCCTTCACTAGAGCTTTCTGAGGAAATAAACTTGAAAAGGGAAGCTGTTTGCAATAGAACTCCAAAAAGAAGATCCTTCCCAAAAGTGTTTGGTCACAGTTCTTAATACAGGTAGCACTATGTGATTGGGAAAGAAATGGTGCTTGATATCGCCTCTGATAACAAAACTTGGAATTGTCATTTTTCTCCTCCTAGTATCGTCTAGGCTGTCACAGCCATCTTCTCCTCATTCGGGCTGCCCATCTCCTACCATTCCGGCAGGTAAAGTCATTTCTTCATCACAGAAGCACAGCAAGAAGGCACTAAAGCAGGTAACCGTGCTGTTCTGTTTACAGACACGTCCTCGCGCACATTAAAAAGGCGTGCTGCTGGCAGTCAGTGACATTAAGTCCTTTAAAGGAAAAATTTTGTACAGTTTCCCAATTTGTTTTTAATAATTTATGCACCTCTGTTACAGCTTTGTCATAGATACTCTTTTTAATCACATTTTAAAAGTTCCTCATTAGTTTCCAATTTGCTATGAGGAGTGTGTGTGTTACAAGTAGGTATTGTGTGTGTGTGTGTGTTACAAGTAGGTATTGAATATTTTTCAGGTTGATTTTTTTTCAGCATTTATTAAGACGATCAGGTAACTTTTTAAGTCAGCCAGTATGCAGAATTCCAGGGCTAGATTTTCTAATGTTAATCTATAGTTAACTCTCTGGAATAAACCCTGTTATGTTTGTTACATCATTTTTAATATATTAGTAGAGTTTTCTCTTTTATGAGTTTAGCTTAGATTTTGTTATATTCTTGTACCACCCTTGTACAATTTTGGAATCAGGATTGTTCTTAGCATCTATTAAGTTCTGTAGCTCTCTGTATTTTTCTAGATGGTGAAAGTCTTGCAGATCTTATCTTTTACTGCTAGGGTGTTTAAATTTCATTTAGTACTACTCTTGATTTCTGATTCTTTTAACCAATTTTGGAAATTTATTTTTCTTAGAAAATGGTCTAGTTCACTTGATTTTTTTGGTCAAATATTGGTATTAAGTTGAACATAGTATTTTTTTGTGTTTTTCTTTTGTTCCTCAGTGTTCTTCATTTATAATGTATCTTTTCTCAGTGTTACTTGCTGACTGTTTTACTGGGCTTTTCAAAGAACTAGCTTTTCAGTTTTTTGAAATGCAAATTATTAATACATATAAATTTGACTAATAAGAACACAGACCACTTCTATCCTTAGATTGGTATATATATATATAATAGAGCTTAATTAGCTTAATTAATAAAGCACTGTCAAGTATGTGGGAAAATGACTACTTGTAGTTTGCTGGTGGGATATAAATTATAGCTATTTTGGAGAAAAATTTTATAACATTTATTAAAATTTTAAGTGCACATACCCTATGACTAAGCAGTTAAATATTTGGAAACTTATCTTAGAAAAATGCATGTATTCATACATTCATACACAGAAAAATGTTTGCATTAAAGTTTGTAATAGGAAAAATTTACAAGTAGAGATACATACATGAATTACTTCATTAACAGTGGCATAATCATATGCTAGACAATTATACAGGATTAAAAGTTTACTTTGTAATGAAATTGTTCTGCATAGACATATAAACATCACCACACTATAATGTTTAATCGTTAAAATTAAGATGTGTTACAGCACTCATTAAAAACATACATATATCTGACATACATACCCAGAACAATAATATATTTTAATAGAAATATGAATATGTATATATGCACCAACACACACATATAATGTAAGTGTAGAAGAAGCTCAATAAGGAAATATAAGTTGATGGCTGTAACTTGTTACCTTATTCATGACATAAAAACTACTCTATTATTTTCTTTTGATCTCAGGAGTTAGATACTGTACTTTCTGCAAAGAATATAAATATGGGAAATTATGTAAATTAGATTGTTAATATGTAAAGTAAGGTTTTGCCTCCTGTGTATGTTTTTCATATTAAGTGAGAAAACTTATTTCAGTATGAGTTATCCTTTACCACAGTGAAGTTTTTTTAATTGTTTGTTTTTTAAATTTTAAAATAAAATTAGGAACAGGGTTTGTATACTACTGAGGGAGGGGGAAACTGAATGCAGTTCTTAAAACAGAAGCTGTAAGTTATTTCATTTTTATCATATATCTGAATTTATGTGATCATAGCAGAAATAGATAAGATCAAGTAGCTCTATTAAATTTCGCATTAACCTAGAATGACCTACATACCGCGAATAGAAAGAAATAAATACTAGTGGCTGCCACACAGGAAGCCTACAAACATTGTGTATTCTGATACGAAGAATGAGAGATAAGCTGTCATCAGTGATCAGACAAAACTGACATTATGTTTCTGCCTCACCTATTATAAATGTTATAGGTGAAAAGTAAGCCAGATACCAGAGACTCTGAGTATTCTTTTCTCCACTGAAAGTTTAGATCAAGGAAATCAAGTGTTGCCACTGTGCCTATATGGCATAGCCAGAACTGCATGTGAATGTGAAGTAGGAGAAAACCGTATTGTGAAGAAAGAATCGGAAACAAGTAGGCAGTTGGTTTTTCCACACTTTTCTACATGATGGTCTTGAAACTTAAAGCTTAAATTGACATTTTACTGAGGTCGTAGATATTCAGCCTTTTCCTGAAATGTAGTTTTAGTTTCCTTGTCTTTTTTTGTTTGTTTTTTAAGTTCTTGAAGTAAACAGTTGCCTTTATGTATCTTCATGATTAAAACCTGGGAAGCTCTTTATTTTTCTATTCTTTCTAGTTTAGTATATTCTATAAACTAAGAAAATTATAGAAATTAAAATATTCTGAAGTAACCAGAAGGAACCACACTTCTTATTAATAGAACCAGTATTTTCTAATCTTCCCTCCCTTCATTTTACCACATTGCTATAAATTGCTATAAATCGCTGAGATTCATTTGATCATTGGGCCAAACCTTACTGCTCTGACACAAGACCAAATTCAAGTAGTCATTTACTACTTTTTGTTCAACTGCAGCACCTTGGAAGCATACATAAGGGAAATATTTATATTTCTAGATAAAGTTGATACAAATGAGAACTGTTCTTGGTTCAGGGCTTAGAATTCTGTTTTCAGAATGATCGAAAGTATCTAATTCTCTGCTACTACAAGTTTGAGAAATCCATGGCTTATTGGTGATTTTTAAGTTCTAAAAAATGTTAATGACAGTTTCTCAGATTTATATACAGGAGAACATTGGTAAAAGAAAAAAATCCAAATTTTAAGGCTCATTTAGGCCTGTGTTTAATTAGTTTAATTGAGATTTTTGTTTGCTTGGATAGATTTCACAGAAATTGTATAGTCAGCATGGTCCTCACCACTTAAAATAAATCATTTATTATTTGTTATCACTAAAAACTGATTTGTTTTGTTTCTTACAGTCAGTTTTCTCTTTCTAGGCACTAAAACAGCAACAACAGAAGAAACAGCAGCAGCAGCAATGCAGGCCAAGCATGTCCATCTCCTCCAACCAGCACCTCTCTCTGAAGACTGTCAAAGCATCCAGTGACCCTGTACCTGCCAAACCTGGTAGGCAGACCTAGTGTCTTTTCAGCGAAAGTTTCTTTTCCAGTATTTTTGTATACCAAACTCATATGGTCTGTTATTTATTTTTAAATTATTGTATTTATTTACATAATCCTTATACTGCCAGATCCTCAGTATAAATCCTTCTAGGGTAAATGGGGAAATTTATGCAGAGTAATCATACAGTTATTTTAAAGTACATCATTGGGATTTGCATGTTAGAATAGGATCAGTGACTCATTCCCAAAATGTCTAACAATAATATTTGGAAGCCTCCTATTAGTAAAGCTGATGTTTCCAAGTTGCTCAAGCTGAACTCTTCACAAGTTCTCTCCTTGAAAAATACAAATCTTTCCTAAGAGTACATAACACCTTTGAGTTTCCATTGGACATATCCACGGGCCTTTGGATTTTCTGTTATTGTTGCTTATTTTCTTTTGAATTTAAACTGGTTGAGGTATAGGCTTTTTTATTACACAATCCAGTTCAATGCCAGCTTATTTATGGGTTTGCCAATTTAAACCATGTCTTATAGAACTTTACATTTTTGTTAGAAAGGAAATTTACCACTAGAAGCAAATGATGTGCTGGGAGGAAGAAAGGGATTTTATTCACTTTTGACTCCTAATTCTCAGACTCAGAACACATTTGCAGGGTCACGTTGCCTCAAACATAACTCCTTTTGGTTTGTTGTTCAGTTGTTCAGTCACATCTGACTGTTTGCAACCTCATGGACTGACTGCAGCATGCCAGGCTTCCCTGTCCTTCACCGTCTCCTGGAGCTTGCTCAAGCTCATACCCATTGAGTCAGTGATGCCATCCAATCATCTCATCCTCTTTCATCCCCTTCTCCTGCCTTCAATCTTTCCCAGCGTCAGGGTCTTTTCTAAGTCGGTTCTTCGTATCAGGTGGCCACAGTATTGGAGCTTTAGCTTCAGCATAAGTGCATCTAATAAATATTTAGGATTGATTTCCTTTAGGATTGACTGGTTTGATTTCCTTGATAACCTTTTGGTTAGCATTGTATGATTTAATTATTCTTTTGATTGGTTAGTTTCCATCTATAACTTCAGGGTTATATATTTTTTCCCCTAGCAATATGGGAAGGAAAGCAATCTGACGGACAGTCAAGCAGCCCTCAGAACTCAAACTCTAGCTTTTCTTCTTCTTCGGTTAAAGTGGAAAATCATTTGCTGGGCCTGGGGAAGAAGTCATTCCAGAGGTCTGACAGGCTCCACACAAGTAAGTTACTTTACTAAGGACTCAGTTCTCAGACATTAAATTGTCAACTCTGTGTTTGAAAATCATTACCTGCCAGGCTTAATTGCTGCTTCCTGTTCATCTTTGAGCTCTTGACTATTTTCATGTTCTTCCTTTCCTGCGTATCAAACTTCATTTCAGAATAAGATCTGTTATCAGCCTTTTTGTGGTTTATTTTTCTTTCTGACAAGGGGTTTCTTTATCCAGCATTATTTATATTTTATCTCTGTATACGTGGAAGGGCTTATAATTGAACATGGCAAACTGAACCACTTTTCCTGCTCCAAGTCCCACTAAAGCAAAAATATGGAAAAACAAAAGATTAAACCCTTAAGAGTAAAGAAAACAAGAAGATAACAGATGGACAGGCAATATCACCAAATTTTGGAAGATAAAAACTGGATAGAGTTTTTCACAGAGCTGAGGAGCAGGTGCCAGTAGGAAGCAAGCCAGCTGAGCCTGTAGAACTCCAGAAGGGTTTAAGAATTGGAGATACCTTGTCTTAGAGAAGATGAAGCATAGGGTTGAAAAGAAGAACCTTCTTTAAAAGTTAATAAGAAACAGTTGGATGCCTTTGCTTAGCAGGAGACAAGAGGTTTATTTTGAGGTGAAATTAAACCTTACAGACTTTAAATTTAGAGACACCACACATAACAGATGAGGAGGCAGTGTACTGGAATCAGGGATATGAAGTAAAACACAAATACTGAATAGTGATCCTCCTGCTTATAGGTGTCCAGAATGTTAGTAGTGGGGCATGTTTCTATCTCTGTTACTTTGTTCCTCCTCCCCACCTAAGCATCAGCAGGAGATTGGGGGATTGGTACTTAAAGAAATTGAATAGCCTAAAAAAAAAAAAAAAAACTGCGCCAGCAAATTTATTGATTGCCAGCTAAAAGAGATCATCTGGAATCTACTTCTATGCAGATCACTGGTCTACAAGACACACCCCAGCACAAGAATTTTCAGTCAGTCTTCTAGGATTTGTTACTAGGGATCATCTTTGAAGAAAACCTCCATCATGAGAGAATCTGAAGTATAGACTCACAAAAGTAGAGATAAATCAGGAAGGAGAAAACATTAAACAGATAACTTTAAAAGCTATGGTATTCACAGAAAGACATAAAAAATGATGTCGCATCCATGAAAGAACAGAATAATACTGTTTTAAAAATCAGAAAATAAAGAGTTCCAGGATATTAGATACTATGGGAGCAGAGATAAAAAATTCTAGTAGAAGTACTAAAAGTTAGAGATTGAAAAATTTCCTAGAACATAGGTCAAAGGATAGATTGAAAAAGAGAGAGAAGGTAAAGTAGGAACATGAGTCTAGCCTGTCCAATGTCTTAAATAGTGGAAATGTCAGAAAGAAAGGCCAGAAATTGAAAGGGGGTTAATAATGCAAGAATACAAGAAAAATAATGTGAGAAAATTCTGTAGAATTGAAAGCCACAGATTCCATTTATGTTTTAAACTGTGTTCTCAACTCCATCAGTGTCTACAAAGACTGAAACCTTCCTATTGTGAACAGACTTCCTGTAACTGCTAAGCTGTTCATTCGTAACATTTTTAGCTGATACAGAGAAAATTGATGAAAATAATTATGGGAAGAGAAAAAGAGCCTCGGTGTAATTTATAGAGATATTTGAATTTTCCACTTTTTAGTCATTCTGTGTATATGTTAAACTTATTATAAACTTCCTCAATTCCATTGGGGAAATGATCAAATCTCAAACATAAAATGCATTTTTTAGTATGGCAAAAGATTCACTTTTACAGACTTTATTCCAGTTTTGCAGGGGAAATAACATTTTTTTTTATCCTTTATGAATGAACAAAACTTGCTTTGTTTATTTCTAAGAACCTTAAGTGTTACCTTCTTCATAGTGTGATACTTTAAAGTAATGACAGCCATGGCTTTTTTGCACTGTAGAGCAAGGTATAGTTTAGAAAGAAACAGGAATGTGAAGAAGGCCCAGGTGATTCTTCTCCATGTTTTTACAGGGCAAATGAAGAGGACTAAATGTGCTGAAATTGATGTTGAGACGCCAGACTCCATTCTGGTTAATACAAACCTACGAGCACTAATCAACAAACACACCTTTTCAGTCCTTCCTGGAGACTGCCAACAGCGACTGCTCTTACTACTTCCAGAGGTGGATCGACAGGTGTGTTCTTTCAAGCGTATCAGCAGTTTTCTAACCCTTCTGGGGCTTACTTCAGCCATCGCCTTTAGAACTCCTTAAGATTTTTAAAATGGTTTTTGTGTGTACATGTAAAGAAGTGGTGTCAAAGGTATTAATACACAAAATATTATTTTTTGTAAGTGTTCTTAATTGGTTGGCCCTGTAAGGCTTATAAAGAAAAAGAACCCTCTTATCAGAAATGTCAGAAATTTGGAATAAAATTTATCTAGCTATCATATTAGGATGTAGACATCCACAGAATATAATTCAGAAGGAAGAATTGTCTTAAGACATTACATGGGGTGTTTCAATGGATCTTTTGATGAGATTAAGAATGTTATTTTCTTTTTTTGTTAAACTTTTTTTAAGCACTTTTTGCTTTAATAATAAACTTATGATGTCAGCAAATTTGGAAAACCCAGCAGTGGCCACAGGACTGGAAAATGTCAGTTTTCCATTATAATTCCAAAGAAGGGCAGTGCTAAAGAATGTTCAAACTATCAGACATTTGTGCTCACTTCCCATGCTAGTAAGGCTATGCTCAAAATCCTTCAAGCTAGGCTTTAGACTTGGATCAAGAATTTCCAGATATACAAAGTAAGTTGCCAGCATTCATTGGATCATAGAGAAAGCAAGGGAATTCCAGAAAAACATATACTTCTGTTTCATTGTCTACGTGAACACCTTTGACTGTGTGGATCACAACAGACTGGAAAATTCTTAAAGAGAGAAATACCAGACTATCTTACCTGTCTCCTGAGAAACCTGTATGTGGGTCAAGAAGCACAGAACCTTACATGGAACAACAGACTGGTTCCAAATTGGGAGTAGAGTACAACAAGGCTGTATATTGTCTCCCTATTTATTTAATTTACATGCAGAGTAAATCATGAGAATTGCCGGGCTGGATGAGTTACAAGCTGGAATCAGAATTGCCGGGAGAAATACCAACAACCTCCTATGCAGATAATACCAATGGCAGAAGGCGAAGAGGAACTAAAGAGCCTCTTGATGAGGGTGAAAGAGGAGGTTGAAAAAGCTGGCCTAAAACTCAGCATTAAACAAACTTAAAATCATGGCATCTGGTCTCATCACTTCATGGCAAATAGAAGGCGAAAAAATGGAAGCAATGGCAGATATTCTCTTCTTGGGCTCAAGAGTTACTGCGGATAGTGACTGCAGCCATGAAATTAGAAGATGTTTGCTTCTTGAAAGGAAAGCTATGACAAACCTAGACAGCATATTAAAAAGCCAAGACATCTTCCAGAAAATTGCAGAAGAAGGTAAACTTCCAAACTCATTCTATGAGGCCACCATCACCCTAATTCCAAAACCAGACAAAGGTGCCACAAAAAAAGAAAACTACAGGCTAATATCACTGATGAACATAGATGCAAAAATCCTTAACAAAATTCTAGCAAACAGAATCCAACAACATATTAAAAAAATCATACACCATGACCAAGTGGGCTTTATCCCAGGAATGCAAGGATTCTTTAATATCCGCAAACCAATCAATGTAATACACCACATTAACAAATTGAAAGATAAAAACCATATGATTATATCAATAGATGCAGAGAAAGCCTTTGACAAAATTCAACACTCATTTATGATTAAAACTCTCCATAAAGCAGGAATAGAAGGAACATACCTCAACATAATAAAAGCTATATATGACAAACCCACAGCAAGCATCACCCTCAATGGTGAAAAATTGAAAGCATTTCCCCTGAAATCAGAAACAAGACAAGGGTGCCCACTCTCACCACTACTATTCAACATAGTGTTGGAAGTTTTGGCCACAGCAATCAGAGCAGAAAAAGAAGTAAAAGGAATCCAGATAGGAAAAGAAGAAGTGAAACTCTCGTTGTTTGCAGATGACATGATCCTCTACATAGAAAACCCTAAAGACTCTTCCAGAAAATAAGAAATCCCTTGCATTCCTATATACTAACAATGAAAAAACAGAAAGAGAAATTAAGGAAACAATACCATTCACCATTGCAACAAAAAGAATAAAATACTTAGGAGTATATCTACCTAAAGAAACAAAAGACCTATACATAGAAAACTATAAAACACTGATGAAAGAAATCAAAGAGGACACAAACAGATGGAGAAACATACCGTGTTCATGGATTGGAAGAATCAATATTGTCAAAATGGCTATTCTACCCAAAGCAATCTATAGATTCAATGCAATCCCTATCAAGCTGCCAACGGTATTTTTCACAGAACTAGACCAAAGAATTTCACAATTTGTATGGAAATACAAAAAACCTCGAATAGCCAAAGTAATCTTGAGAAAGAAGAATGGAACTGGAGGAATCAACCTGCCTGACTTCAGACTCTACTACAAAGCCACAGTCATCAAGACAGTATGGTACTGGCACAAAGACAGAAATATAGATCAATGGAACAGAATAGAAAGCCCAGAGATAAATCCACGAACCTGTGGACACCTTATCTTTGACAAAGGAGGCAAGGATATACAATGGAAAAAAGACAACCTCTTTAACAAGTGGTGCTGGGAAAACTGGTCAACCACTTGTAAAAGAGTGAAACTAGAACACTTTCTAACACCATACACAAAAATAAACTCAAAATGGATTAAAGATCTAAATGTAAGACCAGAAACTATAAAACTCCTAGAGGAGAACATAGGCAAAACACTCTCCGACATAAATCACAGCAGGATCCTCTATGACCCACCTCCCAGAATATTGGAAATAAAAGCAAAAATAAACAAATGGGACCTAATGAAACTTAAAAGCTTTTGCACTACAAAGGAAACTATAAGTAAGGTGAAAAGACAGCCCTCAGATTGGGAGAAAATAATAGCAAATGAAGAAACAGACAAAGGATTAATCTCAAAAATACACAAGCAACTCCTGCAGCTCAATTCCAGAAAAATAAATGACCCAATCAAAAAGTGGGCCAAAGAACTAAACAGACATTTCTCCAAAGAAGACATACAGATGGCTAACAAACACATGAAAAGATGCTCAACATCACTCATTATTAGAGAAATGCAAATCAAAACCACAATGAGGTACCATTACACGCCAGTCAGGATGGCTGCTATCCAAAAGTCTACAAGCAATAAATGCTGGAGAGGGTGTGGAGAAAAGGGAACCCTCTTACACTGTTGGTGGGAATGCAAACTAGTACAGCCGCTATGGAAAACAGTGTGGAGATTTCTTAAAAAACTGGAAATAGAACTGCCATATGACCCAGCAATCCCACTTCTGGGCATACACACTGAGGAAACCAGATCTGAAAGAGACACGTGCACCCCAATGTTCATCGCAGCACTGTTTATAATAGCCAGGACATGGAAGCAACCTAGATGCCCATCAGCAGATGAATGGATAAGGAAGCTGTGGTACATATACACCATGGAATATTACTGAGCCGTTAAAAAGAATTCATTTGAACCAGTCCTAATGAGTTGCATGAAACTGGAGCCCCTTATACAGAATGAAGTAAGCCAGAAAGATAAAGAACATTACAGCATACTAACACATATATATGGAATTTAGAAAGATGCTAATGATAACCCTATATGCAAAACAGAAAAAGAGACACAGAAATACAGAACAGACTTTTGAACTCTGTGGGAGAAGGTGAGGGTGGGATATTTCAAAAGAACAGCATGTATACTATCTATGGTGAAACAGATCACCAGCCCGGGTGGGATGCATGAGACAAGTGCTCGGGCCTGGTGCACTGGGAAGACCCAGAGGAATCGGGTGGAGAGGGAGGTGGGAGGGGGGATCGGGATGGGGAATACATGTAAATCTATGGCTGATTCATATCAATGTATGACAAAACCCACTGAAATGTTGTGAAGTAATTAGCCTCCAACTAATAAAAAAAAATAA
This sequence comes from Cervus elaphus, assembly GCF_910594005.1. Taxonomy (NCBI): domain Eukaryota; kingdom Metazoa; phylum Chordata; class Mammalia; order Artiodactyla; family Cervidae; genus Cervus; species Cervus elaphus. The sequence goes on along the minus strand of NC_057825.1, from coordinate 32,341,241 downwards.
AATTAAATTAAAAAAACTGGTATCAGTATAGTCTAGTAGAAAGATGATTTTCAGAATGAGAAAGATTTAGTTTTGACTTTATAGTCAAATAGCTATAATGATCTGTATAGCTTACTTATAATCTCTTACTACAAACTAGAGGACATATCTAGTTCTCTTACTATAATACAGGTAAAACAAATCTCTCTCATCCTGTTTTTAAATGATTAGAAAAAAGTAGAATGCCTAACATTGCTTCAAACATAGTACATACTTGGAAATAATTAATCTTTTAAAGAAATCACAGAATTGAAAAAACCTTACAAAATCATACTGAATCTTTTGCAGAGGAGGAAACAGAAGATCAAAAGGGAGAATGACTTGCTAGTCACTCCTCCTTCCTCGATGAAAATCTAGGTTTCAGACCTATGTCTTATTCCTGACCAACTTAAATTTCTCTGGTCCCTGCCAAGATTCTTCCAAACCTTTAGTGTTTCTGCTAGGTATCATTTAGTTTTATTAAAGACTACAACCTATTTTGGATTTTGTTGTTGTCCAGTCAGTAAGTCGTGTCCAACTCTTTGTGAACCGATGGACTGCAGCACACCAGGCCTCCCTGACCATCACTATGTCCTGGAGTTTGCCCAAGTTCATGTCCACTGAATCACTGATTCTATCCAAACACCTCATCCTCTGCCACCCTCGTCTTCTTTTGACTTCAACCTTTGCCAGCATCAGGGTCTTTTTCAATGAGTCAGTTCTTCGCATTAGGTGGCCAAAGTATTGGAGCTTCAGCTTCAGCATCAATCCTTCCAATGAATATTCAGGGTTGACTTCCTTTAGGATATCTGATCTCCCTGCTGTCCAAGGGACTCTCAAAGAGTCTTCGCTAGCACCACAGTTTGAAAGCATCAATTCTTTGGTAGTCAGCCTTCTTTAGAGTCCAACTCTCACACCTGTACATGCCTACTGGAAAAACCACAGCTTTGACTAGACGGACCTTTTTGGCAAAGTGATGTCTTGGCGCTTTTTTTTTTTTTATTTTTTTTATTAGTTGGAGGCTAATTACTTCACAACATTTCAGTGGGTTTTGTCATACATTGATATGAATCAGCCGTAGGGTTACACGTATTCCCCATCCCGATCCCCCCTCCCACCTCCCTCTCCACCCGATTCCTCTGGGTCTTCCCAGTGCACCAGGCCCGAGCACTTGTCTCATGCATCCCACCCGGGCTGGTGATCTGTTTCACCATAGATAGTATACATGCTGTTCTTTTGAAATATCCCACCCTCACCTTCTCCCACAGAGTTCAAAAGTCTGTTCTGTATTTCTGTGTCTCTTTTTCTGTTTTGCATATAGGGTTATCATTAGCATCTTTCTAAATTCCATATATATGTGTTAGTATGCTGTAATGTTCTTTATCTTTCTGGCTTACTTCATTCTGTATAAGGGGCTCCAGTTTCATGCAACTCATTAGGACTGGTTCAAATGAATTCTTTTTAACGGCTCAGTAATATTCCATGGTGTATATGTACCACAGCTTCCTTATCCATTCATCTGCTGATGGGCATCTAGGTTGCTTCCATGTCCTGGCTATTATAAACAGTGCTGCGATGAACATTGGGGTGCACGTGTCTCTTTCAGATCTGGTTTCCTCAGTGTGTATGCCCAGAAGTGGGATTGCTGGGTCATATGGCAGTTCTATTTCCAGTTTTTTAAGAAATCTCCACACTGTTTTCCATAGCGGCTGTACTAGTTTGCATTCCCACCAACAGTGTAAGAGGGTTCCCTTTTCTCCACACCCTCTCCAGCATTTATTGCTTGTAGACTTTTGGATAGCAGCCATCCTGACTGGCGTGTAATGGTACCTCATTGTGGTTTTGATTTGCATTTCTCTAATAATGAGTGATGTTGAGCATCTTTTCATGTGTTTGTTAGCCATCTGTATGTCTTCTTTGGAGAAATGTCTGTTTAGTTCTTTGGCCCATTTTTTGATTGGGTCATTTATTTTTCTGGAATTGAGCTGCAGGAGTTGCTTGTGTATTTTTGAGATTAATCCTTTGTCTGTTTCTTCATTTGCTATTATTTTCTCCCAATCTGAGGGCTGTCTTTTCACCTTACTTATAGTTTCCTTTGTAGTGCAAAAGCTTTTAAGTTTCATTAGGTCCCATTTGTTTATTTTTGCTTTTATTTCCAATATTCTGGGAGGTGGGTCATAGAGGATCCTGCTGTGATTTATGTCGGAGAGTGTTTTGCCTATGTTCTCCTCTAGGAGTTTTATAGTTTCTGGTCTTACATTTAGATCTTTAATCCATTTTGAGTTTATTTTTGTGTATGGTGTTAGAAAGTGTTCTAGTTTCACTCTTTTACAAGTGGTTGACCAGTTTTCCCAGCACCACTTGTTAAAGAGGTTGTCTTTTTTCCATTGTATATCCTTGCCTCCTTTGTCAAAGATAAGGTGTCCACAGGTTCGTGGATTTATCTCTGGGCTTTCTATTCTGTTCCATTGATCTATATTTCTGTCTTTGTGCCAGTACCATACTGTCTTGATGACTGTGGCTTTGTAGTAGAGTCTGAAGTCAGGCAGGTTGATTCCTCCAGTTCCATTCTTCTTTCTCAAGATTACTTTGGCTATTCGAGGTTTTTTGTATTTCCATACAAATTGTGAAATTCTTTGGTCTAGTTCTGTGAAAAATACCGTTGGCAGCTTGATAGGGATTGCATTGAATCTATAGATTGCTTTGGGTAGAATAGCCATTTTGACAATATTGATTCTTCCAATCCATGAACACGGTATATTTCTCCATCTGATACCAGTTTTTATATTGCTATGAATTAGCACGTGTGAAAGGTCAGATTCCATTTCTGGGGAGTCAGATAAGTCAGTGTAACACAAGCAGTAGGGACAAAGAAGTAATATGGATCCTTCCCAGCTATTGCTCTCCCTGCCTTAACATTTCTTGGAGAAATTACAGCTTTTGGGATCCCCAGTTCTTGGTTAGAACAAGTAAGGAGACTGAAGTTTTGGGAGAGTTTTTAAAGAACTTCTCTTCTTGCCTCGTATTGTTCTCATCATTTTTAAAGACTCAGGTATGTTAGGTTGGGGCTAATAACACAAGACCTAACAGAGGGTCTATCTGTAGAACTTTATTGTGGGCTCCTCCGAACTGTCTTTTGACTAATGGTCCTTATCCTCTGTTAGCGAGGGTCCTGTTATGTTCAGTTTTGGAATTAAAAGGCACCTTAGAACTTAGCAGCTTTCTGTTGAGTGCAGTCCTGTTGTGTATTCTTAATAGGAGGCTCTTTGACTGTCGTTTTCAGTTACTGTGGTGGGAGGGCATGGTAATCTGAGAATAGGGAGTATGGAATTTATTAATGAAATTATTAGTGAATGTATTCTCCTTCATTGTCAGATGAAATTTGGAATTTATCCAAAATTCTGGTTATTGTTAGCATGAAACATTGGAAACCATATTTCAGTGTATGTAGTACCCAACAATGAAGAGTAGGAAAGCATTATTTAGACCAGAGGAAAGACTAAGGAAGGAGTGTGGATTAAAACACCTCTCTTCAGATACATTTGAAGGTCTGTCTATGGAAGAGGTAAACTTTGTTTCTCCAGGAAACAAATTTGGAGTTAAAATAACCTTCTAAAAAAATAGAACTATTAAACTGTAGAATGGACTGACTTTGTTTTGGAGTAACTTGCTCAACACTGGACTATTCAGGGAGATGTTGAGTGACCTGTTCTCATAGGAAAGTCCGTTACTCCTCTGCCAAATCTATAGAATACAAAGCAGCAGTCATCAGGCTTTTTAGCATGCAGGTCAATTTCATCCCACTGCCTCTTTTTTTTTTTTTCTTTTTGCCTCTTTTTGTAAATAAAGTTTTATTGGTACTCAGCTGCTTCAGTTAGTTTCTGCATATTATCTGTAGCTACAACAGAGTTGAGCTGTTGCAGCAGAGGCCATATGACCTATTTGTAGGCCATATGACCTATCTGTCCTTTAACAGAAAAAGTTTCTGCTCTAGAGCCAGAGGAATATCATCCTGACGCAGATAAATTTAGAAAGTAAAGTGAGTTGAGTTCCTTAATCCCTAAGATGTCCCAATAGTTACCTAAATTTTCTTCAAAACTTTGTGACTTTAAGCTTAAAATTAGTCTGTTAATCCATCAAGAATATTTTTTATATTTCTCTGAAATTGTGGTTCAGTTTTTGTTTTCTACTGACTCGATGGCCAGCTGCTCCAGCACTACATGTTTATATAGCCCTCCTTTTTCTTTCAGTTTGAATTACCATCTCTGTTATATATTCTGCTAGTTTACATGCTGTATGTATTTATAGGCACTCTTCTCTTTCACTCATTTCTTTGTTCACTCTAATGCTAGTAATAAGTGTTTTGATTGCAGTGAGTTTGTGTGGTATGTTTAGTAATTAGAAAGGCAGTTCCCCTCTCAGTTTTCCATATAAATTTAAAAATCATTTTATTAATGAAGAATCTGCATAGGGATTCTGGTAGGAATCTAAATGTTACCTCTGAGAGAATGACGGTTAACAAAATCGCAAATGTAAAGAAGAATCTTAAAACTTCTTGGCACGACATCACAAATCAAGTCACTAGACAAATAAATGGAAGGAAATACCTTCAAATTATGTGGCTGTTTTACTGTGTATAACATGCAAAAGATTCTCACAAGATAAAGATAAGGAGGCTTATTGAATAATGAGCAAATGATAGGAATTGGCATTTCACTAGATGGCAAATCTAAGTAGTCAATAAATAACCAGAAAGATTGACAAAACTAGTAGTCAGGATACAGGAAATTTTTATCATTTCAAACTCATTAATAGGTAGAAGTTAAATAGTGTGTTAATATCTCTTGTTCACAAGATAAGGAGTATGCTCATATATTTCTAGTAGAAATGTGAATTGTTTTAGCCTTTTTAGAAAATAATCTAACAGTCTTTAGTTATATACACACACAGATATTTCTTTGCTTTCAAAACCTGTCCCATAGATAAAAAGAACTAGTATATTCATCTTTACTGGAATGCTTATTGCAGGTTTGTTGATTATGGGAAAACACTGGAAGCAAAGTGTATGTTTATGATTAGGAAATTGGTACATGAATTGAGGGACATTCATACAATGAAATAATATGCAGCTATTATAGTGGAGCTAAAACTATGCCAGTTGACTTTGAATTTTGTGAGAAATTGACTTTGTATTTTATGAGAAAAATAAGTTTCAGAGTAGTGTGTGTAATTTGTCACAGTTTTGGAAAACAATGAACCTTTTAGAAAAATCCTCTTATATATGTATTTATTTGCAGAAGATTCTTTAAGTATAACTAATCAAAGGGAATAGATTTGAAAGGAGAAGAAGAAAGAGATAAACAGGAAAGAAATTTTTTAGAAAGAAAACAATATTACATTATAAAATAGAAGTATCCATAATCAGCATGGTATGATTTAGTGTTGTTTCCGTAAAATTTAATATACACACATTCTTTTCTACAAAAGACAGGAACATCAAATTCCACATGTTAACATTTGGTTTTCTTCCTGAACTTTCTGTGGCTTATTCTTTGACCCAGGTTGGTCCAGATGGTCTGATGAAGTTAAATGGTTCAGCGCTTAATAATGAGTTCTTCACTTCAGCAGCCCAAGGCTGGAAGGAAAGACTTTCAGAAGGTAAGTGCTCAACTTTATGTGCCTCCTAGAATGTGTATGCATGGGGTGGGGGCATGTTGGCAGCTCTGAGCCTCAGTGGGTATTTGCCCAGTTTTGGAAGGCAAAGGACAGAACGTTTCATAGAGAAGAACTAGCTATTCTACGTGAAATACATTGCTAGACTTTTATCTAGAGCATGTAACCAAATTTGGCTCCAGATGGAGTTCAGCAAGATGTTTCTTCAAGGGTTTAAAGTTACCTGGGAAACTGAAAATATACAGATTTTTAGGCCCTATTTCTAAAGATTCTGTTTCATTATTTCTAGCTTCATGCCTGGCAGTTGAAATTTTAATAACCAGAATATAGAATGAGTTATTTCATGGTGTTATGAATCATGGTTTGGTAAACAGTGAGATAACTTCTTTCTCACTGCCCCATATCAATGAACCTAACAGTAAAAAGAATTACTAAGAGCTTTTAAAAAATCTGCTTTATTGAAAAAGGTTTTACGTACTTCAGTGGCAGCTAGAGTGGTTTAGTAAATACAATTACCAAGAATTCCTAACTGTGGTCACTGGTTTGCCATGTTTCTAATTCTGATCTAACAGTTTTACAGAGCGTAGATTATAAAGCATAAAAAGAGTAATTGACTGTTTTTGCATAGCATGTAATTATCAGTCACTATTAGCAGTTCTTAAGCCTGACTGCTCATTATACTCACTTGTGGTATTTTTTTTATACTGACATCTCGGCCTCACTCTCAATGATTTTTGTTTTGCTTGAGCTTCAATGGGGTTTTTTTGTTTGATTTTTTCCCCAAGTGATTCTAATGTTCAGCCATTATTAAAGCCACTGACTTTTTTTTTTTTTTTTAATTTTTTATTTGGTTTTGGGGTATAGCTGATAAACAAACAATGTTGTGTTAGTTTCAGCTGAACAGTGAAGAGACTCAGCCATATATATACATGTATCCAATCTGACCCAAACTTCCCTCTCATACAGTCTGCCACATAACATTGAGTTCCATATGCTATACAATAGGTCCTTGTTGGTTGGTATCCATTTTAAATATAGCAGTGTACATAACCTTCCCAAAGTCCCTAACTGCCCCCCCCCCCCACCCCGCAATCATAAGCTGGTTCTCAAAGTTTGTGAATCTGTTTCTGTTTTATAAGTTCATTTGTATCATTTCTTTTTGGATTCCACATATAACATGTAACTGTCAAGTTTTCCCAGCACTATTTGTTGAAGAGGCTGTCTTTCCAACATTGTGGAATCTTGCTTTCTGTGTCATAGATTAATTGACCATAGGTGCATGAGCTTTGGACAAGGAAGTGGCAGCCCACTCCAGCATTCTTGCCTGGAGAATCCCATGGACACAGGAGCCTGACAGGCTACAGTCTATGGGGTCGCAAGAGTCGGACATGACTGAGCAACTAAGAATAGTACATCATGGGCTTATTTCTGGGTTTTCTATCCTGTTCTGTTGATCTGTGTTTCTGTTTTTGTGCCAGTACCATACTGTTTTGATGACTGTAGTTTTGTAGTCTGGTATTTTTTTATTTCAAATACTGTGTTTGTCACTGTGTCAGTACACATAGAATGCAAAGTAACACTTGAAAATTATGGGAGGTTGTGCCAAGGAATAGCTTGTGAAAACAAGTGTGAGAAGCTTTAAAATAAATACAGTTATAAGGGGAGCACTGGGAATGCTATTCATTGCTCACTTTTTGTCAGATCACTGATGGAGCTAATTGACCAGCTAATTAATATCTATATTTTTCCTTATAGTTGTTATAGAAGTGATCACTACAACTGTGTAGAAGGGATCACTTACTGATTACTTTTGACCTTTCTCTTAAAAGATTTCCATGAGCAGAGACCCCATTTTTCTGAAAGAGTCAAAATCACTTGAGCACTTTAAAACATATCTGTTACCAGTACTTTTTTTTTTTTAAGAATAATTTAGATTTATGTTCCCTATTCCCCAACTTTTTAAAGTAGATATTATCAACAGTGCTACCTCTATTATTACATTACTTTTTTTTAATATGAGCAGTCACTGCTATACCTATACATGCTGTCACATTTTATGAGCAGCAAAAACTTTGAACACTGTGAACAGAGTTCAGTACTGTTTATCCTTCCTCTATTAAGCCCAGTGGACACAACCAAAAAGCAGAGGCTGTGGGTGGATTCTGATGGCTAAATCCCTCTACTCCCACTCATAGGCCCAAGACTGTGATAAGTATTATATGTCCTCTAACATGTTTCCTTCCCCTCTTCTTATACTTCTAAGACCTAAGAGGTCTTATACTTCAAATCTACTCTTTCCACTTATTCTTTGATGTCCTGGGCATTAGATAATTAAGGGGAAACAGCCTGTCTCAGGCACAGGTTTTAAGATGGCCTACCAAGCCATGAAATTAAAAGATGCTTACTCCTTGGAAAGTTATGACCAACCTAGACAACATATTAAAAAGCAGAGACATTACTTTGCCAACAAAGGTCCGTCTAGTCAAGGCTATGGTTTTTCCATTGGTCATGTATGCATGTGAAAGTTGGACTGTGAAGAAAGCTGAGCACCGAAGAACTGATGCTTTTGAACTGTGGTGTTGGAGAAGACTCTTGAGAGTCCCTTGGACTGCGAGGAGATCCAACTGGTCCATCCTAAAGGAAGTCAGTCCTGGGTGTTCATTGGAAGGACTGATGCTGAAGCTGAAACTCCAGTGCTTTGACCACCTGATGCGAAGAGTTGACTCATTGGAATAGACCGTGATGCTGGGAGGGATTGGGGGCAGGAGGAGAAGGGGACGACAGAGGATGAGATGGTTGGATGGCATCACCGACTCAATGGACATGAGTTTGAGTAAACCCCGGGAGTTGGTGATGGATAGGGAGGCCTGGCGTGCTGCGATTCATGGGGTCGCAAAGAGTTGGACATGACTGAGCAACTGAACTGAACTGAACCAAGCACATTCATTGTTCTCTACGGATGGAGTGGGAAGGCTTGAGGTGTGGTTGGTAGTGTATGAAAATAAGTGGCATATTCAGAGCAGCTGAGTCTTTGGCATATTGTGTCTTGTTGCTAGGGCACTAGACTCATACACTTTCTGGAACAATTAGAAAACTGACAACTCCAAAAATAGCTCCCTACCTTTACACTGGAACTTCAAAATGTCTTTAAGCAGGGCCATAGCTGTTCATTATGCTGTTAAAGCTGCTGCTGCTGCTGAGTCACTTCAGTCATATCCAACTCTGTGCAACCCCATAGACGGCAGCCCACCAGGCTCCCCCATCCCTGGGATTCTCCAGGCAAGAACACTGGAGTGGGTTGCCATTTCCTTCTCCAATGCATGAGAGTGAAAGTGAAGTCACTCAGTCGTGTCCGACTCTTAGCGACCCCATGGGCTGCAGCCTACCAGGCTCCTCCGTCCATGGGATTTTCCAGGCAAGAACACTGGAGTGGGTTGCCATTGCCTTCTCTGGCTGTTAAAGCTAAAAGGCCTAAAATACAAATTGTCTCAGAGAAAGTGAAAGCGAAAGTCACTCAGTCATGTCCAACTCTCTGCGACCCATGGATTACACAGTCCATGGAATTCTTCAGGCCAGAATACTGGAGTGGGTAGCCTTTCCCTTCTCGAGGGTATCTTCCCAACCCAGGGATCAAACCCAGGTCTCCCACATTAAATAAAACTTAAATAATAAAATGTCCAATGTCATTATTTATCGAAAGCATATGACTATTTTTTCCAGTGGAAAAAAAAGTTTATAAAGAATCTATAGGGAATATTTGGAGCTGGAAGGGAGTGATACAAGGAAAGCCCAGAGAAAAGCCCACTTAAACTCAGCTGAGTACTGGATACTACATGGAGTGGTATGCAAGTGTGTATGTTTCAACTTATGGCACTTAGGTAGTTCTCCCTTACAGTGAGGAATTTGGGGAAATTTCTGTTACTTTCACATGATAGTATTACTCCTTCATGACTCTATCATGATCTACCAGTAGTGGAAAGCTGCAATAACATTTTCCTATTGAACATCTCTTTTTTTGGTACATTGTAGGTGAGTTTACACCGGAGATGCAGGTGAGAATTCGACAAGAGATTGAGAAGGAGAAAAAAGTAGAGCCGTGGAAAGAACAATTCTTTGAAAGCTACTATGGTCAGAGGTAATATCAAGAGATTTTGTAAACCAAATGTTAATTCCTATACGTGTGTCATGTGTTACTCCATCTTACTACCTTCCCAGAAAATCTAGTCTGCAATTTTCCTCAATTTTTTTTACCAAGAAAATTTTTTCTTCTTATAATTCTTAGGTACACAGAATTGGATTTCTTGTAATCTTGTACTCTTTAACGCATTGCCATTATAGATGGTATAGTTTCTTTAAAAAAAGAAAAGATTTTATTTTCTTGAATTAGAGTCCTTTCTTTGCATAGATTGGCTTTTTTTCCAGTAACTTTTTAATACATAAGAATATAGAAGTTCTATCCTTTTTTTTTTTTTAACTGTAGGCAGTTATCCCACAATAGGATAACTTATCCAGAATCACTAAGGAATCCTATAATACATACCATAATATTAACAGGTAATTAAACAGCCTTTCTTCTCTAAAAGACACTCTGGGAGATACACATAGCTGAATCATGTGTATGATTCAGCTGTGAATTACATAGCTGATACAGACCCTTTTCTTAAGGCACTGTAGTCTGAGTCTTGTTTTTTGCCTCACAGAATCTTAGTGGGAGGAATTCCCTAGCAGTCCAGTGGTTAGCAGTCAGCACTTTCACTGCAGTGGCACAGGTTCAGGCCCTGGTCGGGGAACTAAGATCCCATAAGCCATGAAGCATCCCAAGCACCCCGCCCCGACCCAGGAAAAAAAAAGTTAATGGGGACACTTAATAGACGACAGTGGAGCAGTATTGTTTGAAACAGAATTGAAGACTCATGCCCAGAGTCTTACTGTCAGTTTCTCTTCCTTCCTTATGTATACCTAATGGCAACCTTTAAGGGTACGCCATAATCATAGCTTGAAAACAAATGGCTCTCTTCCTTATCTCCATGTCCTTATTCCCTTTTGTGGTCATTTCAGAAGTGATTCTTAATGAAATGAAGAGCCCAGTACACTGGTTTTTTTACCTTCTTTGTGTGATCTTTGAGCTGTTCTACAAAAACCAAAGTGAATACATTTAGACCATGATCACAGGTAGCAGTTATTCTGTAAATATTGTTCATTCCCTCCTTACTAGGTAGATAAAGCATTACAGCCATTCTTGGATCTTTCTGTTTTTAGCTGTTACTTTCTGCCAGCTTTTTGGGAAGGACTACATTTGATTACTGTACAAATTTGTCCTTAGCCATTCCATCTCAGGGGTACAGGACTGATTATTTGAAGTCACCAAAGAGGACTATCTCATTTCTACTTGTAATATTCTGAGACATTAGGGGAAATCTGTAGTAAACCCTCCAGGGTAGTCTAGCTGTTAGCCAGGAAGTCCTACTTGGCCTTCATTCCCAAGATAGCTCAGAGGTGCTTAATCTCAGAATTTTAGAGCTATACCAAGTAAAATTTAAACGGGCTTTCCAAAAATTCAGTTTTCATTTTCAACCTGTAGAGATTAGTCAACTCTCCTACTATCTCCTCTGGTTTCCTTAGATTTCTTGGGCCAGCCTTTCTATGGGACTTCAGAACAAAACTGTTCAGTTCAGTTGCTCAGTTGTGTCTGACTCTTTGCAGCCCCATGGACTGCAGCACACCAGGCTTCCCTGTCCATCACCAACTCATGGGAGCTTACTCAAACTCATGTCCATTGAGTCGGTGATGCCATCCAACCATCTCATCCTCTGTCATCCCCTTCTCCTCCTGCCTTCAATCTTTCCCAGCATCAAGGGCTTTACCAGAGAGTCAGTTCTTCACATTAGGTGGCCAAAGTATTGGAGCTTCAGCTTCAGCATCAGCATATACAGCATCAGCATATTCCACTGAATATTCAGGATTGATTTCCTTTAGGATGGACTGGTTTGATCTCCTTGCTGTCCAAGCTGATTATCGTCCAAACCCACAATCCTAAGGGACATGAGTCTTTGACTTCTTTCACTTCTCTGTGGGAAGTCTGTGGTGCATGCCTCTAGACAATGTAGCTCCTTTGTAAGCAGAAGTAATAATAATAATTAACATTACATTGAGGTTTTATTATATCCTATATACACTGTTCTAAGTACTTTACATGCATTAGTTACTCATCCTAGCAACACTGTGAAGTGATTAGCTTCAATGTACTATTAAAGAAATTAGGTGGTTGGATAGTATGACTGATTCAATGAACATGAATTTGAACAAACTCTGGGAGATAGTGAAGAACAGGGAAGCCTGGCATGCTGCAGTCCATGGGGTTGCAAAGAGTTGAACATGACTTAGGGACTGAACACCACCACTGTTAAAGAAACTGAGGCAGAGAGGCTGCTCACTCACTTAATATCACATGATGGTAGGTGTCAGAGCCAGGGCCTGAATCCAGGTGCTCTAGCTCCAGACCTTTCACTAATATTAATAATAGTGATGATAATATATAAAGACTACCTGTTAAGTATCACAGGTTCTTCCAGATATTGCCGTATACATTATCTCATAATATATTCAATAACATAGGCGATGTCTCAACTACAGTATTTTTTTTCTTCCACCTTTTAGTTCTGGCCTGACTCTTGAAGACTCAAAGAAATTGACAGCTTCACCCAATGATCCCAAAGTAAAGAAAACCCCAGCTGAGCAACCAAAATCTACACTTCCTTCAGAGGCCTCACCTGTCAGTGTAGTCCCAGTAATTCCCCAGTTAGAATCTAAGGAAGAAGTACTGCAGATGCCATCACCAGTCAGGAAAGAAGAACATGAAAGCCAAGATAAGACGCAGCCACACTCCACAGAGCCCCGTCTTTCCCCAGCTACCAATACAGATGAGCTTAGCAGCATTCCTCCCATCAAATGCCCGAAGGATGAGGCTCTTATGGAGCAAAAGCCAGTTGCCTCTGCTGAACAGGAATCTGAGAAAGAGAATCATCTCACTACACCTTCAAATTGTAATAAAAATGAAAGCCAGGAAGCTTTACTTACAGCCCTGAGCAAACCCAAGAGTCCTGGGGTAGAAACAACAGTAATGAAGCCCACAGTAGAAGCAGGTCCACAGGAGACAACTATGAAAGAGCCTCCATCAATACTGGCTGATCACAGCCCAGAAAGCCTCAAGAGGAAATCTTCTCTCACCCAAGAAGAGGCCCCGACAAGCTGGGAGAAAAGGCCGCGTGTCAATGAGCACCGCCAGCACCAGCAGCCATTTCAAGTCTCCCCACAGCCCTTTCTCAGTAGAGGGGACAGGTTCCAGGTGCGGAGAGTGCCACCTCTCAAGGTAAGAGAGCAGGAAGAATTGAAGAGGAGAGATGGTCTGAACAAGTTTTTGGTTTTGCCTACTAAATTTCAAGTGTTTGTGATGTTTCTTAATGTGGAAGCAGTGGTATGTATTTGATATGCATGTAACCATGGTCGTATATGAGTAAAATTACTAAGAAACAGGCATTTAGAAGTAGATCCTAAAAAAAAAATAATAAAAAGTAGATCCTTACAGATCTTTATTGGGATTTGAATACTTATTCAAATATCTGAGAATCTAATGTAATCCACTTCCACCCACCCTCCCTGCTGGCTACTCCTGTATTTTAAGACAATTATGGAAAGTATTCTGTAAGTATAATAGTAAACAGGAGGAGGTCATTGATATAAGAGATCATGTATCTTTGTATCAAGAGCCATGATGTTTAAGTGTACCTTGACCCTTTCATTGCTGCCATAACTGATTTGATGTTTTGAGTGTTTTCAGACCTAATGATGCATTCAGAATCTCCCCACACGGTTTTTAGAAATGCATTTTTTCTCTGGGAGTTCTAATTTTTAATTTTAGGGATAGGACTTAGGGCACATATATTTTTTTAAAGTTCTACAAATAAGTATAATGCCAGCAGACAGTGAGGATGACTTCGGTTCACAGTGTACACAATATGTACATACTCCTTCTTGGGTGGGTGGGGTGGGTTACACATTGTCTTTCTTTTTGTGCTATCCAGAGGCCTCTGTAATTTGAGATAATTCAGCCTGTATGCTTAGCTGTACATGTGTGAGTCTGTAAAAGAGAACAAGAAATTTCCCCTGGACCTCGTAGTAAAGCCAAGAAATAAAAAGACAGGCTTCCCAGGTGGCTCACTGGTAAAGAATTCTCCTGCCAATGCAGGAGACACAGGTTTGATCCCGGGATTGGGAAGACCCCCCCTGCAGAAGAAAATGGCAACCCTCTGCGGTATTCTAGCCTGGGAAATCCCATGGACAAAGGAGCTTGGTGGGCTACAGTCCATGGGGTCGCAAAGAGATGGACATGACTTCGTGACTAAACAGCAACAGTAGTGTGCCACTTTATTTTTTCTGTTGCTCTTCTTGCTTTTACGCACATTTTAAGCAGATATCATAGAAAGGTCTGTATCTTAAATGATCAGCTATTGTGAGTAGTAGTGACATTAAGACAGAGTTGTGTTGAGAAAAGAGCTTTGCGACTTTGGGTGGGAGTGAATGTCAATGGAGGAGAGTCTTTGGCACCAATAGAGGAGGTGAAGGGACCCTAGAGACGGACCTGTGTGGCTGTCTCCATGGATTGGTCTCTTAGCCACAGGCCTCCCATCCTTGTCATAGTGTTCACCCTATTCTCAGAATTTGTGTTAATGAAGTTTTGTTACTCTTATAAAAGAAAGCTAAGTTCTGTTGTTTTTTTCTTCCCCCCTTAATTCTTTCAGATCCCGGTCTCCAGAATCTCTCCCATGCCGTTTCCTACATCGCAGGTCTCTCCCAGGGCTCGTTTTCCAATCTCCATCACTAGTCCTAACAGAACAGGAGCCAGAACCCTTGCAGACATCAAAGCAAAAGCCCAGCTGGTCAAAGCACAGAGGGCAGCCGCCGCCGCCGCCGCCGCAGCCGCTGCTGCCGCCTCAGTTGGAGGGACCATTCCAGGACCTGGCCCAGGCGGTGGACAGGGTCCAGGGGAGGGGGGTGAAAGGAGAACTGCTAGAGGAGGGGATCCTGACTCAGACAGAGTCAGTGAGCCTGGCAAGAGCCCCGCACTGGAACTGGCAGGAACTGGAAGCAGGGGAGGTACGAGAGAGCTTTTACCCGCTGGGCCAGACTCTCAGTCCCAGTCTGAGACCAGGACCGCAGGCCAGCCACAGACTCATAGTGGCCCTGGAGCACAACTACAGCAAACCCCCTCAGTGCCTCCCGCATCTGCCGTCGGTGGAGCATGCGCAGGTGTCCCCTCACCAGCCCACACTCACGCACTCCCGCCAGCTTTAGGAAAATTAAGTAATGAAAAACTAAATCCCCCCAGGGCAACAGGCACTGTGGCCTCTCTTAGCCAGCAGCAAGGGCCTAGTAACGGTAGGCAGGAGAAAGCACCTCCAGCTCCAGCAGATCCTCCTCTGATGGCGGGTGCCTCACCTGTTCATTTTGCAGCCGCTGGCACAGTAGAGCCTAAAGCAGGTTCTAGTAAGAATGCCCCAAATCCTCCAGCCTCAGCAGAGATAAGTGCTAGCGCTTCAGTGGATCTAACCTCCTCCCCTTTAACATCTCTGTTAACGACAGCCACTTTAGAGAAGCTCCCTGTGCACCAGGTCAGCATAACCACAGCGCCTACCGGATCAGCTCCATCCTTGAGCACTTTGCCGGCAACTTCTAGCCTTAAAACTCTGGGAACTTCTTCACATATGAATGGACCCATTTCAAGGCCAAGCTCTAGTATCCCTGCTAATAATCCTTTGGTAACTCAGCTGCTGCAGGGCAAAGATGTTCCCATGGAGCAAATTCTGCCTAAACCTCTCACCAAAGTTGAAATGAAAACTGTTCCACTCACTACAAAAGAGGAGAAGAGGGTAGGAGCACTCGTGGGTACCAGCATGACAGAGAACAGCACCAGAGAGGAAGTGCACGAGAGACAGTCCCATCCAGCTGCACAGCACCTGGGTAAAACTTTGCAAAGCAAGCAGCTCCCCCAGGTTCCAAGACCCCTGCAGCTCTTTTCAGGTAAGGATCTAAGGGACTCTGGCATTGACACACACCAGTACCAAGAAGGACTCAGTAAGGCCACCCAAGATCAGATTCTTCAGACTCTCAGCCAGAGGGTTCGGAGGCAGAACATTCTCTCATTTGTGCAGCCCTCGCAGTTCAGCTTTACTCACTCAGGTTTCCAGTTCGAGGACATCTCCACAAGTCAGAGGTTCATGCTGGGTTTTGCTGGCAGAAGGACATCCAAGCCTGCAATGGCAGGTCACTACTTACTTAATATTTCCACATATGGCCGGGGTTCAGAGAGCTTTAGGAGGACCCATTCTGTGAACCCCGAAGACCGATTTTGTCTGAGTAGTCCCACTGAGGCCTTGAAAATGGGATACACAGACTGTAAAAATGCAGCAGGAGATAGTAGCAGTGGGAAGGAAGATGATACTGACGAGGAAAGTACTGATGATGAGCAAGAATCTGTCCTGGTGAAGGAGGAGCCGCAGGCCGCCCAGAGTTCTGGCAAGTGTGATGCAAGTTCAGGACCACACAGTAGAGAAACCCTGTCCACCAGTGACTGTGCAGCTGAAAAGAACGTGAAGGCAGAGACACCAGTGCCTGAACAGACCCCTTTTAGTAAGGAGAATTACCTGTTCACTCGAGGCCAAACCTTTGACGAGAAGACCCTAGCCAGAGATTTTATTCAGGCAGCGCAGAAGCAGATGGCTCATGCAGTGAGAGGTAAGACCATGCGGAGCAGCCCAGAGCTTTTCAATTCTACGTCTCTTCCTCTGCCTGCAGACAGTCCTACCCATCAGTCTCTCCTCCTTCCACCACTGCAAACCCCAAAGCTGTACGGGAGCCCCACACAGATCGGGCCAAGCTACAGAGGCATGATCAACGTCTCCACCTCATCGGACATGGACCACAACTCTGCTGTCCCGGGGATGCCCGACTGTAGTCAGGTGCCTAGCAATGTTGGTGATGTCATGTCCTTTTCAGTGACTGTCACGGCTATCCCTGCCAGCCAGGCCATGAATGCCGGCAGCCACGGCCAGACCATTCCTGTCCAGGCCTTTCCTGAAGAGAACAGCATAGAGGACACACCTTCAAAATGTTACTGCCGATTGAAAGCCATGATCATGTGCAAGGGCTGTGGAGCCTTCTGCCACGATGATTGCATCGGCCCTTCCAAACTGTGTGTCTCCTGCCTCGTTGTTCGGTAATGAGATCAGAAAGAAAGCACTCTGTAAAGGAGACAGGAATGGGGAAGGGTTGATAGATGTGGTTTTTGCATTCTTTTGGAATCATAGAAATAAACAAGTAGGTTTCAGTTTGAGTTGTCTTAAGAGACAAGTGTTACTTAATCAGGAACACAGAATACAGATCTTACATTTTAGAGAAAGAGCACCTTGTATAGTAAGTCCAAGTTGAGCAAGACTTTGTGAATTTGTGACAAGTTTGCACTTACAAAATCATGTAAATATGTCACATCTCGTTTTAACATTTTTCCAGGTGTTTAGGTAATGATGTATTACTTTGACTTCAGATTGCTGTTCCACTTCATGTGACTTTTCACTTCATGTGAAAAGTTTAATGCCACACATGGTAAAAGGCAGCGATTTCCCTTCTGCCCTTTCCTGAGAGGCTATAGAAAGGAAGGAGTGGAGGAATGGTCTGAGGAAATGACTGTTCATGTTGGTTATGTCTTGACAGTCTGACCGCAGGCTTTACATAGATTCTTCAGCCTTTGCAGAATTTAGATTGAGGGTTTACTCACTCCCTTTACCTAGGTGGAACCTGCTCCAGTTCTTATTTTTGATAAGGCATTAATTTCATAGGTAGTGTTTCTGACTCTGAAAGTTCTGAGTTGGTTCTTGATTTCCACAGACCAGTCCTATTGCCAGGCACTCTGCTTGCAGTTTATGAATCCCTGCCATTCCCTAATCCCACTTCTTTGCCCTGAAGAAGAGAGTGTGAACTATGAAAGGGTTGCCTCACTAGACCCCTCGGGTCACCATCACCTGTGCAGGGCAGTGAGTCCAGCAATAATCCCTGAGGATTTAGTCATTCATGGGAGCTTACAAACAAGTTTGAGATACTAGTACAAAATTAACAGAGAAGTGTCAGTGATAAGGTGTTTTGTTGGGTAAGCAGAGTAAAGGTGCAGAAATTGTTGAACTGAATTTAAGGAACTTTGGAGGACAATTTTAACACTAGAAACAAAGTAGCCCCTCTCTCTCCCCCTCTTTTCTCCAACCTGTTACCTAATGTTCTACAGTCAGCTGTATCTACAGGTAGAAAAACTCTTTAATACCACATTTGCCCCATGCTGTTATATCTGTTTTGACCTCCCAGGCATTTGAGGAGCATGGAAGTCATCTTAATTATATTACTTTGAACATATATGTGTGGCATACACACTGTAAAAGTCAGACACTTTTCCTCTTTTAGAAAATATGTCCCCTGTTTTGGATTACTGCTGTCTAAACATTAGAAGTTTCTAATGTAAAGGGGCTTTAGTGAATGACTAAGGGAACATTTAGAAAGGAAGAGATACTGACTCCAAATTTTTGTTTTTTCCTTTTTTTTGTTTCCTTTTTGTTGAATCCTGTCTCGTTACTGAAGAATTTTGAATACATGTGTTTAGGTCACGGTTAAAGAACATGAAAATAAATCTACAGTTTACCAGAATTTGGTATTAAAAAGTTGGGGATTAAAAAAAAAAAAAGTTGGGGATTGTCAGTGTGCATCGTTTGCATATTGATTTCAAATCTCCTAATTCTATGTGTGTAAAGAACGTGTATTAGTGCCACCTAGCACAGTCGTCATCGTGCTTAATATTCAGGATGTGATATATACAAAATGCAGAACAGTTTAAACTCCTTAATTAAGGGGTCACATTCCAGATAGGGGAAAGTAGACAGTAATAATCTTAGCTTTGCCCCCATTGTACTACCAACCCCTCCCTACCTCACCTCTCAAATTATACGTACACTCTTAATACTTTCAAACCCACAAGAAACTATTTACTTTTGTTCTTTGTTTGTTTGTTTGTTTCTGAGTTTTTTATGGCCCAAAGCACATAGAGGGTTAATATCTGTGTTCTATTTCAGCCAAGACAATTTGATGTTCTTCTAACTTCCATTTTTCTTCCAGCACACACATAGCTAACAGATAAGAAATCTGCAAGGATCCAGGGATAAGGAGCAAGTTCTCCAGCCAGTAACCAGTAGAAATCAGAAACCATGGTTCTGTTCTCAAATTGTCAGTGCCCTGGGTAATCCCAAGGGGTGTTTAAAAGACCTGTTGATAGTTAAAACTCTCCATTCCTAGCTTTCTCACTCCCCACTTTAGTGGCAGGACTGAGGGATGGCCTGCCTGCCTGCAGTGGTTGACTGTTTCAGAACTGACCCTACGGTGAACTTGAATGATCAATTTGAATTTTCAAAATGATTTTTCTTCTTCACACCTTTCCTATCATAGAAAGTCTCTCCTCCACGGTTCTCTTCATCTAAGGATGGACAGACTAACCAGGAAAGGAGGAAAGGCATCAGGGATTTTCACGTCCGTTTAGAGAGCAAACCATATTGTGCCTATTCATCTTGACCCAGGCTCTTGCAGAGAGGCCCTAAGCAGTACCATTCACCAGATTCTCTTTACAAATAATCCCCAGCTAATAAAATAGTACATCGTCAGCTAGGTGCACTGCCTCAATCTTGACTAAATGAGAAAATAGATGCTGTTAGATTGGTACAAAATTGAATGCAGTCTGTTTGTCAGTTTGTTTCGAAACAGTGGTGTCAGGTAGAAGGTCATCTTACAATGCTGACTGAACTGAAAGAACAAAAATTAGAATCTGGCTCTTTCAAAAATGAAGCAGTAGGAACAATAAAACCTTTAAATTACTAGAATATCATATTCCAGTACCTTTCAAGCAGTTTTTAATCTTAGGTTTTCAGTTACTTTACCTTTCAGTTCAGTCTGGAATGTGTCTAATAAGTGCTCAGCTTATTTTTATGGTATTAAGTTGCACTATTTCCAGTGACTAGTCAGGCATGTTGCCTGATGCTGATGCCTCCAGGGTATCTTCTCTGCCTTCAGGTAACCTTACACTGCGGGTCACCTTGGGGAGATGGCATTAATGGTGTATCTATCACCTCAGTCTCACTGACAAATATTCTAAGTTGTCTAGTAGAGAAGGCTCCCTGAATCTTAAAGATTTTTTATTAAAATTCTTCCTCCTATTAAACAAACAAAAAAGCCAAATAACCTGAAGTTGTTTGCCCTACATAATAACCTATGTTGAAGATACTGAAGCTGTCTGTAGTACCCCATGTAACATTTTTTAAAAATTAGACCTGGCAGACGGGAAATTTTTCTTGTGGTGGGGAAGCATACTTATATGGGCTGGGAAGGCACACAGTGTAGATACCACAAATTTAAATAAATAGCCAGAAGAAGACCTTATTGCCTTCCAGGTGAAGGCATAAACTCATTCATAATTGGATAGTTTACCATCCTAATTTCTTACTGCCTTTCTTCACCTAAGAGTCCTGAAGGCCTCTTGGGTGAAATTATTTGTTAAAATGAGGGAGTCTTTTCTGGTCATGACATCACTGTTTAGAGCTGTCAGTAAGCAGTACTAGGGTTTTCTCTGTGACTTAGGGATTTCACTTCACAGCAAGGAGAGAAAAGTCTCCCCATTTCATTACAACAATGTGCTAAGTAAAAATGTGCTAAGTAAAAAAACAAAAAAAACTTGGCCAAGGGTAGCTTTCAGCTCAATTCATAGAATAGTCCAAAGAGACTCTGAGAAATATAATAATAAGCAGGGATCTTTCCTACCGTGTTTCAATACCTACATAACCTATTGAAAGAGAACAATAGGTAAAACAGTTCCTAAAGTTGAAGTAAGAGCTTCATAGATTCTTGGTTACTTTATTTTTTTTAATGCTTTACATTTGATACAACTGTTAAAGATCAATTTTAAAAAATAGCTTTCCAGTAATATATTTTAAGTAATATATATTTTAATATCTATGTAAAAAGTGACAGTGGAAGACTTTGAATTTCTCATATAAGGTATGTTTAATGTAGGACCTCACTGTTAAGGCACAAATTATTTCAAAGAAAGTTACTCAAAGACACTCAGATTATTTCCAAAAAATAAGAAAATGCAATAAGGGGACGTTTTGGAGTTTATTTTTTATTTTAAAAGATAATTGACTTATTTACCACAAGCTATTTTTTTTCCTTCTGGCTTAAAGGTTTGTAGAGACTGGTTTGGTAAATGCTAAACTTTTGTGTCTTTTGCCTTTTTAAAGGAATTGTTAACATTGGAATTGAGGGTATGTACAGAGAAGTTGGTGTCAACACCATTTAAAAACATATTTTTTCACAAGTATAGAAAAATCATTTTACATAAGAATTTTAAGTATTTGCAATAAATATATGTGTATAGATTGTATGTATTCATATATTCTTATTTTTCATTTTATTATTAAGTAAAAGATAATTAAAGTGAAAATGAACAGCCTTGGAGTATTTGATGCATCTTGAGGTCTGACATACATGTGAAAGGGGTGCGGGTAAGGGCCCTCAGCTGTTGCCTTATACTGCTCTTGGAAGATTACCAACAGATTGCACAGAAGATAGTAAAATGAGAAATTTGTGATAAATCAGGGTAGTGTATTTCTTTCAGAACTCTAGTAAAAATATTACATTCTCCCGATCTGTCTGTCTCTCTGCTTTCACCCTTAAATTTGTTTTCTCTCCTAACCACCTAATGTTACTGCTGGGAAAGTCAAAACAAAACACAGTGCATTCTTTTTTTTTTTTCCATTTATTTTTATTAGTTGGAGGCTAATTACTTTACAATATTGTAGTGGTTTTTGTCATACATTGACATGTAGTATGCTTCTAAGACAAAGAATGATAAGAAAATACCTGTAAGGGGGGGAGTAGGTTTTTCTTTTTCCACAGTGGTTAATAACTGATTAACATTCTCTGCCACCACCTTCAGGCCATAGAGTTTACATGAAGAAATAATCTCATGAAGATAATAGAAATCATTCTGTTTCCCTTCTTTGAGAAGTGAATTTCATAGCCAGTTTTATGTCTTTCCCAATTGATCTGGAGACAGAAGGGCTAAGAAAACTTGAATGTTGCTCTTCTAATGCCAAGAAATATGTTTATGGAAATGAGGACTGAGCCAAATGTTAGAGGAGAGGTTAACCACATACCTGGAGATAACCTGGAGTCCTGCTCTCCAGAAGTCATTTTGAGATTGTAAATATTTAGTTCTAGGATATGACTGAAGAGCAGAGGATACCTAGATAGTCTTTGGAAATAAAGAAATATAGCCCATTCTTTAAAAATGAATAATATATAACTTTATTGGTGACCTGAAAGGAAGTAAGGTCAGAGTTTGAAGAATATATCTTAATGACCTATGAAACACTTAATTGTAGTTTACTAGTTCTCTCCATAATTGCTGTGGTGATTTTCACTGATAAAAATTGCAATTTTTGGAAATTAGAATATATAAAATACTTTTTAAAAAGAGTATGCCGCTTTGGGCGGCACGCAGGATCTGATCTTCCTGACCAGGGATAAAGTGCATGCTTCCTGCATTCAGGATGCAGAGTCTTAACCACTGGACCACCAGGGAAGTCCTGAGAATGTTTTTCTTTTTTTTTTTTTTTTTAATTTATTTTTATTAGTTGGAGGCCGAGAATGTTTTTCTAATAGACAGCCTTATTATTTTTAAAAAATTGAAAACTCATACATAGGGTTGCCCAAACATGTTGAAAATAGACGCCTAAGAGAACAGCACTAAATCTTTACTGGAAAAACACTTCTAAAGGAAAAAAATCCTCAGGAACATGTGCCTCATAATTCCCATATTTGGTAGATAAGAATGAAGGTGAAATATTTCAAAGTGTGTGAACCAATCATGATAACCATTTACAAGGATGGGCCCCCCCCCCTCAATTTCTGATGCATACTTAACTGTTATTCCTACCTCACAGGAAGTAAAATTCATGTTCAGGTAGTGACATAGGACCTCAAGGACTGTAGTTGGTTTAGAAAGCAATACACCAGAACACAGCTTCAACTTGGATCCCCAGCTTTCCTTTATTTATGTCACAGAGTCTTAGAAACCTGTGTTCATTGCTTTTTAACACTAGTTGACCAAGAGTGGGCTCCACAAATCAAATTTCAGTGTTTTCTAGTTGTTTCTGTACATAAATCATGATGTTCAAATATCTTTTGAACACCTATGTGCTAAGCACTGTGCTAAAGTTCTGGTTAAGCAAAGGTAAAAGCAGTCATGTAAAAGGCTTTCCTAAAGGAAGAACCGTATAGCATGGGTCTAGTTCAGAGCTCAAGGAGTAATATATGCTACTTCCCAAGATACATTGGACATTTAATAAGAGTAAATGAACTATGAAATAGAGGTCTTTGAGGCACTGAGCAAAGCACAGTGGCAAAACATGAAGAAAGAAAAGAGGCATTCCCCCTGCATGAAAATTCAGTGTGGGAGTGAGCCAAGTTGATAAAATTTACCTCCTTTTGACAACTGTCATTTGAAGATCTAGAGATTAATAGAAATTTCAAGAAATCTCTTGGTAATACCTAGATTGAGAAAGTCATTCTGTTCAGTATGTCAGTAAAGATACTTCATCTTGTTTTCAACTAACAGTTTGGTAAAGCAGCTTTCCTGTCAAACCCAAAATAAGCTAACGGAAATAAAAAAGCTTGATTTCCATCTTGTAGACTGGTGAGAAGGAAGTGTGTTCATTTAAAACTTAAAAAGATATTTTCATTCCCTTTCCCCCTCCATTATGGATAAAATTAATGTTCTTTTTATTCTAGTATTGTAGAATTGACTGCCCCCCCCCACACCTTTCTACATAGAACTTGAATTAAAAGAGGCTTCAGTAGGACACTTGCCCTTGTAAAGTGGCCTAAATCCTAATTCTTTATGACTTTCCAGTAGAAAGATTTTAAAAGGATAAATTATTTTCTCAGTGCTTACTCTTGAACTTTCTTTACCTGGATTATGGGTTTGCAACTTGAATTTCTGTATTCCAAAATATCCATGTTCACCTTTCAGTCAAAAAGGTATTAGGTGTATTCCACCATGTAATACAGTCTCAAGTCTGTCCAGGAAGTAAGGGTAGATAGCCTGTGTTTTCCTTATACTTAATGACCTTAAAGAGAAGATTGGGTTCCTTTTAGAAGGACTGTATAAACTAAGGAATCTCTGTACCACTGTGTATCTCTCAGTCTTAACCTAAAAAGGGCAAGCATGCCTACAAAGATTTCCTTGTCACAGACTAAACTTGGAAGAGAGAGCTGATCAGTTGTGGAGGTGGGCTGTGACTAGATACCCGGCATTCATGAAGAATAACTGCAAATTGAGCTTTCCTGGTTCTTCAAGCTCAAAAGAAACTAAAGGGAAAATCCTGATTTTCATCTTGGCTGCAAAGCCTAGTGAATGCATAGGGAAGAAGAAAGATAAATCCAAGATTGGATTTAAGATAGATTAAAACCTAAGATTATTTTTATCCTTATACTGAAACTTTTTTTTTTTTTTTAAGGTTTTGGATTCCTATAATGTAATGAATTGCCATGAGTGGAACATGGAATTTGATGTGAGGCATTTTGTGGGCTAAGTGATGGTTTTCTATTGAACTATATTATCTAGTGACAGCTTTTGCCACTGCTCAGCATTTAAGGTTGTGCACCTGTGGCTAAGTGATGCAGACATTGGCTCAGAAAAATTCTATATTAAACCAACTAGAGCACTTGGATCCTCTTTGTAAATAATGTTTAATATTCAGATTAGCCCAGTAAGAAAGCAATGCACTAAATGTTATCAAAATACCTGAAGATACTTTAGAACTATTATTATACACACAGTCTATGTCCTTCCTATGGAAAGTGTGGTATGTAAAATCTTTTATTTCTTGAGTCAGTTCTTTTCAAAAACCAGTGTCTAATGTTTTCAGATACCTAGAGCTTAGAAACACTGGAGTTAGACTTGAACTCCATGTCAGCCGTTGTTTTCATTTTAGATTTTCAGGCATAGTGGTTTGAAGGGAACCCAGCTGAATCCATATGTAATCATTTTGAACAAGCTTTAAATAAATGAAACTCTTACAGAGTCTCAAAATTGGTTTCCTGTTCGTTGTATACAGAGACAGAATCTGCGCTGAAAAGGACCTGACAGTTTTACTCTGATAATAAACTTAGTGAAGAGCAAGTTTGTCATTAGAAAGTTTGTTATGAAATTTTTAGAACCCATGAAAGATCTAGAGTACATGATAAATGAAACTCTAGAAATTAAAAACTTTTAACCATAAGTGCTACGACCTATTTTTTTAAACCCATATTCTGAGAATCATTGCTTCATACCTTAAGACTTTCACCAGCACCAAGAGAAATCAGAATGGAAGAAATGACCTTAGTTGGTCTTACTTTAAAATTTTTGTACGCATAGGCCTTAGCACTTTGACAGATAAAGCTCTGCCTTTTAGCTCCTTCTCACTCTTGTCTTTATTCTTCCTACTTTTAGACTGTTTCTCTTACTGGTCATATAAAACTACCTTCAGGATTGAATGTATAATAATGTTTCTGCACATGGACAAACTGTATTTTATCTTAATGATTCATTTTATGTTGAATAAAGGCATACAGTTTTACTCTAGTGACTGTGCCTTTTCTTTTCCAAAGAAACCAGACACCATATTGAATGACTCAGCTGTTTGTTTCCCCTTCCCCTGTACCTGATTGCACAGCTGTTCCTGGGTCCTGGCTAAATTTGGGTATTACAGAGAGTGCCAGTCTCTTCAGGCAGCACTCAAAGAACTCAACATGAGCATTCACTCATAAAGAGTGAATGCATTTCAAAAATTAAAAGGAAACCGATACTACAAAGATACGGCGGTATTGGCATAAAGACAGAAATGGAAGCAAATGGAATAGAGAGCCCAGAAATGAACCTTCAAATACATGGTCAAGTAATTTTTTATAATGGTGCCAAGAAAAATCAATGAGAAAAGGGCAGTCTTTCAGTAAATGTTGGGAAATTTTGATATCCGTGTGCAAGAAAATAAAATCAGACCCTTCCTCTACACCATACATAAAAACTAACTTAAATGGATGAAAGACCTAAACATAGCTAAAACTCTTCAAAGAAAACAAGAAAAATCATAATTGGATTTGACAATGATTTCTTGGATATGATGCCAAAAGCACAGGTGACAAAAGATAAACTGGATTTCATTAAAAATTAAAAACTTGTGAATCAAAGGGCATTATCAACAGAAGACAGCCCACAGAATGGGAGAAAATATTTACAAATCATATATTTAAGTCAGTTTTCAGAATATATAAGGAATTCCTACAACATAACCAATTTAAAAAGTACTTGAATAAAGGACTCGAGTAAAGGACTTGTATAGGTCTCCAAAAATGTACAGGTAGCCAATAAGCAAATGAAAATATGCTCTGCCTTGCTAATTACTAAGGAAATACAAAACTACAATGAGATACAACTTCACATGTACTAGGATAGCTATATTGTCAAAAAATAAAACTGTTGGCAAGAATATAGAAAAATTGAATCCTTGTGCATTGGAAATATAAATAGGTACACCAACTATGGAAAATGGTATAAATGTTTCTCAAAAAAATAAATGGACGTACCCAATGATCCAGCAATTTCTGGATGTACACCAAAAAGAAATGAAGGCAGAAACAGGTATTTGTAAACTAATGTTCAAAGCAACACTATTCACATTAGCTAAAAGATGGAATGACTCGAATGAATGAATATTCAATGTGGTATATACATATGATGGGATATTATTCAATCTTAAGAAATGAAATCCTGACACATACTACAACATGGATGAGCCTTGAGGACATTATGCTAAGTTAAATAAGCCAGAAATAAAAGGACAAATACTGTATGATTCCGTTTATATGAGGTGGAGTAAAATAATCAAAATTCCTACAAAGTAGAATGGTGGTTGCCAGGGAGTAAGGGTGAAGGGGGATGGGGAGTTAGCGTTTAAAGTTCTAGAGATGGATGGTAGCAGTGGTTGCGTAATGGTGTGAATGTACTCAGTACCAACTGTACACTTGAAACTGTTCTCTTGAAAATGGTTAAAATGGCATATTTTATGTTTATTTTACCACAATAGAAAACAAAAGCAAAAGAAAACAAAGTGGGTAGTGAAATAAAACTTGTGTGACATTTTCTCATCTGAGCAACAAGAAGATTAATTTAAAAGATTTTAAGGAAATAGCGTAAGTTCCACCCATGGAGTTCAGAAAAACTCTATAGCACTAGAGAAACTAGTGATGATCTTAGAAGAAGCCATGTATCTTTGAGGAAGCAAAAGTTTTGGAGACCACCCTATGCAACGGCTCAGAAAAGTGTCCTTGGACCTAAGCTGAGAATAGAACCAAGTACAACCAGGAACCCTGCTATTTAACTTTTGGGCAAGAGTACATCATGTGTCACCAGCCCAGGTGGGATGCATGTGACAAGTGCTCGGGCCTGGTGCACTGGGAAGACCCAGAGGAATCGGGTGGAGAGGGAGGTGGGAGGGGGGATCGGGATGGGGAATATGTGTAAATCTATGGCTGATTCATATCGATGTATGACAAAACCCACTGAAATGTTGTGAAGTAATTAGCCTCCAACTAATAAAAAAAAGAAAAAAAAGAAAAAAAAAATCATATAACTAGGAAAAAAAAAAAAAGAGTACATCATGTGAAATGCCAGGCTGGATGAGTTACAAGCTTGAATCAAGTTTGCTGGGAGAAATACCAATAACCTCAGATAGGCAGATGATGCCACCCTAATGGCAGAAAGTGAAGAGGAAATAAAGAGCCTCTTGATGAAGGTGAAAGAGGAGAGTGAAAAATTGGCTTAAAACTCAACATTCAAAAAACTAAGATCATGTGGCATCCAGTCCCATCACTTCCCAGAAAATCGATGGGGAAACAATGGAAATAGTGGCAGATTTTACTTTCTTGGGCTCCAAAATCACTGCAGATGGTGACTGCAGCCATGAAATTAAAAGACACTTGCTCCTTGCAAGAAAAGTTATGACAAACCTAGACAGCGTATTAAAAAGCAAAGAAGTCACTTTGCCAACAAAGGTCTGTCTAGTCAAAGCTATGGCTTTTCCAGTAGTCATGTACAGATGTGAGAGTTGGACCATAAAGAAGGCTGAGCACCAAAGAATTGATGCTTTCAAACTGTGGTGATGGAGAAGACTCTTGAGAGTCCCTTGGACAGTGAGGAGATCAAACCAGTCCTAAAGAAAATCAACCCTGAATATTCACTGGAAGGACTGAGGCTGAAGCTGAAGCTCCAGTACTTTGGCTACGTGATGTGAAGAGCCAACTCATTAGAAAAGCCCCTCATGCTGGAAGATTGAGGGCAGAAAGAGAAGGGGGCAAAAGAGGATGAGATGCTTGGATGGCATCACCAACTCAATGGACATGAGTTTGAGCAAATTCCAGGAGATAGTGAAGGACAGGGAAGTCTGGTGTGCTGCAGTCCATGGGGTCGCAAAGAGTCAGACACAACTGAACACACGCACACACAGTGTATTAAAGTTTGATGGTAGCTAAAGGTTTTTCCTAGATGCCCTTCATCAGGCTGAGGATGTTCCCTTCTATACCTGCTGAAAGTTGGGTTTTGTTTTTTATTTTTAATTAGGAGTGGAAATTGGATTTTGTCAAGTGCTTTTTCTGCATCTATTGATTTGATATGGGTTTTCTTTTTCATTTTGTTAATATTATGAATTATGTTGATTGGCTTCAGAATATTAAACCAACTTTGGATTCATTGATTTTCTCTATTGGTTTTTCTGAGTTTTTTTCATTGATTCCTGCTCTAATGCTTATTATTATGTTTCATTTCTTTTGCTTATTTTAGGCTTAATTTGTTCTTTTTTGTCTAATGTCTTAATATAGAAGCTGATGTCATTAATTTAACGAGATGTCATTAATTTAACAATTTTTTTATAATGTTTAGTACTTATAAATTTCCCCCTAATTACTCCTTCAGTATCATGCCAACAATTTTGATATGCTGTTGCTTTATTTCTCTGCAGTTCAAGATACGTTCTAACTTTGATTTTGATTTCTTCTTTGACCCATGTGTAATTTAGAGATGTGTTATCTAGTTTCAAAGTATTTGAAGAATTTTTAGATATCAGTCTCTTACAGATTTCTCTTTTAATTTCATTATAGCCAGAGAACATAGTTTTTAAAAGCTTTTTATTTTATATTAAAGTATATAGCTGATTAACAATGTTGTGATAGTTTCAGGAGGACAGCAAAGGGATTCAGCCATGCATGTACATGTATCCATTCTCCTCTAAATTCCCCTCCCATCCAGGCTGCCATATAACATTGAGCAGAGCAGAGGACACATTTTGTGTGACTTGAATTCTTCTAAATCTATTGACTTGTTTTATGGCTCATAACATTGAGTATGTTTGAAAAGAAAAGTGTGTAGTCTGCTGCATTGTGTACCATAAATGTCAATTAGGTCAATGTGGTTGATAAAGTTGTCCATATTTTTATTGATTTTTCTGTCTACTTGCTCTATATCAGTTATTAAGAAAGGAATATGGAAATTTTCAACTAGAGTGGTAGATTCCTCTCTCTTTGCAATTCTTTCAGTTTTTGATTTGTGAATTTTTAATAAACTTTTTTTAGAGCACTTTCAGAGGTTACAGCAAAATTGAGGGGAAGGTATGGAGCATTAACATACACCCACAACCTTCCTGACTACCAACCTCCCACACCAGAGCTGTGTATTTGTTAAAATCCACTGGCACATCATTATCACCCAAAGTTCATAGTTTACATTACTGTTGTACCTTCTATCGGTTTTGACAAATGGATAATGACATTTATCCACCATTATAATGTGGTACAAAATTATTTCACTGCCCTAAAAATCCTGTGCGCTCCACCTATTCATCCCTTTCGCTACCCCCAACACCTGGCAAACCCTAATCTTTTCATTGTCTCCATATTTTGCCTTTTCTTGAGTGTCATGTATTGAAATCATACTGTACATAAACTTTTCAGATTGCCTTCTTTCAGTAATATGCATTTAAGATTCCTCCATGTCTTATAAAATTTCTTTAACCAATCATCCATTGATGGACACTGAGGTTGCTTCCATATGTTGGCTATTATAAGTGATGCTGAAGTGATCTTTGGGGTGCGTGTGTTCAAGCTAGTGTTTTTGTTTTCTTCGGATGAATAACAAGAATTGGAATCGCTAGATCACATGTTGATCTGTTTTTTTAATTTTTGAGGAACTTCCATACTGTTTTCTGCAGTGGCTGCACCAGTTTACATTCCTGCCAACGGTGCACTCCTCACCATCATTTATCTCTTGCCTTTCTGATGACAGCTCTTCTAACAAGTGTGAGGTGTTATCTTGTGGTTTTGACTTGCATCTCCCTGAGGCTTAGTGATGCTGAGCATCTTTTCCTGCACCTCTTGTCCACCTGTATGTCTTCTTTGGAAAAATGTCTATTCAGAGCATCTGCCCAGTTTTTAATTACCCTGATTGTTTTCTTGCTATTAAGTTGTATGAATCTTTTACATATTTTAGATATTAACCCCTTATCAGATATATGATTTACAAATATTTTCAACTAGTTATTCAGTTGCCTTTTAATTTTGTTGATGATTTCCTTTGCTGTGCAGAAACTTTTTAGTTTGATGTAATGAACTTTAAAAAAAATAAAAAGGCTAGCTTGAAGCAGAAAGCTGAGCTATAACTTCTTTGTTTTAGCCAGTGTTCGTTCTCTCCTAGGGCAATAAACTTCAATCTCTTTGTTTGACTGAAAGGCTTGGCCAGGGTTAGGGGGAAGGTAGAGGATGAATTACTGAGAAGGGAAAGTACATTATTATCCAATAACTATGAATCACATGTGCTAATTAGTTGAAGAAAACTTTCAAAGCATCAAGATAGAGGATAGTGAATGGAAGTCCATCCATGTGTATGTTGTAACTGGAATTTTATGATGGGATGAGTTGCAGAAAAGAAGCCTATAGATCTCAATCTTCTTTTTCAGTTCTACATGGTAGGAGTTCAGTATATCTATGTTGAATTAGGTAGAAATCTTAATTTGCAATTTTTAAAATTTCTTTTACACTTGTGAGAGAAATAAAATAAGGGCAAAGAAGTTTATTTTAAAGGCTTATCAGAAAAAAGGAAGAGTTAAATACTTTAATTTCAAATTATATTAAAAAATTGATGTCAAACTATCCTAAAAGGATTAAATTTTAAGAGTTGAAGGGATAAATAAAGGCAGATCAATATGATATACTCTTTTAAGTATACTTGTTGGGAATTTTTAAATGCTCTTTAAACATCACCTCTCCCCAATTATTTGCAAATACATATTTTAGACAATTAGATATGCAGTGTATCTTTTTCTTTATTGAATCAATTTTTCTTTATTTTAATATTATATTGAAGATAGTAATATTTTCGATCAAATATCTATTAAGCATTGACCATGTGCTTGAGGACTGAGAGAAACAGTGGTTCCAGAGAGATGGAGGTGAAAGAACATGACGACAGATGTACTTCATAAGAGAGAGAGAACCTCACATGTCAGAGTTAAGCGGCTCTGGCTCTGTGTAATGGGGGAAATTTGGGTGCTTCTCTTATTTATGGCAATACCTCCATCTGTTTCACACATCTATAATTCATAAAATGCTTACAAAATTTATCCCATTTCATCTTCATCACTGTCCTATGAGGAAGAGGTTACCATGTTTATTTAACAAACAAAAATCTGAGAATCAAAGGGGATAAAGGCCCTCAGTCAGCAGAGTCTGTGTGGCAGAGCTGGGGGCAGAACCCTGTTTCCTGAGTCCTGGACACCAGCTACACCAGCGTCCTGCTTCTGTAAAGAGGAGAGCACGCCCTGCCTTGGCGGTGGCGGCCTGCTCGATAGCATCCCCCTTCTGATACTGCCGTCTCTTAGGGAGGAGTCCCAGTCTCCTTAGGGGAAAGAAAGCTCTGCAGTTAGACTAAATATAGTCTGGGAGAGGCAGCCTCTCATTTGGACTAATTATCCTGTCACCCATCAGAAGAACAAAGAGTGAAGAACTTTCAGGCCTCATCATTCCAGCTCCTCTCACCAGCTGGGGCTTCCATGTAAAAGGCCTGACCTCTGGGCCGGGAGATGCACGTTGTTAACAGAGCAGACTGAAGTGACTAAGGAGCTGACTGAGGATGCTCTGGGCTGGCCCCAGGAAGACCATGGCAGGGACGAGACTGCTTCAGTCTCAGGCACAACGCCTCTATTGAGAACGGGAGGCAGATTGGCCTGGTGAGAACTCCCTCTGTCCAGATAGGAGGCCCTCAGCAAACCATGCAGCCTGACAGTCAGCTGCGTGCTCCATTGATAATCAGTTTTGCAAAGCTCTTCTTGTTCTTCCATCTAACCAACCCTTACATGCTGGGTTCAAGGCACGTGGAAAGTGAAATTCTCTCAGTTGTGTCTGATTCTTTGCAACCTCATGGGCTATACAGTCCATGCAATTCTCCAGGCCAGAATACTGGAGTGGGTAGCCTTTCCCTTCTCCAGGGGATCTTCCCAACCCAGTGATCGAACTCAGGCCTCCAGCATTGCAGTTGGATTCTTTACCAGTTGAGCCACAAGGGAAGCCCAAGTATACTGGAGTGGGTAGCCTATCCCTTCTCCAGAGGATCTTCCAGACTCAGGAATCAAACTGGGGTCTCCTGCATTGCAGGCAAATTCTTTACCAACTAAGCTATCAGGGAAGCTGTGCAAGGTATGTGGGGTGTTTATTAAATATCATGCCATAAGGAAGCCAGGAGATACGCTACCTGAATCCTTAAGAGTTGAATTGAAAACCAAAGTTAGTGAAATTCAGGAGAATGAAAGTACTTTGGTCAAGATGTGTGCTTACACCATTAAGGTTTGAGGTCAAAAAGAGTTTTATTATTGAAGGCCAATATATCAGGGCAAGCAATGAAATATTGTCTCAGGGGAGCTTTTTTAAAGTCTTATTTGGTATTAGAGCAGTGCTATAGAACACATGGCAGCAGCCAGTAACAAAATTTTTAAAATGAAGAATGAGGCTTAATAGAACACAAAATTCTGTTAGCCACCAGTACTACAAATGATTCCAGTTAAGTTACTTTCTGTTGTGGATGATTTTATGATAGAGGTGTAACATCTGCGGGTGGGCTCAGACCAACTATTACATGTGAGAATCTGGACCAGCACACCTAACATTTGAAACAAGTTCCAAGTGAAACAGTGCACTGGAAAAAAATATTTTGCACATTTCAGATCAGATGTTTGCACATTTTAAAATCAAACCTCATTTCTAAGAAAAGGAATGTAGCTCATTCAGCCAATGGCAAGTGAAATACAGAATTCAAAGTGCTCACGTCACAGTTAGAATCATCATCCGACCCATCCCTGAGTGGGGACGTGAGTCATACATCCTGTGTCTCGTACTGACTAGTGGATATTCAAACTTCATCATCAACAACAACAGTATGTATTTACTGACAATCCGCTCTGATAAGGGGAATGAGCCTGAGAAATTAGTTTTGAATTTCATGAACACATCCTCTTCAGATTTGCTTCAACACAGAATTCTGCTTCAGAACCCAGGGATGAAACAGGAGCTCCCACCTCTACCCAGAAGCTGGAGGAGACAGAAGTAGGCTAGGATCCAATGCCAGGCTTCTGGAAAGCAGTATAGAATGGAAAGAAGTAAAGAGAGTTGGGGAGCCAGTGCTCTTAAAGCCAGGAAATTTAAGCCTGGTCGTTTCCCTTCTTTCTGTGCTTGTTCCCTCCTGTGAACCCCTCCTCCTTTGGTTCTCTCTCCCTCCCTGACTCCGTCTCCTTCTGGCTTCATTTTATTTTGTCTGGTTCTTGCTCATCCTCGGCTTTGTCTAAAATTTTACTGCTGAACGTATGTGAGAGAGCCATCAGATCAAAAACCAGTCACTCTGAAAGCCTGGACCATCCTAAAGACCAAATTGGATTAATTATGCCCAGACACGCTTTTAAAATGCTTTTAAAATAAAGACAGCCAAATGAACTGAAAAGTTGGGTTCAGTGGCCTTGAAATAATGTGGCTTCTTTGCATATCTTGGTAGGGTTTTCGAACGGTAGAAAAGACAGTCTTTTTCAGGAGACTTTCGTTTGAAAATTTACTTGTCTAAGAGACTCAGTCAAGTATATGTTCTCCAAATGCAGGTATAGCGCTGGATACCCCGCAGCAGACTCCCAGGTCAGTTCCCTCTGCCCTGAGAGGAAGGCACTTCTGGAGAGAAACGTGTTTCTGGATGGAGAATTTGGAAGGGTGGCCTAGAGCATACATCCAAGGGACAGTGTTTCGAAGACTTGTAAGGGTGATGCGTTTCTCTCCCTTTGTAGCCAAAAATAACAGATTGCAGACAAAGTAGGTCCCCTTTAGACTGTGGTTTCTGAACCTTGGCATTTTGATATTTGGGCCTGGATGAGATTGGGGGCTGTTTTATGCTCTGTGGGATATTTAAGAGCATCCCTGGCCTATATATACCCATGAGATGCCAGTAGCATGCTCCCCCACACCCCCTGGTTGTGACAACAAAAAAAGATGTCTCCAGACATTGCCAAGTATCTGCTGGGCAGCCAAGTCAACCCTGGTTAAAAATCCCTTCTTTAGAGAAGGGAATGGAATAGTCTGTTCCAAAATATACAAAGTGAAAGTGAAGTCACTCAGTCATGTCCAACTCTGCGACCCCATGGACTGTAGTCTACCAGGCTCCTCTGTTCATGGGATTTTCCAGGCAAGAATACTGGAGAGGGTTGTCATTTCCTTCTTCAAGGGATCTTCCCGACCCAGGGATCGAACCCTGGTCTCCCGCATTGCAGGCAGACACTTTATCCTCTGAGCCACCAGGAAAGCCCCAAAGTATACAAAGAAGATCCTAAATGTTTTAAAAAGCTTAGGGAAAGAGGATTGTTCAGGAAAAATAGGATGATAGCTTAATTTTCATAGCTTCTAAGCTGCTCCAAGCTGTTCTCTCTGCTAAACTGTATGCTTCATAAGGGCAGGGACAACAGGTATCTTATTTACTGCCATATCCTAGGGCCTAGTATAGTGTCTAGGACATAATACGTGCTTAATGAACATATGCGGAATACACCATTTAATAAGCAAATCACAATAAACTGTGGAAAATTCTGAAAGAGATAGGAATACCAGACCACCTGACCTGCCTCTTGAGAAACCTGTATGCAGGTCAGGAAGCAACAGTTAGAACTGGACATGGAACAACAGCCTGGTTCCAAATAGGAAAAGGAGTACGTCAAGCCTGTATATTGTCACCCTGCTTATTTAACTTATATGCAGAGTACATCATGAGAAATGCTGGGCTGGAGGAAGCACAAGCTGGAATCAAGATTGCCAGGAGAAATATCAATAACCTCAGATATGAAGATGACACCACCCTTGTGGCAGAAAGTGAAGAAGAACTAAAGAGCCTCTTGATGAAAGTGAAAGAGGAGAGTGAAAAAGTTGGCTTGATACTCAACATTCAGAAAACAAAGATTATGGCATCTGGTCCCATCCCTTCACAGCAAATAGATGGAAAAACAGTGGAAACAGTGGCTGACTTTATTTTTTTGGGCTCCAAAATCACTGCAGATGGTGATTGCAGCCATGAAATTAAAAGATGCTTACTCCTTGGAACGGAAGTTATGACCAACCTAGATAGCATATTGAAAAGCAGAGACATTACTTTGCCAACAAAGGTCTGTCTGGTCAAGGCTATGGTTTTCCCAGTGGTCATGTATGGATGTGAGAGTTGGACTGTGAAGAAAGCTGAGTGCAGAAAAATTGATGCTTTTGAACTATGGTGTTGGAGAAGACTCTTGAGAGTCCCTTGGACTGCAAGGAGATCCAGCCAGTCCATCCTAGGGGAGATCAGTCCTGGGTGTTCATTGGAATGACTGATGCTGAAGCTGAAACTCCAGTACTTTGGCCACCTCATGAGAAGAGTTGACTCATTGGAAAAGACCCCGATGTTGGGAAGGATTGGAGGCGGGAGGAGAAGGGGACGACAGAGGATGAGATGGCTGGATGGCATCACCGACTCGATGGACATGGGTTTGAGTAAACTCCGGAAGTTGGTGATGGACAGGGAGGCCTGGCGTGCTGCGATTCATGGGGTTGCAAAGAGTCGGACACGACTGAGCAACTGAACTGAACTCAACTGAACCGATACATAAAGCACCAAGATACAGTCCTATATTAACCCTAATCCTTACAACAACATTAGTAGAATAGGCATTAAAAGTAAAACTCTTTAATACAGCAAATTCAGATATCACATAATTGTTGACTCCTAATTCCTGTCCTTCTCCCAGCCTCTATTCTCAATTGGGATGAGCTAAAGTTCTTACCAACCAGAGTAGAGAGGGCTGCAACCTTCTCTGTGGAGGTGGGGAGGCAGAGAGTGAGTTCCCAGGTATTCTTCCAGCCAGATTTCCCTGGATCCAAAAGACACAATGGATGCCAGGGAGCATGGAGATTCCTGGAATTATTGCTGCTGTCCTGGGAACTTGACCAGTCACAGGACCCATACTTGTCCCATAAATATTTAAACCAGAGTAAACAATGTCCAAGTGGCACCAAACCACAGCTGAGACATACCCAGAACCCAAACCTGAGTTATTTCATTAACTTCTCAAAATGGACCCTCGCATTTTATAAGACTGATTTCTTTTGCCTACCCATTTTTTACTGTATCATCTCTAAGGTACAAATGAGGAAACTGAGGCTTTAAGAGATTGCATGCTTTGTCCGGAAACACAAAGCTCCTAGATGGTAACCCAAGATTTGAATCATGCAAGGCTGGGCTGACTCCATGCTCTTTCAACACATACTTTTCCAGATCAGAGTTGGTGATGGCCATTCCTGCATTCTGTGTGTTATGATTCCCTGAATGGTCTGGGATGGGAGACTGACAGATTCTTTATTATGTGGGCTTGGGAGGGGCAGATGAACAGGACCTGATTTGGAGCCAACAGCCTCGAAGCTATGCCAAGCCGGAGTGCAGCAGGCATCCCAGGATGAAGAGCAGGCAGGACTGGACTGGCCTGGTAGGAACAGGCAGAGGCAAAAATGCAGCGTCAATTGTGGATCTGAACAAGGTGAGGCAGAACCTAGATCAGTTGCCTGCTCATGGCTCCCAAGGCACACAGGACCCCTGAGTGGACCACTGCCTTTTAAAGAGGCCTGAGTAGAATGCCTAGATAAGCCAGGGGTCTGGGCAACTTGTCATGACTCCCCTACCCCTGGGGGAAGGTGTGGTATTGGGGAGCGTGCTTGTTAAATTATGTGCATATACACATGTTCTCAGGAAAGAAAGCTGGCCAGGTCCTGGACTGAACTGGTGTCCCTTACTCATATTCTTTGTTATTTTTTAGAACTCTCTCATCCTTTAGAAAGATATTATACTTTGGGCAGCTGTGTGGTCACCAGTCTTGCTGATTGTGTCTGTGAGTGGTGCCAGAGATTTCATACAGACCAGGAGTCCAGCTGGTTACAGAAGCCAAGCACACAACTCTTTCTAGAAGAGATGGTTGAAGCTGAGACGCTTTAACTCAAGGGGGAACCATGGGCCCCAACAACTCCATCTTTCTTAACAGGGAATCCCATCACAGGGACTGGGAGGTGTAAACTGAGCCAAAGGAAGTAGAATAGAAACACAGTCCAAGTGAGCCGGTGGTGATGAAATGAGATCCACAGGGATAGTTTCTTCCCAGACAAGAGAGCAGGTGGCAGACAGAGTAATGACATGGGGTGGAGTTCACCTTTCCCCTCCTCGCAGGCAGACCTGCTGTTTAAGATGGAGGAGGTACATAGGCTGCTGAGAGAGTGCTCTGTACTCATAACCCTCATGTCAAACTATGTCCTCTTAATTCTGCAGGGAAAATGGTCTATGAATAATTTACCATAGACCAATACCTGTTGCATCCTTTTCCTTCATGATGTTAACTCATGTCATATATTACATATTATTTCCTATTATTTCATTAATCAAATTCTGTTGATGCAGAGGAACTCAAATTCTGGGTCCTCAACTTTTATTTTTTTAAGGAATGGAAATTTAGTAGTATGTATTTTTAAAAATGTATTATGATGTGTATTGATGTTCACTATATTCTAAGGTTTGCTCAAGACCCTAGGGGCATACGACACGTGAGGTTCTTGTTCTTGTGGCATTGATATTCTAATGGGAGAGTACAGTGGGAAAGAAACATACAGATAAACAAATACAGTGATTCCACACAGGGAGAATCACATCTCTGAAACTGACACGATGCTTCACAATTTCCTGAATTATTACATTTATTGTTCTGTGTAGTATTATGAAGCTCATTATAAATTATATTCTTTCTATTCCTCTGGGTCCTTGGTAGAGTGTGACCCCTAAATGCATGGATTCCTCTTTTCAGCAATGGCCCTTAGCTCTTAAGCTATTATGTTTTCTTTTTCTTTTTTTTGCTATTATGTTTTCAATGGGCTGGTCTTTGTC
Source organism: Cervus elaphus (assembly GCF_910594005.1). Lineage (NCBI taxonomy): Eukaryota > Metazoa > Chordata > Mammalia > Artiodactyla > Cervidae > Cervus > Cervus elaphus. The sequence continues at coordinate 32,302,852 of NC_057825.1, read as the reverse complement.
ATCACTTCTTTCCCAGAAATGCTGAATTCCCAGCAAGGTTAAATTAAACACAAGATCAATGACTCAGTTGTGTCACTGATTTGCTGCAATTGTTAAAGAGGCTAGAAATCCCAAGTAAGAGCTTTTTAGATAAGTGGGCTTTGGGGTTATGGTGAAGACTTTCACATTTAGCCTAAGGAGACACAGGAGGCTCAGGTTCAATCCCTGGCTCAGGAAGATCCCCTGGAAGAGGGCATGGCAACCCATACCGGTATTCTTGCCTGAATCCTGTGGACAGAGGAGCCTGGCGGGTTACAGTCCACAGGGTCATAAAGAGTCAGACACTACTGAAGTGACTTAACACACACGCACGATAGACTGAATAGTGACTCCCCCCACCCGATACCCATATCCTAATCCTTGGCACCTGTGAATGTCACCTTATATGACAAAAGGGAAAAAGGACTTTGCAGGTTGATTAAGTCAAGGATTTTGAGCTGGAGAAATGATCTTGGATTACCCAGATAGGCCCAACGTAATCCTTATGAAAGATCCCTGCAAGGACCCTATATGTAAAGGTCCTTGGAAGAGGGATTGAAGTGGGTTGAAGGTACCCCTGGGCAGGGAATGAGGACAGCCTGTAGAAACTGGAAAGGCAATGAATTCTCCCCAGGAGCCTCCAGAAGTAAACAGCCTTGCAAACCTGGATCTTTAACCCTGTAAAACTCACGTTGGACATCTGACTTCAATGACTATAAAAGAACCATTTTGTGTTACGTTAAACCATCCAGTTTGGGAAATTTGTGACAGCATCAACAGGAAACCAATAAATGTGTGTTTTCATGCAGATACTCCCCACCCCCAGGAAACAAATGTACGAATCCTCCTCATTCTGATTCCAGCTCTTCTATCTGATTGCCCAGCAGCCCTTTACCCTGGAAGCCAGAAAGAATGACATCATTGTCTAGAGAAGGAAGGTCATAGAAGAGAAGGGATCTGATCTTTTTCTCCAACTAACAGCCTAATATCCTCTGCCTCCTGCCTTGTTTTAAAGTCTCCTCTCTTTCCCTCTCTCTACTTCCAGTTGAGGTTTGCTGCATTGAACTGGACAGGCTAGACTGGTCTGGAGAGACCAGCCTGAGCTAGTCTGGATGTCTGTTTCCTAGCAGCCGATTAAGGACCCTGTAAGGTATTCTGGCCTGGAGAGCTCCATGGACTGTATCGTCCATGGGGTTGCAAAGAGTCAGACACGACTGAGTGACTTTCACTTTTCAAGGAATAAATGAGTGAAGCAATGCACAGGGAATTCAGTCAGTCATCAAGTATTTACTGAGCACCTAAAATCTGCCCAGCACTGTATTGCTACCAGAGAGCCCAAGATAATTAAACAGATTCCCTGACCTTGAGGTAAGACAGATGTGCACACCATAAATTACAAAAACAATATATAAAATTCCATAAAAGAAGGATCAAATATGTCATAGGAACCCCGGGCAGGGATTAATTCTGCCTAGCCTATCAGAGGTGGCTGCTATAGGAAATATCATCTGATCAGGGCCTTGAAGAATACATAGGAATTTCACTGAGAAGAAGGAACACATGTTCCAGGCAGAGGGAAACAGTCATGAAAATACATTGTTTAGCAGCCTGCAGTCTGCCTCACCTTCCAGGCGCCTCCATTCTTCACGTGGCTCCACTAACAAAATAGCACTAAGCTTCACAGCCAAAGGGTGTGGGTAGGAGTCACATGTGGAAACCAGAAATTGGCAACACATGATAAGGGACAAATTCCTTCTAAATATAGAATTCCTGACCTCAAATTAGGGGCCACCCAGCCTTCTTTAATTTCTTCTGTCTATTCTAAATACACTTTTTGTCTTATTGCCTATTAATATATAACCCAATGATAAATGAATGTTTCTACCTCTATACATTGGCAGAAACCACTATATAAGTGTGCAGAAATGTATTTTTTAAATTATGAGCACAAGAATTTTGACAGAAAAAAAAAGAGGGGATTTGATAAATGTCTGTATTGTACGTACCATTTAACCTTTTCTGGCATTTGTCAGAAAACTTGTCAAAGTTAAAACTTACAAAGTTAAACACTAACTTATCAAAGTGAGGTTCCCTCCTTCCCTCCCACAGATACTGGGAGAAGGGGCCTGTCTTCAGGTGTTGCTGGAACAAACTATAAATTCCTTTGGCAGCCTGGAGTTTTCTCAGGCAGGCACTTCTAGTGTGGCCTAAGGTCATTCTAAGGATGTGACCTTGAGCTGTTAGAAACCACGTTCGTGCTTGTTCAAGTCTTTACAGACCAAGCTTGAGGCCCCGAAGAGAAAAGGCTCAGAGGAGCCTGGCTAAGTTTGGTGAAGGAGAGAATTGGTGTCACTGTTCAGGGGCATTGTCTTGCCCTGATGACTTTCTGGGTCCGGGTCCTATTCCTTAGAGAGATCTGCATCTATTTGATTGCTCTTGGGAGCCCCAAGATACCTGCATATTCTCAAAATACATTTTCCTTCACTTAAGCAAATTGTCTGGAATTCTCTCCTCAGAAGGAAGTGATCCATCACCAAAATCAATCACATTACCTGTATCAACACAGTCCACATACTTGTCATTTTTAATGGGTCGATGGCCATGCCTTCATATTGATGTCTCATAGCCTGTTTTGCAATGACTCGAGTCATTTCCAGATTTTTATGCTTATCGGTAGACCTACAAGGAACAGATGTAAGAGTTACATTTTTCCTCCTTGAAAGTGAAAGTGAAAGTGAAAGTCGCATCTGACTCTTTGCAACCATAGTCCTTGGAATTATCCAGGCCTTTGCCTCCTTAAATAAGGTGAAAATGTGGGCTGACTTGAGAGATTTTGTTACCCTGCTGCCAGACTCCTTTCAGGGCATTTCAGGGCATTGGTTTTCCCACTGCCCCATCTAAACAGACTTTCATTTTTATTTATTTTTGTTTGTGTAATGATGCCTGGGAATTGTTTCACTGGTATCTTTAAATGGCTAATATAGTCAAGTGGCCCTTAGGAAGCATCACTACACACAAAGCTAGTGGAGGTGATGGAATTCCAGTTGAGCTATTTCAAATCCGAAAAGATGATGCTGTGAAAGTGCTGCACTAAATATGCCAGCAAATTTGGAAAACTCAGCAGTGGCCACAGGACTGGAAAAGGTCAGTTTTCATTCCAATCCCAAAGACAGGCAACGCCAAAGAGTGTTCAAACTACCGCACAATTGCACTCATCTCACATGCAAGTAAAGTAATGCTCAAAATCCTCCAAGCCAGGCTTCAACAATACATGAACCATGAACTTCCAGATGTTCAAGCTGATTTTAGAAAAGGCAGAGGAACCAGAGGTCAAATTGCCAACATCCACTGGAACATCGAAAAAGCAAGAGAGTTCCAGAAAAACATCTGTTTCTGCTTTATTGACTATGCCAAAGCCTTTGACTGTGTGGATCACAATAAACTGTGGAAAATTCTGAAAGAGATGGGAATACCAGACCACCTGACCTGCCTCTTGAGAAGCCTGTATGCAGGATAGGAAGTAACAGTTAGAACTAGACATGGAACAACAGACTGGTTCCAAATAGGAAAAGGAGTACGTCAAGCCTGTATATTGTCACCCTGCTTATTTAACTTATATGCAGAGTACATCATGAGAAATGCTGGGCTGGAGGAAGCATAAGCTGGAATCAAGATTGCCAGGAGAAATATCAATAACCTCAGATATGAAGATGACACCACCCTTGTGGCAGAAAGTGAAGAAGAACTAAAGAGCTTCTTGAAGAAAGTGAAAGAGGAGAGTGAAAAAGTTGGCTTGATACTCAACATTCAGAAAACAAAGATTATGGCATCTGGTCCCATCCCTTCACAGCAAATAGATGGAAAAACAGTGGAAACAGTGGCTGACTTTATCTTTTTGGGCTCCAAAATCACTGAAGATGGTGACTGCAGCCATGAAATAAAAAGACGCCTACTCCTTGGAAGAAAAGTTATGACCAACCTAGTTCAGTTCAGTTCAGTTGCTCAGTTGTGTCCGGCTCTTTGCAACCCCATGAATTGCAGCACGCCAGGCCTCCCTATCCATCACCAACTCCCGGAGATTACTCAAACTCATGTCCATCGAGTCGGTGATGCCATCTAGCCATCTCATCCTCTGTCGTCCCCTTCTCCTCCTGCCCCCAATCCCTCCCAGCATCAGGGTCTTTTCCAATGAGTCAACTCTTTGCATGAGGTGGCCAAAGTATTGCAGTTTCAGCTTCAGCGTCAGTCTTTCCAATGAACACCCAGGACTGATCTCCCCTAGGATGGACTGGTTGGATCTCCTTGCAGTTCAAGGGACTCTCAAGAGTTCTCCAACACCGCAGTTCAAAAGCATCAATTTTTCGGCGTTCAGCCTTCTTCACAGTCCAACTCTCACATCCATACATGACCACTGGAAATACCATAGCCTTGACTAGACAGACCTTTGTTGTCAAAGTAATGTCTCTGACCAACCTAGACAGCATGTTAAAAAGCAGAGACATTACTTTGACAACAAAGGTCTGTCTAGTCAAGGCTATGGTTTTTCCAGTAGTCATGTATGGATGTGAGAGTTGGACTGTGAAGAAAGCTGAGGGCCGAAGAATTGATGCTTTTGAACTGTGGTGTTGGAGAAGACTCTTGAGAGTCCCTTGGACTGCAAGGAGATCCAGCCAGTCCATCCTAAGGCAATTCAGTCCTGAATATTCATTGGAAGGACTGATGTTGAGGCTGAAACTCCAATACTTTGGCCACCTGATGCGAAGAGCTGACTCATTCGAAAAGACCCTGATGCTGGGGAAGATTGAAGGCAGGAGGAGGATGAGATGGTTAGATGGCATCACCGACTCAATGGACCTGAGTTTGAGTAAACTTCGGGAGTTGGTAATGGACGGGGAAGCCTATCATGCTACAGTCCATGGGGTCGCAAAGAGTTGGATATGACTGAGTGACTGAACTGAACTGAACAGAGGATTAAATTGCACAATATATATACATACAGACCGTAGCACAGAGCTTGGCCTAGAGTAAGCTGTTGTTATTATTGAGCTTTTACATTTGTGCTTTTTCTCCTGTATTTATGTCAAGGGTTTTATCCATGTGACAGCTCCTTCCCAGTCTGTGTACTGCTTTGCGGCTCTGTCCTTGGGCCTCTTCTCTTTTCACTCTGATAGTGATTCCATTTAGTGTCTTGTCTTTAATACTCTCTGAACGCTGGCAGCTCACATCCGTCCCTCCAGCCTGGACCTCCCTCCCATACTCCCCGCATGTCTCAGTACCCATGCCACATGTCCACTTGAATGTGGCATCTCAAACTCACCCTCTGAAGCTGACCTCCTGCTCCCCTTGAAAGCTGTTCCTCTCATCTCAGTGAATGGCAACCCCATCCTCCCAGGTGCTCAGGTTAAACATCTTTGAGTCTTCCTTGATGCCTCCTCTTTTTCTCTTACACTCCCCATTCAAGCCTCTAAATCCTCTGGGCACTGCCTTCAAAATATATCCAAAATCTAGCAACTTCTCCCCACCTCCAATCACCACCCTGGTCAAGACACCATTGTCTCTCACCCACAGTCTCTCACCTCTCACCTCTCACCTAAGTGACCTTCCTACTTGGCCATTGTCAGCATTTCAGCTTTGACCTTGCCCTTCCGCCTGATCATGGAAGTCTGCTATTGTCCCGACTTCATGGTGAGTTATAACAATGTGCAGTGGAAGAACAGGACGTCTTAGTAAAGGTGTGAAAACTATTCACAGAAGCTCTCCAGTGGGGCTCCCCTTACTTGCCCACCCCTAAACCGATCATTGGCAAGAGAAGTTGGCTCACCAGACCAACCGAGACTAATCAGAATTACCCCTGAGACCCCTGAGCAGTACTGAAGCTCTGTTTGTTGGGTAAGAAATGCGGGACAGAATCTGTCACAATGTGGGAGGACAGAGAGTCAGTAAAAAAGTCCAGTTACTTTTCTGATCTGCTCAATATGTGAAATACGCATGCCTAAGTTACAGCTTATTATGGTGCTAACAGGGTCAAAGCTCCATTCCACTGCACACTTCTCATCAGATACTCAAATTACAGATGCTGTGCTTCAAAAGAGGAGCCTCTATAGACCTTATAATTCTAAGACTACATGTGAAATACACATTTTTCATTTCAGTGCATCACTGTTTCAAGTTTTATCTGCAAGCCAACAACTTTTTGTTTAGTTAATACCTCCATTTAACAGAACCATTTTTAAGATCTCTGGCAGGATTAACTCAATGATAGAGCATTTATAGCCTTAGGCTTCTTAGGGCCAAAGGTAGAAAAGGAAAGCATCACAATGAGACTGAACCTCTTACTGTTTCCCTCTGAAAAAATGCTCTCATCACCTTCTGTCAACTCTTTTCCTTGCCACGTCCAATAGGACGGTTGTACTAATGCTTCTCCAGGTCACCAGCATTGCCTTGTGCACCCACAGGGGGTGGCTTCCTCTCTCCAGCAGAACCTCCAAATCTCTCCTTAAGCTTCAGGAGCTAGCATTTCCTCCAACTGCCGTCTCTCCCCAGGAGAGGATGATTTTGCTGTCTCACTAAGTTCACTGTACAAAAACTTGACCTTTAGGCTAATATTTCTCTGACTGCATTTCTTTGCACCCCTTGTTTCTGAAATTGCACCCTGGGGTGGCCAGCCGCTAGCCTTTCCATCGTGCGGTATTTATAGGCTGTTATCACGGCTCCCCCTCACTTCACAGGCGGTGAAAGGAAGTTGGCACTTTCAAGCTTATTTCTCCCTCGAGGCCAAAACCTGCCACTCTGTGTCAACTCCCAGTCTAGCTCAAACAGAAGATGTCCACATAAAAGGTCAGAGTTTGAGCTCTTCACACCTCTTAGCGCAGTGGTCCATCCCGCTTAACTGTCAGTAGAGCATCTCCCAGCCTGCTGCTTAAGCAGCTGCTAAAGAACTGCTCACCTCCGTTTGCACCTGCGTCAGGCCACTGGACAAGCTGCTTGAACAGGCAGCTCAGGCTCTGGCTCCTGAGCCCAGGCTGGGCTTGGAGCTGCCAACCAACCCAATCTCTTGTGGACTTTATTGTGGATGGCTTTGACATTTTACACTTAACAACTACTCAGCAGTTACATACAGTTCTGTTATTGTAGGTTTCAGTCCTGAGTAAGGTTTATCATCTTGTAATCAAGAGAAGAAAAGAGATAGAAAAAAGATGGCTTTTAGTTAACTGTAACACTATGCATGCCTGCATGCTAAGTCACTTCAGTCATGTCTGACTCTTTGTGACCCTATGGACTGTAGCCCGCCAGGTTCCTCTGTCCATGGGGCTCTCCAGGCACGAATACTGGAGTGGATTGCCATGCCCGCCTCCAGGAGATCTTCCCAACCTAGGGATGAAACCACATCTCTATGTCTCCTGCACTGGCAGGCAAGTTCTTTATCACTAGTGCCACCTGGAAAGCCAAAAGTGGGGAGTATACAGGCTTATTTCATAGTCACAGCCACTTGGTCCTGCCCAAGCTCGTGGCCTCATTCTGCCTTTCAAGGGAGTTAACTAGTCTTAGGTCTATGATTCTCAAATTTCAGCGTGATAGGAATCACCTTGAGGAGGAGCATGGAAGTATAGATTCTTAGTCCCCATTCCCAGAGTGGTGGGTCTGGTGTGGGGCCTAGGAATCAGTGTTTTGACAAGTCCAGTGATTATCCTGATACTGTGGCAACAGGACGTGAGACGCACTGCCCTAAGACATAGCTCAGGACTTGTCATGGCAGATGTTTTCTATGTGGAACCTACTCCTGATGCTATAGCTGGGTTCCCCCGGTGTCATCTGTCTCATCCTCAGGAGAGGGAGTTCTGCTTGGCTCCTCCACCCTCTCCAGTCCTGGCTGGGCCACTCCAGTCAGGACGCAGAACAGACATGCCAGGAGCTGTTCTGAACGCTGCCTGTGGCAGTGGCTGGGTCTACTTTCAGCTCACATTTTTCAGCCTGTCTGAAAGACAGCAGGGCCACCCCACTCAGTCAGCTGACTCCTCCGTGGATCACCTCCAGAGTTAAACGCTTTTCCAGGTCTCCTCGGTGCCCTTGTCTGTGCTCCTGTTTAGGACGTTATGATATCTCTGAGCTTGAGAAGTCCACTCTGCGCTCTCCATGAGCCTCTTCTCAGTCATCAGCTCTTTCACATTTATACGCAGATGAACATGAGGCTTCCGGGTGGCAAAGAACTTGCCTGCCAATGCAGGAGATAGAAGAGACGTGTGTTCAGTCCCTGAGTCTGGAAGATCCCCTGAAGGAGGGCATGGCAACCCACTCCAGTATTCTTGCCTGGAGAATCCCATGGACAGAGGAACCTGGTGGGCTACAGTCCGTAGGGCTGCACAGAGTCAGACACGACTGAAGCAACTTAGCAGTCATGAACATGAGGGAAAATATACAGTTAGTGTTCTCATCAATCTGCAGACCAAATGAATGTGATATAGTTAATGTTGACTTGTAATTATTCTGCTAGCTAGTAATTAGACACGAATAGTAAGCAGTAGACTCTATTTACAGTAATATTTTGCTGATGACTCAGATGACTCAGATAGGTTTTTGTAAATGAGACCCAACCTCTGATAAAGTTTGAACACGTCCTTTACTGTTTGCCCATGTAATAGTCTTGTTTCACCACTAGGAGGCAAAGGTGCAGAGTTTTTGTCTTTTTCTGGGCTGCTTATAGCTAGCTACCTGAAGGGCTTCTCTGATAGCTCAGTTGGTAAGGAATCTACCTGCAATGCAGGAGACCCCCATTCAATCCCCGGGTTGGGAAGATCCTGGAGAAGGGAAAGGCTATCCACTCCAGTATTCTGGCCTGGAGTGTTCTGGCATGGACTGTATTCTGGCCTGGAGTGTTCTGGCATGGACAGTATTCTGGCATGGACTGTATAGCTCACGGGGTTGCAGTCAGACATGACTGAGTGACTTTCACTTCTTATAGCTACCGGAGGAGGTGCCAGAGAGCAGGGGTGGGTTCTAGATTCCCTAAGTCTAAATACATGAGGGGCAGTGAAGGAGGCCACTGAGATGGGAAGAAGGGAACCGATGTTTACTGACCGTCTCCTGTGAGCTAAATTCCACATGAAGCGCTTACACACACACATCTCATTAATTATTTTAGCTATGTAATTCACAGATGAGAAAACTAAGAACCAGGGAGGTAATATGACCTGCTCAAAAAGCAGAGACATCACTTTGCTGACAAAGGTCTGTCTAGTCAAAGCTATGGCTTTTTCCAGTAGTCATGTACGGATGTGACAGACCATAAGGAAGGCTGAGTGCCAAAGAACTGATGCCTCTGAACTGTGGTGCTGGAGAAGACTCTTGAGAGCCCACTGCAGCCCACGGGGTTGCAAAGAGTTGGACATGACTTGGCGACTGAACAAAAACAACAACAACAACAGAGCTAAGACTAGTGGAGCACAGATTTGAACAAAAGGCTGTCTTGACTCCAAAATACAAATAGTGCCAGAAAGGAAAGCCTAGTGTGCCTCACTAAAACTAGACTTTTTTTTTTCCTTTTTAAACCAATAACCAGCTTGATTTTTATCATCTGTGGCCATAACACAGGGGTTTGTGTACTTCATACTTCACACATCTATGCGTGTGCATTCGCCTAACCACGAACAGTATTTCAGAAGCTCGGCATGGCCCCTTTCTTCCCCCAAATTGAAATAGCCAAGCGTTCTGGAGTCAGGCCTTGAATCCTAAAAGACTGATTGACATCCCAGCCTAGGTTTCCAGAAATAGAGTGAGTGGCGGCCGTGTCATCATGCCATGTCCTGCCCTGTCCAGGCAGGAATGTTGGCGCCTGGGTCTCTGTGTCCCAAGCTCCCACAGGTCTAGCACCACACATTTTGTTCTGAGTTGCATTGAATCTATTTTTATTCAATTATGTATATTACTGAATAACTACATTATGGACAACTCCACTTGTTGGTATATACCCCAAAACACTGAGAATAGAAACTGAGCATATATTTGTACACCAATATTTAATAGCAGCATTATTGATAATAGTCAAAAGGTGGAAACAATGCAGTGTCCAATGACTGATGAATAAACAGCCTGTGTATACATTTGATGAAATATTACTCAGCTTAAAGAGGAAGGAAATCCTGACACATGCTACCACATGGATGAACCTTAAGGACATCATGCTAAATGAAGCAAACCAGACAGAGAGACAAGTATTGTATGGTTTCACTTAGATACCTAGCATCGTCAGTTACGTGGAGACTGAAAGTAGTACAGTGATTACTGGGGCTGGAGGGAGGGAGAAAGAGAGTGTCAGTGTTTAATGGGTATACTTTCAGCTGGGGATGATGAGCAGGTTTCAGAGAGGGCCGGTGGTGACAGTTCCACAATAATGTGAATGTACGCACCACCGTGGAACTAAACACGTTAAAATGGCTGAAATGGTAAATTTTAAGTTCAGTTTACTATGATTTTTTAAAAACTAAAATATTTGCTCACTGAAAATCTCAGTTCAAAGTTAGTGATCTAGCCTTCAAAGCAGGCTTGCCTCCCACTGATAGCAGCCAAGGGAAAACCTCCGTGGACACGAGAAAGAGCCCTGTTGTCTGGCTTGGCAACTAGGGGACCTCAGAAAAGGCTGTCTCTTTCGAGCACGTCCTTGCAAGCTCCTGAGAGCCCCTCCCGTCCTACCCTTCTATTACACTTGGTCAGCCCCCAGCCTGGATAATCACCGTCATATGCTGCTTCTGTGCGAGGCCGCCAAACTTGCCGGGGGAAAGCTGTGTGCCAGCTGGCTGCACTTCTGATTCATGCTCTCAGCCTTCTGTGCTGCTTGGAAATCCCATGTTTCCCAGCTCAAATGCAATCAGTAGCTCATTTTTCACTGTGACTTCCAAATTCTTTCTGCTTTCTTTAAGCTCACCATTTTTCAACATCTCCATTGGGCCCTCAGCAAAACATCTCCCTTTCTCCTTGCAAACTGCATTTTGTTCTTCTCCATTGGCCCTCCATATATGTACGGCTTCCCTGGTAGCTCAGTTGGTAAAGAATCCACTTGCAATGCAGAAGACCCAGGTTTGATCCCTGGGTGGAGAAGATCCCCTGGAGAAGGAAATGGCAACCCCCTCCAGTATTCTTGCCAGGAAAATCCCATGGACAGAGAAGCCTGGCAGGCTACAGTCCATGGGGTCACAAAAAGTCGGACACAACTTAGCAAGTAAACCACCTATCTGCTCTTCATCCATCCTTTCTGTTTTGTTTGGAGCTGATGCCCCCAGCAATGAGCACCTTCTAGGGACCCTCTCCATTTCCTATTGTGAACCGGCATCAGTGACTTTATATGCTGGGGTTCTGAGTAAAGTTTACCTGGAGCCTTCCCTGGTGATCCAGTGGTTAAGACCTCACCTTCCAATGCAGGAAGTGTGGGTTCAATCCCTGGTCAGGAGACTAAGATCCCACATGCCTTGCAGCCAAACAACTAAAACATAAAACAGAAGCAATATTGTTAACAAATTCAATAAAGACTTAAAAATGGTCCATATAAAAAAATCTTAAAAAAAAAAGTTTGCCTGAAGGAAAGTTTAAGAAAAAAAATTTAACTGCATTGCCTTGGAGGATCAAGCATGATCTCTTGGGATGGAGCTGACTTTAGTGGTGCCCCAGAATCCTCCTCTCCAGGGCATCGATGCTCATTGTCCTTTTATCCACCATCTTCTCAAATACAAACATACTCAAGGTGTACTCCCCACAGCACACTTTCCCTTGACCTGATAATCATTCAGGCTGCCTTCCAATTCTCTTCTCCCCACTACCAAACTTAACTAAAGAGTTATCAGAGTTTGTCCCCACCTTGTAACTGTGCTCTCTGCTGCTTATAATCTGGCTTCTGCTCCATCCTACACTCTCGTTTTGATACCCCCAGCTGCCAACCCTAGCCACCTTATCCCCTGCACCTTCACATCATCATGCCAACCCTGGGGACCCTGTGTCTCCTCTGTTCCCTCTGGCCGGCCAGTTTCCCTGTTGTTTGGTTCTTCTCCTCTGATGCCTACACATTCTTCTCTGAATTTCTGTCTCCCAGACTCTTCTACCTCTCCAGCTGCAGCCTTTTCCATGGATGGCTCTCAAATCTAACCCTCACTGCTCTATCAAGCTCACCCCTAACATCCACCTGCTTAGGGACATGGCCACTTGCATTTAACTCAATGCATCCTGCGCTAGACCCATCTCTTTCCCTTCCTGCTCCAGACCATTCCTTTTGATCCCTGTAGTCAGCATCCCCAGGACTCAGTATCCCAGGCTATGAGCCCCAGAGGTATCCACAACCCCTTCCTGCCACCCAACACAGGTCAGTCGCCCAGTGCCACCAGCCCTGTTCCTGTAGGGTCCCTCACCCTTGTCTTTTCCTTCCCATTGAGCTGCTGAAACCCCAGCCAGGCTGCTTGCTTCCCACCTTCCCAAATCTGATTCTGTCTCTACACTCCTGTCACTGTGCATTATCCCAAAGCACAGCCAGGCAGATCATTCAAGGTGCAATCTCCCTTCATATCAGATCCCTCACAGTCTGTGCAATGTGTCCTTGGTCCAGCGTAAGTGGACTGCTCACTGCTACCAAGTGCCCCAGGGCTCCCCCATCTTTGCCTTTTGGCTTCCGCTGGTTGCTCAGCCAGAGATGCCTTCTCAAATCATCACCTCTGACAAAATCCATCCTTCAAGACCCAGCACAAGTGATCCTTTTAGCTGGACATGACCTCTTCCTCTTCCTGACTTTGGTAGCACAGGTTTCCTGACTTTTCAATGTTCTGCCTTATAGCATAATCCTTTCTGTCTGTCTCTCTTCCTTGGAAGCAAAGGGCTTCCAAACTCTTTGCAGCAACAACCCTGTCTTAGCCACCTTTATATCCTCTTCAGTGTATTCTCTAAAGTAGATGCTCAAAAATGCTGATGGATTTGAACGGAGGAGATGACTTTACCTTCAGAAGGGGGTGAGGTGATGTCTCTTCTCTCAGTACCTCTCTCTGATGACCAGCAGGAAAAACACCTTGGCCAGGTCATAGGCAATGCACATTCCTTATTTTCAGGTCTCCTGCCAGAACTATCCCGGATATGAGGCAGGGCATGTCAGGGTTTCTCAGAATTGCCTTGGCACTCTCTTCCTGAGTCACCCTCTTTGGCAGGGGAGGTGGGTTACAGGCAGCCTAAATTATCCTTTCCTAGTTTAGGAACTCCTGGTCAGTCCCTGGTCCCTGCTGGATGCTGCCAGGAGATGCTCACGTCCGTGTCAGGCCTGGATGGCTCAGGACCACCCTCAGACTGAGTGCAGTGGGCTTTCCACTCCTGCTCCCACAGGAACAAGAGTGAAGAGCACAGACAGATAATGGGGTTAAGAAAAACCTTTATTAGAAGGGCAACTTTTAAGAAATAAGAAAAACCTTCATTATCTCAGCTCTTTTATACAACTATTTTTGTATTTGCAAGTTTCTTTCTAGCGTTATCCATATGCATAGTCTATTTTTACATATAGTAATATTATATGTTTATATCTATATATATATATATAGCCTTTTTCACTAATTATGAAATCATGAACACTTTTCTATAATTCTACAGCTTTTCTAATAATTCTTATAATGGTCCACAATATTGCCCAGGCAATCATATACTTATCCTTTTCACTAGACATTTAGATTATTTTTTATTTTTTTTTAACATTAGAGGTGATACAAATAGCTTTTGTCTTATGTTTAGTTATTTCCTCAGGATAAATACCTAAGAATGGGATTACAGTCAAAGGTCAAACATTTTTATGACTCTTACTCCCATATTGCTTTCCAAAAGGGATGCAGCAATTTATAGATAATAGTATTTCAATGTTATCATAGTTCATTGGATTGCTAATGCCCACTCAGATCAACACAGACTTGACTGCTTATTATGTGAGAGGCACTTAACGTATTTATTTATGTATTAAAATTTCATCCTAAACACAACATTGTAAAGCAGTTATACTCCAATAAAAATTAAAAACAAACAAACAAACAACAACACCCCTCATCTTAGAACCTTAGACTTTCAGAGTTGGAGGACATCTGCTCATTTTACAAATGAAGACATGACACCCTGAGACATGATCGGCAGTGGTCATGGATGCGTAGCTTGGCAACAATAGCGTGTTATATATAGTAAACCCGAATCTGGGGACCTAGAGTCTGCCGAAATTTCTACCCTGCCCAGATGGTGCAGTTGGGGTGTTTGTTTATTTCCTGTTAATGCTTGGCTGAGAAGTGACAGTGTGCATTTCTGCTCTGCCCACGACCACCCTGACAGTCTCTCCCACAGTATGTGTTCGGGCAGTCGTGGCGTGAAAACTCTGAACCTTTAAGACCCCACGGCTAAGCCAAGACCTCCACTGAGTAATGAATCACTTAAAGGTGCTGTTTTCTAAAATGGGCTCCTTCGCTTCCTCTTGGGGTAGTTCCTGCAGACTGTGGCGGGTTAAGCGTGACGTGGTCTGTGCCGCCCTGTCCTTCGCCTCCCTCCACAACTTTACTTTGAAACCATGTCTTATTTGAGATTCCTTCATGGGATAAAGAGACTGGAAGTATGAAACATTTAGGTTTGGAAATCATTACATTCTCAAATTTCCTTCTTCTAAATCCTGCTGCAAACTAAACAATTCCTCCTTCCCTTGCTAAAAAAAAGGCAATTTACACCTTTAACATCCTGCTTGGAAACTCCGTGAGCCAGATTCGCAAGTTCATTAAGTATGTTTTCTGTGTTTCAAGTTTCCGCAGGTGACAGTTGTACATGACTGCTTTCATTACTGTCATCGTTTCACTGCCATAGGACACAGGTGGCTATCTTTCCAGCCTCTGCTAAGGTTTCCCTGAAGCCTCCAGCCTGCACCAACAGCATCCTTGCCACCTTGCCATCCTCCATGTGCCAGGCCATCCAAAGCCAATGCTACATGTTTTGTATTTCTGTTAAGCACCACCTCACTGCATCTTCTGCATACTGTCTTTCCTAGCATAACAAATCACCCCAAATCTTTGAGTCTCAAAACAATATTAAGTTATTATTTCTCTCAATTTTGCAGTTCAGCTGAGAGGCTCCTCTGCTGGGGTCATCAGGGCCCACTCATGTGGCTGCAGTTAAACTATAAGGTCAATTGATTGCTGTGTCCAAGATCGCCTCAACTCACCTGCCTGGAAATAGGTGGTGACGAATGGCTAGGGTGCCTTGGTTTCCTCCACATGACCTCTCATCCTCCATGAGCTAGATTCGCTTTCTTACATGGTGGTTGCAGGGTAGTGTTCCCAGAGAGCTGCCCTAAGGTTCAAGGATTATCAAGCCTTTGCTTGTGTCATGCGTGTCATTGTCCTACTGGTCAGTGCAAGTCACAAAGCCAAGTTAGGGTCAACACGGGAGGGGAACACAAGAGGGCATGAGTATCGTGAAGCACAACTCTTTAGGTCATGCTGTATGGTAGACCAGTAGTCTACCACACAGTAGGGACCATTGCTGTTACAATCTGCCAAACCATGCTTCTAGAATGAATGAATCTCTTTTGGGATCCTTCAGCACTTTAAACATAGTCTTTTTTTAAAAAACAGTTTTATCTGTATAATTTGCTTGCCATCTATAAGCTTCTTTTGAAAAATTTATTTATTTATTTGGCTGCACAGGATCTTAGCTGCAGCACATGGGATTTTTTTACCTCATTCCAGAGTGCAGGTTCTTAGTTGCAGCAAGTGAGATCTAGTTCCCTGACCAGGGATTGAACCCAGGCCCCCTGAATTGGGAGCCTGGAGTCTAAGCCACCGGACTACAAGGAAAGTCCTTCTGTCTGTAAGCTTCTTTAAGCTAAAACTGCCACGTATGTTTTCCATCCCACCTTCCACTTTCTGGCCTGGTGCAGTAGGCATCCATGCAATACTAACTGTTAGGGGAGGGTCCTAGCTCACAACCCAAGGTTCTATAATTTGTAGGATTGGCAAGACCTCCCTCCTGACCTTTCTCATCAGGTACCTGAAGAAACTGCATGGGTTCTGAATCCCCCTCAGTCTATGACTTTTCCAGCTTTCCATAAATTCATGAAAGGATGCTAACTGGTGGGAATGTGCTTTAATCCAAGCTGGTGCTCAGTCACTCAGTTGTGTCTGATTCTTTGCGACCCCATGGACTGTACCTGTCCATGGGATTCTCCCAGCAAAGAACACTGGAGTGGGTTGCCATTTCCTCCTCCACGGGATCTTCCCAACCCAGGGATCAAACCCACATCTCTTTCATTGGCAGGCAGATTCGTTACCACTGATCTGTGTGGGAAGCCCTTAATCCATGTTAGTCTCTCTATAAAAAGTCTTTCTGTCACAATCATATTCAGTACCTGCTTCCCAGCCAGGTACAGAGTCTCTGAGGTCCCACCCGCTGTCTGCGCAGCATTCAGGGTCATACTTCCCTGACCAGGCATCAAACCCCGTGTCCCTTGCAGTAGAAGCAAGGATTCTTAATCACTGGACTACCAGGGAAGTCTGGCGGATGGATATTGACAGAGACCATAAAAGATGAAACCAAATAGTTGACATGCACTGTGTGCTCAGTTGTGTCCGACTCTTTGCCAGCCAGGCTCCTCTGTCCATGGAATTTTCCAGGCAAGAATACTGGAGTGGGTAGCCATTTCCTCCTTCAGGGGGAATTGGAGGATATTCCTGACCAAGGGATTGAACCCATGTCTCTTTCATCTCCTGCACTGGGAGGCAGATTCTTTACCACTTCGCCACCTGAGGTAGAACATTACAACTTGATGTGTAGAAGAGAGTATACAGACTGTGGGGGTAGAAAACCAAAGGGTTGAGAAATAAGTGAAGTGATAAATGTGGCTTTAAAAGCCCCCAGCTGTCCCCAGTGGATTGTCTGGGTACCTGAGATGGCCTCTGTGGACAAGGTTTGTTTCTGGAGATTTCCTCACCCACGGTGAAGTGGTTTTTTGCATTAAAAGAGATTGAAAAGCGGGTGCTGCCAGTATCAGGGAGGGATAGAGAAGGTGGGATGGGTGCCCCCAGAGGGAGCCCAGGGCTCAGCGTAGCAGTGCTGGGAAGTTGCTAGCAGGGAGACGAGATGGTCATTGGGTTTCTCTGTGTTCCACGTTGTTTGCTACATTTGTGGGGATCCCCTCCACTTCCCACTGGGTGACTCTTTCTCTCGTAATTTGGGCTCATTGCTCTTGCATTTTTTTCAAAAGATGGAGACATGTCAACGTGAGGAAAAGAAGGAATTTTCTAGGCACACAGTGGTCCCAACCTATACAGGAAGCACCACCTTTTTTTTTTTTAATTGAAAGATAGTTGATAGTTTCGGGGATATAATATGTGGTGGTGGTTTAGTTGCTGAGTCTTGTCTGACTCTTGTGACCCTGTGGACTGTAGCCCGCCAGGCTCCTCTGTCCATGAGATTTCTCAGGCAAGAATACTGAAGTGGGTTGCCTATTCTTTCTCCAGGGAATCTTCCCAACCCAGGGATTGAACCTGCATCTTCTGCTTGACAGGTAGATTCTTTACCACTTAGCCACCTGGGAAGTCCCAAATAATATGTGTATATATATATATATATATATAATATATATATATATATATTCTTTTTCAGATTCTTTTCCACTATATGTTATCATGAGACATTGAATATAGCTCCCTGTGCTATACAGTAGGTCCTGGTTGTTTATCTATTTCACATATAGTAGTGTAATTCTGTTAATTCCAAATTCCCACTTCATTCCTCTGCTTCCCCTTTGGTCACCATAAGTTTGTTTTCTATGTTTGCAGGTCTATTTCTATTTTGTAAATAAGTTCTTTTTATAATTAAAAAAATATTCCACATATAAGTGATATCATGTAGTATTTATCTTTTTCTGTCTAACTTCACTTTAGTGTGATAATCTCTAGGTCCATCCATGTTTCTGCAAATGACATTATTTCATTCTTTTTTATGGCTGAGTAGTATTCCATTGTATATATACCACATCTTCTTTATCCATTCATCTGTTGATGGACATTTAGTTTGCTTCCATGTCTTGGCTATTGTGAGTAGCGCTGCTGTGAACTGGAACCACTTTTATTTCCTATAACGTGAAATGAAGGCACAGAAGTCCCTGAGGAGGCCCCGAGTTGCACTTAATGGTAGTCATGTAGGCCCTGAAAGAATTTGTTATGCGGAACAAGAAAAGGCCCTGGGCCTCTCCTAAGCCCTGAAATGGTGAGACGAGAGACGAACGTAACTAAGCAGAAGAGTTAACCCCAGGCTAAGGACATAAGTAAATGTGAAGAAGCACAAGAAGAAGGAACAACTCAGCATTAGCGACAAGCAAGCTATTTCCTGTTTCTGAGAGCTGTGAACCTCCTGCGTCCTTCGCTCCAGTTCTTGGGAGGGCACAGAATTGGGGCCTAGCAGAGAAAGTCTCCTTCCTCATATGAACACAGGAACCCGGGAAACTTCTGTTTCCAGTGTTCCAGGCTGTCTGGTAACTGAAAGGTAAAACAGCTCAGCCTCCCTGACCCCCAAAACCATGCAGGCAGAGCCAGGACAGTGTTCAAGCACGTGTGGGCACCAGAGAGCTGGCCGAATCACCTTTTCTCTTCCACTCTGCCTTGTTGGCCCACGCCCTTTGCACTCTTCCTAAGGCCAGAACCTCTCAAATAATTAACTTTAGCATGTGGAGAAGCTCAGTGGTTCTCCAGTTTGGTCACACATTCTATCACTTAGGGACACTTTAAACAAACTCAGTTCAGCTAGGGTGGATCCCAGAAGTAGGTATTTTCTCAAAAGCATGCCAGGTGATTTGCAGCCAGGTTGAGAAGAGCTGAAATGACTAATCTGCAGCCAATTTAGAAAGTCAAGTAAACACAGGATTTGTTGATCTTTGGGGTGTCCGAAAAACACCTTGTAAATAATTAGCCTTTGGTGAACCAGCAAAACCGAGGAGATTCTGGATATTGTGTCCTCTGGGTTGCCTTCTTGAGGTAATTCTTGAGGATCTTGTGGGGGGTGTCATTTAGCCTCTGGCCTCCTAAGCTTTCACAGTATGGCAGAATGGATCACGCCTGTGACCGTCTGCACACAGAAAACACCACCGTGAACTATGCAGTCTGATGTAATCTTCATCATGACACTGAAAGACAATTTATTGAAGAACAGTACCACTGTCCAGGAAACTTAGAAAGTTTCATTCATAAAGATATTCCAGGCAATTTGTCACAGACTCCCAGAATCCACAAGATGCTATGGAGAGTAAGGACAGCCTTGTCCCAGCACTACCTCTCTTCCTGGTCATCCCATCCCCAACCAGAACCTCTATATCTGTCTCCTGTGTCATCTTCATACCACGTGTGGACAAGACTGAAAGCCAATGATTCAGCAACTGGAGGGAAGGAGTTGCTTCCTTGCTGCTCAACATGCAAAATAGCAGCTCCTCTGTTTGGCTTTCAAGTCTGCCTCTTTCAATCACCACCAGCTACGCTTTACTGCTGATGGTCTAAGATTTGGTGACTGCATGTGTGTTTCAACTAGGCACCCTTTCGGCACATCACATCTAAACTCTCATCTTCTTCTGAAGACCAGAGTTTGGTTTTTGCTTGCCAATATGTAAAGGACATGCTTTCTGCTTGTCATTTTAATTACTTTCTATTGAACCTTTTCCAGTTCTGTTATGTCATCTGTAAGTGCCAGAAAAGAATGATACACATTATTTTGTCAATTTACTATAATTGGATACAAGGATAGGACCATGATATTTTGTCTCTAGTATTCTTATCTGCAAGTTATTGGGGGTATGGGTGCAGGATGGAGGCAGGACAGTAGATTCATGACTTCATGAAATTAGTTTTGTTGAGTTGTTATTCCCTTCTTGTTGCCCACAAGTGACACTCGTTTGGCAGGTGTCGCCCTCCTATGCAGCTCTATACATCCTTGTTCAGCTCTATTCCTGCCACTGTCAGCTCATTGCCTGGCCCTAACTTGGTGTCACAAACGACCTTGGAGATTCTGCTATGTATCTCTTCCCTGAATCATTTATCATCAGGGAAATTAAGACTTGGATGTTCAGACTGCAGAATAAAAATGAGACAGGTTCTTGAATTGATTTTTAAAAATATTTTTTCCTGTCTTCAAAAAAGCACATGTTCTTTTAAGACATTTTGAAAATGAAAATCACTCCTGGTCCGACCACCCAGAGATCATCTCTGCTAATACCTTGGTTTACCATCTTCCATTCTTTTATTTAGGGAGGACAACACACAAAGAGATACAAACTCTTTCCCTTTATCTTTTAAAAATATAATATTTGGCACACACAAAACACAGACACACCAAGAAACAAAACATCATGAGTAATTGGCAATAATGTCATTTACCTAAGTGCTCTCAGCCTATCATTTCCTCCCACAGGATAACTATTTTCCTGAAGTTTGGGATAATTTTACAAATTGTTTGGCTCTACTTGATTTTAAGCTTTATGAAAAATGGAATCATATTTTTAAAAAATTTATTGAAGTATCATGGAGGAGGGCAGGGCAACCCACTCCAGTGTTCTTGCCTGGAGAATCCCCATGGACAGAGGAGCCTGGCGGGCTACAGTCCATGGGGTTGCAAAGAGTCAGACACGATTGAACAACTAAGCACATGTTAAAGTATAGTTGATTTACAATGTTGTATTAAAATGGTATCATATTATAATCATAAGTCTCTGGCTTTTTTTTTTACTCAAAAAATACAGTGAGTCATTTTACCAGGTTATTTATGTAGGCATAATTCTTTCATTTTCACTGCTGTTCAATGTTTCCACTGTGAAGATATACACAATTATTTAATTCTTCTCTTACTGTACATTTAGTTTGTTCTTAGTACCTTGCTGTTATAAGCAGTGCTTGAACATGCCTCTTTAAAAAAAAAAAAAAGACTTGACTGTGCCAAGTCTTAGTTGTAACATGTGGCCTTCAGTTCTTGTTGCAACATGTGGGATCTAGCTCCCTGACCAGGGATCAAACCCAGCCCCCTGCCTTGGGAGTGGGCAGTCTTAGCTACTGGACCACAAGGGAAGTCCTTTGTACATAGCTCTTCATGCACATGTCAAGAGTGCCTTTGGGGTGAAATTGTTGAATATGAAGTATGCAAAATTTCATCATTATGAGGCATTGACAAAATGGCTGCTCCAATTTACATTCCCAGCATTGGTGCATAAGAATTCCCAATTGATCAACCACTTGTTCGACATTTGGAATTGTCAGAATTTAAAACTTTTGCCTTTCTAGTAGCTGTGCAACATTGAACATTAATTTGCATTTTCCTAAATACTAATGAAATTGAGGATCTTCTCATATGTTTACTTACCACATGTGTTTGCTTTTCTATAAAATGTCTGCTTTATACTTTTGCCCTCTTTTCTACTGGGTTGTTTGTCTCACACATATTTTTAAGCAAAATTTTAATCATAGTATACGTACTATCTTACACTTTTCCAAGACAAGAAATATTCTTTTACATTGTGATTTTAGTGGCCGTGGTATCTTCTATCTCATGGATATCTCATAATTTAATTAATTAAAGCCCTGTTCCTTTCCCCCTCTCCCCAATTCTTGTTTTTAGAATTAACTCTGATAAGATATTCTACTGCATAAATGTAATTACACATCCACTGAAAGTTTTCATAAAATTAGTTGTAAGAGTGTGGATTTCTGGCTCAAAGAATGTCAATATTTTATAAGATTTTGACATGTATTTCCAAATCATCTTCCAGAAAAGTTGTATAATTTACATTTCTTCAAAAAAAGCTTTAACACTGGATATTAAATTTTAAATATTTTGCTAATATAAGTAGTAAATATTAACAATAAAGACAGTCATATTATTAATTATTATTATTAATTAATTAATAATATTAATAATTAATAGTAGAATATATTTACTGTCCATTGTGTTTCTTCTTTTCCTGCTATTAATTCTTTTTCTCCAGTTTACTGTTTGCATTAGACTAAAACTTATATCTAAGTACTATGTCCAAAATGCCTTGGTTTACTTCTTTGCCCCGCTTGACATACAGTTGGGTTCATTTTTTTCTATTTGCATTTAGTTACAGGTTTTAAGTTTTCTCTACTTTTATCAATTTACTTTTATTATTTGAATGTACATAGTATTAACATAGCAATGACAAGATGGCCATACACTATATTTGCTTTTGATCTTTGTTTTATAACTTAATAATCTACCCTGGTAATTACTTTGTATCAATTCATCAAGATACTCTTCACTGCTTCTCAGTAGCCAATCGTGTTTGGGTATCACAGTTTACTCAGCCCGTCTCCTGTGTTTGGGCATTCAGGTAGTTTCCAATATCCTGCAAACACCATTAACGATACAATGAAGATTCTTCCATATGTAACAGTACCTATTATTTTGGAGATATCATTTTTAGAATAAATGCCTAGAAGTGGGAGTGCTAGTTTGAAAGGTAAATGTACAAATGTTCCAGTAGATATTGCCAAATACCCCTCCACAGGGGTTGTACTATTTTTCATGCCCTCTAGTAATATTTGTTTTCCTGTAATTTCACCAACAGAGTGAGGCTGTGTATATCTATCCAGTTGTCCCCACACCATTATTTAAAAATTCCTTTTCACTGCTGCCATTTAACTGGTTATCATATACTCGATTTTTATATTTTTGTTAGATTGATTTCTGTTCACCATTCAGTTATAATGGTCTTGATATTCATATGTCAGAACCACACTGTTTCCATTTAGGAGGCTCTGTAGTATGTTTAGTATTTGCTGGGACTAAACACCTCTCATAGCTCCTCATTTTCAGTGTTTTAGTACTATTCTTGAGTGCTTTTTTCCCATATGATCTTTGGTATCAATTTGTCTAGCTGCATAAAAACTTGTGTATATTTTTTGCAGAAGCATGTTAAATTCATAAATTAACATAAGGGGAACTGTCATCTTGATGATATGAGATATTTTAACTGAAACCAAGGGATGTCTTGTTCAAGTATACTTTTGGGTCTTTCAAGATTCTTTTTTATAAAAGAATTTTTATAAAATTAAAAAAATTTTTTTCAAAGAACTCTTTTTTTTTCCAAATAATTAGATTTATTGAGACATAATTCACTTTCAATCCAACTATTTAAAGTGTGCAGTTCATGCCATATGACCCAGCAATCCCACTTCTGGGCATACACACCGAAGAAACCAAATCTGAAAGAGACACGTGCACCCCAATGTTCATCGCAGCACTGTTTATAATAGCCAGGACATGGAAGCCACCTAGATGCCCATCAGCAGACGAATGGATAAGGAAGCTGTGGTACATATACACCATGGAATATTACTCAGCCATTAAAAAGAATTCATTTGAATCAGTTCTAATGAGATGGATGAAACTGGAGCCCATTATACAGAGTGAAGTAAGCCAGAAAGATAAAGACCAATACAGTATACTAACGCATATATATGGAATTTAGAAAGATGGTAATGATAACCCTATATGCAAAACAGAAAAAGAGACACAGATGTACACAACAGACTTTTGGACTCTGTGGGAGAAGGCGAGGGTGGGATGTTTTGAGAGAACAGCATCGAAACATGTATATTATCTATGGTGAAACAGATCACCAGCCCAGGTGGGATGCATGAGACAAGTGCTTGGGCCTGGTGCACTGGGAAGACCCAGAGGGATCGGGTAGAGAGGGAGGTGGGAGGGGGGATCGGGATGGGGAATACATGTAAATCCGTGACTGATTCATGTCAATGTATGACAAAAACCACTACAATATTGTAAAGTAATTAGCCTCCAACTAATAAAAATAAATTAAAAAAAAAAAAGTGTGCAGTTCAGTGGGTTTTAGTATTTCATGGAGTTGTATAACTATCACCACAATCAACTTTAGAGCATTTCCATCATTTCAAAAAGTAAACCCATACCCAATATCAGTCCTTTCCCAGTACCTCAACCCCTCCAGCCTCTGGCAATCACTAATCTCCTGTCTCTATGGACTTGCCTATTCTGGACATTTCATATATTCAGTTCAGTTCAGTTGCTCAGTCATGTCTGACTCTTTGCAATCCTATTTCATATATATGGCATATATAATACATGGTCTTCTGTAACTGGCTTCTTTCACTGGGCATAATGTTTTCAAGGTTCATCCATGTTATACCACATACCCCATTAATTTTTTTATTGTTGAATAATATGCCACTGTATGGATGGATTTACTGTATTTTGTTTATCCATTTCTCAGTTGATAGACTTTTGGGGTTGTTTTTGCTTTTTGGCTATTGGAATAAGACCCAATGTGTGTGTATGGGTCTCTGTGAGGGCATTTATATTCGTCTCTTGTGTATATACCTAGAAGTAGAATTGCTGGGTTAGATGATAACTTTATGTTTAACATTTTCAGGAACTGCCAAGCTGTTTTCCAGATCAATTGCACTGTTTACATTCCTACTTCAATCAGTTCAGTCAGTTCAGTCGCTCAGTCGTGTCCGACTCTTTGCAACTCCATGAATCGCAGCACGCCAGGCCTCCCTGTCCATCACCAACTCCTGGAGTTTACTCAAACTCATGTCCATTGAGTTGGTGATGCCATCCAACCATCTCATCCTCTGTCATCCCCTTCTCCTCCTGCCCCCAATCCCTCCCAGCATCAGGGTCCTTTCCAATGAGTCAGCTCTTTGCATGAGGTGGCCAAATTATTGGAGTTTCAGCTTCAGCATCAGTCCTTGCAATGAACACCCAGGACTGATCTCCTTTAGGATGGACTGGCTGGATCTCCTTGCAGTTCAAGGGACTCTGGAGTCTTCTCCAATACCACAGTTCCTACTTACAATGCATCAAATTTCCAATTTCTCCACATCATCACCAAACTTGTTATTGTCTGTGATTTTGGAAATGGGAGTGAAGTAGCATCTCAGTGTCTTTGGTTCATATTACACTAATAGCTAATCATGTTGAACATATGTTTTGAAGAAATCCTTTCCCATTTTTCAATTGGGTTATCTGTCTTATGGTTGTTGTATTGTTCATACATTCTGGTTATAAGCTCCTTATCATATACATTATTTAGAAATATTTACTCCCATTCTGTAGACTGCCTTTGTACTTTTTTATGGCATCGTTTGACACACACACAAGTTTTAAATTTGGGGTATATATCTGTCTTTTCTTTTGTCATTTGTGTTTGTGGCATTGTGTCTAAGAAGGGTTTGCCAAACCCATGATAATTAAGATTTATATTTATGTTTTCTTCTGAGTGTTTTATAGTTTTAGTTTTTATATTTAAGTTGTTGAAGTCCTAAGCAGTACCACAGAATGTGACGGTATTTGGAGATAAAGTCTTTTAAAAGATGATGAAGTTAAAACTAGGTCATTAGAGTGGACCCTATTTGTATGTGACTGATGTCCTTAGAAGAGCAGGAGATTAGAATACAGACAGTCACAGTACAAAGGGAAGACCATGTGTGGACACAGGGAGAAGATGGCCATCTTCATGCCAAGGAGAGAGGCCTCAGAAGAAATCAACCCTGCTGACACCTTGATCTTGGACTTCTAGCCTCCAGAACTCTGAGGAAATAAGTTGCTGTTCTTTAGGTCAGTCTGTGGTACTTTATTATGGTAATTCTTG
Organism: Cervus elaphus; assembly: GCF_910594005.1. NCBI lineage: Eukaryota > Metazoa > Chordata > Mammalia > Artiodactyla > Cervidae > Cervus > Cervus elaphus. Next base: position 32,277,171 of record NC_057825.1, on the reverse strand, counting down.
CAAAGTAATACAAAACCCCCACTTAGTCATTTTATATTATCTTCTTAAATCACACAGATCTTGTGCTTTTTTGAGAGGGAGAAATAACTTTATTTCTTTTCCGCTAGTATAGGAATGGCAAACTGCAACCTATGGACCACATCTAGTCTGTTGCCTATTTTGGTTAATCCAGTTTATTTGGGACATAGCTGCATCCACTTATGGCTGCTTTGGTGCTACAATGGCAGGGTTGAATAGTTAAGCCTGCAACTCAAAATATTTACTATTTGGGGGCTTTAGAAAAAAAATTTACTGACCCCTGCTCTAGTAGCTACTTAGGATGGGCTTATGTGGACAGTTCTTGCATTTTAAAAAGTTTTTTTAATAGCCTTTGATGCTTGAAAAACAGCATGGATGGATGGATATAAAATCCTTAGCTGGTATTTTCTTTCCTAGAGCTTTTAGGAAATACTGAAAATGCTGCATCACTATAGCCTTGCGTTGCTGTTAAGAAGTCTGATGCCAAATACTTTGGTTACCAAACTCCATAACAAACTACCTACCTAAAAGGAAGGCATAAAGAAAGGACCATTTTGATGATAATTCACAAACTTTGGGGTCAGGAATTCCGGTAGGATTTGACTGGGTGAATACCAGCTGATGGCTGGGCTCATACAGAGAACTCAGGATGACTTCACTTGTAACAGCAAGGATCAGGCAAGACCCTCTTCCTCTCCGTGTAGTCTCAGAACCTCTCCTCAGGGAGTTAGATATTTTACATAGTGAGTCAAGTCATCAAGGGCAAGTGTTCCCAAAGACCTAAGTGGTCTCTTCAAGACTTCTTACGACATAGGCTTGTAAGTCCCATAACATCACACATTCTATGGGTCAAGCAATTCACTTAGGCCAGCCTGGATATAGAAAATATAGTCATCTTTAAAGTACTGCAGCCTTATTTTCTTACACTTTTAAATAATTTGAATTTTTTGTATGGAAGCCATGAAGATGATTATTTTTATTTGTTTGTCTATAGTTTTAAGAGGGGCTTTCCCGGTGGCTCAGTGGTGAAGATTCCGCCTGCCAATGTGGAAAACACGGATTCGATCCCTGATCGGGGAAGATTCCACATGCCATGGAGCAACTATGGCTGTGTGACACAACTGCTGAGCTTGTGTTCTCGAGACGGCAAGCTGTGACTACGGCGCCATCATGCCACAACTGTTGAAGCCCACGCACCCTAGAGTCTGTGCTCTGCAACAAGAGAAGCCACCGCAATCAGAAGCCCGTGCACCGCAAGTAGAGAGTAGCTCCTGCTCACCACAACTAGAGAAAAGCCCTCACAGCAACGAAGACCCAGTACAGCCAAAAATAAATAAATGAATAAAATGAATACTTCTAAGAGACTAGTTCTCAGGATTAATCATTCTGTGGTCACTTCCCCAAGTACGTGTGAGCCCTTTCATTTTGTAAGTAAGTATTTTCTTATTTCCACAATGTTTCTTATAGTTTTATCATATGTGGAACTTCAGTTACATATACGTTGGACATTCTTTGACTGTATTCAAAGAATATTCCAAAGAGAGAGAAACAAGCACAGAGGTATGGAGACAGGGAAAGTGGAAATGATTCAGGGGTTCAGGATGGGGTGTATGCAGGAAGCGACAAGAGACTGAGTGGAAAATAAGACAGAGGCTAGATAAACAGAAGGTCTTATGTGCCAGCCATGACACCACAAGCAGCGAATTAAAAAAAAAAACTTTTTTTCTGACATGCATTATGGAAAATGGATCAGAAGGAACAAGACTGCAGGAGGAGACAAGATAAGATGCTATTGCATTAGTCTAGGTAAGATGGGTTAAGAGGGACAGGTTCTAGATTTATGCATGAGGGGAGTCAACAGAATTGTTGAGTGTGGTGGTGTGTGCATGTGCTCACTCTTTGCCACCCTTTGCATTGTGGCCTGCCCGGCTCCTCTGTCTGTGGGGTTTTTCAGGCAAGAATACTGAGTGGGTTGCCATTTCCCCCTCCAGGGGATCTTGCTGACCCAGGGATAGAACTGGGGTCTCCTGCATTGCAGGGGAATTCTTTACTGCTGAGCCACTGGGGAAGCTGAGTGTGGTGGTGTTGGGGGTAAAGATTCAAAGATGACTCCCAGGTTCTGGGCAACTGAGTGGACAGGAAGGCTAACAGTTTTATTTATTCATTTTTATTTTTTGACCACTCTGTGCAGCAAGTGGGGTCTTTGTTCCCTGACTAAGGATCAAACCCGCAACCCTACTCCCTCCATCCCCACCACTGGATTACCAGGGAAGTCCTGATGCTAACAGTTTTTAGAAAAGTAGAGCTTGAGGTGTCTCTAGGACATCCAGGTAGAGATGTCTGGTAGACTTGTGTGTGTGTAGAACTCAGGTGAGTGGTCTGAGCTAGTTAACACACTCGGGAGCTGCTGATATATGTGGCAGATGAAGCCAGAGTGGAAGCAACAGCTCAGAGAGAATGCACTGTACGGGGTGTGATGAAAGCTGAGAACAGGACCTTGGAGACTGAGGAGCGGTCAGAGGGATTAGATGAGTCTTGTTGCAAAGGCCAGGGGGTGTCAAAAAGAATGGAATGCCCTGTGTTACCAAATGCCACCAGGAGCTCTAGTAATAGAGGACTCAAAAATGGCCTGGGGCATTGAGGATGAAGCCAGTGCTTACTGACCGAGAGCAGTGCAGTGATGTGGTGGGGACAGAAGCTACACGCTATAGGTTGGGGAGTGAGAGGGAGCTGAGTTAGCAGAAATGAGTGTAAACTACTTTTAAGACTTTTGTCAAGGAAAAGACAGGGAGGGAATAGTAACTGGAGTATGACCTAGAGTCACAGAGGTTTCTTCCTTTTTCTTTAGGATGAGAAAAACTTCAACATGAATAAATGGTGAAAGCAAAGGACATGTAGGTAAAACAGGCCGGTAATTTTGAGAGTGAGGGTGATGATTGCATATGTTTGAAAGATTGCAATATGTTTCTGAGGATGTGAGAACTGATGAAATACAGAACTGAGATGGAGAGATGCTAATATGAATATATTTGAAGTGGTTTAATTCCCAGAATGGCTATCCACATACTGAAATTATTTTGGTTTCAATCAGTATAACAAACACAGCAAGCAACATTTTTACAGATTTATTTTACATCATTTACACATCTTTCCTCCAAAGGACAGGATCAATGTTTTATCCTTTCACTACCTCCCACACAGTTGATGCTTAGTGAGTAGTAAGTGAATAAACAAAGTGTCTCTTAACCCTGAGTATCTTAATATATTCAGAACATGGTTAAGACCCTGCATGCAAGTGAAAAAGTCTTCTAAGCATGCAAAACAGTCACAAAATTCATGAGTGATAGATGATGCCAATTTTTTTTTTTTTTTTTGAGGAATGTTTACTCTCCTTAACAAAGTTGGTTACCAGCACTTCCTTCACCTTAGGGGTTTAAAAATAGGAAGATGAGAGCAGGAGGAAAAGGATGCTTTAAAGGCAGTCAGGCAGACTACAGCAGAAGGTGGCACGATCTGCTTTACTATAAGGTGCCAAAAAGCAGTGAAAAACCAGACTCAAAGCACAGGGCACTAGGCTGTCTTAGCTTAGGGATTTACATCCGTCACCAACATATCAAAAGTCCTTAAAGGACACTGCTGTTTTCAGCCTTAAATGATGTTGACAAGAATGATCCTATGGGGAGGGAGGGAGGGAGGGAGGTTCAAGAGGGAGGGAACATATGTATACCTATGGCTGATTCATGTTAATGTTTGGCAGAAACCAACACAATTCTGTAAAGCAATTATCCTTCAATTAAAAAAATAAATTAAGAAAAAAGAATGATCTTTTGAGTTCTTAAGAAAAAAAAAAAAGAAGATTTGCTGTTCCCCATGTGGCATCATCTCCTGTTTCACGTAGTTTGGAAAGGATTCTATCAAAAACGGATATTAAAAAGCTGATGCAGAAATGGTAATCCTCCATCTCTCTCTCTTCGTTTGCCCAAGCTGTTTACCTAGACTTTGATGCCCTCCCCGCCCCCCCTCCTTTTTTCCCTCCTAGGACTCCTCTCTTTCTTCCTTGCAGGCTGAACACAGATGCCACCTCTTCCAGGAACCTCTCCGCATCGTCCAAGCGGAAGTAATCTCTTCCTCCTCTGAGCTCCCACAGCATCTCATAGCGGCTCTGGCTTTGCACGGGTCACCAGACCCGGTTGTTTACACGGCTGCTTTTCCACTAAGTTATGCGCTCCTGGAGACCGGGGACCGTGACCGTGACGGTGTACCCACACAGCACCTGGTACAGCGTTACAGAGCTGGGCACGGAGTCGGTGCTCAGTAAACAGTTTGCTGAGTTGAATTAATTTGGAAATACCACTCAGGGCAGTGTCTCCTGCTCCAGGCGCGGATGATGAATGATTTATGGGGATGGTTCTTCGCATTCTTTACCTTGTAGTCACGTCGGGCCGAACATCCAGGTGGCGGGGTACATACCTTTGGAGTTGAAACGCACCTCCACCGCCCGCCGCCGGCTCCTAGGAAAGGCCCGCAGGGGGCAAGTTTCCCCCGCCCTCCCGGAACCGGGCCGCAGGGGGCGGGGTTCGAAGGGAACCCAGCCCGCTGGCCCGCCCCCTCTTCGGCGCGGCGGAAGCCCCGCCCCCAGCCGCGCGCTCGCGCAGGCGGCGCGTGCCCGCCCCCAGCCCTGCGCCCTCGCGCCCTCGCGCCCTCGCACCGGGGGCGGGCTCGCTGCGCGTGCCGGGAGGGTAAGCGGCGCGAGCTGGGTGCCTGAGAACGTTCGCTGCGGGGGCGGCTCCGGGGCCTGAGCGGGCGCCGCCACCGCCACAGCCGCGGGGGCCTGGCCGGAGGAGGCGGAGGAGGTTGCAGCCGCCGGAGACCTTCTCGACGCCCCCAAATCCGGCCGGGAAGTGAGTACGGCTAGGGTTTGCGGCAGCTGCCCCAGGCTGCGGGAAAGGAGCGCGTTGCCGGAGCCTCGCGCCCGCGAGGAGCGGGAAGGCGCCCGCGCAGCGCCCGCACCTCGGGAGCCTGCGGGGGTTTGCAGGGCCGGGAGCCGCCGGAGACGGCGCGCCGGGAGCCGGGGCCGCTGCACCGCGAGCGCTGTGAACGGAGACCGCGCCGCGCTCCCGGCCCTGGAGGGGCGAGCGGAGAGGATGGAGCGGACTCCTGGGCCGGCATTGCCGGCCTCTGAGCCCCGGGCCGGGGAGGGGGCTCCGGTGTTCCTATCGCGCTCTGGCCGGCGGGCACGGAGCCGGGGTGCAGGCGCTGGGTGATGCTGCCCGAGCCCGGCTTGGTGGGAGGAGGCTCTGCATTAGGTGTTGAGGGGGGCGAAGGAGGCAGGTCCTGGCAGAGGGCAGGTGAGGCAGGCAGGCCCTGGCAGAGGGAAGGGAATTTATTTCAGATCATCCCCAAACACTATTTCCCGAGGCGCCTAACTGTGACCCTGTACACCGAGGTCACCCTTTTAAGGAAAGTGTCCTGAGAGGAGGAAGGATGCAATTAACGTATGTTTGCTGTTAAATTCCTGTGCCAGGCCTTGGGATTAGGAAGACCTTCCAGCAGCCTCAGCAAACAGTTTGTTGGTTAACTACCTTGGGTAGAGAACTTGGATAGTCAGCACTGGGGTCACAATTGTATAAAGCACAACCATCATTTGCTACGTAGGTGCTGGCAGTTTTTGGTTGTAAAGGTTTGCGTATGAAATACAAAGCAGCTTTGGATTTTGTCTCTTTCACTTTGTCTTCTTTCCAGTAGTATTGGGAAATTGGAGCCATAAAATTGCTTGGTTTGAGGATTAAAGCAGGAGGGTCAAGGAAGCTTGTGGGAGGTATTTGGGAGAGTTTTATAGACACTTCTGTGTAACATTTAAAGAGAGAGAAGGAAAAAAGGAAACTGGAAAGAGGAAGTTCCGTTTCTTCCCAAGCAGCAGGCACTGAATACCTGCCTACTGCATGAATGAATGGACCAAGCAAGGTTTTGCTCTATTTTATGTGGAGCACTGTTGATCAATGTGATGTTAGGGATGCTGATGGACTCCTCTTGTCCCTCAAGTTTCCTGTCTCTTTTTTTGCCCTGTAAGAGGTTCTCAGGTCTGGGCTAAGCAGTTGCTAAGGTGATGGAGTTGTCATATCTTGTGGCCGTGCTGCCACTTTCACAACTTTATTCTGTGTTGACTGCCAGGAGCTTACTCCTTGGGTCATTGCTTCAAATCATCCCATTCTGGCCCTTCTCTCTTCTGTCACTTGAAGAAGGGGAGAATGTCTGTCTAGAGAGCATGCTTTCATTTTTATCTTGGCTCTTGCATCTTAGATCTGTGGTCAGAGAATGTGACTCTGCTCTTGATGAGGGCTGGGACTCTGTTTTCCTGCCTTCATTGAATTTCTGGACTCTCAAGCTCCAGGCTGCTGTTTCAGTTGCCTGGGTTGCAGTGCCTGTTGGGTTACTTTGTCTGCCAAACTAAAACTTGACCTTTTATGAGTTCTGGGAGGATTTTTATCATACATCAATGGAATTACCTTTGAAGGGGGTTGTGTAGTCAGCGTAGTGTTGGCAGGACTTTCGAGTGTCCACTATGAGTGAGAGAGAAAATTTCTACTTAGGAAGTCAGATTTAAAACCAATGGAATTGGTTTAAAGCGCTTACTTTAAATCTCTCAGGACCTGTGTTTCCTTGTATAAAAATAAAATATTAATTCAAATTTGGCCTTGTGTGGTAAGCCTTGAAGAACTAAGTCAATTTCTCTTTAGTTTTAGGACGGTGCACTTAATTAAGAGTGCAACCATCAGGTGTCTACTATTTCTTATTTTGGGGTGCAGTACTTTAGGATGCCTTGTTCTCCGTTTTCTCAGTAATATTGTGTTTTATTTATTTATATACTTAGTTTACATTTAGAAGTGTTCGTCTTTCAGTCATGTCTGACTCTGCGACCCCATGGACTGTAGCCTGCCAGGCTCCTCTGTCCATGGAATTCTCCAGGCAAGATTACTGGAGTGGGTTGCCATTTATTTCTAAATCACCTTTATTAATGTTTGCACAGATGTCCTGTGCAGAGTTGGTGGAGTTTGAAAAATGTATGTACAAATCTTCCTCAGCTTCTTACGAGGTTATGTCTGATAAACCCATTGTAAATTGAAAGTACAGTAGGTTAAAAATGCATTTAATATACCCCAGCTGCCAAACATCATAGCTTAAGCTAGCCTACCTTAAACATGCTTAGAATACTTACATTAACCTACAGTTGGGCAAAATCATCTAAAACACAATGCCTGTGTTATAATAAAGTGTTGAATGTTCCATGTAATTTACTGAAACTGTACTGAAAGTGAAAAGCAGAGTGGTTGTAAGTGTCTCAGCTGTTTATCCTGGTGATCTTGTGGCTGACCAGGAACTGTAGATCTTTGCCACTGCTCAGCGTCACGAGTATCTTACTGCATATTGCTAGCCAGGGGAAGGGTCAAAATTCAGATTTGAAGTAGTTTCTCTTGAATGTGTATTGCTTTTGCACCATCATGAAGTCAAAAATCATAAGTCAAATGATCGTAAGTTGGGAATTGTCTATTTTGTAACCACTGTGCCAACAAAGATAAAGAAATTTGCATCACTCCAGAAACTCCCTCATGCTGGTTTGCAATATCCTCATTTCCTCTTACTTTATTTATTTCTAGTTACACAAGCATCAGGGCCCTGGCATTGGTGCAGGAAGTATACTGCTGGGTTTTAGGGGTTGCCATTCACACAGGAATCCTTGTGAGTGGCAGTTCCTGGGGTCGCGTCCTGCAGCCTGGAGCTGTGTCCTGCAGCTGTGCAAATGGCTCATGAATGCACACTTTCTCATAAAAGGCCCAAACAGTACATACAGAAGAAAGCCCCCCTTGACCCACTCCCTTCTCCACTGAAACTGCAGTTATCAGTTTGTTGTGATTCTTCCAGACCTTACCCTACATATTATCATCTACATATAGGTAATAAAAATAGGATTCCCCCCCAACCACATTAATGACATGATACTGTACACACTGGTCTGCAACATTCTAACAGAATGCCTGAGATCTTTCCATGATGGAACACAAAGATCTACCCGATTCTTCTTGATTCCTACACAATCCCATATGTAGTACGTATTGTACAGTAGTTTATTTAATCCTCTGCTCATTCAAGTAAAGTGAAGTCAAGTCGCTCAGTCGTGTCCGACTCTTTGCAACCCCATGGACTATAGCCTACCAGGCTCCTCTGTCGATGGGATTTTCCAGGCAAGAGTACTGGAGTGGGTTGCCATTTCCTTCTCCAGAGGATATTCCCCATCCAGGGATTGAACCTGGGTCTCCTGCATTGTAGGCGGATGCTTTACTGTTTGAGCCACACAGGGAAATCTGCTCATTAATGGCCATTAAAGCTGTTTGCCATTTTACACATTGTTATAGTGAGTAAAAAGTAGAATTGCTGAATCAAAGGAGTATATGCTTTAAATTAGTTGATGGAGATTTAACCATGTTGCCTCGTGTAGTCCTGTTCATTTATTTTTAAATACTGAGTAGTGTTCAGTTGTCGACTTAAGTCACTGTTTATGGGTCCTTTGCTCGCTGTGGGACAGTTAAGTTACTTTGGATACTAATTCATAGGTGGACTTATGTGTTGCCAGTGTATCCTGCCAGTCAGAGGCTTGCTAACAATGTCTTCTGTTGTTTACAAGTTTTACATTTTAATGTGTTTATGAAAAAATTTACATTAAATAAAAAAAATTTTGTTTCCCTGTCTAGTTTAAGTAATTTTCTCTGCCCCAGGGTATGAATTAGATATATCTGTATTTTCTTCTAAAATTAAAAAGAAGGTTTTGCTTTCTGTGTGGTGTTCCTATATGGAATAATGGAGTGATATGATTTTCTTTTTCAATTTGCATAACCATTTTTTCAACACTTTTTTTCATTTTTATTTTTTAAAATTATTTATTTAGCTGTGCTGTCAGGAAGCATTTAACAGGAGGCTTCCTGTGTGCAGTTTTGGATCTGTCATGAATCCTCTGTTCCTTATTAATTCCTGAATATTCAGGAATTAAGAGGAGAGGCAAGCCTCTCCGGGGACTGAGGAATGCATGCATTTCCTTTGTTAGTTTTTCCATATGGTGAAAAGTAACTATTTACGACCCTCTTTTGATATGGATCGCCTTTTGGCCTTCTGGCCTCTATTGCTCCTTACTTCCTTGGTAAAGTGGTAAAGTCTGGTCTCTTGATCTTTATCTAAAGAAGCTACTGGTATATATACTCTTATAGAATTCAGTAAAGCACCCTTGTTCCATCAGAGCTTGGGTCCCTGTGTCTTTCTTTCTTTCTCTTTCTCTCTATTTCTGGCTGATTCCCTGGAGTGCGAAGGCCGGCTGTGTAACCCAGGGGATATTAGCCTCTTTCCTTCTTTCACTTTTTCATCGTTGACTTGGAACCACTAGGTTCCGGTCCATTAAAGGACCCTAACACTGTGCCAGGTCTTAGTTGTGACATGTGCGATCTAGTTCCCTGACCAGGGATTAAACCCAGGCCCCTTGCATTGGGAGTCGTAGCCACTGGACCACCAGGGAAGTTCCTCTCATATTTTTTTTTATTGTGGTAAAATATGCATAACATAAAATATACTTTTTTAATCATTGTTAATTGTACAGTTCTGTGGCATTAAATACATTTACATTGTTGTATAACCATCACTCTCCATTTACAGAATGGATTTCCATTACCATTTTTATCTTTCTCAACTGAAACTCTGTATCCATTAAACACTAACTTCCCACTCTTCTCCCTCCATCCCCTGGCAACCACCATTCTGCTTTCTGTCTCTGTGAACTTGATTACTAGAGGTACTTCACATAAGTGAAATCGTACATTTGTTACTATCTTTGTGACAATATTTGTTACAACTGGTGAATAAATATGATACATTATTATTAACTTAAGTTCATGTTTATATTAGAGTTCTGCTCTTTTGTGTTGTGCAGTTCTCTGCGGTTTGACAAATGCAAAATGTTATCACATGACATTTCATGAAATGTCATTGTAGTATCACACAGAATAATTTCTTTTTTTTTTTTCACACAGAATAATTTCACTGCCCCCAAATCCCCTGTATTCCATCCATTCATTCCTCCTTCCCTTCTCCTGAGCTCCTGGTAGCCACTGATCATTTTACTGTGTCTATAGTTTTGTCTTTTCCAGAATGTCATATAGTTTGGATCATATAGTATTGTAGCCTTTCAGACTGGTCTCTTTCACTTAGCATTATGCTTTTAAGTTTCCTGTGTGTCTTGTCTTGGCTTGATAGCTTCTTTCTTTTTATTGCTGAATAATAATTCATTATATGAAAAGCACCACAGTTTTGTTTATCCATTCATCTGTTGAGGGACATCTTGGTTACTTCTAGCTTTTGGCAGTTATGAATAAAGCTTCTATAACTATTCATGTGCAGGTTTTTGTGTGGACACAGGTTTTCAGCTTTCTTGAGTAAATACCTAGAAGCATGATTGCTGGGTGGTATGTTTAGCTTTGTGAGAAACTGCCTGTCTTCCAAAGTGGCTGTCCAGTTTTGCACTCCCAATAATTTAAAAAGCATGTATCTTAGCACCCTAAATGTACTTAAAAAAATAAGTCTTTGTCAGTTCTGTAAAATTAAACTTCATCTGGTATGGATTTATATTCTCATTGTTGCTTTTATGGGCTGTCTTTCTTAGCATTATACTTCTATATGTTTTGAAGTTTTGATTTGTGGACTCAAAAAAAAACAAAAAACAAAAGAGGAAGAGAACTGCTGATTTTGTTTCTGTTAGTTCTGTGGTCACCGTTCTCTGGTGATATTTCAAGTGCTTCCATTGATTGACTGGACTCTAGCCAAGAAATCAGATCTGGTAATGGTCAGGGTCCTGCTCTTTGAGGTAATTTGGGCTATTTCAGATCCACTCACAGTGTGTTTAAGTGTCTTGATTCAATTCCTGGTCGTGAGGCTGTTTTTTTCTTCTTGCCTTTCAGAGCCCAGAGCGCCATATAAGCCATAGTTCTAGGCAGAGGCCGACAGTGATATTTTTTAGCTTCCTTTGAGCTCTAGCCTCGTCCTTGACCTTGAACAGTGAATCCGGCTCGGGTCTCCCCTTCTCTGCAGCTCCTTGCCTGTGTGTCCCTGTGGCCTTGCAGGAAGTCTGCACCTGTTCTAGACTCAGAGTCCAGCAGACCTGTAGCTTTGGTCCGGCTCACAGTTTTGTGTATCTGTTCTGTTTCTGCTCCAGGTGGAGGCTTATCTTGTTTTTGAGCCTTTTTAGTAGCTTATAAATATATTAAAAAATCTCTTTTATGATGTATTTGGAGCAAAGGGGATACATTCAAGTGTTTATTTACTGTGCTGCTTTGACTGGAAGACTTAATTGATCAGGCGTCTTACTAAGCTCTATACCACTTATCTTGTTTTTTGTGTTACTGCAATGCCTAGACCCTCCAGAGCAAAAGTTGAATAGGAAAAGTTGAATGCCCAATGATAACGGGCATTTTAGTCTTTTTCCTGAATGGAAATACTTCCAGTGTTTCACTATTAGATATGATACTTACTAAAGCTTTCTGGTATATGTCTTTTGTCAATTTAAGGAAGTTTCCTTCTAGGTTTGTATTTTTATTGGGTGTTGAGTTTTATTGAGGGCTTTTTTTGGCATTTGTTGAAATTATCATTGTTTTCTCTTTAGTATATTAACAGTAGGACAGACCTTTCTGAGTTGTAGATAACTGAGAGAAACAGATATATTGTATGATTTATTTGTTAATGCATTTTTAACTTTAAATGAACTTTTAAAGAAAATACATTTTGATCTTGAATTTTTATGTATTAACAATATTGTTTCTAAGTCCAACTCTTTTGCAACCCCATGGGCTGTAGACCACCAGGCTCCTCTGTTCTTGGGATTTTCCAGGCAAGAATACTGGCATGGGTTTCCATTTCCTTTTCCAGGGGATCTTCTCAACCTAGGGATCAAGCATGTATCTCCTGCATTGGCAGGTGGATTCTTTACCACTGAGCCACCTGGGAAGCCTATTAATAATGTTATATATAAGCTGTATTGTATGTTAGATTGCAGCATTTCAGCAATAATTAGGTTTGGACTAAATATTCCTGTAACTAAGCCTCACTATAATCAAATAGTGTACAGTAAAAAAAATTTTTTTTTTGTGGGGTAACTTTTGGGACTCTCTAAGGACTTTTTTTAGCCCCAACCATTCCAGCTTCTTCTGGTTTCTTTTCTAGATTCTTTAAGTGTTTTTTTTTTTTTTTTTTTTTTTAAATTTTATCTCTGCTTGCTCTGTCTCTACTTGCCAGAGAGAGACTTTCTTCTGCAACTAATAACTACTGACAGTATGTCAAGAGATTTTCAAGATAATGGCTACACTTTAAACTTTACAACTGTGGAAACATCTGCAATGTTTGAGGGAGGAAAAAGAGCTCAGAGAAGTTAAAACTTGTTTAGGGCAGCACAGCTAATTAGTGATAGGAGTGGTATTTGAACCAGGTCCGACTTTAAAGCCCATTTTCTTTCTACATGCTGTCTCTAAACAAGACTTTTATGTTCCAAGTTCAACTTGGGCTTTGTTTTTGGCTTACCCAAATGATCCCTGAGCATGGTGATAATGACCACTTTGTGTCTCTAATGTGGTTGCCATGAAAGACTCTTGGTTTAGCCAGGTACTTTGTTGCTTTTTTTTTTTTCTCTCTTTTTTTTTTTTTTTTTAAGTCGTTCAGTCGTGTCTGACTCTTTGCGATCCCATGGACTGCAGCCCACCAGGCTCCTCTGCCCATGGGATTTTCCAGGCAAGAGTACTGGAGTGGGTTGCCATTGCCTTCTCCTACTTTGTTGCTTTTTTAGCAGTGTGATGTTTTACATGTTCTTGAGCAGTTTCTTATAGTGACTAAACCTTTTTAAACTGCGCAAACAAAAATAGAATAAACAGTATCATGGTTAAGCATGTGGTCTCCCAAGTAAACTATTTTTGGACCTTGAGTTTATTTTCCTTTAACTTTTTAAATATTGTGAAATATTGACCCTCAAAGAGGTATAGAGAATAAAAATAGTGAATACCTGTGTACGTACCACTTAAGAAACTAGGCTCCTTTTAAAGCTGAACCTCCGCTCCTTCCCAGTCGTGTTCGCCTCCCCTTCTGAGAAAATCACTGTTTTGTATTTGATGCTTTTCATTCCTGTATATATTTTCATACTTTCATTACATATGTAAATAGCCTGAAAATGTACATTATTGTTTTGCATTAAAAAACTCTCTATATTAACAGTATTATTTATGTCTTTGTGTAGCTTTTTTTTTCTTTCAGTATTTTGAGACCCATCCATATGGACTCGATGTAGCTCTGAAAGTGAAAGTCGCTCAGTCGTGTATGACTCTGCAACCCCATAGACTGTATCCATGGAATTTTCCAGGCCAGAGTACTGGAGTGGGTAGCCTTTCCCTTCTCCAGGGGATCTTCCCAACCCAGGTATCGAACCCAGGTCTCCTACATTGCAGATGAATTCTTCACCAGCTGCGCCACAAGGAAAGCCCAAGAATACTGGAGTGGGTAGCCTATCCCTTCTCCAAGGGATTGTCCTGACCCAGGAATCGAACTGGGGTCTCCTGCATCGCAGGTGGATTCTTTACCAGCTGAGCTATCAGGGAAGCCCATATGTAGCTCTAGTGGATTCATTTTCTTGGCTGTACAGGATTCTGTTATTGGGCTAGATCACAGTTTATTTTTATGTTTTCCTGTGGATTGATAATTAATGTGCTCTGGTTTTTTTTTCTTGCTGTTACAGAAAATGTTGTTTTGAATATTCTTGTCATGTCTCTGCGCACAGTGCATGTCTTTTATAGTGTGTACTTGGAGTAACCCACTGGTATGCGTGCCATGTGCATCTTCAACCTTTGTGGTAATTGCTAGATTCCACTCTGAAGTGGTTTCCCTATTAACATTCACACTAGTGATGTGTGACTTCTGGCCCTTCCCTGCCTTCTCAACCCTTAGTGTTTTAGACTTTATAATTTTGCAAATCTGCTGGATATACCATGCAGTCTTATGTTTATTTTAATCTTACATGTTTTTCTGATTACTAGTGAGTTTGAACATTGCTCTGTGTTTTTAATTGGCTCTTGAGTTTTCCTCTTTTGTGATTTGCTTGTTTTTTATCATTTACCTGTTCTTCTGCTGTGTTGTCTTTTTCATATTGATTTATAAGTTTAAAATACATTTTTGATGCTAATATTTCACATAGATGGCTTCAAATTTCTTTTTCCAGTTTGTGGCTTTTCTTTAAAAAATTAAAAAAATGTTTTATTTGGCTGTGCTGGGTTTTAGTTTGGGCATGCAGACTCTTAGTTGCAGCATGTGGGACTTAGATCCCTGACTCAGGATTGAACCTGGGCCTCCTGCATTGCAAGCTCAGAGTTTTAGCGACTGGACCACTAGGGATGTCCCTCTTTTAAAACTTAAAAAAAAAAAAACCTTTTGGTGCATTAACGTTTTAGATTTGTGGTTTTAATTTGTTGTTTATAAATCTTCCCTACAGACCATAGGCCGAAAAATTATCCTACTGTCTTCACATCTAGAAAGGTGGTATAATTGACCAGGATTTAGGAGTTCTGGGTTTCTGTCTCTATTTCTTTATTGTGAAATACAAGTATGGCCGGAGACTAGACATTTTATTTATTTGGATGTGCAAAATATGAGACCTGGGTTAGGTTATTTCTCAGCCCTCACATTCTGATTCTCTTGCTTTGCTTGTGGTTTTTGTAGCTGATAATTAGTCATTGCTACCAACATCTTAAATGAAATTAAAAATATGAGAACTTAGAAATGAAATTAACATCTAGGATTTTGGTGTGAAGGCTGCACATTGCATTTGTGATAAAAAAGAAATACAAATAATTTGACTTACGTTGGAACACATTTAACTGATCTTCCTTTTTTCACTTAATTCCAAAGTCGTTTGAAAAAGTAATTCTTATATATCTTTCTAAAAAAGAAAACAACAAACCCTTTTTAGGGTTTTAAACTATAGCTATAGAAATAACTAACAAGGATACTTTTTTTTTGAAGTATGAATATGAATTTGACTGTGTGGATCACAACAAACTGTGGACAATTCTTAAAGAGATGGGAATACCAGACCACCTTACCTGTCTCCTGAGAAATCTGTATGTAGGTCAAGAAGCAACAGTTAGTACTGGAGATGGAACAACAGATTGTTTCCAAATCAGGAAAGTAGTATGTCAAAGCTGTATATTGTCACCCTGCTTATTTAACTTATATGCAGAGTTCATCATGTGAAATGCCGGGCTGGATGAAACACAGGCTGGAATCAGGATTGCCGGGAGAAAAGCAATAACCTCAGACACGCAGATGACACCACCATTATGGCAGAAAGCAAAGGAGAACTAAAGAGCCTCTTGATGTGGGTGAAAGAGGAGAGTGAAAAAGTTGGCTTAAAACTCACCATTCAAAAAACTAAGATCATGGCATCCGGTCCATTTGCCATCACTTCATGGCAAATAGATGGGGAAGCAATGGAAACAGTGACAGATTTTATTTTTGGGGGGCTCCAAAATCACTGCAGATGGTGATTGCAGCCATGAAATTAAAAGACGCTTACTCCTTTGAAGAAAAGCTATGATCAACCTAGACAGCATATTAAAAAGCAGAGTCATTGCTTTGCCAACAAAGGTCCATCTAGTCAAGGCTATGGTTTTTTCAGTACTCATGTATGGATGTGACAGTTGGACTATAAAGAAAGCTGGGCGCAGAAGAATTGATGCTTTTGAACTGTGGTGTTGGAGAAGACTCTTGAGAGTCCTTTGGACAGCAAGAAGATCCAACCAGTCCATCCTAAAGGAAATCAGTCCTGGATATTCACTGGAAGGACTGATGCTGAAGCTGAAACTCCAATATTTTGGCCACCTGATGTGAAGAACTGATTCATTTGAAAAGACCCTGATTCTGGGAAGGATTGGGAACAGGAGAAGGGGATGACAGAGGATGAGATGGTTGGGTGGCATCACCAACTTGATGGACGTGAGTTTGAGTAAGCTCCGGGAGTTGGTGATGGACAGGGAGGCCTGGTGTGCTGCAGTCCATGGGGTCACAATGAGTTGGACACAGCTGAGTGATTGAACTGAATTGATGAACGTAAAAACTAAAGCTTTGTATGACATTTCAAGAATGTACCCTTTATTGGTCATACGCTTTCAGTATCTTTGCTTAGAACTAAAATTTCCTATTTATGAACTAAGCAGCCTGTGACAGATTTTCGGAAAAACTGTGAGGTTTGTATTTAGCAGACTAGAGGTGTCTGTTTCTATTTTTTGTGCCTTACTTTTCTCCAGTTTTCTTTTTTTTTTTTCTGGCTGTGTCACTCGGCTTTCAGGATCTTGGTTACCCAACCAGTGATTGAACCCCAGGCCAGGGCAGTAAAAGCGCACTGGACCACCGGGGAACTCCCTCGTCCCTATTTTCTTATATTCTATATTCTGATTGCTTGGGCACACTGCATTTTTACCTCTTTACCTCCATTCAGTTTTGTTAAAACCCTTTCTTTATTCCAGATTTAAAATATTGCAAATGATTATGACAAAGTATGTATTCTCCTTCCAACTCTATATTTTTATACTTTTAAATAAAACCATCAGTTAAGAAAAAGGGGTCTTGTCAATAGAATTCTAGCCTAGGCATCATTCAAAAGGGTAGTTACATAATAACATCAATAACAATCATGATAATAATGATAGTAATAGCAGCTAACGTTTATTAGGCTTTTATTTTGTGCCAGGCATTGTACTAAATGCTTTGCATTATTTAACAGTTACTGTAGGGAATTCCTGGTTAGGACCCCATACTCCACAGCAGGGTGCCAGGGTTTGGTCAGGTTGGTTCAAGTGGTAGGGAATCTGCCTGCAATGCAGGAGCCTCAGGAGACATAGATTCAAGCCCTGGTTTGGAAGATCCCCTGAAGGAGGAAATGGCAACCCATTCTAGTACTCTGCCTGGAAAATTTTGTGGACAGAGGAGCCTGGTGGGCTATAGCCCCTGGGATCACAAAGAGTCAGACACGACTGAGTGAGCACATACACAAAGGTAACTGAGATCCCACAAGCCACTCGGCAGGGCCAGAAGCAAACAGTTACCATAGCCCTGAGAACTTACATTTGTTATTCAGAGGTCTGTGTAGCAATGGAGTGCAGTTATTGAATATTTTTTATGGAAACTTAGAGAACTTTTTCAGATTTGTAAAATCAAACCAAAAACCCCCAAACCAAAACAAATAAAAAAGCCGAATCTCTAGGGCTTTACAAATGTTCACTTTCCCTGGCTTTCTTGGTTTTTTAATTATATATAATCTGAAAAAGAAAAGTATTTGGGGAAGAACAGTTGAGAATTTTCCTGAAATAAGCAAGGAAGTTAATTCTCTTTTAGGGAAATTTGATTAGTTCTGGTTAAGAACTTACTAGTGACAAGCTCAGCCATCTCTGACTTCTTGATGCTCTTGAAGGAGCATCCAGGGAAAAACTGACAGGAGTTTTGCTGGGAGACAGTGAACTTACACACGAAGTTTCCATACCTAGATGCTTTGAAGTAACTGAGAACTGGAAGTTAATCAACAAAACAATCCATGGGAAGTGAAGGATATTTAACACTTAGGTGCAGTATAGAGATTTTCTGGAAACCTTTCTGGAGCCTGCTTTCTTTCCTTCAGTTTTTACTATGGAGTTTATTAACTTCTGCCTGCAGACTTAGTGTAACACATTGCTTCCCTGACAGCACTAATGAGGGCCCAGACATTTTGTTGTACTGGCCTCCAGACCCTGTTTCACTGTGACCTAAGGCCTGCCCAGCCCCAGGGTTTGGGGACGTGTGTTTTTCCCTCAGTCCTGGAGTCCTCATGTTTGCCCTGGAGGGGGCGATGTGACACAGTGGGAAGAGAACTAGAAAGTTACTAGCTTTGCAGCGTTAGGCCAAGCTAAGTAACCACTTAGGCTGTAAATTTCCTCATCTGATTCTACCATTCACGTTCCTTATTTACTTCTCAGGTCTAGCACAGTCTCATCTTCTCACTCTTAGTTTTTTAAGAGTAATGTTTCCAAAGTAGGTGGTATGCAAACTGATCCTCTAGGCAGGGTATAACAAGGAAAAAAACGGGCAATCAATTTTACTGATATTTAAACTATAGGTTGACACTTACCTCCATCTGTATATCTGATAATATACATCAGGTACAGAAAGCGAAGTAGCCAGGGGGAGGATCGCGGGGACACTATACCTGGAGAGGCCAACAGTGTGAACCTCCATATTTGTTTGCTAAAATCCTGTTTGGATGTGTTACAGTTAACCTCTGTCTGGTTGAGGAGTTTTTCAGAGTGTACAGTATTATCTCATTTGCATGATATGAACCTTGCTGATTGAATAGGCAAAGGGCTTAAAAAGATTCCTGCAAAGAATTTGCAGATTGAAGTTTCAGATTCAACCGAAGATTGAAGTACCAATGCAAGGACACATGAACAGCAGGCAGCAAGCAGAGCTGGTACTTCTATTTATGTTATGAGCTTGTTTTCAGTCAGATGCAAAGTGCAAAACAAATGATCTAAGCAGATGGAAGAGGAATCAGTAAAAAAAAAAAATTACAAAAACGCTTACAATTATTAAAAATACTCTTTGATATATAGGTTTATATGTACCATTGAGTATATTTGTGCTTTAAGGTATTTGCTTAATGGTAGTTTGAGGCTAATCTGGTCAGTTGAGATATTTTAAAATTAAGCATTCGGAATATGAAGACAAACTTACTAAGCTTTTATGAGGCGCGATTATAGTCATGTGCTAATTAATATCTTAAAATTTTATTAAGTTGATAATATTTTTATAAGTTTCTTTTGGAGATTTCTTACTTTAAGAGTAAATGACAGGACTTCACTGGTGGTCCAGTGGTTAAATCTACCTGCCACTGCAAGAGTTGTGGGTTCAGTTGTGGGTTCAGTCCCTGGACTGGGAAGCTCCTACATGCCGCAGAGCACCTGGGCTGCAACTAGTAGGCCAGCGCTCTGGAGCCCAGGAGCCGCAACTACTGAAGCCTGTGCGCCTAGAGCCTGTTCTCTGCAGCCAGAGAAGCCACCGCAATGAGAAGCCCATGCATTGCAACTAGAGAGTAGCCCCCTGCTTGCTGTGACTAGAGAAAGCCTGTGTGCAGCAATGAAGACCCAGTGTGGCCAAAATTAATTAATTACTATTTATAAAAAAGAGTGAGAGGAGCTACCCCATGTCCAAGGTCGGGGTGGCAGCTGAGAGGAGCTACCTCACGTCCAAGGTAGTGGTATGGACCTAACAGAAGCAGAAGATATTAAGAATAGGTGGCAAGAATACACAGAAGAACTATACAAAAAAGATATTCACGACCCAGATAATCACGCTGGTGTGATCACTCACCTAGAGCCAGACATCCTGGAATGTGAAGTCAAGTGGGCCTTAAGAAGTATCACTGCAAACAAAGCTGTGGAGGTGATGGAATTCCAGTTGAGCTATTTCAAATCTGAAAAGATGATGCTGTGAAAGCGCTGCACTCAATATGTTAGCAAATTTGGAAAACTCAGCAGTGGCCACCGGACTGGAAAAGGTCAGTTTTCATTCCAATCCCAAAGAAAGGCAATGCCGAAGAATGCTCAAGCTACCTCACAGTTGCACTCGTTTCACACGCTAGTAAAGTAATGCTCAAAATTCTCCAAGCCAGGCTTCAGCAGTACATGAACCATGAACTTCCATATGATCAAGCTGGTTTTAGAAAAGGCAGAGGAACCAGAGGTCAAATTGCCAACATCCACTGGATCATTGAAAAAGCAAGAGAGTTCCAGAAAAACATCTATTTCTGCTTTATTGACTATGCCAAAGCCTTTGACTGTGTGGATCACAATAAACTGTGGGAAATTCTGAAAGAGATGGGAATACCAGACCACCTGACCTGCCTCTTGAGAAACCTGTATGCAGGTCAGGAAGCAACAGTTAGAACTGGACATGGAACAACAGACTGGTTCCAAATAGGAAAAGAAGTATGTCAAGGCTGTATATTGTCACAATGCTTATTTAACTTATATGCAGAGTACATCATGAGACACGCTGGGCTGGATGAAGCACAAGCTAGAATCAAGGTTGCCGGGAGAAATATCAATAACCTCAGATATGCAGATGATACCACCCTTACGGCAGAAAGTGAAGAGGAACTAAAAAGCCTCTTGATGAAAGTGAAAGAGGAGAGTGAAAAAGTTGGCTTAAACTCAACATTCAGAAAACTAAGATCACGGCATCTGGTCCCATCACTTCATGGCAAATAGATGGGGAAACAGTGGAAACAGTGGCTGACTTTATTTTTTTGGGCTCCAAAATCACTGCAGATGGTGATTGCAGCCATGAAATTGAAAGACGCTTACTCCTTAGAAGGAAAGTTATGACGAACCCAGACAGCATATTAAAAAGGAGAGACGTTACTTTGTCAACAAAGGTCCATCTAGTCAAGGCTGTGGTTTTTCCAAAGTAGTCACGTATGGATGTGAGAGTTGGACTATAATGAAAGCTGAGCGCAGAAGAATGGATACTTTTGAACTGTGGTGTTGGAGAAGACTCTTGAGAGTCCCTTGGACTGCAAGGAGATCCAACCAGTCCAGCCTACAGGAGATCAGTCCTGGGTGTTCATTGGAAGGACTGATGTTGAAGCTGAAACTCCAATATTTTGGCCACCTGATGTGAAGAACTGATTCATTTGAAAAGACCCTGATGCTGGTAAAGATTGAAGGCAGGAGGAGAAGGGGACGACAGAGGATGAGATGGTTAGATGGCATCACTGACTCAATGGACATGAGTTTGGGTAAACTCTGGGAGTTGGTGATGGACAGGGAGGCCTGGCATGCTGCGGTTCATGGGGTCGCAAAGAGTTGGACATGACTGAGCGACTGAACTGAGCTATAAAAAAGAGTAAAAGAAAAAAAAAATCCACGAACTTTTCTTCTTCTTGTTTTAGTAAAACTGACTGAAGTAATACATAGACAAATGAACAATTCTAATTTGGTGACAAGCTGAAAATCCATCCTTTGTTAGCAAATAATGTTTAAATACTCATAGAAGAAATTGCTGAGGATTTGAAGTAATAAATATTATACCAAATTATGGAGTTTGTGAGTATTCCTGTTTGTCTGAATACAAGTTCGGAGGTTATGGTTTTTGGTTGAGTTCATTTTCATAACATATGGAGACCTGCCTCTTTAACCCTCCAAAGCATTAAAGGAAAGAAAATATACCCTAATGACTTAAAATTTTATTATGAAACAGGACATATAAAGCATAAAGAATAATACACTGTACCCAAATCAAAGCTAATAGAGTTGGTACCCCCCCCTGCAGTCACATTATTCTACTTCCGTCTCCAGAGGAATTTAGTTTTTCTGAATTTCTGATGCATGTTTTATGTGCACTTGTAAAGAATTTGATTTTGTCATTATTGGATGGATTGTTTCACAAATGTCAATTAGGTCTAGTTGACTGATAGTAAAGTTTAGTCCTGCCATATTCATCTTGGCTTTCTACTTGTATCCATCATAGAGGAGTGCTGAATCTCCCAAGTAAAAGTGTGAATAAGTCTGTTTTTCCTTTTCAGTTCTTTCAGTTTTGCTTAGTGTATTTTGAGGCACTGTGGTTAGATACGTAGACATTTTGGATTGTTATGTCTTATTAAAAAAGTCTATATGTTATAGGCCCAACAATACAATATTATAGATAGTGTTTTACCTATGTTGTACTAAAAAGCAGTTGTTTTTTAAATCAGATAAGAGAATGAAAGAAAAGAAATAATATAATTGTACTGTCTTTAAAAATAAAACTTTTTTTTTTGGCCACACTTCTTGGCTTGTGGGCTCTTAGTTCCCCCATCAGGGATTAAACCTCTGCCCTTGGCAGCGGAAGCACAGAGTCCTAACCAATGGACTGCCAGGGAAGTCCCTAAACTTTATTTTTTTAGAACAGTTTTAGATTTACTGAAAAATTGAACAGTAATAGAGAGTTCCTAATGCATCCTACACCCACTGTTATTAGCATCTTATACTAGTGTGGTTCATTTGTTACAGTTAATGAACCAATGATGACATGTTACTTATTATTAACTAAAATCCATACTTTATTCAGATTTCCTTAGTGTTTACTTAAAGGCCTTTTTCAGTTCCAGAATCCCATCTAGGATACCACATTACTTTTTGTTGTCGTGTCTCTCAGTCTCTTTTTTTTTTTAAGTTGTCGTGTCTCTTAGACTTCTCTAGGGTTGTCAGTTTCTCAGACTTTGCTGGTCAAGTTTTTGATGAAACAAGACAGTTTTGAGGAGTACTGGTCAGGTATTTTTGTAGATTTCTCCTCAACTGAGATTTGCCTAATGTTTTCCTCATGATTAGAAGGGGTTTATAGGTTTTGGGTAGGAAGACCATAGAGATAAAATGCCATTTTCATCACATCATGTCAAGGGTACCTATTGTCAACATGGTTTATCACTGTTGACCTTGAAACTTAATCACTTGGCTGAGGCAGTGTTTCTCAGGGGTCTCCACTGTCAAGTTATTTCCCTCTTTCCCATCACCTCTTTGGAAGGAAGTCACTGGGTGCAATTCACATTTAAGGAAGGGAGAGTTATGTTCCACCTTCTTCAGGGCAGAGTCTCTGTGTAGTTTATTTGGAACTTTTCTGCACCGGATATTGTTGATTCTTCATTTATTAATTTATCCACTCATTTGTGTTAGTATCAACTTAAAGATACTATTAATACTTAATTAAATTTTGTTGCTGAACTTTTCCACCTTTGGCCATTAGGAGCTTTTTCAGTTGGCTCTATGTCCCTTTGATACTCTCCTATTATATGTTTTTTTCCTCCCAGAACTACTTGCTCTACTATCAATACAAGAGGATCCATGCTCATCTTGTGTATTTCTTGCCTCAGGCATTTCTCTGGGGAGCCCTGGTTCCTTTTATTGGAGAACGGTATTATAAACAAAAATTTGGACCCTAAAGGTGCTCCTTGCATTGTGGTACTGTTGTTTCTAGGTCTTCTCAGTTGCCAGAGCGAGGACATGTATGTGTTCAGTGCTCAGTAGCGTCCGACTCTTTGCGACCCCATGGGCTGTAGCCCACCAGGCTCCTTTGTCCATGGGGATTCTCCAGGCAAGAATACTGGAGTGGGTTGCCATGCCCTCCTTCAGGGGATCTTCCCAACTCAGGAATTGAACCCAAATCTTCTGTGTTTCCTGCATTACAGGCAGGTTCTTTACCTGATGAGCCATCAGGGAAGGAGATATTATGTGTATACTAGTGCGTATACATAAACATACCTACAAACACTTTTATTTGTAACTGTATATCTATATATAAGTTCTCCGTGAACTCACAGTGATGTCTCCATTGTGGTTCATTCCATTACCACCTGGATCATTCTGGCTTCTCATCTTGCTTATCTGTAACCTCACACTTCACCATCTGCCATCTGTTTACTTAATTGTTCAATTATGCATACATGCGTTACAGTATTAGAATTGTTAGCTCACAACCTGGAGAAGGAAATGGCAACCCACTCCAGTACTCTTGCCTGGAAAATTCCATGGACGGAGGAGGCTGATAGGCTACAGTCCATGGGGTCACAAAGAGTCGGACACGACTGAGCGACTTCACTCACTCACTCAACCCTGGGAATGGGCTCCCCAGGTGGCGCTAGTGGTAAAGAACCTGCCTGCCAATGCAGGAGACGTAAGAGACGTGGGTTTGATCCCTGGGCTGGGAAGGTCCCCCCGGAGGAGGGCATGGCAGCCCACTCCAGTATTCTTGCCTGGAGAATCCCCATGGACAGAGGAGCCTGGCAGGCTAGGTCCATAGGGTCGCAAAGAGTTGAACACAACTGAAGCTAATGGACACATAGGCACGCATGCAACCTGTGGGAAACTAGAGGACAGTACTTATGTGTATTTTATTTTGCTTTTAATTTTACAGACTCCATTCACTTCCAGAGTTACTTAGGTCACTATACTTTTCTCCCTATTCACTGAGGTTGGTTCATTTCTTTGTAATACAGTTAGATTGTTTTGTCATATTCTGCATTTCATCCTGGAATCCTCTGACCTCCTAAATGATTAAAAAAATTTTTTTACATAAAGTTTCACTCTGTGTTGTAAATTTCTTTTGTTTTTCACAAGTGTGTAGCGTCAGTGTCCACCATTACAGTATCATACAGAAGTTTTATTCTAAAAATTTTGCTGTTTTACCTATTCATTCCTCTTCTGTTTGTCCCAAATCTTTGGTAACCACTGATCATTTTATCATAGTTTTTTTTCCTAGACGATCTTATAATTGGAACCATATAATATGTAGCCTTTTCATACTGGCTGTTTTCACTTTGCAATATACATTTAAGCTTCATGTCTTTTCTTGACTTGATAGTTTATTTATTATTGCTGAAAAATATCCCATTTATGAAGGTAGTAGTTGGTTTATCTATTCCCCATTGAAGGGCATCTTGGTTCCTTTCAGTGTTTGGCAGTTGTGAATAAAACTGGTATGAACATTTGGGTGCAGGTTTTGTGTGAATATACATTTTCCACTCAGTATTTATAGTATTTATTGTTTAAATACCTAGTGCAATCACTGAATTGCATGGCAAAACTGTGATTAGTTTTGTAAGCGGCTGTAAATCGTCTTCCAGCCAGGCTGCCTGTGCATTCCTACTAGCAGTGGATGTGAGTTCCTGTTGCTTCACGTTCTTGTCAGTTTTTTGGATTTTAGCCATCCTTATAGGTGTTTGGGGCTTCCCTGATGGCTCAGATGGTAAAGAGTCAGCCTGCCATGTGGGAGACCCGGGTTCGATTCCTAGGTTGGGAAGATCCCCTGGAGAATTCCATGGACAGAAGAGCCTGGTGAGCTATAGTCCATGGGGTCACAAAGAGACATGACTGAGCTATTAACATATGCACACACACACACACACACACACACAGTTGTGTTTAGTGGTATCTCGTTGTTTTACTTTGTAATTTCCTAATGACGGATGATGCTGAACATTTTTTCATATGCTTACCATCTATATAACTTCTTTGATAAGATATCTGTTCAGATCTTTTGATTATTTTTCATTTGGGCTGTTTTCTTATTGTTGAATTATGAAAAGAGTTCTTTTCATAATTTGAATATAAGTTCTCCATCAGGTATATGTTTTGAAAATCTTTCACTCTGGCGCTTTTCATTCTGTTAACAGTATCTTTTGCAGAACAATTAATTTTAATAAGATCCAATTTTTCCTTTCATGGATCGTGCTTTTGGTGTTATATCTAAAAACGTGTTCATTCAGTTTGGCCTTGGGCTTAGGTCATTAAATAACCTTTTCTAGGAATTTAACAGTTTCAACTCCTTCAGATTGAAGAAACTTTGCTTATATTCTCACAGCTAGGACTCTGGTCCTCTCTCATTTTGTAGACCAAAGCTGTACTGTGGTTCTTCTCTTGTTTTAAATTTTGCTTCAAAGATGTTTATTATTGCACTGTTCATAATAGTAGATAGTTGGAAATATTGTCAACAGTCAAGGCACAGATGAATGATTGTGATAAATTCCATTCTCTCATTCAAAATTATGATTTGAAGAGTATTCAGGGATGTGGAAAAGGTGCTCAAATATATTGTTCAGGATTTCCCCCAGCTTTATTGAGGTATAATTGACAAATAAAATTGTATATTTGAAGTGTACAACATAGTTTGATAAATGTGTACATTGTGAAATGATCACCACAGTGAAGTGAATTAGCCCCTTCTTTCTTGTGTGTGTATGGTGGTGGTTTGAGATATACACTCTTAGCAAATTTCAAACATGCAGTAGAGCATTATTAACTATAGTCACCAACCTGTGCATTTGGCCCCCAACTCATCTTTTAAGTGAAAGTTTGAATCCTTTGTATCTCCCCATTTTCCCAACTCCGCAGACCCTTGGAACCACCAGTCTGCTCTGCTTTTTTGACTCCCTGTAGATTCCACATATGAGTGAGATTGTATAGTATTTATTTTTCTCTGGCTTATTTCACTTTGTGTTCTGATTTTTTTAATTGGGTGGAATGAAGTTCCTAAGTTGAGTGATTAGGATCCACTGAAGTGCAAGCACGTGTGCATAAATGTATCTAGTGGATTTCTCTGCATATTCCCAGGATGAACTACAGGAAGAAGGGGTTGCAGGGTCCTGAGATCACGGCGTCATCGAATTTTATTTGTGCATTCATGTGGACAAAGATTTTGGCAGTTGAAATGGGAAAAAAGGGTGGATATGAGCATGATTATGAGGAAGGAAATGGCAGTGTTTGAAATCAAGGTTAGTATGTGAAGTGGATGATAAGAAGGTGTTGGTTACTTCTAGATTATGAGGCTCAGAAAAGGCAAAGTGCCAGGAGTCCGAGTGGAAGGAAGAAGAGAGATGTGTTTATATTCACACAAGTGTTTATCTTTAAAGTCGTATCAGGAAGACAAGGACACATAATCAGGTTTGGTAGTAAGACTGGGCTTCCCAGGTGGCTCAGCAGTAAAGAATCTGTCTGCTAATGCAGGCGACATGGGTTCAGTCCCTGGGTTAGGAAAATCCGCTGGAGAAGGAAATGGCAGCCCACACCAGCATTCTTGCCTGAGAAATTCCATGGACAGAGGAGCATGACTGGCTGTAGTCCGTGGGATTGCAAAGGAGTGGGACGTGACTTAGAGACAGAACAACAACAACAAAGTGCTGATCTTTAAAGTCGTATCAGGAGGACGAGGACATGTGATCAGGCTAGGTAGGAGGGTTAGATCTTTGTCAGGCGTGGACTATTAAAATTGTAATTACAAAGATAGAGGTATCAGTATCCATGAAGCTCTGGGATGGAATCACCTCAAGGCTGAGGGAAGTCATTTATAGTCATCTTAATTTTTGTGTACCCCATACATTTGGATTTTATGAAATCTGAACTATAAGATTGACTGAAATGGAAAGTCTTTAATATTTTAGTTTGAGTTCCACAAAAAGCTGACTCTGGGATGGAATCACCTCAAGGCTGAGGGAAGTCATTTATAGTCATCTTAATTTTTGTGTACCCCATACATTTGGATTTTATGAAATCTGAACTATAAGATTGACTGAAATGGAAAGTCTTTAATATTTTAGTTTGAGTTCCACAAAAAGCTGACTCTTAGACAAGGATTTGAGTGCAAGTATGAGATTTTGTTTTGCATGTTATTCCTGCAGATACTTGTAGGGGACCAGGAAGTGAATAGGGAAGGGAAGTTAGCAAATAAAGGCTTTGTTATCAAACAAGTTCCTACTGTGGGTAACTGAAGCTTATTCCCACCGGGAGCTCTGGGAGCTCATATAACACATGCCCTCAGAGTTAACCCTTAAGGGGCTTCCCTGGTGGCTCAGTTGGTAAAGAATCCAACCGCAATGTAGGATACCTGGGTTTGATCCCTGGGTTGAAAAGATCCCCTGGAGGAGGGCGTGGACCCACACCAATATTCTTGCCTGAAGAATCCCCATGAACAGAGGAACCTGGTGGGCTACAGTCCATGGGATCACAAAGAGTTGGACACGACTGAGTGACTTTCACATGCACAAGGGGCAAGGTAGGTAGAGTATGTATATACCAACTACATCAATCATTAAGACTCTTTGTAGGAAAGGGTAAATTTATAGTATTTTATAGTATTTCAGGCCTGTCATGCAGAGTATGAAATAGACTTTAGAGGTCAGAGAAAGTCTGGTTTCTCTATTAAAACAAAACAAAAGCAAACAGAAATAAAGAAAAGCAGATCCTATCAGTCAGTATAGAAGGATTCAATAAAGGTCAGGAGATATGGAAAATGGGAGCACCCTACTAACTCTTTCCTTAATACCCTGCCATGCAATTCCCACATCTTCAGCTCATTTTCTTTGGGCCATCAAAACCCCACGCTGACTTACATGAGTTAGTCTACAGCATGTCAGGACTAGTGCCAGGTGTTCTTTATAGAGCATTAAATCCTGGGTCATGGGCCGAGTGCTGCCATGTCAGCACACTTTGTCTTATCTTACACTTGGCTCAGGTTGAACACTCGTCAATTACAGGTATGTTCTTCCAGTTCCTGTTGGTGCCTGTCTTCAGGTCCAGCAACTGTTTTGATGAATCCTCACTATTCTATCCAAAGTGGGGCCAGCCCCTTCCAGTTCTGTTGATGTGAATGAGACTGGACCCTGGTTATTAGCCTGGAAACAGGGAGGAGGGTGGGGACAGATTCTCAGGTGGGTCAGCATCTTTTGAGGCATGCATCTCAGATGAGGCCTTTGCATGGGCTTTAGGCTGAGGAGACAGCCCTTGTAGCAAGAGCAAGAGGGCCACTTCTGCCCCAGAATGTTCAGGAGAATCTTGGCTGGACTGTGAATTCACTGTTCTTTAAGTTGCCTACCTTCGTAATTTGAGCCTGATTTTTAGCACAGTCTGCCCTCAAGTTGTGGGAGCTGAGGGTTCCTTAGAAATTGCTGCCATGGAGATCATCTGGCTGTCATAGCTTGCTCTGAGTTGGTACTTGACTGATTTAAGTCTTGACATTTTCTTTCTTCTGTGCATCAGTCCTTCTTAACAAAAGCTCAACCACTGAATTGTCTTTAAAATTCCTGGTGCTCCTATCTCTCTCAAATGTGAAAGCTATTGCATAAGCCAGTCATCTTCTTCTAAGTGTATCCCTTACTAGTTTCACCACATCAAGAATCTTAGTACTATCCGTGCAGCAGCAGAGCAGGGGTTCTCACCAAGCCACTTACTTCTAGCACTGGGATCTTTGTTGTCTGTTTGGTGAGTGATCCACTTACAGAATTCATCTCAGAGGTCTGTTTTACAGGATCAAATCTGTCTTCTTTTGGATTACCCTAGAAGAAAATGATCTGTAAGGACTCAAGTGCAATTTTTTAAAAAAAATTTCTTTTTTAGATCCTAGAAAATACTGGTGAAAGAGTGGAGAAGTGAGACAGAGAAGAGAAAGTAGTAGTAGATAAGCACCCATATCAGTTGCCATGTGAGCAAAGTTAATTCCAAAGGGGAGCTCAGCAAGTCAGTGAAACACATGGCCTCAGAGTTAGTCCCTCTGATAGGTAAAGAAGCTGGATTATTTATATATTAACTTCCATCACTGGGAGGACTGCTGTCCAGGGATGTTAATCCCCTGGTACTTCTGGACTGCACTGCAGGTGTCAAAGCCTTCAGTGGCCAGAAAAAGCCTCAAATAAAGAAATGCAAATACTGGCAACCGGAAGTTGATAAGTTATGCATCAGAGTAGTAGTTTGGGTAATGGAATAAAGGCAGAATATCAGCAGGTGCACCTGCTGGTGCAATTCCATTGCACCTGCTAAGTTAACAAATAAGGTCAGTATTGGGGCTTCTATTGAATAACAAGCTTTTCTTGCATGTTGGCTTGGTTTTGAGAGTTTTTCTAAAAATACATACAAGTATTTCTGGATATAAGTCTTGTGTCAGACCTGTGATTTGCAGATATTTTTCTCCCAAAGTGTAGCTTTTGTTTTCTTATTGGTTTCTTTCATAGAACAGAAGTGTTTAATTTTGGTGATGTCCAGTTTGTTATTATTGTTTTCTTTTGTTCTTTGTGCTTTTAGAGTGATGTATCAGACCATGAAGATTTTTTCCTTTACACTTTTACATTTATGTCTGTCTTCCGTTTTGAATTAATTTTTATTTATGGTGTGAGGTATAGGTCAAGGTTCATTTTTTTGACATAAGCATAACCAGTTTTTCTGACACCAAGACTGTCCTTTTTCATTGAATTTCTTTTGCATCTTAAAAAAAAAATCAAGTGGCCATATCTGTGTGCCTCTGTATCCATACTCTGTTCTCTTTCGTTGATCTGTGAATTTGTCCCTTTGTCAATATCATACTGTCTTGATAACTGTAATTTTTTAGTAATTCTTAAAATTGAATAGTATGTGCCTCCAATGTTATTCTTCCTTTCCAAAATTTCTTATCTGGCCTGTACCTTTAGGTTCTCCATATAAAATTTAGGACTGTCTATGTTTACAAAAAATTCTGCTGGGGTTTTGATTAGGCCATCTGATTAGATGATACGTCTTTCTTCACATTTTTGACTCCTGTAGTTTCCCAGCGTAGCTGCTTTTATTGATACTGCCACTGCCTGGCTACTGCCACTGCCTGGCTGGAGTGGGAGAAAATGAAGAAAAAGAAGAGAGAAGAAAAAAGTGCTGGGAAGTCTCTCCCATTCTCTCTGGATGGGCTTTAGACTTCTTTCTTCTCTTTAAGCTGTAACTAGAGGGTTTTTCCCAGATTCCTCTGTGTGTGTCCCACAGTGCTAGGTTCAGGGGTTCATGCTGTGATGAGTTCAAGCCAGGGGTTCAAGAGGGAAAAAAGGATAAACTCACCAGCTGTTTGGTGGTATTTTGGATTCTGTTGTATTCTTTCCCAGTCCACCTGGTGATATTTACTTTCACCAACCTCAGATAACTCCAGCACACATTCCGTGCAGGTGTATAATTTGATGGGAGAGTAAGGGCTTCCCAGGTGGCTCAGTGGTTAAAAAAAGAATCACCTGCCAATGCTGGAGATATGGGTTTGATCGCTGGGTTGGGAAGATCCTCTGGAGAAAGAAATGGCAACTTGCTCCAGTATTCTTGCCTGGGAATTTCCACAGACAGAGGAGCCTGGCAGGCTACAGTCCATTGGATTGCAAAGAGTCTATTGGATTACATGACTGAGCACAAATGCACAAGGTCAGTTTGTGCTGACTACCGTAGTAATATCTAAAACTTCCTGGGGGAAGATTATTAGTAAATGTATACTGACACAGCATTTTGGAGGGCAATTTGGCAATATCTACCAAAATTTAAAATGTATACAGCAATGAAGAATGAATCTTAAAGTAGTTAATAAGGCAGTTGCCAAGGATAAACTTACGATAATGGAAGTGAAACTCAAACCCTTGTGAAATGTGGGATGATTGTTGTCATTGTGACATGGGAACATGCTAACCAAACTGAGCCAGTTGTTTGTAGTAGTGCAGTATTAATTACTGTTGCTTTAGGTTGGGTTGGCATACTCTTTCTTAAAGGACCAGATAGTAAAGATTTTAGACTTTTCGTGCCAGATGCTTTTTGTTGAAAACACTCAACTCGGCCTTTGTAGTATGAGAGCATCCATAGACAATGATAAATGAATGGGTGTGGCTGTGTTCCAATAAAACTTTATTTGCAAAAACAGGTGACAGGTCAGATCTGGTCCAGGGTAGTATAGTTTCTCTAGTTTAATTATCCCTGCTTTACATGACCTCTTGCTTGCAGTGCTATAGTATTCTTACATGTAGATGTGGGCTCTGAAGTGGCATTGGCAGTACAATATGTTTTTATTAATTTTTTCAAATTAATCTGGAAATAAAGATAAAATTTAGAAAATTGTCCTGAAGAACTTAGGGATCTCCAGGAATTCTTAAGATTCTACTTTGGGAAAAATTGATTTAAAGAAAAAAGTAGAAGAAATATAATAAATTATATATTTTATAAAGGATATTATGATTCTCTATTTTAATTTGTGTTTAGCGTTTACACTTTGTATTACACAGTGAGAGACCAAGTTTTGGATAGGAGGGAGGAGGTTTTTGAATACCCTTTTTCTTTATAATTACAGGCTACTGGTCCCAACTGTTGCTTTTTCTCTAGGACTTAGATTTCATTAGATTTTTTTTTGCTGTTTCTGGTTGCTTTTTCTTCTGCTTACTTTCCTTCTATTTAAAACTGTTTCCTCTTGGGGGCAAATTGTCAGGTAACCATCACTTACTATTTGGTACATTACAGTGATTTAGGAAAGGGATAGTT
The DNA here is from genome assembly GCF_910594005.1 of Cervus elaphus. Lineage (NCBI taxonomy): Eukaryota > Metazoa > Chordata > Mammalia > Artiodactyla > Cervidae > Cervus > Cervus elaphus. The sequence goes on along the minus strand of NC_057825.1, from coordinate 32,245,237 downwards.
TTAATGATCAAAATATTAATTGCAGAATGTTAAGGAATATATTTACATTTTAAATTTTCTTTAGGCTATAACTAAACTTTCACAGGCACTTTGTTTTAATGGTTATGTAATTTGTGTAGTCATCATTTAATTTATGATTCTAGCACATTTGAGAATGTTATGTAAATAACTGCATAATCTACAGTAGTTTAATCTGCTTAGGGAATTATTTAGCATATGCTATTTGTAGATATTTTTTACTTCATAGAGTAAGGCAGGGTTTAGCTGAAATTATCACAAATTTTACATCAGTAAGGTCCATGCAGTGGGCTATTGTGTTCTAGCCTTTTAAGCATAGAGATTTGAAATGTATTTAGAAACAAAAGTTGTGAAAGAAGTTTAACGAAAGGGTTGCAGTTTTGCTCTATTGCTTCTGCATTTTGTGTCCTTGGGCAGGTTAGTGTTCTTTTCTAGATATCTGTTTTCTAATCTATAAAATGGGATAATAATAATGCCAGCACTCAGAATTGTTGGGAGAATTAAATGAGATAATGCATGGAAAGAGTTTTATTTTTAAACAAAGTGACTGGCATAGCATAAGTCATGTGATTAAAGACTTATGTTTAGGAGTTCTTTGAATTTGTGCATGAATTCCTCTTTCAGTACTTTTTAATATAAAAATAAAAGATTTTATTTATATCTTTTATGTGTAAGCTAATTATCTTAATGTTTTTATTATTATAGCCTTTCATTATAATTATTATCTAAATTATTTTTAATAACATGTTTATCTGTGTAAAACAGTAGGAATATGGGGAAGTTATCTTGACTAATCCAGGACTCTGTAGAGAAAATAAGGTTAAAAATAAGACATGGAAAAAAAAATAAGACATGGCCCCATATTGTCAGCACAAGAAGCAAGTGTATGAGCTCGTTTAAGTATTGACTTTATAGTATTTTAGAAGCTGTCAAATAAAGGGACAACAGTTTGTCTTTTTCTGCCTTGGGCTTCCAGTTTACTTTTATTGGTGTCCTTTTAATGTGTATGTATACAGCTTGGTTTCCTGTACCTCTCCACAGCAGACTGATAAGCACTTGGAATTGTCAGATTACACATTTGTTTACACATTTGCTGACTGTATTCTTCTCTGTCTCTAGGATGATTGAGGAAAGTGGGAACAAGCGGAAGACCATGGCAGAGAAGAGGCAGCTGTTCATAGAAATGCGTGAGTCTTCTGGAATCCTTGTTTGTATTAATGTGTGGGAATGTCTTTTTTTCCCCCTGATCAAATCAGAGCTTTAATCAGAAGTTTTATGTTACAAATTTTAGAAAGAGAGGAATGGGAGTTAAAGAATCATGCAGTTGGAGGACACCAAGCCAGAGCATTACTTTAATTGAATTAACTTGAATTGCTTTCTTAAGCAAGGTTGTAAATAATGACAAATATGTTACCTAGAATATCTGTGAGTTTAAAGCATGCCAGTCAATTTAGACCTCTTGCAATAACTCCATTGTTACCATGAGCTTGCAGGTGATGATAAATAATACATTATATAAATTACCTTACTGTAGATAAAGACTCCAGTGTAGGGAGGACTAAGTGTTAGAACAACACTTAAGAGCTATAGGAAGAAGTAAAAGCAGGAATATGTACTTTGGTCTGTAACTTTACTATATACCCTTTAAAATCTTCTGTTAAAACATTCTTATATATTGTTATTTATTCTTATATATTCCTATATTCTTCAGCAAAGGGGTCACCTTTTCATTGACTTTTTAATATATTTACTGAGAATCTGTTATGTTCCAGGCACCATTACAGGTGCTAGGGTTATGTGTTAATCGTGTCCTAGTCATGTCTGACTCTTTGTGACTCCATGGACCATAGCCCACCAGGCTTCTCTGTCCATGGAATTCTCTAGGCAAGATTACTGGAGTGGGTTACCATTCCTTTCTTCAGAGAATCTTCCCCACCCAGGGATTGAACCTGTATCTCCTGCATTGCAGACAGATTCTTTACCATCTGAGCCATATAGGGGAGAACAAAACACAGTCCCTGACTTCACTCATACTGTTTTCATTTTAAAGGGAAACTGACAAAAATGGAAACCAAATAAATAATAATTCTTGATACTAAGAATTATCTGGCATGCACTCTCATGGGCATGTGAGAGAGCATGATTGGGGAGATATTTAAAGTAAAAATTGGGTATTCTTCAAAGAATTGGGTTGATTGCTTAGTGAACGTTATCACTGACACAAACTTCTTATAAATTACCATTCTGTCTAACAAACTCAAGAATATGGATGGTCTTGGGAGATGTTTGGTGGGTGTGACTGCAAGAGTCACCTCTGTTTTTCCACAGAAAGAATTGCATTGGTGGTGATGGTATCTGCTATGGGAAGCCCCACTCTTATTTCCAACATCACCCCAAATCTCCAGCATAATTACCTTCTAAGGATGCAGAAACCACTGTTTGCCACCCTGATGACTTGGCCCTGTCATCCAGGTGTTGAGTTGACTTTAGTATGTCGATTTTGAATCTAATGATCTTTCTCTCTGCTCTTTCATTACTCTTAATGGTTAGTTTATAGACTTCTACTTAGGTATTATAGATAACTACATGTATATTGCCTTTTAAAAAGACTTAATTTTCAGAGCAGTTTTAGGTTCATAGCAAAATTAAGAGGAAGGAACAGAGCTGTCTCATGTATACGCCTTGCCCTGACACATGCATGGCCTCCACCACTGTCAACTCTCATACCAGAGTGGAACATCTGTTACAACTGATGGACCTACATTGGCATATCATAACAACCCAAAGCCTATGGTTTACATTCTGGTTCATTCTTGGTGGTGTACATTCTACAGAACTGTATAATTTTTAAGGAAAGGCCATTTTGACTCACTTTTGCAATACTTATACCTCTTTTTCATGACCTACTGACTATACAGATATTATAGTTAAGAGTGGGGAGGATAGCAGACATTCTTGTCTCATTTTTTACTTCAGTGGGAATGGATGTAATATTTCACTATTAAAATGATATTTGTTACAGGTTTTGTACCTTTCACCAGGTTAAGGAACTATTTTTCTGTTCTGATTTACCAAGAGTTATTACTGTTATTTTCTTTAAATCATGAATGAGTATTGAATTTTATCATTTGTCTATGCTTCTCTTGAGAGGAATGTATTTCTCCTTTTAAAAAAAATTGAGATATAGTGACATATATTTCTCCTTGACTCTCTTAACATACATAATTCTGGAGCCAACAATCTTTTTCTTAAAGGGCCAAAAAGTAAATATTTTAGGATTTGCAGGCAATATGATTTCTTTGTCATAGCTACCTTTATTATTGTGCCACTCAGTAGTATTCTTAAGCCTTTCTGTTTTTAGACAATACCTTTAAATTTCCTGTTTTAAACAGTGATGAAATTAGTTTGTTAATTCTTTGGGTGTTTTTTTTTCTTTTTGACAGCACTGCGTCTCATGTGGGATCTTAGTTCCCTGATCAGGGATTGAACCCATGCTCCCTGCTTTGGGAGCATGAAATCTCTTTGCTTAATATTTTATCTTTTGGACTTTAACCCCATGAAAGTAAGAATCACATGTATTTATCATGGTAGCCCCATCAACTCAATAAATACTTATTAAAGGAGAAATTATGTAGAAATTTGATAGTTTATAATTTGTATATGATATAAAATTACTAAGAAAAATGATAAGTGATAGTCTCTCAACTGGTACCAAAATAATAGCTTCCTAGTTGAGTCTACAATATATTTGATGCCAGGCCTTCCTATTCAGAGATTCTGATTTTATTTTTCCTTTTCCAGAATTTTGCCACTTTTATTGTTTTTTTTCCAAGAAACTTTTGGCTTTATTGGTCCTCTCCCTGAATCTTTGTTTTCTACTTCATTATTTCATGTTACTACATGGTTTATTATTTTCTTCTTTCTACTTTAGGCAGTTCTATATTTTTATAGGTAGAGGTTTATTTTCAGATTTTTTTTCTTTCTTATGTAAGCACTGAATACTTTTTCATGACTTTCTATTTTTGTAGGTAAGTGTTCTGATATATACTATTTTCACTATTAGATTTCTGTGTTTTCTGATTTCTGTTATGAATTATTTAGAAGTATCCTTTTAATCTAGTAAGTAGATGTTTTTAATTATAAGAATATTTAGCTTGATTTTAGAATCTTTGTGTTTCTTGATATTTTATGTTATTTGTTTTTCTGAATATTCCCTGAATGCTTGAAAATAATATACATGATTTCTCTATTATCTCAATCAAGCTTGTTATGTTTTATTAAAGTCTTTTTATCCTTACTCATTTGACTGCTTGATCTTAATTACTGGAAGATGTTGAAAATCTCTGCATTGATCATGGACTTAAAATTTCCCCCCTGTAGTACTGTCAGTGTTTTGAAGCTTTTGTTCTTAGATGCATATATACTAAAATGTTCTGTCTACCTAGAAAATTGAATTTTTATTATTAAATAGGTACACTTTTTATAGTATTGTTTCTTTGCTTTGAGGTCTGATTTGTTGTATATTAATATAGCTATACCAGCTTTCTTTTGGTTAGCATGCCTAGTACAGTATATTTATTTTTATTCTTTAAATTTTTTTATTATGAATGCTCTTATGAATACTGATATGTTTCATTTTTCTTCCATTATATTTTGTGCTTCAATTTTGTTGTTTCTCTGTTGTGTTTTGTTTTTTCCCTCTTTCCTTGGCTTTTCTTAGATGAATTGAGCTTCCTTCCTTCCCATTCTACTTTTTTTCCTCTACTTAATTGTGAGTTGTATGTTCTTTTTCTGTTCATCTTGTGGTTACTCCAGAAATTTTAACATCAATTAATGAAGTCCAAATCCTATCAATGTTTATAACTTTGTTCAAAGTAATGTAAGAATATTAGAATGCTTTAGAGTACCTCCTTTATGAAATAGATCCTACTTCTTGTGTTTTTTGAAGTCCACAAATTAAACTTTATTTTTATTCTGTATAATCCATTTTTGTTTTATGCAGCCTATTTGGTTATCACTTTCCTTGCTTGCCATTATTTAAAAAAAAATTAAATCTTGGTGGAATCAGCCATGTGTCTCTACCATTTCCCTTTGTGGGATTTTAAAACTTTTTCCCCTCATTCACCAACTGTGAGAGTCACCCTTCAGTGATCTTGATTTTATTTGTACCTTCCTCTCTTCTGGGACCTCTGGCTTCATCTTTGGTCCCTAGGGTTTCTAATTGGACTGCCAAGAAAAAAATGAGGAAGTCATTCATGTTCATATTTGTTGCTTATTCAGACTAATATTTTTTTTGAAAAATATTTTTTTCTTAATTAGAAGTACTTGTAAAAATTTTGGATAGCTCTGAAATGTTACTATACATTTATTAGATTTATAATCTCTCCTCTTCTTTCTCCTTCCCTGTTCCTTATCTCCTTAGTTAGATTCCTTTCTCAGCAAAGTAAATTTATTTCTTCATGCCTCTCATTGGTCTACTGAGCACCTCCACCACATCCTATGGCCTCCTGAAACACCTTTGGAATGCTTGGCCATACTTGAAGAGGGCTAAAAGCATCAACATGTTTATACAGGAAAAGGAGTTGGCTGCTCCACTACTTTTATCATCTCCCTCCGTCAGTCTTTCCTTGCTAGTGTCTACAGTTACATAACCTTTTGACTTGACTTTATATTTTTCGGAAAAAAACAGACCAGAGTCTTTTATACCAGGCATTCCAGAACTTCCTAATTTTTAGTAGTTTATTCATTCAGTAAATATTTAGTTGTTGTTTAGTTGCTCAGTTGTATCTGACTCTTTGTGACCCCATGGACTGCAGCATGCCAGGCTTCCCTGTCCTTCACCATCTCCTGGAGACTGCTCAAGCTCATGTCCATCGAGTTGGTGATGCCATCTAACCATCTCATCCTCTGTTGTCCCCTTCTCCCCCAGCATTAGGGTCTTTTCCAGTGAGGTGGCTCTTTGCATCTGGTGGCCAGAGTATTGGAGCTTCAGCATCAGTCTTTCCAATGAATGTTCAGGATTGATTTCTTTTAGGACGGACTGGTTTGACCTCCTGACCAGCGGTTAGGTGCCTTAGTTAGTTTTGTTATGCCTTACTTTGGGGCATATCGTAATGAATAGTACCACGGTAACATGGTCTCTATCTTCTTGGATCTTGTTTTCCTGGAAATGGGAACCAAGAATGATAGGGCAGTAGGAGCCATGTTGAGGGAAGCCAGTGGTGTCCAGGAAGAAATCTGGGAGGAAGTGATGTCCTGGCTGAGTCAGCCCCATATGTGGTGAAGGAAGGGCTGGGACATTATCGCCTATGGAGGCCCAGAGGTGAGAGGCCCTGGCATGTTTGGGTAATTACATGTAGTCCAGACTGATTGGAGTTGAGTGTGAGATAAAATTTGAGAGATGCATGAGGCAGACCTTTAAATTGAGTTAGATAGTCCTGTGTTGCTGTGAACTAACATTTTATTTTTTAGGAATGAAGATTCCAGCTTCCTCCTGTGGAGATTTTGATGTAGGCTTCTGATACAGACAGATAAAACCCTTCCATTTGACTGTTTGCTTTCCTTGGGATTTGATTATACTACAGAACATCCATATCCATTTCTCATTAATAAAGTAGAGCCATAATGTGCAAAGAAGGGTTAATCCTTTCTGTCCTTTCCCTATCTTTCTCCTCTACCTCTTGGGTATCCAGTGTCCGATTGGTTTCCTGTCTGTCTAGGACTTTCACTGGGCTTTCTGACTGGGGCCAGAATTCTGCCTGGATATTTAGTTAGGACTCTCTGTACCATTTCTTGATGAACTTGAAACATTGTCTGACATTAGTATAATATTAAAATGACATTTTATTGTATTTCTTATAATGAAATATTCTTGAAATGAATAATAATGAAGAGTAACCCTTTCTAAGATCATGATATCTGGTCCCATCACTTCATGGCAAATAGATGGGCAAACAGTGGAACCAGTGACAGATTTTATTTTTTTGGGCTCCAAAATCACTGCAGATGGTGACTGCAGCCATGAAATTAAAAGATGCTTGCTCCTTAGAAGAAAAGCTATGACCAATGTAGATAGCATATTAAAAAGCAGAGATTTACATTGCCAACAAAGGTCTATCTAGTCAAAACTATGATTTTTCCAGTAGTCATGTATGGATATGGATATGAAAGTTAGACTATAAAGAAAGCTGAGCACTGAAGAATTGATGCTGTTGAACTGTGGTGTTGGAGAAGACTCTTGAGAGTCCCCTGGACAGCAAGGAGATCCAACCAGTCCATCCTAAAGGAAATCAGTCCTGAATATTCTTTGGAAGGACTGATGCTAAAGCTGAAACTCAAATACTTTGGCCATCTGATGCGAAGAACTGACTCATTGGAAAAGACCTGATGCTGGGAAGGATTGAGGGCAGGAGGAGAAGGGGACGACCCAGGACTCCATCATTGGATGGCATCACTGACTCGATGGACATGAGTTTGAGCAACCTCCGGGAGTTGGTGATGGACAGGGAAGCCTGGCGTGCTGCAGTCCATGGGGTCTCAAAGAGTCAGACACGACTGAGTGACTGAACTGAACAGAATCCTTTCTAGTTCAGAATTTCCAAAGTAACATTCTAATCATTTAAACTTCTTCACTCGGGGTTTTTCTATTTTGTATTTGCCAAGCTAACATATTTTCTGATCAGGAATTTAATGCAGGAGACCCTGGTTTGACTCGTGGGTTGGGAAGATTCCACTGGAGAAGGGATAGGCTACCCATTCCAGTATTCTTGGGCTTCCCTTGTGGCTCAGCTGGTAAAGAATCTGCCTGCAATGTGGGAGACCTGGGTTCGATCCCTGGGTTGGGAAGATCCCCTGGAGAAGGGAAAGGCTACCTGCTTCAGTATTCTGGTCCGGAGAATTCCATGGACTGTATAGGCCATGGGGTCGCAAAGAGTTGAACACGATTGAGCGACTTTCACTTTCACTCTACATAGGGGAAGTATTAAAAAAGCAAAGGCTATACTTAGTGGATGTGGATTCTTCTTATATAGATTAGGGAAGATTGGACTGCTCTAGAAGAAGGGAAGTATATGGGAGGCTAGAGTACCTGATTTGTTGAATATTAGTATAGTAAGATTTTAGTGAAGTTCTAAGGTTATTGATAGGACTTCCCTGGTGGCTCAGTCTAAAGAGACCACTTGCATGCAGGAGACCAGGGTTCGATCCTTGGGTCGGGAAGATGCCCTAGAAATGGAAATGACAACCCACTCGTGTTCTTACCTGGGGAATCCCTTTAGACATTATTTTTGGATTTGGACTGCTGTTAGATTTTTAAGAAATGATAGTCTGGCCAGAAATTCTTAGAATTTCTGAATTCTGTAATAGTCACTGCTATCTATGAAGTGAAGTGAAAGCGTTAGTTGCTCAGTCATGTCTGACTCTTTGGGACCCTGTGAACTGTAGCCTTCCAGGCTCTTCTGTTCATGGAATTCTCCAGGCAAGAATACTGGAGTGGGTAGCCATTCCCTTCTCCAGGGGATCTTCCCAACCCAGGGATTGAACCCAGGTCTACATTGCAGGCAGATTCTTTACCATCTGATCCCCCAGGGAAGCCCCACTACTGTTTGTACATTTCCCCCTATTGCATTTAGAGTGATGTATGTTTTTAAGGATCAGACTGGCAAAGGAAAGCAGAGTGATACTTGACTCTTGACTGGTTCCTGAAACTTTAACATAGTGATTTCTGGCAAACTGAAGCATTTGGAGTCTTCTGTTTTCTGAAACTAGTTAGCTTTGGACTTGCATGGTATCTGCTTTATTTCATCTTTTGTGGTGACTAATCTGATCCTAACTGCACTAGAGAAAGAGTTTGAAGAGAGTGAGTTATACCAGATACACTGACTTTTTTTTTTTTACTGTAGTTACTTCTCCACTAGCAAACATGGCCTAATAAATGCCTTGCAAAAGTCTGATCAATTAGATTAGTAACCTTTTGTTAGATCAGCTGGGGATGGAACTTTCCTTTCCTAGCTGTTAACATCCTTTTTCTCAGTGTTTCTCATAGAAATATATGTTTAGTCATTAAAATTAGCTGTAATTAAATTTACACTGTAAATTTTTGTAAATTTACACTGTAGTTAAAATTACAGTGATTTAATGATGGTTTATTTCTTAAATGCCCTTGGACATTTGTCAGCATTCTTTCTTAAAATCATTGGTTTGGTTTTGAATAATTAATGTTTAATGGTTCCAACTTAAAATATTTAGGCTGAGGTAGTAACGTAGAAGGGCTTCCCTGGTAGCTCAGCTGGTAAAGAATCCGCATGCAATGCAGGAGACCCTGGTTCGATTCCTGGGTTGGGAAGGTTCCCTGGAGAAGGGATAGTCTATACATTCCAGGATTCCTGGGCTTCCCTGGTGGCTCAGATGGTAAAGAATCTACCTGCAATGAGGGAGACATGGGTTCGATCCCTGGGTTGGGAAGATCCCCTGGAGGAGGGTGTGGCGAGCCACTCCAGTATTCTTGCCTGGAGAATCCCCATGGACAGAGGAGCCTGGCGGAGTACAGTCCATAGGGTTGCAAAGAGTCGGACATGACTGAGTGATTAAGCACAGCACAAGCACAGTAACATAGAAACTAAATGAGTGGAAGAAAATCAGACTGAATAACTTCAACATAGAAGTGTAAAACTTTGAAAACTACCAAGTATTATTGAAGGAAATTAAGAAAGTACTAAATAAATGGAAAGATACCCTGTGTTAAAGGATCAGAAGATTTATCATTAAGATGGCAATATTCCCTAAATGGATCCATAAACTCACTGCAGATCTCATAAAAAACTGGCTTCTTTACAGAAACAGATATGACTGATCCTAAAATTCATATGGAAATTCAAGGGACCCAGAATAGCCAAAATAATTTCTAAAGAGAAGAGCACATTTTGAAGACTCACACTTCTGAATTTGAGAACTATTATAAAAAAGCCATAATAATCCAGATTGTGTGGTACTGGTATAAGGATAGATATATCATAAGGATATGATCATAAGGACATATCATAGCATAAAGATAGACATATCATCAATGGGATAGAATTGAAAGTTCAGAATTAAACCCATACACCTGTGGTTGCTTGATTTTTCACAAGGATTCCATGACCATTTAATGAAGAAAGAATAGTCTTTTGAACCAATAGTGGTGGGAATGGTGGGTATCTATATGTGAAAGAAGGAATTTGAACCACTGCCTCATGCCACATAGTAAATTAACTAAAAATATGTCACGTGCTTAGTCGCTCTGTTGTGTCCGATTCTTTGCAAGGCTCCGCCAGGCTCCTCTGTCCATGGGGATTCTCCAGGCAAGAATACTAGCGTGGGTCGCCATGCCCTCCTCCAGGGGATCTTCCTGACCCAGGAATTGAACCAGGGTCTCGTGCATTGCAGGTGAATTCTTTGCCATCTGAGCTACCAGGGAAGCCCAGGAATCCTGGAGTGGGTAGCTTATCCCTTCTCCAGGGGACCTTCCTGACCTAGGAATTGAACCGGTGTCTCCTGCCCTGCAGGCGGATTCTTTACCAGCTGAGCTGTCAGCAAAGCCACGAAAATATGTCATAGACCTAAATATAAGAGATAAACTGTAAAATTGTTAGAAAAAACCATTTTAATAATAGTATAGGTATTATTAGGTAGTAATTTAATGTAGGTAATAATTAAATAATAGTATAGGTATTAATATAAATCTTCATGAACTTAGATTAGGCAAAGCCTTCTCAGGTATGACACCAAAAGCACAAGTGACTAAAGAATGAATAGATATAGTGGATTAATCAAAGTTAAAAACTTTTGTGCTCTACTGGATATAACTAAGAAAGTGAAATGACTACTCACAGAATGGGAGGAAAAATTTGCAAGTCATATATTTCATAAGGGACTCTTATCTACAACATATAAAGGACTGTTACAACTCAATGTTGAAAGATAAACAACCCAATTAAGAAATAAGCAGAGTGACTCATAAGGGGAAGAGGTTTCTTTTTGAAATAATGAAAAATTTCTAAAAACTGTGGTGATGGTTGTACAACTAAATTGAATACTTAAAATGGGTGAATTCTATTTCAAAATACCTGGTGTATTAAAAAATAGGACTGAATAGTGTATGTATAGAAGGATAGAAATTTTGTGAGAGCCAGGTGATGAAGAAAATAATTTTAATCGTGACATCAAGGTAAAGGTTGATTGAAGTGAGATTAAAAGAAATCTTTGCTTCAATTTTTGGTCAATAGGTATGTTCACCAAAAATCTGGAAAAATCCTTTCCTTTTTCTTTTTCCCCCCCTGTACTGTGGAATGAGCAGAAATGAGAGATGACTGTAAATATTGGTAGAAGAAGATAATTTATGACAGTTCCCTTTCCATCTATTGTGTCAAAAGTTGCTGCCAGATCTTACAAAGGCAGTATGGATGAAATAAAAAAGAAACTCACATTGGAGGTCAGACTTCCCTGAAGTGGGCTTAATGTTCAACAAGACTTTTACAGCAAATTTTGAAATGAAAACAAAGTTTGATTTATAGCCTCATGTAATTTAGGCTTTGTTCTAGTTACTATGGCTATATATCACTTATCCCCGAACAGCCATTCGTTTTACATCTTTTTTGGGTCTGAAAACAGAACATCGTCCAGTGCTGATGTCTTGACTTTGCTGCATGAAGTCTGAGGCCTCTGTTGGAAGGCTCAGACTCAAGGCTGGGTCATTTGACTTGCTCACTTACGTGTTTGGCAGTTGCTGCTGACTTGAAGCTGATGGACTCAGTTCCTCTGCCTACCAGCATCTCTGTGTGGTCTCTCCACATCCCGCTAGTTTGGGCTTCTTTACAACAATGATGTCCAGGTTCCAGGCATCCTCAGAGAGGGAGAGCAGGGGCAGGCTGTCCCAGGCTTATCACCCATCTTCAGAAATCAGGCAGTGTTCCTCTGCCACACTCTCTTTGTTGAGGCAGTCACAATGTCCTCACATGCAGGTGGCGGGAAATAATCTTTAGCTCTTGGCTAGGGAGGGGTAGTGTGCTAGAAGCACATAAATACAGTGGTCTGGAAATACTGTCATGGCCCTTTCTTGAAAAACACAGGCTGCCTTGGACATGGAAGGGGACCTTAGAGATAAGCTGGTCCAGTTCCCTGATTTTTCACTGGCCTCACTGATGAGGCCAGTGAGGCCGAGAAGAAGGGACGTAACATGGGCACGGTCACGGTCCATGGTTGGTGGTTAGACTGGGGCTGGAATTTAGCATTCCTGGCTCTAGGCTGAGGTCTTTCCTACTCTACCACTGATTTTCACTTTGCAGATTATGTAATTCATTCACTCAAATCATGAGTGGTCCTCCCCTCAGAGTTTTCCTAGACTAGCAGACAGACTGATGTAGGCAAAAGTGCTGGCGTCGTGCTTGGCATGGAGAGGGCACACAGAAGTGTTTCTTAACCGTTCTTCTCCACCTTGTGTTTTAGCCAAAGAATGTCTAGTTGACATGTTCTATAGCCTGTGCCAACACAATAGAATAGAATCACTTCCCCAGTGTCTGGAAATTAAATGGTAAATCTAATTGAAGGTTTTTTATTTGCCCTTTTTCAGGTGCTCAGAATTTTGATGTCATACGACTATCAACTTACAGAACAGCTTGCAAATTACGATTTGTACAAAAGCGATGCAACCGTAAGTCATTTCTACTCATTTCTATGATAGCTGGATTGAGCTCTTGATAGTATAAAAGATTTTACTGTCTTCTAGTCATATTGTAATGTTAATTGAATTATTTTTTGTCATGTTTATCAGAATGTAAGCTTCATAGTAGAAAGAACTTCTTGATTTATTCTGGGTGTTCCTCGAAATATTTCAGAAACTCAGTAAGCTAACTAGCTTTGAGATTAATTAATTCTTTAAATGGGAGAATTGATTTCTCCTTGTCACTGTTTTTAGTGAAAAGTTCTATATAAAATTAATATAATTTATCAGTTTCTGGAAGGAAAGAAAAACTAATATTTTGATAAAGGTATAATAAAAATTAACTTTCTTGATTAAACTTATTATACATAAATCAGCCCTTTCTATAAGCAGTTGCTTCCACAATTGCTACTTATGAAATAAATATATGTATGTGTATATGTATATACACAGGCATATAAAATTCTTCTTAATTTGTGTACAGAGAACTAATTTAGAATTATTGTACTTTTCTCATATATGTGTTTGTGTGTGTATTAAGGAAAAACTATTTTGTGTAATCTAAAGATCATTAGCCTTAGAGTGGGAGAATCTGTTTTAGTCTAGGTTTTGTTTGTCATTTATTATAAATCACTTTATATCTAAATACTTCTACACTGCTTTAAGTCCTACTCAGAAATTCTAGCTTAAAATTCTCTTTTGAAGAGTTTACCATGCCATCCTAGATTGAAGTCATGTTTCTTCTCTGATTTCCCAAAGCATTGTTTTTCAAATTATGGGTTATGACCTGTTAATGGTTCCTGAAACCGTTTTGGTGGACTGTAGCCAGAATTTAAAGCATGTAATGGAGAGAAAGAAGGACAAAAAACTAGAATATAGCTTATGTAGCAAGGTATTTTTTGGAACATGTTTTTTATATATCTGGAAGTGTGTGTTTTGATTAAAATACATTTTTGTGGGTTGTCAGAAAGTTTGAAAACCACTGTCCTAGGGCAACTACCAGTTTTATAATTCTTCCTATAATTCTTGGAACACAGTAGTCTGTGTGTGGGCTGAGCCAGGCTAATGGCATTAGTAATATAAAGATGCATGGTTTTAGAAGTTTTATGTTGTCACATATGATTCTTTAATCCACCTGAAATTTTTTTGTGGGTAGAGAGTATAAGTAGGAATCAAATTTTTTCCATATGTATGTTCAGTTGACCCTATACTGTTTATTGAAGAGACCATCTGTTTTCTCCATTACTAAAAAATCTTTTTCTCATATTCATTAGGAGAAATGTACCAGAATGTTGATAGCTGTGTCCATATATGAGAGGATCTGCTTTTGGACTCTTGTGTTCTATTGGTCTGTTTGTCTATCCTTGTACCAATCCTCATTGCTATAGCTTTATAGTGTGTTCTGGATATCAGGTAGAACAAGTCTCCCTACTTTGTTCTATAGAGACATACTCCTTTTTACATTTATTTTCACACAAATTTTAGAATCTGTTAATTTATACTCAAAACATAATTTTAATTATAAAATTAAAAATTTAATTTACATATAGTAAAATTCATCCTTTTAATATATAGCACTTGGGATTTTCTTGGGATTGCATTGAATCTGTTGACCAAGTTGGAGAGAATTGCTGTATTTCCAGTGTTGAGATTTCATTCTATGAACGTGGTATATCCCTCCATTTATTTAAATTTTCAATTTCTGCTAGTTATATTTATAGGTATTTTGGTAGAGATGGTGAACATCCTTTATTGGAATTGTTCCTAAATTCTTGATGATTTGTAATACTATTAAAGGTTTTAAAAATTTCATTACCTGTAACTGGTACGTGGAAATTCAGTGATTTTCATATCTTGATTTGTATCTAGCAGTCATTCTAGACTCACATAGTAATATTAGTGATAAATATATAGAGTCTTTATGATTTTTAATGGATATAATTTTGTCATTTGAATGGTTACATTTCTTTATTTCCAATGTTTGTACTGATAATTACTGCATATTTATATGGTTTAGGATCTGAAATACAATAGGAAGGATGATAGTGGGCTTTTTTATCTCATTCCCAGTATCAACATTTTACTATTAAGTAATATGTTTGCTGCAGTTTTTTGTAGCTATCCTTAATCAGATTAAGGAAGTTCCTAGTAGTATATTTCTTCATTTCTAAAGATAAGGTTTATTTTAAAAGTTTTCTTTTGATAATGATTTCTGACTTAATTTCATTTTAGCCAGAGAACAATGTTTATATGACTTTAATCCTTTAACATTTATTGAGATTAGCTTTATGACTCAGGGTAAGGTCAATATTTTTTCAAGGTCAATTTTTATGTGTATTCTTTTTGTTCTTGAAAGTAAAGCATATTTTCTGGTCATTGGGGCAGGACTTCATATGGTGTCAATTATGCCTACTTTATTGGTTGTAAACTTTGTCTATGACTGTTCTTATCTTTTTATATGTTTATTCTGTCACTTGCTAAGAGGATTGTGTTACTGTCTCCCACAAAGCTTGTGACTGTCTTTTTGAGGTTCTGTTACCTTTTGCATTGTATATTTTTGAAGCAGCAAAGGGGAGGCAAAAAAGAAGTGAGTAGGACTGAGTGCTTATACACTGAGTTGAACGAAGAGTAGCAGTTGTGGAAAAGTAAAATATTGAGAGACTCAAGGCAAGAGTCGTTTTAATGAAGTAGGTACAGATTTCTCTCACACTCAATTCACTGTCTCTGGTGAAGAGGATGTTTCTTTCCTCCTGAAATAGGGAGGGCATTGTTCACATGGGACTTTTTATTCCTCCTTTGGGGAAGAAAGGGGGAGGTCAGAGTGTCCTTTTTGGCATCTGCTGTTTTTCAAGTGTCTTTAGCTCAAACTAATCCATAGGCCAAAGTGACATATTTTGGGGTGACATATTCTGCCACTCTTCACTATTCTTTTTAAAAAATATTTATTTATTTATGGCAGTGTTGGGTCCTCATTGCTGCGTGGGCTTTCTCTAGTTGCAGGGAGTAGGGGTCACTCCCTAGTTGTAGTGCAAGGGCTTCTCATTGCGGTGGCTTCTCTTGTTGTGGAGCATGGGCCCTAGGGCGCATGGGCTTCAGTAATGGTGGCGTGTGGGTTCATAGTTGGGACTCCTGGGCTCTAGAGTACACTCAGTAGCTGTGGTGCACTGGTTTAGTTGCTCCACAGCATGTGGTATCCTCCGGGACCAAGGATCCACCCCATGTCTCCCTCATTGGCGCTGAGCCACCAGGGAAGCCCTACCCTTCACTGTTCTAGTAAATGTAAATAAATACAAAGTTCTTACAGCTTTCTGATAAATTAAAACTGTTGAGTTGTTGACAGCTTCTCTTTGTGTTCTAGTCCATCTCGTTGATATCTGGAACATGATTGAAGCCTTCCGAGACAATGGCCTTAATACACTGGACCATAGCACTGAGATCAGTGTGTCCCGCCTCGAGACCGTCATCTCATCCATCTACTACCAGCTGAACAAGCGCCTTCCTTCCACTCACCAGATCAGCGTGGAGCAGTCCATCAGCCTCCTTCTCAACTTCATGATTGCTGCGTATGACAGGCTAGTACCTTCCCTGCTTACTCCATCTTAAGAATATTGCTCTCCTAATCTTCCTTCTTTCGCACTGCCTTACCAGGGGTTGTCAATTCAGAGACACAGTTAATAGGGAAATGAATTAGTATAAGTCCCTTCTAAAGACTGCTTGAATGCCAGAATGACTTAGTGTCCTGTGGCATGTCACATAGTAACCTCTGTAACATTAGGGAGAGTCAGAACACTTGAGACATATTGTTTGGTAAGAGCATAGATACATTAATATTGATGTTCTATATCCAGTGAAATATAGCTAAGTTGTACATTTGATTATGAGGCTCTCTATCTGACATCTAAGCTAATTTTTCTTTATGATGAAATAACAGTTGCCCTTGGACTATATAGTATCTTGCTTTCTCTTTATTTATGTTTAGGATTCTATTTTAATTTTTTTTAATGTAGAACATTGTGCTCTAAACCTTCAAACAATAGAAGAAAACTAAAGATAACCCAAAGTAAAACAGAAATGAGTTGTTATATTGGTATTTATGGAGAATGTATGATAAAGAATAAAAAATAAATCATAAATGATGGAAGCACTGAGGTTATTTTTTGGGAACTAAGGATTTAGTTGCTGATTCCTGCTATACTGTCAGCTATCTGATTTGGATGGGTTCATTCCCTCTCCTTCATTTTTTTCTCTGTAGAAAAACAAGTTTAGGTATTTATAGAATGCTGTTACACTTTATAATGGTAAAGCCATTCAGGTGTCAAGGCCAGGTCACACAGAGGCAGTCACTAAATTCACAACAATTTTAAAGATGTTATCACATTAGATATTCCATCCATTTAATAAAAATTTTTTAAAAAGAAATTTGAATTCTTAAAACATGAGTCCCAGAATTCTAGTGCCATTTTCTTAAAGCAGTTTAGATGAGTGAATTCAGTAGTTTAGTTTTATACTGTCCAGGGAATGCTTCTTCTGATCCAAAAACCTTAGTAAAAACTGTTGCTCTGTGGTGAGTAAACAGTACCTTATCATGACACTGACTTGCTGAGTGCATCAATTCAGGGCCATGCAACACAATGTAAGAAACAGTATTTTTAAAGTCGGAAATAAAAACCATCAGTCAGTCAGTCAGTTCAATCCCTCAGTCGTGTCCGACTCTTTGTGACCCCATGAACTGCAGCACACCAGGCCTCCCTGTCCATCACCAACTGCTGGAGTTTATCCAAACTCATGTCCATTGAGTCGGTGATGCCATCCAACCATCTCATCCTCTGTGGTCCCCTTCTCCTCCTGCCCTCAAATCTTTCCCAGCATCAGGGTCTTTTCAGATGAGTCAGCTCTTCGCATCAGATGGCCAAAGTATTGGAATAAAAACCATCTTAAAACTTAAAAATGACAAGGCAAAAAAAAAAAATGACAAGGCAGAGAGTATAAACTTTGATTCTGTAATTATATCAAATAAGTTAACTACTATGGCTAAAGATTAGAGGAGAAGGGAGAATGAAGAGATAGCAGAGGGAGAATGGGGAGACCAAAGGTAAGGGCAGAGGCACAGAGGTGTCCTAGGACACAGGAGGAGAAAGCTGGACACACACAGAAAGAGACAAAGGAAAACAACAGACAGTGAATCAGATGAAGACAGATCAGTAGAGGGCACACTGAAGAGAACTGGGAAAAATGAGAGGAGATGAATGAGTTAAGAAGAGTGAGGAATAACAGTATGACAGTGGTGACTTTGGTAATTCTCATATCTGATGCATGGGCGTGGGCATCAGAGTAAATCATCAAATCTTTACTAATCTTGAATCTTTATATGGTACGAGCTTACTGAGTTAGCGCTCTGGAAACTTGAAATTGGCTTTCTTGTACCAAAACAAAAAGAAAAGATCTGGTTTTCAAAATTTTATTTTTGAAAATCAGGACATTCTTTTGTTGTGAGTGAAAGTCACTCAGTTGTGTCTGACTCTTTGCAACCCCATGGACTATACAGTTCATGGAATTCTCCAGACCAGAATACTGGAGTGGGTAGCCTTCCCCTTCCCCAGGGGATCTTCCCAACCCAGAGATGAAACCCAGGCCTCCCACATTGCAGGTGAATTCTTTACCAACTGAGCCACAACGGAAGCCCAAAATACTGCTGTGGGTAGCCTATCCCTTCTCCAGTGGATCTTCCTGACCCAGGAATCGAACCAGGGTCTTCTGCATTGCAGGTGGATTCTTTACCAACTGATCTATTAGGGAATCCCATTTTATTGTTAAATAGTCTAAAAAGGAGTAGTCTCTATAGAATGGCCACTGTGTTACTTAGGCTGGAGAGTTCCTTTGATATGTAGAATTCATGTTGTTTTAATTGATCTTTTCAGACTTTTTCATTGCATAATTTCTCAGTGTTAAAATTTGCATGTACCAATTACTTAGTTATTAAATTCCCTCACCTCCAAACTCATAGTGAAAGTTTTGGTCACGTTATTTCTGATTATTATAATAAATTGTGAGACCTTAAAACAAACATATGGAGCAAACAGGATCTAAAACTTTCTCCATTAAGTGTATATACTTTCTTAGGAATTAGTTTTTTTGAAACTTAGGATTTAAAATACTTCACATGTGACAATTAAAAACATTATAGAATGCAAAGAATAATATTATAAACTTCTGTTTGTAGGATTTAAGCTGTGAGGAACTAGCCGAAACATCCTGTGAGCCTCAGTTTTTCCTCTGTGAGATCTTGGTGCCACAGTTACAGTACTGTAGTTAACATGGTCTGGTCCAAAGGTACAAAAGGGTGGTGCTTTAAACAACATTTTTTTTTTTCTTTGATAACAAGGATATCCAAATTCCCAGCGTGAAGGATCGGAAGCCTTCCTTACTCTTCTTCAGTTGAGCTGATTTAGAGTTTGTGGTTTATTAACCTTCTTTCTGTTTCCAGCCCCTGTAATAGTTCCACATCTTCAGCTGTAAGCGGTAGGAAGCTTACTCAGATGGGCTTTTCTGGTAACTGGAGCACAGGCTCATATATCAGAGGAGCCAGAGACAGGCCAGCCCTGGATCGTGGTTGCCTCAGGGCCCTGGCTGCATTTCTTTATAGTGGTCTTGGCTTTGCCCACCTCTTCTATCACGTTTATCCTTCTGCTTCAGAAAATGCTTGCTAGCAGCTACTAAATGTTTCTGGTCAAGCCTAGGTAGGCAGAGAGAGCCAGTTTTCTTTCAACACCAAGCAGAAGTACTGGAGTCTCCCTCCAGAAATGTACATTTGGGCCAGTGTGTGTAAGTGTTAGGTGTTTTGTTTTGTTTTATTGTTTTTAGCTGGAACAAAGGATTTATGCCTTTAGGACAGAGGGTAGTTAAATTCTCACCCTCAACCCTTGTTGCCTCATCATGGGGACAGTTGCACTGGATATAAAGGTGCTGACTACAGTGTTCACTACTAAATCCCTTGCAGTGCAGTGTAAACTTGTTCCGCTTAAGTAGTCCTGCTCTCCATCCAGTCCTTAAACCTGAAACTGAGAGTCATTATAGGTCTTCCTTCTCTGTCAGCCCCAGCGTTCAGTCAGTTACCAAGTTCTTTCATTTCTGCCTCTTGAATAGCCTTCAAGGTCTATGAACTCCAGTAACGCTGAAGAAGCTGAAGTTGAACGGTTTTATGAAGACCTACAAGACTTTTAGAACTAACAACCAAAAAATATGTCCTTTTCATTATAGGGGACTGGAATGTGAAAGTAGGAAGTCAAGAAACACCTGGAGTAACAGGCAAATTTGGCCTTGGAGTACAGAATGAAGCAGGGCAAAGGCTAATAGGGTTTTGCCAAGAGAACGCACTGGTCATAGCAAACACCCTCTTCCAATGACACAAGAGAAGACTTTACACATGGACATCACCAGATGGCCAACACCGAAATCAGATTGATTATATTCTTTGCAGCCAGAGATGGAGAAGCTCTGTACAGTCAGCAAAAATAAGACCGGGAGCTGACTGTGGCTCAGGTCATGAACTCTGAATTGCCAAATTCAGACTTAAATTGAGAAAGTGGGGAAATCCACTAGACCATTCAGGTATGACCTTAATCAAATCCCTTATGATTATACAGTGGAAGTGAGAAATAGATTAAAGGGACTAGATCTGATAGACAGAGTGCCTGATGAACTGTGGACTGAGGTTTATGACATTATACAGGAATCAAGACCATCCCCAAGAAAAAGAAATGCAAAAAAGCAAACTGACTATCTGAGGAGGCCTTACAAATAGCTGTGAAAAAAAGAGAAGTGAAAGCAAAGGAGAAAAGGAAGGATATACCCATTTGAGTGCAGAGTTCCAAAGAATAGCAAGGAGAGATAAGAAAGCCTTCCTCAGCAATCAGTGCAAAGGAATAGAGGAAAATAATAGAATGGGAAAGACTAGAGATCTCTTCAAGAACATTTAGAGATATCAAGGGAACATTTCATGCAAAGATGGGCTCAGTAAAGGACAGAAATGGTATGGACCTAACAGAAGCAGAAGATATTAAGAAGAGGTGGCAAGAATACACAGAAGAACTGTACAAAAAAGATATTCACGACCCAGATAATCGTGATGGTGTGATCACTCACTCTAGAACCAGACATCCTGGAATGTGAAGTCAAGTGGGCCTTAGGAAGCATCACTACAAACAAAGCCAATGGAGGTGATGGAATTCCAGTTGAGCTATTTCAAATTCTAAAAGATGATGCTGTGAAAGTGCTGCACTCAATATGTCAGCAAATTTGGAAAAGTCAGCAGTGGCTACAGGACTGGAAAAGGTCAGTTTTCATTCCAATCCCAAAGAAAGGCAATGCCAAAGAATGCTCAAACTACCACACAGTTGCACTCATCTCACCCACTAATAAAGTAATGCTCAAAATTCTCCAAGCCAGGCTTCAACAGTACGTGAACCGTGAACTTCCATATGTTCAAGCTGGTTTTAGAAAAGGCAGAGGATGAAGAAGGAAATGGCAACCCACTCCAGTATTCTTGCCTGGAAAAGTCCATGGACAGAGGAGCCTGGCGGGCTGCAGTCCATGGGGTTACATGACTGAGTATGTGTGCACGAGGATGGAGGGAGATGGGTTGGTAGCAATAAAGTGGTAGAACTAAAAAAAAAAAAAAAAAAAAAGGGCAGAGGAACCAGAGATCAAATTGCCAACATCTGCTGGATCATCGAAAAAGCAAGAGAGTTCCAGAAAAACATCTGCTTTATTGACTGTGCCAAAGCCTTTGACTGTATGGGTCACAATAAACTGTGGAAAATTCTGAAAGAGATGGGAACACCAGACCACCTGACCTGCCTCTTGAGAAACCTGTATGCAGGTCAGGAAGCAACAGTTAGAACTGGACATGGAACAACAGACTGGTTCTAAATAGGAAAAGGAGTATGTCAAGGCTGTATATTGTCACCCTGCTTATTTAACTTATATGCAGAGTACATCATGAGAAATGCTGGGCTGGAGGAAGCACAAGCTGGAATCAAGATTGCCAGGAGCCATATCAATAACCTCAGATATGCAGATGACACCACCCTTATGGCAGAAAGTGAAGAAGAACTAAAGAGCCTTTTGATAAAAGTGAAAGAGGAGAGTGAAAAAGTTGGCTTAAAGCTCAACATTCAGAAAACGAAGATCATGGCATCTGGTCCCATCACTTCATGGCAAATAGATGGAGAAACAGTGGAAACAGTGGCTGACTTTATTTTTTTGGGCTCCAAGATCATTGTAGATAGTGATTGCAGCCATGAAATTAAATGATGCTTGCTCCTTGGAAGGAAAGTTATGACCAACCCAGACAGCATATTAAAAATCAGAGACATTACTTTGTCAACAAATGTCCGTCTAGTCAAGGCTATGGTTTTTCCAGTAGTCATCTATGGATGTGAGAGTTGGACTATAAAGAAAGCTGAGCACAGAAGAATTGATGCTTTTGACCTGTGGTGTTGGAGAAGACTCTTGAGAGTCCCTTGGACTGCAGGGAGATCCAACCAGACCATCCTAAAGGAGATCAGTCCTGGGTGTTTATTGGAAGGACTGATGTTGAAGCTGAAACTCCAATACTTTGGCCCCTGATGGGAAGAGCTGACTAATTTGAAAAGACCCTGATACTGGGAAAGATTGAGGGCAGGAGGAGAAGGGGACGACAGAGGATGAGATGGTTGGATGACATCACCGACTCAACGGACATGGGTTTGGGTAGACTCTGGCAGTTGGTGATGGACAGGGAGGCCTGGTGTGCTGCGGTTCATGGGGTCGCAAAGAGTCAGACACGACTGAGTGACTGAACTGAAGTGAACTATGAACTCCCCATCCCCGTTACTACATCCCACACCTCTGATATCATCTTTTGCCTGTACCACTGCTATAGCTTCTGATTTTTTTTTTTTTTGCATATACTCTTTTTGCCCTCATTCATAGAAACATCAAGAACCCACCAATCCACTATCTATCCCAGGAACTTGAACATAAACATTGACAATTATTTTTGTTTATCTCTTGTAACCCATCCCACTGACCTAACTAAGGTGAACCCTGTCCTAATTTTGTGTTATCATTTCCTTGTTTCTTAAAAAAAAAAACAATTTTTTCACATTTATGGACATAGAATGTTATTTAATTTGAAATATTTTTGCAATTATAAAAAGAGTGCCATGCTGATGTACTATTATATTATTTTGTTTTCACCCAATAATACATTTTAAAGATTCATTCATGTTTGCATTTATCTATAGTTCAGTTATTTTAACTGGCATAAAACACTCTGTTGTATTTCTATACTACTGTGGTGTTTTCTAGATATTTGCTCTAAGAAAGAACACTGCTTGGAATATTTTTATACATGTTTCATGGTACATTGTCCAGATGTTTTGCTTGGTTCTAAACTGAGGCATAGTATTGCTGAGCTGTGGGTTATTTGAAAGTTCAGCTTTGAACTGAATTGATATTTATTTATTTTAAATATTTATTTATTCATTTATCTGGGCACACTGGGTCTTAATGGTAGCACGTAAACCCTTAGTTGTGGCATGTGGGATCTAGTTTCCTGACCAGGGATCGAACCCCGGCCCCCTGCATTGGGAGCTTGAAGTCTCAGCCACTGCACCATCAGGGAACTGATTTTTAGAAAGTATCAAATGATTCTTTCAAACTGTGCTAGTAAGTAGGAGATCCTTTTGATTCACATTTTGTAAGCCTTAGAATTCTCAGACTTCTTAGTTGGTTAGTTTTGTTGTAAGTAGGAGATCCTTTTGATTCACATTTTGTAAGCCTTAGAATTCTCAGACTGCTTAGTTTGTTAGTTTTGTTGTTTTTCACCCTCTCCTACAGCTTCAAGCTTCCATCAGGAGTTATTTTCTGTCTGCCTGAAGAACACCCTTTGATTCCTTTCTGCAAGTCAGATTGTGACACATTGTCTTAATTTTTGTTTGAAATTTTCATGTTCATACTTGAAGAATATTTTCATCTGGTATATGAGTTTTGGTTGACAATTTTTTCTTTCAACATTTTAAGAATATTGTTCTAGTATTTTTGTAGCTTCTGTTATTTCTGATGAGAAATCGACAGTGAATGTAGTTTTAGTTGCTTTGATGGTAATCTGTCAATTTCATTTGCAACTCTTAAGATTGTTTTTTTTCCCTTTTGTTTTTTCTTTTGGTCTTCAGCAATATTACCATGATGCCAAATGCATCATTCTTACATTCCTTAAATAGCAATAAGCAGAGTTTTTTTTTTTAAGATCTGGGCTTTTAATCCAATATCTAGATTCCCTATGGTTCTTTTTGTACTGTTTGCTGTTTCTGGTATTCATTCTTGTTGTCTTATTTCCTTTTTGGCTTATTATTTTTTATTATGTGAGAAACATATTGCAAAATTTTAAAATTTTTATTATGTATCAGACATTATATTTTAAAATATTTTTCAGCAATACTTTGAGGCCTAGGATAATGTTTTCCTCCAGAGAGGGTTTCTGTTTGCTTTTGCCAGGTGCCTGGAGACCTTAACAGTCCAGAGGCACCCGATTTCAGTTTCCAATTCAGCCCATGTGAGGCCCTTGTCACTTCTGCACACTAGTGGTCTAGGTGCAGCCTTTGAGCTTTCAATCCAGAGTAATGGGAGAAGGATAGGCAGTTTCATCAGGATTCAGCATTTCACATATCTCTTCCAGCTCCTTAATACTTTCAGAATTACTACTCTGTAATTCAGCCTTTCTGAGCTCTCCTCTGAAAACAGAAAATTGCTTGCATGGAAAAAGTGGTTTCAACCATTGCCCTCCCCTCCCTGGTCATCCAACTCCTTTGCATTAGGTGACTCAGTTATTAGTCCTCATTTTCATTCAGAGAGATTAAAAAAAATTTTTCCCCCATCTTTTCTACTCAGAGGATGAGGTCATCAGAATAAACTGATATGTCATTGCCAAATATTTCCTCTGTTTTTATTTATTATTTCGGAATGTTGTCAGATTTACTTCTTCTGTCTCTTACTGTTTCTCATATATGCTTCAATTCTTTGACTTTCTCTGCCTCCTTTTGGAAGAGTTTTATCAGTCGCACTTCTCCTCATTAATTTGTTCTTTGTTTAGAGCTGTTTTACTATTTGTCCCATTTATTATGTTATTTTTCTGTTAACTGTATTTTTCAAACCTAGTATATCTGATTGATTCTTTTATGTGATTTGTAGTTCTTATTTCATTATTATTAGTTTCAGGTATATAACATAATGGTTCAATATTTGTATATTGTAAAATGATCACCACATTAGGTCTAGTTAACATCTATCACCATACATAGTTAGAAAAATTTTTTTTCTTCTGATGAAAACTTTTAAGATCTCTCTTAGAAATTTTTACATATACAATACAGTGTTTACCATGCTGTTCGTTACATCCCCATGACTTATTTATTTTATAACTGAAAGTTTGTACCTTTGACCCCCTGTCCCATTTTTCCCACCCTCCACATCTTGCTTCTGGCAACCACCAGCCTGTTCTCTGTATCTCTGAACCGGAGATTTCTTTTTTTTTTAATCAACAGATTACACATAAAAGTGAGATCATATGATATTTGTCTTTACCCATCTGACTTATTTCACTTAGCATACTGCCCTCGAAGTCCATCCATATTGCAAATGCAAGATTACCTTCTTTTTTTATGACTAATATTTCATTGTGTTTGTATGTGTATATATATGTCTTTGTGTATATATTTATATACATACGTATACGTGATATTTTCTTTATTCTATTCATATACTGCTTGACTCCTAGATTGGTTCCATGTCTTGGCTGTTGTAAATAATGGTTCAGTGAACAGATAGGTGCATATATCTTTGAGTTAGTGTTTTCATTTTCTTATGATAAACTCCCAGAAGTAGAATTTCTGGATCATGTGGTAGTTCTATGTCTAAATTTTTCAAGAACTTTCATACTGTTTTCCATAGTGGCTGCACCTGTTTACATTCCCACCAGCAGCACACAAGAGTTCCATTTTCTCTGCATCCTCATCAACACTTCTTATTTACTATTTTTGATAATAGCCATTCTAACAGGTGTGAGATGATATCCCATTATGGTTTTGATTTTCATTTCCCTGAAAATATGTTTTCATATGTCTCTTTAACATATTTATTATGTTTATTTTTAAATTCCTAATCCATTTGCTCTAATACTTTTGAAACTAATGTAAGTTGTCTTGTTTGTTGATTTTTTTCTTTTTTTTAAAAGATAGTTGTACCCCTGAATCCAAGGAGTCATTTTGGGTTGGATATTTGCAGTAGATGTGGGAAAATTGTGGACATGTAGGCTGGAGTGTCCACATACGTATATGGTTCTTCAAAGTATGGGGTGTGCTGGAGGTGGCAGAAAAAGGGGGCCAAATTCTCCTGATGTGGGAGCATCAAGTGTCTGCATCCCAGATGGTGAATTTGGCTTTCCAGGTCATTTTGAAGGTATATTAGTCATTGTACAGAGATAGAGCATATTTTAATGAATAATCTATTGGCTTGATTGATAGTTTTAGTATTTAGATATATGTACATGGGCCTCTTTTTGTAATCATGCTGCTTTAGGAGGAGGCCTGGTACCAGCTATTGATTGAACCATAATGGTTTCTTTTCTTTTTTTTGAAGATTTTTTGATATGAACCATTTTTAAAGTCTTTATTGAATTTGTTACAATATTGTTTCTATTTTACGTTTTGGGTGTTTTTTGTTTTTTTTTTTTTTGACCTTGAGGCATGTGGGATCTTAGCTTACTGACCAGAGATCAAACTCACAGCCCCTGCAGTGGAAGGCGAAGTCTTAACCACTAGACTGCCAGGGAAGTTCAGAGTCATTGTGATTTCTGATAGATTATTTTCTAGAATACTTACCTCATTTTGAACTGATGGTCTAAACTTTTATAGTTTAAACCTGATAGGAGATTCTTCTTGGATAATTATCGTATTCTGTTTTCCTCTTGTCAGAAGGAAAAATGTTTTATAATGACTTCCTGAGAAACTCCTTTATGCTTTACCTGACTATTGAACCTTATCTTCCCTCTTATTTTTTTTTAATCAAGATTTGTTTTGTAAATGAGTTGGTGACCTTCACCAAAACGAGATACAGTGAAATTCCACCTTTAATGGAACAAACCTGTTAAAAAAATCATATATCTAATGAAACTAGGCTTGGATAAAATCTTCAAAGCATATCTACTAAACGTATCAGTGAAAGGCCCAGGGTTATTGTTTACCATCTAGAATAACTGTAGAAAACACTCTTTCAAATTTGAGCAATCTGAAGATTCCTTTAGGCTAAAGACTTTGATACAGCTAATTTATGATGAATTTTATATGAAAAACATTTCTCTGTGGTTTGGAAATATGGCTGAAAACCATTTAAAAATCTTGTTTTAGCAGTTTAATTTGGATATATTAAAAGTTTCCATAGTTCCCTTTTAATACTGGATGCCAGAAAATGAAGCAATATAAATACAAAAAAGCAAAACCAAACTAGTTCACTTTAAATAAAAACAAATGTATTCCTTAAGTTCTGAATGTGCCTAGCACATTTATGGAATGGACATTGCTGAAAAAGGATATTATTAGGTTATGGTCTTCCCCATTAGTGATTTTTAAACAAAGGTACAATTTCCTGGGAGACACAAACATTTCATTTATTTATGTACAGTCTTTACTGATATCTCTGCCTGTTCTTTGATGGATTCAGGATGACAGGGGAAAGCCAAGTTAAATTGGAGAGAATTAGTGCTGGATAGGAAGCTTTTGATGCCCTCGATAGTAGCCTATTTAGCTTCTAGAAGAGCTGCTGCTGCTGCTACTGCCGCTAAGTCGCTTCAGTTGTGTCCGACTCTGTGCGACCCATAGACGGCAGCCCACCAGACTCCTCCATCCCTGGGATTCTCCAGTCAAGAACACTGGAGTGGGTTGCTGTTTCCGTCTCCAATGCATGAAAGTGAAAAGTGAAAGTGAAGTCGCTCAGTCGTGTCCGACTCTTAGCGACCCCATGGACTGCAGCCTACCAGGCTCCTCCGTCCATGGGATTTTCCAGGCAAGAGGACTGGAGTGGGGTGCCATTGCCTTTACCGCCTAGAAGAGCTAAGGTTAGTTAATTCTTCTAATTCTTAGAAGATCTGACCATAGCTTTTTCAGGATATTTCCAGGGGATGGTGAAGAATGAGCTGGGCTTTTGAATGTTTTATAAAGGTGAAATCCTAAGGGGAAACCTGTTGCAAAATGGAGAAAAACAGTCGCTTTGGTGGCAGAGGAGGAGTGGAGCCGTGTCTCCACACGGCACCTTCTGCCCTGTACGATACTGCTGTGGATTGTGTGCATTATGTGATGTGATGGGTAGTGTGACCCCCGAAGCCAGTTCACTGAACCCTAGTCTAAATGCTTGGTGACAGAATTACTTTGAAGTTCATTTGTTTCTCTACGCATCAGTTCCTTGCTCTTTAAATTTTAAAGCTTTTGTTCTCTCAAGAGAATTCGAGCATTTGTACAAATTTTCAGACAGTACTCTGATTTCAGGATATGCAGACCTGCAAAAGGCTTGACCATTAGCTAAAAAATAAATTTCAGATAAAAAAATTGTGAGGGGAGAGGTTGTTATTTTGGTTTTCATTTTATTTTTTTCTTTTTATCCTTTTTTTTTTTAAAAGAAAAGGCAAGAGGAATACTTTTTCCGGGGGTTGCTTTTTCTTTGCCTTTGTTTTTCCCTGAAAGTAAGGAGAGCAGAAATAACAGAGGAACTTCTCCAGGCCATTCAAAACTCACCTCTAAAGTAATCTGATGAAGACACTATTTTCATCATGTAACCTCCCACCTTGGAAACACTCAAAGATTCATCTGGTTTTTGAATGAAGCTTTACTCCTCAGTTAGGTCTGATGCTGTGTGTGTGTGTGCTCAGCCGTTCAGTCATGTCCGACTCTCTGCGCCCCGTGAACTGTATAGCCCACCAGGGTCCTCTGTCCATGGCACTTCCCGGGCAAGAATACTGGCGTGGGTTGCCATTTCTTTCTCCAGGGGATCTTCCTGACCCAGGGATCGAACCCGCATCTCTTGTGTCTCCCGCATTGGCAGGCAGATTCTTTACCACTAGTGCCACCTGGCAACCCTATGCTGTCAGTCCTTAATTCCATACTCACACCAAGCTCTAATTAATATACTTGAGGCACTATTCAGTTTTCCGATATGGCATCCTCATTTCTTCTCTCCATGCATTTTGGTTGGGCTTCTGCCCACCACCCCCTCCCCATCCCTGGTTTTTACCCACCCTATAGCCTTTCCTGTTATCAGCAATTCTATTCTCATCCCTATGAGGACTTGTCATGCTTGCCTAGATCATTATTTTGAGTTTCAATTATATAATGCTCTCAACTGCTTCATAATTATACAAATAAGATTGAAAGTCCTTGAGAGCAGAGATTCTACCTTTTATTTCTGCAATGCTGGATTCTTAATAAATATTTGTAAAATTGAAATGAAAATTAACAGGCATTCTGATTGTGATAAATTTGAATAATACTCTGTGTTGATTTTACTTGATTAAGCTATTTGACATTTGCCAAATAGATTCTTGATTTGCCATTGATTATTGCATGATACATTCACAGTGAAGTTTTGTAAGTGAAGATTAATTGGAAAAATATGAGTTTTTGAAAATCCAGGAGAAATGCTCTTATTACTCTTAGTTAGCTATGTGCGAAAATTGGACTGGTAATAGTGTTTCTGAAGTAGAAGTCTATTTTATGCAAGAATACTAATTTATGGTTGGTGGCATTTACAGTTGTTTGCCGAAGATGTAAAAACAGCTTGTTTTCTTAAGTAAAAAGTGCTCCCTGTAGTCCTCTTTTCGAAAGTATTAATTTGAATAACAAATTCTTATTAGATAGTGCAAAGCTATAGACAACCATTCGATTTGGGTTAGTTTAAGTATCCAAAAATTTGAGACTTTACTAAATTGAAATGAGCAAATTCCCATGCAGAAGGCACAGGTGAGGAGTGCAGAGACTTCTTAAGGTACCTGCATGTTAAAACCTAAGTGTTTATTCAGGGTGACTCACTGTCTGCTTAGCTTGGCGCAGAGCTCATTGCAGTGTTGTCTCAGTGTTGGATAAGAACTCTTTTTAGAAGTCATGTGCATGGTTTACTGTTAGACTGTAAAAATGATTGGTCTGTGGAGCTGAATCATCCAGGGAAGTCTGAGAACGAGAGTCATCATGTTCCTTATTGGTGGGGGGGTGTTTCCCGGAGGGATTCTGTGTGGGTGAGGTTAAAATAACACATTTCCTCTCCCTTGTCATCCTCAACACATATTACCTGTTTCATCTTTCATTTTAGCATCTTTCTATAGGGGTTCATATTCAGTATTAATTGTGTTATACCTTAAGTATTGACCTATTAATCAACTTTCCAGCTAGGCCAGATTTTAAATGAGTCACATTTTTTGGGTGATGAAACCAGGTTAAAAATCTTTCCAGATATTGTCTGAAGAGAACTGATCCTGGTATGAACTTGGACTTGACTTCGGAAGTACTGAAAACGTGGTTGTTGGTGAGGTTATATGCTAAGGGCAGGGGACTGTTCAGTTTTAAATGTAACTTGATCAGGGTTTATGGATTAAATTCAGATGTCTGGTGGGAAGGATCAAGAATGAGATTTTTCCAAGAAGAAGGAATCAGTCAGATAAAGGGCAGAGTCCTAAGGGATCAGGCTGCTAAGTGAGTGCGACTTCTCTCCACTGCCTCTAATTGCAGAGGAAAAAATGCAGAGCTCTAACCAAACACTGCACAAGTAAAAGCGACACCTTCCCTTTGCAGTGTTTGGGGGCAGTTACAGGAAGTTGTTAGGCTTAAAGTAGGCCTAGAGGTTTCAGTGCCAAGAAAAGCATTCAGAGCAAAGGAGTAAATGCTGAAGTTTGGCCACAAAGCAAATAGTTGAGAGGAGGGAGCTAACTTTTTTTTTTTTTTTTGGAAGAAAAGTAAAAATAATGTGATTTGAGGACGTAAGAATTGTGAGACTACCCCTGTATTTATTTTATTGGATAACTATTTCTTCATGCTTTTATATTTAGATTTTTATATGTCTCTTTAATAAGTATTTATAAAGTATCTTTAAATATATCATTTTTTAACTTGCTTATAGTAATACTTCCTTTTGAAGAGTGAATAAATCTTATGGTAGTTCAAACTGTGAACCTAAAGTTGTAAGTGATGGTAAGCATTATAAGTGGGGGAGATTCATAATTTGACCCCACCCCTACCATTCCCAGGGTACACAGTTACATGCTTATAAACAGGTTCTTAAACATAAAGGCTGTGAAAAGAAGAGAAGCGAAAAGCAAAGGAGAGAAGGAAAGATATACCCATTTGAGTGCAGAGTTCCAAAGAATAGCAAGGAGAGATATGAAAGCCTTCCTCAGTGATCAGTGCAAAGAAATAGAGGAAAACAATAGAATAGGAAAGACTAGAGATCTCTTTAAGAAAATTAGAGATACCAAGGGAACATTTCATGCAAAGATGGGCTCAATAAAGGACAGAAATGGTATTTATGGACCTAACAGAAGCAGAAGATGTTAAGAAGAGGTGGCAAGAATACACAGAAGAACTATACAAGAAAGATCTTCACGACCCAGATAATCACGATGGTGTGATCACTCACCTAGAGCCAAACATCCTGGAATGTGAAGTCAAGTGGGCCTTAGGAAACATCACTATGAACAAAGCTAGTGGAGGTGATGGAATTCCAGTTGAGCTATTTCAAATCCTAAAAGATGATGCTGTGAAAGTGCATTACTTTGGTAGTGTGTGAGATGGGTGCAATTGTGTGGTAGTTTGAGCATTCTTTGGCATTGCCTTTCTTTGGGATTGGAATGAAAACTGACCTTTTCCAGTCCTGTGTCCACTGTTTTCCAAATTTGCTGGCATATTGGAAGCAGCACTTTTACAGCATCATCTTTTAGGATTTGAAATAACTCAACTGGAATTCCATCACCTCCACTAGCTTTGTTCGTAGTGATGCTTCCTAAGGCCCACTTGACTTCGCATTCCAGGATATCTGGCTGTAGGTGAGTGATCACACCATTGTGATTATCTGGGTCATGAAGATCTTTTTTGTACAGTTTTTCTGTGTATTCTTGCCACCTCTTCTTAATATCTTCTGCTTCTGTTAGGTCCATACTGGTTGGATGCATATTAAAATGACATATGAGAACCTTTTGAAAGTACCAAGAACAGGGTGGGTTTTAGGCATCTGAATAGTATCTTTATTCTCATGCCTTAATGGGATTTGTATGGGTTTAGAAAGCTAAGGAAGTATGAAGAATTAGCCTGTTGATTTTTAAAAAAATATTCCTATGGTGAATTTGAGATTGCATTGAATCACAATAGGATTCTGATCCATTTATGGAGAATTAACATTTTAAAATAATCAATGAGTCTTTTGTTTCATGAATGTGGTGTAATTGTTTACATTTTCTTTTATTTCTTTCATCAATATTGTGTAGTTTTTAGCATACAAATCTTGAACATATATTTTTTAAAAATTATCTGCATTTTCATATTTTCTTGCTATTGTATTTCCAATTATCTTTTGCTAATTTATAGAAATTTGAATTTTCTATGTTGGCCTTGTATACTGCAACCTTGCTAAAAGTCCTTTATTATAGTATTTTGGTATGATCTGTACATTTTTTTTGGTGGGTTCTTTGGGATTTTTTTATTCAGAAGGTCATATTGTCTGGAGAAGATACAGTTGTATTTTTGAACTTTGAATCTCTGTGTGTTTATGTTTTTTCTTGCTTTATTGCAGCAACTGGGTTCTTTAATGTGGTATTGCATTCTAACAATGAAAGCAGTCATCCTTGACTTGTTCTTGATCTGAGGGAAAAAACACTTAATCTTTCATCATTAAGTATGATGTTACTAGCAGTGATTATTTTTTGAAGGTGCACACTGAGGAAGTGTTTTTTTTCCCCCGGTTTTCTGAGAGTATTTATCAGGAATGGATGTTGAATATTATTATATGTACCTATTTGGAGGATCATAGGGCTTTTCTCTTTACATTGATTGATTTTCAAATGTCAAACTAGTGTTACATCACTGAGATAAAGCCCCCTGGATTGTGATTTTTAATTCACTTTTATTTATTGCTACATTAAATTTGCTCACATTTTGTTGAAGGTTTTGTATCTGTGGTCACAAGAGGTACTGACTTGCTATTTTCTTTTTTTGTGATCCTTGATGAAAGTGAAGGAGGAGAGTGAAAAAGTTGGCTTAAAGTTCAACATTCAGAAAACAAAGATCATGGCATCTGGTCCCATCACTTCATGGGAAATAGGTGGGGAAACAGTGGAAACAGTGTCAGACTTTATTTTTGGGGGCTCCAAAATCACTGCAGATGGTGATTGCAGCCATGAAATTAAAAGACGCTTACTCCTTCGAAGGAAAGTTATGACCAACCTAGATAGCATATTTAAAAGCAGAGTCATTACTTTGCCAACAAAGGTCCATCTAGTCAAGGCTGTGGTTTTTCCAGTAGTCTTGTATGGATGTGAGAATTGGACAGTGAAGGCTGAGCGCCGAAGAATTGATGCTTTTGAACTGTGGTGTTGGAGAAGACTCTTGAGAGTCCCTTGGACTGCAAGGAGATCCAACCGGTCCATCCTAAAGGAGATCAGTCCTGGGTGTTCATTGGAAGAACTGATATTGAAGCTGAAACTCGAGTACTTTGGCCACCTCATGTGAAGAGTTGACTCATTGGAAAAGACCTGGATGTTGGGAAGGATTGGGGGCAGGAGGAGAAGGGGACTACAGGATGAGATGGCTGGATGGCATCACCGACTCGATGGACATGTGTTTGGGTAGACTCTGGGAGTTGGTGATGGACAGGGAGGCCTTGGCGTGCTGCAATTCATGGGGTCGCAAAGAGTCGGACCCCAAGACTGAGCAACTGAACTGAACTGCTTTAAGTGTTTTTGTTATCAGAAGAATACTGGCCTCATAAAAGAATTGGTACATGTTCCATCCTTTTTTACTCTCTGGAAGAGAGTAGAAATGCAATTATTTCTTCTTTAAATGTTTAGAATTTGCCAGCTCTCTGAATAAAGAGCTTTATTTTTTAGAAGGCTTAAAAATACAGATTCGATTTCTATAATGGATATGGGTCTATTACGGCCACATATTTATTCTTGAGTAAGCTTTAATAGTTTGCATTTTTCAAGGAGTAGCTTATATTGTCCAGTTCATCCAAGTTGTTGAATTTATGGACATAAAGTTTTAGTAATATTTCCTTATTATTTCTGTAATAGCTAGAGAGTCTCTGCTAATACCCCTTCTTTCATTTTTGATATTGGTAATGTGTGTCTTCTCTCTTTTTTTTCTTAGTCAGTCTGGCTAGAGGTTTATCGGTGTTACTGGTTTATTCAAAGAACCAGCTTTTGGTTTCATTGATTTTCTTTATTGGTTTTCAGTTTTCAATTTCACTGATTTTTGCTCTTACTCATTATTTTTTTCCTTTTGCTCATTTAGGGTTTAATTTGCTGTTCTTTTCCTAGTGTCATTTGTTGGAAGCTTAGTTTATTGGCTTAACAACCTCCTCTTCTAGAAGAAACATTTATTATTTATAAAGTGAAAAGTGCCCACTCTTTCATTGCTTTCCTTTGGCTGCTTGCTTTTGACCCTAGATGCAACTGTAATTTTTTCAGTATCCTTTCAGACAGTTTATATGTATACAGGTATGTGAGAATATTGTTTCTACTGTCTCCTTTTTAACATAATTGCTAGATTTCATTCTAGCAATTATTTTGTTCAGTGCCTTGCTTTGGTTTTTCACTTAGATAGAGAATTATATCAAAGATAAATCTATCTTTGATATAATTCTCTATCTTTCATATGTGTTTTCATTCTTTTTTATGGTAGCCTAATAGCCAGTCTATTAAGAGACATCTAAAGATCGGGTCAAAACCTTGGGGTTTTTACTATTTTTTATGTTTTGTTATGGAAATTCTCATTATGGAAAATTTTATGCATTGCAGTTTAAATATCTTAAATGTTTTTTAGCCTGTATTTTTCCTTTTCATCTTTCTCTCCCTTAAACCATTAGCTTTGTTCAATAATGGTGACCCCCAGTCTCCCAGGATTCATTTTTTAAGAGTTTTTATTCAGAAATAGAAAATACCTATGGAAAATAGTTAAAACAAAGTACAGTTTAATGAATTGGTCTAAAGCAAATATCCATATAAACACTCCAGAGGCCAAGAAATAAGATGTTGTCAGCACCCTAGAAGAACCCCTCGTTTCTCCTTTCTGTGTTAAAATTCCTCTCTCTCCCCCCAGAGATAATCAGAATCCTGATTTCTATTAAATCTCTTCTGAGATTCATTTTTACTTTCCCGTATGGAATTTCCTGGGTATTCTTACATCATGCAGTCTGTGTCTGCAGAAAATGTTTTGATCACATTTACCTTAAAAATGTCATCAGCTGTGCAGCAAAGCTCGACTTTTCTGTGGGGAAGTGCTTGCTCTCCATCCTTGTTCTGCGGGCCATCAGACTTGCTTACTCTCGCTTTGAGCTTCCGGAATGTTTTGTTTAGTCATCTTTCTGAGCCCCTTCGGGATGGAGGCTGCATTCATCAGAGTTCTTAGTTGTGAGCAGTAGGAATCATCTCTGGCTAATTCCTTAAAAGGATATGGGCGAGCCCTCAGCTTTCTAAGTAGGGTCAGGAAAGTAGGCTTGAAGACCACGCTGCCAGGAACAGAGCTCAAAATCATAGCACATAAGTGGTCTCAGGAAGCACCTCTGCCACCAGGCTGGGCATGGATATTGCTGCTTGTGCTCCAGACAGCACTGATGACGGACTGTGTGCCCCGTGACAGTCCCTCTCTCTGCTCTCAGACACTGCGCGTAACTGCTCCTCCTGTCGCCATCCTCACTGGGTGGATTCTTGGGAGTTCTTTCTTCTGCAGGTTGTTTTCTCTTTGACGTCTAGAGCTGATGCATCTTATTAGTGGAGCTTGTGTTATGTGCCCCTGTTTTAGTTTCAAAGAAAGATGGGAAAACACATATTTTTGTTTTTTTCTTTCTCTCTTCGTACTTTGGTAGTGGTAAATATACATGTTGCATAAGGTAGGGTGTACGTTAATGTAGGCTCAGCATTTGGATGGTCAGGGACCAAAAAGAGATGTCCACTGTAGAAGTCTGTATCAGAAATCTATCACTTTTAAGCCAGTTTATGTTCTTTCTAGCCACTTACGTTGCTTGTATAATGCAATGTATGTTTGACATGGGAATGTTCCTTATTTCCAGATAATAATATTGCCAGGTACGGTATAAGACATGGACCAGAATCTGTATTCTGATGAACTATATATTTTAAAAACTCCATTCTAATTTTAGCTGGTTTTAGAGAATTCCTGTTTTATCTCATTAGATGTAATAGTTAAAATCAGACTGTAACAAGCATTTGTGTCCTGGCAGTATTTTCACTGAAAATTTTCTAGGTTATCGACCCTTTACCTTTTTTCCAGGTATGATCTTATTGTTTTGGAAAATAGGAAATTTGGAAAAAGTTTTGGAAAATAGGAGACACTATGTTAGAATTGGTAAATATGATAGGTGGACATATGATTTTCAAAACCAGGATGATACAGTTCTCATTATTGCAACGGTATTTTACTCTAAGTTACTATGACACTTTGTAAGCACAAGCTTCATAAAATTAACACAAAAATGGGACTTCCAAAAAAAAGGGGGGACTTCCCTGGTGGCCCAGTGGCTAAGACTACATGCCCCCAGTGCAGGAAGCATACGTTTGATCCCTGGTTGTAGAACTAAAATCCCACATGTTGTATGGTGTGGCCAAAAAGGAAGAAGATGCTGTTCTTCCGTAAACTTTTAAAAAAATTAACACAAAAGCCCATTATATTTGTCATTTTATATATATGACTTAAAAATCCAGCTAGTGAAGTTTTGATCTCCTCTGAAACCAGGGCACAGTTGAATGGTTGAAGCAGTAGCCACAGGGCTTGGGGCCTTGCTGATATTGTCCTGGTTGCGCAGGTGGTGTACAGCCTTCCTTAGAGTAGTTCACTCACGTTCTACATTTCATCTTTCTAGTTCCTGCAGAAGAGTTCATGTCCCTGTCCCTTCTCCTTCACTTTTCTCACATTGGTGATAGGAGAAGATGTGACACAAATGTCTCAGATGAGCTTCTAAGAATAAACACATGGTAACGTAAAGGCTGTTACAGAAAAACAAATAGAGATAAATGTACTAGAAAATCTTTATAGCAGTATGCATCCTGTTTCCTTAGTACAAAGCAATAAACTGTTGTTATAATATCCTGATGGGAGGACACATCTTTGAATCACTGTTTGAACCAGGTCGGGCCTCAGGTTTGAATACTCAAAACACTTCAGCTGTGGATTTTATAGATTAAGGTGGCGGGATGTTTATTTCAGGTTCCGTCCATTTAGCCTTTGCCTAGAAATCCAGTAGAAGTTGTTTTACAGGGTGTTTCTAAACTCATTTCCAAATAAACTAGTTTGAACAATTTTCACATAGCATATGTGAAGCCTTAATTCTATAAAGGAAAAGCAAGAATACAAGGTTTCTAAATGTGGTAATATTGTAACATAAGTGCAAGAATCAATTTGCTGGTTGCTTGATATTTAGTTTGATTGCTTTTGTGGTTCCAGATAGCAATTATTTCTAATATAATTTATTTTGCAGTGAGGGCCGAGGCAAGTTGACGGTATTTTCAGTTAAAGCTATGTTAGCAACCATGTGTGGTGGAAAAATGCTGGACAAATTGAGATGTAAGTATTTTTATATTATTTGAAAGATTCTGTTTTCAAATTAAGACTTTTAAATACTTTAAAATGAATGTTTTTAGAATTTTGGATGATTATCTATTGAACGTTTTTGGTTTTTCTTACTACCATATCACTTTCTTTGCAGCTACTGGCTCAGAATATGCAAATTATGCCACCTACTGGTCAGATGGAAAAGTTGGCTGAATTGATTTGTTAGGTTTTTTTTTTTTTTAGTTTAAAGCAAGAAAACTGAAAAGGTTCAGAATAGTAATGTTGACATTTTAAAAATTCTTTTTGAAGCTGAATGCTTTAAAAATTCTCTTAAAAATGTTTCCTATGTTATTAAAAATTATGCTTGAAGTTAATTATGTTGGTTACTTTTAGTTAGTAAGTAAATTTCATTACTTTTACCGGGTTTGGTCAAGTTTACCCTTAATCACTCCATGCTTTATCAGGTGGTATTTCTTGTGATTAAACTTTTTTAGTACCTTAGAGTCAAGTGTAGTTATGTAGAAATTAATAGCCTGTTTATTCAGTTATCGTTCCTTTTTTTTCTTATTGTTTTCAATTTTGGCATTGTACTGTTCAGTGGATACTGTTAGAAGGTGGTAAAATGACATGGAAGAAGGTAAAATCCACAATTACTTAATTTTTCTGCTTGTCCTTTTCGTTTATTCACTCTTGAGATAGTCCCTGACTGCCTCAGATACACCAAGCATTGTGCTGGGTGCTTACTTAACATGTCTTTGAGCAGCACGTGAGTTTCTGTTTCACAGCTGAGTTAACTGAGGGGGTGAAACTGGGATTTCAACTCAGGCTCGTAGATTCAGAGCCTGCTGTAAGCTGCTTTGTTGTACTCCACCCTGCTTGTCCTGTAACAAGAGACAAGGTGTGATCCAGGTGCCCTAATGCAAGTACTTGTGGAGTCAGAAACGGGCAGTTTTCAGGGAGGTGAGACTGAAGCTGTGGGTTTTCACGAAGTGTTGAGATGCCTTGTGAATTGGTTTGTTGAAACTGGGTCATCTGTGCCGTAGCATTTCTCATGGACTAGATTTTGATGATTGCATCTGTGTGATGTTCCTCTGTGGCCAGTACTTTTTTTTTTTTTAATTGAAAGATACAGAGGCTTCATCTGATTCAAGTACAAGCTTTTGGGCAAGATTTCTTCATAGGTGCATTTGTTTGCTGTGCTTTTTCTTACATGTTACCATGACATTAAAAGTTGGAAAGTTAGGTGGCTCATTAGATCAAGATTTAGACGCCTAAAGAAAGGTCTTAGATAATATATGTGGTCAGTGTTATCTAGTTATCTCTTTTCAAAATCAGCTGCAATTTAAAACAAAGTTTTGGTGGAAAAATTATAGTTTTATTTAAATACTCTTCTGAGTTTTTTTCACATGGTGTCTCAAAATATTACCCTTTGGAGCTGAAATTTCTTAGTATTTTCTAAATTCTAGTGTGGTTTTTCTGAGGAAGATAATACAATATGGATGAAATTATGTTTCATTCAAACACAGACAAAAAGAAAGTTGGGCTTTTGTCTGCTTTTTAATGACGATGATACCAGATAAAGAAGTACTGGAGAAGCTGGTTGAAAATAGGCAATTTACCTGCACATTCTAGGTGATTCTGGATTCTTTAAGGATCTCTGATTAAATTTGCTACATTTATATGCAGATTTTATGCTAGATACCAGCAGCTAGGTACTTGCCTGAAAAATCCCATGGACAGAAAGCCTGGTTGGGCTACAGTCCAAAAGGTTGCTGAATTCAACACAGCTGAGCAGCGTAGCACAGTGGCACAAGAAGTTCAAAAGCCACATTAGAAAAAAAAAACACAAAAACAAAAACCCACTATCATTTGGATCCCTTCCATACTTCACAGAGAATTAGAATTTGCACTTTTTCACTAATAGTTACAACAGAGAACTGCAATAACTTTAGTTTTCAATCAGTAATTTGTATTTGGTAAAATTTTAGCCTACCTCCACTTTTTTGTTTTAATCATCCAGGGTGGAAACTGCTTTGTATAGTGTGTGCCTCCTGTTTTATTTTATTTTATTTATTTTTATTTTAATTTTTTTAACTTTTTTTTTTTTGCCTCCTGTTTTAAACAGAGCTTACTGATCATAATTTAAACACTTTTCATCTCTTAGGGATGTCATTCTCTGATACGTTTAGGGCTGATGGTGAAATCCTGGGGTTCCTTCTCGTGTTTTCAGACCGCTGTGCTTTTTCAGCTCTTGAATTTCTGGTTGTTGGTGGTGGCGGTGTATGTTTGTGTCCTTTATCGCTGGTAAACATGATGGTATTATCAGTGCTGCAGCCTCTGCAAGTCTCTCTTTGCTCCTGATCCACTTTTCATATGCTACTGATGGAGGAAACATAACCAGCCTTCTTTGTATTCTATTGAAGTACAGACAGAAGTGATTGCTCATAATGAGAGAAGCACTCACTTTCGTAGTATGATTGTCAGTTTTGGCTGTTGTGAGAATCCATTTGTTCTTTGCTTTCTAGTCACAGCTATGTCCTACTTAGTTGAGGTGGCTGAATAATAGTGTAGCAGAAATTAGCTGTAAGACTGTATTGTAACATCAATTGATATTTGACCATTTATTCACTTTTTCTGCCTCCTCATTGCCTGTCTTTGTTCTTAGTTCCTGTAGCCTCCTCCCACTGACTGTACTTTTGCTGTTACCTCTGTTAATGTTCCCATTAAGTTAGATTTTCCTAATTTATGGAATATGCCTTAGCATTTCTACTTTTATTTTGATCTTTCTGCTTTTTACCTGTTTTAGGATTTTTTTTTCTTTAATTTTCTCTCTTTCCCCCATTTTGGGCTTCCCTGGTGGCTCAGATGGTAAAGAATCTGCCTGCAATGCAGGAGACCCAGATTGGATCCCTGGATTGGGAAAATCTCCTGGAGAAGGGAATGGCTACCCACTCCAGTATTCTTGCCTAGAGAATTCCATGGACAGAGAGGAGCCTGGCAGGCTACATTCCATGGGGTCACAAAGAGTTGGTCATGACTGAACGATGAACACTTTCACTTTCCCCCATTTTACTTGATCTGTTCTTGTTTGCTTGCTTGTTTTCTTGTCAAGATAGCATTTAAAATGACTTAACCAATATTTGTGTTTTTAGTTTGAGACATTTCTTAATTAGACTTTACAGGTCTCTCTTAAGTAAGTTTCTTTTGCCAGGTATCATTCATTTATAGATAAGTGGTTAACTTATGGCCATTAGGGGCTGTATCCAAGATTCAAAGGCAACTTGTCAGGATTCTAAATACCAATGATTTAGTGCTCGCTTCGGCAGCACATATACTAAAATTGGAACGATACAGAGAAGATTAGCATGGCCCCTGCGCAAGGATGACACGCAAATTCGTGAAGCGTTCCATATTTAAAAAAAAAAAAATAAATAAATAAATACCAATGATTTATAATCAGAGAATACAGACTTTAATTATCAGCATGATGAAGACTCAATAATGTCAGGAATCCTCAGAGAAGCAAAATTTACAGACTGTGAGCCCATTATTGATTAGACCGTACTTATCAATTAATTTAACTGTGTGATTTGCTTTGTCTAATTCTGCTGTTTTCTAAGAAACTTAATCTCTTATTCAAACCCCATATGTCTTGCACTAAAAGATAGGAACAGATGATTCATGCAATTTATTTTTAAGTCCTTGAGAAAACTGGTGCCATCATTTTGAAGGGCAGTCTGACAGTGTGTATCAGAAAAGCTGTAGGAATATTTGTATCCCGTAACTCAGCCTGCTTCCTGTTTATCTTGAGGAATTAAAAATCCCAGGTTTTATATATATTTGTTGCAGCACTTTTTATAATATACAAAGACTTGAAACAGCTTTAATGTCCAAAAGTGAGAGCTCAGTTATACTTCGGGATACTGACAGGATTGAATATACTGCCTTTAAAATTATGCTTCAGATCAAAATGCATTTTGTAATGCAAAATGCAAAAAATAATCAAAATGCAGTTTTAAACAAAAAATCATTATGTGCATAAAAAAGAAATATACCAAAATGATAACATCCTGCTAGGCATTTTCTCTGAGTTGTGGCATAAAATGGTTTTTTAATAATAATTTATATTACTTATTGTTTTTGTGTGTTTTTGATAGACCACATTTTGAGTAGCTGGGGAAAAGATGACCTGAGGTGGTGTTTTTGCACAGAACTGGCAGTTCTAACATTTCAGTTGATTTGCTTCCTTGATGTTTCATTAACAAACTATAGGGAGTCAACCTTTGAAGTTATAATTAAGCAGTTTCACCTGTTCAAAATTTAGCATCCTCTGCTGTAGTCTTCTAACCACCTGTCACTGCTTATTTATCGTGGCTGGTACTCTTAATCATTCCTTCCCTTCATTAGCAGGAAGTGACTCTTTAATCTGAGTATTTGCTCACATTCATATTTCTCATGTAACCAAAATGTTTTAAAACTGAAAGCAAGAAATGACTGCCTCATCTGCATTTTATGAAAAAGAAAAAGATAAACCAAAAGCAAGGGAGGCCTGGAGACTTGCCTAAGGTAGTTCCTGACTGAGTCAATACTAGAAGCCCAAGGCATGGCTGTTGCCCATCCTCCTGCCTCACTTCGACTTAGTGAATGATGTAGGAATATTCATGAGTTTGAGAATAAAATTTGCATTTGGATTTAGTTACATATAGATATTTATAAATATGCAGATGTGTATACATTTTGTGTGTGTGTGTGTGTGTGTGGTTTAGGTTGCTCAGTTGGTAGAAAGATGGCAAGAGAAGATGAGAACCATTTGCCAGCAAAGCTAACAGAGAAAAGAAAATGGCTTTCTTTTCAATAGACTTGAGTCCTTATTGTAAACAGTCCTGTCACTTTGCAGAAGTGTATGGTTAGTCATGCAGGGCCAAGAAGGGAATGGATAGATGCAATGAAGAAAGCCAGGGTCATTATCACCAGAAAAAAAAATCAATATATATGTGAGGATGGTAGAATAGTAGCATTATTTTGCCACTACACAAAGGACAGAGTATTTTTAAAAAGTTTGTACCCGTGTGTGTGTAAGGACTTGATTGTGGGTTTTTCACAAGGGAGAAAGCCTATATTTTTATCTGGAGACAACTAATGGGAAATCAGCATACCTTCTTTCAGAGGCGTATAAATAGAATTACTGGGGAAATTAACCAGTGATCTGGGAAGCAGTTTTTTCCCTTAATGCCAGAAGGGTTTAAGGCTTTAATTAGAGGGCTAGTTGAATTCTGGGGATATTTTTTATTACATTTAATTAGCTCTTATTTATTTCTTTGCTAAGATATTTCTATAAGTATATAGTAAATCATATTTGCTGTTAAAGATTCATTTTTATATTTCATTTTGTTAGATATGAGAAGCACTTGGATTCATTATTATATTTCATTTAATATTTAAAAAAAATCTAGCAAGTATTTTCAGTGTTTTTCTTTACAAATATGAGAAGCCTAGCTTAAAAAAAAAGGAAAAACTGTTTTAAACCAGTAACTCTACAAGTAATGACTTCTAAGTAATTACTTAACTGTATGTTCAGTTTTAGTCTAGCAGTATTTCTCTTAAAATCAACCACCCAACAAACATGTTTCTGTTTGTTCTCTTACTAGTGTAATATAAACCTATTAAGTTATAGTTTCTTTTTTTCATGGACTAAAAAGTTTTTTGTTTTTTTTTTTAACTGCTGCTGCTGCTAAGTAGCTTCAGTCAGTTTTTAACTACTACTTTGTACATATTATATGACCTAGTAACTTAAGTATAACTGAAAATAATACTTTTTTTTTTGAGGGGAGAAGTTAGCCATTTCACTATCTAATTCCTACTACTGTGATTGAGTTAGGTATAGATTTGGTGGTGTGGA
Source organism: Cervus elaphus (assembly GCF_910594005.1). Taxonomy (NCBI): domain Eukaryota; kingdom Metazoa; phylum Chordata; class Mammalia; order Artiodactyla; family Cervidae; genus Cervus; species Cervus elaphus. The sequence goes on along the minus strand of NC_057825.1, from coordinate 32,201,772 downwards.
TGTATGCACCTATGTTTTTATGATTCGAAGCTATGTACCTATGTGTATGTATATACTTTGTAGCTGAAGTCTCTGGTCTTGAATATTTCTACCATTAGTGACTACACATTAATAACTGCTAGTGTATCAGTTATGAATACATGGAGTGGCATCAGAAAACTTGACTAGGAGTGGCGTTAAAACCATCGGGATTTGTTTTTCTCGTGTAAAAATAAGTCCAAAGCCTGGCAAGTTCACGGTTGGCACCGTGGCTCAGGGAATCTCATCAGCATTTGGGTTCCTCCTGTTTTCCTGCTCTGCCATATGACTTGCCTCGTAGGATTGTGAAGCTGGAAACTTAAAATAATCCTAATTTTAGAAATTCCTTTATTCTCTAATCCAGTTTGCCATTCAGTTGCCTACATTGTGATTCTTGGAGTTGACCACCCTTCCCCGCATTCTGTCACTCCTGAAATTCTGACTCTCACCTCCTTACTTGTGCATTGTTTATAAACTCTTCTAGCTGATGTCTCCAATCTCATTCTTCCTCTTATTCTGCCAGTCATTAACAGTCTGATTTCTTGAAACCTAACTTTCTAAATATTTCTTCCCTACTTTTAAACCAAATCCAAATTGTTTCCTCTTTGAGTTTTCATTCATAACATGATTACTTTTCTTACTGAATCTTTATTTATCTTTCCTTCTCAATATAAATTATCATAGAACATTCTCTTCAGTGCACTGTTTGCTGTCTGCCACCACTAACAGACACACTATAAACTCCTGCCATGGAGATTTTTACCCTACTCTTTTTTTTTTTCCCAATTGAAATATGGTTGATTTACAATATTATATTAATTTCAAGTGTGCAACAGAGTGATTCAGTGTTTTTAGCGATTATGCTCTATTTAAAGTCATTATAAAATATTGTGTATATTTCTGTGTTGTACAATATATCCTTGTAGCTTATTTATTTTATACATATTAGGTTGTACCTTTCATCCCTTAACCCCGCTTCCCCCCTTCCCTCTCTCCATTGACAACCACTAGTTTATTCTCTGTCTCTTTCTGCTTTGTTATATTCATTCATTTGTTTTATTTATCTCTGTTCTTCTCTAGTTGTGCCCCAAAACCCCTACTCCCACCATGTTTTTACTTCACTCCAAATCCTAGTTTTCAAGGCCAAGCTTCTAAATTTCTTTCTTTACAACCTCTGCCTATGTATTTTTGTATCTATTCTACACTATATTTTGAAGAAGTATAGTGTAGTGGAATGTCTTTGGAATCAGTGTGAATTTAAATCTTGATCTAGACATAACTTTTTGACCTTAGGAAGTTTAACCTTTCTAAGCTAGTTTCCTTAGCTATGAAATTTAAACAATTATGTGCATACACATGTGCGCATGCACACATACACACTGTCTTTTTGTGACAGTAAAATGGGGTAAGGTTTAGTAAAGTATAGTAGTACTTAATATTAGGGATTGCAAGATGAAAACAAAAATCCCAGGATAACAGTGTTAAACAAAGTTGAAGTTTATTTTTCTCTTATATTAAGGAAGTCCAGGGGTATGTAGTCCAGGATTGATATGGTAGCTTTGTGTTCATCTGACACCCAGGCTTTCTATATCCTTCTTTTCTATCATTCTGGTGTATGATTTCTACATAAAGTTTGAGGTTTCCACGTAGTCCAGGGCTTCCCTGATGGCTGAGACAGTAAAGTATCTGCCTGCAATGCAGGAGACCCAGGTTGGATATCTGGGTTGGGAAGATCCCCAGGAGGGGGGCCTGACAATCCACTCCAGTATTCTTGCCTAGAGAATTCCATGGACAGAGGAGCCTGGCAGGCTACAGTCTATGGGGATTGCAAAGAGTTGGACATGACTGAGTGACTGACACTCACTTTTCACTATGCCGGAGCTGCAGCCATCATGGCCACATTCCAGATAGCAAGAGGAGGAAGGAAAAAGGGATCTCTTTCCAGTGCAGTCAACTTTCTTTAACCAGCCTTCCAGGAAATCTCTCACAACCTTTCTGCTTAAGTCTCCAGATACCTAGTCACATGACTGAAATGTATTAAAAGAAGGTTGCATAGTGTGATCTCTTAGCTGAGTACCTTGCTCCACAAATAAAATGAGTGTTCTATTACTAATGAAGGAGATAAGAATATTCGGTGTCTACTTAAAATTCTCCAAGCCAGGCTTTAGCAATGCATGAACTGTGAACTTCCAGATGTTCAGGCTGGTTTTAGAAAAGGCAGAGGAACCAGAGATCAAATTGCCAACATCCACTGGGTCATCGAAAAAGCAAGAGAGTTCCAGAAAAACATCTCTTTCTGCTTTATTGACTATGCCAAAGCCTTTGACTGTGTGGATCACAATAGACTGTGGAAAATTTGAAAGAGATGGAAATACCAGATCACCTAACCTGCCTCTTAAGAAACCTTCATGCGGGTCAGGAAGAAACAGAACTGGACATGGAACAACAGACTGGTTCCAGATAGGAAAAGGAGTACGTCATAGCTGTGTATTATCACCCTGCTTATTTAACTTCTTTGCAGAGTACATCATGAGAAACGATGGCTGGAAGAAGCACAAGCTGGAATCAAGATTGCTGGGAGAAATATCAATAACTTCAGATATGCAGATGACACCACCCTTATGGCAGAAAGGGAAGAAGAACTAAGGAGCCTCTTGATGAAAGTGAAGGAGGAGAGTGAAGAAGTTGGCTTAAAGCTCAACATTCAGAAAACGAAGATCATGGCATCTGGTCCCATCACTTCATGGCAAATAGATGGGGAAACAGTGGAAATAGTGTCCGACTTTATTTTTCTGGGCTGTAAAATCACTGCAGATGGTGATTGCAGCCATGAAATTGAAAGACGCTTACTCCGCGGAAGGAAGTTATGACCAACCTAGACAGCATATTAAAAAGCAAAGACATTTCTTTGCCAACAAAGGTCCGTCTAGTCAAGGCTATGGTTTTTCCAGTAGTCATGTATGGATGTGAGAGTTGGACTATAAAGAAAGCTAAGCACAGAAGAATGGATACTTTTGAACTGTGGTGTTGGAGAAGACTCTTGAGAGTCCCTTGGACTGCGAGGAGATCCAGCCGGTCCATCCTAAAGGAGATCAGTCCTGGGTGTTCATTGGAAGGACTGATGTTGAAGCTGAAACTCCAATACTTTGGCCACCTCATGCGAAGAGCTGACTAATTTGAAAAGACCCTGATACTGGGAAAGATTGAGGGCAGGAGGAGAAGGGGACGACAGAGGATGAGATGGTTGGATGGCATCACCAACTCAGTGGACATGGGTTTGGGTGGACTCTGGGAGTTGGTGATGGACAGGGAGGCCTGGCATGCTGCGGTTCATGTGGTCACAAAGAGTCAGACACGACTGAGTGACTAAAATGAACTGAACAGACACACCTGAAGCACCTTAGCACGCCACACACACAGGCAAACTCAGCCATAGCAAATGGTGAGGTTAAACTAATATTAAATGCCTCCTTTCTTTCTGTTCTATTTAAGTTAGCTTAGTGTTTAATTCTTCTTTGCTCCCTATGTATCTTATTTTTCCCAGTTACTTTGAAAGTGTCTTGAGGGATAAGGACCATGTATCATACTTCCTTGTTGTGTTTCAAAATACATAGCAAAATGCTTGGAACTTGGACCACTCAATGAAAACTTAGTATGTATTTGTTAATTACTTGATTTTACTTTCCACTAGGACTGTGTTTCTTTTAGCCTCTTGTTAGATTTTCCCCTCCTAATGGTTATTTAATGCTTTTCCCTCAACTGCAAACTAGCAGCTCTCATGAAAGGAATGTGCCAGAGATTTTCCTTTGATAATTATCTGTTTTCTGATGCCTTAATATTTACCCTGTGGTGCTGATGATCTAAATTTTATCTTTCTTTGATTAACATATTTTAAATGTTTCTTTTTTTTAGCTAGTGGTTTGTGATAAAATCCCCAGATTGAACCTAAAGAGTAATGTAAAAATGTACATTGTATGTATCTGTTACATACATTTTTCTAATATACCTTTTTATTATTAATATATGGAATATTATTTTTCAAAATACCATGTTTGAAAAGGCCTCAGGAGATTTTTTTTCTCCACATATTTAACTCACTGATTTGTTTGTAAGAAAGCTGAATAATTTGAAAAGAAAGCTTAGGTTATAGTTGTCAAGTTGTTTTGAGCTCCACGTTATTTTTCTTTTTCTCCTCAACTATGGGTGAGAAGAGGAGAATTACTAACTAGGGATAGGAAGCTCTCTCTAAGGAGATAAAGAAATAGTAGTACTACTGGAAACCTCTTTTTCAGCTGCTTGGGACAGGCATTATGTAAAAATATAATCTTACAGTATCAAAGGATCTTGTGTTAGAAAAGATAATGTGAGTTCTTTTTATTCTACTCTTGGAACTTACTAAATGGAATGTTTTAAATGAACATACTACATAAGAATACGTTACATCATTAGTATATGAATACACGTGTGTGATACAGTTTCTTTCATACTCTTCACCGATATACAGCTGTATTCATACACTCAAGTATGTGTATTTGTTATGTAAGTACATACATGAATGTAAGAGATAAAGATGTGCTGCTACAAATTCTTCTTGGAATAAGGTGAGGTGTAAATAGGTAAAATAAAAAGTTATATATTATCCAGTTATGTATGCTCAAAAAAAGTAGGTAGGTGGATGTATGTGAATGGTTATGTGATCTTGAGTATTCAATGATTGGGAAAGAGGAGCCTTCTCAGCAAAGTAACCACACAGTGTGAAAGAGGTTGAGAGTACATGTTAACTAAAAATCATAGTAACTTTATGATACTCTTTAACGATGCTTTTGGACTAGTATACAAATGACATACAGCTGTTTATAAAAAGTTGGTTTTTCTTTATAGTTTGACTTTATTTGGTTTTATTCTCATAGATGTTTTCTCCCAGATGTCAGATTCCAATGGCTTAATGATATTTAGCAAGTTTGACCAGTTTCTGAAGGAAGTTCTGAAGCTCCCAACAGCTGTCTTTGAAGGGCCATCTTTTGGTTACACAGAGCACTCGGTCCGCACCTGTTTTCCACAGCAGGTAAGGACAGTTTAATAGAACCTAGGACTTGAAGAGCTCTCATCTGCCCCTCTACCTTTAGTCAAATTTTGCCAGATTGCTTCACTCTAGGGATATAGGTCTTGAATATGGGAGGAAAAAGAGCTTTAAATCAGAGGAGGGGGTATAAAAAAGAGGGAGGGTAAAAAATTCACCTGAGAACTCTTTTTGGGAGAGGGGAGGGAAGTCTTTTCTTAAAAAAAATGATAGGATTTGAAATATTTCAAATTACTGAAAGTTTCCAGGAAAATATTTGAGATGAAGTATTTATATTATTGCTACTAGACATATATTATTCTCCCTAGGGAGTTATTAACTGTGAAATACAGGAATTTTGATATAAAACTCTATACAATTCAGATCATTGTTTCCTGAGCACCAAAGACAAGCAATGCTATACAACTCTCAACTGTCAGTTCACAGTCTCTCAAGAGTATACTGCCATTTTCATATAAAAGAAAGATAGATTTGATTTCTTCTTCATTCGTGAGTGTCCTTGTGTGGTCTTGCTCCAGAGGTTAGTGTGAGTATATTCCTGAGATCTTAACTGTGCCTCAAAGAACTCAGAGCAGAGTGGATGTTGGCTGTAGCAGCCATTTTTCTTTTTCTTTTTCCAGGTAGAGATGAGATAACAGAGCTTCATGCTACATTTAGAAAGTTCTGGAAAGCAGAGAATTTTTAAAAATCTATGTTAAAGCTTCCCAGATGGTGCTAGTGGTAAAGAACCCGCCTGCCAATGCAGAAGACGTATGAGACACTGGTTCAGTCCCTGGTTATGGTTCGATCCCTGGGTTGGGAAGATCTCCTGGAGAAGGGCACGGCAACTGACTTCAGTATTCTTGCCTGGAGAATTTCGTGGACAGAGAAGCCTGGTGGGCTATAGTCCATAGGGTTGCGCAGAGTTGGACACAGCTGCAGTGACTTAGCACACATGTTAAAATTAGTGGGTAAAAGATTAACGGAAATAGGATACTGACATAGTTTGAAAGTGTCTCACCATAGAATATTTATTATAAGGGAAACATAGTAACTTTGCAGTAGAGAAACCTGTCAGATACCCCTTTAACCAAGTGATCAAATCCATGTCTCCAGCAGAGGGAGAGGCTGGCAATCCTATTTCCTAGCAGGATGCCCTAAGAAGTAGCCAGTATTATTGCTGTGGTTCTCTTGAGAGAAAAGCACAACCTGAGTCTCATTGAGGAAACATTCAATGATGCCAAATGCAGTATTTCTACAACATAACTGGCCCACACACTTTAAAAGGTCAATGTCATGAAAGACAAAAAAAGATTGAGGAGCTGTTCCAGATTATAGGAGTCTAAACAGACATGAAAACTGAAATACAACCATGATCCAGATTTTTGTTGTTGTTGTTGTTATAAAGGACACCACTGGGACAATAGAGAAAATCTGAATTGAAGCTTGTAGACTAGATAATAGTATTCTGTCAATAACATTGATTTCCTGATTTTGATACTTGTATTTAATCAAGAGAATGTCCTGATTTTGCAGAAATAAAAAGTTATTTAAAGTTAAAAGTATATCTCTTCTGCAGTGTTAACATTTGAGGAATCTGGGTTAATGGCAAATGGGAATTTTTAAATAATCTTATAGGCTTTCCATAAATCTGAAATTATTTAGAAGTAAAAGGTTAAAATGGCTTCCCTGATAGTTCAGCTGGGAAGGAATCTGCCTGCAATGCAGGAGACCCCAGTTTGATTCCTGGGTCGGGAATATCTGCTGGAGAAGGAATAGGCTACCCACTCCAGTATTCTTGGGCTTCCCTTGTGGCTCAGCTGGTAAAGAATCCACCTGCAATGCGGGAGACCTGGGTCAATCCCTGGGTTAGGAAGATCCCCTGGAGAAGGGAAAGGCCACCCACTTCAGTATTCTGGCCTAGAGAATTCCATGGATTGTATAGTCCATGGGATCACAAAGAGTTGGACACAACTGAGCAACTTTCACTTTCACTTTCAAAAGGTTAAAATATGGGATATTTAGCCAGGCCATAGAATAACATATATCCATACATATATCCACCAAAAATTATATTACAGAACTTCCTGGAAATTCTCACTTTGTTTTCCTGGACATTGAATAAAGTTTGGCAAGAGTTGACTGGCACATGAATAGGTGTGTGTGTATTTCATAGGTATCCTAACTAAGCGAAATTTTTAGTCTGTGTTAGCAAGCCCCTCGTTACCATTATAATCTAGTGTGCACTGTTACCATTTTCATTGATTTGAAGACCCTTTCCACGCCTGACATCTCTCAAAATCTCTCGTATAGCCCATGGCATCTGACCATTGCTTTTGGCAGGTGGTGGTTATGATGGGTTGTCATTTCCTGCGCACATGTAATAACTTGATCATAGTTATTGCTGTCGTAGGCTCTTCAGCTGAGTTATGTCCCCTTTTGGTACTGCATGTGTTATCATTTCAGATGTCCTCAGAGAGAGTATACTCTGACTCAGTATTAAAAAGTTGTTGTAAACACAGAAAGTTGTGGACATAACAGAAATAAATTTCACAATAGTGAGATAAATATTCATCATTGGAGAAACTACATATTTTCTTACGAAGCAACATCAGGTGCTTTACAGAAAATTTTCTTTCTTTTTTTTTTTTTAAAGGAAGATATCCACAAATAGATGAAGCTGTGTTTTTATCATTGAGATATGACCAAAATCATTTCTTGTCAGTTGAAGCAGTGCCACTGAACCTTGCAAAATTGCCAAATCCTTCTGAATAGATGAAAGGAATTTCAGTTCATCAGGAGGCTGGTGGGACCAATTCACATGTCATGAAGGATTATAGTTAATTAAGTCATTGAGTTAGTTTAATTGGCTGAGTGTTTTTCTTTCTTAGTGGCAGGAAAAAAAAATAATGGTGCATCTTACAAATGATGGTGTCTTAGATTGGATGAAATACAGCATATAACATGGATTTTGATATGAACAGGTCTATGGTAATCAGGCCTATATCGCTGGCTTTCATTAGATTGAACAAAATTGCAGAGAGTTGAAACTGAGATTTTGCCCTAGTTGGGCCTGTGGAAGAGAATGTCTTGCTGAATTATTCCTTAGGTAGAAATGATGATGGCTCTAAGATTGTTTTCTTTTTTTAAGATTACTGTTTAATGGAGTATAGTTGACTTATGTTTTCATTTTTTTTTTTAAAGAGATTTTTGTCAGTTAACAATGCTTACTGTGAACATTGCTGTAGAAAAAGGCCCTGCCCTCTGCTATTACTCATGAGCTGAGAACAGGGTCTGATGATTCCCTGGCCAGTAGGCAGGGCTGGAGGTTGCTGGGTGTACAGTGTTGGGGTCTCTTGGCTCAGCTACTTCTCTGGGGTTCACTGGCAACACAGTCTACATGTACTCCCTACTCTGGAGTCTGTGGTTCACTAGTCTTCAGGGTAAGCAGGAAAATTCTTTGCCAAGAAAGATCTGTGAACTGTGGACTCCTAGTCACTTTGCTTCCTGCCCTAATGACAGCCTAAAAGAAGAGGACGATGCCTGCTCAGATGCTGCTTTTGATTCATTATTCCTTTTAAGTATAAGCAAATTTGAGTTTAAGTCATCATTTTAAAAAAACATCCCTGTTGATGTCCCTATTTTGCTTTAAAAAAAAAAAACAAAAAACCTTGCAAATTCCTCATTGTCTACTGGATTGTTAGCCACACATTGTGGTGCTTATCAATTCAATTGCAGCCTGTCTTTTCTTCTTCACTCCTGATCTCTCCTACCCTTTTGCCTCAGGATGCCATGGGTTCTTTTTAGATATTGCCCCAGTGCCCTTTACATTCCCACCAGCAATGTGTAAGGCCATCTTTTTCTTTGCAGCCTTGCCAACAGCACATATTCTTTCATTTAGGATTTTTTTGCCAGTCTGAGAGATGAGAAATGTTATCTCAGCATAGTTTTGATTTGCATTTCACTTGTTTTGCGTAAGCAGAAGTGATGTTCTTCTCTTCTTTATGTTCTTAGCCCTCACTGAAATGCAGTAGCCCCTGACCTTTTCTTTCTCCTCCAACAAAGGCCTCATATTTCATATCACAGCTAAATATCTCCTGGTCTTAGATGCTCTGAATCTTTCAATGTAGGATTAATTGCTTCCTGTTCTACAGTCCCTGGCCAGTTATATGTAGCTCACTAATATCCTGAAGGGATGTACCTTGGTCTTCTTCAAATTTACATCCTCGTGACTAACAGTCTAGAAAATCATCAGTGCTTACAGGTTATTTGTTGGATTAATTGAGTAGTGGTTTTAAATCAAGTATGACATGAGAAAGTATCTGGGTTTGAATTCTAATCATAAACTTAAAGCTCGTGGATATACTTGCAATCTTACTGTTTTCATTGATACTTTTATTCCATCATTTTCTTAAATGAGACGATCTTTACAATGAGGAAAATACAGAATTTCAGATTTTTTAAACACTTTTTCCATTTTTTAAAAGCTGTAATGAAAGTAGCTCTGACAAAAAGCACAGCAACTTTATATTGTTGTGTCATTGCAAAGTATCCTAATTTTCAAAGTCCAAAATAAATCTGTGATATGGACAAATTCAGAGCCTTTTAATAATTGAAGACCAATCCATAACACTGGTCCCATAACCAGTTAATGTGTGTTTGCCCTTGTCAGACAAAATATTTGTATAACTCTACACAAAAGTTTGTATAAAAACATTTTAATCTGAAAGATTTTTAAAATGATATTTTTAAGACTTTTAGCTAAATGTTGTACACAATTTAACTGATGATCAAGTAAGTCATAGGACAACGGATAAAAATTTATTTACCTATTGCCCATAAGAAAATAGGAGTTTTTAATAAAAATGAGATTGGAAATTGCAATTATGATGATCTAATGCTAAATTATTTTACTTGTTTTCTCATATTATTTTAGTCATACTGGGTTTCTCACGTTTAAGAGGTAATTTGTCCCCTCTTTTAATGCAGGAAAGTTGTAGCTCAAAGTGGAGGGAAGGAAGTGAGAATGGATGGCATCTAGACTAGTAATTGTCAGTATTGAGAATTAGAATAACAAAGGGCAGGGAGGGAGGTAACAAACTGAAACACTGGATTAAAAGAAAAATATGAAAGTGCATTCAAAGATAAAAACAGCCTCAGTGTTTTACTGAGAAAGGCATAAATAAATCATGGTGTTTTTGCTCAGTGGATAAGGCAGCTGTTAAAGTGATTAGAAAAGAAGACATAGCAAAACAATAAAGTATTTAATAAAACAAGTTAAAAAACAGATCATACATTTTTATCTCCCCTATGTACGTAACTCTATAGAAACATATGCATTTGGAGGAAATACAGAAAAATGAGAATTGTAATAGGAATGTGCATTATATGCAGTTTTATTACAGCTTTTATTATAAATATTGTGCTGTAAAAAATAAAGAGAAATGCAAAACATGAATTCAAGAGCAAAACCAAAATAAAACAAAAAGGTAGAGAAAGAGGCAGTCTGTTTTTCACATAGTTTTTTTCTGAGTCATGAAATTTTAGAGCTAGGAATTCTGTCCCATGAGTTCTCAAACTTCCTGGTATCAGGACCATTTTACACCCCAAAAAACATTTGAGAACCCCAGAGAGCTTTTGTCTATATGGGTTGTATCTATCACTGTTTCCATGTTAGAAATTAAAATTGATAAATTAAAAATATTAAATCATTTAAAAAGAACAATGACAAGCCTATTATATATTAACACAAATAATATATTTTATGAAAAATATATTGCAAAGCAAAAAAATTTAATGAGAAGAATGCCATTGTTTTATATTTTTGGCAAATTTCTTTAATACTTGGCTCAATTGAAGGCAGCTGGATTCTCATATCTGTTTATCCATTCAATCTGTTGTGATATGTTGTTTTGGAGTAAGTATGGAAAAAATAATCTGGTCTCACACAGCTGTGTAGTTGGAAAAGGGAGGAATATTTTAAAAGCTTTTGCAGATAATCATGGATATGCCATGTTGCCTCTGGAACACTCCACCATACACTCTTGAGAGAATGAACTGGAAAAGGCAGATAATATCTTAGTGTTATTATGGAAGTAGTTTTGGCCTCATGAACTCCCTGGAAATGATTTAGGAACCTCCCATGGGGATCTCCAACCATACTTGGAGAACCACTGCTCTAGCCCTTGAGAAATAAGAAAACTGAAACCAGATTATTAGGTGATTTTCCCCCAAATCACGTAGTTAATGGAAGACAGAGTCCTGGGACTTGGTTCTTTTGGCTTCACTCCTCATGCTTTCGGTGGACCTCCAATTATAGTATGATTTAGGACAACTTAGGACAAGAACCAACTCATTGGAAAAGACCCTGATTCTGGGAAGGATTGAGGGTGGAAGGAGAAGGGGACGACAGAGGATGAGATGGTTGGATGGCATCACCAAAGCGATGGACATGAGTTTGAGTAGAGTTGGTGATGGACAGGGAAGCCTGGTGTGCTGCCGTTCACAAAGAGTTGGACATGACTGAGTGACTGAATTGAATTGAACTGAGGACAACTTTTGGAAACTGATCCTGAGTGTATTTATAAGGGAGTTCTGAGATATCAGATATGTCCGTTCCTCTATCTGTGGACTTTTAGGTTGCTTTCATGTCCTGGCTATGTAGTGCTGCGATGAGCAAGCATTGAGGTGCATGTAGCCTTTCAGACCATGTTTTCCTCTGGATATATACCCAGGAGTGGGATTGCAGGGTCATATGGTAGCTCTGTTTTTAGTTTTTTAAGGAACTTTTTCATCTTGAAGATTTTTTAAAAACCTGTAAAACTCCATGATAGGTGAGTCAAGACTTTTTAGGGAAAGTAACATTAGGATTATAAGTGGGCTTGTAAAAATGTAATTTTTAACAAATATAAGAAGATACAGATATATTAATTTAAACATTATCATGAATGATATGTTTAATATTTGTTAACTACCTCTGACTAGTTTAAAAAAACTCCCTAGCATCTTCTTTCTCAATTTTAAGTGGATGCTTTTAATTTTATTTTGGTTTATTGCAGTTATTTACATATCCACTATAAGAGATATTTTCCATGTCTGAACCTCCATTCAAATGTTGGATGACTTACTGGTTTTATTTTTATGTTGTTCACCCGTTCCTCCCAATTTCCATTGAAATCTCAGAAACAGTAGTAACTTGGATTCCTGAGATAGAAAACACTTTGGAAAACTTTAGCCTATTTGAGTAGACATTTCTCAAACCACACAATCAGTGCACAGCTGTGTATAGAGGGCCTTTGGATGGTAACTTTCTACTGTTATCACCCTCAGCCCTCTTGCATATATGTGAGACCCTTTCCCTCTCTCCATTCACTGCTGGCCTGTCCTCTGTCTTAGATCTGAGACTTTGCTTCAGATTTCTTCAGAAATAGTCTTTTGAAGGATACCTGAGTTGTTTTGATTTGGGTAGGACTTTTTACAAGTCATTTAAATGTGTTATTCCTTTATTGTCTCATCTGTAAAATGAAGATAGTAATGCCTCTTTATCTTTTTTCATTTCATATCTTTATTGAAATACAGTTGACTTACAATATTAGTTCCAGGTGTGTGTGTATTAGTCCTTCAGTCGTATCTGACTCTTGTGACATCATGGACTGTAGCCTGCCAGGCTCCTCTGTCCATGGAATTCTTTAGGCAAGAATACTGGAGTGGGTTGCCATTCCCTTCTCCAAGTTTCAGGTGTACAACACAGTATTTCCATCCTAGCCTATTTGTTTTATACAGTTGTTTTAAGACTCAAATAAAATAAGTGGAAATGCATTTGAATATAGCAATAGTATTTAGGATAGTGTGTTGCAATGTCTGTAGTATTGCAAAATATTATTTATTTTGCTATAAAATTTCCCATGTAATTCATTACACCTTGGTTGTGAGAATCCTAAGTTAGCTTAATGTTAGAGTTCAGAGGTAACTTGAAAAATAAGTTTTTTTTTTCTCTCTTCACAGAAAAAGATAATGCTAAATATGTTTTTAGACACAATGATGGCCGATCCTCCTCCCCAGTGCCTTGTCTGGCTACCTCTCATGCATAGGCTTGCCCATGTGGAGAATGGTAAGCAGAACTTTTAATCATTCAGTCCCCTGTGCTACAGGAAGTATGTGAACTGATATTATTTGTAATGTTCTTAGCTATTGTCGCTGAAAATTGTAATTGACATTTGTTGGCCCTCCATCATTTGAATTGGTAGTTTCAGCTTCAAAGAAGAATATTTCTCCAAAAAAAAAAGAGGAAAGGGGACATATTACTTAGGATACCATCGTAGTAATATCAAGTCAGAAAACTTTGTGTTTCAAACTCTAGGCTTTTCCCCCCAGATTCCAGATGATTGTTTTCTGCTTGAACCCACCCAACTTAGCCATGACTTCCTTTTTTTCCCCTGTAGTTTATAAAAAGCTTAGCTCCAAAAAATTGAATGTATTAAATATCCACTGTTAAAATTATAATTATTTTGGAATCGTTTAAAGGAAAGTAGCTAAGATAGAATTTGGTACTTGGTTTCACCAGTACCCAGTTTTTTTCTTTACTACTGAATTACTCTCAGTATTCTCTCCAGGTGCATGCATGCTAAGTCGCTTTAGTAGTGTCCAGTTCTTGTGACCCCATGAACTATGTAGCCTGCCAGGCTCCACTGCCCATGGAATTCTCCAGGCAAGAGTACTGGAGTGGGTTGCCATGCCCTCCTCCAGAAGATCTTCCCGGCCCAGGGATCAAACCTGTGTCTCTTGCATCTCCTGCTTTGGGAGGTGGGTTCTTTACCACTAGTGCTACCTGGGAATCTTTGTTTGACTTGGAATTGAAATGGTATTTACCTCTGGGTAAGTTCTTAGGTTTTTCTAGTATTGTTATCAGCTTATCTCCTTGTTTAGGTTGTTTCAGTTCATTAAAGGAAAGGCCCTAGTTTTCTCTGGACCTTCCCTTCTCTCATGGCTCTTGCCTTTCTCTCCTTATTCCACAGAAGAGAAAGAGTGAAAGGTGGCAGGCACTAAAAATTAGAGTCTTCTTCTCCATTTTGTAAGAATGAGAGAACATAACCATACTCTCTTATATTTTCTGCCTCCTGTTCATATCTTTTATTTTTTTTAAACTTCTCAGCCTTTTGCCCAATTATGACTTTTTTTTAAAATTAATTAATTAATTTATTTTTTCAGTGGGTTTTGTCATACATTGACATGAATCAGCAATAGATTTACACGTATTCCCCATCCCGATCCCCCCTCCCACCTCCCTCTCCACCCGATTCCTCTGGGTCTCACAAGTCCTTAGATACACGATTATTTTCCTAAAGTTCTGGAATTTCTTGAGTAGACTAAAACAGCTAAATTTTAAACAGGATTTTTGGAAAGAGATTTGTGCTATTATAACAATATTGCTTCCTTGGGGGAGCAATACTTTTATAGCCCTAAATGTTTTAGTAGCTTCATATCCAGCTCATTTTCATAAAATCACTTTATGTCTACTCTACCAAGTAGTGAAGTGAAGTCGCTCAGTCGTGTCCGACTCTTTGCGACCCCATGGACTGTAGCCCGCCAGGCTCCTCCTTCCATGGGATTTTCCAGGCAAGAATACTGGAGTGGGTTGCCATTCCCTAGAGGGAATCTCATTTGTCAAGATGTGTTATCATTATCCATATGAACGTTTTGCTGTGACTTTCTACGTAGTATTTATTGATTACATTCTTATATGATTAACACTTTGATTACTCTTTAGACATATCTTGGTAACAAAAATTTAAATTTCTTAGAGGAAGTTTATACATTCGATTTCTCATTCCAGATTTTACTCTTTCTGTTATTCTTTAGTGATCTTGTTGCATTATTTTTTTCACCAAGTGCTCAGGTTTTGTCCTTGTTTGTTTTGAGTCTTGATTCTGTAGTGAACCTACATTTTTGGAAGCAGGACTAGAAGTCCTTATGATTGAGATAAGATTGCCTTTAGCCATAGGGCCATAAAGAGCTGTTCAAATGATGACTTGACTATTACACCCCTGTTTCCTTTGACTTCGACTTCTTGTATTCAGAATTGAATTGGCAAAGGGAACAATGTTGCTTTCAACATTTAAAAGTATAAATAACAATCTGTAATACACAGTTGTGCATTTATTGCCCACTTTCCACTCAATGAACTGGACATTCAGGCCCCAGTAACCCTTATAAATCCTAACTGCCAGCTGGCAGTTTTCCACGAGGTAAGATGCTGTGTGAGGTGGAGAAAAGAATGGCAGGTCACTGAGTTTCCCTTCCTCCAAATCACTGCCCCTTCATTGGTTAGATTAGAGTACTTTATTTTATGTCAGTATTTCGAGCTTTTACCTAAAACTAGTACTTTTTTTTTTTAATTAAAAAAATTTTTTTTTTAATTGAAGGATGATTGCTTTACAGAATTGTGTTGGTTTCTGCCAAGTCTCAACATGAATCAGCCATAGGTGTACATATGTCCCCTCCCTCTAGAGCCTCCCTCCCATCTACCTCCCCAGCCCACTCCTCTAGGTTGTTACAGAGCCCCGGTTTGAGTTCCTTGAGTCATGCAGCAAATTCCCATTGGCTATCTATTCAAACTAGTATTTTGATGTGACTTGCCTTACTTTTTTTTTTTGAACCAGTTCCCATTTGCACCCCAGTATGTAATAGTATTTAATTCAGCAAACATTTCAAGATCATCAATCCAAGGGACTGTGTGAAATACCACTCGCAGGTAATAGAGACACATAGCATGTCATCCTGGCCCTTACAGATTTTATATGAGTGAAGGAGACATGTGTCCACAGCTAACAATATACATCTCTTTAAAAGAAATAGGATTGGAAGAGAAATTTGGAGTGTAGTTGTCTCTCCTCCTTACTTATACGTGTACCTAACCTTTGAGACATGAATGACGTTTTAAAGAAGCAAATTGGTTTCTAAGGTGGATTGTAATCGCTTCTCAATGGGACATTTTGGTATTGTCTTTTTATTTCATTGAATGGCTGGTTCAGTTCAGTTCAGTCACTCAGTCGTGTCCGACTCTTTGCAACCCCATGAACGCCAGGCCTCCCTGTCCATCACCAAGTCCCGGAGTCCACCCAAACCTAGGTCCATTGAGTCGGTGATGCCATCCAACTATCTCATCCTGTCGTCCCCTTCTCCTCCTGCCCTCAATCTTTCCCAACATCAGGGTCTTTTCAAATGAGTCAGCTCTTCGCATCAGGCGGCCAAAGTATTGGAGTTTCAGCTTCAGCATCAGTCCTTCCAGTGAACACCCAGGACAGATCTTTAGGATGCACTGGCTGGTTAGATGAACTAAATGGAAGACAGTTGCAGTTCTTCGGTTCTAGTTGTGTTTGCACCTTGGCTTTTACGTTACGTTTGGTCTTGCGCCGCGCTGACCTTCTTCTGCAGCTGACGGTGACCTCTGTCTCTCTCTGGCCCTCTCCCCGCCCTGCAGTCTTCCACCCCGTGGAGTGCTCCTACTGCCGCTGCGAGAGCATGATGGGTTTCCGGTATCGATGCCAGCAGTGCCACAACTACCAGCTCTGCCAGAGCTGCTTTTGGCGCGGCCATGCCAGCGGCCCCCACAGCAACCAGCACCAGATGAAGGAGCACTCCTCCTGGGTAACCGCTCTGTGTCTCAGTCTGTGTCCCCGGCGCTTATCTGTTTCATCGGCAACAGCACGAAGGGCTTCTTCCCTGGTAGATGCCTATCAAATAAGGATGTGGCATCATAAAATATTAACCCTGACTTTTATGATGGGGTTTGCAGATGTGTTGTGCTTCATCACTTGATTTGACAAGCAGAGTTGTTGTTGTTTGTTTGTTTTAACATTTTGCAACTTTGTATTCACATTAAATAATATATCACCAGCATCTTCCCTTGATAAGACATTTGCTTTCACAAAACTGAGCTTTGTTTTTACATCTGTGTTGTACGTATTAAAGATGTTCCAGAGTGTATTTTGTGCTTTTCTTGAGCATTTAGGGTTAATGTTGCAGTGCACATGCTTTTGATGAAATCTTTGTGCACATTCTAAATTATCTCATTAACATAAGTTCCCACAAGAAGCTAGCTGCATTATGAGGAAGATTTAAATTTCTTTTTTGCAAGCAAATTTTATTCATGCTTATAGGATTTAAATGTTGCAAAGAAAGCTGCATAAGGTGAGGTTAGATTTTTGACTCTTGAAAATTGGGAAAATACTGTATTTTACAGTTACCACATTGATAGCTCTTTCAAAAGTAGTCTTTTAAATAACAATATTTAGGTGGAGGTCAGTGTTTAACTTTTCTGTGTCGTGTTTATAAATCATGTAGCAAGTGTAGCATCAGTCATTTTTTTTCTTCCCTTCTTCCAGTTTATTTCCAGAGTTTAGAAAAATGCCATATTTTTATTTCCTAACAGTTGCTATAGCCTTGTTTTAAAACTTCTCCCTCTAGTTCTTGTTTGTTGATTGGTTGGTTGGTTTGCCAAAAGGTAGAAAAATATTTATGGTCATAAGTATAATTGTGGTTCTAGGTTCTTTAGCCTGGGCATCATACTAAACTTTAAGTATTAGCTTCATTATTGGGGGCTGGGAGCAGGTCTTTTTTCTTTTAGTCTTCTTTACATCTTCTTTCTTTTTTCTTTCTTTTCTTTCTTCTTAAAACTCAACCAAGAAAAAAGCAAATAAGGGATTAGTTAAAAACCAAGAGCAAACTTTAATCAAGTGTTTTCTTTATTTCCTACATCTTTGATAATGTGTTAGAGATCATTTTTTTCTTAGATGGCTTTTCAGTTACAATTAAACCATAAAGTTTTGTTAAACTGAACCTCCTGTCCTGAGTCTTGTTGTATTGTAAATTCCAATTTTATTTTTGGTTGAGGAGACATTATTTTAAATTTTTTAAAAAGGCAAAGTGGGGGAAAACCATATAGTTTATTCTCTTTAATTGGCGAGAAAGGATTTATAGATTTTAAAATTGTTCCTTTTTCTTCAAGTTCAAGTATCCCATGCTGTTAATTGACTTTTTAGTATTTTTTGGCTGTTTCTTATTTAGAGTGTCACTCTTTACACTGAGATAGCTCTTTGCTATCTCAGAATGATTGGATTCTGAGTGTATCTACTGAAAACTCTCCTTCTAGATGTCAGGGCTAGGAGGATGAGGACCTTCTTTTTCACCTTGGTTTAAACTTACTCATTTAGCTAATTTATAACCCTTGTAGAAATGGGAATGTTACATTTACTTAAACATCAGTGACTGTTTGAATATTGCTTTATGATTTACAGAGCGGTTTTTCATACCTGTTGATCTATAGTATACCTAAAGTACAGAAATCACAAGTGAATTTTTAAATTTCTATTTGATCCTCACAACACTCTTGTGAAGTAAGTCTTATACCCATCTTTAAAAAATTTCAGTTTTGTTATTTTTTTCTAGTTTATTCATTCATTTTTGTGGTGTAACTTAAGATTTCAAGAAAATCAAGTGTTATCATCATACTTAATTTTGATGCTGGTGTCATAAGTGTATCAGTTCTGAATTTTGATGAGTATGTGCCTTACAATGGTAAATGCATCCTGGGAGGATCTTTTAGCAGTGTGTGTGTGTGTGTGTGTGTGTGTGTGTGTGTGTGTGTGTGTGTGTGTGTGTGTGTGTGTGTGTGTGTGTGTAAGTGTAACTTGTTTTTAAGATTGGGGCTCTGTGTGCAATGTTCTTATTCTTTGAGGAAGATATGGGTGAAATTTGAGGCTATTTGGGTAAAGAAGTTTCCACCTAAGAAAAAATATATAATCAGTTTAATGGTAATTTTTTTGAAATTTGTCCACTATATTTGTATTAATATTTTGAATGAATGTTTCTCTGTATGTTTACAACAGATGAATTTAGTGTGCATGAATTCCGTTGTAGATTGGATATGTGTAGTGTTGGTGCTTAGAATTTTTATTTTTCTAAGAGTTCTCTTTAATGTTTTATGTAATAACTATGCAGTATACTTCATTTTTCTTTTAGTCATCAATCCATTCTTTTACCTTTATTATAGAAAAGAAGTCATATGGTACCATACCTGTGATTCATTCTGTCCATTTATTATTTATTCAAAAGATATTTTTTGAGCATCTGCTATGTTCCAGGCAGTGTAAAAGGCTTATGAGATCTGTCTATGAACAAACCAGACAAAGACTCCTACCCTCAGTTCAGTTCAGTTGCTCAGTTGTGTCCGACTTTTTGTGACCCCCATGGACTACAGCATGCCAGGCTTTCCTGTCCATCACCGACTCCCAGAGCTTGCTCAAACTCATGTCCATTGAGTCGATGATGCCATCCAACCATCTCATTCTCTGTCACCCGCTTCTCCTCCTGCTTCAATCTTTCCCAGCATCAGGGTCTTTTCAGATGAATCAGTTCTTTGCATCAGGTGGCCAAACTATTGGAGTTTCAGCTTCAGCATCAGTCCTTCCAATGAATATCCAGGACTGATTTCCTTTAGGATTGACTGGTTTGTTCTTTTTGCTGTCCGAGGGACTCTCAAGAGTCTCCAGTACCAGAGTTCAAAAGCATCAATTCTTCAGCGCTCAGCTTTCTTTATAGTCCCAACTTTCACATCTATACATGACTACTGGAAAAACCATAGCTTTGACTAGACGGATCTTTGTCGGCAAAGTAATGTCTCTGCTTTTTAATATGCTGTCTAGGTTCGTCATAACTTTTCTTCCAAGGAGCAAACATCTTTTAATCTCATGGCTGCAGTCACCATCTGCAGTGATATTGGAGCCCCCCAAAATAAAGTCTGTTACTGTTTCCATTGTTTCCCCATCTATTTGTCATGAAGTGATGGGACTGTATGCCATGATGTTCGTTTTTTGAATGTTCGGTTTTAAGCCAGCTTTTTCACTCTCCTCTTCCTACCCTGATGGAGCTTAAATTTTAAGGGGTGTTAAAGAGACCACTAAGGCTTGCCAACAACCCTGTTTTCCTGTTCTTGCTGGGCACATATCTAGACTACATTTTTCAGCCCCTTTGTATCTAAAAGGACCATGTGAATAACTTTTACCAGGGGAATGTGATTAGAGTGATATGTGTCTTTCCAGAACAAGGCAGTTAATAGCTGGATGCCTTTTCTCTTTCTCTACCAGCTTAATGGAGAGAATTTCTTTAGGATCCAGAGAGGGTGAAACTATAAAATGTCTTAATGACCCAGAGAGGGTAAAACTATAAAGAGAATTTCTTTAGGACCCAGAGAGGGTGAAAGTATAAAATGAAAGGAAACTGGGTCTTTGAACAATGGGTGAGAAGAATATCCTGCCAGCCTGTGTGACTCTCATGGGAGCAAGAAAGAAACCTTGTATTAAGCCACTGAGGTTTTAGTTTTTGCTACAGTGGTTGATACTAGAAGTAGAGTTCTATTAAAACAAAACCTTTAAATTTATTTCATTGACTTAGCAGTCAGGTAGCACCCTGATGAGGACACTGACATTGGGGATGGGAAGGACAGAAACCCAGGTTCCGCAGAGATGACCAGTTTGGTAAATTTGTCATCCATGGTAACTTGGAAAACCTACCTCATGGCACGTTAACTCTTGGTCAAACATTGGAAAAGGTCACAGTGTGTGTTGACTTATTGTTAAGGTATTACGTGAAAGAGAGGAGTTAAGGAAAGAATTGGCTAGTTTCCAAACAAAAAAATGAAAGGGAATAGAGAAAGTTCTGAGAGTTGGGGCAGAGAAAGGAAAAGCAGACTAGAGAGTAGGAGATAAGAGTTGAGAGAGGCTTTGAGCATCAAAGACCTAGTAAACATTCTCAGTTGAAAAAAAGTGACCCTGTCCTGTGGCCAAGGTCAGATGAAGGGTGAGTCCATCAGAACTGCTGCTCTCACCAGAATTATCTTACTCCCACCTGCATAGCTTCTGATTTACTGGCTCCAGGATACACAGAACCTGGACACAGGCCGTTTTTGAAAGTTCCCCCAAGTGATTCTGTTTTGCAGCCAAAGTTGGAAACCGCTGACCTATTGTTTCATCTGGCCCCCATGTGGCTGCTGTTAGTTGAAAGCAAGAGTCATGGAGGCAAACGCATAAATCAGGATTGAGAATTTTGTCTGGGAAAGAACTTTGTGTGTGGTTTCTGGCACATGGAACTGACTGGAAACATATAGATCAAAGGCCTGCTAAGTTTTTGAGCGAATTATATTGGCAACAGAACCATGAGCCTGACTATTTGAGCTGTAAATGTAAAACTATTTAAGGACCCAGAACTTGTTCTGGAAGGAGGTGGGTTGTGAAGGTTTTACAGCCCCTTAGGAGGGCATGCCAGAGCCCAGCTGAACCAAGGAGGATATTGGATGAAGAAGAACCTTCTGGTCTTGCCCTGCTGTTGTATGTTGGGACTAGGGAGGGCAGGTGCAGATGACACGCCTGTTCAGTTCATCGGATGCAGCCTCAGGAACTGCACGTGGTCTTGATGAAGGAGAGTGTGCAAGAGTCAGAGGTCCTGCACTTGTAGTCTGATGTCCTGACTTAATGGGACTTTAGGTTTGCTTTTGGATAGTCGGGGAGGTTTGAGTGTATTCTCTGTGTAGCAGAAGAAAGATTAAAAGTGCTTACCAGTATCCGTGCTTTCCTTTTCTTCCTGGATCAGTTCAGTTCAGTTGCTCAGTTGTGTCCAGCTCTTTGCAACCCCATGCACTGCAGCACACTGGGCTTCCCTGTCCATCACCAACTCCCAAAGCTTGCTCAAACTCATGTCTATCGAGTCAGTGACGCCATCCAACCATCTCATCCTCTGTTGTCCCCTTCTCCTCCTGCCTTCAATCTTTCCCAGCATCAGGGTCTTTTCCAGTGAGTCACTTCTTCACATCAGGTGGCCAAAGTATTGCAATTTCAGCTTCAGCATCAGTCCTTCCAATGAATATTCAGGACTAATTTCCTTTAGGATTGACTGACTGGATCTCCTTGCAGTCTAAGGGACTCTCAAGAGTCTTCTCCAACACCACAGTTCAAAAGCATTAATTCTTCTGTGCTCAGCTTTTTTTATAGTCCAACTCTCACATCTATACATGAATGACTAGTGGAAAAACCATAGCTTTGACTAGATGGACCTTTGTTGGCAAAGTGATGTCTCCTGGGTGTATAACTAGATTATATAACCCATCCTCCTTGTAGCCAGATGGGCCATGGGACTAGTTCTTACCAATGGAGTTTGTTTGAAAGTGATATTAGGGTCAAGGTAGTTTACAGCAATTGTGTCTTCTCCAGTCTCTCTGTCTTTACCCTTCCCACTTCCTCTGTACATTTGCCCAGATGAAATGTAGTTTCATTCCTCTGTTAGTTCCCAGAGGCAGAGTCCTTAGATGAAAGGAGGCTGGGTACCTGGATGCCTGGATCAGAACCCGTCTGCCAGTTTATACTCTCACATGAGCAAGAAATCAGAAAAACGAATGAAGGGTAGGAGTGGGGAGAGTCTTAGAGGCCTTGCTGACAAAATGAGATTTGAGCAGTCTTAGATGTTTGCCTGCAGACATCTGGGAAGAGCAGGAGTTTTCAGTGTCATGGCTGTAGAGCAAGACTGTGCCTGAATTCAGGGAACAAAAAAAACCCAGAGTAGACAAAGTGGACAGAGCAAGGGGACAGTTGTAGGAGAGGAGGTCAAAGAGGTAACAAGGGCCTTGGTGGCCATTGTAAGGACTTCAGTTTTTACTCTGAGTGAAAGGAGGACTCTTTAGAGTTTTGAGTAGAAAAATAGCTTGCATTGATTTATATTTTTAAATGATCAGCCTGGATGCCATGTAAAAAGTGAACAGTGGAAGGAAAAGACAGAAGCAGGCCATTTTGGAGATGTAATTGCAGTAATTAAACAAGACATGATAGGATATTAGCAGTAGAGATAAAAAGAATTAGTAGTAGATAAAAAGAATTGAATTAAAATATATTTTATAAATCTGTCTCATGGGTTGAATGTGGCTTGTGAAAGGAAAGGAGTCCAAGGAAATGCTAAGATTTTGACCTAAATAGAAGGATGGAATTACCATCAGCTGAGATGGGGAAGGTATGGGCTAAAGATCATTTAACCGTGATAAAAAAAAAAACCCAAAAACCTACAAAAACACTATATCTAGAATACTTTAGAAGAGTCTTCCTCCAAATCTGAATCATTTAAATATGGCCATAAAAATTCTACTAAATATGATGCGTAGTTATTTGAATAAAGTTTTCCTTTTAAAAGTATAATTTAATAGAAAATATGATAGTCTCTGTGACTGAGTTAACCACTTAAATCCTCGTTCAGATCATAAGGCTGGGATGATTGACAGGAGCTGTCTCTGAATGGGTCTCTGAATGTGGCTTATGCTTTTCATGGCGTGGCTACTGTGTTTTAAGAGAGAACATCCCCGCAACAGGGAAGCAACGGGAGTACCAACGTGCCTGGAGTGCTGGGGAAAGCCACAGGGCCTTGTCTGACCTGGCTGTGAAGTTATATCATGATCCTCCACCATATTGTATTGGTCACAGTTGCTAAGGCTGGAGAAGGGACTTCATCTCTGATGATGGTGGGGTGGTGATAAAATTCATCACAGTGGAGCATGGGTGGCAGGAGAGATCCCTGCAGTTATGTTTGGAAAATACAGTCTGCCACCCAGAGGATAAAGCCTTACAATCTGAACAAGGATTTCCATCAGCCAAGGAGTCTATCAAGTTTTTCTACTAAATTAGTACAGTTTGGCGGCATTAAGTTTATTCATGTTGTTGTGCAGCCATCGCTGCCATCCATCTCTGGGACTTCTTCATCTTCCCAAACTGAAACTCTTAACTCTTTCGTGATATGCAAGGAGGATGGAGATACACAAGCCTGCTCCCACTCCTTGCCTTCCCCCCGCCTTATGTTCTGATCTCTGTGCATTCTGGTCTTCACTTTACCAAGAGAAATTTGACCAATTCCCATGTGGTCGTCACTTCACAGTAGGGAGTATGTGTGTGTGTACAAAGTACACTTGTACCACAGTACAGTTTGTTGGTAGAATGTCTTGGTAGAGGTAGTTACGTAACTTAGCTGAGGATATGGAAATTTCACCTTTCTTCCCACCAGGTGGCAGACTCCACCTCAGAACAAAGTTACTTATCCTACACTTGAAAACCTATACATGGCAAAGTATTGGATTTAACAACCTTTGTTACTATGATTGCTTGTTTTCTTTTTTGAGTAAATGTTAATGGGCAACTTATATATGTCCAGTGTAGTTGTTTGGGCAGTAATGATATTAAACCATTTACTTGAAGGAATCAGAGAAGCTTATGTTGTTATAGACTTGAAACAATTAAGACTGTTGACTTTTGTCAGAAGCAGTATTTCATTTTCATGTGATCAGTATACCTCTCCTCCCATCTCTAAAATTCTAAAAGATAGTATGTCTTCATGGAGGAGGAGGTATGTTTCTTGGCCATGCCCTTGTTTATTTCTAAATAGTTACATGTCATAGTTCAACAGCTACTTTGTACATAGTGCAAAACTAGGCAGGAAGACTATTTTTTACCTTTTTAAAAAAATCTTTATTATTTATTTTTTTGGTTGTACCACTTAACGTGTGGGATCCTAGTTCCCTGACCAGGGATCAGACCCAGGCTCCTTGCGTTGGAACAGTAGAGCTTTAATCACTGGCCCACAGGGGACATCCCAGGAGGACTATTTTTTAAAGGCATAAAACAGTATCCTCACTTTTAGCAGGTTATAGCAAGAGGTGAGATACACAGGTGAAGAAAATTGGTACAGAATCTAGTCCCTTAAGGCCAGTGCCCCATGCTTCTCAGAGAAACTGCTGAGACTTGCATACTGTGGCTTACACTCCTTGTTGACAGCAAGGAGATCAAACCAGTCAATCCTAAAGGAAATCAACCCTGAATATTCATTGGAAGGACTGATGCTGAAGCTCCAATCCTTTGACCACTTGATGCAAAGAGCCGACTCATTGGAAAAGACTCTGATGCCGGGAAAAATTGAGGGCAAGGGGAGAAGGGGGTGACAGAGGATGAGATGGTTGGATAACATCACAGACTCAATGGACATGAGTTTGAGGAATCTGAGGGAGATAGTGATGGACAGAGAAGCCTGGCATGTTGCAGTCCATGGGGTCACAAAGAGTTGGACATGACTTAGTGACTGAACAACAAAATGTTAAACAGTTGCCATTGAGCTGACAGTTGCACTCCTAGGTAGAAATTGAGAATTCTCCTTTGAGAATTGAAGTTACTCTGTCCACACAAAAGCTTGTACATGAATATTCATAGAGACAGCATTCAAAATACCTAAAAAGTGGAAATAGACCCAAATGTCTGCCAACTGATGAACAGATAATCAAAATGTGTTATGTCAACATAATGGAATATTACTAGGCAACAAAAAGTAATGAAGTACTGATGCATGCTAAAACATGGAAGAACCCTTGAAAATATGTAAATGAAAGCAGCCAAACATAAAATGGCACATAGGGTATGATTCCATTTATATGAAATGTCCACAATAGGCAAATACATAGAGACAAGGTAGGTTAGTGGAGTGGGGAAAAAGAGTACTGAGTTTCTTCTGAGGGTGAAAAAAAGATCTTCTGAAATGAGATATTAGTTTTGGTTAACAACTCTTTTGAATATATTTAAAAAAAAACCCACTGAATTGTGACTTTAAAAAGGTGAGTTTTATGATATGTGAAATATGTATGTCAATAAAGCTGTTAAAAATTGGTCAGGGAAAGTTTTTCTTAAGAAGTGACATTTGAGCTGCGATTGGAATGACTAACTTGAGGTTGGTGGTTATGAATTCAGAGTCAGACCAGTTGGTGTAGTTGTGTATTTTACTTCCGCCCCCTCAATGTTTGAGAAGCAGAGTAGGTAGAGTTGGTGTTTTGACAAAGGAGTATGACAAAGGAAGAGAGCTGGTGAGAGAGGTTGGAGAGTATGCAAAGAAATGATTGTAATAATGGGCATGGCGTGCAAGTTGGTTAAAGAGAGAAACGAGACTGTGAGGAGGATAAGGGACTGGGAGAAGGTGGTAGGTCCAATGAAGTTTAGGTCCCACTGGTGTTGAAGTATTGTTGGAGGAAGGACACTGGAAGGAGTGAAAGAAAGATAGAAGCTGGTGTGAGAGTAGGGTACTTGACTCGAGATTTTAGATAATATACGACAATTGGTAATACAGCGTTCTAGAACAAGACTTGAAACTGGTGGCTGATACAGAGTGGAGGACAGGTTGTTGTAGGAGAGTTCAGGGAAGACCGGTGTATAGGTTTCTTAAAGTGGCTGTAGCAAATTACCACAGATGTGGTGGCTTAAAACAAATTTATTCCATCACAATTCTGGACACCATGATCTTTTATTTTATTTTAAAATTTATTTTATTGAAGTGTAGTTGGTTTACAATGTTGTGTTAATTTCTACTGTACATCAAAGCGATTCAGTTATATATATATATACACACATATTCTTTTTCATGATCTTTTTCACTATGGTTTGTCACAGATTATTGAATATAGTTAGAGCTTCCCTGGTGACTTAGCATTAAAGAATCTGCCTGCCAATGCAGGAGATGTGGGTTCAATCCTTGGGTTGAAAAGGAAATGGCAGAATGGAGAAGGAAATGGCCACTCATTCCAATATTCTTGCCTGGGAAATCCCATGGACAGAGAAGCCTGTCCATGGTGGGCTACAGTCCATGGGGTCACAAGAGTCAGGAACAACTTAGCGACTAAATGACAACAAAAAATTGAATCTAGTTCTCTATGCCATACAGTAGGCCCTTGTTTATCCCTTCTGTATGTAATAGCTTGCACCTACTAACTCCAGACTCCCAATCCATCCCTCCCTCACCTCCTCCTTGGCAAGCACAAGTCTGTTCTCTGTCCATTGACACTACAGTGTGAAATCAAGGTGTGAGCAGGGCCACACTTCCTCTGGAGGCTTCGGGGAAGAATCCATTTGTGTTAGGGTTCTTCAGAGAAACAGAATCAGTAGGGTTTACGTTTATATAAGAAGTGATTTATTATAAGGAATTGGCTCATGGCAACAACAGAAGCTGACAAGCCCCAAAATCTGTGGGAAGAGGCAGAAAGCCAAGAACCCAGGAGAGCCAAGGATGTAGTTCCAGCTTGGGTCTGAAGGTGTGAGAACCAGAACTAATAATGTAGATCTGTGTCTGAAAGGCCTAGAGGTGTGAGACCCAGGAAGAACAGATGTTGCCATTCAAGTCCAAAAGCCAGAAAACCCAGTGTCCCAGTTTAAAAGAATTCTCTTACTTGAGGGAGGGTCAGACTTTTTATTCCATTCAGGTCTTCAACTGATTGGATGAGGCCCACCCACTTAGAAAGAGAAATCTGCTTTACTCAGAATACCAATCTGTGTGTTGATCTCATCCAACAACACCCTTACAGGAGCACTGAAAGTACTGTTTGTTTGCATGTCTGGGCGCAAACAATTGCGCATAGATGAGTTGACACACAAAGTTAGCCATCATGCTCTTCTTTGTCTCTTCCACTTTTGTGGCTGTTGTCATTCCTTGACTTGTGGCTGCCTCACCCCAGTCTCTCCTCCTTGGTCACAATGACCTCTTCCTCTTCTCTGTCTTCTCTGTGTGTCTATCTTATAAGGATACATGTAATTGCATTTAGGGCCCATCCAGATAATCCAGGATAAATGTTTCCTTCCCAGATCTTTAACTCAGTTACCTATTTTGCCATAGAAGGTAATATTTGCTCTTCTGACATATTCTCAGGTTCCAGAGGTTAGAATTTGGCCATATTTTTTGAGGGGCTCACCATTCAATCAACCACAGTAGTGTTTGGGAAAGGTCAACTATGTGGATGTTGAAATGAGTAAGAATTACGGCAGTAATATTGAACTCCACTAGAGAGGGATATTCAGGGTTTTGGTAACATGAAATTCACGTCATGATCGCATGAAATTCAAAAGTAGGGTTTTAAGGAAAAGGGGAGAAAATCTGAGAATAGCTATCAGGTTCCAGGAGGACATCTCCCCCTCACCCCCACTGGAGATCCAGCTGTTTGAGGGATGTGAGAGAATAAGCGGCTGCCACTTGAATAGCTACAGAAGAAGCCAAGCCTTCGGGGAAAGCCAGGTTTCCTAGGAGAGCAAGAAGGTGAAAGTAAGACTCAGAGGAGAGGATCCTCAGACAGAGAAGGGGTTTTGCTGATGGTAGACTTGCAGACAAGTTGAAGGATTTGAGAGTGGAGGGTTAGTAGGAGATGGGGTCTTGTGAGGCTGTGCAGAACCCTATGAAATGAAAGTCCAAGTGGGGACTCGAGTCTCTCATGAAACAGGTGTAACCTGTGATAAACGTTGCACTGAAATTAGCCCGTCTCCTAGGCAGATCATGGTGCTGCTGATGTGAGTATTGTTGGGAGAGGGTCTTGCCAGAAGCACATAGACCTCTGGGTTACCCATCTTTTTTTTTTTTCTTATGCAATTTAAAAAATTTTATTTATTTTTAATTGAAGGATAATTGTTTTACAGTATTGTGTTGGTTTCTGCCAAACATCAACACGATCAGTCATAGGTACATATTTGTCCCCTCCCTTTTGAACCTTCCTTCCTCCCACCTCCCTCCCCATCCCACCTCTGTCGGTTGTTACAGAGCCCCACTTTGAGTTTCCTGAGTCATGCAGCAAATTCCCATTGGCTCTCTATTTTACATGTGGTTATGCATGTTTCCATGATACTATCTCCATGCATCCCACCCTCTCCTTCCTCCTCCGCCATTCATAAGTCTGTTCTCTATGTCTGTGTCTTGATTGTCCTGCAGATAATTTCATCAGTACCATCTTTCTAGATTCCATATATGTGCATTAGTATACAGTATTTGTTTTTCTCTTTCTGACTTATTTTACTCTGTATAATAGGCTCAGATTCATCCACCTCATTAGAACTGATTCAGATGCATTCTTTTTTATGGCTGAGTAATATTCCATTGTATATATGTACCACAGCTTCTTTATCCATCCATCTGTCGATGGACATTTAGGTTGCTTCCATGTTCTAGCTATTGCAAATAGTGCTGCAGTGAACATTGGGCTGCATGTGTCTTTTTCCATTTTGGTTTCCTCTGGTTACATGCCTAGTAGTAGAATTGCTGGGTCACATGGTGCAACAAAAGCAGTTCCAAGAGGGAAGTTTATAGCAATTCAGTCCTACATCAAGAAACAGGAAAAGCACTGAATAGACAACCTAACTTTACACCTAAAACAACTGGAAAAAGAAGAAGAGAAAAAACCCAGAGTTAGCAGAAGGAAGGAAATTATAAAGATCAGAGTGGAAATAAATGAAAAAGAAAGAATAGTAAAAATTAATAAAACTGAAAGCTGGTTCTTTGAGAAGGTAAACAAAATTGACAAACCTTTAGCCAGACTCATCAAGTAAAAAAAGAAGAATCAAATCAACAAAATTAGAACTGAAAAAGGAGAGGTTAAAACAGATGATGCAGAGATACAAAGGATCATAAGAGACTATTATGGGTTCCTGGCTTTATTCCCTTTCATGGGGGTGTGAAGACCTGGGGAGATGTGACCTGAAGTTCTCCTGATGGCAGCTACACTGGCTGCTTCATTGACCAAGGGCTTCCTTCTGAAATTATGAATTTCTTGGGCCCTCCAAGAGGTAAAAGGAGTAGGCTGACAGCATGTATCAGCAACTTCAGTGGGTTGAGTGGGATGTTTTACCTATTGCTCTTTGTAGCATCTGAACATTGCCCCAATCTGCTCTGATATTTGGATGCACTATGTATTCTTAAACCCATTTATAACTGCAGAAGTGCTGAGTGAAAGCAGAACACTTGAAATGGACCCAGGTGTTTAAAAAGATGGATACTTATTCAAGAAAGTATTGGTGTGTAGTTTATGAAATAATAAGGCTTTTTTTTTCAACTAGACTGATTATTTTTAGAACAGAAATGACAGGGAGGTTTTCCATTGCAAAGAAATGTATGACTTAACTGAAACCAAGCAGTTCTTCAAGTGAGCGGTTTCCTCTGGCAGTCATCTCACCCGCAGCCCTTTCTCCAGCGTTTGATCTCTTTTGATTCTTACAAGTGGCCACCAGAGCCAAACTGGAGAATGTGTATCCTGCTTCCATGTGTAGAGAGAATTAGAGGAATCTGTAGGACACAATAGTGTGAATTGTTGGTCTGTTTCTGCATTAACTCAGATCTATCAGTGATGATTGCCAGTGTGTCTAATACATTCTGAGATCTGTAGAACTGTTTCTCTAAATACACTTAAACATGTGTATTGTATATTTATCACCTTTTATCTCCACTTAATGACTACAAAATGTCCAATTATGAAACTTTGATTATCTACAATAAACCCATATTTTCATGAGTTCCACCATGAAAAGGAACCCATATTGTGTGCAGCATGCTTTCCTGAGCTGCTTTTCTCTTTTTTTTTAATTGAGGTACAGTTGATTTACAATATTATATTCATTTCAGTTGCACAACACAGTGTTCAGTAAGCTGTCTCTTCTTCTCTTGCTGCGACCTCTGAGTGTTTTCACATCGTTCCGGGTTTTAGATGACCCTCCCCACCCACCCTCCAGCACTTACAGATTTTTGCAGTCCTGAATTCCAGCCCAGGCTTCTGGTCCAGGTTAAGACTCCTGTATTCAGTGGCCCTGTAGACATTTCTATCTTGAAGTCTTACTAGCTCTTCTGTCAACAGATGGTTCTAATAATTTTTTCAGTCTATTTTCTTTTTTAAAAAATTTTACTTATTTATTTTTGGCCGTGCTGGGTCTTCGTTCCTGCCCGGGCTTTTCTTTAGTTGTGGTGAGCAGGGGCTTCTCTCTAGTGGCGGTGCATGGGCTTCTCATTGCAATAGCTTCTTTTGTTGCCGAGCATGGGCTCTTGGGTGCGTGGGCTTCAGAAGTGGCTGCGTGTGCGCTTAATAGTTTCAGCCCCTGGACTCTAGAGCACAGGCTCAGTAGTTGTGGCACAAGGGTTTAGGGCTTAGTTGCTCTGCAGCATGTAGGATCTTCCCTGACCAGGGATCAAACTCTTGTCTCTTGCTTTGGCAGGCAAATTCTCTACCGCTGAGCCACCAGGGAAGCCCCAGTCAATTTTCTTAGACTTCTAAGTAGATAACTGTATTGCCTGTGGGAAACAGTAACAATCATTTCCCAATAGTTATACCTTTATTTTTTTAACCTTTGTTTTGGCAAGAACTTCTGGATCAGCACTTCCCAAAATTGCCTGAAAAGAATCAGCTGGGCAGCTTGTTTTAAATATACAGAGTACTAGGTCTCTGCCCTTGGGAGTTTTAACTTAGTAGGTTTGGGTTGAGGCAGAGAAATCTGTTTTATTTTTAAATAAATACCATAGGAATTTCTAAATCTTCAGATAATGTTGGGAAACATCATTTCAGAGCTAATATTTTAATAGTGGTGATAGTCTTTGGTGCTCGGCTATGGAGCATCTATATCACATATGATGTTAATTGACTTCTGGTTCTGTTCCTGCCTTCACCTGTGGCATTGTCTGTGACAGCCTTTGGAGATATTGTGTGCCCAGGTGTCAGTGGGCGGTCTCAGCCAGGCAAAGAACTTTCTGCCCTGATTATCATTCCATAAGCATTTCTAGTACCTGTTCTGCTTCAGGCTGCAGAAAGTGCTGCCATACGAAGAAGCACACGGTGGGTCTTATTTGTTTTCTGACCTTCATGCCTTCTCTAACCTCCACCCTGCCTTTCGCGGGACTCTGGATGCCTGTGAAACTTTTTCCATAGTACACTTGTGTGCTGCTGCTTTTTTGTCTTAGCTGACTAGACCCTTCGTTTGCCCAAAGCTGAAGTATTGGTCAGAGTTCTCCTTCCTCATCCTACCCTGACATGCAGTCTGTTACTGCACGTGAGTCAGAGAACTGTCTGTTCCGTATATGCTAGAAGCAGCGTCTAAATCAGAGATGGTTTATAACACACTGGGGTTTTATCTTGTGTTAATGGAGTAATGTTCTGAAAGCTTCTATAGTTGTGTCTTTGGACAGGGACTTTTAGCTATAGCTGGGACTTTTAGCTATAGCTCATAGATAGCGCTGTGATAGTGTTGAACTATTTCCAATTCTTATCCTACCATATTTTCTTACTTTTATGTCTTTGAATCTGTTGTTCTAGCTATGTTTGTCTCCTCTCTTCCTCATCTTCCCCAGTTTCCCTTGCCAACTTCTGTTCAGCCTCTGAGATTCAGCACAGCCATTGCCTCTTTTCCTGAACCCCAAGCTGATTTACGTGTCTTTTCATGCTCTGCTATGGCATACTGAATAGAAGGCACTTATGCTATTGTAATTATCTGTTCACTTGTCTGTATATTCTATTAGCTTGTAAGTCCTTAGTATGTTGCTAGCCTGTATACCCCAAGTGTTTGTTAAAGAACTTTATAAAGTTGGCATCTCCCACTTGTTCCAGTTTTTAAACTACTTTTGATCATGAGAATGTTCATTTTGTCTTCCTTGACTTGCAAAAAGTGTGAGAGATTGATAATGTCCAATTTTGGCAAGAATGTGGAGAAGAGAACTCGGTAGAAGTATGAACTGATACAACACTTGAAAGATAAAATTTTAAATGCATATAACCCTTGACCCAGCAATTCTCCGTATAGGAATTCTCCCACAAAGACTCTTGCACCAAGTATATCAGGGTTTAGGTATGAAGAGATGATCAAAATATCCAACAGTAATGAAATGGTGAAATTTATTATGGTATATATATATGTGTGTGTGTGTGTGTGTATATATAATTATAGCTATGGAATTCTGTGTAGTAGTCAAAATAACTGAACTAGATATGTATGTTCGGATATGGAAAGAGGTCCATAATATATATTCATTTTCGTCCTTCCTCAGAAATAACCTCTGCTTTGAATTTAGTGCTTAACACTTCCGTTCATATTTTTGTATTTTTATTACACATGTGTGTGTGACCATTAAAACATATAGCATTATTTCTCATATTTTTCAATTTATTTTTTATTGAAGGATAAATGCTTTAGAGAATTTTGTTTTCTGTCAAATCTCAACATGAATCAGCCATAGGTATACATATATCCCCTCCCTTTTGAACTTCCCTCCCACCTCCCTCCCCATCCCACCCCTCCAGCCCGACACAGAGCCCCTGTTTGAGTCTCCTGAGCCGTACAGCAAATTCCCACTGGCTATCTATTTTACATATGGTAATGTAAGTTTCTATGTTACTCTTTCCATACATCTCACCCTCTCCTCCCCGTCCCTATGTCCATAAATCTATTCTCTACATCTGTTTCTCCATTGCTGCCCTGTAAATAAATTCTTCAGTACCATTTTTCTAGATTCTGTATATTGACTTCATCAGAATAGCATCAACCTGTGGCTTCTTTTGTTCACCTACATTGTTTATAAAATGATCTCCATACTGGTATGGTTATTTTCAATGCCGTATATAATTCAGTTCTGTTAATACACCACATTTAATTTATTCTCTTATTGACTGACATTCAACCTGTTTCTACTTTTCCAAACAAAGCTTTAGTGGATTTTCTGGTACAGGTCATCTCATGCAGCCCAGAGAGTTTTTCTATGGTATAATTCTAATAGTGGGATTCCTGAGTCCAGAAGAGTGTTATAACTTATTTATGCTTAACGTAGCAGTTGTTGGTACTCACGGGTACCCCTCCCAATCCCAGGGTTGATGTGTGTGCAACCATAAATACTATATTGGCTCTTGTGGTGCACATAGGAATGTCAGTCTGTTGATGTTGAATTCCAGCAAATCTGTATAATTTTTTTTTTCCTGAAAAGGAAACTGTTTGCTGCTCAAGCCAGGTTCTCCTTTTCTTTACACAATTCCAACCTCAGCTCTTACTGAGCCAGTTGAAATAGCAGTGGTTCCTTTTTTATGGGTCAAGAGATAGTAATTTATAAGCATGTTTCAGAAGCCATATGTGAACTAATTACTTTTTATTCTACCTAGATATAGTCTCATAAGTGAGAAACAAGGGCAGGAAAGTATTGCTCTTCAGGATAGGAGTAGCATTTAGGGTGTTCTTGCTTGGAAGTAGTTGATATGGGCAGCTGAGAGGGGCTCAGAGCAAGTGACAGAGTGATACAGGTGATACAGGTGTCTCAGGCAGATGTAGTATACATAGGACCTTGGATTGGAGAGGCAGAGGTGCGTGGTGAAGTCTTGGAGAATAGGGATCCTGTGTTCATAAGACTAGCTACAGAGCTTTTCCATGAGGTTGGCACCTTCTGTCCCTTCCTTCACTCTCACTGAAAACAAGTCCTGCTTCTCCCTTTCAAGTAAGCATGAGCACAGATAGGATAGATTGTCTCAACAAGGAGCCTTGACTACAAAGATGAGCACTTCATTAAAAATCACCAGAAACAGCTATGCAAAGGAGATAGCAGAAGCGTTTATTTTGGACATAGAATTCGTAGAACAAGTGGAACTAGATTTTAAAATTGTATAGTTGAACTCTTGGAGAGAGATGAACAGTTTTTAAAACATTAACTATTTTTGACTGCATTGGGTCTTTGTTGCTAGAGCAGGCTTTTTCTAGTTGTGGTGAGCAGGGGCTATTCTTCATTGTGGTGCTTGGGCTTCTCAGAGTGGTGGCTTCTCTTGTTAAGGAGCATGGGCTCTAGGTGTATAGGCTTCAGTAGCTGTAGCAGTCCATGGGGTCGTGAAGAGTGGAACACAACTGAGCGACTTCACTTTCACTTTTCACTTTCATGCATTGGAGAAGGAAATGGCAACCCACTCCAGTGTTCTTGCCTGGAGAATCCCAGGGATGGTGGATCCTGGTGGGCTGCTGTCTATGGGGTCGCACAGAGTTGGACACGACTGAAGAGACTTAGCAGCAGCAGCAGCAGCAGCTGTGGCATATGGTCTCTAGTTGCAGCTCTCAGGCTTAGTTGCTCTGTGACATGTGGGATCTTCCTAGACCAGGAATCGAACCTGTGTCCCCTGCCTCAACCACTGGGCCACCAGAGAAGTTCCAAGCTATTTTATCTACCAAAAATAACTAAGTATTGATTCTGGAATTTAAAAGTTTGATTGTCAAAATAAGAAATTCATTAAGTGGCCTGGTTATCTGTGCCTGTAACTTAAGAGCAGATTTGTGAGCTGGATACTAGAGCAGAAAATTGTTCTTAAACACATGATGGAAGGACAGAGTAATAGGGGGGAAAAAAAAGACTTGGAGGATAGATTGAGGAGTGCCATTAATAACAGTTCCAGAAGGAGGCTAAAGAGAATGCACAGAAATTATATTTAAAGAAGTAAGAAACCCAATTTCAAGGTGGTTGACCAAACACATTTTCCCACTTACCCCTCTGTACCAAGTCCATAGAAATGATAAAAAATTAAGTTTAATAAATTATCTTTCAAGATTGAAAAGAAATGTT
This sequence comes from Cervus elaphus, assembly GCF_910594005.1. Taxonomy (NCBI): domain Eukaryota; kingdom Metazoa; phylum Chordata; class Mammalia; order Artiodactyla; family Cervidae; genus Cervus; species Cervus elaphus. Next base: position 32,166,266 of record NC_057825.1, on the reverse strand, counting down.
CCTGACCTGAAGCCATAAAACATTTTTAAGTGAAGGGGTGTACGTAAAGGAGAAGTTGAAGAAAGGAACTGCTTAACAGTGCCTGTTTGAGGTCATCACTACTACTGAGACCCTGAAGCTCTCTGCTGATTTTGTCAGAAAAGATTCAACATGAGGCCCCCAGCAAGGAGGCCACTATTGGCTAAGATGGCAAGTGAACAGTCCCATGGGAGATGTTTACATGGTCATGAAAACCCAGAGGGAGCTTAGCTCAGTGAAATATAAACAGCAGACCTACACCCTGTGGGTTAGAAGAGTCAGAAAGAAACTTTAAAAATAGGTCAGTCTAATTTCCTTAGAGGACCAAGGATAGACTTTCATGCTTAATACAAGAAGTAGAAGTTATGAAACTATAAATAATAATGAAAATGAAGAATACAGTTGTTGAACAAACTCTCTAGATGGGCTGCAGAGCAAACTGGATATAGCTAAAGAACAGATTATTGAACTGAAAGATCAGGGCAAGAAATTCTCCCGGAAACCAGCATCAAGAGATGAGTATATAGACAGCATATATGTTTTTGCTTGTTTTTGTATCCATTCGGCCAGTCTGTCTTTTAGTTGGAGAGTTTAATCCATTTATATTTAAAGTAATTATTGATATATATGTTCCTGTTGGCATTTTCTTAGTTGTTTTTGGTTTGTTTTTGTAGGTCTTTTCCTTCTCTTTTGTTTCCAGCCTATAGAAGTCCTTTTAGCATTTGTTGTAAAGCTTGTTTGGTGGTGCTGAATTTTCTTAACTTCTCTTTGTTTGTAAAGTTTTTGATTTCTCCATCAGTTTTGAATTTTGAGACCCTGCTGGGTAGAGTAATCTTGGCTGTAGACTTTTCCCCTTTCATTATTTTAAATATATCCTGCCATTCCCTCTGGCCTGCAGAGTTTCTGTTGAAAGGTCTGCTGTTAACTGTATGGGATTCCCCTTGTATGTCACTTGGTTTTCCTCTGCTGCTTTCAATATTTTTTCTTTGTGTTTAATTTTTTTCAGTTTGATTAATATGTGTCTCAGTGTGGTTCTCCTTGGGTTTATTCTGTATAGGACTCTCTGCATTTCTTGGGCTTGACTATTTCCTTTCCCATATTAGGGAAGTTTTCAACTATAATCTCTTCAAAAATTTTCTGATTATCTTTCTTTTTCTGTTCTTCTGGGACCCCTATAATTCAAATGCTGGTGCATTTAATATTGTCCCAGAGGTCTCTGAGACTATCCTCAACTCTTTTCATTCTTTTTTCTTTATTCTGCTGTTTAGCAATTATTTCCGCCATTGTACCTTCCAGTTCACTTATCTGTTCTTCTGCCTCAGTTATTCGGCTATTGAGTCCTTCTAGAGTATTTTCAATTTCAGTAATTGCCTTATTGGTCATTGTTTGTTTATTTGTTATTTCTTGTAGGTCCTTAAATATGTTAAAATGGTTCTTGCATTTTCTCCATTCTATTTTCAAGATTTTGGTCATCTTTACTGTCATTACTCTAAACTCTTTTTCAGGTAGTCTGCGTGTTTCCTCTTCGTTTATTTGGTCTTGTGGGTTTTTACCTTGTTCCTTCATTTGCGTAGTATTTCTCTGTCTTTCCATTTTATCTTACTGTGTTTGAGGTCTGTTTTCCCCAAGCTATAGGATCTTAGTTCCTTTTATTTTTGGTCTCTGCCCTCTGTTGGTGATGTCAGTCCAGTGGTTTGTGCAGGCTTCATGTTGGGAGGGACTTGTGCCTGCATTCTGGTGGGAAGAGGTGAGTTTTTCTCCCCCCTGATGGCGGGGTTGTGTGAGATGGTAGGTATTAGGGTGTCTGTGGGAAACCTGTCTGCTGATGATTGGGTTTGTGTTCTTATCTTGCTTGTTGTCTGGATGAGGCGTCCTGCCCTGGGTGCTGTTGACAATTGGGTGATGCCGGGTCTTTAATACAGGTAGAGGCCTCCGTGGGAGTTCTCACTAATTACTACTCCCTAGGATCAGAAGTTCTCTGGTGGTCTAGTGTCCTGGACTCAGTGCTTCCTTAGATTCTCAGGCTTGATCTGTGGTCAGGGAACCAAGATCCCACAAGCCATTTGTCAAGGGAATAAAGAGGATTAAAACTAACAAATAAAAAACAAAAAACAAGCAAAAAACTAGGGAAAAAAAAGAAAGAACCCTAGACGAATGACAAATGCAATATCAGGTGAATAGTAGCAAAAGCAAAGGAACATATACACACGCACAAACAAAACCAAAACAGTCTAAAGAAGAATACAGAGAGTGACCTGGTGAACTAAGAAAATAAAAAATAATACCAACCAATTAAAAACAACACTAACTGAAACATGAAACAGAAAACAAGACCAAAGCAAAGAGCCAACTGAGGAACAAAGCAAAGCAAAGAAAACACACTAACATGGTGGGGGAAAAAAAAGAAAAAAAATAGAAATGCAGAGTTAAATAGAAGTATTTTAAAAGATTTAAATATATTAAAGAATAACTATGCCAAGAAAAGAACAATAAGAAAAAAAAAGGAAAAAATCCCACAAAATTGGAAAAAGCCAATATAGAGGTAGACATATATAGAGAAAATACTAATAAAAATTGTGATTAAGAAAAAAGTTCTCAAAATCTTAAAGTGCATGCTCCTCAACAAGAGAAGCCACGCCACAACTACATAAAGACCACACGCAGCAATGAAGACTCAACACAACCAAAAATAAACAATGAAAGAAAATTTAAAAAGAAAATGAAAAGAATCCAGGGACTTCCCTGACAGTCCAGTCATTAAGACTCTGCACTTCCAATGCAGGGGGCCTGGAAGGACTGATGCTGAAGCTGAAACTCCAGTACTTTGGCACCTGATGGGAAGAACTGACTCATTTGAAAAGATCCTGATGCTGGGAACGATTGAAGGTTGGAGAAGATGGCAACAACAGAGGATGAGATGATTGGATGGCATCACCGGCTCAACAGACCTGAGTTTGAGTAAACTCTAGGAGTTGGTGATGGACAGGAAGGCCTGGCATGCTGCAGTCCATGGGTCAGACACAGCTGAGCAACTGAACTGAAATGAACTGAACTGGATTCCATCCCGAGTTGGGGAACTAAGAGTCCACATGGTGCATGAAGTGGAGAAAAAAAAAATCCAAATGATGTTAGATTAATCACTGGTTTTAAGAAATAACAGCAGAATGTCTTCAAGGGGCTGAGGAAAATAAACTTGAACTTAAAATTGTATTCTCATCCAAACTATCTTTCAACAGTGTGGATGCTATAATAACATTTTCAGAATTTAAGGACTTTAAAACCCCTTTGCTGAAAGAGCTATTTAAAGATACATTGCAGAAAGAAAATAAATGAACCAAGAAGGGAGTAATGGGATTTAAGAGAGAAAAAAAAAAAGGAAGCAGAGAAATCAGAAAAACAATGCTGAATGTAGATAGATATTGGTTGTAAGATATATGATGATTTTTAGTAAGTTGTGACTTAAATCAGCAAAAACAGCAACTTAGAATTTGTGGTTAAGGAGAGCAAAAAGGGAATTAGAAGCTAACTATAGGCTTCTATCCTCAATGAAAAATATGAATGCAGGATGAAAAATGATAACAAAACTGAAATGCAAAATTCAACTTGAAAAGTCAGAGAAATTCTTGGCTATCAAAAATTAAATCCCAAATTGTGGTATCCCCAGGATTTATCAGATTGGATACTGAAGTTAGACCAGTGGTTGGTGTTATTAGTGCCTCTGAGGTGTAGAAAATCTAACTTGGGTCTACTCAAGGTGAGTAGAACTGGTACTTTTGTAAAGTTTAAAATTTTAGAAGGGCTGCCTCCTTGTGAAAGAGGGGCTCAAATTACTCCTCTGGCCCAGAGAGAGTACAAATAAGATTCCCCTACAAAAAACAGTCTCCATTAAAGGTGAGCTCAAACTCTATTATAAAGCAATCTACTGTGAAGGAGAATCAGCTAGCATGACATATAGTACCTTTAGTGTGCCAAGGACTTTAGAAAAGAGTACATTTTAAAAATTAAGGAAATAAGTTTAGGAATAGTGACATTTGAAAAAGGAATAAGTCTATGACAAAGGAACAGACTGAACTTCTAGAAATAAAAAATAATAAGGTTAGACTCAGTGGAGGGGTTAAATAGCTAATTAGAGACAGCTACAGCAAAAATTAGGAAAATAAGTCTGAGAAAATTAACCAGGATAAAGAATACTGAACACAGATACTGGGAAATGGAAAATGTGAAAGTCCATTGAAGAATTTGAAAGATAGAGTGAAAAGATCAACCTAGAATTCTATACCTAGCGAGTCTGTTTAAGAGCAAAGAAAGAATATATATTTTCCAAAAAATTCTCAGTGGGTTTGCCACCAATAGACTGTTACTAAGGGAACTAACATAAGATATGCTTTGGGGAAAAAATAAATGGAAGCAATAAGAAAGAAATGGAGTATAAGAAATGGTGCACAGCAGAGGTAGTAAATGTGAGTAAATTTAAATAAACACTATGTGTAAAATAATAATGACTAATAATTTTATTGGTCTGAAAATAAGATGCAGCTGAAGTACTAATCAACCATGCTATGAATATAGTTGAGGCATGGTTAGAATTAAAGGATTTTAAGTTACAAGATGAGAGTACAGATACTGACTAAGGTTGTGTAAAATGTTCATGTTAAATTGCTTAGAGGAGGTCTCTGACTTCTCTGAGGAGGCTTATGTTTCTGCCTGAATCCCCACCAGTGGTGCTCCGGATGATGTATTCAGAGTAATTTGAAGTGAACAGACAGGAATGGCCTCCAAGACACCAATCCTGAACTTTTTCATTAGGCTGAAGTGCTCCCAAGTGTCAGGGTCTGTAGTCAAGTACCCTGAGGTGAAGACTGTGCTGTGCAAGAAATTAGCTTAAGGCTGGTTAAGAATATAGTCATCTGAGCTTAAAAAAATTTCAGAATATCTTAGTGCCTGGTCCACAGTTATCTATATCCTTGCAGCTGTCCTCAGTTGGAGGTGTCCCCACCTCTACTCAGCCAAGTGCCCCCTTCACGATCCCCAGTGTAGTACTTGCATCCCCAGTCTGTTTCTGACTTTTTGCAAGGAAGTCTCACTGCTCCGGGCGATCTCTCTGATCCCTTGTATGTTCTCTAAGTTTACTTGGCAGAGGGCTGTGTTGTACTGTGAAAAAAGTAAGACAGGCCTATTTATATGAACTATATATAGTTTCTGTACCTATAATATTGAGACTGTTAATAGCTAATTCATAAAACATTGGGAGGGTTAAATGAGCCTCTGAGTATGTGCAAAGCACCTCTTAGATAACATGACACTAAATTCTTAGTAAACATTACTTTGTTTCAGACAAAGAAAAAAAAGCAACCACCAGAAGAGTCTGCTCAAAGAGTATAATTGCCCAAAAAAGGAAAACAAAATGAGAAAAATAAAACTTAAAAAGTAATTAAGGACAAAAATAAAAGGAAGAAACTAAAATAATAACAAGCTATGGGAACAAGTCCAAATATATTTATTAGTAATCTGTGAACTAAATAAAATTTTCAGATAAAAAGCAACAGTTGTCAAGTGGATATTTTTAAAAAATTTGGCTGTATGCTATTTACAAGAAACAGCAAAAATATAAAAAATATATACACAAAGTTGAAAGTTAAGGATAAAAAGGCAGAAAATTAACACTGCTATATGTTATATATGAAAGTTGTTAAGACAGTAAATGTTATACATTTGCATTACAAGGAAAAATCATTTTATTTTGTATCTATATGAGGTGATAAATGTGCACTAAACTTATTGTGATAATAAATTCATGATGTATGTAAGTCAAATCATTATGCTCTACATCTTAAACTTATACAGTGCTGTATGTCTATATATCTCAATAAGAAAGAAGGAAAAAAAAAGACACACCAAGCTAAGAACTCACCAAGGAAACATGGTGAAACTTTATTAACCTCAGAAAATAGATTTCAGGGCAAAATAGATCTCATAGATTTCATTTTATGAGAGGTTAAAATGATGTATTTTATGTTATATACATTTTATTACAGTAAAAAAATCTTCACCAGAGGTAAAGTTTACAAAAGATAAAAAAATGAAATCAACAGCTATATATATACAACAGCATGAATATGCAACTACTAAACAACCTTGCTTTCTAAAACTGATTCAAGATAGAATAAAAACTGTAAATATTAGTATAATCATTAAAGAATTTGAATTAGTAGCTTAAAATATTTGTACAAAGGAAACAACCAGACCTGAATAACTTTACCTAAGTTTCAACTTTCAAAGAAAAGAATTCAGTGTTATAAAAATTTCCCAAAGTCTAGAAAAAAAATAATGAGCATTCTGATTTCATTTTTAAGGCTAGAATTACCTTGGTACCAAAACGTTATAAGGACAAGAAAGGAAAATTACAGGCTATCCTACTGAACACAAATGAAAGCCTAAACAAAATATGAAACTTATCTCTGTAGTGTATCCAAAAGATCATGAACACTCTTGTTTTATTCCAGCATTTAAAGATAGGCTTCCCAGATGGCTCAGTGGCAAAGAATCTGCCTGCCAAGAAAGAGATGTGGGTTGATCCCTGTGTTGGGAAGATCCCCTGGAGCAGGAAATGGCAACTCACTACAGAGGAGACTGGCAGGCTATAGCCCATAGGGTCTCAAAAGAGTCAGACACAACTGAGCAACTAAACAACAAGAGATAGATTATTATAATTTAATCATATTCATAGATTGATGGATTAATTCTGTATAATCAATAAATAGTTATTAAGATCCCATATTCATTAATAATTTAAACATTTACACACATTATACCTTAGTAATCTAGGGGTAGAAGAATTCCCTTAACCTAATATAATATATTTATAAAAACATAGTATCCATTATATTTACTGATGAAATACCAAGAGTATCTGTTTTAAGATTGAAAACAAAACAAGGAGGCTTGCTATCACATTTTTCAATGTTTTCTTGGAGGTCCTAAGCAGCATAGAAAACAAGGAAAACAGATAAAAGACATTTTAATTGAAAGGAAACAAGTTATTGTTATTTAATGGTGACTATCAATACAGAAAGACTGAAAGAATCTCCAAATAAATCATTAGAATAGAGCAGGGACAATAAAAGTAAAAATAGATAAATTAAATTACATCAAAATTAAAAACTCCTGTGTATGAGAGGACACATCAACATAGTGAAAAGGCAAACTATAGAAAGGGAGGAGATATTTGCATATGATATATTTGATAAGGGGCTCATATCCAGATTATATAAAGAACTCCTATAACTTAAGAACAAAAAATAAAGCAAACAACCTGTTAAAAAATGGGTAAAGAAATTGAATAGATATTTCTCCAAAGATGATTTATAAATGGCCAGTATACTTAACACTATTTAACCATATATTTAAAAATGGTCAAGACGGTAAATTTTATGTATGTTTTACCAAAATTTTTAAAAATAGAGCAAGATTGCTATATGCAAAAATCTTTCTGTAACTGGAAATAAATAACAGATACATACATCCTTTGTGAACAAAAATCTATAACTTTATTGGAAGAAATTTAAAAAGGCTTATGAGAGTTTTCTGGTGATTCAGTGATTAGGACTCTGTGTTCTCACTGCTGAGGGCCCAGGTTCAATCCCTGGTTGGGGAACTAAGATACCACAAGCCGTTCACAGAAAGGAATGTTCAGTATGTGAAGACGTCAGTTCTCCCCAGAAATGTCTGTATATTCAATCAGTTTCCATCAGAATCCCAGCAGGGATTTTTTTGTGTTAAATGACTGATGGTAAAAGTGGAAGTGTGAAGGGTCAAGAAAAATGAAGACTCCTAATGAGGAATGAAAGTTTGAGGCACTGGTACTACATGAAAAGGTAAGTGGAAGCTGTAACTGCTAAATTATCTTGAGACTGGTATAGGTACAGAAGTAGAGTATCTGTCTTGTAAGAGAAGAATGGGTTGTTTATTAAATGATCCTGAGGCAATTGATTATCCATATTGGATTATTTCCTTATACATATAAAAAATCAGTTCTAAGAAGATTTAAATTTAAAAATGAAAGATAAAACTATAAAATAATGAAGACAATCTGGCAGGATACCTTTATGACCTCAGGAAGGGGCATATTTCATAAAATACAAAAGGCACAAAATATGAAAGAAATATTAATAAATTGGGACTGCTGTATATTTTAAGATGACCAATCATCAAAAACAACAGAATGAAAAAGAAACCTTAACATGAAAGTTGTTTGTAAGATATACCTTCTGTAAGGTTAAAATACGAAATATAAAAAAACTCTTAGAAATCAGTAAGAGAAAGACTTACAAATCAGTAAGTGAAACACTGTTCCAGAGACAGGAACACGCATTTCACAGACGAAGAACCACAGTGGCTCATAAACACTGGAAAAGATGCTCAGTCTTTCTAGTAATAAGGAATTGCAAATTAAAACCACAATAACGTTTATCACCTACCAGATTGGTGAATGTTAGAATGTCTAACTGTAACAAGGGTTGACATTAATGTAGAGAGAATCTCTTCCACAGCTGATGGGAGAGGAAATTAGTGTAACCACTTTATAAAAGCAAGTTGGCAGTGCCAAGTAAAATTGAATGTGTATAACTTATGACCCAATAATTCTTAGGAATAACTCTTAGGAAATTCTTTTACATGGTCACCAGGAGACATGGACAAGAATGTTTTATAGCAGCATTGTGACGGAGAGGGAAAAAAATGGAAACAACCCAAATGTTCATCAACGCTGGAGTGGCTGTATAGATTATGATGTAATTGAGCAAAGAACAGTCAAACAATTAAAAAAAAAAAGAATGAAGTACAGATCAATTGTAACATAATTTTGAGTAAAAGAAGTTGCATAAAAATATATGTGTAAGCCTGTATAGGTTTTTAAGCATGTATTAAATAAATCATGCATTTTTTTTTTAATACATAAATGCTGAAATAGTAAAATCAAACAAACAGTACAGAATCCGGGATACTGATAACCAAGAAAGGAGCAGATGTGGTGGGAATGGGCTGTCTTAGATGAGGACTTACAGCCAGGCTTCCAAGTGATGATAATGGTCTGTTTCTCAGACTATAAGATAGGGCATAGATGGGTATTTCACATTTTAGAGCATACACAGCCATTTTATATGCTTTTGATGTATTTTTAAAAAATGTAACCTGTAATATTTTTAAGAGATGATGGGAAATGTTTTGAAATTAGGTAAAGTGGATTAAGGTATTGAAAATGCATGAAGATTGAAAATCGTCACCTAAGAGTGTTTGGAGGAGATTTAATTTACTAGGTTAAGGCCTCCCCCTATATCAGTGTTAGGTTTCAACTGAGGGGAAAGGTATAAAAAACTGTCAGAACTTCTCGGGCCTGGAGCTTAAATGAAGTCTGGGGGTCACCAGTTCCTACACCTGGATTGCTTTTCTTCCTTCCTCACTGCCTGTACTTCTGTAAATATTTAGTGACTGACTGCCAAGTCCTGGGCATTGTACTAGGGGCCAAGTAGTCAGGAGATGTAATGTCCCTGTCTTGGCAATTATAGTAATGGTAGTTTTTAAACTTTTTATTTTTTATTTTTTCTAGTTTTCAAACTTTTGCTCACAGGCTTTGTTAATCTTAGTTTCCTAATCAGACTCCACAAGTGAAATCACTTCATGGCCACATTATAATTCACTCTGTAAGATATTTTTAAGGAAGTCATTTATTTACCTTAATTTACAATTTAATTGAAAATGTTGGCCTTTCCAGGTGGTGCAGTGGTAAAGAATCCACCTGCCATTGTAGGAGACACCTTAGATATGAGTTTGATCCCTGTGTCAGGAAGAGCCCCTGGAGTAGGAAATAGCAACCTACTCCAGTATTCTTGCCTGGAGAATCTCATGGACAGAGGAGCCTGGCAGGCTGCAGTCCATGGGGTCTCAAAGAGGCGGACACGACTGAGCAATTGAGCACACACATCCACCATCTCCCGGAGTTTGCTCAAATTCGTGTCCATTGAATTGGTGATGCCATCCAACCATATCATCCTCTGTCTCCCCCTTCTCCTCCTGCCCTCAATCTTTCCCAGCATCAGGGTCTTTTCTGATGAGTTGGCTCTTCGCATCAGGTGACCAAAGTATTGGAGTTTCAGCTTCAGCTTCAGTCTTTCCAGTGAATATCCAGGGTTGATTTCCTTTAGCATTGACTGATTTGATCTCCATGCTGTCCAAGGGACTCTTAAGAGTCTTCTCCAGCACCACAGTTTGAAGGCATTTGGTGCTTATCCTTCTTTATGGTCCAGCTCTCACATCCATACATGACTATTGGAAAAACCGTAGCTTTGACTATACAGACCTTTGTTGACAGTAATATCTGTGCTTTTTAATATATAGATATATGTTTATTTCCAGTCTTTTTCTCCTTCCCATACACATCAAGCATTTCTTGATGTACTCTGTTTGGAATTGGCTTTGCTGTATTGATTTAGTCTTTCTATCTATATTTTTGAGACTTGAACTGGGATCTAACCTCAAACCTTGACTTGGAAAAAAACCTTGACTTGTGTTTTTGAAAGCACAACAAGCATGCTGCTAGAGAATATTAAGTGGTGGGAAGGGAAACATTTTTCATTTTAACAATCTTAATGTTTATTGTAAAATATACACATGAAATCTGTGATTTCATGGCTGTTATTACTCAGGATGCAACTAACATAATCTATGTGATATCCCATCTCACGTAGAGGGCATGAATTAATGGCCCAGGGGGTTCTCAGATGTAGCAAAAAAAAATCACAGAATAAATACATGGATTACAGGCATAGTGTTTAGTTGTAACGGTGAGTTAAGATATCTCTGGTGTATCTGATGGTCCCCTACTCATATCATAACTCTTAAAAAAAAAAAAACACCTAAGCTTCTGTGGTTTAGTCAGGAAAAAGCAATCTAGAAAATTCATCTAAGCAAATAATTTATTCAAATAACATCTTCTGTTGTAGGTCGGGTTCTGGAAATACACAGATAAATAAAATGTAGATCCTACCCTTCGAAAGCACTAGCCTAACAGATGGACAAGTGCAGTGTAGTATTGGAACAGTGCAACAGTGGAAATGTGTACCTGTCAAGTGGGTAACTTGGAAGAGTGGGCACCGACTTAGGGAGCAGTGAGGGAGGTCTTCAGAGAGAAAGGGAGACTTGCAAACAAGCAATCTTGAGAAATAAGCAGAAAATTTACAGTGAAGTAGATGGGGAAAGGGAGATCTCAGAAAGGCTCGGGCCAAGGTACAGATTAACTGAGCAGCTTGTTCATGCTGATGTGGGGTGAAAGGTGAGGCCAGAGAGTGGAGCCAGATATTAAAGTGCCTGTGTGGGAATAGGATGGTGTGTCTCTATATCTTAGTCTATAAATGACTGTTAATCTTCGAAAGGTTTCAAGCAGGAGACTGCATGATGTCTGGGGCAGTGTAACGGAGCAGAGAAGGGGGAGTCAGGATTACATATAGCTACTCATTGGGCAGAGAGAGCAGTTGTGGGGAAGTTCAAAATTTCTGTTTTGTTTAACTTCGTATAATTTTTAAGAAATTTGATTACATACAGATTTTTTTACACAGAATTTAATGTGTTCAAGGAGGCTCAAGGAGTCTGTTATAAACAAGGTATTAAGCAACTTTGCCTATATATTCTTAAAGGTAAATAGATTTTGGCTTATTTTATGTTAAAATACTGGCTGCCAAGGTGACTCAGCAGAAAAGAATCAGCAAGATCCCCTGGAGGAGGGCATGGCAACCCACTCCAGTATTCTTGCCTGGAGAGGAGCCTGGCGGGCTACAGTCCATGGGGTTGCAAAGAGTCGGACACAACTGAAGCAACTTAGCACACACGCATCCATGTTAAAATACATGCAGGCTGGGAATTCCCTCGTAGTCTGTGGGTCAGGACTCTTGCGCTTTCACTGCCAAGGGCAGTTTGATCCTTGTTCAGGAAACTAAGATCCTGCAAGGTGTACAGTGTGGCTAAATAAATAAATAAAAATAATGCAGGCAGGATATTAAATTAAGTGGAGATGTGCTACTGATGAGACACAGCTGCAAACAAATTTTGTTTTCCAGTTAAAGTGGTACATATGGTAACACACTGCAGAGGCAGAAGAATGAAACATTTAAACTTTTTTTGCAACTAGTATCCTGCCAGGAAAATCTCAGACAACAGTATTATTAAGGGAATTGAGTGGACAATAAAGTAAGTTTGTAAAGAGCCTCCTTTAAATATGGGTTTCGTATTCTACATATCTTAGTCGTGGCATATTGTTTACTTTTGTGTGTATTTACTATCATACCTTAGGCCTGCTAGTCTTTGGATTTGCTGTGTATTGCTCTGCCTTCCCAAGAAATGTATTAGTATGCCAACTTATTTCTGTACCTTCGGCATGTCATGATTTAGAGTCACGGATCTGATGCTGATTGCACTCGCCTGTGTCTGTGTCCACAGCCGGCCCCTTAACACCAAATGTTCTATTTCACGTTCATTTGGAGGATAGTCTCTTAATATCTCTGGGGATGTGGGTTGGTCAGCTAATTTGCTAACATTCAAGAGTTATGAGCTCAGCATTCCCGTAACCTTTTAGTGTTTTAGTCCAGCAAAAACTTCTGACTCTGAGCAGGGAATTAACTAGAGCATCTTACCAGAATAATCCAGAAGCAACAAAAGAGGCAATTCCCGCAAAGGGCACATAAAGTGAAAGTGAAAGTGAAGTCGCTCAGTCATGTCCGACTCTTCGAGACCCCACAGACTGCAGCCCACCAGACTTCTCCGTCCGTGGGATTTTCCAGGCAAGAGTACTGGAGTGGGGTGCCAAGACATGTTCAAAAGGAACGTTAACACTAATGGGGTAGTGTGACTGCATAGTAGAAATGAGGGAGTCAGAAACGAAGGGCCACAAAGGACCTTGGAACAGCTGTAGATTCCTTTCTGCAAGGCTCAGTAGTGTTCACCATAATGCAGATTAGCATGTATTTGAAAAGATATTTTCAACAGCTCTTGTCATTAAGTTAACATTCTTTCTCATTCTTTTGAAAATTCAATTCCTATTTCCTTATTTTCTGCTTTGACACAGAAATCCCCTGCAAAGAAGCTGAGCCATGCAATTAGTAAATCTTTGGGGTGTGTACCCACCAGAGAACCCCCGCATCCTGTTTTTCCTGAGCAACCAGAGAAACCACTTGACCTTGCAAATATAGTGTAAGTATATACCTGGAGTGAGATGTGGATTATACTGAAATGGATACCTTGCTGGATTCTTTTGGGTCAGAACTGACTATCAGCTAACATGAATGTTTAACCTTGTGTTTTTTACTTTACTTTTGGGGATCTTAATACTTCAGGCTTTCAGCACCTTAAATCACCATAATATCTACATGGAAACCTAGCTCCTGAGCTCTGAAGCCTAAGTAATATAGGAGTCTCTATCAGAAAATTAACACATTACGAGTAATTATTATACTTGGTTTAACAAGGGTGCCTTTTGTTTTTGTGTTCTTTTCAGTAGTAGGGATCTTTTCTCTACAACAATTAATGACCACTGAGATTTTGAAGGTAATTTAGACAACGTGAAAATGAAAATCAACCTCATTTATTCTTTTCGTATTGAGAGAAAATTAGAAAACACAAGACTGTACAGGGACCAGTTTCCTGGAAAACAGTTTTTCCACGGGATGAGGTGGAAGGTGGGGTGGGCATGTTTCGAAATGATTTGTGTGCATTGCGTTTATTGTGCACTTTATTTCTATTATTATCACATTGTGATACATAATGAAATAATTACACAGTTCATCATAATTCGGAGTCAGTGGGAGCCCTGATCTTGTTTTCCTGCACCCAGATCCCTCACACGCACAGTTCACGTAGGATTTGTGCTCCTATGAGAATCTAATGCTGCTGCTGACCTGGCAGGAGGTGGAGCTCAGGATGTAAGGCAAGTGATGGGGAGTGGCTGTAAATACAGATGAAGCTTTGCTGGCTGGCCTGCCACGCAGCCCGGTTCCTTACAGGCCACGGACCAGTACGAGTCCTAATGGATACCTCCATATCGCTAAATAATGTATTCAGAGCACCATTTCTTGGCTTATCCATTTTGGACATACCGAATTCCTTCTATGGTATAGAGGACCAACCTCATTTATAGCTCTGCATATCAACCCATCCCAGCTTTTCATAATTCTATCACCATTTAAAAAATTATTTACCTTTGTCATCTTGAATGTAATTCTTAAACTTCTATTTCTTATAACTTCTTTTGACTTCCAGTATGTAACTTCTGTCCCCTTCTCCCTTCTCCTTTTGCCTCCTAACTTCTATCACCTATGCCATTACTTTTATATTGTCAAAGCTAGTAATGGTTCTGTTCTTTCCTGTGATCATGACTAAGTCTTCTGAGATTTATTAAGGGCTCAGTGTAAAAGTTGGAAACCAAATAAGAGCATTTTTAGTTAATTCCGTTCATGACAAAGTTGAGCTGTGTGCTGTCATTCTGGACACGCTTTTGGTTAGTTCCTGTGTCGTGGTCCCTGTGCCGCTGTTCTCGTTGGAGTTGAGTGGGATCCTCTTTCTTACCATGGATTGCTCAGAAGTGTGCCTGTTGGCTTTATAGCCAGACTGACTTTCTTGTACTGCTTTTGTGGTGTTTGCTTCAGTGTTCCATTGTTTTCTTCTTCCTGGGGAAAAAATACACTTTTCTCCCACTATGTTTCATAGTGGATTTTACCTATTGTGTGTAATCTGTTGTTTGATTAAATTTATTAAACTTTTCTCTTTTTGGTTAGTGTTTGTTATTTGAATTTAAAAAAAAATCTTGCCTGCTCCAACACTGTAGTGATTTTTTTCCCTCTCTTTTTAAGTTTTAAAGATGTCCCTTTTATATATGTCTTTAATTCATCTGGAACAGACTTTTAGTGTGTAGTGCGATGTAGAATATCCAATTCCCTTTCTCTCTTTGCATTTGAATAACTTGTCTCAAGGCCATTTGTTGGATAATCCATCATTTCCCCACTTAACTACAATGCCATCATTGTCATAAATGAAGTTTCCAAATACACACGTCTGATTTCTGGGCTCTTTATTCTGTTCCTTTGGTTGAAATGTCTATCACTATGCCAATATCATACTATCTTAATTACTGTAAGGGATTAAGTCACCTCCTTTTTTAGGGATGTCTTGTCTATTCTTTGCCCTTTGCTCTTTCATATAAATTTGAGAATCAGCTTATTGAGACCCTCATAAAATTTTGATCAGAGATTTATTGACTCTAAAGATCAAATTGGGGAGAACAGACATCTTTACAATATTGTCTTCCATTCCATGAATGTATTATGTCTTCCCACCTATTTGAATATCCTTTTGTGCCATTTAGTAAAGCTGTATAATTTTTCCTCAGAAAGGTCTTGTATATGTTTAATTCTTGTGTACTTTGCATTTGTTGTTGCTGTTGCAAATTGTGCCTTTTTTCCCTACAATTATTTTGAGATATAGTTTAGATGCAATAAAATGCTCCCACTTTAAGTGTACAATTCAATGGTTTTTGGCAAATGTGTACAGTCATGCACATGGTATCTTTTTTTGAATTATGTTTCTTAACAGTCTGTTGCTGGTATATGGAAACGCACATTGCTTTTGTATTTTAATCCACTAGATAGTCATCTTGCATAACTTGCTTGTAATTCTAGCAATTTGTACTCAGATTCTTTTGGATTTTTCTATAAATAATTATATCACCTGCAAATAATGATTGCTTTTTTTCTTCCCTCCCATTCTTTATACTTTCAAATATAATCATACTTTTTTCTTTTTATTGTGCTGGCTAGTGCCTCCAGTGCAATATTGTATAGAAGTGGTTTGATAGGCATTCTTGCATTATTAGTAATACCAAAGCTAGTGCTTTCAGCATTCATTTTAGTATGTTCTTTGATGTAGGTTTTTTGTAGAAGCTGTTTATCAGATAAAAGAGGTTCCCTTTTATTCCTATTTTGCTAAGAGTGCTTTCTTTTTGTCATGAATGATGTCAAATTTTATCAAAGACTTTCGGCATTAATATGATAGCCTGAGTTTCTTTATTCTATTAATATAGTGAATTACATTAATTTTTTAAAACAACCCTACGTTCCTGGATTAAACATAAGTTGACCCTCCTTTTTAATACACTGCTAGATTTCACTTGCTAATATTTTGTTTAGATTTTTTTCTATGTTTATGAGTTAAGTTGTCCTGTTACTGCTCTTGATATTTTGGGTTTGTTTTTAGGATAAGATTTGGCCAGTTTGTTATCTTAGAAAGTCGAGGAGCATTCTCTTTTTTTATTTTTTTGGAAGAGCTTAAGATTGGAATTATTTGCTCCTTGTTTTTGGTAAAACTCACCAGTGAAGCTGTCTGTGCCTAAACCCTTCTTTGTGGAAAGATTTTTTAACTGTTAATTCCATTTTAAAAAGCAGTTATAAGACTATTTTCATTTTGTATTCCTTTATGAGTCATTTTGGAACATTTTATAGATGTAGGGATTTGTCAATTCCATCTAAATTTTTAAAGTTATTGGCACAAAGTTTATAATATTTTATCAACAATATTTGTGCTAATATCTTTTTCATCCTTACTCTCACATATTTATTTTTTTTCCTCGAAAAATCTTGCCGTAGGTTTGTCTGGTAGGCTTCCAGAAGACCACCTTTTGGTTTTGATTATTCTTTTGTTATATGAATTATATTTAATTTTTTTCATTTATTTCTTATCTTTATTATTTCTTTTGTTAAAGCTTGTTTGGGTTTATTTTGCTTCTTTTTTCCTAACTTATTTTAAGATATGGTTCACTTACTCCTGGGCTTGCCTGGTGGCTCAGATGGTAAAGAATCTGCCTGCAGTGCAGGAGGCCCGGGGTCCATCCCTGTTTTAGGAAGATCCCCTGGAGACGGGAATGGCTACCCACTCCAGTATTATTGCCTGGAGAATTCCAAGGACAGAGAAGCCTGGTAGGCTACAGGTCATAGGGTCGTCAAGAGTCAGATACAACTGAGTGACTGACACACTAGCTTACTCATTTCAAGTCCACCCCCCCCCGCCCCCCACCAATGTAAGCATTTAAGACTATACATTTCTCTGAACACTCCCTGAGTAATGTCCAAATTTAGTTATGTAATTTTTTATTGTTATAAATATTTCCTAAGTTGTTAGGATTTCTTCTTTGAGAAGTATAATGAATGTCTTAATTTCTAAATATATGAGGGTTTTCTAGTTGCCTTTTTGTTAGTAATTTCTAATTTAATTTCATTTTGGTCTGGAAAATCTTTATTATTCAGTTCTGTCAAATTGTTGAGACATGCTTATTTAGTATAAGATCAAATTTGTATTATGTTCCAAGTTATGTGTATGTATGTATCCCCTCTTTCTCAGATTTCCCTCCCATCTAGGTCACCGCAGAGCTCAAATCATCCCATTCCCTGTGAATAGCAACTCTTCCTGCTTGCTGAAATTCAGATTCTCCATTCATTCAGCAGATATTTATTGAGGACCTTCCAGATACTAAGCAAGGTGCAAGCAGTAGTCACACGGTACTTTCCTTACATACAGATAAGTCTGAATGACAGTGAGGAGGCCGGTTTTATAACATGCAGTGTTTCCAGCTGGCTTCTTGAGGAGAGAGTTGCAAGTATATATAGCTCAAAGGATGAGAAAACTGTGAGGAGTGGGCTGCTATGCGTTTATAATTATGATCAGGAAAAAGAAAAGGTTGCTGTTTTGCATGAAGGTAAGGATGAGGGTAACTCCTGCATTTGAAAGCTTAAAGTCAGTAAAATATTTATTTGGATAAGATCATGATTATTTTAATCATTGTTTTACTGTATTAATTTAGAAGAGTCCTGTTTTGGACGGAGAATAAGACCATTTTCTTGCACTTCAGGAGTCCTTACACATTGTAGGTATTATTTTCAATCAGATTGTTTGTATTTGTTTTACTCCTAATCAGTCATCCTGGTTTGAATGAATGCTGTCTTCCAAGGGGGTTGAGAGTTGGGAATAGGATCTAAGGGACTGGATGGCCAGTATACTTGAACCTTTCCCTTGGCCACTAGTGAAACATTTTGCAAGTAGATTCACACTTTATAGTTATTTCTTACGTAGCATGCTTATTTGCTCACAATTTTTGGAAAAGAGAGATGGGGCATGTTAGAATGCATGTATCTCTATTTCTCCTTCTCAGTAGAAAATAAAGTGTCTTACTGAAGTTTTAGTTTAATGGTCAAATTTTTTTTTCTGTATGTTTTCTGGCTTTCATTTTATATTTAAAATTAATGTTCTCACTTCAAAATTCTAAAAATATCTGTCAAGAAATTTCTTATTTCTGTATTTTTTTCCTTTTTTATTGTAGCTGCCATGAGATATTTTGCTAGGAATTTAAGTTTATTTTTTTCAAAACAGAGAGCCATTTGTTCCACCCCTGTTATTTTCCTGTTGACTCTGTTGCAATTTTAAATTTGCCTTCCTTTTGACAATTGATACTCACCTTGAAATCTCTGAGAAATAATATTTGTATAAATCACACATCAGTCCTAATATATAAAGTAATTGTCTAACAGGATGTCTTTCCCTTATGGCCTGTCTTTGTCTTGTTGGTAGGTTAAGAAAGGGTTTTGTGAAGAGTAACATATTCAGAGAAGCCTTAAAGATAAATAGAGATTAGGTACATGGAAGGCAGAGGGAGGAGCATTTCCAGTAGAGAGGGAGCAGGAGAACAGAGAGCCAGAGGAAGGCTGCAGAGGTAGGCAACGGCCCCCTGAGATTTGGGACATTATCCCAGATTGAAGGGTTTTAGATAGGAGAGGGACATGTTGAATTTTGTACTTTAAGAAATCACTGCTTGTTATGTAGAAATAAAGAGCAGGACAAGGATGAAAAAGAAGAGCCCAGCTAGGTTTTTTTTTTTTTTTTTTCAATGGACCAGCTGAGAGATGATGGTGGTTTGGATTGTCATTGTGGTAATGGAGATGGAGAAAAGTTTGTAAACATTTAAAAAAAAACCTTAGGTTTTACCATTAAATGCCCAGAAATAAAACTCCAGTGGAAATTTGGAACAGAAATTGAGATTAAGTTTATTTTAATGTTAATTGCACATGTTTCATTGTTGGCGTAGGATAGAGATTCTCAGATGATCACAAATTTGAGATTCAGGGTTGGATATTTATTGAGCACCCAGTGTTCTGGGCTCTTTGTTCACCTCTTTCATGTACTTTACTTCATTTAACCCTCACAGCAACCTTTGCACTACATATAGCATTAACTATTAACCTGCCCAGGATCACACAACGGCAAAGTGCTGGAGTTGGGACCAAAGTCTGGGGCTTTCGAACTCCTTGCCTACTGTTCTTTCCTAGTTTTCTAACATGCTGACCCAGTAAGAAATTGTTACTGTAGAAACATATGGTAATTGAACCATTGTTTGAACCCCTTGGATAGGTTTAGAATCAAGAAAGAACATTGAGTAGCTGTAACTTGGTTGGTTGGAAAATAGAAGGGAGGCAGTATAATGTGACAGAAGGAAAACTGGACTAAAACTCAAGAGACACCAATTTACTTTTCTGTAAAATGGTGATAATAAAACTCATCTTAATTATCTCAGGATATTGTTTAAGGATAATGTATCTAAAAGTGCTTCTAAGAAGTTGAAAGTGAAGTCACTCAGTTGTGTCCGACTTGTAGCGACCCCATGGACTGCAGCCTACCAGGCTCCTCCGTCCATGGGATGTTCCAGGCAAGAGTAATGGAGTGGGTTACCATTTTGTTAGGATGCTGTAAATACTGTATCCTAAACTTTCAGAATAAAGTAGGTCATGTCATAAAAATGTACATTCCACAAAGCCTGGAGCAGTCTTCTTTGTTCTTCACTGAGTTCTCTGTGCCTAAAATAGTGGCTGGAACATGGTAGGTATTTAAAATGCATTGAATTACTGAGTGACACTAAACATCTAGGCCTTGCCCCTTCTTCTGTTTGTTTTTCCTTCAGTAAATAGCATAGGTCCCATACCTGCAGTTCCCAAGACTTCCACTAGATGTCAGGCATATTTCCTCAATGGGGCCATTGTATTTCTCTTCTGGCGAGTTCAGAATATTAAGTAAACAAGATTTTTCAAATAAATCTCAAACAAACAAACAATTTGCTCATCATTAGCGCAGTAGCAAGTTTCCTTCTAAGTCTTTGAGAGAAATTAGTTGTTTCTTTTGGTCAGAACATTTTTGTGAAACTTCTAGTCCTTGATGTCTCTGATAAACTTCCTGCTAGCCTAATTCAAGCAGTTGGCTGATGCTTAGCATCTAATTATCTAACCACATAATTCTTATATCTAATTTCTTTAATTAGTAGTTCATCATCATTACATTTGAGTTTGTGGTTATTTGTTTCTGAGAGAAAGCAAAACTTCTGATGTTGGCTTGGTTTGTTCCTCTAAATTCCAGCAGGGAAGGGCAGGACTGGTGTCCCATTGGATAACCTGTGACTAATCTATTGTTTTAAACAGCAGTCGGCAGACTGCAGCCCACAGGCTAAATCTAGCCTGTCATCTGTTTGTATGGCCCATGTTTTTTTAAGAATTTTTAAAAAAAATTTTGAATGAATAGTTGAAGAGAAATAAAAAGAAGAATATTTTGTGAAAGTTATATGAAATTAAAATTTCAGTGTCCATAAATAAACTTTTATTGGGACACAACCATGCTAATTCATTTTGTTGTTGTTTAGTCGTTAAATCATGTCCAACTCTTTTCAACCCCATGAACTGTAGCCTGCCAGGCTCCTCTGTCCATATATTTCCCAGGCAAGAATACTGGAATAGGTTGCCATTTCCTTCTCCAAAGGATCCTCCTGACCCAGGGATCGAACCCACGTCTCCTGTGCCTCCTGGATTGGCAGGCGGATTCTTTACCACCCAGCCACCAGGGAAGCGCACTAATTCATTTATGAATTGTCTGTGGTTGCTTTTGGGCTACAGTGGCAAAATTGAGTCTCTGTGACTGAAACTGTATGACCCTCAGAGCCTAAAAGTACCTTTTATCTGGCTCTGCACAGAAAAAATTGCCAACTGCTACTCTTAAAAGAAGAATTGATAAAAACTGCAAATTTAGGGCAGTTTGTGCTTCTTGTTTTTCTTTTTTTCTGGAGGCTCATTATATTCTTTGGTTTGATGGTCCAGGTTTTTTTTCCCCACCCAAGTGTAAAGGTTAATTTGGTAACATCTTCTGTTAAAGCATTTGGATAAAGTTTGTTACCTAGAAACCAGTCTACCTTTTTACTGTTTCTTGCTCTCTCTATATATGTAAATATGTAGCATGTTTGCACAGCTAAACCAACCAGTTTTCTTCACATCCTTTATCAAAACAGAATTAACTTAGACAATTTAAAAAAATTGCTAGATTTTAGAATAACACTTTAATATGGCTCTTAATTGTCCTATTTTAACCCCTTTTCTGTTTAATACTGACTTAGACTATATATATGAGCATTACCTTGATTTAATCAAGCCTGTCCTCTTTGTTGTTTCTTTTCTAAACATAGTTTGTTCTTATATTGAATCTATACTTGTATTCATATACAGGTCATAGTTTATTTTTTTGTTGTCATTTTTTGTTTTTTTGAAGTTTAGACAGCTATGCATCAAACATCTGGTGCTTTCAGTGTTTGCAAACTTTTTAGTATAATGTGAAAATTCTGCCAGTTTTGTTCTTATTCATTGACGTTAAGTAGATCAGTAGAAATTCACCAGACCAGAGATAATATAAGACTATCTGTAACCCTCTGAAAAAAACAGGTCTAACTTCTTATTTATGTCGTTTAGTTTTAAGCACATATTTCTGACACTTCTTTTACAATGATGGATGAATTTGGAATTGAAACGACTTTTGTGGCAAGGGTGCTTCTGGCTAACTGTCCTGTGCCGAACCAAATGCTTCAGTGTTTGCAACTTTTTTTATGAGCCAGATTTGGTTTTTTTCAATGAGAGTTATTAACTGCCTTTGCTATAGTCCAAAATAAATTGTAGAATTTATGATATTGATAAGTTGATCTGGATTGAAATAATTTTCTTCCACAAGTATTTGCTGAATGTGAATTATGAGTGGGGCTCTGTGCTTGGTGCTGGGAAGAGTCTTATTTGAGGAAACTGGCAAGAGGGTGCTTTCTCTTAGATTCCTAGGTGAATCTGATGTTCTGTTCACTTGAAAGGAATATCATCAGATCATTCTGGGTATCTTGGTCTCCTGAGGCTGAACGTATTTGGAAGGTTATAATTTTGAGCTGTTTCCAACATGCAAGTCTTATACTTTGGCTCTTAGATCATAGTTCATCTGGTATTAATTCTGTCTTGCATTTTGCTGTAATGATTTGGGAAAATCTAGGCATGGTGATGTAATCTGCTCACGAGTGGGCCATCAGACACCTAAAATTTCAGGTCTATCTAATTTGACCTTTTCAGGAAAGAAAAAGCTGATTTTTGTTCTATTTAGATAGCCTAAAATGTGAAGGCTCTTATGGTTCTCAGGTCACAGCTCATCTGACACTAATTCTGTCTTGCATTTTGCTGGGATGAGTTTGAAAACCAAGCAGCTGAGGAACACCAGATTCTCTTAGCCCCTTGAGCTTCGCTCAGTTCTGCTTTTGGTGTGGTCTGCTTGGCTCCATTTCAGGCTAAACGTCCCAGATTATCTTCCTCTTCTGGGATTTGCGTGGCTGGCCCTGGAAGTGTCTCTCTCCAGAGAAGACAGAGGGAGCACAGAGAGCACTGGTACCAAGTGGTCTGTGCCATGACTGCTCACGTGTCATGTAAGATGGTCCCAGAAATGGGATAAAGTGTCTGCCTGAACCTCAGTGTGTGTGTGTGTTTTGGGGACAGAAGGTCTTGCATATACTCACAAACCTGCACATGTAAGTATATATGTATACTTCCTCTGTGTGTGTGATAGAGAGGGATGGTCACATGAACAGCAAATGTGGTGATTGATTATGATGCAGTAAGGAGAAATGGCTTTATTTAATACAACAATACTCAAGGTTTAATTCGAGGAGGATCATCACTTATAAGTGGTTGTGACTTTGGCCTGCTCAGTTTCACCCACCCCTTGGGATTTTTCTCACTCTGTTTACCACTGTACTGCCATAAAATCCCGTTTTTAAACTCTAACATTGCCCAAGCACAATCCATCAGTTTTCTTTTTTTTATTATGGTAAAATATAGGTAACATAAAATTTACCATCTTAACCATTTTTCAGTGCACAGCTCAGTAGTGTTAAGTGTATTTATATTATTGTGAAGCAGATCTTCAGAACTTTCTCAACTTGCAAATCCGAAACAACATATCCATTAAACATCAACTCCTCTTTTATTAAGAGCCTCTGGTAACCACCATTCTACTTCCTGTTTCTACAAATTTGAGTACCTTCAGTTCAGTTCAGTCGCTCAGTCGTGTCCAACTCTTTGCGACCCCATGAATCGCAGCACACCAGGCCTCCCTGTCTATCACCAACTCCCAGAGTTTACTCAAACTCATGTCCATTGAGTCGGTGATGCCATCCAACCGTCTCATCCTCTGTCGTCCCCTTCTCCTCCTGCCCCCAGTTGCTCCCGGCATCAGGGTCTTTTCCAGTGAGTCAACTCTTCGCATGAGGTGGCCAAAGTATTGGAGTTTCAGCTTCAGCATCAGTCATTCCAATGAGCACCCAGGACTGATCCCCTTTAGGATGGACTGGTTGGATCTCTTTGCAGTCCAAGGGACTCTCAAGAGTCTTCTCCAACACCACAATTCAAAAGCATCAATTTTTCGGCGCTCAGCTTTCTTCACAATCCAACTCTCACATATCTGGATACCTCATAGAAGTAGAATCATATACTATTTGCCTTTATGTGACTGTCTTATTTCACATAGCATAACGTCCTCATGGTTCATCCATGTTGTAATATGTGTCAGGATTTCCTTCCTTTTTAAGGTTGAATAATGTTCCGTTGTGTGTATATACCAAATTTTGTTTGTTTATTCCTTTGCCAACAGATATTTTGGCTGTTCTGATTAATGCTGTAAAGATAGGTGTCTAAATATGTCTTTGAGACCCTGCTTTCAATTCTTTGGGTTATATATCCAGAGGTGGGATTGCTAGATGATATGGTAATTCTATGTTTAATTTTTGAGGAACCTCCATACTGTTTTCCATAGTAGTTGCACCGTTTTACAATCCCATGAACAAAGTATGAGGGTTCCAATTTCTCCACATCCTTATCCACACTTCTTATTTTTTGGGTAGTTTTTTTTTTTTTTTCCAAGTTAGCCTAATGGGTATGAGGTAATAGAATATTGTGGTTTTGATTTGTTTTTTTTTTTTAAACAATTTTATTGAGGTATAATTTACATGTCATGAAAGTCACCCACTGTGACAGTTAAATAATTTTTAGTAAATGAATATAGTTTTGCACCCATCACCACCATCCAGTTTTAGAACATTTTCATGGTTTGAAAAAATTTCCTTACACCCATTTGTAGTCAATCCCAGCTGCCATCTGTAGCCCCAAGGTAGCCACTGATATACTTCCTGTTTATACAGTTTTGCCTTTTCTAGAAATTTTATATGAACAGAATCATATGTAGTTTTCTGTCTCTGGTTTCTTTCACTTAGCATAGTATTTTTGAGGCTTATCAATATTGTAGCAAGTATCAGTGTTTATACATTTTCAGTGCTGAAAATATTCCATTATATTATGAATAGACCATGTTTCATTTATCCTTTCACCTGTTGATGGATGCTTGGCTCATTTACAGTTTTTGACTCTTATGAATAATCCTGCTCTGAACATCTGTGTCTTTGTGTGGACATATGTTTTCATATGTCTCTTGGGTAGATACCTAGGAGTAGAATTGCTGGGTCATGCAGGGTAAGCATATGTTTAACATTTTAAGAAACTGCTGAACTGTTTTTGAAAGTGACTGTACCTGTTACAGTCCCACCAGCGTATCTGAGAGCTTCAGTGTCTCCACAGTCTTACCAGTGCACTGGGTAGATTGTCGATCTTTTGAATTTATAGCCATCCTAGGCAGTGAGTTGTGGTACCTTATTGTGGTTTTAATTTGCATTTCCCCAGTGACTAATGATGTTGAACACCTTTTCATGTACTAATAAACTGTTCATATATTTTCTTTCTATAATTACCTATTTATATCTTTCACCATTTAAAAAGATGATTTAAATAATCTTTTTTTAGGGTAGTTTTAGATTTACAGAAATGTAGCTAAGATAGGACGAGTTCCCATATACTCTGGGCACAGTTCCTGTTAGCATTTTACAAATGAACCAATATTGATATTATTATTATTATTATTAATTGAATTCCATGCTTTATTGGGATTTCATTAGTCTTTTTTTCCTAATGACCTTTTTCTGTTCCAGGTTTCCATCTGGGGTACCATTACGTTTATTCCCCATGCCTCCTTAGGCTCCTCTGGTCTGTGACAGTTTCTCTCACTCATTTAATAACTGGTTGGTTTGTTGTCTTCTTAGGAGTTTTCAGAGTTCCTTGGAGAAGGAAATGGCAACCCACTCCGTGCTCTTGCCTGGAAAATTCCATGGATGGAGGAGCCTGGTAGGCTACAGTCCATGGGATCGAAAAGAGTCGGAGACGACTCAGCAACTTCACTGGCACTATAGTTTACTCATTATTCAAACTGTCCCCAGCAAATAAGTTGAATTAAAAAAAAAACAAATGACCAGAGTTCCTTACATATACTGGACACAAGTTCTCTGTCACATATATAATCTGCAGGTAATTTTTCCCAGTCTGTCTTATCTTTTCATTTCCTTAACAATCTTTTGAAAAGCAAACATTTTCATTTTAAGGGAGGCCACTTTATCAATTTTTTTCTTTTATGGATTATTCTTCTTCTGTCATATCTAGGAAACCTTTGCCTAACCCAGGAGCACAATGATTTTCTCATATGTTTTCATCTAGAAGTTTTATAGTTTTAACCCTTACATTTCAGTCTGTAATCCATTTTTGTGTTAATTTTGAACTAATTTTTGTGTATGATTTAAGGTAAATCCCTTTTTTGCATGTGAACTTAATTATCATTTAATTAGGTAATTATATGAGCGCTATTTGCGGAAAGACTGTCCTTTGCACCTTTGTCAAAATCAGTTCACTCTAAATTTAAGGGTTTATTTCTAGACCTTCAGTTCTATTTCATTCTATCTGTTTTTATGCCAGTACTATTTGATCTTGAATGCTATAACTTAGTAGTGAGTTTTGATTTAGGATGGTGTAAATTGTCTTCTTTTTCAAAATTATTTTGGCAATTGTAGATCCTTTTAAATTTCAGGATTCAGCTGTCATTTTTAACCAAAAATCCTGCTGAGATTTTGTTAGGGAGTCCATTAAATATGTAGATCAGTTTTCTTCCTCTGTTTCCCTTCTCCCCACACTTACCCCTCTTCTCCCTAGTCCTTTTATTTGTTGGTTGGTAGGTTTTTGTTTTGTTTTGTTCTCTTCTGTGTTTGCTTTTGAGTGGCTAATCTTGTCCAGAGCATACTTACTTTAACAGTGCCCACAACCATAGGTATAGTCCCTTTGGTTCGATTCATTTTTACCTCCTGATTTAATGCTAATGTTCATGAAAAATCCTTTTGAGATTGTTTTTTTAAGATATGAGTTTTTTGTGTAAATGTTTAGTGCAAATCACCTGTTTCTGAAAGGGTGTTAGATGTTTGTAAAGAAAATTCAGAACTCTAAGTATCTATGAATTGGTGGTTTCTTATTATACCTTTTCTATAATGTGGGCTTCCTTTGTGGCTCAGCTGGTAAAGAATCCACCTACAATGCAGGAGACCTGGTTTTGATCCCTGGGTTGGGAAGATCCCCTGGAGAAGGGAAAGACTACCCACTGCAGTATTTTGGCCTGGAGAATTCTGTGGACTGTATGTGTATAGTCCAAGGGGTCACAATGAGTTGGACATGACTGAGTAACTTTCACTTTCACTTTCATAATGTAACCCAGTTCTTGTTTGTTTGTCCTTGTCTCTTCAGTGACTTCCCATGACACTTAAAAGCCAAAGTCTGTCCAGTGGTCTACAAGGTCCCATAAGCTCTGGCTCCTGGCAGCCTCCTTGACTTCATTTCCAACCACTTTCCTGTTGGGCTCTGTACTTTTTTCTTACTCTGGTTTTGTTGTTCCTTGAAAATGCCATGTATGTTCCTACCATACTTTGTGCTGCTGTTTTGTTTGCCCAGAATACTCTTCATCCTGATGTTCACATGTCTCATTCCTTTACTTCATTCACATCTCTCCTTAAATGTGAGCTCCTCAAAGAGACTCTTCTTGACTGTCTCTAAAATAGCACTGCCATCACTGTTATGTGACATTATACATTTTTGTATTTGTCTATAATCTATACTCCACTAGATGGTAAGCCCTTTGAAAACAAAAGCTTTGTTTCCTGCCATATCTCCAGGGTATAGAATGGGCCTGGCAGATAGCAGACCGTAAATATATATTTGTGGAATGAACAAATGCATGTGTATATGCTCGCAACTTACTAATAGCAGTGATCTTCGTGAAGCATTCAAGCTGCATAAGAAATTATATCAGTATGTGAGGATGAGGCAGGTCTTTTTCTTGTGTTTTTACAGAGCTAGAGCTGATAATATCAACATTTTGGGGTTGGAAGCCATGATCCTCCAATTCATTATGATTACTAAGAAATCCTTGAAAAGTAATCATTCTTATCAATACTGGAGAAATCTGCTTTTCTTTGAGATTCATCTCTCCCCTAGCTAAACCTGGGGTACACTTGTAGCATAATTTCAGATTTTGAACCTCAGAAGTTTATTTCCCTGAGTTGAATTTCTTAGTAGAATGTATATACTGTGATCTGGTTGCAGTTGAGGATAATTTGAATGTTTCTTAGCTCCTTAATAGGTCTTATCCACTTTTGATTACTGCCTGTGTTTAGCACCTATTAAATTAGCCCTTTACCATTCTCCTTAAACCTCACCTCTATGTACAGAGTTGACAAATCAATCTTCTCGAATATGCCTTTGTCATATTACTTCTGTATTTTAAAATCTACAAAACTCCACTGCCTATAGATTTAAGGCGGCACTCCTCAAGCTGGAATTCAAGGCCCTGTGTAATCGGGACCTACCTTACTTTTGAATCTTATCTTCTACTGCTGAATTATGCAGGATAAAACCTCCACTTTGGCCAGGCCTCCTTCCCAAGCCACAAGGGAAGTAGGACTCCTTCCTACTCTTTAAAACTTTTATCTCGTCCCATATCTCTGAGCTGGCTCAGGATGTCCTAGCCCAATAACCCCTTTTCCTGAATGCCCTTCTTGCCCCTTCCAAACTTTCCACACTTTGTATATCCATGGGCCAAACTTGAATTCTGCTCCATTCATGAAACCTTTGAACCACAGAGGCAGCTAACTCATATGGATCTCTTCTTTCCTTACTTAGATTCTTTTTCTTTTAACATGATCTTTTATTGAGGTATAGTTGATTTACAGTGTTAGTTTCAGGTGTATGACATGGTAATGGTTTAGTCACTGAGTCGTGTCTGTCTCTTTGTGACCCTTTGGACCGTGGCCCACCAGGCTTCTCTGTCCATGAGATTTCCCAGGCAAGAATACTGGAGTGTGTTGCCATTTCCTTCTCCAGGCTTATTTAGGTTCTTTTAGCTCTTGTTTGTGTGTGTGTGTGTATGTAATTTTGTTTTGCTTTTTTGTTTTCTAGCTTTTGGGCTATCTTAGTTTCCCAACCAAGTATTGAACCCATTGGAAGCACAGAGTCTTAACCACTGGACCTCCAGGAAATTCCCAGCTTTTGTCATTATATTAGTCATTTGGGCACATAGTAAAGTGCTCTCTCCTTTAAGGATTTCTTGAGTGTGTATTGAACCTGGATTTCTTGAACATCATAAACACCTCCTTTTTTTTTTTCCCATTTATTTTTATTATAAACACCTCCTTTACACCATCAGCTTCTTAAGGTCTAGGATTGTATACCCTGAGTACCTGGCATACTCCAGTGTTGGGGGGACTAACTCTACTGATGTGTTGTGCTTCTGGAGTACAGGGCCCAGTTGTAAATTAAAATTAAATTAGGTTAAACTTGAGAAGTTTCTTGTCTCTCTCTGATTCAGGGTCACATTGTCAGACCTTACTTGTTTATCTGACATGACTTTGATATGATCTTACTGAGACTTTGGAAGGCAATTAAAGTTTACTCAGATTGTAAAAAATCTGTAAATTTTTATTAGCTTTTGGAGAGAGGTTCTTATTTTACAACTTAAAATAATCTTAGGGATCAAGATAAGGTTAAAGTAAGACATGTTCTTTTTG
Source organism: Cervus elaphus (assembly GCF_910594005.1). NCBI lineage: Eukaryota > Metazoa > Chordata > Mammalia > Artiodactyla > Cervidae > Cervus > Cervus elaphus. The sequence goes on along the minus strand of NC_057825.1, from coordinate 32,136,850 downwards.
GTTAAAAGGACCTTTCTTTTAACCCTCATCAAAATGTCTACAAACAATAAATGCTGGAGAGGGTGTGGAGAAAAGGAACGTGCTTGCACTGTTGGTGGGAATGTAAATTGATAGAGCCACTATGGAAGACGGTATGGAGATTCCTTAAAAACCTAGGAATAAAACCACCATATGACCCAGCAATCCCACTCCTAGGTTTACACCTTGAGGAAACCAAAATTGAAAGAGAAACATGCATCCCATTGTTCATTGCAGCATTGTTTACAATAGCTAGAACATGGAAGAAACCTAGATGTTCATCATCAGTTGAATGGATAAAGAAGTTGTAGTATATATACACAATGGAATATTACTCAGCCATAAAAAGGAATGCATTTGAGCCAGTTCTAATGAGGTGGATGAACCTAGAACCCTTTATAGAGAATGAAGTGAGTCAGAAAGGGAAAGATAAATACCGTATTCTGTACGCATGTATACAGAATCTAGAAAAATGGTACTGAAGAATTTATTTACAGGGCAGCAGTGGAGAAACAGACATAAATAATAGATATATGGACATGGGGAGAGAGGAGGAGAGGGTGAGATGTATGGAAAGAGTAACATGGAAACTTATGTTACCATATGTAAAATACATAGCCAATGGGAATTTGCTGTGTGGCTCAGGGAACTCAAACAGGGGCTCTGTGTCACCCTAGAGGGGTGGGATGGGGAGGGAGATGGGGGGGAGGTTCAAAAGGGAGGGGAGATATGTATACCCATGGCTGATTCATATTCAAAAAGGAGGGAATGTATGTATACCTTTGGCTGATTCACGGAGAAGGCAATGGCAACCCACTCCAGTACTCTTGCCTGGCAAATCCCATGGACAGAGGAGCCTGGTAGGCTGCAGTCCATGGGGTCGCTAAGAGTTGGACACGACTGAGTGACTTCACTTTCACTTTTCACTTTCATGCATTGGAGGAGGAAATGGTCACCCACTCCAGTGTTCTTGCCTGGAGAATCCCAGGGACTGGGGAGCCTGGTGGGCTGCCGTCTATGGGGTCGCACAGAGTCGGACACGACTGAAGTGACTTAGCAGCAGCAGCATGGCTGATTCATGTTGAGGTTTGACAGAGAACAGCAAAATTCTGTAAAGGAATTACCCTTCAAAAAAAAAAAACTTAAAAAAAAGGGAAAAAAAGAATGAGAGAGGTGACCTCATTACAGATTCTACATAATTAAAAAGATATCCATAATATTTCCTTTATCACCATATAAAGAAATTCAACAGCTTAAAAGAAATGGAAAAATTTTCTGAGAGACAAAAACTACCAAATTTCATTCAACCTTTGTAACCCCGTATCTTTTATAAAATTGATCATTAAGAAACCATCCTTCAAAGAAAACTCCAGGCCTATCACTTCACTGGTGAATTATACCAAAGTTTTAAGAAGAAACACCGGCTCTACACAAATTCTTAGAAATGAAGAGGAGAGACTACTTCTCAACTCATTGAGATCATTGCTGCCTGATTCTATAACTAGCCAAAAATATTACAGGAAAAGAAAACCACAGCCTATATGTCATTATTACATATTTAAATCCTGAGCACAATTTTAATGAAGCAAATGCAGCCGTAGACAAATACATCATAATCAAGTGGAGTTTATCCTAGGACTACCAGCTGATTTAACCTTCAAATAGCAATCAATATAATTCAGATTAATATCATTTAAAATTATATAATCATTTCAGTAAATGAAGAAAAATCACTGGAGAAAATCCATCATTCATTCCTGATAAGAATTTTCTGAAAATGAGGAATAAAAGAAAACATCTTCACCATGAATGATTTCTAAGAAAGACTTACAGATACCATTGTCCTTAATGGCAAATGTCTGATTGCTTTGCTCATTTATATAAGAAATAAGACAGATGTGTCTACATTTACCACTTAAACATGGTACTCAGTGTTCTTGCTTCCAGGACAGTACAGCAAAAAATAAAGCAAGAAAAAGTAAAAAACAAACAAAAAAACCTTTCTTTTTTTGTCTCACTTATTTTTTCCCTTATGGATAATTTAATGGGATCATTTTAAGGGTAAGATTGAATACATTGTCTCCAAACCTGAATTTAAGAAAATATTCTGTTAGTTTGTATTGAAGATTCTTCGTCATTGGTTTTTCGCTTTTTTAGTATAATTCTTTTTGGAATGTAAGTGACTTCTTTATTCTCTTTAGCCATTTCTTCCAAGCTGTCACCACCTCATGTTTAATTCTGTATAAGCCCAGCTGTTATTTTTCACTCATTTCCTGTGTCCAGTTTATTACAAGAAAAACATTCTTGTTAAGAGCTTCTCCATAGATTATTCTGAAATGAATATTTAGTGTCTTCATTTTGAGAAATTGATTAAACTACCATTGATGTTATCTGTCTGAACTCAGTCTTTAAATCTAGAACTGATATAACATGTAGGGATAAAATTGCTGCTGACAGATTGGATGTGGGGTATGAGAGAAAGAGAGAAGTCAATTTGGCCTGAATGATTGGAGGGCTAGACATGGGGATACCTATAGGTGAACAAGTTTGAATAGAATGAGAGCTCCATTTGGACATGTTGAGGTTTCTTTGACACCAAATAGGGATGTCAAATAGGCAGTTTATCTAAGTCTTGAGGACATTCATGAGTTTGTTGGTTGTTTTGTTGTTGTTGTTGTTGTTTTTAATACCTTTTAATTTAATTTAATTTAATTCCCTCCCTCCCTCCCTTCCCACCCTCCCTTCTTTTCAATGGAGAAGAAAAAACATGTAAGGGTCAAACCCTGTTACTAGTTTCTTACTTCTTTAGATGATTCGGTGAATTGATTTTTAAAAAATTCTTTAAAAACATCTCCAAGTACATGAGACTTTGGGGAATATTTTTTGATGCTTTCTGATATTATCAAGTTTTGGTCAGAGGTGGTATTCTGTATGATATTGATCCTCTGGTAGAGTTATTTCATGTAGGGTCAGGCATCTGAACAATTTTTCTAAACATCCTCTGTGTGCTTAAAAAAGATTCTCAGGTTAGTACTGAGTGCAGTGCTCCCCCATATTCCCATTAGATCAAGCTTATTAATTATGTGTGTAGAAAAGATTAAATTTAATTTAAAAGTAAAAATGTTCTAAGTGGTGATTATAGATGAAATGCCAGCTGGCTTAATATTATGGGAGAAGCTTGTGGTACATTTTCCATTGAGAACATTAGACACAGAGGAGTTATTTATGAACACTTGGGACAGAATGACCATGATGTATTCTGGAGTATTGTGTGATGACTCAGAGAACCTTTAGTGATGATGAAAACACTGATGTCAGAGATGTATTTAAAGAGTTTGGATGAAATTGAGTCATCAAAATGAAGCAAAGTTATATTTGTAATTTATTGTGATCTTAAAATGTTAAAAGTGGCAGTGGAAGAGGGCGAGAAATAGGAAAGTAGGAGAAGTGGCAGTAAGCTTTTGATATTTTTCTCTTTTAAAAACAGGAAAAGCAATCCCATATGTAAGGTGACCTTTTTCCAAGGAGGATCTCCAAAACTAGCTTGAACATGCAAACCTTTAAATGGATCAAGTCAGATGTCTTGTTGCTCTGGGTGCCCTGCAGTAAGTTACAAGTGAAAAAGTACTGGTGGGTCCAAAAACTTAACATCTTTGAAATGAAAAATATTCTCGACCCCTTATAACACATCATCAAAGTTACTTTCAGTTCCCTGTCTACAACAGCATCCTTTAGCTTCCTGTGACTACATATATTTGTCATTTTCCCCAACATTTATATGGGAACAGAGGAGAAAGTCTTCCCTGGTGGCTCAGACTGTAAAGCGTCTGTCTGCAATGCAGGAGGCCCGGGTTTGATCCCTGGGTTGGGAAGATCCCCTGGAGAAGGAAATGGCAGCCCACTCCAGTACTCTTGCTTGGAAAATCCCATGGACAGAGGAGCCTGGTAGGCTACAGACCATGGAGTTGCAAAGAGTCAGACATGACTGAGCAACTTCACTTTCACTTTCAGAGGAGAAACAGTGAAGACCTTGAGTGGAGAAGCTGTAAGAGTACCATTATCAACTGTACTTCTCCTCTGGGGATTCCAGCAAACCGTGCCCGCAGAGGTGTGGGATGTGAAATGGAGTGCATGGCATTGACAGAGACCCCAGTTAGAAAGCTACCTAAGAAACCTTCATGGTCTGTTGTTGAATCCTTACACAGTGTTTAGACCTAGAAACTTTTTCAAAACCAGTAATATCAGATATTAATTAAGGATTTCTGTGTAATTGCAGAGAGTAATGGATAATTTATCCATATCTCTGAACCTTCAGACATAAAGCAAACTAATCTACTTTGAAAAAGGTTTGTAGTGAGTTTGAAATCAGGAAGTATGTATCCTGCAACTTTTCTTCTTTTGGAAGATTATTTTGGCTATTCTTTCTTGTATTTCTGTATGAACCTGTGTTGCACATGCATGCACTCAGTTGTGTTCGACTCTTTGCGACCCATGGACTGTTGCCCACCAGGCTCCTCTGTCCATGAAATTTTCTCAGGCAAGAACACTAGAGCGAGTTGCCATTTCCTTCTGCAAGGGATCTTCTCGACCCAGAGGTCAAACCTGCGTCTCTTGCATCCTCTGCATTGGCAGGTGGGTTCTTTACCAGCTGAGCCACAACTTGTCCATTTCTACGAAAAAGAGAGCTGTGGTTTTGATAGGGATTGTGTTGAATCTGTCAATCAGTTTGGGGAAAATTACTATCTTCACAGTGTTAAGTCTTCCAGTCTATGAATTTGGAATGTTTTTCCATCTTCTTTAATTTCTTTCAATGATGTTTTATAGTTTTCACTGTATAGGTTTTGCATTTCTTTGATTAAATTTATTCCTGAGTATTTTATTCTTTTACATGCTATTATTAGTGAAATTATTTTCTTGATTTCATTTTCAGATTGTTCACTGCTAGAACAGTGAACAATCTATAGAAATAGATCTGGCTTTTTATATTGACTTTGCTTAGAGCTGGCTTATTAGCTCTAATAGTTATTTTAGAGAGAGAGAGAGCTAATAAACCATCACATCAGCCAAGTCCCATCACTTCATGGCAAATAGATGGGGAAACAGTGGAAACAGTGGCTGACTTTATTTTTTGGGCTCCAAAATCACTGCAGATGGTGATTGCAGCCATGAAATTAAAAGACGCTTACTCCTTGGAAGGAAGTTATGACCAACCTAGACAGCATATTAAAAAGCAGAGACATTACTTTGTCAACAAAGGTCGATCTAGTCAAGGCTATGGTTTTTCCAGTAGTCATGTATGGATGTGAGAGTTGGGCTATAAAGAAAGCTGAGTGCCGAAGAATTGATGCTTTTGAACTGTGATGTTAGAGAAGGCTCTTGAGAGTCCCTTGGACTGCAGGGAGATCCAACCAGTCCATCCTAAAGGAGATCAGTCCTGGGTGTTCATTGGAAGGACTGATGTTGAAGCTGAAACTCCAATACTTTGGCCACCTGATGCGAAGAGCCGACTCATTTGAAAAGACCCTGATGCTGGGAAAGATTGAGGGCAGGAGGAGAAGGGGATGACAGAGGATGAGATGGTTGGGTGGCATCACCGACTCAATGGACATGAGTTTGGGTGGACTCCGGGAGTTGGTGATGGACAGGGAAGCCTGGCGTGCTGTGGTTCATGGGGTCACAAAGAGTTGGACACGACTGAGCGACTGAACTAAACTGAACAGTTTTTTGGGGGGTAAATTCTTTTAAGGTTTTCTATATATGAGATCATGTCATCTGCAAATAGAGATAGTTTTACTTCTTTTACAGTTCAGATCTTTTCGTTTCTTTTTCTTGTCTAGTTGTTGTGGCACACCTTCACTATTGAGTGATAATTTGGGTTTAAAATCTAGCCGAGGAATGTTTTCCCTTCATTCTTTGAAGATATCATTCCTCTATTGTCTTGTAACCAGTTTTGATAGCAGTCTGACTCTCCTTCCTTTTTGTTGACTCTCTCATATTTCGCTAGTCACTTTTACAGTTTTTAAAATGCCTTGGGTAATCTGAAGTTTCACTCTAATTTACCTGGATAAAAACTTTTTTAAGAAGTTTATTTGTATTTGTTTTACTGCTCAGAGAATTCTTACTCTCTAGAAGCTCATGTCTTTCTTTGAGTCTGAAAAATCCTCAGCCATTTTCCGTGTTGGAGACTGTTGCCTCTCCTCCATTCCCTCTGGTCTCTCTGGAACTCAGAGTACAGACATTAAAACTGGATTTAACTCTCATGTTTCTTTCTTCTTCTTTTTAAAGTGTATTTATTTTTGGCTCCACTGGGTCTTCGCTGCTGTGCATGGGCTTTCTCTAGTTGCAGTGAGCAGGGTCTGCTCTCTAGTTGAGGTGCTGTGGCTTCTCTTGTTGCAGAGCATGGACTCTAGGGCATCACGGGCTCAGTAGTTGTAGCACACAGGCTTAGTTGCCCCACGGCATGAGGAATCTTCCCAGACCAGGAATCAAACCCATGTCCCCTGCATTGGCAAGTGGATTCTTTACCACTGCACCACCAGGAAGGTTCAGTTCTCATCTTTCTTGATTTGAAAAAAAAAGGTACTGCCAGCCTTTAGCTGTATTCAGGCTTACGTTCAGTCTCTCTGTGCATTTTTTTAAAAATCTCAGTAATTATGATTTTCATTTTTTAAAAATGAGGATATTAAACATACTCATTTTAAAGACTTTTTTTAGATGCTCTGTTTTGTCTGGTTTTTTGGGGGGTAGGAGGGTGGGAGCAGGTTTTGATTAAGTTCTTCCAACCTCCTCAGAGGTGGCCTGCAGTCCTGTGTGTGGCTGGTGGCAGTTTAGCACAGCTTTGCTCACCACAGTGGCTTCTTGTTTATTTTCTTCCTTGGGTGATGTGTCTTCATTTTTTTTTTTTTTTTAATTTAAGGAAATTTTCCCTTTTTAAAAAATGTTTGATTCTAGTTATGCATGCCTCAATTAACTTTTATATCTTTAAATCATATTTCTTTGGTACAGAAGGGTGAGCTCCCAACATGTGCTCAGTCTACCAGTTTGAACCAGAAATCCCTAGACTACACCTTCAGCTGCTTTATAATTCACTGTCATAGCACTGTCTCCAAAGGTCTCTGTATGGCCTTTTCAACAGAGACTTTGATACACATTTAATGAGTGGTGTGTGGTTCTTTATTCCCCTGGCAAACTCCCTAATGTATTAGGGCATTTAAAATTACCTTTAGATTCTCTTGGCCCAGAAATTAAATACCAAGGCTGATTTAATAGGCAAAGTTGATCTGATGCATTTAGTACATATGAGAAAGATTCCTGTTTTCCTGTACCCAGGTAAATGCCTGAGAACATTATTTACTCATCATTATTCCTCCCACTCAAGAATTTTTACCATCCCAAATGGCCTGTTAGCTATCCTTCTTTGACTTCCCTAGCTGGACATCTTTTCCATTTGAATTCAGTTCAGGTGAGCCTTTCACTAATTTGTACTTTTGGATTTAGCTAACACATTGTTTCAAGTAGATTGGAATGAAAAATAGAATCATAAAATCATAAGAATAAGTTCATTATTGAAAAATGTTGGTTGTTCATCCACTATGACTTCCCTGATGGCTCAGACGGTAAAGCGTCTGCCTACAATGCAGGAGACCCGGGTTCAATCCCTGGATTGGGAAGATCTCCTGGAGAAGGAAATGGCAACCCACTCCAGTATTATTGCCTGGAAAATCCCATGGATGGAGGAGCCTGGTAGGCTACAGTCCATGGGGTCGCAAAGAGTCAGACACAACTGAGCGACTTCACTAACACTTTCTTTCTTTCATCCACTATGGGCTAGTCATATGTTAGATATGCAGTGTGAACACAGAGGTGGAATAAACCCTGTGAGCCCAGCTCTCAGGAAGTTTACAGCCTCTCGAGTGAGGCCAGTCAAAAAGTAAAGGCTAAAGAGTAATTGTGAACCGCGACAAGGACTCTACAAGAACAGAACAGGATACTGTGAGTGAGTACGGAAGAGGCTTCTCTTTTAAATTTTGTAGTCAGAAAAGGGGTTTTCAAATTTTTTAAAACAACATTGAAGGCTTCCCTGGTGACTCAGCGGTAAAGAATCCACCTGCTCATGCATTAGACACGGGTTTGAGTCCTGATCTGGGAAGATCCCACGAGCCACAGAGCCTGTGCTCTAGAGCCCAGGAGCCGCGCCTACTGAACACACCTGCCACAGCTACTGAAAGCTTTGCGTCCTAGAGCCAGTGCTCCACAGTTTGTGTGAACTCCTATGAAGAATAGATGGAGAAGGCAGTGGCACCCCACTCCAGTACTCTTGCCTGGAGAATCCCATGGATGGAGGAGCCTGGTGGGCTACAGCCTGTGGGGTCGCACAGAGTCGGACACGACTGAAGTGACTCAGCAGCGGTAGCATGGAGAAAAGAGTGGAGCTGCTCTTATTGAAGTGAGTGAGTGAGTGAAAGTCGCTCAGTCGTGTCCGACTCTGTGACCCCCATGGACTGTATAGTCCATGGAATTCTCTAGGCCAGAATACTGGAGTGGGTAGCCTTTCCCTTTTCCAGGGCATCTTCCCAACCCAGAGATTGAACCCAGGTCTCCTGCCTTGCAGGCAGATTCTTTACCAGCTGAGCCCCAAGGGAAGCCCAAGAATCCTGGAGTAATATCCCTTCTCGAGCAAATCTTCCCGACCCAGGAATTGAACTCGGATTCTTTACCAACTGAGGTATCAGGGATGAGGTTGACACCTAATCCCCTTGCTCTCCTCATTGGTTTACTGAAGCACCTCATGGAATCCTTTAATGCCCAGGGAACACATTGTGAAAACCACTGTTCTAGAACCAGCCTCCTTCTTTTCACAGACTGATTAGCTGAGGCCCAAAGGGCTTCATAGCCCAGAGTCAGAGGCATCACTTCATCTGCTTAGTACCAGAACTGGATGCTGAACCTGGTTCTCCCACACTTGTGTTCTTTCCACTCTCTGCTGCCTCTTCTTCCCCTTTGATGTGTTTTTATTATAAAATGAAGGCATTTCCATCTCTGGTATTCTGTAATCCCTTTTTTCCCCTCCTGAAATTAATTTTATCCATTGTTGTTCACACTGCCCTTCACTTTCTGTGCTCATTCCTCTTGTTTGTCCTCACAACTCACAGCTTTGAAAGATGTTTTCCTTTGCTGTTTTGTTTTTATTATATTTCTATGCCAAGCATTTGAACACTTGCATTTATTTTTTTCTTTAGAATTTTATTATTGATATCAAAATGTTGATGTTAACCAGCTAGTGGTCTGATTTGTTGGGTTGCCTTTTCTCGCCTCTTTGTTCATCTCAAATGATAGAGTTCTTTCCCAGGCACCTAGGTTGTTAGTCTGGCTTTCATTCTGACTTACTCCGTTTTTAGTATAAATCCTTGTGTATCTTTTACAGTTTTGTCTTACTTTTGTTTTACCGTGGCAGAAAAGTTCAAGGCCTATGTTTGAGTGAAGTAACAGGTTTGTCCAGAACGCCTGGGAAGTTTAGGGAGATCGGGAAAATGAAGATGGGTTAGGAGACTCAGGCTGTAGTGTCTGGGTAGTGAGTATAGAGAGAGGAAGATATCTGTTCTAACTTGGGATTCTAGTAGAAGCTTGATGATCTGTGGCCGAATGGTAGCATGAGAGCTATGCTTGGGGAAGTAATTTTAACCATGAGAAATCCAATGAGCAACAGCTTAAAAGTGCTCTGGACACTGGTGGACTAATAGGAAAACCTTTACAATATTTGAGTTACACTAACCAAATGCATGCTGAAAGGTGGTGATGCCAGTGGAGATGGAGACCAGGAACAGATAGATTTATGAGCTGTTGGGTAGATGAAGTAGAAAAAGAGGCCACAGGATGACTGTGAGTGTCAGGAACATACTCATCACGTGAGCGCCCTGCTGGAGGTGTCCCTGACAGCCCACTGTTCAGCCTTTCTCTTTCAGCTGCCCTCTGATGATACGCCTTTATGAAGTAAGGAGCTCTTTGGATCTCAGGGGTAGGTATACACCATGGTTCTGCTTTTCTTTTTTTTTTTTCTTTCTGCTTATGTTTCCATGAACTCCTCTTCAACAAAACAAAACAAAATTAAGCCTTGCAAATTCTTCCTACCTCCCAAATGCTACCTAGCTAGATGGCTTGGCAGACACAGTACTGCTAGCTGCTTTCTTATCAAGCAGTTGGCAATTAGGAGAGGCCCTAAGAAAAGAGGTAGGGGGGTGCTCCTTAATATCCCCGTCAGAATGGAATCGTCGACTATGTTAATTAGGTCACTGGTTTGCAGCAGAACTTGGATGCTGTTGCAGGAGGGTGTGTTTCATGTTGAAGCATCTAAGGAGTGGTTCCTACTCTTGCACTCATCTGCCTTCCTGTCACAGGCTGCATTCGACTGCTTGATGGACTTGCTGACAGAGTGCAGACGTGTGCTCGCCTTGTAATGAATTGTTCTCTTGTACCTGCTTTTTCCCAAAATGCTCTGTGGGATAAACTACCTTGTAGAGAAGATTCTTCGTCATGTGATTGTTCTGTTTCCTTAGAGACAACAGCAGTGCAATGCATTAGATGCCAGATCCATAGAGAAAGAAGAAGCGTTTGCTACAGAACGTAAAGGTTTGATAGCTTTTCCTTGCCTTTATGTTTTTGCTGCTTGAGCTGCTGGGCTGATGATGATTTTGTTTATTTTAGGCAGGATGCTAGAGCCTCTGGAACTTCCCAACCAGTTATTTTAAAGAAGGGAAACCCATTGTATCTTCTCTTGCATGGTTAATTGCAAAAATACATTAAGAGTCAGCCTTTCTTCCATAATATGTATGTTTCCATTTTTAAAAACAGGTTTCAGTAATGAGCATATGAACAGGTTAGGAAATGACATTGCATCATGCATTTCATTGGCCTCTCTGAACAGTAACTTGTTAAAGCATTTAAGTTGTCGTCTTTTCTCACCTTTCTAGAAATACAGAAGTTGACGTCTAAAAAGTACTGGCAACTTCCTAAGTTTAATGAACAAGGAGAACAAAGAAGGAAAGATTCAAAGATTCATTGTGGAAAGGTTTTTAAAATAAAATAGTATTTTTCTGAGACTTCTCTAGTGGCTCAGATGGTAAAGAATCTGCCTGCAATGCAGGAGACCTGGGTTCGATCCCTAGGTCAGGAAGATCCCCTGAAGAAGGGAATGGCAACCCACTCCAGTATTCTTGCCTGGAGAATTCCATGTACAGAGGAGCCCAGTGGGCTACAGTCTCGATGATTTAATTATCTCATTTCTAAGAACTTTTGCCTACTTTTTCAGTATAATCATATTAAGTTGAGCAATACTAATAAGTAGTTTGCTAATTATTGCCTCATTTTACAGTTCTATCCTTTCCCAGAGCTAGAACAAGATACTTGGCTTCCTCTGGGTGTCTCTCAATGCTGTCTAGTGGTGAAAATTCTGTATAAGAATGTGTTTGTGGTGAACCTTTCCTTCCTGAGAAATACTTCATTCTAAGTCTTATACCACAAATGGCTACGTTGAACTGCCAGAAATAGGAATGAAGGCATGTGTGTCTGTTGCTAGGTCTTTTTGACATTAATGGATTAGTTGCAGTGTGTTTAGATTAGAAGTTGATTTTGGAAATTTTAAGTCTTTTTTTTTTTGGTTAATTAATTGTCAATAACCAATAAAGTAAAATGTACTTCCCTAGAAGTCAGAGAAACCTCACTGTAAATATGTAACATAATATCTATGCTATGCTTATAGTATCATATGGTTATTTTCTAATAGTTTTCCCAAAGGCAGTTCCATTGGCTTGTTTAACGTCTTTGCTTTGGCGGATAACCCTGGAACCTAGTGGAGTAAAGGAGATGGTTGGTCTGGTGTGTGTGTGCTCAGTCACTCAGAAGTGTCTGACTTCATGAACCTTTGGACTGTAGCCCTCCAAGCTCCTCTGTCCATGGGGTTTTTTCAGGCAAGAATACGCAAAGGAAGCCAAGAATCTTGTTCTAGCTCTGCCATTTCCTCCTCCAGGGAATCTTCCCAATCCAGGGATTGAACCCACATCTCCTGTGTTGTAGGTGGATTCTTTACTGCTGAGCCATCGGGAAAGCCCAGTTAGTCTGGTACATAGACATAAATAAAGACCAAAATATCACACCACTTAAGGAGGTTAAAAATGATCTGCACTTGTCATAACCATTGTCTCAAGGCCGGGTGCTTTTAGAGAAAGTAATAGAGGGGATTTATTCTTCCCTGAGAACTCTAATCTGAAAAATTCATGTGGGCAGTAGAGAGATGCCTGGGTTAGGATGGTGAATCTGTGGCTTTGATCTGTTTGGTGGCGTCAGAACCAGGTAAAACTGGGCTCCAGTGCTGGTACTCTCACTTCATAGTTTTGTGACCTTAAGCATGTTAATTATCCTCATTAACCTTTCTCTTTTTATTTTTAAAATAAGAATACCATCATGAATAGTAGCATTAATTCCAATAATGTATCTGAGGACCTAGCTCAGTGCAAATGCTCATACTTAGTAAATGTTCGTAGTTCATCACCCCTTCCCTCCCAACCCTCTGCAGTGTTCTGAAAGGAAATATATGTAAACTATACAGCAAATCTTGCAAATGTTAACTTCATGGTATTTTTTTTAATAAGTGTATTCAATAACCTTTTCTGAATTATTATTATTATTTTGCTATTTTTTTGGCCATGCCACACAGCTTCCAGGTTCTTAGTTCCCCAAGCAGGGATTGAACTGCCCACCCTCAGCAGTGAGAGTGTGGAGTCCTAACCACTGGACTGACTGGACTGCCAAGGAATCCCCCCTTTGTGGGATTTTTAATATTCTTTTTGCTGTCCTGGTCTGTGGTTAATTATTTAAAATAATTACATTGTAGTCCTGTTATAAATTATTTTACACATTTTTTATTGTGAATGATTATCAAATTATATTTGACCTAAAAACTGTAATATGTTAAACTAAAATATAAATGTCTATTGTTGTGAAGACTAACTATGAAGACTAATTGGAATATAAACTTCATGTGGGCAGGGACAGTGTTCACTTGTTTTTGTTTTTTTTCTCAAAGCCCCTAATATTGCTAGGCATTAGTTAGCCATGGATTTTTGTTTGTGTACTGATGTGACCTTTGTTTATTTAAATGGAGTTTGTAGTAATCAGAAGGGCTTTATGGGATACTGAAATGTCAAGAGCCATTTCTCTCATTAAAAAAGTGAGAAAGAGGACTTCCCTCATGGTCCAGTGGCAAAGACACCATAGTCCCAATGCAGGGAGTCTGGGTTCGAACCCTGGTCAGGGAACTAGATCCCACACGCTGCAACTAAGACCTCGCACAGCCAAATAAATTAATTAATTAAATTTAAAAAAATTTCTTGTAAGAGTGTGACTTTGGCAAGTCTATGAAGAAAGACATTCCAGGATAAGTACCTAGAGAGAATTTGAAAGTGGGGGCTTAGAAGAAGCAAATAAACAACTTGCTTGAAAGATGTAGAGGGAAGTATAATTTGATGGAGAAAAGAATGAAGTAGTTTACAGTGTGTGAAGTAGTTTACTATATGACACCATACAGTCTTAATGTATGGTGGTATCTGCTACATAAACTTAAAGATGAGAAAACTATGATTAAAGTGAGTAAGGGAGATAATTTCAAAGGCAAAACAGGTATCCAGGGTTGTGGGCAAAATAGCTGGCTGCAAAATTATAGTAAGTGATTAAATATACTTAACTAAAAATGGTTGAGTACCTATGTAAAGCATTATTGTGGGGAGTACAAAAAAGTAATCAAGTAAATGAAAACATATTATTTTATTTATAGCACAATAAAATCTTTTTTCCTTGCACAGTAACAGTAATGAACAGACCAAAACATCTGGTAAAAAGTCCCCACATGTGTGGTTGGCAGCTGACTGTCAAGACAAAAGAGAATTGCAGGACTGTGACTTTAACCTCTGCAGTTAAAGAATATTCCAGGAGGAAGAGCAAGATAATGAGCAAATGCTTTTAAAAGTATAGTGCAGGGATAAGTATCTGTCTGTCTGGGTGACTTCCTACAGAAGAGGTACACCAGAGGGCCTACAGAAAATGACAGTTACCCAAGGTGTCACTCGTCCTCGCAGGCTTCAGACTTGGCTTTCTTCATGTACCCCTTCGTGTGTGCATGTTGAGTCACTTCAGTCCTATCCAACTCTTTGCGACCCCATAGACTATAGCCTGCCAGGCTCCACTGTCCTTGGGATTCTCCAAGGACTGGAGTGGGTTGCCATGTCCTCCTCCAGGGGATCTTCCTGACCCAGAGATTGAAGCTGCAGTCTCTTACGTCTTCTGCATTGGCAGATGGGTTCATTACCACTAGTGCCACCTAGGAAACACACATACCCTTTGACTCACTCACAATTTTTAAGTAGAAATTGTGCTTAAACAACAGTATTATGTTTTCACATCCTTGGTTAGAGAGTATTATCGGGAAATTGTTTACCCCTGAATCTCAGTCAACTTAGAAAATAAAAGCAAGTAATCACACTCAGTTTTGGTCTGAAGCCAGGTATTAGTTTTTTGTTTTTTTTTTTTTTAATCAGTAGTCTGGCTGATATAATAAGTAATTTCTTCACTAAACGCATTTATTTTGTTAGGCTGAGATGAAGATTTCAAAAGACCTTTGAAATTAAGGTTTGATTTGAAAGTCATTTTAATAGAGATATATTTTTGAAGGAAACCATTCATATGAGCATACCTAGTCTTCCTTGGAACAGCCTGCTGCTGCTGCTAAGTCACTTCATTCGTGTCAGACTCTGTGTGACCCCATAGATGGCAGCCCACCAGGCTCCCCCGTCCCTGGGATTCTCCAGGCAAGAATACTGGAGTGGGTTGCCATTTCCTTCTCCAATGCCTAGAGGTGGCTAAAAATGAAACCAAATAGTTTGAGAAACATTTGTAATACAGAGTTCTAAGGGGAAAGAATAAATCACCCAAAACCATACCCTAAGACTATTATCATTTTATCTTTCCTATAGAAGCAACTTTACAAGAGCTATGATCTAACATCGTGCTATTGGTTTTATTTTATATATATATATTTACTTTTATTTATTTCCTTATTTGACTGCACTGGGTCTTAACTGCAACACATGGCGTCTCTGATCTTTGTTGCTGCACCTGAGATCTTTTTAGTTGGGCATGCACTCTAGTTGCGGCATGTAGGCTCTAATTCTCCGACCAGGGATTGAACTTGGGCCCCCTTCACTGAGCACACAGAGTCTTAGCCACTGGACCACAGGAAGTCCCCATGCTATTGATTTTAATTTATAGACCAAACAGTCATAAGTTTTTCTAAAACTAGAGCAAGGATGGTAGAGCTTCTGCACCATAATGATTAAGAATACAGACCCAAGAGCTGTGCCGCCTTGGTTCACACCCTGCTTCTGCCGCCTGATTTGGCTGTGACCTCAGGTGTGTTACTTCTCTCTGTGCCTTACTGTCTCCATCCGTAAAATAAAGGTAATAATAGGATCTGCCTCCTCGATGGTTGTGAGATTTCTATGAGCGAATCCATGGGGAATATTAGAATTGAATCTGGCAGGTATGAAGCACTCAGTATTACTATTGTTATGAAAGGCACTCTCCACTGTGTTGATTCCATTATGAAATCACAGATGAAAGCATGCTATAGCTACAAGCATACCTACCAAATATAACAGCTAAAAATGTCATTATTCCATTCTCGGAGAAGAGTCTCACTGCAGCTAAATATAACAGAAAGGTTACTTCTTACACACTCTGCACACGACGTCATGCTGACTCATGATCAAATATTTCCTGAAAGCCTAATCTGTGTCTCATAGTATGCCAGGTGCTTGTAATACAGTGATAAAAAACCACGTACATTTCCTGCAGTTTAGTAGAGGAGATAATGTAGACGGATCTAAAATGTTTTATTTCCTTTCTTTTTTGGGAATGTGGAGGTAGGGATGTTGGGGGGTTGTGGAAGCTTGGATCAACTCAAACCATTTAACAGGTCTTTTTTCTGCTAACAGTCTCAAAGTTCTCTCTAGGTTTGTAAAAGACTTTCCTTTGCAGTTTGCTTTCTTAGTGATAACAGAAACAGTACAACCTCACTTTAGAAAACTTGACTCGGTATAGTAAGTTTTCTTTCTTTTTTTTTTTTATACATATTTTTAAAATATTAAGCATGTTTTTCTCTGAAAATCAGAAAAAAATTAAACTTGAAAAACTGGAGGAGGACAGGAAAGTATAAATAGGCGAGAAAAATAATGCCCATAATTCTACTTTTCTTAACATTTTGATATATTTCCTTCAGATATTTTGCTTTACACATCATATTATTTAGCTAAGATCAGGTGTGTATATGTATAAATAATTTTATCTTATTTTTTTTTTTTCTCTTCACGAATTTGCGTGTCATCCTTGCGCAGGGGCCATGCTAATCTTCTCTGTATCGTTCCAATTTTAGTATATGTGCTGCCGAAGCGAGCACAATTTTATCTTATTTTATAGGATTTTTATAAAGATAAAATAATGTTTTAAAGCTCTAACCACTGTCTAACAGATGCATATCAAACATTTAATAATTGTTAGCTAATATAGTTATCTTATCCTTCTTTTTACCTCTTACATGATAAGCTATTTCTCTTGTAATTGGAAGGCTCTTCATAAGGATTATTTTTTAATGATAGCCTGATATACTATATTTATTGATGTACTGTGGTTTACTTTTCCTTTCCCTCATATTTGAATACTTTAGATTTCTTCCGGAATTATTCTGTTATAAATATTTTCCTAAATATTTTTAATTGTAAAATTATCTTTACATTTCTGATTAATTCCTTGGAATATATTCCTAGAAAGGGAATTAGGAGTCAAAATGTTTGAACTTTTTAAAAGATCTTTGTGGAGAAGGGAATGGCAACCCACTCCAGTATTCTTGCCTGAAAAGTCCCGTGGACAGAGGAGCCTGGCGAGTCACTAGACAAGCATGCATGCAAATTTAACTGAAAAGTCCATTCTAAGCCATTAAAGACCAAGGTGCAAAATAATAAACCAAGTTTTTAAAAAAATTAAAAAAAAAAAAAGATCTTTGATGGGCATATTGTCAAATTACTTTCTAGAAATTTTGCTTAACTTTGTACTTACACTCTTGCTTAAAATAGTCAGTTAAGGGCCTTGTCATAAAATCCTCTCTAGCTTTAAGATTACCTTAAATTTTAAAAATATTGTTGTTATTTTTTACAAGGGAAAATGGTCTGTAATGTTAGCAAATTTCTTTGCTTTTCACAATTAAAGTATTATATTGTTATTTGTGTTTCTTCTTCTTAATGGTATGTTTTCACTTTGACCATTTATCTGATTGAAGTCTTAATAGTTTTCTTATCAGTTTGTATGAATCCCTTGTATGTTAAGGCTGTTAATTCTTGCTTTGTCACATTTGTTGAAATAGTTCCCCAAATGACTTTTTAAATCATTAGAATTCATCCGTCTTTTTCTTCCTAATTTTTCCATTGCTTTTGAACTTAGAAAATCCTCTCTATCCATAGGCCTGTATGTTTGCCTCTGATTTATATAAACATTTATACTTAGTTCTTTAGTACACTGAAATTTTATTTTTCTTTATGAGGTGAACTGATCTCAGTGTTTCCACGTAGAATGTTGCAGTTTTTCTTACTTTTATTAAATACTGCATTATATTGTAATTATTTTTTCTGTATTTTTATTCTTCATAACATCTAAGTTTTTGTCCTTTTAATTTTTATCCCCAGCAGCTGGCACAGTACCTACCACTTTGTAGAGACACAACAAATATTTGATAAATGAAAGAAAGAAATACACAATTATATATAATTTGTCCTGGAAGATTTTAAAGGCATGATGAGTTATTCTTCATCTATTCCTGGCTTTAAAATTCTTACGAGAGATTCTAGAGTAATTTTAATTTCAAGCTAGTCTACATTCCACAGTATCCACCAGAATGAATTGGAGTGGTCTGGTCATAGGAGAAGTAACATAAAAACGAACTTATACAGTAAGTTAAATTTTTACTTTCTAGTAGGAGTTTTGTCTAACCAGTAACCAGAAGCTCTATACTTGTTATCTAAGCCCCCTATCACTGGATATTTCCCCAAGCTTACCCTGCTCCACCTAAAAAAATAAAATGTACCTTTATAATGATCAGAGTACTTAAATGAACAGCTACAGTTTAAATGATGACACTCAAATGTTTTCAAACTTGACATTTTCACATGGGTTCCTTTCTCCTATTTCTGACTGCTTGCAAGATACAGGTAAGATATCATTCACCTATACTTAACAATGCCACTTCAGATTCAGCAACTTCACCACTGAAATCTATTCATCTTTACCTTCCTGCTCCTTCTCTCTACCCCCACCAGTCCAACACCAAATCCTGTTTCCTACTCTTGTGATCCCTAGTTTGGATATGTTACCACTATCCACCCAGTAGTCAAGGTAAAAATCTCAGTTATTCTTTATTCACTGACCACATGCAATTAATCTGTCACATCTTATCTATATTACCTCCACAATGTTTTCTCTCTGTCTCTTCCCCGTCTTAACTACCAGTGTCCCCCCTTGTAATCACTGATCTGGACAGTTGCCATAACCTCTTCATTGAGGTCCCAGCTTCCATTTCTTTCACCTTCCAAACCTCTTCACATAAATGACTTTTTAATGGGGGTATGCATTAGAAAGAATCCTCTTGCCCCTGAAGATTCAGATTCACTAAACTGAAGGTACAGCTTGGGTATCTCAGCACAAAAAGCTTCCCTGATGATTCCTGTGTTCACCCAGATTAAAACCAGTATTTTACAAGCTTCTGGAATTACCGTTTCAAAACCTTACTATAGTCATATCTTTGGTTTAAAAACTTTTAGTGCCTCCCCTACTGCCTATAGTATAAAGTCCAAACTTCTTGCCTTGTGATAGAACAGATATCATTAAACTCTGGCCCTAATCTCCCTGTCAAATGCTTTTTCGGCTACTCCCCTCCCAGGACCTTTGAGTGTAGCCAAATAAATTAGAGACCCAAGTATGCCATGTACTTTTGGATTTTTGTACCTTTTTCCATACCATTTCTTCTACCTTGGTTACCCTTTTTTCTATATCTGGAAAACTCTCGCCTCAATGTAACTTTACCTGAAAACTGTTAACCCATTATTCTTCCAGGCAGGGATAACAGCTCTTCATCTGTTGAATTCTCAACACTTTGTGTATGCTTGTATTGCTGCTCCCAGTAGTTTGCATTTGTGATGACGATGTGTATGATGACACACACATACATACATATACATATAATTAGGTCATTAAGATAAAGATAGTCTTGCTTATCTTATATGAATAGGTACCCAGTAGGCATGCCCCTTTCCTTCTGATTAAGAATTAACAAATTATATTGGGAATGCCCTGGTGGTCCAGTGGTTAGGACTGCGTGCTTTTCGGTACCAAGGGCCTAAGTTCAATCCTTAATCAAGGAACTAAGATCCCACAAGCCTTGCCTCATGGCCAAAAATAATAATAATAATAATACTTAACAAATTCTCAAAAAATGTATATTAAGAAAAAAGAATTAAATTCTGAGTCTTCTTTTCATATCCACCTCTTCTGACTAGCAAATTACCTTCTATCTAGATCATTCATCTGTTTCTATCTCCTCATCCAAAAAATTGGCCTGTCTTGTTAACAAAGATGGAACCCCTCAAATCACAGTACTGAGTGATAGTTGATGGTCACTTGGATATCACAGAATTCATTAGTTTCTAAAAATCCTTACCGATATCTTCACCAAAGAAGGATATAGAACATCTGGTAGTCTTTGCTTCACGGTATTCAGTAAGTTTTGAACGGTAAAGATCAACACAACTGATCTGGTGAGTTCTGTCAGTTCTCCTACTTTGTAAGTAAGTTTCTATAACTGGCACCATTAATGTCTACCTCACACCTAAAAGAAGCGTTCTTTTCAGTTTTGTCTTGCAAGAACTATGACAATTTTTTTCTTTGAAACTGGGAGTAATTTTTGATGTATTACATCTCCTGAGACCACATCTAAGCTGTTGGCTTTCTCAGTGGATCTAGTGGTAGATTCTACAGTCAAGACCCCCTTTAAGTTTTCAGATGCCTCTTTGATCTTGGGTTATAAACACATATCTATTTCCCTAGCAAAACATGTTAGGAGTTCAGAAAGGGTATGAAATTTGTGGGCAGGTCTGGTTAATTTACAACTTACAATCTAATCCTTACTGTCTAGTTTTGAATATCAGAAAAGCTTTGCTATGTGTGCTGTAAGATAATAATTGATCATGATATCTACCAAGAGATAAAGATAATTATTAAAACCTTTTGTGGTATCAGACCAAATAGAATGCTACAAATCATGAATTTTATCATGTGGATCCATGTTTGGGGAATTAAAACAAACTTGTTTTTTTTTCCCTATTGTCATTTTTCCTCAAAGAATGTAAGAAAGGAAATTGAATGCAGTAGTATCTTCAATATTGAAATATACTAAGTAACTGCATAAGTTCTGAAAGCAACATGAACATGTCCTTATCTATATTGGAAATGGGTTGCCAATAATAGTATATTAAAGAGGCAAAGCACATTTGTGTTTGCAGGACTGAAATGTTTCTGATGCCTTCAAGAATGAAAAGCTATCATGCTGGATTTGTTTCTTTAACGGGAATTGTCTCCTTATCCCCTTTGGACAATGGTTTAAAAGAATTAGAGGCAAGAATATAAGTTTAGGGTAAAATGAAGCTAATTTTCATGTTCACTTCCATTAATAACCAGCCTAAAACAATGGATTATAACTCAACACAGCACTACCATTAATAGGCTTGAAATTTGGGGGCAAAACTGGATGTCTGCCTGGAAAGTAGGTGGTGAGATAAATAATGTGAAATTGAACTCCAGCCTCAAAAGGCATATTTCAATTCTGAATGTCTTACTTTGTCACGCAAAGGAAGAAATGTGTGACAATAAGCATAGTGTTGTGGCTTAAAAATCAAGAGACCTAAATCTGTTCCCTGCAAATTACTTTCCATCTTTGATCCTCTCCATTAAATGAGAAATCATTAAAAATATTTCCCTATCCGGAAATGAAGTTGGTTTTTTAAAAAGAAGTGTAGAGGTAGACCCACCCATCTCTCAGTATTTTGGACCTACCTGAAACTTTTCCCTTGAACCTGTATTTGAATGTACTATGAAACCTACAAAAATAATAAAGGCTCTGGTCCTTTAATATTCACTAGGATAGGGACTTTCCTGGCAGTCCAATGGTTACGACTCCACACTTCCAATGCAGGGGACGCAGGTTCCATACCTTGTCGAGGAACTGAGATCCCACATACAACATGGTGTGGCCAAAATATATGGGGTTTCCTAGGTGGTGCTAGTGATAAAGAACCTGCCTGCCAATGTAGTGTAGGAGATGTAAGAGATACAGGTTCAGTCCCTAAGTTGGGAGGATCCCCTGGAGAAGGAAATGGCAACCCACTCCAGTATTCTTGCCTGGAGAATTCCATAGACAGAGGAGCCTGGTGGGCTACAGTCCATAAGATCGCAAAGAGTCAGACATGACCAAAGTGACTTAACATGCATGCACGCATATATATATTCACTAGGACTTGCTAAGTATAACCTCTAAAAAATAATTTCATAATTGACTCAGCTATTAAGAGATAAGAAGGAGCCAGGAGGTCATTCTCAAACACCTAAATATGAGAGAAGGACTTCTCTGCCTCACATTTCTGCTGTTGATGGACAAATTTCTCTGAAAAATACTTCTTTCAGTTTAGGAGAGGAAGTGAGTGATTTCCCAGGAGGAATATTTAGCAATAGTCATGTGGTTCCAAGTGTAAGACAGAAGCCCTTTGTAACTGAACTTTGTGGGTAAGGAGAGGGGCTGAAGAATGGCTGAAAGGCAGAATCACAGATTCCTTTTGCTAAGTTTGGAATCATTCATTCAAGACTCACAGGAGGAAGAAAGAAACCTTGAGTCCAGAAAACTGACCAATAAAGACAAGTTATCAAAAATGCTTACCTTCAAATTTAAATTTGAATTACAGATATGGCCTCATTGTTAACACTCTAGTAAAGGATTGATAAAAGAACTTAGTATTTAACAATTTAATTGTTTCAGTAAATTGTATGCAAACTAAATCTGAGGGAAGACAGTGAACTCTAACCAAATCTCAGGAAAAGCAGGCATGTTGCTGCTGATGCCATATACCTAGTGTTTCTATAAAACACCTGGAATGCAGAATTCAGACTCTTGTGTGCTAAACCTATAAAACAAGAGCTACAAGAGTTACATCCCTGATGGCTCAGATGTAGAAGACCCATTTGACCCCTGGGTCAGGAAGATTCCCCTGGAGAAGGGAATGGCTACCCACTCTAGTATTCTTGCCTGGGAAATCCCATGCACAGAGAAACCTGGTGGGCTACGGTCCTTGGGGTCTCAAAGAGTCAGACACAACTGAGCAACTAACACTTTAACTTTCAGCCACGTGGGTACAATTTGCTGTAATGGCTCTAGGGTCCTTTGGCTTTGACCTTCTTGCTGAGTACTTAGGATGAAAGTACTGATTTCTAGCCCCATTCCTCATGGATCCCTCTGTGCATATCAGGAGCGATGTTAGTAGTTGGTCCTTTGCCCTTATCACTTTTCCATTTGTTTCCCCTCATTTCACTGGTAATTATTAATCTAATGTCAATGTCTTTTCTTCCAGTCCTCCTCGCCCTCCGATGAACATGAATGACACCATGGTGAGCCACATGTCCTCCGGGGCGCCCACGCCCACCAAGAGGTATGTGATGCTTGTGCCTTAGTCCCCACTGGGAGTTGGGTTCTGACCTCTGTCCTGAGAAGCAGAGCGTTCCACAGGGCAGAAAGGACTGGCTTTCCTTCTCTTCCTCTGACTGTCTTTTTATATTATTTTCTATGGTTTATCCTCCTGTTTTTTCCCCTACTAACTTATAAATATAGCAACTGAAGGAGTCTGCTTTTGAGTGGTGCCTGAGGTGGATACTGTCCCTTTGTGACAACCAGTGAACGTGGTGTCAAAGCAGATTAGGCTTGTTTGGGATCTCTTTATTTTTTTAACATTAAACAATATTTTGATGAGCATGAATTTCAACAGTTTTGCATTAGAATTCTTGGAGAGTCAGAGATCATTTCTGCTTTCTGATTGGACTGCATAAGTTGCGCTAATTCCTTATGTTCTCCTGCATCATTCTGTATAGAATTTATAAGCATCTAAGGTGAAAAGTCTGAGTTTCTCTCTTAATTATACAAGGACTTTCCTTAGGGTCCTTCAAGGCACTAGAACAGTATACTCCTTTCTCTTCTTTATTTCGTTAACTCCTCTCCAAAATTCTCTTAGGCAGGACTTGAAAGAGCTGTATGAAATGGTTGACTTCCCATCTGATTTAAGCTGTTCCCTCACCAGAGCAATGCAGAAAATTTCTCAAGGGCACACCAATAAAGAATTCTTTCTAGCAGTCATCGCTCAAAAAAAAATACAAAGAAACTCGAAGATATTCCCACCTACTCCCCAAGTCCTTCCTGAAGAAGAGCACTTTGTACTGCACACCTGAAGAAAACTATGTGTACTGATTGCTTTGGATTAATTTAACTATAGAAATGTCATCTATGTAATAATACTTTGACTTAATATGTATAATACTTAAGATACTAATACTTAAGAGCAATTATGTTTGTTCACATTGGGTAAAACTCCTTGAGCAGTGTTTCCAGCCTGGAGTGATGAGAAGCATCAGCTGGGTCACTTGCTAAACATATACATTGCTGGGATCACACATTTCTCAGATCCAGTGGACCCTGAGGTCCTGGGAAGCCACATGTTAAGCAAGTATTCCGGGTGATTCTTATCATCAAGCAAATTTGGGAAATAGCCTTAGAAAGAAACGAAGGAGTAAACCATAGGAATCTGCCACCCTGCAGTAGAGGATTTAGGGACTTAACAAATGAGAGTGACTTGCTAATAGAGTGTTACCCACATGGACACCCAGCACCCTAGCCAGATGACAGTGCTTGTCCGCAGCCTTGTTGGGACGCTACCAGCAGGACAGTAGCTACACTGCTTCTTTGGGGCAAAATTGAGTGGTATGAGCAGTCTCAACTGTGCACAGATTTCTGAGCCCTTTGACTTTGTGTTTGAATCCTGGCTCTCACCTGACCTTGCACAAGATTCTTACCTTGGTTGATTTATCTGTAGAATGAGGACAATAATAGTATCTACATTGTGGGGTGTGTATGTGAGGATGTAAGATACTGTCCTTATTATTTAGGAAGTGAACGAATGAGAGAACAGGTGGGGAGGAGGGGCTAATTTACAGAGGATGCCCTCTCTAAGAGGAACAGAAGGCTTATGAAAGAATACAAGGCAGTAGAAGCTCTCCCACCTGCCTCAATTTTAGTCACCCTTGCTGGCCTTAGCTTTTTATGGTAAACACTCATAACATTCAGAGCCAGACCCAGAATCTAAATATCAACTCAGTAATGTTTCTGTTTCAAAACTCAGAAGACAAGGTAGATTATTGAAAGAAGTCAGCTTGTGGTTTTATGTTTTGTTAGTTGCTCAGTCGTATCCGACTCTTTGCAACCCCATGAACCGTACCCTGCCAGGCTCCTCTGTCCGTGGAATTTTCCAGGCAAGAATACTAGAGTGGGTTGCCATTCCCTACTCCAGGGGATCTTCCCCACCCAGGGATCAAACCCAGTTCTCCTATATTACAGGCAGATCCTTTACCATCTTAGCTACCAGGGAAGTCCAGGTTTTATGTTTTAGCAACGCCAT
This sequence comes from Cervus elaphus, assembly GCF_910594005.1. NCBI lineage: Eukaryota > Metazoa > Chordata > Mammalia > Artiodactyla > Cervidae > Cervus > Cervus elaphus. Next base: position 32,111,978 of record NC_057825.1, on the reverse strand, counting down.
TTATAAGGATTTCACTTCACCTGAGTTCTCTTCATTTACTAGTTTTGTCATCTGACTTCTTGAGGGCCCTAAGTGTATGATGACCAAGGGCACTGTGCATTTAGGACCCACAGCTGAATGTAGCTGCTAGAGTCTGTTGGAGGGAGTACATTTTTCTGGATGATATTTCATTGCTTGAGCAGGCTGAAAGAAGGGACTTGGGAGTAATAATCATCACAGCTCCTCTCTAGAAGGACTACTAACCTTAAGCTTGATATTGCTGCATAAAGCCCCAGCTCAGTAGTCAACAGCCAGCTGCCATTGTCAGTCACAAAATATCTACGATTTATGAAAGTTGTTTCAGATAATACTGTATAACCTGGGTGAATATTTTAAAGTCAGCAGTTCAACTAGCATCTCTTTCTGGGTAGGCTTTGTCAGTGCTAGCAGTGATTGTCACAGACTCTCCAGGGGCTGACCAGCAGACCAAACGAGGCCAAAGCCCTAAGAGACTGGAGCAAAGGCAGAGCTCTGTGACTAACCATGAAGAGTAGTTGTTAGAAAGGCTACATGGGAACAAGATGCACCTGTCCAACAATATTGTCCTTAGAACTTTAGGAGATTTCATTTCTATTCAGGATGAAATGATGATATAACATACAGACATCAATTGCATAACTCATAGATTTGGCTCTTCCTGGCCTCAGTTACTCAACTGTATAAATTTCAGATAGTACCCTGTTTACTTCCTCGAGGACTCATCAGTGTTTGTTTTCTCCTCTGAATGTCATCAGACCTGTGTCTCCAGAGTCTGATAAAAGCCAGGAGCCTGATACGTCATCCCAGTCATAGATCCTTCCTCTGCCAGGGCAAAGAGTCCTCGGGGGGCATAAGGCTACTCTCCAGAATAAGGTTTTCTTTAGAACTCAGCATAAGACATAAATCACTGAGTCAGACAAGAACACACACAGTATCAAAAACGCCCCCGGAAAAAAATTAAGAGTTCCAATTTCTACCTTTCTGATAGGCCATGCATATAAAAATAGTCACAGCCCCAGTGGTGAAAAAAAATATTTGATTAGCCCAATAAAAGATGGTCAAATGTAATGGTTACTTTTTACAGAAGAAAACCTTATAAAGGGCTGAGATGCTGACAATCATGTGAGAAACTGTAAGTTATGTACCTGAAAGGTTCCCCTCTAGGGATTTGCCCTCCGTAATATTTTTCTAATATTTTCATATTGGCATGTCTATAGTTGAGAAGAAATTTCGTCTTTGAGACTGAGTAGTTTCTAGAAATGTGCTTCTGTTAGGGAATCAGAACAGTATACTTAAAAACAAACAAACTTTCAGAACTTTAAAACAGACTTAAATTGCCCGTCTGCTAGTTAATTTCCTCTGAGGCTTGCTTCTGCCCCTCTATTTCCCCAAGGTTCAGAATGTGATTATATTATTACGGTCTGCACTATTGTACTATTTTAAGTCATACCTTACATTCAAACCAATATGAAAAATGATGCTGATATTTTAATGTATTCTAAAGCTTTGACTTTAATTATTTATACACATAAAAATGTTTACAATTCTGTGGGCATTTCATATAACTTTGACATCAACAAAAACCTCTAGGATGAAACTTTTGACTTTGTGCATTTGTTTGGTACAGTAGTTTTAACTCTGTTAACTTCAAGTATTAAAATCTAACTTTAAAAAGCACAAACTCAGTTAAGCCAGATGAAAACATTGTAAAAGTCTTGTGTACAACCTTGTATGGACTTCCCTGGTGGTCCAGGGATTGAGAGTCCATCTTCCAATGCAGGGGATGCAGATTTGATTTCTGATTGGGGAACTAAGATCCCACATGCCATGGGGCATCTAAACCTGCACACAGCAAATAGAGTAGCCCTCACGTTGCAGCTGGAGAAGCCCCTGGAATGCACTGCAACAAAGACCAGCACAGCCCAAAAAAAAAGAAGAAAGGGAAGAACAGAAGATGAACTGCCACCGAGATGTCCACCCTTGGCTTCTCTATCTCTTGGCTCCTCTCAAGTGCGGTCTTCATTCCCTCCTCCTATAGAACAGCCACTGCTCAAGGTGCCAGTGGCTTCCAACTCACATCCTCAGCCTTGTCACTCAAGAGGTTGTGCCTTTCCTCTCTCGGATTAGAAGACTCCAGGAAAGGATTCTTGTTGTCCTGGATGGCATTACCGCCTATCCTCGTGTGTGTGTGCGATAAGCCAAACTCTCAGACCTGTATCAGAAAAATTGAGGGAGGAGTATTTCTCCTAAAGAAGGTTGTACTGTCATGAGCAGCAGAGATCCTGTAACCATAAAAGAAAAATACCAGAGGTTGTTGGCAGAGTGCTGTTTGGCTGCCCAGCACAAAGAGGTGTGCAGAGGTGTGCACATGCTTGCACACACACACACACTTCCCTCCCCACGAGCTTTCCTTCCTGACACAGTGCAGCAGCACGACTAGGGGTGCGCACTCACCTTTCCCGGAGGTCTTATCCCCCTCCTGCAGACAGCATGGGGTCCCGGATGTCTGAGTCATGTCCATTCATCGGGATCAGCTCTTGTGATTCATTAACCTAGTCTACCATGGACCGAATGAGAAGTTTTAAGAACTCTCACATCTTTACAACTCACAGCTACAACTACAACTCACAAGTCTGTAACAGCAGATACCTGAAAATAGGATAATTGTAATTTAGAGAAGCGGGGTGGGGGGGGGGGGGAAGGAAAATCACAGGAAATAGGACATATTAAGCCATATCTGCCCATTTCCTCCTGAAACACCGTGAAAATGACAGTCAAGAGGTTTTTGTTTTGTTTTTTTAGTAGAAGCCCACAACAACAGAGAAAATGGGTGAGGAAACAATAGCAAGAACACTTTGGAAGCAGCAGAGCAGATGGCTGAGTGGTAACTGATTTTTCCAGGCTGGAGAGAACTAAAACCTAAGCCAACTGAGAAACCCGGAGGAAAGCCCACCCAGGAATGGGAAGGCTCTGTGGGGGGAATTACAGAATGATGGCTCATAGTCTGCGTAAGAAGCACTTACAGCCTCAGAATGTCTCCATAACTGGCACCTGCCCCTGCCCTTCCCTGCCAGAGCTGAGATTTATGCCTGTGGTTTCTGGAACAATACAACCCCCATAAAAACCCAACTTGTCCTAATCATCTCACCTTGGTGGGCTGAGGCCACTGGCTTCCAGACAACGTGTCTCTTTCTCTTGGAACATCATATTAAAGACTTTAAGAAAGCCCCGCTGCATCCTATTATTCCTCTCAAAGTGCCTGGGGATCCAGCCAGAAGGGGCACAAGATCCAAGTCCTAGGATCCCAGAGATTACAGTTTAACCAGTGGCTTTGCTCTGTAGCCATGTAGCAAAGATTGATGTATTCCCTCCCTGGATCGAGAGAGTTTTGCTACCATTGACACTTCTTGACTTAGCTAGTTCCAGTCAGTGTTACACCCGACTCCCAGTATTAGTTTCTATTTTAGTCATAACTCTTGGCTACAAGTAATAAAAGCTCAGTTTGAATTGGCTTAGGGAAAACAAGAAGATTTTTTTGTTTTTGTAACCAGGCCGTGGGCAGAGCAGGGGGTAGTGGCTGGGCCCCTGGGCGGACAGAGCAAGGGGAACTCTAACTGGTGTAGGTGTTTCCCCCACCCATCGCCTCCTCGCTTCTCTCTACTGCACATCTGCTGCTTCTTTCCTAATGTAACTATCATTCCACGCAGCAGGGAACACAGCCAAGAGACCCACAAAATGTGTTCACATTTCGTAACCTCATTACTCTATGTGGATCCAGTTTGAAAAACTTTCAATGGAAGTTGCATTGGATCCATCTTGGGTCATGTTACCCACCCCGGTGTTTTGTGTTCAGTGGCCCCACCTAGAATAACATGGTTGAATGGGTAGGGGTCAATTCACAAACAAGGGTGAGGCTACTTCCCTGGAGAAGGTAGAGCTGCTGAGGAGACACGTCACTATAAACTTCTTTTTCAGGTAGTTTCTGAAAAAAGTGCATGTGAAAGTATGTTACCTCACACCTCCGTTTGCACGGATTTGTTTCAGGAGACCTTTGTTTCCCTACCCCCTTAATTTTTCTCAAGGGTTAAATAATTCTTGCTATTCTGTTCAGTTTATGGAGATGATTGTGTGGGACATAACACCACCTTTGAGTGGTGAACAGGTAAATACAAGAGCCACAGATCCTGAGTAGGTCACCAGTTGCGAGGAACCTTAAGTGAAGGCAAGATTTTATCCGAGCCTTTTTACTTTAATCCATACTTCACAGGAAGGAGAAGCAGTTTTTAAAGGCCAGGTGCCACAGTATAAGTACTACTTCTGAGCTATAGAAACATGACCAAGTTAAGAGGTGAGTTGTCCTATACTGGTTTTAAAATGGCTTTCTGACTGGGCGCCAAGATAAAGACCTTATCTTGTTATCTACAGAAAGCAGTGGAGTGACAGAAGCCACAGAACACTGCCTTTTCAGACTGAAAACAAAAGAGATGTGGGGAAACTGAGAAGAGAGACAAAATGAAATTGGTCAAGGCAGGCGCTGTGCATGTGTGGACTCGGGCCACTGATTCTCTTTCTGTGAAATGAGAAAAATAGAGTTTGGTGGAAAGCAAAAACGAATGAGGTTTTCGGCATCGCCCTGAAACAGCTACCTTGTACGACTTCTTCGTGACAACCTCTCCAAGGCAACTCAGCAATTATTTTTTCTCCAATTTTTTTTTCCCTTGAAAGACAGAAAAGCAGAGTAATTGAAAATTAACACATAATCTTATGGAACTGCAGAGTCTCAGCGTTGGCACATTTCCAGAGTCTGTCTGGTGGCCTGGGCAGCCTGCCAGTTTTCAGTGGCTTCTGGGTTGGGATTAAATTCCATTTCCATTCAAGCATTTAAGGTAAACCCTTCAGCAGTTCTAACTCAGGTTAGTACAGATTAAAAGCTTGAATATTTCCAACTCCATACTTCCAAACCTTGATGTGAATAGTTTCCTCCTCTCATTGGACTGAGGCTTGAGATCCAGAATGTGAGCAAGAGTGATGGACCATCAGCAGAGCAGAGGGGAAGAAGGAGCTGGCTTAGGGGGAGAGACCGTGAGTTGTGTTCTCACGTTGGGATTGAGATGCTTAAGGGATCCTGGGGGTGAAGATGGGCTTGGTACATTTTGAATGTGGGGGTGCTGAGGAAGGGAGTGGTTGGTTTTCTTTCTGGCATGAGTTAGGTACCTTTGGTCAAAACACAGAAGGGAGATTTGGGGAGGAAGTTAGCAAGGTTATGTGAGTTAGAGGAGCCTGGGGCACGTCAGGGAACCAGACCATAGCATGAATTCTTGAGATCTAACAAATGGCCAGTAGAACACAGTCAGTCTCTTGCTCGCTCTCTCACACACACACACATTTTTACATATGCTTTGGAGGCTGTTGCCTTGGAGACCTCTTGACTGTCCCTGCTGCTAAGAAGCTGACTAGGTGCAGCACACTGCTTTCTAATAAGATGCTATTAAGATGCTCTACGAGCTTGCACACATGACGGAAACGCCTACAGCAGTGCTCAAATTCCTGTGCTGGTCTGGCTTAGACGGGCATAGTTTTTCATCCTTGTTCACATCAAACTATTAAAATATTTCAATTTCTTTTAATAAGCAGACATTTAAAACAAATCAGTGCTGTAGTATAAGGTCTTATCTTTTTCCTGGATCTTATTAGGAAAACTCTATAGTCTACTCCCAACCAATCCAGTCTTGTTTTTGCGACCAAGGGGACTTTTTCTGAAGTGCAGGTCTGAGTATGTTATGCTCCTGGATAAAAATCTTCAGTGGCTCTTCCCTTCTACAGCGCTGTCCAAGAGCATGGAAATGTTCTGTGCTAACCCGTCTGGTAGCCATTAGCCATGTGTGGGTACTGTACACTTGAAATATGACTAATGCAACACAGTGAATTTTTAATTTTACTTAATTTAAATTAATTTGAATTTAAACAGCCACAGGTGGCTAGTGGCAGTGCAGTTCTGCAAGATGCAATGCACATTCTTCATTTCTGAGCTGACCCTTGCCAGCCTCTGCAGCCGTACCTATTCCAGGGTTTCTATTTGGCATCTACTGTCAGAGTTACTCAGTCACTCAGAGTTCACCAAGCAGGTTGCCGCATATGCTGCTCTGCCTTGGTGCCTCCCATCCTTTTTCCTGTTATTTCCTTCTCTTTGTCATCTAATTCTGCCTTCTCAACTTCACCACCTCCAGGAAGCCTTCCCTAGTACCCTAAAGCTAGGTGAAGTGTTTGTCTTCTGTGATCTGTAGTATCTTGTACATATCATAGAATTGTTATTAGTCATTTGTTTCATGCTTTTCAAGACCCTAAGCCCCTTGAGGGTGAGAATCAACCAGGCTTGATCCAGAAACTTACTCCTCCTCTCCAAATCTTGCTGCTGCTTGCCCCTTGATCAACACTTCTGCTAAGAAAGGGGTTTTCTTCTTCAGTTATTTCAAGCACGTAGCATCTTACAGCACTGCCTGCTTGTTTCATTGAGGGCTGAGAAATAAAGGACATGGATTATCCTGGAATATCATGTTCTGATGCAGTACCACCTGGCTCACTCCTGCTGGCCCCTCTTGGTTAGCTGTAACTTCCACTCTTATCAGTGAGAAACCTGGCTCCCATCAGTCACCATCCGTTTACATATTCGGTCAGTGGCTCGTAGTGTACATAGCAGTTTCAGAACTGTTGATTTATTTTTTAAACAGATGATTGTTGAGTCATATATTATACAACTCATCCATTTAACACATACCATTTAGTGGTTTTTCATATATTCAGAGTTGCAAAACCATTACCACGATAGATTTGAGAATATTTTCATTACCTCCCCAAATTGATTTGTTACTAAAAAAAAAAAAAAATCTCTGCAGTGTGGAGACTGGACTGTGGAGAACTAGAGTGGAAGAAGAGAGACCAGTCACGAGGCTCTTGGGATAGACCAAGTGGCGTTGAGGGAGGAATTCCAGATGAGAGAGTATGGCAGCAGGAGGGGCGGTAAGAGCGGCTGGTTTGGGGATCTGATCTGAAAGTAGAGCCGGCAGGACCTGGTTAAGAGATTAGATGTGGAACATGAGGAACAGAGAGAAATTAAGAAGACTTCTCAGCTTTGGGGCTTGTTGACTGGGTGAATGAGAGTGCTGTTTATTTAAATCAGCCAATTGGGGGGAGTGGCAGGTGAACCAGGAAAGTGTGGAGAATTGAGCTGTATTTTGAACATGTTGGGCTTGAGATGCCTGTTAGGCAGGCAAGGGGAGATGCTGAACGGGCATCAAATCTACATGATTCTGGAGCTCTGGGGAGAGGTCAGGGCTGGAATATGAAGTTGAGAGGATTACAGGTAATACCTTTTATGGAAGATTGTTCTAAGAACAAACAGAAGATCTGTAAAAGTATCTGCTGGGTCACAGTACTTTGTTGATAGTAACTACTATGTTATGGTATTTAATCCTCCCAACACTCTCTAAAGTAAATATTTCATGAGGTAGATTTGGTATTATTATGATTTTACAAATGAGACGACTGAGACATAGAGAGGTTAATGTCCAAGCTCACATGGCTAATAAGTATCAGAGTTTGGATTAAACCCAAGACTGCCTGACTCCTGTGCCCGAGTTCTTGGTTGCTATGCTCTGTTGCCTTTTACTTAGTAAATAATTCCGCTACCAGGGGTGTGCACTGGCTCTAGCATGCTTGCTTGTAGTGCCTCTGACCTTGTCCCACCCCTGCTTACCCTTCATCCCAACCTCCTCCCACCGCCCCCCCACCCCCGCCATCAGATCCCTTCCCCTTGCTGCCTGTGCCCATGGGTGTGTTCTTAACCTTGGCCAAAGGCGCCCTCTCTTGCTAACACTGGAGATTCTGCTGGAGCCATGAGACTGTCACCTAGGCTTCCAAGCGCCTGTTGTCTTGGAGAGCCATTCTCACACTGCAGTGTGCAACTGGAGCCCTGGAAGCTTGTTTCAAATGCATATCCCCAGGCCTCGTTCCCAGATAATTTGATTCAGTACAAGGTTGAGGGTTCTAAAGGAAGAAGTATGGGGAAATGTGTTTTTAAGAAATGCTGCCTTTGACCCTGCAGTCCCATCAGGACCTTCTGTCCCCAACTATGCTTGTTGTTACCGTTGTTTTAGAGCTGGGAGATGCCTTATGAGGGAAAGAACTCTCTTTCGGGTACCTGGGGAGAAATGTATTCATCTCATGGTCACTTCTCTTTTTAACTTTGGTTCATTCTAATCACCCTTGCCTTTGCTGGTCTCCCTAATTGGGTAAAATTCTACTATTAGGTCCTCTCATAGGAGAACAGTGTCCTTCTCATCATAACACTCATTACACTTGGAGTTTTCCTTATTTGTGTGATCATCTCTTTTCTACTTGACTGTTGCTCTCTTGATGTTAACAGTCAAGTAGAAAAATCCACGTCTGGGTTTTGCTCATGTCCTCCTGTCCTGGCACAGTGCTGACTCTAGCTAGTCAATGCTCCAAACATTGACTCACATGCCCAGTCTCCATCAGAAGTGCCATTCAAGTGCTATTGTGTACTCAGGCATGCAAATCACCTACTTTTATGGATTGAATTAACTTTTGATAGCAGAAATAAAACAGTTATTTTCATTATTTTATTTGCTATAGGATTCCAAAATATTCCAAAGTATTGCCTTTGTTTTAGGAAAACAGAGTTCTAAAGCAAAATCTGTTTGGAAGTTGGGATTGTATATGTGTTGCATATACATATTGCAGCACGTTTAATGCATGTATGCATAATCAAGAAAGAGTTTAAATTAAAAAAATATATCTGAAAAACAGGTACATTTTTGAATGTGAGTAGAATGATATAACATCCATTGTTGTTCAGTTGCTAAGTCGTGTCTGACTTTGCAACCCTATTGATTGCAGCACGCCAGGCTCCTCTGTTCTCCAGTATCTCCTGGAGTTTGCTCAAATTCATGTCTATTGAGTCAGTGATGCCATCTAACCATCTCATCCTCTGTTGTTCTCTTCTCCTTCTGCTTTCTGTCTTTCCCAGCATCAGGGTCTTTTCCAGTGAGTTGGCTCTTCATATCAGGTGGCCAAAGTATTGGAGCTTCAGCTTTAGCATCAGTCCTTCCAATAAATATTCAAGGTTGATTTCCTTTAGGATTGACTGTTTTGATCTCCTGCAGTCCAAGAGACTCTCAAGAGTCTGCCCCAAACAAAATTGTCAGAAAATTCATGGGCATTTAAATTCCTCATTTGCCATAAGCAGCTACTGTTAATGCTTTTCATTTTGGCTTAGATTCCTAATTATCTGGCAAACAACACTAGTTCTGAATAGCAGTCTTCGTATCACACTAAAATGGAGCTTAATGGACTGTTGCTTCTATAGTAAATGTCTCCAGTTTCTGTTCTGCCATTTCCTTTGGAGCACATCATGGTCAAATTTGCATGCCCGTTACTCTGCCAAAACCACTTTTGTCAAGGAGACCAGAGACTTCCACATGCTAAATCCAGTGTTGAATTCTCAGGACTTACAGGCTTGACCTGTCAGTGGCATTTGATGTAGATGATTGCTCCCTTGTACTTGAAACACTTTCTGCGCTTGCCTGCAGATACTATGCTCTTCTGGCTTTTCTCCTATTCCTTCTTGGCCTCCTTTGCTGATTTTTCCATACCTCTTTGACCTGTAAATGTTAGCATACCAGAGGGACCACTTCTCTTTTCTGTCTGTACTCAACTCACTGTAGGTGATCCCATCCTTACTCATGACTTTCGATAAAATCTGCATACTAGTGACTCCAAAACTTCTTTTTCTGACCGAGACTTTTTCCTTGAACTTTCACCTTTTCCCTCACATATCTTCCTCCTAATCAATACCTTCACTTGGGTATTTAATATATATTTCATAACTAGCATATTTTAAGCTCAGTTTTATATCTTCTCCCACCAAATCTGCTTCTCCCATATTCTTCCCCATCTCTGTGAATGGCAGTCCCATTTTCTTAGTTGCTTGGTCAGAATCATTAATTTTTCTCCCATCTAAACTGTCAGGTTATTAAATCTATCCAAAAACACTGTCAAAGTCTATCTAAGATCTTGTTATTTATTATCACTTCTACGGCTACTATTTCCTAGCCACTCTTGTCTCTCATCTGGAATGTCAAGCCACCTTCTAATTGACTGCTTCTTCCCCCTGCTCTCTGGCACTTTATCCTTCCTGTAGCAAGTGATCCTATTAAAATACAAGTTATACCTCACTTCTGCTCAAAACCTTCCAGTAATGTCTAATTTCAGAGTAAAAGCTAAAGCTTTTGTCCTGGTATGCAGGATTATATAACCTACTTCTCAATCTGTCTGCCATAAAGACCCAGCTTTGTTTTGAATCCTAGTTTGAAGTGGACTGATGCTTTACAAAGATATGATAAAAATAAGTTACTACAGAGAGAACTTCCTCTCTGGTCATGGTGAACTAACTGGTATCAGATTAGCTCTCTCACTATAAACCGCTGGAAAACTGGTCTGAATGCAAGAACAACTGTTTTCAGGAATTAGACAGTAAGTAGCCTAGGACTGATTCCTGAGATGAGAAACAAGTGAGATAGCCCCATGAACGCCCAGACTTTCTGCAGGAATGCATTTGCCAAACACCAGTGCAGGATATAAGCAGAGCAAGGCGGTCTTGCTGAGAATAAGAATGTAGAGATTGGAGTTGGGGAGCAAAATTTGCTGAGCAAAACACCAGAGAGGAGTACATGTTCAGAGAAAGAGCTCCATAAATCTGAAGAGAGATCCCTTGAATCTTCAGCTGAAAACTGAGCTGTATTTGCATGTAATGAGATTTCACAAGATCTGAGAGAGAACAACTCCTGGGGATTTGAAAGTGGAACAACTACCTGAGCTCACACTATAGAGTTCCAACCAACATATATAGTTTGAGTTCTCACCAACCAAAGTAAAGAGACAAGATTGAATGCTTGAGGCCCTCAGTGAAGACCCCAGAAGGATCATATCATAGGAGCGGGGTCAAATTGGCCCTAAATAAAGTTACTCTAGATCTGCACTAATGAAGCTTCAACACAAGCCTCAAAAGGATCAAGCTGTTCACAAGGAAATTGACTGCCATTCTTAAGAGGAAGATGATAAAATCCAGACATTCAGCAGCATAATACTCAGAGTTTGCACCATTCAGTGGAAAATTAGAAGACATAAGAAGAAGCAGGGAAGTGTGACATGTAACCAGGAGACAATTAGTCAACGTAACAGAGTCAAAAATAACACATGTGATGCAACTAGCAGACATGGACTTTCAAGCATCCATGATAAGTATCAAAAATATAAAAGAAGGACTTCTGTGGTGGTGCAGTGGTTAAGACTCCATGCTCCCAGTGCAGGGGGCCAGGGTCCCATACCTGGTCAAGGAACAAGATCCCACATGCCGCAACTGAGGGGAAAAAAAAAGATCCTGCATGCTGCATCTAAAGGTCCCATATGGTACAGTGAAGAGTAAAGATCCCGAGTGCCATGACTAAGACCTGGTGCAGCCAAATAATAAATATTTTAAAAATATATTTATAAAAGAAAATATCAACATAATGTGGAGAAAATGTGGGAAATAAAAAAGAACCTAGTATAAATGTGATTGGAATTTTTGCATGTATAGTCTACTTACATTAAAACCTTTAAAATAAAAAAACAGAGCTTACAGGGTTGAAAGGGATTATACTGAAAAATTCAGTGAATGGACTTAACAGTAGGTCAGAAATTAAAAAATGAAAGTTCACTGAACTTAAAGCAATACAAACTATCTAAAATGAAGCAGAGAGAAAAACATTTGAAAAACAAAGCCTCAGTGACCTTTGGGACAATGTCAGATGGTCTAACGGGGAAGGAAAAATTCATGGAAATAATTTTTTTCCAAATTTCTGAATAAATTTTTACATATTTAATGAAAACTACTAACACACAGATACAAGATGATCAACAAACTGTAAGCAGAATGAACACAGAGGAAAATATACCAACCCAAATCACAATCAAATAAAAAAAAAAACGCAGTGATAAAGAGAAGATATTAAAAGCAGCTAGAGAAAAAAAGACATGTTACGTACAGGAACAAGGGGTAAAATTTTCCAATGAGTTCTCAATGAAAATAATGTAAGTTAGAAAATAGAGTGATATCTGAAAGTGGTGAAAGAACTCAGTTTTATTCTCTCTAAAATATAGACATTTCCTAGCTTTATCCACTGAAAAACCTGGAAGTGGTGACAACCCAAAAGCAGTGAGCTCTCTAGTACCCTGATTGTGGCTTCTGAATGCTCTTTCTCAGTAAAGCGGACCTGGGACCCTTGGAAGAATGGTTGATTGTAAGTGTGGAGTAGGATATATACAAGATGAGACTGAGGCATCTTATTGTACAAACAGGTAAACTAATAAGCTCTAGTGGAGCCTGCTTCCTGGGGTTCCCACTGGCCAAAGTTAGGACAATTTGAATACCATCGTAACGGATTGAAGCACATCAGATACACAAAAATCTATGAGTTTATAATGATATTAAGACAAACAAAAACCCTCCTAAGGGACTAGCTCATTTTTCTGTTGTTGCTGTTAAATAAGAAATATTAACCATTTGTTTTACCTTTCCTGAATGAGCAGTTTCACAGTAAGCAAACAGAAGAAATGAATAAACATGCAAAAGGTAATAAAATGAGAAAGTCAGCATTTTGTAACCCCTCATGAAATAATGTATCTAGGCAAGAATCATTTTAAATGCTAAAATTATTAGGTGAAAAGTTGATGGGCATGTTTGTAATAGAGAGATGTAACCAATAGTATCTGAATCCACTGATCAGTATTTCCATTCCCTTCCATTATGTACCTCCTGTTTGATTTAGAAGTACATCATATTATATATGATGGAGCCTAGCCCTGTCTCAACAACAAAACAAAGCAAAAACTTTAGTCCAGCATCTAGATCTGGCCCCACAGGGGCTAGAGAAACAAGTTTAATGATGCTTCCAAAGTGTAGGATATGCAGCAAGGTAACCTGTTTTCTTCACAGGTAGATGACAGGGAAGAAACAGGGAAAAGGAAGAACTGTTACAGATTAAAAACAGAAACATATAATCAAATCCCAACATTTAAAAAAAACATAAAAAACATATCAACCAAATGCAAAGTGTGGACCTTGTTTAGATCTTGACTTTAACTATAAAAGGATATTTTTTAAGATTTAAATTTTCAAATGGGCTAAGATATTCAAGAATTTTTGTAAAAAAAAAAAAAGGATTTTTGTTAATTTTTTCAGATGTGATAATGGTGTCAAGGTTGTATAAATTTTTTCTCTGATGTACAGACTTAAGTATTTGCAGACAAAATAATACATTGGCGTAATTCTAGCCACGCCCTCCTGCACAAAAAGTTGAAAAAAGGAAGAATAAATTAAATAAGTTGATGATGTTGATCTTTGTTGAACTTTAGTGATGGGTCCATGAAGTGTGCATGCTCAGTCACTTAGTTGTGTCCGACTCTTTGCAACCCTGTGGACTGTAGCCCGCCAGGCTTCTCTGTCCATGGGATTTTCCAGGCAAGAATACTGGAGTGGGTTGCCATGTCTTCCTCCAAATGGTAGTCATTAAATAACTTTTTCTATTTTGTGCATATTTTAATACTTCTCTAGTGAAAAGTTAAAAAAAAAAGAAGATCATGTGCTTAAGGATTTTCCAAATGTCTGCAAGAAAGAGCCTCACTCAGATTGTATGGAACATTGTCAATTAAATGCAATTCTAACAAGTTTTGTATAAGTATCAGTTTTATGGGAGAAAATAGAATGATGCTAAAGGCAGTATCCTTGTAGAAATAAAAAGGCTTAATTGGTAACATGAAGAAACTGAAAACTCTGACAGGTAGACAGAAGCCATAGGAGCATTAAGGGGCCACTCAGTGATTAAATGGACCCACTCTGCCTCAGTTTTCCTGCCAGAGGGCATTCCCTACAAGATGCATCCATCACAGAGCCCAGAACCTGGGCAAGCCTGGTGGGTAAGGCTCCTCGGTGGCCCCCTCATTGGTTTCTCCTTTTCACCAAAGCCGTTTTTGAAGGGGCTGCTTTTGTTGAAGGGATTGATGAGATGTACTCCCTATGGTCTAACACCAGATTCCATTATGCCTTGTGGTTTTTCATTGTTTTCCTTATCATGATTTTTTTTGTTCTATTTTTTTTTTTGACGTTTGCCCATTTTAATCCATGTTCTTTTCTTGCGCTGTATGTGTGTGTGTCACGCTTGCTGTCTTTGCCTCCGCTGTTCCCAGGTTACAGTATAGCCAGGATATAGCCAGTCACTTGGCTGACGAGCATGCGCTGATAGCCTCCTATGCGGCCCGTCTGCAGCACTGCGCACGGTCAGTGGGAGAGCAGCAGCAGGCGGGTGGCCACGGGCTGGTCAGAGGGAGGGCGAGCTCTGCTACCCGGGGCTGCCAGCTGGAAAATACTCCGCGTGTGGGGTTTTTCTTGAGAAGCTACCAGCTATGTTTGGCAGAGTTTAAATAATTGCTAAAGCATTAGCTTCTAAAAGAGAAGGAGCCTTGCCAAGGCTGGGCACTTACCTAAACACAGAGTCAGAAATTCTTCCTTAAAGTGGAGTGCCCTTCCTTCCTTCAGACTACACTTAAAAGAGTGTAAACCTCAGAGATGTGCAGTCCCAAAGCCGTGTATTCACAGAGGCATTTGATACAACCTCTTCCTGTTCGTTCTTGCCTAAATAATGAAATCTTTCGGTCAACGTTCAAAGTCTGGGGTTGATCGGCACACCTTGTCTAAGGTGGAGGCTTTGACACCATCACCTTGTTACATCTTTATGTGTTGCATCATCATCCATTTCCCAAAGCCTTATCATTGTTGATAATTTAAACCAGTGATTTTCAACAGTGGTATTGAGTCATTGTTACCTGAGAGACTTTTACCAAACCATGTATATCTCCTCATATTATAATAATTATATGTATTATAATTAACTAGAAACTACTGATAATATGGGAATATGTCTGATCCCTCAGTGGGTTATGGTGGAAAAACATTTGATAACCACTAACTCTAGCAAAGTTAACCCTTTAAAAGAGTTAATAGACAAAAGTGCCATTGCATTCAGGTAGACCCAAAGCCACCTGTCCAGTCCATGCCCACCCCCGCCACCATTCTGCAAGGAGAATGGCAGGTAAAGCTTAAATAATCTAAAGTTTAATAATCCCTCCCCTTTATATAGCAGCAAAGAGTCTCTGTGCCAAACAGCCTGAGATTCTTACTCTTAGAGAAAAAACTAATATATAAACTTAAACACATGGGAGAGACTAGAGACTTAAATTCTGATCATAGCTTTGCCCTTAACATGCCTTGGCTCCACAGGAAGCATTTATTCCCCATGATAACAGAAAAATAAATTAATAATCAACTTTAAAATATGTATAATTGAAAAGGACTGTTTTAATTATTATACTTTACAGCATTTCGCATAGTTTCCCCAGTATGACCAAATGGTGTTTGTTACTTCAGGCATTTACCTGTCTCTAAAGCATTAGATTATAGGGTTCTCCTATCTCCCAGCTATAATTAATAAACTTATTCTGTGGAGGGGAAGGCCTGCAAATTGTGCATTGTATCATAGAGGGGTGAATTCTGAGCACTCTGTCACAGTCCCTTGATCTCTGGGAAGAGAGTTGTCTCACCCTGGCAAGACAACTTATTTAGTACCAGTAAGGGTAGTTGTCCAAGTGATTAAAAGTTTCCATGGTGAATACAGCAGCAGAATATTTGACAGACACTACTACCTGATGTTTCAGCCCAGGAAGATGTATGCTAGGTTTAGCTGAGACCCTCAAGTCTCATGGCTTAGAGATTAGGCTCCCTGAGCGAGAATTGGTGGCCAGGAGCTCTGGAGGAACGTGAGGATTGGGTGAGTACTGCATCTCTTCTTGATTTATAGTTGAAGGAACTGAGCTTTGTACAGAAATTTCGAGGTTGACTATTGATAATTCTGAATATTGAGATGTAAAATCAGCTGAAGTAGAAGAATAAGGAACCTTTCTAATTTCCCTTATAGTTTCATTGACCTTAAAACCTGTCATCAACAAAAAGTTCTAGTTTCTGGCTGAAAAGCTTGGCTAGTTAAAGCGACCATGTCCTCCACACTCAGGTAGGAATGACAGGTCAAATTGACCTTCCTAGGGAGAGGGAATGTGATGGAGAAGGAGGACCTCTTTTGCAAAGAGGAACCTATTGTGTCACAGAGGACAGCCACTGTAAGTCCCACTTCTTAAGCTGCTATTCCCTCCACAACAGTATCTACTTGTTTTGGTAAATGTTCGTTTTGTTGTTATTTAAAAGATAAAGAGAGTCCTCTTGTTTCAGACAAATATAGGCATAAGTACTATAGTTCAGCCCTGACCTTGGGGCCCTAACCCTAAAGTATTAAAGCCAACTATTGGTAGCATGTTCTTATTGCAAGAATATATGCTAGAGACTGACACTTGCACACCTATAATTATATAGTGTTGAGAAGTGTCATTGGCAGAAGACCATGATGTTGACAGTGGCAACACAGTTTTTAAAAAAATTCATCCTAGAGGAAAGACCAACTGAAGCTTAAAGTGTTAGTCACAGAGATAGAAATACAGGATGGTAAAAAAAAAAATCTAAGAAAAATATAGTTGATTTTATATATGAAAAGTCCAGATCTCTATTGATTTACCACCATCCTTCCCAGATTCCCTTCAGTAATTATAACAAGGTTTGATGAATATTGAACTCATGTCTTATAAATTTTTTCATATTTCATATTTTGTCATACTGTTAAATTGCAATCAGGGGTTTGGAACTCCAGGAACCTGGAGCCAAAGTAGAAACAAGCCATGACAGTCATCTCTCATCAGTTAGTCATCATCATTATTGTTGTCTTAAAACTTCTGTCAGAACTGAAACAAAATAGAATTATAAAGCCATAGTGCTAGTTAATCTGGAAGTGCCTTATATGGATAAGTTGACATCACACCCTAAATTAAAGCTGTCAACCATAATCAGCAGAAGGTTCTATATGAGCAGAACATATACACAGAAGTAGCCTCCTGCTCAAGAATCCTTTTATCCAAGGTAATGGCACTACCTTAGTGGAAAATGAGAGTGAAAGTCACTCAGTCGCGTCTGACTCTGCGACCCTGTGGACTATACAGTCCATGGAATTCTCCAGGCCAGAATACTGGAGTGGGTAGCCTTTCCCTTCTCCAGGGGATCTTCTCAACCCAGGGATAGAACCCAGGTCTCCTATATTACAGGCAGATTTTTTACCAGCTGAGCCACAAGGGAAGCCCAGGAATACGGGCATGGGTAGTCTGCCTTAGTGGAGTTTAAAGTTCTTAGAACGCTGGAACTGTTGTTAAGAGTAACAGACTAAATTAATTCACTCAAGTTGGGGCTACAGTTGTAGAATAAGCATGGTAAAAGAAGAGAAAGAACATTGGAGGGGAATGTTTGATACCATGGAATCTTCCCCAACTTTATCATATTGTGAACCTGGCCTAGCTTAGGTTCCTCAGTTTTGCTCAGCCAATGTTAAGTGTACTTCCCCAGCCCTCTGTTTTTCATGATGCTTTAGTTTTCTCTTGGTCTTTTGAATTCAAGACCTATATCTAAATGTCATGAGGTTTTCTTAAAACAATCGATTGGAAATAGCTCCCTAGGCTTTATAGATGCCCTTTTTTCAGCCTTTGCATTCAAAAAGAAGTGTCCCCTCTGAAGATGTAGGAGCAACAGGGATATACTGCCCGAGAGAGATGGTATGCGTGGCCTTGTCATTTCTCTAAATCCCTCTGGTCTCAGAAGATCATTAGTATCTATGATTCAGGTCTCCATTTCTTTTGTTACCATTCTTTTTCATAAGCCTTTCTCCCATCTGTTCTTCCTGAGAGAGAAGCAAGAGTAGGGGTTGTTTAATAGATACCTGTTGAATTTTTATCTCCTTGGCAGTGTCCTGGACAGTCCTAGCCGACTGGACGAGGAGCACCGGCTTATAGCCCGCTATGCCGCCCGGCTGGCTGCAGAGGCAGGAAACATGGTAAGTAAATAGAGGATTACAGCATAGAGTAGCAGAAATTTACATTATTTTAATATACAGATGGAAGAGGAATGGTAAACATGAAACTCTGGAGAGTAGATACCTCAGAGACAGGAGGCGGGAAACAGATTTAAGGAAGGGATTGCAGTGGCCTTTAATTTTATCTATAATAACTGCTTTTAAAAATCAATCAGTAAAAGAAAATCAAAGAACCAAAATTTGGTTCTCTAAAAGATTGATAAAATTAATAAGCCCCTAGAAATCCTGATCAAAAAGAAAGGGGAAAAGAAAAAAGAAAGGGAAAAGGATGTGGAGAAAAGAGAACTTTTATACACTGTTGGCGGGAATGTAAATTGGTGAAGACTTTGAAAAACAGTATGGAGGTTCCTTAAAAAACTAAAATAGAACTACCATGTGATCGAGCAATTCCACTCCTGGGTGTATATCTGGAAAATAATGAAAACACTAATTCAAAAAGATACATGTACCCCAGTGTTCATAGCAGCATTGTTTACAATAGGCAAGACATGAAAGCAACCCTAGTGCCCATCAACAGATGACTGAATTAAGAAGATGTGATTCACACACACAAACTGGAGTATTACTCAGCCATACAAAAGAATGAAATATTGCCATTTGCAGCAACATGGGTGGACCTAGAGAATATTATGCTTAGTGAAATGTCAGAGAAAGGCAAATTCTATACAATATCACTTATTATGTGGAATCTAAAAAATAATACAAATAAGTGTATATGCAAAACAGAATCAGACTTGGGACTTCCCTGGTGATCCAATGTCTAAGACTCCATGCTCCCAGTGCAGAGGGCCTGGGTTCAATTCCTGGTCAGGCAACTAGATCCTATATGCTGCAACTAAAGATCCAGCATGCCACAGCAAAGATCCCACATGCCCACAACTGACTTGGTACAACCCAATATATAGATAGTTAAAAAAAAAAAATGGGAACAGACTCACAGACATAGAAGACAAACTTGTGGTTACCAAAGAGTAGGAGGGACAAGTTTTGGATATGGGATTAGCAAACTTCTATGCATAAAATAGATAAGCAACAAAGATTTACCATATAACACAAAGAGTTATACCTATTATAATAACCTTAATGGAATATAACCTGCAAAAACCCTGAATCATTATACTATATACCTGAAACTAACACAATATTATAAATCAACAATACTTCAGTTTAAAAAAAAGATAAAAAGGGAAGAAAGAAAATGCAAATTACCAATATTAGGAATGAAAGAAGGGACATCACTACAGAGCCTATAAACATTATAAGGATGGCAAGAATATTATGAATATCTTTGATATTATGAATAAACTTGATGACTAGATGCTAAATTTCTTGAAAGATACAAATTTACATAACTGACATAATAAATAGAAAATCTAAATAGTCCTGAATCTGTTAAACTGAATTCATAGTTGACTTCAAAAACTCCAAGCCCAGATGGCTTAACTGTTGAATACTATCATATGTTTAAGGAGGAAATAATAACAATCTGGCACAAACTTTCAGAAAACAGAAAAAGAAGGAACACTTTCCAAGTCATTTTATCAGGTCACCATAGCTTGAATCCAAAACAGTACAAGGCCATTACAAGCCAAGTTCTGTCATGAGCATAGATGCAAAAATCCTTAAGAAAATATTAGCAAATTGCATCCAGCAACATATAGAAAGGATAATATTCCATGATCAAGTGAGATTTATCCTAGGAATGCAAATTTATTTAACACGTGAAAATCAGCCAATGTCATTCACCATATTAGCAATTTAAAGAAGAAAATTATAATACTTCAATAGATGCAGAAAAGACATTTTAACAAAGTCAGCAGGACTATATAAGATTTCTTAGAGGGGTTACAGGAATCACAAACCATTGGGTCCAGTATTGTTCTGGAGTTCTGGAGTGAGATTAGACTGGACAGGCAGGCCAAGATCTTATAGGACAATATCCCACAGTGTATTATTTACTCCTTCCTAGGGAAATAGTTATGAAAGCTGCCAATAGAGAGTTTTGCTTCGTTTCTCTCTCAAAATGTAATTTATTCCTTTGGATTTGTTTAGACTTTAAAATCTTTTCCTTGAGAATCTAATAAGTCATACATCTGACTCTAACATTCCAACTCTAAAGGTTAGGGAAATGGAACAGAATGGGGGGGAAAAAGTCTTGGAAAAAGACTAGTTTTATTTGATTAGTCAAACCAGTCAGTCACAAATATTTATTATTTTAGAAATTAAAATTTACAAATAATATTAATTTTTTTGAGATGGAGTAGTGTTGTGGTTGGAGTTTTAAAATTAAGTATACTTAATACCATTATACAGTCTTGCTGACTTTAGTACTTTTTAAAGTACTTTTTAAATTTTGTAAATAGAAGCTCCAAAGCCATTTGACCCTGAAAAGGAGATCCTAGTACTCCTTTACTGCAAACAAGATAAATCTGTTTACACCTGATAGTTTCTGATGCCAATTCTCTAATTCATGTGAAAATAATCCTTGTTAGAATGGTCTTGAGACTAAATTCTGATATGGCCCCTTTCATCTTCAGTTTATTTTCCTAAGTGTAGTTATCTTATAAATATTGGGTCTCTCAGGGTGGAGTCTTCTTAACTAGATTTCTATTAAACAGACAACTTCTAATCTGCTAATCTCTCACTGATACAAGTGCTTTGCATAAAGTGGGTGTAGTGCTCAAAAGAATTTATTTATAGCCTGCCAGATAGGCTTTGTATTGATTTTTTTTTTTTTTTCAAAACACTTCACAAAGAAAGACCATTAAATCACTTTAGCAGCCGGCATTACACCCTATGAAGTGCTCCAACATCATACCCTCACATCTCCCCAGGTGGTAGACATGGCCACTGAAACCTCTTCCAAACAGAGACTGATCCCAAACAGAGAATTTATAGATTGCTTAGATGAACCAAGAGAGAAAATTTGTTTTCCTGACATGCCTAAGCTCCTTTTTAAAGCAGAAATACAATGTGTGGCAAATCTTAAAATTTCATCACAAACATCACTAGCATTTGATGTAGTCAGATGATTTTTTGTTTATTTGTAAAGTTTCTTTATGAGAAAATTAAAAACTCACTATGGACAACTTGGAAAAAAAGTGAAAGGAAAAGGAAACCATTATCCATTGTCATGCTATCTAACATTTACACATTTTTGAGATTTTTTTCACAGAGCCTGGTCCCAGACTTCACAGCCTCATCATCATGTCAGCTGCTCCACCCATACACTATTCCAGATATATCCTTATGGCTTCTTAGAATTAAAGATAATGGTATTTTCATGTGTGTTTGGCACACATGTGATGACTTTAAACCCCTACAAAACCGTCATTGTCAAACCTAGCTACATATTATAATCTTGTGTGCAGCACTTAAAGAATATAGAGTTTCTTGGCCTTGCCTCAGATCACTGAATCCAGAATCAATGGGTTTAGCAGGGTCTATTGATTTTCATTTAAAAAGCAAAAAGAAAACTTTCAGTCTTTTGATTTACAGTTACCTTAGGAACCACTGCCCTAAAAAACATTACTGGGTTTTTGAGAGAGGGAAATATTAATAATCCATAGCCCTCCAGTTAGTCTAGGCAAGGCTGAGGTGATGGGAGGGCTGCCCTGGGATGCAGTGAAGTCTAACTGACATCAGGCATATCTGTAAAACTCATTCTGCCAAGTTCATCCAGACAGGAAACTTCCAATCTCTTTTTAGGAGGCTCCAGAAGTGCATCCCAGCAGATTACAGTTTGCTGACTGTGTTGACTTTCCTTGGTTTAATGGTTTTTGTTGTTCAGTCACTCAGTCATGTTTGACTCTTTGCAACCCCACGGGCTGCAATACGCCATCCTTCCCTATCCTTCTTTATCTCCAGGAGTTTGTTCAAACTCTTTGAGTTGGTGATGCCATCCAACCATCTCATCCTCTCCCACCCTCTTCTCCTTTTGCCTCCAGTCTTTCCCAGCATCAGGGTCTTTTCCAATTTGCCCAGTTTTGCTCAGTGGGGTTTTGTTCCTTATCCTGTATTTTTCAGCTGTGTCTCCATCTCATTAAAGATGATGGAGCTCTGTAAGATTACCTAAACCTGAGAAAATACTGGAGTGGGTAGCCATTCCCTTCTCCAGAGGATCTTTCCAACCCAGGGATCAAACCCAGGTCTTCCGCATTGCGGGCAGATTCTTTACCGTCTGAGCCACCCAGGGAAGTCTAAGAGAATACTAGGGTAACAGAGGAAGGGATCTTTTTCCATAAATATTCTAGTTTTACAGACACGAGAATAAAGGTATATAGGAAAATAAAGTAGCTCAAAGTTTACATGGTGAGTAACTGACCCTGGGATTCCTAACTTTCATTCTTATTCCACAAAGTGAATCCTCCAGTTGGTAGGGTTTGTTTGTTTGTTTGTAATAAACTTCATTACAGAGCGGTTTCAGATTTATAGAAAATTTCTGAAGCTAGTTCAAAGAGTTTCCATGTAACCCATGTTCCTTTTCCCATGTTAGTAACATCTTACTTTAGTATAGCATGTTTGCTGCAACATGTCAATGTATGATTATTAACTAAAGTCCATGCCGCCTGCAGTGCAGGAGACCTGGTTTCTCTCCCTGGGTTGGGAAGATTTCCTGGAGAAGGAAATGGCAACCCACTCCAGTATTCTTCCCTGGGAAATCCCATGGACAGAGGGGCTCGGCAGGCTCCAGACCCTGAGGTCGCAAAAGAATCAAACGTGACTTAGCAACCAAACAACGACAATGTGCTTTATTCAGATTTTGTTAGTTTTTGCCTAATGTCTTTTTTCTTTTCTGGGGCTCCATCCAAGATACCACATTTCACTAAGATGTCATCTCTCCTTAGGCTCCTCTGATCTGACACTTTCTCTGACTTTTCTTTATTGTTTTTTGTTTGTTTTATTGAAACACAGTTGATTTGCAATATTGTGTTAGTTTCAAGTATAGAGCAAAGTGGTTCAACTATATTTATATTTGATATATAGGATTATTTTCCATTATAGCTTATTACTGACTTTCCTTGTTTTTGATGACCTGGACAGTTTTGAGGAATGCCCTTTAATTGGGACTTGTCTATTTTTCTCATGATTAGACTGGGATTGTGGATTTGGGCGAGGAAGAGGTAAGTACCACTTTCCTCACTTCACATCTTACTTGTTTAGTGCCAGCGTCACTTATCTCTGTTGATGTTGACCTTGATGACTTGGCTGAGGAAGCGTTTGTCAGGTTTCTCTGACATAAAGTTCCTCTTTTTTCCCCTTTCTACACTGTCCTCTTTGGAAGGAAGTCACTGTGGGCAGGCCACACTTAAGGAACAGGGAGTTAGATTCCACCTCCTTAAGAGCAGAGTATGTACCTATGTTATTTGGAATTAATTCAGTGTTTCCCTGTTCAAAATCCTGCAGTGGCTGCATGCCACATGTGGGATGGGATGGAAACTCTACCCATGATAAAAAGGCCCTTTGTGATCTGGGCTCTCCCAGTTTATCTCCCACCCTTGCTTCACGGCTAACTCCTCTCCATCAGTGCTGACTGAACACACCCACCTGGAGCACTGTGGGCCTTCACCCTTCTCTCTGCCCAGCAAGCCTGAGCCACCAACCCCCAGACCTTCACCTGGCTTGCTTCCTCGGTTCACTGAGTCTTTTATAACTACCTAATTTAAAAAGTCTTCTGTTTCAGTTTATTCTGTTTCATTACCCTGTATTTCTTCATCAAATTTATCACTACTGATGTCATACATATGTATATATATTTCTCACCTTTCTTTCCCAGTGTAATGTAAGCTGCTGCTGTTGCTGCTAAGTCACGTCAGTCATGTCCAACTCTATGTGACCCCATAGATGGCAGCCCACCAGGTTCCGCCATCCCTGGTATTCTCCAGGCAAGAACACTGGAATGGGTTGCCATTTCCTTCTCCAGTGCATGAAAGCGAAAAGTGAAAGTGAAGTCCCTCAGTCATGTCCGACTCAGTGACCCCATGGACTGCAGCCTACCAGGCTCCTCCATCCATGGGATTTTCCAGGCAAGAGTACTGGCGTGGGTTGCCATTGCTTTCTGCGTAATGTAAGCTACATGAGGGTAGAAGCTGTATTCAGGCATCCCTAACCTACGAGCCAGGGACTGGTGCCTCCTGTCAGATCAGCAGTGGCATTAAAGTGCACAATAAATATAATGCACTTGAATCATCCTGAAATCATCCTCCCGCCTCCCCGTTCCATGTAAAAATTGTCTTCCATGTAATGGTTCCTGCTGCCAAAAAGGTTGGGGACCACTGCCTTATTCACTAATGCATCCCTAGTTTCTGGAACAGTATCTAACACATAGTAAGTGCTCAGGAAATATTTGTTGAATAAATGAATGAACTATTTAATTTTTGAAAGAAAACATCTTTAGGTCTCTTCTGGCTAAAGTATTCCATGTTTTTTTAAACTAACTGTTCCCTCGTTTTCTCTGGAGGCATTTTAGGAAGGGATACCTGGCTTTATTTATTTATTTACTTTTTTAAGGAATACTGTGGTGTCTAAGGTGGTCAATAAATAAAACCCCTACATTTCTCTATTATTTAATGTACCTTGGCTATGTTTGATGTTTGTCTGAGTGAAATAAGCCAGCATTCGACTCTCTTCACTGGGGGCTTTCCCTGTTGTTACATCCAGGTGAAGGAGCGAGGATGCAGGTTGCTCCAGGTGGGACAGCAACTAAGGGTTTGAATCTTCTTCCACCTCTACTTCTTCTTTTGTGTGTGTGTGTTTAATTTTTATTTATTTAGTTATGTTTGGCCATTCTGAGTCTTCGTTGCTGTGCGTAGGCTCTCTCTAGTTGCAGAGGTCAGGGACTACTTTGCATTGCGGTGCACAGGCTTGGCATTGCCGTGGCTTCTCTTGTTTTGGAGCACAGGCTCTAGGCACTCAGGCTTCAGTAGTTGTGGTGCACAGACTCAGTTGCCCCATGGCATGTGGGGTCTTCCCAGACCAGGGATTGAACCAGTGTCCCCAGCATTTCAAGGCAGACTCAACCATTTGACCACCAGGGAAGCCCCCACCCCTACTTCTTTATGTTTGAGTCACAATGCTTCTTGGTGCCAAAGAATATTGTCTGTTTAGGAATCACTATTTTTTAAAGTTAATTTTTGTTGGCATATATATAGTTGCTTTACAATGTTGTGTTAGCTTCTACTGTACAGCAAAGTGAATCAGCCACACGTATACGTGTATCTCCTCCCTTTTGGACTTCATTCCCGTTCAGGTCACCACACTGCATTAAGTAGAGCTCCCTGTGCTGTATGGCATGTTCTCATTAGGAATCACTGTTGATAATAATTCTTGATTCGTGCGTTAACTTCCTCTGTGAAAGATGCTTCAGCACTGCAGTCAGACACTCAAAACTAAAAAGATTCTTTAGAAATGTCCAGTGAAATACTTTGGGGATTTTTGTTTACTTGTCAGCATATGAAACCAGTTCATTTCAGAGTTCATTTCCTCATCCATAATCTTCCTTGGTCCCACTCTGATAAGGAACCATTCATTTTAACTCCAGTCTTCAGGATTTGTAAATCTATTATTCATAGCAGGTTTAGTCTCAGGCTTGCCATTTTTCTGAGGTTCAGCTCAGGCTCTCACAAGACTGTGCATAGATAATAGAGAGAACTTGCTCAATTGGCCACTGGTCCACTCTTCTTGTAGGAAGAAAAATCACTTTTTTCCCTTTTAAAAAAGAAAAGTATTTGGTAATTTGATTAAGTAAAAAAGCCTCTGACTCAGATTTGCTATGCTGTTTTGCCTATGTGTATTTAGGAAGTTTCACGTGAAAAGAATTACTGATTGCATCTTTAAGCACTAGATAGGAAACAAAGTTTCTGCTTCATCATATATCATGTTTATACATGGAGGGAAGCATAACCATACCAGAGCCTTCATTAGAGCTTCCACTGTGGCTAATCAATAAAAGGGAAATGTCACCTAGTCATCCATTTTCATATTTTGTGTTGATTGACTTCCATATTCTTAAAGGAGGTAATAAGAGTCAAAAACGTCAGTGGATTTGAAAATCAAAACCATAATGATTTCTCCAAAGGTATTTAGATGGCCAGTAAGCTCGTGAAAGTATGCTGAACATATTACTCATTAGGAAAATAAAAATTGAATTCACAATGCGTGTGCATGCTCAGTAGCTAAGTTGTATCCAACTCTTTGTGACCCTATGGACTACAGCCAGCCAGGCTCCTCTGTCCATGGAATTTTCCAGGCAAGAATACTAGAGTGGGTTGCCAATTCCTTCTCCAGGGGATCTTCCAACCCAGGGATCAAACCTGTGTCTCCTGCATTGGCAGTTGGATTCTTTACCACTGAACCACCTAGGAAGCCCAAATTCACAATAAGATACATTTTATACTCTCTAGGATGACTGTGGTCAAAAGAATGGACAATAACAACTGTTGGCAAGAAAGTAGAAAAATGGACCTCTCATATATTGCTAGTGAGAATGTAAATTATTTGTATATCATTAAAAGTGCAGCCATGTAGGAAACAGCCTTGGCAGTTCCTCAAAAGACAGTTACTATATAAACCTGCAGTTTCACTCTTATATACCTCCCAAAATGAAAGCATGTCACTATACAGAAACTTGTCCACAAATACTCATAACGGCATTATTCAAAATAGTCCACCAAAATGGAAACAACCCAAATGCTCATCAGTTGTTGAATGGATGGACAAAATACTATCTATCCATATGTTGGAATATTATTCAACCATAAAAAGTAGTGAAATACTGACACGTGCTACAACATGGATGAACCCTGAAATCATTTGCTAAGTGAAAGAAGTGATACTTAAAAGATCACATATTGAATGATTCCATTTGTAGGAACTGTCTAGAATAGGCAAACCCATAGATACAGAAAGTAGATTAGAGGTTGTCTCAAGGTAGTGTGCAGTGACTGTGGGTTTCTTTTGGGGGTGATAAAAATGTCCTGAAAGTAGATGCTGATGATGGGCTCACAGTCTTATATAGTTTCAAACCACTGAAATATAGACTTTAAAAGGGTAAATTTTAAAGCACCTAAATTATATCTCATTTTAAAAAAACCCACAATTTAGGTACTTCATGTTCACTTGGATGGTTAAAACCAAAAAGACAATGACAGGTATTGGCAAGGATATGACAAAGTTGGAACCCTCCTTTACTATTGCTGGGATTGTAAAATGGTTCAGCCACTTTGGGAAACAGTTTGACACTTTCTCAATATGTTAAATACAGAGTTACTTAGGAGTGTAACTTAGGAGTTCCACTCTTAGGTATTTAATCAAAAGAGATGAAAACACATATCAACACAAAGATTTGTAAATGAGAGTTCAGAGCAGCTTCATTTGTAATAACCAAAAGCTGAAAACAGTGGAATACTATTCAGCAGTAAAAAGGAAGGAACCCTGATTCATGGAGCAACGTGGATGAACCTCAGAAACATAGTAAGTGGAAGCCAGAAACCAAAGAGTACATGTTGTATCATTCCATGTATACGTATATAGAAAAGGCAAAACTGTAGACAGAAAGCAGATCAGTGTTAGCCTGCGGTTGGGGATGGGAGTGGTAGTTTACTACAAACTGGCATGAGGGAACTTTCCGTGGTGGTGAAAAATGTTCTAAAACTGGACTGTGGTGCTTGGTTTGCATAACTTTAAATATACTAAGACTCATTGAATTGTACACTTAAAATGGGTGGATTTTATGGTATGTAGATTATACCTCAAAAATCTGTTTCTTTAAAAAAAAAAATCAGTCCATCTGGGGCTCTGGATATATTTGAATCCAAAACCAAAAACCTTTCTTTCTCACTCTAGACCCGTCCTCCCACTGACTTGAGCTTTAACTTTGATGCCAACAAACAACAAAGACAGCTTATTGCAGAACTGGAAAATAAAAACAGGTAAGAATGCAGAGAGAGGCCAGGCCAGTTTATAAGCCCAAGATTATCATGTGAGTATCTGATTCTCGTTTTCCTTGCAGTCTAGATGGGTTTTGACCACAAAGGAAGATTCCACCTCGGTTAAGATAGGCCAGCCCAAGTCTTGCCCTGGACACTAATTTGTGCATGAACTCTGCATGCAGTTCATTCTGGCAGTCCGCAACCCTGCTCACATGCCCTCAGGGAAATTCTTTTCCCCACCCACCAGTGTGTGCCCCTCTCACCATTCCTTTCTCCGCTCTGCTCCAGGAGCCTTTGCTCTGTCTCGCCATCTCGTCCTGGCCCGTGATGCTGCGTGCCACTGTTGGGTCTCTCACAGAAAAGCCGTTCATAGGCTCGGAGCCCAAACAACACAACATCACGCACTGAAAAGGCAGGAACCAGGATGAGGAGGTTGGACAGAAGATAACAGGCATCGTGGAGGAAGGGGCCGCCATCAGCTCTTGGGGTAGGGGTCGGGGGTCAGGAGAGGAAGCGAGACGGAGGAAGACTTGAGGGAACTGGGCACTAGACCTGCATTCGGAGGCTTCAAGTTTCCCCCAGAGAGGAACTGAGTATTCTAGTTGTCATTTTTCTTCTGTGGAGATTTTTCGAGTTCTTGAGAAGATTTATATGACTTTTTCTACCACAAAGGGTTGTTTCATTGAGGAAATACGAAGTGTGGGTATTTTAAGATGATGTCCATCTCACGTCTCGGTTGTTCAGAAGCACTCGGAACAAGATAGATAGAGGCAGCACTAGTGGAATAAAAACTTCTAACAGCAGAGAGAGAGAAAGAGACCGCTGGGAAGCATCACGTAGCCATCTCTTTCATCCACCCTGTCTAGAGAGATCCTGCAGGAGATTCAGCGTCTCCGTCTGGAGCATGAGCAGGCGTCCCAGCCCACCCCGGAGAAGGCCCAGCAGAACCCCACGCTGCTGGCCGAGCTGCGGCTCCTGAGGTGAGTAAGAGTCCTGCTTGCACCGCCATTCCGATGTTATAACCTGCTCCGATAGGAGTTCATATCTCAGGAAACCAAACCAGTAGGATAGGATCCGTTCATCCGTACATCTAGTCATGTTAAAACGAATAGCTGAAGCATTCCACTCATTCTGTTACTGCTTCAGATGTTTGAGTTCCTTTATTAATCATTCTGCGATCTCCTGCCTTCATTCCAGAACTAGGTAAACACCACCCTCCAGCTCCACCGCAAGCAGAGCAGTGTTTATACTTCTGTGATCGCTTTAAGAAGCCCAGTGTGCTGCACTCCATCTTCTTATCTTGAAATTAGTCTGACTTTAGAGACTCTTGGCTAGGAATAATGCTCTCCCTGTCCTTTGAGTATGTTCTCTAGCACTTCCTAAATCAGGAGTCCGTGGTGGGAAATCCCCTGAGATGTGAAACCAAGTGGGAATCCCTTACACCGTGGCTGTGGTACCTTCCAGTTCAGTTCAGTTCAGTCACTCAGTTGTGTCTGACTCTTTGAGACCCCATGGACTGCAGCACGCCAGGCTTCCCTGTCCATCACCAGCTTCCGGAGTTTGCTCAACGTCATGTCCATCGAGTCAGTGATGCCATCCAACCATCTCATCCTCTGTCGTCCCCTTCTCCTCCTGCCTTCAGTCTTTCCCAGCAACAGGGAAAAGGAACCTTCCACTTCAACATAAACTCTTTCAAGGAGTGAGAGACCAAGGATGTGGGATCAGGATTGGGGTAGAGAGCAGCTTCAGCTCCCACTTGGTACTGTTTTCAGGGGAACGAGGGCATCTTCCAGAAGAGTATGACATGAGCATGATCCGGGCAACGTTGTGTGTGTGTGTTAATTGCTCCATCGTGTCTGACTCTTTGCGACCCTATGGTCTGTCCATGGAATTCTCTAGGCAAGCATACTGGAGTGGGTTGCCCTTCCTTTCTCCTGGGGATCAACATTCATAGCGTCTTATTTCCTATTAGTGTTAGAAAGATGTGTGCACCTTCTTCCATAAGTGATGCCATTATGGAAACTAAATGAGTGACTTGATTCTCACCGGATCTGTGGATTCCCAAACAGTGGATTCTTTCTGCATAGGTTGTAACCTTTGGCATCCCACAAGTCGATTTCTAATGTGCCATCACCTGGATTTCTGCAGAGCTGAAAGTCCTTTGTTAGTTCTTCCTTTGATTTAGATCATTTAGCTTCCCAGCCATGATTTCTTCTCTTAGAGAATGGAGATGATTGTTTTTTTCTAACTGTCCTTCTGTTTAGATTTATGTCATTAATAGATAAGTCATCAGGAATTTAAGCTGTGCAGAAGAAAATCTTTAGAGATACAGAGATTCCCATTCTCCAAAAAAGAAATTCAGTTGAGTTTCTGAATTTAGTTGGGCTGAGATCTTGGTGGCTCTGGTTCTGCTGTCGAACATTTGGGAAATCAGCACAGTTGGTGTCGTACCAGGAAGGACGGGAAAGCAGAAGCTGCTGACTCGGAGCACAGCTCCAATAAGATACAGCCAGCTGTTTTCTTTCCCCACCTCAGCTCAGGCACAGGTGACTATCTTGTATCTGGAAACACAAAAAACTGTCATACTTTAGTTTCACTGTTGCTGGGACTGGAGTGCTGAAAGGGCTTCTTTATGCTAGAGAGATCTAAAAAAGCGTAGACAGTAGAAGAGACAAAGGGCAGGATCCAGCGCTGTGACATCAGGCAGTAAGAAGCAGGAATTTAATCTAAGTCCAAGGAAGGTCTAAATTCTGAGAAATCAGAAAGTGTTTGATCTCAAAAGCAGCTTCTGTATCACTGAAAAAAGGACAGTTTAATGAAGTGTGCTAGAGCAATTGCTCATGCATAAGGACACACATATTGGCTTTTTTCCTCACACTTATGTACAAAAAACACCGGCAGACGGATGAAACATGGAGACAAAAATGTTAAAACTTCTAGAAGTAAACATAGAAGAATTTCTTTAGAATTTTGGAATAGAAACTAATTTCTCAGAATTACTAGCCATGAAAGAAGTTGGTAAATGCATTTAGATTAATATTACGAACTTTTGTTTATCACAAGACACATGAAGGGCAGGATTCATTTGTAGGTTCTGACATCCTTCTGCTTTTGATCTATGTATATGAATACAGGAACTGCCAATACCCAGCTAGTATAATAAAACAAGATAGAGAATTTTATCCTTAGGGTTAGTGGTTACGAATCCTGACTGCCAAAATTGTCTTTTCCCCCTTTATTATTTTTAATGGTATATTTGTTATTATAATAATAAGTGAGACAAATGAGTAAGATATGAAACATAATGCTAAAATGAACACCCAGAAACCCACACCCTACTTGAGAATTCACATATTGCTAAAGCCATGTCATCTGTGTAAGTTCCCCCATCTTGTCTCACTTCCTTCTGCCTTCCCCCCAGAGCTAACCTCTATCCAGAATTTGCTTTATCATTCCCTTGCTTTTTAAACAGTATTTTCAGATATGTGTATATGTTCACACAATAGAGTGTCTAGTTTTGCTTTTTGTTTTTTGAGCTTTATTGAAATGAAATTATATGTAGTCTTCTGGGACTTTTTTCCCACTTAATATTGTTCTTTAGGATCATTCCATGTAGTTGCAAGAATTAATAGCTGTAGTTCATTCATTTTTGCCATTTTTTATTGTAATTACTTGATCCTGCATAGCACAGAGAAAGAGTACTGCGTCCAGTCTTGTGGTTCAGGGAAGAAAGACTTTCTAGAAAATGGAATGAGTCAACTCCTTATTGAGTTTATACCTGCGATGGAAATTTAGGGAGTATAAAGACAAGAAGACAAATGAATCTATCTTAAAAATTTATAATCTTGTTTTGGAAACAAAACATAAAGTGATTTTCTAATCAACTCAGTAATACTATACAATGTTAATAATAAGTAGTGTGGATATTAGAAGAAATTTAGAAGCTATTTGTCCCCCAAAGGTGGTGGAATTTGGGCTGAACCATGAAAGGTAGGTATGGTTTGAACGGAGTGTGGGACAAAACATTTAAGATTATATACAGAGTTAGGGTTCAGCAAGATTCCCCAATAAATATAACACATTTCAGAGAGAGGAAAGAATCTTGAAGCTAAGAATTTGTTTTCAGCCATCCAGTGAATTAATCTTTAGAGTGCCAGTGATGGGAGATAAAATTAGTTGGATAATTGAGACCAGATTCTGAGAGCCTTAAGTGATAGGTCATTGGAAATCCTTCGAGAGCTTCAAATAATGATTTCACTAAGTTCATGATGTTAATTGAGTCCACACTGGATACGTGATATTCTCTTAATCATTCAGTATATGCAAAGATGAGTAAGGCTCATCCCCTGACCTCAAAGATTTTGCGTCATGGTATGAATGAGAGCAGTACAAGGTAAAATAAATTAAGTGCCCCAGAGAAGCACCGGTTGCTATAGTGATTAAATAAGTAGGATCTGATATTCACTGAAGTAATCAGGAATAGCTTCCTGAAAAGAGTGACGTTTAGGATAGGCACTAAGGAGTAAATAGTATTTGGAAGAGAGCAGGGGAATACTGAGTCGTAAAGTGATGTTGTCTGCTTAGGGAAAAGTGAACCATGGCTGGAGGTCCAGACACAGAAGAGAAAGGGAAATAAGGAACTGAGGATCGAATGTAGGTAGAGTTTGTAGCGGTATTCTCTCTGATAGAAGTATAATGTGAGCCATCTATGTATTAAAATTTTTCTAACAACCATGTTGAAAAACTAAAAGAAAATAGGTGTCATTAAAACTTCTTTTATTTAACCTGCCTAATCTAAAATATTGTCTTTTCAACATTTAATCAACATTAAAAATTATTGTGATATTTTACTTTCATTCACACTAAGTTTTTAAATCCAGTGTTTAAGTTACACTTACATCTCAATTCAGACTAGTGCTGAGTAGTCACATGTGGCCAGTGGCTACCACATTGGACAACAGGGGTCTAGACTATGCAGGTCAGAGTCAGTGATGCTAGAAATTCTGTTTAGGTTATTACAAGAAATGATGAAAGGAGTACAGCTTTCCTTTGAGTGGCATTGTAAAGGCCACAGAATGCTTTCATGTCCATCATCTTACTTGATGTTCAAGATAGTGCTATTGTTGGGACTTTCCTGGTGGTCCAGTGGTTAAGACTTCACCTTCTAATGCAGGGAGTGTGGGTGCAATCCCCGGTTGGGGAGATATGATCCTGCATGCCTCACGACCCAAAGATCAAAACATAAAACAGAAGCAATATTGTAACAAATTCAATAAAAACTTTAAAAATTGTCCACATCAAAAAAACTTTTAAAAATGTTACTGTTAGTAATGTGTTATTAGTTCCATTTTAGAGAAGAGAAAATTGAGACTAAGACAGGTTAAGTGACTTGTCCAAGGTTGCACAGTGAGTAAAATGGTGAGCCTCAATCTCTTGATTTATATTCCAGTGCTTTTTCCCAGTCATCGTAGATGAAATCAGGATTAGTCAAGCTAGGAGACCATTGTGTGTGTGAGGTGAAGCATACTTGGATAAAGTCAGAGAAGCAGGAATAGAAAGATAAGACACCTGATATTCAGGAATCATCTGAATTGGGTGACTGATGAAATCTAGGAAATGAACAGGAAAGTATCAGAGAGGATCGAGTTTTTCAGCCATAAAAGCTTAGAAGAAAAAGTAGGAGAGATGGGGAAATTGAGAAAGAGAACCATTTAGGAAAGAAAGTCTTAAGTTTGGGTTTGGACAGATTGACCTAGACTTGATGGCATGAAATCTGTCCTCGGGGAAACCAAGTTCTCTGAGACAGTCATCCTCAAGTCTGTCACACTTTCAGAGCCTGATGGGTGGTTCTGGGAGCACCGACGACTGAATCCTGTCTTATCTGAGCAGTTTTCACATATTTTTCTCCACTGTTAATTTAAATTTGAACTAATTCGTGTAAATGAGGTATTTGACTTCCTGAAGAATTTAAAAAATGACTTTAATGATAGTAACAATACTTTTTTGCTCTACAGCAATGTCTACTTTCCAAGGCACTTTTACATGCTGTTCTCATAGCAGTGGGCAAAACAGATACTATCACCATTTTATATGTCCAGCATCAGAGCTTCATCTCTTCATTTCTCATGAGCTTTTCCTTTCTGACAGGCAGAGGAAAGATGAACTGGAGCAGAGGATGTCAGCATTGCAGGAGAGCAGGCGGGAGCTGATGGTCCAGCTGGAAGGGCTGATGAAGCTACTGAAGGTAAGAGCAGCGGCCAGTCTCCTCCTCCCACCTCAGCTCTTCTTGTCCATCTTCACCCCCAGCTCAGCTTCTGCCTTCCCTGTGATGTCAGAATAGGATGAGGCTAAAGGGTTAACTATTTAAAGCCCAATTATAAAAAATTAGTAACCAGAACCAGAGTGATGTGCTTTTATGAATAAATAAGAATGTTTATAAATAGGATATTAGCTGTATATAAATGAATATTTCTCAATTATATAGTTTCTTTTAAGACAAAGCTTCAAAGAGTGTACCTGAATACTTACCAAATATTGTGTGCTATTTTAATAAGTATTATAGAGGAAAACCACCCTAATCAAACCAACTCTAATTGATAATTTTGCTCTATTAGGAGCAATAAAATAGCAGATAGCTCTAGGTTTGGTATATTGGGGCTTGAAAAATATAGAATAATTTCAATCCTCACTACCTTTTATTGAAAAATCTATTACAGCCTCCATACCCTAGAGCAAAGGCATGCTTGGCATTTAAATGTCTTCACCTGGACAGCTTGCCTGGCACTGAGCGGAAGTATTTACCAGCCCTGTAAGCAGCAATACCAGGGTACATTTGTTTATGCTGTGAATTCCTACTGTCTTTCTGTCTATACTCTGAAATCATTGCATTTCATGGTATGTCACAGAGTTAGAAGCCAGAAAGAAGCCAGGCTAAGGGGGTGGATTTAATCCTGTGATAAGGGGAAGTCATTAAAGGTTTTGAAAACAATAGTTTAGGAAAATGTACACAACAGGTCAGGAAGAGGAGAAACTAAAGGATAATGGGAGTCTAGTGAAATCATTCAGGCCTGGAGTGACAAGGGTCTGGACTTGGAAGGGAAATCCGAGAACAGATCAGCTGGAAGACTTTTCTTCAACTTCATCATCAGCCCATCCTTTAATAATAAAGCTCGTGGTATTGCAAGCTTGGGTAAATGGAGTGTTTGTGTTTTGAACTGACTTTTGGCTTGCTCGAGACAATCATTTCTTTTAGTCTTGAGCTGAGTTTTTTCTAGCTTTGGTCCTGGGTATTAGGTATTTGGAAACATGTTTCTACATTAACCCTGTTAGCAGGATTTCTCCTGAGAAATAGTTTGTCTGAATGGGTCTTGTTTAAAGAAAACCTTATGCCTAAAACCTGGCCCAGATCCCCCATATAGCTGTCAAGTACCCAGCCAAGCAACCCGGTCACCCGCTCAGGAGAGCAGGGGCGAACTTAAACACACTGGGCCAGTGCAGCATCTGGAGCTGTTCGGGGCTGTGAGAGCTCTGCCGCTGTGGGGTTAGTCCACCCAGAGGACAGAAGGTGATAGGGGATTTACCTCCCTTTCAGAAAAATGTTCTCAGATATTACCCAGAACATAAATGGGAAGGTACCCCAGGGTGATTTTTGTAAAAGGCAAAAATGTTTATGCAAACTGAAGGGAAGTCAGAATGCATTTCCCCTAAGTACACAGAAGGCTTTCCCGTCAGCTGGTGGGCCTGGTCAGCTGATGGGCCTCCCTGTTCCTCAGAGTTCCTGGCCCTGGTCCCATGTGCATTACCCTGACCTCGCTGTGTACCCCTGACACTTGTGTTCAAGGCCTAAGCAGAGGGAGCTGGTACCTGCAACTCTGTTCCCAAACCGTCCGATTCTTTGTATTTCCAGCTGTTGTCTTTTAATTACAATTTCAGTAAAATAAGCAGGACCTCACTGCTCTGTTTTGTAAGATCCCCTCCCAGGCTCTTAAATGCCTTATCGTTATCCACCTGACAGGCTGTGGTCGTTCAAAAAGGGAGAAAGGATTTGAAAACAGAAACCAGGAATGTCATCTTTTTTAATCTGTCGATTAAAATTCACAGTTGAAAATCTCAGACCTTGTGTCCAGCTTCCTAAAAGGGTTACAGCATAATCTTAATTTGTATATTATATGCACTCCTAAAAGGTTATACATAGGAATCATTGACTTCTCTTAAAATCTCAAAGATGTTTTCCTACTATGAAAACTACATTTACTAACAAATAGTAAAAGTACCCTTCAGAATTCTAATTTTAATTTCAAAGGACTGTCTTGCTTTCACTGATGTTCAATCCGCTAGCATTTAGTGCCCTCATACAACAGCTGTAAGTATTTAGTCAAATGGACAATTGAGCCACATGATCTGGGATACTCATGAATTAAAATATACCACACAGTAAGTTTCTCTTTCACAGGGAATTCTTTCATTTTACTGCTCCAGGGAAATACTATATACTGTGTCTGTTTATCTGAAAATTGATAATTTGGAGAAGCGTACATGTGAAGTGTCACCATTGTTTATTAATTCATTCAGCAAAAATTGTAAATTTGGGGGAGGAGGGATAAGGCAGGGTAAAGACCATTTACTTAGCAGAAACATATTGAGTTCCTAAGAGTCCTGTTTAGCTATGTGGTGTATAATGGTGACTAAGACTGGGTCCCTGTCACCAGGGAGTATCAGGCATCTACTTATTGTTGTTTTCCAAATGACATAATACAGACTGACACTCAAGTCCCCTTGTTTCAGAATGTATCTTTTCTTTGCATTTTTTCCCCTGATGAATGAGTATATATGGATAACCTCTACCTCAAACTTCCTATTTGATCCAGAAATAGTTGTATGTTTGTGTTTGTTTCTTAATCATGTTCCCAATATTTTTCTGCCTCTTTTTCCATTTTTCCAATATTACTTTTGAAATACATTTACCAAATGAATTCTGTAGCTTTAAATTTTAACATCATTTGCAAATGAGATTTGGAATATGAATTTTTAAAATATAGATGACAATGACTACAGTGGCTGTGGCATCACTCTGGCCACTGAGCCAGATATCCCCCACGTGGATGGGTCTCCCATATCTTCAGGTAACTTGAGCAATCCTAAATTTGTACTTTATAATTAAGGCATTATTACTCCCCTTTAAACCAACTTGGCTCCTATGCCTGGCTTGTCATCAGTCAATCTTTACTGACCCTAACTAACTGATAACAAAAAGGTTCTAAGACTTTATATCTGACCTGTTTATTATGTTGACAGAGCCTTTATCTGATTAACTTTGGTGAATTTGGATTAAACAGCATCCTAAGTAACACCTCACCAACTCTCTGCCAATCCCAACGCACACGGGGGCTCTATGAGTCCTAGAAACACTGCCCTGTCCACTCACCCATCCTAACCTGACATGTGTCTACTGCAAATTAACACGATTTTATGTCGTTGGATAAATTCTATAGAGCAGAGTCACAAATGTGCAAACATGAAACCTTGCTTTCTGAACTTCCCTATTCTGTTGAGCCAGGGTGATGTCTTCAATACCCAACCTGGAGAAAGCAGTGAGAATAAGGTGTCTTAGAAACAGTGCTAAGACATTATATACTGGTCTTTTGATCTCAGATGCAATTCCAACTTGTCAGGATTGCCCTGTCCCTCCCCTACCAATTTCCATTTCAACATTTAATGCCAGCAATAAAAACACATTTTGAATTGTTTAATAACTCTTCTGTGGCTGTTTGCCTTGACGGATGAATGGAAGAACAGTGTGCTGCCTTACAGGGAAGCCTGACTAAGCAGGAACGTCGTTCCCCAACTGTAAAACTTGAACCCCTTCTAACTAGAGCCATGCACACCAGATGCAAAAGCTGGAACATGCTAACTTCTTCAGGCGAACTCGGCTAACACTCAGGCCCCTCTTTGCCTGGGTGCTTGTGGTTCTAGGTTTGGCCAGTCATCTAGCAGCTGGGGCTTTGATAATGAAGACTATCTTCTGGTGCTGAACTGGAGTTTCCTCAAGAGATTTTTGGTGCCCATTTAATTTCCAATGCATGTCTCTCCCTTGCAGGAATAAAATGACTCTCTCAAGATTCTTACTATTCCTCTCCCTTTTATAATTCCTTGTCTTTACTGAAATCATTCTCACCATTGCTCCCAGATCTACAGACTGAGAATCACCCATCTATTCCCAAGACTTCCGACACACATGTTTAGTAAAGACAGTCTGCATGGATGGATCCAATTTAAATGGAACCATTGCAACAGCTTTTAGATTTGTGTATTTGGGCCAAGAGCAGAGGTGTCATGACCACAGTTACCCATGATGAGACACAGAAAAAGGAAGCAAAGAGACCCATTAAAAGACAGAGAAACTTAGAAGCACAAGACTGAAGAGAGAGGAACTCGGAAGTGTTTATCTCCGCCTCACTGTGCTTCGTTCTTCAGTGTCTAGAGCTGCCTTCTGAGAGCTAGGGTTAGGAAAGGCCTTTTCTGAGCACCATCACTGTAAGGTCCTGAGAGACAGAGACCATACCTTACCTTCATGTTTCTAGTGCTTCATGCATAGGGAGGAGTAAATGAACCTGTGTTGGAGTAATGAGACAGCCAGGTCAAGAACTCTCTTTGAAAAGCCTCTTAGGTCCTTGAAGCAGTTTCCAGTTTAGAGGGGGAAGGGTAGGGGATGCATGTGCATCCTTGAGAAGGACCACACAGTGACCAAAAGCTCCACACATGGAAGAGAGGAGACTAAATAAAAGAATCTGTGGTCAGATGGACTCTCTAGTGTCTAGGAGGTTCTCAAGAGCACTTGTTCTCAAACTAGCAGGATTCAGAATCCACTGAAAGGCTCATGAAACAGTGCTGCCCTCGCCCCCAAGGATTCTGATTCTATTGGTCGAGGGGGATACGGGGCAAAGCACGCATCTCTGACAAGTTTCCAGGTGATGCTGCTGCTGCTTGATCTGTGTTCTACACTTTGAGAACCACTGGCATAGAGAAATGTACCTAAGCACATGTTAATATTGTGAATGATGAAACAGAATGATCATTGAGCTTTTGAGTCATGGTTGAGCTGCTTCTTTCAGTTTACGCTAAATAGTGATGTAACCTTGGGCAAGTCAGGTCTTTTTTGTGTATAAAAGGGGAAGTTGGACTAGAGGCT
Source organism: Cervus elaphus (assembly GCF_910594005.1). Taxonomy (NCBI): domain Eukaryota; kingdom Metazoa; phylum Chordata; class Mammalia; order Artiodactyla; family Cervidae; genus Cervus; species Cervus elaphus. Next base: position 32,072,709 of record NC_057825.1, on the reverse strand, counting down.
TTATGAGGTTCTTTCCTTCTAACTCTAGAAGTTAGCATTTAAAGAACTGGATGTGGCAAAAACTTGCCATTTGCACTGTCCGCCTGATGATGCTCTGATGGTGGTCAGGCTCTTGGGTCTCTGAACGCATGAGTCTGACATGATTTACCCTGTTCTGTCACTTTTTTCCAGATGTTTGTGGTGATGGGCATTAATCTCTCTCCTTTTTTCCCTCTACCGTTTTTTTCATCTTCACCACCTCTAGGAGGAAGAACAAAAACAGGCAGTAAGTGAACTTCAGAATTCTCCACCTCTTGCTTCCTTTGCATGTTCTTCTTTTCCTCATATAACTGTTGCATACTTTCTCCTCTCCTCCCTGCATCCAGATCATTTCTGCAGAGTTGGTCTTGTGTAAAACCCTCATCAGTTCTCTCCCTGGTGTTGTAAAATAGCCTAAAAGCCCTCGTCATGTTTACCTAATAGAGCATGTTCTTATTTGAAACCAGAGCTTGTTGAATTTGTCTTCAGAGTACACATCTATTGTGTTTATTTAAATATGCATGATTAGCCAGGCTACAATTGCATTTCCTGCACTTACGTTCTCTGCCACTTCATGATTAGGGTGACTTTAATTGCTTGACAAAACTTCCAAGATGGTGGGGGTGACCTTGGGGCTAAATACTATATTGTGAATGACTGTGCATGAAGATGTGCATCAAAGTTCCTTTGATGACTTTAGATGTTCTTTAGTCTTGAATAGTCTTCTCAGTGTTCCAGCTCTAGCAGGCTTCTTAACAAAGTTACCAATGAAAGCTAAGTGGTTGATCATGCTGTAAGTGATTTCCTGTTCAGAACTACTCCAGCGGGATCTTTGGTTTTTTTGAGCTGCTTGATGTTTAGGGAAGGTTTATGTTTGTTTTTATTTTTCCTGATAGCCACTAACCCACACTGGAATCAACTGAGGGTCTATCAACAATGGTAACACCATATGTTTATATAACATAGTAAAATTTTCAAAGCATACATTTTTTCATACAAGCTAAAGCTGATTTTTAATTTAACCTCATGGCTTTTTTTTTTAAAGTGAGATATGTCATTCAATGTACTCATTTCTTATTCAAATGTCCTCATTTCTTATTCAAAAGCAAATTTATCCATGTTTTAAATTAGGAATAGGAGTATAAAACATTATATTTACTATTATTTCCAGTTAAGGGAGCAGTGGAATCATAGGGAAAGGATGGAAGAGGTGGGTAATGAGGGGAGGAGGCAAGAAAAGAGAAAAGGAGACTGTCAAAAAGAGGGAAAGAAGACAAAGATGAAGTCAGAGTAGGCAACAAGCCCATACATCTCAATAGCTTTAATGTAACAAAATCTTGTTTTTGTCTTTGCTTTATTTGGTTTTGTGTTTTCCTCACTCACACATCATGTGTTACTTTCATCTTATGGCACCTTTGTATTACTGGGAACATTCACATGGGCAGAGCAGGAGATGATCAGGATGGAAGGTCAAGCCCAGCCCTTAAATGCATTTCCCAAGAAGTGGCACATATCACTTCTGCTCTGTTCCATTGGTCAAAACAAGACATATGACCACACTTAATTTCAGAGAAGTATGATCCTTCAATAACAAACAATAGAATGGGAAAGATTAGCGATCTCCTCAAGAAAATTAGAGATACCAAGGGAATATTTCATGCACAGATGGACACAATAAAGGACAGAAATGATATGGACCTAACAGAAACTGAAGATATTAAGAAGAGGTGGCAAGAATACTCAGAAGAACTGTACAAAAAAGATCTTCATGACCCAGATAATCACAATGGTGTGATCACTCATCTAGAGCCAGACATCCTGGAATGCAAAGTCAAGTGGGCCTTAGAAAGCATCACTATGAACAAAACTAGTGGAGGTGATGGAATTCCAATTCAGTTATTTCAGATCCTAAAAGATGATGCTGTGTAAGTGCTGCACTCAATATACCAGCAAATTTGGAAAACTCAGCAGTCCACAGGACTGGAAAAGATCAGTTTTCATTCCAATCCCTAAGAAAGGCAATGCCAAAGAATGCTCAAACTACTGCACAATTGCATTCATCTCACACACTAGCAAGGTAATGCTCAAAATTCTCCAAGCCAGGAGAATTCTCCTTCAACAGTATGTGAACCATGAACTTCCACATGTTCAAGCTGAATTTAGAAAAGACAGAGGAACCAGAGTTCAAATTGCCAACATCCGTTGGATCATAAAAAAAGCAAGAGAGTTCCAGAAAAACATCTACTTCTGCTTTATTGACTTTGCCAAAGCCTCAACTGTGTGAATCACCACAAACTGGAAAATCCTTAAAGAGTTGGGAATACCAGACCACCTGACCTGTCTCCTGAGAGAAATCTGTATGCATGTCAGGAAGCAACAGTTAGAACTGGACATGGAACAACAGACTGGTTCCAAATAGGAAAAGAAGTATGTCAAAGCTGTATATTGCCACCCTGCTTATTTAACTTATATGCAGAGTACATCATGAAAAACGCTGGGCTGGATGAAGCACAAGCTGGAATCAAGATTGCCAGGAGAAATATCAATAACCTCAGATATGCAGATGACACCACCCTTATGGCAGAAAGTGAAGAAGAATTAAAGAGCCTCTTGATGAAAGTGAAAGAGGAGAGTGAAAAAGTTGGCTTAAAGCTCAACATTCAGAAAACTAAGATCATGGGATCCGGTCCCATCACTTCATGGCAAATAGATGGGGAAACAGTGACAGACTTCATTTTTTGGGAGGTTCTAAAATCACTGCAGATGGTGACTGCAGCCATGAAATTTAAAGACGCTTGCTCCTTGGAAGGAAAGTTATGACCAACCTAGACAGCATATTAAAAAGCAGAGACATTACATTGCCAACAAAGGTCCGTCTAGTCAAAGCTATGGTTTTTCCAGTGGTCATGTATGGATGTGAGAGTTGGACTATAAAGAAAGCTGAGTGCTGAAGAATTGATGCTTTTGAACTGTGGTGTTGGAGAAGACTCTTGAGAGTCCCTTGGACAGCAAGGAGATCCAACCAGACCATCCTAAAGGAAATCAGTCCTGAATATTCATTGAAAGGACTGATGCTGAAGCTGAAACTCCAATATTTGGGCCACCTGATTGGAAGAACTGACTCATTGAAAAACATGCTGATGCTGGAAAAGATTGAAGACAGGAGGAGAAGGGGACGACAGAGGATGAGATGTTTGGATGGTATCACCAACTCAATGGACATGAGTTTGCGTAAACTCCGGGAGTTGGTGATGGACAGGGAGGCCTGGTGTGCTGCAGTCCATGGGGTCTCAAAAGAGTCGGATACAACTGAGTGACTGAATTGAACTGAACTGATGATCCTCTAGTTTGTTTAGAAGAATTAGAAAAGCAGGTACTGGTAATGCCCAGAGATGTGCTTTACAGCTGAAACCATTTGCTGGGAACTTCCTCCAACCATCCACCCAGACTAGCATCTCCTGAGCCCACTCTGAATGTGCCAGCAAAGTATGTGATCAAGAATACCTTATTGAGAACACCTTTCAGAGGAGGACAAACATAGTGGATATTTATTTTAATCGAAGCAGGAAGGGCTTCCAAGAGACACTTCATTTTTAAAAAATTTTATGGATTACTGTGTAACCCAAGAATCAGAAATGATCATTTCTGGCATATTACTTCTCAGGTCAATTTAAAGCTGACCTTGAGCAGACAGGGGATTAAATAACAACATGTTCATTCCAGTGACCTTTGATCGTGTGTGAGATCATACTCTCCTTGAGGCTGGCAAAATGAGAAGTTAGACCCAGATCTCTGGAGCCTGCCATGAACAAGCCAGTTGTGTACGTGTGTTGGGAGTTCTCTGTCGCTAAGGTCCTGAGCTCACATTGTAGTCCTCACTGTCCCAGGGGACTGTCCAGAGCATGAATTGGTACAAATTGTTTTTTCCTCATCCTTCCCCACTGTGATATGAGGTAAGAAATCCTGCTCTGTGGATACAGGTAGAAATTTTCTCTGTCTGCATCACAGCTTTAAATTGGACCCACCTAAGACTTAACTGCTGCTGCTGCTAAGTCACTTCAGTCGTGTCTGACTCTGTGCAACCCCATAGATGGCAGCCTACCAGGCTCCTCTGTCCATGGGATTTTCCAGGCAAGAGTACTGGAGTGGGTTGCCATTGGCTTCTCAGTGAGGTGCAAATTTGAATGGACTCGCTTTACCTAGTTCACCAACATTTGTAACATGTACAGCTGGGAAGACTATACAGCTTTAGAACTCAAGCATCTGCTTTAATCTGTATCATTACTGATCGAAGCACCAAAAGGATTTACCACAGAACTAAGTCATCACCCTTTCTTCCTCCCAGGTTCAGACTGGTAGAGTTTAATTTCTTCTCTATCAAAATGCATTACCCTGTATGGGTTGTAAAAGAGTTATGACTTTTTAAATGAAGAATTTACTAGACATCTTTCCCCTGGGTCTGTAAATCCATTATCAAGAACTTTTTATACTATTTGCCTTCTTCCCTTTCAGGGATTATTTTGGCTTTTGGGGAATTTGAGGGAAATGGATGATAACTGACCTTAACTGTGATTTGGGGCCTGTGGTTCTACCTTCAGCCTCCGCCACTTTTCCAGTACTTTTGTGACATTAGTACCTCAGCTAATAATTCTTCTGTCTTTCCTCCCCCCCTTCCTTCCTCCTCCCCCTTCTTTTTTCTCAGATCCTAGGTTTGTAATTAAGGGTAGAACTGCCTGGCTGTTTCAGATAAGACTTCACTGAGTGACTGTTCGACCCATGATATACCCTACAGTTTAACAGACGCAGGAATTAGATTATATCAGTTGAGTCAGGGTTAATCAGGCCCATGATAATTGTCAGACCGTAATTAAAGGACGTTGTCTGCCTTTTTCACTACTGCATCCCCTAGCCACTAGCCCAGCGCCTGCCACATGGCAGATACTCAATAAATAGTTGCTGAATGAAAGCTTTTATTAGCCAAATGTATAATTGACTTAAAAACTATGCAAATGTATAGGGTTTTTGTAAGGGACATAACTGGTTCAAGTACCTAAGCAGTAATTTTGCTCAAGGTACTTCCATATAATAGGTAGATCTATCCAAGAGACTAAATGATGGTTCAGAAGTGTCCTTTATAAAAAGAATCAGAAAAACAATTTTCAGCATTACCAAAAGAATAGGAAGAACAAGCCAATATGTTAGTGTTTTAATTAACTCTCTTACTATTTCTCTCTAAAGAACAGATAGATTATATGGAGTAAGAGCATCCTCTCTTTTTTAAGCACAAATAATCTATAAAATGCAGGATACCTGTAGTTGTTTGTATCCATTGAAAATACTTGCTTAGTAAGAACCCAATGCCCATAACCGGAAGTGTGGTACAGAGGGGTACACTAAAGTAACAGCAGACTGGTGAAGACCCTGCTTTGATGGTGGCCTTGAACTGTGGACTACTCCCTCAAGATCAAACAGTCTCCCAGTCTACTCTTGAGGGATTTCAGTGTACAGATTTATTCTTGGGACACCTTCAGGGTCCATTTTTCTCAGAGACTCAGCGTTCCATAAAATTTCACTGCTGCATTGCTAATGCCAAATAAAATGAGCTATCCAAGGCAAGGGTTCATGTTACTCATGAAGTGTGTATTCCTTTAAACATTTTTCCAGTTCCTTCTATTAGAAGATCATTACTTTTTATATACAGATCAACATCAGAGTTAAAGAGTGTAAACAGTATTGCATTAAGATAGGGGACAAGGGTGACCTTGATCCCAATTTGTAGAGTAGTGATCCAGAGAGTTATATAGGTGGTACTCTGAAAATTCTGTAATTAGAGGATCTTGGGGATTTCACTAAGAGAACATGCCCACACTTGGCATCTCTCTACTTCAGCCAGTTGGGATCTTGCCCCAGGCCCTTTCTGATTTCCGGAAGCAGACAAACACCCCACATGACTAAACCAGAGAAAACATGGTGTGGGCTAGCTCTCAGAAGCCCCCATCTCTGACCATGGCTTCACCAAACACAGCCATGGTTGACCTGTGATTCTGCCAGGACAAACTTCATGAATGTTAACTTTGTAAGTTTAAGAGAAAGTACTTACAAAAAAAGGCTAAACAACAGCAAATAAAACCCTCCCCATTGTCCATTAAAGAGATTACTGGTGAACCCCTTGATGTGTTCATGGGTCAGTTTCCCTCTTGGTTCACTTCATCTTTGAACTCAGTTTCACTGGAAAGTGATTCACATGCCTCTTAAAAGTTTTCTGGAACTTCTTAGCCCCACCATATTCTGCAACAGAAGCCCGAGTCTTCTGCTTCCTGACAGGCAAAGGATTGCCATTTATTTATTTAGTCTTCAAGCAATGTCTTATTACATATGTTCATTGAGCAGTGGGTGAGCTTGGCCTTTTGGAGGATCAAAAGAGAAATCCTATGCAAATACCACCCTCAAATAGTATGAACATTATTTCATGGTTGGCATGATGCCCTGTATTCAGAAACACAAGCCAGGTCAGTGATAACCAGAGCCTTAGGCACCATTGCTGCCCTCCCTTCCAAGTTGGCCAGCTGCAGTAATGGATTTTGGTAAACAAAGACCAATGTGCTGTACTCTGTGACTATGCCCCAAACCTTTAGCCTGGATCCCAGTCCCACTGTTTGTACATCTTCCCATAGATGGCCTCATGAAAGTCTTCAAACATGGTCACATTCACCAGTCTTGGCTCCTGTACTTACTATAGGCACCTGGTAGCTTGTTGGGGGTTTTTTGTTTGTTTTCTCCAAAAGAAAATGTCATAGCAATATTGAAAAATAGGTACTTACACTTCATTTCCCCCAAACTCCTTAAACAGAGAGAGCTTATAGCCTGAAAATATAAGGGAAATAGCTTTGGCTCTTTGCAGCACCCCCAATATTTTTCATCACTGGCATCAATCACAAGCTGAAACTTTTCCTTACCTACTTTGTTTATTTTCCTCCTATTCTATATTTATATCTTTTGTTCTCGTGATCAGAATGCATACAATATATGAAAAATATACACCAGGGCCTCTGGAAAAGGTTTCTACACACCAGACTGGGGAAGTTCACTCTCCAGTAGTCTAGGATGTAATATCTCCCCCCAGAATACTATAGTCTGGGTCTCATCAACAGAAAAGAAGGTGACTTCTAGGTTTTGAGCCCAGGAGCCTGGGAAATTGACTTAGAAAAAATGGAAAAAGGGAGATGATGTAGGATACAGGAAAGGGACTTGGATCTGATGGTGAACATACCGAGCTACAAAAAGTAGGCAAAAAATAAATAAATAAATAAATAAAAAGTAGGCAGACAGTCAAGCTTTTCGTTTGGTCTATTAGATATTTGGGGTTAGGCTGCTGGAAATTTAGTGGAGAAACAGGGCTAGCAACATAAAATTAGAGTTGAACCCATAAACATGGCAAAACCCATTGTAGACAAAAAGAATAAAGAGGAGGTAGGATTGTGGGTTCTCATGAAAAACCAGAAAGTTTCAAGGAGAAAGTTAATAAGGCAATTAAGACAAGGATTTGACAATAAGGAAGCAGCCTTGTAAAGGAAAGTTTCAGTACAGCAGAGTGTAGACAGCTCTGAAAGATGGACTTTTGTCTTCTTGTCCAGCCTGCTCAACCCCACCCCCACTGATGTCACCTCAACAAAGGAAGGAGTTAAATAAGTAGTTTACCTTACAGAGTTGTATGTGAATAGATTGTTACAAAACCTCATGTCTTTTCTATCTCACCATGTATATAACCTTTACAAATCTCAATTTTCTCATCTATAGATTTCCAGTCCACAATTCTTTGATCCTTTCATCACTGATACCAATTGGTGTATTTGGGGAAAGGCTATGAACCAAGAAGGGTCTGCGGAAATCCTCTTGGGTTCATTTGACTGATGTTTCCTTTTGTGACTTTGAAACCCTCTGACCTTCAATTCATTTCCTGGGCCCTCTAACCAACTCCTTCTCCAGGGTTTATCATGCCAACCTTCTTCCTTCCACTTCTCTAGACAAAAAAAGCATCCTAAGAAAACAACATCAGCTTCTTCCATAATCCCTCTCTTTTGGCTTAGCTCTGGGATTCTGGGATGCCTCCCGCAGAAAAAAGAGTTCCCTATACTATTTCTGTGAGACCTCACTCAGCATCCTCACTTGGCATGCGATTGGATCCGTGACCCTCCACTTGGAGAGCATCTGTCGGCGTTTCCATGAATCCTGATGCCATACCAATCTCTAGGGTTTTATAGCTGACCTCGGGCTGGTTCTGATGTTCCAAATTAACAGCAGTGCCAAGGTAGGGAGCTTCCTGGCTTAGCGTCCTTAACTGAAATGAACATCTGCTTAATTTCAACCAAAGAATCATATTATAAAGAGTATGAGAGACTCCTTTGCACTCTTCTCCATTTGTTGCTAATCATAATTTGGCAGGTAGAATTACTCCCATTTGGCGCTGCAGTATAGATTGCCCAATGCTTTAAAAAAAAAAAAGGAGAAGAAATACAGAATCATTCTTTATAAAATTAGAGACAATGCAGAAAGACAGTTACCTGCAGCTAAAGTGGTACCTTTAATTCAGCCACTATGGAGAACAGTATGGAGGTTCCTTAAAAAGCTAAAAATAGAACTACTGTATGACCCTGCAATCCCACTCCTGGGCATATATCCAGAGAAAAACATGATCTGAAAGGATAAATGCACCCCAGTGTTCACTGCAGCACTGTTTACGACAGCCAAGACATGGAAGCAAACTAAATGTCCATTGACAGAGGAATGGGTAAAGAAGATGTGGTATATGTATACAATGGAATATTACTCAGTCATTAAAGTGGTACCTTTAATAAGAACCCATGCCAACTAATTATTGCTCTACAAAGCTGGCTAATCATAAATCCTTCCATGCTTTTATTACTATATATTCATATTAACTTATATATAATATTCAGTGTTTATCCACTGCTTTCATATTTCAAATTTCAGCTCCCATATTTAACCAGCTCAGATCTCAGGAAACCAAGCAAGAATCTAGGAGATTTTCAGGCCTGTAGCTGCCCCCGGACAGCTCCCAGATGTGCAGAAGAATCTCAGAGTTTATTCTTGGCCCCTTGAAGATCAGTTTCTAACCTGATCTGGAGCTAGTGGTAGCCCCGCTTCCTTCTATAGCAGCTCACCATTTGGGAAGACAGGCCACTCTCTTTAGGACCTCATAATGCTATCACCCTCAACCACATTTTCATCCTCAGCACTATGGACATTTGGGGCCAGATTACTTTTTTGTGTGTGTGTCTGTGTCTGTGTCTGTAGTGGGTGGGGGGTGGTGAGGAGTGTTCTGTATATTATAGAATGTCTAGCAGCATCCTTGATCTCTACCTATTAAATCTCGGTTATGTGTCCCACCCCCACCCTCACCCCCACAAGGTTCCTAGCAGGTACAGTTATCCCCAGTGAAAAAGCACTACTTGGGACCACCCTGGCTGTCCAGTGGTTAGGGCTCTGAGCTTCCACTGCAGGGGGCACAGATTACATCCCTGGTAGGTGAACTAGGATCCGAGAACCTTTCTCTCTGATACCACTCTGAGCCTTTGCAGCATTCTCAGCATCCCTTATTCTGAGGTTTAGATATGGGATGGATGGGGAAATATTTCTAGTCAACTTTCCCCACAAATCACCCCTTTGTCCACATGCCCTGCTTCTGTTAATGTCATTGCCAGCAATCCCCACATGCATGCTCTCTTCTAGTCCGCTGCTCTCCCCACTCAGTTGCCAAAGTGTAGTCAAATTTTTCTCCAAAAGCTTGCTTATGTCCCTCTCCTCCCAGTCCCTGTCACCATTCTTCATTCCAGCCTCCATCATCTGTCACCTGATCTCCTGTCTGCTGCTTCTCAATCCGACCTTCACTTTGCCTCAGGGCCAGACTCCTAAATCCGACCAGACTGACCACACCAATCCCTCCTTGGAAGCCTTCACAGACTCCATCTGCCATTGCTCATAGCAGGGGCACCAAGCTTTTTCTTAAAGAGTTAGGTAGTAAACATTTTAGGCTTTGTGAACCAAATCAAAGGCATTATGTAAGGACTTATATAACTATTTAAAATAAAACCACTTAAAAATGTGAAAACCATTCTTAGCTCACAGACTAAAAAAGCAGGTGGCGAGCTGGACTTGGCCATGGGCTGTAGTTTGCCCATCCATGGCCTAGTAAATAAACATGATGACCGTTTATTTAAGGTTCTAGATGATTGTGGCCCACACTTGTCTTTCCCACCATGTATCCTCTGGGCTCCCTGCCTGCTAGTGTCCCCACATGCTCCCTCCCCACCCCCACACCCAGCCTCCTCTCTCGGGGAGCTTCTGTGCCCTTTGCTCACCTGGATTGCCGTTCCTGAGCCGCTTCTGCCTGTTGAAATTATACCATCCAAGACACTCTCAGATGCCACCTCGCCTGTGAAACCTTACCCTGTTCTGGAAGGTCAGAGTTAAACCCTCTTGCCTCTATTTTCCTTTTCCTTTGTACCTCTGCTATTTCATCCTCCTTTGTAGGCCAGCTGCTTACATGCCAAATTGCCTAGGAGGCTGTGAACCTGCAGAGAGTGGAGACCTTGCCGCTTTATACCATTACTTTGCACCTGTTGAAATGGAATCATGGCAGGTCATACCCCATGAGCCAGGATGTGAAGCATCTTATGTACATCCTCACTAACCCGTGAAGATACACTTAATCTCCACTTTACATGTCAAGAATCTTAGCCCAGAGAGGTTAAGTAAGTTGCCCAAGGTCACACAGCTAGTCAGTGGCAGAGCTGGAATCCAAACTAGGTCCACCTGACTGCTAAACCTGGATTTTAACCACCTTATTATATAGAACAGGGACTCAACAAAGAGTGGCAGTGCTGGATCGGGTACCCCAACTCATCATACAAGTTTTACTTACTTACCCAGAAGCAGCATTTAAATTTGACTCACTGAACTTTAAAATATCTTTGATAGGTTCTGGCTGCCTGACCCATCATTGAATTCATGTCTGCAGTAAGAACTCTACTCTCCTGGAATCCTGTCATCTTTTGGTTTCTAATACACAATCTCAGGGTTTGGTATTCATTGTATAAGGATTTTTCCCTCAGTGAGGTCCCGGATCATTTTGCTGAGAACTAGCTTTGAAATCCTATGATGAGAACTAATGGGACTCCATTTCAAATAGACCTGGGCAAACTAGGAGAAACAAACAGAAAGAGGGTAATTCTAGTCTTGGAATTTATGAGTTTCCCTATCTAAAAGTTTAAATTTCAACTCTCTTTTGATCTTTGGGTTTATGGTGAGTTTTAAGAGGTGGTTCTTCTTAGACAGTCTCAGGAACTTAATATGCTTTCTTCCTTCCACCCAGAAAGATACCTAGACACCTTGCCCCCACCCTTTTCAGCCTCAGATAAACTTTGTCTTCTGTGTAATTTAGTTCGACTTGAATAGGGGCAGAGTCATGAAAACTGAGAACCGTAACCTTCTGCCTGTTGGTGTGAGCACAGAACCTACCAGTCCTGCCATTGCTGTTTCCCATCCATAGCACAGTGGGTGACAGGTCACGGGTAAGCCCTGAGTTTCCTGAAGTGAAGTGGGAACAGACAGGTGTCTGCCCTCTGCAGAGGGACCTCAGGACAGGTCTTTCGGTGGCCCCATCCTTCCAGCAGACACACACCATAAATGTATACCGGTGGTGTTGAGAGAAGAGACACATCATCAGACTCTTTGGCCCTTCTCTTGGGAGTTTAGAAGCCAAGTTCATCCTTAAAAGCTGCACCGCCCTTGCACTCAGAGGTAGACACTTTGGGGAGGGAGGAAGGTTCCCAGGCACGTTCTTTACCTGTTTCTAACTCACCCCAGAGGGAACCGCGGCCTCTGCTTTGCTCACTGCCATGTGACTGTCTTTCTTCTCTCCTCAAACCTGTTCTCCTGTGTGCTCACCTCCATCCCTGGGCCTGATTCCCCTCCCCGAAGTCTTAGCTCTTGTCATATTAGGCAATTATTTTCAAATCTTGCAGCAGGACAGACAGTGCAGCATCAGATAATCCCTCTCCTTTTACTTCCACATTTGATGAGACAGCTGCATTTTCCCAGCAGAGGCACCATCAGCACCAGCTCAAAATAGTCTTGGCTTGTTTTTTTTTTGTTTGTTTGTTTTTAACTTTTTGTTAAAGAAAAAAACATACAAAGTCCATTCTCTATACATCCCAGTTCTCTGTATGTTCATGGTTGCCTCCTCTAAATTTCAGACTTGTAGTTCCTTTCTCCCAATGTTGTTTCCTTGGGGTTTTGTTGTTGTTGTTGTTTTTCTGAGTGGGCCTCTGAAAATCGGCAGCAAAGAGGCCAGTTTGTTTATTTTGAATACACTGCAGCAAAATGAAGGTAATTGTCCACACAGGCCATCTGCTACCTGGCAGGTATCCATGAGTCAGAGAGAGAAAAATGGAGACTCAAGTGTCTCCTTCTGTTACCATGATAACCGCTTAGCTCAGAGTTGTCACTGGGCGTGTGTGTGGAGGGGATGCTGTTAATAGTTGCTCTGGCGAGGGCATGAACTCTAAAGATCAGGCTTTTTGCCATGAGCCTCCATGGGTTTGATTACCTGATGATAACGTGTATCAGGGAGATTAAAAAAAAAATCATACTTTGTTCCATCAGGAAAAAGAAGGGAAGGAAATAGTATTTATGGAGCCCCTACTGTGTGCCAGGCACCCTGCCGGAAATGGCCAAGCGTAGCCAGGACAGCACACACATCATATTCCTGCTGCAAAAAGAGCCTCACCCCTGTGCGGCCCCGCTCTCTGCCACCGTGTGAGTCCCTGTCTAACTCACAGTGTCCTCAAGTCACCTTCTCTGGCATTCTCTGCACCTGTTTTGGCTTCACTATTAGATTTGCACTCAAACAGAAGACTAAGTCAGAATCACCGTATTCTCCTTTCTCACATTTCTCGGTCGTGGTGGAAATTAATTTCTGTTGCATGGCCTCGGCAGTGGGATGTCTCAACTGATGCATGTTCCGTCTGACCTGAGAAACTTGGTGCTGGGATCCCGGTGTGCTTAGGAGTCTCCCTGAAGTATAGGACGATTAGAACACCCAGGCGGATTTCCTCGGTGGTCCGGGAGAGACTCTACCTTCCAATGCAGGGGGTGCGGGCTCGTGGGTTCAATCCCTAGTCAGGGAACTAAGATTCCACATGTCACAGGGTGTGACCACAATTATTTTTTAATAAATAAAACTTCTTAAAAAAAAAAAAAAGATGACGTCCCAGGTATCCGTCTTAACCGTGTTACTAATTTATTTGTGACCTTGTGACCTCTCAAGGCATCTCTCTCCTCAGATACAGATAAATGCTGAACTGAAATAGAGCCTATTTTCCTGGGATCATGAACCCTCTGACATGATGTGCGTAACTTCCGAGCTTTTTTCTTGGAACACGATATGTAGCTTTCTCAGGGTCTCAGAGTCTTTGCTGATTGAGAGAAGCAAAGGGCCAGCAGAGGAGAGAGCCTCTCCGATTGTATGTTTCTCTAGAATTGTTCTCCACTACAAGGGACTTCTGTACTCAGAGAACCTGAGTTACAGGGTGTTTCTTGTATTTAGTTATTGGTTGGACATGTGACTGGCCTGTGCTGTGTTCAGGCCTTTGTAATAGGTTGTATTTCAACAAGGTCCCACTGTCCTTGCCTCAGGAAACCTTAAAACCGGGGAGCGTGTCATGAAGCCTCCCCAGGCTGACCTTCGCTCTCCCAGCAGCTGAAACCCAGAGGCACGCAGCGGTTTTGGACCCTCATTGGAGAGCTATCTGCACCCCCTAAGAGACATCTGAGTAGTCCCTCCACCTTAGCTGATTTCTATGAGAGTGTCAGGTTCCCCATAATCTCTAGGTTCCAACAGTGATGCTCCCCCCAGCCCCCAGTCGGGCCACTGCTTCTAGATCGGTTTGTTCTGTGTGGAGGGAGCACTCGGCGCTCTCTGTGGGGAGGGCCTGCCTCTTGGGAACCTGCTGGGCCTTAGAGACAGGGCGCTGCCACTCACTGCAGTGCTTCCGTCTGCACTGACCAGTGTGTCTGTCTGGCACAAACCTGTCAGGAGGGCAGAGGATGAGCCGTCTCTACCCGGGCTGCAGGTGCCTGTCAGCGAGCTGGAGCGCTGCCATGAGCCCTGTGACTCTGCCTCCAGCTGCGTGTGCGCCAGACGCTCCGCTCTACTTATGGAGTTAGAAGGACCTTGTTTTGAACTGTCTCCTTGAGAGACGCTGCGCCCAGCAGCCTGCTCCCTGCACCTCCCCACCGGCTTTGCGTGCAGGAGGCCTGAAGGGCGGCATCTCTGGTGTGGACTCTGCTCATGAGAAAGGAAAATTAGAAGCAGAACAGCCTCTGTGACCCTGAGGTGGCTGCCGTGCACCCGCAAAGGACGAACCTTCGCCAACAGGGTGGTTGTAGCCGAGGCAAAGCCTTGGTGACTCGGCATTTCTGAGATGAGGTAAACTTGGTGAAGGGCATAGCATCTTCGAATTTTACATCTGAAAAATGCTTCACAGGTCACCAGTGAAGCCACTCAGTTTAGAAGCCGCTGAGATTAGAAGACTGAACCCCAGAAACGTTGAAATGCGTATGCTGTACGATCGATAGAAAAGCCCAGGTCTCCAGACTTCAAAGCCATTCCCTCCCCACCGAGCCTCAGTGCCTCCTTGGCGTTCACCCAGGGTGAGAGTCAGATTCCATCTTGGTGCCTATGGTGGTCCCTCCTCTACAAGTTAGTGGATTCGCAGCCGAGAATTGTCTCCAGGTCCCGTCATCATCAACAAAGTAAAGAGGTCGAAACTTTCAGCCTCAGGACAGGCTCATATGCTGAGGGATTTAGGCACATTCTCAGATCAGGAAGAATTTTTCTTGAACCCGTATCCTCGCCTCTCTTCTCATCCATGGTCCTGGTTCCAGGGTCTTTGGCATCTCATGAGGGCCTGTGGGCCTGGTCGCATCCCCAGATTTTCCCTCCTACTCCCTCTCCATCAAATGCTCTTCAGATGCAGCTGATCTAATAATGTATAAAGAAAAACATCAAGCTTAGCTCCTAAGTTATCTATGGCTGCACGTACACTGAAAGTTAATGACTTAGAAGAACAAACTTAACTCACAGCTTCTGTGGGTCGGGGTCCAGACGCTGTTTAGCTGCGTTCTCACAAGCTGAGGTTCAGGGTTTCTCACAAGGTTGCAGGCACCTCAGTCAGTTCAGTCAGTTCAGTTGCTCAGTTGTGTCCGACTCTTTGCGACCCCATGAATTGCAGCACTCCAGGCCTCCCTGTCCATCACCAACTCCCAGAGTTTAGTCAGACTCAAGTCCATCGAGTCAGTGATGCCATCCAGCCATCTCATCCTCTGTCGTCCCCTTCTCCTCCTGCTCCCAATCCCTTCCAGCATCAGGGTCTTTTCCAATGAGTCAACTCTTCGCATGAGGCAGGGACCTCAGGGCTCAGCAAATCACATCGTTGTTGGCAGGACCCCTTGTGGGCTGCAGGATTGAGGGTCACAGTTCAACGCCGGCCTGATGGCTGGAAGCTGCCCTCAGCTACTTGCCAGGTGAGCCTGTTCATGGGGCGGTTCACAAGATGGCAGCTGGCTTCCTCAGCGTGAGCAGGGGTGTGAGGAAGAGAGAGCACGTGTGGACAAGACAGAAGTCATGTCTTTCATCAACTGGTCTCAGAAATGATATCTCATTGGCCTGCTTCAATTAGAGGCAGTCACTATGGCCAGCCCATGTTCAAGGGGAGGGAATTACATCAGACGGTGACTGCAGGGAGGGAGGGTGTCACTGGAAGCCCCCTCAGGGGTCTGCCCACCACAGTCAGTTACCTAGTTAAAGCATTTCACATAAAGCTTTATTGATGGCGATAGATTTAGTCCTCCCCAGAGCTCACTGCCCGCTCTGGCTCTGTTCCCACTTTCCATTACAGGAGGAAAAGGGTCAGAAACTTGATACACCTCCTTGTCATTTAACAAATATTTATTAAGCCTTTACATGTGGTAAGCACAACGGTAAGGAAGATAAATTTGAGGTGAGATTAATGCCGTGCAGGGGTCCGAGGGAAGTGACAGTGAAGCAGTCAGCCGGAAAGCCAGTGGGAGCTGGTCAGACACACGGAGCGGGTCAGTGCTCCTGGCAGAGAGAACAGCAAGTATAGAGGCCTGAAGGCAGGAGAGAGGGCTGTGCTTCCAATATTTCAATAGACTGTTGTTCTCAAAACCATGCAGGAGCAGTCAGTTAACCTCCCTTGCACAGACATGTGAAAGTGAAGTTGTGTCTGCCTCTTTGCGACCCCATGGACTGTAGCCTACCAGGCTCTCCGTCTATGGGATATTCCAGGCACTAATACTGGAGTGGGTTGCCATTTCCTCCTCCAGGAGATCTTCCCAGCCCAGGGATTGAACCCAGGTCTCCCGCATTGTAGGCAGATGCTTTACCGTCTCAGCCACCAGAGCCTCATCCCAAATCAACCCTATTCCTGATCCCCCGCCTTGGGCCTGGCTGAAGTCCCTGCATATCGGCTGCCTGTGACTTGTGTCTCTGCCGGGGCCTTGGGGATGTACTGGCCCACAAGGATGCCAAACCAGCATTGTTCTGCTGGACCCAGAATCCACAGAGGGTTCCTGACAGCTCTATCCTAGTTATATTTTAATCCAGCATGATCCTAAAGCCAGGGACTGAAGCTTGAGATCCATGGAGAAAATTGTGCCTTCCCAGGGGTCTGAGAAGAGCTTTTCTCCTTCCACTGCTCTGAACAAAGACAACATCAGGAGTCTGGTTTCTATCTTCCTCGGAAGGCATGTCCTGGGCAGTGATCCCAGGAAGGGGGGCTGATTATTTTCAAGCTGATGGTGGGCCGTAGGATTCATTTCCTGATCCTAGAGTTTTAGCCGCATGTGGCTGTCTACTCCGTTCATTCCTCTTACCTCATTCGCCATCATCATTTTCCTATTAATCTGTTTGCAGAGGTTCAGTTTCATGTTCTTAAAAAGCAACCTGTTTGTTCATCTCTGATCTTAGGGCTCTGACATTCAGTCCTCAGGCAGCGATGCTGGCTCCAGTCTCCCCGAGTGAGGTTTATTGAGTCTTTGCCACATGCTTAATGCTGGGTTGGCCCTTCATACGGTGAAGTCAATTTGAATTTCACAGGCCACGTACTTAGGGGGAAAAAATTATTTGAGTGGCCTTAGTTTCCCTCTTGAGTTCTCACTTTCTGAGCTGAGTTTCTCACTTTCTGCATTTCAGGCAAACTCTGAAGTCAGTCACATCAGAGATATTTTTTTTTCTGGCTGAGCTGGACAAGTTTTTCTCTAGTTGTGGTGTGCAGGCTTCTCTTATTGTGGAGCATAGACTCTAGAGCTTGCATTTAGTACTTGCAGCATGCAGGTTTAGTTGCCCTGTGGCTTGTGGAATCTTAGTTCCCTAACTAGGGAACCCATGTTCCCTGCATTGGAAAGTAAAGTCCTAACCACTGGACCACCAAGGAAGCAGAGATTTTTAACCCTCTTCTTGCACCCAAAATGAGTGCCCCATCCTAGAGACTTATACAGGGTACTGTAGCATCAGTGGAGGAGTGTCCACAAGCTCCGAGGCGATATGTTGCTGGGGCCATCATGTCCTTTGCTTGTGGCCAGGCCAGGTTCTCGCAGGCAGCAGCCCCCATTCTTTGGCTAAGGCATCTGAGTTCAGAGACTTCCCCCAGCATCCAGGCTCCACACCTGACCTCACTGATGCTCTGATTCCTCTGTGACTGAGAGTCAGCTTTGGACTCGTTGCTTCTCACAGTATCAGCCTATTGACTGCATGGGTTCCTTCCTTGAGGCTGCTCAGGCAACCCAGGAAACAACTTTCATTCTGTTTCCTTCCACCTTGGGAAGGCCCAGGAAAGGCCCAGGCATTGCCAGGATCCACCACTTCTGTGATCTCTTGTATCCTCCACTGTGCCAGCTTAGGACTTTCCTACAAAGCCAGGCCTCTGCATCAGACTTTCCTGCCTTCTCTGCAGATTCTCTCATCTTTTTCCCAGTTTCCTTATCTTGTTTGGATTGAGACTGAAACTGCTAGGTCTGGTGCTCGTAAGTACCTTCAAACTAGGTTGAATTGTATGCTTTATTATTTGCCCCCTGGCTTCCCTGGTGGTTCAGTGGTAAAGAACCTACCTACCAATGCAGGAGATGCAGGTTTGATCCCTGGGTCAGGAAGATCCGCTGGGCATGGCAGCACACCCCAGTATTCTTGCCTGGAGAATCCCATGGACAGAGGAGCCTGGTGGGCTATAGCCCATGGGGTTGCAAAGGGTCAGACATAACTTAGTGACTGAGCACACACACATATGCCCCCCCTCCCATAAAAATGGACAAAAAGGCAGAGGCTGATAATAGTTATAGGGTGAAAGGTGATTGTTTCCCAAAATGCAGTGACTAATAAGTGATAGTGTAATCTAGCCAAAATGGGACTCCTATAATGTTTATAAACTAGTTGGAAAGGAGATATATACCCTGAAAGAATAATAATAAATGTTTTATAGCCACGGAAAAAAATAGAATATTTCACAAGATCGAACATTTGAATTGTCAATGGAAAATTATTATAAAAGTTAAACAGTGGTAAAGACATCAAAAAGAGATTTTTGTAGTATTCCATTATATGAATAAGCCTCATTTTGTTAAGTCGTTTGCCAGTCAATGGACTTTGGAGTTATTTCCACTTTTGGCCTATTGAACTGTTGCTAATGAACATGTGTGCACAAGTTTTAGATGGGCGTATGTCTTTATTTCTCTTGGGTACATACTCAGGAGTGAATTTGCTAGGTCTTATGGTAAGTTTGCATTTAACATTTTAAGAAACTACCAAACTGTCTACCTAAGTGGTTGTACCATTTTACGATTCTGTCAGCAATGCACAAGGGTTTCCATTTCCCCATATCCTTGTTAGTCTTTTTGACTGTAGCTATTTCAGTGGGGTAAATGGAATCTCTTTGTGATTTCGCTTTTCATTTCCCTAATGAGTACTCATATTGAACGTTTCTCATGTAATTTTTAGCTCATTTTATATCTTACTCCATGAAATGTATATTCAAGTCTTTGCCTGTTTTGTAATTGGGTTGTCTGTCTTCTTATTCAGTTACAAGGGTTCTTTATATGTTCTAGACACAAGTTCTTTCTTATAGTTTATTCTGTATTTATTTCAGCTTTATTGACATGTAACTGACATGTAAAATTATAAGATATTTAAAATATATACATTGAAGTGACTTAATAAATGTATACATGGTGGAAGGATTTCCCTATCTAGTTTATTAACACATTCATCACCTCACATATTTATCTTTTGTGTGTGTTAGAGCATTTAAGTTGTTCTCTCTTAGCAAATTTCAGTTATACGATAGTATATTATCAACTGTAGTCACCATGTGACATTAGATCTTCAGACCTTATATTTCAGCCAAAAGTTTACACCCTTTTACTAGCCTCTCCCTATTCCTCCACCACTCAGACCTGGCAACTAGTTTGCTACTCTCAGTTTCTGAGTGTGGTTTTTGTTTTTTTGTTTTAGGGTCCACATAAAGATGATACCTGCAGCATTTGTCTTTCTCTGTCTGGTGTTTTTCACTTACCGTAAATAACACAGCAGGATTTCCTTCTTTCTTGTGACTAAATAATATTCCATTGAACATACATAATACATCTTTATCCATTCATCTGCTGATAGACGCTTAGGTTGTCTGCATATCCTAGCTATCATGATTATTGCCACAGTGAACAAGTGTGCATGGAAATTCAGATATTCCATCAAAATCCTGTTTTCATTTTCTTTGGATCTATACCCAGAAGTGGGATTACTGTATCATATGATAGTTCTATTTTTCATTTTTATTAATTATGGATACTTTGTTTGTTTGTTTTTGTCTGTGCTGGATCTTCGTTGTTGCTCTCGGGCTTTCCTTCTAGTTGCTGCTGGTGGGGACTACTCTTCTTTGCAGTGCATGGACTTCTCACTCTGTTGGCTTCTTATTCCAGGGGCTTCTCTTGTTATGAAGCCCAGGCTGTACCACACACGGGCTTCCATAATTATGGTGCATGGGCTTAGTTGCTCTGCAGTATGTGAGATCTTCCTGGACCAGGGATTGAACCCCTGTCCCCTGCATTGGCAGATGGATTCTTAACCACTAGACCACCTGGAAAGTCCCCTGTTTTCATTTTTTGAGGAACTTCAATACTATGGCTGCACCAGTTTACATTCTCACCAGTAGTGCACAAGTGTTCCCTTTTCTGCACACCCTCACCAACACTTGTTACCTCTTGTCTTTTTGATGATGACCATCCTAACAGATATGAGGTAATATCTCATTGTAGTTTTGTGTTTCCCTGATGATTTGTGATGTTGAATACCCTTTCATATATACCTGTTGGCCATTTCTGTGTCTCCTTTGGGAAAATGTCTATTCGGTTTCTGTGCACATTTTTAAATCAGATTGTTTTTTCAGGATTGTATGAGTTCTTCCTATATTTCATATATTTACTCCTTATCACACATAGGACTTGCACATATTTTCTCCCATTCAGTAGGTTGCCTTTTCATTTTGTTGATGGTTCCCTTTGCTTTGTGGAAGCTTTTAGTTTGATGTAGTTTGACTTGTTATTTTGCTTTTGTTGCTTTTGTTTTTGTTATCAAATCCAAAAAATCATTGTGAAGATCCACAATTCCATTATCAGAAATAATTTACAAACATTTTCCCAGTCTGTGGCTTAGCGTTTTTATTTTTGTTAGTGTGTCTTTTTTAGTAGTTTTATTGAGCTGTAAGTCATATATTGTACACTTTATCCTTTTAAATGGTTTTTAATATAGTCACAGAATTGTGCAACCATGATCCATTTTATGACATTTCCCCTCCTCTAAAAAGAACCCCAAACCCATTAGCATTCACTCCTCATTCCTCCCAGGCACCCGGTCCCAGACAACCACTAATCTACTTTCTATCTCTATGGATTTGCTTATACTAGACACTTCATATAAATGGAATCAAACAATATGTAGTCTTTTATAACTGGGTTCTTTCACTTAGCATATTTTCAAGGTTCATGTGTGTTCTGGCGTGTATCAGTGCTTCATTCCTTTCTATTGCCTAATCATATTCCATTGAAAGAACATATTACATTTTATTTAAATCATTCATCAGGTGATGGACATTTGGATTTGTTTTCATTTTTTGGCTATTATGTGCAATACTGTTATGAACACTTGTGTACAAATTTTTGTGTATACATAGGTTTTCATTTATGGCCAGTATATACATGTAAGAGTAGACTTGTCACAATATTTAAACTTTTGAGGAACTGCCAGACCATTTTCTAAAGCAGCTGCACCGTTTTTACATTCCTTCCAGCAGCTTATGAGAGTTCTGAGTTTGCCACATCCTTGTCAACACTTGTTATTATCTGTCCTTTTATTATAGCCATTTAAAAGTATGGTTGTGAAGTTGTATCTCGTGGTTTTGATTTGCATTTCCCTAATGGCTAATAATATTGAACATATTTTCATATGCTTATTCTGTATTTGCATATTTTCTTTACAGAATTGTCTATTCAGATCCTTTTCATATTTTTAAATTACCTGTCTTTTTTTTTGTTTTAATTTTTTTAAGTTACTTGTCTTTTTATTATTGAGTGTAGGAGTTCTTTATATATTCTTTTTTAAAAATTAGTTGTGTTATTGAAATATAGTTGATTTACAGTGTTGTGTATGTATTCTTAATATAAATCCTTTATGGGATGCATGATTTGCAAAAATTTTTCGCCATCCTGTGAATTCTTTTTTCACTTTCTTAAAGGTGTCCTTTGAAAATAGTTTTTAATGTTAATGAAGTCCAGTTTATCCATTTTTTTCTTTTGTAATGCATACTTTTTGTGTCAAATCTAAAAAGTCATTGTCTAATCTTCTAAGAGTTTTACAGTCTTAGTTCTTATATTTGGTATGGTGCATTTTGAGTTAGTTTTTGTATATAATGTGAAGTAAGGGTCTCATAAGTTCATATTTATTTGTATCATGGAAAGATCTCAAAAAGTATGCTATTTTTGCTGTATCAGTTCAGTTCAGTCACTCAGTCGTGTCTGACTCTTTGCGACCCCATGAACTGCAGCACGCCAGGCCTCCCTGTCCATCACCAACTACCGGAGTCTACCCAAACCCATGTCCATTGAGCCGGTGAAGCCATCTAACCATTTCATCCTCTGTCGTCCCCTTCTCCTCCTGCCCTCAATCTTTCCCAGCATCAGGGTCTTTTCAAATGAGTCAGCTCTTGGCATCGGGTGGCCAAAGTACTAGAGTTTCAGCTTCAGCATCAGTCCTTCCAGTGAATACCCAGGACTGATCTCCTGTAGGATGGACCGGTTGGATCTCCTTGTAGTCCAAGGGACTCGCAAGAGTCTTCTCCAACACCACAGTTCAAAAGCATCAATTCTTCGGCACTCAGCCTTCTTTATAGACCAACTCTCACATCCATACATGACCACTGGAAAAACCATAGCCTTGACTAGATGGACCTTTGTTGACAAAGTAATGTCTCTGCTTTTTAGCAGAAGTTAAACACAACATTGTAAATCAACTATGCTTCAGTAAAAATTTTAAAAGCATGCTAGATGATAAAAGCAGATTGCCAAATGATATGTGCAGCATGATACCCATTCATGCAAAATTTAAAGGCATGAAACATCATATATTATTCATAACAACATATGTACACATAGGTAAAAAGTTTCACACAAAATCTATGATAATGGCTGCCTCTGAAGGGAAGAGAAGAAGGGACTGGAAAGAATTAGTAGTCAAGGGGTCTTCAGATTTATCTGCAGTGTTAGAATAAATTTCACACAATATTAAATATCAATTTGAATGGTCTGTTACATTGTACTTTTAAGCTTGCCTTGTATTTTTCAAGTTTCTCAGATTAAAATACACAGACACCAGTCGGAGCAAGAATGATGGAAAACAGACCACTTCCGCTTGGTCCAGCGCTCACATTGGGTGAAGCTGAGCTGAGGCCGCCTGTCAGCCTATTTGGGGCAGCCAATTCTATCTGTATGTGGGGTTTCTGAGCCAGCTCCCCAAAGATAATTATCTTCCTTTGAACTTATTTGCACACTTTGGCTTATATTTTCCCAGTCTTGCTTCCAAAGAGAACCCTAGTCTTTATGCCACCCTCAGTTGCCCTTCCTCTAAAGAGCTGCAGAGCCCAAATCTCAGTGGACTCCCTTTAACTGGAGTTTTTAAGTTTTATCCCATGGCTCCAAGCTTTCTCCAAAACTACACCAGAACCTTCCCACGGAAGGCTCGGTTTCCCGATAAACGTGTGTCCATTCTCACCCAGTCCCCACGGAATGGCTCACAGAAGACCGCACTGTGTGCTTGACGAGGGCAGCACGGCAGGCCGGATGACTCGGCTCCTGGGATTGCCTGCTGCTGGGCTCCTGCCCCGCAAACTCATCAGGCACGTTCCCTGCAGCCCAGCAGCTGCAGAGTTGCAAAGCGCATGTCATTGCCCTGGGCTGGGAGTAGAAGGGCTTGTTCCAGCCTCTCCCGCTGCCAAGCTGTGCAGCCCTGACACAGAGCTCTTACTCTCTTCATCCTCGTCTGTCTTCTCTAAAATGGATACTACTCGAGTCGTTACGAGACTCAAATGAGATGATGCACATAAATGTGTTTGCAAACAGAAAAGAAAGATGTTTGCATATTATTTCCCAGCTGTGACCCCAGCCCCTCCCAAATCCTCCACCAGCTACCCCGCTCCATCTGTCCACCTGGAAGGCCCTTCTACCCTCCCTCCCTGAGCACGCCTCCACTTTCCCTCCGCTTTTAGTTTATTCTTCAGTGTTCTTGCTGCCTCCTCCCCTCCTCCCCCTTGTTCTCTCCCTTTCTCCCTTTTTGTTTCCCTGCTCCTTTTCTTCCTCTCTCCAGTCCTGGAGGCAGCCTGACTCTTTCCTTTCAAATCTGATCATGCAGTGCGTTGCACCACTGAACTGAAGCCCTAGGTTGGCTCAGGTTGACTGAGAAAAAGCACTTGCCCCTTCCTCAAAGAGGTAAGGTGCAGGAGATGACAGGCTTTATCTCCTTGATTCTCCCAGGCTCAGGCCACCGGATCACCGCATACATCGCCCACTCACGGAGGCAGCCGCCCCATGCCCATGCCCGTGCGCTCCACCTCTGCCGGCTCCACCCCCACCCACTGCCCGCAGGACCCACTGAGCGGAGTTGGCGGGGACATGCAGGAGGCCTTCGCCCAAGGTGAGTTTGGAAGCAGAGGAAAATGAAGCACCGAAGGGGTTTGGAAACGTGGACAAGACTCCTGCTGCGGTTCTCCCCATTTTCTTTTGTGCACTTAGCTTTCAAATTTTCATGTACAGTAAAAGCAATTCTCGTGCTGGCCCCTTCTCATCCGATGGGCTGGTCTGCAACGGGAGATCTGCAGGCTTGTATGTGTGTGAGGTCCAGGCCTCCTGGGTTTCTGTGCTCTTCTGGGGGAGGGTTGTGGGAAGTGCCTTTCATTTGGGCTTTGCCTCCTTCAGAGGAGTTGGATGGATCATTCCGAAAGTCGAGTGCTCGGCCTGCAGGGTTTAGAGCAAGCAGGAGAAGGAGGCTAGAACTCTGAATCCGACCTTGCTGAAGGTGCCTTGTCTGTGGAGTTAATGGCCTGCCGTGTTCTGTCGTGGGCGGAAGACGAGGCTGCTCAGGAAGTCTTGTCTTGTCTCGGGGAAGAGACAAGAGCAGGGAGGTGGAGGTGAGAGTAAGTCCTGCCCAAGGGTTTGCAGTCCACCTCTTTGATTGTGGCTAAGAAGCGTGGAGGTGACGGGGTCCTGCCTTCACAAAGAGAAGAGGGAGGAGAACCACGGCCTTGGGCACCAGTGCCTGGGAGCTGGTGGAGCTGCTTGGCCCATCTTCCCTTAGGAGTCCACACTAAGTCCCGGGGCCAGCCAACTGAGACTTCTGCTCAGCTCTGCCTCCCCCCGCCCCCACCACCACCCACCTACCCACCAGGCATCGCCATCTGCTCTGCCTCTCCTCAGGTACGAGGAGAAACCTCCGCAATGACCTGCTGGTGGCTGCCGACTCCATCACCAACACCATGTCATCCCTGGTGAAGGAGCTCCACTCAGGTGACGTCCAGAGCTCCCACCCAGCCTCCCGCCTCCCCTCCTCGCCCCTGCCTTCCTTGCCACCCACCCCCCATGTGGTAAAGCGCCTCCCTCATTTCACCGCGCGGCCTCCTTGCTTTCCAGGAACTCTCTGGATGCCTTCCCCTGTGAGCCTGTCTCCCATACATGGTCACACACTTAAAGTTTCTCTTAAGAGCACGCCTTGTGGAGCAGACAAAGTTCTGATGTTAAAAGAATTTGGCTCCGTCGGGCCCCTTCCTCACTTACTGTGTCTTCCGCCTGTACTTCCTCCGCAGCTGCTCTCTCCCTAGGCCTGCTCGGCTATCTCGCTCGGAGCTTTCCTGGACGACAGGGAACCAAATCAGCCACAAAAGCTTCTGGACTTCGTCCCGCTGCCTTTCTGCTTCTCCTATTTGATTTGGTTTCAAAACCCTATTCTTTCCTTTTATCCGTGACGAGGCTCTGGTTTCCCTGGAAGTTCATGACCTGAGTCTGATGCTTCCTTCACTCCACATGTTCAGTCTTATCTATGACTTCTTTCTCAGTCTGTCTGTCTCGCAGCTATTTCCCATGATTTTCCTGAGACCCTTACCTCATGGCATATTTCCCCCTACATGAAATCCAAGAGGGGGAGAAAAAAAATAGGCCATTCCCACATCATCATATCTGCAAGAATCCCCATGATTGCATCAGTTTTGAAGCCGCCAGATATTTTACTAATTTTTTTTTATGGTGGTCAGATTCCCATATTATATATTAAAAAACAGATTTCCTTCCTAATACTGTGGGTCACTCATACTGGTGGCCCTCTTTTGTTTCCTTTCACCTAATATCGTGCTTTTGGATACCTTGAAATAGCTTAACAAGGTTGTTGAATAAAGATATAAAGTAGTTTTTCCGTGGGCTATTCAGATACACGTACTTACTCAAACATAATACATTGAAATCATACATCCATGCACTTAGGGAAGGCAAGCCTTGAGTAGTCCTTCAGACCTTTGTAGGTGAAACCATACACTTTTAGAGTTGTCATGAGACAGGCTGAGGTCTGGCCAATGGCTTCCCTCTCAGATCTGCTGTTTTTGTTTAGAAGAGAATAAGGTTGGTTTTCCTCGTACAGTTGATAAGATGTCAGTTCTCCTGTTGAGGGAGCATGATGGTAACACTGTCTCCATTCTGGTACCATTTCTCAATCCCTTTTAGAAGCACTTTCCCCCTCTACACACACATAAACAGAAGGGGAGACTGCCTTTGAGATGACCTCATGGGTGATCAGAAAGTCCCTTCCCTTATATAGTGCCCCACTGATGCCAGATATCCCACTTTTGGAGGGAATTTCTTAGGGGATTTCAGGCCATGGAAATTAACCACAGTTGTGCCTCGTGGCTGGTTATTAGGGTTTGTGCAAAATACGTGGTTCATGAGCTCATCACATGAGTTTGAGGGGTAACTGGACATCATTAAACACAAAGCACATAGAGACCACACAGCTTCAGAAAAAAGCAAGTGTGTGGGAATGTTCAGCCATCTCTCCTGATAGGAAAGGATGGTTTTAACAAAGCTGTGTAATGTATTTGGAAGGTACCTCAGAGATCACATTGTCCCCTCCCCTTACTTTAATTTTTTAATGTGGAATCTTAGTTCCCTGAGCAGGGATCAAACCCGTACCCCCTGCATTGGAAGCACGGAGTCTTAACCACTGGACTCCAGGGAAGTCCTCCACTTCAAGTGCAATCAATAAAGAAATCTGCCTGAAGTTATCCAGCTCGAAGGGGCCAAGCTGGTCCTAAGAGCTTGGGTGTTAAGCTGATGCTCTTACCACTGCACTGCCCTCATCCTCATGCAGGATAAGGGGTCAAACCTGCAATCCCACCAAGACCTCTTTCATGGATGCTTCATTCTCCAACGCCCTGAAGTCCATGGTGGACGTAGACTGGGTCCACATCTGGCACAGTGTCTCTATCAGACACAGAAGCAAACTCCTTTACGTGCAAGGCTGCCAGCTTCTCAATGAGTGGAGGAGCCTTGCCCGACACCAGCACGTTTTTACTGTCACTGTTGAGGTTCTCATGAGGACTAGACCTGTTGCTCAGATTATCTTTATGTGTATCATGGACATACTGTTTATATCCATAGCTTATGTTCCTCATCTTTTATTTTTGCACGAGTAATGGTCTCTTAGAGTTGAAAGGATCTCAGAAGCCACTTAATCCAGCTTGCTGCCAGGTGTAAAAGTCCTTTGTTTGACTGTTTCCAGTGAGCTCATTCATGACCATGCTCGTGCTCTCCTCCTTGGGGAGTTCTTGCTTATCGGAGAGCCAGAATCTGCCTTTCTATAATGAATTTATTCTCGTTCCACCACCCCCCCCACCGAAGCTGCCAGAGGAAGCTCGGTCCTTCCTCTCAGGTTAGCCTTTCCAGTATTTGAAGGCAGACAGTGTGGCTCTCCCACGGCCTCTCCTTTTTAGGCAGCTGTTCGCCATTCCCTCAGCCATTCCTCACATGACACAGGTTTCCCTGGACCATCCCGCATGTCCACACCAGGGTGTGGCCAAGTGTTTCAAGGCCCCACTTCAAAGTGAGTTCCTGGGACTGAGCACATCTCCAGATCACAAGGGGTCTTCCCCCAGAGACCCCCTCCCCCCCCCCCACCCCCGCCAGAACAGTGAGCTGCCACCTCCCTGGTCAGGCCTCTTGGGAATGCAGCCTCAGATGGCATTAGCTTTTTTTCCACATTGCCACTTGGCACTGTTTGGTCATTTTAAGTTTGTTGTCTGCTAAAACCTCTAGTGTTTTTTTTTTAAACGGAAGCCAGTGTTCATCTAGTTATTCCCTGCTGTACATTTTTATGGTGCTTTTCTTGAACCTGAGTGCAAGGTATTCACCATATTCTTAGTAGATGTCATCCCTTAGAGAAACTAGCAACAGAGCCAGAAGCTGGGTGGGGGTGACGTCAGACTGCACTACTCCTCTGAGCCCAGGGCTTATGGGGACCTGATGCTGCAGCATGTGCCACGCAGGGCACACACCAGGTGACCGCAGCACTCTTGGAGGTCCGCAGCCATGACCCTTTAGCTAGGGTTTCGTCCCTAGCCTGCTAAGCACCTTCCTTCTCCCTCTGCCTATGCTTCTACTGGCTGAAGGGTCACTGGCCTCCTTGGACTTGTTTTCACAGCAGGGGAAGGTGCAGAGGAAGAAGAAGAGAAGATGCAGAATGGGAAGGACAGAGGTAAAGGCAGCTCCACAGGACCCTTAGCCTGATGGGGGCCAAAGCCCTAGCCCCCTCTCCCTTTTGTTCCTTCCTTCCTGCCACCACCTTTCCCCAAAGCTTTCAGACCCCTGCGGATCCTTCTCCCAGCCTTTCCCAACTGGCCACCAGGTTTTTCCCTAGAGGTGTTTGTGTCAGTGGATCAACAAAAAAAGCTTCCTGGTTTCCTGACACTATGAAAGATGGATGGGATGCAGGAAGTGGATACAAGTAAAATGCCAAACATGACCCCTTGCCTCAATTTAGGATAGAGTTAGGAGAGCAAAATTAAGATACGCAAAATAGGAGGTAAAAGGAAGTGGCAGGAAAAGTTAGTCATCAAACTTTAAGTGTAGGATTTTAAATACAGGAAGTTTTCTTAAAAGGCAGAGATTATTGTGGACAGAATAGCCAAATGGTTTTGTCGCTTCTCAGAGGAAATAAAAGCAATAGAGAAACGGTATCAACCTAGGACAGTAAGGTTTCCTCATTTTATTGTATATAAAACCTTCTTAATAACTTGTTACATTCAGAGAGCTGTGCTAAATGATTTCCATGTATAATCTCATTCAGTCCTCAACAACTTGGTGAGATATGTAATATAATGATATCTCCCATTTTACCAGTGAGTAAATAGACTCAGAGAAATTTAGATCAAACAGCTTGCATGCATGCCAAGTCGCTTCAGACGTGTCCAACTCTTTGTGACCCTATGGACTATAACCCACCAGGCTCCTCTGTCCGTAGGACTCTCCAGGCAAGAATACTGGAGTGGGTTGCCATGTCCTCCTCCAGGGGATCTTCCTGACCTAGGGATTGAACTCGCATATTTTACATCTCCTGCCATTAGCAGGCAGGTTCTTTACCACTGGCACCACATGTGCTAAGGGTTGGATTTGAACTGTTTTCCTAACTCTAGACTTCATGCTCTTAATCTTTATGTTTCTACATTATCCTAAACAAATAATACAATTCTCTTTGGACATTTGAGAGTCAGCTGTTATTTCTGTGATGTATTTAATACATCTATTGCTGGCTTCCTTCAAGATGTGAGCTCCCCAGGACAGAGATTTTCATCTGTTGTGTTCAGGTTGTATCCCCAGTGACTAGAACAGTGGCCAGCGTGTTGTAGGATATCAGTAGATTCATAAACATAAGGAAATAGACAGGGTGGCATGCAGGAGAGCACTTTGTCAGAGAGAGAGGCAGGTGGCCACCCTGAGGATGCTGAAAGTGGAGTATGAGAGGGAGCTGGCCCAGCTCGCTCAGGTCCCTGTTGGAGGCTGTGCACTTAACACACTCCTCTTGTCTAATTCCATGGCCCCATGAGGAAAGGATTCCAAAGACAAGGCTAAGGGCAGTTAAACAATGTGTCTAGGCAGTAATCGCCTGAGCCTGGACTCAGCCTAGGTGTCTCTAACGCCAGCGCCCATCTTTACTCTGAATGGACTGGGAGACCAAGTGCAGTGAAAGAAGTCTTAAGGAAGAGTGGAGAGAAGTGGATATAGAAAAGGAGGCTGTGATGAGAACAGGGGAGCACCTAAGAA
This sequence comes from Cervus elaphus, assembly GCF_910594005.1. Classification (NCBI taxonomy): domain Eukaryota; kingdom Metazoa; phylum Chordata; class Mammalia; order Artiodactyla; family Cervidae; genus Cervus; species Cervus elaphus. The sequence goes on along the minus strand of NC_057825.1, from coordinate 32,042,697 downwards.
GGGGAAGGTCCAGAGCGCTTGTCCATAGCAGCTCGTGTGGATGAGAGAGGGGGGTCTTTGGAGTTTGTCAGCAAGGACACTGGAATCACCAAGAGTGAGACGGGGGTAGAAAAACATACTCCAGGTGCTGCAATCATCAAATGAGTCTGAGCAAGGCCTGGGAGAAAGTGGACAAGAGCTATGATGAATTAATGAGAATGATGTATTTGGCATAAAGACGTCAAAAGGTCAGCAATAGAGGGCAGTGGTGTTTGAAACGTCTAGAAATGCTGCAGAGAAAAGAAGAGAAACCTGACTTTTGCATGCCGATGAGGGACTAGGAAGGAGGCAGGAGGGCTGTACTGCAAGAGGTGAAGAGAAGAGGGGAGACACAGAGATAGATTTACGCTTATGTAAACACACCCTGCAAACACATGCATGCACACACACACAATCCGGCCAGATCCCGGCTTTCATGTGGAATGTTCTTGGCTGAAGACATAACAGCTGCTTCTTTGGCCTCTCTCCCCTTATACCCTCCCTTCCCCAATAGTTTTTCCCAGGGCCTCTCCTCAGTCTCCCTTGCTCCCCCAAAGCACACAGAAGACTGCCCTGATCGCTTGGGCCTTTCCCTGCCCACAGACTCTAGCCTTAGGCCTGATTCAAGTCTGGACAGAGGCTGTGTCTCACACAGGGACTGGGTATGATTTCCCTTGTCTGGTACCTGCTGGCTTCAGGGACCCTCTGTCTTTGCACCTGTGTTGCCCAGTCAACATCTCTCTGTCCCTCTTGCTTGGTATGTCTATGTGAAAGCTTGTTGTGAGAATGCCTGAATTTCCATTTCTGTGGGTTTTTTAGGTGCCATTCCCAAGGGGCAGAGTGTTAAGAGTTGAGGTGAGAGATGGGTAGGGTTTAAAAAGGATATTTGGCTGTCAATACTGTATGGGTCCCAGGATATGACCCTGTAGCTAACATGTGGCTGTTATGTAGGTGTAGTTCTCAACCAAGTGTTTTTATGGATGAAACTTCTGTTTCTCCACTGTGATCTACGTGTGAGATTTTAATACTGTAAACTGAGGTGGCAGTAACTACTGTCACCTAGGCATTAGAGAGCAATAACTATCAACCAGAAACAGAGAAAGATTGGCTTCTTCGGGGTTGAAATCATGCTGGCATAATATAAACACAACCAGGTCAGCACCCCATGAGGTATAGTCTGCTCAGTGGAAACCATGAGAGCCAAATGGCCACTTTTGAAGAACTCCTGACCCAGCCCAACTTCCCAGCCACATTCACCCTGGCGTCTCCCTGCCCACCCTGGCTCCCTGTCCGGGTGCATCCTGGGGAACGATTCTGCTCCACTGTAGGAGTGCCCTCCCCTCACTTTGGGTGGTCAGTCCTTGTAACCAAGAGCATACAGATGAAACATAGGCTAGCATAACTTCCCCATGTTACTTCAGAGCCCTCAATTCATCTCTGCTACTCCACAGCCTCATTTTATGCCCCTGTGTCCTTCAGAATCACCTCTCCCAGCACCTGCCATCATGGTATTGGGAGCTATAAATCCAGTTTGCATGCTTAATACTGGTACGTGTCTGGGAGACTGACAGCAGTGGTCCTTGGTAAGAACAGATACAGGCTTTTGACAGTCCAGGCGATGGTTCAAGATTTCAGGGTGAGCAGGAGTCTGATTTAGAGTCCCTGGAAGATGCGTCTGCAGGAAGGAAATGCTGCTCTTTTCAACATTTAAGCCATCTTCACCTTGTTCACTTTCAGGACCACATGGGCTGTGTCCTCTGATGTAACTGCTCCCTGGGTTTAAGGTGGATTCCTTTCCACTTTCATATGATTTATCTTCCTCCTGAGAGGCATGTGTATCCATGGCTGCATTGGGTCAGTCGTAGTTGCTGGTTGTAGGTCATGTGACTTCCCCCTTGTTTTCAAACCGGGTTGGAAAAAGTTGATCTAAGAGGAGACAAAGAGCAAGTCGAGGAGCCCATGAGTCGGGGAGGCCCCAGGAGAACCCCCGGGTGGCAAGGAGACCCCGACTGTGACCTCCGTCTGTCGTTTGTGTCTGTGCTGCACAGGTTAGCGGAGGAGCCCGGCCAGAGAGGAAGCGCGGGTGAGTACAGTGTTCCCTGCCCTCCCCCACGGCCCCCTCCCTTCTCCCTCTCCTCTATCACAGTTCCCAAGCCAGAGCTGCCCCGACACGCGTGATGCAAGTTGAAGTTTCCTTCACAAGCCCTGCTGCACCTCCTCTCTTTGTGCAACTACACCAGCACACCTGCTCGGCCCCATTTGCAGACCCTGGCCCATCCTGCAGTGCTCTGAGCCTGGGCTTCAGGCAGGTGTCACCTGTGTTGGGATGCAGGTGGCAAAAGTCACTTCCCCGGGCTGCCTCTCTTTCCTTCTTGCTCCTGATTTCCCCTCAGCCTCTGTCATTTCTCTCCAGATGTCCAAACCACCGCCGGTGCAGGGTCACACTGGTAACTCCATAAAGTCGTTTCCCATGGTGCCCGGCCAAGCTGCACCTTCTCACTTCCTTAAAAAAAAAAAAAAAAAAAAAAATTAATAAAAGTTCAGATTTCCTCACAGGCAAACACCCATTGCCTTGAGAGTTAGCCTTTCACGTTTTTCCATCTTAGGACCTTAACTCTTATCTAGCTCCAGTTCCAAGGTATTGAGGCTTCTAGGTCTGCACTGAGAGCTAAAAGGAAGGAACAAAAATACTTGGATAACCAATCTGTTCAAGAGAAGAGTTCTTTCAAGGATAGATGCCTTTGGTGCAGCCTTGAGATTCCTCTTTATTTTTTCAGTCTTTGCTTCCCTCCCCTCCCCCCACCTCATGTGTTTAAAAGTTAGGCCATCTTCCTCGGTTACAGATCTTCCAGACAGAAAAGCCAGGGCTGCAGCCCACAGTCCAGAAAAGGACCTTTCCCAGGCCCTCCTGAGCATTCTTGTCATGAGGCAGCTTCCAGGCCTTTCCCTGACAGCCCCGCTTTTCCCCATCTGCACCAGACCCTGGGTTCTGTCCTGCTTGCCCTCCCGGACCTGCTTTCTCTGAGTCTTCCCCGGCTCAGGGACCGTGCAAGCTGAAGACGGGCAGTGGCTGAGCTGTGGAAATTCTCTAGCCGCCCTGGAAATCACAGCGCCTCCCAGGCTGGGCAGGCTTGTCCCTGAGCTCACCGCGCATGCGGGCAAGGCCCTTCCTGAAGCAGGCGGTAGCTGCCGCAGCTATGAGGCAGTCAGGAGCTGACTTGCCCTTGGGGAGCCTGCCAGGGCCCCTCTCCCCAGGGCACACAGGAGCTGGGAGACGAGGAAAGGCGTGTCCACCAGCTGGCCCACCCCTTTTGCACACAAGAGGAAACTTAAGGCCGCTACCCAGGAGCTTGGTGCCAGCCCTGACTCCTCTGCTACTAGTGCTGTCCTCTGACCCTGGGAGGGGGGTGTTGTGAGAAACTCTTGAATCGGGGAGAGTTTCGGAAAGTTAAGGAAAAGCCTAAACGCTCAGGTGGACTCAAGTTCTGCTCACTTTATGTGTGAGGCTGAGGCTTTCTCCCCTTCTATCCAGGGCTTCTCAGCATATCACCAACCTCTTTACCCTTCCCTTCAATCACAATTCTTCACCCCATGAAACCACCACGTTCCAAGCCTTGCATTGCAAACACAGTTCTTTCTTTCCTGGAAACATTTCCTGACCCTGTGACCTAAGCAAGGACTCCAAAGACCCAAGATACCCCCAGAAAGAGAACACCCGCTTCCCTAAAAGGGGTGTGTGAGTTCTGTCCCTCTTCGAGTGTCCTGAGTTGACAAGGTAAGCGGCCGGTCAGCGCCATCCCCGTGCATTGGCCGGTCCTGGCGGATGTTAGCCGCCTTTGCCTTGAGACCCTGCACCAGGCCCCGGGAGTGACCGTGCGTCTGTCCCGCACAGGCACAGGGGACGTGGAGCGAGCTGGCACCGACCGACTCAAAGAAGGCGAGGTGTTCTCCCAGAGGCGCATTCCTGTCCATCTTTCCGCTGCACACCTGGACCAGGCTTGCAGGCTGCCAGACGTTACCACTTGCCAGGGAGAGGGGAGCCCAGGCCGGTGGGAAGTGGGAGGGACCTCCGGTGCCGCCTCGGGCGCACCCCCCACCCCACCCTCGCACAGTCCTGCATGAACTAGCATCTTCATCACTCTCCTCCGGGCATGGTCTCATCTCTGCAACGGGAATTTACTGGAGGTTGAAAAGAGAAAAGAAACAGCACAAATCTCGTGTATGTTTGTGTGTGTGTGTGAAAGAGAGAGCTGATGGAGTTCTTGCTGGAATTTACTGGAGGTTGAAAAGAGAAACAGCACCAATCTGTGTGTGTGTGAGAGAGAGCGAGCTGATGGAGTTCTTGCTGGCATCCCGCCAGCACGCGGGCTGCTCCCCGGAATGGGGGCACGAGTTTCCTCCCGACCTTTGACCTTTAAAAACCAACAGGTTTTCTTCTCTCTGTCGTGCAAAGACAGCTTCAGGCTCTGCTCGGTTCTACAGACATTCACACCCCTGGCCACAGGGCTAAAAATAGCCTCCTTCCTTTCTCTCTCGCTGCTTACACTTCCGCCCGATTCGACGCCGCTGCGCTGCAGCCCCGGGCGGTAAGCGGGAGCAGAGAGCGAGCGAGTTCTGCCCCTGCAGCCCCGACGAGTCCTCCTCCTCTTTCTCCACCTGGTCCTTTCTCCTCCTCGTTCTCCACCTCCTCTGGCCGCTGCAGGAGAGCAGGCGAGCGGGTGTCGCGGAGCCGGGGCGACCAGGCGGGACGCGCTGACCGGTGACCGCCAGAGGGAGCGCCGTCCGGGGCGGGGGCCTCGCTCGTGCTGCCTCTTCGCCTCTCCCGATGCCATCCCGCTCCCGCACACTGGCTAATCAATCCCGATTCCGGTGATTTTCATTTATTTTTCCCCCCTCCTCCCTGGGCTCCAGGATGTTATTTTTAGTAGCAGAAGTGCTATAAATATTTATAAAGGGCAGTGACTGGAATGAAGCGAGAGGCCCCACTGCCGACTCTCGCCTCCCCCCACCCCCAACACGCACGCACGCTGCAGACCCCGGCCCTCTGTCGGAGGGAGGAGGGCTGCGCCGAGCCCTTCGTGGGCTCACCCACGGCCGCGATCAGTCACCTGGGAGCCTCGTGAGATAGCAGTCGGGGTGAAGGAGCAGGGATGGGGCGCTCTGCAGCACTCCCTCCCTTCTCCCTTCGTGACTCCCACTCCTGAAGGAGGTCGAGGCTCGCGTGGGAGCACCTTGCCCAGCAGCTGGGAACACTCCAGATGTGCCAGAGCAGCAGGGAAAATGGGAGCCAGAGTTGGTGTGAAAAAGAACGCACGCCTCTGGGAGCCTCGGGAGAAATCCCCGTGCCTGGGGGAGAACCTGCGGCCGCCCACCCCCACCCCGCAGCAGTTCCCATGCACTGCGGAGTCCAGAGTGTGAGGAGCAGTGAGCTGAGGCCCCAGGGATGCCAAGGCAGCTCTCCTGAAGGAACATCTGTGTCAGGGTGCAGTGATGCAGGAGATATGGGGGTGGGGGGGAAGGGTCCCAGCTTCCCTGGAGGGCCAGAGAGAGAATGGGGAGAGAGACCAAATGGAATGTCCTGGGGGACAGTCAGTGAGATAGGTGTGGAAGGTCTAGGTAGGCGGGGGCCTCCCAGGACACCGTTGGGTGGTTCTGTGGTGCCTCCACAATCCTGACTTCCCACACCTAGTACCCTGCCCCTGAGGACAGGCAAGATCCCACCTCCTGATTCCTTATGTGGACTGCTTGCTTCTTAAAGAGTGAAAATACTCAAAGGAACAGATTAAAAGCACCAGTGGCTTCAAAACAGCCAAGGGCTTGGGCCGTCTGAGGTGCAGGTGTGAATAGCAGTGTCTCCTGGGCCCCCGCAGGCCTGACCACCTTCCAGCTGTCTCTCACTCTCTGCTTGGCCTCTGCCAAAGAGTATAGTCAGAGTCTTCAAGCACAGGAAAGGCTCCAAACTTCCAACCTCCCACTTTACCAGCACCCAGAAGATGCTAAGTGGACAGGAAAGAGCCACAGGCACTACTCATGTGTCTGGGTGGTCCATTTTCATATAAATTCTTTTCCAACTGGAATATCTTACCATTATCTAAGGCCCCTGCCGCGCCTTCTGGCTGCTTGGCATCTGCTTTTGAATGCAGACCCCTACCAGAAGCTTGAAGCTGGGTCCCTGTCCTTAACACTGACCTGTAACAGGATACGTCCTGTAGTGGGCACTTCCTTCTTCATTTCTCCATGACGGTTTAGGAGCCAGCCTGCTTTAACCTGCTCCCCTGGTGGCTCAGACTCAGTAAAGAATGTGCACTCAGACTCAGGCACTCAGTAAAGAATGTGCCTGCAATGCAGGAGACCAGGGTTTGATCCCTGGGTTGGGAAGAGCCCCTGGACAAAGGAAATGGCTCCCCACTCCACTGTTCTTGCCTGGAGAATCCCAAGGACAGAGGAGCCTGGCGGGCTATAGTCCATGGGGTTGCAAAGAGTCAGACACGACTGAGCAACTAAGTACACACAAAAATGACCTTTTGAGAGAACTGGCGTATACTGTCAGCATTGTGGGCCCCTTGGGCTGGTGCTGATCTGTAGCTAGGAAGACCCCTGGAGAGGTGCCAGAAGCATCCTGGGTCTCAAGGAAGTCAAGACCCCACCAGGTTCGGGTTCATAAATCCCACCCATGCTGAGGTTCCATTTATTGTCACAGCCCTCTCCACTGCTGGGTGTGTTTCTTCCACCAGCAGACTCCCCCTCTTCTGCATTGCTTACGCCCTGCTCCTGTAGTCCATGACAGCTTCAGAAAGGTACAGTTGCTATGGTAATGCCCAGAGCCATCTGAATTCCTGCTGCACCTTCTGGAAGACAACGGTTTGTGAGGAGCCGTGCAGTAAATTCCAAACCTAGCCTTTCCTGACCACCTCTGTCAGGGGTCAGGTGACTGCTGCAGGTGGAGCGGGGACGTGGTTAGCCCACCTTCCTTGGGCAGACATTCCATCACTGCAAGCTGCATGCAACTAGACCTCCACGTGTGGTCCTCCACGTGTGGATCAGAAAACCAAATGAGTCTCTTACTGAGGGGTTTTAGGTATAAGAGACAATGCCGGTGGCCCTCAAACTTAGTATCCCCAAGGGCTTATTAAAATATGGAGAGCTGGGTCCCACCCCCAGAGTACCTGGGGAAGAGCCAGAGAACCTGCATTTCTGACAAGCTCCTGAGTGATGGTGGTGGTGATGGTGTTGTAGGTCCAACCACAACGTGAGGAGCACCATACTAGGAGGAGAAAAGCATTCATATCAGAGCAAGAAACCATGGCCAGTCAGGTGGAGAAGGGACAGCGTCAGTTGTCTATTCTAGAGAAACAGAGACTTCCCTTCTGGGAGGGCTCTGCTATCACATTTCTTGGCCAGGATACCAGAAGGACTGGTGATCCTAGGCTGTTTCTTGTTCCCCACCACTCCATAAACAAAGACCTTCCCCTATGAGTGGGGGTGGGGCAGCGTCATAGGTGAAGCCTTGAACTTGCAGACCAACCTCACAGATGCCTGGTGACTGAGTGAGTCCTACATGGTCTACATTCTCAGTGTCTGGGCGACCAATGACCTACCTGGCTCAGGAGGGAGAGGGAAGAGGGAAGAAAGGCTGTTGCTGGCACTGAGCCCCCACCATTGGAGTTTTTACACCAAGATGCCTTCTCCAGAATGATGTTTGGTCGTCATGTCCAACTCTTCACAACCCCATGGACTGAAGCACATCAGGTTTCCCTGTCCTTCGCCATCTCCCAGAGTTTGCTCAAGTTCATGTCCATTGCATCAGTGATGCTATCCAACCATCTCATCCTCTGTTACACTCTTCTCCTTCTGCCTTCAGTCTTTCCCAGTGTCAGGATCTTTTCCAATGAGTCAGCTCTTTGCATCAGGTGGCCAAAGTATTGGAGCTTCAGTATCAGTCCTTCCAGTGAGTATTCAGGGTTGATTTCCTTTAAGATTGACCGGTTTGATCTCCTTGCTGTCCAGGAACTCTCAAGAGTCTTCTCCAGCACCACAGTTAAAAGCATCAATTCTGTGGTGCTCTTCCCTTTTTTATGGTTCAGCTCTCACAACCGTACATAACTACCATAGCCTTGACTATATTACCTTTGTCAGGAAAGTGATGTCTTTGTGTTTTAACACACTGTCTAGGTTTGTCATAACTTTCCTGGCAAGAAGCAATCATCTTCTAATTCCCTTCCCTAGAATGTAAATACTGTATTCTCCACTAAATGATATTCAGGCCCCAGCTGGACTACTTACCTTCAGCCTATGTGAAACTCCTATTCTCATGGGTATTGTTGTAAGCGAGAAAATGATGAGTAGATAACCTGACGGGGCTTCCCAGGTGATGAATTGGGAAAGAATCTACCTGCCAATGCAGGAGACGCAGAGTTCAATCCCTGGGTTGGGAAGATCCCCTGGTATAGGAAATGGCAACCCACTCCAGTATCCTTGCATGGGATATCACATGAACAGAGGAGCCTGGTGGGCTACAGTCCATAGGGTTGCAAAGAGTCAGACACAACTGAGTAAGATCAGGAGAGAAACTGATAGAGATTGCAGGCCCTCTTCCCAGTTAGAAATAGTACTAATAAGTGTCAAGGATTCTGACATCTTCTCTGCACACTTAGCCTTGCCTGGGAAATGAGGTCTCTAGGTGGTGGGCTTGGTGATTGTTCCACTGACCGTGTTGGCAAACAGGTGGAGGATACTCTGGCGTCATCTCCCCCGCCACCTGCCCCATGGCAGGACAGTTTTGGTAGAGCCTGATGTGAAAAGATGGACATCAAATCAGTTTCCCAGTTTTAGAAAGCACTGTTAATTCCCTGAATATTCACTGGAAGGACTGATGCCGAAGCTCCAATATTTTTGACCATTGGATGTAAAGAGCCGACTCACTGGAGAAAACCCTGATGCTGGGAAAGATTGAAGGCAGGAGGAGAAGGGGACGACAGAGGATGAGTTGGTTGGATGGCATCACCAACTCAATGAAGATGAGTTTGAGCAAACTCCAGGAGATGGTGAAGGATAGGGAAGCCTGGCGTGCTGCAGTCCATGGGGTCACAAAGAGTCAAACATGACTGAGCAACTAACAACAGTTAGTGTCCCAGCTCTGTGAAGGTTTGGGTGGGTGTGACTGCTTCCATTTATAAAATGTAGAATCCCTAAGGAAGACCATGAGGAAAACTGGGACTTACTGGGGTGGGGGTGGGCATCCTTTGAAGAGGCAGAGTCCAGAAAGCCACGCTTGAATTTCTGAGACCATGCTCTAAGCAGAGCCTAGCACTGCTAAAGGTAGAGATTAAGAAGGAACATGTAGCCTAGCATGGGACTGTCATTCATTCGAGAAGATACTTGATGAGCACTCTGTACTGGGCACCAGATGCCCTCCTCAGGTCTTCAGCCCTCACTGAATGCAGGACCTTAGACGTTAAGGTTGAAGCCTGGTCTGAGGTCATAACTAGGGTTATGAGTAGGGGAGTAGGGAAGTGAGCCTGGAGTGATTACATTGCCCTCTGAAGCCCGTCAGCTTCAGGATGGTGGGTGCTGCCTGAGGCTGTTGCCAGGAGGAAGGGAAATGGTCACCTAGAATTGTGGATCTCTGGACCTGTGACGGGGAGAGGACATTGGAAAAAGACCCAGAAGCTAAGGGTCATAACTAATGTGTATTTTATAGCCCCAGGGGTCCAGGCATACTCCCAACGAATGAGTTCATTCACAATGAGTTATAACCGGAATCCTCTGCAGTCCCAGCAGGTGTCCTCAGACACACTTCACCCAGCTTTAGTGGAAGCGCACAGAAACCTCAGGACACGCACACACACTCCTTCGCCTTTGCAACCTGACTTGCAAAGTTTCGGTGTCAAGTGCTGCTGTTTTCTCTGAGAGTAGAGCCTTCAACTCGGCACCTGACTTGGGGCTGGGAGAGCATCTACACAGCAGGCCTCAAGATCACTTGCGTATGTTGGGCTTTTCAATCAGGTCCCAGCTCAGGGGTAATGCCTTCAGCCCCATGCCTGATCCGAAGGCCTTAATCACTTTAGTCTCTTTCCCTCCCCACAGAGTTGGCATCCTTGCCCACCAGGCACTCAGCCCCTCACTGAAGAAGAATTGTCTGTGTCCCGAATCTAAAAACCTCTAGAAATCTTCCCTGGGAATCCTAGGCCGGGGGTCCAGGCCCCTCCAGGCTCCTCCTTCCTCTACAGAGCCTGACCGCCACTGGGGAGCAATAGGCAGTGTAGCTTTGGTTCACCTCATCAACCCCATGGAAATGGACTTCCCTGGTGACTCAGTGGTAAGGAATCTGCCTGTGAAGCAGAAGATGTGAGTTCAATCCCTGAGTCTGGAAGATCCCCTGGAGAAGGAAATGGCAACCCACTCCTGTTTTCTTGCCTGGAAAATCCCATGGACAGAGGAGCCTGGCAGGCTATGGTCAATAACTTAGCAAATAAACAACAACAACAATCAACCACCTGAGGAACTCTGCCCTCCTAGGCCTCTCCTTAAGGGGTAGGTCTTCTGGAAGAAACATGCCCCAGAGCTAGGGAGACCAGGATGCAAGAGCAGCTCTGGGAAGGGCAGGAGCTGGGCACAGATGCTGCTTGGGAGGGAGTCTGGTGGGGGGTCAGTCAGCCAGCCTGAGGTTCCCCCTGGACCAGGGCCCCCAAATGGGAGTCAGGCTGAGGGTGAGGAAGGAGGACTCAGGCTTGGGATCCTCCTGGGTGCCCCTCTTCCCTTGACTGTGGGCACTGTTTGTCCTGCTTTCCTCATTGCCTTGGCAACCACCCTGGGGTCACCCTTTGTGGCCAGCCTGTCCTGGGAGCCCAGGGCCAGGCTCTTGCCATCAGAGGAGGGGAAGGGAGAACGGGATGTATGGGCACAGCAGGGTGACCTGGGAGAGGAAAGTGCAAGAGGAAGACAGTCCAAGATGCGGAGAGAGGCAGAACCTGAGGTGAGGTGAATCGGCCAAGGAGAGGCTGGGAGGAGGTGGGGCGGCGTAATTCACCTGCCCTGAGTCCTAGGCAGAGGTCAGCTCATTCCTTTGCCCTGCTGTTACCACAGCCCACCAGGCCCCTCTGTCCTTGGAACTTTCCAGGCAAGAATACTGGAGTGGGTCACCATTTCTTACCAGGGGATTTTCCTGACCCAGGGGTTGAACCCACGGCTCTTCTGTCTCCTTCATTGACAGGGCAGATTCTTTCCCACTGCTCCATCTGGGAAGCCTCACTAGCCCCCACATTTTGCCCTAATTATCCTTACCGGCTTTCCACCCCATCTTGGGCTGGGAAAGGAACTGCCCATGCCTTTCTTGGGACCTCTACCCCTATGGCGGCCCCTGCTGCAGGGGCCTTATCTCCCCACCCCTCCCTCCTCCTCACATCCCAGCCCTGACCCAAGTCACTGCAGCCTCAGGAGGGGGCTATGGAATTTCCCTAGGGGTTGTCTGGTTCAAGGAGACGCTTATCTCCCCGCCTTCAGCCACCACTGAAGAGTGGAGGGAAGTTAGCCTGGGGTCACTGGGAGGCCTCTGGAGCCAAACTTTACAAACCATGGGGTTTAATGTCAGGGTGGAGCTGGGAGAGGCTCTTGTTTAACATTTGTGTTTGCCAAGGCCGACCCTGACCTGCCTGTGGCCCACCTCACCTAGCTGCTAACTGGTCTCTTCCTGCCCCCATTTTATGATGGAGATTGGGTCTTTCTTCCCCTGCATATTCTTTCCAGGGAGACAACTCCCTGGACAAGGTCACTGTCTAGATGTGTTGTGTACACACAGAGCTACCCTCACAAAGGCCTTTTGGCTCTGCACACACAGGCACAACCTGGAGGAACTCAGCCTGCCAGCCCCAGGCCCCATGTCTGGAGAGCACTGTCCAGGCCTGTGAAGAGGTTCAAACCAAGGAAATGGAACGCTTCCTTGAGAAATCAACCAATGGAGCAACTTAAAGGCATCTAGGAGGGAATAAGTGAAGGGAAATACTAGAACAGAGAAAATAAGACAGACACATAATCGGCTGTAGCTATTGTGTTAGGTGCATGAATGTCCAGCTTACTGGACATGATGCTCCTGGGTGATGAGACCAGGTGGGCTTCTTCAAGAGGGCTTTGCTCTAAAAGGAAGGGAAGGAGCATACAGTAAGCGCTTGCTGTGTGCCAAGTGTGTTCACACGTGATCTTTAGTGTCCCCACCCAACAGAGCTGCGATGTAAGTTCATCAGTTCAGAGGAGGATGGTTCTGAGAGGCCAAGTAATGGCCCAGATCACACAGCTGGGAAGTGACACCTCCAGCCCTCTGCTTGACTGTGATGTAACTGCACTTCCCATACTACCACACTGCTGACATGGCAGAATTTCAGCAAAATTTCAAGGAAAAGGAAGAATATCCCAAGTGTGGGAGAGGAGGAGGGAGATAGCTCCAGGAAGGGGTGTGGTGAGTCAATTGCCTTAAGGAGAGCCTGACTTGCCTGCTTCAAAAATCACAGTTGAGATATAATTGCCCAGATTTGCTGATAATTAAGACAAAAATTCTTAACCAAGATAGTGCCTCTAATTCCTACTGCCACCCACCTCTGGGCTTAACCCTTCCCCTAGGCTTCTCAGTCAATGCAAATAGAACCTATACCTGCCATGGACAGTTGTGTTTGTTTTCCCCAAAAAGCAGGCTCTGTGAGACGAAATCCAGCACGAAGAGAATGGTAGATGCCTTTCTGGGCACAATGACCTGACTGATGACTTTCCCTAAAAGGTACGGCAGCTCCACTATCCCCTGTCCACAGATGAGACAGCTGGAACAAGAGGGGCATTCTGCCACGGACTCGGGTGGCAGGTGGCAGGGACTAGATCTCAGGCAGGCTGTCTCCAGAGGCACCTCCTAAGCCCATGTTCTGCCTCGCTGGCTAACAGGCACTGATTGAGCCAGAGTTCTGGGCCTGGTGCTGGGCTGCGCGCTTTCCATGTGTCATCTCATGCACGCAGGGAAGGAAGAGGTGGAGTCTTGGCCTCCGGTTCAGCCTGGTGGCCTTTCACCAGGCCCACTCTGCAGTTTGCAAGTAATGGTCAGGGCTCCTCCGTTTCCACCCTGATCTTGCAGGACAGGATTGGAAGGTCCCCTGTCCACCTATCAGATTCAGCTCTGACCAGGCCTTACACTGAGGGGCTTACTGGGGGCTTCAGCAAGAGCCCTGAGTGGCAGAACCCCACCCCACCCACCCCATCTATGGAGAGGGACCTCAACAGGAACTTTTTTTTTTTGCCAAACCGCATGGCATGGAGGATCTTAGTTCCCTGACTTGGGATCAAATCCACGCCCGCTGCATTGGAAGCACGGAACCTTGACCACCAGACCACCAGGAAGTCCCCATCAACAGGAACTTAATTGTTAGCCCCACAGAGACACTGTGATGTTGCACTGCTATTCACAGTCAGAGCAAGTCAGAGGGTTGAAGAGCATGAACAAATCGTCTTGACCCAGGAAACTGACGTCAAGGAACTTGAACGGTTCAGGACCACATAGGGAGGTGATGGAGAAGCTCTTGGAGGAAGTGCTGGTCCTTCCAGGCCTTTTTTAAAAAAAACTTTACACTTAATTTTTAAAAAATTCTGGTGAAGAACATTATCATTGTGTAACCTTCATTCTAGAAAGTAATTCAGAGAGATGATGTCAGGAACCATATTCCCAAGGCCAACCCTGTCATGTGGTAACCTGTGAGCCATACCACCCCTGGAGCTTTAAATATATCTACCAAAAGGCTTCTGTGACTGCATTTCTCACTATGCAGGCTTCCTTCTGTTAACATGCACCAAGGGAACTGGTCCCGCTCTTTAGATCATCCTGGATGTTAGGATGGGGAGTTTAAGGATGCTTCTCCATGAGAACATACCAATCATTCCACACCTAACTTTATATCCTGTTCTTAGGTGAATCCTTGAGCATTCACCCTTCCTACCTAAGCCATGTCGCAAAGCATCCTCATTAGCGGACAATGAGGTTTCTATCTAATCACCAGACTCCCAACCACAAGAGATAGAATCCCCTATGTAGGGCAAATGATATTCACCCTCCCGGAGGAAATTCTGCCTGGAGCTCTGGCATCCAGTGATTGACCTGAACTAACCTGGCAAAATAGAGTGGATTCCAACCCCCCGCCCCCCCCCACCGCCGCCGCCACTGCCCCCAACTTGGGCTTCCCTGGTAGCTCAGTGGTAAAGAATTTGCCTGTAATGCAGGAGATGTGGGTTCGATCCCTGGGTTAGGAAGATCCCCTGGAGAAGGAAATGGCAACCCACTCCAATATTCTTGCCTGGAAAATCCCATGAACAGAGGAGCCAATGCAAGGGGCATGGGTTCATGGGGTCGCAAAAGAGACATGACTTAGCAAATAATCAGCAGGCCTCCTCTCTGCTTCTTTTAAGAATCTTCCAAGGTTAGATGAGTAAATAGGTACATCTTACATTAAAATAGAGTTCCTAGGAATTCCCTGGCTATCCAGGGGTTAGGACTCTGCACTTCCATGGGTTCCATCCCTGGTTGGGAAACTAAGATCCTGCGTGCCACACACACTATGTGGCAAAAAAAAAAAAAAAAGTTCCTAATTCGTCATCTACACTTGGTCATGTATGTAAAATGTTGTTTCTGCCCTCAAAAGGCTACAGCTGAGGGGACTTGCCTGGCAGTCCAATGGTTAAGACCGCGCTTCCAACGCAAGGGTGCAGGTTTTATATCTGGTCGGGGAACTAAGATCTCACATGCTATGCGTAGCAGGGCCAAAAAATAAAAAATAAATGAAGTCAGATTGTTTAAAAAAAAAAAGGGTTATATACGAAGATGGGAGGGTATACATGGGGAAAAGGCAATCATACAAAGTGATACTTATTAATTACCAAACACCATACAGAAAAGTCTTAAGGGAATCAGAGAAGGAAGAAGAGTTCAACCATAGGTAAATAAAATGATACCCAAATATGAAATAACAGAAATAACATATTGTCTCTTATTATACAAACTCATTCCTTCACTGGTTCACACATGGCCTGTCCAAGGCTGCTTTTAGATAGTTCTTTTACAGTGAGTTCTTTTACTGTTTCCTACACTTGTAAGATCTTACATGTGCCTAGTCTGCTCCATTAGCATCTTTGTTTAAAAAAGCCACATACTAAAAACTACTTTTGAAGCAAAACCTTCCTCCTGGAATACAACTTTTCCTTCGCTGGCCCTTGCTTTTGAAGTGGCGCGTACCCTCCTCTGGGCCAACGTGCCTCTTCTGAGGTCTCTTTCAGGCTGGAGGTCTGGGGGTGTCAGTGTGCCTAGCCTGTTTTCAATTAAACCCCTCAAGTCGAAGCGGAGTCAATGGCTTTAGCAAGGTGATTTTTCAAGGGGGTGATCTTATTTTGAACCAACATGTCAAAACAAAACCAACTCAACCTGCAACACACACAAAGCAAATAAATACATCTGTTTGCGGATTTACCTGAAAAAATCACAAGGGCAAAGCAAGATGCAAAGGGCCCACAGGGCTTCCAGGGAGGGAGGGGGATCTCTTTCAGTTTCTCCCATGATGTGGTGTTGGGAGGGAGCGGTGAAGAAAGGGCAGCTGGGACCTGTGTCCTGGCCTCAGGGTGCTCAAGACTAGACTCGAACCTGGGATGGTTTCTGCCTCTTCAGGCCGGGGATTGGGAAGGGCTAATGATAAGACATCCACTTCACCTGGTTCCTCATCCTCGCCCACTACAGACGCTGGCCGGCCCGGAAGGGTGTCTGGCCCCAATGGACACGGGCATCAGAGGCTAGGAAGGCGACACTCGCTCCTTAACCCCACAGCAGGCTGACAGCTCATGGGGTGGGGGTTAGCGGGTGACCCACATGGACCCCGGCACTTGCTCCTGCCCCAGTCTCCTCTGCTGGCTTTGTCCTCTGGGGAAGGAGAGCTCTAAGGAACACAGCACCCCAGGGGCCGAGTCCTTATCATTTGGACTCCAGAGAGGAACTCTGTGGACTGAATTGGAGGGTTTAACAGAGGGTGGCTTAAAGTCATTTTCTTTGGCCCCCAAGGTATTTTTAAAACAATTTAGTGGGTTGCAAATGGTGAAATAGCTGAAGATTTCATAGAAAAATCCAGATTTACAGCTTCTCTTCTCTGGAAAAGTTAGAATATCTGGCTGTACTGGTCCCACCATTCCCCCATGGCAACAAGCCTGCTTAAGACCCTCTGAAGACTTAGATACCCTCCTCTCTCATGGCCACACCTGTGTGTCCTGGGGCGCTGCTCTGGGCCAGGCAGGGCTCTTCTTGCTCGAGGGCGGGTTCCTGCATCCTCTGAAGCCCCAGCCAGACAACTCCCTCCCCACCCCTCTGCTCACCTCCCACACCTCGCAGCAATTCCCAAACAGCAGCCCATGGGGGCCTTTCTCTGACTCTGAGGATTTATAAGGAAAAACTGCAGTAATGCAAAGTGATGCTTGCATGCATGCATGCTAATTCACTTCAGTTGTGCCTGACTCTGCAACCTTGTGGACTGTAGCCTGCCAGGCTCCTCTGTCCATGGGATTCTCCAGGCAAGAATATTGGAGTGGGTTGCCGTGCCCTCCTCCAGGGGATCTTCCTAACCCAGGGGTCGAACCCACATCTCTCACGTCTCCTGCATTGGCAGATAGGTTCTTTACCACTAGCACTATCTGGAAAGCCCAATGTGATGCTTATTAACTACCAAACACAAGGCCAAAAAAAAGTGTTAAGGGAATCACAGAAGGAAGAAGAGTTCAATCACAGGTAAATAAAATCATACCTAAAAATAAAATAACAGAAACAACATACCCTCTCTTATTACACGAGCTCAATCCTTAAATGGACTCACACACAGCCTGTCGAAAGCTGCTTTTAGATGGATGTCCAGTGAGTTCTCTTACTGTTTCCTATGCTTGTAAGATCTTAAATATGCCTGGCCCACTCCATTGGCATTTTTGTTTTTAAAAAACACATACTACAAACTATTTTTGAAGCAAAACCTAAAATCATTTGCACTTTGCTGTTCCTTTCTAGAGTGTGACTTCAGGTCATGCCTTCCTTATTCTCTGCATCTACAAAATGAGAAGATACTTTTAACCTGTGTGGTTGTTTATAAGGATTATATTGAAACGGGAGGCCCTTGGAAGAGCGTTTGGCACTTAGCATACAGTCAAGAGCAGTTACTCTCCTTCCTTCCTCTGACACCGCAGGTGCTGCCCCTTCAAGTCCCTCAGCCTCAGGGAAAAGTTCATGAACAACCCCCCACACCCCCACCGCCAACCAGGCCCCTCCTGGACTCACAAGTGAGTGGCTGCAGTGATGGAAATGCAGGAACCAAGGGCTGCCAGGGCCTGAGCCCCACACCTGTGGCTCAGTCACCCTAGGGAGTCTCCCTGGGGCTGGTGAGAGCTGTTTAGGCGTGGAGCACTGGTTCATCTCCCCTGCACAGAGGCGGGAAGGGCCACCTTCAGAGGTCAGAGGGGTCCAGAATGCTGAGCCAAACTTCTACCCCCACCGTAGTCTTCACATCACAGAAAAAAAAAAAAAAAAAAACCACTTTCAGGGGTGGGGGGCTAATATGGGAGTGCGAAGGTAGGACCAAGACAGGCTGGGGAGGGCCACCTCACCCCCTCCACCAAATACACCCCTCCCCGGGAAATAACTGTCGCTCCGTGGGTGATGCAGTGTTCTCAAGCCCTTGAAACACTAAGTTCCTACCCAGCCCCTTCTCTCGGGGCCAGAGGCTGGTTTGCCCTGGACGACAGAGCCCTCTCGGAACAACTTACCCTTCGCCAGAGGTGTCAGGCTCTCACCGCTACACTGAGACTGAGGGAGGGTTCTCTGCAGACCAAGAAGAGTCTGCTTCTTTTACTCACTTAGCAGATACCTGTTGAGCAACTACTCCCTGCCAGACATATTCCAGGCCCTGGGGACACAGTAAAGAAAGAGACAGGGTGCCTGCCCTCGGGAAGTTCACATTTTAGGGCAGGAGACAGACAGTGAGAAATTGTGGGAGGTCGGGAGGTGGTAAATGCTCAAGGGGAAAAGTGTGGTGAACGTTTACAGAGTGAGTCATGGGGGGAGGTCATGCATGAGCTCTTCTGGGTGTAGGTCTCTGCCCCTGCTTTTTAGGTGAACAAAGAGAAAACACACACTACCCTTGGCAGGAAATTCCCCTGGTAGCTCTCTAGTTGAGAACAGACTCTCTTGTCTTCGCCGCTTATGATTTTCTGGGTTATGTCCCACTGTGGCCAGCCCCCTGAACCAGACTCTCCCAGCAGCTAATCCAGCCTCAGATTAACATCTTCCTGCCAACTTCCCCCTCCCCCCACTCTTGCCTCTTTAGGCCACCCCTGGGTCCTGGACTCCAGGCCTTTGTTTTACACCCTGGTGGTTTTTTCTTGTCCATTTGTTCTGCCAGTCCTTCTCTGACCATCTTCTCCAGTGACAAAGTTTACAGTGTCCCCATCACATCCAGTCCCAGAAGATGACTTTCTATTTTGCAGCAAGAAGACAATATTATGGAAATTACACACTTTCAGTGTTTTCCTCCACGCTGACCAACCACAAGACCAGGTAGCCCATCTTGGCTGCCCCTGGATATCCCCCAAACCACCTCCGAACTCCTTCTCCTCCGCCCCAGCTTCCCCACCTTCACAAGAGAGCCCAGTAGGTCTTCTGAAATGAGACCAATTTCGCTTCAGTCTGTGCTCTGGTGGAGTGGCTCTGTAGCCGCTACACTCAGTACTACACTTCCTCAAAACTCCTGCTCCTCTCCCAAGCACCAGCCACTTCTCATTTATTGCCACAAGGGAGTTTTTCAATTTGACATGTGTGTGTAATCACTGATTTGTGTCTGTGAGCTGCTTGAGGGAGGGCCCAGGTCTGTTTTGTTCACCAGTGACTGCAAAAACCCTGCTCAACACCAGACAGAAAGTGGAAGCTTAACAAACAGTTGTCAGATGTGCAAATAAAATATACCCACAAGTACAATTAAATTGGTAATATACATACAACAAAGATTAAGGAAACATGAAAAAAGAAGTGGGTTTTGGCTGAGTGGCAGACCCTAAACTTAGCTCCCTCATAACGATATATTTATTACAAGTGGGTCTGACCAAGAATTTTTCCTGGCATGTCAATTTATGGGGCAACATATTAAGGTATGAAAAATTGAAACTCAGATAATCAAAGAAAAAATAACATTACAAAAACATGCACACACCCTCAGGTAACTGTAAAACCAAACATATCAGCCACACACACACACACAAACACACTCTTCCTCCTGCCTAGTTCAGGGGCTTTGTAAAACCAAACATATCACACACACACACACACACACACACACTCTTCCTCCTGCCTCGTTCAGGGTCTTTGATGGGTGCTGTCCCTAAGACCTGCTCTGGACACGAAAAGAAAGCAAGACCAAGTCCAACCAATCAGAAGTCAGCACCTACAGAGCCCCGCCCCTCCACATGGGTGACAGACAGCAGGCTCCGCCCCAGTCCAGCGCCACCTGGAGGTCGAGGCGGATAAATGTGGCGCCTGCCGGGAGGCGGATCTATCTGCCAGGCGGAGCGCGCTGAGCTGGCCAGGGTCTTCGTGGTCTGCAGAGATGAGGCCTCCGCCCAACTCTAGTCAGACAGCTCACGGGGCAGCTGTGGGGGTCATCGAGGGCGGAGAGGCTGAGGCGCGGTCGACAGCTGTTAACCTGTTCACTCAAGAGAGTTTTCCCCACAACTTTCCGCTACTTCCTGTTGTAAATTATCCCTACTTGACCAGGAGAATGGGTGTGATGAGGAAAAGTGCTCAGAAAAGGGACACAATAGCGGTTGTAAATACTTCAATAACATCTCTTTGGGGCCCAACCCCCATTAAGCAGAGTGGACCCAGAGAAGGGGTGGTGCCCTCTCGCTGGTGCCCAGTCAGTGGGGCAGGGGTGTGGAGGCTGTCCCTCTCCAGATGGTGGCCTAGACGTCCCCGGAGGAGCCCAGACTGCAGCGTTACACTCAGACCTCAAGGTCGGACAGCCAGCGTGTCTTCAGCTGCCCTGGCCCTGAATGGGCCTGACTTGGCGGCCATCAGCCCTGCTCTCTCCCTCAGGGTCAGGGCACAGAACTAAAATAATTGTCATTCACTTCATGTTCCTTGTTCCTAATTTGAAAGGAGGTCTGAGGTCACAATAGAGTAGCCTGTGTTGGGGTGAATTGGGCCAAACAGTGCTGGCGCCCTTGAGAAATATTCTCTCCCTCTCCCGTGTGGCCTAACACCCAACGCCTCTTATTTCCCCTCATTGTTCCAATTTCCTCCTAATTCCCTTGTCCCCGGAAACATGCAAACCCCAGTGTTGGTCACAAAAACTGGCTCCCGTGACCCAGTTTCTCCCCCGGCAACCCCAAGCCTCTTTTTCCCTCTTCTTGCTCTCCTGCCCTGTTCATGGACTCCAGTATCCCCCGGGCTACAGGTCATGTTCTGCTCCTGAGAATTCATTAGTTGTAGAAGGAAAGGCTTGATCTCCAGTAAAGAGATTTCAAGACATCTGGGGGCAGGTGGGTTTTCTGAATATTCTGGATGCAAGAACTTGGGATGCTATTGGGGGAGGCTACTGCAAGGGGGGAGGAGGGTAAGACTAGCAAGAACAGAGCTGTGAGCTCTAAGTCCCACACTCAGCAGGTGAGGACCCTGTGTCCACTGTTTCGGCCTTCTTCATGAACTTGGAGAAGCCATGCTCCCCTGGGAAGCTCCATGTGGACTCAGAGTGGAGCTGGGAGTCTGGGTCTGGGGCCACTTGGTCACTGAGTTGCCAAGATGCCTCTCAGGGTCTCAGTGGTCTCCTCCTGAAAAGTGGCATAACAATCACTGGCCTGAGTGCCTCTGGAATTGTCATTAGGATCCAACGAGAGCTTGATCTAAAAGCCCATCTGAAACATTATGTCTTATTGAGGGTATTTTCTTCATTCTTCTTTCCCCTTAGGTGACAAGAAACAGAGAGAACTGGGGAGGCAACTAATAAAAGTACTCTGAGCTGCTTTTTTTAGAGTACAAGGGATTTTGCTCTCCCAGCCCCCTACTGGATCCTTGGTGAGATGAGGGGGGCGGGGGTGGGGGCGGTCATTTCTATTGTCCCTGGGCCTGAACAGGAATTCAGGTGGGAAAGAGGCAGTCTTGGGGAGTGCAAGGGCTCTGGAGTCAGGTCCTGTCCTCCCTCCCCCTGAGGGTGCTCCACTGCCTCCATGGTGAGCGCTGCTTGGTGGGATACAGACGGTGAGCCAGGCTCCCGCTTCCCTTGCTCCGCTATGGGTGGGGCAAGGGATGGGAGGAGGAAACAGACCCACGGAAAGAACCAAGCTGGGACCTTCTGCGCCTCACTGTAGAAAAGAGGGGTGGGACTCCTTAGTCTGTCCATGTCTTCCTGAAGTGCTGGGAACAGCTGGAGTTTGGGCATCACCACCTGTCTTGCTCCATTCTGTCATCTGCCTCTCACACCCTTCTAATGCTGTCCTGTTAGGGCCCTCTGGGGGAGGTTCAGGTTTGTCTTTGCTCCTCTAGTAAGCTGCATCTCAGCTGGCTTCCTGGTATGGTTTAGTCGCTAAGTCATGTCTGACTCTTTGCGATCCCATGGACGGTAGCCTGCCAGGCTCCTCTGTCCATGGGATTCTCCAGGCAAGAATACTGGAGTGGGTTGCCTTTCCCTTCTCCAGAGGATCTTCCTGATCCAGGAATCGAACTGGGTCTCCTTCATTGCAGGCAGATTCTTTACCAACTGTGCGGCTTCCTGGTATGCAGATCCTTATATAATCCTCTCCCCTTGAGTGTGGGCTGGTCCTAATGAAGAAAGAAAGTGAAAGTCAGTCAGTCGTGTCCGACTCTTTGCCACCCCGTGGACTATACAGTCCACGGAATTCTCCAGGCCAGAATACTGAAGTGGGTAACCTTTCCCTTCTCCAGGGGATCTTCCCAACCCAGGGATCAAATCCAGGTCTCCCACATCGCAGGCGGATTCTTTACCAACTGAGCCACCAGGGAAGCCATGAAGAGAACAGGGCAAAAGCATCTAAGACTCAGTTATAGAAGTCTGTGATGGGACTTCCCTGACGGTCCAGTAATTAAGATTCCAAGCTTCCAATGTAGAAGGGACAAGTTCAATCCCTGGTTGAGGAACTAAGATCCTGCATGCTGCACAGTGTGGACAAATAATAATAATAAAATAAAAGTCTGTGTCCTCCATCTCGCCTGCACACTCTAGCGCTCTCCTGTCCACTCTAAGAGCAAAGCCATGGGTCATCTTGTGAGCTGCCCTGTGGGAGGCCCACAAGGCAAAGAACTAAGGGCATTCTCTAGCCAACAACCCATGTTGAACTGAAGCCGAGTCCAGCAGCGTGTGAGAAACTGAATCCCATCAGCAACCACAGGAAATGGAAATGGACTCTTCCCTATTAAAACTTGGAATGATTGCAGTCAGACATCTTGACTGCAGCCTGTGAGTGACCCTGAGCCCGAGGACACCAAGCTACCTACAGATTTCTGACACACAGAAACTGTGAAATAATATAATGTTGTTGTTTAAGCCACTAAGATTTGGGTTAATTTGTCATGCAGCATAGATAACAAATACACTCCTTTCCCTTCAACCCTGTTGCTTCATCAGTGCTAAGTCTGTTTGTCCTTGGCCTTCATTCACTCCTCTGCTTCACTCCATCCTCACCCCGCTGCCCCTACCTCTCCGAGGCTCCTCCCTCTTGTCATTTCTCTCACCCCCTAATTGTGGTCTCCCCCAGCATCTCTGTCTGTGTACTCCCTGGAGAGCCCCTTGCTCATGGCTTTAGTAATGAGTAAGCTCTGTGTCTATGGAGATATTCTTCCAGTCATTTCCCCCATTCCTCACGCTCATCTGCATTCAGTTCCATTTCTCTTCTGGCCCCTGAATATATATTTTATCTAGATGTTATTATAACAACTCAAATCAATTAATATGTCCCTCCTCATCATGTCTGTTTTCAGTCAGCAATACACGTTCCCTTCAGAAGGCGGCCCAGAGCTTCCCTGGATCCCCCGCCACAGCTGAGCACAAATCTCCTCTCTTCCTATATGCCTCTCTTCAGTTGAGACTCACTTTCTTTACACGTGACTGCCTGTATTCCCTGGTGCAACTTGGTTACTTCCCTGGTCCCGGGTTTTTAACCTGTAGCTAAAAACTAGAAATACTCCCAGATGTTTTTCAACAGGTGGTATATCTCTGTGCCATGGACTACTACTCAGCAATAAAAATGAAAGCATTATTGATACATATAACAACTGGGATGGATCTCCATAGAATCATGTTGAATGAAAAAAAGCCAACCCCCAAAGGTTATATACTGTATGACTCCAATTTATATAACATTATTTACATGTGAAAACTATGGAAACAGAGAACAGATGAGTAGCTGCCCAGATGAGTAATTGGGGCAGAGGGGGAGGCAGGGAAGACGTGAGCATGATTGTAAGAGAGCAACGTGGGGAATCATGGGCCGATGAAATGTTCTGTACCTTGACCACGTCAGTGTCAATAACCTGCTTGTGATATTACACTTAGGTTTTGAGAGATGTTATCATTGGGGAAAACTGATAGAGGGTATAGGGGATTTCTCTGTAGTAGTTCTTGTAATTGCATGTGAATCCAAATTGGCATCAAAAGAAAAAATTTAATTAAGAAAAAACACCGCCTTGAGTTACATGGAACTCAAGTTATAACCTAGAAAGTACATTACCTAGAAAGTACATTCATTCCTAGAAGGTATGAATGAAAAAAAAAAAAACACAACACTTCTTTAAAAAATAATTTGATCATCTATAATTATTTTTATTTTTAAATTAAAAAAGTTTTCAATTTTTTTTGGCCACACCCCATGGCATATTGGATCTTAGTTCCCCATCAGGGATCAAACCCATGCCCCCTACATTGGAGGTGCAGAGTCTCAATCACTGGGCCACCTGGAAAGTCCCCATAATTCCCTTTTCCTTTTTTTAAATTGAAGTATAGTTGATGTGAGATATTATAAAAGTTACAGGTATACGATATAGTGATTCACAATTTTTAAAGGTTATACTGCATTTGTAGTTATTATAAAACATTGGCTATGTTCCCTGTGTTGTACAATATATCCTTGCAACTAAAAAAAAAAAAAAAATCACTGCTTTTAACCCACTAAAATGTTTGTATTTGAAAAGTAGTAACAGAACCCCAAGTTTCTAATCTTCCGCCTTGACCCTGAGTGGCACCCCCACAGAAAGCTAGGTGGACTGGCACTGCCCACCGTGCTCCCCTGAGACCGTAAGATCAGGTCCAGTATATCTGCTCTTCTCACTGATCTGGCGCTCCTGCCCTCCTTTTTCTGGAGGAGCAGTGAAAAGCAGGAAGAACTTAGGGAAGCTCTTTTAGGCAGAGGAACTGAGTCTGAGGTCGGGGCAGAAAGAGAGGGATTAGGGCAAGTCACCACAGGCAGGTCAAGTTCTCACCCTCACATTGCCTTCTTTCCTCTAAGCCCAAGATGCCCTCGTTGACCCAACCCCCACTCCCATCCTTCAACCCCCGCTCAGATCCCATTTGCTCAGGGACTCCTGCACTCCAGCCCCCTTCCCTTCTTGTCTGAGCTTCACAATTTAACTCCTGGTTAACTGGTGAACGTTAGTCTGGATTGTGTTGTGTGTAAACTCCTCACAGGCAGAGACCATCTGTCTCACCAGGCTCTTCTGCACAATCAGTTCAGGCACTCAGTTGTGTCCAACTCTTTGTGACCCCCATGGACTGAAGCACACCAAGTTTCCTTGTCCATCACCAACTCTCAGCGCTTACTCAAACTCATGTCCATTGAGTTGGTGATGCCATCAACCGTCTCATCCTCTGTTGTCTCCTTCTCCCACCTTCCATCTTTCCCAGCATCAGGGTCTTTTCCAATGAGTCAGTTCTCTGATTCTGCACAATGCCAGGCACCAAATACACAGTATAGAAATATTAGTAAGTATTGGCTTGTAACACAAAGGGATAACCTCCTCAATTCATGAAAAGGTCATTTTGATAGAAAAGTGGCCAAAAGATAAAATGACAGTTCTCAGTTTATAAATGCAAACACCCCTTAACACATGAAATGAGTTCAACCTCCTCGTGGTCAGAGAAATGCAAAATGAAATGTACAGCAAGAGATCACTGCTCAACCAACTGGTGGGCGGAAGTCCAAGAGTCTGATGACATACCCAATTGGCAATATTCTCTTTCACATGTATTCCTGGTGAGAAGGGAAAAGGCTACAACTCCTGGGGGTAATTTTTTTTAAACTTTTTATTTTAAAACTATCTCACAGAAACTACAGAAAACTACAGAAAAGATGAAAATGTCGCAAGATAATTTATTTTTTTTCTAAACTATTTGTGACAAAGTGTCAACATGGTGCCCAGTCGCCCCCCCCCCAAAAAAAAACCTTACTATAGGATATATTTCTTTTTATCCTAAACTAGAAATATATTCTTATAAATAAGGACACTGTCTTCCATAACTGCAGTACAAACATCAAAATCAGGAAAGTAACACTGATCCATTACTATAGTCCATTACTATCCTCAGACCCAATTTACAATTCTCTAAGGAGGAGAAGGGGATGACAGAGGATGAGATGGTTGTATGGCATCACCGACTCAATGGACATGGGTTTGGGTGATGGACAGGGAGGCCTGGAATGCTGTGGTTCACGGGGTCACAAAGAGTCGGACACGACTGAGTGACTGAACTGAACTGAACTGAATTTTTCCAATAATGCCCTTTGTACCAAAAATATCCAATCCAGAATCACACATTTACTTGTCTTGTATCTTTAGTTTCTTTCCTTCCATCTGGAATACTTCCTCAATCTTTCCCTGACTTTCATGGCCTTGACACTCTTGAAAAATACAAGTCAGTTATTTTGTAGGATATCCCTTTGCAATGGTGTGGTTTGTGTCCTTTCAAAAGTCATATATCGGAACCTACCCTGCAAGGTGATGGTATTAGGAGGTGCAGCCTTTGGGAGAAGATTAAGTCATTAGGGCAGAGCTCTCATGACTGGGATTAGTGCTCTTATAAGAGAGACCCCAGAGAGCTAGCTTGTACCTACCACCATGTGGGGACACAGAGAAAAGATGGCTGCCTATGCAGAAGGAAGCATCACCAATCATCAAATCTACTGGCATCTTCATCTTGAACTTTCCAGCCCCTACTGTGAGATATAACTATTCATTGTTTATAAACCACCCAGTCTATAGTACTTTGTTACAGCAGCCCAGATGGACTGGGAGGAGGTTTGTCTGACGTCTCCTTGAGATTAGATTCAGGTGATGCATCTTTGGCTGGAGTATGTATGACAGAAATGATGCTGTGTCGTTCTCACTGCATCCTGTTAGGTGGTGTATCATTTCAATTTGGTCCACTACTGATGAAGTTAACTTTGATCACTTGATTAAAGGGCTTTTTCATTGTAAAGTTATTCTTTTCCTCTTTGTAATTAGTAAGTATCTTGCTGGGAAGTACTTTGAGGCTGTGTAAATATCCCATTCCCCACTAAACTTGCAATTTGTTCGTTTATTTATTTCTAGCACTGTGGACTCATGGATTCCTATTTTATGCAGTGGATTTATAATCTGTTGGTATCATTATTTTGGTGCTCAAACTTTCCCATATTTTCCCAGTAAAAGCCCTTTCTGTACCCCATCCTTCTTTGAATACTTCTTTAACTTTAAAGTATAACATGTTCTGGACTCATCTTGTTCTTTGCTTGACCCAGCTCTGGAAGCTGCCATTTCTCCAAAGAAAGTCCAGTTCCTTTTGGTAAAGAATGGTATTTAGAAACCAAGATCTGGGCATGAGGTATCCTCATCCCTGTTGAGGTTTCATTGCTTGTACATGCTCTCAGTGGACAGAAGAGGGGAATGTGTGTATGTATATACACAAGATGTAAATACACACACATACATTTTACATCTATATTTATCTCTGGTTCTATCAGTATACACAAGTGAGGCTCAGAGTGGAGTGAGAGGCAGAGGCTAAGGTGTTTTCTGGAGGAAAAGGCTGAATCAGCATCTAGAAATAGGGGAGGGAAGTGGATGACAATTGCTGTGGGAAATCCAGTGAGGAGGTAAAAAGAACTGAATAAAAGGACTGTGTACTAGCGCACGTGAAACTGTACAGAACGAATCTGTGTCTTTATGATTTTCTTGGTGAATTAGGATAATGACCTCATTTATGGGTTACAAAGCACTTTTATTTCCCTCTTTGTTGTAATGCTCACAACCTCTGTGGTGGCCATGCACTGGAGTCCACTCATCAGCTTTGGGATTTTAGGGGGCGAGTTACTAGTCAGTCCATGGAGTTCCTAGGAAACGAGCTGACTGGCAGCCAGTTGAGGTTTTAAGGAAGTGATTCTGCAATCCTCAGACCTAAGGATTGCCTAGCCTCTGAAGGAATCCCCAGGAAGCCACGACCATGCCAATAGGGAGTTGACCTTCCGCAAAGGGGACTTCTTCCCTGTAGGCACTCAGGTTCAGCCATTGAAGACAATAAGCCTCCAGACGAGGACTAAGCTCCCTTAGGAGAAGTGAGTCCTGGCTGCCCCGCTGGCAGGGTGGGCCCCTGTGTGCTTTTTCCCTTCCCCTCTCTTCCAAAGTCAGTCTTCATTGAGAATAATCTATTTTATCTCCACCATCATAGGCTTGGTGTTTTGAGGGTGGTTAAATTTATAATGTAGCCACTGTTACAGATAATGAGAAGCCACGTGTAGACCATTGAGAGGAATGCAACTTACCTGGATCCTCTTTATCCACCTTTGGGAAGGAGAGTAAGTGGATTTTTAGTTGTAGGTGGTGAGGGTTCTTTATTTTAGTAGGAGCATTTAAAAGTATCTTTTTATTGAGGTGAAATTCATATAATATTAAATTAACCTTTGGAAAATGTACAGTTCAGGGACATTTAGTACATTCACAATATTGTGCAGCCACCACCTCTACCAAGCAGCAAGAGCATTTAAAAAAAAATATTTATTTGGCTGTGCTGTGTCTTAGTTGCGGTACGTGAGATCTTTAATCTTCACTGGGGCATGCGGAATCTTTAGTTGTGCCATTTGAACTCTTAGTTGCTACATGTGGGATCTAGTTCCCTGACCAGGGATTGAACACAAGCTCCCTGCATTGGGAGCACGGAGTCTTAGCCACTGCCCACCAGGGAAGTCCCAGCAAGAGCATTTTTGATGCTTGTATGGGGAAAAGACAGTGTACATGGATGCTGGGCGGCCATTGGGTGAAGTGCAGTGTGTCTGCCCAGCACCCTTGCTTTGGACAACAGCTCTGCCCCTTCTCCACAGGGTGCTGTTGGGTCTGTCAGTGTCCAAACCTCCTGAACCCACTTAAGGGGGTGGATATGTGATCCACGCCACCCCCAGGTGGTAGGACATGTTCAGAGTGGCCTTTGACCAAAGTCAGAACAACTGAAGTAACCCTCAGGACATCTCTGCTAGGGATGGCGCTGACAGCAAGGGTGCCACTGAAATACAAAACAGGACAATTGTGTCTCATATTTGAGGCTCAGGGGTTTGGAGGGTGTTATTTTTTTTTATTAATTTATTTTTTATTGGGAGAGTGTTATTAAAGACATGGAGGAACTTCTCTGGTGGTCCAGTAGTTAAGACTCTGCACTTCCAGTGCAGGGGGCACGGGTTTGATCCCTGGTCAGGGAAGATTCTGTGTGTTGTGGCCAAAAATAAATACATAAATAAATAAATAAATAAACTAAAAGACATGGAACCTCCTGCCCTGGAAGCATTAGGGGGTTTCCTGAAGGAAAGGAAATTATGTTCTTCCACTGGGATTCTCTAAGTTGGGAGAGTAGGGACATGAGACAGCTGCCTACCACCTTCAGTTTGTTTAAAGCACAGAAAAGTGCCCAAAGTGGGAAGAAGACAAGAGTGAAGGTGAAAGAATCAGCTCTGGAGCTGGCACTTGAGTCCCTGGATTTACCTGTTCCCTGGTCTTCCTGGCTGTCTAAACTCTTAACTGCTTAATCCTTTTGTCAGGCAGGATTCTGTCACTTGTTACTGCAGGTGATTGATAACTGTCCCTCACCCCAGATGATCTAGGGTTGACTGGGATACTGGCTGGGCCACAGTGGAGCACACACAACTGATGGGGCCGTAGGAGCCTGAAGGCTAAATCAATCTGAGCTGGACCCCGTGTGA
This sequence comes from Cervus elaphus, assembly GCF_910594005.1. Taxonomy (NCBI): domain Eukaryota; kingdom Metazoa; phylum Chordata; class Mammalia; order Artiodactyla; family Cervidae; genus Cervus; species Cervus elaphus. The sequence continues at coordinate 32,013,417 of NC_057825.1, read as the reverse complement.
TGTATGGTGAGGAGGGCCCAGTACGGTTAGCCATCATTGATGTGTCTCTCCTTGGCACGGCCTGGAGGGCCTTCCTCATGCCAAAGACATCAGGACCAGGAGCCAGGACCAACCCTGCAGCCACACATTTGCTTCTTACTGCACATAAGCAAACCCCGTAACATTGTCACCTTGGGCCTTTTGACATCAGCTTCACAGACATCCAGGGTCACACTTATCATGGGCTCCCAATGAGTTCATCACAGATAACTCTACTGAATAGAAAGCTGCTTTTTTTTCTTTTTTGGCTGAGCCACGTGGCTTGCAGGGTCTTAGTACCCCGATCAGAGACTGAATCCAGGCCGTGGCAGTGAAAGTGCTGAGTCCTAACCATGGAACAAGCCAAGGAATTCCTTACTGAAGAGAGACACAACTGCCCACTTGACCCTGAGAGTGTCAGTTTATTAAGAATAACTGTAAGGTTTTAAGGGAACCATCACGATTTCAGAGTCAGACGGACCATGCTTTGGATCCTGGCTCTGCCGCTTCCCAGCTCTGTGGCTTTGACTGAGTCTCAGTTTCTTCATCTGCAGAATGGGGATGACACACACTATACCACACAGTGTTGCCACGGACTAGGGGAAAAGTGCCAACCTGGTGCCTGGCACACAGGAGACACTCAGAAAACCCTCACTGCTAGTTGGAGTATTATTATATAAGCCCTAGTGTTTCCCTGGTAGCTCAGATGGTAAAGAATTCGCCTGCAGCGCAGGAGCCCCAGGTTCGTTCCCTGGGTCAGGAAGATCCCCTGGAGAAGGGAATGATTACGTACTCCAGTTTTCTTGCCTGGAGAATTCCATGGACAGAGGAGCCTGGTGAGCTACAGTCCATGGGGTTGCAAAGAGTTGGACACTAGTGAACAACTAACACTTTCACACTTTAAGGAACTAGAAGGTATGGCAACTATCTTTCTAAACATGGTCTTCCCCTTAGCCAACCTTTAGCATGTCTATGGATGTCCACCTTGATGCTGAAAGCAAAGTGGCAAGGAGTCTGCAATGCACAGATTCATTCAGCCAAAGCCTGTGCCAAGTATGGGGCTACAGAGGTGACAGAGGTGGACTCTGTCTTCAGAGACCACTTAAGATGGAACTGGCCAGGTAGAGACCACGGATAGCAGGACCTCTCACCAGTGCCATGGGGTGACCCCTTGAATGAGGATGACACTGAAAACTGTCTCTGACCTTGAGGCTTGGGGAGTTGGCAGACTGAGGGACCTGGAAGCATTAGAAGACTTCTGGAAGGGAATCTCTTGGATGAAAGGTCAGTTCTATGTCCCAAAGAGTTAGGTAACTGTTGCTGTGACCCTTGAAGGGCTGAAGTTAGTGGGGGTGGAGGGAAAAGAAGGACTGGTTTCAGCAGAGAAGGTGATGGATGCCTGGGGAAGGCGGCACACTATATCCTGGGCCAGGGAGCTCAGAGCGCTGTAATAAAGACGAAGTGCTGGGTGGAATGGGAGTACACTGTGGGAGATGACTGGTGGGGATACAGGCAGAGGAGGGGAGGGGAGTGAGGGGGCCAAGCCTAGCGGTGGCGGTTGGCAGAGTGAGAGCGGTGGTGCTGATGTAAGTAGACAGCGATGCCCCAAGTCAGAAACCTGGAGCCCTGGGAACTCTATGGGAAATGAGACCAACCCTCGCAGCAATGGGGTGAGTAAGCACGAGGGTGGAGTGTAGGTGTGTGCACGGAATCTTAGAGCTGGAAGGGATCTTCAGTGTCATTTAGTTCCACCTCCCAGCCAAGGAATCTTTCAGTCTTCCACTGACCAACTGAGGACACTCAACTCTACTTGGACACCTCAAGGTACGGGGAGCTCACTCCCTTCAAGGGAGGCTCATCCAATAGAGGTGCTCGAGCCTCCAAGACGGCCTGGATAGGCCCGGCGCCCCGACCTTGGCCCTGTTGAATGGACTGGCCTCCACTCGGCGGCGGCACCTGGCGGGGGTGGCGGGTGGCGTGGGGGTTGCGACGCGGATGGGCCGGCGCTGCTGTCCCCAGCCCCAGTGCTGAGGCAGGCAGAGTGCAGTGGGCTCTGGTGGAGGTCGGGAGAACTGCAGGGCGAAAGCCGCCGGGGGCTCCGCGCGCTGCCGGGGGGGAGGCACTTGACACCGGCCGCGGGAGGAGGGGCCGCTGTCCCTGCGGCCAGTGCTGGATGCGGGGACCCAGCGCAGAGGCAGCGCCAGGTAGCGGGGCGCCCCGCGCAGGGTCGGGCCGGGGGGGTGGTGAGGGCTGCCGCAGGCCCCCGGCGGAGTGGCCGGGAGAAGCGGCCGAGGCGGGGAGCCCGGGCCCTGCGCAGGGTCGCGGCGCTGCCGGGTCCGGCTCTCCGACCTGCAGCGTGCGGGGACCCCCAGCGGGGACGTAGGGGCCGGGAAGTCGGGCCGAGGGCGCTAGGACCGGCCGCGCGCCCAGGCCGCTCCCGCCGCGGCGCCCCGGGGCCCCCAAGTCGGCGCTGCCTCGCGGGCCGGCTCCGCAGCGCCGGGGCCGGGGCCAGCGCGGCCGCGGGGGGCGAGCAGCGGGCGGAGGCCTGGGCCCGCGGGCGGCCGGAGGGAGGGAAGGAGGAAGGCGGAGAGAAGGGGTGGGAGGGGGGGGGACCCGGCGGAGGAGGCGGAGAGAGGGAGCGCGACAGCGAGCGGAGGGAGGGAGCGAGCGAGCGAGGCAGGCAGGCGGGCCGGGAGGGAGGGAGGGAGGGCGCGCGGGCGGCGGCGGCGGCGGCGGCGGCGGCGAGAGCAGAGGACGAGCCGGGACGCGGCGCCGCGGCACTAGGGCGCGCAGCCGGGCCGGCCCGACCCCACCGGCCACACGGTAATGAGCGCCGCTGCTGGCGGCCCGGGAGGCCGGCCCGGAGGCGGGCGGGGAGGAGGGTAGCCGGGCGGGGGGCACGGTGGCGGGCAGTGCCCGGCTCGGGGCACGCTCCCGGACCCCCGCAACTCGGCGCCGGGCGCTCGCGGGGCCAGGGCTGCGGGCGGCGACGGCGGGCCGGGCTGGCCAGGGCGGCGCGGGGGATTGGAGGGTTTGTTTATGTCCCCGCGGGCTCGCCAGGCGCCCCCTCCCGTCCCGCCCGCTCCCGGCGCGGAGCCCCCTCCGCGCCCCCGCCCGGCTCCGGGCTCAAGTTCAAGTCTATACAATGCCGCCGGGGGCCCCCCTCCGCCGCCGGCCTCAGCCTCGGTGCCCGGCTAGGCGCTGCCGCAGGGGCCCCGGCCTGGCCGCCCCCGCCTTCCGGGCCCTGCCTGCCCCCGCCCCGGGGCCCAGCCTGGGGCCTGAGGCCGGGGCGCTGGAGGGCGCGGACCCCGACCCGGAATAATCGGCTCCCGCCGCGGCCCGCAGGGAGCGGGGGAGGGGGGCGGGGGCCGGGCCCCGCGCAGGCTCCGCGGCGGCGGCAGAAAATGGCAGCCTGGCACGACCCGGCCCCCCGCCCCTCCCCCCCGGCTCCAGGCCCTCCTCGGCCCGGCGGGGCGGGGGGACCCGGGAGGCCCCCGGGGGGCGGGCCGAGGGGTGATCGGGGGGCCGGGCCGGGGAGCGCTGCGCAGCGATCTTCCTCCGGCCACCTGTGGCTGGGGGTGCGGGGTGCCAGCGGATCTGGGAGGGGCGGCGGGGGTGGGGAGAGTGCCAGTTGGGGGGCACACCTCTCCGCGGAGAGTCGAGCGGCGCGCGCGCGGGGCGGGGGGGGGGGGGCGGACGTCGTGCCTGGCTCCTCCCTGCCCCCGCCGCTGGCCGTGGGAGCCGGGGCGGCGGCGGCGGCGGCGGCGGTGGCGGTGGCGGTGGCGGCGCCGCAGTGTGGGGGCGGGGCGGGGGCGGGCGAAGATCCCGGACCCGGGCCGCGGGGACCGGAAAACGCAGGGGGTGGGAGCCTCGGGGCCGGGGCCCGGGGCGTTGCGGGCGGGGGCGCCCAGGGTCACCTCCTGCAGCAGCACCCACCCGCCTGCACACACTCACACGCACGCGGACACACTCACGCACACGCACCCCCGCTGGGCCGGTGCAGACGTGTCCTTGAAAGCTTCGCATCTGCACGGTGAAGGACGAGGCCTCGCCGAGGCTGCGGCTCGGGGTCTTCGGCCCCCACGTCCCAGTGCCCCGGGAGACCCCAAGCTTCGGAGCCGCAGGCGGCTTCGGGCCGTGTCCCGCCCTCACCCCAGCTCCCCTCCCCCAGGCCGCCCTGCCCTCCCTCCCCCTCGGCTCCGAAGGGGCTGGCCGGAGTCCAGGGCCCGCCCCCGGCCTCCCCCAGCCCCCCGTCGCTGGGGCCCGCGGCCCTCGGGCTGCCAAACTGCATTTCGCTTTCCTGGAGCTTCCCTTCTTGGGGCACCCACTCCCTTCCCTCTCCCCCCCGTCCCCCCAGCCCCTGTTATTTCCCCCTTTTCTCTTCATCCCTTCCGTCCTTCTTTCTCTCTCTACTGCAAAGCCAGTTGAGTAGGTGTTGGCGCCTTGGGTGGGGAGTGAGGGGCTTGCTGGTTCTCAGGGGCTCTCTCCCCCACTCCCCCCCAACCCCCCGGCTCGCGAAGGGGAGCCCCCTGTGGCTGCACCTTGACCCAAGATGGCGTCTTGCACCCAGCTGGGCAGCTCTGGCCTGCGTCAGGCGGGGAGGAAGGGCCCGGGGCCCCGAAGCCACACAACTCGACCCACTCCCAAACCAGCAGGGACAGGAGGCTGCGGGAGAGGAGCCGGCCGCCCTGTGACCCAGCTTGCCCCTCGCTGCCGTGCCCAGAGACTGCCATCAGCATCCCTGGGGGACAGTTCCGTCTTCATGTTTCAGCCGGGGCTGCCAGCGGCTGAACCAGGCCTCCTGGGCTGGCGGGCTGAGAAGGGATCCTGGGATCAGGTGCTGCTCCGCTGTGCCTGCTCCCTCCCGGCAGATGTGACAGCTGCAGCCGAGGGAGCTTTTCTCCTTGGGCGATGCCTGGAGTGCTAAGACTGGCCTGTGGGATTTGGGGAGCCCAGCTGTCAGGCGGACCCTCCTTGGGCCATCCCCGGGGCTGGCCGGGGCTGGCCGGGGCTGGTCTCCTGCTTGGTTTCCTGAGCTGCCTGGGTTAGGAGGCTTGGGTTGTTAGGAGTTCTTGCTAGGTTTCTGGGACAAGGTGGTCCCCCTCTGCCTCCAGGTCCCACTGAGGCCCTGGTTGGGCTGTTTGACAGGCAACTCTGTGAAAAGTGTGAGTCTTGTGTGCGTGTGTGTGCATGTGTGCACATGTGCCGCACGCAGGCAGGGGCCCAGGCAAACCTGTGCAGCGGGTCTGGCACCTGCCTGCCTCCCTTCCCTGGGCCCCACTCCTCTGGGCCCTGGCTTCCTCTCCAGCTTCTTGTCCAGGTCCTTGGGCCTGTCTTCAGCTCCTCATCAAATGCACAGTTCCTGGCCCTGATGGACCGAGGCTCTCCTTGTCCTCCTTCCCAGGCTACGGACCCGCAATAGGAAACCAGCCTTCGAAAAGGTGAATTCCTTCTCAAATTCAAGGAGTGTCAGTTTCACTGTGCAAGGGCTCCTCCCCTCCTCCCCCTACTCCCCAAGCACTGGAGAAGCAGAGGAGAGGATAACCACGGCCATGTGTCAGGGTGTCTGTGGACAAGATTCTTCTGTAGGGTGGGGGTTGGACTGCAGCTTGAAGGGTCATTCCAGCTTTTAAATTCTATGGCTCTGATTCCAGTGGTGGAGTTTCAGACCCAGGAAGGGGGGTGGGATGGTCTTATTTCCACCACACAGGGATAATCAGGAAGGACTTCTCAGGAGAGGAGGTCTGAGTGAGAGCGGGGCCTCCTGAGGGGTGGGTCTTTGAAGGGAGCTGGTGGTGTGAAGGGTGGGGGCCCTTCAGGAAACAGGTCGGTCACATCTGACTCCACAAAGGGTGTAAAAGTTTAGCCTCTGGTTAAGCCCTCACATGTGTGTGTCCTTTTGTAGGTTTACGTGGGCATTTGTGTGTGTGTGTGCACAATTTCTGAGATTTCCTCCCTGAGTCAAGTTTGCAGTGAGCATCTGAGTTTGTTGTGGATCTTCTTCAGGCTGAAACTCCAAACCTTCTCATCCTTTCTTGGTTTCTCTGGGGACCAGCCCCCATCCCAGAACCCACCCAGAGTCACCTCATTAGAACAAGAGATGCTCCTAGTTTCATGCCAGTGGTCCTCTGAAAAAGCCTGCAAGGAAGACAGGACAAGCTATAAAATCCTGGCCTGGGATGACCTGGCTGGGAAGAAGCAGGGCCAGAGCTACCCTCTGGGGAGCTTAGACTGCCTCCTGCTCCAGCTCTCCTGGTCTGCTACACTCCATGTCAGTCTCGCCTCTTGGTTCATAGTCTCCACGGGACAGGACTCTTGCCCTGGCCACCTCTGGGTCCCCTTGGTCATTTTGTGGAGCTTCCAAGGTGTCTCCTGGATAGTGGGGAAACTTGCTGCACATCTGTGTTTGCGTCCCCGTCCTCTCCCTAGCTGCACGGCTGGTGGCTGGGCTCTGTTCTTCTTGCTTCTGCTCCGCCTTCCCCAAATAGTCACTGCCTACTTAGGCTCCTTAGGCTCAAGCCCCCCTGAAAAACCCAGATTCTTTTTCAGCGTGAGCCAGGACTCCATCAAGGCTCCTGTTTTTTTGGGAGCCAGATAGAAAGGGGACTCTGAGAGCAGTGTTGCCAGCTCTCTAATGGGTGAGTTAAAAATAGACCACCCTCTCCCCATCCTCTGCCTGAAATGTTACCATTAGAATCCAAGCCCTAGAATTTAGGGTTGAAAGACAACTTGAAGCTCTGAGAGCACTTGGAGCTGGGTTGGGGGCTGTTTGGGTGGGGAGCCAGGCCCGGTTTCTTCCAGGGTTGGCAGCACTACCCAGAGCCCGAGGCCAGAAGGGCCAACTGCCTGCTCATCACATGCTCCCCTCACTTAGCACTTCCTGCCACCTTCTGCTCTCTTGATCCTGGGGTCCCTGTCTTGGTGCCCAGGTCCCCTTGCCCAGTCCCATGCCCCACTGATAGTTAAGTGTCTCTGGCCTTCTGCTTGGAAACAGGCAACAGTCAGGACCAAGGAATGGCCTGTAGGAATTGTTTCCACTTCCCTTTTGGTGTTTAGTGGAGAGTAGCGTGCTTGGAGGCTGGGCATCTCTGTGGGCCTATGTGCTTTGTTGCTGCTGAGCAGGGCTTTAGTAGTAAACCAAAGGTGCCAGATTCCTTTCCACTCAAATCTTAAAGGCTCATTTTCAGGCATTTCTCTCTTTGACTCTTTTTCCTAAAAAAAAAAAAAAAAAAAAACACAACAAACAACCTACCAGATCTGAGATTCATGCAGTGTCAGAGATTTGCATGTGTGTCCCTTGGCTAAGTGTGTGGGCAAGACAGGGTGTGGTGCACGTGTATCTCTGTGCATATTTCTGTGTACGCAGTGTGCAGCTGCGTGGGGACAGAGACTTGCTTCAACATGAGCCTGTCTGAGGCAGCCCAAGTGAGGGCCCTGGAGTTGGAGGGAACTGCATTCAGCTTCCAACAAGCGCAACTTCTTCGACCCTCCATTTCCTCACCTGTGACATGGAAATGAGACCAGGCTCTATGCACAGGTTGTTGGAAGGATTAAACGAGATAATGCCCATCGCCCTTGGCCGAGTGCAGGCGCTCAGCATGACTATCATCATCAGGGTAGTTCGCGTGGCTTGGTGCTGCAGGACTCTGGGAAGTCTTGTCCACCTTCCCGTCTCTGTGTGCAAAATCTTGGACAGATGAGGAAAGTGCTGGTTCTGATTGAAACGTCTTCAGAGGTGGGAGGCTCCTCAGCACCATTTAGCAATCCTTCCAGAGTTTAGCAGATCACAGTCAACAGGTTGTCTTTGTATCCACCTACAGTCCCTCACGCTAGTTTCAGCTCTTTATTCGGATTCTGTCTCAAGTGCAGCCTGTTTACTTCCATGTCCCAGAGACTTGCTGAGCATTTCCTGTGGGCCAGACCCTGTGCTGGGCTTTGAGAGGGTACATGGGGAGTTTAGGGTGTGCCCAGCTAATGAATGGCCACAGACCAAGGTCAAGGGAGAGGAAGACAAAACACTCAAAGGACAGTGAGGTGACAACCAACTGGAGAGATCAGGGAAGACTTCTTGGAGGAGGTGGCACCTGTGATGAGCCTCTGAGCACAGAGATGGGGCTTCCTGACCAAGGAGAGGAAGCCAGGCTGCATGGCATAAGGTGGCTGGAGTGTGGCGGAGACTCTGGGGCAGTGAGTGGGGCCTCCGTGTGCTGGAGGCCAGCCTGAGGCCCCATGCTGATTTGAGGGGAGTGGGCCCCTGTGCCCTGTAGCGCCGGCGTGGCCCGTGGAGACTCACTTCGAACTTCCCTGCTTGTGGTGGCTCTTCAGGGTGGTGGAGAAGAGCAAGGAACGAAAGGGAGGGAGGGGAAGGGGCCAGCTGAGCTCGTTTGGTGTAGGATCTTGATGATTCCTTTATGTTCTGTAGACTGAAGCTTAAGAGCTCAGACTCAGGGAAACAGAGCAGGGTTTAAATTACAGCAACCTCTGGGTGTCGCGGCAATTAAGGGGAACACCAGCGGGGCTGTGTCTCTGTCAGTGATGGCAACATGATGTGAATGGGCGGCAGGAGGGTCCCTGAGCTGGCCTCCTAGGGGTCTCTGGATCTGGTTTTGGCACCCCCTGCCCCAGGCTGAGGCATTGCAGCACCCACATCATTCTTGTAAGGGGCCAAGAGCACAGGGAAGGGGAAGGGGGGACAGCAGACCCTGACTCTGCCCTGCTCTCTTCCCTCCCTCCTCCACATGCAGCGGAACTGAGCCCCCCACCTGGAGGAGGGATGCCCCTAGGTGTGACTGGCAGTGCCTGGCAGCCCCAGCAAGGACAGCCAGTGGACAGGGCCCGCCAGGCCACATCTCCCTTGCTGATCACATCGCAGGCCTGCTTGTCTGGAGAACAGAGGCTGGGGGAGGAGGTGTGGGCGCCCGGGGCTTTCCTAGCCGAATCCCAGCAGGGAATGTAAATTTTTTTTTTCAACTGCAGCTCTGCATTGCCCATTTCCATCCTGCTCTGGTCCCCCCCACCCCACCCCACCCCAGCAGGGAATGCAAATTTGTTTTTCAACTGCTGCTCTGCATTGCCCATTTCCATCCTGCTCTGGTTCTCCCCGCCCCCCCAACCTCCAGGATTTCCCAGCCTTATTTACATCTATAAGCAGGTTCCTATTTTCTCTTTCCTGAGGTCATGGCCCTGCTCACTGTCATCCCTATTGATCTTCCCTCTGTGTTTCTGTTTCAAATGTCAAGGTCATCTTTAATTCTGAGCCAGTTGTTGGATGCCCCGTCTGGGTGCACAGAGGGGATGAGGACCATCTCACAGCTCGTAATGGGACGGCTGGAACTTGGGTGTCCTGGCCGCTAATCAGGTGCTCTTCCTGCTGTGCTAGGTAGATGGATCCTGGGGTCAGTGCAGAAGGTGTTCTAGAGCTAGTAGATCAGCTCCATCCTGGGGTGCCTGGTGCTTCTTACTTCGAAAGGTTAAAAGATGCTCAGAAGGACGTTACGGGATGGTGGGGTCAGATCTGTAGTTGACTGAGCTGTGCGTTGGATGTGGGCTCTGTCGTGGTGAATGCCCAGGAACACCTGAGCTGGGGGGCTGGGAGCTTGCCTTCCCTCAGAGTTTCCCCAGAGGACCCAGGGAGGGGCAGGCGAGGCGAGGGTGCTTGGACCCATGCCAGGCAACTGAGATCCGCCAGCATAGCAGAACCTGTTGGCAGAGGGCTTCTTGAAAGCATGGTCCTGTGTGATTTATTTTGTAGACTCTGAAAGGGTACTAAGTTAATGGATAAAAGGGGATCTAGTCAGATTCTTCCAAAGCCTTTGAAATGGGATACTCAATGTGTCTATTCTGACATGTTGGATGTCCATGATATGGTGTGGGGTCACCCCCACAAACAGCGTGCAGAGTCTGATCTCATTTTTGTAAAGTTCCTTTAAAATGTATACCAGTATGCACACTTAGAGGCTAGCGCTTGCTTAGAAAAAAGTCGTTCTAGAAGGATCACCCAGCAAGCGTGTCAGCATTTTGGTTATACACTTTATACACTTTTGTAACCTTTGCAACAACGTAAAGGCACGTGCATTCCTTTCTTAATGACTACAGCAAAAATAAAACCACACTTTCGAAGCTTCTGGATAAGAACTTGAAAAAAATTTGAGTCACCCTTAGGCTGGAAGGGTGGGCCCTTTTATAATGAATGTGAAACTGGCTTGGAGAGTGACAGCACAGGGTGGAGCTACTCAGGTACTTGTATTTTCTGGAAAGGTTGCAGGGAGATTTATTGCAGACCCTGAGGTCTCCAAGCGAAGGCTGGACTGGTTGGGGTTGGGTGAGAGCAGAAAACAGGCAGCTGGCAGCACCCCAGTTCACGTCGGGGCTGCAGACCAAGTTCACTTTAGAGGATAGGGACGGGAACCTCTCAGATCTGACCAGGATGACAAACTCATCATTGAGGATCTTCAGTCTGGTTGCTCTTGTGACCCAAATGGTCCCGGTGTGGACCTCAGGTGACCCAGCCCTGGCGTAGCCTGGGGAGCCACATGCAGGGAGGACAAGATGGTGCTTCAGGAGGCCCCACCAGGGGCAGAGGGGAGGCCTGGGAAGCTCGGCTGGCATGTGGGCTCAAGCTGTGCCTGACTCTGATCTGAAGGCCCAGGAGCAGGTGGCAGTGACCCAGGTGACAGGGGGGAGAGGTGAGGAGGGGCAAATACAAATTCCTCTGCTGGTTGCTTGGCAACAGCACCCACCTCCCCCTTCCACAATCAGGTCGCCCAGTCCCGGGCCATGGGTGCCAACTTGGAGCTTGCTTTGCCCCCTGAGGCTGCCCTTGTTAAAGACTGGAGAAAGGGTATGTGGACTTCTCCAGCCCCGCCCCACCCCGCCTCTGGAGTGAGGCTGGAAGATAAATAAAAGGACCATTAGCATCAGCATGGAAGCAAACCAGTCCCTCTGTGGACTGCCCCTTGTCCCAGGCTGCCAGGGGACAGATGTGCAGGGCACAGAAGTGACCAGAGGGCAGGCAGACCTTGATTTGCATCTCAGCCCTGCTACTCCTACGGTAACTGAGAGACCTAAAGGTCTCTGAGCTGGGTGTTTAATCTGTGAATCAGGACTGAGAGGAGCATCTGCCTCTTACTGGCATTGCTTGAATCTAATGAAATATTGTGTGACGATGCCAGCACTGTGCCCGGCGCATAGTAGGTACTCAGGTGGTGTGCATTCCTTTTCTCTTAATTGGGTCATGACTGGGGTCCATCTGGGGACTGGGCGAAATGACCCCTTTGAAGGCCCTCTTGTCTTCCAAGACCCCACACGTGTTGTCTGTCATCCTCATCACCCCTGAGGGGTTGCATGGCCTCTGTCTCCTCTGTAAAGCCCAGATTTGGCTGGTTGATCTCCAGCCCTGGGCATCTCATCTCTGGGCCTTTAATTTTGATGTACTTCGGTCAGTTTCTTGAGACTCCATGCCCACCAGGAACCAAGCAGGTTCCTCAAGCCCCGGGCCCTCTCCCTTCCTGCCCTCTGCTCTCTTTGGGTCCAGAGCAGGCAGTGGCCTCTGCTCTGGTTGCTGGGCCTGCTGGCAGGGCCAGCTCTGCCCCCTGGCCCACAGGCATGGGAGGGTCTAGACCGCAGCCGGGCCTGGCAGCTGGCGCACAGCAGTGCTCCCTAATGGTTTTATTACCAGCAACAATGTGGTGCTTGTTGCCATCCTCTCCCAGGCCTGTGGTTCCCAGCCCAACTAGCGGTGACCTGAGGGCCTGCCTGGTACTGGCAGCTCAGCTGGGAAGCCCAGTGGGGCAGGGCAGTCGTCTCTGCGCTTTCTCTGGTTAACACCCTCTGTGTAGCCTGGACTCTGAGATGATACGGTGAGAGACCGGGGCCCCGACTCAACAGGCCTGGCAGCTCTTAAGTTTTCTCTCCAGAGGCTCCTTGTTTCAGATCCACAAATAACGTTTGTTTATTCATTTACTAAAGACCTACTATGTGTCAGGCACTGGCTACAAAAATATAAAGAGGACTGAGCCGGTCCTCAGGGTGTCCGCAGCGGAGGCGAGAGTCTGGCAAGGTGACCATTACGTCATAGGTGGGTGGAGAGAGCTCTGCGGCGTGTGCCCAGGGCATTCCATGAGCTCAGAGAAGGGACATCTCAGGCAAGTGGGGAGGGAAGATCCGAGAAGGGTTTCTTAAGGAGGTGAGGCTGGAGCCGAGTCTTGAAGGGTGGACAGCAGTTGGCCGAGTGGTCCAGGGCATTTTCTCCCCTGGTGCAGCAAGAGTGAAGGGTGATGGGAACCATGGGATGTGAGGCTGGGAGGGCCGAGCAGAGCTGGACAGAAGGCTGGGATGTTACCCATCAATAAGCATTGGGCTTGGAGTACCATGCTTGTATTTGTGTATCAGAAAGATGGTCCAGGGGCATCAGGGAGGAGAAATTCGGCAGCTGAGGCTGGGGACAGATTGACCAGGCAGAAGGCTGGTGTAGGAATCCAGGGGAGCAGCAGTGCAGGCACGGAGGAGGAGGAGGAGGGCTGTTCTGTGAGGTATTTAGGTGGGAGTGGCTGGGCGATGGAGAGGGTGAGGGAGCTGCCTCAGCCAGCCTGGTGGGCAGGGGCGGGGGTGCCATCCATTCAGAGGATGCGGGTGGAGGGAGTCTAGGAGAGATCTAGGAGTACTTCCCATGGGAGGCGGGGCTGGAGTTGGGACTTGAGGGCGGTGCTTAGGATTTATGCAGCTGGAGGCTGGGCTGAGCCAGGAAGGTGAGAGAGGCCTGGATGTGGGGGGGCCCAGGGAGGTGCAGTGTCCGGCTGATGCATTAGAAAGGCAGGTGCGTTTTTCTCCGTAACTGATAGCCATCCTTCTAGATTTTTGAGGATGCAAGTGACTTAACCAGGAGTTTGTACCACATGCACTGGGGATCCTGACGTTGGGGGCCTTGAGCTGGGGCTTCTGCTTCTCAGGAGCTCCCCCAAATGATGAGCTGCAAGGCCTAGACCCTGTTCTTCAACTCCCACTGCACCTGGAGGGAGTTGTCATCAGCCCCTGGAGTTGCAAAGTTGACATCCACCCTCCATTCAGAGGCAGGTCTGCCAAGGTAGGAGGGAAGAAGATGGTGTCTCTGCAGTGCTTGTAGTGTTTGTTTGCAGTGTCGGTTAGCACACAGAAAAGAAACAAAAACTGTTTCTCTAAAATAGAAATACGAGTCTTTTGTGTATCCTAGGAAGAGCTGTTTCTAAAGAGTTTCTAGAAAACGGCATGAGCCAGGTCAGCATCCCTGAACCTGGGCAGAGGCGGGAGGCGGCATGGCGTTGCGCCAGGGCCACCAGGCTCAGCTCTGGACAGGCGCTGGTTTCACCTCAGCCCTGCCAACTCCTAACCACGTCCCCCTCGGGTAGATCACTTAACTTCCCTTAGCCTCAGTTTTGCCTTCTGCAAAGTGGAGACCACCTCCCAGGCTTGTGTTGTTTGCTTCAAAAACCCTGCTTCTTGCACTCAACTTGCATGTTTTGTTTCATGTATCTTTTAAAAAAAATGCTCCTATAGTTGGCCTCGCAGGTGCATGAGGATCGCAGTTCAGCCGTGCCTGGCCCATGTCTGGTGCTCAGGAGGCACAACCCCTCTTCCCCTGTCTCACAGGCTGAGCCTCCTCTTGCTATTCGCCTCCCAAGAAGCCCAACCCCCAGTGGGTTTTGAGTTCCAGGTTCCTGGGAAGTTCCACTTAATCATGTTCCATTGACTCCCTTGTTCTGCAAACCTGGGTCACCCCAGTGTATCTGAAGAGCATCTGTTGAGCTCAGTGGGAATTAGGGGAGGGGGCTCAGCTCCTTTTCTCTTTTTAGTAGAGGGGAGGTGGAGGTCTGTGCAGAGTGGCTCCTGGCTGTGTGGAGAACAGAAAGCGAGGGTGGGAGAGGCTCTCACCCACTTGGGTCCTAGGTGGACCGTAGGCTGGGACCTTGCCCAGGACCTGGCTTCCTGTGCCTGGAAAAGGGCTGCAGGATCCTGGTCCATCTCTCTGGGAGATGAGTTCGGGATGACCTTGGCCTGAACAGTGAGGCCAGCTTCCCAGGAAGCGGGCACACGTGGTGGCCATTGGGCACACGTGGTGGCCTGTAACATGCAGCCACGCCCACGGGGAAAGTTTTGAAGCATCTGTGCCTTGCAGAGGAGGCTCTGGCGGGGGTGGGGGAAGGTGGGTTCTCAGCAGGGGCTCCTGTGGTGGTGACGTTGGCAAGAAGGCCAATCAGGCTGTCTCTGCCTGGGGGTGGGGTGGGTGGGGACCACTGACAATTCGAGGGTGGGAACCAGAGTTTCTCTGGTTAGTACAGACCTGCTCTTTCTTCCCTGTCACAGGGGGAGCGGGGTTTGTGTGGACCGAGGGTGTGGTGGTGTCATCACATGAAATGTAGAGCATAATTAATCTAGCATACCCTTAATGGTATGCATAATTGTGCTGCCTGGTAATTAGGTGTAAATGGTAAGCAGTTCACATAAATGTTTTTGTAATTGGTATTAATTTTGCAGAGGCAAACTAAGTTTATGTGGTTTCCCCCTTCTTGCTCTGTTAGTTTTCTAGCACAGGCAATTCCTAGCTCTTGGAGGAATTCTATTGCAAATGTTTGTTTATAGGGCCATGTTTTGTATTTTCTCTCAGAACAATGTTATGAATGGTTATGAGGTTCCCAAGCTGGTTTCCAAATGCCTCTTTGGCCCGCACTTTAGGTGAAATGTGTGATGCATGTGTGGGGAGGCCTCGCCGGGAATCCTCCTGCTCCAGGTTCCCGGAGCCTGTGTGTGTGTGTGTGTGTGCGCTCACAAGCATGCATACGTGTCTTTCTGCATGTGTCTATGTGTGAGTCTGTGTCTCAGTGTGTGCCTGTGACACCTCAGGTGACGGTGGCAGGTTAAGGGTGCTGGAAAAGATGTTATTTATTCTGGTTGCAAAGGTCTTTGCACTGGGGGATTAGGGGAAGCCGTGCAGCATTAGCCGGGAGAGAGCACTCTGGGTCAGGCCACAGCAGCTGTGTAGGAGCCATTCTTGGGCGTGGTGTGAAGTAGGAGTCTAGGTTTCCTAAGGACACTTCACTGGCTTTACCCCCTAATTAATAACATGGGTTTTTTTTAATGAATATTTATTAAGTGCCTACCATGCTCCAGGTATCATGTTGAACATTCGATTCAGATTCTCTCATATCTTAAAACAGAATCAGGAGGCAGGGACTCTTATTCACCCCATTGTGCAGGTTGGTAAAGTGAGGCCCGCGTCTGAGTGGCAGAGGTTTGAGGTGGGTTCTGGCTGAGCCCTCGTAGGGCTGAGCTGCACCAGGGGTGGCTGTGCCGCCCGGAATCCTGGGCTCTTCGTCCTTCCCTTGGCTCCCCACCCCTGCCCCTCTACAAGTGGTTTGGTCTGGGTTGGGGCAGAGGGTAGGAGAAAGGAAACAAGGGTGCAATGGGTGGTTCTGGCAGTCGCGGACTCTCTTTCCCGCCTTCCCTGGGTGGGAAGGGGCCGTGCCCCAGCAGCGGCTCCCAGACCCTGAAGGCCCTCTGGGGGACCTCCTGGTTTGGGCCTGGGAGGAGAGGGTCTGCTGGCTGGCCTGGGAGGAGTGTGACAAAGTGCGGGCGGGCAAGCATCCATCACATGGGTGGTGTGGGGAGAGAATGGTCACAGGCAAGCTGGGGACCAGCCTCCAAGGGCCTGAGTACAGGGAGGCCAGCTCCCCCTACTTCCCATGGTTCACAGACACGCTGACCCAGGTGCCTCCCGACCCCGTGTGCCCTGGACATCTGGGGTTGGTGGGGCCACACTGATCCAGGTGCCTCCCGACCCCATATGCCCTGAGCATCTTGGGGCTGGTGGGGCCCGTAAACCCCACAGGAGGCATATGCCCTGGCCTAGGGCAGGTGGAGCGGGGGCCTTCTCGGCACAGTGCCTTGGGGAGCTCTGCCAAGCGACCCCTAGAGTGGAGGTTGCGGGGGTTCACTCTAGGCACCGCAGCACTGTGCTGGATGTTGTAGCTGCCTAGGAGTGATTTCACACAGTCCTCTCGGCCTCAAGGGTCCCCCGGACCAGGGAGGATGGGAGGGGTGGGTGGCGGAAGCGCAAGGTGCAGGGCAGGACTCTGACCTCATGTGTTTAGGAAAACATGCACATCCGTCCGCACGTGAGACACTAAATGACCACACAGCAAACTGATTAAAGACCCCTGGGTGGATGGTTGAGGAGAGGCTATAGGGGGTGGAGGTGCTGAGGGATGGAGGAGAAGGGGCCTGGGGGGACTCTCTGGGAGGAGCCCACCCCCCCTACCCCCGGAGGAGAGAACGATGTGAGTGTTGACACAAGTGTGTGGGAACAGGGGATGTGAGCCCGGGGCCTGGAATGATGGAGTCCGCTAGGCGAGGTGGGGGCCAGGTTAGAGCGATAGGCTGAGGTCAAACTTGGCGAGCCAGCAGTGTAGACCAGACCCGAGTTTAGATTTTACGGTATGTGAAAATCACTGGCATCAGAGGGTTTTTTAAAAATAACAGCTTTGTCAGGATATAATTCACATACCATATAGTTCACCCTTTTAAAGTGTATGATTCGATGGTTTTTAGTACATTCACAGAGTTGGGCAACCATCACCACAATCAATTTCAGAACATTTTCATCAGGCATCATAGGTTTTGATTGAGGAAGCCATGTGTGGAGAATCTTTGCTGAGAGGCTGGGGTGGGAGGGAGAGCGATGGCAGTCGGCGTTCCAAGATAACTGCCAAGGTCTAGACCTGTGGTTCCCGGGGGCCGGGAGGGCAGAGATGGGGATAGGGGCCTGAGGGTCAGGTGCCTGGTGCAGTGTGGGGCTGGAAGGAGGAGGCAGGATCTCAGTTCTCCCTGGGGCGGGTTTTGGGTTTTGACAGCTAAGGGTAAGGTGCTGCCACTTCCACACAGAGGAAACCAGAGGAAACATGAAGCCTCTGGTTCGTGAAGAGTAGGATCTTAGGTAACTGCAAGAGATCCAGGTGGGGGTGTCCAGAGAATAAAGATGTAGGCCTTGCAGTAGGAGGTCTGCGCTCACTGAAGACCTTAGTGGAGGAGAATTTCAAGTACAGCTGGAGCCGAGTGTGACCTGAGGGTGTGCCCGCTGTGCAGTAGTGGGAACAAGACCCCAGCCAGCTCAGGAGACGGAGCGGAGGGCCTGAGGGCCAAGAGCATAGAGCCAAGTGGGGAGAGAGAGCCGGAGAGTCCCCTTGCTTGTGAACCTGCAGCAGCAGAGGTCTCCTGTTCACCCAGGGCCCAGCCCGGCAATGACACTCAGTAAGTGATTGCTGAGTGAGTGCTTGAAGCCGAGAATGACTAGCTGGCAAGGAGGCTGAATTGAGCTCAAAGATGCCAAGGATAGAAAAAAGGCCCTTTGAGGCCGTGGGTGACTATATCTGTCAGGGTCAATTCAGGAGACAGAAACCACATAGTGATTTGAACAGGAAAGGTTTAATATAAAGACTTATTAACCATAACGGGATTGGTTATCGAAAGATTGACCAGTAAGAAGTAAAGAGAACTGCAAAGGACACAGAAGTAGCATTTATGAGAACAGCCACTACACCTAAGGCAGCCACACAGTGCCCAAGGTAGAGGCCCCCAGGGTTGAAATCCTGACCGTGATGGAAAGGGCATGGCCTTGGCTCCCCGGATGACAGAAAAGTCATGTGATGCCATGTTGGCACTACTCGCTAGAAATTTGTGCTGCCTGTACCCCCCCGCCCACCCCCCACCCCACCCCACCCCCACCCCCCGTTCCTAGAACTCAGTGGAAATCCATCCTTTTGGGTCCCAAGGAAAGTTGTTCATGAGGAATTATCTTGCTGGAGGCACAGTGCTGCTAAACTACCCCAAAGGAGAACTGAGTGAAGCTGCTGGCTGTTCTTGACTGTGAAGCACTGCTACAGCCAAGCACTGGAGAAGCGCCCTGGCTGCTGGAGCCGGGCACCGGAGAAGCTGTGATGGGACAGGACTGGGCGCCAGGGAGGGCACGGGGCAATAGGATCTGGCTGCAGAAGTTGTATACAGTGCAGGAATCCTCCAAGAGAGCACTCTGGCTCTAGGAGGGAAAGCACCTTCTCCTTCAGTGTCTGTGCAGTGCCCTCTACTGAGGGGGTTTGATGTCAGGCCAGCTAGCAGAGGGGACATATTTAAAGGGCCTTGCTGCATCTTCACAGAGCAGGCAGTGAAGGGTGAATCAAGTCGCTGGCACAGTCTGCTACTTCCGCTGCACAGCTTCCAGTGGCTTCCTTTTTACAGCCACGTGACTCCCCTACAACAACAGAATAGTTGTATTTCTACCTGTCAAAGCAGCTCTCCTTCTTCCTGTTCTCACCTTGTCTTCCAAATGGGGAGTCCCAGCCCTAATTGTCTCAATCACTGTCCACATGAATAATGCCTCATATTCAATTGCAGTCTCCCTGAATGTTCTGTTACCTAAAGACTAGACTGTAATTCGCAACTGAATTAACTAAATAAACTAAGTTAACTTCCAGCAACTTGTTTATAAAATAATGAGAAGATGGCGGGAAAAGAAGAAAATAGTTAACCATGTACAAATAAACACATGTCTCTATCAAGTAAATGGAAAATATGCAAAACTGCTAGAGTTCTCATTTCTGTATTTGTTCACAAGACCACGTTTGCTATCTGGCTTCCTTCTCCCATTTCTCATCGTTTAAGTTCTCTGCACTCTGCTGGGACCTCAGCAGGGCCAGCTTTTACCTGGTGGAGTGACCCAAAACCCTTGATTCTCGAAGGATCTGAATCCGTAGTTTTTCGTTAACCCTTACTTTTGGTTATGGAACTAAGGTACCTGAGAGAATCCGCTAGTTCCAGAGATTATCTTCCTGGCTTGTATGGTGTCCAGCAACCCGATTTCTCCTTGGTAACTGGGATTAGTCACTCCAGCTCATGAAGTAACTCCTTTTTGTCTGTTGATTCAGCAGCATAAGCGGCTCCCCAAAAAGTCAATGACTCGTGTTACAATGCAATCATTATTGCAGTATCCTCTTGGTGGGGGACAACACTCAGGGCCCCTAGACCCTTTCAGAGATACGGGGGTCAAGTGGGGGCCAGATGCAAGGATCACGGGGAGAGTAAGTGAAGAGCCTCTGGAGCTGGCAGTTGTGAACTCTTCTATAGAGAAGGCTAAAAAAGTGGAAAATCACACAGGTGTGGACTGTTGGTCATTTAGGGTGGGGAGGGGCGGGGACAGAATCAGATCCAGGCTTGTGGCTTTCCAGACAGCAGGCCCAATCAGGGCCTCATGGGAGCTTTCAGCCTGGACCCTGTGGCCTGCCTCCCAGACGCGGGACGCCCATCAACTCCCAGACGTGTGGCCCATCGCCGCACATACATCCCCAACCCCCTGAGACAGGATTCCTCCTGAGTCACTGTGTTCGGAAATGCGTGCTTCTGTATGGAACTCTGTATCGGCTCATTTTGGCTCCTAAGAACAACTTCAGCTCCTTACCAGTGTCTATTTTGAGTAAAAACCATTTTTTCCCCCTCTTTGCTTTTGGGGCTGTGTCATGGTAACCATAAAGTATGAGCCGAGGACTCTGATTCAACTCATCTCTGCCCATGTGGCCACCATAATGGCAGCACTGGGTGTGATTATAAATGCTCATGCTGGTGGTGCCCCAGCCTCGAGGGTGGTGTGACAGCCACAAGTCATCTTGCTGTGACTCCAGAGGCAGATGGGCTTTGAAGTGGGGGACAGCATGGCAGGATTGTTGGCCTGTCGCCAGTGGCTTTTGGTGTTCTATGGGCAGTTGGTGGTTTGGGTGGGAAGGACGTTTCTGGAAGTCAGAATGATGGTATGATGACAATCCTCTCCCTCGTATTGAGCGAGAATGAGCAATCAGAAAGTGGCACTGGGGCCTCCCCCGCCCCCTTATCTAGCCCCAGTCTTGTGACCAAGAGAGGCTGTGGCGGGGAGGGGGAAGACGTGGCAGATAAACATCTCCGTCTGGGAGGCCATGCTGCCTCCCTTTAGCTTTCTGCTGCCCCCAGCTTACCAAGTTTATCACCACCCTGGCAGATGATTGGGTGGTGTGGGGTACACGATACTCTTCTGTCTTCTGTCACCCACAGGACACGTTTGCACCTCCTCCTAAGCTCAAGTGGGAAATTCAGCCTTGAGCCTGTTATCTGCAGGCTCAAGGGGCACAGACAGCTCAGCTGGGGGCCGTGCTACACACATTCGTCGCCATGTTTGCAAGGACTCCTGAGTTAGATGAACCTGGATTCAGAATCCTGCCCGGGGACTTTCTCCCTGAAGTACTCTGGAGAGGAAATTAACCTCTCCAGGCCTCAGCTTATCCTTCTGTAAAATGGGAATAGTAGTAGAAACAACTTCATAGACTTCATAGGATGGTTCTGAGAATGAGATGGAGGCAGTGCGTGTCCCTTAGCACAGTGCCCGACACAGTAGGTGCTCAGTAAATAGAGGGATAAATACATGAGCGAATGGCTCCCGCATTGGGCAGGGCACTGAGTTGCATGATTAGAAGGTCGCATTGCCTGTTACCACCCCTTCCCCTGCCCTCACTGCCGACCAACCTCACCAGGAAAGAGAGATGACCTGGACACGTTGTTTTCTGATTAGTTCCTGCCCAAAGTTAAAATGTGGCTCAGTAGTAAAGAATCCACCTGCCAGTTCAGGAGACCAGGATTCGATCCCTGGGATGGGAAGATCCCCTGAAGAAGGGAAAGGCTACCCACTCCACTATTCTGACCTGGAGAATTCCATGTACTGTATAGCCCATGGGGTCGCAAAGAGTCAGACACGACTGAGCGACTTTCACTTTCACTAAGTTAAAACATGGCTCAGTGGTAAAGAATCCACCTGCCAATGCAGGACTCCAGGGTTCAATCCCTGGGTCCGGAAGATCCCCTGGAAGAGGAAATGGCAACCCACTCCAATATTCTTGCCTGGAAAATCCCCTGGACAGAGAAGCCTGGTGGGCTACCTACAGTCCGTGGGGTCGCAAAAGAGTTACTAAGCGACAAAAGTTAACATGTCTGCAGTGGTCACTTGCTAATTGTAAGAGATTCTGATTGAATGAAAAACTGGGGGCCTCAGAGGGTGACAAGCCTGAATCTGTATTGATATCTGGCTCCCCCTACCACCCACGTACTGTGTGACCTCGGCAGCTTTGCTAACCTCTCCTACCTCATTCTTCTCATCTAGGAAATGGGGATAAAAATAGTCTCCACTTCAGAGGGTTGGAGTGAGGTATAAAGATGAACAGGATGTTGAAACTGTAAAGCTCTTTCCACAGGGCCTAGTGCGTTGTAAGAATCGTAATCAGTATGAACTCCTGTCTAAGTGAAGGACACTCACAGGCACTCCAGGGATGTCAACAAAGGAGAGAAAACTGTGGGCTTGGTTAGTCAGGGACCAATAATTGTTAAAATTGATTGAGTATTTTCTTTGTGTCAGGCACTGTGGTTAGCTTTTTTTTTTTTTAAGTAATAATTTTAATGTTATTTTGTCCATTCTTTGTTTTTTTTTGTTTTTTTTTGGCCATACCACCCAGCTTGCTGGATCTTAGTTCCCCCACCAAGGAATGGAACTTGGACCCCCTGTAGTGGCAGTGTAGAGTCCTAACCACTGGATATCAGGGAATTCCCTGTTACCATTTTTAATGCATCTCATTTTAATTCTCACAACAGGCCTGGGAAGTGGCAAGTGTCATTTTCCGCATTTTACAGCTGAGAAAACTGAGGCACAGGTATGCCTCAAGTTGCAAAGTTGTTGCTAGTTAAGCCAGAATTTGAACCCACGCAGTCAGGCCTTCCAGGTAAGACTTCAGGAGGTTGAGATTAGCGTATGAGTCAGCATATGACTGTCAGCCATAGGCACAGACTCACTCACACCTAAGTAGGGAAAGTCTCACATTACTCAGGGGAGGTTCAGAGATGACCAGCCTTCAGGTGCAGCTGGATTCAGGGGCCCCCAGACAGTGACTTCAGTGTTCCAGCCCTCTATCTCCATCCCTCAGGCAGACTTTCTCCAACACAACCAGCAGCCCCTGACTCACATCCTATCATTGTTAGCATCTTTCCACTGCAGCAAAACGCTCCTGGAGGGCCTCTGGTTGGCCCCGCCTGGTCACATGCTCACTCTGTGACTGGGGTTGGGGGTGGGGTCGGTGCAAACACCACAAAACCCCCTGGGAAGGAGAGGAAAGGAACTAGATAGACCCAAACCAGCGAAGTCCACTACAAAAAGAGCAGACTACCAGCTTGAGGGGTGAAGAAGGAACCCGGTGCCAAGATGGTTAGATATTTGCCCGCAATTCAAATACAGGATTCGAGATGCAGCAGGATAGTCTATCCTTATGGTGATCATGTTAGGATCATTTCTGATGGAGAATTTGGGTTTGTGGGCTGTTATGGTTTTGTTTCTGGAAGAGGATAATTCCGTGCTGGCCCTTGCTGAGGTGAGAGTTGGTTGACGGTCTAGTTGGTTCTGGTTGGAGAAGGCCTGGAGGCGAGGCTTTTGGGTGCATGACCCAGGGTGCTGATGGTATTGGGGTTGGTGAAGAGGGTAGGAATAATACTGGGGACAGTGTGGTGGTGGAGGTGGGAGCTGAACAGCAGGAGGGTGTGGGCAGGAGATGGTTGAGTTGTGGGTCTTGGGTCTGAGATGGACTGATGAGCAAGCGGCATCATGGTTAGGAATGTGGGCAGCCATGGCACGTGGAGATGCAGTTTGGGAGGAATGTAAGGGAAGTGAACCGTGCCACGCATGGGCAGGACTTGGTGGAAATGATGTGCTGGGAGAATTAAACATTTCGTGAGGGGCGTGGTGGTGGGGGGGCAAGGAGGAAGGTACCACTTTTAGAGCTGATGATGGAACTCTGTGTGGGTGTGAGGAGCTGATGATGGTTATTCCGTGGGATGTGATGGTTTCATAGAGTAATAGAGGTGGAAGGACTTAGCTGCACTCTTACGGAGGAGGATGGAGGCCAAGCCCACCCGATGGCTGCAGCTGGGATGTAAGCCCTCATTCCCAGACCCATTCTCTCTTTTCAAAAATTACTCTTTATTTCTTCACAGTGATACATGTGTATAATTTAAGAAGTCAGACAGGACTAACATCTTTCCACAAAAATGCACTTGTTCCTCGCCTACTTCCACCTTCTTCTTCTCAGAGGCAACCACTTTTAGCTGTTTCTTCTAGCAATTTTACAGCTCGTGGATCTGAGTAATGTGCGTATTTTTGACTCTTCCGTTGTAGACATTTTCCATTGATTTCCTATGTAGTAAATAAGAACTTAACTCTCTTATATGGCCAGCCATGGCTTTCTACCCTGCCATCCTCCTAAACAGCTCTCATGGTAGGCAGACTATTAATAGTACCTTACCAGTGTTCTTTCAAAAATGTCTTATGCACAAAATAATATATGTATATGTGTAGCTGGCAGGTTAATGGCCCCACAAAAATTCAGAGGATTAGGACGTGGCCAAATCCACATCTGAACCTCGTGTACATGTGTCATCTCATGTGGCAAAAGAGCCTTTGCAGAAGTGATTAAGTGAAGGATCTTGAGCTGAGGAGATTCATCCTGGATCACCTGGGTGGGCCCAGTGTCACCATCAGGGTCTTTGAACGTGAGAGGCAGAGGCAGGCAGGTCAGAGTAGTGAGATGGGATAAAGACCAGTCATCACTGACTTTGAGGATGGAAGGGGGCCAGGAGCCAAGGAATGTGAGCCGCCTCCCGAAGCTGAAAAAGTCAAGAAAATGGATTCTCCCCAGGGCCTCCAGGAAAGAATACTGCCTGCCAACACCTTGATTTCAGCCCAGTGACAAGAACCATTTTGGACTTTGTTTAGACTTCTGACTTCCAGAACTTCAGGAAACAAATTTGTGTTGTTTTAAGCCATTAACTTTCTGGTAATTTGTAACAGGAGCCATAGGAAATTAATACACCAAGTAATATGTATATATCCACATGCATACATGCAAACATGCATTCATTTGTATGTTACATATATATATGCATATATGTATGTATACACACACACACACACACACACACTTGTTAAATCAACTAATACAACTATTCACAGCTGAGCTTTTTACTGTACTACCATAGTTTCCTTTTTTCCTCCTGAAGTGACTAATTACCTTGCTTCTTTATGTGCCTTATTTTCTTTATACCTTTTGCCAGTACCTGCTGCACCTGCTAATAGCTATCTGTATGGCTTTCCACAAGGGCAGTCACAGCAAGTATTATGTTTCAGTTCCATTTTTTGAGTTATCTGTTCTCAGCACCTACGGCACAGCATAGCTGCTTTTCAGTGACTTCTTTCTGTGGTCTTCCTTGGCATTCCCGTCACCTTCTTTCTGGTTAGAATTCCTGTTTTCTGGAGCTCATGTCTTCTTGCTTGGTTTACTCCCCTGTTTGGAGCACATTGCCCACAACAGATCTCCATTTTTATCCAGATCCATTCAGCTCCTGAATCCAGACCCCGGAGTAAGAACAGCGAGTCACACCTGTAGTTCTGTCAGGTTAGAAAGACAGCCCCGGGGGTTGGGGGCATGGTGGTGACAGCACTCCAAGTTAGGAGGCTTCCCTCGGATATCTAGTGGTTCTTGGTTGTCCTTGCAGGATTAATAACAGGGCACTGAAATACAGATTAGAAGCTGGTTCACTTGCAGATCCACATTGGCTGATGTAAACAGGCCACTTGGAAACCATTTGGGTTCTGGTTGCTGGTATCTGTATTCTTAGACCTTTCTTCTTATACTGATAAGATTCTGCTGAAAAGAAGGTAAGGATCTGGCTGCTGGTATTCTAGGAACCCAATGAGCGACTAGCCTGAGGTATTCAACATCACCATTGAAAATAACCTTCATCTCCTTGGGTTTGTATTTTTGCATTTATTTGACAGCGCCAGGTCTTAGTTGCAGCACTTGGGATGTTTGATCTTTGTTGCTGCATGCAGGACGTTTAGTTGTAGCATGTGAACTCTTAGTTGCAGCTTGTGGGATCTACTTCCCTGACCAGGGATAGAACCCAGGCCCCCTGCATTGGGAGTCAGCCACCGGACCACCAGGGAAGTTGCCATCTCCTTGGTTTTGATTTATTATTCTTGCTCTCAGCTGTGCTGGATGACTCTGTGCAAAGACCCTCTGTTTGGTGTTCTCCAGAGAGAAAACCTTCAGACTTTATGGTGGAAGTGTATCTAGGTTTTAACTTCTTTGATTTGATCTTTTTCACACATATCTTCTCTTCGCCCCTGGTCCCATGGGTGATCCGTGGTGCTGTCATCCCAAGTGTCTTTAAAGGACTCTGTCATAAATCACTTGTCATGTACTGTCTGAAATTTGCCTGCTACAAGTCTGCTTTCCAGACCCCCACATTTTGTTGGTGGTGTTTCCTCTCTGTTCAGCCCAATCTTGTGAATTTGTGTCTTAAACAATCTTTCTCCCACATTGGATTTAGAAGATTGCACATTTGGGCAGCTGGGTGTTTATATTCAGAATCCCAATCTTTTTCCATAACGGTTTTGTAACTGGAGCAGTGATGATAGTGACCATGTCAGTTGTGATACTAAGATACTTTCCTGTAGGATTCCTCAAAACAGTTGTTTAAAAGTTCTTGTAAACATTATTCATGGCCACTGTGGATGTTAGCAGTATAAAGGAGAAAATAAAAGCTGCCTATCATGGTAGTGGGCCTTCCCTGGTGGCTCAGTGGTAAAGAATCTGCCTGCCAATGCAGGAGATGCCAGTTCGATCCCTGGATTGGGAAGATCCCCTGGAGAAGGAAACAGCAACCCACTCCAGGATTCTTGCCTGGGAAATCACATAGATAGAAGAGCCTGTCAGGCCACAGTCCATGGGGTCCCAAAAGAGTCAGACACGACTTAGAGATTAAACAACAACGAATCTTGGTGGGAGGGTTCTTGGCAAGGGTCTCTGTTTGGTGGTGGTTTGGTGGTGCAGCCTTGGCACGGGTGAGGAGGGTGCTTTGGAGCCAGGAGCAGCAGGGCTGTCATGCCATGTTGGACACATGCTGCTACGTTGGGACCATGGGCTCAGGAGCAGGTCTCTCCCCTCAGCAGGGCTGCTTGGGAGAAGAAGGAAGCATCTAAGGACAGGCGGGCAGCACTGTGTCTGGGCCTGGACCTTGGCTGCCCCAGTGGGCCCCAGAGCTCTGCAGTGCATGGCCTGCCCGGCCCTGTGCTGGGTGATTTTCGATGATGCTGGCTGACTTGGAGGGACACTTACTGACAAGGCTGTTCCATCGAGTTACACAAAGGAGCCAAAAGGCTGACCCAGGTCAGCTGTGTTTGCTGTGTGGACAGAGTGTGCAGCTCAGGCGGGTGAGCAGGGGAGGGTGAGGGGGATGAGCATTTCCTTTCCGGGGTGTCTGCCCTCGGGGTCAACACCCTGTGATGTTCTGCTTTTTCCCTCCTGCTTCCTTCCTCTTGTCACCAGTGCTTTTTCTTACAGAAACCCCTGGACATTTCTAGCCCTCAGGGCAGCATTGAAACAAATTTCCTGGAGAGGGTTCTCTGTCCCTAAAGTACTTGGTGCCTGGCTCTGCATGGACTCCATGCTAGGCCCTCAGGGCTCCTGGAGATGCCCGGGCCACCCCCACCCCCACCATCTGCTCCCACCCTTTGCCCTCGGGGCCTCCAGCAGCGTGGCAGGGCAGGACAGGGCTGGAAGACCTGGTTCTTGAAGATCAACCCAACGCTTCCATTTTACAGATGAGGAAACTGAGGGCCCGAGGAGCCCGAGTCAGGATTAGAGCCACCTCTGCTGACTCTGGGATCAGTGTTCTTCTTCCCAATCAGACTCTGCCTCTCTCTCGGCTTCCACCTCCTTTTTGAAGCTTTTGATGTGATGGGTGACTGGGGGATGTTTGTGCTAACAAACAAGGAGTGGGTTTGAGGAGGACTTGCTGGCTAATGATGGACGGAAGCTCTGTGGAGTTCTGGGTCGGATTGGTGTCTGATGGGTTCCTGGGGTTGTCTCTGAGGGGTGGTATAAGCTGGGGGGAATGGAGCTTTATAGAGATGCCCTGAGAGCTCTGGAGTTGGTGATCTGGGTTCAAGCCTCTGCTCTGACTCTGGAATACAGATAAGCCCTAGCCTTCTGCAACCTTAGATTCTACAGTAGATGGTAGTGATACTCCTATAGACGGTAGTAACCACTTGTGGAGATGGTAATAATAATACTCGTGGCTGTCCGAAGAGGAAGGCCCATTCTGGGCTTCGCACAGCGTGGGACACATGGACCTGCTCTTGCTTCTGCACCGGCTATGCCAGCAGCTAATGGCACACATGTTCTTCAGCCCAGGCGTCCGTGGTCCACCTGCGGCTTCCTTAGGGCTCCCCTTGGTGGGGGGGTGTGGGCGCACCTTCAGCCCATCCAGGCTCTAACTTACGGGGGCCCCTCCTGTCCTGGCCCTAAGGAGGCCCTTCCTAGCGCCAGCTTCCCCTCCACACCACCCCGGCCCCCCAACGCCCATCCCTGGGGAGGGGCTGCACCCGTGGGAGACCCAAGCCTGCGCCTTCTCCGGTTCCTGGTTTTCCAGGGAGCCTTGGCTGGAGGGGGATGGGAGAAGAAGCCCAGGAGGGAGGGGGAGTGGGGGAAACAGAACCGGGAACTGGAAGGGGAAGGGTGTGGGTGGGCCTCGATCCAGCTTGCCTCCCACTTTCCTCCTCCTGCCAGTCCCCTCCCTGTCCTGGCTGGCGCACTGGAGGCAGGGGCTTGGCCCAGGAGAACTCAGTGTCTCCTCCGAGTGAAGGGGGGTGGGCGGGTGAAGCCACAGCACCCCCACCCCCAGCTGAGGCCTGTGGTGGGGGTGGGGCCCAGGCTTTGTTAGTTCGCTGGCTTGAGGCCCACACCTGAAGCAGGGAGACTGAAAAGCCCCTAAAATTCAGCCTTGTGCCTTCGCAGGGCCCCTTGGAGCCCACCAGTTTCTGAGGGCAGATGGGGCTGGTTCACGGGTGGAGGGGCAGAGCGGCCTGGCCTCCTCCCTCGGCGTGGCTGCGGCCACAGCCTCTCCCGCCCACAGGGCGTCCCCACGACAGCTCTGCAGACCTAGGCCTTCAGCCTGGCCGCAGCCCCCGAGTTCAACCTCAGCTTTCTCCGGGCCCAGGCGCCCGTCCCGAAGTGAGGTGACATTCATTTCACTACATCCTGTGACTGCCGCTCACTTCCTCCACGTGGTGGGAGCGGTGTGGGGGTGGGGGTGCGGGGAGGACAGATCAGAGGAAAATGTAGCCGGGCTGGGGACCTCTGGGATTTCCCAGGGGGTGGTTGGGGGTGGGAGGGAGGCTGCGGGAAGCTTTCAAAGGAAAGAACAGACGTGAATGAAGACACGGGAGGAGGCGGGAGGCAGCTGTGAGTCCCACTGTGCCACAGCCGCGCGGAGGCCCCGGGGGAGACTGTCGTCCCCTCGCCGCCTCGGAGGCAGGTGGCGGGCCCCCGAGGGAAGCCAGGCAGGGCCCCGCTGCCAACTCGGCGGCCTCGATTTCCCCTGGTCCCTAGGGTGCCGGGTCCAGCCTGGGAAGAAGAGTCAGGTTGGAGGGGCAGGCCTCACAGGCTGGGGGGTCGGGGGGGGCCCTGAAGCTGATGGGCTGGCCCTGGGAGGGACTCGGGTCAGGTGGGAGGGTCTGGGTTGGGGGGCGCGGTGCCTGCCCTGCTGACCCCTCTTCTCTTCTCTTCTTCCACAGGTGGAGTCACTGGAAGCCCAACCCCACCGGCAGCTGAGGCCGCAGTTCCCCAGGGTTTCCGCTCCGCACCTGGATCTATGTCTAAGTTGTAACTCTTGCTTACCAAGACCACGATAATTCCTTCCCCAAAGCCCAGCAGCCCCCCAGCCCCGTGCAGCCCCAGCCTGCCTCCCACCGCCCAGCTGCCCGCGATGCCCGCCAGCGGCCCCGGGGACACCAGCGGCTCCGCTCTGGAGCGGGAGGAGGAGCGCAAGGTGAGCAGCTGGCTGTGCAGGGATGAGGGGGAGTGCTGAGCGCTGGACCGCATTGCTCGTCTCCACATGGGGCTGTAGGGAGGAAGGAGTCTCCTTCTTTTGTGATAAGCAAACTGAGGTGTGAAGAGGTTAAATACTGGAGATCAGGCTCCAGGAGCTGGTCTCTAAGCCCACACCCCCACCCCTCCGCGGTGTTTGAGCTGAACTTCAGAGCCCAGGTCTGTGTGATTGTTAGGGGTCGGCCTGGCAGGGGCCCCAAACCTGGCTTCCTTTCTGAATCGGCCTCTTAACTAGCTGTGTGTCCTTAGGTCTGAGTCATTTTACCTAGTTTAGTGGCCTCTGTTTGCCTGAGGGGTTAGTAGCTTTGGGGAGGCCAAAGACAAGTTCAAGGAGCTCTGTAGATGGGAGGCCTGGTGAGGACTCCCGCTGCCACACAGACAGCCCGGCTCACTGTGGGGTGTGGGGTGCGGTGAGCTCAGGGTGGCACCAGCCACGGTGGAGACACTGGTTTCCCGCCCCCACCCCACCCCGGCTCTGAGCAAGCGTCACTTCTGGCTCTAGAGCCAGTGACATCCTTGTTTTTAGGGCCCCAAGAGGGGTAACCTCTTTGCCCTTCTGCTGAACTCTAGGATGGGCCCAAGTCACTTAGAGGAGATCCCTGCAGACTAGTGGGAGTCCCTACTGGGTCCTGACTGGCTACCTGAGGACCTCACCAAGCCATGTCCACCTGTTGGCAGAACCACTAGAATCCCCAGGGATGGCAGGCCCTGCCTCCACCCTGGCAGGGAAGCATGCCAGCCACGGCCTTCCTGGGGCGTCCCATCTGGCAGGCCCGGGCTGGTCCCCGCAGTGTCCTCTGCCTGCTCTCCTTTTCCTGAGCGGGTTTGAGGGGTGGTGATGCTAGGTGGTAGCTGGGAGTAGCAGGGCGTGCTCACGGGGCACAGTTGGTCTTTCTGGAACCAGGGGGACACCTGACACCAGGCGTGGGACCCCTGAGCCCTCTGAGGAGCGGCAGCTCTGGGGACAGCGATCAGCCGCAGTTCCGAGACCCCGCTCCCTGCCTACTTTCCCCACCGTGTGTGCTCGGCCTCTTCTGAGGCTTGCTCATTCTTAGAGTCAGTTTCTGTTTTCTGGGTAATTTCCATCCATTTGGTCCTTGAGGACAGCCCTTGAAACAAGTGGGGCAAGGACAGATGGCCCTGGTTTGTAGACGAGGAAGCTGGGCCCAGCTAATCAGTGGTGAGTCCAGACGAGAGCCCAGTCTCCTGCCCCACCTGTGTGGGTCCTGGTATGGACACACACACACATACATGTGCATGCATGAAGCCCAGAAACCTGCCTTCCCAGCCGGGAACCCAGTAGAGTGCCTTAGGGTGGGTGAGAGGCCATGTATGCCCCCAAGCTGGGGACAAAGTACATGCTGCAGACCACCTGCTGGGGCTCCTAGGGGCTGCAGGTCAGTCCCTTTCTTTCTGATCCCATGGGCTTTCTGGGCTCCTCCCACCCAGGACTCGGACCGTATCAGACCCATACCCTGCCGTCAAAGAGCCAAGGCCACCTGAGGCCACCTGTGCTCTTGACCCGCAGCTGTGGCCATGACTAATTCCCTTCCCTCCTTGGGCCAGGCTTTGCTCCTCCATTGACCTTGACCCCCTCCCCTGGCCCGGTGTCCTGGCTGGTGCTGACACTGCTCTGCGTCCATGCACCTGCAGTTGGTGGTCAGCTGCGCCCCCACAGATGAAGGCTAGGGGGCAGACAGGCCACATTCCTCTCATTACTGGCCAGGGCTTCCCCGGGCAGCAGAGCCCCCAGGGAGAGCAGCAGATGGGCTCACTATCATGACAGTTCAGGACAGAGAAAAAGCACTGGCCAGAGAGTCCCAAGTCCCGGGCCCCAGGCCTGCGGATGTCATTTCCTGGAGATGTGACTTTCAGGCCCTCTGGGCTTGCATTTGCTCAGCTGTAAAATGGGGATAGTAACTCTCACTGTGCCTGTTTCATAGGGTGGTTGTGGAAGTCAGATGAGGTCACGGGCATGGAGTGCCCTGCAAACAGCAAAGTCTGGTCCAATTATGAGGGATTACGATTGCTATTATTATCTACCCATAGTAACTGCTCTGGCTCAAGAGGCAACAAACACACAGGCCCAGCGCCTGGTGCTGATAGAAGGAGCTGATAGACGGGGGCTGGGGCATGGCGGGCGCTCCTCCCCGGTGTGCATGCTGGCTCACCTGGCACGTCTCCCTGGCACCTCAGGGCTGGCTTTCGCGGCTCCAGGAGCCGCCCTGGGAGGGCGGGCAGAGATCCTGACAGCCACCTACGGCAGCCCATGAAAGCCAGGCCTGGGGCAGGGGTGCCGCGTGGCTGCAGAGGGGAAGATGGGTTTGGGCCAGAGCCCAAGGAACCTGGCAGAGTTTCCAGGGGCGCCTGGCACAAAGGAGCTGCTTGGTGAGCCAGAGGGCAGGGGTGTGGCTGCCCACTGGCCCCTTCACCGCCTGGCCCCACGTGCCCTTCCCGCCTCCCCCTCCTTCCCCAGCAGCCACGCCTCCCTGTACCTTTCACTGCGGTACTTCCTGGAGCCACCAGGCCTTTGTTTATGCTGCTTCCTCTGCCTGGTGTGCCCTTTCCCTGAGCTTCTCTCCTCCTTTTTGATCAAAGCCCTGGCTTCAGTCCGCCTTGAAATACAGAGAGAATCAGCGGTTCTCACACTGTGGTCTATAAACCAGTGATATCAGCAATACCTGGAAGTGTTAGATATGCAAATATTCAGGCCCCACCCCAGACCTGCTGAATCAGAAGCTCTGGGGAGAACCCAGCGATCCTTGTTTTAACCAGCCCTCTAGGGGACTTGAGAAGTACCGGTGTGGATCATATCCCGCCTTGCCGCTGCCCCTGGAGGGCAGGACCCCAATACTGTCATTGGGGTGGATTCTCAAGGCCTGACTAGCTCAGAGCAGATGCTCAGAAAATACCTTATGGATAGGACAGAGAGGAGAATGAGAGTGGATGAGACTCCTTCACTGGAGAGCAATCCCAGAGCCCGGATCAAGCAGGCAGGGTGCAGTACTGTGGTCAGTAGGCTGAGAGAGCAGAGAGGTCTGTGTTATTTGGTGTCCTTCTGGCTCCTGCCCAGCATCCCTTCTCCCTGCAGCCTCCCTCACCTTACCATCCGTCTGCTGGGCAGGGACGGGGCTGCTTGGGGAGACTGGGAGGAGGCAGGCTTGGAAGGAGTGCTGAGCCCTGGGGCTCTGGCCAGGAAGGGTCAGCTGGGTAAATGTGGCCACAGAGAAGGGAGGGGGAGCTGGCCTTGTGGGAGGTGGGCTGGGAGGTAAACTGCAGGAAGGCCAGGAACCTGGGTCCTGGCTCAGGGGGAATCTTGGAGATGGGGTTCTAGGTCTCGCGTGGAGGAGAGAGGTGGGGCAGAGGAACAGGGCAGGGGACCAAGAGCGTTCCAAGCCTCGGGGTTGGAAGGGCCTCCTTGGATCCCCAAATGTGAATCAGTGCCTCACGAGGAGTCTAGGCCCCAGGCTGGGCCCCTCATCTTCCTGCTCCCCTTCTCCTTTGGCCTTGGAAACCTAACAGATGCATTGAGTGCTGACTGTCTGCCAGGTGCTCTCTTAAGCTCTGCGCTTGCCTTCTTACAACTGCTCCCTAAGATAGACTCTGTTATTTCCATCACTATCTTATTAAAGACTAAACTGATGCTCAGAGAGGTCAGGTCACTTGTCTAAGTCCATAGAGCTAGCAAGTGGTGGTGCTGGGATTATAACCCAGGCTTCTGGGCCTTTCAGGCTGCATCCCATGTGAAGGGGGAACAGAGTGGATGTTGCCTCCCCGCTGTGATGTTCCGTGGTCCTAGCCACGTTTCTTCTGCTGCAAGTTAAAGAATGTTTATTTAGACTAAAAGTCAGGACGGTCAGAGAACGCTTTTCTCTGCATAGCTGTGCTCTTGCCCTGGGGTGGATGTTGGGGGCACTCATCCCTAGCAGGAGCTCACGTGTGCAGACTAGTATGCACGACTGTGTACATGTGCACATGTGTGCACGTGCACACGCACACACGCACCCAATACATGCTCTTCTGTGTGAAGACACTGCTGTGTACATGTTGCTTCTTTCCCTTCTGCCTTCCCTCTTTTCTTTCTCTTCAAACTTAGGTTTTTTTTTCAGTACCTGGCACATAGTAGGGCTCCCCGAGTCTGTTGGGTGAACTGGATAGACCTCCCTGGAGGACCTAGCAAAGGGAAGGGGATGGGAAGATACAAGGATGGGTGAGCCATGCCAGCCCTCGGAGGCTGGCGGCTCCTCCTTGGACCCTCTCCTGCTGGGTTGGAGAAGCACCAGTGGTGGTGGTGGTGGGGAGATATGTATTTGTGCTGGGGAGCACAGCAGGTGTGCCCGTGTATGCGTGTATGTGTGTGTTTACATACATGTGTATATATACACACGTGTGGCCAGCACCATGAAGGGAGCTTCTCCCTCCTCACCTAAGTCCAACCCAGAGGCCTGGCAAGCACTGACTTCCTGAGCTCTGGCTTGTGAGCTTGAGGGGCGTCCTTGGGTGGGGTTCCCCTGGCTCCAGGCTCAGCTGTTCTTGCTGGTCCACAGGTCCGGTGTCCGCCCCCAGGCATGCCTTCCCTTTCTTGCACTTAAATCGCACATGGTCACTCAGGGCCGGCTCTTTGCTTTATAATTGTCACCATAGGGGCCGCTGAAATAGCCTTCCCTCTTACACATTTAAACAGTTCCAGAAAAGGCAGAAATACCCTTATCTCTTCAGGAACACAGCTAATAATAATGGTCCATGGACAATAAAAAATATCCACTTTTAGCTCAGTGGAGTCGATTAGGTGCTCAGGCATGGAGAGCAGATGAGTGATGTAAATAGGCGCCCCCCCACCCCCCCCACAGCCCCAGAGCTGACCGGGACCTCCATTGTAGGGTTCAGGCTCTCTCAACTTCTCGAAGTTAGCGGCTATGACTTGTCGCGTTTAACTTTGCAGTCAATTCAGTCTTGAGTGGGGATCAGCTGGACTCTGGAGACAGGCCTGTGTTTGAATGTGGACTCAGCTACATGACTGCTGAGCATCGAAATGAGAGGTTTCTAGGAGACAGTGTGTGTGAGCGGTTAACACAGGGCCCTGGCAGAGATTGAGTCTTATCATTTATTTTGGGTAGTTAACTAGCTGTCTGTCTACCTACCTTCTTAGCTTTCTCTCCCCATTTGCCTGTCTTGCTGCCTACCGCCCTATCTGCACATTGGTGCCCAAGATCTACTGTATCCCCAAGGACTGAGGGCCTGGGAGAAGAATGGGGATGATGCAGATGAGGGTGTGAATGGTGTGGGTTTAAGCACCCTGAGAGCCCCTGGCCCTTTCTCCTGTCTCCCACTGAGCAGAAGCAAAACCCAGGCAAGTTGCAGGATGAACCCAAGTCCTATGGCAGCGGCTCTGCTATCTTTGGAGGCTCCATGAGGGGCCATGGGCTGGGTGGGGAAGCCGAGCTCAGTTCTGTGGAGCAAAGAGGGCCGGCAGGGAGCTGAGCAGGAGAGGGTGTCCCAGGAAGAGTGTAAAGTGGGGTGATGCCCTTCCTTTCTGGCAACTGGGCTGGGCACAAGGACTGGACTTGGCCGCAGCTGCCCCTACGGAGAGCCACAGAGCAATGAGGGCTCTCACGTATAATCACTTCACTTAGCACATGCCAGCATGGAAAGGCAGAGTCTAGAGGAGTTACCTGTGCCTGGCAATTTCCTCACTTAATCCTCACGTAACTGGAGGTGCCCACTGTCATTATCCCCATTTTTACAGGTGAGAAATTGAGGCTGAGAGAGGCTGAGAAACTTGGTAAAGGCCACATGGCGGCAGAGTGGTTTTACCTGGATTCTTTCTGTCCACGAAGTGAGGGTGGCAGGTGGGGCAGGGATGAGACGGTGGGCTGAGCAGAACCTGGGTGGGCTGCTGAAGGGGTTAGGGCAGAGGCGCTTGGGGACCACAGGGGAGGCAGCTAGCAGAGTGGCCGTGCTCCATCCAGCCTTCAGCACAGCGCAGGCGCTTGTGTGTTTAGGTGGTGTCTCTCCCTCTGAACTGAGTTCTCTATTTGCTTATCTTTATATTGAGCACAGTAGGTGCTCAATAAATGTTTCTGAGCTCATCCACGGGCCTGGCCTCATGGCAACCCCAGGACCGCAAGGGTGGGCACGGCTGGGCTGCGGTGGGCTGGGTGTATACTGGGGGAGTTTCTCTTCTGGAAGGCAGTGAGGCCCCAGCATGGCACACGGGGTGTGAAGGACCTGGGAGAATCCATGGTGTGCAAGTGCCCAGGAGCTCTGAGGGTGGGAGGGGCCCACAGGACACGGCTGCTGCCTGCCCAGGAACGGGGCCTTTTGGGAGCCGTGGAAGACCTTCATCAGTAATTATCACACGAAGCCCACCGAGCAGTCAGTGAGTGCTTGTTGAATATTCTTGGATAGTTGGAACAGAGGACTGCTGAGCTTTGGGAGGTGGCTGAGAGCAGGAGAGGCGGGGGCCCAGGAGGGCCGTGTGGAAGTGTGAGCACCAACAGAAGTGTCCCGTGGCTCTGCCCTCCCGCCCGGCCTCCTGCAGCTCACCCTGAGGCCACCTCTCCACGGGCTGGCCTGGGCCTGCTGGGCATGTGCGTGTGCATGAGCGTGTGTGGGGTGGCCTGGGGGTGGGGGTGGGGGGTCCTGTGCCCGTAGCTCTGCAGGCTGGGGACTCAGGTGCCCAGAACGGGCTCTGCCTGCCAGAGAAGCCAATTCGTTTCACTGAATTCCACGACCACAGACAGGTCCTGGGAGGCCGGCCAGCCAGCTGGCGAAGGCTGGTACGTGCTTCTTGTCCCGGGGGGCCCAGGCAAGTGGCTGGCTAGATCCGGCAAGTTCATCCCCTCAACTCAAACACCAACTTGAGACATCTGCTCAGCGGATGCTGGATTGGTAGCATCCGGTGTGCGTTCCGAAGGGAGCATGTGTGTCTCGCTGGCTATCTCTGGGCGAGGGCCTCGTGGGATGTGCTGTCTCTTAGGGGGAGGGGTCCCTGTCTAGGCATGAGGCCCCTGAGACAACCGTGTGTGGATGTGTGTGTGTGTGTATGAATGCTAGCGCATACCTTTACCTTGGCTTGCCTGCCTGCTCATGTCACACATGTGTACACGTGCCAGGAACACACGGCAGAGGAGGGTATCGTGGCATGTTGCTGTGGAAAGATCCAGGGGCTGGGAATGAAAAGATTTAAATTTTGGTTCTTAAGGCCTCCCTTGCTGGCTCTCTGATCTCTGAAAGAACCACCCTGAGCTTCAGATTTCCCGCCTGCGTAATGGAAAAAAAAAAAAAGAACCAGCTCTACTTTCTGTAAGGCATAAGAATAAAATGAAATAACGTATGTGAAAATGCTTTGTTAATTACCACGTACTGTACAAATGCGAGAGATTATTATCGTCATGGCCCAGCTCCTCAGAATGAGAAGTTGTATGTGGCTTAAAATAATCCATCCAGTGAGCTGTGTTAAAATGTAGGTCAAATCCTAGCCTCAGAAGTTGAGAGAGCCTGATGATAACTGCCTCATCTAACAGGCCTCCAAATGCGAAGGGGCTTTGAAACCTGTAAAGGGTTACGTAAATCGAAGTGACAGGATCATGTTTAAGACGAGAAGCTACATTTTAGTCACCCTGTTTCCTGATTTGCAGTTGTAATGATCAAACAGCACTGATCCTCCTGCTCAGTTGTACTGGTGCAGGTTTGTGGATTTGCACACGTGTGTCTCTCTCTGTATGTGTGTGGACTTGTTTATTGAGCATCTACTATGTGAGAGTCATTCATCAAGTATTTTGAGTCCCTGCCCTGCGCCAGGTGCAGGGAATGGAGGCATTGGGGACGGAGGCCAAAGTGAATAAGAGAGTTCCTTCCCTGGAGGGGCTTATGGCCTGGCCAGGAGGAGAGCCAGCAGTCAGTTACAGTGTTGGAGAGTGGGTACTCTGTGAGAGGAAGGACCCAGAGACTTAGTCTAGTGGAGGGATGGGTGGAGGGGCCTGGGGGGGAAGGAAGGGAATCTAGGAGGTGAGGTTGGAAAAGTCAGGGTTTGCTGGTCAACCTGAGAGGAAGGTAGTCGTGGCAGAAGCCAGGGTCTGTGTCAAAGTCCCAGGGACGAAGCAGCCCACATTGGCACCTGGTGTGGTGGTTTTGCAATGGCCAGAGCTGCCGGCCGGAACTCTAGGGCCTGCCTTCACCTGGGCTAAGGAGCTTGGGCTGATCCCACAGGGCCCTGGGAGCCCCCTCCGCAAGGGCTTAAGCTCTGTGGAGTGACATAATCAGCTTTGCATTTTGGAAAGATCACGGAGCCCCAGTGTTCCTGAGGATCGCACTGCGGCGGGTACCAGCCAGATGTTGGGGTTTGTCTGAGCCGTGAGTGATGGCTGCATATGCAGGCCTTGAGCTGGGATTTGCATGGGGGCGGGGAGGAGGCACTTCTGGGAATAGTTCTGGTCGGTACATGCGGAGCAAAGGAAGTTAGCAATTCTTGAGTGCCTCGCACATGTTAGCTTTCCATATATTACCTCAGTTAATTGTTCTACCATTGCTGTGAAGGAGGTGGAGGTATCAGTCTCCCCATTTTGTAGGTGTGGAACGCTAGGCTGGAGAGGTTAACTAGCTGGAAGCGCCTAGTGAGGAAAGAGCAGAGCAGAAAGTCCAGCCTGCCCCTCCCCTGCCCCCTCCCCGCAAAGCCCACCTCCCTAGAATTTCTGCCCATTCCCACTGGAAGGATTGACTAATCCAGTCCCTTCACTTGACAGATGAGGAAACCAACCTGGGCTCAAAGCTTGTTCTGCTCAATTTGTTACTGTTTTCCAGCTGCTCCAAGTCACTGCGGATCAGATTCTTCCCTTTCAGAGTATTAGTGACGCCTCCTAACTCAATGCTACTTGCAGATTTGATAAGCATATTTTACATTCCTTCGCTCAACCCATCAGCAGGGATACTGAATGAAACAGGCCTCCTGACAGATGCGGGAATGAACCACTTGATACGCCTCCTTGAGGGGCACGGCCCCAAGCCATCTGCTCACCCTGCTCAGCGTATTATCCCCTCTCCCTCATGGGTGTGAACGTGGGCAGGCCCAGAGCAGAAGGTATCACCACCTCCCTCTGCCCTGCTATGTCGCTACATCACGGAAGAATGACATGACCAAAAATAGCGTGCTTTTCACAAAGCTGTGTGCGGGATCAGATGGAAAGGGTATGGGCCAGAGTCGATCAGACCTGGCTACAACTCCCGCCAAGTCTCATGGCCACTTAGTTTCCTGAGCACACCCCAGGGTACCTGAGGCCTGAGTGTTGGACTGGGCAGCGAAGGCCTACTTGGGCCCCAGGGACTCTCTGGTCTCAACACGCCAGGACTGGACAGATGGTCTGGTGCCAGGGTCCTCCTCCCCTTCCTCTTGGGGAATTGAGTTGAATTTTATTCAACTCAAGATGCGCTGAGTGCCTCCGTGCATCAGGCCGAGAGTGCGAGACTTAAGATGAGGAATGACGGCAAGTCTCCAGATGGCAGGGGGTTGCCTATCAGGGGCCCCCAGAGGCTTTCTCCATATGCTGATGGGGTGGGGGGGGTGGGCCTGGCGGTCCTTAAAAGTCAGGTGTCTTTGTTTTCTGTCTGTGCAGGCGGCCTGGTGACTGTGGTTCCTGAGTGCTGTTCTGAGCCTCTGACGGGCTTTTATGCCTCTGATTAATTCAGAGCAAAAGTTAGAAAATCAGATGAATCCTCCTGTAAGAAATGCACTGTGTTAAAGAAACAGTTCAGAGGCCAGAATTTCTGGGTGGTGGGAGTCCTTCCAGACCCTTTGGCTGCCCAGACTGATCCTGACCCACCTCGGTACCCCACCCCGGCTGCTGCCTGTGCCTTCTAGGCCCGTCAGCCCAGACATAAGGAACAGTCAGAGGCTCTGCCAGGTCTGGCCTGTGTTCTGTAGGCAAGTCCAGGGGCTTGGTGGGCCCTCTTTTTTCCAGGGAAGATGTCATTCCTCTCATCTGAGGGGCACGTGGAAAACCCACCAAGGGCTGAGTCTGTTCTAGGCTCTGGGAATTCAACAAGGGGATAAACCATTTTATTCATCTGCCTTCTTAAAAACCCCAGAAGCAGGCAGAATGGGCACCAGACACCTTTATGGCCCCATTTTATGGATGAAGCAACTGAGGTTCAGAGAGAATGGTCCTGAAAGCAGCTCACAAACAAGCCAGGCACATACCAATTTATGTTTGCTCTAAGCTCTGCCTTTCTATGGCCGGCTGTTCTATGAATGCTGAGTTACCTAGTTAGCACAGTCAAGACAGTTCCACTTTAGCCACTGTGGAATCTGACGCACCACCTCA
Source organism: Cervus elaphus (assembly GCF_910594005.1). Lineage (NCBI taxonomy): Eukaryota > Metazoa > Chordata > Mammalia > Artiodactyla > Cervidae > Cervus > Cervus elaphus. The sequence goes on along the minus strand of NC_057825.1, from coordinate 31,974,053 downwards.
GATTAAATTCACCACATTTGGTTAGATTCAGTTGGAACCTTCACAAACATTAAGTTGCACTGGGAATCCTTGCTCTCTGTGTGATCCTGGTGATTGTTTCTTAAACGAGGGTGTCTGTGGGGTCTCGAAAGATCGCTCAGAACCAGCAGGTCTAGCCCACTCACCCTAGGCCCCCCCAGAGGCCTCTCCTCCACCTGGCTGTGTCCCACCTCAGCCTTTCTGCCCTCACAATCTCTCTGCCAGTTTTTCCTGAACAGAGCCTTTCAAGGGTCTCTGGTCCCAGGGTAGCCTTTTCTGTCTGCCCTGGACCCTCCCCTCCTGTCCACAGCTGGCACTGTGCTCCCTGTCCTTGGCTTCTCTTCCAGACTTCTCTCAGCTGGGTTCCTCAAACCGTCTCATCGGCCCCTCTCCGGGCCCTCAGTCCTCACTGCTGTGTCTTTCTGCACAGCTTCTCCAAAGGCTGGCCATTCCCATCCCTAACCAAATCGCGCTGCCCTCGACTTCTCTGTGTCTGTCAATTTTTTGTGTGTGTGTGTGTCTGTCAATTTTTGCCTCTTGAGTTAGCAGCTCCCCTTTTTTTTCTTGCACCCACAGTACACTGGTGTCCACTTTCTGCTCTTCTAAACACTCTCTCCATGTCTTCCAACTCGACCATAGCTTTCCCCTTGGTGCTAAGGCCTGGCGCCTTTGTCATCATCTCTTTGCATGTCTTCTGAGAGCTCCCAGAACCTCAACTGTGATGCCCCCAAATCTCCCTCCTGGTTGGGTCTGTCCCAGATGGGCCTCAAATGGATGGATGGACAGAGGGGCCAGGGTTGCTCTTCCCACCGGTCTAAGGTCTACGACTGGTCACAGTAGGTTTCCGTCCGCATGTCTCACCATCACCTGAAAATTAATGTGGCAAACCACAAGCTATTTTGAAATCACAAAAAATGAAAGTTGAGTGGGACATTGAGAGCCACCTCGATGAAATCCCCTGGGAATCTGTGTGCCTCCCCTTCTCTGTGGCCCCAGCATGGTTCTGGGCCAGCGCCCTCCCTTGGGAGGACCATGAAGCCGCCCAGAGCTGCTGATATCGTTACACAGGGGCACGAAGAGCAGCTGGTGGGCCCCTTGCTGGGTCGGGGTCCTGTTCTCTCTCCTGCCCCAACGCAGTTTGTGCTCGTGATTAGTCATGCTGGAGCCGCTGAGTCAGAAGCGACTTGTGGGTGGTTTGTGGCCAGGCTGGAGCAGTGAGGCAGGAGGACTTTCTAGGTTTATGTGTCTGCCCCACGAGACAAGCCCTGCAGGGCCTGGCCCTGGCACAGGTGAAGGGTGGTAATAAAACCAAGCTTCTGGTCCATCCCAGTCACCAAAAGAGGGGCATCACAATGAGCTAAGACAAAGTCCCCAGGACTCTCCTGTAGGGTGACACCGCAATGGGGCAGGTGCTTCAGGGCAGGCGAGTGTAGAGCAGCTGTGGCGCCCTGCGTGGCCTGTGACAAGCCTGCTTCCAAGGATTTCGTGCATTTCCAATAGACATCACTCAGTTTCGTGTGTCTCTTCATGGGATTCTCTTCAATAAAGGTGATTCACTCAGTATAGAGCTAATTTCATTTTTGTACTTGTGTTCAATTTTTTTTTCCCATATAAATAAACTCATATCCAGAAACAACTTTTTTGTCAGAGCCTGTGTGATGAGTCTGTGGTTCAGAAAACGTGTCCACCCGAGGGAGAGCTGTGTTCAGCCGGGGCAGCGGGGCGGCCCACAGGTCCCCCCGAGGATATACGGAAATCGGCCCATGGGAGTGGCTCAGCTCTGCCAGGCAGGAGGCGGGTGAAGACCATCCCTACCAGGGTGCCAGCATGACACCGCCCTGGGAGTGTGGCTGCCCTATGAGTGGGATGCTGGGGAGGGCTCTGGGGGTCCAGCTCTGGCTTTACAGGCTGTGTCTGTGCCCACAGGAGGGAGAGGAGCAGGAGGAGGCTCGTGCCAAGGAGGAGCGGCAGGAGCCCAGCACGACTGCCCGGAAGGTGGGGCGGCCTGGCAGGAAGCGCAAGCACCCCCCGGTGAGTGAAGCGGTGTCCCCCCCAGCCCTGTGCACACGCACACACATGTACCCGCACATGCAAGCTCTAAATGTCCGTGATGTGTGGCCTGCAGGGACCTGGGCACACTAAGACTTGGGGATGTGGTGCACCCTTCCAGCTGTTAAGAGCTCAATTCCATTCCCTATTCTCTGGACCCAAAAACCACCCTCACAACTCTCCTATTTTCTACATTGAACTGGAGGCCCCCAGAGGCCAGGGGACTTGCATTATGGATCTGGTAGGACTTGAATCAGGCCCCTGACTCCCACCTTCTTTCCAGAAGGGCAGCAAGAGGGTAGGACTTGTTTTTCCCTGGCCTGCCAGCACAGGCCCCTCCCTCCCCATCCAGACACCCACCTTGGGCCTCCGTCCCACCTGGAGAACTTGGAGGAAGGGGACTAAGGTCTGGAAGTCTGATCAAAGTGAGTAGGGAAGACATGCAGGCTCAGGAGTCCCTTTATCAGAGAGAAGGAGGGCTGGGCACTGTTTTAAGTCTAATTGAAGTGGAGGACCCCAGCTTCTGGGTGCCATTGCCTCAGAATCCAGGGCGAGGCTCCTGGGTTGCCCCAGATGAGGAGTGCTCTGTGGGGCAGGGCCCAGGGGCTGCAGGAGCCTGCCTTCCTTATGCCTTAAACGCAGAGGCAGAACAGTAGTTATTTGCCAGCACCGACAGCTGGTTCCTTTCTTTTCGTCCCTTCCAGCTGAGAATGGGGAACTTGGAGCAAGAAGGTAAGGAGGAGCCAGGAGCCCCGCATTTGTAACTCAGCCCTTCAAGGACATGTCTCAGGGGAGCAGGATTTTCCTCCATGGGGTAGAGAGTAGGGTGAACGGTGGCTGCAATGAGGGAGGGCTACACCTATTGGAAGTGACGGGGTTTTCGGAGTCAGGAGGTATGGGAACCTGTGGGGCACTGAAGTGCACTGCTGCCAGGGTTGCTTGGAGATTTGGAGTGGAAGGGGGCAGAAGTTAAGTCATTTCACTGGTAAGTAATTTTGAACACTTTTAATATTCAAGCAAACATGGATATTTTATGGCCTGGAATGAAAAATGCACAGGTAGTTGAAAGATAAAACTGGGGACTTCAAAGGAATTTCCACCTTGCAGCAGACTCCAGGCTGCACATCTAGATTCCTGGGTGCCCCTCCACACCACCCCCAGATACAGTACCTTGTCGGGGAAAGTGGAGGGGCACAGTGCCGATGGAGTGAGAACCCGTCGGTCATTCCGTATCTGAGCCGTGCATGTGCCGGTGATCTGCAGAGCACGCTCCGCCCTTACTTTCCGGTGCTAGGGGTGGGAGCCGCCACCTGTAGCAAATGGAACTGGCAGCCCTCTGACTCATCTTTGTGAGTCCTGGAACCAGAGGGAGGGCACATCACTGGGAGGTGGGGGAGGTCCTTGAACCAGCGGGTACAAGGAAGTCAGGGCCAAGTGTGTGTACAGAGTTGGATGAAGAGAGGGAAGGAGGGGGCACAGACCAGTGGATGAAGGGTCAGTGGGTCACACACCCTGGCCTGGAACAGGGGCCCAGCAGGGAAGGAAAAGCAGTCTTTAAAATCCAGCAGACCTGGGTTTAAATCTCAGCTCCACCACTGACCACGTGTGTGACCTTGAACAAGTCACTGCCTGAATCCTGGGTTCCCCTTCTGAAAAATAGAGATGATAAGGATGCATTCCCCCTAGACCCCTGGGAGAATTAAATGGGTTAAAACACCAAAGAGCCAGAGGTCAGCCAAAGTCGGTCCTGTCCTTACCCAGAACAGAAGCAGCAGCGCTGGATTTATTGCTTGCCAGCTGTGTGACCTTAGTAAGTTACTGAACCTCTCTGAGCTTTTGCTTCCTCACTGGAAAAAATATGGCTGCCAGTCATACCTGCCCTGTCCACCTCCAGGGATGCTGTGCAAACAGCAAGGTGGGCTCCAAATGCACAGTGTCATAAGCCCGCCCCTCTGGCCCCCACAGGGGCCAGTGGGCCAGGGTCTAGAAGGCCTTTCATGTGGGAGCCTGGCATCAGCCTCTCAGAACTCCATGGGAGGTGTGCACATCCCGTGCAGGTCAGTATTGATGTGATCCAGTCCTAACTGACATCTGAAGCCACCTGGACTCCCAAGAGAGGCCCTGGGAAGGGGGACAGAGCACGGGGAGGCAATGTTGATTGGGGAGGCAGGGGGTCCAAGACAGCGTTGTGACAGGGACCCTTGCACATTGCAGGGCACAGAGAACAGCCAGCCGGTCTTTCCTGGCAGCAGCCCCATGGACCCCGAAGGGAGCCCGCATAGGGGAAGTCTGTGCTGCAGCCCAGGGCCAGCCCACGGTCTCCTGGGCCTCTTGCAGAGCAGATGCTTGCCCAGGCCTCCTCCCCTCACCAGCCAAGGAGCACAGCAGGGTGGGTTTTTGGGGACCTGGTGCAGCTGTGACCCTGAGAACAGATTGACCAGGGTGCTTTAAGGCAGCTGAGTGTGTGTCATCTAGCTAAACCTGGAAACCGGGCAGGGAGTGGTGGGCTCAGCTCAAACCCTGGCAAGTGGAACAGAGCAGGCAGTGCTGGGAAGCACAAGAGGAAAACCTGGCTGTAGGCGGGCTCTTGTTTTGTGCCAACGTTGCACACCCACTGCTGGACGGGGAGGGATCAGGTATATCCAGTGGTGTCCTAGCCATTCCCCACCCAAGGTCTCTAGATTTTGCCCCCAAGGCCTACCTATCTCTGGGTACCTTCCACTTTCTCCTGCATCAGCCTCCTGGCTATGTCCTCACCCAGACCAGGCCCCACCTGCCCACAGCATCTCTCTAAACACCTCCAACCCTCTCTTTTTTGGCCACAAACACATTACACCAACTGAGCACCTGCCAAATAAATAAGACTTATTTCAACCTAGTGTGTTCAAGAAGAGGCCACATGTAATTACAGTAAATACAGCCTGGGGCACGTCACTGTTCAAGAATCTACAGGGGGACTTCCCTAGTGGTCCAGTGGTTAAGAATCCACCTGCCAATGCAAGGGACATGTATTTGACCCCTGGTCCAGGAAGATTCCACGTGCTGTGGAGCAGTTAAGCCTGTGTGCTGCAACTACTGAAGCCCGTGTACCTAGAGCCCCTGCTCCGCAACAGGAGGAGCCACTGCAGTGAGAAGCCTGAGCACCACAGTGAAGAGCAGCCCCTGTCTGCTGCAAATAGAGAAAGCCTGTGCACAGCAGTGAAGACCCAGTGCAGCTAAAACTTAAATATTAAAAAAAAAAAAAATCTCCAGGGGCTCCATTTTTCATGGGATGAGACCTGGAACACTCTGTTTGGCTCCTCACCACGTGACTTCTCCTGCTTCTGCATGGGTGCTCAGTGTCCACCTCTTTTGCCAAAGAAACCCCGTCTGCTTGCTGCTCCCTGAGCACCCTGGGCACATTTGTTCTGATGTTCTTGGCAGCCTTACCTGCTCTCTGCCCACTTGGTGTCACAGCCCACCGAAGCCTGTCTTGCAAATGAAGCCCAGGGCAGCCATCGTGAGCCACGCTGGCCCTCCCTTTTAAACCAATTGTTAAAATGAACACTAAGAACTAAGACAAGATAACAGCCCTTTGATCCCGGACCTGGGTCTGCACACCTGATGGAGAGGCACCAGTCTGAGCTATTTGTTCCCCCATCTGCACAGAACTTGAGAATCAGAGTTTAGAAACCTTTATATCAACTTGATACTGTCACCACATCCACAGGCACGATTTTGTGTTTTATGGAAGTATCGTTCCCTGGTGGATTGGGAATCTAAGATACCTAAACCAAAGCCTGGCTTTTTGCATAGAAAAGCTGGTAGTGAGAGCATGTCGCTTCCATTAGATCTTCCATTCCAGAGGTGTACCACCCCTTCCCCTTGCACTGGGTACCCGCTCACTGAGACTGGCAGTCCTGAAGAAAAGCTGAGAATGGCACAGTGCTTGACTGCCTACAAAGGCCTTCTACCCCCGTGAACCTCATTTGATGTAGACAACAAACCTGTATGGGGAGGTGGGGGCTGCTGTCATGACCATCCCCACAGCCAGAGGAAGAGACAGGGGTTCAGAGATGATGACCTAGACTTGGCCTCCAACCTCCCAACTGCAAAGCCCGGGGTGCTCATCCTCCCTTGCCACTCCAGTCTCACCACCTGGGAGACTGGGTATCCTAAATTTGCTTTAAGATAATATACGAAGGCTGGGCTGTTTGAAAACATGTGTAGACCTGGTCTAAAAAGCACCCAGAGGAAACAGAACTGAGCAGGGCGATTGACCCACATACTAGAGAGCCTGTGGCGAAGCGGGGAAGGGTGGTCTGAGGAGTAAGAGGTGGGCCATTTCAACCAGGCGGCGGCGTTGGTCTGTGGCACTGGCCTAGGAGTCAGGATGCTCATGGCCCCTGCGGCAACAGGAAACAGGAAGCCAGCCACAGGGCTGGGCGGGGCCTCGGAGGGGAGCTGGCACCTGCGTGCAGGGCCTGCTGGCTGGCCAGTTCTCATGGCCCGCAGAGGGGACAGCACCATGTGGGGCTGGTTGCTGCTGGCCCCAGAGCAGAGGCCCACGTGTGGGTGCAAGTGTCAGGCTGGGAGGAAGAGGCATCTTCCTGTTCTCCGGCTCCGAGGACGTTGAGAGTAACAAGTGAGGGTGTCTGAAGCTGGTTCCTGCCTGATCGCAGGCCCAGACAGCCCTGCGACCAACTTTGTCCCTCGTGTTGGTTACACCTGGGGCTCTAGGAGGGACAGTATCCACCCTTGCCCACCAGACCCTGGTGGGGGGCTGGTCCTTTGGGGACTGCCCTGTTTACTAGGTAGATGCACTTATTCATTGAAGATTTATACTCATCAACTTCCTCCAGGGTTATTTTTGCTCAGTGGGAGCACTCTGAGGTCACTTCTTGCTAAGAATAACCCAGAAAGGGAGGGAGGGGGAGGGGAGGAGGGGGCTGGGAGCAGGCGCTGAGCTCAGCCAGACCGGCCCAAAGCCAGTGTTACTCACTCCTCTTTGGAGGCGGAACCTCCAACACAGCGCCCCAGTGAGTGAGCTCACAAGGGCCGCACTGCCCCACTTCAGAGCGAAGGATTTGGGGGTGTAAGCTGTGTGAAGCTGGGAGTCTGTCCCACGGCAGCTTAAGCCAGCTGTTGTGTAAGTTGCTCGGTAGTGTCTGACTCTTTGCAACCCCATGGACTGTAGCCCGCCACGCTCCTCTGTCCATGGGCTTCTCCAGGCAAGAATAGTGGAGTGGGTAGCCAGGGGATTCGCTTCTCCAGGGGATCTTCTAACCCAGGGATCGAACCTGGGTCTCCTGCATTACAAGTGAATTCTTTACAGTCTGAGCCACCAGGGAAGCTAGCTGAGTACCTTTTAACTCGGTTATTGAGAGTTTGCAGTATTGGCTCATTTTCCCACCTAATACATCCCTTTGCTTCTGAAGACAGTGCTCTCTGTGTCCAAGTTCGAAGGGCTCCTTCATTTACCTCTGGAACCTTGACTCAGTGACTTGGCGCCGCTTGTTTTTAATGCACTAAACTTTCTGAAAGGGTGTCTCCCATTCCTGGCCCCCGCCCCTCAGGGGGCGTCCCTGCTTGTGAGCCTGCATCAGGCACATGGCTGCCCGCTCCCCTGTCTCCTCATGCTTTTGAAGGGGTGGGGGAAAACAGGGCCGGCAGGCCTCTCAGGAGGGCAGAGACTTTTCTTGGAACTGTGCCCTGCAGACGCCTCTGCTGTTCCACAGCTGGTCAGTTGGATCAACACTCACAGAGGCATCCGGTACCCAAGAGCCTGGTCCGAGGTCTGCGCCTGAAGTGCCAAAGAGATGTTGTGGGGAGGGGCTGGACTTCCGAAAGGTGATCCCTGGAAGGGGAAAGTAGGAGATTTTTCCACTTGTGACCCTCCTGAGCAGCATGTGCAGAGAGGGGACCCATGTGCCAGGGAGAGGATGGACTGTGAGCAGACTGACTGGACTGAGTGGATGGAGGTTTCGTTTAAGAACACCTTCTATCTTGGTTGAAGAGATAGTTTGCAGGCAGCCTGAGGGTTTACATTTTATCCTTTTGAAAATACGTTGTGTTTATCTAGAGAATTTTTGAGACGGCATGGGATGTGAAGTGATGGTAGTCAAGTTTTGGGAAGGTCACTCTGGCATTTCTGAGCATGACAGTTTGAGCACCCAAGAATGCAGGGCAATAGGGTGATGAGGCCAGAAAATATGTCCAGAGTCTACTGGGTGGGGGGCAGCCGTGATGGGACAGAATGGGTAGGGCCTGCACTGCTGGGCTGCAGACAAGGGAGAGGAGGGAAGGTGCTGCTGGCCTCCAGAGATGGCGACAGTGTTATTACCAGAGACGAAAACTTTTGGAAGGTCTGGCAGAGGCCCTTTCAGAGGCCGCTCTAGATAGCTGGTCTTACCAGGGAAGCATCTGAGTGAAATCCCAGAATCTCCATTTTGCTTTTCCAAAAACCCCTGCTTATTTTCATCCCTCCCTGGCCCCTTCCCCAGAGCCACACGTCCCAGGCCACCTCCAGCAAGAGGCATTCATTCCCTCGGGTCCCGAGCCCTGAGGGCTTCCTAGGACCCCGTGGGCTTCTTGGGAGCCCGAGCTGCACCTGCCGCACTCCCACAGCGGCAGGGACCTTCCGTGCATGCTTTGGGGCAGAGTTGTTGACGTCGGTCTTCTTTCATCATCCTCACCTAGAGAATTCTGTGCATTTCGGTTCTGCCACCTCAAGAAAGATGTAACGGAGCTGGAAGAGCTCCAGAGAAGGGCAGCTAAACCGATCCAGGGGAAGGCAGGGCTGCCAAGTGAGGACAGACAAGCACGATTACGGCCCTCCAGTCTGGAGAGACAAAGGCTGAGTCGGGATGTGATTAAAGCTATGAAGTCACGGCATCGGGTGGGGCAGGATGAGCAAACCCCGGCGGGGGTGGGTGGGGGTGGGCGGGGAGACACCCAAAGAATCTTTAGAAAGGTAGGTGAAGCGGAGAAAAGAAAGCCCCATTTTCCATGGTGAGTTCCCTTCTCACTGAACCTGTCACCCGAGGCCTGAATGTAGAGGCTGAAAAACAGAAGAAACTTCAAAAGAGGTTGACTTAAATACTATGTGGGATCTTCTCCACATAATGGCTTTTTCAAGGCAGCCTCCAACTCACCCTGAAATCCTTTGAGGATGACTTCAAAGAGCACAGCCAGGCCCTCTTCCAGGTGGACAGGTGTCCCTGGCTGAAAGCAGAACCCCGGGTGGGCCACCACTCACCAGGTACATGCTCGTTCTCACTACATGCTCGTTCTCACATCTGTGTGTCACAGCCAGCAGGGGTCCCAGCTGAGTGACCTCTGAGACACCTGCAACCCTGAAGTTCTCTCCTCCATCCTGAGTTGCAAGTGTGCGCGCGCGCACACACACACACACACACACACACACGCACACACACACACGCACACACACACACGCGCACACACACACACACACACACACACACACACACACACACACACACAGAGGAGAGATCTCTGGGGAGGAGGGTGAGGGGGAAGGCAGCTCCCGGCCTCAGTGGTGAGAGGAATGGTAGGATCTAGAAGTCATATGCAGCCTGGGGGATCAGACTTGCCAGAGTTGGCCCTCTTTGGCCTCTGGTCCTTCTGTCCCTTGACCCCACCAGTGGCCCTTTTAGCTACTCCACTGGCTAAAAGGAAATTAGAAGGGTCAAGGTCCTGCTTCCAAAGTCTTGGGGCCCGAGTCCAATCACCCCAGGAAGGCTGGGCAGGGAGGCTTGTAGGGCCTCTCTCGGGAGTGGGTGCAGGGGACCTCTCTGGCTCTCCCTGCCTCAAGGCCACTTCCGGCCTATCAGAGCAGACAGTGACCAGGGGAAGGGGCTGCAGGAAGGCCCGGAACAGAGGAGACTGGGGAGCCTGGGCCCAGTGCCAGCGCTTAGGGGACAGGGCCGCCCTGCTTACGTGGACAGTTCGGCTGTTTCCTGAAATTAGAGTCAAGTTGGGAAAATCCAGAGCTTGGTGGGGACCTGATGGGCCTGCAGCAGCTGAGGGACTGGATGAACAGTGGGTGTGGGTGGAGGGGGGTGCTGGTGTGTGTTTGTTGACATCGTTCTGGGGCATCTGAGCACAGCTCTGTCCTGTGGCCGGTAAGCAGATGTCTCTGGGCCATGGGTGCACTCCTTGTGTGTCTGCACATATGATTGTGTGTTTTTGTGTCTTTAATCAAGAAGACGTAACTGGCAGGACGCCAGGGTTCCCGGCTGGCACAGAGCTGACTGCTGCCAAGGGCCTTAAAGGCACAATGGCCATTTGGGGGTGGGAGTAGGAGGGCAGGAAGACTAGGGAGGGCGAGGTGAGGCTGCCCAACATCTGCTAGACTCAGGGCCTCCCTCCTCTGGGAACGAAGGCCTTTTTCAGCAGCAGCTCCCGGCATGGGAAGAGAGGGTGAGTCAGGTGCCCAGAGCTAGGGCAGGATCTGGCTCTGACTTTCAGGGCCTTGCAGTGCGAGAGGCAGGGTCCCTGGGTCTCCCCCCTCCACACCTGAGCTCAGGTAGGCCTGCATGCAAGGCTGTGCTGGAGAGCTGGGCCCTTTGCCCTGTCTCTCGTGTATCATTTCCGTCACTTCTTACTTGCCAGTGTGTGTGTCTTGTGTGTGTGTGTATTATAACTGTAAAAAGCCTCAAAAATCACTTCCCTATCTGGAGCCTCAGCACTCTACCCCACCTTGGGAGACAAGGCATCACCTCCTGAGGGCGGGTGGGCGTTCTGGGGTCTGGTCCAGACTTCCAGCAGAGAGGGAGGGGAGCAGGGCGCGGGGGGCAGGGCTGGGGAATTGGCTTTGGCCTGAACAGGTTCACTGCAGAAGGTTCCTTCTTGCTTCGCCTCTGGCCTTTCGTTGTGGTGGCTGCTGCCAAGGAAACAGCCGGCAGCCTTTCCCTGGCCCTGCTCAGGCACATCAAAGCCTCCTTTTCCTCCTTGCAGCCCTTGGGATTTGAGGTTGGGCTTTTCCGGAGACTCAACCCAGGTGGGAGGCCAGCTTTCGAATGCCTCTCCTGTACCTGGGTCATTCTGGAAGCTTTACCACTTAGAAGGTGTGTGACTGGAGGGCAAACTGTGGAGCCTTTTTCCTTGGAAAAGTGAGAGCAACATAACCCATCGGGATAACTGTGATAATTAAGTTTATTAATTGTCTAAGCATTTTTATGCCGAGCCCTCTGCTTAGTACTGGGGAGCTGTCAGTGGAGTAGTTGGAAGGAAGAGAAATAAAAAGGTAAATAAGGCAAAGCTCACAGCCTAGGAGGGAGACACACAGTAAACAAATAATTAGGTACCATGTGAGGAGTGCTCTAATGAGATAGGGTGTGAAAGTGCTTTGTAAACAAATGTGGTGTGCGGTGGACTGGGAGATGTGAGTGAATGCTGGAGTGGACTGCAGGGCCAGCCTCCACGGGGGCTCTTGGGGGGTAGAGGTTGGGAAAGGGGTGAGGCTGAGGGCCTTAAAGAGCAAGCAGGGCCTGACACAAATGCCTTCCAGGGGTGTATGTGTGTGAGAGAGAGACAGACAGACAGACTTAAAATATTCCTTAGAAGACAGAAAGTAGAATAGTGGTTGCCAGGGGCTAGGAGGGGAAATGGGGAGATTTTTGTTTAAAGGGTACAGACTTTCAGTTTGGGACGATGAAAATGATTTCAAGGTGGATGGTGGTAATGGTTGTACAACAATGTGAATGTACTTAATGTCACTGAATTGTACACTTGAAAATGGTTAAAATGGTAGATTCTATGTTACATATATTTTATAACAACTTTTAAAAGTTTTAAAAAATTGGTCCTTAGAGAAGGTCCCTGTGTCCGTGCCCCTGTCCTCAGCCCAGGGCTTTTCAACAACAGCACCCTCCCCCTTTGGGGCTGCATGATTTCTGTGGTGGGGGCTGTCGTGTAGGGTATTTAGCAGCAGCCCAGGCCCCTACCCACCAGAAGCCACAGCCCATGCCTACCCCCACCCCCCCGCCGCCCCCACAGCGTGGTGACCAAAAATGTCTCAGACATATTGCCAAATGTCCTCTCAGGGGGCAAAATCCACCCCAGCTGAGAACCATTGCCTTCACCGCTTGGAATAAGCTGCTCACAGGCAGCAGAGAAGCAGGAGGCATTACCTTGGGATGGAGGGGTCTTGCTTGGAAGGAAGGCAAAGGCCAGCAAACTCTGAGGGGGCCCCAGGAAGTGGTAGGTCGCGTTTGAAGACCCAGAGCGAGGCATGTGGGGGTGGGGTAGGTGCACAGTGGGTGACAGAGTCTAGCTTTACTCCACTCGGTTGTGCCCACCCACCCAAAGGAAGAGAAGTGAGGGGGCCCATGGCTCCCATTCCCCTCCTGCCACCACTCCTGACCCCCTCTCCCCACCTCTGCAGGTGAGAAGCTGAGGAAGTAGAAATTGTCACCTACAGCTGCTGGTGGTGCCTTCTAAAAGGGCCAGGGGTGGGGTGGGGGGGCTTCTGCTGCCACCCCTCCCTTCAACCCCTCCCCTCACAGGAGAAATGAGTGTCTCAGAGTGTGTTGTGTCTCCTCCACTCAAGGCAGTAGTAAAGAGTAAAAGCAAACAAAACCAGATCTTTAACCAGTTAGGTTTGACATACAACAAAGTTGAGACTCCCTCTAGGCGTGTGGACTGGATGCTCTCACTGTGACCTGGTCTTTGGCATTAAGGAATCCATTATGAATACTAAACACCTGCTAGGTGTCCTACTCCAACACCCAGTCTAACCCAATAAAGCAATCTCGTGCCTCCTCTGTGGCTAGTGGCCACAGAGGAGAGGAGGGGGCTGAGAGGAGGTAGGAGCAGAGGAGGAGAAGGAATCAGGAGGGCGCAGGCCGGGCTGGGGTGGCTGCTCCCAGTGGCTTCCAGGTCTACTCCTCTCACCTGAGATGGAACATCCAGCTCCCCACTGTGGACCTCCTTCCTTCCTTCCTCTCAGTGGTTTCTTCTGGGTGGATCTGACCTGCCCAGTTTCCACACCTCAGAGAGAGGGACAGTGAGGGCCCACTAGTAGCTGGGGGTGAGGGGGGTAGTTCTTCATAGGTTAGCTGGATCTCGAATTGACAGTGGTTAAGTCAGCAGCTCCCCTAAGCTCAGAACTCCAATTGACTCAGGCTGTTGGGGAAGAGGGGTGAGGGGGAATGGTGAGATCAGGGCAGATTTCAGCCCACTTGAACTGACCCCCTGGGGCTGGAGCTGTGCAGAGCGCCCCCTGGCGCCTCCTCCGCCCACCTCTAGAAGGATGGTGTGTCTCACCCTCTTGCAGGCTGGGGGTCCCTCCGGGGCAGGCCTGAGAGGGGTCTCCAGTCAGGGTGGCTCAGGACCCCGGGGCTGGGTCAGGTCTCAGATCAGGTACTCCTGGGTCTCTATGCTCTGGAGCCGGCAATCAACAGGAAGTGAGTCCCAGGGTGAGAAGAGGCGGTGTGGTCCCCGGGCAGGAAGTAAGTGACAGTGGCGTTGTCTGAGCAGTCTGTGGGGCTGGGAGCCTACCCTGACTCGAGGTGTGTGTGGGGAAGCGAGTGGCTAGAGGAAAGGAGGACACAGCCATGGTAAGAGATCCGTGTTGCAGACCCAAACTTCTCAGCCTGGCCAGCGGGACCCCCCCACTCCCTCCTCCTGGGAGCGCCGTGTCTGGGGATCCAGCGGTGGACAGCTGGACCGGAGGGGGGCAGAGCCCCCCCCCACCGCGGCTCCCCCCAACAAGGCACGCCCGGCTCTCCAGGTTGCCTGGGCCACGTGACTGTGTCACACACAGGAGGCTTGAGGACTGAGAGGACTCATCCGAGGAGGGGAGCTCCAGGCCAGGGAGCCCACTGGCTTGAGCAGGGAGGTGGTAAAGACCTCCTGAGTCCTGGAGAGAGTGTGTGTGTGAGTCCCAACACACGGGGCAGCCACCGAGGAGAGGGACAGAGACTGCTTACTCCACTGGTGGCCCCGTGTTTGGCCTCCTGGCTCTGCTGGCTTTGGCCTTCAGTGCCCAAGCGTGGTGGAGGACTTCTCCCTTCCCCACCCCACCCCTGAGGCCTACCTCTTCCTCTTGCTGCAGCAACCCCCCTCCACCCCGACCCCACCCCACCCCCGCTGCTGAGGAGCACACACATGTGTAGCCTTCCGTGGGAGGGTTTCTTCCTGGAAGCAGGCCTGCCCAAGCGGGTCCAGGTGCCCCCCTCCCCCGGAAAAAGCAGCCTGGCCAGGCCTCGAGGTCCCTCTGCATGCCCTCAGGCTGCTCTGTGTAGGGAACGTCGTCCAGGGCGGGCTCTAGCTTTTATTTCTGTCGTTTTCTCCAAGGCCCTGGTCCCTCTCTGCCACCTCAGGGGTTTCCTCACCATAGAGCAGTGGGCTCATCGCTGAGAGTGTGAATCCCTGGGGCAGAAGCCGCCTTGGAAACTGCAGGGCCTGGCAGGGAGGGGCTGGGGAACCCAGCGCTCCGTCAAGCTTTGGGGTGTGTTCTTCAGGGGTATAGCTCTCTGGAGGGAGTTTGGCAGGATCTCTTTCCTCACACTTGGATGGGCAGACCCTCTTCCCCAGCCAGGCCACTTCCAGGACTCTGGCCTATGGAAATTCACAGGTGCACAGAGCCGTAAGTGCAAGAAATTCTCTCCAACAGAAAGCCAGTCGGCCCAAAGCCCACCACTAGGAGATGGTTTGAATAAATTAAGGACCATCCTTTCCATAGAATGTTGAGCAGCTGAGGCAGAGTGAGCCAGATCCATACTCGCTGGTATGGAGAGATGCCCGCTGTGCTTGTGAAGTGAAAAAGCAAGTTGTAGAACAGGATAAGTCATATGATCCCTTCTTAGGGGAAAAAAAAAAATTCTGGATCTGGATGTGTGTGTAAATACATGTGTATAAACATGCAACTTACGCATGACTGTAGACGCGCAGGCAAAAAAGTCAAGAAAAGATACTCGCCAAACTGTTAATGATGGTTCACCTATGGGGAGTGACTCTGGAGGTAGGGAATTGAAATAGGGGCTTTAGCCTTTCAGTGCTATTCATTTTTGTGTGGTTAGAATTTTTGTATGTGACTGGCTTTTATAAATAGAAAAAAATGACTTGAAGGAAACCTTCCTATAGGACCAGTCATCTCACCTTACAGGTGGGGAAACTGAGGCACACTCTTGAGCAGCACCTTCCTGAGGTTTTTGCTGAGCTCGTGCCGCTCCCGCCCTCCTCCGGGCACTGATTCTGCAGGGGAGCCGGTGGGCAGGGCTGCGGCGGGTGTTCCAGTGCCCATGGGCATGGCAGAGTGCCAAGCACAGGGGGACTCCTGTCTCTCCTGCCCTGAGTGGACACCTCTGTCCCTTCTGAGATGTCCTGGCCTACCTGCCCCCAGATGGCTGAGGGCCAAGTGCCCGCCAGGCTCTGTCCTCGCAAGGTGTATGACCTCGAGCTAATCACAAAAGTCTCCGAGAGCCTAATCGGGAGGCCGGGTACTCTGAGGGGTAGCGGGTGAGAGGGAGCTTTGCCCACCATGCAGTGACACTTAGGAGGGACGGTTATGACAACTCTCAGTGTGGTTCCCGTAGCAAGCTCAGTTCTGAGGCTCTTGGGGACAAAGCATGACACTTCCTCTTGGAGGGGAACACGGCACCACGTACTCCAGAAGACTTGCTGCAGGCCACTGTGTGCTGCTGGCCAGGAGTGCTTGGCTCTCCTGGGGTCTGAGCGCCCTCGAGAGGCTGTAGGGCCAAAGCTGAGGGAAGGAACAGTGCTTGGTTTGGGGGAGAGGAGGCCCCCCCCCCTTTCACCCTCGCACTCCACGTGGCCAGGCAGCAGCTCAAGAGACCAAGAGGACAGCCAGAGGGGCATTGACACAGGAGTCAGATCAGCCCTGGGTTACCTGGAATCCTCTGGGGAGGGGTCCTGGTTTGAAGTGGGGATAGAATGAGGAACATTCGTTTTCAGTGGGGGCCACAGAGAAGACTTGGGGACCCCCCCCCGTCACTTCAGTGAGTGGGGGTGCTGTGGGCTGGGGTACAGAGCTATAAACATGTTAGTAATGAAGACAACTAGCACTTGTACAGGGCTTCACAGTTTACAAAGCACTTTCTCATACATTTTCCCGTTTTCTTCACTGGCGTCCACAGACCTTTTGACTTCAGAGGGTGAAGCCCTTGAATCCGAGAGAAAAAATTGTGTGTTTGACTGCATACACATTTATGTGAACACCATTTTCTGGACAGACGGTGTGTAATTTTCGCCAGAATCGCCAATGGGCCAATGATGCATGAGGGGCTGAAACCACTGGTCTAACGCTCCCCTTGTGTTTTATCTTTGCAGGTGGAAAGCAGTGACACACCGAAGGACCCTGCCGTGACCTCCAAGTCCTTGTCCATGGCCCAAGACTCAGGCCCCTCAGAGCTGTTACCCAACGGGGACTTGGAGAAGCGGAGTGAGCCCCAGCCAGAGGAGGGGAGCCCCGCTGGGGGGCAGAAGGGCGGGGCCCCAGCAGAGGGAGAGGGTGCCACTGAGACCCCACCCGAAGCTTCCAGAGCTGTAGAGAATGGCTGCTGCACCCCCAAGGATGGCCGGGGAGCCCCTGCAGAAGAGGGTAAGTCCCGGGCACAAGGGGGGCAGCCTCTGCAGGGCTGGCTGGGATCTCCCTGAGGGTTAGAACTCAGGACCTGGGAGGTCCCAGGAGGCACCGGCTGGGTGGTGGCTGAAGGTCTACTTGCCAAGGCTATGTGCCCTGGAGGCTACTGGCTGGATATAGCCTGCGCACATTTTATTTGACCCAGGCAGTATTTTAAACATTTTTTTTAAAAAAATTAGTTGCCAATATTTCGAAATCAAGAAATTTCACATAAAAATCTGGAGTTTTGGCTTCTCATGAAAAAAAAAAACTAGATTTGATACAACAGTGAGTTTGCAGAATGCTAGTGGTTGCTGAACTGGGGTGATGGCTGTCTCCCCACAGGCTGGTTGTTCCCCTTGCTTTCCATCAGCCTTGGCCTCGCCTGCTGACTCGTCCACAAGACCTGCGGCTCTTAGGGATCCACACGTTGGAAGCCCCTGGCCTGGGCGCTCGAGGGCAACAGGTGCCCTTGTGGGTGTTATAAGCCCCGTCAACCTTTCCCAGTGCAGATGTCCTGAGCCCACCACAGTTCAGCCGAGGGGACTGAAGTTCAGTGGTGACAGAGTAAGGGAGGGGTAGGGCAGGTGGGGGTGGGGTGTGCACTGCCCAGCCCAGACCTCTTCCTCTAGGGACTTTTTGGCCTCGCCCTGGAGCCCTGGAAAGTTGCCCACTTTTTTCTTTCAGGTTAAGCCAGCGATTTCAGGGCCAAGAGAGCTGTAAACATGTTCGTAATGAGGACAACTAGCATTTGTACAGGGCTTCACAGTTTACCAAGCGCTTTCTCATACATTATCACGTTTGATGCTCCCAGGGCCCTGCCAGGTTGTTTTGCATATGTGCATTTTAATTTCAGAATGCCTTCCTTCCAAGAGTACATGATGGGGAGTGAGTCAATCGATTAATTGGCGTGACTTAATTTCGCATGCTTCCAAACCTCATATTCATGCAGGGTAGAGAGCATCTCCAGAAGAGATTTCCCAATTTATTAAAAAAAAAATCTTTCATTCATTTACTATTCAACTAATATTTATGATGCTCCCACCACGTGCAAAGGGCTTTCTGAGGTACTCATTCTGCATCTGTGGTTTTATTTACTCTCTCAGTCTTCTTCAAGAGGTATTATGAGCCTCATCTTAAGGTGGGAAAAAATCAAGGCTTAATGAGATGCAGTGACTTGCTCAGGGACCCCAAGCCTATTGGTAGATTCGGAATTCATTCGTCTTGGTCTCTACCTTCAGAGTCTGTGTGCCCTTCCCATGCCCCCGTCTGTTCTGGGGAGTGGGGTTGATGTGGGGGCTGTTCCTGAACTCAGCACCTCTGGGGATGTGTCCTGACACGCAGAGGAGTGGCCATTTGGCCTGATTTGAAACAGGAAGAAAGGGAGAAAACACCATCTCCCTTTACAAAGGCCAGATGTGCAAGAGCAGAACTGGGAACCCACCGGCCCTGCCCACCAGACAGGCAGCTCCTGGGACCCCATCATAGCTTGCACCCAGCTGAGGCCTAGGGCTGGGGCAGGCCTTCCTGCCTGTTGGGATGGAGCCAGAACTGTGAGGCTGCTCTTAACTCATGAGAGTTTGCTTTCGGTTTGGGATTTCCCTGTCCTCCGTTCTCAGGAGCAACTTCTCTAGTTGGTCAATAGGGGTTTATTAAACACTTACTTGATGTGTGCCGGGATCTGGGGAAACTATCACAAACAAAAACCTGGTTCTTGCCCTGGAGGACCTCAACAGTCCACTGAAGAGACGGACATTAATGAGAAATGCACACTTACAAGTGTGTGTTTATACACAGAGATAAGTTCTCGAAGGGAAAATAAACATGGTTCTCAGGAACTGTAACAGAGGAGCCCCAGACAAGCTGGGCTGTTACACCTAAGCAGAAGGATGAGCTGGGGTTTACCAGGGGAGGGGAAGTGCAGGGAGGGGGTGAGAGCAGGTGGGAGGGAGCAGGGTATCCAGGGACCTGACAGAAACCCACAAGTGTGGAATGGGGGGAGGGAGGGAGAAGGGTGTGTGACAGGGGGACAGCAGATACGGCCAGCGCAGCTTCAAGGCTGCCCTCTCGAGGGGTGACATGATCCGCTTTACGTTTTGAAAAGATCCCTTTGCCATCTGGATCCTGGGATGGAACAGAGGGGCCGGGAAGCAGGATGAGCAATCAGGCGCCGAGGGGAGGATGGCAGATCTGGAGAGCTGTGGATGAGCGCCAGGGACGGGAGGGGGGCGGGCAGAGATGGTGTCAGGGTGACTCCTGGGTTTGGGACTTTCGCACGTTGAGTGGATCCTTCTCAGACTCTTAGTGCAAAGTGCAGTGGGTGAAAACGTCCCGTGTGTCCTTGATCTCCAAAATTTGGCCTTGGAGCACTCCTGGGTGGCCTCAGCTATTGAGGCTGTGGAGATGCTGGCAGGGATCAGAGCTGGGATCCCTGAAGGTCACGGTGAATTGCCTGGATGCTGAGACTGGTGAGCTGGTACCTAGAGGGGTGGGCAGTGGCCTACTGGAGTCCAGCTGTCGGCCCCATAGAATGCATACGCAGCTGCTTGGTTCCAAGAAGGAAGGAGATTGAGGCCCCAGGGAGAAAGTGACTTGGCCAGGTTCTCCTTTCAGTTCCCTTCATTCCCAGGTCTCTTTTCAGGGGCCCCATCTGTCTCTCCCGGAATCCCTCTCATTATTTCCTACACAGGAAACATGGAGGACTTTAAAGCAGTCTTGGCCTGGGCACCCTCCTGTGTGCACGTAGGAGCCCCAAATCCTGATAGTACAGCCAGGAGAAAGGAGGAACAGGGGAGATGATGAGTAATAAGGACAAGAGCCACCTGGACAGGCAGGAGGTGGCCTTGGAACTGCTCCTGCACTCCTAGCATTAAGGCCATCATGATGATTGTAGTAATGATGGTAATGTAGCTTTCTTTTTTACTGAATATTAACCATGTGTTGAGTGTTCCATGTTCTTGCTACTCAAAATGGTCCATGGACCAGCAGCGTCTCCTGGCATGTTACAAATGCAGAGTCTCCAGACCCACCCTAGACCTACTGAATCAGAATCTACATTTGAAAGAGAGCCTCATGATTCTGAGGCATGTTAAACTTTGAGAAGCCCTTCTCTTTATGTAATTCTCTCATTTAATCCTTGCGAGCATCTAAGGAAGACTTTTATTATCCCCATTTTTCAGATGGGGAGACTGAGGGTTCAGACAGGTTAAGTTAGTTACTGAGATTATACAACCTGGTGAAGGGCCAGATGAGGGTCAGCACAGAGCTTTTCTCTGCTTAGACTGACACACTCGTACTGGGCTAGTAACTACCATCTGAGGCCAGCCTGACCTCAGTCCTGTCATTGGAATTTTGGTTCATTTTAAAGGGAATTTGGGGGTGACCCCCTGGCAGAGTATAGCCTCAGACCAGCAGGTAAGTGTTAGAAGCCCTCTGGCCTCCCCTGCCCCCAGGACCTGAGATGCCCCAGGGTTATGTCCAAGCCTGCCAGGGCCATCCTGGAAGACACACAGCCACCTGGCCCAGCCTGCGACCCTGGGTCTGGGCAGGGAGCAGATGGACGGCAGAGGGAGTGTCCAGAGAGCAGCTGACCACCCCCTGACTCAGGACAAGTGCTGCATTCTGAAGCAGCCCAGTTGGTTGTTTTGCTGGGCCGGGCTGGAAAGTGTGTGTGCGATATCACTCAAGTGGGCATGCGCGGAATCTGTCAGGGAGAACATTCCAGAAAGAAGCCAGTTGGAAACCGCATGAGGAAAAGTAGTTCTGTTTCGGGGAGCATGGGGGCTGGGGAAGGAGGAAGAGGGGAGCCTCAGGGCGGTGCGATGTAAAAAGGAAATAGCCGGCTTTGGGAGTCAGGAGCCCTGAAATTGGATCTCAGCTCTGGTAGTAAGTCCCTCCGCTCCACAACCCGCTCCCCCGAGCCCCGCGCGCCTCAGTTTCCCCCTCGAAGGGCAAGACAAGTACTCCATCATCTGGACAATTCCTTTCAGCCCCGATTCTCGTTAATTCTAGCGAACAGAGGATTCCCCACAAGCCAAAAGCCAAGGAGGGTCCCCCGGAAGAAAGGTCCCAGGCGCCGCGTGATCCGAGGGTGGGCGCCCCCTCCTGGCCGGCCCAAAGCCTCGCCGGGTGGAACGCGGGGGGTCTGAGAGAAGTTGGGGGGCGGGGACCCGGGGAAGGAGGGAGGCCCAGAGCGGGCGGGCGGGAGGGGGAGCCCTGCCCCAGAGAGCGCGAGAAACAGTTGGGGGTGGGGGGGGCTGGTAGTGGTGAGGCTAGAGGGCCTAAAGGAAGCGCGAGGAAGCGACAGGGAAAGTCCGGTGAGACGTACCTTAAAAGGCCTGCTGTGTACACAGCGCTGGCGAGTTAACACGCGCCCCCGCTTCCTCCCGGCGCCCTGGGCACCTGGCACCGCGGGGTCCACACCTCCCAGCAAACCCGCAGGTGCAGCCCTACCTGCCCTGTCCCCGGGCTCCAGGGCTCCCTCGGTGAATGAGAGAAGGGGAAAGAAATAGCCTCTTCAGGGGCTTGGGGACTCAGAGACCTTCAGTGCTGTGGCTGGTTTCCGCCTCACAGCCAGGAGATGCAAGAAGGGCTGTTTTTTCCGTTTGGGCTCTTTGTCTCCCCTTCACACCGCCCACAACCCCCCCACCCCCCCGCCTGCCAAGTGACCTTGAGCCAGCCTTAGTGACCTTCTTACTTTGGGGCCAAGCTCAGTAATCTTGGCTTCAGACAAAGGAGTTCTGGGGCCCAGGTGAGAGGAAGCTCATCCCGCCCCCCGACACACACCCCAGCCTCCCCGCCTCAGCACCCCCAGTCTCCAGCAGGAAGCTGGAAGGCATAATTAACCCAACCCACAGCCAGGCAGGGCTGCAGACTCCGGAGTGTGCCAGTGAGGAACCGGACCAGCGTAGGAGCTCCAGGACCTTCTGGAGCTTGGGCCCTGGAGAAGGACAGGAGAGGATAAGGCCTCCCTGCCCCCCACCTTTAAAGGCTGTACTGCTGCGGCTTCAGCCCCCCAGGGGAGCCTTCCCTTCCAGGAACTGGAGTCGAGGCCAACTGAGGAACCGAAGGGAAGAGGAGGAGGGAAATGCTTCTGAAGCATTAGCAGGGTTATGTACCTACACTCAACGAGGAAAAGGCTGGGAGAGATTACAGAACGACTGTGCAGAGAGTGGGAATCCAAAGCTTCTAGAATAAAGATGGAACTCAGGGACCTGAGAATGGGGTACAGAGGCAGATATTCATGGTAGAAGCACGGTGTTGAGAACTGCAGGAGCACCTTAGAAACCATTTCCAGCATCTTTATTTTCCACATGAGGAAACTGAGTCTCAAAGAGACGAAGTTGCTTCAGTAGTCTTGTTCCAGTTCCCCTCTGCCCCCATCCTCCCACCCCCAGAGCATCTTTGCCACACCCCACACCATGCAGTCTGGCCTCCCCTCCAGTAATTGAGCTCTTTTGACTGGGAGTAGCCAAAGGGGCTCTTTCCAGACCCTTCTGTGTGCCTGCCTCACTCCATGGGCCAGAAACCACAGCCCTGGCTTTTCTGTTGTTCCTTTGGGTTTGGGCCTCCAACCCTGCCCAGGTCCTTTTTCTGCCCTGGCTGTGCTCTGAGTCCTGGGGCCAGCATGCTATGATGCCCAGCACACAGTAGGCCATCAGGTTTGACATAGGTGAGACCAAATGGTTGGAGAAACCCTATCCCCGAGGCAGGGACCCCAGGCACAAGGTGAGGCCTCTGAGCCACTCCTGTAACTCTGCCGACAGTCCCTTTGTTCTTCCCTCTCCACAGGCAAAGAACAGAAGGAGACCAACATCGAATCCATGAAAATGGAGGCAAGTGTTTTCCTCACCCCCCAGGGGCTCTGTGGATCCTGATTCTAGGAGAAGAAAGCCACCGCTCTGACCGACTGTGGCGAGTGTGTGTGAGGGGAGCCCGAGGTGGCCCCTGGCCCCTTCTGTTCTTGTCCCTCCGTGAGGAGCAGAGGAAGTGGGTATGGAGGTTGGAAGGCCCCCAGAGAGGCAGCCAGCTGGTCCCCACTCCAAGACCAAGCACTTCCCCTCCTGCTTTATGTCCTGTCCCACATCCCGCCGCCATCCCTCACTCCTCCCCCCCAGGCAGGGGCTTGTCCCGCACTCCAGGGCCGGCATCTCCGGCCAGGAGTCAGAGCTCCTGTGTTCTGTACGAGGTGAGTGCCTCCTTGGTTTCCCCTCCAGGAGGAACGACCCTGCAGCAGGGCTGTCCATGCCCACCTTAATGCCGGTCTGTCTGTCGTCTCTCTGTCCTAGGGCTCCCGGGGCCGGCTGCGGGGTGGCCTGGGCTGGGAGTCCAGCCTCCGCCAGCGGCCCATGCCGCGGCTCACCTTCCAGGCGGGGGACCCCTACTACATCAGCAAGCGCAAGCGGGACGAGTGGCTGGCACGCTGGAAAAGGGAGGTGAGGTGCCTTCTCTGGCCTGGGCCCCAGCCCGTCCCACAGAACCGGGAAACCGGAAGTTAGCTTCAGCCACCGTCTGCGGCTGTTGTCAGGCCCTGGCTGAGCCTCAGTTTCCCCTTCCACTTCAGGTTAACCTCTCACACTTACAGGGAACTGCTGGCTCCCTAGGCAGTGACTGCGCGTACTTTGTTACTTCCGCAAATGTTACTGGACACTCACCATGCAAGCAGGCAGTGTCTAGGCCTTGTGCACGTACAATTCCTGCCCTCATGGACTTGACATTGTGATGGGGGAGATGGACAGCAAACAAGTAAACAAGAGCTGAAATAGAGGTTAACAAAGGCCTGCTTTAGGTAGGGTGGTGCAGAGAGGCTTCTTGGAGAAGGCGGCATTGAAGTTGAGACCTGAAGGAATAAAAGAGCTGGCTCTGTGAGTTGTGGGGAGGGGGAGAATATTCTAGGCAGAGGAAACAGCACAAGCGAGGCCCTGACTTGTTTGGTTGTGTAAAAGACCGGTCTTCTCAGAGTGAACCAAGCGGGGGAGAGAGTGGGGCCAGACGAGAGGCGGCGAGGGGAGGTAAGCAGAGGCCGATCATACAGAGCCTTGAGATCTGGGCTGAAAGCTGGTTTAACCCTGAGTATCCTGGGCAGCCCCTGAAGGTTTCTGTGCAGAGGAGTGATTCGATGTAGATTAAAGGAGCAGCAATGGTGAAGGGGAGGGACAGATCTGGGCTTGCTAACTGATGGGAAGGATGTGGGAGGGGAGAGGATGGACACATGGCCCACAGGGGTTTGGCTTGAACACCTGGGTGATGGGTGTGCTGCTTCCTCAGGTGGGAAGACTAGAAGAGGAATGGGTTTGGGGTGGGAGGGAAGCAAGTGTTTAGTCTGAGATGCTAAGGTGCCCGGATCCCAGAGCGGAGGGAGATCCAGGCTGCAGATGCAAGGTGGGAAGGCATAGAACCACAAACACTGATGAGCTCACCTAGGAAACTGGAGAGAACTGAGACGCATCCTGGGACTTGGTCCACAGAAATCCTACAGTTACGGCCGCATGAGGTAGGGGCAGTGGCAGTAGCCGTACTGAGAAGGGGCCTGGGAGGAAGAGCTGCGTCTCAGAAAGGAAAGAAGCTTTTCCAGAGGCAGTGGCCGCTCTGCCCTGTGGAGGCTGAGTTGAGACAGGCTGTTTGCACCTGCCCATCTGGAGGCAGCCGGTGACTTTTCTAAGAGAGGCTTCCATGCGGGTCAGGAAGGAGACAGCCAGGCCAGGGCTTCAGCAGCGAGAGGCAGTGAGGCGGTGGAGACCAAGGGGCGAAAGCAGTCCCCCTGAGCAGCCACTGGGAGACTGCCCTCCTGTGTGTCTGATGAGCAGAGAGAAAGCGTGCTGACCAGCTGGTGCCAGGAAGGGAAGGGACCCGCCATGAATTGCCACCACCTGGGGCCTTTCACCTTCACACACTGGTCTTTACCCCAGGCCTACAAAGGAGGGTGTTATCCTGTGTGCATTGTGTGAGAGCTTGCTCTAGAGAAAGTTCCGAACCAGGCGGGAAAGAGAGAGGGTGGTGGCTACTTGATTATTTCCATTTCCTCTGGGATCCAGGAAGGCAGAAATTTCTCTCCTGGAAGAACCTGGAAAAGGGACAATCTCTGCAAGGTCTCTTGAGATTTAAGTGTGGTCTTTGGGATGGAAATTTTGTTCAGGACTTGGGGCTATTCCTCTGTGGTTGGTGGGAGGGGTTTTGCTTTTTAACTACTCCTTATGTGGGGTCTGTGCTTCTACTTTCCTTTAGCCCTGGGGCCAGAGGCTAGATATAATAACTTTTACACTTGAAGGGATCCCAGAAATTTGGTGATTCTCAAACTGTACTTGAAGAACCCTTATGGAGGCCTGCCTTCAGTTGCAATTGAAAAAAAAAAAAAAAAAAAGGCAGTCTTTTCTCAACTCACAGGGAAAAGTAAGATAATAGATACATTTTCTCAATTTTAAAATTGCCACTAAAATTTATTAAAAAAATTTTTTTTTGGCTGTGCCACGTGGCATGTGGGATCTTAGTTCCCAACCAGGGATTGATTGATACCATTCCCCTGTGGTGGAAGCACAGAGTCCTAACCACTGGACCACCAGGGAAGTCCCCCAACTAAAACTCAGGGTGAGGGATCGGGCACCTCAGGCAGAGCATCGTCAAGGAACTTAGACTAATTCTGCCTGGGGTCACCTTTGCATCAGCAAGAGGTGGCTTTTGGCTTTTAAAGGATGAACTTGAATTTAGGGAAAGGGGAGGAAAGACGAGGTAGAAAGAGACTTACAGCATGTGCAGAAGTTCAGAGGCACAAGACTGTGTGATCTATTCGGGAATGGAGGTCCATGGTGGTAGATGAAGGAGCACAGGATGCAGGCTCAGGGCCGCAGGAGGATGGCTGGGGAACTGGGCTTGTGTGAAGGCTGTGGGGCTTCACCTGACCCCAGTCTGCCCCTGGTCCACGTGCCTCACCTGTAGAGCCTTCTACCCTCAAAATATCCCCCTCAGCTTAATTTTCTTTTCCCATGACCTCCCTGGTCACTCCACACTGTGAGGTCTGCTCTTTACCATCTGAGATTACCTGCCACCTTAAGCTCAAAAACAAAAAAAAAAAAAAGAAATTAAGAAGACTTCGAATATCACAAAATAAATGAAATTTAAAATAATTGGATGAGAAAAATGGGGCATTTCCAACCCCTCTGCCAAGGCTGAAGTGGGGATTCCTGCCCGAGCTGGGATGCTCATGTTTGTCTGTCCCATCTCCTATTCTCTGCACCTCTGTACTCGCCCTTGTAAGGATTAAATTCTGCCTTAGTCGTGACCAGGCCCTGCAATAGA
This sequence comes from Cervus elaphus, assembly GCF_910594005.1. Taxonomy (NCBI): domain Eukaryota; kingdom Metazoa; phylum Chordata; class Mammalia; order Artiodactyla; family Cervidae; genus Cervus; species Cervus elaphus. Next base: position 31,948,108 of record NC_057825.1, on the reverse strand, counting down.
ACCAGCAACAACTCTCCGTTGTCTCCCTATCATGTCAGAAATCCTCTGGCTGTTTCTCAAAACTTTGACCCTCACTGTGACCTCCACGATGGCTCCACCCCCTGAACCCCCCACTACCATGCTCTTATAGGACAGTCCCTGTGAGAGACCGGTCTCCCCTTTCTACTTCCTTTCTGCTTTTGTTTCTGCTATACTTTTCCCCTATTCATTCTTCAGGGTTGAGTTCGAGAGCTGCTGCCTCGTCCAAGAAGCTCTCTGGGATCTCCCCAGTCCACACTGCCCTCTTCCCTTCTCTGCACTCCTGTAGTCCTTACTGTTAATATTGTTGGGTTTAGCAGTCAGTTATATTTCATAGAGTATTTTTCACTAACTCTTACATGTTATGTCTTCCCCAGTTAGGCCAAACCTGATAATTGGGCAGGGAGAACAGGCTCTGTGAATAGCCGTTGGTTGGCTAAGCAGTTGGGAGGTGGGTAAATATGAGACAACTTCTCAGGGAGCTCGGACCCAGGCCATTGGTTTCTGGGGGTGCTGACAAGTGTACCCGGAGAATAGTGTGGGGCTAGGGGACTGACGGCAGGCTCCCACGGGTAAGGCGGTGTCTGAGTCTCCTCCATCCCGCATTCCTGCTGTCCCCACCGGCTCTCCACTGTGCTTGAGCCAAGGAGAACCTACCTTGGCCTGGCAGAACTAGCCCAGGGCAGGGAGTGGGGAGAAGAGACGAGAGGCACCGTCCTCCAAAGGAGGGCAGTTCCAGACTCTTCTTTCTGACTGTTTTCAGAACAGCGTGGCCTGAAGGAGCACTTTAGGCTTAGGAAGGGCTTTTTCACAGGTGTTACCTCACTAACCCTTACGAGTCCGAGGCAGAGGCCTGGCCAAGTAGCTGGAACTGTCATCAAGCCAGATGGCATGTGGGCTCCCTGTGTGTGTCAGTGCTGGTGGTTTTAGGATGCGGTTATAGCCAGGTGATGTTATAACTCTCTTTAATGTCTTCGCTCCAACCGATTCTAAATTTCTTCAGGGTCAGGAAACCATGTCCTGCTGTTCTAAAATCTTGCCTCTTTCCTGGCTTCCAACCCAAATGGAGGGACTCCTGCATCCTCAGATTTACTAGATGTTTCAGTTCAGTTCAGTCGCTCAGTCGTGTCCAACTCTTTGCGACCCCATGAATCGCAGCACGCCAGGCCTCCCTGTCCATCACCAACTCCCGGAGTTTACTCAAATTCATGCCCATTGAGTCGGTGATGCCATCCAGCCATCCCATCCTCTATCATCCCCTTCTCCTCCTGCCCCCAGTCCCTCCCAGCATCAGGGTCTTTTCCAATGAGTCAGCTCTTCACAGGAGGTGGCCAAAGTGTTGGAGTTTCAGCTTCAGCATCAATCCTTCCAATGAACACCCAGGACTGATCTCCTTTAGAATGGACTGGTTGGATCTCCTTGCAGTCCAAGGGACTCTCAAGAGTCTTCTCCAACACCACAGTTCAAAAGCATCAATTTTTCGGTGCTCAGCTTTCTTCACAGTCCAACTCTCACATCCATACATGACCACTGGAAAAACCATAGCCTTGACCAAATGGACCTTTGTTGGCAAAGTAATGTCTCTGCTTTTTAATATGCTGTCTAGGTTGGTCATAACTTTCCTTCCAAGGAGTAAGCGTCTTTTAATTTCATGCTGCAGTCACCATCCACAGTGATTTTGGAGCCCAAAAAAATAAAGTCTGACACTGTTTCCACTGTCTCCCCATCTATTTCCCATGAGCTGATGGGACCAGATGCCATGATCTTAGTTTTCTGAAAGTTAAGCTTTAAGCCAACTTTTTCACTCTCCTCTTTCACTTTCATCAAGAGGCTTTTCAGTTCCTCTTTACTCTCTGCCATAAGGGTGGTGTCATCTGCATATCTGAGGTTATTGATATTTCTCCCAGCAATCTTGATTCCAGCTTGTGCTTCTTCCAGCCCAGCGTTTCTCATGATGTACTCTGCATATAAGTTAAATAAGCAGGGTGACAATATACAGCCTTGACGTACTCCTTTTCCGATTTGGAACCAGTCTGTTGTTACATGTCCAGTTCTAACTGTTGCTTCCTGACCTGCATACAGGTTTCTCAAGAAGCAGGTTAGGTGGTCTGGTATTCCCATCTCTTTCAGAATTTTCCACAGTTTATTGTGATCCACACAGTCGAAGGCTTTGGCGTAGTCAATAAAGCAGAAATAGATGTTTTTCTGGAACTCTCTTGCTTTTTCGATGATCCAGCAGATGTTGGCAATTTGATCTCTGGTTCCTCTGCCTTTTCTAAAACCAGCTTGAACATCTGGAAGTTCTCGATTCACGTATTGCTGAAGCCTGGCTTGGAGAATTTTGAGCATTACTTTACTAGCGTGTGAGATGAATGCAATTGTGTGGTAGTTTGAGCATTCTTTGGGATTGCCTTTCTTAGGGACTGGAATGAAAACTGACCTCTTCCAGTCCTGTGGCCACTGCTGAGTTTTCCGAATTTGCTGGCATATTGAGTGCAGCACTTTCACAGCATCGTCTTTCAGGATTTGAAATAGCTCAACTAGAATTCCATCACATCCACTAGCTTTGTTCGTAGAGATGCTTTCTAAGGCCCACTTGACTTCACATTCCAGGATGTCTGGCTCTAGGTGAGTGATCACACCATTGTGATTATCTGGCTCATGAAGATCTTTTTTGTACAGTTCTTCTGTGTATTCTTGCTACCTCTTCTTAATATGTTCTGCTTCTGTTAGGTCCATACCATTTCTGTCCTTTATCGAACCCATCTTTGCCTGAAATGTTCCCTTGATATCTCTAATTTTCTTGAAGAGATCTCTAGTCTTTCCCATTCTGTTGTTTTCCTCTATTTCTCTGCATTGATCGCTGAGGAATGCTTTCTTATCTTTCCTGGCTATTCTTTGGAACTCTGCATTCCAATGGGAATATCTTTCCTTTTCTCCTTTGCTTTTCACTTCTTTTCACAGCTATTTGTAAGGCCTCCTCAGACAACCATTTTGCCTTTTTGCATTTCTTTTCCATGGGCATGGTCTTGATCCCTGTCTCCTGTACAATGACATGAACTTCTGTCCACAGTTCTATTAAACTAGATGATTAATATGTATTAAATACTGATAACAAGTAATCAGGGGCTTCCCAGGTGGCACTAGTGGTAAAGAGCCCACCTGCCAATGCAGGAGATGTAAGAGATTTGGGTTAGATCCCTGGGTCAGGAAGATCCCCTGCTGGAGGAAATGGCAGCCCACTCCAGTATTCTTGCCTGGATAATTCCATGGACAGAGGATCCTGATGGGCTACAGTCCATGGGTTTGAAGAAGAGTCAGACACGACTGAAGCGACTTAGCATGCACACAGGCAACAGTAATCTCTGGTCCACATATTCCAGTCTGTTCTCTCCTCCCTTCTCCCTCCTGCACTCAGAGCCCCCTTCTCTTCCCACAGGCAACACAGCCTTCGCCTTCCTGGAAGTGAGTCCCGGTGCCAACTTGTCTACTCACTGGACCCGGGACCTTCAGCATCACTTAACCACCCCATCCCCGCCCACCTCCCCTGCCACCATTCCCGCCCCTCAAGCTTAGGTCCCTGCGCTGTTTGTAGGCTTTGGCTGTACTCTGCTGTCCTGTGTGCGTCTCATCTTCATGGAACCCCACTCACCAGTTTGTTTTCTGCTTCTGCCCAACCCGAGCTTGTTCAGCACAGGCCCTCTGGGCACCTCTGCCCCCAGGGCTTGCCGTGCAGGAGGTACTCTGTAAAGGTTTGCTGAATGAATGAATGAATACTTCTAATCTCAGAGTTGTGTGGGTTAGTAAGGGATATATACCATGTACAGCACAGGGTTAGAATATAATAGGACATGCATAATTCTTTAAAACTGATTTTATATAAGTATTACACAAATACATTCTTTAAAAAAAAAAAACAGCCATCCCTCCCCAGTGACTTTAATTCCCCTACCAGAGGTATCTGGTGCTGTCTCTATCCATCTATGTGTGTGTGTAAATTTATAATTTTGCTTCACAGTTGCTTTTTTCTCTTTTCCTTTTTTATATAAATAGAACCACACTATAGTTTCGTTTTACAGCTTGGTTTTTCACTTACGATAAGTCTGGGCAATCAAGCCACGTAATTACTGTTCTCTTCCACTGTATGGATTACCATGATTTTATTTAACCATTCTCTTATTGGTGGACATTTGTGTGGTTTACAATATTTTACTGCATAAGCACCACAGCAGTGAACATCCTTGGTCATGTCTCTTTGTGCATCTGTTTCTCTCAGATAGATACCTAGAAAGAGAAATGCTGGGTTGAAAGGAATGTGTATTTTGCATTTTATAGTCTGCCAAATTGTCCTCCAAAAAGGGCAGTGCCAACTTAGGCTCCTGTAAACAGGGTATGAGGAGATTTTCACCTGTGCCAACATCAATATTTTGCTTATCTAATGGGTGGGAAAAACACTATCTTGTTATGATTTTAATTGGCATTTCCCAGATAATAAGTGAGGTTGGACATTTTTTTCATATGTTTATTGGCCATTTGTGCTGCTGCTTCTGTGAGCTGAGCAAATGTTGCTTCCTCTTGCTTTATAACCCTGCAGTCTCAACAGACTGTGCTTCCTGTCGGCCCTGGGAAGAACAGCCTCAGAGTGTCCAGAGGGTCATCTCCTGCTGTGCTATATTCCATTTAATAAGCTATCCCCAAGCACCTTCGGTGTTGGGGGGTTGAGGGTATTGTGCCGGGCACTTTGAGAAGAAGGAGATGAATTAAGTGTGATCTCCTGGACTTTAGTACAGGAGACGTGAGAAATGGCAATGTAAAGTAGACCTTATTTAAGGACTAATACCAAACTATTAGCCAAGTATGTGGGTAGCAGTTTTAGGGGATTCCAACTGGCAGACGTTCCTTGCTCATTCACCATATAGTGTATAAACTAATGAAAACCTGAACCCTTACAGGATAGCCTCAGAAATAACATTGCCCTTAAAGGAGATGATGCTGTTTGGAACAGGTGTGACAAGTGTACTTTACCAAAGGGCTAAACAAACACCTTTTAAAGGCACTGTTGTGACAGCCTGTAATCAGTAGTGAGTTCCAGGGCTGGCCCTTAGGACAGGCTGTGAAACTGTCATCACAGAAATGCCCTGTTGTCTCTTCAGTGGACCAGCTGTTCGCCCACTGGAATGTTCACTCCACCTGGTTGTGGGGGGATACAGAAGAGTGCTTAGAACAACCCCCGCTTTTTAGTGGTGAGAAAACAGTAATGAGGCACTGGGTTCAGCAGTGGCCATGGCCAAAACTGAAATAGGCCAAAGGGGTAGCTTTATGAGCACCTCCTTCATCTCAGGTGGCTCAGCTGGTGAAAAATCCGCCTGCAATGTGGGAGACCTGGGTTTGATCCCTGGGTTGATCCCCTGAACGGAAAGGCTACCCACTCCAGTATTCCAGCCGAGAGAATTCCATGGACTATACAGTCCATGGAGTCGCAAAGAGTCAGACATGATTGAGCGACTTTCACTTTCACTTCATCTCAGGGACAGTGCCGAGAGCATTAACTTTTGCCACAATCCTAAGAAATGATAAAGTAACTTTGTATTTCAGGATTCACAAAATAGAGACCACCCCTGTGGCCCGGCCCAGATCAGAACTTTGAACCCAGGTCAGTGCATGGGCTAGGCCATCCATGTGTATGTGCTCAGTTATGTCTGACTCTTTGCGACCCCATGGACTGTGCCTGCCAGGCTCCTCTGTCCATGGGATTCTCCAGGCAAGAATAGTGGAGTGGGTAGCCAGGGGGTTTGCTTCTCCAGGGGAATCTTTCGACCCAGGGATCGAACCCCCGTGTTTTGCATCTCCTGCATTGGCGGGCAGATTCTTTACTGCTGTGGCACCTGGGAAACCCTAGCCCATGGCTAGTCCAGTGACTAGGAATCCATGCTTCCATAATAGGGGGCCGAGGTTTGATCCCCAGTTGGAGAACTAAGATCCCATATGCCATGCCTCAGCCAAAAAAATTTTTTTAAATAACAAATAAAGCTAGGTCAGTGCAGGTACAGGAAACTCCTGCTAATCCTTCAGCTCAGTTTAGTGGGTTCACCTTCCCCTAGGAAACAAGACTTGCTGCCTTATAAGGAAATCCCATCCTTGCTGGCCAGTCATGCCCTGTTCCTGTTCCGGCTGCCTCTTCTGTCAGTGGGTGGAACTTGTGCTGGCCCAGCATCCTTGGGAAGGCGCTCTTGCAGCTCTGAGCCGCTGTACTCCCCCAGTCTGTGGACTCTTTTCCCTTAAATAAAGGACATCAGACTTGTTACTAAATTGTATTATTTTTGTCATTTCACAGGTATACTATTCACAATTACTATAAGAGCTAATTTTCGTCCTTATTTTACCACTAGGAAGCTAAAAGATTCCTGTAGATGAGGACACGTGTAGATGCCACGTGGACATCCTTATGGAGAGGCCCGTGGGCTAAACCAGACTCCAGAGTGCAGGCTGCTTCTGTTTCGCAAACAACTCCACTAGAACTGGGTCTTCCTGGTTTTCAGTCTTGGCTTCCCCTGAAACTACAGGATGGGGTTGGAGGGCGCTCACTGTCCCAGCCCTCTGTCCGTGCCGCCTTGCCCCACCTTGGCTACAGGTCTGAGGCTGCAGGTCTTCAGGCCGCAGGGTCTTGCCAGGTTTGGGTCCCTTTCACCCTGGGGACCCCTTCCCCACTTTCCTTCTCCACTCCTTTGGTCCTGAGCCCTCACCCTTGAACTGCTATTTTTCTCATGATCGGTTTTGATGTTGTGAAATTGGATTAAGTAAATGGAATGAGATTCAGGAGGCCTGGTTTCTGAGTACAGCCTCTACCCGGGATCAATTTGAGAAGGTCGTTCTCCTCTCTGTACTTTGGTTTCCTCGTTTGTAGCAGGGCACAAATAGACCAGATGACCCCCGAGATTCAGAAATAGCATAATTTAAGGGGAGGCGGACTGAAGTCATGAGCTGTAGCTCCCTTTGTCTCCTTGTATGGATGTCCTAAATTAAATGTTTGAGTGAATTCTCATACCTCACATATATGCTTCTTTTAGAGGCACACACATAAAGCATCTTAATAAAGATGCTTAGAAAAAACTTTCACAAAATTCATGTTTTGTGCTAGAATCTAGCTTTCCTTTCCTCTTCACGGTGGACCCCTTTTATTGTGTTTGCTGCCGGGGTCAGAAATGATAGGGCTTGCTACTCACCTGGGAGAGGGAGGGGCTTGAAGCCACCACTAAAAAGGTGCTGTTGCAAATACACCCCTGTCTAACAGGCACATGTTTCCTGGGGCATTTCCTCAGCTCAGGAACTGCACATCCCTGTTCTGGCTTTGGTCACCATGTGCCTAGCTAGGTCTGCCCCTTACTGCTCGTTTTCTCTTCTTTAGTCACATGATCACTCTTCATCATTTTGAGAATTACAAACCTTGACTGAGCAAATACTTTGTGCTCAGGCTTTCAGAAAACTCCATATGCATCTGGGTCTCTGCCACGTTCCCACATTTTCTAGACACTAAAGAAACACATTTAAAGGAATGTCAGAATCCCACCCTGGCAGTGGTAGGCAGTTAAGTGCTGCAACCCAGTAAGAGCTAGGATAGAAATAGGAGGAAAGGGGCCATGGGAGCGGCTAACTAGCCCTGCCCAAGGAGGCTGGGAAGGCCTGCCGTAGAAGAGACATCTTGCAGGCCTGCTACTAGGATAGGAGTTTGCCTGATAGGGACAGTGGGGGAAGGGCACTGAGCGGGATCAAAAAAACCCTCTAAGAGTTTGGGATCTAGAGCACCTCAAGATTTCTTGCATTTTTATTTCAGCTTTCAGAAACAAGCTCATAGCCCTCGCTGTGAGGCAAACAGAGGAGATCAATGGTGCTGTTCTCTCTCCTCTGCTTTCATGATCAGAGCATTCGTTAAGGAGGTCCCTGGGATGCTCAAGCACGGGGGCTCAGCTGGACTGTGTGACTCTGTTAAGGAGTCAGTACTCTAGATGTCATAAACGGACTTGCTGCTGCTGCTAAGTCGTTTCAGTCGTGTCCAGCTCTGTGCGACCCCATAGATGGCAGCCCACCAGGCTCCTCCATCCCTGGGATTCTCCAGGCAAGAACACTGGAGTGGGTTGCCATTTCCTTCTCCAATGCATGACAGTGAAAAGTGAAAGTGAAGATGCTCAGTCGTGTCCGACTCTTAGCGACCCCATGGACTGCAGCCTACCAGGCTCCTCTGTCCATGGGATTGTCCAGGCAAGAGTACTGGAGTGGGTTGCCACTGCCTTCTCCACACGGGCTTGAGTCTGTATTTACTAAATACATGCAGCAGCATGCTGGCACTGGAGGAGACAGTGGACACAGTCCCTGTCCCCGGGCACACATGGTCTAGAGGAGGAGGCGGGAGTGCCCACCATGTGCCACAGTATTAGATGGAGCATGGGCCTCGGCCCGTGCTTCTGCCACCAAGAGTCTGGTGAGCACAGAGGAGGGCGAGAAAACTTCTAGGGGAACTCCTGGAAGGTTCCCTGGAGGAGGTGTCCTTTGAGAATTCCAATAAGGATAAATAAGGAAGGTGTTTCAGGAAAAAGAACCACTGAGGGAAAAGACAAAGAGGCATGAAGCTTCTGGGTTGGTCAGGGAACAGCGTGAGAGCTGGTAACTAGGTGTGGGAGTCGGCAAGGAAGTGTAAGAAGAGATAAAACTGCAAAGGGAGATGGTCAGATTGTCACCAGCCTCCCTGTCATAGTGAGAAACGTGGGCTTCCCTGTGCAGGAGGGAGCTGGAATGTTAGAGAACCGGATGTGTATTTTGGGAAGGTAACCCTGGCTGCAATGCAAGGGGACCCAAGGTTAGAAGAAGGACCAATTAGGAGGGTGTTTCATCTGATTTTGAGGAAGGGGCCAGGCAGTGGGAGGCAGACTTGATAGAACTGATACAGTTTGCCTCTGGTTGGAGGCAGACTTGATAGAACTGATACAGTTTGCCTCTGGTTGGAGGGAAGGGAGAAACTGGGCTGGTATTTGGGGGCTGGGGTAAGCGGTCATTATATGAGCTAGGAAATCCTCAACTAGGGAGGAAGAGCAGGTTAGGAGCAGGAAGGTGGTATGGGCTTTCTGTTTTCTTAAGGATGTTTTTTGATGGTCAGAAGCTTTTTATTTGAACAAAGTCGAGTTAACCAAATTCTTCTTTTATTGGAGTGTGTGTGTGTGATAACTCTGAGTTCTCTGCCTACCCTAAAGTCATGAAGAGACTCTCTTAGGAAGAGTAAATTTTATTTGTTTGGCTGTGCCAGATCTTAGTTGCGGCATGTGGGATTTTTCGTTGCGGCATGCAGGCTCAGTAGTTGTGGCGGGCAGGCCTAGTTGGCATGAGCCACAGGGATCAAACCCACGTCCCCTGCACTGGAAGGCGGATTCGTAACTGCTGGACCACCAGGAAGTCCCAGGAGTGGACTTTTAAGTTAGGTTTTGGACAAGCTGCTTTTGAGAAGCCAGCAGGGTGGCTGACAATGGGGAGGGGTTTAGCAGGCACTCAGGAGTCATCCACTAGGAGGGTAAGTGCAGGTTGGTGAGCGGGGAGGGAGGAACCCTGCATTGGGAGGACCAGGGTAGCAAAGGTCAGCTCACCTACCTGGGGCTTCTGGAAGCAACCAGCTGGCAGGAGTTCCAGAACAACTGAAGGACCACTAAAGGCCCCCTTTTCACCTGTCTGTGGAGCCTTTTAAAAGAGTTGCCTTTTAAACAGTACCTAGATTCGCAAAAACAGGAGATTGCACTTTTTTATTCCTACTTTTGCTTAATCTGAGTTGAAAGTGAAAAATTAACAATATACTGCCCATTATTTCTTAACTAAAGAGTCATAGAGCATTTGTGAAGGGTTGTTATTAAGGGATGGCAAGTCAGAAAAACAGTAAAATTTGCTCACAGTGTGTAGTTGGCATGGGAGAGGGGGAGGACCCGGATGGCTACGGAGACCTGACGGGTTAGAACTGAGTGACTAATACACACACATTCTGGAGCTATGAGGCAGAGACTCTGGTGTGATTCCTGGGAAATCTGATTTTCTAGTCAGATGCCCATGGTTCTGGGGCTTGTGCAAGTTTGAGAACCACACAGCTTCAGATGATCAGAAGTAAACCAAACCGGACAAAGTGTAGTGAATAGTGTTACTTGCTCAGTCGCATCCGACTCTTTGCGACCTCATGGACTGTAGCCTGCCAGGCTCCTCTGTGCATGGAATTCTCCAGGCAAGAATACTGGAGTGGGTTGCCACGTCCTTCTCCAGGGGATCTTCCCAAGCTGGGATCGAATCCAGGTCTCCTGCATTGCAGGCAGATTCTTTACCACTTGAGTAAACCTGGAAGCCACCTGACACAGAAGAGATTTCTCCAAAGATGCATTTATTGTGTCACCCACCACCCTGATAGTGAAGGACAGGGAAGCCTGGCATGTTGCAGTCCATAGAGTTGCAGAGTCGGGCACACCTTAGCAACTGAACAACCACCGCCACCCTGTCACCCTCACGGGGTCTCCCTGCACATTCGCATTACCTGGGAGTTTGCTTTAACCACTGCTGTCTGGTCCCGCCACCCTGGATTCAGTACACTTGGAATTTAGTTCTGGGCCCAGGCCCAGATCGCTCCTAAAGCTCTCCGGGTGATTCTAAGGGCGTGAAACTCAGACTGAACACTGAGCTGAGAAAGAAGTATGGGCTCTTAAGGCCGGCACAGCTACAGAACTGTTTCCCAACAGAGGTGGGGGGGGCGAAGACCGGAAAGGACTTGGTGCAGGAATTCAAATGTTTCCTTTGGGATGGAGATGGTAGGCGTTCCTAGTGTTTTCAGCAACGGGTTTACCCCAAGGCTTGTCCGCTGGGCTCCTCCTGGGTCTTCTCTTTGGACCCTGAAACTTGAGAGGGTCTGCATGCCTGAATCTGAATGGTGGTCCCTGAGGTCCCTCCCTTTGACCCTTGGAGCCTGGGGTGGGGGAGGGAAGGAGAAAGCAACCCTGGCGGTTCAGGTTTACCTGAATCCTTTGGACCCACACCCCCCAGGTATAAAATTAACAAGTCTCCCCAGAGTCTAGTTTCTAGAGCAAAGTGACTGTACGTGGTCAAGCTAACTTGTCAAAAGGTTCTTTCCAAACCTCTTACACGATATGGCCTCCTGACTTCCTTTGGCCTTACCTGTAATACTCAGCAGATATCTGTGGTCCCCTCAGACTGATTAAGAAACTAAGATCCAAAGAAGCTAGGCACTTACCAAAAGCTTTGTCATCAGCTGTGATCCTCTGCTCCCATCTTGCCCCTTCTGTTCTGTTTCCTGGCAAGGGGCAGATGAAACCTGGGCATCTGCAGCACCGCTGCCCCCACCCTTGCTCCCTGCCCACAGCCTGCACTTGGCTCACAGGCAGGGTCGTGCTCACCCCGCAGCTCCCGGTTAGGGCCTGGAAGTGATGGGGTGGGAGAGTCGGGTTTGTGGAGAAGCCTTCCTCTTAAGGAGCAGACCTGGAGCTGTCGGGAAAGAGGGGGCAGATGGGCGAGGGGAGGAAGGAGGCTGCAGTTGAGGCTTCGGGAGCTGCTGGCAGGTCTGGTGAGTTGAGACTTCCAAGCATGTAACGACTGGGAAGGGACGGGGGAGCCAGCAAAGAAGGGATGGGAGAACCAGGGAGAGAGGCAGAAGAGATGGAGACGTGAAGGGTCAGCGAGGAGGTGGCTCCCAGACCCTGCATTTTACTCTGGATCAGAATGTCTGTCAGCAGTGGAACATAGAACAGGCAGGAGGCCCTCGGCGGCTCACCTCCCTAACAGGTGTGCCTACAGCTGTGCTTGTGCATCTCGTTGGGAAGCTAACGCAATTGCAGATGCCCCCAAAGATCTGCCCATCTGAGAAACCTGGGAGGCTGGGCCCTGTCCCGGTTTACCGTCTCTCATCCACCCTCGAGTCTTCCTGCCTTGACTGATCCCGGCCGCCTCAGATTTCCTTTAGCACATGGAGAAAGCATCTCTACCACATAATTTACCATCTAATTGCATGCTGTCTTGAATGAGGGCTGTGGCTTCATGTGCGGTGGGTCCTGGGCACACAATTAGGCTGTGAGGAGTAACAGGAGGGAGGCCAGCTCCTGCACTGGCTCCGCCCCCCTTCCCCCCAAGCCAAGCCAAGCCCCACCCCCACCCCCCCACCCCTCCACCCCCCGTGCCCCAACTGGTGTGGGTGCTGCTGCTGGATCCTAGGGTTTTGGTGTGATTCAGGCAGGCTCAGAGGTTGGCTCCTGGATAAACCACAGCCTCATTACAGTTCTGAAAGTAGACTAGACCGGCAGGGGTGAGGGGTTGTGAGGGGGTGGGCTGCCCCTGCCCCATGGCCTTTGCCTAAAGATGAGCCTCTCTTGGGCCCAGGTTTGGGGATGGCACCAAGCCCAACCAGGCCAGCACACTGCAGTTTCCATGGTGACCCTTTTGGTTTCCTTCCGAAGGAGGATGGATTTCCTCTTTCAGTCCAGGTCGTCTGCCTGGGCCACCACCACTCTGAACACTGGGGGCCAGACTGCCCAGCTCCGCTGCCCTCCACTTTCTGCCACAGGGGACAGTTTGCGGAGATGCTCAGTTTTAAGTCACAGTCCAATATCAGACATCAGCATGTTCTGGTTTGAAGGGGGAGCAAGAGAGACAGGCCCAGGAGAGGGGGCGACTCCCCTCCTTCTACCTCCCCCTCCTCAGTTTTTGACCCTTTGGGTGGGCTCGGTCTCCTGAAGGCCTCAGTTTCCTCATTTGTAACTGCCAGGGCCGTCAGTGATCTCCACACCTGGCTAGAAGCAGAATCACTTAGGGGGAGGGGGTTTAAATAGATTCCTGGGCTCTACCCCAAGCCAGCTCATCGCCATAGGTGGGCCTAGGAATCTGTATTTTTAAAAACCTCCTTGGGTGATCCTGATACAAACAAAGTTTGAGATTCTCCTGTCAAGGTGACCTGTGAGGCCCCCACAGGAAGGAAAGGAAGCTCTGCCTTGTGCTGAGGACTGACTGGCCTTTCTGGGGTCCCCAGAGCTTCCGAAGAGCCTATCGTTAGGTCACTCTTGTCAGGAAGCCGGTGTTTCCTAGTCACACTGGCTAAGCCAAGACCAGGCCCCCACCTTTTCCCCACAGGAGAAGCCAGGAGAGAGAGGATTGGGGGGTGGGGGGGAGGTTGCCATAACAACCAGCTCCAGGCAGAGGCCTCCCTTCCAGGGGCTGGTACTTCACCCCAGCAATGGTGGTTTCCATGGAGATGGGTTACTGAGGGACAGGGGGAACATTTGCCCCACTTAGTATATTAGTCAGGAGCTGCCAGAAGGCAGAACCATCTCTAGGTGGGAGCCTTGGACCCCTGTCAACTTTGAGTCGTCCCCCGCCCCCCGCCCCACTGTGGCCTCTGCTCTCTGGGTGCAGGTCTGACGCTTTCTCCCCGCTTGGTTGCTCTCTCTGTGACTGGTCTCCCTAGCAACAAGTCCTGCTAACTCCTTGCTGTTGGCTCTGTGGCTATTTTTAGCTTCCCTGCCAGCAGCCCAGTCCTGGTCATTTGCTTGCAACCTCCATGTGGATGGCAGGGGAGCAGGAAAACAAAGATTCCCGGCCTCTTTTGGGAGCCGTGGACCCAGACCTCGTAAGCACCTATCGTAACTTTGCTGTGGAAAGTATTTGCCCCCATCTAGGAACTTGGTCAGTAGACTCCGGATGAGGCTCTGGAGACAGTGTTGGATTCCGTTCAGCAAACACTGCTTTAATCCTCTACAGTGTGCAAGAGGCTCTGGTCCACACTGCTTCCATGTGAACCTGAGAGCCAGGCCCTGCCCTCTAGGAATTTTTAATCTTGTGGAGAGGAAAGAGGAGTACACCTTAGTCCAAGCAAAGATCAGCAGGTGCTAGGAGAGGATTACAAAGTGCTCTGGGAGTATGGGGGAGGAGGTGGGACAAGGTAACTTTTGGGTGGGGGACGATAAGGGTGAGGGGCCAGAGCAGCACTGTCCAGGAGAATGTTCTGCAATGACAGAAATGTTCTAAAATCTGTGCCCTCCGCTACAGTAGCCCCCCTCGCCACATGGGCTCTTGAACACTTGGGATGTGGCTAGTGCAACTGAGGAACTGAATTTTCATTTTTATCTAATTTCAATGAATTTAAATGGCTTTGTGCAGCCAGTGGCGCTCTCACTGGCCAATTCAGGTCTACAGAAACCTTCATGGTGGAGGTAGCTGGTGAATTGGGCTGAGAAGGAAAGGTAGGCTTTTGACTGGTGGAAGGTGAAGTGGAGGAGCAAGGAAAGGCATGAACAAAGGCATGGAGGCAGGGAAAGGGCAAATTTGGGAAACAGCAAGTGGGTGGGCCAAGTGTAGGCTGTGTGAGGTAAGGGCTGCAGATGGTGGGGGCCTTAAGTGCCATGCAAGGAGTGCAGGCTGTAATCAGCAGGTGGTCAGAGGTCTACTGTGTAGCATGGAGGCTTCTGAGCTATAGGTGGAAGGGCAGGATTGGAAGAGACATCCATCTTGACCTTGTGGTTCTTATCTAGATAAGTTCTCATTTGTCATGGGGGCAGTGGGAATGTTTGTGTGTCAAGAAATACACAGTGTCTTCCAAAATGTGGCTTTGCAGATGGCTTCCCAGGGACCCTGGCCCCTCCACTTTTGAGTTCAGGGACTCAGGTGCTAAAATGTCCTGTTCAATGGACGCCACAGAACCTCCCCACCTCCCACCAGCACTGGATTTTATGACAAAGCATGCCTCAGAACGCTGAACTTCAAGTTAAAATCAGTCAGGCATTCCCACTTGCGCCCGTGGGAGCTGCTGCTCCTGGGTGGAGGATCACGACTTAGCATCTCATCTCCGCTCCACAAGCTGGAAAGTCAGCTTCACAGCGCTCCCTACATTCCTGCTCCCAAAGACAGGGGTGAGGCCCACACCCGGATGTTCAGCTTACAGATTTATAATAGGACTTGTCCTTCCAACACAGATCCATCCAAGTGCTTGTCCCCATTTTATCTGGCAACTTACCGGTATCAGAGTCACTGGAAAATGTAATTAAAGTTAGAAGTTTGCTTGATGAACACAGGATCAGTGCTGAGTCAGGTGCCCTTAAGAGGTATTCTCATCAGGCCTGTTGGATCTGCCTGCCAAACAGGAAATATGCCCTCTCTTTCAGGTTGCCCTCTCTTTTGGACCATGCTGGATACTTCCTCTCCAACGCTTCTTTTAGGCTCTTGACATCCACCAGATCTTCTTTTCATCCAGGGGTTCCTCCTTTGAACATACTTTTAGAATACGTCTAAGAACCTGGCTCATTTTACATGGCTCTGCTATTTTAGATTGACTATCTTTATCTTAATCAAAAGACCTATCCCAGTAACCACCCTGGGAGGGTTACTTTGGAAGGTCGAGAACATATATGACCTGAGGATCCTAGAAGGCTGACCTAGTTTTTTCCTGACCTTTGGCTAAAGTCACTTCTTAGCCTAATCTTGGGATCTCTTCTGCTTTGAGGTCTCTGTGCCCACCAAGTACAAGTTAGACACAGATCTCAGTCTGAGTGACTCACTGTATAAAAAAGGGGAACCTTTCCCATTGGTATAGCTACAGGAGATTGGTGGTGCTGTAAGAAGAGGACAGCTTTGAGTTGAGCTTCCTTTTGCTTAAGTTGGGAGCTATGTGGAAGAGGCAAGATTTGGGCTTAATTTTACACTCGATCTTAGCCAAAAGGCCGAGAAGCGATGGGCTTAATTTTACTAAGCCCAATATTTTATTGAGGTATAGTTGATTTACAATATTATGTTTCGGGGTACAACATAGCAATTCACAATTTTTAAAGATTATACTCCATTTATAGTTATTATGGGGTTCCTTGGTAACTCAGCTGGTAAAGAATCCGCCTGCAATGCAGGAGACCCCGGTTCGATTCCTGGGTCGGGAAGATCCACTGGAGAAGGGATAGGTTACCCACTCTAGTATTCTTGGGCTTCCCTGGTGGCTCAGACAGTAAAGAATCCTCCTGCAATGCAGGAGACCTGATTTAATCACTGGGTTGGGAAGATTCCCCTGGACGAAGGGAATGGCTACCCACTCCAGTATTCTTGGCCTGGAGAATTCCATGGACAGAGGAACCTGGCGGGCTGTAGTCCATGGGGTCGCAGAGTTGCACATGACTGAGTGACTCACACACACACAGTTATTATAAAATAGTAACTATATTCCTCGTGCTGTATATCCTTATAGTTTATGTTAAATAGTTTCTACCTCTTAATTCCCTAGTTTTTCTTGCCCCTCCCCCCCAATTTGAGCTTAATTTTAGAGAATGAGAATAAGGAAGTTTGGCAGCTGGAGGGAGAAGCCACTTTTTGAGTGGGCCAAGGGAAAGCGAAACTGATGGTGCTGATCCGTTCTGACACTTTTGAGTCCTGGTTGCGTAAACAGGTGTCATTACTTACTGAAGACCAAGACCACGGAGTGTAGAGTCTAAATGTTTAGCCACGTAACAATGGAAAAAGAGATGTCATAGGTGAGATAGTGTTTTTAAAGAGCTGGCCAAGCCAGATCAGAAACTTCATTTTGAGAGGATGCCTGGGGTGAGGTCTAAAGTGGCCTGTTAACAGGGCCTGGATGCCGGGGAGGCATGAGTGAGAGAAGCCAAGCAAGTCCTATTACATTCCTCAAAGGGTGAGAGCAGGCAAGAGGTATAAACTCATGGAAACTGTACCAAGCAGGTACCTTGATTGGCTTGAAAGACGCTAAGGGCAGACTAGGGCCTTTGTTTTGTGGAAGGGCTCCTCTTTGCTGTAGAGGTTCTGGGTCTCAGGGCTGGGAGGACGTTTGTACTCCCTGGGTGTTCTGTGGAGAAGGCTCTCTGATGTGGGGTCCTCTTCCCTCTTCAGAGCCTTCTTGTTCTCTGATGGCCCCCAGGAGGGTGCTGAACCCGGGCAAGGATGGTGGGTTCTCCTCACAGAACATCTTTTGACCTCATTATACCAGCACCTGTTCCAGCTGGTTTGTTCCCACTGTGGCTGAAAGCCAGGCACCTGGGGGCATTATCTCCTTGAGATGCTGGTATCCCCAGCCTGGGAGGGCAGACGTCATCACTCCTGTTTTGCAAGTGAAAAAAGACTTCTTGGAGTTAAGTGGCTTGTTCAAGGTCACAGGGACAGAACCAGAACTCCAGTCCTGATCTATCAGCAGTGCAGCCAGCCACACAGCCATTTCCTGCTGGGACACTTACCCTCAGTTCCCCTGCTCTGCCTTTTAGTTCATCTTGCAAACTGAAACCATGCTAATCTTTACAAAATACCCATTCACCTCGTCATGTCAGAAAACCTGCGGTCATTCTTCAGTGCAATAGGATATATCCACTGACATCTCTTCTCTGCACTTTCACTTTAGTTGTATTGAAGGGATGGGAGGTGGAGGTGGCAAGGGTTTTCCTCCCTTTCCAGCCTAACATCTCTTATTTCCTACCTGGCCAGCCTCATTCCAGATCTGATTCATCCTACAGGTTCAGTCTCTGCTCCACATTGATCTCATTAACCTCATTTATCACTCATACTACTTGTTTTTGGTTGGCTTCCAAGCCATCCTGGCCCATTGGACTTGGTATTGGTGGTATAGTTCTATTTAGAGACGCTTTTCAATGACCTTTTCCAGTTACCCCAAGTCTAGTTGAATTGGTTAGCTCTTTGAAGGCAGGGCCAACAGACTCTGCTTCTGGGTTGCTGGGGGTGGGGGCCGGGTGTGGAGAGAGAGAGTGTGTGTGTGTGTGTGTGTGTATATATATATATGTATATATTCTCCCTGGGGGGGAGGGGCCTCTGCTCAGGAGGAGGGAGCAGAAATGGTTGAAGGTGTAACTGGAGGCTCCACCTGGAGGCTCCAGAGGAGGAGTGGAGTCTTGAGCTGCAGATGTTAGTGCTGGGAATAAAGGTGTTGCTATACTTTTGAACTCCTTCTCCCCACCCCACCCCCAACCCTGCACCTTGCAAACAGGAAAAATGAGACATCGAAGGCAGACCCAGAATGACCCAGGGGACCCAAGGACTTGGCCAGGAAGTGATTTTTCTAAGCCTGAACTCCTCACACCACGCTAAGGCACAGCTCTATCCACTGGCAGTGTGAAGAGAAGACCCCCCCCCCCCCCCCCCCCCCGCCTTCTCCACCCCCTCAACCCCAGTTTTCGTTCTGGAGCGCTCCCGGTTTTGTGTGGGCGCTTTCTGTCCCTCTGTGTGCTTTGAATTTTCCTACAGCTTCCTGGGGCTCTCCGCTCATTTGTAACCTTTTCCTTTTTTCTTTTTGGTTGCGCTGCGGAGAGACTCACTTTTAACAACTTTCTCCTGGCTGTCCCAGACGGTCCGAAAGCTCCTCTTTCCTTTCGTCTGCGCTCCCGGTTGTCGGGGCGCTCGCAGCTTACCTCCGCAGCTGGAGCGCAGCCCCTTCTCTCCCGACCCCCGTCCTTCCCTCCCCGCGCTGTCCGCGGGCTCCCGGCCTCGCCCCCAGCTCCGCGCCCGGTTCGGGCCGAGTCGGGGCGGGGGGGCGGGGGCAGGGAAGGCCGCGCGGTGGGATGGGGCGGACACCGCCTCCAGCCTGGCCTGGGCGGGGCCCCAGGAATGGGCGGAGGCCCAGCCGCGCCCCCAGGCCCCAGCGCCGGCCCGCGCCCCTCGGACCGGAGGAGAGGGGCTGGCCCACTGCCAGCGTCTGAGAGCCGGCCCCCTCCCCCGGCCCGCTCGCAGCCAACCAGGCACTCCAGCGGGGCCCACGTGACCTGGAGTTCTAGACAAAGAAAATGTTCAATCCCTCCCCCCCACCTCCCCCCTCCCCCTCTCTCTGGCCCCCTCCGCCCCCCAGCCCCATCGCCCCCTTCCCCTCCCCCCAGACGGGCAGCTACTTACAGAGCTTCAGGGCCGGGGCTCACACCTGAGCTGGACCACCGAGGGGCTGCACCTGGCCTTATGGGTAGGTTCCTGGACGGAGCCCTGGGGAAACTGGGGGCGGGGAGGCGGCAGGGGCCGGTGGGAGGATCTCTGGGCCTGCAGCCCTCTGGGTTGAGAAGAGTCAAGTCTGCCTCCCCGGCCAGCGGGAGCTGGCTGCCCTGCCTGGCCTGAGTTCTGGAGATGCTGAGTTACTGCCGTCCCACCCACTCTCTGCTCAGGAACCCCAAGCCCCACTCCTCCCTGCTCTCAGGTGGGACCTGGCGGCTCCGGGGCCAGGAAGAGCAGCCCTGGCCTGAGCCTGGAGCAGTGGTCAGCAAAGGCTGGGGGGCAGACTCCGTCCCGTGGAGTTGGGCTGAAGGCAGCGGTTTTGCTGAGCTGGCTGGCAGATGGGTTGTTGGCCTTTCCTGGCTGACCTGTGTTCCTGGCTAATGGACCACGCTGTCCTCAGGCCGTGCCAACCTTGTGAACTCCCAGGAGGGATGATCCCCTCTCCTGTGTGTTCCTGGGAGCCGCCGTCAGGCCACCAGAAAGAAGTGGTGTCGGAGTGGGAGGGAGCAGTGCGACCCTGACACGGGGCTGTGGGGTGGCCTTATGCCGGCCTGGGATGGCAGAGGCACCGGGAACAGCCCCGGGTCTGCTGCCCCAGCGGGTATCCACCTGGGTCCCTAGACCTCTGACCTTTGGCATGGGAAGCAGCCTGAGTCCGGAGGGAGGTGGAGGCGGGACAGCTGCCCGAAGACATGGGACTGGATGGGGAGGCCTTGCCTCCACCAGAGTGGAGTTGCCAGTGGCTCTCCAGGCCGAACAAACTCCAGGCCAAGTGGCCTCCCGGGCCGCCTGTAGTGGAGCTGCGGTGGTGTCTTCCATCCTGCCCACTCTGGGCTACTCTGGCCTGGGACCTTCTGAACTGAGGTGGTGGGGAGGTGTGTAGGAGCTGTAAGCCCCAAAGCCCAAGCCCAGAGTTAATTAACCCTTATTTCTCCTATTGTCTGCCCGGGGAGGAGGGTTGGCACGAACGTGGAAGCCCAGCCCTCTCGCACTGCCCTAGGCAAGTCTATTCTAATGAGCCCCTCCCCCACCCAGCCACCCTCTCGCCCCTTCTTCCCCTTTCCTCTTGCCTCCTGCTGCTAACCCACCCCCCTCTTCCTCCTTCCCCCACTCCTGCTGGCCAGGTCCTGTTGGAGGCCCCTTCCTCCTCCTCTGCCTGCCAGACCATGCTGGATGCATGTTCTCCTGCACCTACTGGGTTGGGGGCGCTTAACAGCCATCAGCAGCATCCTTTGACAAGCTGGGGGAAGTTGTGGGTGAAGAAGAATGTTCAGGCACTTGCTTTGGAGGGGGTGAAAAGAGAGACAAAGGGGCTGAGGGGGAGTCAGGAGGGTGGTGGCAGGCACGACTCCCTTCTAGACTAGGGGAGGTGGAGGGGGGTGCCTGGCGTGCCCCCCCAGTGCTGCTGGCTGTAGATCCTCTTCCATCTGCACTCTTTGTTCTGGCTGAGGGGGCCGTCACCCCTGGAAACTGGGGCCTTGGGTCATCCAAGACAGCACCTGAGGTTCACAGAGGCCTGCGCGGTGGAGGGAAGGGAGCAGAGACGGCGAGGCACACTTGTATCTGAGCACATCTGGTACTGGGATAGTGCTGCTGCAGCTGACAATCCTCTCCCTTCAGGAGTTGAGTGCACATCTAGACACAGCTTCCTGTAGGGGAGGAGGAGGTAGATAATTGATTTAGGCTGGGGTGGGGCAGAGTCCCCAGGTGAGAGTGGGGCTGGGGAGGGAGGAGCGGTAACCCTGCATTCTCCCGCCCCCTGATCTCCAAGGGCTCATTCTTCCAGCTGTTGGTGCTTTGGGGGCAAAGGATGCTTTATCCCACTGTAGAATTTGAGTTAGAGAAAGAACTAGGACTTCCACCCTCAGGTTTTAGGAATTGCTGTAAGAAGCAGGTTTGGTTTGTGGCTGGGAGGCAAAGACTTGCAGATAGAACAAAATAAAATGCATCTAAGAGACAGTAGACCCTTGAGCTGTTCTTAACTGGGGACCTGGGGGTCCATGGACAGGCTTCAGAGAGTCCTTAGAACTCCTGGTACATGCATAAATCATATTCTTAAACCAGTTAGAAAAGGTTAACAGCAATCCGTCAGTTCAAACTCCTTTTTTAGGTGGAGCAACTTAAGGGATTGCTCCAAGTCAGCTATTAATTAGTAGCAAGGCTAAGACAGGAATGTAAACTGTGTGACTTCCAACTTGGAGGTCTTGTTCTCCAGGTAATCTTGAGGATTGGTTTGTATTCACAGCTCTGAACTCTCAGGGAAAGTGTTATTTTGATGATGGGATTTTTTTCTCCCTTGAATCTGCTGTGGTGAAAATGGGGGCCGAGCCTTGAAGTTTGAAGGCCACGTGTCCTAGATTCGATAGTTGGGGTGAGGTTAGGTGGAATGCCCCTCAGCTAACTGTCAGGTATTTCATCCTCTGTAGGGTGATGGGAGGGCTTCCCTGGTGGCTCAGTTTTAAAGAACCCTCCTGCCAATGCAGGAGATGCAAGAGACGTGGGTTCGATCCCTGGGTTGGGAAGATCCCCCTGGAGAAGGAAATGGCACCCCCACTCCATCATTCTTGCCTGGGAAATCCCATGGAGAGACAATTCTCGTGGGCTACAATCCATGAGGTCGCAAAGAGTCGGACACGACTTAGTGACTAAACAAGGGTGATGGGAATCCTGGAGCAGGTTTTGAGAACGAATGGGCCTGCGGGTCACAGTCTGAAAGAGGAGCATGAAACAGTGAAAGGATGGAGGCTGTTCGGGTTGGGCGAATCCTTGCGTTTGTCAGTGGGATGGCAGAGAGGATGCCTGGCTGTACTGTGGACTCCCTAAATAACTGTTGAAAGAATGAATACATTGATGGATCTGAAAGGTGACGTAGAAAGAAGGCATAGAATCTGATGACCAAGTATGTTAGATATAATCTTGAGAACTCCAGGATGGCGTGTGAGCAGGAGAGCAGGCAAGCTCTTCTGGGTCTTGTGGTGGTGGTTGAGCAGATGGGAAAAGAACCGAGCACTCTGAACACAAAATAGTGATTTCATTGTTAGACATCACAGCAAAACTAGAATTGTGTGGAAGCCAAGACCAGGAATAGAAGGGGTCGACTGCCCAGGAAAACTGGAGAAAAGGACAAGAGGATCTGTTTCTCGACTGGGGAGTAAGATAAGAAAGGATGGAGCCAAGGTCTGTGCCTAATCTTAGGTGCATGATTGGTATCTAAACGGAATAGTCTCTGCATATAATTGATGCATATCAGAGGGTGGGCAATTGATGATGCTGACCATTGAGGAAGATTAGTTGAGGGAGGAAGATTTCCTAAGAGGCAGAAGAGAAGGCTGGAGTTGAGCCAAGTGATTGAGTTCACCTCTCAACTGCAAATCTTTCTGTTTTCAACGGCGAGCCGGTTGAGTTGATGAGGAAACTCCTGTCTCCAGCCCCTAACCTTCTGTCATGATCTCCAGACCACGGAGAGATTGAGAAGTGCCCTTTGAGTATCAGATCAGGGTAACTTCTGTTCCTTGTTTCCCCAGGCTGAGAAGAAAGCCAAGGTGATTGCAGTAATGAATGCTGTTGAAGAAAACCAGGGGTCCACTGAGTCTCAGAAGGTGGAGGAGGCCAGTCCTCCCGCCGTGCAGCAGCCTACCGACCCTGCGTCCCCCACGGTGGCCACCACGCCTGAGCCTGTGGGGGCTGATGCCGGGGACAAGAACGCCACCAAAGCAGCTGACGATGAACCGGAGTACGAGGTGAGCCGCTGGCTTCTTCACCCGCCTCGTCCGGCTCCTCCTGTCCTGCTCTCTCTACCTGACCCCACGTCTTTTGGTCTCTCCAGTCTTGCTCTGTCCATTCCGATGGAGCTCCCTCCCGGCTGTCGTGACCCTCAGACGTCCAGGGCTGGGGGTGCTGTGGGGGGAAGCAGGGTGGCAGGGCCTTGTGACCACCCTGTAATGACTTCTGCTCCTTGGGGCTCCAGGACGGCCGGGGCTTTGGCATTGGGGAGCTGGTGTGGGGGAAACTGCGGGGCTTCTCCTGGTGGCCAGGCCGCATTGTGTCTTGGTGGATGACGGGCCGGAGCCGAGCAGCGGAAGGCACTCGTTGGGTCATGTGGTTTGGAGACGGCAAGTTCTCAGTGGTGAGTTGGGGGTTCGGTGGTGGCCTGGGGGGTGGGGATGGGAAGGGGTCTTGGTCCCAGGGTCTCTGGTTTGGGCTGGGGGTGTGGTTGGAATGGGATCATAGGAGAGGGAGCTGTGTTCATCCCCACTCTGCGAATGTGTGGTTGGAAGAATCCTCAGAGGTAATGAGGTCATACTTGGAGAGTTCAGCTGCTTTCCAGGAACCCTTTACCCCAAATGCCGTTCCACCTGCATCAGGTCCTCCCCACATCTGGGGCTGGACTCTTCCTTTGCATTCTGTGACTACTTATGGGTGCATCCAGTCCTCCCGAGGGCAGAGGCGGGTCTTAATGCCCCCTCCCCGCCCCACCATGCCAGGCATGTGGTGGGTGCTCGATGAGCTTGGGAAGAGGTGCAAATGAGGCGGGTTGTGCCTCCAGGTGTGCGTGGAGAAGCTGATGCCGCTGAGCTCCTTCTGCAGTGCTTTCCACCAGGCCACCTACAACAAGCAGCCCATGTACCGCAAGGCCATCTACGAGGTCCTGCAGGTCAGTGCTCCTCCAAGGGGCTCAGGGGCGGGTGGGGTGCGGGGGGTGGGCTCCATCTGGGGGCTGGAGCCCAGGGTTAGGCTTGGGCAGAGGGTCCACCTGTGAGGCCCTTTGGCCTCCTCTCCTCACTCGCCCCCTTTCTGCACCTTTTCCTGCCTCTTGGCTGAGCCCACCTTCGCTACTCTCCTGACAGCCTCCCCCACACGTGTTGCCCCCAGGTGGCCAGCAGCCGAGCAGGGAAGCTGTTTCCAATGTGCCATGACAGCGACGAGAGCGACACTGCCAAGGCTGTGGAGGTGCAGAACAAACAGATGATCGAGTGGGCCCTGGGAGGGTTCCAGCCCTCTGGCCCCAAGGGCCTGGAGCCCCCAGAAGGTACATGCAGGTGCACCAGCAACTCCATGCCTGGGCTGGGGGAGCCATGCTTGAGGGGGGGCCTACAAGGTCTCTCTCCCATCACAGTAGCCCTTGGGAATGCTACTGTCCCCGTCTCCCTGGGGTCAGGGTAGGGATAGGGCTGCTCTGGGACTCTGAATGACCTGTTCCCCATTGGCTTGCAGGCCCCAGAGAGTTGGGAGTAGGAACAAGTTAGGGACCGGGCTGCACCCCCTTGTTGTTGTAGGCAGATGTGCAGGGGAGGGAGCTGGGGTTCCTTGTCAGCGGTAACCGTGGTCTCCTCACCTGCTTCCCTGATCCAGAGGAGAAGAACCCCTACAAAGAAGTTTACACAGACATGTGGGTTGAACCCGAGGCAGCTGCCTATGCACCGCCCCCACCAGCCAAAAAGCCCCGAAAGAGCACAACGGAGAAGCCTAAGGTCAAGGAGATTATTGATGAACGCACAAGAGGTAGTGGGCCTGGTTCTGGAGGGAGTGGCCTCTGGAGGGCGTGGTGGGGTGAGGCCAGCATTCAGAGGGGTGGGTGTGGCCCTCGAGGGCCCCTCTAATGACACGCTCTCCTCCCCTCCCAGAGCGACTGGTGTACGAGGTACGGCAGAAGTGCCGGAACATCGAGGGTGAGTCGTGAGGGGCTGCTGGGTGTTGACTCTGGGAAGTCAGTTATTTGTTGTCCATGGGCTAGGCATGCGGGCCCTTCGTGTGGACATGAGGCCCACAGGTGGTGGCCGGCACAGAGCAGTAAGGTGCCAGGGAACGGCTGCTGTCGTGGGCCAGGGGTACTTAGAGATGGCCCTGTCCCGTGCCTTCCACCGCCTCCAGCCTGCTCGACACACACCTGCCTTCCTGGTGCCACAGTCTTCCCTGTCAGTGGTAGGGGCTGGTCATTAGGGTTGTGGGTCAGAGAAAGGTGCCCTCTCTTGGACTTGCATGCAGGCTCAAGTTGCTTCAGTCGCGTCCGACTCTTCGCAAACCCCTGGACTGTAGCCTGCCAGGCTCCTCTGTCCATGGGATTCTCCAGGCAAGAATACTGGAGTGGTTGCCGTGACCTCCTCCAGGGGATCTTCCCGACCCAGGGATTGAACCTGCATCTCCTGCATTGCAGGCGGATTCTTTACACCTAAGCCACCGGGGAAGCCTGGATTTGAGCTTGGCCCTTTTACCTTTTCTCCACCTTCTCTCCTCTGATGGTCATTAGTGCCTCCCAGGTCTTGTCTCCCTTTGCCAAGTGATGGTGTGTCCAGCTCGGGGACCTCAGGGCTGGGATGAATGGGAGCAGGGGCCCAGGCCCTGAGGACTGGCTGCTCAGGGACATCTCCAGAGTGACCCAGGGTCCGGCCTGTTCTCGCAGGCAGGCTCTTGTCCTCATATCGTGCTTTTCCTGGAAGGCGGCGGTGCTGCTCTGGGAGATGAGTAGGCTTCTGGGGTGGGGCCGCATGGCCTCCCTGTTCCATGGGACCCCTCCTAGATGCCTTCCTGCCACCTTTTCTGGCTGACACTCCAGCACGCCACTAGACACAGCTCTTCTGGAGCCAGGCTTGGGCCCCAGGCGGGAGGGGGGCCCTTCAGTGACACTCTGCCTCCGCTGTTCCCAGACATCTGCATCTCTTGTGGGAGCCTCAACGTCACCTTGGAACACCCTCTCTTCATCGGAGGAATGTGCCAAAACTGCAAGGTAGGGCACACCCAGCAGAGACGAGGCCCTGGGCTGACCACACCTCCTGGCCTCTGGGCTGTAGCACGTGTGGTAGCTATAAGGGTGACTCAGGTTTGCTCTTGATGCAGAGTCCTGATAAAATGGACCCTGGGGGTTCAAGTGTCTGACCTGCTGTTGCTTTTCCTATGAGAGATCCTTGCCTCCACTCTAAGGCCTGGTTCTCGTCCCCAGATGCGGGCTCACAATGTCACAGTCACTAGTGTGAAGTGGGGGCAGGACAGGTCGTTGAGTTAGGGTTAGGGTGCCTCTCCCCACAGCGTCCCCTTCCCAGATGTGTGGTCCGGGCGGAACCCTGACTAGATGGGTGGCAGGGTTGTGTCTCTAGGGCTGTATCGAGGTTCCAAGGGGAGAGCCCGGAGGCTGGGTTTACCGCCTGTCTTTGCACTGACTGGCCTGGGTGGTGCCCTGCCCGTTGGTCTCTGAGCCTCCACACTGCTCCCTAGAACTGCTTCCTGGAATGCGCGTACCAGTACGATGATGACGGCTATCAGTCCTACTGCACCATCTGCTGCGGGGGGCGCGAGGTGCTCATGTGTGGGAACAACAATTGCTGCAGGTGAGGCCCTGCCCCGAAGGCGGTGCACTCCTCCTTGCCTGGCACCTGGACTTTCGCCGCCCATCCTGCCCAGCGCTGCAGGCACAGCCACGCTCCATCCTGGCCTGGGGGTGAGCGTCCCCTCCGCTCCCCTTGCTTCCTTCCAGGTGCTTTTGCGTGGAGTGTGTGGATCTCTTGGTGGGGCCAGGGGCTGCGCAGGCAGCCATCAAGGAAGACCCCTGGAACTGCTACATGTGTGGGCACAAGGGTACCTATGGGCTGCTGCGGCGGCGGGACGACTGGCCGTCTCGGCTCCAGATGTTCTTCGCCAACAACCATGACCAGGAATTCGTGAGTGCTGGGTGCTGGGTGGAGGGCAGCTCTTTTCAACCCCCACCTGCCAGAGCCAGAGGGCAGACTCTGCCAAAGCGAGAGCACTGGATTGAGGTCCTGAGCACCGTGTAGCCATGCCTGTGCTGCCAGCCAGGGGTGTGGGGGTCCGGAGGGCCTAAGTGCTCACAATCGGCAGAGAGGCCTGCCCCAGGTGTGGGTCTGCGGTACATTCCTGGATGCTCACCTGGCCTGTTGTGCTGGCTGCTAGGACCCTCCGAAGGTTTACCCACCTGTCCCAGCTGAGAAGAGGAAGCCCATCCGGGTGCTGTCTCTATTCGATGGAATCGCTACAGGTGAGAGTGGTTGGCATCTTGGTCCTAGGACATGGGCGCTGAGCTCGGGGGACTCTGTGTATGTCACTCTGGCAAAACAGGGTGACAGTTAATATTACAGCTGTTAAAATATTAGCCTAAGGAGGAAACTCTTGTGTTCAATGAGAAGTTGAAAATAAGTGGTAAGCCAGCATGTTCAGTGGGCATTCCCTTAAATGGGCAGGGAGGCAGGGCTAGGGGGCTCTTCAGCAGAAAATGGAGGTGTCGCTGGTCAGAGATTATTGAAGATTTTCACAAAACCTCAAAGGACAGACTTGGCGACCAAAGTAAAAACATAGGCAGTCCTGTTGTGCTTTGATTATAAGTCACAGTGAAAAACAAACTGTAAACAAAAGAGTCTAAAGAATATTTAAATTGCCCATAATCCTATAATTAGTGTTTTGGTATATGTCCTTTTACATTTTTAGATTTTAGATTTTTTCTGGGCTTGTATGTTTATATAATCATATGTAGATATTAAAATGCATAGTGTTATAACTTGCCATTTCATTTATAGTGTTATGAGTAGTTTTTCACATCAACCAATATAGGACTATGTTGTTTGTAAATGCTACATGTGATTCCGTGGAGTGAAAGTACCATAATTTAATAAACCCCTATTGGATGGTTTACTTTTTTCCTGATTCTTCTGGGCAGTGCTGTAACAAGCATTCTCATACATGCGTCTTTGTATACTTAACCCATTAACTGTGTAGCCAGGTTTTAATTTCATATGGTTCTTAACCTGAGTCTTGACAACCACCCCTCTGCCCTGCCCCCAGGCTGAGGCTGTTCCATCTTTAGGAAAGAACAGTCCTCCTCAGAACTTGTCCCAGGATCAGAGGGAGATGGGAAGGCTGGGCCCAGAGACCTTGGCCAGAGGGTGGGACTGGTCCCCCGGCCGGATGTGTGTCTTCTTTACCCAGCTCAGTGCTGTCGTTGTGTGAACCTAAAGGAGTTCATTTACAGCTTTGGTTTCCCAGGCTATAACCTGGAAGCCTCCTTAATCCACGTCACACCCCAAGCGTCTGGGCAGGCTCCTTGTGGGGAGGTCTGCTAGGAGCAGATCTGCTGGGAGCAGTGGAGGATCATACAGAGTCTCCTGAAGTTCTCAGGGTCTTTCGGAACGCTGGTCTGTTCCAGCCAGCGTTTGTGGAAGGGTCCTGGTCAGGAAGCGTGAATACTGGTTAGCTCAGGAGGAAGCACATTCAATGAGACCACCCACTCTGCCTTGAAGACCCAAGAGAAGGGCTGGATCAGGCATGCGTGGTCCTCTGAGGTGGAGAGGGTGCCCAAGTGTTGGGGGCTCACAGAGGCGGGAAGGCCATCCTGGGGGCCATGGAATGAATGGGGTGGGCATCAGTGAAACCTTTTTAGAGCAGGCGGTGTTTACGTTGAGTATTGTTGGATGGCTGAATTGCAGCGTGATGTTAAGGGCCAAGGAAGGACCCGTGTACAGAAATAGCAAAGGAAAGCCCACTCGAGAGTCAACTGTTGTTCTCCCCTCGTTCCAGAAAGCCCTGGAATGTCCTTCTTGGAATGTTTTCTGAATAGATCCAATTAGGCATGAGACAGCCTCAACGGTAACAGCCTCAATGTCCTTGTTACTGATAATTCCAATCTGACCCGGAAGTTTCCAGGCAGCTTTCTGGGCAGGGTGGGGCTTGGGCCTGACTCTGACCCACGTGTCTGGCTGGCCACAGGGACCCCCTGCAAAGACCAGGGTGCCGGGCAGGTGACCCAGTGACTCTGCTTTTTGCTGGCTGGTACAGGGCTTCTGGTGCTGAAGGACTTGGGCATTCAGGTGGACCGCTACATCGCCTCTGAGGTGTGTGAGGACTCCATCACGGTGGGCATGGTGCGGCACCAGGGGAAGATCATGTACGTCGGGGACGTCCGCAGCGTTACACAGAAGCATGTACGTCAGCGCCGCAGTCCGCCCCTTTCTCCACGTCACTCATCTCCTGGACCCGCCCCTTCACGTCACTCAACTCCTGGGCCCGCCCCTTTATGGCACTCAGCCCCTGGACCCGCCCCCTTCTACACATCGCTCAGCTCCTGGGCCCGCCCCCTTTTCAAGTCACTCAGCTCCTGGGCCGGCGCCCACTGCTTTCATCTTCCTCTCCCCGCTTGAACTCTCTCCCTCCTGCTCTTCCATCTCCCTCTTTTGTCTCAAGAGGCTGGGCAGGTTCCACTGGGAATTGGGAAGCCAGGCCTTTTGGGCTTGGGCTTCTCCCTGGCTGGTTTCTGGGCCCCCTTGAGTGAAGCGCTGTGGGGGTACAGTTGGTTCCCGTCCTCGTGGTACCGCTAGCCACTGCAGCTTCACCAGCCTGCATTTTGTCGAGAGTAGTGGGGTCTGGTGGGGTCCTCTCTGAGTGGCCCTCTTGCCTTTCCAGGTAAACATGTAGACCTTGAATCCCAGCCCCTGAAGGGCATTGGAAGGGTTCAGAGGGCACAGGGCCCATTTCATCTGGCGCAGCCCGGACTGCTGTCTCTGCATGGCTGTTTTCCTTGCTGGCCTCCTAGATCCCCACAGTTCAGTCACTTCACTTTACTATCTGGAAAACTGGGCCCAGAGAGCTTCAGTAACTTGCCCATGGCTGGAAGGAGTGTGTATGTGTGTGTAGACAGCATACAAAGCATTCGGGTCTCTTCTCTCCCAAGCAAAGTACTTTTTTTTGCCAACTTCACAGATCATTTCTCTCTTCCTTTCCGCCTCTGTCCCCGGACATCAGGCCCATCACATTACCTTTATCCTCCCAGATCCAGGAGTGGGGCCCGTTCGATCTGGTGATTGGGGGCAGTCCCTGCAATGATCTCTCCATCGTCAACCCCGCCCGCAAGGGACTCTACGGTAGGTGGCTCGTCACCCCTCCGCCTCCTGAGCTGGCGCTTCCGCACATCGGTTTCCTCTTTGGATATTTCTGCCCTGGGACGGCTACTCCCAACGATCCCACCCTCCCCGTGCCCGAGCCACACCACTGTCTCCTGCAGACAGCCCCAGCTGATGGCTTTCTCTTCCGACCTCTCAGAGGGCACTGGCCGGCTCTTCTTTGAGTTCTACCGCCTCCTGCATGATGCGCGGCCCAAGGAGGGAGATGACCGCCCCTTCTTCTGGCTCTTTGAGAATGTGGTGGCCATGGGCGTTAGTGACAAGAGGGACATCTCGCGATTTCTCGAGGTATAGCCAGCACCCTTGGTTTGGCCAGCTCACTAATGGCTTCTACCTTGGACTGCTGCTTTATCCCTATCTCATCTGCATTGTGGAGCTGGGGACTGGGGACTTCTGCTTTGCAAGGGGCCCGTTGGTAAGCTCTGGGCTTCCCGAGTAGGTGAGGAGGAATCCCACCCCTGATAGAACCCGTGGCCTCACTCTTAAGAGGTGGTATGTCAGTGTGGCCTCAGAGTGTGGAGGACCTGACTGTCATAAGCAAGGTGGAGTGCCAGACTCCTTGGCTGGGAGGTCTGTGTGCTGTTTCCCTGGGGGAACCTTTTGAGATGCCAGAATCAGTTTTCCCAACCAGGATGGTTTGTCCTCATTCCCAGGCACCATGATGGGTGCTTTATGCCACCTGGGAAGAAAACACGGTTTATCTCTGTTTTTACTTCCAGTAATGTGGGTCCCAACTTGGCTGAGCCCAGTTTGGGCCTGTGCAGAGGGTTTCTGGGCCAGAGTCCTTCTCTGGCTGAGCAGTTTGTGTACCCAAGTCTTGGGGTCAGACCCCTTAAGCTGGTGTTGACTGTGTTGGAGCAAGCGTCTGTTTGGCTCATTATCTGGACATGCAGTAAAGACATCCATACTTGTTGGAATGTTTTTTCCCAAAGCCTCTGGGTTAGCTGGAGCTGTGTGGTCCAACGAGGTGGACATCTGCCACATGCGG
Organism: Cervus elaphus; assembly: GCF_910594005.1. NCBI lineage: Eukaryota > Metazoa > Chordata > Mammalia > Artiodactyla > Cervidae > Cervus > Cervus elaphus. The sequence continues at coordinate 31,917,214 of NC_057825.1, read as the reverse complement.
CGTTTAAACTGACGTTAAAACTCCCCAGTCGCACCAGCCTCCTCAAGTACCCAACCATCAGCACCTGGTGGGCTAGTGGATACAACATGGAACAGTGCAGATAGAACATCTCCATCTTGGCAGTGTGGACCATGTGCGGGTCTAGAATGTTCCTGTGGGAGCATGTGGAATGTAGCTGAGTTTGATTCTGGCTTTTCCAGGGAGCTTCAGGCTGTCACAGTGTGGCCTCTTGAGAGAGAAGTGAGAGCCTTTGAGGCTCTAAACTAATAAGTTTCCTGGCACGCTATAATATTCGTCTCTCTCTCTTCTGTTTTATAGTCCAACCCTGTGATGATTGATGCCAAAGAAGTGTCAGCTGCGCACAGGGCCCGCTACTTCTGGGGGAACCTTCCTGGTATGAACAGGTTGGTGAGAGCTCCGTGCCTGGGTGGCCATGGGTGGGTGTCTGCAGGCAGGACGATGGTGCGAGGGGTGACCAGCCTCCCCTGCAGACCAGCTTGCTGCTCTGCCAAGTATTTTGTCTTTGCTTTTCCTTGAGGAAGAAGGGGAGTCAGGGTGTAGAAAATAACTTGGCTAAGAATCGAAAAACTAGTGGTCCCAGATAGGGCCTTTAAAAAGCACACTCTTGACACAGAAGACCGTGTATGGTGCTGCTGAGTTACAGGGTTGGTTCTCTTGTACTGGTGATGTGTCGAGAGTCAGCTAGTCCTTAGTTTCCTGAGGTAAAGCCACGGAGGACGTGTTTGGGAATGGGAAAGAGTGGTGCCTGCCGCTGGGCTCCAGAGACAGCATCTTTTTTTTTTAATATTTTCTTTTTTTTTTTAATTTATTTTTATTAGTTGGAGGCTAATTACTCTACAATATTGTAGTGGTTTTTGTCATACACTGACATGAATCAGCCATGGATTTACATGTATTCCCCATCCCAATCCCCCCTCCCACCTCCCTCTCTACCCGATCCCTCTGGGTCTTCCCAGTGCACCAGGCCCGAGCACTTGTCTCATGCATCCAGCCTGGGCTGGTGATCTGTTTCACCCTAGATAATATACATGTTTCAATGCTGTTCTCTCGAAACATCCCACCCTCGCCTTCTCCCACAGAGTCCAAAAGTCTGTTGTGTACATCTGTGTCTCTTTTTCTGTTTTGCATATAGGGTTATCATTACCATCTTTCTAAATTCCATATATATGTGTTAGTATACTGTAATGGTCTTTATCTTTCTGGCTTACTTCACTCTGTATAATGGGCTCCAGTTTCATCCATCTCATTAGAACTGGTTCAAATGAATTCTTTTTAATGGCTGAGTAATATTCCATGGTGTATATGTACCACAACTTCCTTATCCATTCGTCTGCTGATGGGCATCTAGGTTGCTTCCATGTCCTGGCTATTATAAACAGTGCTGTGATGAACATTGGGGTGCACGTGCAGAGGCAGCATCTTGAAACAGCAGGCACCACACAGCTTAGAGCATCCTGCTCCACTACTGTTCACGCACATTGTTGGCATCGAGTCCTTTTTTGGGAAGATGCCCTTTGTGTAGTTTGCACAGAGATGTTAATGCCCAGGAACGAAGAAAATTTCATTTCTTCAGTGTAATAGTCATATTATAAAAAGGCCTATGAGAAGAAACCACCAGGTTTCTCCCCCAGTGGCTCAGAAGGTAAAGCATCTGCCTACAACGCGGGAGATCCAGGTTCAATCCCTGGGTCGGAAAGGTCCTCTGGAGAAGGAAATGGCAACCCACTCCAGTACTCGTCTGGAAAATCCATGAACGGAGGATCCTGGCAGGCTACAGTCTATCGGGTCGCAAAGAGTCAGACACGACTGAGCGACTTCACTCACTTTATGAGGAGAAAAGAATTCTGGTTGAGAGTCAGCGGTTCAAAAGCAGAGGGATACTCCCCCAATTGCAATAATATATTACAAAGAGAAGTATTTTCCAGAATGTTTTAAGTTTTTTTTTAAATTATTTTAATTGGGGGATAATCACACTGTTGTGATGATTTTTGCCCTGTATCAGCATGAATCGGCCATAGGCTATGTGTCCCCTCCCTCCTGAACCGCCTCCCACCCCCACCCCAAATGTGGATTTTAAATTTCCATGGTTTCCTTGTAAATTAGATGAACCATTTAACCTGACCTCGGTCATCTACTATGCCTCTCTGCCAATAGCAGGAGGTTTTAGGAACTTCCCAGTCTCAGACCCGTTTGGCAAAGCTCCTGTCTTTCTCGAGGGCTTGTGGCTCGGAAGGAGGTGGGTCAGTGGGTAGCTGACCTAAAAACTGTCTTGGTGTCCCCCTAACCTTCCCAGGATGTCTGTGCATATTTGATAAAGTGGATGGGCTTATGTAGTATAGTATTTTTATAGAGCCACTAAGTCATTATCTCCTGACAGACCTTGGGCCTGTGGGGTTTTCTTACCTGCTTCTTCCAAGCCTAAAATTTTAGAACTCTGAGCTTCCAGGAGGAGTGGAGTTACTGCAGGGGACAAAGTACAAGCACAAGGGGACAAAGTACGCTGTGTGTGTGTGTGTGTGTGTGTGAGGGTGGGTGTGCGTGCACATGTGCACATAAACAGAGAGGAGTTTGGAGGTGCAACTTGACCATGGGTCCTGGGTGGTAGACCACTATGTGAAACCTTTAGTAAGTAATCCTAAATGTCAGAAAAGGCTATCACCTAAAGTGATACTTAGTGATCTTTTCTGCCTTCTGAATAGTGACACGTTGAGTGTCACGGAGTTTTAGTCTTCTGGGGACTGTGCAGAATTTAAGTTCTTGTTAACTGTACATGTAAGATGTACAGTTTGATGAGTGTCATCCACCGTACATACCTGTAACCATCACCATAGTCAAAATACAGAACATTCTGTCATGCCAAAGCTTGCTTTGTGATGAGTACTTTTCAGGTGCAGTCTATTTTTAGGGAACAGGTTTAAAAATAATTGGGTGTTTCCCCTTCTTGGCAGGCAGGCGTTATCTGTTTATTTGTAGTTTGGGACCACTTTTGAGTTTACCTTAAAGGATTTGATGCTTCATGGCCCTATGTCCGTGAGTGGCCACAGTGTCTGTGCCCGTGTTTGGGGGAGTTTGATGGGGGTTCTTTACTTCTCCATGTGAATCAGATGGCTGCTGGGTCAGTGCTGAGAGTGCATCCCTGCCATTCTCCTGGTTTCGGTCGTTACCCTCTCTCTCCTGCCTCCTAGGCCATTGGCATCCACTGTGAATGATAAGCTGGAGCTGCAGGAGTGTCTGGAGCACGGCCGAATAGCCAAGGTTAGCCCCAGCATCAAAGCCCTCTGCTAGGGGTAAGGAGAAGGGCAGGATGCGCTGGAGCAGCACCAGGGCTGTGTGCTGCCTGCGGAGGATGGAACTCGGGGTTGCAGTTGGCCAGACAGGGAGGGTCTGGGGGAAAGCCTGAAGGGCAGGGGAAGAGGTCAGAATCCTTGCTGAGTGTCGCCCTGCTGGTCCCGTGGGAGGCAGACGCTAAGAAGTCTTGGCCGAGATCCCTGGGCTTTTGAATTACCAGGCCAGGATCATCATTGCACGAACCTTCAGAGCAGATTCTCCTATGATGTGGTAGTTCCATTTCTCTCTGGAGAAATCTCCTGGGACTGCTGGCACCCCAGGGGTGTCTTTGCACCCCTGGGTAATTCGGCATCCTTTTGCCTGTAAATCATTACTCCTGGGAAGAAAAACATTTCTTAGAATACTTGGGAAGGACAGTGGCTCAAGCTGTTGTCTCTAGTCCTTGGCCAGCAGGATTGGAGTGAGGATGGCCGGGTACCCTCTGTGTAGGAGGAAGAGCAGGGCAACCCTGGCCCCTGGATGAAGCAGGCCTTGTAGGCCTCGGACATGGCAGTCGCTGTCAGCTGCGGATGAGTGCTCATCTTCCGTTTCCTCTCCCATCTTCTAGTTCAGCAAAGTGAGGACCATTACTACTAGGTCGAACTCCATAAAGCAGGGCAAAGACCAGCATTTCCCCGTCTTCATGAATGAGAAAGAGGACATCTTATGGTGCACTGAAATGGAAAGGTACCCACTCTTTGTGCTGGTGGGGGGTGGGATCCCGGCCTCTGTGCCAGGCTCAGATCCCTTGCAGACATCCTGTGAGCAGTGGGTTTGTCTTCCCAGGCATTTCCCAACATGGCTGATGCCCAGGGAGGACTCTGCATTGTGAGGCTGGGCTAAAGTAGGGGGCATCTAGGAATCTGTCCCTGGTGCCTTGGCTCCCAGTGGTCCTGCTCAACTCCAAAGAGACACTGCAGCTGCAGAGCCCGTCCCGCCACCCGGAGGCCAAGAGGGACCCGGCTTCCCTGCTTCACGCTGCTCATGTTAGGTTCTTTGTAGACCAAGACAGCACGGGAGCAGATGGGCCTTAGAGCTTCAGTGCCCTCGTTTGTGCAGACTGGACTCGAGTCCTTTTTCTTGGGGTAACTTTGATTTAGTCAAACAAAGAGACAGTTAACACACAACCAGAGCAAGCAGGAACTCCTGATGTCAGGCATGAGTTGGGAGCCCTTGCAGAGTTTTCCCTCCTCTGCGGTGCGGGGTGGGGGGGTGGGAAGATATAGGAATGTGTATTTATTACAGACTTGAGATGCCCACTGTGGGTCTCAGTCTCAGGTGAAGCGTGTCCTGGATGTGTTTTTCACAAACACTGACTTTGTTTCTGGGCGTCCCGTGTGGGTCAGTGGTCAAGAATCCACCTGCCAATGCAGGAAACGCGGGTGACGCAGGTTTAATCTCTGAGTTGGGATGATCCCCTGAAGGAGGAATGGCTACCCACTCTGGTATTCTTGCCTGCGAAATCCCATAGACAGAGGAGTCTGGTGAGCTGTCCAGTCCATGGGGTTTGCAGAGTCAGACACGACTGAGCACACAAACAGCTTTGTTTCCGCTGTATGGTAAATCTCGGCAGTCATCATCTTAACTTGCCTTCAGACCCACATAAAGTAGCCAGGCGCCTGAGACTCGAATTGGTTATCACAGACAGGATCGCCCCAGGCTGGCGCTGACCCCTGCCCCTCTCTGCCTTTTCTCCCCAGGGTGTTTGGCTTCCCTGTCCACTATACCGACGTCTCCAACATGAGCCGCTTGGCGAGGCAGAGACTGCTGGGCCGGTCGTGGAGCGTGCCGGTCATCCGCCACCTCTTCGCTCCGCTGAAGGAATATTTTGCTTGTGTGTAAGGGACGTGAGGGCAAACCAAGTTAGTGACACAAGGTTTAACAAACAAACAAAAAACACAAAACACAACAGAACACCAACAACGTGAGGATGGAGAGAAGTATCAGCACCCAGAAGAGAAAAAGGAATTTAAAACAAAACAAACAAACCCCACAGAGGCGGAAATTCCGGAGGGCTTTGCCTTGCAAAAAGGGTTGGACATCATCTCCTGATTTTTCGATGTTAATCTTCAGTCCTATTTAAAAACAAAACCAAGCTCCCTCCCCACCCCCACTACCCCCTTTTTTTCTGGTCAAACCTTTTGTTTTCTACTCTTTTCAGAGGGGTTTTCTGTTTGTTTGGGTTTTTGTTTCTTGCTGTGACTGAAACAAGAGGGTTTATTGCAGCAAAAAAAAAAAAAAAAGAATCAGTAACAAAAAATAGTAACCATACCTTGCAGAGGAAAGATGGGAGAGAAGGAAAAAAAGGAAATTCTATAGAAATCTATATATTGGATTTTTTTTTCTTTCTTTTTTTTTTTTTTTACTATATATCTTTTTTTTTGTTGTTGTCTCTAGCCTGATCAGATAGGAGCACAAGCAGGGGACAGAAAACAGACACTCAGGTGGCAGAGTCCCCTCCCAGCCACTGAGCTGTCTTGCCAGCACCATTCCTGGTCATGCAGATCACAACCCAACTAGCAGCAGAGAGACGAGAACACCACACAAGACCCTTTTATACAGTATTCAGGTGCCTACCACACAGGAAACCTTGAAGAAAATCAGTTTCTAGAAGCCGCTGTTACCTCTTGTTTACAGTTTATATATATATGATAGAAATGAGATATATATATAAAAGGTACTGTTAACTACTGTACAACCCGACTTCATAATGGTGCTTTACAACAGCGAGATGAGTAAAAACATCAGCTTCCACGTTGCCTTATGTGCAAAGGGTTTTAACCAAGGATGGAGAAAGGGAGACAGCTTGGAGGTGAACCGTTTCCGTGGTGGGGTTTTTTGATTTCCCCTTGGTGTTTAACAAGGTGTGAAGGAGAATTTGGGAACAGCGTTCTCCCGCTTCTCCCTGCCAAAAAAAGGGGGGTGAGATTTGGTGGTCGGGACCGTGGAAAGCTGAGAGTGGGATCCATCCAGGCTCACGCAATAACCTTTTGATTTTTTTCGAAAAGGAGACTCCCTCGGCAAGATGGCAGGATGAGGGGTCTTCATTCCCAATTTCTCACATTAGCCGATTCGAGGGCTCCTTGCGGTGGGATCAGAAAAAAAATCCAGAGTGCGGGCAAGTGACAGTTCAGACCCCACCTGGAGCAAATAAAAAAACATACAAAACGTACTGGTGCTCTCCTGTCTAAGTCGCTTTTTGTGTGTTCTTTTATGAGGCCCCCACCATCCACCCTCTGTGCACAAGGCGGCTTCCGGCCCCTGGAATGTGATGTTTTTGGTCATCTCCAAAGGCTGCAGTTTTATACTGGGAGGCTGATGACACCTTTTGTTATAATTATTCTTATGGTTCTGGTTATAATTATGTTTGTTTTCAGATTTTCTTTTAAGAAAACAAAAACCCAACCCCCCCCTCCCTTTAGGTTTCAAACCAAGGTGCGGGGAGCAGGGTGCTTCTAAGTTAGTGGTGGCCCTGGTGCCCTGGCTCCCCACCCCTCGGGCCAGGTGGGCCACCAGGCGCGGCGGGCAACAGCTGAGCGGCCGGGGGGGTCCCCGAGGCCGGCCTTCCGGGCGCATCCCTCTTCTCTTCTGCTTCCCTCCTCTCGAGTCACGTGTGTCAGGGCTGGAGGGAGGACCAGGCCCCTCTCTCCTCGCGTGTGTGATCGGAGTGGTGTGTATTTTTTTTCTAGTACTTGGTCTGATGAAAGCTGTGCTCTTACCTCGAGTCGGCAGCACCTGGAGCCCCAAGTGCACGACACTTGGTTCCGCTTCCCACCGAGGCAGGCGGCCTGGCGTTGGCGGTAGGCAGGGCTGGTGTGGGTGGCTCCAGGGTGAGGGCCCAACGGGCAGACGCCTGCCTGAATAGATGGGGTGTAGATATGTGGCATATAGAGATATATATTTTATAATGGGAGGGGGGAATGGCACCTCCTGGGACTGGCAGGGCTGGGAGGTGTGCTGTCAAGCACATGGTCCCATGTTCGCATCCCTAGAAAGATAGGGCCTATGCTGATAGGCGCTATATAAATACATAGATAGGGTCATGTATAAGAAATATTATGTCGTGGGGAGTGGGGGAAGGAGGCTCAGAAGGCTGAGTCTCGGGCCCCACTGCAGACAAGCCCCACACCAATCAATCAGTCCCACACGCACACACAGGAACATGTTTCTATACCGATGCATAACAAATGCACGTGCGCACACACACACACACACACACACACACACACACACATACACACACAGCCAGGGAGCTCCCAGTGCTCTTCTCCCCAGGATTCAGGACTTTGCGGAGTCGGCCCTGCAGCTCTTTACCTCTGTTGCCCTGTTTGCAGGTAGACTGTCAATCCCAGAAGTTGCTAGGTGCTGAAGACAGGAAAAGGAGGAGGTTTTCTTTTAGCAGGTGCTCTCCTCTAGCAGGTAGCGTTCTATCTCTTTTGCCCCTGGTGATGTCAAAAGATTCTTCTGTTAGCAACCTGTGACACTGACCTGCAACCCTAGGCACCAGTCAAGTCAGCCCTCAGCTCCCCCTACCTATTCTCCCCCCGTCCAAAATGAAACTGACGTCCAGGGCTGTCTTGGCCAGGGGGCTTCCATTGGAAAGAAATGGGACAGCGAACCTCATCTTTGGAATAAAGCAAATTAGTAATTGGTTAAAAAAAAAAAAATTAACCAAGCTTTGAATCCCTTGCTCATTGCTCAGGAGTAAGCTCACAGCTGGTGGCCATGGTCTCCCACTCCTTTTAGGGGGTGCTTAGTCCCACACCTCAAGCTACTCATATCCTTGTCAGATTGGTTTTTAAGATCATACCCGGTTGCTTCCTGCCAGCTCTGTGCCGTGATGGCAGGTGGTGACGGTGGGCTCCCACGGGGCTGGAGCAGCTGGCGGGGGGGTTCCCTCTGCCCCTCCCTCGTTGGAGTCTGTACCCAACTGTGGTGCTCACCCCGCCCCCCTCCTTCTCCAGCCAGGCTCCATCTTCCCGCCCGGAGCCCACCAGCACCACTCCGGAGGGCGGGGGAGGAGGGCTGCGCAGACAGTCCAAGGTGCTCCCTCCCCTGGCGGCGGCCGACGCTAAGGTCTTCCCAGCCTGTGTCAGGACTGTCTCTTCCTCTGCAGACCTTCTGGCTCTCCTAGGCCATGTGTCTGCTGCTGTGTGCAGGGGTTTGTTTTTCCCAGTGGCCCAGGTTCCATCCAGGGAGTGAGCGTGGGGAAGAAACTTGGTAGCCAGGGATGTGGCAAGCCCTGAGGGGTCAGTGTGGGCCGGCCAGCTCGCTTGTTGTCCGGCCATCTTGCTTGTTGTGGCTGATCTTTGTTCCTCCTGGTCTGGCAACCTGACTTGGCCAAAGGCCCCCTTGCAGGGATGAGTGTTAACAATCGCCAGCTTTTCTTCCCGCCACACCTGGGGGCTTGATCCCACAGTAGAACTTGGCAGGCCCCAAGGGGACCTTGGGAATGTGCCAACTTGGCCAGGCTGGGGTGCTCTTCACTATCTCCTTCCAACCCCCAGGGTGCCTCTGGGGATACCTTCTAAAGGAGAGCTGTGCTGGATAGGCCGAGTCAAAGTTGTGCGTGGATTAAGGTGGGGGATCATTGGTAGAGGCAGTGCAGTGGGAGAAACCAGGAAGGCCTTTGGAAAATTCTCGAGCATGTTCTTGGTGGAGTTTTGTTTCTCTTGAGCAGGCTCATGTACAAATTCCTGGAAATGGGGGTTTCCAGGGACTTAGGGTGGTACCCCCTACTTACTGCAGGTGCCAAGTGGAGTGTGGTGCCAAAGAGATCCGTGACTCTGGGCTGGGGGAGCTGGCCGGGGTCACAGAGCTGGGGGTTGTCTGCCCACAGAGGAAGCTGGTACTTGGCCAGCAGCTGCTGTGCTCTGGGGGCCTCGAGCTGGTTGGTGCTGACCCCCTTCCCTGGGGACCAGCCGAAGTGCATAGGCTGGGGAGCTAGGGGTGAAGGCTGGTGGGGTCTTGCAGACAGCCACCCGGGTGTGCCACTGTCTGTTTTTCTTTATAGACCCCAGAATCTTCCTGCTGTTGAACATTCTAGAAAGCAGACTTCCCCAAAAGAGTACAGGGGGCCGCTTTGCTTTTGAGACGGGCCTGGGAGAGGTTGGCTGGCGAAGGTGCCTGTGTGGGTTTTTGATGATTCTGTAGGATGCGGATTGGGACAGGCCGACCCAGCAGGAAGGAAGGCTAGTGGACATTGAACTAGTCTCCCCCTACTTCCCGAGCAACTGGCAATTCTGGGGAAACCTCGATGGGAATAGCCCACCATCTCCAGCACAGGATGGTGTACAACAGGAGCAAGGGAAGGATTCTTTCAGCAGAGCCATCCAGGGAGTGGTCTTAGTCTTCATCTCACTGATGACATAAGTTATATATAAAGTGGGTCTTGGAGGCGGATTTGAATTCCTGTTGTCCTGCCTGGTGCAGAGATGCTGTGGCAATGGTGTCTTTAAGAGGTGTCATTTTCAGGGAACTTGCAGGGTTAGGGCCATGGGACCTGCCTGGCACCGCGATCTGATCTGACGAGAGCTGCTTGTTACTTGTGGTCAGCAGAGCCCAGATGCTGCTGAGAACTGGGTTTCTAGCCAGGCCCTGTTTTAATCCTGGGAGATGAGGAATCTGAATTTGTCATCGGGCAAGGTCTAGTCTGGACGCTTTCAGCACTTGTGGTCAAGAGAGGACACTGGAGTTGTCCCGCTCTCTTTTCCTCCACCTCTGGAGGGGTGGCGTGGAGCCGGATTGGCCCCCCAGGCCATTCCCTGCTGGGGCAAGGATTAATCACAAGTGTTTGGAGGATCTAAGAGGAAAGAGGATAGGTTTATATCAAGGATGGACTCCACTGTTCTAGCAGAAGCTCTTGGATCTTTACGTTTTGGTAAAGGAAGGCCGGGGTCTCTAGGATGTGAGGTCAGACCCTCTTGCACTGTGTGTTCCTGAGACCTGGCTGAGCAGGCCTGTGGTTGGCCTCCTGTTTACCGCTGGCCCTCAACAGTGGAGTCCAGGGGAGAGGGACAGACAGGCAGGTCAGAAGTAGTGAGGACAATGATGGAAGGTCCTTGGCTGGTCGTGACTGGCTAAATTGCCCTGACGGAAGCCCCCAGACTCCTGTAACTCCCCTAACTGGAAAACTTCCCCGAGGGGCATGGGAGGGCGGCTTCCTCATGGCCTCCAGCCCTGGGCCCGAGAACATGAGCAGGGATCCGAAAGCATCACCTGAGTCCCATTTCACTTCACAGACTGATTTGGTAGCACAGCCCTAGAATCCAACCAACCACAAAAATACCGAAATTCCTTAGAATACGCAGAGGGAGGAGGTGACTCAACAAGGTGCTAAAACATTTTATTAAAAATATATATTGTTAAATTAAGTCTGCTGTCTGGACAATGACTGTTTGTTTTGTTTTCTTGTAGTGGAGTTTAAAAGAGACTATTATTTTACTCTGATATATTATTATTAAAAAGGCATTTTAACTTTGTACTTGAAAACTAAATGAACGATTTCATGTGTTTTAGCTGAGGCATTGAAGTAGCGGGTGCTTACTTATTTGTGGGAAATCATGTATTCATACTGAAGAATAAACTCCGTAGCTGATTTGGTAATAACTTTTACTGTTACAGACGATTTCGCTTTGACCCCGGCGGGAGAGCACTTTGACTGCACATTCCACGCAGCTAAATGCAGGACTTACTCCCCGACCCTTCCCTTCCCGGCCCTCTTTCCTTTTTCTTCAGTTCCTCTTCTGACTCTTTGTTGTTGTTGTTGTTTTTTTTTCTTCCTGGTTCCAGCATCCTTTCACCACTGTATTTTTTTTTTTTTTTTTTTTTTTTAGGGTTGCTTCTCTATTTATTGACAATAATAATGTACATTTCACAGTCTGGTTCTGGGACATTGGGGAGGGGGTGTGAGAAGGCCCTGCGTGGGTCCCCACCGCCATGCCCCCATGTCCTGTTGTATCTCTGTGTAAGTGATGCTCGTGACATAGCTGTTATGAAATAATTATAAAGAGGTCAGTGCGTACAGCAGATGTAGAAAGTCTGTCAATTCCGCCTTCATCACATTTTTTTTTGTGCCCAGAAGAATATAATAAAGCTCCTTTCTAATGTACTTGTGCTGGAGAACACTTGAATAAATGGACTGTTTTTGTGCAAAAAGAAAAACGGAAAAAGCACCGTAATAATGTCCTTTTGTCTTGCGTCTCCTTCCCCCTGACATGACTGTTCTCAGCCTTCCCCAGAGAGGTTTAAGTGCCCCAATCGGGAGGTCCTAGCATTGGGTGTAGACAATGCAGTTCCTCCCTTTAAAACATCACCTGCATGAACATTCGATAAGGATTGTAAACCAGATTTAAAAAAGGGTGGTTTGATTGACTGGAAGGTCAAAGCTCAGTTAGCGAGGCGGAGTTGCTGGAAAAGCAAAATTCTGTCCAAGGCTGAGCGGGGAAGATGATCATCAGAGGGGTCACAGGGCTTTGGTCATGGGCACTGTTCCCCTCTCTCTGGGGTTTTTTTTTTCCCCAAAACACAGGGGCATCCAGAAGAGAGCAGCGGTGTGGTGGACAGTCCGGACTGGGCAATGGACCCTGCGAGACACAGGCATTTGGCCTGAAAAAGGGAGAATTGAGGGATGAGTGCGGACAGTGACAGGGCGAGCCCAGGGGGTGGGGTGGTTCTGGGTCATTCCATGTGGCGGGGGGAAGAGGGGCCTGCAGGCAGAGGTGAGCCTGTTTCAGCTCAGCATAGGGAGACCCTGTTTCACTCCTGGCCGGCAGTACAGGGCTGCCCTGAGTACAGCGAAACCCTGGTTGATCAAGGGGTGCTGAACGGCCACTGGGGCTCATGCTGGGCTTCCCTGAGACAAGTCTGGGTTCTGGCTGACCCGCCCCTCCTCGGCCCTATCTGGCTAGCAGACAGTGCCTTGTGGTTGGAAGAGCCTGTCCACACACGACATCCCCTTTGTCCTCATGATTCTTTGCCTGATGGTCACTAGTTCCCTGTCCTCCCATCTAAGAAACTGATCGGAACACACAGAAGAATTGGACTTTTCCCATCACATTTCCTTAAGACCCCCATTTCATGCTGCACTTCCATCCTAAGCACCAAGCAGATCCAGTCAACGGTTTCTTTTCTTAAAGGAGGGTTATTCAAGGTTTCTTTCCTACATTAGATGTTGGGGGAGGTTTAGGACGGCACCACTTTGCTGGCAGCTTTGAAAGAAATTATAAGGGGAAATTTTGAGAAAAAGAAAATAACAGCCCCCCCCCCCCAACTCCCATGGGCACTTTTTATTTTCTTTACAAAATTGTAAATGTGTATTTAACTTCTACTTTTTTCTCATATTTTTCAGTGTTGATGTAGAATTCTTTTTTAAAAAATGGCTGCATGGCATTTTCTTGTTGGATGTTTGTTTCTATATATATATATATATATATATATATATATGCATTTTATTTTAGATATAAATAGAGCTGCAATAAATATCTTTATATGTTGGCTTTCCCCCCCTATATTCTGTATTTTTTTCTTTTAAGATACATTCCCAGGAATGAAACTTACTGGGGCAAAGTAGATGAACATGGTGGTTGGATCCTGACACATTTGCCTGATTTCCGCCCAATCCTCAGCTCTGAGACTCTGAGTTCAGAAAGAAACAAATGTAGTCTTTTGTCATACAAACTTTGAAATGTGTTCATCTCAGTGAGAAAGACTCAAGACTCTGTGTGAGAGAGAAGCTGGAGATCTACAGCTACAAGCCAGAGATGGAAGCAATACTATTTGGTCACTAAATTTTGAAAGTGAGCTCATCTGGAATGTGGACCTGGAGGAAGCCTGGTAGAGGGTGGAATTCACACCGAGAGTCTAGCTCCAAAGCTAAGGAGAAATGGGAGGGTGTTTTTGGTGCCTTCCTGCTCTGAAAGCCAAGGCTGAGCACCCCAGTGTCATCTGAGCTGGGGGGTGGGAGGTCTGGCCAGAGCTTATGGGAGGGAGCTGCTGGGGCCATTTCATTACTAGAAACCATCCTGTGAAGTTCCTGGATTTAAATAAGATGTTATTTGATGATACAGGGGTTGGGAGAGATAGGAAAAGGTCAGGGCTGGGCAGGAATCAAGGTAAATGGGGATTGACTGCTCGGGGGAGGGCAGGCTGCCCTGGTTAGGGAGGAGGTGCCATATACCACCAGGTCCAGGCTTGTTGGTTGAAGAGATCCTTCCCTGGGTGCAACAAGGTTAATTTGGGTCTGGAGTGGAATTAGAAGAGGGAGGAGAGAAGAGGCTGGCTGGGGGCTGGCTGGTGGGGAAGCCAAAGTCATACATAGCAGGGCCAGAGGGGCAGGTGTGGGCAGTGGGTGTCACTCCTGGGGGTGCCGGTTTTGGGGGTGAGGCTGCAGTGGGGGGGAGAAAGTGTATGTTAGAGGTGGGGGCACAAGGAAGTCACGTCCAAGGAGGATGAGGCTCCCTTTGGACAGTACCCTGGTCTCACCCCAAAGCTCCCTTTCTCTTTAGTTCCTACACACTTTAAAATGGGCTTTCCCGGTAGCTCAGATGTTAAAGAATGTGCCTGCAGTGCAGGGAGACCCTGGTTCCATCCCTGGGTCAGGAAGATCCTCTGGAGAAGGGAATGGCAACCCACTCTAGTATTCTTGCCCAGAGAATTCCATGGAGAGATCATGGGGTGGCAAAGAGTCAGACATGACTGAGTGACTTACACTTTTCACACTTTAAAAGGCCATGGCCCACTCACCTCAGCGCTACCTTTCCCTCCCCTCAGCTGGGATCCGAGGAGGGGCTGCGGCCGGGCTGGAAGGCTGGAGGCTTGGGGACGACAGCCTCTGAAGGTGAACAACTCAAACTGCAATTTCCAGAGGTGGGTTCAAATGTCAAAGAGCAGCCCTGCCAAGCTCTCCCTGTTCAACCCCTAAGTTCCAGGTGCACTGAACTGTATCAGAAGAAAGACCGTCATTTAGAACGCGCTTGTCTGGATCCTGTGTGGCCTCGGGCAGGTCAGCCACCCTTCTTGGGCCTGGGTCTTCTCACTGGAAACTTGGGTTTTGATGTGTGGTCAAGCATATGGCCTCTGGTGGTACCCTTGTGAAAAGGGAGGAGACTCGGAGCCTTTGGCCCTGAGGCCCTGATGGGTCACAAACCCTGCAGCCCCCTCCCCGCTGCTTCACTGGAGGCAGGAAAAATGCCAGCATAGAGAAATATACCCCACCTCTCCCAAGGCGTCCATCCCTTGTCTGGCCCTGACTTGGCTTGGGTAACAGCGACATGAGCTTACTCCATCACCGAGGTCCTGCCTGGCCCAGTGTGAGGACTTCCCGTTACCTCCCTGTCCTTCCTCCCCCAACCCACACCTCTCGCCTGTCTCTAGAGGGGGCTGTGCTGATCCCCACTCAGATACCCTGTTTCTCTGCTCCGCTTTACAGCGATGAAACTTGAAGGCACTCCCAGCCCTCACCAGCTCTGCTTGCTCACTTCCTGTTCCCCTCCCTCCTCCCCCAGCAGGGCCATCACCCCCCTCCCATGACCTCTCAAGAGCTGGACCAGGGGACTCCCCTCCTCCCTGAGTTGCTGACATCACACCCTGCATCTTCCTATGCCCCTGGGTCCCTTCCTCTTCCTGTCCTCAGTGTGTGGGAGGGTCTGGGACTCCCACATCCTCCTCCACCCCAGCTTCCCTTGGAGGCCCAGGTTCATATATCCAGCTGTGATCATACATCCAGCTGGCCCCCACACTTGGAGGTTACACAGGCACCTTAAATGTGACCTGAAAACCCTAATTCTTGGTCTCCTCTCAACCGGCTCCTAGTCTATGCCTCAGTAACTGGCGCTTGTGAGTGTATGCTAAGTCACTCAGTTGTGTCTAACTCTTTGTGGCCCCCATGGACAGTAGCCTGCCGGGCTCCTCTCTCCATGGAATTTTCCAGGCAAGAATACTGGATTGGGTTGCCACTTCCTCCTCCAGGGAATCCTCCTAACCCAGGGATCAAACCAGAGTCTCCTGCATTGGCAGGCAGGTTCTTTACCACTGAGCCACCAGGGAAGCCTTCCTATCACCCTACAGAGTGAAATACCTGATAGTATGTAGCTACCTGGGAAGCCCCTTCACTGGCATCTAAACCCTGGGGCTCATCCTTAATTCCTCCCTTTCTGTCACTTCCTATATCTGGTTCACCAGTTTGTTCTAACAGTCCTCACCTCTAAATGTATCCTTCATTCAGCCATCCTTGCCCACCCTGCTTCTGCTGCTTTAGCCCAAGTCCCGATCATCTGTCCCCTAACTGGTCTCTTGCCCCATTTTTTGTCTTCCTGTCCCTTCTAGCCCATTCAGTACACAGAATAATCTCATTAAAAATCAAACCCTCAAAAAAGCCCCATCAGTTCTGTGCCTGGTGGCTCAGATGGTAAAGCATCTGCCTGCAATGTGGGAGACCTGGGTTTGGAAGATCCCCTGGAGAAGGAAATGCCAATCCACTCCAGTATTCTTGCCTGGGAAATCCCATGGACAGAGGCGCCTGGCGGGCTACAGTCCATGGGGTCGCAAAGGTCAGACACGACCAAGTGACTAAACAGCACAGCACATACGGCAACAAGAATAAACTTCACCTCAGACTCCAAAGTTCCACCAGCCTCAGAGGACACCCAAGCAGCGCTGGTCTTCTTCCCTATAAACACACCAACCTCTTTCCGGTCACAGGGTTTTTGTACAAGCTGCGCCCTCTACCTGGAAAGCTTATTCATCTCCCTCCTCTGCCTGTTTCCCCTCATTTAGGTCTCGGGGCAGAGAGACACTCCCTGACCACTCTCCTATTTCAAGAAGTCTTGTTTCTACTCCTTCCTATTTTATTCCTTATCTTTGTAGCTATCACTCTGAAATTCTGACTCATCATTTTGGCTTACCTGTTGATTAACTATCTTTCCTGCAAGAGCAGGGCCTTCCCCGCGGCCCACACCAGGTCTGGCACATAATCTCTTTCTAGTTATTATAATCATTGTTATTACTAACATGTAATGAGTGCTTAGTATGTACCAGAAATCATTCTGTGTTAACATCTTCACAACCTCTGTGCCAGGTATTATTATCCCATTTTACACATGGGATACGTATTCGGTCATGATCACTGGGCACACAGTGGCAGTGTCTGAATTTCACAAACTGTCTGCATGCTTCCAGGCTGCAGGTTGCTGCCTGAGGTATTACCTGTCCCCACTTAGCCTCTCGTATGTTGGACTTGTCCCCTAGGGTCTTTGTGGCAACTCCCTGCTTCCTCTTCAAGGGTCTGGGTGTGCAGCCCCTCACCCTTCTCTACTTAGTCCTGGCTCCTTCTGCACCCACCACCCTAAGGGGTTGTCTCTTTGGAATGAGGGAAATGCAAGAGTTGGAAGCCTGGGCATAGGGGGACCTCGGTGAAAGATTTCCTATTTTATAGCTTCTACTCTGTGCATACAGGCTTCCCAGGTGGTGCTAGTGGTAAAGAACCCACCAGCCAATGCAGGAGACTAAAGAGATGTGGATTTGATTCCTGGGTTGGAAAGATCCCCTGGAGAAGGACATGGTAACCCGCTCTAGTGTTCTTGCCTGGAGAATCCCCATGGTCAGCGTGGTGGACTACAGTTCATGGGGTTGCAAAGAGTTGGACACAACTGAGCAACTTAGTATGCATGCATTCCCCATATTAGTCCTCAAGACTTGGGTTTCCAGGGGGCCTTGATGACTCCTGGGTGTGCAGCCCAAGGGGCCTCAGCTACGGTGGGACCTCTCTCTGGAAGTGGAGAAGACCCTGTTCATGGGGGAGGGAGCAGGGGCCTAGGGGGTACCGCTCTCCCTGTCTACCTGCTGGGGACCAGGGCAGGAGGTGGGTCCCACTGGCAGATGCTCACCCTTTTTGAGTGAGGATGAGGTATCGCTAGGTTCCCAGAGGAGCAGGTCTCCTGATAAGGGTCAGCTTTCACCACGTCCCACCCAAACCACATTGGTAACTAATACAGGGGGATGGGCTGTTGTCCTTGAGGGCTGGGCTTTGAGGCTGCCGTGTCTGGACAGGCCACTGGTCTCATTCCCTGCTGCTCTGAGGAGGCAGGGACCCCTGAATGAGCCTGGAGAAGGTCCAGTCGGGCTCCCCACAACTAGTTGAGTGAAGCATATGGAGAGAGGTTCAAGACCATCCCTTATCAGTTCTGACCCACCACTTAGAGGACAGTGTCACCAACCTCTCTGAACTGTGGCTTATTCACCCCCAAAATGGGTTCATGTTCTGCTTTAAGTAGGTCCTCCAAGAGTGGCTGTGGGGAGTCCTTGAAAGCCCGGTCAACCTGTCCCATCTCATGGCTGGCTTCCGCTAGAACACAGGGCCAGAGACCCGGGGCCTCTCTCCCCCTCTCTCTCTTCCTCTCTGGAAATGTTTTTATCCAATTACTTAAGTCATACTTGGCCACTGAATTAAAAACATTAGAAATTTTAAAAAGGCACAAAGGAGAAAATATTATGTGGTAGCTACATGGGTGTATATTTTTGTCAAAACTCATTTAACTGTGCTCTTAAATACACTGCAGTTTATTGTGTGTAAATTATACCTCAATAAAGTTTTTATTTTTAAGACTCCCACATTATTGACATTTTAGTATATTTACTTCTAGACTTTTATTTATATATAGTGTATATTCCATTATATATACATATGTAAATGTTTGTGTCTATGTATAAATCTACGTGCACAAAGTCTAAACAAGTCTCGAATTCGAAATGTATGTGTGAATATATACATATTTGTCTTTTAAATAAAGATGGACCACGACGTGTGTGCCATTTGTGAAGAGAGGTTTTCCACTGAGGCAGCTGGCACTCTCCACCTTCAGGAGGTCTTACCCACCCTCATGGGACTGGGCTGTGCACAGCAGGCCCCCATCCAGTGCTGCGTGAACGAGTCTTTTGGGGCAGGGAGCCTGAGATTAGCACTTCCTGGACTGGCTAGGCCTCTCTCATCTGAATTTCTGGAAAGGCCTCTTAGGCCCTGTGAAAAAGGAGAAAAGAGGAAAGAGGAGGTGTCAAGCCTGTGGGTGAACCTAGGGGAGGAGGCAACCCTGACGGAGGGACGTGGAAGTGAGAATGTCCAGGAACTTAAAGGATGGCCTGGGCAGGGAGGGAGGCCCACTCAAGGGGTCAGGAATGGCCAATGGCCATAGGGTGGACTCGGTCACAAGAAGGAACACAGAGTCCTGCCTGATTGATGGAAGGAGGCTTGGCAGAGCTTGGAATAGTTGTGAAGGGTTGGGAGTGGAGGGAAATGCATGGATGGATATGGAGTCTATGAGAGAGGCAGGGCCCCAAGAACTGCCACCCAGTTTTCTGTATAGCTGGAGCCCACACTGGGAAGGTCTAATAGGTGTTCCAGATCTCTGGGTCTGGCTGTGTAGGAGGTGCTGTCTGGTCCGAAGGGCAGAGAATGGACAGATGGGACCGTGGGGTGGTGCTACAGGGGCTGTCCTTATTTCCAGCAGGAAGATGTGGCCAGCTGTCACCATGACAGAAACTTTCTGATCAGCTCATCCTCTACCCCTTGAACTCCACTAGATGAATCACACTGTCTTCATCCTGGTGACATATTTACAGAACCATATGTTTAACAAAAAGGAAACAGACCCTTTCAGTTAGGAAGGATGCAGGGTTGATTCACAGAATTGAACAGATCTCAGGACCTGGCTTCAAGTACTGGTTCTCTCTCTCTCTCTTTCTTGCTCTTTCCTTATCTCTTGATCTCGCTCCACTTCTGTCTTTTGTTTTGGCTCCTGCTGGCCTCCTTCTATAAATGGGCTGATTCTATATGGGGGGAAGAAGGCCAATGAGAGCACTGTATTTACATGCTCTCAGCTGACGGCCCCAGTGGAGCGCTCCAGATAGCCCTATATCTAGCTTAGGGAAGTATTCTGATTGGTCCTGCTTAATCCTGTACCAACTCATTACTGGGTCCAGTCACTTTGTCCAAGGAAGCTGGGTACCCTGATTGGCCAGGTCAGAGTGATATGGGGGAGGGGAGGCAGCCCCTGCATCCAGAAGGGCATGGAGTTGAAAGGGGCTGGTCAAACCCAAACTGTAGCAACCAGATGCCATCACATATGGTTTCAAGGATGAAGAAGGCAGAGGGCCTATGTTACAGAACACACCGTCTGCTCAGGGAGATGGGACTGCAAGAGAGGTTCATTAAAAATATTTGTGGGTGGTTGTCTTCAGACCACGGAGAGACTGCCCAGCTTTTGGAAAAAGTAGAATAGAAACGGGGACACCCCTATCCTGCAACTGATTGGTTCACATTTCCAAGGCCACAGCAGCTTGAGGAATTGAATCTAAAAATATGGATCTTAGTAATGGTAGGAAGGCAGTGCAGAAAAGCAGAAAAGGCATACTAGCCAGAATTTGAATCCCAGCTCTTTACTAGCTGTGCGACAATCAGCTTGACCTCTTCAAAGACTCCACTTCCTCATCTGTAACACGGAATAACTGATGGCCTCCTTCCCTGGGCTGTTGTGAGCATTAAGATATGAAAGTCAGACAGACAGTTCAACAGAGCATGTGTATGCATACTCAGTCAATGAGCTCTAACATTATAGTATGAGTCTTTGACCTATGCTGCCACCAGTGAAACTGCTGGTATTCCAGCTCCCTCCCTTTTTTCTAGGGGATCCTTACTTCTCAGAAGTTGCTCCAGGGGCTTCCCTGGTGGCTCAGTGGTAAAGAATCTGCCTGCCAGTGCAGGAGACACAGGTTTGATCCCTGATTCAGGAAGATCTCACATGCCACAGAGCAACTAAGCCTTTGTGCCACAACTATTGAGCCTGTGCTCTGGAGCCCAAGGGCTGCAACTACTGAAGCCTGTGTGCCCCAGAGCCCTTGCTCCACAACAAGAGAAGCCACTGCAATGAGAAACCCACACACCACAGCTAGAGAGTAGCCTCCATTCGCCAGAACTAGAGAAAAGCCCGAGGAGCAACGAAGACCCAGCACTGCCAGTTCAGTTCAGTCGCTCAGTGTCCAACTCTTTGCGACCCCCTGGACTGCAGCACGCCAGGCTTCCCTGTCCATCACCAACTCCCAGAGTGTGCTCAAACTCATGTCCATTGAGTCGGTGATGCCATCCAACCATCTCATCCTCTGTCATCCCCTTCTCCTCCTGCCTTCAATATTTCCCAGCATCAAGGTCTTTTCCAATGAGTCAGTTCTTTGCATCAGGTGGCCGAAGGATTGGAGCCAATGAATATTCAGGACAAATAAAAATTAAAAAAACAAAAACAACCAAGTCGCCCCAGATGCCTTCTTTGGGCAGAAGTAAGGCATCCCAGCCTGAGAAGGCAGGTGGGACCCCTTCGGATGGAGAGAGGTGCTCCGAGGACCTGCTTTGGGCTGGTCCGGTTCTGCCTTCCCTGTAAGCCTACTGCATGAAGGTTTGGCTTCAAGTCCCCTAATCTACTTAACATCAAGAGGGGCTTGGAATCAGCAGGCAAGAGGCAGAGTAAGGTGGGACACCCGGACAGCACTCCTTCTCTGGGGCCTGTGGCCCTTCCTGCTTATCCATTTCCTTCCCTTGTCCCTGCCATGGACCCACTAAAGGGCCGGTGTCCCAGTCTCCCTAATCTTCCACTTGGGCACCAGCCCTGGCTGACCCCATCTCTCACTCCACACCAGGTTTCTGGGACAGAATCTGACTGCCCAGCTTGGAGTAGAGGTCACTGCTAATCCAATAAGCTGGGAGGGAGAACAACTCTTGTGATGTTGAAGCCTTTGTTTGGGTATGGAGTATGGCCGGCTCCTTAGAGGTCCTGGCGAAGGCCAGAGAGCTCTCGTCCCAGGTTCTCAGCTGCCTACTTGCATCCATGCCACATCCCAAGGCTGCCTGTGTCCTAGCTTGACCAATGACACCTAGAGAAGAAGTATTCAATGACATGAGATTCAAATTTCAGCATTGTGTGAGTTTCCAAGGGCGGCTGTAAGAAAGTACCACAAACCGGGTAGTTTAAAACAATAGAAACTTACTGTCTCAGAGCTCTGGGGGTGTAGAAGTCCAAAATCAAGGTGTTGGCAGTGCCAGGTACTCTTTCAAGCCTGCAGGAGGATCCTTCCTGGCCCCTTGAGCTTCTGGTAGCCCCAGGTGATCCTTAGCTTGTGACAGCATCACTCCATCTTCACATGGCCATCTTTTCTCTGTCTTCAAATGGTGTTTTCTGTGTGTGCCTGTATCCAAATGTCTCTCTTTTTTTTTCTAAAAAATATGTATTTATTTGGCTGCATTGGGTCTTCATTGTGGCACATGGCCTCTCTGTTGCGGCACATGGACACTCTAGTTGTGGTGTTCAGACTTAGTTGCCTGGCAACATGCGGGATCTTAGTTTCCTAACCAGGAATCCAACCCGAGTCCCTTGCATTGCAAGGTGGATTCTCAACTACTGGACTACCAGATTCTTAACCACTGGACCACCAAAAGGTCCTGTCCCTCTTTTTATAAGGATGTCTAGTCATACCATAGGATTAGGGCCCACCTTAATAACCTCATCATAATTTGATATCTACAAAGACCCTATTTCTTAAGAAGGTCATAGTCTCAGGTACTGGGGAGTTAGGACTTCAGCTTATCTTTTTGGGGGTGACAATTCAACTCATAACAAATGTCCCTAAATAAAATGTAATGGGATCACCACCCTGCTCATTCTGTGGCTAGCTGTGACAGAAACCACGTGCGAATTGTGAAATACTTATCTGGTCCTCTACAGAAAATATTTGCTGACCCCTCCTTAAAGGATCGGGGTGGCGGTGGGGGGAGTTCACAGAAGGAGAAGGCTGGGGGTGTGGGGCATCCTGGGCTGAGGGGACAGCAAGGCTAACCACAGCGAAAACCAGGATGTACCTGAGGCACCATGAGCCTGGAGCTGTCACAGACCAGGTGTTTCAGGAGCTGGAGTTAAAATCACAAAGCATCTCCGGTTGAAACACCTTCAGAAATGCTCCAGGGTGGAGTGGGTGTGGGAGCCCTTTTGGACAAGCAGTGCAGGGTACACACCGTGAAGGAGACTCCTGGGAGGAGCTGTGGGGGTCCGGCTGGGGAGAAGGCCCCGGTCAGGCAACTTTCTCAGGAGCATCATTGGAGGAGGCCAGTGGGTGCTGTATCAGAAGCTCCTCTCCCATCAGGCCCCATCTTCCTCCGGCTGCTCCAAGGGAGTTTGCTTTTGAGGATGATGGCCCGGTTCTCGATTCTCGAGTCAGGCCCTCTTTGGCTGCAGATGTCCTGGAAGTTCTTGGGCACGTCGCCTGCCCGGTGGTAAGATGGCAGGTGGCAAGCTCTCTCGTTGTTTCCGTAGCAGCTGGGCCATGGGAGCCGCCCACCTCCCACGCCCCGACCCAGGGCTCATCTTCTGGCTGGGCTGGTGGCCTGACTGCACTCGGGGCCTGGATGACATTACCCGAGTCCAGCAAAAACAACCCCACAGCAGCCCTGTTAGCGAGCAAGCGCCGGGGGACTGCGCCCCACTTGGCTGCTGGCAACTGAGGCTCCAGGGACATTCCTTGACTTGCCCAGGATCACAGGGCTGGGCCGGGCCTGGCTGGGCAGGCACCTCAGCCTCCTGCAGCCCTGGTTCAGGCCCCCTCCTCTTTTCATTGATAATATAGCAACACTGAAAGAGAAACAGTGAAAGGAAAATCTCTCAGATCCCACCACCTTCACGTAGTTCTACACATGCTAAGTGTGTGCTAAGTCACTTCAGTCCCGTCCAACTTTTTACAACTCTATGGACTGTTGCTGCCAGGCTCCTCTGTCCATGGGATTCTCCAGGGAAGAATACTGGAGTGGGTTCCTATGCCCTCCTCCAGGGGATCTTCGTGACCCAAGGATCAAACTTGCGTCTCTTAAGTCTCCTGAATTGGCAGGTGGGTTCTTTACCGTGAGCACCACCTGGAAGGCCCTATACATGCACACATTCTTTAAAAAAGCACATTCTGATGTGCTGAAATTGTAGAGAACACACACACACGAGTATAATAAAACTGGGGAAATCTGAACGAGGTCAGTGGATTATATCACTGTCAATATCCCCATTTTGCAAAACGCTACCATTGGGGGAGACTGCAAAAGTGGCAGCTCTCTGTATTATTTCTTACAACTGCATGTGAATCTGCAATTACCCAAATAAATCATCAATTAAAAGAAAAACAATTGTATGAAGCTGAAATCCATGAGTAGGCAGCATTTCATGTTAAAGATAAGATAATATTGCAAACATTTCTGCAACCCTGGCAATAACCATCTCCTTGCTGCACAGCATTTCATTGTGAAGGTATAAAATCCTTTATTTAACCATTCTTCTTACTACATCTTAAAACTTATTTCTTTTTTTTTTTTCTTTTTTGACTGCGCCTTGAAGCATGTGAAATCTTAGTCCCCTGACCAGGGATGGAACAGATGTCCCCTGCACCGGAAGTTTGGAGTCCTCTAACTCCTGGACCACCAGGGTCCCTGTCTCTAAATTTTAGGCACTGTGAATAATGCAGTAATGAAAATTACTGTGCATATAACACTTCGAATTCTTTTGAACTACTTCATTAGACTAAATTCCCAGGGAGTGGGAGTACTGGGCTTAAGGAAGGCTGGAGTTCTGTGGTTGTATTGTATTCTATTAATGTTTTGATACCTTTATTATTGCCTTTTCCAACCTACAGACTGGCTTTTTCCCAAGCGAGTGAAAATTCTCTGCTGAGCCTTTCAGCATTCAGATTTGTAGGAAAGAACCAAGGACAGCCCCACCTGTTCCTACCCACATAATGTCACCTGGGATTTGAATGGCAGAAT
The DNA here is from genome assembly GCF_910594005.1 of Cervus elaphus. Lineage (NCBI taxonomy): Eukaryota > Metazoa > Chordata > Mammalia > Artiodactyla > Cervidae > Cervus > Cervus elaphus. Next base: position 31,893,033 of record NC_057825.1, on the reverse strand, counting down.
GCAGGGGCAGCAAAGTTCAGCGAGAGGAGCTGTCACCGCCCACGGGGATCTTGGCAGGCATCCCGGGACCTTGCCGATCCGGGTGGGGTGAAACCCAAGACTTCCTCCCCAGCGAGACAAAGCGGCAGAGGCTAGGCGGGGCCTGCGACTTCCCCCCAAACAGAACGGGCACTTGCTCGGTCTTCTGGGCGCTCCTTTCCTTTCTAGAACTCTGGGATTTGGCTAGGGGCGCCAGGTGGGGAGGGCCCTGGGTGACAGGCCCACACTTTTCCGGGGCGATCGCTGCCCAGGAGGCGCAGCAGGGCGAGCCCTGGGCAGCGGCCCTTCTCCAGCTTTCTGAGGGCCTGGGCCCCGCCCCACCCTCCGGGGTGAGCCGCCGCTGCTCGGGGCGCAGATGGGCGCAAGTGTGGGGGCCACTAGCCACACAGCCTGCTGGGAGCCAGGGGCCAGCCTTCGCCTGCTGGGGCTGTATTATTTCATGTTATTTTATCTTAATGGATTTGTTTTATTATTCAAAAATTTGTTTACTTTATACTTTACTTAAAATGTTAATATTTTATTTTATTTTATTAAAAATAATTTTATCATTCACTTTATTTTTATATTGTTTTATTATTACATTTTGTTTTATTCTTAATTTAATATAAAGTTTTATTAATATAATTCGATTTGAGGGGGAGTTAAGATGGCCAGATTAAAAACAGTTGGATTTGAATTTCAGATAAGCAGCAGATATTTTTTTCTTGTTTAGTATGCCCTATTTAGTATATGTGTGTTCCAAATAGTCTGTCTTGTATTTTTATTTAAATCTGGCAACTCTATGAGTGGCAGAAAGCCTTTCTTTGTAGGGATCTCACTGAGACCCTCAATACCTTTCACAAAGAAACTGAGGCAGTTCATGTGAACTGGGGGGGTGCGCAGGAGGCAGGACTCTGTGTACCCTAGCTCCTCCCCTGGCTGGCCTAAAAAGCCCCACTGGACTAAACTGATTGCCGGCATCTCTACAGGGGCCAGAGAACAAGATGGCAGGAGTCACAGCCTCTGTGGTCACTGTTTCTGTCCTCCCAGACGTGAGAAGGGGACCAAGTGGCACTGAAGAGGGAGCACATTGAATTTTCCCAACCGTGACCAGCCCACAGCCTCTGAAAGTGTTCCTTGTATCCATCTCCTGTGAGCCTCAATCTCTGAGTGTGGGTCCGGGGTTGTTGGCAACTGTGGAATCTGGGCAAGAGGTAGATACCTCAGTCTCTCCATCTGTGAAATGGGGCTATCGTCGGGGTTACACAAAGTGAGCGGTAGGAAATTGCTTGGTCAACTGCAAAGCACATACGCTCAGTGGTTCGAATATGTTGTACTTTCTCCATCAGTTTTCGCTGAGTTGCTAGGTTGTGTCTGACTCTTTGCAACCCCATGGACTGTAGCCCACCAGGCTCCTCTGTCCTTGGGATTTCCCAGGCAAGAATACTGGATTGAGTTGCCATTTCCTTCTCCAGGGGATCTTCCCAACCCAGGAATTGAACCATATACCATCTCTCCTGCATTGGCAGGCAGATTCTTTACCACTGAGCCACCAGGGAAGCCCTGTCAGCTTTACTGTGGTATAATTCATAAACAGCAGCATTCACCAGTTTTAGGTCTTGACCTATGTGGATGCTTATGGTAGAAATTCACATGGTAAAGGAGGATAAAAGGTAAAATGTCCAAGACAGAACCCTCTCTCCCTCATCTGCAACCTCCAGACCTGCTCCTCAGAGGCAACCAGTTTCTTCTATGTACTTCTGATTTTTTTAAAGCATGCAGATGCTTTTCAGTACGTCTGTATTTGTAATTGCATAGAGGTATATACGTGTATATGTACGCAACCTTATAAAACATACGGTGCGGACTTCTGCACCTTGTGTTTTTCACTTGCAAGTGCATGCTGGAGCTCTTTTCCTGCGGCTGTATCCAAAGGCAGCTGTCCTGTTGTTCCCAGCGATTTCCTCTTATAAATAATGCTGCACTGCAATCAATTCCTACAAGTGGAATTGCTGGCTTAATGGAGACATGCGATTAAAACTTGATAGCTGTTGTCCAGAGCCTCTCGGAATGGCTTCCCATTTCCTTTTCCACAGTCTGCGATTTTGCCTCACCCTCACCAGCTTCCCCATATTTTTGTCACTCTGTTAGGTAAAAATTGGCAACTTATTTTAATTTGTATTTTTAAAATTATGAGTTAGGCTGAGCTTTTCACATATCTGTTACCCACATGAATCTCCTTTTCTGTTGAGTCACTTTGCCTGTTCTTTCTACTGGGTTCTTTATCTTTATCTTTTAAGTTCCAAGCATTCTTTGCAGTTAAGGAAATTGGAACATTGTCTTTTGTATTGTAGCAAATATTTCTCCCAAGTTTTCAATGGTCTGACTTTCTGTATTTTTGCCAGGAAAGAGTTTTATGCTTTTTAGAATCAAATTAATTAATCATTTCCTTCTCGGTTTACAGAATTAATACCATGCTTTTCTACTCTGACATTACAATAGAAATATATTCATGCTTTCTTCTTATGCTTTCACGGTTCGATTTTTACATTTAAATCTTTGACCCACCTGAAATTTATTCAATGTGAAGGAGAAAGGTATGGATCCGCATTTAATTGTTTTCCAAATGGCTAGCCATTTTCCCAGTACTATTTACTGAATAATGCATTCCCCTAAGCAGGTAATGCCAGCTTTATCATATTCTAAATTTCTACCTATAGGTGAGTCTATTTCTGGACTCTTTATTTTGTTCTATTGATCTTTCTACCTATTCTGATATCTGTGCCAAATTTATCCAGCTTTATCATGTATTTTTTTCCTACTTGGTTTTTTTTTTAGAAATTTGCTGGCCATTTTTCACTCATATTTTTTCCAGATGAATTCTAGTGTTATTTTATCAATATAGTGGGTAGGCAGCCTGAAATAGGTATTACAAAATAGGTTAATCACATCATGGTATGTGATTTGGGGGAAAGGTAGTAGGAGTTGGGTAAGTGTAATACACTGGCCCTATAATTCAGAAAATTATATTATAGGTATGTGGCAAACATACAGATAAGCCTAAGGAAACGTCACATTTTCACAGTACTGTCTTTTGTTCAAGACCAAACATGTCTTCCCATTTATTCAAGTCTTCTCTTTTGTGCCTCAGTAAAGTTAACAGCTTTTTGTTAGATTCATGTTACTACTTCTGCTTCCCTGGTGGCTCAGACGGTAAAGAACCTGCCTGCAATGAAGGAGACCTGGGGTTGACCCCTGGGTAGAGAAGATCCCATGGCAACCCACTCCAGTATTCTTGCCTGGAGAATCCCATGGACAAAGGAGCAGGTGGGCTATAGTCCATGGAGTCGCAAAGAGCTGGATGCGACTGAGCGGCAACATAAGTGATGGTAGAAGTGATGGTACCAGGATAAAAGGTACAGATTGATTACAGCCAGAATGTAAGTGGCACAAATACAGTAATTGGTTTCTTTTACTTGCTTGTTCACAGCCATTGCCTGGAACAGTGCCTGGGTCATGGTGAGCACTCTGTAGATGCTTGATTGAATGAATGAACTGGGCATAAAATTGGCATAAGATTAGAGGTTCCAGCAGCATCAAAGGTATTAAGGTTATGTGATTAATTTTTATTCCCTTATTTTATGTCTTCCCCGTTATCTATAATGGAGTTAGGTAATGCCTGGAATGAAATTTTTTCCCTGTTTTTGGTCAAAGCGTTTCCAAGGTGGCATTGCACTAGGTGGCCACCAGAGGGCAGGGCTGCCCTACTGTCCGGGACAGTAACCACCAAACCAAGTTTCTTCTAAAGCCTGGAAGTCACGTGGAGGTTTAGTTACACGTCTGGGGACCTTCCTGGTGACAGGAATCAATCCCACTTCTCCCTAACTCAGATCTCAGCTTCCCAGATTAGAGGCAAAAGCTTTTGTGTGAGGAATACATCCTGTCCCATTGGGTCCTACGCCTTCTCTGAACCAGCTTTTAATTTATTGAGTGCTGAGCCGCATCTGAGTATCTTCTCTGGAATCAGCAGTCAGTGGAACTTGGTTACCCCCATGAGGCCTGTCCCTTCTGATTATAACCTTCAGATTCACACAGGGAAACTCAGGCTTGGAAAGATGCCAAGCTTGGCAAAAATAAATAAATAAATAAAAAGAGCTTGATTTAAGAACACATCTTTTTTATTTGTGTGTCTATTCAAAAAGCAAGTTGTACTGGTCCAGAAGTTAGGACTTGTGAGAGGATTCATTCATTCTCCCCAAATAGGCACCAGGTCCCTTTTCTGCCCAGGCACTGCTCAAGGCCCTGGGGGAGCAGCAGACCCTACCCTCAAGAAGCTCACAGTTTGGTGGTGGTGGTGATGGGGGAACAGACAAGGAACACAGAGTGTGAAGTGGTGATTAGTCCTATGAAGGAAAACAGGTTGGATAAGTGCATTGAGAGTGATGGGCTGGTGGTGCTGTTGGTATCAAGAAGTTAGGG